>NC_088620.1:5276029-7676029 GCF_036013475.1 Columba livia
CTCCAACCCCAGGCAAAGAGGTGAAACCCCAGGAAAGTAGCAAACAAGTCGAGGTGTAAATACAACATGAATCCATGGCACTTCAGTGTGGCTCGTTATCTCCGCTTAGACTGGAGTCGGTGGAGCCAGGTTTGAGAAGAGCAGAAATATCAGCAATTAAAGATATGTCATGTCAAAAAAACCCTAAACTGATTAAAGTTGAAGGCTCCGTTTTCTTCTTTTCATCAGAGAACGGAATCAAAACCTGCCTGGAAAGACGCGCTCCCCCCGTTCCCAGCGCTCCGAAGGCAGCGCCTGCATCCGTCCTGCTGTGTCCCTGCATTTTAATTACCACCTTATTAATATTCATGAGGCTAGGCACTCAAGGGGGATTGCAGTCTGTCATTCTCTCTCTCTTTCTCTCTCTCTCCCCCCACCTCTCTCGGCTGAATCTGTGTTGTTGTGGTTTTTTTCCTTCCCCTTCCCAACAGTTGCTGTGCTGCAGATCCGCACGCCGCCGCGTGTGCACGCAGCCCCGACGGCACCGAGCGTGCAGGGGACCGTGGGGAGGGTGCCTGTGCTTGCCGGTGGCACAGTTTGGGGTGCGGTTGGGTGGGTGGATGCAGAATTGCCTCCACCACACATGGCAGCCCCGACACCCAGAGATAAAACTCAGGGATGGCAGACGATGCTCCGGCGTGGAGCGAGCGTGTGTGTTTGCATGTGTGAGTGCTGCACGCTCGGGGAGTGATGCTAGGACGTGAGCGGAGTGGCCTGTTGGGGAGCGGGAGAGCTGGGGTGCAAGGAGGGGGTGCAGGGGGGGGGCACATCTGCATGTGCTCACACGCAACAGTGTCACTTCTGAGCACTGGGGTGATGGTGCAGGACCCATAATTGAAGATCGTGGCCGTGCAGAATGGCACTGGGTGAATGCAGCTGGCTCCAGTCCCTACCCAAACACCTTTCCTTGGGGACCAAGTACCCTTCACCCCAGTTCACCCCGCACCCCGGTTCAGTTCACCCTGCACCCCAGCTTTCCATGCTCAGGAAGAGCAGCCGCTGCTGGAGCAGGAAAGAGCACCACAACATGGCCAAGGGGCCACTGTGTCCTTGACAAAGACAAGCTCCATTGGGGTAAAGCAGGACTTAAGGAGTCTTGCATGCAGCTAGCAAGGGGGTGGCCCCCCAGCTGTGCCCTGTTTGTGGGTGCAGCTGGCCGGGTCCCATTGTCCAGCTCCTGGGAGCAGAGAGGGCAGAACACCCGGCTTGAGGGCACAGGGAGGGAGTGGGTTGTGGATGGAGCTGGAGGTAAATTGATTTTCTCATTCCTAGGATGAGCGATGTGGGGTTCACCCCCTCCTCGCTGCCGTGCTGCATTTAACCCTTTCTGTATTACTGAAACCAGTGGTCGGGTGGGCAGCAGAGAGCTCGCCTGGTTCTGCAAACCCTGCTCCTCCCTCACTGGAAGAAACCACAGGAGGGTCAGGCTGTGCCCTCACAGGTCCCTGTCCCCATCCCATCCCATCCCAAGGGACATTCTGGGGCGATGCAAAGCCCAGCCCAGCCATGGGCAAGTGCCCCCATCACTCCACACTTCTGAAAGCCATTGGCAAAGGCACACATGAGCATGCCCCATCCAAATAGCCACCAGTTGCAGGTTGGAACCTGCCTTCATTTTCTAGGCAGCTGGACCACAATCCCACCTTCCCCCGGCATCTTCCTCTTGGCTAACACCACCCAAAGCATCGTCATGAGCCTGAAACCCCTTTTGGGAACGGATCCTGCAGCCCAGAGCGCTGCCTCCCCATAACCAACCACCTGCGAGCAACCTGTCGAGAGACACTCCACCTCGGCGGCTCCCCAACGCCCCACTTGCTCAGCTCCACAAATATTTGAATTAAGGTCCCCTGGGGAGCCGCAGTCAGAGAGTAACTGATTTCTCCTCCTTCATTATATCTCTGTGTAATTTACCGAGGGACGGCAGCGTGTGCCTCCGTTGGAGCGAATTCCCAGCAGGACTCCCGAAAGCTCACAAATCAGGCAAAGGCAAGGCATTAGAATATGAAAGGTGAGGCTGGTCTCCCCACCAAGACTCATCTCACTCTTCTCCAGCTCTGCCAGCCCCAAATTGTGTTTTATTTCCACCTGCTGCCTCTTGTGTGAGCAGAGAGGTGATGGGTTAGGGACAGGCCATGGGGCTGTGTCCCCAGTTCTGTCCCCAGCTCTTGCTCTGGGCAAGATGAAGAAGAAAAGTGTCACATCGTTGTTGGCAGCATCTCAAGAGCCAGAGATCCAAAGAAGCCGATGCAGCAAAGGTTTCCAAGTGCAATTATGTCACCTGGTCATAAAACTTGACTTCTTTTCACCCAGATAAGTAGCCTGTGCCTCAGTTTCCAAATCTACAAAAAGGAGTAATCATTCCCTTCATTTACTAATTTAAGACCCACAACATTTAGATGTTGGACCTCTACAAAAGCCAACTGGTGTTACGGATCCATCTGTGCTGCATCTCCAGCAAGGAGGAGCTGGAGGACAAGTTTGCTAACGTGGCTCTATAGTTACCAGAATGAGCTTGAAGAGTCACCAAGAAGAAGGAAAAGGAAGAAAATGAGAAATTTGAACCAAGGATGCAAAACTGAGCTGCTTGGCGTTGTTATTTCGTAAAGTGCGAGGAGGCTGGTCTTCAGTGGACCCATCTCAATCTGAACTCAACCCTACCCAACCCATGGCCAACCTCCACGTCTCAGCCCCGTGTGGAGGGTGGGAGCAGGTCACACGAGAGTGGGAGGTGTTTGTTAGTGGTGGCTAATGGAGGATTACCAGACCTCTCACAGGTCTTTGCAGCATCTGTGTGCTGGGTAGGAGCCATCCCACTTCAAAACACCTGGCCCTGGCCACCGCTGGGGATGTTATACTGGAGCAAAGCACCGGCCAGGCTCGGACGCAGCGAGATCTCTGTTCCAGCTATGCTGCAAACAGCGGAGGGCAACATTTTGCTTCCTGGAAACCCAGAGAAAGAAGTGGTTTATTTTTTGAAGACCTGCAGCTCATAGACATCCTGTAATGGAGATTTCAGAAAACTGGGTGTTCCCCCTTCCAACCTCCTCTGCAAAGACAAAGACTTGGCTGATGGTGGTGGTGCTTCGCAGGGCTTCTGCGAGGCTATTCTTTGGGAGTTGGGCGCATGAACCCTCACTCTCACGCTTCCCCTTAGAGGTGTGAGCAATGTGAAATCTGCACATCCCAAAATCCCCAGCCCTTGGACTATCTCAACTTCTCAGAGCTCTTTGCACCAGGTGACTTAAAGACCTGGGGCTGTTCAGCCTTTAACAAAGAGCTCCTTTCTCCCCAACCTTCTCCAGTCGCTGGAATTAAATAGGCTGCGCTGACACCAAACCAAACAAAGCCCCTGCAAAGCGGCTCCAAATCCCGTCCCCTCGCCAGCGCTCTGGATTTTCCCCCGAGCCTGGCCATGTTCCTCCTTGGTGCTACGGCTCAATCCCCGCTCCGAAAGGCGGGCACGATAGGCTGAAGTGCTGGGGTTGTGTTTGCTCCTGTGCTTCTCACGACCAGGAGGCAATGAGGGGGTGTCTGGAGTGGGGGAAACATTCCATGGAGCTGCTCCAGCCTCTCTCTGCAATACCCCTGCTCCAGTTTGCTGGGGACCCTGGCCCTGCTGCTGAACCCCCACCCCGAGCAGAAGATCAGCCCTCTTGGGTGCCTTGTGGCTTTCCCTGGCATGGGGATCCCAATGGGACCTTTCCAAACATGCTGCCCAACCCACCCCCTCGCATCCCCCATGGGGCACGTTCATTCACCCTCTCCCATTTTGGGGGGCAGCAGCCCCATCACTAAGCAACGAGCCCTTTTCCTCCCGGCATCGCTGCTACCAATTTGCTGAAGCAGCCGCCTTCCCCGAGCAGGGAGGTGATGGCAGATGGGGGTCTCCATCAACTGGGGGTGGGGGTGCAGAATTTTTGGCAATGCCGGCTCCTGGAGGGACTGCTGGCTCCTGGGCCCCCGTGTCCCAGGCGTGCGAATCGCAGGGGTCCGGGGGGGCTCCCTGTGCAAGCAGCTTGTGATCAAAGCTGGGGGCCGGGGGGGAAGCAGGCGGTGCGAGATGAAACGGAGCAAAGTTCTCCGGGTTCAGACGCGGGAGTTGGAAAGGATTCGATGGCAGCTTGGAAAAGGAGGAGGAGAGGGCTGGGAGCAGCAGCGTTCAGCAGAAAGGAATGTCCTGATGGGACGGCAGCCTGAACGCTGGCCAGGACCCCCCCTTCCCAAAGCTGTTTAAAAGCCCCGGACCTCTCCAAGCCCTTTAATTGGCGCTTTAAAAAACTTCCTTGTTCCTTGACGCGGCGAGGTTTGCGTTTCATGCCCAAAATGACTCAATTCCCCCTCTTCCCCCCATGCAAGGAAAAAAAAATCTCCTTTGAAAGCTTTGCTAGAAGCCGGTTCCGTCCCCTCCCCACCAGCCCCGGTAGCCCCCAGCCCTCACCCCCCCAGCCTCTTGTGTGTATTCTTGTTCTCCCCTAATAATCCACATCCCAGCTGCCTCCCTCTGCCTTCGCCCTCCTCCTCCTCCCTGCCTCTCTCGCTCCCTCTTTCTCTCTCCTCCCCCCTTCCTCCCCCCTTTCCATAACTCAAAAGCTTGTCAGGCTGGTTCCAGACTGCTGGCGCCAGGCTTCACTCCAGGAAAAAAAAATAAAGCAAAAGAGAAAGGCATGCAAGGCAAAACAGCCCCGCCACATGAACACACATCAAACCAGCCCTTTATCTCCCCGGAATGCTCTCCCCGCTGCAGAGCTCCCTACCCCGGCCTGACACACGCGTGTCCCCGTCCCCGGACCCCTCCTGCAGCACCGCCGGGCTGCCACCGCACACGCCCTGGCGCGGAAAAGCGAGGGAGCAAATACAAGATCTATTATTTATCAGCAATATCAATTATTTAGAGCCCCGGCGCAGGGAAAGGGGTGGGGAGATGAGGCCGTGGCAGAGGCAGTTTTTACCCCGGTAATTCAAGTGAGGGGCTCCTGCCCGGACCCCCCTCCCCGCTGCACCAGTGGGGAGGTGATGGGGGGTCTCCAACCCCATCTCTTCCATCCCACCCCACCACTATGGGGTTGTTTCTTACCCTGACCCTTCCTGCCTTCCACAGAGCAGGGCTTCCCTCTGCAGTGAGCCCCCATATCCAGCTCCAGGAGCATCCCCACCCCAGAGACATCAGATCCAGCATCCAAACACCACCCCACACACAGGTGACAACCCCAGGATGAGGGCTGTCACACGTGGGGACCTGGCACCCTGCCTCCTCGCCCAGGGGACCGCTCAGCCCCCGGTGAGTTTTACCATCAATACGCACTTCCTCAGGTACTTCCAACAGCCCTCTGCTGGCTTGGCGGTGCTTTCCTCCCACCTCTGCCTGCAGCCTGGGGATGCCCCACACCTGTTGGTCAACACCTCAAACAGCAGTGGGGGCTGGTTCAGGGCTCTGGAGCCCCACGTCACCCCCATCCATTCAGCCCTGATGGGCAGGAGCGGGAAGGTGTCCATGGCTGTCCACCTCATGTGGGTTTCAGCTCAAGCCTTGATCCCAAAAGGTCAAAACCAACATCCCAAATCCAAGACCCAGCCTGGGCTGAGGAAAGACGACTACACCACACAGCCTCTTCCAGCACTGTTTTCTCTTGGATTTTGGAGCAAGCCCCAGCCCACCATCTTTGAGATGCTGCTGGCAAAGGGTCCCAGTCACCAGGCAGGTGACACTGATGGGCACGGGTTGGTCCATGGGCAATTGCCACAAGCTCGCAGATGGCAACCGCAACCTCCCCGCGAGGTGGTCGCCTTTCAGAGGCAGATCGCACGAAAGCAGCTACAGTGGGAACGTGTGATGAGGTGGGTGTGCTAAGAAGACTTTTTTTTGGCAGACTTCGGGATGACTTTATTGCTCACAAGTTCTCGAGTCATGGCTGAGTAACACAGCGCATGTCTGAAATAAAAAAATCCCTTACCCCAGCACAAAATAAACAGCCTGGACACAGCATGTTTGCTTTGTCCCCCTTCCACACTACAGCTTTGCACGGCTGGGAGTTGTGAGGCTCCTGCATGGGCTGCAGTAGCCGCTGCACTTGATATTTTGCTGAGGTTTGGGAAGAGAAATGGGCAGGAGCTCCCACCAGACATGCACAGGAGCACCAGCCCCATCCCAAGATGACCCCCAGTGTGTCCCCTTCCCAGCCAGCAGGTCCAGGTACATAAGACAGAGAGCAGCATTGTCTGCTCTGGTGGGATCTATGGGAAATGACTTTAATTTGGTGACCGAATTAGTTCTGCTGAGCCCAGAGTTTTGCAGTGGAAGGTGCAACCTCAGCCTGCCATGTCCTCAAATGTTTTCTTCTAAGGACCAAGAGGCTCCTGCACTGGGTCAGGCAAGACCCACCATGGACAAGAAGTTTCTGAAATATGGCTGCTGGTTTGGATGCTTCTGGGTACCAAGAGGGTGCAAAGAGTTGTGTTCTCCAAGAACAGAAGTGTCCCCACCTCTGGTGCCTTCAAGTCTGAGAAACCAGCAGCTGCTTTTGAAAGACAACTGAAGTATTTCTAACCTGGAAGGAAAACGACTACCCTCTGCTCCAAGCGAGTCAGTGATGGCTGATCAAACCCCTGCGGCAACTCCAAGCGATCAACCTCCTACCTGAGCCCATGGGTGTGAAGAGCGAGGCCACTCGAGGAGAAGGTCAAGGGCATGAACACCTCCACATGTTGGCTTTTGGGTGCCCAGAGCTTCACAAGTTCCTCTCCAGCCCCAAAGGAAGAACCTCAGCTGGGAGAGAAAAATCTTGCCCTTGTGTAAAGGAAGAGCAGGAGCTGATTCTGCCATTTACTGTCCCAGTTGTCCCTCACCAAGGCTAAGGACAGATGAGAACTGGTTGGAAGAAAGGGGAAACAACCAAAAATTACTAATCCCGTTCCATTTTAATGCATTCAAAAGGGACATTTTCCTCAAGTTTCTACTACATTTTCCTCTTTTTTAAATTAAAAAAAACACTCCAGAAAACCAGTCCTTATATTTGCTCTTTCTCCTCCTGAAATAGCGTATCTTGGGGATGAAAACAGGGCAGCTTAAGGAAGGGAGAAATTGCACTGAAGATTGAGGGGGGAAAAGCAGAAGGACAGGAGGAACCTTTCATTTAGAAATGTCACGGGCACTTTTGCGAAGTAGAGAAAAAAATCCCATTAGATTGAGAATTTTTCATGAAAACTTTGCGTGCGTTTGTTTTCTAAAGGCTGTTTTCTTTCCAGCTAAAAATAAAACTCCACATGCAAAAAGAAAAAGAAACAAACCAAAAAAGTCAGCTGTCCCTGGGCAAAGCCGAGAGCGCTTGAAGGGACAGCAGCCACCCTGGGACGGCCTGTGCTGCTTCTCGATAGGCGGCCCCGATGGTGGTGACACCGCTGGCTCTCGCTACGTGCCAGGGATGGTTGGAAGGACACGATCTGCCCCGCGATGGCTCTAAACAACCGGGGGGAGCAGTTGGCAGCACGGCGGTGGATCTGCAGCGAGCCTGAGCTGGTGATCGCTGGATCGGGGCTGCTGCCTTGCAGCCAGCTGCTGGCACGGGGATGTGGATGCCCGAGAGCATCCCTGGTGGCTGCTCGGTGGCTCCTGGGCGAGCTCCTGAGCTGCATAGATGAGCATTTGCTGCAATTCACGACAGACAGCTTTGGGAGCCCCGGTCTGCTGGGGATGAGCCCTGGCCCTGCCTGTTCCCCCAGCCCATAGAATCATTTTGGTAGGAAGAGACCCTCAAGATCATAGAGTCCAACCATTAGCCCAACACAGGCACTAACCCGTGTGCCTGAGAACCTCATCTCCACCTCTGTTCAACCCCTCCAGGGATGGTGACTCCACCACTGCCCTGGGCAGCCTGTTCCAATGCCCCACAGCCCTTTTGAGTGAGAAATTATTCCCAATATTCACCCTAAACCTCTCCTGGCGCAACTTGAGGCCATTTCCTCTGGTTCTGGTGCTTGTTCCTGGGGAGCAGAGCCCGACCCCCCTGGCTCCAAGCTCCTTTCAGGCAGTTCAGAGATCAGAAGGTCTCCCCTCAGCTCCTGTTCTCCAGCTGAACCCCCAGGTCCCTCAGCCGCTCCATCACACTTGTGCTCCAGCCCCTCACCAGCTCCGTTCCCTTCTCTCAACTCGCTCCAGCACCTCAAGGTCCTTCTTGGCGTGAGGGGCCCAAAACTGACCCCAGGATTCTAGGTGCGACCTCCCCAGTGCCTAGGACAGGGGGACAAGCAGCAGCAACACTGTAGGGACAGGAGACACGGGTGCCGCGGCCGGTCCCAGCTGCATCCTTTTCCCGTTTCCCTTCCGTGCGTGCAGCCGCCCCGCTGAGCTCAGCTCCGGCTATTCTCTCCCGCGTTTCCCCTGCTCCTGCCATGCACTTCCCCTCTCCCTTTGATATTTCACCTTCACTGCGTCATTCCCCTGTGCCGTTCTGGGGCTCGGGTTCACGGGGACGTGCTGTTCCTGAGCCGAGCCAGGGCTGAGCTGAGCCGTCAGGGACTGCTGGTGCCGGGGAGCAGATGAAATAACCCAGCTCTCACAGGTGAGGGTTCAGCTCAACAAGCACGAGCCCAAAGACTGGGCTTGCACCAACAGCCTTGAGGTGTGCAAGACTAAGAGGGGGACACACCATGAAAAATAAGGAGGAACTAGGAGGAAACAAAGGCTGTGTGAGATGGAGACCATTTCCAGCAGACAGAGATATTAAAACCAAGTGGTCTGCTCGCAGGGCTGGGCTTAAGCAGAGTTGAGCAGGACCTGGCCTGGGTCGGGCAGAGGAGCCGTGTTGGCCACACCACCACTGAACCAAGGGAAAGCCCAACATGTCACATGGGGACAGATCTCTCCCGAGTGTCACAGATGGGACACCCGAGCACCCACCCAGCTGACGCGGGGAGCAGCAATCTGCCGCAGCTCGAGCAGAATCCCCGGCGGGGTTCGGGAGGGAGCAGCTTCCTCGTGCTCCCACAAAGCCCCCGGGAATTAAGCGCCGAGGAGAGCAGCTGGGCTCTCCCCAGGCAGAGTCGCTGCCACGCTCACGCACACCCCACTTCAGCCAACTGTCCTTTCCACCGAGGAGACACAACGTTCGACAAAAAACATCTCCGCCAGCCCCTAGCAATGCTCCCCTCGTGGCACTGGGCCAAACCCGTTAATAAAAGACGACTGAAACAAGAGCACGCATTAACTCCGTGGTGGATTCCCCCCAGTGGGCCCCAGCAAGAAGCATCATCCATCCCAGCAAGGAGCATCATCCATCCCAGCAAGGAGCATCCTCCACCCCAGCCTGGCCGGCAGCACCGGCATGGCTCACCCATCAGGGCAGCTGTGGTGACGGGGTCACTTCAAGCTGCCTGGACCCGTTGTGTCCCCAAGACACCACTCCAGCTCTTCACCACCGACAGCTGGTGACCTCCCGGCCGTGGGCTACAGCCGAGCCGTGACAGCGAGACGAGATGCTGCGCACAGGGGCTGCTCCCTGTGGCTTTAAGGAGGAGGTGGGGGGACTCTCATGACATGAGAGCCTGGAAGAGGGGCCTGACCCCAGGTTATAGATTTTTTTCTTTGCCTGTTTCAATGGCAATTGCTGACAAATGCTCATGAGGACATTTCTTTGGAGCAGCACAAGCTTATTGAGATGAGAGAGTTGAGGGAAAGGCTGGATGTGTTCCCAAGCCATCACAGACAGCACTCATCGCTTGAAGTCTCTATTGGATATCATCTGTAGGGGAAAAAAAATGCTCATTGCCCACTCCATGCCTCTCTTAGCTCATGGATGCTCAGGACAGGGTTGATGCCTTCAAGCTCCAGCATAACCATCTCTCAGCCTGGACCTTGTGGGTCCTTCAGGAGCGAGGAGGGGGCTGAGTGATGAGAGATGTAGAAAAGATACGACAGTAATGGTTCATGGAGTTGGCAGCCCCAGAACCTAAACCCAGCTCTGGATGGTGACAGTCACCCAGCCCATTGCAAGGGGCAGCAGGGAACAGGCACCATTTTGTGTTTTCAGGCTCAAAAATAGAGTGTTCTTGTGAGTCACAGGGATTCTTTTCCCTCTCCTGGAGGCCTTACATACATTCATTCATTCTTCCTTTCTTTTGTCATTTTTGATAACCTGAAATATTAGTCAGCTGGACTGAATCTGCAGGTTTTACCAACTCCAAAGGAAAACATGTCTAAAAAATACCCCAAAAACCAGCATGGCCAAACCCCAAGCATCCAGAGCTCCTAAAGACTTCTAGACCATTGAAAAATCAGAGATCAGCCTTTAAATAACAAGATTTGCAAGAAAAAGAAGAGAAGAAGGGAGACCAGTTGGCTTGCTCTTATTTCCCTGTTGGCTTCCGAGCCTTTAGGCTGGTCTGACGTCATGCTGCCGAGCTCGGCTCTGCAACCGTGAGGTAAGAAACCCTGAAACCAGCAAAATCCCCGCCAGCACTCTGCAGCCACACGGCTTCGAAAAACAGAAGGAAAGAAGGAAACGGTGGGAGCCGAGGGAAATCTCAAGAGGTTTGAAGGACCTATTGTAGGACCGAGAGGAGCATCGGAAGGCAACGCAGAGCGAGAGGCACCTCGAAAGCCCCTCTCTGCCTGCGTGGTCATGGAGAGCTGGGGAAGGGGGTTTTGGGAGCAGGGATGGGAACATTGCTGGGCGCTGGCATGGCCATGGCACACGGCTGGCTCTCTCTTGGCGGTCAAGGACGGTCCCAGGAACGTGAAAAGACTTCCAGCACATCTCAGCAGTTTCTGCTCCCAAAGGAAGCGTCTTTACTGGAAACCATTTTCTGCATAAATAGCCCTTTCCTGCTGTTCCCACAAACTCAGACTAAAATAATTTCCTGGGCTTGAGGACGCCAACCCACAGCTTCCTAGG
This sequence comes from Columba livia, assembly GCF_036013475.1. Lineage (NCBI taxonomy): Eukaryota > Metazoa > Chordata > Aves > Columbiformes > Columbidae > Columba > Columba livia. Next base: position 5,286,955 of record NC_088620.1, read on the forward strand.
TGGATTCACAAAGCCTGACCTTGAGCAGGAGACTGAAGACATCCCCAAAATCTCGCCTAGAACCTGTCTGGCTCTCCCAAAGCTGAGGTTTTACATCCCCTGCCCAGCAGTGCTTGTACCAACTGCTTCAGTGCGTTTCTCCTCCCCGGCACCTTCCTCTGGGGGTCTCAAAGTCCTCTGCAACCTCAGCCCCATGCGCCCTCCGCATGCGTGCCGGGAAGGAGCTTTACCCCAAATCACTGCTCAGCACACAGAGTGGGGAGCAACTTGCTCCAAGCTGCTAAACCGTTCTTCAGGGCCCAAAGGACCCATGTGCGAGGGGAACAGCAGAGGTGGAGGCAGCCAAGCGACAAGGCTCTCCCATCCCAGCGCAGGACTGGTATCTGCTGCAGAGCAGGTGTTGGTGGTAGGAACACCCTGTTCCCACCAGGAGGATGCGGAGGTCCCCTGAAGAGCTGGTGCAGCAGCACTTTGGGGGCTGCGGGGGAAAGCTGTGGTGCTGCAGAGGGCAAGGACCGAAATGGGGTCCCCTCTCCAACCTCCCCAGGTCTGCAGCCCAGCACAGGGTCTCATCAACCCTCCTCATGCACATTACCTGGGCTGGGACTTGGCTGGGAGAGGCTGAGCCTCCACAGCACTGTCCCCAGCAACAAAAACATTCAATGACCATGACCATGGTGGTGAAAACCATCATGCGCATAGCCTGATCCTCACCAGAAGAGCCCTTGTCCTGTCCTCCAAGGCCAAGCAGCCCGTGGACACTGCACGCCGAGCTGCTGTCCTTGAGGTTAGGGCAGGGAGCAGAAGAGGAGGATTTCGAAATGTCTCTGCTTGAAGCTGTTTGTGGATGAAGGCAGAGGGAGTGCAGCTCTGTGGAGCTGGAAATGGGCAGGACACAGTTAACGCCTGGTTCCTCATGCAGGATCAGGAGGAACTTGGCTTCATATTTCACGTGTGGGATGTTGCAAGAGGACAAGGAGCCCTGAACCCCAGCAGCACGCGTTTTGCCCCCGGCTCGGTCGCAGCCATGGGGAAGAAACCATGACGTGTCCCGGCTCCTCCCCAGCACAGAGGGCATTGCTGGCAAAGCCCAGTGCCAACACACCAAGAGACACCAGAGAAATGCCAAATCCACTCCGACTCCACCGTGGCATCGAGATGCTGACAGTTTAATAAACCGCAGCCAGGCGGTTGATGCTGCTGGTGAAGCGGCCCCATGCATGATGGGGAGCTGGGGGCTTCGCACCCCCGGGATCCCCAGCTCTTGAAATCAAAAATACAAAGGGCTGGGCTCCCCCAGCCCCGGCTGATGCTCCCCCAGCCCCGGCGGATGCTCGACCTCTCCGTTGTCCTCGCTGCACGCCTGTCCCAGTTCCAGCAGCCGGTTGCTACAGCAACTGAGCTCTGACTAATCATTTGCGCAATGACCTTTTTTCCCCCCAGAGAGAGGGAGGGAGGAAGATGGAGAGGAGGGAGGGGAGGAAAGGCAAAGCAAGCGGAGGTTAGCGAGAAAAAGCAGACAGGGAGAATGGGAATTTTTAGGCAATGTGAGATTTTTTTTTGGAGGGGGGGGAATGAGGGAGATGCAGGTGGTGGGAAGGGGAGAGGAAAGTGGGTGTTGAATGCGTGTCCCCCCACCCCCCATCCCGGCTCTGTGCGTGAGAAAGGATGGATGGGGGCAAAGGCGGCTGCCAGCAGGCAAAGCGCCTCGCTGGGACCGTTTCCATGGGTGAGGGGGTGGGGGGGACTCCAAATGGAGCTGACACCACAACCCTCCTCATCCTCCTCCTCCCCACCCCACACCGACCCTGGCCACTGCCGGAGGGCCAGAAGTCAAGAAATTGGCTCTGCCTCACCTCCCAGCGCCTGCACGGGGCTGCCCAGCTCCAGCACCCCACGCACAAAACCTCACCGGTGGGTGGTGTTTGTGGGAGCTACACCAGGGCTGAGCACAGCTAAAAAATCCTGTGTCAGCGTTACACCAAAGGGGAGCACGGCCGGACCCCACTGAGCCACGAGAACCAGCGGGGAAGAAACTTGAGCCCAGCTCCAGTGGCTCAAATGGTGTCACTGGGAGGGCTCCGCTCCCACCTTCAGCTGAGAGACCAGGGCCAGGTCTGGCTCCAAAACAGAGTAAATAATGCAAAAGCCTGTTTCTGCCCAGTTCTGAGGAGCACAGGTGAGATTCCATCTTACTGACTTGGTAGGAGAAAATGGTTTAGAGGTTGCATGTTGCTCCTCACACCAGTTGGCACTTAGAAAACAGAAGCTGGTGAAACCAAAAAAGCAGCGGCAAGCAGGTCTTCCTCACCAAGGGGTGCGTGGTTGTGCCGCCAGTTCTGAGTCTTCCTGGCAAAAGGATTTGGGCTTTTCTCCAACTGGATCAGAAAACAGTCACATCTGACCTCTACCAACCACAAAGTACTAAGCCAGCTGAGATGGACAATAATGGAGATCCCTGGTGACCCAGAACAGAAACCTATGGAGATTCACAGAAGAAAGGCTTGGCCATTTGGAAAGAAAAGAGTGTTTGAAGAAAACAACATGTTTTTGTGGACAGATATTCCACAACAGAGCCTGACAAACTGCAGCACTGCTGTGTGAATTGGAGGAGAAGAAGAGGGAGAAGGACTTGGTATGACCAACAAGCAAACCAGGAGAAGAACAAACCATCTCCTGAACAGTGCTGAGCACACACTGCCCACATGCAACTCCTGCCAGCACATGCTCAGGACAGGGAGTTCTCCTTGGGAAAGACAAAGTCTCATTCAAAGAGATGTTTTGGTGGCCTTGGCTGCTCCATCCTTGCCCTGTCCTTCTGCACCAAAGACGGACCCTTTCCTTTAGGCAGCTCAGGCAAATCTTTCCTCCAAACACTTCCAAAAGGTCCTGGAGGCCACCCTCCTCTTCCAGCATACCATGCTTCCCTCTGCCCATCAAAATATTGCAAAGGACAAGATACTCCTAGCAAGCATTCCCCAGCCAGTTTGTACAGCTAGAAAACATAAAGCAAGACTCGCTAAATCATCCACGAGTTATTTAAGGCACATAAAGGAGAGGCCACGTTGTGAGGAATACTCTGCACGCAACATATTTCCCTTATCAGCACGACTTAGCACCTCCAGAAATTCCCACCGCAGCATCTGATCCCAAACTGGGAGAAACCAAGAGAAGGGTTCGCATCGAAGCCATACCATGGGCTATACCATGGGCCGCCGCGCTGCTCTGCTTGAGCTGGAGCAGATCAAAGCCACGTCAAGCCCGATGTAATAAGTGCGGCTGAACAGTGAGGTATGTGAACTGGGGCTTGGTGCTACGTGGCCACGGTCACAGGGCTTGCAGCCCCAGCCCAAGCTCACGTCTGCCTCCGACCCACGTTGTAGCTGAACCTGGGGCTGCAGCGAGCCTGAAACACAGCGTGTAGAAATGTAACTCCTTTTCCACCTCTTTTTGGTTAAATCGCTCTGCAGCTTTGCAGAGCTCCACCAAGGACAATTATTTCCAGCATGTGCCGTGCATGAATGCTGCGAGCAAGACGGGGCTGGAGTTTCATCACAGCGCGGCTTTGTGTGCAGAGTGAAGGAGGAGAAAAAAGAGAGAGGAAGAAAAAGGAACTTGGAACTGGAGGCCCCCCCGGCCTCACCCTGATCCCGAGGAGGCTCCACTCTGCTCTTGCTCAACCCGACACCGAGAATGAGGAAGCGGAGGAGACAGGCGGGGGAGGCGGAGGAACGGTCAAGCTGAAGACAAACAGCCTCTGAGCCGCCCGGCTCGCAAAGCTGCTGGAGCGAGAGGGCAGGGGAGCAAAGAGCAGGTTGTGTCCTGTGCCAGCCCTGTCCCCAGCCGGGCTGTGTCCTGTGCCAGCCCTGTCCCCAGCTGGGCTGGGCGGCCCTGTGGTCCTGACCCGGAGGATGCTCTGGGTTTTGATAACCTGAGGCCAGGACGTGGTCCCCAGTAGGGAGATCTGCAAAGCCTCATTGCCTTGCTAGCCCAGATCCTGCTGAGCTGCCCTACCTGGGTGTTCCTGTGGGATGCAGGGACAGTGGAACCCTCGGTGGGCAGAGCCGTGCCATGCCATGCTGTGCCATGCTGCACCGGCTCTCCCCCGGCTTTCTGCACCAGCAGCAGCTCTGCATCTCGCCTCTGCACTCTGCAATACCAGGAACTGCATAAAAAATTAAACCCCAGCCAGGTGCAAGATGTTCCAAGCAGCTCCATGTGCCCGAGGCTGGTCCTCTCCCATCACAGCGTCCCAACGGCCTGCACCTTACACCCCCTGGCCCCTTCCCTGTCCTGTTGTCCCCATCCATGCACACGGGCTGGTCTCTCCTCCTTGGCTTGCCCTGGAGGAGGAAGAAATCCAGCTGAAGGGACCTCATCATCTGCACAGCCTTGTTGGGGACAAACCAGACCCCAGCGTGAAATTCTCCTGCTGATTTGCCCTTGCACCAGGGCCAGTAAGAAGGTACCTTGATCTCATCCTCTTACAGCAAAGGACGTTGTAGCAGAGACATGAAGGGACGTGCCCGAGGCCAAGGAGGACAGAGAACCAGCCAGAGGAGCTGGTTGGACACACTTGTTTAAATTTCTTCATGACAAGCGGTATCAGCTCTACCGCAGCAGCATTACTGCCCACAAGGGATGATCAGAAAACTGACCGATCAGTTCAGGACATCCCCAGTGCTTAGGCAGGGCTGGCCCCAAGCATCACAACGATACAGGTGCTGTATGGGATCCCACCTGGCTTGTCACCCTCCTGCCACACAGCACAGGCAGCCCACACAGCGCAAGGATGGGGAAGGAACATGGCTTACATGGAAAGGAATGAACACATCAGGTTGGGGGGATGCATAAGTCTAATTTCTGTTAAAACCACACCTTGAATTCACCAGGCACAGGGCATGTGTGGAATATCCCTAGGGGGGTTCACATTACTGAAACTCAAAGATGAGAAATGACCTCTAAGGCAAACCCCACACCCGAGTCTCACATCTCACTGAGTCCACTAGCAAATGAGAACCAAGACACCAAGATGCTCAGTTGTCTGGTTCCTGGAGGTTCACACCAGTGAACCCCAGGGATGGAGCAGTTTGAGGGTCACCACATCCCCCTGAACACATGCTACCCCGGCTGCCCTCCCCCCTGGCACCCCAAGGTGAGAGCAGCTATAGCAGGAGGGAAAGGAGACGTTGATGAAACCCATCCCAAGGGAAAGGGTTTGCCATTTCCCGAGAGAATCAGCAAATCCGAAGGGACCAGTCCTTCAGGAGTTGCCAGGGAGGCAACCAAACCTAGAGAGGGAACAGAAAGGAGAGGGAGAACCCAGCAAACCCCGGGGAAAGTGAAGTTTTATATCCCTTCTGCAAAACCATCACAAGGCAGGAGCTGGGGCAGGAATCCACTACCCCCTGCCGTGGCCAGGCAGCAGCAGAGCCTGCCAGAGGACATGCCGTGGGCAGGCAGGTGGTCACCTATAGCAAGTGACAATTCCAGTAAGTTTATACCCAACTTGCATTTGGTCCCAGAGTTTTTCATTGAGAGCATCCCTGGAAGGGAAGATTTACTGCCAAAAAACCCATGAGCTCCGCCTGCCCGGATTTTGGAGGGACAGCGGGTTGTTTGCATTTCCAATTTGGCTGGGAAACTGGAAAAATACAGACTTGAGAATCCAGTTCCCCCCAGCCCATCACCTCCCCCAAAATACATTGGTCTGAGCCCAGGAAGATGCTGGACCGGCACACCAGTGGGGACCAGTGCTCTGTGGCTGGACACTGGGGACCTTTGGAGGTGTGATGATGGCTCTGCAGTGAGCAGGGACCAGGGGGATTTTGGAAATGGGGCTGAGGGAACAGCGAAGGGGCCAGGATGTGGTCTGGGGGCACCAACCCCACATCTCTGTCCACCATTTAGTCACCCAAGGGACCCGGGCAAGGAGTGAGCTCCTCAGAGCAACAGTGCTGGGTTCAAATGAATAAATACAATTCTGCTGAAAGGGAAAGGGAAAAAAAAAAAGGAATAAAGGATGTGCCTCTCCAGCGCCTCCTTCCCTCCTAGAAACCTGTGTGCTATGCAAATATATGCAAATAAGACATGGAGGGGGGATGAAACTGGCTCTCTAACCAGTGTGGTTTTAGACTGGGAAGCGTTGGAAGCAGCTTGCTGGAAAGTCGAGGCAGAAATAGCTGCGCCATGAGAGGAACGAGCAATGACGAGTGGAGGGTACGTGTCCCAAAAACGCCTTCGGCAGTGGGATCGGCCCCCGCAGAGTCGCGCCAGGACACGGCGACAACAAACCCTCCCTCTTGACACCCCGGTCCAGCAGCCGATCTTAAAGCACTCCCCAAATCCCACTGCCCTCCAGCCCAGGAGCGGAAAATAATAAAAATAAAAAGGAGAAAACTCACTTTGCTGCTGTTTGTGATTCCCCCCCGTGATTCCTGTGAAGGGCTGGCAAAAAGCACCGCGGTGTGTGGAAACCCAGGCAGCTCGGTCCAAAGCAGGGGACGGTCAATGGGGTGATGCTCCCCAGGGTGGGCACTTTCCCCAGGGGGTCCTTAAAGAGTGACATCTTTCTTTGATGAAGAATGGGATCGTACAAACTCCAGCTCGTTTGTTCCAGGCAATTTATCCACCCAAGTATTGCCTTGTTCGGTAACATTTTCTCAAGGGGTTTCTACAGAGAAGCAGGTGAAATCTAGAAAGTCTGAAGGCTTCGAGGTGTAAACACCATTTGCCTGAGCGATGCTGCTCACGTTGATAGTCAACGCCTGAGTGTTTTTTGCTCAGAAACAGGAGGGGGTTTTGTGTTAAACACTCGCTGCTCAAGAACAGACCTGGCTGGAGCAAAAGCCCCTTTCCTGCTTCCTGACCCAGCATGTAATTTTTACAGAAATATCTCAAATGCTATGAACACACTGGGAAGTTTGGGCTGGACTGCCAATGTCCCGGGCAGCCCTGGACCACAGCAGGTTCCTGTTAGCATCCATAGGATGTGGCTGGGAAGTCACCCCCTGACAGTTATTATGCGTTCAGCACCACACGTCCTCCAGACAGAGGTTCATTACCCGCGTGGCTGCAGCATCCTTCAGCCCAGCACCAGCTTATCGCCCTCCTTGGACAACGTATGTAAATCTGGCCCATTTCTTTGCCACACACCCAGCTCCTCTACTTGACCTGGTCTATAACACAGCGACAAGCTTGAGCATCTTTCTCATTGGTGTTTCTTTGAGGCAACAATGAAGCATCTCTGGCTCTTCCTTGTGTTTTTCTCTCTTTTCATCTGCCCTTTTCACCATACTTCCCTGACACCTCTCGGGGAGCTGCCCTGCACTGGGGATCCAGCAGGCGTCTGTCAGTACACGTACACTCTCCAACCACAGAGGTGTTACACAAACCTTCGGAGCACCCAACAGCTCACAACAACAGCGTTTTGTGACTCTGTATTAAAAACACAGCCTTAACCCACCGTCCTGAAGAGAGAGGAGCTATGAAAGCGCTGTGGGGTGGCGAGTCCAGGAGATGCCTGGCAAAGGGAGAGGAGCTGCTGCTTGCCTGACCCCTTCCCAGTCCCTTCTCCAACTCCTGTTCCCATCCGAGAGCTGCCCATTTCTTCCTATACCCCACACAGCAAAGCCCTGCAAACCTGAAGAATCAAAGGTGCAGCCTAGCTGGGATTTCAAAGGCAGCGATTAAGAAGGGAGGCAATTTCTCCCCTCTCTGGGCTGACAGAGACGGCAGCAGATGAGGACGGCTTTTTTTGCGTGCTGCCAGCAGCTGCGATAGGCGCCTCTGCCGTCACCAAGCAGAGAGATTATTCTCTGGATCTCCCGGGCTGTTTATCAGGAACACTCACTGCTGCAGCCGCTAAACCAGCTTAAATACCAAAATTAAAAAATAATTAAAAAAAAAAATCTTTTCTGTAACCTTGGAAGGAGAGGGATGGGGAAAGGGAGGTAAAAGCACCCGGGAGGCAAGTCGGGGTCTTAATAAAACAGCCGTGTGCACAGGCAAAACAGTCTCCACAGCCACCACTGCAGGGACCAGCATCCCCAGCCAGAGGGATGGAGCAGCAAAACCCGCTGGCAGGGGACGGAGGGACCCGCCTGGAGCAGGCAGCTGCCAGCCATGGCTGGTGGCACTGCTGGGACACCAGGACAAAGCCAGCGGTGCCTGCACTGGCTCGTCTCCCCAGCCCTGCCTTCAGCATCACAGGGTGGGGAGACACTGGGAGCATGAGAGGAGTGGCGGCTTTGCACCACGGCTGGGGTGGCCGAGCTCTGGTACCCGAGGAAGAGCAGCAGAGCGGTGCTCCCTCCGCACGCACAGCACGTGTCAGGGATCATAAATTGCATGAGAGTCCGGATCTGGGGACTGCACGGGAAGAAAAGGCATGAGGTCTGCTTTCCTTGGGCATCGGGAGCCTTTGAAGATCAGAAAGCAGCTAAGTGGAAGGCAGCTTTCAAGCTGGCAGCGCGGGTTAGCGGTGGGCCTGGGACTCCCCGGGGAGCCAGAGCTGGAGGATCCCGGCTGCCGGGTTAGATCCTGATCCCAGCTGCAGACAGGTAAACAGGAACAGCTCGGTCGACACTGCAGGAACATGCTCCTTGATGGGCCCTTAATTAGCACATGGATGCAAGCTGGGCAGCACGAAGCACCATGATCATGCTGGCATGTCCCCCTGCTGCGATCCTCCCCCTTGATTCTGCCCAGACATTGCACTGTGCTAGGGATGGTCCCATCCCCTGCTATCAGGTATGATGTCCAGGAGTGCCCTCTTTGGGCAGAGGTGTATCTGCCCCACCTTGGAGGCAGAGCCAAAATCTCCAAACCTCCCACTCCCCTGAAATTCAGGACAAACCAGACCCTTCCAAGGGCTTCTGGCAAGCAGGGAACATCCCAGCCACTTGCATGAAAGGTTAAGACCACTTTCCAATTAGAGAGGCAGGAGCCATCGCAATAAAGCTCTTCTGAGGGGATATTAATCAGGGCATCTTCCTCTCGCAGAAATGCAAATCAGCAGAATGGAAACGGGAGTGATTACAGCCAGGGAGTAACACGGGCACTTCAATCCCAGCTCCCTGAGCAGCGAGGGGCACGAGGTGCAGGAGAGATGCCCTGAGCTCCTGTGCCAGCCCCAGGACCCAGTTGGAGGTGTCAGGGACCCACAGGCTCCTCCTGGGAATATTCAGCATCAGGTTTTCAGGTCAATGCTACCACCAAAGCCATGGAAATGGCAGCGGCTACAGCAAACCAGTCCCCAGCTCTGGGGCTGGCTGCAGGGTTTTGGTCCATCCTCTTGCAGCCACCCAGGGAGGCTGGAGGAGACCTGGGCAGCGCGGGCACACAGGTCCAGGACCCAGCAGGAGAGATGGAGAAGGCAGCAGTGAGGGCAGCAGCATTGGATAAAGGATGTAGGAGTGAAGGTGAGGAGACGAAGAGCAAAAGGCAATGCAGAAAGGGGCCAAAGTGAGGGCCAAGGTGGTGGGTGCACAGAGCATCTCCCTGTTCCTGCCCGGGGAAGAGCCGCACCGGGGCCAGAGACGGCTCTGCTCCTCGTGGCAGGAGGCATTAGATCCAGCTGAGCTGCTTCAATGCAGCATGCATGTAAATCAGCTGGACAGGCAGAGAGGAGAAAAACAAGGGGGATGAGATAAGAGGATAGAGAGAGAGGAAAGGGGAGGAGGAGGAAGGAGAAAAGGGGAGGGAAGGAGAGGAGCAGGTGTGGAGAGAAAGAGAAGCAAGAAGAGGTCAAAGGGAGAGGGAGGAGGAGGGATGGGAAAGCAGGGAGCAGCAGGAGGGCAGGGTGACGGGCTGGGGTCGGTCTGTGCACCGCGGTCCTGCCCGAGCAGGCACGGGGTGAATGGGGTGGATGTGCCAGACCATGACCCAGCCTGACCAAGGCTTGGGTGTCCTGCTCCTGCCCCTTGGCTTCCAAACATGCAGCACCCCCGGGACCCTGCTGGGCTTGGGGATGAACCAGCACCACACAGTCTGTTTTCCAGCCGTGGATGTCTAATGGCCAAACAAGTAGCTGGAGTCTGCCATCCTGTAATCCCTTACCCGCAAACATGATTCCCTCAGATCACCTGTCCTGAAACCTGAGGAGCATTTATGACAGAAGAGTTGGTGGGTACCAACCTGGAGATGACAAACAACATGGACACGTCGTTCCTCTAAGTCAGGAATATCTTGCAAAGCACAACAAGAGAGTCCAAATAAATAATAACTGGGCCCTGACTCTTTCAACCGGGGAACTCAAAGGCAAAATATGATTATTAAACTCCTAAGCTGAGGATCAGAAGCTTCCTGAGAAGTTCTCACGACTGGGCAGAACACAAGGATCTCCTGACATCAACACGCACTAAGCAACCAATGCTGATGCAAATACCATCTGCTGTAATCATGACATCACCTTTAATTATGTTACAAATGAGGATGTAGACACATGCAGAGCCCTGACATCACCAGCAAAGCTGGGAAAAGATGTGGAGTAGGATGATAACAAACAAACTAGTCCAAAGGAAGAAGATCTCAGTTTGAAAAAGAAGCAGCTAAAGAGGCACATTCATGGCCTCAGGAAGGTGAACCGAGATTGATTGCTCACTGCGTCTCCCAATAAAAGAATTAGGAGATATCCAATAACATTAAGAGGCAGCAGGTTCAAAAGAAACAAGAGGAGATGGTTCCTCACGTGGTGCGTGGTTAAGCAGTGGAAGTCCTTACCACAGCTCTCCAGGGATGATTAAAGCTTGCGTGTTTACAGAAATCCACTAGACAAATTCATGGGAAATCCATTGAGGGGTATTAAAGACAAAATGCCACTCGGGCTCAGGGAGTCCCTGAGCTGCCACTTGCTTGGGGCTGGGAGATGCTCAAGAGACGTATTGGTGCTGGTCATCAGGGGAGGACGGACCGGGGACAGGGGACAGCTGGGGCAGGGCACAGCCTTGCACAGCTCCTTACGCTGCACTGAAGACAGCAGATGATGTCTCCACGCCAGCACAGCAATGTCAACATGTTCCGCATCACACCCCAGGCGATCCCAAAACCCCAGCAGCTGGGTGCATTTACAAGCCAGTCTTGGGGGATGCTGAACCCGCCAAGATACAAAGTCCATAAGAGCAGGACCATGCAGTGCCACTATGGATATCATCAGTTTAATGTGACGTGGAGCCACTCTCAACATCCAGCACTGGGTTACCCTCATGTCACTTTGCCAAAAGCTGTTTCATAGAATCATAGAGTAGTTTGGGTTGGAAGGGACTTTGAAGCTCCCCCAGTGCCACCCCTGCCATGAGCAGGGACATCCTCACCAGCTCAGGTTGCTCAGAGCCCCATCCAGCCTGGCCTGGGATGTCTCCAGGGATGGGGCATCCACCACCTGTCTGGCCAACCTGGGCCAGGCTCTCACCACCCTCGTAATAAAAAATTTCTTTCTCATGTCCAGGCTGAATCTCCCCTCTTTTAGTTTAAAACCATCACCCCTTGTCCTGTCACAACAGACCCTGCTAAAAAGTCTGTCCCCATCTTTCTCATCAGTGCCAGGACCCCAGACCCCACCATGAGCTCGGCTGGGCAGTGTTCCATCCCTCGGGGTCCTGGCCACGCGCCTCCCCGCACAGCATCCCTGCCACGCACACGGAGTCCCTGCACGTACCAATCCCAATTAAACCCAACTACATCGCAGAGGGGCCCAGCAGCACCGCATTTATCAGCCTGCCTGGAAGGGGCTTGTGCAAGCTGTCCCCCCGGCTGACGGATTAGACAGCAGACAATTAGGTTTCAGACACACACACACACACACACACACGAGCACACGAGAGCACACGCAGGCACACAAATCCTTTCTCCTCCATCCATTTGCGAGGCCGAGGCAGCCGAGCCCAGCTGCGCAGCCGGCCAGTGCTTCTGAAGCCGCGTGCAGCTGAATAAGAACGAGCCCCCGCGCCTCGGCTTTCAGCGCCCGCGCTCGCAAAAATGAGCGAGAGGTCCCCAAAGAGATGACACAATTGCAATGGAAATGATTAACCCTTGGCGGGCCGGTTTCGCCGCCTCCGTAACCGCCGCAGCCAGCCCGGCGGCAAACTCCCACTCTTTGAGTTTCAAGGACAAAGCCGGAGCAAGTTAGTGCTCAGCCAACGTCACGGGGAATGAGCAACCTCCTGCGTTTGTGCTTCGAGGCAAGCTGGGCTTTTTTGGGGCTCGGATTATTTCAGATGCATCCCTTTGCTGCTGGGAGAGCCGCAGCTGCTGGAAGCAGGGATGGTGTGTCAACCACTTCTGCAAAGGTTCCACCAAAAACATCCCCTCTCGCTGCCGAAGAGCAGAAACTACAATTGCGACATCCAGACCCTAGGTGCAACGCAAGCCAGCATTGCTCCTCGGATTGTCCCTTCCAAGGGCTATCCAGAACAATAATTCAATATTTCAGAATTAATTGAAACGTGAAATGGCTGAGATAGAAATGGAACAAGCCGGGGTGGTTTCTGAAAGGCAGAGCCCGCACGTCCGTTCTGGGAGAGGATTTCTGATGGAATCAACAAAACAACGGATAAAGGGAAATCAGTAGATATAATTTATTGGGATTGTCCTAAAGCCTTTGATAAAATCCCACATGAGACGCTATTAAGAAAACAAGCATTACTGGGCAAGATGTAAAGTCTTTCTGGGAAGCGGTAAAGTGGCACAAATTGGTGTGGGAGGAGGTGGTCAGTGCCCGGTTGGGAACGAGACCCCCAGGAAGGCAAAGCTGCAGATGCTGGGGACACACCAAAACCTTCACAAAACAGCCCCCACAGTCTAGCCCTCCTCCTTCCTCACTCCCCATGGTCTGTCTGTCCCAGGCTGCCTGTCCTCCCATGCGGGCAGGGGTACAGGGCCCTGTGTGCCCCCCCCCAGCTCTCTCCATCGCTCGCACCTACTTGAGGGAAGATAAGCTGAACATGACACCGAAAAGGACCATGTCAGTGCCCAGCCTTGCTCCTCACACTGCAGCCCTTGATCTACCCATGTCCTTTCAAGAACATCTTTCAGCTGTCCATCTGGAGAGGAGAAAGCCCAAGGAGATAAATCTCCCATCCCGTGTTAGGAGAGGGTTGTGCCAGGGTATCCTCCGGAAACATCACTCTCAGCTGCGCAAAGAGCTTTCTAAAGACAGCACCATGTTTTAATTTTATCTTGTAGTTAGTTTTTGAAGAAAGGGAGATCACATGAGAAGAGGCCGTCTTGGTGCTCAGTACCCAGTTTCCTCTACCAGGTGGAGGATGCAGCCAGCTCCAAGATACCCAGGTTGAAATGACCACAGAGGTAACTTAGCCCACCCCTCAAACTAATACCAACAATTTTTTGAGGTATATTTTCACAAAATACAGATATAAGCCCTTGTGTTACAAGATGCATCATCCACTAAAGTTAGAAGAAGCTCTCCAGATGCACCGAGGAACATCTTAGATGTTTGCCAAGGAAGATTGCTGCTCTGATTATTAGTAGTAGCATAATACTGGAGACAGGAGGATGGACTTGGCGTCACAGAGCACGCTGTACAGGAATGTAGGACTGCCTGGAGCCTGACGCGTTCGTCGCCCGTGAGCAGCCATGTCGTACAACCAGCTCTGCCCCACACGAGCTGCTCCATCTCCAGACCCACCGGCTTTTCACCTGCTCCCATGGGGCTGGCCCGGAGCCTCATCCCTCCCTTCACCAGAAACCGGCTCCTTGGTTTTCAGCCTGAACTTATTTGCGGGCAATTTCTAGTAATTTGGTCTCATGCCAGCGATATCTGTCAGTGGAACAGCTCCTCTCCCGCCCTGGTGCTCCATGTCCCCTGATCTACCAGATTCGCAAAGCTGAGCTTGCAGAGTCTCAGGAGATGGGCTGTTCACCGCTTCTCCTTGGGGACTCTGCCATCATTTTGTGTATCAATCCATAAATCACCCCTCCAGGTTTACCAAGGACCTCTGTGTTTCCCTCTGCAGCACTAGACAGGGTACCAGGGAGAATTTCCTGATAACTACACTGCATTTTCCTCTCCTCCTTCCATCCCATTATCCATAGTTGTATCTCTTAGACCACTCTAAATAATTACTCAGCTGGGTGTTTGTGACCTTCAGATATTTGTCCATCCCTGGTTTAAGTGAACTCTTAGCCAAGCTATGCCTAATATTTAGACTGCACAGAGAAACGCTTGTGTTCAAAATACTTCCAGACTGTGCTGGGAAGTTGACAAAAAGGGCTGATCCTGCACCATTTGCCACAGCTCTGGGGCCATTTGTCAACCCCAGGCAGCTTTCTGTTTCCTCAACGTGATGTTTTCCCATTAAAACCCCCTGACACCTGGAAACCTGCCTGTCTGTGCTTCCCCCCCATCCTTAGCTTAGGGAGAAAGGAGCGAAAGGACAGTTTATATGGGGCAGTTCACACAGAAGTGTGACAGCTACAGATGAAGCTACCCAGGCACCTCCTTTGGGAGGAAGAGTTGGGTTGTCTGGAAAAAGCCCTTGGGAATTACAGGGAAGGGAGGAACAGCCCCAGCTGTTTGAGAGAGGAGCCAACCTCCAAAATAGCAGGTGATGGGGACCCAGCACTTCTCTTTGTGCCAGGAGCACCCCCAGTGTCAGCAGAGATTCCCATGCCCCCCCGGCCTCCCAGGGATGAGTGCCTGGGGAGGTGAGGGTCACGGCCACAGCGAGGGATGGCGAGACTGGCCACAGTAACAGAGATTTACAGCTCCGAGCCCTATTAGCTGGGCCATCTGGACACCAAACATCAGCACAAGTTACGAGAGGACACAGCCTGATGTCGTACGGGCACAAAGGAGGAGAAGCAGGAGATGCTGCGACAGCCTCTGCCCATGCAGGAAGATGGTGGGAGCTCTGGGAGGGTTTCTGCTGGGCCAAAACTCCAATGATGGGAAGAAGAAAGGGAAAAGAACACTTGGTTGAGGGTAGCTATGGTATATCTTCTGCTTTTTGATGATTTAGGGGGTCACATTTTCCTTCATTGCTTTTACTATGGCCACAAGAGATGGAAAGCCTACCTTTACTTTTTTATGAAAGCTGAGATCTCACGGCTATCAGACTCTGTGACCTGGACCTTTGAAGTAAGTATTTGTCATTGATAAAGCAAAAAGCATGGGTAGGTGACATCATTTTCTAGGGCAAAACCTCAAGAACTTGGCATGAGGACACACTCTTTCTTCTCATAGCCAGCCCAGGTTTCTGTTCCTTTGCAACAAGCTTGGTCCCAACGGTTAATCCCAACACATACCCTGCAAGAGGCCCCAGCCTGACTCACGGAGGGGAAATGACTCGCTGTGGTTACAAAACATGACTTTCTCAAAGAGGAAAACAATCCAGCAAGTGAAACAAACCCTCTTTTCCTTCCTCAAAACCAGGCATCACCTTTCAGGAGACAACAGACAAACCAACTTGACCCACACATAGACTGGGAAACAAAACCTGCCTTGCGTGGGTAAAAGAGAATTTCCACCAAACCTATGTCAGCTCCTGGGATCGATCTCCAGGTGCCATCCCAGGTACTCCACAGCCAATGTCACCTTACCCCTGGACCCATTTTGGTCCTCTATGGGTGACATAGCTGCCTTCAAACCTCCAGCCCCAAAGGGAACAGACCTGGCCGCATCCAGCCCTATCGAAGAGCATCCTCCACACGTTCCCTGCAGCCCCCACCCCGATACTGCAAAGAAAGAACCCCCTGATTGCCCCCTTCTCCTCAATGTCTCTTTAGAATGGGGGATGATTCTGGCTCGAGAAAATCAAATAGTATGAGGGGAGGAAAGCAAAAAGAGGAAAAAAGGACAGAAATAGAGCTGGGGACGCAGGGGGCTGCCGGGCCGGGGCTCCCGCAGGTCTCAGCCCAGCATCGGGCTATTTTCTGCCTTTTCCTCTTCCTCACTGCCACGTCGCCATGGCAACCCCATCAGCTGAGCAGCTCCGCTTCCCGCTCCATGGGGATCTTTTGGGTGGTTTTTTTCCGCCCCTTCTTCTCACCCTGATTTCCCGCTCAGGCTCCCACCTCGAGCCCCATCCCAGGAGGCTCCCAGCCGGTGCCCAGCAGTGCCAACCAGAGATTTCCAAGGGCTGCTCATCATTGCACCCCAACCATGCTTCACAAGGGGGGCATCACCAGCAGGACCCCCCTCGCAGATCCCACCAGCCCCAAGGAGGGGTGATGGTCCCCAGTACCAGTTTTGGGAGCAGAACCCTGCGCTGAGATGGTCCCTGCTCGCCCCTGCCCTGGGAAATGTTCTCCCTTGCAGCATCTCCAACCCCGATGCCTCCAAACATCTCCCCGTTGCAAAGAGCAGGTGTTGAGTTTTTGGGTGACCACCCCACAGAACGGTGCTGCTGGGGACGCAGATATCACACAGAGAAACCCCGAAAAACCCTATGCAGGGTGATGGTCTCTGTCTGCTGGGAGAAGTCAGATAAACACCATCTCAGCATAAATCCTCCTGCCATCAGGGTATATCAGATGTCCCCTCCAGCCCCATTTTCTAGGACCTAAAATACCTAAATGTCTCATTGAAAAAACTGGCTCAGGGGTTTTAGAATTAAACAGAGGGAAAGAAATGTAGCAAAGCAAAATCATTACAGAGGATGCAGAGGAGCTGGAAGAGAAGAGAATGGGAGGAAGGAAACAAAAAGCTTTTCCCACTCTCAGTTCAGACAGTGTGTCCAGGTGTGAGAAAAGAGCCCTCCACAAGGAAAAGGGGTTTTGAGAGCATCCCTTGGCATTAGGTACCTTCTTCCCCCCATCACTGCTCTCCTTTTGCCCTTTGAAATGTCTTAAATACAAAGGGAAGTCCCTTGTCTGTTGAAAGCCTGACCTTGAGGAGACCAAATCCATCTCCACAGCATAATCTCGTCTCCCTCGTCTTGCGTTTGGCCCTGCCCAGCACCAGGCTGGCGCATCCCCAGAGCACCCCGAGCTCATCTTGCCTGCCCAGCTCCTCGCCAGGACAGAGAAGCCCCTTTGGGGTGTTTTGCTTCGGTTCTGGTGCCTTCAGAATAGCTGCAGTTGGGAATCAGAGACTGGGTTAATCTGACCCTGTCACACGTATCAGATGTGCAGCAGAAACAGCCCTCCAGTAAGTGTTACCACGACATTTGGGGAGGGTTGTTTTTTTCTTCTACTCTTTTTTATAGCAGACATCTGCAGCGGGAGAAGAGGGATAGAGAAGAGAGGAACGAGAAGGAACAGCAATTCTTCTGACAGCCAAACCCCACTGACTCACAGCCCCCTCACCGTCCCCAAACCCCTATTTGCTCGGGGTCAGACCAAAACCCCTCTCCAGACACATCGCCCTGGCACAGAGTTATCCCTGCACCACATCCTCGCCAGGCTCCGCGTTTCTTTATACAACAGAATCACACTGACTTAACTTAAGGTGCAATTTTGCAGCCGCTTGCTAGGCAAACCGAGTTTCTTTCCGTGTGGTTTAAGTCAATTAGGAGCAGGTTGAAGCTGAAGTGAATTAAGGTTTTCAACCCCAAATATGAGCGCCTGCCTGGGGGAAGGTGGGGGGAAGGCAGCTCTGCACCACTTTTGGCTAATTCAATGCAACTCAAGTGATATAAATCCGAGAACAGACAAGGCAGCATCCTTTCTCCCTCCTCCTCCTCCCTCTTCTCACGTCTTCTTCCCCCTCCTTGCTTCCTGCATCCTTCCCCATCCCCTCCCTGAAGACTTTTTCTCCTGCTGTTCATCTCTTCCCTGCTTTCTCAGCCCCCCTCCCGGTGCCCACATGCACAAGGGGGCCGGGAAGCAGTTGGAGATCAAAATGCTGGCAGCACCGAAGCATCGGCCATGCTGAGAGCCCGAGAGCTCTGGAGCAAGGAGGCAAAGGAGTGGGATGAGCGAAAAGCGGGTGGTTTTGGGTGCAAGCAGAGGAACTGCCTGCATCCCAGGAAGCTCAAGGATGTAAAGTGTCAGGGGAGAGAGTCTGTTGTATAGAACCAAGCACACACAGAGTCGCTGGGGTTTGTCCCCATGCAGACCTGCCTGTATCCAGAATCAGGGCAGGGAGAGCCGGTGTGTCCCAGCGGCTGCTCTGGTGGCACGGGGACGGCTCGAGGCGGGACGTGCTGTGTGGGCATCCCCTGTGGCATCCCTCGCTTCTCTCTTGTCTTCCACAGGGAAACATCAAACAGTGCTTTTGAGCCCAATTTTAGGGTGTTCGGAAGCCTGTAAGGACTCCTGTTGACACGGGGAAATGCATTAGTGTGAATGCCACCGGGTGTTTTTAAAGTCAAGAAGCCCCTAAAGTACCAACTTCCTCTATGTCCTCCCAAAAGTCCTTAATCTCCCCAGTTAACATCTAGAAATAAAATGAGCAATGTTTAACTTCTCCTAGACCTCTTCTAGCAACTCAGTTGTCAAAACCCCTGGAATAAGGATGGCTTCTGGCCCCACACCACCATGGCAAAGGGTGTGGGCAGCCCCTATACACACCAGAACCAGCTCCAGCTGCTGTTAGCGGCTTCCCTCGGCACTGGGAAGAGCACAGAGAGGATTAAGCAGCTCCAAGCTTTGGCTTTTGGATGGTGTGGGGTTTCTTTGCTGATGCAGAGCATCTGTATCCATCCCCTGGAGCCGCGAGTGGGGTTTCCCCAGGAGGCTGGAGGAGGAGGATGGCAGCCCAGCCCCATGGAGCTGCTCAGGGGCTGTTTGGGGGATGCCAAAGCCCCATGTAAAGGCACCTGCCACGCTCTGGCTGCTACCAGGGACTCGCACATCACACAAGCAACCTGCACAAAGAAAATGCTGCCAGAGCGAAGCCACGCTTACTCTGCTCTGCACCACAAGCCGAGCTGCAAAATCCTCTTCCCTGGGTGCTCTCTGCTAAAGGGTAAAGACATGAGATATTTCCAGAGATCCCTGCTGCAGGTTGAGCCAGAAGCACTGTGCAGTTAGTCTCCGCGGTTCACGGCATTGGCTGCTGCCAGCAAAGAAAAGGAGGAATTGGCGGGGAGAACAGAGCAAGCACAGCGAGGGGACGGTTAATTAGAAAAGCTGCCCGAGATGTGGGCCTGCCAGACAAACTTTGGGATGTCCCTCTGCACCTCATCAATGCAAATGAAGCAGGAGGACCCAGGGAGACATCCTGGGCTCCCCGTTGGGTTTGTACCCAGGTAACTGGATGGCAAAGCTGGCTCCTGGCACCCCGGTGCCCACAGCATCCTCGGACCATTGATGCAGCCCCTTGGTCTCCATCAAAGCTTAGGCAAAGATGGGAGCTGCCACACGCCAAACCTGCTGTGCTTGTAAACAAATCGACTACAAAATTAAACGTAGTATGGACAGACTTATATAAAGGAACCCACAAGCCACCACTAACATCTCTCCCCTACTCACAGACACTAATCTGCAGGGGACACGCAGCCCTGGGACCGCTGCCGTGGTCTCCACAGGCACTAAATGCCTCAAAAATGCCAAATCATTATTTTCTACCTAAATACTGAAGTTTCTCAACACCTTCTGGTTGAGCACATGATGGAAAAGCAGGAGGACACAGCCCTCAGGGTCTGCGCTCCCGTTCTGGAGAGACGGGGGCTGTCACGGACACCCCTGAACCTGGGTGCAGGATTTCGGGAAGCTGCGGCTGCAATGACGTGAGGCGGGCACGTGCTGAGCGTTGGAGAGGAAGGCTGGACACGGGGGACAGGAAACCAGATCCCATTCCTGCCTCTGTCCTCCGCTTCCCCAGTGACCTTGGACAAATTCCAAGGGCACCAGATTTTCAGGCAACTTCTGCTCCCGTTTGGACTTTCCTGAGCAGAGCCTGGCATGGACGGAGGATGCTGAGCAGGCTGGAAAGCCAAAGCCTGGTCAGCACCTCGGTTCCTCACCCTTGTGACGGGCATCACCAAGGCTGCCTTCCTGCCAGCCCATTTCCAGCCAGTTTTTCAGAGGTATTGGGGTGGGAAGGAGATACTTCACGTTTGTGCAGCTCTCTGGGAGCTGGGGGAAAGCCCTTCTCCTGCAGAACGGCTTGGGGAGTGTCCAGGAAGAGAAGCAATAAGGAAAACCCTCCTTAGAAACTGAACCAAAGCATTGGGTTTTTGTACAGAGCCAGGACGGAGGGTGGATTCATAAGTCCCATTCTCTCAAGGGACGTCAGACACACACTTAGGCACAGTAAAAATCTTCTGTGTTGAAACTCAGTGAGGCTTAAGAGGGACTTTGATGTTTCCCTGATGCTCTGGGGTGCCTGGAGCCCAAAACTGCCCCAAAAGTGGCAACATTTGTGCTTTAAACCACTGGTATGGATGCAAGGATTTTGGAAAAAAACAGTACCGGTGAGCACTGCATCTGCTGAGCCCCATCAGGCATGCGCTGTGTTGGGCTGGCCCTTGCTCCCCGTTTTGCTGTCCCCAGTAACTGTGTAGCTGTCACCCAGCACAGCTTTTTGGACCCTTTGGGGCAGGAGGGGCGAGCCAGCACCTCATCCTGCAGCATCAGCTTCGACTGCTCCAGCCCTGACAGCAGCAGCGAGAAGGAATGGAAAAATACAGAAAGGATCTGAAGAAAGCTCCCTCGTAAAAGGGCTCAGACCACATTTTGGACCCTACTTCCCACCCTTGGTCCTTTGCCTTGACAGCTGCACCATGTATCCACAGGGAGAAAGCAGATCCGAGCTGCAAACTTTGAAAAAAAGGGAAAGAAAAAAGGAGAGAGAGAAAGCGAGCAAGCGAGAGAGTGTCTGACTACAGCCCTAAGGGCTGTCACAACAGATAAAACCTCAGCCAGGCTTCGCAGTTTGAGCTCCTGCACGCTAATGCACAGCAGAGCTAAAAATACCGATGTGTGGAAAAGCAGAGGCTGCTGTTGCTGCCTTTGGAGCTGATCGCGGGCTCCGGCTTCCCAAGCAGCCCCATGCACGGGCACAGATTGGGAACTGCAGCCCCGGAGAGGGGCAGGGGCACCCCGGGGTCTCCCCCGCTCTGGGGCTGGTTCTGCTCGCCCTGTGCCTGGCCAAGCCACCTCATAGAAAGGACTGGGTTGGGTTTGTGCTGACATGAAGGAAAATATCTGGGCCATGCGCTTTCTGCTCCGCAGGCGCAGGGGATGGCAGCGGAGGGATGGAGTGGCCTTGGGGAGAGGGGCCGATGCACGAAGAAAGGGGAGGATGGGGCCCGTGAGGAGGAGGAGGATGCAGCGACACTTGACGAGGTGGTGAAGAGGCAGAGCAGATCCAGAACGCCATCCCTGGGGCTGCAAAACCAGCAGCCTGGTGCTAATCGCCAAAGTCAGCCTCGTGCAAGACGGGAACGAGCTCGTGGCCGTGTTGCCACACCATCCCCTGATTTATCCAGCCATCCCCTCTGCTGCAGCCGTTACCCTGCCTGAGACGGGGAACGGGAACGTACTTAACCATGCACTTAAATTCAAGCATGCACTTAAGGTCTGTTCTCTTCAACGGAGCTGAAGGACGTGCTCAGGGGTCAGCGTGTGATCAGCTGCTTGCAGCAAAGGCCAGTTCTCTGAACTGGGGTTTGCTGAGGGCCCCCTTCTCCCAAACCCAGGGAGGGCACCCGGGTGTCCCTGAGCTGTTAAATTCCGTCCTGCAAATTCAGACAAAGCCCACTGCTCCTGGGGACGACCGTCCTCTGAAACACAGATTAACACCAGCCATCATGTGCTTGTCACGCAGGTTTGTGTTGTCCTCATCGGACATGGAGAGGAGCAGCTGCCTGCCCAAAGCCCCCAGCTCTGCAGACTGGGAAGGTCTCAGTCTAATTTTGGAAACCATCAGAATGATGAAGGCTTGGATGGTCTCCCTCAGCTCACAGCCAGGCTGCATCCCTCCTGTGTTGTGTGTGCTCCTGCTTGGCACAACAGACACAACCATCTCAGGGTCGCTTCGCCCCAAGACTTATAGCACACACTCAACATGGGGACACCAAAAATAGAGGCTCCAGTGTCCTGGCTAACACAGCCTGCACTTTCTTGCTACACCTCGCAGGGCTAAAATCCTGGTCACCCTCCCCACTCAGTACCCCCATACCAGCCCCACATCACACCTCCCACATCAACACTGACCCACCGTCTGAGTTCACAGCCCAATTACCCCCTGCAGCGCCCAAGTCCTTTTTCTACTCGCAATAACATTCAAGGCACCAGCGCAAAGTCCCCGTGGATCTGTTTCAAGCTGCATTATCAGCACATTTGGCATTTTCATCATGCTTAGGACACGGTCCCCTACAAAAGGCCAATTTATCTTGAAAGCAAAGCCCTGCCTCGGAGGCTGCACTTTCCAGCAGGCAGCGGTTCTGCCAGCGCAGCCTCGGGGCAGGGTGGAGGGTCCTGCTAAACCCAACAGCACCCACCCTGCCCCGGGCAGGGACACACGGCCAGCCCCAGCTCCACCAATAACCCACATCTCCAGCACCTGAACTGGTTACTGTCACCATACCAGTGCAAGCCATGATAGTAGAGCAGTTCCTGAATAATAACTATTACTCAGATTAATTAATTGATGTTACCACGTTGTGTTGAGGAATTAAAAGGACGGAGAGGGTGAAGAAGGGGGCAAATCAGCAAGAAAAGTGCTACCTAAGCCCATAGGATGAAGACCATGCAGGAAGAGCGGAGCAGGTTTTTATAGTAATTACAACATCAGTATTGATGGATTAGGCCAAGAACGCCAAATCCTGCCTTGGTCCAAACTCCTAAAGATGCTCTTAAGCCGGCACTGCCTGACGGTGCCAGGGCAGGCTCCCCTCGCACACTCCTGTCCCAAATTCATCCGGCCTCTTTGCCAGCTCTGGCCTCTTGAAATTCTGCACACTAATAAAATCCTGACTAATTTACATCCCAAATGGGGAGTGAGTGGCAGCCGTTGCTATAGAAACCCTCTCCAGAGCCTGGGCTCCCGGCTGCAGCTCCGAGATGAGACTGGAAGGCAGGTGGGACCCCAGTCCCGATGGCACTGGGGTGTCCTGGGGTGACCGACTGGTCCTGCGTAGGGTGACCCTGGAGCTGCTGCCCAAGGTCCCACTGCAGCAGGGCTGGATAGAGGATGCAGTGGCCACCACCACCACGAATCCCAGGTGTCCTGTGGTACTCCCGGTCCTGCCTTTTGCACCCTCCATCACTAAAGTGGCAAGCACACACGTCCCAGGTACACACTGGTGGAGTGAAAGTGCTTTCCCCGTCATGGATGTGTTCCTCAGGTCTTCTTGGAACCAGGATCCAGCCCACAGCACAGATGCTTCTGAGTCAACCCAATTTTCCCTTGGCCAAGATGTCAAGCATGTGTGAAGGTTGCTCAACAGAGACATCTCCCTCGTCTTCTACATATGTGTGGTGCCACGTGGGCACCATGAGTCTGGGATTGTGGGTGGTGGGAGGCTCCTAGCCCATCACCTTGTCCCCAGGGACAGATGTCCCCATCGTACCTCAGGAGCTATTTATTCCTCCCTCCAGCCCTCAGCTGCCTGCTCCGTCACGCAGGGAAAAACTGACTCAGACCTTCCCAAGATAAGATGACCACATCTGCAGCTCAGCTCCCCAGGAATGCAATCAAAATAGCGACTGGCAGCCCAGGCGAGGACAGAGAGTTTTTCACTGCTGACTCCGACCCCCTGATGGACTGTTGCCATGGAAAGCCGGCAGCCAGCAGCCCCAGCTGGGGTCCTGCTGAAGGATTTTCCCTGCTTGGCCTGAGGTGAGGACAAGGGGAAGGGGGACAAATGCCAGGGAAGAGTTTGCATCTGGTGGCGATGGCCCTTCCCTGCTTGCAGGTGTGGAGCTCACCTCCCTCTTGGCTGGAGCATCTCGAGATGGTTTGAGATCCAGCAGTGGGCTCAGATGCTGCCGGGCAGTGTTTGAAGCCTGGTGCAGGAGTATGGATAACAAACCTAATAAAAACAGCTCTGTACTGATAACAGAGGGACCAGGGAAGGGATAGACAGATGTTAACCTAGAGAAGGGAAGGGATAGAGAGACGGTTGGAGGTTGCGCTGAGCTGGGCACTGCATGATGGTTTCTCGACCCAATGGAGATGAGGTGGAAGGGGCCGGAGCTCGAAGCCGCCTGCGCACATCAGAGCCTGGCTCAGGCACCAGGAGATGTGCTGCCAGCACCCAGAGGAGCCGTCACCCTCCCGCTGCCTCGCCAGGAGCTGGCAGGAGGGGACGGACAGCTGCTTCTCCATAATCATCTCTCCACCACTGACAACACACTGAAGCTAATTTTCAGAAGACACCTTGGGAAGAAGAATGCATTTACAACAGCTGAAACACCAGGATGAGCATCTCCTTCCAGAGAACCAAAGATGTGCAGCAAAATAAAATGTCGCTTCTCGTTAACCCTTGCCTGTACCTAAACAAGCTGGTCAAATCCTGCCCACGTTCCCAGTCCTGTCGCTTTGCCGATTGTCTCAGTGAGAGGGGGGAAGTGACTGTCTGTTCAGAGATGTCACTGATTGAAAACTGTCCCTGAAGGAGGGACATGCCCCAGTTTGAAGCCAAGACTTGCTCTCTCAGATGCCTGCTGAGAGCTGGGTTTCAGCGATCGCTGTTCCCAGCTCCACTCAGCTGTTCCCCACACATGTGGGACACACAGCAGCCAGGATGGGGGACGAGGTGCAAAATCCACCGGGTACAGACACCAGCCCTACTCTGGCTTTGCAAAGCATCCCTGGCCCAAGAGGGGAAAGGAGAGCTGGAGAAGGGGAAGGGCAGGGGAGCACCACCTGCCTATTGATCTGATGATATGAAAAGGGTTTTTCTTCTGGTTCCTGAGCTGGAGATGGGAACCTATTGGATGAAAACCTCAGCTCTCCCGCTGCCCTGGCTTCAGCCACTCCAGGCTGCTGGGTAATTAGATGAGCATTAGCAGAAAGGCAGCTGGGAGGGGTCTGGCTCTCTGTACCCCACGGTCGCCCACTCGACAGGAACGTGCTGCTGTCAGAGGCACAGCTCAGCCATCCCAGCGTCATCCCAGCATCTCCTGCAGCCAGGCTGGACTGGCCAGGACACTGGGCAAGACCATGGAGCCACTGGGACCCCAGCCACCCCCATGCAACGTGATATTTTTTCCCCAAAAATTTCCAGCAGCGACATGCGAAGCCCAGCGACAGGACAGGGTTTCCTCTTGCATCAGGTTTAGCTCAGTAACGACCCAGGAGCTGCAGAGGCTGGAGTGTGGAGCAGGCGCTTTTCCTGCCTGCATCCTATCTGGGAGAAATTACAACAAAGTTGTGAAGGATTTGCAGTTATTTTCACACTCCTTTTCCCAGATTAACACATGGATCCACTTTCTGTTCAGCAGCCTGAGAGCGTACTGTTTTGTCCCTGTCACAACCTCGTGCTCCTGCGTCCCAGAGCTTTCCAGCACCCCATAGATGGGTATGGGATATCAGTAGGAATGGAGGAGCTCACTTTAATTAGCATGCACTTCTTAATTGGACTGCAAGCTTCCCAGCAAGTCAGATAGTATTTTACCTTCATTTTATGGACCTAGGAGGCAGCAGGAAGATCAAGGGACATGACCAAGGGTGGTCAGCAGGAAGGTGGCGGAGCAACGGAGACATGCCAGGAGCCCTCCCTGTCCCCGTTACCTGCACTGAACCCAGCAGTGCCATGACCTGGTGACAGCTCACCAAAGCACTCTGTTTGCAAGGAATAATGGGAAGATCCCGTATTACCGGCTTGCATAAATCAGCCTCTCTCCATTGTTATCAACCGAGCAACACAGATTCAAGGAAACTGGGTTAGATCCACGTTTATATTGGGATGCAACACTCACAGGTTAAGCAAAGCTCCCCCGACTGTCAGACTGATGCCAAATCCCACCAGGGGAAAAACCCTGCCCAGACAGAGCTTTATGTCAAGGCTTTACCAGGGACACAGGGCAAGCTCTCATTACACGTTGTAAAATAAACTTTGCAGCAGAGCCAGGATGCAGCTGTTTCAGCTGCTTTCAGCGGAAAACATTATCTGAGGAGCAGATAAACCCAGTTCAGCCGTACCTGGGGCTCCCCAGCAGCGTCAGCACTCAGCTGGCTGCTATCAGCACATCTGCAACGCACCCGTGCCGGAGCAAACTTCTGCCTGCCGCTTTGGAGGGAGAAAGCCAGAGCCTTTGCATTGTCCTTCTGCAGCGCTCTGGCTGGACTGGTCTGAACTGGTGGTGGTGGGAGCAGGGACATGTTGCACTGGTTTCTCACCCTGCCATTTTATTGTCCTCAGTTGGGTGAAGGTGCAGCCTACAGCCAGGTTCTTCAGGGCCAGAAGCCAGGAGGGATGAGAGAGCAGAGCATTGGTTTGTGTCTCCTCCTCGCTCTCTTACTGTTCATCATCGCTCTCCGGGGATGCTGCATCTGCCCAAGAAGAGGTGTTACTGAGATGCACAACCCACCGTGGGAAGCTGCTGTGCCCAGCTCTGGGACCTCCACGAGGTCCAACAAGCTCCAGCCAGACATGAGTTGTGCACCGCTGGGTCCAGAACCCATGCATCTAGCTCAGGAAACAGGCTGACCCATATCTGTGCGAAATAAAGGAAATTTGGGAGTATGGAGACAAAGTGTCAGTGGAGATGGGCAACACCAAACCTGTCAGCTCTGTGATGTGCTGGGATGCCTGGTGTTGGCTCTGGGGGTGGTGGGGAAGGGAGCTCAGGGCTTCTCTCCTTCAGACAAGTTAAAAGGATAGATTTTCCCTGACATTTCACAAGACCCAGCGCAGCAGCCCACACACACGACACACTTTGACCGCTGAACCCCGCCGCCATGCACGTCAGCGCCAGAAAGCTCGCACTTGCAAAGCATCGAGCACGTCCCACTGAGCAAAGACAGAGCAAGAGCTGCCGGGAGGACAGTGCCTACACCTCCATGCAAGCAACCCGTTGGATCCAAGCAACCTGTCGGATCCAAGCAACAGTCCACAAGCAGAGCGGGAGCTCCAGGCGCCAGCGTTCCCCTCCGGCTCCCAGCATGACTCACGCCGGTTGCCATGAAGAAGTCAACATTTGCATGCAGCTAACCCACGGTGGAATGAGAAGCTCCCTCAGCTATTTGCCGACTCTCTGGTGGAGGACAGCAAGCGGTGGGACCTCAGAGGCCAGCATGGTACCAGATGGCAAAGTCTGGCATTTCCACAGGCATCTTCAGGCTGCCACTGACACGGTCTGTACGTGCAGCCCGCCCCGGGTGCTGCTCCCTGCAGATGAGATGTTCAAAAGAGAGAAGGGAGATGGGCACGCAGCTCCTATTGGATTTAGTTTTCTTTCAGTTTCTTTAAACTCCCACCCTCGCCAAGCACCGTGCAGAATTCGCTACCCGCGGAGCGATCGATGCCGGCGAGGGAGAAGTGGGTGCAGGTTCGCACCCATTCGGCACACACTGCTCAGCACCAAGCAAGCGCAAGCGCATGGACCCAAAGCTGAGCTCTAGCAATACCAAAACCCAACATATCCCCAGGCATTTTCCCCCACCAAGGTGTTCTCCTGAGCGATGCCCCCACCCCACAGTGGGACAGCAGCTCCCGCAGGCGTGTGAAAAGCCCCAGCTTGGGAGAGAGGAGGGTAATTATATGCCAGGGGAGCAGCTGATTCAAACCCTTCCTGACCCCAGGCTGAAGAGTTCTCCTGATCGATCACGAAGATGCTCTTTCATTTTCCTCAAGCGTTTCGCTGACGGATGGAAAAATCAATGCCCCACAGAGGAGTCTGGAGGGGGGTGGAGCAAGGGGAAGAAAGGGAGAGAAAGGAAGGGGGAATGGAAAGGAGGAGAAGGGAGAGAGGAGTGCGCTGGGGGAGGTAGGGGCTCCTGGAGGGGGTGGTGGGAAGGCGGGTGGGCTGGCGGCACCTACAGCCATCATCTGCCCCAGGGGTTTGGGATCTGCCCCCCGCATGGAGGACTGAGGGCAGAGCAAGGCTTGTCCCAGCTACACGCCACGGAGCCAGGGCCCCGCGGCTCAGAGCCCCCACCAGGCTGGCGCGGTCCCACACCGAGCACTCTGCAGTGCCCATGGAGACCCCAAATTGCTGGTTTCCGTGGAAACACCTCCCAGTTCCCCACACAGAGACCCACAGTCAGATGTGGGGGATGAAACCCTCAAGGTCCACAAGGCTTTTGGGTGAAAATTCCCCATTACTTTATTTTTCATGAAAATTACCCTGCTGAGCTCCCCCAGCTCTGACTCACTACGTGGGTTCAGTCCAAGCACCATCTTGGGGTCCCATCCTGCCCACACAGCTCTGTGGGGTGCCCTGGGCTGGGACAGGGGTCCCTAGAGCCACCAGACCCTGCAAATCCAGCATCTAGCCAGTCCTGCTGGGCAGAGACCCTGCCGAAAGGGACTGCATCCCTTCACGAGGAAAAGACATAAAAAACCTTTGCTAAAGACCAAGCTGAGATCCACACAACTCATTCAACTCCTTGTTTTTGGACTGCTGATGTTTTCAGGGAGATGGTCGAGCCTCTCTGTTTGCACTCGCTGACACCAGCCACTGGAAAAGACACCCGCAGATGTCCCCTTGGGTCAGGGGAATGCCAGGGCTGTGCTGCATGCAGATGAAGTGGCAGCTTGCCTCCAACAGTTGGGGTTTTCCAGTGTTTTCTTCCCCACATTCTATTAATAATTAACACAACTGCAATGAGACCGGCTTTTAAGAGGCTTCACTGCCATGGGCTGCATTAAGTCCCTCTTCCAGGAGCAAAGGTTTGTCTGTTACCACTGGAAACTGGGAACACTTCAGTCTCAGCGAGGGATGCCAGAGTTTGGGGGTCGGGGTGGTATCTGCCCACCGGCGCACAACCCCATCCCCTGGCACCTGAGAAACTGCAAGTGAGCAAAGCCAGAGCAGCCCATTTTAGGTCACTTTCACGGGTGTTTTTCAGGATGTCCCTTTCCAAATGACAACGACCTCCTTCCAGATCACCACATCTCCCAGTTGTCTGGCTGACCATGCCATGCCAGGCTGGGGATGATGCTCTGTATCACCCGGGAAGGAAGAACAGGGTTCAAGCTATCCCCTAAGCCTAGGACAAGCCATCCCAAAAGCCTAGGATTCAGATCAAGCCACCTCCACGCCTCCAAACATGCTGCTCCGGAGAAACGCAAACAGAAAACATAGGATGCGATAGAAGCAAAACCCTCAGCCTGACCAGCCCCGTCTCCCAGTAATTGCTTTGTCCCCGCTGGGCTGGGGCCCCGTTACCCCCGGCCCCACGCGGAGCGGCCGCACCGGCCGGGCTGGTTGGGGCGGCCGCGGCGCTACGGGAGGCAGAGGGGGGCCGGCAGCAGCCCCGGCAATAAACAGCTTCCACATGCTGCCGCGTTGCCTAACCGGCGCTCCCCGCCCCGGCATACCAGCACACTTATTCATCAGCGCGCCGAGGACCGAAACAGCATCCAGGGCGTGTGGTCCTGGGTGCTGCGGTGCCTGTGAGCTGCAGCCCCTCCTCGGATGAGGTCCCCAGGGGGCGGGTGGTGCGAGGTGCCCATCCCGAGGCTGTGCCGCTGCTCCGGGGGTGCTGCGGGACCCCCAGGCTGGCAAACACTAGCCCTAAGTGTGGACATCAGTGCTGCAAACCCTCTCGATCCTCCTTTTCATTGGATCCCCAGTTTTCCTCCTTATCCCACGCTGTCCACATCCTCCAAGGCCATCATGCCATGCTTCTCCTGCAGTGAGGACCAGATCAAACCCACCAGGCTCAAACTCACATCAGCTTTTCCCCACCTCCCCCAGCAACAATGCCATGACCCCCCTTGTCTTCTGTATGACAAAACCTCTTTAATTAAGGGTTGGAAAAGAGTTTGAGCTCCCAGCCGTGTGGCAGGGGGGGGTCAGAGCTCTACAGAGCCTGCAGCCCCAGGGACTTCAGGGACACACGGCCCAACAGGATCCCATTGCTGTCCCACCTCATTTGGGACATCTGGGAATGGGACAGTTCCATCCTGGCAGCCTCTGGCAATGATAAACCCCCTCGGAAGGCAGAGAGCAGGCAGGGCTCTGGCTCGCCGGCATCCCAGCGGGTTTACGAGATTTTTAGCAGCACCAGGAACAGTCCCCAGATTAGAGCTACAGGCTTCAAAAGGAGCTGCCGAGCGCGAGAGCCGAGGGCTGGAGCCGCTGCGGCTGCGAAGGGAGCGCTGCACATTATAAATAGCTGCTTCACTGGCAGCACATCTGTTTCAGGCAGCGGCTTGGGAAGGCTGTGCGTGTTCTGGTTTGGCTATTTTGGGGGGGAAGAGATTTGAAACTCACTGGTTATTACTATTGTTCACCCAAGAGATGTGAATGATACCCGTTTCTCCCGTGCCTTTTCGAACAGAAAGCAAGAGGAGGAGAGATTCAAAGCGCGCTGTGGAATGGGGTTCCCTGGGAGTTGCAGCTCTTGCTGGGAAATGGTACGAGCACCCCAGTGACATCTGGATTGATGGGTGGTGGCACTAAACAAGGCTGGCCAGGGCACAGGGACATCACAGCCCTTGTCTCTGCTGAGCCACCCCCCAGCCTTGAGAAGCCATAGAGGGGCAGGGAGACAGGCAGCTCCCCAAAATGCCATGGGCACATCTGCAACCACCAGACAGGACAGCCTTGTCCCCACACTGGTGTCACCACCTCCCCCCATGGCTCTGGCCTGTCCCTGCACTGGAGGAGATGCAGAACCCCGCCTGGGACACACCTCGGTGCAGAAGAGTGAGGGGGGGTGGTGGGATGAAGGCCACAGCCCCAGGGATGCTCCAGCACCACCAAGACAGGGGACAGAGATGTCCCAAACCCAGTTGTCCCATCCCTCGAAGGGCCAACGTCTTGCGAGAGCCCGCGTGTGCCAGGGAGGTGTGTGGCACTGCCAGACCGAGCGTGCCAGGGGCAAGCGGAGGAGGATGAGGAGGCGTCCGAGGTGCGTCAGGGCAGCCCCGCGGTGCTCAGCGCAGCCCGAGCGCTCCCGTACAGCCCGGCCACAGCTCATTA
This sequence comes from Columba livia, assembly GCF_036013475.1. NCBI lineage: Eukaryota > Metazoa > Chordata > Aves > Columbiformes > Columbidae > Columba > Columba livia. Next base: position 5,317,903 of record NC_088620.1, read on the forward strand.
ATCACCCGGCACGGCGGCGGGATGGAGGCCCTCGCCAACCGCCGCCAATCCCCGCGCCGTTACCACAGAAACAACCCTTACCCTGCACAGCTTCAAAGGGTTTTGTGCGTGTGCCTGTGTGTGCTGCTCCATCTCCCCCCTCACGTTGTTGTTTTTTGTGTGTCTGCACAAGAAAGAGGGGTTTTTTTTGTTGTGTTTTCTTTCTTTCTATTTCTCCCCTCTTCCCCGGGAAGCTCTTGGCACCAGCGCTTGGATCATGTGAAAAGCAAGCGCAGGAGAGACGGACAGACAGACGGAGCAAAAGAGAACTGGGAGAACCAGCCATGATAGCCACAAGGCTGGGGGGCTTTGGAAAGGAGAAGGGGGGTGGGCGCGAAGGCTGCGGTGCTAACAAGTCAAAAATAAATATTTATACGGGGAGAGTTTTAAAACCCTATTTTGCATCATTATAATAAATTATTCATCTGCCTGTTTCTCCCCACCCGCCTCTCCTGTGAAGGGGGTGGTGCTGCGGGGGTGGAGGTGGCCATGGCTGACCAGGACCCCCCAGAACCCCGGGAGAGGAGGACGGGAGGTTTGGGAGGGAAGCAGGGACACAGCACAGATGCAACCAGACCCCGACACAACCGGTGCCAGATGGGGAAGGGCTGGGAGAGGTGGGTGTTGGCAGCAGGCGGTTGGAGGTGCCCAGGGGACAAGCGACCCCCGGTCAGAAACACGGCTGCTCTCATGCCGTACGCTGGTTTTGGATGGAGACCTCTGTGACTCCCAGTTCCCAAAGGAAAAAATTGTTTTGGCAGAGACACCAGTTTCCAGCAGGATGGCTGATGCCCTGCAGTGTCCCTCTGAGGAGGTGGGGACGGGGAGCTCTGCAAGGAGCCCTGTTCCCCCGGCTCCTCCCACTGCCCCGGTGCACCCACCGAGGGCAGGAACACATGTGCAGGCAGCAGTGCAGCTGAAGAACCTTGGTTCTTCCAACTGGGAATCCCACCACACCAGCTGGGACAACACCTCCAGGAGCCATCCTCACCTTCACATCCCCACACACACAGGACACAGCCCTCTGCAAAGCTGGCTTCCCATCGAGACCCTGGAACAACTCCTCCGAGGTTGCCCCCAGACTCAGTTCTGACCCTTCTGGGTACAGCAAAGTGTTTGTTTCGGTCAGTATTGGACGTCCTGGTGCTCTGGTTTCAGCTGCCATCACCTCCACCAGCATACAAGGTTTGAAAAGAGCCAGCAAGCACAAAGGAAAGGTTTGGGGAGGAGAGGCTTGCTGTGAATATTTCCAGGCTCACTGCAATTGCGTTTGCCAGAACTGCTGCAATGGAGACAAAAAGCGAGGAGAGAGAAAGGCACAAGCCTGGCTGAGCAAGCCACAAAAAGCCCCTTGCCTAGCTGGAGGCTTCCAGTATATGGAAGGGGAGGTGAGAAGGCTGGAGAGGATGAAAGATGATCTTCTGGATCCCCCCGCTAACCCCTCGACTCCCGTTCAGCCTCTCCTGACAGCTGCTCGTCTGACCTGCCCCTCTTGCAACTCCCCAGCAGCTTCTCTGGGGCTTCACCCCCAGGATATCTGAACATCAAACCTAAATCTCCCTTGTGCTACAGTTTAAGCCCGTAATTTCTTGTCCTACCCACCACAGGACACGGAGAATCGTTTATTCCTATCCTGTTTGCAGCAGCTCCTGACATATTTTTGAAGGCTGTTATCACATTTCACCTTCAGTCTTAGACCTTTTTCACGAAAGATGGAACAGAAACACAAGTTTGTGATGGGAAGGAAGGACAGAATAACAAAGAGGGTTTTCTGGATCATACATGGAAAGCAGGCAAGGCAGGGAGCCAAAGAACGGGCAAGGCCTGTAACGCCAAGAAGAAGCTTAAGTGCCACCAACCAAGCTCAGGACATGATGGGAGATGCTGGAGACACAGGTCAGCAGAGAAGAAAAGTGATGACACAAGGGTCGTAGTGACACGGTGCAGAGCACTGGGACAAAATGGGCCCCGGGTTCCCATGCAGGGTGACGTGGCAATGCCACAGTGCAAGCGGGAAGAGGACCCAGCTGGCTTTGCTTTCGCTGGTACCATTAGTTATAGCCGGTAATGTCACAACTTAGTCCTAAGGTCCTCTAAGCTGCAACAGAGAACGAGACACGAACAACAGGCACCCAACAGCGTGATCCAATACGCTTATCATGCCTTTGCACGGCCACACGTGCCGAAAGTGCTTAGAAGAAGGAGATAATCTAATTTGATAAGGGAGAGGGTAGAGGAATAACGCTGTGGGCACAGATATCGGGAGCAGAAAACAAAGGAGAGACTGCGGCAGGCATCTGCTACAGACCCCCAGGACTCGAGGAGAGAAAGAAAGAACAAAAAGATTCCTGAACCAACTATCAAAGAGCTCGCGAACACAGGATACTTGTACTCAGGGGGCACTTTAACCACCCAGACATCTGTTGGGCGACAAACACATCAAAACGTAGTCAGAACGGTTTCTTCGTTACGTGGAGGACAATTTACAGATGAAGGAACTAGAAAGGCTCCACAAATCTACTTGCCAATAAAAAGACACTGTTAAAAAAGCAACCATAATAAGGGAAGTTTGGAGCCTGTGATCACAAGTGACACAAACCCACCGGAGCGAGGACACGGCAGCACGAGATATTTACTTCTCAGCAAGAAGAGATATTTACTTCTCACAAACAAGGGGAACTAAGGGATGGGGAAGAGCAGCAAAGCCCTGTGTGCGGCTCTGCGCTTGCCCCTCCAACAAGGTGGCTGTCAGTGCGGGATGGATAAACCTCCCAAATGTGACGGAGTGAAAAGAAGCAGAAGGAACAGCACCAGAGACAGGCACAACCGTGGACTGTGGACCCAGCAGCAGCTACAGCACATCTCAAAATTGCCAAAGTCAGGCTTTTTCCCAGAGCTCTGAGCAGATAACACAGGAGCAGGCACCCTGCAAGAGCTCATTCCCAAACAGCCAGACTTTCTGTGCCTGTTGCATGAATAAAACCAGCTCTTGCACATCCCCACAGGAGCTGAGCTCTTCCAAACACCCCTCTTGAACGTCACCCCTTGATCTCTCTGTGCCGAAAGCACAAAGGTCTGAGTTTTACGGACCAGAGCCCCAGCGCAAGGTCTGTGCGCTGCCGCGGCTCCGGAGGCAGGAACACAGCTGCGATATCGCGTGGAAAGGGGTTTCACAACATCCAGCGCTAGAGACACAAAAACACTCTTGCAAAACTTGGAGATGCAAAAGTAAACACATCTGACAAGCCCGTACCGCAGCAGAGGGGCTTTCCCAGCACGCAAAGCCCTTTGGCTTCTACAAAGGAAAGTAACTTTGTCTATGAATTCCGGGAAGAGTTTGGAAAAGATCTGGGTTGTGTGTGCTCCAGGGAGAGCCCCAGGCTGGGGGGCAGAGCAGCAGGAGGCTGCTCATGGGTACCCCCACCCCAAACCTGCATCCCCAGCAGCCACGGCAGCGCGGTGAATTGAGGCTTTGGCGCTCTATAGCAGGGTTCCAAACTAGCCAGGTTTTAAAGGGGTTTTGTGTTTAAAGATTAAAAAAGGAGCAACATGAAGTGCCTAAAATACACCTGAAAATCCGGCTCTTTGGTACTGAAAGGACCTAAATTTCACTGAAGGGGGTAGGATGCAGCATGAGCCTCTGTTTCCCCTTTGGAATCACCCGGGTGATGAAGGGACGTGTCATCTCCTGCTTCCCACACCAGGAGCCACCACCTCCTCAGCCTTCGCAGTTACCTCCAAGCAGGTGCAAAACTGGAGATCTGCAACTTCAAACAGCGTAACTTCAAAAAATACCATCACTAGGGACAGGAAAAACTCCCCTACTTCTGACCACCTTTCTAAAGGTGTTTCCCACATTTTGGCCTTAGCCAGAGCACACAGTTTTGAATTTTACTTATACAGAAGCAGCTCTGGGTATACGAGTGTCCAAGTTTCGTGGGTGTTGGTTTTGAAGGGCTTTGGAAAAATACAGCTATTTTAAAAAGAAGGGAAATAAAGTAGCAGCAACCACAGACTGCCCCTTTGCAGGGAACAACTCTTGCTCCTTATTTATTAAAAGAAAAAAGAAAAACAGCATGGTTTTCCAGGCCTGAAACCCTGACTTCACTTACGACACGTGTCTATTTATCAGGAGAAAAGCTGAATATTTCTGCTATCACAAGATTATTGCCAATGCTTGGATTTTTCCCTAACCTCCAGCTAAAAATCCTGAGCTCTGAAAATGGAACGGCATACAAAACATGCTCCCCGACTCGCAGAGTTGGAGCCTCCCCCCTTTCTCCCAATAAACAATTTTGCATATATTTAAACCTCCTTCCTCTGGTTTCCCCAACTCCTCCACCCTCCCCAGCAAAGAAATTACGAAAATCCGTCATTTCTCTCTTTTTCCCTTGCACCTCCATCTATCAGCGTTTCAAAGGCAGTCTCCTCGAATGCAGAGCGGAGCAGGAGATGGGCAGCGGTAATGGGAATGTGCTCCTGACTGTGCAAACCCACACAGAGAGTGAGGACAGGAGAGAGTGCATTTGCATACATATTAAACGAGAGCAGTAAAAAATGCAGACGTGCAAACCATTTGGACATGGCTCGCCTCGGCGATGCGCCCTGCAAGGGAATCAATCTTCTGCGTTCTTAAAGGGAAAAACCTGTTACGGAGCAAAAAAAGCAAAGGCAGAGCGATGTCCGCTTGCAAACACGGTCAAGGTTTTGAGACAGTCTGACCTTCTGCTTTTGCTGTGCAAAGGCTGTTGCGTAGTGGGGGTGAGACCCCCCCATGGGAGTTTCCACCTCCTGCCCCTGCGTTGGTTTCAGCCTTTGGTCCTCCCACCATGACCAAGGGAAGGAGGACTGGTGGGACCCCCATCCCCAGCCAAGCTCATGGCTCCCTGCTTTAGCTGCAGTAATATGTTCTCACATCAACCAAGGCCTCAGGTGTGGGAAGCACAGAGACCTCCCTGAAGTAGCCTGAGCTCTAAAGGAGAAATAAGTGACACCTGGATGTCCTGAGAAAGCTCAACCTCTGCATCCCAGTACCTTCACGTTACATTCAGCTTTGGCCCTGGGTGGCATCCCAGTTGTGATGAGCTCCAGAAAGCAAGGCAAGGAGCCTGGAGAGTGTGACTCCCCAAAATGGCTTTGGTCCAAAGTCTTGAGGAGTCTCTTTGCTGGCCTCATGGAGCTTTGCATCCACCCTTCCACACACCGACTGACTGCACCCACAGGGCACGACACCATCACACACACAAGCATCTCCCACCCTCAGGATCTACCTGGACCTGGAAAGACCCAACACCACCTCACCCCCACTTGTCCCGATGTCCTGGTTGAAGACGTTCCTAAGACAGGTTGTTATATGCCAGACAACAAGTACATACAGTGGAGCTTATAGAGCAGATCACTCCTAGGTGCCTGCAAGGGTACGGATCTAACGAGGCAAATCACGCAGGCAAACCTACTGATTTCAAAGTCTGCAGGTTCAGATGCATAAAAAGTGCAAAATCAGTAACTTTTATATTGCCACTCAAGGAACCACAAAGATAAAAGCAATATTCTGGGAGTGAAGATACCATGAATATTTCTCATCTGCACTTATAAGGGATATTGGGGACCAACGGCTTGATTCCGTGTTAGCCTTGTTCAAATGAGTTAATTTACATTCCCTGCCAGCTGAAAACAGGCTGTCAACATATTTACTTGTGTCAAGGTTTCACTTCCCCACCACAGCACTAAAACCCATTAGGTGTGTGTGGAGATTAGAGATGGGCAGCAGACAGGTCCAGGACCAGAAGGATCGGTGGGGATGGGGTCCAGTGCAGACACCTCAGTACTCTCCAAGCCAGCAAAGCGTAAAAGCCCTGCTGGGAGACACACCAGGATGCATTGATAGTGGATGTTTAGCACCATGTCCTCCCAGATTCGCCTATAGCCCAAAGGACACCAAGGGGAACATGCTGGCAGCATCTGCCTGGCTTTCAGTGAACCTGCCCCACCACCACCCATAAATACCACTTCTTCCAGGTCCACCAAGCCTGGGGCAGCAAGTCAGTGTTTAACTGTCTTCTGCTTCTCTACCACCCTCCAAACAGGGCAGTTTTGGGGTGGGAAGACAAACGAAACGCAGTTCCCAGTAGCCTTTCCAATGTGGATTCTCTGGTGTCTCGTAAGGGTTGAGTTCCCATGCAGCTCTCAAACGCCCGAGTCTCTCCTCGTTACCCACCCCCCCATTTTCACAAGACCTGCGGGAGCCATACGAGAGCTCTTACCCTTCAGCCAAACACAGCTGAAACTCGTCACTGGGTAAAAAATGGGGAGGCGGGAACAAATGGAGAGAGAAAGAAAGGGAGACACACATGCACAGACTGGATCACAGCGGCCCTATTCCCTTAAAGAAAGGGAATAAAAGAAAAAGCCAAAGTAAGACCACAGTGGCAACATGCACCAGTGGAGCTGTTGGTTTGCTTGGACACCGCGCAATCCCACCCTCTGCCTCGTCTGCTGGGGATTTACAGGCACGAATGATCCCGGGAGGGTCGGTTCATCCTCACACGAGTATTCCTAAAGCTCCCTGCGTAAGAGTGGCCCCATTCCCAATAGCAAGTGACAATTCATAAACATTTTTGGCTGTTAATTATATTCTGATTGGATTTTTTTTTGCGATAGCAATGGCCCCACAAATGAGGAGTGCCGAGAATCTCAAAGAGGGAACTCGGGGATTTCCACCCAGAAAACGGCCACCTGCCTTGCCAGAGAAACGTGAAGGCAAAAGAAAGTGGAGTTCGACAAAGCAACAGAAAAACAACTTATTGAATAGCTGTCATTTGGCATGTATAAATATATTAGTGATTGTGTTGATATCGAAGAAGATTAATTTGATAATTGCCCGCACAGAGCAAGAAAAAACACAATCAAGTGTAATGCCACTAGCATCCAAAACACCTCCCTTCATTAAATTAATTTCCCTTTTTAACTTAATTTGAGTTAATAAGAAAGTTTGGTGTAGCCATTACCCAAAGATACCACCCCCCCCCCAGTCATTTATTCCCTTTTTGACCAATCTTATTTTGGCATCAGCCTGACAGCCCAGAGCAACCAAGGGCCAAGGACTTTATTTGTCAGTTTGGGGTAGTTTAAGAGACAGTAGAAGAATGGGAATTCTTTTGCTGAGAAGCTTGTCCGTGAGCTTTGACAGCACCGCATTGCGACCCCCACGTGCGCTCGCTCCTCCGGCGGGACCCGCGGCAGCGATGTCAAACTCACCCTGCAAATGGCCCCAAATGACATTTTTAGAGAGGCTCCATTATCTGAGACTACAAAATTAGCGCTGTATAGCAGGCTTGGGTCTGCAAGACGGTTCCTGCCAACGTCAATGGCGGTGCTGTGCGGAGATCAAAGGTAAAGCACCGTCCTTCAGCGGCAGCAAGCGTGCGGGCTGGTGGGAGAGCGTGGGGGGAGCACGGCAGAGCCAGCAGGAATCCCTGCACAAAAAGCCCCGTTGGACCTCAAAAAAAGCTCCAGAGTGAAAAAATTATCCCTGTCATTTGCCTAAATGAGGGAACACACATGCACAATTCTTCAGGAATATCCAGAAGTCATTTATCTGAAAATTTAACAATAAAAGCATTGCCCTTCTGCCAAAGAGTTAACAGCCCTGAGAGCGAACCGGAGGTCTCGCTCTTGCTGTGGGATTTCTCCCAGCGACACCATGTTCCCACTTGGAGACAAGTTTCTTTGTTTGCTTTTCCCCAGTTATATAAGGGACATAAATTTTTGTTGCGGAGAGAGAACTCCAGGCAATCTGCATCTCCCTCCAAGTCCGCGTCTCCCTCCAAGGCTTCTCACCATGTTTCAGCTTGAACACCACTGCTGGTGCTGCAATTTCCCAGCTCCTGCCTGCGTCTGCACTAAACGCCCTCCCCTGCCCCGGGAAGCAGGAACCTGCCCAAAACACAGCTCCCCAGCAGGTCTAACCCCGTGGGAGCAGCCAAAGCCCTTTGCCACCTACCCGTGGCAACGCAGGAGCAAAGACACGAGCACAGATGAGCTACAAAACCTTGGGCCGGCACAAGGACGTGCCCAGAGACACTCCCTTGTACAAGAGCACCTTGGACAAGCTCAGGCTGCTGCTTTGCAGATCAAATCGTTTCCAACCAGTCTCCTCCAGCCCCTGTTTTTTCCCTCACCCCCAGCCCCATCACCGGGTGCCAAAGGAAGGAGCTGGGAGGGGAGGCCATGCCGGGAAGGCTCTTGGGGTGCTGGGGCGAGGGCTGGGTGCTCTGGGCTGGCCGGCGCCGCATTGCACACATACCAGCAAACCTCAGCCCAGCAGCCCCGGATGGGGAATGCAGCAGCCAGCAGAGCTCCCAGGCCAGCGATGAAGCCTTAACCCCTTCCCCGCTACAGCCAAGGGGCTGCTGCAGAGCCAGGAGGCAGTGGGAGAGAGGAATCCACCCTCAGGCCAAGCATACTGCTGCATCACTCCCTCCCTAAAAAGAAATACATTCCAATGCTACCCTAAAAAATCCCTGGGAACGCAGCTCTCCTCTTCCCCTTCCCATGGCCCGATGGAAGGCAGGGGACAATCCTCACCCACAGCCAAGTCATAACTGCTCCCAGCAGCCAGCAAAGCCCCTGGTGACATGGAGGGGGTGCCTGGGGTACCCCTGCACTGGGGGTCAGCCCCTGGAAGATGGTCTCAGCAGGGTCCTGTAGGGAACATGGGGACAGCCACAGTTTATTCTGCACCCCAGGGAGCAGACACTTTGGGCCTCTCCATCTGCAGCACTCAAAATCGTGGTGGCAAGAAGAGTTTTTCTCATCGACACTGCTAGAGGAGAAGCCCCTCGAGGTGAGGTTTGGCTCTCGGGTCCATGGGTGTGAATCCCGCTGCGACTCAAAGGCAGGACTTTGCACGTGGGTGCTGGTGCCCATCGAGACCCAGTTGACACTGTTGGGTGCCCAGAGAAAGCCTGGCTGTCCCCGCTCTCCCCAGCCCCTTTCTCAACCTGGTTTCTCTCAATCTCTCCCCCTGAAGGTGCTTGGGCTCTGCTTGCCCAGCAAGACACAACCAGCACAATGGTCCCCAAGAGCCAGGGCAGGAGGAGGTGGCACGTCACCTCTGGAGCAGGTACCAGCACACCTCACCTCTGAGAAAACAGCAACCAGGTGTTACCGCAACCCATGCGAATGGACTAAAAATGCCCTGGGCAAGGCTGTGCCACCCCGGTTAGAAATCGGCTTGGTCTGAGCAGTCTCCAGACACTTGCAACAGCTTAAAACAAGTCACATTTATGGATCTGACATGACATCAAACACCTTTCTTTTTTTGTTGTTTTTAATATTTGGATTAGTTGGAAAAAACAGACAAAGCCCAGCCTAGGTAGGATCACTAAAACCCAGCCCTGCTGCCCTACCAACAGGGATCGGATCTCCCACACCAATATTCAGCTCTGCTCAGCCCCCTCCAGCTCCAGTCCGATCAGATCAGGCCCAACAGGATTAACCACATAACGCAGCGCCAGCGGAAGGCAGATTTGCTATTTTAAAAGAAACACGCACGCACACACCCCAAAGTCCGCGTTAAAGAAACTGCCTCGGTTCAAAAGTTGCCTCCAAATTTAGGGTTTCTAAAATTAAGATTCCGTATTTTTTTTTATAAAATAGAATTAGTGCTTTCGTAATAAATTAATAATCAGAGGCCCACAGAAACCTTTCCATAAACTATTTCTTTTAATTCCAAAGGAAACCATTTGTTTAAAAGAAGCAAGTGTTCCCCTGCAGAGCCGGCACTCCAGTAATTGCAGCATGATGATAGAAAATGGGGCTGGATAGCAAAAATAACTTAAAACTATTCTAAACAACCATGAAGCTGAGTCATCTGTTTCAAAGTCCAAGTGGAGATATCCCAGTGACAGGGCCCACAGAAAATGCTAAGGTGCATAGTTAAAAGGGGAGGGGAGAAACAAAAACAAACAGTAAAAATAGTACAAATTCCTTCAGATACTATTTGTGACAAGAGATGAAAGCTGGGATTCCCACCCTCTTCCCAACATCTTGACTGCAGTGAAGCTCAGGGTTTCATTGCACCAGGCACCTCTAATGCAACAGTCATGCAAGTAAAACCAACAACAAATACTGGAGCTTAGTGTTCCTCTAAAAGAAATAATCAAAGACAAATAAATGCACCCTCTCCCCAGCTGGTATCAGCCAGCGCAACCCCACGAGGAACAGGGGAAGGAAAGGCCAAACCCTGATCTCTCAGTCTTTTGTACTCCAGCCTCACCAGTACACACTGCTATCGCACTACAAAATGTGTAAGTCGCTGTATGAATGGCAAGGTGCCACCGGCATAAATACGTTCATATCTGGACAAAGGATCTGTCCACACGTCAGGATCTTCATTAAAAATGAGTTTCTAAGCACTTCCCCTCATTCTTTTCGTTCATTTCCACAAAAAAACCAAAAACGCAGCATTGCGTCAAAGCCGCAAGGACGCCCAACACGAGACCGGACAAAGCGCTTGGTGCTTCAGACTAAGCCAGTTGTGCTTCCACAGACCTCCCAGCTTTCCCAGCCTTGTCCAGGCACGGGTTTAAAGTGGTGGCGGTTGATCCTGGTACTTGGCTTGATCTAACAATGGGTTGATCTAGAGCACAGCCCAGCGTTCGTGCAGCAAGGCCATGGGTAGAGCTCGGTGGGGAAATGTGAAGCGAGAAGCTGGGGACACACTGTGCAGGACGGTGATGGCTGCACCACACTGTGGCCTGTGGGAAGCAAGTGCCACAGCCACCAAGGACAAAACCAGCATGGTTATTTAAACACAAAGTGGCCGGTATGGCACCTTGCTCTGAAGGTTTCTCAGCGGATGTTGCTGGAGTTGCGCAATCACAAAAGGAAGATCCTCAGCACGTTGCGAACACGTGTTCCCTCAAAGAAGGGCAGACCTTGGCAGACCTGGTCTTAACCAACGTGGCCAGTCCTTTACACCATGTTACCAAGACTAATTTAAAGCTAGTTCAGGTAGATGTGGGCACACTAGACTGCAGATTGGCCACATCCAGTTCACAGTGTGGCATTTCAAAGTCAACTGGAAGGTGCTGCAAACCAGGTCACCATGAACAGCGGTGGTTCTGGAGCTGCTTTGTGAGCTGTTCAGCCCTCCGGTGTGAGCGGCCATGGAGAGAGCAGAGCAGGAGCCTCCTCCACTGTCCTCGACCTTGTGGCTGGGGCTCCAGGGACTATTCTCTTCCCCCAAGGATTTCACAACCAGTCGACAAAAGCGGGAACTCCAGAAGGAGGTGACAAAATGACGGCAAAAACAAGCAGCCTGTTACAACCGGTGGACAAGTGCCCAACCTTTCCTTGCACGTGCCTGCCAAAGGCACGCTGGAAACCCAGTGCCATTCCTGCTGCCGGCACCTTTCTCTCCAAAAAACATTTCAGACTTCCCTTCTCCTCCTCCGAAAGATCTGACCATCTTTAAATTCTGCCTTGTGCTGCTGTAACGAGGGAAGGGCTCTTGCTTTCTGCTTACAGATGAGCAACCAACATCCAAAAAATGAGCACGGATCAGAGGCAAACAGGGTTCACAGGGAGAGGCCATAGCTATTATCAGGCCAGCTGACAGAGCTGGAAAAACAACAGGCTGAATTTGAGGCACAACTGGCTTTCCTCAAGGTCTGTCTATGTTGTATGCAGAAGACTGTAGTTCAGACAGGGTGTTCCAGTTCTTTTTTTCCTAGGCTGCACCCTCAGTTAAAAACACCACTGGATGAAGGGCTGGAAAAAAACAATGAGTTCAAACAGAAAGGCATCTAAGAGGGGGATTTCCAAAAAGGTGGAGAAGAAAACATCAAAGCAAGAGTTCCAAAGAGCTCGGTGCGTGGGATGCTCTTTGGGCAGGGAAAGTTTTCCAAGACCTGACTCCAGGACAGCTGCAAGACAACAATATTGTCCATGTGTGAAGCTGCCTCAGTCCCCACTCCAACACAGGCCCAGGTAGGCAGGTGACTCAGCTGGAGTTGAGAACAAAGCACGATGGCAGATCTGAACCTCATGTGCCTTTTACACAACGCGCTCATTGTAAAGAAGTCATAAAGCAGAACTTCCCCTAAGCTGATGTACATCTATTTTAACTCCTTTTCAGCAGATCAAGGCATGAAAGGGACTCAACACATGGAGAGTCAAGCCTTGATCACCACAATTCAATCCCCCACTTCCCAACAGCCAGGCAGAAAGACTTTATCCCAGGTCATTGCTGGAGCACACAAGCACCTCCTACATCTGATGTTGCAGCACCTCCCAGGCTTTGCAGAGTCTCTAGCAGTGCTGCCTTTGGGGTCAGATACCTGCTGGATTTGATGCCTGGCTGGAGGGATGAAGGTCCATTCTTTTGCTAAAAGAGCATGCAGAAGGGGATGGGTTGTTCCCTAATGTCAACCAACACGTAGATTTGTGCAGCTTCAGCCAGAAGACTGTTCCCACTCGTGCCTAAAGTACATTCTAGGCCATCACCAGATTCACAGGTCTCACAGTCTCCAACATGCTTGTCCTCTAACTGCACCAAGAAGCAAGGCAGCACTTATCTGTGCTTCACAGATGGGTCAGCAGAGACAGAGAGACAAAGCCCCAGCCTCCCTCTGCGTAAACTCCTCAAAGCACCAGGTCTGAGGATTTCATGGTGTTCAGACACCTCAGTCTGGGTACAATGTCACCCAGAGCAAAGAACCAACCCCAAAATCCCCAAATCCGAGCCAAGAGCCCTGACCACTGGCCACCCCTGCCATGTCCTGGCCAACTGAGATTGCTCTCCTGGGTTTCATCCCAGCCATCAAACTCTGGGCTGTCTCAGAGGAGCAGCTTGTGCTGCTCACAGAACAAAATTCAGCCTTTGATGCCATTGGCACTTCCTCCATGAGTTGCTTTGAAGATTAGGGCCAGAGCCTTAAATTGGATTCAGCAGCTGATGGGAGCCAGTAGGGCAGCTCGAGTTCCGGTGGCCCAGCCCTTCGGGAGGTGAGCAGTCGTGCTCCGCACCAGCTGGCCCCACCACCCTGGTTCTACCGCAGCGTCTGTACCAGGCATAGAAGTACGGTCAGCTGGAGCCAAGCAATGGGATTGACACAGCAGACAAAGTTGTCCCTAAGCTTGAGGGGAAAAAGCAGCGTTTTTGGAAACGTGTATTGTCTGCTCATCACAGCCAGCAAAGAGGCCAGAAAAATTGGGATTCTCCAAACCACACCCATAGTTCAAGGCAGCACGACGACAACAGTAGGCAGGGTGTCAACACGGGCTTCAAAGCCTCATGTTTTCCAATCTGTTTCCCCTCTATCCACAGCTCAATTGCTCATACCTATATCCCACAACAGCACCAGCTCTAGTGGTTGTGCGAGCTGGGAATGGGAAACACATCCATGGCACCTCCATCTCCCCTCCTGGTGGGACCCCATCTCCTTCCATCACCACACATCCCCTGGCTGCTCCTGCCTGGTCCAGGGACGATGGGCAGCAGCAAGAGTGAGGTCTCCTGGGGGTGAGCGGGCAGCGTGGGGGCCAAGAGCATCAGGAACCCTGACAGGAGACCAGAGACCAGAATGGGAGCGTACGGGCATGTTTTTCATTCCTCTGCGAGTTTTTCACCAGACCAGTTCTGCACTCACAGTGTCAGGCACCAACACCCACAAACGCACTAAGGGACCATCTTTGCTCTAATCCGTACAAATTTCTGCCCTGAATAGTGCCTGTGGGGTTCTGCACACAGAGCTCAGGCTCCAGGCTCTCAACAAAACATCCATCCCCTGACCACATACATCCCCTCCCTGGCCTCCCAGTTGTGAGCCACGGAGCAGCACAGCTGGATTTCACCTGCACCCACCACCCAGCCCCACAGCATCCCCTTGGACAAGCTCTTTTGCCCAAATTCCTCCAACCCCTTTGGAGACTGCCAGCTCGGAGGATGCTAAGGACACGGGTGGACCACAAAAAGCCACAGCTTGCGCTGAATCCCCAAACGAGGGAGGAGATCCACACACGCCAAACTTGCTTCCAAAGCATCTCCCCTCTCCGGGAGCCGGGGCACAGGGGCAGCTAGACGCTCTGTGCTGTGAAGTGACACGCACTGAAGTAACATGTGGCACAGTCACAGCAACTCTATTAATTTAAGTTAATTTCCTGCAGTTCTGTCTTAGTTTTCCTGCAGATTCAGGACTTAAAGGTTAAAGCGTAACCTTGTCTCAGTAGCTTGCTATTCGCTCCATGCAAATGTCTACCTACAGCCTGGTAATTACATGCATTTCCAAAGAGCCAATCCGCCGTCAGCCTGACAGATACTGATCTTCCCGTTTTATTTTTAGCTCTGTGCTTCCCCCTCTAGATGCAAAAAAAAATTCTGTTTGTTCCATCTTTTGCTGCAGCCTCTTTTTTCCCCAGCTCACCAGGCAGCTCCCGTCTCAGCCGGGCTGGAGCAGCGAGCTGCAGGATGGGCAGGCGCTGGGGTCCCGCTGGGTGTCCCGTGTGGGTCCCCAACACGGTGAAAACGGCCAGACGGGTCCTTTGGGGCCACCCGGGGAATTTGTCCTCTCTGACAGAGAGAGGTGTTTAAATGGGAAACTCAAGTGAGGCATAAAGAGCTACACCAGCCCTTTGCAGGGGAGCAGGATGCTTTCTCTTGGGGACATCTCTGGGTCACATGCATCCAACCAGGACCCAGCTGAGAGAAAAAGGGCCAAATTTGGCAAAATTCAGCTGCATGCTAGTGGCTCTGCAAGTCAGCGGTTTGTCATCCCGCAAAGGTGGGTGGCTTCCCCCGTTAGCCATGGGGGGACCACCCAGAAAGAGAAGGCGATGCCAGGAGGGTGGGCAGCGGAGTCACGTCAGCCACACAGTGACAAAGCTTGGTTACCCAGAGAGGTGGTGGATGAAGCATCCCTGGAGACATCCCAGGCCAGGCTGGACGGGGCTCTGAGCAACCTGAGCTGGTGAAGATGTCCCTGCTCATGGCAGGGATGGCACTGGATGAGCTTTGAAGGTCCCTCCAACCCAGACTATTCTACAATTCCGTACTATGACACTTTCAACCCCTAACATGGGCACATGTGCGACTAAGTCTGCCTGGTGCCACCGAGGCCAACTCATGTTGCTGCTCTGATGAGCTGCTCTGAGCTGCTCTGCACCATGAGCTGCTCTAGTGGCTTTGGGGAGGAGGTAAGGTGTGCAAACCACTAGAAATCTCTGCCCTCCACAAGTTTAGCCCCATGGGGCAGCCCCATGCCAAAGAGCAGCTCAAGGGGCTGGTTGTAAATTATGAGACTTGGAAGAAACAGAGATCAGGTTCTTCTTCTTCACCTTTCCCTTTGGAAGGACTCTGGGAGTGGGGATAGGCTGGGCTTTAAAGGGTGAGGTCTGCATGCCTCTCTCCCCCTCTGCCTTTCAAATGCATATTTTAGATGTAAAACAGAACAATTTTGCACAAACTTTCATTATGTGATGGGGGAAAAAAAAGACCCTGAGCCTCAGAAGCGACACATGAGGAGAGGGCTGGCTGTTGTCACCACAGCACGGACACCAGAGTCACCGTGGTCAACACTCACTGTGTGCTGCAGGGTGCAGCTTGGGGACATCAAGGGGTGAAAAGTGTTTGCACGGAGGAGAAAAAGGAAATCTACCTGCGGAGAAGCCACATAATAAAATGTATTAAACAAATAGCTGAAGAGAAATAAGAAAGAGGAGCAGGGATGAGATAAAGCAGAGGGAAGGGTTGAGTGTGGCAGTTGCAACGTCTACGAGACTGCAGTAAAAACCAGCAGAGCGGGGACTGAGGCATCTCCCCAAAACCATGGACACCTGGACATGTTTTGAGTTGGGAGGGACCTTCACAGCTCACCCAGTGCCACCCCTGCCATGACAGGGACATCTTCACTAGCTCAGGTTGCTCAGAGCCCCGTCCAGCCTGGCCTGGGTTGTCTCCACGGATGGGGCATCCAACCCCATCCCATTACAGAGCTGGGAGAGCCAAGGACAGAGATTTCAGAATTTACTTAACGTCCCACAAGATCCCCAAACCCCATCCTTCTGTACGAAAATAAATAAATAAACCAACCAAACCACCTGTCACGCATCAAGGAGGAGTCGGGGAACTGCAGGGAAGCTTTTCCACCCTCTGCACAGACATGAGCCCTGGCTGAACTCCACCACAACCAATTCCTCCATTGCCAACAAGTTTAGCCAAAGGAATTTGGGGTAAGCAATGAGAAAAGGCTGGTGCAAACCTACCCCTTCACCATGTTCCTGCAAAGCATCTTTAAATCTGAGAGCTTTGCAGATTTGTGTTTTAAACAATTCCAACCTGGCACTGCCAGCCCTTCGTTTGAGAGCCGCTTTCTTGCTGCTGGCTCATTTGGTTGGGTTTTTTTTTCAACCACTATTCAGTCTCCATTCTCCTTTGTGCAATTCAATCGTGTCATTCCCACCTGAGCTTGAAATTTGAAAGGCTGGGTACCCCCAAGCCTCTTCCTTTGTGTTTACACCCTTCTTTTATAGAGAACGATGACAGTCTCTGCCACACGTCACTCAACCAAGGACTGCACCCATGGTGGGGACGTCTCCAACCTGCCGGCACAACATCCCAGCGCCAGATACACGGGCTCAACAGGAGCCTTTCCTCCGGCTTCATTCTGCTACTCCTCCTCGCCTCTGTATTCCCTCATGGGCTGCTTTTCTATTTGGGAGCCCATGATTGTATCTGACAAGGTCTCCTAATTGTCTCCGCTGATTTTACCGGAGACTGATTTTAAAAGCAGCTCAGTAACTTAGTCACTTCAATATCATTGCTGAATTCAGCTCCCTCATTTATTAATGGGCCTCCTTTTGCTCTTTCTCCCCTGATATGTTTGCAAAATCCCTTTTTATTTCTCTTAACCCCTTTGGCTAACGTTAACAAGCAAAAACTCAGTAATATTTGATATTATATGTGTATAAATAAAAGCAGGAAAAGATCTTATTCACTCCTGTTATAGCTACTAAAGCAGGCCTAGGGCTCTGGAATAGCAGCTTTACTGCATACATTAAATATCTCCATCACTATTAATGTGCAGCGTTGGAATTTTATTGGATAGTTTGGGTTATTTACCTTATAATGTAACACGAGCATCACAAACCACAAAAAGAAGGTATTTAGAACCTTCTCCTCAAGTCTGCATCTCTACAAAGCAAGGGAACACACGACTACAAAGATAGAACCCCATGTGTACATGTTTGTTCTTTTATGAGAGGGGAGACCAGCAGTTATCCTGGCACCAACAACATCACACGTTTTTGCTCAGGAGGAATTGGGACAAGCAGTTTGCAAGCAGCAGCCCCAGCCTGTTTTTAAAGCCACAAAGGTGACCGGCAAGTGCAAAACACCACTCGTCCGGCTAGAGAGAGGTTTTAGGGTGCCCCTTCCTCACCCCCAAATCCAGAGATGACAGGAAAGAGGGAAAAAAAACCCACAACACCCTAAAATCAAAAGACACAGAGGAGTTTCCAAGAGGGAATTTTCCATCTTCAGTATTTTCATTGACTTCTCAAATACTGTTCAAACAACACCCTAAACCGTCAGAAAAAAGTAATAATCAGAACCACTTAGCAAAGTTACCAAAAAATAAACAACACTTCCAAAAGTCTTGGAAAGAATTAAAATAATCTGGATAAATCAAGTCGGCCCTGAGGAGAGGCCAGCTTCCCGGCTCCGCAGGCGGGATGGACTTCCATTTGTCTGCCTTTAAATCGCTGTCTCCACAACCTGGGCACCCAGAGACCGGCTCCGGTTCCCTGCAGGGAGAAGACGAGCGGTGAAACACAGCAGATCGCTTGAAAAAGCTGCTCCAGGGGCCTGTCCCCAAATCTCAGCATTACAGCTCCGTAAGACCCCAGTACAAAAGGGGTCCCACGGGAGAAGCAATCGGGCTGGGTGACACCAGCTGAGGAGAGCGTGTTTTGGAGCTGTGGGACATCCATCCCGGATGTCCCATGCAGAAAATCAGAGTGATTTCTTTTCTTTTCTGATTTAAAGCTGTGGCGGGGGAAAAGAAAAAATATCCTAGAAAACAGAGCAACACTTGATCCTTGGCAAAGCTGAGCTCATGTCCCAAGTGTCTGCCACCCTCAGTGCAAGCCATTGTCACCCTATTTCTCTGTTGCCTGCCCCTCCATTCTCAGCGGATGCTGCTACTGAAGAGAGAGAGAAAATGCTAAGCGAGAAGTCAAACACAGGGATGTAGGACACAACATCTCCCTCAGTTTCCCCCACTCCAGCCAGTGCTGGTCCCCTGGGACACCAAGAGACAATAGGGTGGCTGGCACAAGGTGGCTTTTGCCACACAAAACCCTTTGCAGGGGCTGAGGATGCAGTGATGGGATGAGCCGGAGGATGGAGGATGCTCAGACCCATCTCTGCCAGGTGCACAGCAGCTACAGGGTGAAATCCTGCCCAGCATCATGGCAATGGGCAATTTGGGGCGAGCTCAGGTCACCCCCAGCAGAGCTGAGGTAACGAGTGACAACATTGTCCCTGCAAACACTTCCCATCCACTTCTTTGAGGCGCAAAACCACAAGAACCCAGACTTTCCCCATCAACCTCCACCGTGCTCCCATCTTTAAGCGCAAAACTTCCCCTCACAACCTATTTTTAAACCCAGCCCAGTTCAAGCAGGGGCTGGGATCTTCTGGGTTTTTCTTCTCCTGAGGGCTGTGATTTTAGGCAGCGTCAGGGGGGCAGGCGCACCTGCTGCCAGCCACCCCGCAGACCGCAGGCAGCGGCGGAGAGGGAGGGCAGGCGAGCAGGCTCCCCTTGCAAAGTCTGTCCTGTGCTGTCTAATAACACAAGGTGTCATTGTATACCCAAATCAGTGCCTGGAGCTTTATTTATAACAACTGAAACACAAAACCCAGCAGGCCAGAAACGGCGAAGGGGAGCGAGAGATCGGGGAGGGCAGGGAAGCAGCCGGGTGAAATCTCCCTATTTAGCAGGATTTGCCTTGAGATTTTCAAGCTGGATTGAGGCTGGGGAGGGATTGGGGGGGGGGGGGGAGCAAGGAAGGAGGGAAGAGATGAAAGGGAGGGAAGAGGGAGCTGGCAGAGCAGCGATGCCTCCCTGGCTGTGCAGGACAAGGATGCCGGCTCCATGGGGAGCAATATAGGGAGCAACGCGGGTGCTTCGCTCACACCCCCCACCAGCCGGCAAAGGCTCCAGCTCCCCTGGGACTCTCTGGCTTTTACAGCTATTCTTTTTTCATAGGCTATTTGTGGCTTTTTAGCCACCCCTTCCATCCCAGGAAGAGCTTTGCAGTTCAACAGCTGGCTCCAGTGGGCTCCCTCATGCATTGGAACAGGCTGTATCTGCAAATTTGGCAGGAGGCACCCAAAGGGACTCGCCCAGCCTGGCGGGCAGCGGTCCCAGAGCGCTCCCTTGGGCACAGCTCCCATCAAACCCAACGCTGGCGGTTTGCACGACCCCGCTCCAAACTCTTGCTGAACTCAGAGGGAGCAGAGGCGGCTCAGCAGTGAAAAGTCCCAACCCTGCACTTACAGCACGGGGAGATGCGCTCTGCTCGGGTGGCTCCAGATGTTATCACCACCGCTGCCACCCCCGGCACCTTGTTCGGCTGCTCCCTTGTGCCGGAGGTTCCCGCTGCCGGCGCGGCATCGGTGGAACAGCTCTCGGGCTCTTCTCCATGGCTCCTGGGCAAAGGCTGGCAGCTTTGCCGAGAATCCCCTTTCCCCAGCGGCTGGAAGGAAGCCGCTGCCAGACTTTGTACTGGAGCGGCTCAGGTGGGAGCATTTGTGCCCCATTCTCCTGACTCACCGTGGAGGGTGGCAGGCAGTGGCGGGAGGGAAATAATAAATAGCTGGAGGGGGTAAAGAGGGAGGGAATGTCTTAAGGAGTTGCAGGTAGGGATGCCATTTGGTGTTCACCTCCCCTGCAGACAGATATTTAAATCTCCAGGTGCAAAAGCCACTGAAAGTTCAGGCTGACTCAGAGCTCGAAAATTTGACCCACTAACAGGCAACAGAACAGGCCCATTAAGAGATAAAGCTGAATCCTGAGCCTGCCTTGCACCAGGAGCCGCTTCGGTCCAGCTTTGCTTCTGCTGAAGCCAGTGGGAGCCAAACTGTGTTTCCTTCAAACAAACTACAAAAGCAAATCCATAATCCATGAAGGAAAAGACTCTCGTTAACTTGACCAAGACTTTAAAATCTCCCTTTCCTCCCACTCTATCCCAGTATTAGTCTCAGATGTTTTCTGACTCTTCATTTGAAGAGGGAAAACAAAACAACCCCAAACCCACAAGGCACAGGGAGAAGCAGCTTTCGTGTTCCATCGCCAGCAAGAGCTCGTCCCAGCTGCACCCTCGGCCTCCCAAAGCCTACCTGCAGAATTACATTTGCAAAACTGTTGCCCAGGAAATGTGCAGCTAAAATCTGTGAAATAAGCATGCCTGGAATCAGCCGTTCCCAGTGTAGTTAAACAACCGTGCCTTGAAATCTGCCTCTGCATTTAGCCACGCTGCCATGTACGGAGCTACAAAACAAAACGCTCGGCTTGTTTCACATCCCGGCCTCGGCACCGGGACTCTTGTTCCCTGCAAACACGGAGCCCAAACTCCTTCCCCCGAGGACTATAGGAGTGTGGCAGCAAGAAGAATAGAGATATTGGGGCCCTGCACCTACACTCATGTACAAAATCAGTCCAAGGGCTCAATACACAAGGTATTGCCCGTACAACAAGCTGCAGCTGCTCGGGAAATAAAACCCCGGCTGTCTCCAAGCAGAAGAAAGAGAGAAGCAAGAGACTGGAATTCCCCATCTCTTCCACCGTGTGTTCCTCTTTGTGATGGACGGAGCCGGTGGGGACAACGTGACCCCAGCTGCGTTGTTTCAGCATGATGAAAACAAGAGGTTTGGTGGGGAACAGCAGGACCTCAGAAACATCCACCGAGGTCTGTCCGGGGCAGGATGGAGCCGTCAGGGCAAACAAACCACATCACAGGGCATCAACGGGGTGAAACTCTGGTCCTCTCAGCCCACGCAAGAGCTGTCGTCACCGGTTATTCCAGAGAAGGGCTCAAAAAGCCTGAGCCCTGCTGGAAATTTCTGACAGGTTATTTCAGAAGGGTTTGTCCTATGCAGTAGGAAGGCAGGATTTTTTATGTTTTTTAAGATTTTTGTGGACAGGAAAACCTCTTTCCTTCCCCTCTCCGAGCTCGCAGTTCCAGTCTCACATCCCGCTAGAGTAAACCACAGGACGCAGCCTTTCCCACTCGCCTCTTTTCCCAGCAGCAAAAGAGGTTTTCACTCCATTTTTCCTTCCTGGGGAGACCGAGCAGCACAGGAAGGTTGGCAGCGGAAAGGCACAGCCCAACATGAAACCACAGCCCTGCTGCTGCCCCCAACCCCTCGCTGGGGGGAGATTGCGGGGTTGGGAGCCCCCCCAAGCTCAGCTGCTTCCCAGGTTTCACACAGCACTGACACCCGCGAGGAGACACCGCACGACCCAGAGGGTATTGCCTTCCTAAGACAATTAGATTGTGTTCGAACCACAACCTCGAGGAATCTGATTAATTACAGTGATGCCGAGCTTGACTTCGTCTACAGGGACAAGTCACGTTTGACATCCCTGCCAGCAGGTTACAGGAGGATGAGTGAAACCCAAACGGTCCCTCCCCAGGCTGGTTTATTGGCACACGTTTGGTGATGGTGCAGGTTTTGGGGAGAACAGCCTGGCTGAAAGCCTCAAGCAGGGAAAACCAGGACAAAACCTCACACCGGAGCATCCAGACAGACAGACAGAAGCCGCATTGCAGTGTCATGCTGACACATGCAATTTGAAGCAAGGGCCAGGTAGAAAGCCAGGATCTTCCAGCAAGAAATGGTCAAGTTTCATGGAGCATCCAAGCAGGGAATGGCTTAAACTGTTGTTTTAACACACAGATCAGGAGGTATTCTCAGGGAAAGGCAACAGTTCTCACTCGTGCTCCCCAGCCTGATCCTCAGGTTCTAGCTAGCATGCAAATATCTGATATTATTTCTCACCTGCTGCGGGGTCCTGACTATGGGAGGATTATACACAGAGTTACAGATGGACCTACAGGCTGGAGCAAGGTCTCCCCAAAGGGTCAGCATCTCGCTCCCCTCTGCCTGCCCTGCCCTCGCTCCAGCGCTGCCCATGTCCTCCCACCAGACAAAACTCTGCCTCGAGAAGCCTGGAACAATAACACCAAAAAAAACAAAATAAAAACCCAAGCTGATCTTTGAGGCCAAAAAAGGGTTTTGAAGCAAAGGGGAAGAGGGGGAGGTGGGGAAGGAATCTGAAGTTGCATCATTTGGAAATACCCGAGCGCTTTGGAGATGTACGTACATGTTCGGCTTCTTACTGTTTCTTCAGGAACCTACTTAGGAACGGCAAAGTGACACCAAAAGGAGCCCAATGACATTTGCCTGGAGCAAATAAAAACAGCCTTGAATTTAACCCAAATTAGCCCATGTACAAAATATTCCCCTCCTTGGAGCTACGCACTTCAGGGGTTTGGAGCTCCAGGCAGATGAGTGGGGGTGAGAGAGGTTCGAAATATAAATCAATCAAGAGCTTTTGCCCTTTGGCTGGGCTCAAAACCAATCCAGAGACGTTCTCCATGGTATTTCAAAGGTTTCTCAGAACATGGAACTAAAGCTAGGTTTCATTTCCTTCAACAGAAGTTGCCACGGCTCCTTCATGACAAGGAAAATAGATTGGAGGATAAAGTCTTATTTTCAGTACAAGTTTTGTTCTTTCAGAAAACCAGGCTCATTTCCAGGCAGCTTTCCTGCAGACAGAAGACCCGTACGCTTCTCCCAGAGTTTGGTCCTTCTGCCACCCATACAGACACCAAGGAAAGCACACGGACAGTGTTGCAGGTGTAATCCCATTCAGGGAACGTGGTGACCCCCAGGGAGGCCAGTTTTGATGTCCAGCCAGGACACATCTCTTACAGGGACCAGTCTGGGTCTGGCTCAGCTGAGGAGACACGAGCCATTCAATGTGCTGGGCCAGGAGTGGACATGGCACTTCTCACCCAGCCCCAGGGGCATAAAAGCCTTTGCTCCTGCCCGGCACAGGCAGGTCTGCCTGCTACCCCCCTCCCAGAGAGACCCAGCTCTCAGGGGCTCCCTTCTGCAAGACATAAAGCAGGAGGAGGGGAAATATGAAAACTATGAGCCCGACGCTCCGTTTCCAAAGGCCACCGTGATCCAGACTGGGAGTGTCTCCACCTGACGCCTGCAGCCGCAGGAGGCTCCTCGCTGGGGCTGTTCCCTCTCCCCAAAGCAACCTTGCTCCCCTGCATCCCCCGGGATGCTGCCCACGCCACCGCACACTGCTCCTGCACAAAAGGGTTAACACGGCAGGCGGGCCAGGTGGCTCAGGTGTGCATGCCGAGCAGCTCCATCTCACCTGCAGCGACTTGTCGAGGGGGAGCTGCATCTGCCCTTTCTTGTCTGGCTTTAATCTGCCTGGGGAAAAGGGAGAAAAGGAATCGGGGAAGGGTAAACACAGCTTAGGCAGCTGCAAGTCCCAGCAACCAAAGGGCTGAGCAGGTGATTCAGAGAGCTGGGGGCCTGCAGACACCCCGTCCTCCGCCTCCCGCCGACATCTCCGGCGATGGCAGCAGCCTGGGAACTGCTGGGGTAACGCGCTGGCTGCCAGGGCCACCGTTTTCATCGTTAGCCCAGCCAAGGCAGGACAAAGAGTCCATGCTGCAGGGTCTGGGTTAAATTCCTGCCTCTCGCTCTGCCTCCCTGCAAAGACTGATCCCACCCCAAGGACAGAGGACCCAAGGTGAGTGAAGCAGCACATTGGTCCTGTACCCGCAAAGCACTGAGCGCTGCTGCAGACGCTGTGACCTCCCCTCAGACACCTCCATGGTGTTGCCCCTATAGAAACATGGCTGTATTGTCACCCCAGCCATGGCTCCGGCTTCCTTGGGACCACACTGCCGATGTGAGCCCCTCTGTGCTCAACAGCCGTTGCCACTAACACATCCCAGCATCACCAGCTTCCTCACCCTTGGCAGGTAAAAATGTAGGGCTCATTTCTGCCTTTGCTTCTATCAGCCCTTCCACAACCCGAAAAAAAAAAATGAATGAAGAAAAAAAGACCATTTCGCCCCAAAAGGTGGCTGAAGGCTTTTGGTATGCGAGCTGATGACTTTTGATGCAGGGCTCTTACACAGTGCCCAGCGCTGCTGCTCCTGCTCCATCCTTTCTCCACACCGGAGGCTCAGGGTTACGAACACCCCTGTGTACAAGGCAGTACGCGGTTTCCTGGCTTTGCAGGGATTTTTTTTGCAGCTAGCCAGCCCTGCAAAGAACCAAAACCCCACAAATCCTTCCCCCTCCTGCCCTCTCCTTGCAGACGCCCGTAACCCATCGCAACCCCTCTCCTAAGAGCCGCAGCGCTCGGAGCTGCCCCGGGGAGACGGGAGAGCCAGTCTGACTGGCTCAGGGCTCACCCACTGCTCCCTGGACGAGCAGCCGTCCTCACCTGGGAAGCGCAGGGAGACCTGTGCTCCTAGTTACCTCCCGAGCAGGTCAGGATGAGGGCCCTTCATCACCCAAGCCTTTGTCCTAATTATTTTCATTCCTGTCCCCACACCCTGCCCATAACAGCAGGGATCAGGATGCCTATTACAGCACATGCATTTCAGAGGCGCTGCCAGCAGTTTAGGGGAGATGAAGTGGCCAAGCCAGAAAGAAAAGGCTTTGCAAGACCAGCTTAAGAGGTCGAACCCAATTTTTTAGGTACTGTATGAACCTGGGGTAGGGCAGGTGAGAGAATGGGGCGGAAGGGTCCCTGACTGCAGATGCAAACACCCAACTGGGTTTGCACCCAGGCAGACACCCTGGTGCTCATGTCCGTCATCAGGACACCAGTGCGGCCACAGCAGCAAGACTGTGATGGGGAAAAACTCTGCCAAAACAGTCCCTTCATTTCCCAAGTGGCAGCAACACTGCACAAGGTGAGGGTAAAAGTGCCTTAAACTTTTAGCTTAACCAATGAGAGGGGGATATATAGGAACAGGGAGGAAACCTGCATGTGTAGGGAGGGAAATATCAGGATAAAAACCCCTAGAAGAATTAAATAGGATAAAAACCCCTAAAAGAACTAAATAAGAGGAAAGAAGAGCTGGGAGAAAACAAATGTGGGTAGAATAGTCAGGCTCTGGCAGCAATTAAAACTTCCATGTGTTTAGATGCCTGAATCAATGGTTAGAGATGCTGCAACAAATGTCACCTTCATGTGAGCACCAGAACTGCAATTTTCTCATCATCCCTTTCTTTTTTTTCCTCCACCAGTTTGATTCCTGTTTGAAGCCTGTTCAGAGGATAACCTGTTGGGGGCAACCCTGGTACCCAGCAGAAGGCAGGTTCTTCTCCTGGGTTCCTTTCTCATCCTCTCTTCTCCTCTCTTTGTCCTGCACACACCAACTCCCTGACAAGTTTCTGGCTGATCCAAAGGGAGACGTCGGTCCTGCCAGCTCCAGTATCCAACTGCTCTTCACCAGGCCCGGGAGCTGCAGTAACCATAGAAACTGCATCCAATGCGCAGGCTCGGATGGGGGGGCCGATAGGATGCTCACACACATGCACAGGCAGGTAGGGACCAGCCAAGGCTCCACCAAAACACCTCCAAATGATGCCCAGGTTGGGGAGAGGGATGAGGCAGTGCAGGGAAAAATCAAGGCTTTTATCCCCAAAACCGCACAGCACAGCTCAGAGCGATGTCGGGAGGTGTTTCATCTCTGGGCTGAGCGCTGGCTGGCCGGTTGCAGAGCTGACGGTGCATTTTACGGCACACGGGGAGATCGGTGAGGTAATTGGGAGGATTCTGTTGCAAAGCTTTGTCTTGGTCTGCCCTGCATTTTATCTGCAGACTAGATGGGTACCCAGGGCTCCCGCTGGCCTGAGAAGTAATCAGTCATTAATCCTTCAGTCCTTTTTGCACTGTGAATATAAACAGGCCAAATCCTATCCCTGGCTGTGCTGGGGAGAGTATGTTGATGGCGCTGGCAGCGACACACGTGCCTCCAAGGACAAGATTTGGACTGGCACAGTTAATGCGCTGATCCAAACATTGCATTGATTTTACAGCACTCCCAACACAGACATAACCCCCACTTTCAGCAGCACAACTCGGAGTGGGCTCGAAACACGACCACCCCTTCACACACCTCACGTCGAGCCCTTAAATCCATGCACGGCTACGGAAGAGGCATGATTTTTGTAGTCGGTGGGCACAGCAGATGCTCAGTGTCTACAAGAGCCAGACAGCATCCATCTGAGCGCCAGGAAAGCAAATCGGAGGGGGTCTGGGAAGAAAGGATGGGGAAGCGCTATCTGCAGACGTCCACACACACCCCATGGGACAGGAGGTAGCTCTGGGACCAGTGACCAGGACACGGCACATGGTGATGGGCAAATCCTTACAATGGGGACAGCTTAGTGGCTTCACCAGCTGTTGGTGGCATCTCTCCATCCTTCTCACCCGCTATGGACGAGGGCTTTTGGGAGCGCCACGATGGCACCATGGGGTTTTCCTCCTCTTTGACCCTCGTCCTCATCACCCAGACATCACAGTGGTCAGTGGAATGAGCCTCTGGCTCCTATATCAGGACAGAGGTGCTCAGCTTGTGAGGCAGTGTAAGCACCTACGGGAAGGTGTAGGGTGGGGATGAAAATACCAGCAGTCCTGCCTTTTTAGCACCAAAACAACAAATAAAAATAAGTTCACACAACTGCCAGGCTCCCTCCTTCCTTCCCCCTCTCCAAGCCATAAATACTCCACAAAATCCCCACGTACAAACAAGCCGTGGCCTCCAGACAAAGAGGCCCAGCCTCCAAATGGCCACCAGGCACCTATTTTGGGCTGTAACTCGGCCAGGGTGGAACAAGCGGGCTCAGCTGTCCTCCCCATCCTCAGCCCGCAGCCGGGCCAGCCGAGCTCAGCCCCGGCCCCAGCCCCTCAATGGCCCCATTGTTCGGGGCCGGGAGCTCAGCTGCGACCGGGGCGGCCCCGTCTGGCTCCCAGACATCCGGCGTGGTGCGGGGCCGCAGCCGGTAATGGGGCTCAGCCATGGCGGGGGGGACACC
The DNA here is from genome assembly GCF_036013475.1 of Columba livia. Classification (NCBI taxonomy): domain Eukaryota; kingdom Metazoa; phylum Chordata; class Aves; order Columbiformes; family Columbidae; genus Columba; species Columba livia. The sequence goes on from NC_088620.1 coordinate 5,345,099, forward strand.
AGCCCCCGGCTCGAGGTACCCGCAGCCCCCCAAAGTGGAAGGAGAGGAAGGCGCTGCGTCCTGGCAGGCAGAGCCGGGTTGGGGTCTCTCCCTTCCCAGGGATGTCATCGGGAGTGTACAGGGTGAGAATCGGCTCCCGCTTCCTTTGGGGGCTTTTGTGGGGGAAGAGGGAGGAATACGGCAAAATGAGGAATATAGGAGTGGAGCTTTCCTCTCCCACCCCGACACATGGCTTGAAATCTCCTTGTTTCCCCAGCCATCTCCCCTTGTTTTGCTCCCCCACGCCAAATTGGGGGTGAAAGCAACCCCACAGGTATCTCTCATCTCCAAAACAGGATCACAGGGCACACAGACCCTCCAAGCAGCCAAGAGCAGACCTGATCACCGGCTGGCGTCAGGGCGGACACACTCCAGCGGATCCCAGATCCACAGGAGATACCGGCACCCACGGAGCCTTCCCGCGGCTCGGCGCCCCGCCAGCCCGGCGCTGCCGAAAATCAGAGCCCCGGAGCTATGGCGCAGAGAGGATCCGGCACCCTCCACCCAGCCGGTGGCTGCCAGAGCTCTGCTCGACACGCAGGCACCTCTGCCAGGAGCTGAAATCTTCCGAAAGGAAGGTCAGTGCCGACATTTCTCTTTAAACTCCCAGGAGTTTCCTCCTGAAAGATGCAAGAGAAGGGCTGAAAAAAATCTCTTCCTTGTGCAGCGTGAGGGCAGCATCCTCAGCAAGCTTCAAACACCACCCAAGGAAAAACGTTAAAGAGACTAAAGAAGCCCAAAAAGCCGCCTAAGGCATCTTTACACCATTGTTTTTTCTGGGACAGAAGGGGTGAAAATGCCCTGGGAGCATTTGGACATTGCTTTAAACACCAACAAGACACACAAGGGACTGTGTCCTTTGCTGTGTCACGTCGTGGTGTCTCGCTCTGTCCCTGTTGCAAGTCGTTGCTGCAGCATCCCACCCTGGGCCGGTCACACCAGTTTAACCACAGCAGCTGGGGCGATTCTCTGTCGATAGCGGCACGGTCCAAAGGGTCACCCGCGTCAAACACATCCCTGTATCAAACCTCCCGAGCCAGCCCCGTGCAGCAGCACCACCACGTACTGGTTGAACTGGCAGGCTATGCTTATCCTATACAAGACGTGCCTTCTTTTTGCACAGCTCATTTCTCTCTCCTGAATGAGAATAGCTTTCCTGGCAGCGACAGGAGCCCACGCGCAGGAACAGCTTGCTGTTTGTACTCGAAGCGGTGAAGTCGCAGAGCAGCCCAGCACAGGCGAGCCCTGCTTAACGTTACTGCTGTTTCAATAGCAGTGGTACTGGTGCGACGCTGGGCAGACCTGAGCAGGAACCAGTAAAGCAAAAGGGGTTTGGATTTTCCCCTCAAACATATGCCCCCATGAGGGCAAAGGGGAACCAGCCTGTGCTGCTTTATTGGAGGAAAATACAATTTAAATCCATTTTCCCTTCCAGTAATTCTACAGCTTTGCAAACAGAGCATCTGCAGCTCTCATGTTGTCCACACAGATTCTCTCCAGTAATCACAAATGAAGAATTCAGCCAAGCAGTCCCCAAGACCAGCTACAGGTGACACATGGCTCCTCAAAACAAGGGAGGGGGCAGTAGGTACCTCTTCCTCACAGCATGTCCCCAAGACCAGACCTGGGAGAAGACAACCCATCACTGCAGCATCATAAAGGCTGCACAGTCCTCTCCCTCCCACCGTACTCTTCTTGCAATATAAGACAGTTTTTCACATCTGTTCCCTGCTTTGGAAGAGCCTCTGTGATGGATTAAAAAGCCAAGAAAAAAGAAAATCTAACTGGACCATCTCCTTTGCAGGCTATCCTTATAGGATTTCTCTCGTATGGGCCTGACACCTCCCTGTGTCACACAGGCTCTTCAGCATCTTCCGTAAAGGTCATTTAGCAAGCGGCTCCTTCTCCTGTAGTGACCTCTTCTATCTTTTCGGCTGCCAGTGACCCGGCGCTCAGCTCACAGAGAAGGACTTTGCTGTTGCTGAATCCAAGCACCCAGGAAACAGAGCTGGATGATGCTACTGATGCATCTTCTTCAGGTGGTTTTGCCCAAATAGCCTGGAAGCAATGTCACCTCCAGCAGCTAGTCAGACGCAGGGAGAACCCCGTGCCAGATCTCTGCTCTGACAGCTCCAGAGGATGATTCACCAAAGAAATATTCAACCCAGGGTCTCCCTGTCCAGAGGGAATACCCAGTGATCTGATCTCTCAGGCACTGTATTTTACTCAGCATTTAACGCTGGCAGAACACTTGATAGGACCCAGAGGGATTTCCACATCGGCTGATCCGCTGTCTCTTCTCTCCGTTCCTCTCCAAGTTTTCATTGTTGCCTTGAATTTGACTTCAGCTTCCCTCTTTTATGGTAGGATGCTGATACAATCACAACCTATCTCCCCAGAACTTTTAAACCTACTGACCCGCTTCCAGCCAAGTTTATCGGGACAGGTGGAGACCTGAGAGATAACATTCCTGCAGCCACAGAGAGTGAACAAGGGATGGGCTGGGGTGCAAACTCTGCTAAGACGTCAGACAATGCACACAGAGCAAGACACTACGATTATTTTTCCCTAACCACAGGGAAACAAAACAGAACATGCTTCAGAATTAGAGCTCGTGTTTTAAAACCCAACTGCTAGACAAAGCCTGAATTGGATAGATTTAGTAGCAGAGAGCTGGGTGATATTACAGTCACCGTAGATACATAACCCAACCCAGAATATACCACCACACGCTTCCCCAGGAGCTGCCAAATGAAAATCAACCAAGAGCCCCAGTGAACAAGCCCCAGCTACAGAGCGGGAGAGATCAAGGACATGGCAAACATCTCACGTTACTGCTGGAGCAAGGCGAAATTCCCTGGAGATCCTGGGAAAGGGATCATGCCCCACGCTGCAGAACAGCTCTCCTGTCAGCATGGCCAGGATCAGAAAGCTCAAGCCTCAGGACAACAGCCCTGCAAACAGGCATCCCGGAGATGTGACACCCCCGAGGAGCACCAGCACGTCCCTCCCGTTATAGCACGCCTCTTGTTGTGCCCAATCTCCCCATTTAGCAGACAGCAAAAACAATTTGAGGTGTCGCCTTGATACACCAAGGGCTGCAAATAAAAAATATCCTCTCTTGCAGGAAGCCTGGAAGCGTGAGCTTAACAATGCAAGATCATCCCACATTCCTCTTTCTTCTACCTGGAGGGGCAGTGCCTGACCCCTACCCCATCCTAGCTACCAGACCATCGTTGCCACCGGTCTGTTACTGGACATCCCGTTTCATTACGGAGGAGCCACCAGCCCGCCAGCTCACACAGCCTCACCCAGCTGGCTGCCCAATTTACTCCGCCTGCCCCAACTCGGGGACACGAATCTATGTCAGACAATCTGCAGTTATTATCTGATTAAGCCTATTTGATATTGCGGTGCCTGATTCAATACCCATTGAAATCAAAGGTCCCTTGATCTCAACAGGCACTAAATCAAGTCCCGGTTCCCTCCAGCCGAGCACAACCATCCCGTCTTCACCGGTTACTCTCGCAGCCTAGGCCACCGCTACATAATTAGAGGGCATAATGCTGGGATTAACCCAGTGCACCAACATGGCTTTTCTTATCAGTTGTGAATTTCCCCTTGCTTTGGACTTGTGTTCCAGAGGAGTTAAGTGCTATTAAAAGCTTCTGTAACCACTCGCATCTGAGGATCTCAAAGCACTGCAGAGACACCAGTAAGTGATGTTAGCAACTCTCCTAGGAGAGTTTGAGCAGGGTTTAATTCAAGGCAGAAAGGGAAGCACCAGGAGACTAAATTGGGTCTATCCCAAGATGTCCCTGGGCCCAATTACCATTTAACACTGCAGATGCAAGTCAGAAGTAACTACCCCAAGTCACAAAACTGGAAAGAGAGCAGAAACCTGGCCCGTTGCACACAAGCTGCAATTTGAGATGCTATTTATTTTCCTTTTGCTCATTCAGGAGCAGAGCTGCCCGTGTTAGCAGCCACGTCAGTTCTTGGCTCCACGGCCCCTGGGTTGAATGACGAAGCAGCAAAGGGAAGAGCAAACCGGAGACCACTCCACGCTGTGTAAACGAGCCAGGGATTGTTTCTGGGAACCTGACACTTGCGCCTGATGTATTCTGGAGTGAAAGGGGACACGAGCTCCCAGCCCTGCCATCCCCTGGAGATGTGTTCCTCAGCTTTTTGCAAAACGCCTTTGAGGTGGCAGGAAGACATCCACCAGGATTTGGCCACGTATCGCTGAGCCTCGGAGTCTGATCCCAGGAACCCTATAGGGTGGTGATGGGGATAAAAGGGAGACTCAAAGCTCCCCTCTAACAATGTCCCCATGTCCCAGGCTGCTCTAGAGCAGGGGCTGGGAGGTGGCACAGGGAGGGAGCGCTCCTGCCTCCAGCACAGGAGATTCATCATTTGCTGCTCCAGCAAGAGCAACTGAGATGGCAAAATCTGTTGCCTGAGCAGAAAGGAGAGAGGGATGGGGCTGGGCAGCAGGCGGGATACAGCCACCCTTGCCAGAGCCATCGCTTCCCGTCCCACTCAGCCGAGAGCAGGAAAATCCCTTCTGTAAATAAAACAAACAAATAAATAAAATAAAGCCCCGAGGTCGGGGGAAAGGAGAAAAATCCAGCACTAAACCAAGGCAGCACGTTGGCCAAGCAGCAGAACAGCAAACAGCGGAGTTCACAGCAACGGGCGCTGGGAGCTGCGGGGCTGGTGGTTTATAGACCAAAAAGTGGCTTTATAAAACTGGGTCTTTAAATATTTGCTCCGACGTGTCTCGAGTCCCATCTGCTGTGGTGGTTAAAGGTTCATGGTCCTCACACATGTCCAGCTCTCACAGTAATTTTGGGAGGGGAGCTCCAGCACGGCAGCGATTCCCTACCCAGACCCAGGGGGCATTTCCATGCAAACCCAGCCCCTTCCTCCCCAAGCTGTAAAAGAAACAGATGTGAAAAGCAGTTGTTCCTTTCCCATATCTCAAAGAGGAATGATAAAATGATAAAAGTTAGCCGGAAACCCCATATCTACTCATTTTAGTGATGAGGGAAAGATCACCATCTGAACAAGCTACTCCAGAATTAGGAGATGGCGAACTGAACAAGCAACATAAGAGCCAACACTGCTCTCTGCCTTGGGGCTCTGCATTTTGGATACAAGGACCCTCCAAGCCACCTACAGTGACCTTGTCCCCAGGCTGCTATGGGGCAGAAGAGCCACATTTCTCTCAGATGACCATCCACCACAGCTCCATCCCCAGGCTGGAGGACAAGGGGACCTTCTCCCTGCACTCAGGGCTCAGTCCCGCCTGTGGCACAGCTGAGGCTGTGGGCTGTGAACTCAAAAGGAGCCTGAAAACTTTCAGAAACGTTTGCTACACAAGTGGTGCCTTTCCTGAAAGTCCCATCCGTGGCACACACATCCAGCACCACAAGCTGCTCAGCACAATCAGCAGGTCTGGAAGCCACATGTCACCGTGCATGGGAAGCATACAGCCTGGGAGAAGAGCTCGTGCCTCAGCCATTGCTGCTGACTCCTTAGCAAAGGCTTTTTGGTGCATTTTCCACCTCCAACCTCCCTCCCTCCCTATACTCTGCTCCTCCCCAGCACAGAAATTGCCCCATTGTTTTCACAAAAGCAGCAGCTGCCAACATCAGAGAGTCCCAGGACATCTGTGTTCGCTCCAAGACAGGATTTTAGGGTGACCCAAGGCATTCTGTCCACAGTCCCCCACTGCCCCTCTTGTCCAAGGACAGCATTCAGCATTTTGCCTGCATAGGGCTGGGAGAAGGCACCTGACCAAGCACTTGTGGGCATCAACCTGGTCAGAAATCTCTCCTCAATGCCTGGAGCGGTGGGCAGTGCAGGCAGGAGGGTCCCAGGAACCAGGGGGCACCAGGCGGGAGGCAAAGCAGCACTATTCAGGCACAATTTCTGGCTCAGGAACCACCTGAGCCTGCCCACATCCAAGCTCTTTCCTAAGCTCAAATCACAGGGTTTCTGAGACTCCTTCACTCCAGAAACAGCAAACAGCTGCAGCAAGCTGGGTTTCTGACCGCGCTGCTGTAAAGCCTTCGCTTCCCAACAACTGCCCCTCTCCAGCTGAGAAACACGGGCTGACCTTCCCCATGCAGCACCCAGCCTCGCCGTGCCGAGCTGCCATCCCTCCCCAGCATCCTCCAGCCCCCCCAGGGCCAAACGTGCTTGTTTGCTTATGAAAAGCCTGAAGGTGCATCTCCAGCACAGAGGAGCAGCATCCAGGCTGGTTCATTTTTCTCCTTTTCTCCTTCTCCAGCTCTTTGCTGAAGCACAAGACCTTCTCCTTGGCACCCTGTGCTGCTGAGCTGCCTCCACCTCCCCAGCTGGAGGAGAAGTCTTTCCTCTCCCTCCCTTTGCACTGGGTCTGCTGAGCCGCTCAGAAGCAGCCTGCATGAAAGGTACTGACAAAAATAAAGTTGGATTGTACTGCATTATTGAAAAAGTGACCTCCAGTGGTCAATAAAGCCTTTGCCCACCGTTTCCAGGCAGCGGTGCCTGTTGTCAAGCTCTGCCTCGGATCAGCAGGACGGCAGCTCGTCTCTCCCGGTCCAAGCTCCCATGGGTGGCTCGTTAAAACTCAGAGGCTTCACTTTGGTAACAAGGAGCTCAAAGCACTTTAATGCACGGATGCAATCATGAATGCAAACAGGCTGCAGGCGAGAGCGCAGTGTAACAGCAGTCTGTTCCCCCCAGCTCCATCCTCACAGCCACTGGCTCTAGGCAAAAGCACGGGGTCTGATAAGAAAAGTTGGCAGGAGGCACAGTTCTGGGATGAGGCATTTTTGGTTTTACTGCAAACCCTCAGCCACGCTGCATGGGGAGAGCAAGGGGGTGTCCAGGGAGCATCATTCCCTGCATCTCAGCAGCACTGAGCTCAGTGTCTGGACCGGGAACCAATGGACCGGGAGGCCAATGGACCCCACGCAGGTTCCCATTGAAGACGCCCTCCTCTGCAGCACCACGTTCCCACTCCTTTCGTGTTTGATTTCTATGAACAATTGCACAACTTGCTCCCTCCTTCCCTCCCCTACCCCAGCTGCAGAAGGCAGATCTGTCCTGGTCACGTGAGACGCTGCTGGAGAAGGTTGACCTTGGCGTGGAGTGGGAGCAGCCCACCCGCAGCCGTGCCCTCCAGGTCCCGCACCATCTGAGGGATGATGTACTCCCACCTTGTCTGGGATCTGGGCCCAGGGAACAGCCCCGACACCTTCACAAGACAGGCCAGGCTGGGAAGAGCTCCCCACGCCTTGGCAAGACACGGAACCGGAGCCTTTGCAGCATCACCTCCCCTTCTTGCCAGGGAAATCTGTGCAGGGCAGATAACAAGCTTCACAGACACGTTGCAGAGGGGGTCACCAGCCAGCGGGGTCCATGAAACACAGGCAGCGAGTAGTGGGGGGAGAAGGGGATAATTAACATCTCCTTCCCCAAGGGGACTGGTTTAGACAGCATGAAAGATTAAAGGTTTCAAGGATGCAAGGGGAGGTGGAGGGAAAGGATGTCCTCCCATCCAGGCACCACGAAGCTCATCGGTACGGGCAGGACCAGGCTATGAGCCGGGGACATGATCTAGCACACCATGCAAGGAGATAACCAACAAAATGGTGTCCTCCTAAATTTAGCAGCCACCATGCGTATCATCTCTCAACCCTTCACCCCCACAGCCTACCCTCAGAGCTGTGCAAGAGTAATTTCCATCAAGGGTTGTCTTGGAAGAGACTCTTTCCATTTCAACCCATCTGCCAAGTGCGGGGAGCCTTCCCCACATCAGCTCCCCTCTTTCGCAGTGTGCCAGCAGCACGGACCGCGCTCCTCTCCACCTAAAGCAACGTACCCATGGTACCCAGACAGCAGTTGCCTACAAACCACCTGCAAAGCAGCCTCCCCTCACATGGAAACGTGCAAAGCATGGGTGTTTAACTGCAGGATTGTAGGACAGTTATTGAATGCTGTTGGTGGAACCGCCATCTTCCTTCTTCCATTATTTTGCGGTTCACAGCCCCGGGATTGAGAACAAGGACAAAGCTCAGTGTTCCCCCCCATTGCTGCCTTTGCAGGTCTCATTTGGAGCTGCACCAGCACAACCCTCCACAAATGGGCATCACATCCACCCTCATGTCCACCACGGCAGATCAGGTCTATCAGACAAATCTGTGCTCAAGTTACAGCTTTGCAGCTTCAAGCTTTAGAAGTTTTAAATAATAAGTCATAGCCTCGCATCTCAGATCAAGCTCCCTCTTGGATCATTCAAGCCCCAGCTGGGAGTGCTAAACCAGACAAGCAGGACCAGAAAACATTCCCATCCTACCTCTGCAAAGAGGAGCCTCCACTCCACACCCGCCCAGTCTGCCCCTGGGGTATCTGCCTGACAGGCAGGGCAAAGCTTTGCTGTTTAAGGCAGCCTAATCCTGCAACCCTTACATCAGCAGGGCCAGATCCTGGCTCTCTTAATTCACCCAATGTTGGGTCCTTCTTGATTCACTCAAGGTTGGGATGCAGCTGGGGAAGGGGGGAATGACTGCAAGGGGCAAGAGAGGGGACACGATTTGGGGTCATCAGGCTCCAAGCCGCCCAGCACAAGCTGCAACAGCTCTTCCCTTTTCTCCGCTTCCCTCCTGCCTCCGCAAACCCCTCTCAGCTTCGCCTGGTGAGCGATGCTCAACCCGAAACCAAGCTGCACGTGTCGGTGAGTCAGAGCTGCCCGGACAGACAGACACACACCAAACCTTCCCCCACAGCCCCTTTTAACTCCTGCCTCCCTGACATGTCCTCACCAGCAGCTTAAAGAGGGTTGGTTTTTTTTCCCCCCTCCCCTCTTCTCTCTTTTTTTATTTTTTTTGTTTAATTTTTTTCTGCTCTTTTTAGTCTTCAGTCCTCCTAGCGGGTGGGGAAAATCCCGGGTGTCAAACTTCAAACGGGAAGCCTTGAGTTCACATCGCATTCACGTCCAACGCGGCACTGAACCACCGGCTCCCACACGCGGGGCCGCTTGGGCAGGACTCGGGCACTCGCCAAGGATGCGCCAACACCGCTGCCTCCCCTCCCTGCAGCCCCGTTCGGCATCCATTTGTCCATCCATGGCTTGGTGCAGAGGCGAGAGGAGGGTTTGGATGTCAAGCCCTGCTCAGGAGCATTGCAGAGCTGGGATTTAGCCCCCTGCCAACAAGCCTACTCCAAAAGAGCTCCTAGAAACCAGCTCTGCAAGAAGGAGAGAGAACCCATCGTTTTCTCCTCCCTGCTCAGCACCACATCCCTGACAGCAGCTTTGTGGCACAACGTAGCCCTGCAACCCGCCCCATGCGGCATCTCCATGCCATGCTGCGGCCCTAGGATGCTTCACACCAAATATTTGGCTTTGTGCATTTGAATTTCACTCTTGGCCCAGATGATTTTTGCCAGAGACTGTGCCCAGCCAAACAGAGTGGCTAAGCCAAGGGAGAAGCAGAGCACAGACAGGCACAGAGGCACACGATGTGCTCCGTGCTGTATGGCCAAAAAACAGGAGGCACGAGGAGACAACCCTCGTGCAAGGGCTCTGGTGGGGATGAACAGTTGGATGAAGCCACCTGCACCAAACCCCCGTGCCCTGCAGAGCTCAGGTGCTCTCTGCTCACTGCAGAGCCTTCAGACTCACGTTGATCCCACATACAGCAGCCATGACCCACCCAAACCACCTCCTTCCCATCTCTTGGTTTCCAGATTAACAGAGCAGGGCAGTTTGGACCCGGTGCTTTCATAACAAACCTATTTTCTTTCCCCCAGCCACCTGCAACAAAGAAAACCAGGCATACAGAGAGTCGAAGGAGATGTAGCAGCTATTTGATTTTCTATTGTACTCCTGAATAGTAAGTTAAAGCCTATTCACAGCTGATTTGGTTCTGGTTTTGGTGGTATTTGAGACCCTCAGGCTTCCCGGGGAGAGGAGCTCACCCACAGAAGAGCTGGCAGGAGCCAGACTTGCAGAGTTAGGAGCTGGGTCAGTCCTGGGAAGTGAGTCAAAAACCCCACAAAGAGGGAAAAAGAGGGATTCTTGGAACAGGAGAACCCAGACCTGCCAGCCTACACCAGGAGCCCCATGGTTAGAGAAGGGAAACAGCTTCACTCCCTGCCAGGAGCAAAGAGAAACATCAGAGTGGCATTTTGTTGAAAGAGGTTGAGCAGGAGTGTGGGAGGATGTGTTGATGCTCCCTCCCCGGAGGAAAGGGCACAGTTTTCAGTGAGAAAAAGCTGCCTTGGCTCTGTAGCTGTGCCAGGGAGGACAGGGAGCACTGGACAGGCAGTGCTGCAGCCTCCCCTGATGCCCAGAGATACGTCAGGACAGCCCTGACACCCACGTTGACCTGCAGCATCTCTGGCATCTCACCTCTGCCAGCCACCGCCTTGCAAGCACCCCGTTGCAATGGAATACACCAGTGTTCTAGGACTGCTGAGATGAACCTTGATTTTAATAAAGTGCTCAAACATCCTGGCGTCGCAGGGAGGCTCAAGAGGAGGAACATCCTTGCAGCGAGGTAGCTAAATAGCAGCAACCACATTTCCCACCCTGAGCCCTTCCTGAGGAGAGGAACAGCAGGAGGTCCCCAGCATCCCCCCGGAGTTGCCCCCAGCAAACCCTTCAGCCCCAAATTTGCCTTCAAAGGGGTGACCACTGTGGGACCCAGAAAGGAGGCCAGGAACGGAGGGAAGGAGCCGCCTTTCCTCCAGCCTGTGAGCCAAGAGGGACGCACGTGACCAGGTGTTGGCTTGGATTTCCAAGCCCTGCGACAACACCAGCTGCTCCTGCCCATCCCTCTCCCCCCAGAGAGGCCCACAGATCAGGTTTCCCAGGCTGCCACATCCAGGTGAGTCCCCACAGACCTGGCTGACGTCCCCTTCTCCGCAGCCATTCCACAGAGACGTCAGACCAGCCCTTTGGCAGGTGAGCGCTGGAGCATCCCCATGGGCTCCAGCCGACACCTCAGCGAGGGACACCAGCGAGTGTCACCTCCCGTGAGCCCAGGGGATGCAAGAGCAGGGACTCACCCCGGCAGAAACCAGATCTGGGCCGTTCCGGAACCAAAAATAACCCGCCAGCTGCCCGGGAAGAGAGTAAAGCCAAGTGTGCACAGATCATGCACATGTCAGGAGGGGAGTCATCTGCACCCATCTTCGGGGATAATGGCGGGGAGCATTGTTTTCAGTGTAATTCAATGGATAACGGCAGAGCGGCTGTGTAAAACAGTCTCCAGGTCTTTTTGGGCAGCAGACGGCTGATACCCCCAGGGCCTCATCCTCCATCTGGGGAAGAGCTGCCATGCCCAGGAGCTGCAGAGGGCCCCAGTGCAGCTGTGCCGAGGAGAAGAGACCCCACTGCATCTCTCCTCTCCTTCCCCAAGAGGCAGCAGCAGCACAAGAGCAGCTGGGAGCTCCAAGAACTTGCAAACTTATCTTGCATGGGAGGATGTTGTCCCACCCCTGGTGCTCGGAGCAGGCTGGCGAAACAGAGAAAATCCAGAGGTGCAAACCAGAAATAAGGGGGCACCTGGGTAGCCAGCTGGGGCTCGGGAGTGATGGGGCAGCAAATCCAGAGCTGCCTTTGGGTGGAATGCAGCAACCAGACCCCCAGAACAACAGCCCTTTGGGTAGACACAAGGTTACCAGGACCCACGCGTGTCCCACCAACAAAGGAGCAGAAAACAAGATGCTCACTCACCAAACCCTTTCACTACCAGCACTGGAAATGTGCAGTCCCCTCTCCAGGACATTCTGGTGTTTCACCAGTCAAAGACACTTTTCCTGGGACATGTTCCCAAGCAAGGCCATAGATTTTCTACATCAGAAAAACATGATTTTCCAAATTTCATAATTACACACTGATCACTACCAGGACTGGAACACAAGGTTAGGCTGAACTAGAGAAACAGTGGGTAACATTTCTGCATCAACACATACTTCAGAGAGTCATTTTTCCCTGATCATTCACTTTCCCTGATCTTCCACTTCTCTCAGTTCTTCCTGCCAGCGAGGCACTCACAACCTGACAAGTTTCAGGACCTGCCACATCAGAGCAGGTCAATACCTGCCCTAAAACCCAAGCAATGAGCAGAAAGACCTGGTAAAACTCACTCAGCAACCCAACTTCATCAATGTCCCAAAGGCACCGGCGTTGCTCATCTCCAAGCACTGTTACCAGAGCCCAAGGGAGGGCATTCACAGGGCACACCTCATGGAAAAAGCTCCATAAAACAGGGCTGAGCCCTCAGTGGGTACAAGCCGACCACAGAGAGCAGAGCTGACCTCAAGAGGAAGGCAGGAGCATTTCCATCCAGACCTGGGAGGGGAGCTGGCAGGGACAATACAAGGGTGCAGCGTTGGAGGATGCCAGTGCTCACATTCGCCCATGGGATCGGGGCTGGTCCTGCTCCCCCTGGACAGGAGGAGACAAGTAGGAGCTCGGTGCTCCTGGAGCCTCCATCCTCCCTGCTCCCAGCAGGAGGAGAAAGCAGCATCAAACAAATTCAACAAGTCTCGAGCTGTCAGCTTCCCAGCACCCTCGGCAGCGCTGCCTATGCCAGCACAGCACTCCTCCACCTCCTTCCCTCCTCGGCATCACTGCGTCTGCAGAGAGAAAAGAAGCAGCTTTGCTTCCCAGCCCAGGGAAGGATGTAGCTCATTCCTTCCCATTTCCCAGCCCTGACACTGCACCAGCCAGAGGGAAGCGTGTCCTCCCTGCTGCCCCCACTCATGCGACAGCAAGGGCCAGGTAGGAAACCCCAGCACAGGGCTGTCACTTCCCTGGGAAAGGTTCATCTGTGCAGTGTGGAAGAAGCTCTGGCACTTCCCAGCTCCATGCAGGTCTTCCTGCTCTTTACTGGAGCAGGGGAGACACTCACACATCTCTCACACCCAGATTCTGCTTCATCAGGAGAATCTCCATGTGGTTTTGGACCAGAATCTCTGGTTGACATCAATGAGTCTTCTGGGCAGGAGGTTTTAGAGCCTGGCACTGCTCGCTCTGCTCAACTGGCATGGGGAAAAACCTGTAACGCTGCTCTCCAATGTGGGTCCTCAAAGCACCCGCTAGGGATTAAGATGCTGCTGTCCTGACCCTCAGCATCCCAAAGGACAGAGCGCTAACTCATACACACCAAGAAGAAAGAAGCTCCACATTGGTACTCTACACCATCTAAAAGCCTTTTATTTCATTTAACTTGCTCTCCCATTTTAAGCTAGCCGCCGATACCTTGGGAAACACAAGCTAGAGAGACTTAGGATTTATTTTTGAGAGCTTAACATCCATTATGCTCTTAAAAAATTTATGCCCTTAAGCATCTCCACAGTGGCTGCTGAACACCCATTAAAAAAATTTCAACCATTGCTTAAGCCTGACAAGTCTCACCATCAAGAAACACCCAGTAAAGACCTGGCAAGATGCTCAGCTTGAGCCCTGGGCTCTTAAGACCTGACCAGAGCACAAACAGCCCTGGGAAAGACGTTACCCCCCCAAAAGAGTGAGACACCAGCAGTGAGGTTTATATCCCAGAGCAACCACCACGCGCTGACTTCGCTGCAGACGACCATGGCAGGACAGCTTGATGTGTCAGTTGGAAATGCAATTAACTTTGATGTGCAAGGGGCTAAGGGAAGAACTGAGGTTCCTATGGATGCAGTTGCTTGGCTCTTAATTCCTCTAGCAACGCTAGCCTAGCAATGTTATCCACGTTTAATTTCTACCCTTTCTAGAGCAGGAAAAGGTCCCTTGAGCCTTGGGAATGGCTGTGTGCATGGGAAAGCCATGCAGCGTGGCATTGCTGTTTGCAAACAGCTTAACCTCCTGGATCCCCAGCCCACAGCTCCTGCTGCCTCCTCTGGCAGCTGCATTTCACCCTTTGGGGCTTTGGCTCTAACAAAGAGCTCCAAGGACTCCAAGGCTCTGGGCTTGGTGTGGGTCCCAGCTGGACTGTGCCAGGAGCAATGGGCTCGGGGGACACAGAGGGGTGTTCAGGGCTCCTCCGAGGCACCTGCTGTAACACAACCATCACAACGCGTTAGGCAGCCACGAAGCTGCTGGTAGAAGGCTCCCGAATGGCAGGCAAGGGATGAAAAAGCAGAAAGGAACAAGCAACAGAGCTAGACAGGCCTGCAGGGGAGCTTTCCTGTGCTGTCCTCCACCAGACAGCTTCACCAGGTCCCCATGCAGCCCATGAGCCCTCCTAAATGCTGTATCAGGGCTCACACAGCCTCACAGGCCAGTCCCCAGGCACAGCGCGCACACGTACAGAAGCTCTTTGTGAGACAACGAGTGTCAGCATCGCAGCACTGAGGAGCACAGGGATTGAGCGACCGGACCAAGGCTGAGCTGTGCAGCTCACCACAGAACAAATGCCACCTCACCCAGCCCCCGAGCAGCCAGGCACAGCAGGAGGTGTTACACTGAGCACCCACCCTCTCCCCTGCATCCAGGAGAGGTGAATTTGTTTCCCCCCACCCGATCATCTCTGTTCACACCTCCCCACAAAGGATGCTCTGGTCACACTCCTGCAGGTTGGCCACTGACAAGCAAGGACCCCCCCAGGCTTCTCATTTCAGCATCCACGAGACAGGAGCCTGGCTGCACCTGTGGCACAGAAGCAGCATGGGCTCCCAGCACCTTGGGCACCACAGGCTCCTCGCTTAATGCAGCAGCCAGTAGCTTGCCACAGGCAGCCTCTCCCGTTCCACTGCTTCCTTCTGCACAGAAAAGGACCTGGTGCAGACTTTGCTGCAGCCCAGAAGGGACTTTCTGCAGCCCAGAAGGGACTTTCTGCAGCCCTTGATGCTCCCAAGTCACAGCTGCACAGGTTGTGATCCAGCATCCAACCACACGAGTGCCTGCATGCTGGGTCGTGGCATCACAGCCACAAGCTCTGATGGGCTCCAGCCCTTCTGTTCCCACCGTGCCACACATGCACCAGGAGCTTTCTGCACCCTGGGGAAAAGTTCATCTGCTCTGGGTAAGAATTTCACCTAGAAAACACCAAATCCAAGCAAGATTAGCAGCTCTGCCTGCTGCCAGCTGTGCTGGAAGCAGTATGGACATGAGCCTGAACTCACAGCATGGACCAGATGGAGCCCAGTTCCAAGCAGGATCAGGCATGCCCAATGCTCTTTCCAACACCTGCACCCATGAGCAAAAAAGAATAGAGTGTGGCCCCTCAGCAGCCAAGCTCCCAACCCCTGGGCTGCAAGGAGGCTGTGCTGCACCCAACAGCCCAGGAGAGAAAGGTTTGGCCAAGAGCGCCGGGTTCAGCCCTGTCACCCAAGCCCTGCCCTCGCCGTCACACTGATGGCAACCCATGGGTGAGCCGTGACATGTGACCATGGGCAGCTCAGGCAGGTCTGGGTCATCTGCCCCAGAGAATTACCCAGCCCCAGCCAGCTCAGCTGGAAGCTCCCTGCAGCGTCACAGCCCTCCCCGCCAGTTGCGATTCAGTGGTTATTCCTGCTTTTCCAGTCAGCGAGGTTCCCGTGCTGCACTCCAGCAGCCCTTTTCCAGGGCATTCGCCTTCCAGAGGGATTTCATCCCCCTCCACTGAGGCGCAGAGGGGCAGGGATGCAAGGAGAACCAGGACAGGGCAGCAGGGACAATTTGAGGCAGCCAGGTACCAGCCCATGGCCAGCCGGCTCTTCTGGGGCAGACACTTCATGGACATCCCCATCATGGTCCCAACACAGGGTCGCTCTCTCGGCTGCAGCTCCCACCCCATCCCCAAGCCAGCCCCATGGCAGGCAGGAGCTGCTGGGGGGCTGGATGCTTCACTGTCGTCTCCCTCCAGGTTTGCACAAGCTGTCTAGAGGTAGCTGCCGGCAAAGGGCCAGGCGAGCCGTGGTGCCTTTGATGTGGGTGTCTGCTGGGCACATGCCAGGGCGAGGCCAGGGTTTTGGCTGGAGGCACTGGGTGCCAGACTGAATTACGCCAGGAGAGGGGGGAAGAAATCCCCAGGTCACGGCTGTGCCACCGTGCCCACACCATCACGGCTCCACGCTTCCCTCCAGAGCTCTTTATCTGCGGGGCTCACAAGCAGGGATGTCTCCCCTGCGAGGAAACAGTCGCGGCGCTAATTTTCCATGGCATAGAGAGCAATGGATGGTTCGGCACCCACTTCCCGGCACCACCAGGCTCCTGGGCACAGAGCAGCAGGGGGAAGATGCTCTGGAGGGGATGCAGGACCAGAGGTGGTCCAGCACCGTGGCGAGGCAGGCCCAGAGCCGCCGAGCCGGGCTGCTGGTGCCCAGGTGCCGAAGGAGTTACTGAGCGCGGGAGATGTCATTAATAACGAAGACCATGCGAGTGATTTTTATCTTTAAAAAGCCCACAGCCCAGGTTGCGCAGCTCCGCTAGGGAGCTGTCTCGGGCACAGCCACTGCTCCTTTAAGGTATTTAACAACAAAGTGGGTGAACACGCTGGCTCCTCCCCGAGACTGTACATTCCCTCCGGGTCCCCCCGCCCCAGCCACTAGTGGCAGCGGGGACCCACACGCCAGGTCCTGGACTACCAGTCCCAGCATCCCCAGTACCCCTGGGGGCTTGCTCCCTGCCAGGGACCGTAAAAGTCCTCCTGCCACCGTCCACCCATCCATCAGTCCACAGTGCATCGCAAGGCCACGCTCCTCCCCGGCTGAAGGGCTCTGCTCAGAGAAAGCTGCAGTTTCCACCGCTGACAGGCAGCGATTAACCATTTCAGAGCCCTGTGTCAGCTGGCAGCACTAATTGTACATGTTTGGAAAAACTTTTAGCGACAAAAGGGACCCCTGGAATGGCTGGGAGCCCAGGCAGGTCCAACGCAATATCTTGGCATTTATTCCCCACCTAAGCTACAGCCCCAACTTTAATTCAATTTTTGCCCCAACTGTCCTCCCTCCAGACTTGGCGAGCACAGGGAAGGCGGAAGGATCTGCTGCTTTGGTTGCTGAGGATGCCAAGCATCACCGTGAGCCCTGGGAGGGTGGTCTCGCTGGAGATGGGCAATTCGTACTACAGGAGTTGCCCAAGGCCCCCCTGTGCCAGACGCTGCCTGTGCGGTAGGACAGGCTCTGCCCTGCACAGATTAGCATCTAGAAACCACAGAATGGGGTAGGTGGGAGGGAAACAGAGGCAGAGAGACATGATTAGCCCCAGATCACAGGCGCCTGGTCTCCAGACCCTCCCATCATAACGTCTTGCTGCCCAGACTCCTCCAAGAACCTGCTGGTCCCACCAGCAGCAGGGACCACAGCTGTAAATCCCACTTGGTCCCCAGCAAGTCCCATCTGCTCCACCGGGGACAGGAGGGAAAGTGATGTGCAGGTAACATCCCTCAGTCACGCTGGTGCTGGAGACAGACTTTCCAGTTCACGTAAGGACTGTGCTCCCGCACAGCCACATTTACAGCTGTAATGTGGGGTCAGATCGAGCCCAGGGATCAACCCTTGGTCACGCAGCATTAAAGACTTTGGGATATTTGACCTAGCAATTAAATAGTATCGCTATCAGGTACCACAGCACAACAAACAGCCCTGGCTGCACAGGGCATCTCATCCCTCCTGGAAGTGATGCTCTGGGGAGGCAGCAGCGAGACCCCAAAGCAAGCCCCAGGCTGATGGCTGTGCCTGCTTGCACCAGGATCCCTCATGTCCCTGGGAGGGCAAGCCCCATGTCCATCCGGGAGCTGTGACAAGCTCCCTGGGGTGGCAGGGTCCAGGGGAGCACCCAGTCCAAGGGGCAAAATGCTATTGCAGTGGAGGGAGCAGACACCAGCTTCATCCCCTCTTCCCAAAAAAGCACCTCCTAAACTTGCTGCACCCAGGTTATCTTGCAGCTTTAGCATCCCACAATTGTTTTGCAGGAAATCCATGTGTTCCAAATGCCAGGAAGAAGGAGACAAGGCACCATCAGAGACCAGGACAGTCAGACAGGCTCGCTACAGACCTGGGGAAGCACCTGTGCCAGAAGCTTTACAATGCTTACAGAAAAAATTCCGTCATGGAAGGTGTTGTCAGGCATTGGAACAGGCTGCCCAGGGAAGCGGTTGAGTCACCATCCCTGGAGGGGTTTAAAAGATGCACAGATGAGGTTCTGAGGGACACGGTTCAGAGGTGGACTTGACAGCATTAGGTTAACGGTTGGACTTAAAGGTCTTTTCCCACCAAATGAGCCAGTAGCTAAAGCATGCATGGGCTAAAAAACACTGGTGCAGGCAGAGGGGCCCGTGTCTTTCGGGTCACGTCATCAGCTGGCCAACCCAACATTTGCCTGCTCACGGCAGAACAAGCAGAGCCCATTGTGGAGAGGATCAGCATTAAGATCCTGGTAGCAATCACCTCCTCAGTTCTACTCTCCCACCATTAATCAAAGCAAGAGTCACAAAATTCTCATCCAAGGGGACCTCCCAGCAGTTTGGTAGGAGTACAGAAAGCATCCTGGCACACAGGGTGGGTTAGGCTGGGCTTTGCCAGGCTGTGGGGAGAGGCCGTGCAGCAAGGGCAGGGAAGCTTAGTGGTTGCACCCATACCCTGCACAGCAGTGCCCAGGGTACAAGAAATGTCTGAAATAAGTCAGTGAAGTTAAATAGGAACAGAGACCAGATGAAAGTACTGAGCACTTCACCCGTGCCCCATGCTGCAGTGGTGCTTGGGAAGCATTACACAGCTCCCCAGCTACAAACAAGAAGGAACAACAATTAAATGGATGATTTTTCCATATGGTTTTGTCCCTATTTTCTCCAGGGTTTTATACAGCATATTTGACCGTGGTACCAGAGCTGTGAGAAAGAGTCAACAGCTATTACAGCGAGGTGATGGCCTTACCCACAGCCCCCTCAATTGGGACAGATGGACACGCTGCTCCGAGGGCTGCTGGCCTCTGCAGCCAATGTGCCCTGTCTCCCCTTGCTCCTGCGGACCCTGTGGGTCCATGCTGCACATTCCCCCAAGTTGGGGAGCAGCTTGGGGGGCCAGGCAACATCATGCCTGCCCAGCACGGGGAAGGGATGGCAGAGGCCAGCCCTGCTCCCAGAGCTCAGCCTGAAAACCTTGTTCTGGCTTGTTTTCCCACTCGCTTTGGGTGCCTGATTTGTAATAAGTAAGCCTGAAAAGCAGGCTCCTTTTCAGACATGCCAGGCACCACAGCTCCAACTCGCAGACGCGTCTCCAGGGTGTCGAGTTCCAGGTGCACCCAAAAAAACTCGTGTTTCAGCCAATACCCAAATGCCTCCGCTTCCTTGTCTGAGAAAAGCTGGGCAATGCCCAGGCCCAGGACTCTGAGGCTCAAGGGGAAATTGCTCTATAGCAGCCAGTCTAATTGCACTGAAATTATGAGATCAAGCAGTAAATTCACGTCTGTGTTCGTTGCTCTGGGTGGCAAAGCTGCACCAGCAAGCACCTGATCTCCAATCGCTGCGACTTCACGTTTCATTGGGAAGGGAAGGAGGGGGTTAATGAAGGAGAGCATTGCCAGTTGGAAGTGCTACCTAAAAAGGGTTTCTCCTACTAGCTGAAGCAAAATGGTTTCTCTTGCCAGCTTGTTTACTCTGCAGCTGAGAGCAGCGGATCGCCAGGTTTTGCTGCTGGAGCCCGCTGCAGGATCGACGGCTGCGAAACCGGCCCTGGCACCAGGACATCGGCGAGGCTGGACCCACTGTGGTCCAGCTGCAGCGTCCCCGGCCCAGGGCCAGCCCCACAGTGCCCACTGGTACCACAACCTGGCCTTCAGAACCAGAAGCTTCTACACCAGGAAATGTGCAGCTACAGCCCTCCAGACAGCAAGTCTTGGACCCATCCTCCCTTCCTTGGGGGAAATAATGGTACTCACCATGTAATGGCCAGTTAAAAGCTGCAATTATGTTTAACTGAGATGGCTTTAGGCCAATCCTCCCCTATAGCAGTAGGGTCCTTAAGGCCCTTTCCCATGGGAAGGGCCCACAAACCCCAGCGAAGACCATGGAATAGGGATGCTGGACAAGACACAGAGATTTTTCTGGTTAAGGCAAGTACCAAACAAACCCATCCTGCCCCAGCTTGCTGCTGCAGAGCCAGAATACGGACAGGACTCGTTATCCGCTTTTAGAAAAGCGGAGTTTGCAGTCATGCCAAGACAGGTATCAGCCAGATTCCCGTCTTGGGGAGATTTTGGAGCCCACAGGCCACACTGAAGCAGTGCAGCTTTTGCAGCACACAGCCCATCCCAGCTCCAGGATTAAAGCCACCGTGTCTGCAAACAAAACACTCGCACCTGCCGGGAGAGCCAGCCGAGGAGGAGAGACAGCAGCAGGCAGCGCCAGCCTCGCCAGCCGCAGCGCGGAGCCCGGCAGTCAGCGGGAGGATCAGACCCATGTTTTATAGCCTTTATATTAATTACCCAGAGTCTAAATAAGATTAAAGTTTTAATTCCATCTTCATCTCCTAGAGGCTCCTGCTGTGCTCTTGGGTTTTCCCTGTGCCACGAAGCTTCTCAGGCAGCTACAGCAGAGGGCACTTCTCTGGCAGCCAGAGACGGCAGCATCTCCAGCATCAGGGTTGCCCCACAATGCCCAAACCACCCCGAGGATGCACCTCCATCAGCCCAGCACTGCTGCAGGCAGGGCCCTGCAAAGTCCACCTGGTTCTCCAGCTAAAACCATGACCCAAGGCCAGCGGGGCCAGGCAATGATTAAAGAGCACAGGGCCAGCACTGGGCAGTGTCCACACTGTGAGTCCGAGCCAAGGCGGGATGGACAGTGAGCAGGAGCTCAAGGTGGAGGATGTCTGCCAGGGCCATGCTTCGTGGCTGGCATCCTCCACTCTGCCCAAGCCACCCCATAGCAGCCGGCTGACGGGCAATTCGGGCTCTTAGCCTGGACCACCATGGCTGGAGTTTTACAGCTGGAGATGGGCCAGCGAGCAGCAAATGCCAGCTGAGCAAGAGAGGCAATCGCTGCCTGTGCTGGCTGGGTGGAAGATGTGGCACAGGCTGGCAGCAGCAGTACTCGCTGTCCTGGTTCCCCAATGCCCAGGAGGCTACAAAAAATACTGCAGAGCCACAGCTGGGGCTCAGTCCATGAGCACCCCATGAGGGCAGAGCCTTTGAGCTCGCACACCAAGAGTAAGGCCTGACTCAGGCCACCAAAGCACCCAAAGCTCAGCACTGGTTTGCATGATGTGCCCCAAACCCCAGCCGTGCTGTACCCTGTATTATCTGTGCTGACCAGCCCTGGGTATCACCTCCCAGCTCTGTAGCTGCAGCACAGTCACAGGCTTGGAAAAGCCAACATGCAGCCAGGAAGGGTCGCAAGGGAGGGAGACCAGAGGAGAAGAGAAAGGAGACGGTGCAATCCCCCACCTTGGATACTGCCTGTACCCACTGCCTTGAGCTACAGCCATGCTCTAGACAGGGTTGTAGTTGTTTCCCACATTATGAACAAGGAACCGAGTCAAGAGCATCCAACAAGAGCCTGGGAATGCACAGAGTATCATTGACTCCGGTTCGCATAGGTGAGAACAGCTTGTGGGGAAGGCTGCTCCACAAACAAGGCTGCACAAGCAAGGAAGACTTAGCCCATGTCGCTCAGGGGACAACGAGCTGCCCCAGCCCAGCTGTTGTCCCAAGAGCCTTTCCACAGGGAGAAAATCCTCCATGGTTCTGGGCCTGCTCCCCTTCCCCTGGGTGAAGGACATGGGTGAGCTGAGCCAGCAGAGCCCAGCCGGACAGGGAATTAAGCAAAGCCCCCAGCCCTCAGAGCACATCCCAATGGCCCCAGATTTTACACAGTGCCCCCAAAGCTGACAAGCCCAGTGACCACCTTACATGCTGTCCCTGTGGTTTGGAGGTTGGGCTGTACCAGTGGGAACAAGGGCTTTGGGGGTTTGATATCAAGTGGGGTCCCCACAACCTGCAGACGCAAGGCTGCCTGTAGTCACCACTAAGATACACACACCAACACATCCCCCAATTCAGGCACCCAACATGGGGAACCTCCACAGTCAGTGCGGAAACCCCATCCTCTCCCTTCTGCCTTTTACAGAGGTGCCATTTCAGAAGCAGGTCTGCAGCTCCCATTGCCCCAGCACCACAGTCCCTCTGGCACTTCCTGACTCATTTTTCCTTTTCCCACCAAAACACCACAGCCCTCTCCCCTGAGCCTTCCAGCTACGCACCCACCGCCAGCTCTTACCTGCTGGCCAAGGGCTGTTCCTCTGCAGTGATACCAGCTTCTCTGAGTAATGCTGCTGCCTGGGCAGATGGCTGTGTCCCGCGGTGGCCAGGTCCTTCAAGCAACAAGCACGGGGTCAGCCCTGAGCCCCTACACCCCCTAACTTCCTCCATCCCACAAGGACCTGCCCAGAACCCCCCGCATCGCATGCACCCTATGAAGGAGCACCCAGCGGGGACCCCCCTGCTGCCCTGCAGGTTCAAAACAGCTGTGTGCAACGGGGTGGGATAGGAGCCCTTAATTAGCAACAGCCCGTGCATGGTCCTACTCACACTTTAGCGGAAAAAGTGCTGTGATTGAGGTCAATTTCTGATCAGTGACATGAACGGTCCTGCTTCCCCCGTAGGGGGAAACACCCGACTCCTCTCTGCCACGCGTGGGGTGCAGGTGGGTGTTTGCAGGGTGGGAGATGGGGTGTTCCTGCCGGGGGCTGCTCGCTGTTGGGGTGCGGGAGGAACCAGCAGTGCCAGCCCCTCACAGCCCTTAATGCTGCAGGGCTGGGGCACAGCGGAGGGGACACGGCAGGGGCTGCAGAGGGGACAAGCGGCTGCGTCCAGCCGGGACGGGGCAGCCCCTCCAGCACGATCCCAGAGGCTGCCGGTACCACCATAGGTGCCGGGAACAGGCAGTGCCCCGGGGATGTCACTGTGAGAGCTGCATAGGGACCCCGGTGTCCCCGGAGAGCTGATCGGCGTGGCCCGGGCTGCGACACCGCCCACCGAGGCGGGAGCCGCCCCCCGCTCACCTGTGTGAGGGGAGCAGCGCAGGCTGGCGGCGCCCCAGCCCTGCCCGCTGCCACGGGACCGCGCTGCCCGGCACAACCCGCCATCCCCCGCCCGGCCCGGCCGAGCCCCAGCCCGGTCCCACCGCCCTCCTGGGCCGCGCCGCGCCTGGCAGCATTTGAACGGCGCGAGGAACCCGCCTCGCCCCTATTGGCCACCGCGCCCGCCCATCAAGCCGCCCGCCGCCGCCCCGTTGGCAGCTCGCGCCGGGGGGGCGGGGCGGGGCCGGCGCGGTGCTATAAAATGCGGGGGCTGGGCAGGCGGGCGCTCAGTGCCGCTGCGCGACAGGTACCGGCCGGCGGGGGCGGAGTGGGGAGTGGGTGGGGCGTGGAGGGAGCGCGAGCGAGGGGGCGGGACAGGGCAGGCGCGCGCACGCGAGAAGGGCGGGCGGGGGCGGCGCGCGGGGAGGGCGGGGGCGCGCGCGGCGCTGGTGGCGCTGGCTGCACGCGCCTGTCCCCGCACGGCTCGCGGCAGCGGCAGCAGCGGAGCCACCGGCGCGCACGGCGATGCCCGCTCTGCTCCCGCCGCTGGCCGCCCCCTGAAGACACCCCTCTCTATTTCCCCCCTTCTCCAGCGACCTCAGGTTCTTTCCCCCCCTTTTCCTCCTTTCCCCCCCCTTCTATTTCCCTCCCCCCCCTCCCCCGCCTCTTTATCCTTTTTTTTGCGACCCTCCGCACCCTTCCCGGTCGCCGTGTGGATGCGGCCCGGGGTGCCTGGCTGCGCGGGTGGCGAGAGCAGATGCTGAGGGGCCGGAGGAGGATGGAGTGCACCCTCGATGCGCAGAGTTTGATCAGTATTTCCCTGCGGAAGATCCACAGCTCCCGCACGCAACGAGGCGGCATCAAGCTCCACAAGAACCTGCTCGTCTCCTATGTGCTCCGCAACGCCCGGCAGCTCTACCTGAGCGAGCGCTACGCCGAGCTCTACCGCCGCCAGCAGCACTACCCCGACGGCGCCCCGCTCCTCGCCATGCCCGCCTGCCCGCCGCCCGCCGCCGCCCCGCCGGAGCTGGCGGTGCTCCCGCTGCCCGCCGACACGCAGGACCGCGAGGCGCGGAGCTGCGCGGTGGTGCGGGGCGGTGCGGAGCTGCTGGAGGTGCCGGTATGCGCGGCGCCCCCGGAGCTGCAGCGAGCGCCTTGCAGAGACTCGTCCCCGGGCTTCTACCGGGCTACCGGCAGTGCCGGTCCCGGCGGCGGCAGCAGCAACAGCGCGGCCCCGGGGCTGCTTTACGCCGCCGGTTGTGACTTCGGGAGCGGTGGGGCGCCGCACTGTAGCAGCCGCACCACGGTGCTGGATTTGGACACTCACGTCGTGACCACGGTGGAGAACGGGTACTTGCACCAGGACTGCTGCTCGCAGTGCCCCTGCTGCTGCCAGCCGGCACCGGGGCTCGCCTCCCCGCCGCCCACGCCGGGCACCAAGCGCAAGTATTACCCGGGGCAGGAGGAGGAAGAGGAGGGGGTGGAGGAAGGGGAGCCGGGGGGAGGCGGGGTGGCGGGCGGCCCCCCCTTCGCCCCGTGCACCAAACGCGCCCGTTTCGAGGAGTACAGCGCCGAGCACCCCCAGGACTCTTCCAACATCTCCAACTTGATCTCCATCTTCGGCTCCGGTTTCACGGGGCTGGTGAGCCGGCAGCAGGCGGACTCGGAGCAGCCCCTCAACGGGCAGCTGTGCAGCAAGCAGGCGCTGGCGAGCCTGGGAGCCTGGACTCGGGCCATCGTCGCGTTTTAGAGAGGAGCGGGGAGCAAAGAGGGGAGGGGGGGGTTGCAAAACGGGGGTGCGATCCGAGGGACAGCGGCTCCGGAGAGGGGGGACCCTGAAACAAAGGCGAGGGGGGGGTTGGGACGAGGGGAGGGGGGGTGGGGGGTGCTGAGGGGTGCGCAGGGGAGGTGGGAGGGCAGAGCCACGCTAGTGTTTTATAAATTGTACAATAAAGAAAAAAATAATTAAGATCTTGGGACTTTATTTTTGCAGAGATGAGAGAAAAAAACAACAAAAAAAAATAAGCAAACAAAACAAACAAACAAAAAAAAACAACAACAACGAAGCACCTATTTAAATAATCCTCTTTGTGTCCGCTCGGGTTCTCTTTGCCGCGGGTTTCCCGGGGCCGGTGCTTGCGGCGGGGAAGCGCCACGTGAGAGCCGGGCCCCGCCGCACCGGCCCCGGGACCCCCGGCGGGAGCGGCCCCCGCCCGTCCGGGCTGCCCCGCGGGGCCCCCCCGGCTCCGCTAGTTTTGGGGTGCAGGGAGGAGCAAAGTACCCGCTGCCGGTTCGCTTTTGTGCGTTTCTTTATATATTAAAAAGAACATTAAAAAGAGGCAGAAATGAAAACATTTCAACTTTCCTCCCAGAAGAAACGTGTGCGATGCGACTTCTTCCCACCGTTTGTGCCGGGGTAACGCTGGAGGGTTACAAGAGCTGAATTTGGGGGGGGAGGGAGGGGGTGAAGCAGGGGCCGGGGGTCCCTCCGGGCTGCTCCCCGCCGGGAAGGGGCGAACCGCCCCCGGGCAGCCCGGAGCCCCCGCCCCGGTGTGTGTTTGTGGTGCCGCAGGTAACCGTGTAACGCTACTCACGTCTCCGGTGTGCTGTGTCGGGTCTCTTACTCTTTTTCTTTTCCTTAAGTTCAACTGTTCTGGTTTCAGCCTTCCAAACCATAAAACCAGCATTGTTTGGTCTTGTGAAGAGATCTGTCTCCTGTAGAGTCTCTCGGGTTGTTTTCGTATTTTTTTTTCTAAAAAAGAAAAGAAAAACCTTTTGTTGTAAAAAGGTGGGTTTTCTGCTCGTGTCCCCCCTCCCCTTGTTTATTTTTTTTGCAGCCTGTCCACTCCCAACTTCACGGTATCAGCACTATGTGTAACTGAGGATGCTTTGCCAAACGGTCTGTTGGGGTCTTTTTTTCTTTTTCTTTTTTTTTTTTTTTTTCTCCTTTTTCTTTGTTTGTAAGCCTGTAATTTTGTGCATATGGAATTGTATATCACCGGGTAAAACTGTTCAGATTTGTTTAAATTTATAATCTTAATAAAAAGTCGATTATAAAGTTGCTGTGCCCTCGCTTTCCTTCACACCGCAGCCCGCGGAAGCCCCGCTCCTGAGCCGCCCCTTCCCCTTTGCACCGGTGAACCTTTGAGGAGGCTCCGACCCCCCCCCCGCCCCGCAAACCCCCTTTGTCCCCATCCCAACACCATCCAGCTTCACCATCTCCCCCGCGCCGCCCCCTCGGCTGGCAGGAGGCAACAAAAGCCCCCGGTGGGTCTGGAGGTGTCGCGCAAAGCGAGTCCCAGCTGGGGAAGGGGATGGGGTTGGTGTCCCCTCCCCGCTGCCCTGGGCGGGGGGAGCCGAGGGACCCCCCGGCGCTGCCTCTACCTGCGCGGCCCGGCCCCCCGGCACCTGGGCAGCGCCGCCACCTCCGCGCTCCCCGATGCGCTCGGGAAGTTTATTTTGAGTTGGAGTTAGTTCTCGCCGCGCGGGGCCGCTCGGTGGTGCGTGCGGGTTCCTCCTTTATTTATTTATTTGTTCCCCCCCTCTCCTTTTTGTGTATTCCCCCCCCACACACCTCTTTATACCAAACGAACGGACCCGCGGGCGCTCCTCGCCCCCCACCGGCCGAACCTCAGCTGGAGACTTTCTAAAAACATGTTTTAAAATCCCGTGCAAAACGCGTAGTTTCCAGCATACAGCGAAAATCCCGCAGCTGGCCCCGCTCCTCCGCCCCCACACCCCCAGGACCCCTCCGCCCAGACCAACACCCGGACAAACCCCCTCCCCAGCCCCGCGCATCACCGCGGGAGCGCAGCTTTCCCCTCTCCCGGAGAGAGAGACCCGAAAAACGGGATTGCGGAGCGAGGTAGCGGGGGGGCTCGGCGGGTGCGTTCCAGCCGCAGAGGAGCCGAAGAGCGGAGCGCTCCCCCCGCCCGGCTCCGCTCCGCGCCCGCTCCGCACCCGCGCCCGCTCCGCACCCACAGCGCCCCCTGGCGTCTGCCGCGGGAGCAGCAGCGCCCCACCGGGGCTGGGGGGCGGGGGTGGGACGGTCCGACCCCTCTAGGGGCAGAAGAAGGGACAGGGGCGACCGCGTTGCCCCCCCCTCCCAACCCCTTCGGGCAGCAGGACCCGGCTGCGGGGCTGAGCCACTCACCCGCCTCCTGCTGCTCCTCCAAATAGCCCCAGAAAGTAGATCAACATTAAAAATATACAACCTGGAACCCTCCCGTCCAGGTGCAGCAGCGCTGGCGGGAGCACTGCTGAGCACACAAGCGCTCTGTGAGCCCCAGGAGCTGGATGTTCTGACCAGGTGACACTCACCTGCAGAGCCAGGGAGAAGCCCCTGTCCCTGCTCCCTGGCCACCCCAAGGCCTCCCCCAGCTCCGTCTTGCTCCCCTGCCCCGGGATTCCTGGCTCCCCAGCATGGAGGCGGCTGCAGAGGGGAGTCCCAGCCACGGGATTTGTAGAAGTAGCACCTTCTGCATGTATATCCCTGGTTGGGAAACCACAGCCACACACGGTATTTGGGGGAAGTTTTAAACACCAGATACCTGGAGGTCAGCACACTCGGGCGCTGAAACCCCAACCATGCACCCCCTCCTGTACCGCAGCCCCTGCTCCAGGCTGGAGAGGAGCAGAGGGTGTTTTAGCCAAGCAGCCACATGCACCCACTCATCAGACTCCCAAACCGCTCCCCATCTCCCAGATCGCGGGGTTTCCAGTGCTAAAGAGACCATCACCAAGAGAATCCCGTTCCTACAGGACTTGATGCCCCAGGCACACCCATCTCTCCAAAACTCTCTTCTCCTGGGGGAGCCTAAACCTCACCCTCACGCAACAGTGGAAGTTTCTGGGGCTTCAGTCGCGGTTTCAAAGGCTGGAATCAGAAAAGACACCTCTGCATGACCAGGAACCACAAAGAGTGGGGGACACGGGGTGCGCACGCCCCGGGGACACTCATAGAAATCCCTGACACTGAGGAACGAGGAAATCCCACAGCTCCACAGAACCACTGAGACTCAGTCACTCTCAGCAGTGCAGTTATTTATCTATTTTAAACCCCCGTACATGACATTTCTCTTCTTACGAAGGCAGCAGCAGCAGTAAGCCCATCACACAGCCTCTCTCCTGAAAGCAGAGCCTGGAAACCAGAGTCTCATCTGCATATTCATAAGTACCTGATAAATTAATCATGATGGCAGAAGCATTCAGGCTAGAAGGGAGGTGACAGGGGAAGGTTGCACCCCCCCAACACAAGCCCATCCTCACTCTCGAACACACTCCTCGTCTTCCAGGCACAAAATGTTTTGATCCCTTCACAACTCGGCACTGGGTGCTCACTGGGAAGGTGCTGTGTCCTGTGCACCCCATTTGGCACCCGCCTCCTCAGCCCCCCACCCCTCCAGTCCCTACCCACAGTGGGAGATGCTGAACAGATGGGCTGGAGCAGGAGGTCCCCAAGTCTGGGGGAGCTCAGCTGTCACCCCCAGATGCCTCCAGCCCAGCTGTGAGCTCTGCTGCCACATCAGCATCCATCCCCATCCCAGCTCCGCCCCCCAGCATGGTTCAACCTGCCCCTGTGCTGCCCAACCCTGGTGTTGCTGATGGTAAAGAGTTTGACCCTAAAAATCCTTCCATATCCCTTTTCCTGTTAGTGCCCCCTCAGCAAGGGGATGGATCACCATGATTGTGTGCCCAGCAGCCCCAGAGCAGGACAAGGCACGGGGGTCCTGCGGAGGGGACAGGTGTAGTTTGGCTGGCAAAGAGCTGTGAGAGATGGGGGGAGCAAGGAGAGTTGGGGGGATCCTGCAGTGTCACAATAGAGGGAACCACGTCTGTGCACACGCCGTTCACTCTGCCAGCTGTGAGACAGCTGTGCCCTTCTCTTCACCCTGTAAAATGCTCTGGAGCCAGGTACCTGTTCCCAGGTGCTGCCCCATGGCTGGAGCTGCTCCATGTCCTGCTCCTTCTCACCCGGCCCGCAGGTCCCCTTCAGGCTGCACACGTGTGGCAGGGAGAGGAGAATTTTCCCCCTGCTCCTCCCATGCCAAATTCATGGGGACTTACCCAGCACCTGTGCCCTGTCCCCTGCTCCTGCCTCTCTGATGTGGGAAATGGGGACGGTGGCTGCGGTGCCAAGTCAGAAGCACTTCCGAAATCGGTCCTGGCCAGCGCTGCTTTATGCTCTCCCCAAACTGGGTAAAGGAAAAGTTCCATCTTTTAAGGTCGGGGCTGGACTCCAGCGACCACTTCCCAACCCCGCTCGCACTCAGCCACATGGGCAGCCTCATCTGCCTCAGGTCCCTGAATATTTCTACAGTTTCTTTTAGGGGCTTGTTTTTTTAATAAACTACCACCAAAGCGGTGCTTTCCCCCTCTTCTCCTCACCAAAATAAGGCTTTTGCATTTAAACCTGTGCAGCTGCTGGTTTTTTTTTCTCCTTTTTTCCCCAGGTTTTGCAACATGAAAGTGGATGTTGATGTGAATGGAATTTTGAAACTGGAGACAGGGAAGTTCTGCTCCGAGAGGCGACTGTTTGCTCGCAAAATTGCCTCTTTGCAAGCTCCCCGATGAAATTCTACACAGTAATTTTTTTCTCCTCCTCGCCCAGCCAGCTCCGTGCCCCGGTGAGGATGAACAAACCATCGCCACGACACGGTGAACAAACCATCACTACGACACGGTGAACAAACCATTGCCACGACACGCCGTGCCCCCTCGCCCGCCACTCGCACTGCTGTCTGCAGCGGCTGCCACACACAACCCGGAGCTGCTCAGCAGCGTTTAGAGCCGCAAATCCCAAATAGAAACCTGCTCCTCCTCCTAAACCATTTGCAAACGGGGTGCCAGGGTGTTCAGGATTCAGGATTTTCCTATGAACTCACCCCGAGCAGCCGTCCAGTGCTCAGTGTTTTAGAAACCTGCCGTTTCACTTTGGTGCTGGAGAGCAAACACTGTCCCCAAACCCGCGTGTTAAGTGACAGGTTTTGCCTTCATTAGCCCCACACTGGTGCAAGGCAGGGGGAGCTTTGCAGCAGCTTCCCGCAGGACTCGGGATGTGGGACGACCCCATGCAGGGGTAAAGCAGAACCCTGGGTCTCGTCCTACCAAAGCCTGGGACAACCCCAATGTCCCAGCTGCTCTCCTCCACCACCCATCGCCCCCCAGCAAAGACCGTGCTGCTGGTCCCCACGGCACCACAAACAGCTCTTCCCCTCCCATGTGAACCAGAAGGAAACAACATGGTTAAAAAGCCCCGAAAGCCGGGATGCAAAGACCTCAGGCTCCGCGACGCTGTGCGCTGGGCTCGGTCCTCGGGCTCAGTGACATGGAGAGATAAGGGCCCTCGGCTTGTCCCCCCAGAGCTAGTGCTGGATTAACTCAGCCTAACATTGTTTGAGAAGTATTTACACGCTGAGCTTCTTCAGCTTGGCCCTCCGGTGCCTGCTGGGTTAGGCAATGCCTCTGGTTTATACCTTGGCTCGGGATCTGTTGACTCTGGAAAAGCCCAAGGTTTTGGAGCACGTCTGTTAGAACAAGCAGCTCTGTGGTCACCCGGGCTCTTCCCCTTCTGCCCGTGGAGCACGGAGACCACACGCTCTGGTCCAGCGTGAGAAACAGAGGAGTCGATCGTCAGCCGGGGTGGGTCGGCAGTTCCCGGCGTGGTGATTCTCACAGGGCATGATCTCCATGGCCTCACCATGAATTTATCTGTCCCACGGTCCTTCAACACCAGTGGGCAGCGACTGGAGCATCCAGAGCTGGACAGTCAGGACAGGCAGGACAAAGGGCTCCAGCAAGAGCAGCACATGGAAACACCGCGAGATGGAGGAAACCTGGTCCCTCTGACCCCAATTTCAAATTTTCTGGTATCTTAGGCTGCAGTAACCACGGCCACACCACCTGTCTGGGCTGCGCAGGAACGTCGGGAACCACTGGAAGTCGTGAGATGCTCCAGCCGGGCAGCGCAACATGCGGAGAAACCAACCCATGCTCCATCTCCCTGGATTTCACGTGGCTGATTTATTTATGTCGCCTCACGCCCTGACTTACCAGGTCTACAAAGCAGGGCAGTGCTTTTATTCCTGGTCTCCATGTGGGAAAGCGAGGCCATGTCCTCAGATAAGGTGACAGGGGCTGCGGGAGAAGAAGCAACTGAACCCATTTCTGAATCCATCCCAACCAGTGGGCAGCTCGCTCATGTATATGCAATTTATGTTTGACTCTCTCCCCAGGGACCCATCTTCTATCTTCCCCCTTTAATTATAAAAATTAGTAGGTCTGAGGTACATTTGAGGGGTTTTCTTTGCCTGCGTTGACAAAGTGCAATACTTGATGACTCTAACCCCAAATTCTCTGTGACACGGATACCCTGGCAATTATAAAATACTTCCAAGCTTGCTCCATAAACCCCTTTGCTGTTGCTATTAGTATGCATTAACATTTTATTGGTGTTACAGGATGAAACATCCAGTCTTGCAGCTCCAGTGGGCTTGGGGATTTCCAGCATCCTGCAATATGTATCCGTGCAGAGGAAATTAAAATGTGGATGGATCAGCAAGATACAGTCAAATCCTCCACAGTAATTTGGAGAAGACTAAACTCTGGTGCTAGTGGAGCATATTCCCAGCTATCTAATAGAGAGCTGATGATCTCTGTAACAGCCTTTTTGTAAGTTTTATTCTTGCCTACAAGGGAATTTTTTGAAAGCAGATGTGTAATACCTAAACTAATATTTTTAAAGGCATATGCTCTGAACACAGAAGAGTGAGACCCTATGCAGAGCAGTCGCTTTTGTCGATCAGCTAGAACCCCATAAAAGAATATGCTCCAGTGTCTCTCAATCTAGCTGGAATTTCCTTCTAACCACCACACCAAGTCAATTTTATATAGTTTGTAGCCACTATAGGACATATTGACTCTTAGGAAAACAGGCAAGTAGCACAACATACCTTTCCTTTAGCGGCGTTAGCACCAGAAACTGAAGCATTGTGTCTAACAGAGGTGCAGCTGGTGGGTCTCAATGACCCTGTGTACATGAAATGCTCCACAGCCACACAACCACTCACCAGGCTGGGACCTGGCACTGCAGACCTCACCATCTCCAAAAATAAAGTTTCCACACATAAAACTGGGAGGAATTCATGTTAAAAGAGGTAATTTGGGTACCTTGACTTGCACAGCACAGCCTGCTGGGGTTCATCTCTCCCAGGTGTCCCAGGAACAAAAGAACTGACAGGGAACTGCTCCTCTGCTTTCTCTCCTTCCTCCATCCGTAGGCTCAGCAAATCCATATCCCTAAACCTGTTTTTATAAAAGCAAGTATGTGCTTAGGAGAACTCAAACACACACCTTGGTGCCGCTGGTTCGGGGCCCCCAGCACAAGACCCCATTTCCGTGGGTTTGCACACCCGGAGCATTAAGGAGCCCAAATTCTGATGAGGGATTTCCATGTTATTTATTTTCTGTGTTATACTTGCAACCAGGAGCACGGGGAGTGACTCGTTTCTGTTTTAGCCATGACTGTACTTCCACCCTGCGCAGAGCCGGTTGATGCAGATGTTCCCAAGCCCAGGCTTTTTATAGCAGCACAAGCGCCCACTCCACCCCTTCCAAAACCTTCCCTTACCCCCAAAGCCTCCTCACAGCCTCGTGCTCTTCAGAATCTCCAATCTGAAGATGCCCATCATGGTTCAGCCCTCACTAAATCTGACGTGGAGACTGCCCCTTGTCAATCTGGCTCATCCTAGTTGGAAGTTTGGCACCAATTTTACAAGATCAGCCCAGGGAAAGACGCATCTGTCCCCAGGACACCCCAGGAGTTTGTCCTGATATCAATGGGAAGATGGCTCGTCCACCGAAGGGGAAGCAGCGTTAAAGGATGAAGATCTCTCCTCTTGGCTATTACAACATGAAACAGCCTCCAAAAGCCCCATTAAATTCTACATCTGAGCCAGGAGAGTCCTTGTTGAAGCAGCAATATCCCCACAAGCTTCTCAACCATCGAAGGTTCCCCCAGCACATCAGCAGGGGGAAAGTCCAGGTTACGTTAGCAGTTATCGTTAATCACCAATTCCACCTTCTCCCACCCATTTCTGCCTCCTTCCCTCCCTTGGGACGCGGTTGCAGGGACCCAGCGTGGCGTCCAGGGCTTGCTGGGGTTCCACACCAGCTCCTCGGGGTCCAGAGCACATCTTGGTCCTGGAAACCGCCAGCTCAGATGTTGCTGCTCAACCAATGCTGGTCGTGCAGCGGGGATTTCTTTGTTTATTTAATAGCAGGAACCCAGCGCTACGTAATGGAACCGAGCCGCACATCAGGGACAACTTAATACAGCAACAATGGCATGAAACAGTTCTATTTTTTATTCTTTTACTACTATCACCGCACGAGGCTGCTTCTCTTAACTCTTACTTCATTTATTACTGGCTGCCACAAACGATCATTTATAAAGGAGGGCTGCAAAGAAAGAGACGGGGGAAGGTTGACGGCGATTCGCGAAACGCGCCCCATGTAAAGACAACAGCTGCTAAACAGAAACACCAACCAGCCCACGTACTGCAACCGCAAAGGATCCAGTTCTGAAAACTGCATTTAAAAACCCTGGCTCGGTCAGGGGGCTGCGCGGGAAGATGGTGAGATACCCACACGACGCCTGCTTCCCCCTCTCCACGCGTCACGTTCACCAAGGGACACATTCAAGACGAATTCGAGCGCCTTCAAAGAAAACATCTGTGATCCGAGATGACATTTCTGCTCCCCATCCATCCCTCCGTGCTGCTGCCGCTTTTAGCAACATGCGCTCACGCAGCTGGCCTGCGCCGACGGAGAAGATATAACCCAGCGACAAGAAAACTGGCATTTGCTAAGCACATCTATGTGAGCTCCAGCCACTCCTGAGAAGGTCCAGGTATAATTTGCTCTATAAATCCAACAAAGCTGCTGAGCTAAACTGGTGCTGGAAGTCCTGAGTCAGCCCCTGCGGCAGGACAGGAAAAACAGCTGAAGAACAAGGTTCCAGCTCTCCCCCTGCCTCAGAAACAAGGCTTGAACCTCCTCGTGTTGGGAGCATCTCTGGGCTCCAGGAGGGATTCGCTGGCCCGGGAACAGGCTGCACACATCACCTGCCTGCTACATCCAAGCTGGGGGAGAAGGGGGTGAACATAGCGAAGTTAAATAAATAAATAGAATATTCTATATGGGAGAAAGACACCTAGGAAGGCTACAGACTAGATATATCGGCTTCATGCAGTTAAATAACGAGCCAATTTTGCGCAAGCGAGAGCTCGACCAGCAGCACAGCTGGTGCCTCTGCAGCCTCTGCCCTGTGCCCAAGGCTCCAGCCGTCACCCTCACCGGCTCCGCTCCCAAAGCGCGAGCAAACCCCCAGCTGAGAGGGACCAACACAGTCACTGCTGCAAAACACGGAGGCTCTAAGTAAAACCACGATGTGGGAAGAGGTGCCGGAGTTGCCGCTTCAGCAAGGAGCAGAGAACCTGGGATGGACGTCGGTGGGAGCCAGAGGAAGGCGAGCAGCCGGCTGACATGCGATGAGGGCACATGGCAAGCCAGGTGATATGATTTAAACAAGAAATAGATGCTTAAAGTCCAAAAATCCCTAGCAGGACAGACGTGCAAACTGAGGAATCCAGAAGCACAGGGCTCTACGCGAGCCTCCTTGGTGGGTCCCAAGCCCAGGGAACAGCAGCTGCAGGGGAAGGAGGCACCTCCCCACCCTTTGGTGCTGTATTTCACATTCTTGGTGTCCCTCCACGCGTGGATGTCAACATTTCCACCCATCCTTTCGCATGGAAGCCCCATTTCCATCAGATGACCAGGGGAGGTGCATTCCCGACCCTTGGGTGGCTTTGGGAAACCAGGGGCTTTAGCTCAGCCATTGCTGGCCAGACACTTCACAGCCACATACAGCACAGTGACACCCGCAAAAAGCCACCCAGCGATAACAAGGGGACACAGGGAGATGCCTGGGGTCTCTGATCCAGGCGCTGGCTGCTAAACTGCTCCATCAGTGACCAACTCATCGCGTTCCAGCAAGCACACAGACCTTCAGGAGCGGATCCGTTCGGGAAGGCAAGACAAAACACAAGTCTCATTTAGGAGTAAAACAAGACTAAACTCCAGTCTTCCATTTTCATTTACAATGCATATTTATAGAGTTGCTTCAGGAGCACCAGCTGCTCCTGCCCTCCCAGTGACGCTGCTGGTGTAACCCAGACCATGTCCCCAATTCTGTCACCTGCCTCGGAGACACGGCTGCTGGTCCCCCTGCTCGAGGTCCACCACAGCAACACCAGCAGGGAATGACAACGGGAAAGAGCTTTTTCCAGGTATATCCCACCGTCCTGGGCCAGTTATGCTGTTTGTTTCCAGCACAAGTATATAAGCGCGTGTAAAGCTGCATGCTCGCCCCACATGCTGCCTTTGCTCAGGGGATGCCTCCCTAAAAGCACTGGGGAAGATGCTGCTTTGTGGGGAAATCCCTTTGCTATGGGGCTGTCGCTACAATTTATGACCAAGCAGCAGCAACCACGGTCACCTTGTGCCACCAAGGCCAGCCCAGCCCTGGGACAGCAAAGCATGGAGGAGAAAACAGGAGTGAAGAGGGCAGGTTGGACCCAGTGATGAATGTGTGCGAACATGTGAGGTTTTGTGCCCAAGAAGAGGGAGCCTGAGGATGTGCCGCTCGAGCAGTGTCCTTGCATAGCTGTTCCCACAGAGCCGGGTCCCTCCGGGGACTTTGTCTCCGGCTCCAGAGCCAGCTCAGACCCCCACAGCCCAGCGAGTTCCCAGCTCCACCCAAGGGAAGAGGCAGGATGGGGAAAGGAAGACCCAGGAACCTCGCAGAAGAGATGGAGCAAGGATGGGCTTTCCTTACCCAGAGTAAGGGACAGATGGCACCCTGGGCTTTCAGCAACCCACAGACCTTCCCTACAACTCCCTTCACCCGTTTCAGACCCCCCGTGCAAGCAGAGGTGGCTGCCCACAGCCACACGCAGGCTCACCCCTCGCAGTGGTTTCCCAAACCAAACAGCAACAGGAAACTTCAATGAAATTGAAAAGGGAAATTGCAGTTACCACTGCCCAACACACGTGCCTTCCTCCCTTCCACACCCCCTTCCTCCCAGGAAGGGAAGCGAGGCAGCCCCAACTCAAACCCCGTTCCCAGAGCCGTTCACGGCCGTCACGCTGCCCGTGGACGTGCGGAGCGGAGAAGCGCAGCCCCGGCGCGGCCGCTGGTGTGACATCCCCGTGCTGGGGACGTGCAGGAGGAGCTGCTCCGGGTCCCGTCTCCCGTGCGAGGCCAGCGAGTTGCTTTGGATCTGTGGTTGCCGATGAGGATGTGCAGGAATGAATGGGCTGCGTGTGACGGGCGAGGTGATGAGGAGGGGGTGAGGGGAGGAGGAAGAGCGTCGCGCTACGTCTTCCGCTGCCTCGACTCCTCCCGCGGCCTCCTTAGGACGTCACAGGCTGGATGGGGAGCAGGCTGCCGAACTTAAAGTGCTGGATCACGGGAAACTTCTCCAGGCACTGCGGGAGGGGAGATAAAGAGGGGTGAATTCAGGAGACATTTCCACCGTACACAGGCAGCCAGAGCTACATCCTGTCCCTGGGATCAGGAGATAGCGAGCTCAGGGCCAGGCGGCTCAGATGCAAACAGGGGGGTCAGTCCCAGGATTTCCCCCCATTTCTATGAGGTTACTCAGCCCAGTAACACCTCAGAACCCCCTTCCCTTCAGCCAGAGCCTTCCACTTGCTGAAATTCAGGCCTGGAGCATGAGCAGAAGAGGCATGTTTATGTCAGCAGCTTTCTCTCGCACCACCCTTCCTTGCTCGAGCTGATCTTTGAAGAGCTTCACCCTTCAAACCCTTTGAGAACTGCAGAACCCCCCCGGGAAGAGCCTCCCCCTCCCCAGGACAGCGGGGAAGCTCAGAAGCCCAGACCTATGGTACTTCCTCTGGAGCCAGAGGTCAGACAAGTGGTTCCAGCACAACTGAACTGCTCACAAGCACACCAGAGCCAAAGCAAGTTTAGAGGTGGTGAAAGCATCCACTCCTGGGGAATAACAGCCGTGCAGAAAACCACCAGCTCCATGGCGAGGCACCAAGGAAAAAGAAGTCCTGTGAGCACCAGGGCACATCGCCTTCAAAGCTTCCTAACGTGTGGGATGCTCAGAGCTGCCACCATCTCCCAGCATGGCCACTTAGACAAACCCTCCGAGGAAGCAGCGCTGGATGGCAGTGAAGTGAGGGAGGAACAGAGAGAAATGAATACTGGAGATGGTGACAGCTAGAAATGTCAGCCCAGCCAGCTCCAAGGGGTCCCACGGAAGATCAGACTGGTTTGGGCTCTGGATGAAGAGACTTTGCCATCAGTGGGAAGAATGGGTATCCGTTCCACTTAACACATTGTCAGCCCAAAAAGAGACAAGTAGACAAACTTCTCCTCCTCTGTCCAGCAGGATTAGCACAAATGTACTGGATTATTAGAGGTACCAAGAGACAGGACCCTCCTTGCATCACTTGTGGGTGAAACTTGGCTAACACGAGCTCCATGAAGGAGATAAGCTTATTTTCTTCTTGCCATCACCTTGTTCACCCTGAAGATCTGCTCAGGACTCAACTGGGGAGTAGAAACATGCATCGGGTCCAACCTTTAAAGATGGAACTAGGACTAGATTAGTTACAATGGAAAGTATTTCGTGACTGACTGCAGCAGAGAAGGAAAGGTCAGGAGACTCAAAAGCAGGCTCAGGGGAAAAACATCAAGGCTGCTGCTTTAACCACACTCTATTCTGTCGCCTTCTCCACTTGCCTTTGATGGTGAGAATAAGAAAAGCCCTTGCACTTCCAAGTGAGCATGTCTTCACCCATTATATTTATATTATAAATAGACACATTTGAGATTTCATAAACACACGCAGAGCTGAAGACACACGGTCTTCAGTCTACTGCCCATTGCAGACCCTGCGGCAAGCACCCCGGAGCGCCCGAGTGCAGACAAGAGCTCCCAGCCACACAGCCACACCTCAGCTTTCTATCGGCTGTTTGAAGTCATCCCGTGGAGGGGACAGAGAAGAGACAGAGCATCCAGAGTGCTTTTTAAATGAACCAGGTCTGGGGACTGCCCTGCTCCTGCCACGTGAGAGCTGGTTGTGAGTGAGCATTTGATTTCTCCTGCTCTGCTTCTGCCAAGTGACCCCTTCGCTCTGCTGCTGCCTCCACTCCATAGCTGGTCACGGTCAGCACCGAGCACTTCTTGGTCGCCCCAGGCGTGTCAAGGAGCCAGAGCCTCCATCTGAGTGTCTGATTTCACCTGATCTAATTGCAACGGGTGATCGGAGGGGCAGGGAGAAGGGGGAGGGGTGTGGGAAAAAGAGGAAATCTTGCTTTCACCTTATCCAGTCAGACAAAACCCAACACCACAACCCCAAACCTTCCGTCTCCTCAATACCGCAGACTGAGCTCTGCCTCAGGAGCTGCCGCCTTGAGCTGGACAAAGACCCACGTCAGCACCCGGGGGCTGCTGGCTCACGCATCTTCTGCTAACGCTGGCAGCGGCTCATCGGAGCAGGGCTGCAACGGGGGAGGCTGCACAGCTGGGTACCTCGAGCAGAAACTCGCTCCGGGAGCCAGCAGCAAACAGACCAGATCTTCAGTAGTGGCTGCGGGTGCCCAGCCTGAAATACCCAGGACTCAGTTTGCAAACGATGAAGCCTCAGCGGCTCCTGAACATTGTGTCATTCCCAGAAAATCAGTGAGAGACCCTCTAGTTGAAAATGCCGGTAAAATCCACACGACCAGGAGCACCGTAACTGAAAGTCCTGCCCAGCCGCGCTGCTGCGTCCGTGCTCCGCTCATCTCCAGGCCAGGCAGGAGCAGCTGGGCCACCAGCGGGCTGGGAGACCCCCAGAGCAGATAGAAAGAACCAGCGAGGACTCTGTTCCCCTCTCCTCACCCACCCAGGTGAACACAGACACCAAGCAGAGCCAGGAGAGGACGCTGCTGCCTGAGGATAACGTGCTTTGGAATATTCCTTTAAAATCTACAAATGTTCTTTGAGGAAAAAACTAAATTCAAAGAGCTGTGGTTGACTCGATGTTTTCTACACCTTAGCCTAAATCTGTGTCTTTATCATAGCTGTTTTTGCATTCTCCCCTTGACACAGCTACATCTCTAGATACTTCTAGAAACACACCAGTACTGGATCCAGCATTTTCACACAGAACATCATTATTCAGAACACACCAAGGACTCCAGAAAAGCCCATGTCTTGGGTGCACCTAAAAGAGCCAGAGACTCTCCCAGTCTCTGGAGGGTCCCCCAGCTGTGCTGTCCCCAAGACATCAGTGGACACGTACATTGCACTGTGGGCACACCCTGTCATCTCCAGCCATATATGTGGTACACGAGGTGGGAGCACCCACAGGGCACGTGGGGCACCAGGCAGGAGCACCCAAACAGCATGGGGCACGTGGGGTGCCAGAGGAACACCCGAACAGCATGAGAAGGAACTGGTCCAAAGGAAAGGAAGGGCTGTCAAGGCAGCAGCAGACGATGCTCAGGCTCGAGGCTTTAAGGGACACACATTTCACTTCAACAGCACTCCCAGGGCTGCAGTCTTCCCTCCAGACCGCCCAACCCCTCCAGATCTCACTCCAGAGGCTCCAGCTCAGGGTTTCCCAGCACACAGCATCTCCAGCCCCGTGATGGAGCTGTGAGTGAGGGCAGTCCCGGAGGGGCAGCCCAGGGACACCCCTCCGAGGGGCAGCCAGCTGAGGGGGTCAACCCCCAGCCAGCTTGCTTCTCCTCTTTGGAGGGCGGGAGGAAAGCTGAGCTGGGGGCGGAAGGAGCCAGCGGGCCTGGGAGTGACACCTCGAAGATTAGAGAGGTATGTGGCCTGGAACCTAAACACAGGATGTGCAGCAGAGGAAGGGCTGGGGGAGGGAGCACTGAGTTCGGCACAGTTAACCCCTTTGTGCGCTGGGCCTGAGCAGAGCTGCCCGAGGAGCCCCTGCCATATGTCCCAGCAACAGGAGCCTGGTTGACATGAGCAGAGACCGCAAGGTGTAGGATTAACTCTTTCCAGCCCCAGCAGTCTCCCTGGGTGCACCAGGCAGCTGCACCACCCTCGCT
The DNA here is from genome assembly GCF_036013475.1 of Columba livia. Lineage (NCBI taxonomy): Eukaryota > Metazoa > Chordata > Aves > Columbiformes > Columbidae > Columba > Columba livia. Next base: position 5,385,281 of record NC_088620.1, read on the forward strand.
CCTCCAGCATCTTCAGCGCACCCCATACAGTCCCATCCTGCCCAGCAAGAGATGCCGCCTGTTGGCTGTTCCCTCCAGAGGCCCAGATGTGACAGTTCCTGTCCTGCTTCCTCAAGTTCAGGGTTAGCTCGAGCAGGAAGGATAGAGAAGGGAGAGCCAAAACTGCCCAGTTCCCGGTTCCCCAGGTCAGGGCTCGCCAGGAAGGCGCAGCTGGGGCAGCGCCAGCAGAGCCCCGGCACGTGGTGGGCGGCCAAGCTGGAGAGGCTGCTGTAGCCTCGCCGGTCCGGCACATGGCACATATGAGACTCGAAGTGAGGGGCGATGGGTAGGAAGCGTTGAGCCTGCTCTGGGGCTCTTGAAACACAGCATGATAATTTAAACTAAGTTGCCTCCAGCTGGTAAAATAGCAGCATGGGGATCAGAAGGACTAGCAGGTCAAGACATCAGCCCTAATTTGAAGACCTGCAAGTTGCACTATGGGAAGACAAAAGTCATGTCTGCAAAGAAAGGCCATTTTGGGACTGGTCTGGGGGCAGACAGGAGGTGGGCAGGAGCTTCCTTCTAACCAGCAGCACCCGAACTGCCAAGGGCTCCCAAGGCACATCCAGCACGGGGGAGCAGCGGCTGCAACAGGACCCCCACCCAAGGAGCAGCAGAGAAGAGCTGACCCGCAGTGAAGTGGAAGGGGAGAGGCGTGAGGCCAAGCAGCCTCCCCTGCCCGGGGCGCTCACCTCGGCCTTGTACATGCGGATGAGGCCTTGGTTGACCTTGGACCAGGAGGGGACAGCGCTGATGTTCCAGAGCTGGTTGGAGTGCTCGGCAAAGGGACCCGTCTTCATCTGCAAGAGAGAGGCGAGCGCGGGGTGAGGGAGCGGGGCCGGCCGGGAGCTCCTGCGCTCGCCCTGACGCTCTCTCCCAATAAACGTTCCCACCAAGCCCTGTGACCCACGCACCAGCCCCCTCGCTGCGCCCTCCCTGCCACGGCCACACCACACGAAGCTGTGGCAACCCAGCTCCCCCTCTCCCCAAGAAAATCACGCTTTTTCCTGCCTCGCACCTCCCTTTTAGTGACTGCGTTAAAAAAAGCCCCATGTAAGTCCTGTTCTTCCCCCTCTCCAAGTCAAGCTTGGCTCAACGCTGTTCCTATTCTACCCAGAACCCTCCCAGTGCAGCACTGCTGGGCTTTCCAAGAAAATGACTCATTCCCCATTCAGATCAACAACAAGCAGCCGCGACAAACCGCCGCTGCCTCCCCTGAGCGCGGAGGGCAGCGTGGGCTGGCAGCCGCTCCGGTGTCCGCAGCCCGTTCCACACCTGCCTCTGGCACAGGAGGGGCTGCGGGAGGCAGGAGCAGGGGGGACACGCTCCAATCCCGCTCTCCAAACCGGCTCTGAAGCTGCGAGTTGCCAGTTTGCAGCAGATGCTTTACATCTTTACGTTTCTTTTCTTAATTTTTTCACACTCCAGTGTTTCTCCTGTCAGGCCACGGGGTTTGGAGGAGGGAGGGCAGGGAGGAAGCTATGAACAGGGGCAGTTACATGTAGATTCCCTGGGTAGCTGTCTCTCCTTCTCCTCCATGAACAAAAACAGACCCTCAGGGAGAAAAAGAAACACAAGGCAGCCACTCTGCCTGAGCAAAGTTCCCATGACATCAGAAACCACAAGGCCGAAGCTCACGCTAAAAAGGAGCGTGGGGAGAGAGGAATCTCTTGGACTCTCGTTCTCAACTCAGGGCTCAAAAACTAACCCCTTCCCTCCACACACACAGAGGCCTGGAGCGAGGGTGGGAAAAAAGCCTCCAAAATCACCTCTCTGCCCATTTGAAAAACAAGCAAGGCCGAGCAATCTGCTTTGGGAAATTGCTGCCGCCCTTCTGCAAGGTCTGTGTGGCACCAGCCCGCTGCAGAGAAAGAAAGAGAGAGGGGAAGGGCTGGAGGGAACCCAAAGGCCTCCCTGCTTGGAGGACAACACGTTTCAAACCTGCTGACCTCAGGGCTGAGCACCAGGAGAAGCAGGTGGGTAGTTTTTCCCACTGCTCGGAGAGCGCGGACGCGTCCCCGCTTCTCCTCGGTGCTTCTCATGAGCCAGGGGTGACAGATGAGCCTCTCAGCCCTTCCCGCTCCCATCCGCCGTGTCCGCTTTCCTTGCGGACCCGAGATAAAACGCACAGATACACAAAGCACGACGTTACCCAGCAGAGCCGGTGTGTTATTAAAGTGTGAGGACTTGGCACCGGTGGGTTAAAGGCCGCCAGGAGCTCAGCGCCAGGCGGTTCGCTCAAAGCGTCCCCGTCCCCACAGGAGAGGTTTGGCTGAGCGCATTTTGATGCCAAACCCTCCTCCAGCATCGCCGCCCTTCGCGGGGCCACAGTTTGCATCAGCCACCACCTGGGCCCTCCTCACCTGGGGTGCCCAGCGAGGGACGGCTTGGCTACGGTTTCAAACTGGGGAGAGAGGAAAATAAAGGGGAAACAAAAAAAATCATCTCCTTCCACCCACAAAGGGCAGAGCGGGAGCGCTGTGGGGGGAGAGCGAGAGGCAGCGAGCGCTGCAGTCCCGCAGTGACCCCAGGGGAATGGAGTGAGTCAGAGCAGCCATATTGAGCAGGAAATTACTCACAGACGCGGCGTTCCTGCCTCTCGGTTCCCAAGAGAATCGGCCTTTTGTAAATGGTTCCTCTGTCAGTGCCGGGGGGAGGGGGACGGCTGAGGCCGTGCTTTCCTGTCAGCTCCTTCCCTTCCAGCAGAAACCCGAGCCCTCCCTTCCCAAACCTCCAAATTTAGAAGCCAGATTGGAGCTGAAATTCCTGCTGCCTGGGCTCTCGGAGCAGCATCTGGGCGATCGCACCGATCATACCTGGCACCCCTGTCCTGCCAAAACACACACAGCCCTGCCACCGCCACCATCCGCAGCGACGCTCCCAAATCCTCCTCACGGGTACCACACGCACAACCTGCAGCGTGTTTTGGCCAGCAAGGGGACCTCTTGAGTCCCAGCCGGCTCCATAAACCTCGTCCTATTCCAGAACCACGCGTTCAGGTCCAAAACCACCCCGCGGATTTCCCAACAGCAGCCCAGCTTACACAAGGCTCGCTGCCGATGCTGCCGTAAGGAGGATGAGGAAGATGTCGTGGCGGGTTCAGCCTGGACATCATCTCGCTGCTACTTTAATAACCTGAGCTTTAAATATACGCGTGGCAAAAACCACAATGGTGTATATTCATGTCCCTGAAACGTCACCCAGGGGCTGCAAAACATACCTGCTCAAGAGAGTATTCTCTCGCTTGAAAGAAAACAACGGGCCTCGGTTGTAGGTTGGGGAAACAAAACCTACTCTCATGTCGGTGAGACGTACCAGACCCTCTATGGGAACCGCTGCGGTGTTTGCTACGTATTTAACACCTTTAAAGGAGAGCTGTTTCCAGCTGAAAAGCTCAGAAGAAAATAGCATCCTTCATTTATTAAAGTCTTTTAATCCCTTCTGTCTTTTTCCTTTCTATTTTGTTTTGTTGTTGATTTTGGAGAGGAAGCGTTTGGAGGCACTGGAGGTTGGCTCAGCCCCCTCTAGTGGCAGTACCGGCCTTCCCAGGCGTTTGGGGGAGAAAAATCAAACTTTATAAGCAAAATCTTTACCAAAAAAAATTAAGAAGCGTTTGCACGAAGATGGATTGAAAATGCCATGAGATAATGCGGGTTGTTGCCATTCCTCAGCGGCTCAGGCCAGGAGGGCTCCCTGCCACCAGGTGGCACTGAGGAACACAGCAGAAACACTCAATTCCACGATTCTGAACAAATGTATTGAAAATTAAGTGAAATCACTTATTTTAAGTCTACTAAGAAGCAACTTTCTGCAGGCAAAAGCAGCACGAGCTGAAGAAGCAGGACGGTGCTGTGTGTTTTAAACTTCACGTGTCACCTGTGTACTGCACAATTTTCTACACACGTGTCAAGAGTTGCAGGTTTAAATGTTTGTAACAGGTCAGTGCACTGCCTGGATATTCCAGAGGCCCAAATAAATAAAATAAATCTTAGAGTATCTTGGCTCCTGCTTTCCAGCCCTCCTCTTGATCTCTTCTGCCAGTGCCTCCTTACTGCCCATGGTGTGATTTAATTCTGTTTTAAGGGTTAACCCTGAGAGGTGCTAAGTACCAACAAACTCCACTAGATTCAGCACTACCTGACTCAGCACCTCCTGGGGTTTGGGCCAAAGGCTCCTATGAAAATTCCCAACGTGAAAGGCTAAGTTCATACTCTGTAAGCTCCCTTCTCATCTAATCACTAAATTAGAGAGGCGAGGAAGGGGGAAAGCGAACAGAACAAAGGGAAGAACCGCACTTTGTCCTTCAAAATTAATCCCATCAACTCTCCCTTGCCAGAGACAAGAAATCCCTCACCACAACAGAGCGGGTGGCTCTTGCTCTCCTTGCCCAGACCGTGCAGCACGAGGGACGGCAGAAACGCAGCAGCTGAGGACAGAAAGCCGCGAGCTCCCTCGTGGGGAAACGCTGCTCACGGTTGGCAACACGCTGAGCATCGCCAGCCCCTCACCCAGGGGCCACAGAGTCCTTGAGGAGAAACACGATCCCGACAGCATTGCCAGCTGGGGGAACCTCAGCACCATCTCCACTCTGGATTGTTTGCGAGTAAGGTGTGTTTAATGGGTAGAGTTTCTGGAGGAGACCAAGCTGCACGGAGGTCTGGGAGCCTGCGCTAAAGCCCAGGGCCTGCCAGGCAGCAGGCTGGAGGGAAGGGAGGGTTTCTTGGCAAGCCCAGACGTTCTGCAGCTCCTACTTCATCTTCCAAGCACACTTGCAGGCACCAGCCTTCTCCATCCAAGTTCCCACTGACTGATCCAAGTGATGATCCCGAGTTGTTTGCTCTTGTTACAGCTCCCTTCAACTGCAATCCACACCCGTCCAGCTTAATTATACTTTCCTCTCAATATCCCTGTCTCAACTCATCCAAGGAGAGCGCCTCAGACATGCAACAACAATTCGTCCACAATTCCGTCAGAGCAAACAAACAAGCAAAGGAGGAAAACCACAGCCTGAGCCAAGTATCTAATGTCAAAAGAACTTCCCTGCGGGACAAACCTCCCAGCCCTCACCTCTGTAATGAAGAGGATGCACTCCAGGAACATGAAGTCTTTATGGTTTTCATTTACCACCTTCTCATCAACAAAGTGTCGAGGCTCCAGATTTGGATGGTCTAAAAAGAGACAACAGAAAGTAACCTGCATGGCACCCCGGCTTCTGTGATCAAATTCAATCAGGCTTTGTCCTGCCCCCTTCCACAAGAAACACGATCAGCCAGAGCTGCTCGCTTCAGTCTCATCTCCCACTCCAGTGCCTCAGCAGTGATGGCAACTGGTAAACTCCCTAGGGCAGAAAACGTGTTTTCTAGCACCAGAAACAAGACTCACCTTTCAAAAAGCTTGTAGTCATTTCAATAAAGACAGATGTACTGTACAATGAAGCCTTCCAGCTCCCAACCTAAGCAACTAGCTTTATTTGGAAAGCCGAGGGGAAAAAAAAAATCCAAGCAAACTATTCTGCTGTATTATACACAAACTTGACATATTTGCATTTAAAAGTCAGTCCCAAGCTCCACCGTCTTTGCAATCTAGACCGACGGGACAGGGGCAGGCTGGGACATGAGAAGATTTTTCTTAGTACCTATCAGCTGGGAACTGCCCCATATGAAAGGCAGAAATTGGAAGTCATCCAGGCCCCACACGCCCTGGCTGCCAGCAGGTTCCATCCTGTAGGTCTTCTGAAGTTTTCGCATTACTTCGAGGTACCTGAGACCAAAGAGAGAAAGAAGGGTTAAGACAAAGACGTCTTCTGTCTTCTTTGACTTACACGAGGGCAAGGACAACCAGTTTGTGGAGAAGGACATAAGCTCCATTGCTCTGCAGCAGAAAGCAGCCTGTTGGTACGCATAGTAACAAACACCAGTACCTTTGCGGTGTTTTTTTAGCACCAAATTCACTAAGAAATCAAGTGGCAGAGGTTTGTTTTGTCTGCAGCGCCTTATGCTGGCGCAGATCCTTCAACAACTTCCAAAAGAGCTCAGAAAGCTTTCTACTGGACAGCAAGTTGTTGAAGGAGAGTAAGGTATCAATGTTTTGTAATAACAGTGAAGATGGGGAAAGATCTGCACTTTTCAGGTGGAAAACTAAAGCTGCAAGTACTATTGAAGGAAACTGTTCACATGCCACCAGTGATACAGCTGGGATTAGACCTCTGGGCTCCAAACACTCATTGCACCAGTTTCATCACTACCAACTCCACCTCCCGGGCTGGAAACACATCTCAAGGAGCCGTGGAGCCGCTTTCACAGATATCTTTTTTTTTTAATGCCTGAGGAGATGTTAGATTCCCTGACCAGATATTCCTGTGCATCGGAAAGCACAGAGCTTCACCCACACACCTCTGCAGAGCTCAGTGACGTGTGCTCAACTGGAGTCACTTTCCAGAAAGGCGCTCAGCCTCTAGTAGACAACGTGCTACCTTCTCTTTTGGAAATTATAAGGTGTCACCGTACCGTCCATTAAAAAGTACATCTGCCTCTTAATTTTGTCTAAATTCGTTTTCAGATTTCCCATTCTGCCCTTTCTCTCTAGGCCAGCAGGCCTTCAGCACTCATGTTCTCTAATTATGTACCCGTCTTTGTAGAAGGCCCTTGGCTTGCCCAGCTCACACCCCAGGAGGAGGCTCTTCTTACAATTTCTCACTCCCAAATGTGTGCAGGTGAAAGGAAAGAAAGGGAACACAATCAGCCCAGACGACAGGAGGAATCTGGTGTACAGACCAGGCAGTAACATCTCGCGCATCTCAGGCACCAGGAGGTGAACTCTGTCAGTGATCTGCCCCCAAACAGCCCAACGCTTCCAGCTCTTCTCCTGCCATTTCCTCACCTGTTAAATACTTTAAAGACGATGGCCATCTGGTCATCCACTCTGAGCACACCGATTTTGCAGAGGCAGCAGAGAAAAGCTGCAAATGCAGCTTCATGCCCTGGTTAAAAGAGATAAAGAGATGTGACACTGGTGTCTATGGTCCCCCCTCTGTGGGCACCACAATGGCTCTTCAGAAATCACAGCCAGCTGTCCCCAAGGTGCTCCCTCATCCTACTGATGACATGAGTTGGCAATATTTCATCCCCACACAGCATCCTTCCCAAAGTATAACTTCTAGACATTCATGAGGTGATTATTAACCCTGAGGAAAGAGGAAAAATTTCTGGAGGAAAACCAGCTCCGGCACTGGGTGTGCTGGGAGCAAGGCAGGGCCTGTCCTGGGAGCTTGGCACAGCACGGGAAGCGGAACGCTGCAGAGTTGTCTGCTCAGGGGATGCAAGAGAACCTCACATCTGCAAATAAACAGATTTCTTCCTGCTTCAAAAATATCTGTGTCAGAAGGACACAGATCCCAGGACGCTGCTGGGAACAGCCTGTCCCAGAAAGTGTTGGGATCTCAGGTGGAGGCTCTGCAGCTCAGTCCCCCAGTGAACAGCAAGGAAAAGAAACAACCAGCAAAACCAGAGCCATGTCTTTTAGTGGAAGGGACCACAGAAGAAAGCAGGATACATGATCATCAGCTCCACACCACGAAGAAGTGCAGCTCCCACTGTAGGAACAAAGAGCACCTGTGGTCCAGCTACTGTGAGCCAGGACATGAGCCACTGGCTTGGGACACACAGGACAGGGGGAAAGGCTGAATTTCCCTCCCTGAGCTGACAAAACCCCAGGCAGTGGGTCCCTTTCCAAAGACAACATCTCCCCCTGGTGCCGGCGAGCCGCAGCTCTGCTGGCGAGCACCGCTCAGCCTCTTCATCCTTGTACCCACCATCCTCCTCCTCTCCCTGACCAGGTCCAAAGTTTCCTTGCCCCCACAGCATCTCACTCTCCTGCCTTTGGGGGGGATGCTCTCCTCGGCACACCTCCTGTCCTCCAGACAGAGGAGCAGAGCATGTAGACAATTATGGATTTAAGTCTAACTGAAGCCAGTGTAGTTACTCCAATCTGCAATTCAGTGTCTCCTTAGGTGGAAAATGCTTCTACCTTCAGATTTCAAACCTCTCTGTAACCTGTGATGTCACTTCTAGGGAGCAGCAGACCTCAAGCCACCTCCCACTGAACTCAAACTTGAACTAGAACTACAATGGGAACCAAGTAATTATATTTTATCCCTCTGAACTGCCTATGGCAGATCAGCCATGCAGGACTGCTGTATCCTACAGCTCATCCCAGAACAGTTTGGACAGCTCGGTTCACATTTCCTCGGCTGAGACACTAGCAGGGTGTTTTAGCTCTGGCACAGCCCTGCTGCCAGCCCCAGCTCCCGCAGTCACAGCCCGTGCTGGGCGCAGGGCTGAGGAGACCTGAGAATTAAGGTGTTTGTATCAAGCTGGCACTCAAACAAAGTGGCACTAACATATTTAAATAAATGCAGCACCAGGCTCCAAAGGATCACTACCCAAGCAAGTCAAGCCTCAACCAGCACGCGTGCCCCGGTACCTGTGCCATAGTCAATGCGGGTGGAGTTCCCCACGGATTCCTTCAGGTACACGGCCACTTCTGGCGCAGCGTCAGCCAAATGCTTGGGGATCACTGTTGCCACCAACTTTTCTGCTTCCTGAAAGACACAAGAGGCTCCCTTGGACCAGACGCTCTCATCAGAGGAGAAGACGGCACCAGCTGAGGGGTGATGCACATCCAGAGGAGGATCCTTCACAGCTTATGTGAGCGATTCCTCTGCAGGCTGCTTGGCTGTCACACGATGATGGAGCCGTTCTGCCGCCCCCGCTGGGCATGCTGCCCCTCCACAGGAGCCACATCGAACACTGCACGTGAAAGACATGCTCACCTGGTCTAGTTTGGCGTACCAGGTCCTGAAGGCTTTGTTCCCAAAGCGAGAAGGTTGATCCACCGGTGGGGTTTCATCGATCCATCTGTCAAGGGTATTAAGAAGAGCCACCAGCTTTTCAATGGGCTGCAGAGACAAAGAAAATGGGGGGTCACGGTGACATAAAACAGAGCAGCCCCTCAGGCTCTGACATCTCTGCCCTGGATTGGAGTTGTTAAAGCCCACACTGTCCATCCCAAGGGTGGCAAGGGGAAACAGGATGTGCCAACCCCCCCCAAAATGCAGAGAGGCAGAGAAAACCGACCTTCCCCTCAGAAGATCAGTCCAGTACAAAGCCCAGCCCGAGGCAGGCTCCCAGTCACCCACACAGTCTTTCATGAGCTGTAACAGCTCTCTGCTGCAAAACCTCTGGGAGAAGAGTGACAGCAAGCTCTGAGCTGGAGGGCACAGGGACTGAGAAAGGAAGAGCTGCACAATTTGGGGATCTACAACACAAAACTGAGGCTCTGCATCCTGAGGGTCCTACATCCCCCACGGGACACAGCACAGCATGCACCGCACATCCTCACCAGCAGCTGATGGTGTGACCAAGAGACCCTTCTCAAGGCCTCTAATCTTAGTCCTGAAGTGTCTCTTAGGAGCCAGGATTAGCAGGGGTGGTCTTAGCATTTGTACAGCTAAGCGCAGCAGGGCCTAAGCACAAATCAACCTTCTCAGCATGATTTCTGTTGCTTTGAACTCATACCAGCCAGAATATGACAGCTCCAACTCAGTGATACCCAGCGCATGTGGAAAGATACAACCCAGCCAGGGCAAGAGGCAGCCTGGTTTGCCCACCAGCGGCCTCATCGGAGAAAGCATGAGAACCTCCTGGCTCTCAGAGAAACAAACACAAAGCTGACGGGAAGACAAATGCAATGGTGAGACAACAGAGCCATCTTTCTGACACCTAGTGCGGGACAAAGAAAGTGAGGAGCCTGTGTAAGATGGAGGGAGCGACTGGAGGAGGCACTGCTGTCGTCAGGAAGGAAAAGAGGAGAGGTTCAGCAGGCGATGCAGCATGATGTCTCGGGCTGTGCTGCAAGGATTGGGGTTTGCCAATGCACACAGCCTTGCTGGGGAATGGCTGCATCCTGCGCACCAAGAGGCAGCACCACAGGCGGCCCTTTAAGCAGCTCCAAACAGCTTTAGGAGGCTCTGTCGATAACTGGTCAAGCCTGCCAGAGGCTCTGGGATTCTCCTCACCCAGCTCCAGGCAGCCAGAGAGCCAACAGCCACGGCAGCAGCTGGCCAGGCCCCGGGCAATGTAGGCTCCTCTGTCTCGAGAGGGGATTCCTCCTTCAAGGGGACAAAGAGGACGGCAGAAGCAGCGGCTGTTTTGACTTTGCTGGAGGCATCGAGCGTGTGAAGCTGGCTGGTCTCCTGGGCTGTGGTTCAATTCTTCACGCTGCCTGCCGGGAGGACGAGGAAACGGCCGAGCCCAGCAAGTTCCCAGCCCTTGAAGTGCCACTCGAAGGGGGCGGGTGGAGAGACGGGAACAGCAGAGCCGCGCTGGGGATCGCTCCCCACAGGAAGGGTCTCAGGGCAGACACAGCCTCCCACAGACAACAGCTTCTCCGGGGCTGAGGACATGGGGGGAATAAGCCAGTGGGAAGCAGGATCGGGCAGAGGAGGGATCCACCCCCCCCACAGGACCTTGACACTTGTCCACTGAGCCATAGAGGACACGACATAGAATCACAAAACAGTTTGGGTTGGAAGGGACTTTGAAGGTCACCCAGTGCCACCTCTGCCATGAGCAGGGACATCTTCACCAGCTCAGGTTGCTCAGAGCCCCGTCCAGCCTGGCCTGGGATGTCTCCAGGGATGGTTCATCCACCACCTCTCTGGGCAACCTGGGCCAGGCTCTCACCACCCTCACTATAAAAAAATGTCTTCCTCATGTCCAGCCTGAATCTCCCCTCCTTTAGTTTAAAGTCATTATACTTTGTGCTACTGCAACAGGCCCTGCTAAGCAGTCTGCGCCCATCCTTCTTATAGACCTGAGCAACACAAAAGACACCAATGCCAAGAGACACGGGGGCCAGAAGTTCTGGGTGTCCTGGTGAGGCTGCAGCTGGAGCCACTAACACCCGGTGCCCCAGATCGCATGGACCAAGGCAGCACAATCCTCTCTGCTCCAGCTCCCTGCTGCCCAAAGTGCTGCTGAAACCCAGTGTCTCCCCACTGCTCTGGTCCAGGTTTGGACTCAGCTCTACTCCTTCCCAGCTACTGCATTCCCCTCCAATTAAGCAACAGTGTCCCCAGCACTGGGTTGCATTAAATAATTAAATCATGCTGGTGATTTATCCGCTGGCACCAGCAGCTCATTATGAGCCGCTACCGTATTTCAAACCCCTCTCAGCGAGAGCTCGGTGCTGCTGGATAAATGGAGGCGAGGACGGGCTCCTTCCCCCTCCCCAGATCTGCCCGCAGGCCTCGGGGAGCACGAGAGTCCAACTGCCCCTTCCCCACTCGCTTGCTTTAAAGGGATTAAAAAGCCCAACCCCACAGAACAGGGGAGAGCAGGGCCCAGCTGCTGCTCAGCCATGCCAATAAATAATTAAAGAGATGTGGCTCGTTTGGGGCTCAGGGCCTTTTGAAAAGGGGGTTACTAAAAAGCAGCAGCTTCCCATTGTCCAGCAGAGGAAGCTTGTGCATCCAGGGCTGAGCCCAGCAGGGGAGAAGGACAGAAAAGCTGAGCTTAGGCGAACACAACCATCAGCACCACTGCAGCCTTGTTTTGCCTGGCTGGGTTTTTAAGCTCTATTTTTGCTTTACCTTTCCAGTGATCAAAGCAAGGGCAGCCTCCCCCCGCCAGCTCCCCGCTCTCCTTGCTCTTCTCGTTGTGCTGATTTTGCATCCCCTTGACCCTGAGTCCGCCACCGGTCCCAAAGGCAAAGCACGGAGCCTCCAACGGAGCAGAGACCTGTCAGTAGCTCTGAGGAGCAGGGGCGGGCAGTGGAGGTGCTGAGAAAGCATCACAGCAGCTAGAGCTGCCTGCGAGGACCAAGCCTGTCCCTGCGGGCTCCTCAGGCCCTGTCAGAGGGGGGAATTGCTAAAATCGCAGCATTTGCTGCTTCCCCCACTTCCCTCCTGGAACCAGAGCAAGCCACGAGACCGGCCAATCTCCCACAGTGCAGCGAACGGTTTGAAGGGCACGTCTGCTCCTCGCACGGCCAAAATTAACCTCCTCCTTGCAGCGCTGCTCCTCTGAGCGAAGTTGCAGCTTGGCAAAACCGCTGCAGGCTGCAGCCCCAGCCGCCGCTGCCCGGACCCCCGCGGGAGGAGCGCTCCCTCCCGCAGAAGGCAGGTCACAGCCTATCAGTCACACAACCTTGCGCCAGACACGGCGCCTACGCCAGAGTCCTGAGCAACAGCTCAGCTATCGCTGCTTGTCAGATGCCTCCAGCAAAACCCCAGACAGCTCCACGCAGCTTTTCCGTAAGAGCAGAGCAAGCTCAGCAAGTCTCAGAGGGGGCTCAGCCCCCAAAGGATGCAGCTCTCATTCCAGCAGACAGTTTGGTATCGACACACACTACTCTGGAAAGCATTAAGCTGCCTCTTTCAAAGCAGAGCAGACCATACCTCCATACCTTCTTTTTTTTTCTTTATTTTTCTTTTTTTCCACAGCAAAGCAATACCAGTAAGTCATGGAGAGGATACACGTTCAGCAGAAAGGATTCCAGGAGGTCATTTGCCAAAGAAAGGCGTCCCCAGCATTTGATCAGGGAGGAAGATGGGACGGCACAAAAGCACATCAGCAGTAGGAACAGCAAAAGAGAAGAAAGCGAAGTGGAGATGCAAGCAGAGGCCACGAGGGGCTGAGCCTTTAAAAGCACAGATAAGCAGTTTGATCTACAAACGAACAGGCAACCTCATCAACAAGGCGACCCTGGGGATGCTCCACCTGCGCCTCGAGTCACAGGCTCCTGCTCTCCTCAGCGCGTGGGGAACGAGACGACGCGTCCCTGCTGCTTCCCGAGCAGGATCGTGTCACTTGTTTGTCACCTGGCCTGGGACTGCAGATGGAAAAACATTCACTCCACGAGGGATCCGCTGCACGGACACAGCCCTCGTACAGCTTTTCCTAGACAGCTGGCAGCTCAAAGGGGTTGGTGGAAGAGGGTTTGGCGTTTTTTTCCCCTCTGTTGTTTGGCTCATTTTTAATGCTTTGTTTCCCTAGAACTGCTCGGTGAATGGCTGGGAAGGAGCGAGACAAAGACAAAACTCAAAGGTGAAATGCAAAGAGTGGGAAGCAAGAGCAGCATTTGACAGCAGTTTCTGCTGAACTGAAGGAACAAAAGGTGGACACAAAGCCTGTGAGGGAGGGACTCATTATCCCTGATCCCCCCCATGAACTACAAGCAAGTTTCTCATTCACACACTGGTTTCTAGAAGGGAGGGCTGGACTTAACACGCCAGTTTCAAACAAAAATGACAAAGTTAAAGATCACCGTAGGCTGCCTTCCCACACCAGAATGCAGCTATAAACAGTGCCCATTCTGCTTTGGTCTTTTTAGACTATTCCTGGCTTTCTTGCACAGCTGTGACAAGTTTAACAATACAAATGTACCCAAGAATCTCCCCATTGCAAGGCAGAACCAGGGAGCAGGATCCAGCGAGCAACACGGAGGCGAAGCTGGCGGCCACCAGCACATGTTCTGCAGGTGGTGGCAGCACCCAGAGAGACCTCAGGCCAAGCAGTCGCACCACCGAGGGCACCTGCCTTTCCCCTCTGCCTCCAAACCATCTCCCCATGCCCTGACGAGGTGAACAGGCATTAAAACCGGTCACCCAGTCCCACTGAGAGGCAACGGGAGGGCAGGAACCATACAGACATCTCAGCCTTTTGCCTGCAAACAGAAGGGAGCAGCACATCTTCAAAACATCACTGGTTGACGCCAGGTTGTGAAAACAGGGTTAAAACATCCTTTCTGTACCCTCCTTTTCATCACCAGCTTCTGTCCACTTGTAACCTGCTTGGTTTCCCATCCAGCGAGCACACACAGGGGAGGATTGTGGCTGACATCTGCATCCCCAAGCATAACCCGACTGCATTTATTCTCCCTGGCTTGCAGATAAGCTCTCAGCTCATTCCTCACCTAGGAAATATTCACTATAGAGCCCCCATAAAATAATAAAATTAATTTAAAAAAAAAGGAAAAAAGTACCAAAAAAATATTAAAAGGCAGAAAAGGAGAAACAGGAGCATCCAAACTCTTCTCCTACCTCTGAAACTTTGTACTCGCAGGTCAGCTTCTTGCCCCTGACACCTTCATTCAGAGTGAGGATGAAGCCCATGTAATCTGCGTATGCCTGCAAACACACCCGAAAGAGCAGGGCGTCAGCGAACACCCGCGGTCTGTTTGAAGGAGCACTGCCGCACACCCAGAGAACCTTCCCCAACACACAGCGCTGCCTTCCCAGAGACTCCCACGGCACGGGGCTGGCTGAGAGGCTGCTGCTGTTTTTGGCAGACCTCAGAGGCAGATGGCGATTGCACTGAGAACTCTGCAGCACTGTGAAAGTGACAGAGCGGAGAATCCTAAAAAAGCTCGGATTGCCCTGAAATCCTTCCCTCAGCTCCCTCCTACCACGTCAAAATTCAAACTCCTCAGCTCTGCAGTCTCAGCTGTGCCCGGACACCCCGCTCTGTGCTGCTCCCCCCGCTTCTCCTTCTGCTTCTTCATCACGGGAGAAGAGCAGGAGACAGCCCAGGCTCCCCACCACTCTCCTCTTTAAATCTGCTGCTTTTGAAGCATCGTACCCCACGTGGCTCTGCAGCTCTAAGCCTCTGAGAGCACCAGAGCAGTCCCCTGTCACCATTCCCTCCTCAGGCCCCTCTTGCACAGAAATCCTGACCAGGAGCAAAACCTTAAACCCAGGACACTTAACAAAGGAAGGTTTGCTTGAGACCTGGCTAGAACTTGAGCTTCTTTTAAGACATCACAGATCGGTCATCAAGCAAGAACTTGCTCCTAAGAGGTGGGACAGGTTTGGGCTGACACACCAGTCCCTCAAAGGCAGAGAGGGGAGAACCCGCCTGTTCCACCAGCTCCATACATACTGTCAACACAAATTATCCAGAAAATTGAAGGCTTGAGAGCCCTTTCCAGCCCAAGAAGGCCCCAGGAACCAACTCAGCCTAATGCTATAAAAGGGGAGCAGGACCACGCTCAAGCCAAGCTCAAACAACACTGATTAAATCCAGTTTTGATATAACATACAGGCGAGGCAGGATGAGTTACAGCTCCTTGTTTAGCTTGTTAAGAGGGGGTAGTAATAATTTCTAAGCATCTCTGGTCTCCCTGGCTCGCTCTTTTGTCAGAGCGCTTGGCTGCAGACTCCACACCTCGCTGCCAACTCATTTTCCTACAACGGGTAGCGACTCTTTTGCTCGAACACACTAATCCATTAATTTCCCATTACTTGCCCAAACCTGCTTTACCTCGTGGCTGTTCCCAGCCCAGACCTGGCTGCCACTGAAGCATAATTAGCACCTCCCAGAGCCCCAGAGCCATACCTGAGAGCGCTTCCACTTGGCCATGTCGGAAACCACGTTTATCTCCTTTTTGGGGATCATGAAGTTGTGCTGGAGGGGAGGAGCCACCTCCTCAGAGGTGCCTGGAAGATGCAAAAAAGAGGTAAAATAGAGGCGGTGAGCAGAAGAAATCCTCTGTCTTCCTTTTTTACAAATCAACATTCATTTCTCTGGAGACAGGATGCAAACAATCCACCCCAGCGTGGGCCATTGTCTCATCAAGTCCTCCTCACCAAAAAACACCTTCTCGATCCCCGGAAAACACACTCCTAAGGACACTGCGAGGCTTCAGAAAGCATCATTGTGTTTGTTTTCACTCCTAAAGGGGTATTTCCCATCCAAAGAGACAGTGCAGGGGCTGGCCAAGGCACCAGCGAGCCAGTTTAATTATTTGATGTGTAATGAAGACAAGCCTCAGGTCGTGCTGAAGCACTGAGCTCCCCAAACAACTAACCATGCCTTGTTTTTCGGGTGTTAAGCCTGAACTGCGTTGCCCTGAACCGGACAACTCCAGCAAAGGCTAAGCTGGAGCAATTCAACAGATGGCAGCCCAGAGCCGCAGCCTTGCGCTCAGAGGACGCCGGGACACGGCCTCTTCCAGGTGGAAGCTATGAAGATAATTTCATGCTAAAGCTCTTTCAGAGCCCAGGGTGTAATATTTAATGCGAATGCAAACTGTTATGCATTAGATCAAGCTCTTCCCCTGGTCATCGGAACCAAGGACCCAGCCCTGTGGGAAGCATCGCTCCATCCCCACTCTCCAGAGCTCTCATCCCAGCCCGCAGCCCTGCACCAGGACACCGCAGAGCCAGAAACGCTCCGCACACTTAGCGGTAACTTGCATTAAACTCCTCTAAGCGCAACTTTTAGTAACAAGAGGCAGTGCCGCAGAGCACTGTTAAGGAAACCAGGTGCTAAAGTGAATTTATGAATTCTGCTAGAGTCACACAGCTCATCTTTTTAATCCTAGAAAATCTGTTCAGCCCCAGCCACCGTGGCAACATTTCGGCGACTGCTCTCCATGTTCCGGCAAGCTCAGGCACTGGCTCCTCACCATCCACCATCAAACTCCACCTCCTTTAAATATTATTAGCTGCATTTACATAGAAAATACTAGCCAGTGATGTCAGGAGCCTTTTCTGCAGCAGAGCAGTGCTGTCTAGCAGGCAGATCAAGGAACAAGGAATCCACAGCTGCAGGAACCACACAGAGTCTCCTACAGACTTGTCACGTATGCTCAGAAAGTCATTTAGCTTCTCTGCCTCTCAGGTTCCCCACGTACGGAACAAGCGCAGCCTCACCGCCTGCCGAGGGTGTTGGGTTCGTTCCTCCGCACAAGCGACAGCGAAACTCCCACGTACAAGGCTGAGAGGAACAACACACGAGGAGTTTAAATGAAAGACTCGTGTGCCTCTCTCCTAAAAATTCAGCACACAGTCCTCAGCGACTAGCACTGTAATAATGGAGCTCTTGTTTTAAAATAACTCATAACATGGACACAATGAGAAACTCCCGAGCAGCAGTGCAAAAAGACAAACACCGACGTGTTCGTTAACATGGGTCACGCATATAGACCAGGGCAGTGTCCCGGACCAGGGCGGGGGATCCAGGTGTTTGCCCAACATCTGTCTCACCGCAGAACTTGTTTCACCTCTTTGCATTTGTTTCTCAACCACCACTTCTTCTGACATGCGCTTTGTGCTTTTCCTCTTGAGGGGGAGAACACGGATACTCCAGGAAGGAAACACTGTGAGGTTTGGGGGTTACAGACTATAAAATGAATAAACAAGCGAATGTCCAAACCCAATAATGTGATGGAGATGGAAGCAGAATGGGTTAGGTTTATAAGTGAAACTTGGACAGTCTTACTCTTGTGGTGTGAGGAGGAGAACAAACTCAGCCAAGAGCTGGACTCTGCACCAGCAAACACGCCCCTCGGCAAGGGAGCCACGGAAAATGAGCTACAGCTGCCAGAGAACCGGCCGCCGGGGCAGCCCCAACCCCGGCCGCCCGTCCCCGCCGCGGGTGCAGCCCCGGGGGCCAGCCCCGAGCCGGCAGCTCGGGGCCCAGCCCGGGGAGGCCGCTGGTGGGGGGCCCGGGGATTGGGGGCTCCAGGGCCCCTTGGTAACCCCAGCAAAGCCTCTTCCCCCCTCCCGCCCCGCAGGCCCCGGCACTCGCCGCCGCCGCCTCCGCAGCGCGGGGCCTGGAGCGCCCGGACGGAGACCCCGTGAAGGGTGAGGCCCAGCACCCCACCCCAGCCCCCGAGACACCGCTCAAGGGCCCCCGGCGCTGCCCCCAGCCCAGAAGGCCCCGGAGCCGTCCCCGGCCCCTCACCTGCCCGCCGCTCGCTCTCTGCCATCTTCTCGGAGCCCGGCCACCGCCGCCACCCCTCACCTCTCACCTCCGGACACGCCGAAGCCACCGGCGGCCATCTTTGAGCAGGGCACGGCGCCCGGCCTTGTCGTGCCTGAGGCTGTCAGCGGGAGGCGCGGCTCCTCCCGGCCACCGTCGTGGCTCGCGCCGCCATGTTTGTGCGGGGCACGGCCTCCTCTGCCGCCGCAGGACAGCCATGTTTGTGCGGGGTGCTGCGGCGCCACGAGGAGCGGGTGTGTGCGGACGAGAGAGGGGGCGCGACCCGGCGAGCAGGGCGGCCCTTCTGACCAGCTCCCGGAGAAGGCAGCGGATAGAGGAGCCGCATCCCCGCTCCGACACCAACCGGGCGCAACCCCCCCGCACCGCGGGACTCTGCCCTTCCCCAAGATGGCGGTGCGGGCTTCGCCCCGCTCCAAGATGGCGGCGGGGCGGCCCCGCCCCCTAGCAGCCGGCGCGGGGCGGCCGGGCGGTGTCGCCCGGTGTCGCCGGTGTCCTTGCGGCGGGCGGCGGCCGGGGGAGCGAGCGGAGCCATGCTGGCCTTGATAGCGAGGTCTGCGGTGAGTGCCGGCCGCGCTCCTAGCGCGGGGACACCGCGGGGGGAGCCTCTAGCGGGCCCAGGACGGGGCTGGGGGGGTGAGGTGGTGGGTAGGCCGCGCCACCCGCCGGGGGGTGACAGCGGCCGGGCCGGGCAGGTGACACACGGCGCCCGGGCAGCCACGGGCGGCCAGCAGCGGCCTGGGCCCGGCGTGACGGGCGGTTGTGCCGCGGGGCCTCCCCGGGGCGGCCCTGCCGGGGGCCTGTGTGGAGGGGCCGGTGGGAGCCCCGCTCCGCCGCAGCGCTCAGGGTCCGGCCCCGCTCCCTCAGCCCGGGGGAGCGGCGGGGCCGGTGCCGGGACTCCCCGCGGGCCTCCGGGTGCGAGAGGGCGGACGGGGCTTGGCCGGCAGCGAGGAGCCGGGAGAGGCTGAAATCAGCGCTCCGGGCTGGTTCGGTTCCTTCAGCAGAGATGGAGCTCGGGGCTGGGGGGTGATGGACACCAGCCATGGCTGCGCAGGGCAGGGAAGCCCAAGGAACTGCCATCTGAGGCTTTCACCTGTAAAACACGGCATTCCCCGCAAAGAGAGGGAAGGTCACACACACAGCAGAGCTGTCAGCCCCGCACCTTAGCAACTGTTCATTGCAACCGCCGGCGGAGCCGGGGGAGGGGGTGACAGCAGCTCGGTGATGGATCCACTGAGGGCACAGGCAGGGCTGGTTGTCTCTCTGGGCTTCAAATTTAAAAATAAAAGACAAACCTCTGTCATCTGATCCCTTGCTGGGAATCAGACCCTGCTCTGAAATTCCTCCAGCCCCCCAGCCTGCAGGTGGATTTCCCTCTGGAAAAGGTCATCTGCTGCTGGAACGCGGACGGGAGCGACGCCAGCGAGCTGGCCCGTCCGCACGCTCTGCTGGTGTTCGCGTCCCCCGGGGTTTGAGGGGAAAGGTGGAGGGTTTGCTCTGCTCGCTGCCAGCTGCCTCCTCTGTTCAGCCGCGATCGCTGCTCTGCCTCCCCCCAAACACTTGAGTTTGACCTCAGACAAGCAGAGGACGTAAAAGAGGAAGGATACAAATCCACTCTATGTGTAACACGCAGTGTGTTCAGTTAATTTGGTTTGGGATTTTAGGGAAAATCTGAAACAGTTTTAAATTATCCTACTTGATGTTAGTCATGTATAAGACTGTGCTTGTCTGCCCTTCGATAGACCAGACAGACACAAAGGAGGGGGTGACATTCCTTGTGACTGCACAGTTCTGTTGTCATCCTGCTTTGGAGATACCTATTTATTTTATTTTTTAAGGGCTGACAACCAAAACTCCCCAAAGTCTCAGCTTGCCACAATAACCACATATGCACGGGGCTTAAGGGCAGTTAAGACGGCACCTTTAGCCCCAAACTGAATTCTCTTCCATCTCCAACTAATCCTACATCACCGCCAGTGATGTGGAGTCACTGTCCTGTTCCTGCAAGAGAACTGTCCTTATCCACCACCCTCTGGCCACCTTTACCTGAGCAAAGGGAGCAAATGCCCCATATTCTGCAGAAATGCTCCCTGCAGCAGCTTGTCCCATACGGTGACAGCCCACGGTGTCACCACCAGTTCATAAATTGGGGTTCCTCCTGCCCAGACAGAGATGTTCAGGCTTTTCCCAATGGCTGCTGTAGTTTCACAGTCCAGGCGAAGGCTGAGGGGACGATGTCCCCAGCACCTTCACTTGTGCCATGGCTGGACGCCCAGTGATTGAGCGGGTGACACCGAGCTGAGGGTCAGTGGCCGTGGGAGGGCTCCCCGGAATGTCACCTTCATGGCAGTCAGGTGGCGCAGCCTGATGGTCCGATCTCCACCCCGCCTCTCCGGGGCCTGTGTCTGGCCTTGGACCCTCTGGTCAGGGCAACCACGTGACAGTTTGCTAACGAGGTGACGCCCCGCGCGGGCAGCACGTTGTCAGGTGGAAGAGGAAACCGAGACAGGCCGAGGGAGAGGTTTCCATTCTTTTCTGTCCTCCCAGCCATGGATAGGAAACAGAAGCAAGCAGAGAAGGTACGGTATGCCCATGCTGTCATGATTAACACCCTGCATTTCTCCCCAGCCCTACTCTCTTTTCATGCTTCAGAAGTTCTCCCTTCTCTTGTTTTTAACATTCCTTCTCCAGACCTTGATCCCATAGTTTTCACCAGGTCCTACAAAGAGCACAGAGCATCTTCTCTGAGGGCTCAGTGCCATGCGGAGGCTTTGTCACCTTGCAGATTTAGCTTGCTCTCTTATTTTCTTTGTGCTTAACTCCTGGGAGGAGGTGGGGGGACAGCTATCTTCTCATTACCTTGGAAATCAAAGGGCACATTCTCTTTGGCTTTGCAAAGTCCAGAATCCTGTAGGAGAGTGTCTGATTCAGCAGATCCAACAGAGGCGGGGGAGCAGAGGGAACTGAAAACCTTCAGAGTGTAATTTAAACATCTTCAAGCCAAAGGATGTCCAACCCTGTTCACCCAAGACAATGTTGATTTTTGGGGGGAAAACTGGCAGGTTCATTTCCTGGTTAGTGACGGTGTTTGCTCCATTTTATTTCTCCACCAAGGAAAATGCAATGGTGCTTTCATTCCCATATGACCCCATCGGACCCCAGGAGCTTGTTGGCATCACCCAGAGTTTCCCAGAAAGCTTTTGCTCTTCCCTCTCCAAAGGCTCCTGTGACTTGGCCGGTCCCTTACTGGTACAACTGGACAGAGGTGGTTCTAACATAGCTGTGTCCTCCAGTAACTGGGAGGTTCAGCAGCATAAAGGAGCATTGCCCCAGAGCCAGTCTTTCCTTGCCTAATGTACCATCCCTGGGCAGTCAGAGAAGAGCTGTTCTCTAAATCCTATCTCTTCAAAACCCAAAGGGTAGTTTGATTTGGCTCAAGGGTTCTGTGAAACAGCTTCTGACAGTAGGCAAGATGAATATTTCTGTCATGACTTACTTTCTTCCCACTTACCATGCGATGGAAACGTTTGACTTTGTCAAATGCATGGGGACTTTCAGCTGGAAGGTGTCCAGAGGGTTGGAGATGTATCGTTATCCTCGCAGTACATCCTCTGACGAGCTGAGAATCAGTATCTTGGGGGACCAAGTTTCTTTTTTGCAGCTTTTCTGGATGTCCTACAGCCATCTCTAGCGTGCAGTCGGTAGACCTGCGCCTTGCCTTTGCGCTTCGTGTGCTCTGCTTCCATGCTGAAACACCTGTGCACCCTCATTGGGGCTGGGATGGAGACTCCCAGCTCCAGGTTGTTGCCTCCTGCACACTGGGGGGAAGTTGTGTCTCGACATTTGCTCTGTGCTTTGCAGGCCAGGCCCTATGGCCTGCTGAAGCCGGCAGCGTTAGGCAAGATCCCGGGCAGATTCCAACTTCATCAGGAAGCGCTGCCCCATCTCCCCGTGCCGCCGCTCCAGCAAACGCTGGACCGTTACCTGCTGGCTCTGCAGCCCATCATCAGCGAGGAGGAGCTGAACCACACGCAGGAGCTGGTGGCCGAGTTCCGCAAGCCGGGCGGTGTCGGGGAAAGGCTGCAGAAGGGCCTGGAGAGAAGAGCCAAGAAAACAGACAACTGGGTAGGTTGGGACGCTGGCCCCAGGGAGGGTGGAGGTTTGATGCCCACCTCTCCAGTGTCCTGGCTGCATCCACTGCATGTGTGTTTTTAAGGCATCACCTTTGTGATGAGCCTGCTGCTGACCTCCCCAAACTGTGCCAACTCCTCACCAGGAGGAGTTGAGATTTACAGCAGAATGGGGAGTCCTGGACTCTGTCTGTAGCTGCTGAAGCCTCTAAACCATTAGCATCACACAGCTGCCCCCAAAAGTTGAAGAAAATGCTCCACTCAAGCCCTGCACCAAGCGCCCACCCTGCCTTTCTCAAATCCTTCTACCCTTCCACATGTGCAATATCAAACCCAAACCGTTTGCAAAGCGTGGGGCGGAACTGGGGGCAGGATGCTGAGGCCGTTCAGCTGGGCTGGGGTCAAACAGCCGCAGATGCTGTAGCTGCATGTTGCCTTTCTCCGTCCCAGCTCTCGGACTGGTGGCTGAAGACCGCGTACCTGGAGTATCGCCTGCCCGTCGTGGTCCACTCCAGCCCAGGTGTGGTTTTACCTAAGCAGGATTTTCAGGATCGACAAGGTCAGCTCAGGTAAAGTCCTTTTCTTTACCTTCCCCTCGGTTTCACATGGGATGAGCCATCTCTGCTGGACAGGGAGGAGGGCATTCAGGATGACTGGGGAAGAGAGCAATTAGCATGTGGTCTCCACGTTTGACAGCTGTCTGTGCTGTGCAAGAGGGCTGTACAGATAAGGAAGGGCTGCCAGGCTGTAAGGAGACTCCTGCTTGCACCAGACTAAATATTTCATCAAGAAGGAAAATCAAAGAGTCTAGTGGTTCAGGCACTAAACTGGGACTAAAAACCTAGGTTCTGGTCTTTGCTCTAGCACAGATCTCTATTGTGAGATGGCCACATTGCTGGCTGGACGCATTGTGAGGATCTGACACACTAAAGACTACAAGGTGCTGAGATTGTATGTGCAGTTAAAGGAGGCACAAAAACTAGCCCAGGCATGTAAAAGAGACCAACCGGCAAGACCTCGGAGTTCACCAGTTAAAAGGGATGGGGAAGCTGCTGCAGGAACCATCACTCCATCTGTTCCTGCGGGAGACTGTCCCCTCTTTTGGATTTATGGTTTAGAAAACTTAAGTCAGCAGCCTCTCCACTCACAGTTTTTTCTCACAATCAAACCCTGCCATGTCCTTTGTCCCATGTGGGCTCCCTTTAATTTTTAACCACCAATACAGCTGTGTTAAATCCACCTGCAGATCTTCAGCATTGACCTTTACACAGGGTTACCTTTACCACAGTCATCAGTGCTCTGGCAGATCAAAAGTACCAGCCCCGGAGCCATGTGGGTGAGAACAAATCCTCCCTCCCACTCCCCTGGATACACCCGAGCAGGGGTGCAGGGCGTGAGCCGCACAGGGACAGTGCCAGGCTAGACAAATGCTTTCAAAAGCTCTTCCTTACGTTACTCAGTCTTAAGTTATCCAAAAGAAGATAAGATCTGGAGCACTAATGATGCCCTAGCCAGTGGAAGCGAGCAGCTGCATGAGAATCTGGGCTCCCATGTAAAATACAATTTAAATGCGCATTCATATAGTTTGTGGCTGCAGAAAGAAGTTTGACAGCGTGGCTTGAGACCAAAACTTCAGAAGCCAGAAGGCAGGTTTAGAAAGTGGAGGTGTCTCCATTCTTCAATCTGGCAATGCTGCTGGCTGAACACAAGGCAGCTGCCGTCTCCCCTGTGTCCGCCTCGAGCACTAACTCCACTCCTGGGCTGTCTGCTCTCTGGAAGGAGCACAAACCCCCTCACTGTTGCTTCCCAGCTCTTTTACTTCCTCAGCTTTTACAATAAGGCTGGGAAATTTTCATTAAAAACTACTTTGCAGGATGTCACCCTTAGGTTTTCACAGTTAAACCCTCTGATCATTACCACGGACAGGCAGGCTGAGCAAATCCAGATGACACTGCCTGCAAACGCCAAATACTCACACCGCTTTAAAACTTATGACAGTCTGACTGCAACCTCTTGCCACAGTGACCTCCTGCCTCCTTCCTCCTGTGCGTGGGTGGGAGCTCCTGGGTCAGAGAAGGCCAAACCTGTCACTGCTGAGCCAAACAGTCTGATGTGGCTTGTCACAGCCTCCCTCCCTGCTGGGAGTTGGCATTGGCAGTGGTTACGTCGATCCCAGTAAACACAACACCTCGGTGCCAGCCTGCTGCACGCCTGTATTTGTTTCAGATCCCGCAATGCTAGAGGAATGCTCTTGAGAGTTGCATTAGCAGCGGAACATTCCTCGGGTAGGAATTAAGTCAGCAGTGGTGAGTTTTGGATGCAGGGAGATAGAGCTGCACCTTGCCTGGAAACTTGGAGGTGGCTCCTGGCCAGGGAAGGGCAGAAATCCCCTTTTCTTGGTGCTGTTTTTATGCTAAGACTCAGAATTAGGATGTCATAAAAAAAAAATCACAACACAGCACTTAAAAATACTGCTGTTAGAGGGTCAGTTATGCATCTGAACTGAACCCTGCTTTCCTGAAAGTTGTCCAGAGTTCCTTGGTTATACAGTAAGATACATTTTAAAAGTGCTACGTGGACTATCCAGCAATCTCAAACCACAGCCCCAGAGATGGGCACAACAGGGGCTCGGCAGAAAGGCCGAACGTTCTAAGGAGCAGAGGGAGGCTCTGCTGGCCCTGCTCGGCCGTTCCGCAGCCCCAGATGTTGTGTCTTTGAATCTCAACTTGCTACATTTGATATTTTTCCAGGTTTGCTGCCAAGCTGATCGAGGGCATCCTGGATTTCAAGACCATGATTGACAAGTGAGTTTGTGACCCTCCTGAATTCTCACATTTTCCTTACCGTCCTAGAGAGGCTGAGCCCTGTCAGTAAATGTCCCAAATTGAAAAGCAAGAGAATACAGCACATATTTGGAAAGAGATACTGTAATCAACATCGCTGCTCACTGCCAAAGTCACTGCCAAATTTACTTTTCTCTCTTCATGCTTTTTGTTTACCTTAGTACTTTCATTGGCACATGCATGTGCTCAGAGGGAGCGAGCCTGACTGACAGTCCTGTGGAGCTACGTGGTTCTGTTTGCCCACAGAACGAGTTACAGCTCAGGCAGCAGGAATTTGTTTCTCTCCTTTTGGGTTTCTGGTGTTTCTCATCTTCCAGTTAGACAGGATGAGCTCTAGAGAAACTTGTTGCTCCCTACCCCTTTTCTCTTGACCACCAAACCTCTGCTGAACATGCCTTATTTATTATATATTCCAAAAATACGTTTACCGACATCATACCTTTACAACCAAATAAAGCTGAGGCTCAGGACCAGTTGTGAGAAGGGGAGTTGGAATGTGACTGTTCAAATGATTGATCAAGTCCCAGTCAGGTTCGTGAGTCACGAGAAGGACATCAAACACTCACCACTCGAAATTACAGCCAAAAACCTCTTTCTGACATTTCACTGGAAACAATACATCCCCCACTATATTTTGCCTGGATTTTTTCTCTGCAGACAGCATGGCGTATGCTACACTATGCATTAGGTCCAGAGATCTATTTTTCTGGTGTTACAGAGAAGACTGCACTTTTCTCCTTCCCAAATGAAAGGCCAGCAAACAGACGCTTTCTCTAGTCCCTACCAAGAATGCTGGTGGGAATGAGGAAGGAGGGTCCCTTTTTTATACCGCCAGCAACAAAACATTTAGTTTTTGCTGGAGTGACAGCAGCTGCACGGCTGAGCCTGTGCCTGTCTGGTGCGGGGAGCACAGGCTCTTTCACTGACGTTTTCTCTCCCCTTTCC
Organism: Columba livia; assembly: GCF_036013475.1. Lineage (NCBI taxonomy): Eukaryota > Metazoa > Chordata > Aves > Columbiformes > Columbidae > Columba > Columba livia. The sequence continues at coordinate 5,411,021 of NC_088620.1, forward strand.
TCCTCACCTTGCTGTGTCTGCAGTGAGACCCTCCCGGTGGAGTATATGGGTGGGAAGCCCCTCTGCATGAACCAGTACTACCAGATCCTCTCATCCTGCCGCATCCCTGGGCCCAAGCGGGATTCCATCGTCAACTATGCCAAAGGCAAAAAGCAGTCCAGACACATAACGGTGGTTCACAACTTCCAGGTACGGCAGCTCCTGAGCTTTCTAAGAGGTTTGTTTAGGTGCAGGAGGCCATTTCAGCTTCTGAAAGTCTCTGCCCACAAAGTTTCCCTCACTAGGAATTCGCTCCTGCTTCTTTTATCCCCTTTGGCCTTAGCTGGCCAGTAGCTGGGATTGTGAGCAACAGGCTACGAGGCAGAAGAGCACTCTCTAACTCTGCTTCTTCTCCCTGCAACTCCTGTCTCTCAGAGATCAAGTCTGGAATTGGAAATAGCAAATGGAAACTGGATAACAAACCCTACTGCCACAGCTGAGTCTCAGAAATCAGAACTCCTCTTGTGTTGTGGCCCTCATTACCACAGCTTCCGATCTTAAAACCTGGTCTGTATCTATGCCCTATAAGGGAAGCTGGACTCAGGTCTCTCAATTCTGAGCATCCTTCAAAGGTCTGTTCGCAAGCTGACTTCTTAGGACAGGTCTTACTCCTCAAAGTGGCTGTTCCATGTTTCACAGAATGTTTCTGGGGCTGGATAATAAAGATCTTCTCTCATGTTCTGTCTCTGTCCCTGTCTGCTCTTCTCACCTTCAGTTCTTTGAGCTGGATGTTTACAACAGCGATGGAAGTCCCCTCACCACTGACCAGCTCTTCATTCAGCTGGAGAAGATATGGAACACCTCCCTCCAAACAAACAAAGAACCTGTTGGGATCCTCACAACGAACCACCGGAACAGCTGGGCAAAAGCCTACAACAACCTGCTGAAAGGTCTGTAGAGCCCCCAACACGTGAGTGCCAAAAAACACCACAAACGCTTGAACTGCCAACCTCAGCGCTGTGCTCTGCTCAGTTCTTTCCTTTGGAAGCTTGTTCTGGACAGATAACATGAGCTTTAGGCCTCAAAGAAGCAACCTGATTTCATTGCGGAGTGTGGTTATCTCTGGTTTGGAAGGTAGAGGGGTTTGGTTTGTTAGATCTGAAATCCTAGCTCGTTGCCTTGCAAATAGGTGGGATGTAAGAAAAACAAAAAAAGGAGGGTGAACACAGCACACCCACATCTATAACAACCCAGCTGGCTGCAATTTTAATAACCAAATACACCCCTAAACGACCAATACTGCACTGAGGTACAATGGGAATCCAACACTGGGTCCTTCAAATCTGCTCTTTCAAATTTCAGTCTCCCTGCAATTCAAGTTTTTCAACTCCTCTTCCTTATTTGCTGTTCGTTTCTCTCCCAGATAAGACCAACAAGGAATCTGTGCGTACGATTGAGAAGAGCATTTGCACCATCTGCCTCGACGCGCCCATGCCGCGGGTGTCCGACGACATCTACAAGAGCCGCGTGGCCGCCCAGATGCTGCACGGCGGAGGCAGTCGCTGGAACAGCGGGAACCGATGGTTCGACAAAACCCTTCAGGTGAGTGCTGATGGTCTAAGCGTACTGGATGAGCTGCTTTGTCATGAGAATACAACGGTCAAAGAAATCACAGAAAACTTCTGCAGGAGGTTTTTCCTCATATCAAGAGAGCGGAGAAACAGGAGAGACAAAGCGTGGTGGGTGACAGCGTGAGATCCTACGGCTTCCCGTGCAGTCACCACAAGTGCTCATTCCTGCCTCAGGGACTTTTGTTTCTTTTACTGCCTCTGCCCACGCTTATTCAGTGTAGCAGCTCTTTGTGTTCCTTGTAAATCAATTTTCTGCCTGCAGTGAACAATGCCTCGTCTGCTTGGAGGCAGCCCAACCGCAGGGAGGTCTGTTCCTCGGATCTCCCCCAGGCTTGTCACTTCTCCTGTTTCTGCCAGAGGCTGCCCAGTGGCTTTTTTGTTTTGTTTTTTCTTGTTTCAAACATAAGCTGCCATCCCGCAGCATCCCTCTGATCTCTTCTCCATTCAGTCTTGTTAAGAGCCTTCAACAGCTGCTGCTATTCAAACTTCTCCTTCATTTGTTGGTGGATCCTGGCTCATGGATAGTAGCAATGGTGCTTTAAAAGATTCTTCTCATATCTGCCGGACTCTTCATAATCTTTTCAGCTATTTTATTCTGATTTAGAACTCTTCATTGATAGGATAAAGCTTAGATCTTCCAGCTAATTGAAAAGTAAGGGTAAGGCAGCACGCGGTGATATTTTTCCTGTACTATGTGTACATTTAAGTACATCAAACCCTTTGAACCACTCTGTATTGCCAGGACCCTGAGCACACCTATATTACATATATATATATATATATATATATATATGTATAGATCTTAGGCACACTCTTACCCAATTAATTTTGCAAAACTGTAACAGTGCTACCAGATCTTCTCGGCCTGCTGAAAGGCTTCCATTGCCGTTCTGGTAAATGCAGCCTTTGTGTTACCTCCTTTCCAGTGTGCAAGAACAGGACCACTGTCTGTTCTGATACAGAACAGCGAGATACCAGATCTCTCCGGAGAGCTCCTGCTTCACACAGTGTCTGTCTGTCTTCACCACTGTCCTCTCGTGCTTCTCTCATAGTTCATCATCGCTGAAGATGGCTCCTGTGGTCTCGTTTACGAACACGCTCCTGCAGAAGGCCCACCCATTGTTGCTCTTTTGGATCACATTGTGGAGTACACGTGAGTCCTGCCTCCTCTGCTTTTCCTCAGCTTTAGAGATGGGGAGCAGGTGGTTTAAAGCCTAAGAATGTGCCTCTTCACAGCTCAGCCCCTAGGAATTTGTTCCAGAGGAAGGGTAGTGGTAGGCTAACTAGGTATTGCAGTTCTTGTATTCATGATGAGAACTGAGTGACCAGCTACTCTAATAGGTTTTGCTGCTGCTTCCATCCTTGGGGAATTACACCATTCAGAGTTAACAGGACTTTTGCCTCTGAGGGTGTTTATTTAGGGCAGAAGACACAAAAGATATTTCATTCATCCACTTCAAAAAACACTGTAATGGTGCTGTGAAGAATATTTCAGCCTGTGACTAGTGTCACAAGATGTTGGGGAAGATCTCCTGTGCATTTCTGCCCCGGTTCTGGTGTCCTTAGCTGAGCCTCATGTTAAAGGTCTGGTTGAACATAATCATTTCTCTGTGCAGGAAGAAACCTGAGTTGGTAAGATCGCCTATGATTCCTTTGCCAATGCCCAAAAAGCTGAGGTTTAACATCACCCCAGAAATCAAGAGTGACATAGAGAAAGCGAAGCAGAACCTCAACATGTAAGTATGAAGCGGTGGAGAGAGCTACTCAGTGACTGAGGGAGTAATAATAACTGCCCAGACAACTCTGCGGGAGGAATCTCTCTGTCCCTGCACAGATCAGATCCAAATAGCCTGTTCTCTCTGTGCTTCATGAAAGGAAAGTCCACAGCTTTATGTTGCAACAGGCAGCAACAGGTGAAGGAACACATCCTTGTTCTTTCCTTGCAGAATGGTCGAAGACCTGGATGTCATCGTCTTGGTCTTTCATCAATTTGGGAAAAACTACCCCAAATCTGAGAAGATAAGTCCTGATGCCTTTATCCAGCTGGCCTTGCAGCTGGCGTATTACAGGTGAGACCACCAACAGATCGCTTCTTGCCATCTTCACCGTCAGACTCAAATATGTGAGCACAATAAAGGTGTCACAGACAAGTCCCACACAGGCTGCTATGGCCTGTGTCCCAAGTCAGCAGATCTCATTGTGGCAGCTGCCAAACAGGCGAGATTAACCCCTCTGGGTGTGTACAATCCTAGTAAGGAAGCATCAGAGATCAGCTGTCAATGGGACTCACTCACATAAAGTGTTCCCCATCTCCTCAGCTCTTCTGCTTCACAAGAGGCCATTCCTCTCAGGACAAACTCAGTTCTGTGACCTTTTTCTCCACCCTCCAGAATGTACGGCCACTCCTGTGCCACGTACGAGAGCGCGTCGCTAAGGATGTTCCGCCTGGGCCGCACGGACACCATCCGCTCCACTTCTATAGAATCCCATAAGTTTGTGCAATCAATGGACAGCCCGGACAAATCGGTGAGGCTCTCAAAGATGTGGAGTAAGAGGACTCCACTCCAGAAAAAGAGGAAAGCTGCTTATTTGTCCAACTCAGTGTCAGCTGGTTTCAGTTAAGCAGAACTGCGCCTGATATGATGTTGAGCTGAAACATAGCTCTGAGTATATAGTTACATACCTTGGGTTTCATTTGACTTTCTTTTCACATGTATTGAAAGCCTGGGAAACAACACGTGGGCATTTCTAATCCCATCAAGAAGTTTCATCCCTTTGTAAAGTCCATTTAGCTACTCAAAAAAGTCCTGCTACTGATGGATGGACGACAACATTCAGAATGAAGTAATGCAGCCAAGCAAAATTATTTAAATCTAGTAAAGCTAAAAATTAGTCTAGTGTAAACACACAAAGCAGAAATGTCCTCCATCCTAGAGAGCAGCCAAAGTGAGGTTTTCTGTTCTGCAGAAAGTCTTAACAGACAGTTCTGTGTGTTCTCAGGACCAGGAGAAAGCAGACTTGCTGCGGAGAGCTACCCAGGCGCACAAGGAATACACCAATATGGTGAGTGTCCAGAGCTGGGGGTTTACACAGCAAATGAGGGTTCCGGTGAAAGATGAGACCCTAAGAGCTTTCTCTGCTGCCACAGCGATGTGGCTACCAGTGCTGTTGCCCGGGGCTGGCTCTGATCTGACACTGCTCTAGGGCACAGACTGAACGGTTTTTCTCTAGCCCGTGGTTTTTGTCCCCTGGGACCAGCCTAAAGGAGAGGATCAAATCCAAAAGTAGCTTCAGTTCTCATCGTCATTGTTGCTGATAAATGCCAAAGTTGCATGAGGACCTCTTAAACCAGAGCGAGCCTGTAGGCTGGAACTGTAAGGATAGTTCCACTGGTGTGTTGAATTTCACAGTCCTTACAACAAGATTGACTATTGGTCCTAAAGGCAAGAACTATTTTCCTTCTGACTTTTAACATTTAGATATTTTTAGAAGTGTTTCTTTTCTTTAACCTAAAGAAACCGATGGTTTTGCTCGCTTGCCTGCTGGACAGGCTTTCATCTAGTCTTCCTTCCTTCCTTCCAGGCAATACAGGGCAACGCAATAGATCGCCACCTCTTAGGCTTGAAGCTTCAAGCCATCGAGGACCTAGTGAGCATACCTGAGCTGTTCATGGACACAGCCTATGCCGTTGCAATGCACTTCAACCTGTCAACCAGCCAGGTAGGACCCATCTGAGCAAAGATGGAAATGCTCTCTTCATTTTCATTGCCTTTGTTCTCTGCATTTCTCCTTCATTTCCTTCTGTTCATTTGGGGACAAAAAGTTTTAAGCCTGCTACCAATCCCATAAAGCTGCAGATCTGATCTTATAGCTGCCACAGTCCCTGTCACCTCTCTAAAACACCAGCAGAACCAAGGCCAAGATCACCAGTCATGTTTGGTGTCTACCTGCACCAGCTGAAGTCAGGTGCCAGAACAGCTTTACATTCATCTGCTGTGCTGTAATTCCTACTGGTACTGTTCTGCTTGTGACTTACTACAAGCTTATCTTGGGGAGGAATCCTCCTCCTTTGCAAATGCAAAGGAAAACACATTGCTACTATATGGCAGAATCCAGTGTGTGTGTGGTGGTAGGTGGGTCTGACCAAAAAGTCCCTTTTCTAGAGCATTTTCACAAGACGGCAGTTTCTTCTGTTGACAGAGCTGTTAGCGTTTGATGGCTCCATTTCTCTCTGACTGGTTAGAAATTTTTAATCACATTGTCTCCGCAGGTCCCAGCAAAGACAGACTGCGTGATGTGTTTTGGTCCCGTGGTTCCAGATGGCTACGGAATCTGTTACAACCCCATGGGTGAGCACATCAACTTTGCCATTTCAGCCTTCAACAGCTGTGCTGACACCAACGCAGCTCGCATGGCACATTATCTTGAGAAGGCGCTGCTAGACATGAGGAGCTTGCTCCAGTCCGCTCCCAAATCCAAACTGTAAGAGGCAAACGTGATGCAAAACCCCCAGCTAAAGGGGCTGTTCTTCATGCACTGAAGTTCCCAGTTCCTCAGAAAATTATTGAGAGCACAGATGGCCCTGGAACCTTGGAGGGAATCTATCATTTGTTTTCAGCAAGAGGCTACAGAATAGTCATCTGCAAATATTACTGGTAAGAGGAAACGCTGTCTTTAGCCGAAGTAGAACCAACTGGTCCTCTCCCATCAATACAAAGCGCACCCTCCTGTCCTCAAAGAGGACTGACGTATTATTTTTATGGAACTTACTATAAAGGAATACAGAAAGCACAGTCCTTAGCAGTATGTAAATCCATTTGGTGAGGCAGGTAGTTCTTCTCCAGGGAAAGCAGGGGACATTCATAATGTGATGGAACTACTGTAAGACCAGTCTTTCTGCTGGTTTCTGAAGAGTGCAGCATCTGTCAAATTTGACTGAGGATCCTTCTGCTGCTCCAGCAAAACGTCACCATTGAAGTTTGGCAAGGGGAGAAAGAAGTTCTTAAGTGGGAGCAGATCCAGGCTCGTTAGAGTGCCCTGCACTACTTATCCCAGGCACTCCAACCATCACATGCTTTACAGGCCTGGGAACGTTCCCTTTGCTCGTTTTAGGATGCCCTTTCTGTTGCATTGACCCTATCAACAACAGAACATCATTTGCTACTAACTAAGGTGTTTGTTGTTGTTGTTTTTGTTCTGAGTTTTTTGTTAGGCTTGCTGTTGTGCTCCTAGCCACGGATCTTCAGGCTCAGCATAAAGATTTTATTCCCCACAAAACTCCTTTCACACAGGTTTTCCCAGCTTTGACTTTATGTACCTTAATGTTTGGAGAGATGAGAAGGAATTGCCTGTGCAGTTAGCAGGACACTTGCTTCGTTGTACCTTCTTTTGGAACTGAGGAAAAGAACAGATGCTGCCCTTCTGTTTACCACCCAGGGGGCCACATGCGAACACCATTACATACTTCACTTTCAGAAACAACATATTTGTACATAATGCGTTATGTCTAAGTTGTGGACAAATAAGAATGTTTCTAATGAGGAATTCCAGAACATAGTCCTATTTCTGGCCACAGAGATCAAATCTGTTCAAACCAAAGGAAAAACAGCTGTAGAATCACATCACTCTGCTCTGATAAGACAGAAAATCTTGAAAAGCAGGGAGAAAGTTGAGAACACGCGGGCACTGAAGATGTTTGTCCACTGTGGCAGTTGTTCCTGCAGTAACACCATAGCACCTTTTCTGCCGCTCTTGCACTTTTCTCTTACTGCCGCCTAACCCATACTTGTACCAGCTCTATTCTGCAAGAGATTGATCCCATGACAGTGTTTTCATGTTCAGTTGACAAACTTGAGACAGTAAGAGGTTTATATATAAACATTAACATACAATTGTAGCATAGGAATTTTTATAAGTGCTACTTCCAATGAATCTGCCAGAATCCAAGCTCCTGACTATACGTTGTTTTGGGGTGTGTTTTTTTTAGTAAAACCATATGGTAATGAAGAATTCTAGTACTATTTCTGCAACAGGAATTTAATATTTAAATTGCACACACTCTAAGATGTGGCTGCTGGGACATGACCATAAACAAGCAGCATTAGGAGTCTGATGGCCTGTTTACAGGGAACTACGTGATCATAGTTGCCACTTTTCGGATCCTAGAACAGCAAGGGACAGGATGGAAGTGCCTTAGTGAACACCTATGAAGAAATTTGCACTAAACTTGTTAAGGTAAAAGAAAAGAAAAAATCATTGTAATTTGCTTCTTGAAAGACAGAAGCCAACGCTACTGCATTTTCCTAAAAGGATGTTATTTTGAAGCTTCTATCTTGTACCTAAATAAATCTATAAAAGGAAAATTTAACTGAAACTCACCTGCACAGCCAGTGATTGTATGAACTGCCACTTTTCACATCATCTACATGGATTTAGTTGATCTTTTAGAAGAATCCTGAAGGGAGTGAGATAGTCTGAAAAAAACCAATGGGAGCCCTCCAAACGGCCATCGCTGCTCTGTTGCCTCCTCTGCATGAATTACACTGAAAACTGCAGGAGGATACTCAGTATTATCATGACATAAGTGATGGTGTAAACACTACATAAAAGACCAAACCTTGCTGGAATAACATCTGGGTTAATGGAGGCTTTGACATCGAAAAAATATTCCTTTTGCCAAAGTAATCCTCTCCCCGTGCGGAATCAACCTCTTCTGCTAGGGGACAAGTTATTCTTCCCTGTCTGCAATGCCTTCAACCGCTGATGCTACAGTATTGCCTCGAGTATTTGAGACTGGCCCTTTTCTACTCTGTGTCGTTGAAAGGGGAGGCTCTCAAAGGAAAGTGCCTATTAAAGATGAAGCAGAAGTACACACTGCTGTGACTGTACCTCGGAAGGTTGGTCTGTCCTGGATCTAAATCTGGATATCCCACTGGCTTCAGCAGACTATTGCACTGAAAGATATACAAGACTCATAAACCACTTAATGCATCCTTAATGACACACCGAGCTGAAATTCAGATGAATTAAGCCGATTTTTGAAGTGTTTGAAAGGACGCTAAAATCATTACAAGGTTTTTCCTTTTCGAAGTCCTTTCTTATTGTACAAATTCTAAATTGTGCTGTCCTGATTCATACGTTCAAATACAGTTCTCTGTTTCCAATTGTCTGATTGTTTTATCTATTGTCTTAAAGGCACATGAAGTACAAGAAACTTCAGTTCCACAAAAACTACCCATTTGGAACAAATCATTTAAGAAACGCACAGACTGAAAATATTCAGATAACTCTTGGGGTATGAGTGTAATTTATGACACAGCCGGGCGGTGTTGCATGCTTTGCTGCTTAGCTGGGTTAAATACTGTTTCGGTCGTGTAATCCATGTTATGCAAAGTTTTTAAATGTTCTTTGAATAAACTGAAACACAATAAACAGATAAGTGCTACAAAAAGGCTTAAATCTCCTTCACCACTGCAGAAGTGACAAAACAACCCTTATGGGAGGATGTTTGTGTGGGGACAGCAAGAACAGTGAACCACAGTGTTCTGTCACCTTCCTTTTATTGTCTTGGCATCTCCATCCAGCCCCTCAAGTACAGGGGAGGAACAGAAAGCATCTGCTTGCAAAGCCACATATTCCAAAGAAAATATCCCATTTCAGAAAACTAGTGGCACAAGACTTCATACAAGTGTAAGATAATAAGGCAGAGCTCAAATATTTTTTTCTGCACAGCACCATTTAGTTAAGAAAAATCCATGGGATCACTAAGGAATTACTATATCAAGTATTGCAAAGATTTCTGGAAAGGTACAGCAAAAGTAGGGAAAAGGTGCAGATTACAAACAACTCGCAGAGAACGGAGGAGAGTTTATTATAGTGTCTTACAAGAGCTCTTTTCCTCTCCATAAGAATTACCTTAGGAAGCTTGGGTTGGAAGGCAACACAGACTGGAACAGTTTTTTACACTACACTGCTCTCCGTGAGATGAAACTTCTTCCCTGTGCTCTAGTTCTCAACAGATGCTTCCACACAGTTTCTCCAGCAGTCTGTCGTAACTGCTCACCCCTCTGGAAACAATCCACTTCCAGCCTTGTCCTTGGGGAACAGAGCTGTGATCTCCCTTCTGCCTTTCTAAGTTAACTTACAAGAGATAGACAAAAATATGTTTTTGTGAAAAATAAGTTATAGTACCAGCTTTCAAACTGAAACATATGGTACCACCACACCCTGCAGCCTATTGATGTCCTTTCTCATTTTAACAGAGCTTTTTAAAGTCTGATCCAATGTCCTTGTGAAAGCTGCAAGATGCTTCTTTATTCTGATGCACCTTCAAAGCAGATCCAGTGCTCAGGTCCTTCAGACGGTAACAGGATTGCTCGTGTTACGCAAATACTAAAGTTCTTAAAAATATATATATATTTGCCATGGCAACTGAACACGGGTAGTTTACTACCCATAGCTACTTAAACGCAGAACTTTAAACAGCCTTTATTCCTGACCTCCTAGATGAGGATCACTGCTTTCTACAGTTCACATTCTGGTTGTCCAGCCATTTCTACAGCAGCTCCCACTCCCTATGAACACAAACTCCTATGGCAACAGGCACAGATGAAAAGTTTAAGAAAAATAACCAAGATGAACAGAAACATCTCACTTCAAGCAGCTTTATAACGCAGGAGTCTGATTAAAGTGGCGATTGTAAAACAGGCAGCAAGACCGAGATGTGCCAGTCATTTTACCCCTTGTCACGACGGCAAAGGCACACAATGACCTCTGAGCCTGTTCAAAAGCTGTCCTGCATCTCCAAAAGTTCAGGTCAATTGTGCTTTGAATAAACACTTCTCTGGCGTTACACCTGAACTGCTGCATTATGTACTAGAGATACAGAAAGTGTCCATGCACAGCCCTGAAGCACTTTGAGCTGAGCCCTTGCCAGGTGAACCCCTGGATCGCACATGTCGGAGGCATCACCAGCCACAGATGGCAGGAACATGCCCCCAGGGACACAGCACGCAGAGAGCTGACTGCCGGGGTGAAGAAGCAGAATGGGACAAGGATGGAAAGCAAAACTTGCTTGGAGGAGCTCCGCATTGAGGTTGCTACTGCAGAACCCCGACCAAGCCAGTAACCAGCAGGAGTCTCTGCCGGGACGAGCTTGCTACTCCAGTTCACAGCGGGATTCTAACGGGACTCCTCAAGAAATAATTCACACAACAGCTGAGCTAGTTATTAGTCATTTGCCATGTTATTCATTTATGGTTGTCACTTCGTTCGTTCTTAAAAAGCCCTCCCTTGAGTTTTAATAGGAAAAAAAATCCAGTGCTTAAGACGGAGACTAGCAACTGAATTTTGTAAGGCTTTGGGCTGACTCTTACATGTAACCAATGGGCTTCCTAGTGCCATCAGCATCCCACTCAGTACAACACCAGAAGCTGTACAGATCACAGCAACCCTGAGGTAATAAAAGTGTAATATAAAGGAAGAGATGGAGTAAACATGAGATATGTATGATAATCTTGCCACCTACAAGAGATTCTGAGAGAGACACTCTTGCTAATTATACAACAGGAGCAGCAGTGGAAAAAAAATAGTCAGTGTATTTCAGTTTTTCCTTTGTTTTACACACACACTCCCCTTAACGGTACCCGTGCAGGCTTCCCTGCAGAACTGTCACTAGTGTTAGAAATCAGATCTTCAGTCTTCCCATCCATACAAAGTGCAGTTGGAATTGATTTTGATCTCCCAAACTGGTTGCAGAAAGGACAGGAAGTTTTCCTCTCCCTTCTGCTTAGCTCACCCCATCCTAGTTCCCCTCCCTCCTACAAAGTTCTTAAAAATTAAAAGCCCTACTTAAGCATGGTCAACTTGAGATTAGTTTTGTCATCATCTTCCAAACAAAAGAACCAAAACACACAGTCAATACCTCACCCACCCCAAAAACAATAGTTCAATTTAAAAAAATAAATAAATAGTGTGTATATTTCATGCTGAAAAAAAAAGAAAAGTCACAGAAAGGATTCATTTTTGGTTTTCCCTCCCCCGAACATGACACCAGGCATTTTCTCCCCCCGCCCTTGACGTAGACACGATGGTACATTCCAACCGGCAATGTGCATCTGTGTTGAAAAATGAGTTTCTAACTCCTGCACGGTCCCACATGCATCAGGGAGCATCCAGCTAGCTGCTAAAGCAGAGCAAAGGCTTTCAGGTTTGGGGAATGGTCCCTGCCTGTTCCTTTGGTCCGTCTGGTAAAAGGCTCCTCGCTGCTCCCAGGTCTCTGCTCGTCTCTGTTAAAACGTGCGCTCTGGTCCCCGTGTTTCCCACGTCACTGGAGCTTCGTACCCAGCTTGCGCTGTCTGTTTCTGCAACGGCAACACGGAGGGTCAGCGCAGTGGCCCCGACGCCGTCGCGGGGTATTGTGGCAAACCAGCAGGTAAAATAGGAGGATTAAGTAAGGCTCTGCTTAGCTCCACATAAAAATAAAGCTGCCCCCACCACAGTCTACAGGAGATTGGTCCTTCCTACTCTTTATAGTCCTAGAACATCCACTGTGTCTTAAGGGTGCACAAACTCACGTGTGGATGCAAGATTATAAAGATTTCTGCCCCTCTGCTCTGGTGAGAGCTCCCTGCAGCGCTGCATCCAGCTCTGGGGTCCTCAGTGCCTGTTGGAGAGGGGCCAGAGAATGATCTGAGGGCTGGAGCAGCTCTCCTGTGAGGACAGGCTGAGAGTGTTGGGGTGTTTAACCTGCAGAAGGCTCCAGGGAGACCTTATTGCGGCCAATAAGAAAGATGGGCACAGACTTTTCACCAAGGCTTGTTGTGACAGGACAAGGGATGATGGTTTAAAATTAAAAGAGGGGAGATTCAGGCCAGATATGAGGAAGAAACTTTTTTACACTGAGGGTGGTGAGAGCCTGGCCCAGGCTGGCCAGACAGGTGGTAGATGAACCATCCCTGGAGACATCCCAGGCCAGGCTGGACGGGGCTCTGAGCAACCTGAGCTGGTGAGGATGTCCCTGCTCAGGGCAGGGTGGAACTGGGGAAGCTTCAAAGTCCCTTCCAACCCAAACCGTTCTATGATTCTATAAACAATTGCTTGCAAAAAAAAACACGGACTAGGGAGCCAAAACATCAGTTAAATGAAACTTTTTTTTAATCTCACAATCCCCAGATTCATCTTCTAGATACAGTAGTTAACCTACCATTCAGTATTGCTTTACTCTGCACTATCCTACCCATGTATTAGAAAACAAATTAATAACTACATCTGACAAGCCACCTACAGCTCCCCCACTCCCCAGTAAAACTCACCTTGCCTCTGCTCTTGTGACTGTGTATTCAAACCACAGGATGTTCGGAATGAGGCTGGTGTCCCGGATTAAAAAAAACTCTGAAATTGGCCTGAAAATGAACAAGGTGGTGAAAAGGGACAAATAATTAGACTTTTTCTCCACCGCAATTTTGATTTAAAAAAAACAAAAAAAGTCACAAAAACTGCTCCAGACTTAACATTACTCTTCTATTACCCTTCAGGCTGTGAAAAGGGCTCCTTGATAAATTTAATCAAAAAAACCCCACAACTCTTCTTTTTTCTTTCCTTATACCATGTTTCCAAACTATACTACATCTAAATGGCTTTAACAATTTCAGTAGCTCATCAGATGTTCATTAAGAAAGGTCTGCTCTGCCTGACAAGCTTCTTCAGCACTCTGCCACACCTTGCAGTTTTACTAGGGCTTTACAAACACAGCAGTTTATTAAACTTCCTCTCTCCCCCGGCCACATCAGACAAAGATATATGTTCCTTTGTATATGCGTGAGGAACAAGCAGGTTACACAACAGTCAGTATGCAAAACTGGGACAGAACCCAGGAATTCTCATGTCTAACATGTGTAACTCAGGCGGTTCACAGAAGTCTGAGCAGCCCGTTTACAGTCAGGGCTCACACAGCTATAATTAACATTTTAGAGACTGAAGTGTGTTTTGCTTCAGATACAAGGTACAATTTTGACACTGATTGATCAGGAAAATATTCTTTTGCCAGGTAATTCGGCTACACCTGTGCTACCAGCTCATTGCAAGGGACTCAAATGAGGAAAAAGCAATCTGCAGACTTGCAGGAATAAAACCTCCACAAATAAAGAGACTTACCATGCAGCTATCCTTGGGAAGAGAGGAGTTAATATCTCTTGTGTGAAGGCAAACCAGGCTATGGCCATAATGCTTCCTGCCACACCTCCGTATAAGACTTGGCTCCAGGTGTGGTAAAGCAAATAAACCCTGTGGTGGGAAAGAAGAGTCAGACGGGCTTTAAAACAAGAGGGCTGAGGTTTCACTGGACCCTCAGACTTTCTGACCAAGCTATCCTCCAGATGTTAAAAGTAATTCCTTTTTTCTTTTAGCTAAAAAAAAATAAAAGGGGGGAGAAAAACTGTCTTCCTTGGTACAGCAGTTTTGGCTTAGAGTGCTTCTAGTTCAAGCTTAACTCAATAACCCTCCACATTCTTATTCATGTATCTCTGGATTACCTGAGGAACTATTACTGTTGGTTCCCACAAGAGACTTTTCCAAAGTCAGCAACAGGACAAGTCCCCTCCAAGCCACCAAAGCTGGGGCTAAAAGGTTTTTAAGAACACAGATGGCATTTTTGATGTGATTTTGTCGCTCTCAAATGTGACAGCATGAAGGCTGCACCACCACAGTGCTTTGACCAGGACTGCGGTCATTCAGAAAACCGTGTGAATGGTCTGGTAAGTTACCTGTGCACGTGAGCTACGTGAGTCACATTGAAAATGCTTTTCAGCCATATATCATAGAGCTACTAAGATCATCTTATCTGACCCTCTGCCTCATGCAGGCCACTTAGATTTCCTTATATTTTCATTTTAATTAGACCATATATCTCTTGTGAAATTATCCTGTCAGAATTTTAAAAATAACCAGCAATAAGGAATCAGCTCTAGCGTATAGTCAACTGTGCCAACAGGTTATTACTTTCCTATGGAAAACATGGCTTTATTTCTAGCCTGAATTTGTCTAGTTTCCAATCACTGGAGCTCATTTTATATGCATGTGTATATATTTTTAACCTACTAACAAGAAAAAAATTGTTACCAAAGTTTCGTTTTCTTTATTCATCTTAATACAACTAAATCTCGCAAGTCAAACAGCTATAAATGTTTTTATCAACTAATGCTCAAGCAAAACAGTCTGATAAGTGTCGCAAGGCACATGCTGCAGAGGCCGGTGTGCCGGGGCACGGCGCAGGGCTGTCATGGTTAGTGAGGCGGCGAGGCTGGAGCATGGCAATGGGTCTGATGGGGGTTTGGGGCAGGCTCGGCTGATTTTGGCTTTTTTTAACGTGAAGCACCACACACACGCAGCACCTTTGCTTATTTGAAGGGTCTCGTGGCAACACAGCAGCTTCTGCAAAGCTCTGACTCGTACAACGCAGTCGAGTTAGGTCAGAAACGCAGGATAACGAACAAGTCTCACGGCTGTCAAAGGCCGCGAGACTGTATGAGAGCATAAGACAAACAATTGCTCCATACCTACTATATGAGACTAGCAAAGCCACTGTGACGAGGCAGATGGACAGCACATGTCGCCATAGTAAATCCAGAAACCTTGCATTGTTTGTTTGGTGCATTCTGAAAGAGATGGAGAGCCATTAGCACCGTGGCAGGGAGCTGAGCAGTCCTTACCTCTGTCCTCACTACCCCCGAAACCCCCGGAACGCTCTACTCCAGTGGGGTCATGGGCAGCTCAATACCATCCCAGCAGCAACCTGCCCCACTGGCAGCAGTTACAGAGAAGCCAGAAGGCCACACACTTCTCTCTCTCTCCAACTGTTAACAGGGATTGCTGTGATGGAAGGCAGAATGCTCACAATTACGGCATTTGATGCAAAAGGCACGTGCTGAGCATATGCAACAGGGAGCCAAGACGTCAGAATCCCTCCATGGTCCACAAAGCTCGGAGGAACCGTGAGTTTTGTCTTCCTCCGCACAGGGAGCCGCAAGACAGAGCCATGCCCCAGCGAGAATTTCAGAAAAGCACAGCACAGCGTGTAAAACCAGTACTGGGTATGAGAGATGAACTAAAAAGTCATGCAAGTGGGCGACAGGAATCGCCTAAAAGATTGCAGACAACCCCACTGACAAAACTGAGTAGACACATGAGAAAGCAGCTCTTCTTTCCTCCTCCCTGTTCCCCCCCTCTTCCCTCACACTGGTGGATCATCCTGGCTTAGAAAAAGCAAATCAGGAGAGCTGGACCCAGATAGGCAGAGACCCACCCGTACCCTGCAGTTTTCAGCAATGGTAACTACCGTCCTACATTCAGATGGAGACAGACATGCTTCATCCACCCTCGCCACAGTAAATTGTGCAGTTCCTTGGATTTAATTCCGTTATGCCACTGAAGTGGCACACAACAAGGGAGCCATCTGTTTCAGGTGTTTCAACATATTAACAGCCAAAACCTGACATTGAATTTTTACCTTAAATAAAGGAACAGAAAGGAATAGACAGAGAAAAACCACATGAATTGGGAGTGGCTGGACGGCATCCCATATTTTGTGGTCACTGTTGAATGGGCTTCTGGGAAGAGAAGAAGAAAGAGTATGGTCAAGGTCTACTCTGTGCATAGCAGCTGGAACGCTCCAGATGTGAAGCCAGACCACTCTGCTGGAGTGTGTGCACATGAGTTCACAGGACACGTCTCTGCTCAGATGGCTCTGCCAGCCTTCTTACACCCAAACATCCAAAGCCAACATGAGGCAAAGGGGGAAAACACCCTCCGACCCCCCCCAGTTAGCATTCCGCTCCAAACTCAACCGACACCGTGGGCCATACTGTACCTTCGCAGGGCCGAGGCTCCCGGATTACATTTTTTATTAACCAGTTCACTCCCTCGTTGAATGCCAGCCCTCCCAAGAAAGAGATCTGTGAAGGCAAGACATGTCATCCTAACTCAAAGATCCACCTACTTATCAGGCTCTCTCTGGTGGCAAAACCCCAAACCGTATGTTTCTAGTTTTCTTTTTGGACTACTTAAAACCAATGGCTTCAAAATTCTCTAGCTGCAAAAGAAAATAATTTCCTTTTCAGCTCATTTTGTGTATTTGGAAACACATTGTGTACAGGCAGCTTTTCAGCAGCTGATACACGGAAAGAGACGAAAATGACACCGTACGGGAATTACGTTAGCATACTTCCACCAGCAAGTGTAAAAAGTGACATTTTTTAACAGGGCAGGTTTTAAGTGATTGTTTTTCCTTAACGACCAACAGGGGGAGTGCACACACCATTATTTGGGTAAATAGGTGGCTTTTTAGGATTTCTGGCTATTCTCTCTGTTAACATTTTCATCTTAGAGTTGCTGTCTTCAGTTTAAAATGAAGTCACATTCTGGACCGAGCTAGACTGGTAGCATTTATTTTTACTCTTTAATTCAACAGTCCGTACACCTCCCCTACATCAGCCCTGCTGCTGTGACCGAATTCCCAGCTGGTGACGACACTCTGCCTCCTTCACACTCCATCCCCTTCCACATGATGAAGCAATTTTTCATGCCGTGTCCTGAGCTATGGGTCAGGCTGCTGCAAAGCGTCGCTCTCCAGCTCAGCAACCACTTCCCACGTAAAAAACTGGGAATCAACCTCAACGCTTGCCTCGTTACCTGTACCTAGCGAACCCTTCTATTATAAAAAAAAGCCTATGAATTTGTGCAATAGTTACTCTAGATTATTCCCTGTTTTGGGTCAACAAGAAACTTTTAGGTTGCCAAAAATTAACAGCTGCCTCTCCTAGCTATCATCAGCTTCATAACCGAGAAGACCCATTCCCAGGTCCCTTGAGCCGCCGGTTCCCATGACACCATGGCCCTATATTAGAAATGTGCTGCCAAAATCCTTTCACTGGCCCTATTTTATCTGTTTACTAAGGGCAAATGTTACAAGAGGTTTATACTCCCTAAAGGAAATTTATCCATGACACTGATTCATAGTTACCTGTCAGAGCAGACAGAAAGCATTATGTATTACAAAAACGTCCCTTGTTGGTCATTTGGGCAGAAACAAGTCTCTTTTGTCCCTGGAATTCAATGCACAGCTGGGAAGTGACCCTTATAGACAGATGTGCTCCCTTGGGAATCTGCAGATTTTATTTCACACCCCATTTCTGCCTCAGTACTGTTCTAAGCAACCCCATCCTACTGCGTTACAGACACCACACGCTGCCCATTTTGCAGGAACCCACTAGTGCCATGATCCTGCTGGATCACAGGAGCGTTCCCACTCTGCAACAGCATTCTTTGGCTCCTTGGACACCTCCCTTGATGTTTTTGGACAAACAATGCCCAAAACATACCAGAGACTAACAGAATAGTCAGTAAAGCCTAAGCGACTTTTAACCTGGTACAGGTGATAAGTGATAAGGTGATAAGTCTCCTGCTGTTCTTTGACAGGAAGATCACCTTACCTGAGCTTGCTCTTTATAGACAGAAAAAGAAGAGTGAACACAGAAGCACCAAGTGACAAACACTTTTGTCATAAGGAGAAGCTGGGAAGGGAAAGAAGGACTCACCGTGTGAAGCTCTCTCTTGAATATGATGAGTGTTACAAAGCCAACAATAATGAATATTGGACCAAGACTCAAATAAGCTAAGAGCTGCCCCGAGAAATCACCTAGGAAAACAAACAAGAGAAACAAATCAGCTGGAACTTCACAGGTACTTGCCTGTCACCAAAGCGCGGGTCAGTTGGTGCCGTGAATCACCATGAGCAGAGCGGCAAACTCAGCACTGCAGCACATCTCCATTTTGCAGACCGGAGGAGGAGCCGAGGCGAAGGCAGCAGCGCTCACGTGCAGGTTCCAAAGCGGGGATGAGGAGCTCGGCATCCTTCAGCAGACACCCCTGCCAGCCAATTTACAACAACGACCATGGGTGTGGGCCCAGAGTCACTTTAATCCCACATCAGCACAGGCTGCTGCTGTGAGAAGCAGCATCTTTCCCTCCCCCTCATTTGTGTGACCTCCCTGTGCCAGCAGTTACCAACAACCGCTCCCCAAACAAATCCTTTCCCGCTCCCTTACAAAAATGGGTTAGTTTTCAGCTGGATCAGCTCCTTAATCTGTCTCACCATGTGTCTGCACGAACACTAGCATTAGCAAAATGAGCAGGAAATAAATGGTTTAACATAGTGGGAGACGAAAGAGAAAGGAGATGCTTTTTAATCAGTAGCCCACTTGTGTGACACCGAAGTGACCTCCAGCCCGCAGAGCCACCAGTCTGGTCCTCCCCAGGGTGAGCTGGGGAGCAGCGACAGGACATCACACAAGGTCATAAGGCACCTCAAAACCATCAGCTTTATCCTGAACCGTCACAGACACAGGAGTGGGCAGACCAAATAACAATATATTTCAATCTAAGTTACTCTCAGAAACATAGCAAAGTATTTGGAGAGAAGGTATCAGCATAAGCTCCAAGGAAACAAAAAAATTCTCAGAGTAATTTTGCTCCAAGATCAGCAACTGGCAACAGCAGAGCAAGAATTATCTACTAAAGAATCTTTAACAAGAGCAGTCACTGCAAAAATATGGTGTGAACCCTAGGAGCGGCTTAAGAGACAGGGTGCTTTCTATATCGATTCTCAGCGATTCAATGTTCTCCATCCTGTCACTGAACACAACAGAATCAGCCCCCCATTTATCCTTCCTCCCTCCTCTCAGAAGGAAACAAGATGCTTCTGGCAAGCTCGGCATTGGACTCATTCCGGGATCAATTCCATTGCAATATACTGAGTCTCCCCAGCCCACGCGCCCACGTTTTAAAACAGCACTTGGTAAAATGGACTTTAACCATTAGCCTCTGAATACTGGAACTGGGGAAAAAAACAGCGCTATTGCACCACTACAAAGTTCAAGCTGCTGATGCTATTGCCAGATAGTTGTGGTTACATCAGGTGCAGTGCACAGATCCCTCTCCAATTCCAGACCCTGGGTTAGATTTGGGAACCAGCAACACCATCAGCAAGGATTACTTACAGGACTTCTGGTTTGCAACACCAGTGAAATAAGGAGGAGCTGGAGAAAAAAACCCCAGGAATACTGGGTTTTCACTGGAGTGAGGTTCTGTTTGTTTTTAACCTGAAAAGCATTAGGAAACACTGAATTTGAAACTTTTCTTGCACCATGTGGCAGATTAGCCTCACACCAGGTGGGTTCCAAATGTATTGTGGTAACGCAAAGTGGATGTAGGCAGAGGACCGAGTCCTTTAATCGAACAACCTTAACACAAACATTTCAACTGCCCATTTAAAATAGAACAGAGACAGCAATAACAATATTTTGTATCACTGTGGCTAACAGCAATCAAGCAGAATCACATTTTGAAGCCGTTCTTTGGAGGGGAGGAGGTAAATAAACAAACAGCTGTGTAGTGAAGGCAGCACTTCTGCTGTGCCCGGGGACTTACACCAGAACTCCCTCACACCATCAGAAATGTATTCGCTAGCTGAGCAGTTGAAGGCAGAGCTGCACTAACTAAACCAGCCCAGAAATGATGGGAAATCCCCAGGCAAGAAAGCTCTAAGAGAAAGGTCCGTGCTGATCCCCCAGTGCAGAGTGTGATCGCTTGTGTCGCTCCTACATATTGTCACACTCCAGCATGCTCGGAGATTTATTCCTAGGGAACTGCAGGAGAGCTGACACAGTTTGAAATCCAGTCAGATGTAGCAAAGTGGTCCCCACCCCTACCTTTCAATAAAAACTAAGTTTTCTTCATTTTACTAAATTTGGGAATTTTGAAGCAACTCTCTCCAACCAGTAAGAACAGAGACAAAACCTCCAGAAAAAAATGCAAAAGGAAAAATCTATTTAATACATAGTTTGGGTTTTGGTTTAAATCCTGCTTTTTAAATGTCCAGCCTTCCCTGGACATCATTTGTGGCTCAAGGTGCAAAAATAAAGAAACCAACTACCTCGTTTTTAGGCACCCAGGAGATAAATAGGTGCAACAGTCCTCATAGCTCAGCAGCACGCTGGTTTTACAGCCTTCATTCAGCACCGACTTCTGCTCCGATTCAACATCTTACCCAGCGTTCTTTCAGTGGAAATATCTCAGCTTTACCACAATAGCTTAACCTGTATATAATGTAAAAATGTGAATCAACAGCACCCTAACCACATCCTACCGCAAAATCTAGCTTCACCACCGCTGCTTCCTATTGAAGCATCTATTTGTGGTGCTGCTGCCGGTCGTATGTTCTTCACTAGACGTATGTGTGCGAGCTGCGCAGACAACACGCAGCGGATTGTGTGTGACAGGCATTTACACCAGTAAATATTCACGATGGATCGCCATTTCCTCCACTCACACATAGCCTGATATCACAAGCTGTGCGACAGTAAAAATATCTTCAAGAGGTTTTAAATTACGGCATAAAAGGCGCGTATCTGACATGAAACTTCTGCAGGAAGATTAAACATAAAACCCTACATTAAAGCAGCCAAACAACTGAGTAATATCTGCTTCTCCCGACAGCTATTACTTAGTTACAAAATGAGCCCTGCCTGGCAAGTTACCACCCTAAACAGAAATCACAGCAAGCGTTATCAGAACAAACATTCCTATAGGAGCAACATGGGCTGATACCGAGTAACAACGAGAGTTGCTGGGCCAAAGTAACACCCGGTGGGTTAATCCTGTACATTTGCCCCTCCGGCTCTGACAGACTGTAGTAAACACCTTCACAACTGAGGAAACAGGAACATTCTGTGTCATTCTGCAGAGAAACGGTTTGGCACGCCGGGTTTCTCTCCTTAAAGAACTTGTCCAATGTGAGATGCAGAGGTCCAGAAAGTCGCAGAGCTTTAAGAAGCCCAGCTGCACTGGAGAGAGGAAGTTTGTTTTTATTTTCTTTTCTCCAAATAATAATAAAAAAGCCAAACAAACCAGGAACTCGATGTTTCTCCAGTGCAACTCACCCTACAGGCAGGAAGTCCCTGAAGATGAGTTTTAAGTCTGCAACACAAAGTCATCCCATGCAAAGCAAGGCACACGGGAAAAAACAACCCTAATTATACACACAACCTGACAGAATTGTGTTTGGTTGCTATCAAACAAGAAACCCTCAGACTTAGTGTGAGCCACCACCTTCAGAGTCGTATCCAATGCTCTGCAGCAGCCAAAAAGGCAAGAACGTTTTAAGAGCGACACAAGTTACTCTCACAGCACTACGAAAACTTCTCAATGAGATTCTGGTGTCACCACCTAAAAAGGGATAGTAAAGAAAAGGCAACTAGAAAGGCGACAAAGATAACAAGAATGAAACGGTAGACACTCAGAAAATACCAAATAACTCAGATTGTCAGCTGAAAAAGGAAAACAGAGGATACAAGTGTTCTATAAAGTCATGCATAATACGGAGAAACACAGCAAACATTTGTGACCTCTCACTGCACATGAGAGAGTGTTTGATGAAATTACTGAGCAGTGGACTTGAAAGCAGAAAAGAAACAATAACCACATTAAGTTACAAAGCTCAGCGCCAAAGACACTTTGAGATCCAAAGCAGAAATGGGTTCAAAGAGCAATTAGACATATTTAGGGTATAGTTTTTATATATCCATCCCAGGAATGACAATCCCCATGTGATCACCGGCTGATTACTGGACAGACATACAGAAGGAGGATTATTCCTGCCTACCTGCCAGCAACCCCATACTGCCCCATCGTTCCCCAGTCTCACCAAAGCACAGTGGCCGATACAAAAAGCTCCAGGACCAAACATTTCTGAAAGCGACACCAGGACAATATTTTTCAAGACTGTCCCCTTCAGCAGCAGCTTTAACACACTGCCAACACAGCCATCGATGGTTTCTTTGCTCTATGTTTGATCTTGACACTTATTATACTATGGGCAATATATTGACATATACTATGGGCAATATATTGACATATACTATGGGCAATATATTGACATATACTATGGGCAATGTATTGATGTATATTATACTATGGGCAACACCTCAGGTCTCCAGACCCCATTACTCACATCACTTTGCATCTGACTACCACAATGTTCATCCACTGCTTCTCATTGGATCTTGACAGCACAGAAAGCCCCAGAGAACTGAGCAGACACACAGGCAGTAGAGCTGCGGGTTTGGTGTTTGCACAGTATCACTATTGATAAGGAAAGGTTAGATAAAGACAAGGGAGGGTGAGCATCCCTCTGGAGATACTTCTCCCCTTCACAATGACAAGCAGAAGCCCAAGAACGGGATCTCTCTGACAGACAGAAATCAGCAGTGGCTGCTTCTCACCTGGTCACAGCGAGAGGACCATCGCTCTGGGCAGGTTAAAGCTGGGACGGCAGCAGCTCTGCACTTCAAGTCTTTAAAAACACAAGATTTTTTTAAGAAGAGGCGGCACCCCGGGCCGCTGGGGTCAGCCAAGAGCAAAAGACAATGTTTGCCACACAACAAGGCAGCTTAATAATTCATGTTAGTAAAAGCAGGATCTATTCCTCACCCTGGCCCCACTCTATCGGCACAAGGCTACATTAACTCCATGTGCTGTGCATACTGCCAACATCACCATTTTATAAATCTACTTTATCGAGAAGCTTTATGGACCTGGACTTAAGCTGTACAGAGACAGAACATAAAGAGCTTTCTAAATAATGTCTGAGCACTTTCCCCAAATCCAGATGAAAGTATCAGACCTGTCACCCTACTGCAATGCATTTTTCTAGACCAAAATAAAGAAACTCTTATATCTCCAGCTGTTTTAATGTTTTATTCCTTTGTCTCACTTTATAGGCTTCAATAATTACACGTTTTATCTAACACAAGTACAGTGTACATCTCCTCAATACATAACCCAAATTTCAGTGGTGATTTACCCCCTTCACACAATCATCTTCTCCATTTGCCTGTTTAAAAGCACTCAATGCAGAGAGAAAGTAATCACATTATGTCCTATTCTTTAAGATCTGACAGATAACCCTTGTGCAGAAATTTCAACCACCTTTTCCAAATCAATCCAACAAATAGCGCACAGGACACCCTGTGTATACTGCCAGGTACCGATAAGGAGATAAGACACAAAGATAAATATATCAGTAAAACCAGAAAGACTATTCCCCTGGCTCCCCCAAACTGTCACAATAATACATTTGACAAGGGGGATGGCAGAAGAATGCACAAGGTGAAGGAAAATGTAAGACAGAAAAGGAAACGCCAATGTTTCACATAAAGTGTCACAGAAAACCATACAAAACAGCCACACTAGGAGAGTGGGGGGAGAAACAATGTATTTCCAGCACCAGATCTTTTCAGTGTCATCACATTTCAAGTCTCCTGGCTCAATGGGTACTTTCAACCCAGATGATCTATAAGCACTTCAGTAGCTTTAGGCACTGTACTAGTGAGAGAAGCTTTCATCAGAACCAAACCCAGCTATCGAAACAGGACAGAGAGCAACACTTCATGGCAAGTTGGGGACTCGCCAGCAAAACTAGCAATATTGAGGACAGCATTAGCACCAAATTTTGGATTTTGACCAGGTGGTCACCACTAACACTCTGACACTTGGCATCCTGCTTTTTTTATTATCTTTGATGACAACTGGCTGCCAAAAAGTATGTTTTTTTCTGTCTCATCCAAAACCATCACAGCACAAAGCACCTGGAGAGGAGCTCCTGAAGACCACAGTTACTGAGACACTGTTTAGACAGCCACTATCTGAACTTGCTCCTGCACGCTGGTAGATCAGGGATTCATCCTCCTCTACCAGGTCCCCAGCACAGCCACAGATGCCACCAGGTAGCCGAGCCCAGCCCAGGGACGAGGCCACCCCGCAGATCACACAATGTCAGGGATTGGAAGGGACCCTGAAAGCTTATCCAGTGCAATCCCCCCATGGAGCAGGAACACCCAGATGAGGTTACACAGGAAGGTGTCCAGGCGGGTTGGAATGTCTGCACAGAAGGAGACTCCACAACCCCCCTGGGCAGCCTGGGCCAGGCTCTGCCACCCTCACTGGGAAGAAGTGTCTTCTCATATTTAAGTGGAAGCTCCTGTGTTCCAGTTTGTACCCATTACCCCTTGTCCTGTCATTGGCTGTCAGCAGGAAGAGCCTGGCTCCATCCTCCTGACACTCACCTTTTAAATATTTATAAACATGAATGAGGTCACCCCTCAGTCTCCTCTTCTCCAGCTCCAGAGCTCCAGCTCCCTCAGCCTTTTCTCACACTGGAGATGCTCCACTCCCTTCAGCATCTTGGTGGCTGCGCTGGACTCTCTCCAGCAGTTTCCTGTCCTTCTGGGGCCACAACTGGACACAATACTCCAGGTGTGGTCTCACCAAGACAGAGCAGAGAAACCATTCTTTCTCTGGGAGGAGAACCTCTCTCAACCTACTACCACCCCACCATGGTGTGGCTCCCACTGGCTGTGACACACCAAGGCAGAGACCTCCAGCACCAAGCCAGATGCCCAGTAGGGAGGAGACACCGACCCCACGGGGCTGTGGGGAAGGGGGCCACCCTGGGGGATGATACCGTGGCCACCCTGGGTGGGGCCCACACCTGGCAGCCCAGGGGCAGCCGCACATGGCCCGGCACGCCCGAGTGCTGCGGGGTGAGGGGGGCTGTATGGATTGGGGACAGCGACAAGAGGCGGTAGGCACGACCACGGGGTGTCCCGGCGGCGGGACAGACCCGCATTCCACCGCCACCTCCCGCTCCCGTCCCCGCCCGGGCTGGCAGCCCCTGGAGCCCGGCGCTCGCCAGGGCGCATGCGCAGCGCCGAGTCCCCCCGCCGCTCACTATCCGGCAGCGAGTCCCACCGCCCCCAGCGCGCACGCGCCACCCGCCGCCTCAGGGCGGCCGCTCAATGGCTCAGTATCTCGCAGCCGCCAGCACGGCCCTCGGGGGTGCCCCGGAGCGGCGGGCGAGTCCCGCCACGGGGGAAGCGGCGCAGCGGGGAGGCCGGGCGGGGGCAAAGCGAAGCGTTACCTGCGGGATACTCGACGTGAGTGAGGGAGACCGGCCGCCACGGCGCGGGGAGCGAGCACTCGCCGACTGCGGCCATCTTACCCGGATACCGGGTCGGGCCGCCGCGGCCAATCGAAACGCACTTAAGGGGCGGTGCGACCAATGGGCGGGGGCGCGGAGAGCCGTGGCCCAATGACGCCGCGCGGCAGGTGAAGCGCCGGCCAACCCGCAGCCACCCAATTAAAAATCCAACCCGGGGAGCGGCAAAACCAATGGGCTACTAGTAGCTTCGCCCAATAGGAGTAGGACGCAGGTAGCGGGAAAACCAATCGGAAGAAAGGCGGGCCTCATGGCCCTTCGCCATTGGCGGAAGGAGAGATGCAGATTAACCAATCACCAGCTTCCATTGCTGCCAGTTCTTAGCCAATCAGCGGCGGCGCTGGGTGGCCGGCCCGGGGGGCTGAGGAAGGGGCGGGTGAAACGGCCCCGCGGGGCTGGAGCGGCGGCGCCTCACAGCCCCGGGGCGGGAGCTGGGCCGAGCTGCTGCCTCCTCCGGGCCCGCTGCCAGCGGGTAAAAAACCAAACCCTCCCTAAGCCACCTCTTCCAAGCGTGAAAATAGATGATTTCTCAAAGAGATTATTTATAAATGGCATCACTAGGGGTACTACTATGTAACAACATCATTTCACGAGCCTAAACACATTGCCGCTTGCCCCTGGTACAGGAGTGATGAAGTGACCAAGTGTTGAAAATGCCTCTTTTTTTTACTTTTTGTTTAAAACTAGGAAGACAATGGATTTGTTTATAGCCACATCTCCTTTAGAGCTCTGTAAAGGACGAGCAGCTCCCGTGTGGACATAAAATTCCTGTTCCTGTGTAAACACGTGAAAATAAAGCCTGAAATAAAGAATAAAGTCCTTGCAGAACGTGATGTGAAAGTAGGATGATGATGATGCTACTCTGCACCTTTAAAAGGTCCTACAGACCTGGTCCAGGTAATACCTTTTTTCTTCCTCCTCAAATACCTTTGATTACTGAAACGACCCATTTTGAAGACCCAACTGAAATGAATGTTCCCATATGTGACCCCAGAGAACAACACTTACCTGGGCAGCCCGAGGAGAAGCGGAACACAAGCAGTGCCGCCCTTCAAAAGTGGATGCATGAGCAGCACCACACAGAAACACCTGCAGAAGGCAAATACACCCCCAAACCAAACCAAACCGAACCACCCAAGTTAATTCAATTCAAAAAAATACACCACTTACACAAAAATAAATAAGAAAGGCAGCACAAAAAGTGATAAACTTCTTCAATGAAAGGCCGCCTTTAATTTTTATATGTCAGGAAAGCACGTGGACCAGGATTTCTATCCCTTAACATGTTCCCCATGAAGTAAAGATTTAGGAATGGGGAGAAAACTCAATTTCCTGCGGTTATAATATGCCTGTTTTCAGATAGCAATTATGATTATATCCCATTAATTTCAACAGGCTCTTCAAGGCTGACACTCTCCCTGGCATCGCAAGAAGAAAAACAGCATCCAAATATTATTTGCAAAGAAGGAGCAAATATTTACTGCAGAAGTTCAGTTCATTGCGGAAGACTGCTACGAGGTAGCATGAGTGATTTACTGCTTTCATTATTCGAGTTAAATAAATCTCCTCCTTTCCACGCTGTTGAATGTAGAGCTGTGCTGGCAGAGTGGATTACATTTGATCTATGTACCATGACAAGCACTGAAAATTGTGGGCTTCATTGCTGCGTTCACCCACTCCTTCCTGAGCAGCAGAAGAGAGTGTCAATACACGGAACAGCCTTTGCTCTGTTCCTGCAGCGTAAGAAAGCACAAAGCTGCTCTGGAGATGGAATACACAGTCTGACACCGTGAAAACCAAGAGAAATTCCTTTTAACTCCTTCAACTAACATTCAGGGTGTGGCATGAGACAGAAATTTTCCTATTCATGAACATTTGCGTATATCAGAGTTGATGACAGGCACGCATTAATGCTTATTTTTTAAGCGCGTGGATGAAATCGTTAATTGCTGTGGAAGCAAACAGCCTATCTGATTGAGTCTGGTTTCTGTATCATGTGAAAAAGAAAGTATTTAAATATACTGTAATAGCTTCAGAAGAAGGAGAAGAGTGTTCTGTGTTGCTCAGCAGACGGGCAGCTCTGATATCAACCCACAGTCCTCACCCGAGGCTTCTCTCCCATCGTTTGGGAGTCTGGTAGGTAGGCTACAAGAACCTGGACAATGTTTAAGAGATTCTGCTCCTTACTGGGATTTTCTGTTATCACTGTATCAGTGTCTGCCACCCAAACACAATCAAAACACCGTGGAAACAGAAAAAAAATCTGGAAAATGAAACCCAAGAGTTTGCTCAGAGGACAAGGAGTCGCGTTTATTTTATAGCCTGCTTAATCTACAGACTTGTCTTCAGTAGAACAGGGAGGACTCCCCATGCAAACAAATCCCTGAAGTTTACTTGTTGTAACTTTAGGATTTTGTGTCTAGAAGAGCAATCCTTGTTTTATACCACCATTCTAGTGCCAGAGGTGTCACCACAACTGCCACCTAAATCACAAACCAAAGGCTTGAGTTTCTAGTGAGGACATTTAGAAACAAAACCCACAATAATGAAGGAAAGTTTTATTTGACTTGGAATGCCCACATCCTAGGATTAAAGGTATTAAAAAAAAATAGCCGCAAAGAAAAAGAAAGAAGCAAAACAAGAACAGATTTTTTTACACCTGTATGAAATCAAGAAAAAACAGGCACAAGTTTACATTCATTAGTTTCAGATATGGCAGAGGAATGTTCTACTGGAGAGGGGTAAATAAAATCCTGCTTTCCCACCTCCTCCTATGAGACAGCACAAGTCATGCTCCTCAAAGCCACACTGATCTCATAGATACAACAAGGCAGATTTTTCCTCACATTTTTTTAACATATTTGTGCTTTAAAGATCATAAAGACCCTCCTAGAGCCATGTGGTATAGTCTCTACATACATACTAAAGCACTGAGTATGTACTTTAACCACTGGTGAAGCTTGTTACAACCTCCACGTAAAAACTGAAAGTCATGCATATTTGAAATTTCTGTTTAAGCATCGGAAACTATTGGAGGATTTTATTTCATAGCTGCTAAGCCACTTTAAATCCCCATCAGTGCTAAAATCTCGCAAGTGTCAGCCCAGAATGATTTAACCCCTTGAGAATAAGGGTTCATTATAAAAAAAAAGGCAATTATCTCTAGAGACTCTACCTGAATGTGTATTTCATCTGCTACTACTACTACTGAAGAATTTCCTTTGCTAAATGCAATATGCTGGGGAAAAAAGGATTTTCTAGCGGTCTTGTAGGAAGCCAGAGGACAGGCAGTTGTTCCATCGTAACCTGTTACTCTAAAATAGATGAGTACAAGGTGGTGGCTGTTTGCACCAAGCCCAGCTCTGGATGGGATGGGTGGCAGCAGCCTCAGTCCCTGCTCGATGCCGCATCCACATGTTTAACATCCTCCCCAGCAAAGAGAAAATGAGTTTGTCTCACACACCCTTGGCTTGTGCACGAGTGAGTGTTGGTGGGCGGAGGGGAGAACTCAGCCTTGGAGAAGCTGCGGATGCTCTCCAGAAGATCCCTCTTTCCCTTCGCCCCGTTCGCAATAACGGCTAACAAAATCGTAAAGCTGCAATGAAACTGGGTTTCTTCCATTGGATTGATTAAGAATTTACAATTTCTCAGCTTAAAAAGCCGCAATGCATGTTAGTGTTTGATTCACAGGGACCCTGTTTGAGTGTCATCTCCCACCAGGATGCGAAAACCGTACACAAAGCAGACAGGCTGTCCCAAGCACTGAGGCCAAAATACACTCAAAGTAGTAAATAAATACACATAAAACAACTCTAAAAATCTAAAATTAACAGCACTGATTGTTCAGAATTACAATCCATCTTATTACATTAATCTTCACATTTTAGCATCTTTTTAACCACTATACAAAGCTGCTGAAGTTACTCTTTAAACCAGCCATACAACAGCACAAAGCACTATATTTTTTTTTCTTTTTTTTTTTTTTTTTTTTTTTGGCAAAGTAACTTGCTTTCAGAATATAACGCACTTTCAAATCACAGTTTACACACAGCAGGTGTGTCGTGCTAATACAACATCCTCTGTTTCTTCTCTCACCACATGCCACCAGGAGCAAGACACCTCAGAGACCTTCCCTAGTTTCAATTGCTCTCTTAAATCCTTCCCATAACAGTGTATTCCACGCAGCCTCACTGGGGTCAGCTGCTCCTCACTTCTGCCTCAGCACTGACATGTTTATTGCATTAATCTGGTCTTCAGGATAAGCCACATCAGTCTGCTGTGCTTATAGAGCAGCAGATGTTACGTGCTCCGCACTTACCCTCTTGCAAGCATCTCAGGAGCATTTATCTGCTCCTTTTACATCCTCCTGTTTATTTTTTCCCTGCTTACTTCCTTCCTGCTTTTATCAGCAGAATCCACATTAGATATCTGAAGAGGAAGAAAGACAACATTTGTATTCTCCAAGCCCATGCACTGACTTTCCACTCCCATGGAAACTCCAGATTCTTCCCCCCACCTTGCAAAAATATGGCTCAGTAAGACTTGTACATGGAACAGACACAAAGGGAAAACTAATCCGTCTAGAGAAAAAACAGCAAAGCCTGTGTTTTTGTGAACAGTCCCCGTTTTCTTCTCCCTGAAGACCTCCTCGTTTGGAGGCTGGGACTTGGAGCCATATGTGGACTGAAACAGCGAGAGAGCACAGGCTGGATCGCACTGTCCCCACAGAGGACTCAGCAAACCTCTGCAAACCCCACACAAACGCCAGGCCTGCCTCAAGCCCAGCGCATTCCACTGCCGCTGCCCCAGGCCAGTACCAACTCAGCCTGAGTCCCAAAGCAGCCGGAGTTCAGGCACCGGCTGTGCAGTCATCATCACTACAAAGACACATAATACACCTGTGTGCGTTTGGTCTATACCCAAAACTACGAGATGTTTCTCAACATTTACAGCCTAAAGAGTGGTTTCCTCTCTAGCAGCTTGACCCCAGCTCTCCAGCTACCTGCACACATAACCCCTTTTCATACACTACATCCAACACCTTATTGCCTTGCACATCGTAGGAACAGGCACCACGTTATACCGGTTCTTGTGCACACCCCACACCTCCTACCCAGCCAAAACCGCTGCTGGCTCATTCTGAAATACAGCAAGGCACTTTGATGGACATTCAAGACATTGTGCATGCACAGGCAGGATGCAAATCCACCCTCTCCTCACACCAGCTTGCAAATGTGGACCTCAGCAATCTCCTAAGCAAGGGTGACCATGGCACAGAGCCCATCATCTGGCCTGCAAAGAGCAGCAACACAGAGGGAACAGACCGACTTCCTTAGAGCTTCAGAACGGTTACAAAAGTCTGCGTTTTACTTCAGTGCTTTACAGAAGTATTTCTTCCTCTCTGGGAAAGAAATCTTTGCTAGTCACATTGCATGTGTTAAAACACATCAGGTAAAAATCAGCAGTAACGTCTGTAGGAACACAGCAGAGAAAGAACGGTATGAAAAATCCCAAAGCAAACAAGTCCTCCTTGAGAAGCTAAGGGTCAAGTGGAGAATTTACCAACAATGTTCCCACTCCCACACACAATCGTAAACGTCAGGGACCATCTCCCAGAAAACGCACAGGGAAAACAGGTACATATGTTGCCCTATTCAAGAGAATTGAGCAATAATCTGGGCCCAAGCAGTTCGTGGTTTACATGACACATTAAAAAGAATAATAATAAAAAGAACAGGAAGGTGGAACAAAGAAGAAATTCAAACCATAAGCTGGCAAGTGGTCCTGGATCCATCCCAGCAAACACTACTGGCTACAAAAAGCAGAAGGTCCCACCAGGTTGCTGTGTGTTGAAATAGTCTTGCTGCCACTGCTGAGCACTGCAGGTAGTTTTATCCATCTCTGGGAGGAAAAGGTCCTTGTACAAAGCTGTTTTCCTCCCTGGACATCAGACGAGCTCCTCCAGTAACTCGTTTTCAGCAGGCAGCGTTCCATTCATCTCGGGAGAAGTCTCAGTGCCCAGATATCCCAGGAGGATCTCACTGCGCCGCCGCGACAGCTGCAAAATGTCTTCTGCCAACGACTGCACTGTTGTGTATCTCACATTGTCCAGATCAAACATGTCCTTCAGATATTGTACTATCTGGTGCTGAGAAGAAAAAAGGAAGGTTTACAGTAGTGTGACCTCCTACCTGCCAATACCAGCTGCTCGGACTGCAGCAAGCAGAGAACCCCAGAGGGAATTTTGCATGTCTACCATCCAAGCAAAGATCTGCTTTAGGCTGGGTATTACTTTTGTGGCTAAATCCCCTCATGTCTCTGAATTAGGACAGCGGAGCTCCAAGTTAAGAATGCATTGCTGATGTCCATGGTAATATCCATGCAAACATTTACTGAATGAAAACAGCCTCTCATAATATTATCTACAAGAACAAGAGGATTTAGGCTTTCAGATCAAAAATGTAACTTGTAAGAGCCCATGTACTCTTAAACAACATATTCTTTCAGCATATGCAACCATAATCTTTCCTGCTACTGATGGTATCAACTGATCTCATCACACAGTTTTGCTATAATCTACAGTAAATGGTGCTAGGAATTCTTACCAATCTGCATCTCAAAAACCAGTGATTTTTAGAAGGCTTTTGTACAGAGCCAAGTTTCTTAATGCCACATCAGTCACCAAAAGCACACATCTGCAGCTTTAAGCCAGAAGACAGCAGATTACATACAGAAAATCCATCTTACCTTGAAGAAACTGCAGACTTCAGATAGCTGCTGCTTGGGCCCCAGAAAACCAAAGGCTAGAACAGGACTGACATGCTCCGATACGGAGTAGAAATGAGAGATAAAGCCATCTGGTACCTGCCACAGGAAAGGGAAGAGCCGGTCATTTTGGTTCTCAGACAGAATTAGCAGCTTGTTCCCCATCAACTACCAAATTCGATGCCAGAAAGCACCGTGCAGCAGTAACTTTAGCTAAGAGCTACTTAGGAACACCTCTTCCTGCAGAATTACATTTATCTTTCAGATCCCTTGAAGGATGACTAGAGCTTCCTATCCTCATGTTTCTAAACTACTGTTTCAGAAGGAAAATAAATAGAAGAAAATGGAAGGCAGCCATCAGGCAGTCTTTACAGACTATTTATAATCTCCCGACCAAGCTAGGAAAGCGCATGCGAATATCCAAGACAGAGCTCCCAACGCTCTCATTTCTCTTTGTCCCATTTCACAAGGGAAACCCAGTTGTACCAGCTGGTTGTGGGACAGGAGTTGAAAACTCGCCAGAGGCCACAGACCCTGTGGCAGCACTGGGGTTGTGAAGTGGCGGCTTCCTGTGCCCCAGGTCCGTGAACTCATCTGCTGTGGTATTTTACAAAGCCACAGATTTCAGGGAAATGCGGCAAGTAGCAGCTGTCAGCACTCAGCGCTGGGAAACCGAGAAGCCCACAGGGAAACTACAATTCGCCTTGTTGCGCCGTCTCTGTGACCACTCCTATGCTACTGTGAGCAGGGAGAGGGAATACCAGACAGGCAATGTTGCCATTTGAATCCTCACATTAAGAAAAAGGGAGAATAAACTCAGACTGATTCAATAAAACGCCAGCCTAGCACTGGAGCAATGACGGCCGGACCCCAGAGCTCTAAAGCATCACAAAGAATGCGATTCAGCTCAGTCTTGTAACGCTCAGATTTGTATTTTGTCAAGATCTAGCTGTTATCTTTTCAGCTTCAAATATGTTAGATTCTTCCCTTTTTAATTAATTTTGCTTACCATCAAAAGCCTCCTTTTTGCTTTCAGAACTGACCAGCAGGCGGTTGCTAGAGCCTACGATTAATGACGAGAGACCATCCGTTAACAGGATTACTTTAAAAAACAAACAAACAAACAAACACAAAAACCAGTTCACCAACACATTGCCATCACAATATCTAAGCAGTGGCCCTTTTGCGCCAATAACTCTAAAATGACTGACAAAACTAAGTGAACTGGAAGCAGATTTGGACATTCCAGACCCGTTGCAGACAAGCCAAAGTGTTTTTGAAGATTGCTAATACGATCCAACATCGTTGCCAACCACCCCAGCAAGCAGACTGTGGGCAGACAGCTGTTAAAAGGTGCCTCCCAACCACCCTCTTCTCAGTCTATGAAACCAATCAGTCTTAAATGCTAAAGCGCTGTTCTTTGAGCCTCCATGTCTGCTGAGGTACCACCAGAATGAATGGCCAGGTGCAAAAAAAAACCAACTCCACACGTTTTTCCCTACATTTTGATCCTCTTATTCTCACTCTTGAAAATACGCACTGCCATCTTTTAACACCTCCATGGCATCGCTGATAAAGGCCGCTAGAGAAATAAGTCTATTGAAGCTAACCAGCTGCTTTCAAAATAAGGAAAGCTTTCTTGTAAACCATTTACATGTACCAAAAGATTGTTGTTTAGAACTTCAGGAAAGCATGGTATTTCTACAGAGAAAATTCAGCTCGGCCAGGACAGCAGAGGTTAAACTCCTTCCGAGCGTCAGCACCGAGATCTCAGGCTCGGCACAAGGGCTCCCACTGAACGTACCGTCTCCTTGAAGCTGTCGGAGAGCCAGCGGTTGCGCAGCACGGCCAGCACGGAGGATGGGGGGTTCTCCAGGTCCTCAAAAGCATCCATGAGGATGAAGTCCAGCACAATATCAAAGAAACTCATGCACACCACCTGTCAGAGAGCAGAACAGTCTGAGAAGGGAACAGCTTTACTCTTTCGCTTTGAAGTGACACAACGTAATGAGCTGAAGTTGGTCACCAAGGCACGAGGACTGAGCTGTGTACGCTCAGTTCCTGGCCAAGAGACTTATTAATCCTGCATCCAGGAAAAGCCCAGTCAAAAGGCAAACAAATCTTACAGACCTACAGGCAGTAGCTTGTGCCCTCTAGAAGAAGTTGGGGGGTTGGGTTTTGTGTGCTTGTTCATTTTTATTGGTTTTGTTTTTAGCCATAGTAGTGCTGATGGCAAGATTTGCCATGAAGTTTAAACACCCCAACAGCCACTTTTACCCTCGCCCTCCCCAACAATACACATTTGCAAAATAATCATATTTCAGCAGCAGTTTTTTCACTCCTGGGCTGCTCCTATATGTTCGTTAACCCCCAGCTCCTCTGCAACTTTCTAGAGAGAACGTCTTTACCAACCCCTCTTCCCTCCAGCTCCTGCTGAGTGGTCGGCCAGGTCTCTTGCTTCAGTGCGTAACGCAGCATCTCCTCGTAGCTTTCCAGAAAAGCTTTGGGATTCTAGAAGAGCAGAGAAACAAAACACTTCAGAAGGTACAACAAACAGTTGTGGGCACATTTTACCAGAGTTTGACTGCTCTAGACTAGACTGGACTAGGTGATCTTTTGAGGTCTCTTCGAATCCCAAACATACTGTGATACTGTGATACTGTGCTCTGTTTTGAGCTAGCATCAATGCATCAAATAGTCACAGGCATACAGATGAATTTTCTCCTTCCAAGACACTGGAAAAATCTCTAGGTTGGGATGGAGGAATGAGGTTCTCTGTGCTCACAAGATGCAGCTGAGTTGTTACATAAACATCCTACCTTTTGAGCTTTTGTCATCAGTCCTATCACCATTTGTTTCCCAACCTCCCCAAAAAACAGTTGATTGCTTTCATCCTCCAGCAGCTCCTGTAAAGGGAACACAAGAAGTCTCCGGTGAACGCCTACGCCCACATGAATTCTGACTTCGAAGAAAAAAGGACAGGATGCAAAGTGGTGCAGTGCTGCATACATCACTATCATTAACCTTTAATAAGCTGGAGTCCAGAAAACAAAACTGCTCTCTTCAGGAAGTTTAAAATTAGGCTGAAAGACTGGAAGCAGCAACAACAGAGGTGCAGGAGCCACAGAGTGGTGGGGGGGACAGGCACAAAAGCTGCTGTTCGGACTCTAAACACACATTGTCAGGATGTGGGTCACAGTACGGAGAAGAAAACCTTACCCTCCCACTTCAGATGTTTGACTCCAGCCCAGTGAAAAGCACTTAAATGGGGGCAGCAGCTCCTGGACAGCTTTGAAATTACCCGACTTTCACTTCCCAGAACTAATCCAGCATTACTGACCACGAAACCCCCGCTCAAGCTGGGCACGGGGCCCAGGGGATCCTCCCCCTCTCCTAATCAAATCAATCGGGACGGGATTACAGAGTCCAGCGAGGGGAGCTTGAGCTGCTGCTGCAGTTATTTGCTCTGGAGGCACAAAGACTTTACCCCTGCGCAGGCAGAAGAGAACGTGCTACTGGCAGCAACGTGCAGGAACCCGGGAGCCTCGAGCCATTCTCACCTGGAAGGCCTGCCTGACGCAATGCAGCTTCGCGAGGAAATCCTGGTCGCTGTAGCAGCCCAGGAGCTCTGTCCTAGAGGGGAAGGGCAAGGATTGTATAAGTTTTTGTTCTCCTGATGTCTGTGCTCCTAAAAACTATGCTCCTCTCAAAAAAGAATTCCCAGTCTGTGCCTAGGAGAAAGTAACAACTGCATTCCCTTCACACAGCTTCCTGGGGACACCAGCACCTCTGCAAAGGCTGTTACAGCACAGGATGATGCCAGCTACACAGAACAGCCACACTCCTTATTTCCCGGGACAACGACCCTTTCTTAACATGTCCCGAAATCTGGGGCAAGTGCCCTGGGAAGTTGAAAGCAGTGGGAAGGGTGTTAAGGGTTTCCACCCCAAGGGTTTATTCTGCTTATAGGGCAGCTCAAAGGGCAAATAATGTGTGCATGCTGCTCAAAGGAGCTTCGACACAAGGACCCACAACTCCAGCTGGTGCTTCACCTCAGCGTCCGGCACGCAACTTTCCCTTCTTTCACTAACTGCAGAGCTTCTTCGTATGCTGCTGCTGGCTTAGAGAGGTGGAATGGCATCTCCTCAAACTGGAGAGAGTCAAAGAGCTGTAGGGGTGGCAAGAGGCATGGGAAGAACAAAATGGTCTCGTCAAATATTTGCAAATACTCACAAATCGCATACAAGCATGACGGGCCCTCTTTAGCTGGCCAACTTTTGTCAGCCCTGATTATTTCACGCTAAGGTATTTCTTTTCCCGCAAGTTTCAGAGCTGTTTCAGCTCAGACACAGCTCAATATCCCTTAAAATTCACTCAACCAAGCCACACTACATTAGATTTACAGTACTTTCCTAGCTGTTATGGCATATTATCTACAGTAGACAGGAAAATGACATGGAAATGCAGGTTGACAAGGGCTGCGCCACGCCCCTAATGAAACAGCTTTTCCTAATATCCACCATGAACCTCCCAAATTGGGGCTGGTGCTCCATGTCATATCATCTTCCTTTGCCAAGATGTGTTTGGCTCCCCTGCCTTTGCGGTTCCCTTCCAAGCAGCTGGACTGCTACACACAGCTGGAACTTGTCACCTCTGCTGCAGAGAAGAAGGAATCCTCAGAAATTGAGCTGTCTTCATCATCCGTCCGAAGCCGCAACGACCCGTCCGTCAGCGGAAGCATTAAAGCCTTCTCTGGAGGAGAGGAAGTGTTGGCGTTTATGGACTCTTAGCCAATGTGCTCTCCCTCCCAGCCCAAAACCAGCACCTTGTCACCTCTTCATTGCCTAGCTTACAGAAAAGACGTAAAATCAGAAAAGAAACTGGCCTTCTAATGCATTTCTAAGGCAGGTGCCGTACCCAGATCCAGCAGCATGCTGTCCGACGGCAGCGAAGACCCAAACTCCTCCTGGAGGTGGTAGGCTCGGTGCAAGAGGGACTCCAGCTTCTCGGCGAACTCCCTTTTCTGGGACTCCTCCTTGAACACACAGAAATGCCGCCCTTAGCCAGCTGGGCAGAGACGGACTGACAGCACAAATGTGGAAGGAAATTTTCAGTAATATGGGATTTAAATCCTACAATGCAGCTAATAGTGCAAGGGGAGGAAAGCTTCTACACAGCCTATTCAAAACCTCTGGCTTTTTAGCTCTACAACTTTTGTTTTCCTGTTGAAAAAGGAAGAAAGAACTTAGGAACTTTAACCTGCCATCCAGAAAAACAGGTATTTTAATGAGTTGGAGATAACTCAATTCTCCTGGTTTGTGACTTTAGCCTAATTTCAAGAAGGAATCACATCAGAAAACCTGTGTTGAATACAACACAGTATCCAGAACTGGATAACAGAGTCAGAGTCCTTGGATTAAGGTGCCAGGCATAAGCAAAGGTTACTTTAAGCAGTACAGGATGATTAAAATAAGGAAGGAAAAAATAAGACTTACATAGCATCTTGCGTTCATGCCCCTGTGTCTGCATGAATATCTCACCCAGAAGACAGAAGCATTAACAAGAAGCATAAAATCTATTTGGATAATGAATCAACTGGTTTTAAGTCAGTTTTAGAAATACTCTAAGACTCTTGAAGGAGAGACAAACAATATTTATCCAAGTCAAATCTGGATTCTCTTATCTGCCACAGAAAATAAATATCCCACACACTTACTATGCCAGGCCCTGTTTATAAGAGGCCAGGAACACATTTTACCAGTGAGAACTCCTGCAGAGTTGGGAGTTCAGCTCCTTTGAAAATCCCCAGCTACAGCTGCTCTCTTTAGTTTTTTGATTGTCACCGAGCCTTCCAGTCTGATCTCCTCTTATCAGAGGCCTTCCTTGCACAGTCCTCAAGTCCAAGCCAACAAGGTGTTATCCTAAAACACTTGTTTCTATAGCTGTAGGCAGAACGAGTTACGCGTCTCCCTGCCCCACCTGCTCAGTGGGCACGGGCATACGTAGCTCCTACCGAACTACCGTGTCACTTTACTCATTAACACAAGTGAGCCTCCACTTCTGCAGCTCCCTGGGACGTGACAGTGACCATCAAGATCTCCACTTTCGCATGTGTTAGAAAGTTACAGACACAGGGCAACGAAGATGATTAAGGGAGTGGAGCACCTCCCTTATGAAGAAAGGCTGAGGGAGCTGGGTCTCTTTAGTTTGGAGAAGAGGAGACTAAGGGGGGACCTCATTAATGTTTATAAATATATAAAGGGTGAGTGCCATGAGGATGGAGCCAGGCTCTTCTCGGTGGCAAACAATGATAGGACAAGGGGTAATGGGATCAAGCTGGAACACAAGAGGTTCCGCTTAAATTTGAGAAAAAACTTCTTCTCAGTAAGGGTGACAGAGCCTGGCCCAGGCTGCCCAGGGGGGTTGTGGAGTCTCCTTCTCTGGAGACATTCCAACCCACCTGGACATGTTCCTGTGTGACCTCACTTAGGTGTTCCTGCTCCAGCAGGGGGATTGGACTAGATGATCTTTTGAGGTCCCTTCCAATCCCAAACATACTGTGATACTGTGAACACTGCCAGGCAAAATGCTATTTTTTTCCTCTGCGGTGCCGTATTTGTTACAGCCTTTTCCTACCTCTGCTGCTGCTGGAGAACTTGCGTGACAGTGACTGACACGATGCTGGAAGGTGGGTTGTAAAGCTGGGGAATGAGGGGGCGAGACTTATTTAAAAGAAGAAATATTAAAAACACCCACTCACATTGCGTAAGGAAGCCACAGATACAGACAGCTCTTAAACAGAGTCTGGCCCAACTCTGCCCTTAATTTCCAACTCTTAACCTCCTACTTACTGCTTCCAGCGCTCAGGCTGCTCTTTCAGCATGTTCCCCAGCTGGCAAATGCAAGGGAAAAGAGGGGACCTACCTCTGGGATGTTCTCAGCCATGCTCTCCTGCTGTTTCTTGCTGTCCCAGGGCACAGGGGTGCTGGTACTGGCACTGTCCCTCTGCCTGATGGTCAGCGCCTGCTCCCACTTCTGCAGCGCCTCCTCAAACAGCTCCATGCCTGGCAACGCAACCAAATACATGCTGTGAGTGTTCCAGGCCACTCACAAACAAAGCAATACAGCACAAGTCTTTGCTCACTCAGACAATCCAGCCAAGAGGAAACCCTCACCCCAACTGATAAGGAAGAATAAATGTATTCTATTTCTTTCCCTTTTAAATATGGTTTAAGTTGGATTCAAAGTTAAGGAGAACATCCCCAAACTGGTTAAAACATCAGCCACATTACTTCCAAAATACTGTTCTCTGCACAAGGTGAGCCTGTCGCTCAAGGAACAGTATTTTGGAAGTAAATTATTCACTAAGAAAACAGAAATGTATCTTTAGGAGAAGATGGGATTTTTACAACTAGCCAGTGACTGAGTTTAAGTCGAGAATGGGAAAGAGCTTTCTGCTAGAACTCTCCATTGAGAGGTAGATGCTCTATGTCAATTTATACCCTCCTTTTGCTCTCACGGTGATAAACACCCCCCCACCAAGGGCGATGTTACCCTTGTGCTTTTTTTACCTTGAATGTAGAGGCTTTCTGCGCTGCAGTCACCAATGGCTCCAGCATCTCCCATCGCCTGGGCCTCCCACATCCCCGCTGATGCTGGCATTGGACTGGAAGAGTTGACTGCTACCATCTGCAGGAAAGGTGCAGAGAACAGCAAACACCTTTTGAGTTCTCTCCAAGGGCAGCAGTGTTGAGATCACACAAACACCACCAGTAGTTAAATCTGAATGATCAGCCATTTCCCTGCCCCGTGTTCACCATTGTGAACCCATACCCAGTATGGGTATCCCCCTGCCTGGGAAGGGAACAAGGGTTACCGGCCCCCTCCTGGCTGGGTTCACACTTAGCAGGGTGCTGAGAAGGGAGGTGAGAAGTCCTCTCCTTCTCCACCCAGCAGCTTATCTTCCCAACCAATTCACACTGAAGCTTCATTAGGAAAGGCCAAGCTGTACAATGGCGAACGCCAGGAGAGCATGGGTGGAGGCAACAGCTGGAGAAAGCTCCAAAGCAATCACTACA
This sequence comes from Columba livia, assembly GCF_036013475.1. Classification (NCBI taxonomy): domain Eukaryota; kingdom Metazoa; phylum Chordata; class Aves; order Columbiformes; family Columbidae; genus Columba; species Columba livia. The sequence continues at coordinate 5,451,580 of NC_088620.1, forward strand.
AAGGCACAAGGATTGTCATAGAAGGTTCACGTCAGCCCCAGCTGCCTCTGCAAAAACTGCTGGAAGGGGGGGAAGTGACCATAATACAAATAAAGGAACAGATTAGCAGCAAAAACACAGCTGAGAACTTCGGCCAGGGGGATCCCTGCTCTTTTCTTTGTAACCAAACCCTCTCCTGGGAGGCCTGAGCACTCAGATCCACATCATGAATTGGCAGCTTTCTCCAATTTCACACTAGTGCATAAATGTTTTTTAAAGTCAGACCCAATAAAGTGCTGGTTTCAAACGCTATCAATGACCAGTGTTTTCATATTAGAGAAAGACATCCAAATGTCTGGGCAGGAACAACCCCAGGTTCCAGTATAGGTTGGGAAATTACATATTAGAGAGCAGTGTAGGGGAAAGGGACCTGGGGGTCCTGGTGGACAACAGGATGACCATGAGCCAGCACTGTGCCCTTGTGGCCAGGAAGGCAAATGGCATCCTGGAGTGTATTAGAAGGGGGGTGGTTAGTAGATGGAAAGAGGTTCTCCTGCCCCTCTGCTCTGCCCTGGTGAGACCACATCTGGAATATTGTGTCCAGTTCTGGGCCCCTCAGTTCCAGAAGGACAGGGAACTGCTGGAGAGGGTCCAGCGTAGGGCAACCAAGATGATTAAGGGAGTGGAGCACCTCCCTTATGAAGAAAGGCTGAGGGAGCTGGGGCTCTTTACTTTGGAGAAGAGGAGACTAAGGGGGGACCTCGTTAATGTTTATAAATATATAAAGGGTGAGTGCCATGAGGATGGAGCCAGGCTCTTCTCGGTGGCAAACAATGATAGGACAAGGGGTAATGGAATCAAGCTGGAACACAAGAGGTTCCGCTTAAATTTGAGAAAAAACTTCTTCTCAGTGAGGGTGGCAGAGCCTGGCCCAGGCTGCCCAGGGGGGTTGTGGAGTCTCCTTCTCTAGAGACATTCAAAACCCACCTGGACATGTTCCTGTGTGACCTCACCTGGGCGTTCCTGCTCCAGCAGGGGGATTGGACTGGATGATCTTTTGAGGTCCCTTCCAATCCCAAACATACTGTGATACTGTGAAATGTGAACCTGATGCTAGAGAAAAGCTACCGTAATCATCTGACAGATGAATTCTTGCCCTGCCTCCATTGATTAATCGTGGTGGAGTGTTAATAAATCACCTTGAGATTGAAAACTGCTGATTTATTTCCTACAGGGCAGACAAGAACCCCAGGAAGGAGACGAGAACATGCAAAAACTGCCGCTGTGTGAAGGATGAGCTGTTTTCCCATCAAGTAACGTGAAAGCAGTGAGTACGGTGTCACGGACGCAACCAAGGGGGTAGGGGAACAGATCCCTCTCTGTGTGGATATCCCCACCCATGCACCAGCAGTAAAAAAAGTAATTCAGATATTTTTTTAAATCAAAAGAGAAACAGACTTCAGCAATACAAAACCCAGAGAGCATCTGTGGGAAGGGAATTAAATAAGAGTCCCTGCAGGGGGACAGAGGTCAGAGCAGGACACAGCTTGGCCCACACTGACACGTCCCATCATATCCCAGTTACCCCAGGGGAATACTGGTGCAGGGCTGCCGGGCCAGCACTGCCGCCTGCTGGAGACACACTGCGGCCAACATAGACTTTTGGCAACTTTTTTGTACTTTAACCCTACACGACAAGCGAAAATACAGCAATGCCTGCACAAACTGCAGGGTGTTGCTGGCCAAAGGGCTGATTTTTCCCTCTTGTTGCCCCAGCAGCACTAAGCAGGCGCAGAGCCCAGGCGGGTGATGCCAAGGGGTGTTTTGCAGTGAGCCGCAGTGCATGAAACTGCAGAGCTTTGCTTGTGCTGCGTGCTGCTCCAACAGCGGCATGCGAGGCTTTGAGCAACGCGGGATGTAAAACAGGTCTTGAAGCCACAAGCACTCCCCAGTCCTTCTGTGTTTGGCCTCACAAGAGGTGGGTATAAGCAGCGATGGCTTCTCCTGGCTGGTTAAGCCTGAATTACCTGCGTTTATAGGCTGCTTTTGGCTTTGGAGGAGGTAGAATGACTAGGCTGTGTTTCTTGATAGGATCTATCCAATTTTGGTAGCTAACTCAGTTTTAACAACCGAGCAAACTGTGAGCAGCCCCAGCACAGGAGCTGCTGGGCCACCCAAACCTGCACCACGGAGGGAAGAAAACAAGCTCCCCGTTGCCACCAGCCCCTGTGACAACCCAGCCTTACTCCTTGAGGGGGCAGAGAGAGCCCTGAGGAGTCACAGCCACGTCCCACACACAAGTCCCTCCTGCAGCACCTCTTTGGGCAAAGATGGGAGATTTACCACGGGGCTCTCAGCCATGTGAAAATACCAGGTTCAAGCAGGCAACTCCAGACGGTTACTGCGAGGTTAATAGCAGAACCCGCCCTAAAATTATACCATAACTTGTTCTGCTCCAAAAGTTTGGCATTACCAATTGACAAGCACAAGCCCAAGGACTTGATGATCTTGTTACAGGTATGTGCACTCACATCGCCCATTCAGCCCAGCTGATAAGGTCCTTACCGAGACGAGGCTGTGGGAGGAACTGGAATGTTTGCTGGGCTCGATGGAGGAAATCCCGCTGAGTGTGTCATTGCTCTTGCTGCCAGGACTCTGGACTCTCTTGCTGGAGTATCCTGCAGTTGGAAAGGTCACAGAAAAGCCAGGATTTTAGGCCTGGTTCATTGCAGCTGTGAATATGGAGGGGAACATCCCTCTGTCAAGTATGACTGCGGATGGGCAAAACAGCATCCAATACTTTGAAATGAGTCACAGATCTCCTGTATGCTCTGTTTTACTCTGAGACACTAAGAAACCTAGTATCAGTGGGGATCTGAGGCATGAATATTTATTCACTGCTTACAGATCACAGGAAGCAAGCAAAAGTGGAAAGTGTCAAGGAGAAACTCCTCCAGCTTCCCTCAGGCCAGGCAGAATACAGATGTTGCTTCCTTAGTTATTAAAAACGCTTAAAGACTTTCATATGTTTCATAAAACAAATGCTTAAGCCCCAAAATGCTTTTCTGTGGATCTGGGTCAGTCTTACTGTAAAAAAATCAATACAATCAGGTGAAGAAGCTGCCCGAGGCCCAGGAGCAGAGCTGGAAGGACACTCCCAACTCCCCACCCTCCCCTCTGCACCCAGGACCCCTGGGTCAGGCATCATATTTGCATCACTGACATCAATACACAACCAGGTCACCGCATGCCCCGGGCTCTCATTATCGGGGGACGCACAGAGTGACAGGTCCACAGCTGCACTACACAAATGGCTTTGCTTTCCTCTCCCCACAGCTGTCAGGAACTTCCCACTGCTCCCTGTACACTCTCTTCGCTTGCTCACAAAAGGCTTTTGGGGATTTTGTCCCTTTTTTGCAAGGCCAACCTTTCTTCACAGAGGAGACCCTCCTGGTTGGCAAAATGGGCACTGTGATCCCTCCAGGCTTAAAGCCACACTTCTCCGGAGCGATCTGCTTCTTTCGACGGCGACGACGCTTCAGCTGATGAGCTGCAAGAGCCAACGCGACTGTCCCAAGAGCTGTAGCAAACAGCACCTTACGCAGGCCTGGAGAGAGCCGCAGCTGAGAGAAGACAGACTTTAAACACAAAAGATATGAAAGAACAACAATGAAAAACCACTTCCACTACCCTTATTTGTTGTTTGTTTGCTTTTTTTAAAGCAGTCTTGAACATAAGACATTTTGGCATTCCTCCTCCCACCCATAAAACACAGCCCCTGCTACACAACTAAGACTTTGCAGTGGAGAAACTGTGGAGCATCATTTTGAGAGAACCTGGAGAACTTGGTCTCAGTCCTCATTACCAGAACATGCTGTCAAATTCATACACAGCCTGTAAGAGACGCAATCCAGGTTACCCAAATTCAGTTCTGAAACCCTGGTATGTAGCTGAGCTTTATTGCTCCAAGTGTTGCATTGCTACAAGTGGGAAATATATTGCTCTTATTTAAGATAAGTCTTTTTTTCAGCACCTTTGATGAAGAGAAAGGTTGAACCTGAGCATTCTCCTGGGGAGGGATGTGGGAAGCCCTTCTCCCCCCTCTCCAAGCCCACCCCAAGTATCTCTCTCCCACCGCCCCAAACTCTCCATGCAATTCTTACAAACCCTCAAACTACCCAAGTCCTCCAGCATCACACTGTCACACTTCTGTCCCTCACAACTACCACAGACAACCCACAAAGAGAACACCCAAGGAATACAACAGAAATTCCCTTCCCACTTGTTGTACCTGCCCGAACGTTGTGTAGACAAACACGGGGATCTCCGCCACGGTCATTGCCAAGGCCTGGATGATGGACATTCCCTCTGTCCTTCTAAATGCCATGTCTGCATGAGGATGTCGGCACCTCCGGGAGCCGCGAAGGGGAAGGGCACTTGTGGATGCTGCGTGAGCTGCTCACAAAGAAATTCAACTTTTCTGTGGCATCTGGCTCAGCGTCCTGGGGCTGCCCTTCATCCAGCGATCCTCGTCCTGCAAAAAGAGGAGAAAAATCAGCTGAGTGAACGCCTAACTTGTGCCTTCTTGTACTGCACTTCACAAACCACACACCAAGTCACTTGGAGCAGCAATGTTGCTAGAGCCAAACAGCAGATCTAAGGCATATTCTCAGCAACCACAGCAATTTTTTCGCTTGTCCTACAAACCAAAGGGGCAAATTTCCAAACTGCTCTATAGCAGAAGCACCCTTGGACTCAATAGCAGCCAGAGATTTACACATGCACCAGAAATGGCTGCATGTGGTTGGAGAGATTTTATTTGCAGTCCGCATACAAAAAAATTAGCACAAGTAACCATATGTACGCTTTCATTGTCAATACTCTGCTTTCATACAGTGCATCAAAGACCAATCAAAGGCGGTTTGCCCAGGAGGTTTCAACACTGCTTGAGCTTATGCAGAGCTTTGCTGGGAGCTGGGGAGGAGGGATGTACTTCATGTCAAGGACAGCTCCAGAAGAACGGACTGAAACCAGAGGGGGTCGTCTTTTAAACACCACAAAATTATAAACCCTTTGGCCCCGCTCCCTGCCAGGCCAACCATCACAGCAAGCTGACCCGCTCTGCACAAGGAGATGCTCTTCTTACCTGCTGTCCGGCCACGCCGGGCTCTGGCATCTCCCCACAGCAACAAGATAAACCCACGGTGGGTGTCACAGCCAAGTGGCAACCCCCCCATTCCTGGCTGACCAGAGCCTCACACCCCACAGCCCGTGGGCTGGTGCGACCCCGTGGGCTGGTGTGACACTGCGGGCTGGTGTGACCCCGTGGGCTGGTGCGACCCCGTGGGCTGGTGCGACCCCGTCCAGAAGTCACGTTTGAAATGGTCTCCGGGTCACCACAGGGACCAGGCATGGGTGACGGGCTCTCCCCACAAGGTTAAATGCAACGTTGAGGCCAGAGCGGGGATAAGGAGAGCAAAGGGCATGAAATGTTGAGCTCAGAAAACAGTCCGGGGGTTACTAGACTTGCCGGAGGGGTACAGGCAGCAAGGTGCCGGGGAAACCCCCCTGTCTGGGGCACCTCACCACAGCCCTGGGTGAGGTAGCCCGGGCACGGGGGGTTAAACCCACGGGCCTGGCAGGCCCCAGGCCGGCAGCTCCCCCCGGGAGCCCCCACACCGGCTCCGCAGCAAACCGGGTCCCTGCGAATAGGGCTCCCCGGGCCCGCTGCACCCCCGGGGCATCCCCGTCCCCCTGTACCCCCGAGGACCGCCGTACCCCTGTGTCCTGGGGTCTCTCGGGCCCTTGGCGCTTCCAGGGCATCCTCCGGGTATCCTGCACTTGTGCACCCCGTGGTACCACCCGCACCCCAGGCATCTCCAAGCCTCCCTCACTCGGTGCGTCCTCCATCTCCAGGCCCAGTTCCACCCGGGGGTCCCCGTCTCCCCCACCCCAGTGATGGTGCGGCCCGCCCGGCCCGGTCCCCGCGAGTGAGCGCGGGCGGCACCACTCACCGTAACGGGGGGGCGTGCGGCCCCGCTCGGTGCCCTCTCCCCCCGCCGCGCGCCATGGCCGCGGAAGGGCAGCGTCTCCTTCCCCCGCACCGCAGCCTACCCTGTGCGGGGCGGGGTCCACCGCGGCGGAGCAAAACCACCCCTCCCGGCACCCCTCCAGCCAATAGAAGCGCCAAGCTGCTGCCGGCCGACCAATCGGGACGCTTTCCCGGGGCTGGCTCGACGATGCGGCAGCGAGGGGAAGGGGCGGGAGGGCGGTGCGAGCGCCCATTCGATGGCAGCTGACAGCTCCCCCCGGCGCGGCTGCCCCGCTTAAAGGGGCCGCGCCCGCTACTGGCGACCCCGCGGCCCAACGCGCTTCCCGGGGCGGTCGGACCCCCGCACGCTGCCGCTACGACTCGGTGCTCCCCTCCTGCCACGGCACCGCCCGGCCGGTTGGCTCGCCGCCGGGAGGCCCCGCCGGTGACAGACAGCCCTTTTAAGACGCCGCGGGGGGGTGGTTCGGGGAGGGCACCGGTCGGCGCTATAAAGGGCGGGCGCACGGCGACCGCGGTGACAGCGGGGGCGCGGCACGGCGGAGGAGCCTCGCGGCGCCACCATGGACTTCAACGTGAAGAAGCTGGCGTCGGACGCGGGGGTGTTCTTCTCCCGCGCCATGCAGGTGAGTGGGGCGGGCAGGGCCGCAGCGCGTCGCCATGGCAACCGCGCCCGCCTGAAGGCCTCGGGCCTGCCCGGCCCCCGGGCCTTCCCCCGCTGCTTCCCTCCCTCCCATCGCACGGAGGGTCCTGCGCCGCACCCGCGGATCCAGGCCACAGCGGAGCCCTGGGGCTTCTTTTCCCCCGTTGGGTTTTTTTTGGGGGCTGCTTGGTTGAGTCGCAGCCCCAGGAGCGGCCACCTCGGGGCTCTGGGTCGTGCTGGGTGACCCCGAGCAGCAGCTGAGCTAAGTCGTGGCGTTGTGCTGAGACTGGTAAGGGTTAATAAGGAAGATGGCTCCAGAGGTGCTTCTGACCCAGTGATTGTGGCAAGGCAGTGAGTGAGCGTGGAGTTCTTGTTCTTAAAGAAAAGCTTGTCTTGTAATCAGCTGTGCCCAGACCCATGGGGGACCATTCCCTCTTGCCAGGCAGATGTGACAGAGGTGGCTTTGCTGCAGGTCTGCAGCCTGGGGAGGTCGGGCAGCAGTAGCTCCCAGACCCTGACAAAACACAGTGCTGATAGAGCGATGGGGTGGAGCTGCTGAGACTGAGCAGTAGTGTCTGGGTGGGCCAAGGTGGCATCAAGACCACAAACCTGAGATCAGGGATGCAGTGACCCCCTGGAGCTGCAGAGTGAAGAAACGGGGCTGCCCGTGAGGTGCAAAGTGCAGCAGGTGGGGAGATGTGGCTGCTGGGTCTGTCCACTTCTTGGGCATAATAACCGAAAAACTGCTCTTGGTTGGGTAGGAGAGAAACAGGTGAGAGTTGGTTGGGATCCTTCCTGAGGAGTGAAGTCACCAGCTGGTGACTCTGGGACTGGGCTTCTTGTTCTACCTGTTGTGTGGGGGTTGGTAAACAAACAGAGCAGTGCCGTCTCGTTCCAGACCTTCTGTGCAGTGGAGTAATTCTGGCTCTTTTAGGAACTGGTCTCCTGTAAACAGATATCACCTCCTGTAACTGTGCCAATGAGTCATATGTTATGAAAAAGAGAGATATTAACTACAGGTGCAAAATAAGGAGCAGATGGAAAGCTTAAAGATGCTGTTCTCATGCAAATGACCTTGGTAGCAGAAGAAAGGAAGAAATGCTGTAAAGAAATCTTATGTTTAGAAGCCTTATTGTAAGTCTCTGATAAGTGGTTTTTAGCTTCAAGGCGTAGGAAGGAGACAGGCATGGGAACAGTGTCTGCACACAGCAATTCTAGAGCGAGGAGGCGTTTATAAATAGTGGCTTCTGCCTGCTACACCTACTCCACACAATCTCATATGTGAGTATTCATATGACTAATTACAGTAGTAATTTCTTGAAACAAAATGGGCACTAGTACTTGTGAACAGCATGCAGATGTTTGCATAAGGAGGGGAGACTGGAAGGAAACGGATCGCTGAAGCTGAACACTTTCTGAAATGTAATTGGGGGGGGATTAGGCATTATTTGGGCTGTTCCCATAGAGTCCTGCTGCTGGTGTGAGTGAATGGATCCCCACCAAGAGCCAGAAATGACAGCTGAGATCTACTCTTGGCAATGAGGATTGGGTTTGTAGCACTCTCTAGCACAGCAGATCTTCCAAGAAGGGAATAAGACCTGCCTAGAATAAGCTCTGTTTTCTATAGCATTGGAGATGCTTTCTTTGGCTCCGGGCGTTTAACAAAGTGATGTTTTACTGGAACTGCAGCGACTGGGAGATAAATGGACTGGCCATTATGTGCTGTGCCACTCAGACAGCATTAGCTATTGGTGTCTGGCTGAGATGTCTGGCCAACACGCGAGAGCTCAACTCCAAGTGGAAGAAGAGCTGCTCAGGGAGGGTGAAGGAGGTAGAACATGGTCAAGCCACCACTTCTGAGGTAGTTTCTTGAGCTTTGGGGCAGGAGCAGTCCTGGTTTGAAATCTCTTGAATATAACCTAGTGTAGGTGCTGACTGAAGGATTTTGGACTAGGCTTGACCTTAATCGTGACCAAAAAAGCCCCTCGACAAACTGCTCTCTTCTTTATAGGGCTTGTCTTAGTTCAGGCACTGGTTAGCAGGACTCCTACCTGGGGAGAAGTGGGGCAGTTTGAAGGGCTCATGTGCTCCTGGGTGAGCAATCCTGTACCGATCTGCACCAGGACAGAGGTGGCCATGACAAAGATGCTGTACAAACAGTAACTATCTTACCAGGCTTGTGTATGCTTTTCCCTGACCAAGCAGTGCCCTGTGGGCTTCATGGCATCTCTGATGTTCTTTGGAAAAAAAAAACAGGTAGTAGGAGTAGATGAAGCAGAGGAGTGCTGGTCAGCACTGCTGCCTTTGGAGTGGAGATCAAGCTTCTAGGCTTGGGCAGCTGCAAGAATAAAGAGCTTTTGTAGGATTTAGCATCACACTGGAGGATGTGCTGCATTGACACTTGCACCACCAGGCACAGCTGTGGATTAAGTGTCTTCAGAGGGGCTGCAGCCCCTGACAGCTCTGGCACCTGCAGACAGACTTCAAACAGGTCACACTCTGCGTCTTCCCTGAAGAAGAATAAGGCCCTTCCCCTTGATCAGCTGCGCCTTCAAGTTTCCAATAAGTGGGTTTGATCCCAAATCTCTGCAGAGGAAGCTGTGCTGATAGTTCCAGCTTCCCTACAGAACTGGCATCTCTCTTTCCAAAGGTAACACATTGGATGTCTCTGTTCTAGACAGGCTGCAAGCCAGGCTCTCTCAGGGATGTCTGGAAATAATTGTAGGTGTCTGTCTTTTGTCAGTTTTGATGTAAACTGTCTGTGGATGAAATTGCCCAAGCGTGAGTACAGCTTTTGGGTGCTTGTCCCACTGCTAATGGAATTACTACTAGCAGCTAGAGGTTGACTTTATCTTGAAACTCCTGAAGAGAGAGAGACTCCCCCATCTCCCTGAACTCTGCTGATAGAAGAGACTTTTCCCCTCTGCTTGCTGACCTTGCTGGGGTTGATAGCTTGGTTACTGGACACCTAAAAAGTAAAGAGAACAGAGGTGACTTAAGAAAAGTGTTTTGAAGGCTAGAGATACGGGCCAGGGCATGTTTCCATTTGAAACACACCTATGAATCCACAAGGGCAATATTTTTTTCCTCTCCTAAATGCCTTGCTCATGAGTTAACCAAGCTGTCCTGTTAATGGCTTCCTTCTGTCCTCTAGCACAGTTTCACTTGGCTCACAGCCTCGCTTTCCTGACTCCTGGTGACCAAATATTTGAAGCATATTCTGCGTCCGGTCCAGAGCTGTTGAAATTCAGGTGGTTTTTAGATAACGAGTGGCTACGGCTTCTCTCCTAATGTGACCTTTCAAAAGCTTGGAGGTAGATTTGCCTGTACTGATTTTGTTGTGTCTCCAATCATCCAAAGAGCAAATGTTACCATAGTCTGGGCATTATGGGCTTCAGAAAATCCAACAGCCCAAATCTACTGGCAGATACAGGAGTCTGTTCCTGGTTTAAGACCCTAGTTTTATCTTTGTGATTTAAGGTGAAAAGTCATAAGTAATGTCAAGCTGGAAAAACTGTGGACCCTGCAAGTGATGCAAAGGCCCGAACTCTGCCACCAGATCATCCTCAAGGGGTCTGAAGCTTCCCGCTGAGAGCCCATGGCATCCAGGTCTGGGCTGCTGGACAGGAGAGGGATGGAAGAAATCACTCAGGCTTGGAAGAGACACAGGTCAACTCGTGGTGCATTGTGCAAAACAGCTGTGGCATTGGCATAACTCGATGGGAACACTGGGATTTTATTCCCCTTGTTTTGAAGGGGAGAAAGGTGTTAATGCTTTCAGCAAAGAAAACAACGTGTGCTATTTTAAAACCCAACCTTGGTGGCCTTAAGTCTCCAGAGCTGTAGGCGCAGCCTCTTTGATATTGTAGCTGCAGCACAGAGGGCGCCATCCAGCTCTATTTGCTCACCCTCCTGACATCCCAGTAGCATCTCTACCAAATCACTTGGGGAAAGAAGAGTTTTTCCCCAAGCAGGCAGCTGCCCAAACTGCAGTCTGGCAGGTTCTTGCTTCTTTTGGGCTTGTCACCCAAGTGCTGCTCTCCCAACTGGCCAGCCTGCTTGTCCACATGGGCTCTGATAATGCATCTGGTGTTCCTGCTGGCCAGCCAAGCCTGCCTGCCTGAATTATTGATGCCCTGGAATGCAGCACGGCTCTCCTCTTCCTGGAGAGCGAGAGTGGCACTTGACAAAAGGCTGCCCTGCATTATTAATCACCTCCTCAGGTTCCCTGTGCAGAGACGGGACTGGTGCTCAGCTGGGTCAGCTGCGGGGACGCTCCCTGCAGGGCAGGATCCGCGGAGCCTCTCAGCATCGCGACCTGGCACGTGATCCCAGGATGCAGACCCTGGAACTGGTGCAGGGCAGGACTGTTGGCCCAGCCACCAGGTTCTGGAAAACAAAAGGGAGTAGTTCTGCTGCAGCAGGATGGAGGAGCTCAGAGTTCTTGCCAGGCATTGCAATAGCAAGTGCTGTGACTGCCCTGACCTCTCCCAGCTGGAAATGCACCAAGTGTGTAGGTCAACTTGATGCAACCAAGTTAACGCTCCAGTTTGTGGCAGTCTGGAGTATTTGGTGCTACAAAAGACACTGATGTCTCTAGTCCAGGAGCAGCAAGACACAGAATAATTTTAATCTGTCTTTTTGCAATCAGGGGGCACGAGTGTATGATCAGTTCGTCTGTTCTCCTGCATCTCTTGGCCTCACAGTGAAATCTTTGTTCAATGGGGAGGAAAAATAATGAAATTTCTGTTATAAAAATAAATTCCTAGGAACAGAAATCCTTTGTGGGGCAGTTCTGCCTGAAATGCTTGAATAGCCATACTTCATAAACTGCGGTTGTTTTGTCCCACATTTCACTGCCGATACTGACTTGGGCAGCCACATAAGAGGGGATCAGCAGCTGAGACCTGTTGCCACCTGAAATCTCGGTTCTCCACTTGAACCAGCTCATGGGATAAGGTAGTGTAACTTACCTCTAATCTCCTCCGCTGGCCGGGCTTTCATGAGAAGCTTCATTCGATCTCACTGCAAGCTGCTCCTGCGAGAGGTGGTCCTGCGCTCCCCTGCACCTGAAGGCACATTCCCAGTAGCGCTGTGAAGTCGGGCAAGTTCTCTGATCCACCTAAAATTCATGTTGGAGTTTAAGTTGAGCTGGATCAGTGACTCCGCATGCACAGACAAGGAGAGGTGTGTTACAGGGGAGGAAAAGAGCACCCTTGGCAGCGACCTGCAGTTTGGTGGTACCGACTGCCCCAAAGCTGTGCCTGGGTCTGGACTTTGCAGTGTAGCTGACTGCTGGGCAGGGAGACATGAAGGTAATTAGGTGGAAATGGAGTAACAGCCTCCTGTGCCTTTGCACCCACCTCATGACATTCATGCTCTGCTTTCCAACCCTAAAGCAAGCCTGAATAAAAGCTTGTTTTCTGGCCTGACCCTTTGGAGCCACAGGTTACGGAAAATAGCCACAAAGGACAGTGATGGAGATGCTTCTTGTGAATATTGCGAAAGACCCCAGAGCAGGAGAGATTTGAGAGGGCAGCAGCACTGTGGAGATGCTGGAGGGCTTCAGCAGCGATCTGACTGCAGCAATGCTGTAAGAACCTGACAAGAAACTGGGTTTAGGGCTGCTCCCGGGCAGATGCTGGTGCAGGATGCGTCTAAACTGCAGGGAGAAGAGCTAGAATTGAAAGTGAGACCTCAAAAAGCTGTCTGGGAAAGGGGGGGGCGAGGGAGACTCTTATACTTGCATCAAGGAGTCTTGGCTTGTTTAAGAAAGCTCTTAAACAGATGACTCAAAAACTGGTGCCAAATACCTGGGAAGCCCCGGTTTGCTGCATGGCCGTGACTCAGCCCAGCCTGGCAGCGCCTGGAAACAGCCCTGGGCTTCCAACAGCGACAGAGGGAGGGAGGCTCAGCCTCTCATGCATGGCTGATAGTTGCGTGTGTCCCCAAAGACCGTCACAGACCTTGGGTACAAAGCAATACAAACACTCATCTTGAATCTGCTTTTAGCTGGTAACCAGGGGCTGCTGGTCCCAAGGAAGAGGCTAGTGAAGCAACCCCTGGTCACACACGGCTGCGAGTCCTCTGTCCCCACGGGGCTGCTGGAGGGAGCGTGGCTGTCCCTGCGCTTCGGTAGCCGTCACCACCACCACCAGGCAGAGCGGTTCACCGACTCCAGCTCAGTCTTGCCCAAGCAGGTCGCTGTGTAAACATACCTGCAGGGCTTGTGTATCTCAGACATCTAGTAACATTTGCGCAGGGCTGGTAACAGGACTCCTAAAGCCTATTAACCTGCCTCACGTGCTGGTTCTGGGTTTGCTCCTTATCTCAATTTGTTCCCAGCATTGTACTGGATGTGAATGCAGCTGGGGCTGCTGGGCAGCCACTGATCTTGCCAGAAAGTCTTTGTGGGGCAGCAGACAGCAGGCCCAGAGCCATGAAAAGGGTATCTTGGCCCATCTAGAGCTGAGCCGTGGGACAGGGGAGGAGGGAGGAGAAGGTACAAGTGGCAGAATAGACAGGAGCTGTATTTCTCCTAAGGGCTTTAGCCGGGCTTTAATCTCTTGGCACCTGACTCTACCAGGTATTGTACAGTACCGTGTCCTGATAACAGTGGCACCAGAGGCCAGCAACAAGGGCTCAAAGGACAACTGCAACCTCCCAAGTGCCACAGCTGTCTAAAGAGGTCTTTTAGTATACTCCAGCAAGATGCTGGTTCCATCAAGAGCAGCAAATTGTGCTTAAAAATACACTAAAGTTGGCCAGCTTCACTGAGAGGAGCAAGTGGAAAATGGGGATGAGATGAAAGGGAATGGGTGCTCAGAAATCCCCCAAGGAAGCAATGGGGGTGTCCAGGCCACCTGGTGCTGTACCTCCAGACTGACAAATCTTGCTTGTCAGCTGTCACTGCCCAGGATGAAAACACTGAAGACTTGCACAGCAAGTGCTGTAGCAAAACCCATGTTGCGTGCATGCATGCTTGTTAACTAAGAAGAGAACAAAGTGTGACTTGTGAGGTGGACGTGGCGTTTCTGATCCCATTGGGTTTTGTAGAGTTGGTTAGGAGAAAGTGAAGGAAGCTGGATGCTGCACGAAATACTGCAATATATGCGTACTTGAATTTGATTCCTCACAACTACAGTATTTTTGCATCAGACCTTATTAAAAGCTGCATATTCTGGACCAGCTCTCAAACATGGGCTCTGTTTTTAGCTCAGTGCTTTTTTCCACCCTTGGGCAAATTTTTGTCCTTTTCCCCTGAAAGATGCCTGGGAACAAAGAATGACACCTTGAAGGCTTTTTAGCTCCACTCCAAGATAAGTGCATGAGACAGAATAAGCTTTCGTGTCTCTTAATAGCTCTATAGCACGCTATAATTTTGCTTTAATACAACAGACCTTCTAACGACTACTGCTCCTTCTTGCAGTTTACTGAAGAAAAGTTGGGCCAGGCTGAGAAGACTGAACTAGACGCCCACTTTGAAAACCTTCTGGCCAGGGCAGACTGCACAAAGAACTGGACAGAGAAGATCTTGCGTCAGACTGAGGTTCTGCTGCAGCCAAACCCTAGTAAGTCCAGCTTCTAATGTTCGAAGGACAAATATCACTTGCAGCTCAAGCAATGTTAAAAGACGTGCCCTCTGGCAGACAGCCCTGTTGCATTGAGTTTGTGGGGGTTGGAAGAAACCTGTCTTTGCAGGGCCTCTCCTTCCTTTACTGCGTAGCCAAAAGATGGCTGGCTGCTGCCTCCCCGAGCCTGGCAGCGTTCCTGAGGGCTGGGACGTGGTTGGAAGGGAGGTGACACCCCCCCAGTGCATGGTTGAGGAGTGCATGGGGTGTGCCACCATGAATGCCAGCTCCAGGGGCCCCTCCTTCATCCTGTAACCACCCGTGACATCCTCATTCCAGGTGCCAGAGTAGAAGAATTCCTCTATGAGAAGCTTGACCGGAAGGTGCCTTCCCGGGTCACCAACGGGGAGCTGCTGGCACAGTACATGACAGAAGCAGCGAATGACTTTGGGCCAGGAACACCTTATGGTAAGTAAGCCTGGCTAATTAAACCCCCCTGGGAATCCATCCCTTCCTAAGAGGGGATCCCCACTACTATGATGGGTTAAAACTTTCGCAGTGCGCCTCTTGAAGGGGGCAGGGTGTCCTGCTCCCCCCATGGCACCCTGCCTGTTAGTGTGTCCAAGCAGATGCCAGAGAAGGGTCTTCCCTAGCACAGAATCCTGGAGCAGGAAGGCAATTCTTACTGCACAGTAAAACATGCTCTGTGCTGTGGGAGGAAGGGGCCGGGGTCTCCCTATTCCTAAAATAATCCTCAAGTCCAGCAGAGCTAGAGAAGAAACAAAGACACACAGATCCAGGGTAGTTCATAGAACTGGTGACAGGACACAGAAACTATTCTGTGCTATTTCTGTGTCTTTCTAAACTAGCCTGAACAGGGAGTTGCTTTAGCTTTGTGCAGTTTTAGTCTAAGGTGATGTCTAAACTGCACAGGGCTTCTCTAAACTCTGAACAGGAGAACCATCCGTTAACTGTGTCTTGCAGATGGAGGGTGAAAATCTTTCTCCAGCAGAAAGAGAACAGAAAAACAGACTGGGGAGGGTTGGTGCTTGGCTACAAGCCTCAACAGGCCCCTTCCTGACCACACAGAGTATCCTTCTGCTCCTAAATCCTAACAGTTGCCCCTTCCTGGGGGAATTTGGGGCTTCTTTAAGCAGCAGACCTGCACAGAAGCACAGCCTTAACTTCCAGCTGCCCTTGCCTCTGCCATGAGCTTTGTACTGCTCTCCAAATCAATAGTTGTTCAATAGTGAGTCCTGCAGAACAGCTGTAGCTGCATCTATAGCCAGCACTGCCTAATCAACTTATTTTTTTCTGCTCTGGTGCTTTTTAATTTGCTGCTCTGTTCCTGTGCCTCTGTTTTATGAGACAAACAAAAATCATTCTGCGCAAGCAGGTGTAGCAGTAAAAGGACATCAGCAGAGTAAGTGCCTCAGCAGATAGATAAAATCAAAGCTGCACTGGGAGCAGCTGAGAAGAGGCCTCAAGCTAAAGGCAGATTGTAGTTAGGAATGAGGCTGATGTGGTGTGGGCATGGTCACCTTGGCCAGACAGGGTACACTGCGCCTTTGTTCCCCAACACTGGAGCCTGGTGGCTCTCTGTGAATTGGCTGAAGCCAACACAAGGTTAATTGGTTTCTCCTGGAGTTGAAGGCTCCTGTTGTTGCAGGAAAGACCTTGATCAAAGTTGGAGAGACTCAAAGGCGCTTGGGTGCAGCAGAACGGGACTTCATCCACTCTGCCTCCATCAACTTCCTGACTCCACTGCGCAACTTCCTGGAAGGGGATTGGCGAACCATCTCTGTAAGTACACTGCAGGGAAGGGGAAGCTTGTCATGTCACCAGAGACAAGGAGGGCAGGGACAGAGGGAAACAGTGCTAGAAGAGCACATTTTCCTTCCCTATGAGAAAGGAGGACTCCATTCCTCTCCCCTCAAAGGATGCTAGGATAGGGGAATGCCCATCCTAGATATGCTCAGGCCACCTCTGCAGCAGAGAAGGGTTGCCAGTTGATGTGCACGAAGAACATAACTCCTTTCCCCACTCCTTCAACCCACAGGCTGCTCTGTTTCCAGCAGGTTAGCATGTGTCCCTGGCAGCCAGGCCCAAAACTCCTGCTAATGAGATCAGTGTAGCAACTGCTTCTTTCACACTAGCACTTTTTTGTTAAGGAAATAAATTTGATTCCTAGGTGATATCTCGTTTCTTTCCCTCACCAAGAGCTCCTAAGCAGTCTGCTCTCATCCTATTTTCTATCCCTTCCAGAAAGAGCGGAGGATCCTACAGAACCGCCGCCTGGATCTGGATGCCTGCAAAGCCAGATTGAAGAAAGCCAAAGCTGCCGAGGCAAAAGCAGCGGTAACTTTTTCCCTCATTCCCCTTGCCTGTCCTTCTGGCCCCAGGGATTGGCTCACATGAGCAAAGCCACATGCTCTCTGGACAAAAACTAGGCTGCCCGACAATGTCCTGGCTCTGGCAGCCATGGGTAGGGATATTCCATGTCTGATATGCAAGGGAACTGGGAGCAGGAGCCATGTGCCTGTTCCTCGGATGTTCTCCCATGGGGAAGTTGTTGAAACAAATTGTTCTGAACTTCCAAAATCTGCCAACTTCTACTTGACCCAGGTTCCCGTCTCCTGACTAACAGTAGTTGCTGGATGACTTGTGCTAATAACTAAAAGGCTGTGTCTTCTGAGGACTTGCTAAGTTTTCCTGGGGATCTCAAAACAAGGCAAGAGAGAGCTGAGCTGGGAAGTGCACAGGGGAGAGCACGCTGGGGCTCTGCAGCAGCCCCAGGCTTTCAGATTCGTTAGGGTTCTCCCAACTCAGTCTTCCCTAGGCAGGAGCACCAGGAGAGCCTGTGAGAGGTGGCCAGGGTCAGACTGGCTACCAAGACACCCTTCCTTCAGTCTCTCTAGTCACTTAATTCATGGTGCTGTCTAGTTACGGGCTAATCTTGCCCTCTGGCTTTGGCAAATTCATGGCAAATAAACTAGCAAAGCTCCCAGCTCAGAGCAGTGCAGAAGGGACTAGTAAGTCAGCCATCAGCAGGTCTAGCAGAGTGCTCAGGTGTATGTGGGAAAGCCCCAAATAAACCTTTGGGTGAACAAAAGTGATAGCTGCCCTTTAAAGGTCCCTTCCAAGCCAAGCTATTCTACAATTAAAAGAGCCTTCTCTTGTTAGTTAGGTCAGCCAGATCCACCAAAGGTAACTTCAGGGATGGTGCCCCCAGTCTCAGTGGGAAGTGGTGGCCATTGCTTTATCTGAAGCTCAAATCAGAGGAGGAGTTCACTTACCTCCTGTGCTTCTTTCCTTTCCACCCTCTTTACCTTGCTTCCTGTGTGAAGTGATCCCAAGGCCTCTCACCTGCACCCAGACACTTGGGTGAGGGAGTTCCCTGTAGCCAGAAAAGTTTGTTTTCCCACTGGAACTACTGGGCTGGGCTGCCCCAGGCAGGATGCAGAGCCAGTCCAGGCTTTCCAGTGTATTTGCCCCAAGCCACATTTCAGCCTCTTTGCTTCTTTGAAACCGAGATCACACAACATAAGAGCAACCTCAGCTGCTGTTGTGGGCACCCATCTCTTACCCAGCTTAGCATAAAGAGGGCGTCCCTGGGCTCTGGGTGCCTCCCTGACTACTAGAGGACAAGGCACAGGTGGAAGCTCCCAGCATGGGGGGGGCAGAACTGCTGCCTCTGCTCTAGGTGTGTTAACTCATCGTTAGACCACAACGTTCCCTGTGACATGTCTGGAGTCCTGTGCCACCCTCCTCCCATGCAACCTGGCCTGCAGTATCGCACCTCTCCCAGCTCACCACTCTCTTGCTGCTCTTCCCCTCTGTGGTGCAAACCTGTGTTCCCACAGCTGCTGTCTCGTGGCTGACCCTCCGAGTGCGCTGCTGCCCAGACCTGTCAGCTGCTCTTCCAGCGTCTGGGCTTGTGCATTTCCCTCGGACTTTGTGCTTTGGTCCTTCCTGTTGATGCTGTTTTGTTCACTAACCTCTTTGTTTTGTTTCTTTGTGATTTGCTCAGTGTGAGGGAGATGTGAGTATTGACTGTGCTAACAGTGCTGTGATTTATTTTTTTTTCCTTTAACACCTCTCATTGTCTCTTTCCCATTTTAAATGAAAATTCGTATCTCCCTTGTCCCATTGGGACTGGCCCTAGAGCATGTATTGAGCGTGGTCAGGGCTGTGGCTGCCTGGGGAAGGTGTCCCCGAAAGACGGGGCAATCTCTCGCTGCCTACAGCCCCTCTGGAGCATGCACTCGGTTCCATCGACGCTGCTTGCAAGCAGTGCTCAAGAGCGGCATGGGCTCCCATCAGAACCCACACAGACTCCTCCAGCTGCAGGCAGGACGGGTCAGGTTGGGTGGCAAGTCCCTCTCCTGGACGGGAGGCAGCCCAGAGACAATGACAGGCAGGTTGATCTGGTTGTGGTGCTGTTCTGTCCTCCAGGCTCCTGGGTTCTGCCCGTTTTCCCCATTACAAGAGCAGAACGGGGAGGGAGGTGGGTCCCTTCTGATCACTGCTTGCAAATACAACTCGTCCATGCATAGGAGTGCAAGAGGAGCTTGCCTCCTTCATCCCATGTGCTGTGACTAGTTTTGGGACTCTCTGGAGACCAGGGAATGGGAGGAGAGGTTTCTTCGGTTGCACTTGATAATTAAAAACAAAACAAAAAACATAAGGAACTATTTGTGAAACATCTCCTCTCCCCACAGGGAGGAGTCAAGCCTAGTTGCTGTGCTGGCCTCAAATCTCATTTGTGCATTTTTCTCCCTATATTCAGATTTGACTTGTAAAAGGAATCACTCCTCCTTATTCCTTCCTCTAGCCATCCCCAAAACTCCTAGATGGTTAAAAAAATATCTTATTGTTGAGATTGCCTGATTGCTCTTCCACACACTGGTCACTCATTCTAGCAGGCTGCTCGGGGCCCAGCAAATTGGGTCAGTGTGTATAAGCAGATCTGTGTGAGCTGCAAAGAGATTAACCTGGGAAAGGAAATATGGGGCCCGAGAAGATTAACAACATAGCTGGGTTATGGCAGATCGTGTCCCAGCCTTGCACACCGGCCCAAGGCTGGCCAGGAGGATGCCCTGGTCTACCACACCAGTGTGATGGTCCTGATGTAAGCTAGATAGCTGGTTTATCTCTTCAGGTGATGCTACAGCTAAAGACCATCCTAGGAAACTTAGTCTTAGCTTAGCTGAACAGAGAGACCATGCTATGTGGAGGTTAGTGAGCCCACACCTGTGTGGGGATGGACTGGATCATTCCCAATGAGGAAAACCTCCAGAATGCTTGAGTCTTCCTGCCCCAGGGCAGAGGTTTAGCTATGGAGAAGGTGGCTCAGAGGTTTGGTGACCTCTGGGCTGAAAACTCATGCACTACCTTTGGCAACAGCAAGGCTTTGGACCAGATCTGGTTTGGCTAAGTCATGCTCCTTACTGAGAATAGCAGATCTGAGTCTGTTAGGAGGAAACATGCCCAGAGATTTGGTGAGAGTAAGAATAAATAGACATGTTTCTTTAAAAGGCACTGTGGAAAGGATGCTCTGGTGCTAGCGAACACAGCCACTTTGAGGACAAAGCCCCGTACAGGGACACATCTAGGATTGTAGATGGAAAGCAAGGAGAAAGAAGGTCCTGCTTGCTGGACCAAGCCAACATGAGCAACCTGCTGGCTGCCAGGGAATGGGAAATGTGTTTGAGATTGTGCCATCTCATCTCCACTCCAACTGGCCACTGTGTGAGCAGATAGCTGTAAGTACAGGCCGAGTTTCTAACAGTAGAAACATCTGCTGTTCGGGTACCAGGTGTGACTGCATGAGCCAGTCCACCTCCTCTTGCGCAAGCCTGGCTTCCACACACCACCGCCCAGACTGCTGGGAGACCTCCCTCCTGCCATCCCATAGGAATTTGAACTAAGCTCCCAGCACAAACAGGAAAAAAACACCAGTCCCTTCTTCCATCCATTGCCCAACTGACTCCTACCGACTCCTCTGCGTGACTTGTACATGAAACTCTATTCCCCTCACTAGGCTGTGCCTGACTTTCAGGAGACTAGACCTCGTAATTACATTCTCTCCGCCAGCGCATCTGCGGTAAGATTGCCTCCCCCTAGATGTTGCCTCTCCAACCTCTTCCTGCCCCTCTCTTCACCCAACTTATACTCGGACCTAGTGCTCTGCTGTTTTCAACATTTTAATGTGACATGGGCTGCCCAGGGTTCCTCTGGCTCCACCTGAAGGATGTAGATCACCCCTGTGAGGGTGCACGGTCAGGGTCTGGCACTTCTGCTGCTTGGTTTGCTTTCTAGTTTCTCTGCCAATCCTTTTCCACATTTCTAGTGGGAATCTTCTGGTTTTTATTGCTAGTAGAGCAATTGAAAGGAAAAAAAACCTCAAAGGTTAGCCTTTCCGGCTGGTTCCAGCTGTACGCTGGCTGTGTCACACGTGTGACTGCCTGATCAGTACAGTGGTGTCAGTGCTCAGAGGATTTGTAGTTGGTCAAGAGAAGCAAAGGTAGAGGAATGTGCCACCCATCGTGTCTGTAATGCAGGAGGCTGAGAGCGCAGGCTTGTTTATTCTGCAAATAGAGGTGAATGTTTTCCCTTTCATCTCGGGGCCTGTCTGGTGGCTGTTATGCAGTCAGATGCGCTGGGGGTGGGTGAAGAGCCCGTTGCATCTCTACTCTGTTGCACTGAGTGGCTGCGGTCAAGCAATTGACTTTCTGTGCTGTGTTCATGGCTCCCCATTGCACAATGTCACATTTCTCGTTAAAATGTTGAAAACTGATCATCTTGCTTCCTAGATAGCATTCAAAACAACACTGATGCCTGTTAATAGAATAATGTGAGAGTGGAAAGGCTGGGAAGGGGGATCTGTAGATATGAAAAAGGACAGCCCAGCCTTCTAGCAAACAAAAACTGTCATGGAAACAAGGTGGATTTGGTTAACAGGTAACCCATCCCATTCGGAGAAAGAGGTATGTGAGAGCTGATAGCATCAGTGTTAGTTCTCAGGGGAATCTGTCCTGACCTTCTCAGAGAGCGATGCTGGGATCAGAATTAGCTTTGTACCAAAGCTAGAAAACTGTTTCCATAGATAACCAGCCTGATGACAAGGGTGCTTAGGAAGAAGCTGATGCTGGTGATGCTGTAGCAATTGCTCAGTTCCACCTCTCCTAGTGCAGCTGTGAACCTGTGGCTCTGGCTTCTCCCTTGGAAGGGTCTGTTCCAAGGACAGCACAAGTATTGCAATAATGGACTAAGACTGAGCACTAAGAGAATTAGAAGAGAGAAGCTGGACTTTCCTTGCCTCTGAACAGCTCAGGTTAGACCAGGGTATCGTTATTCCCCGAGGCTTTCCAAATCAGACCTGGAGACAAGCGTGTGTGTAACAGGTATTAGCATGTCAGAGTGCCCAGATGCTCAGTCCAACAGGTCATCACCAAACCAGGGCTCTCGGTGAGCAGCCAGCACAGACTTCGATCACTCCATCACGTTTGATGGTTACACAGGGGGCATCCCAGCACGAGTGCCTGTAAGCAAACCCGCAGGCCGGGCCAGCAGTGATCCTCCTGGCTGCCAAAACTAGTTCAGAGGTTGCAGTTGGTGGCCGAAGTGCCACCTGAAGTCCAGCTGCACTTGACTCACTTGAATAACAATTGGCATCTTTAATTAGCAAAACACAGGCTGAGCCCAGACAGCTCTGTGCAGGCAGAACCAGTTTATAACGAGCTCTCTGATCCCAGCATCCTCCCTGTGGGGTCAGGCGCTGCAGCCAGGTAGGAGCTCTTCTTGCTGTTGCTCTGCTTTTCTTCCAGGCCAGAGTCCTTCTGCTACTTTAGCCTTAGCGTGCGCTGACAGCACAGAGCAGCGGTTGCTGCTCACCTTGCTGCTGGGCTCTGCTCCCTTCGGGGGGAGGGATTGCTCATGCCCAGGTAACAACTTTGTCTTACAGGTGAGCAAACAGGTCAGCCCTCTCCTGGACCCTATGCCCTCAGCAGGGCTCTAATTTGGATTCTAAATTTATGCTGTTTTTTTTGGAGACACGGATAACATGGTGCTTTTATTTTTTCCCCTTCCATAACAGGAAGGCTTAGCTGGAATTAGATCCACCTGGAGAGAAGCACCTCCCTTGTTTTGTACGAGTTGGAGACTAAGGAGCCATTTCTCCTCTCTCCCACACTGACCTTTTGTTTTTGTGTAAGAAGGTGTACGTGGGCTGTGTAAACCTAAATATCCCTTTCTCCCAGATCCTGCCACTTGCTTTCTGCTTACTCCTAGGAATGATTCCAAGAAAAACACACTGAGTACCTTCAAGGGGGTTCCTCTGGCTTGAGCTGGGGTGGAGGAAGAGAGGGGCAAATCATGGGCTTCTGTCTGAAACGCTTCTGACTAGAGCCATGTAGTGTCTGAGCCCAGGGACAGGTCTGGGCAAAGCTGGCCTGCCCCAGAGCACCACAGGGTCAGAGCTGGAGATTGCACAGCAAGGCCAACAGAAGAGAAACTAATTTGTCTATTAATTGAGAACTGCAATGATTAAACAGGCCTGAAATGGCTTAAGTACTGTCTACAGCATCTAAGTAGGAAGAGTGAGAGCTTCCCATTGCCTCCATAGTAAACCTTGCTCCAAAAACATGAGTCTTGTGCCAGAGCAGCAGCTCAGGCTGGGACCTGCTTCTCAGCTGCCTACAAGGTGCTTCCCACCCTCCAGAACTGCCTTCCAGAACAGGAGCTCTTAGACCAAGAAGGAAAAGGACCTCATGTTCCCTCACATGGCTGAAATTGCCCAGGCCTTAATAGAACCTTTTCCTCACCTGCAGTAGCAAATAAAGGTCAGAGAAACCACCCAGCACACTGAGCATAGCACAGGGACAGCCTGTGCCCATAAGAGGACCAGCTACAATAACTCCACACAAATGAGAAAAGATGCCAATCAGGCTACATACCATGGAATAGGAACTGAACTACAGGCCATGGGACAAAAGCCAGAGCAGACAGCAAGCCGAGGAGCTGCTGTAACACCTTTCTGCTCCAGCTCTTCACCAGGTGCTCCTCATATTGCCTGGTGAAGTTGTCTCTGCAGCTGGGGCTACCGCAGCCCATGTGAGCAAACCTCAACAAGGTTCAGCTGGGAGACCCCAGGTCTAAACAGACCGTGTTGTCCTGTGACACAGCAGCATCCAGCACACAGCCCTCAGGTGCTTGTGGTGCTGATTCAGCCATGCTGTGGTGAACTTCCCTGATCTGCAAAGGTGACATTGGAGGGTGAAGGTGTCAGAGGCCATCTGTCCCCTGGCCCCACCGGTGTGGGGTGTTGCCAAAAGGATGGTGTGCTGCAGTCAATCCAGGGTGATTTCTCTTCATGTTGCCAGGGCTGCTGAGGAAAGGCCAAGCCGAGAACCTCTGGGAAGGATCAATGTGTTTTTCTACCTCTTCTCTCCCTTTCCCACTGCTGTGCGTGACTTCTGTTGTCCGTTGTTTCAAGTCCTGGAGCCAGACCCCAGCAGCAGCTGGCAGTTGTGCTGCCCCAGATGTGCCCCTAGGGGTGAGGGGAGGAGGAAGGAGCCGTGTGATGTTTTCCTGGCTCAAAGGCAACATCCAGCCTTGCATCCTTCCCTTTGTGCCTGTTGGTAGCTCAGGCTGGATCATGGTTCCACTAACCTGAGATCTCTGGACCAGTGGGTGAGGAGCTCTGGCCTCTGTGTGCCTTGAGCTCATGGCAGCTCCCAGGCCCTGTTTGTGGGCTCAAGCAGCTCACCTGCCTCTCCACAAGCCTAAAACAAGGGCTGACCTTCAACACCAGCCTCTGCAGGCTGCAGCAGAGCGACCCTCATTCAGAGGACTCAGCTGCTTAATCCATTTCTTCCTGGAGCCCATTGAATGCCATTTTACCAGCCCTGGCAGGGAGCGGAGCGGGAGCGCTGCCGGCTCTGGTGGCATGGACTTGCTCTCCCATTGCGAAACTGAGCTCGAGGGCACAAAAATGAGGGGAAGGGACATGGATCTGGCAGCTGCTGCTGGGTGAAGGGCGAGCTCGTCCCCGGAGCTGCCCCGCTGTGTCCACGGAGCGTCCTTGCCCATTGCTGTTAACGCAGAGTGCTTCTCGACGTCTCCAACACTGATCTCCTTTCCTATTGCTCTGTGGCCCCTACAGCTTTGGAGCGACGAGGTGGAAAAAGTAAGTACCCAGTTGAAATTGTACTCAAACCTTTTTGGGGTGGGGGGATGCTGCGGATTCCTTCTTGCTCCACACGTGCAGAGGAGGATTGGTGGGACGTTGCTGTTAGCTCCTCATCCCGTAGCTCTGCGGTTCAGTGCGACTCTGCCAGTGGCTTGGGAAGAGCTTGCCCCGTGGGCCAGTTGGCTGTACCCAGTGTGCGTGGGTTCGGCTGTACGTGATAAAAACCAGCTCTGAGAGCCCTGCACTGGTGTCATAGGAGCAGAGGTGACGCGCTGGGATGTGATTCAGCTCTGCTCCTGTGGCAAAGGCCCCGCCTGCTCCCGTTTTGCATGTGCTGTGCGTTAGCCTCTAGTAGCCCCTCGTCTGTTCTGGGGTCCGAGCAGGAGCTCTGGGCAGAGCTGGGGCCAGGACAGAGGGGTTCCCGGTGACCAGCCCCAGCTGCTGGAGGGAACAGCCCTCTCAGGAGGGCAGGGTGGGTAGTTTGGAGTCTGTGACAGGGGTGACTGTCTGGGTGAGCTGCACTTACCCTTCTGAGTGGATCTGTGGCGGCAAAGTCCCAGATCTCGTTTATTTTCTGTGTTGCCCAAGACGAGCACAACTCATCCGTGAAGACGGATGGAGGGCTGCTAGTGGACTAGAGACCAGGGTGAGCTCTGTGTGGAGCTCCAGCATGGTGTGGAGCTTCCAGAGTCGCCTCCTGGGATCCCATTGCCTTTCATGCCTCAAACACCCCTGGCAGACGTTAGCCTGAAGCCTGAACTGCAAGGTGGTCGAATGGCACGTTCCTGCATGCTGTGCATGACAGCAACCTCTGACTGCCCTCCAAATGCATTAGCAGAGCAGACTGGCTGTTTCTGAACCAGCTCATCCCTCAAACAAACAAGCTGACTGCAGTCAGCTGTCAGCATGTACGGCTCTGTTCCTCTATCTTTGCTCTATCCTGGTTGGATAGACCAAGGTACGTCAGTCAGCTTCAAAGTTCTTCATGTCTTGGAGAAGCACAAGACTGGAAGGGACCTCCCAGGTCACAGTCTGTGCTGGTTTTATGGGAAACTACATCGTGTGGCTGCTCAGAGCTCACAGGGAGAGGCAATGGGGCAAATCCCAGGTGCTGCCAAACACAGCTGTAGATGCCTGTCACACGTTTCAAATGGCTCTGCTGTCACTGAGGTCTCTGTGCAGCTCACTAGAACAAGAATCTCTTGGTGCTTAGTGAGGCATGGCACTGGTATTTCCTGCTACATTCCCCCTTTTCCTTTAGATAATCCCTTTCAGACAGAGGATGCAAGAAAATAGATCAGTTGTAGCTTAAAATAGACAAATCTGATTAAAAGACAGTCAAAGCCTTGCTTTGTTCTGGCCTCGCTGCACAACAGTCCTGGTCATGCTGTCAGCAGATGAGGAGGCTGGGGGGACCCGGGGGTGACCCTGCCCGGAAACACCAGCGATGTGGCCTCTGCTCTGGGACCATCATCCTGTCTGGATTCGCTCTCTGGGGTCAATTCCAGATGAATTGCTCCTGTGCCAGAATAATGGGAGCATTTCCAAAGCAGCAGAAGGAGGACGACAGAACTGGTGCTGTGCAGGTGCCAAGGCGGGCACCCCCGATTGCTGCTCCCTCCTGCAGAAGGGGACACTGAACCACGCTCCTCTCCTTCCAGCAAGCTCTAGCCCAGTGAACATCACTCTAAGAGGCAACTGGCGTGTTCTACTGCATGTTAAGGAGTAATGCACGTAAGAGAGAGCGAACGTGCTGCTTGTCACCCTCTTGCCCAGCAGCGCGAAGGGGAGAGCAGGGACTGGAGCTCCCGACTGCTCCAACACTTCAGGAGTTCTTCTCTTTGCAAGGACCCACCTGGGTACCCTGGTACTGCCCAACCACCCTGGTGTAAATGCGCTGTTTGCTGGTGGAGGAGAGATGTTCCTTCTGTTTGGTAAACGAGGCCTCCAGTGTCAGCCTGTCTTTGAATCCCCATTGACTGCTACTCACTATTGCTGAGTTCCTCTTGGCTCAAAATAAGTAATGAGCTTCCAAGGAGAGCCTTGGGTAGAAGTTTGGGTTGTTCATCTCCGTTGCGGAGAGATGTAGCTGAGTAGCAGCAATTTGGTAGGTGCTCCATGGCCTCAGATTTTGTTCTGTGATGATAAAAGGGTACTGACAAAAGTTGTACTTCTGGAGAGGAACTTGGGGAGATTGTCCCATTCCAATACCTATAGGCTTGGAGAGGCATCTAACAGAGCTGTATATTGCAGCAGACTCAGCCGTGCTGACCACAGGCACTGTCCTGTTTCCGGTGTTCCCTTTGCAGAGGACAGATGCTGATGAGCAGCATCGGCTGCCCAGTTCTGAGTCCTGCAACAGGCAATAGAGGGAGAGGTGCTGGCATGGGGCTGGCTTTCCACACAGCTCAGGATTAGCAAAGCCTTTCCATCTTCATGTTCTGGTCTTGTGGGAGCAGGAGCTTCCGAGCTTGATGCATCAGTCTTAAGCTGCTATTCCATGACCTGCAGTGATCCAGTGTAGGATCAAGCAGGAATCAAGTTGAAATACAGCCAGAAGTGTCTGGGATCCTCACCCTGAGCGTGTGGTCCTGGTGCACGTGGATCCTGCCGAGCCAGCAGCGCACGTGTCGGTGCCAGAAGGGCTGGCGGAGGAGGCGGGTGCTGCCTCTCCCTGGAAGAGGCAGAGCAGGGTCCTCACCTGGTGCTGTCTCCAACACCCTGTCCTGTCTTGTAGGCAGAACACGAGCTGAGGCTCACGCAGACCGAGTTCGATCGCCAGGCGGAGGTGACACGTCTCCTGCTGGAGGGCATCAGCAGCACACATGTGAGTCTTCCTCGGTAACGGGGGTGATGGGGACAACAGAGACTCCTGGCTCCTTTGTTGAGGAATGCCAGCAGGGTGCCGGAGCCCTGCACTGGGCGCAGAGGTAGAAGAGGTCATCAACTTGGAGGCTACAGCAACCTCCTCATCAAACCTGGAATGTTCAAAGTAAAACCATAGTGAAGTGTGGGCAGGCAGTGCCATCGTGCCTGCAATCTTCGAAATGCTTCTGAGCCAGAAAGACCTTGTTCTTCTCTCACTAGAGCTGTGGATGAGCCACATGGGCATGGCCAGAGTGCCAGGAGCAGCCTCCTCTCTGAGATCACCCTTGGGCCTATGCAAATTAACAAATTAGTGTAGTCAAGCTAACCAAATAACTCTTAAATGCTGGCCTGCACAAGCCTGCTTCCCATGGGGTAGCTCATAGCTGCAGGGAGAGGGTTCCTGTGCCTGGCACCCGAACTCACAGACCGGCCTATGGTCCTTCTCCCTCCAGGTGAATCATCTCCGCTGTCTCCACGAGTTTGTGGAGTCTCAGACCAACTACTATGCTCAGTGTTACCAATACATGCTTGACCTGCAGAAGCAACTGGGCAGGTGAGACAAGATGCTGCTTTTACTTCTCTAAGGGTCACTCAACCGGTTGCCCCTGGCTCGGGCCTCCTTCCCCATCCTATGTCATCACGTTGGGTAGTTTTAAAGCCCCTTCCAAGCTCTGACAGAGCTTCTTTGCTTACGGAATGGTGACCAATCCTGGTGGTGATGTGTTTAGAGCAGGCTTTGCCATGGGATTCATCAGGGGCTTATCCATTCATCTCAAAGCACAAGAGCCATCAGTGTTCCTCCAAATCTGTTAAATCATATGGGAGACAAATTCCCGTTGCCAGGCAGCAATCCTGAGCGTGCTGTGCTGCAGCAGTAGCTAATTCGGCGCTGCCGGCCGCACGTCCCGCGGGTGCAGGCGGGGCTGGTTTGTGTGTTACCTGTCACAGCAGCGCGGTGGCCTGACCCCAGAGGGGCTGTTGCTTCTGCATGCTCACTCACTGCTCCTGTTCCCTTCTTTTCATGCTTGCAGCTCCAAAGGAGAAATGTAAGTAGGATGTTTTTGCTCTCAGAGCTCTCCAACTCAAGCTCCGGAGTCTCTGCAGACTCACTACAAAGGCCAGAGCTGCGCTCCCTGAGGGTGTGTGGGGGGTGTTTACAGATAAACAAGATTGAGCTCCATTACTGTCTCTGTAGAGCCCAGCAAGCCTGGGAGCCTCCAGTCTTGGCATCTAGTTTAACAGCAACAACGACTGTCCCTTTCTGAAGAACTAGCAGACTAAACAGGTACCACAGACCAGGTGAGAGCAGGGCAAGGACACAGCACATCCAGTAAAGCAGCTGCAGAGCCCAGAACAGCGCCTGCCCAGACCCCGCTCTAGGCCCACGCTTCCCTCTCATGCTCTGCGGGTCAGGTGCCGGTCCTGGAACGGGACACCGGGATCAAAGCCAGCAGACAAGTGTGACCTGTCACAGTCTCTGCACCCAAGAACCGAGTGCATTTCCCCACCCGAAGAGCAGCGTAGATGTTACAGGCGTTAGCTGGAACTCCTGAGCAGTGTAACCACTGAAAGAACAAGCTCTTTCTTGGTTCCTTATATTAGAGCCTTACTGAACGCTGCTCCTCTTTTTATTTTTTCCCTCCTGTGTAAGATTTTCAGGCACATTCGTAGGCAACGCAGAATCCACATCTCCTCCCCCAGCCGCCGCCTCTCCTCCAGCTGTTGCTGCCACGCTCCCTGCTGTGCCTACAATTCCGGTTGTGCCCACGATTGTTGGGGTGCCTAATTCCGTGGCAGAGAGTGTCCTGAACCCCAATGAAGTCAAACCTCCCGCCAGCGGGACGCGGAAGGCCCGAGTCCTCTATGATTACGAAGCAGCTGACAGCACCGAGCTGGCACTCCTTGCAGATGAGG
The DNA here is from genome assembly GCF_036013475.1 of Columba livia. Classification (NCBI taxonomy): domain Eukaryota; kingdom Metazoa; phylum Chordata; class Aves; order Columbiformes; family Columbidae; genus Columba; species Columba livia. Next base: position 5,480,796 of record NC_088620.1, read on the forward strand.
TTGGTAGCTTTTCTTTGCTTAGTATTGCATGCTCAGCAAGGTCTTGGTTACTTTTCCTGCCCCTAAAACCCCCATTTTATGGAACTGCTAATAGAGATTTTTCCTTGACACTGGTACCTGCTGAACTGCAGTGAGCTTTTGCTCATGGCCATTTGCTGTTTCAGAATATCATCCCAATTAACTCTCCTCTTCTGGCTGGGGGCCTGGTCTAATCATACGGAGAAAAATGGAAATTCAGCAACCTGCACACTCTTTTGTTGACTAGACTGAACATTTGCATTCAGAAGGGATGACATGGCAATATCATGCCACCCTGTATGCAAAAATAACCGTAAGTCAATTTGGAGAATGAAAAGGCAACAGGGACATCAGTGGGCAGATTTCTGTAGATGTTCTATTAAAGCTGCAGATGGCTCCAGGGAAAGGGCACAAAGGTTCTTGCTAAATGAGCTCAGGAATTGTCGTTCTTTCAGTTCTTGGCTGTCTCTGCAGAGTAAGGTCCCGGCTAACGCCGTCTTCTCTCCCCAGATGATCACTGTGTACAGCCTGCCAGGCATGGATCCCGACTGGCTCATCGGGGAAAGAGGGAACCAGAAAGGGAAAGTTCCTGTCACTTACTTGGAACTGTTAAGTTAAATGTTTCCAGGAAGAAGAATGTACAAGTAGAACACGCCCCTCATCTCCTGGCACTTCTAACGCGGATTTCTTCATCCGAGACCATTGCTCTCTTCAGGGTTGACACTCCATTGCTAGTACGGTAATTGTGGAAAAGTGGTAAAACTGTTACTGGAAGGTTTTGGGAAAGGGCTGGTGGCACCCGAGACCGAATTCATTACCTACCAGTGCAGCCTGCTTTGAGGTATGTAATTCATTACCTACCAGTGCAGCCTGCTTTGAGGTATGTAATTCATTACCTACCAGTGCAGCCTGCTTTGAGGTATGTCTTGATGGCGTGAGGTTCCTTGATCATTCTTCCTACCTTCCGGTTGTCTTGTTTCTCGCAGCGGCTCTCCCAGGGCCAGCGAGCTGCCTCCCTCAGCGGCTGCTCACCGAGTTTAACTTGCATCCCCTCGTGTCTGGTGTGAGTTAGTGCCTGTCTGCCCCTCCTGTCCTCCCTCTCCTTCAGCAGAATTGCCCACGTCAAACCATCAAGCGTTTGGAACCCTCTGATGTGTTCTAGCTCTTAAGGCAAGGAAGCTGAATTTCAGAATTAAGAGCCTGTTAAGCCCACCCACCTTGCTCACCTGTGGGAGAACAGTAAGGCAAGGCTCGAGAAGAGCCGCGCTTACTATCATGGTGCCTGATGGCTTCACTCTATTAATAGAACCGTCCTCTGAAGCTGGAAGGGAATTTCTTTGTGAAGATCAGCCTAATAATATAGGGTCTGTATGTCAAAAATCAAACCTCAGTGCAAGGGACCACGCATCTTGCTTGCATTTCTCTGAGAAACTGCTCTTGGACTGCAAAGTTTACAAGCCTTTTTACAAGCTTTGCTCCCTGTGTTAATTGTCCAGGCTTTTATTTCGGTGTGTCTGTTCCAGGCATGGTTGAGCCTGACTTTATTTTCACCCTAGGTGACAGATGTACCTAACGCTTCCCCTCCCCTCCCAGCAGTGAACAGACTTGGTGCATCCCCGTACAGTGAGGGACGGTCCCGCTTGCTGGTACCTCCAACAACGAGCCTGTTCTGATCAATCCAGGCTGCCCTTGGCGTACACGGTGGTTTAACTCAAAAGGGAGCGCTCAGGCCTATATGCTTTTTAATCCCATAATGAGCTTTTTAGACAGAGCTCACCTGAAGGACTCCTGCTGCTATAACTAGTTTTCCACTCGAGCTGGATGGAAGAGAAGCTCACCTGCACCAAGCTCTCGGTTCACTCCTTCCCCTCGGTATGTCACAACTAACTTTGCTTGTTTATTGATCTTTTGCACTTTCCCCAATGGTATCGTGACCACTCTAATGTAACAGGGCACCGAGCACCTGTGGTATGTAGGGCTCGTGGTTTTCAGCACTTATTTGCCAATAAATGAACTGCCTGACCTGCTGCCTCAGTGTTGTGTGTGGGCTCAGGGGCTGCAGCACTGGCTCAGGTGTGCGCTGTGTCCTCCTATTGTCTCAGTCTTGTAAAAGCAAATTAAAGCTGCTCATCCTGCCTGTTCCAACTGAAACTTAAGGTCATTAATGCCTTGCAGTTCTCAGTACATCTTGGTTGTACTACAGATTTGGGAACTCCAAGAAACAACAGCTCCTCCTTAACCTGAAGCAGAAATAGAGCAGCAGTCTGACTGTAGCTGCTGAGGGACTGGAAATGCTCTTATAGATCTAATGGACTTTTTTGTTGTTACGGAAACTGGATCTGCTGCTAATCTAAAATCCAACGCCTTGTCCCAAGCGCCCGGCTTGGGAAGGACGCCTGGGAAAAGCAGCAGTTGAAATGCTCCGTAGTGCAGCGACAGCGCTCAGTTTGTCTGGTTCAGTGACAGGGAATGGGGAAATCACATCATGCTGCTGTTTTTGTTACAATTGCCATGATTACCACTGCCACGGTTCTACCCCAGCCTATTTCCCTGCCACTACCTGTACTTCTCCCTCAAGCCAGTGATGTCCCTGTTATTCCTCTCCCTGGTGCATTACAGAACAGCTTTAGCAACAACAGCAGCAGCTTAATGATGCAGAAAATGGTGTCTCTTCCCTCAGAAGAGCCGCAAGGAGTTCTGTTCCTGGCAGCAGCACTCCCTTCCCTCTGCATTAGAGAGGGACACGCAAAAACATCTAGTGCTGCTCCTAACAGGCTCTTTACACAACGATCGCAGTCTCATGCTGCTTATTTCCAGATGTCCCTTAGCGAGGGCTGTTCCCTGGCGCTCTGGTCAAGGTACAATCAAATCTCAAATGTTGTGCTCTATGGCGAAGCTGTAGCTCTAAAACACAGGTGTAGCCAACAGCATCCACTCTTCTTTGCTATCTGGCACCAAAGACTCCTGCCCAGCACTGTGAACTCACTCTAGTGCCTGAGCACTAAAGAGTGTTGTTACTTCTCCCTAAATTCTCGCAGTCTGTTATTTTTGAGCACTAATAAAGTGATTAGCACACTGCCTGGAGCTTCAAAAGCTGTGACAGAAGGAAAGGCACCTACCAGAGCTATCAAAGAACAGCGCTGACTGCGACTGCTGAGCTGTACCCGCCTGTTTGCCACCTTTGCTGCAGTTCTTCACCTTCAAACCTCCGTGTTCACACCTGGGGTTCCCTGTGGCAGAATGTGTTAACCATTGCAGGACCAGGCTTGGGACCGTCACCCCACGTCCTCCTGTCAGAGCAGCTCACCTCAGCTTTGGGAAGGTAATCAAACCCTTCTCCCGTCTACTTTAAGATCACTTTGCTCCAGCCAGTGAGTTCAGATCTCTCCAAAGCCTTCAGGGCAAGTAAAACTAGATCCAAAAATTGTACTAGAATATCATGATCACATAAGCTTACAAGGAAAAAAAAACTCAAAGCAAGATAATCTAATTTTCTCGCTCTAGTCTCTTAAAACCATCGAGATTAAAAATGTTCTGACTGGTAAAGCAATCAAGTGTCTCTTGAGGAAAGAACTGATAGGCTACTGGCTCACAGCTACATTGAAATTTGATTTCTTAGCTTAGGAAAGTCTGTCTAGATTTCAGGCTTTATTTTAAGCAATAATCACTGACCTTCTCTTAGTGTCTCCACCACACATGGAGCCTTGGAACTTTTAAGAGTTTGATCTGCTTGAGAGAGCGATACCAGCACAATACAACCTCACTGCAGACAGTGTCTTTTTTGTAGCTTGAGCCTGTGCCCCCCCTGCTGCTGCACCGTAACCCGTGCGTGTGGCCCACACCAGCATGTGCAGAACCTTTCCTGAGTATTTCATAGTGATGCTCATTTAAAACCTCCTACAAGTTCCCCAGCGTGAGAGTAAGAGAAAGGGAGTGGGTGTGGGGAAGCTGAGGGAATCAACCTTTGCCTACAGTCACTGCAAACGGTACCTGGATTGGCGCTTACAAGCCACAACTCGCATCGCCGTTCGCTGGCACTTCGGCCCAGCTGACACCGCAGAACGATGACAGGGGAAATGGTGCTGCCGTGTCCAGTACAAAACCACCAACGCAGCTGCTGTCTATAAAGGTTTTAATATCAGTATAAATAGGGCACAGTTACAAAAAACTGCAAGACTGGAGCAATGGAATTTTGATTTACAAACGCTGAGTCAGGCCTTTGCTCTTCAGAAACACACACAACACGCAGACCGTGGGTGAAGGGGAGGCGTGAACACACATACACCGTCTTGCCTTGAACCATTCCGTACAAAAATAGCGGTAGAAAGATGGTCTCTGAATTGCTGGCTGATCCCTTGGTTGTGCCTTAACTGGACTCTGGCTGTGAGGGAGAGGCAAATTGCACCTTAAGAGCAGAGATACCGCCCAGTGGAAAGCTGGTCTCTCTCCATCCAGCCACAGCTTCCCCAGCGCAGGTACAAGCTATAAAAATAAAGGTTTTGAGTGTTCAGCGCTAGAACCCAGCCGGGACGCGCCGGCAGATGGAGCGGGTGGGCTGCGCACGCGGGCTGACCACCAAAGAGCCACTCTCGGCTTTCCTTTCGTTCACGCTGCTGCTTGGGTTGCAAGAGTTGAAGGGGATCGCGCTGCTGCCGCCACAGCTCGTTTGCAGCCCTGCCCACACCGGCCTCCCTCCCGCTACCAGCTCTGCAAAGGTGCTGCCTCCTGGGGTGGTCGTGAATGTGCTGCAAGTCCTGGAAAGGGAGGCAGGGGCCGCACAGGATCTATCTCTGCACGTGCCGGACAAAGGCCTGCACGAGCTGAAACAAAGGCTCCTGCCCCTCCGGACCCAGCTTGGAGGCAGATTTTCCTTGGGGAGAGGGAAGAACCCCACTGGCCGGTGAAGAGGGGCCACCGCGGCGGAAGTAACGAGACAGGCTGGAGAGCAGCGTACTCTGAAATGAGAAGCAGGGAACGAGTGAGCTTCTTCCAAACACGCGCCCCTCCACCTCCCCCAAAAAGGTGCAGGTGGTGCAGGAACAGGCACCGGTTTGTGCAGCCCAGGGTTCCTCCAGCTGTTGGCTCACGCTGGGGAACGGCTCCATGGCAATCAAAGACAAACAACCTTCTCCCACAAGACACGTTTACCGCGCAGAGCGAGGCAGGACGGTACAAGCTGCTTACCAGCTCAGAGCTGAGCTCCTGCTTCATCCGTTGCTTGTCACGGGGGTGCACAGCTGGGTCTCTCAAGTACCGAACAGCCTGGGAGATGAGCAGGTAGAAACAGTTTTCCATTGTAAACATGAGCAGAGACCTGTGCAAAGAAACGGAGATGAGCAGGAGCCTAAAAGGTCAGCACGCTCTAGTTGCAAGGTCAAAGACTCTGAGAAAGGCTTCACACAGGGTGTGCAGGAGGGAACACTGTTACTGTTTACATTCTGCTCAAGCAGCGATACCCAAAAGCTGTGGTATGCAGAGCAGAAACCCCTGTTAGCCATCAGGGATGTCCAATTTAAAAGTCTTGGTAAATAAGTATCAAACAACGCTCTACCTACATCTTCAAAGGTTGATGTGATGGCTTCACACACCCTCCCCCAAAAAATCCCTTCTTGCTTTGGGGAGCTTCTGCCGGGCCATCTGAACCCCCTGGACTCAGAGTGAGCAGCTCTGGAGCTCAGCTCTGAGCCGAGGAGCAGGAGGTTCTGCTCCTCGGCCACAACTAAATCAAACAGCTGGAAACTTACTTGAGGGTTTTGGTTCCCTCTTGCATATTCAGCCCTGCAGCCTGAGGGAAAGGTTCCTTCTTCTTATCCAGCTTAAAAGGAAAAAAGACAGGCATTAGAGATAGGGATGATAAAGAGGAAACACTTGCACTCTTCAAAGTATCAGACGAACGAGTGCTCTGAGATCACCAGCTGCTGTGATCTCCCCACCATAGGAACGGCTGTTACCTCTCCCAGCATGTTAAGGGCCACGTTGACTGTGGCAAGAAGGGTCCCAAAGGAAGGTGCGACATCCGAGTCAAAGGCTGGTGTGGTGAAACTCAAAACGAAGAGCAAGTTGTACTCAGCAAGGTCCAGCGACTGTGGAGAAGCAGAAAGAGGAGTGAGGCCATGAGTGTGCTGTTGTCATAGTAACAGCAACACCTAGTCCCTGTAGCACACTTTTTGTATGGAGAACTAGAAGCACTGAGATCATTTCCCAAATCCCAGGTGTACAGAGCAGCAGAGAGTGCTCTGTGTGATCCTGCACAATCAGACTACATGGCTCTTCCCACATGAATGAACCTTCTCAACTCCCAAGCCGTACAGCTTGCCACCAAGCGGCAAGCAAAAGTAATGACTCTTGCCAGGTTGTTTTCAAACACCCAGGCACAGAGGCACAGGAAAAGGATTTTAACTGTCTAAAAGTCAGCAGCAGGACATTGCCGGAATCAAGGATTAAACCTTCCTTCTCTGAACCTGGAGACCAGCCACTGGTCACACCGACACAGGAGGATAACAAGAGGGTGTCGCTTCTGCAGGGCAGCACACTGAGGATACAAACCCAGCTGGGTTTAGTCTGCTCCGGTAAGGTTACCCGTACACAGCACTGTGCAGACCGCACAAAGCTCAGCCCGGCCATCATCTCACACCCAGCACTCCCTGACTCCTATGGGGAATTCCTTGTGTCCTGCCTTCCCGCTCTGTGCAGTCACTGTCTCAAGCAGGACAGACTGTGCCCTGCTAAACACCCCCAGAACAGCACCTGAAATACCAGAAACCCCCCCGCAGGGAGCAGCATCTCTCCTCTCTCTCTACCTGATCCAGGAGGATCTGGCAGACATCAGGGGTGAAGTGGCGCAGGGCGGCAAGAGACTTGCTGAGGATTTTCAAGAGGCTGTACTGCACCGTGAGCAGCGCTTTCTGCTCCGCTGCCTCCGACTCAGGACCGGGATGTTTGGAGGAGGCTTGGGGATTACGCTGCACTCGTGGAGTCACGCTTGATGGAAGGGAATCGCCATTTTTTGTCTGTGGGGAAAGAAAATAGAACGTCTTGAATGCACATATGATTATTTTGCACTAAGATTAATACTTTGAGGGGAAAAAAAGATGCTACTTATAAAAGGAATGAGGAAATAAGGCACCCAAAGTCTGTCACAGCTGGTGTGCAGCGGGGGAAGCACTGCATTGCAGGGAGGCAGCTGCAGAGGCTATTTAGATTCCACATTCCAGAAAAATAACCTCTAATCAACACACTGAGCCTTAGCCGTGATGAAACAACACATCAGGAGCAATGCGTCATCTCCACCTCATGAATTTAAGGATTCCCCAAGAACAAGAGCTATCTCTTTTGAACAAATTCAATCAGATCAAGGACAGCAGGTCAACAGCGGCTTAATTAACGGCACTGCAGAGTACTACAGCAACGCAGCCTTCGTGCTGCAGAGTGGGCAGCTATAGAGTGATAACAGCACCATTCAAACGCAGGCTGCTGTTTCTTTAGGACCGGCTTTACACAGGCCAGGAATTTGGGAGTCCAGACTACTCTTTGCACATTTTTTTGCTGTGGAGAAATGCAAATCCTAACTGTTGATGGTTGCCAACAATCACCGGTAGGATTACCAACAATTCAACATTCAAGAGCCTGCAGATTGAATAACATTTGCCTTTCAACAGGCAGCGTGGGTGTGCAACACTCTGACCTCACGGTTTGGTTCAGGGTCCCCATCCTCACCTGCAGGTAGTGCTGGAGCATTTTGCGGCTGTGCAGGAGGGAGGTGCAGGCCTGACATAGGTAACACAGATTCACCTGAAATAAATAACGTGGAAAACTGAGAATAAGACATTGAATTCCTCAAGTTATTTTTCTAAGCTGTCTCCTCTCTGTCCCCAACAATTATTTTTCCTCAGTCAATTCAGACAAGGTACTGACAGCACAGACATTTAAATGAGCTCAGAAGTAGTTCCTGTTAAAAGAGCAATAATAGAAAGGTGATACAGTGCCATTTTCTATTAACACATCCATGTCCCTGCACTCCAAGGCAATGCATTATCCACAGTAATAACTGGATGCTTACCTGCATGTCCCTCATAAGCTGTGGCAGGTGGAAATGCCACTCCTTGGTGAAATTTGAGAGCTGAAGAATGAAACCAACAGTGTGATCGGCCTCTTCCAGACAGGCCAAGCTCTGTACTGTCCGTACTGCATTCAGGCACTGGAGAGAGAAGAAAATCAGGGCAATGACTGTTAAATCACTAAAATCCCACTCCCTCCCTTAGAAGAAAAAGCTGAAGCTGCAGAGGACCTGCCCTTAGGGGCTGAAAATGCATTGATGAAGGCAGACGAACAGCACGTGGGTCAGACCCAAACAACTTTTTATTCTTAGTCAGAGGTCGATGCGCTTCACGAGCTGTGCTGCCGTGCAGAACATGCTACAAACAGAGCTCAGCACCTGTGTGCAAACGGGACTCTTCAGCCCATCTGCACTGACACAATCCAGCCAGTGCAGGTATTTCAGTACTGCAGGACACGAGAGCTTGCTGACCCGAGTGGGGACTGCACCCTGACCACAGCATTGTTGTTACTGGAGCAAGGCTGAGCCGAAGCCACCTCCAGGACGGCTCTCATACTTTTATTTCCTGAGCAGACAACCACAAAGTGGGTTCCCATCAAACTCACTTCTGCTGCTGGGTTAAGCAGGCACATCAAACACCTGTAGCAAAGTTATAACCCCAAGAGTGAACAGGATGAACAGATGGTGTCTGGCCAGCTCTAACAAGTATTGTAACAGTTATCCCTGCCCCACTGCACAGCTTGAATATTCTTTCCTCCTTTCCCCACAAGGGAATTATTTCTAATGTAAATCTTTCTGAAGCAGGAGCCTCTTCTCAATGTTTCTGCACTTCCTGACATGTTTCCACGCCTGTTGCAACACAGAAGCTAAGGAACAGTCGCAGGGAAGTACACAACACACCTGAAGAATCCTCTCTTGATGGACACCGACAAAGTCCAATGCTTCCGTCAGGAAGTTGTATCTCAGCGTTTTAAGAAGGCGTTCCATCAGCGACATGGAGAGACGATAGACCCCAGGCCAAGAGGGGCCATCCAACGACTTTCGAGATGAAGCGGATGTCTGAACAAATCAGATACAAAAATAAATTACCTATTTATGCCGCTGCCCAGTGTGGCACATGCCACAAACCCTCCACCCTGCGTGGGAAGTCTCCAGTCCCCAGGGGTGGCTGCTGTCCCCCCAGATGGGAGTGCTCTGCTCAACCACAGCCCCAGGGCAGGACATGGCATGTGCTCCTGGCACGTTCCCACCCAAAAGGACGCAGCGCCCACCTGGATGGCTCCGTTAGTGCTGAGCTGGTACACGCTCAAGAGGGGCAGGCAGACACTCTCTGTGACACCAGCTCCAGCCACTGCTGCTGCTCCCTACAAGACACAGAACGAGCCACTGTTAAAATGGGCACATCTCTCTCCTCTCTGAGACTAAAGAGATTCATTTTGCATTAGATATTTCTGTCCTTTGCACTGTCACCACCCTTTTAGAGAACTTCCATCCACACACGTCTATGTTGTTAAAGAATCAATATCAAGAAAAGCAACGCTGTTCTTCCAGTAAAATCTGACCTGCATAACTGTACTATGAATTTCATTTCAATTATCACCTGGTTTGGTACATACAAAACCTTTGAAAAGGGCTGGCTTTGGAACGACCCTGCCTTCACCTCAAGCCCCACACAAGTTGAATTTCTAATAGATAAATAACGCTTTATTGCAACTAATGAAAAAGCAGGTTCCGACACTTAAATGCTGTTTTAACTAGGAGGGGATGATTTGCATTGCAGAATACATTTGGTGAAAGTGCCTGCTCTAAATTACAGGTTTGGCTCAGCTCTTCCATCCAAGACATCCCATTATCGAGAAGAACGAGGAAAACTAAGCAGGCGTACGCACAGGACCTGCGGCTCGCCAGCTTTAAAAAACAATCCTTTATCTACAGATCATTGTTCAGCTGCATTGCAGGCAGAATAATAAGACAGACGGTTCCTATTAAAAATGTATAGCTATATGCTCTCATTTCTCCGCATCTCTCACCTGTTGAGTCCTCGCTAAGGTCAGCAGTAAATGTAATGAGGCCTCTGTGAAGTGAAGGTTTTGTTTAACTCTCAGGCTGATCTCCAGTGCCGCAAAGATAGTGGGAAGCACAGGGACTTTCCTGGTCACCTGCAGCCAGTAGTCTCCATCTTCATCAACTTCACAGAGCTCTTTGGCCAGATGCAGACCCAGAACACACACCTGCAGGGACAAGAGAACAAGGTGTAGGCTTGACACAGGTACCAAGAAAATCCTGAAGGTATTTACTAACACAACCTAAAGTTCAATCATTCTCAGAATCATAAATTAAGGCACCTGGTATCCCTCACATTACACTCCGCACGCTTCCTGGCTGTATTAGCAATCGTGACAACAATTTTTAGGACAGATCTGTAAGACAGGCAGCAATGGCCAGTTTCCCAGACTGATGTGTGCCAGAGCAACAAGGAGTAATTCTGAAACAGAAACTGCTGAAACTTCTGTTGAAGGCAACGGGCTGCAAGTGGAAGTTGTTCCAAACATACATGGAACCTTTGACTAGAGAGAAGAATGAAGCAGACAAACAGGTCCCTCACCCCATCTCGCTGGTCTTTGTGTTTCACTCGGGAGGCATCATCTGTCTCCATGCTGTCCTTGTCATCTGTAGCATCTCCCAGGGTCAGGCTGTGTCGCGTCTGATCAAAAAGCGCAATGACCTCGTCCTGGAGTGTTTCACACACGCTCAGCACCAGCTGCGAGTACTGGGGGATCTCGTTCACTGTGGCACACACAGAACAAACCGTTAACACACGATCCATGTACTCAGGTGTCCAGTTTAACCAATAACGTCACTGGGGCATGTTTCTTGGAGTTAATATTTATTCTGTTTTCATTTAAAAACCTACAAAACAGAATGTGAGGAACTGTGACTAAATGACATGGTTAAGTCTAGGAAGATGTAATACGGGATTAAAAGGTCATCTGAATAACAAAAATACGTGGTTTTACTGAGAAGTCACATAAACTCATGACATTTCAGGGCACAAATCAAGCACTACTATGGACAGATTATTCCATAATTGCTCGTTACAGCATTTCCTACTCAGTTTTCCAGGCTGCTGGACTGCCCCATGCAAATTGGGTACAGTCTATGTTTGTGAGTCCCTATAAATACTACATTCTTATCAAAACCATGATGATAAATCACAGCACCTTGTACCAGCATGACTGGAAACTCAAACTGAACGGTAAAGAAAAGCATTTAAAAATAACCCAACCCTCTACTTCCTATTCATTTTCTAAAATATATAGGTTCACAGGGCCCAGGCAGCGGCAGAAGGACATGGAAAGGGAAACCGATACACATCTCAACACCACGGTTGCCTTTGTATGTGTTGTCCAGAGAAATGGTGCCCAGATTCCACCGAGCGTCTCCAAGTGCCACTGCAATGTAAGATGCCTCCCAAGTGCCAACAGTAACGACCAGACTAGTTTCTCTGGTTTGTAACAAAATGCCCCCTCAGACAACCTGCTTGTGTTTGGGTCTTTCTTTATCTCGAACTAGAAATTCATGTCAGAATCCAAGCTCTAGTGTGACTGTGAGATGGTGTCACCAGGGTGTCCCTCCCACACCTGCTGAGCTGTTTTCGAAAACACATGGCAACCCCGTCTTGTCTCTGTCAAACTGTTCAAACACAGAGGTTATTGTTGGGGAAAGACAAGAGAAGGGAAGACACAGACACACTATGAATGACGAACCTCACGTTTTTCTAAAACTAGCTAAAACAGGTAAAAAAAGCAGAGAAGCCCCACAGGCTGGTGACTATATTCAGCATCCTGTACTACTACTGACACCAAATGCATTTTTATCTTTAGAACGTTAGGGAATATTCAGCCCTGGCAGCCCTGCTCTTGACACTCGTACACACACCACCTCACCTTTCATCTCCTTCATTTGCAGCACAGTGATAAGAGCTGAGAACACTTTGGCTTTGGTTTTCTCCATCATCTGCTGATCTGCCTGTAGCACTCCCTCCAGAATCTGCGTCAAGGAGTTTATGATTTTATCCACAGAACCCAACTCGCTGACAACAGAAAGGGAGAGCTCTTCAGATTAGACAAGATCCCTCAGTAAATATATTGGCTTGACTGAGCTGTGTGGATCATAATTTATACAATCCATACAAATAAAAGCAGTTGTTTTAAGTAAAGTTTAAATCACCACCCGGATCTCACTTCAGACATTCCACAGCGCAGTGAAAATGCAGGACTGACTATCACAAAAGCTTTTTTGATACACTTTCCACAAGCAAGCAGGAAGCCAAACCATAAAAGTATCACTACAAGAGATTTCAGCAACAGCCTACAGACATTTGCCCTCCCCAAAGAGAATTTTGTGATAAGGTTTCGGTTTCCTCCCCAGATCACTAAGGGAATCTCACTAGAGCAAATCACTTAAACATAACCTCCCAAGTTTTTCTATTTAGCAGTGACTAGTAATTATCCAGATAAAATACCTACCTCTTCCACTGTTTGAGCAGGATGAGAAGGAGGGTGCACAGCATAGAGCCCAGCTGCAGACAGGACACTGACATGGGAACCAGAAGCTAAAAAGAAATACTGCAAGAGTTAGAGTTGCAATAGTTACATGTAGGAACACTTAAGAATGTCACAGCATCTAAAAAACCTATGATGACAAAGAGCTGCAGAAACAGAACTAGAAACAGCACCTACCAAAACCTTGGTCCCGTTTAGCACATCCAGAAACAACTGCTGATGAACTGCAGAATCGGTCAGGTGCATTATTTCTGCCTAAGATCCACAAAGAGATCAGTCAAGCACAACAAAAGATGCACGTTCTTAACAGTCTAACATCAGTCCACTGCTTTGTTACCTTAAGAATTCATTAACTTTTATAGCCGCTGAGTGATACAGGTTTATAGAGATCCCTGAAGTATTACCCTAACAGCTGACAAACCATTGGCAGTGACTCGTTTCCATAATGGTGCATCCCTGCCTCACTTGACTCGGCAAAACCTCTTCAGGATTCCAGAATTACTTAAAATTGCTATAAAAATGATTTTACTACCTCCCTCCCCTGCTCAGACAATGTGCTCACTTTGATCAAACAGTAAAATGCCACCACTCTTAACCTCTTGTACCATGTGCATGCCAACTGGTGTTGTAAACTTATATACAGCAAAATTGAAAGAAAAAACAGTGAATTCTTCATTATGGCTCAGCTGGCCCTGAGAAGCTTGACACCAGATTATTCAAAACGTTAATTTCAGATTAACATGAAAGACGAGAGGCAGCTCTTACATGGCTCGTAGAGATTATCAGCAGCATCCTCCAGGCTGAGATGAGCATTTGATACTCGGTGACGGAGGCGCAGCTGCTCCCCTCGGTCTCTGCCACGTGATACGCCAGTAACTTCACGTATTCTGACCAGTAGGCAAAGCGCTTTTTGGTGGAGAAATTCTTCAGCGTGTCTTTCAGGGACTGATCCAGTGAGCCCCTGACCAAAGCAAGAGGAGAAGTTATCTTCATGTATTCTTTGGTCAGAAAACATACTTCTTCTGAGATTCAGGCAGGAAAGCCAAGGACACAGCTTGCAAGTGAAGGTTATTCCACATATTAGACCTGTGCAGGGAATCCCACTTTCTGCATCACATGTGAAGGAAAAACATGATCCCTGAAGAAAATCTACAATTTACTTTTCATTTAAGCGAGATCTTAGTTAATCCTGACTTTTCAACACATTAAATGGCAGTTATGCTCAGGAAAACAAAATGAGTGGGAGAAACTTAGTAATATGTTATTCAGCAGTCATTAGAGTAGGTGTACTTAGCTTAGCTCACATTTTGTTTTAATAAATACTGTATATTCTCCTTCCAGGATACAAGGAAAATACTAACGTTCTCATCTACGGGCTGCAGAAAGACTTTAACCTCTTTTTGTGCAATTGGTGACTGCAAGAAATGCGTGTTTGCAATTTCTTTATAAATCACCATTCCTCCCACATTTTCACAAAATTACAGGTACTTTGTCTCGCAAAGCCTGCGCGGTCTATCAAGATTTAACAGACACGGTTTAGATAATTACAAAGTACAAGGATGAATGAAAGACTACCAGAGACTCACTTGACAACATAGTAGATCTCCAAACAGATGATTTTCATGATTAAGGCACAGGTATCCAAGACACTGAGCTATAAAGACACACAAAAAGCAAAATCTGAGCACGTCGCTCTGCAGGGTGAGTTCAATTCTGATTTATCCCTTCCCATACCCTTGCAGTAACCGATACTTCAGTGTTGCAGGACCCTCGTTTCTCCCACAATAGCAATAGTTATGTCATTTGACCATAGACTGGTGATAATAAGGGGAGGATGCTGTGTGCAAAGCAGCACAGGACTTTCATAGTGCAGGGGAAAACTCCCACAGAAAGGAAGAATAACAAGAACCTAATCAACTCCTCCATGATACTGGTCAGCCTGAGCTATGCCAAAAAAATTAGAAGCTTATTTTGCCAAACAGCACCCAAGGTACAGTACGGCTGCCCTACGGACAGCGTACCTTCCCCAGTACGTGTTACCACAAATGCTGGGTGACATCCAGTTTTGTTTCATATGTGAACAAAGAGCAGAGGATTTCAACAGAGAGTTCATGGCTGTACAGTCTCTGCAAAGCCAGGAAGCATTTACTTCATCTCTTGCCTGTGTTCAAACCACTAGATGATATTTCCGAAAACTGCAAGCAGAGGGAAGAGCCACCTACATCACTTGGAAACCCTATCTGAGAAGTACGTAACTACCTTAATTTTGTTTGGATGTAACTCACCTCTGACGATTCTGAAGGCGGAGGAAGAGTCCCAAAGAGGGGATTGGTTAGATTTTCCCAGAACTTCGGCCTAAAACACATATACAGAAGTAAAATCAGTTATCTCCCCCAACCCACATGCCTTTTGACTGTTCCAAATTTCATAGAAAATGTGTTTGGGTAAATACAAGCTTATCTAGCTTTGTATAAAAGTAACAGAGTGAAACATACTTGTTTCTGAACAAGCACAGCTCTCATCTTCTTTCCCAATAGACCACATTCGAAGCCCACACACTGCACACCCTTAGCAGAGCACACAAAGACTAGGATGCAAATGTCCCTGGAAAGTCTGATGAACCAAAGAAAAAGTGTTTTGGGAAAAAAGGAAGGAAAATGCGTTGTGGAAAAACAACTCACTTTGTCCTCAGAACCAGCATGGCGCTATCTCGACGGTCCTGCCACAGCGCGTGCAGGAAGGCGATGGCAGCACGATGCAGGAGGGGAGGGCACCAGTACCTCTCCTGTTGTTTGGAGTCTATCAGCTCCAAGACTACTTGGAGGCAACTCCACTCCCCTAAGCTGAATTCCTAAAAAAAAAAGGAAACAAGAGAGTTTACATCACCACAGAACCACTACGTAGGCATCTAGTAAAGCAGAATGTGTTTGACTCCACTTGAACAATACACAGACAAATAAATCATGATGCTGTCATATATTTTGTATATAACTATAAGGAATGCAGTCATAACATAGGAGAGAAAAAAATATATTTTTAGGTGAATAAAAATTGAACTAAGCTAAGAGTTGGTAGAACCAGGTGCCTTTAAAAGGTCCCAACACAAGAAGATCTTGCACTGCAAAGCACCAGAGGGTGTATTCTGGAAAACTGATAATGTCCACTGTACATCTGGAAGCTGAAATCTTCAACTTTCTGTCTGGCTACTGTCAAGAGGCAAGAGAGTGGGTCACAGGGATCCCTGGTCTGAGCCAGCGGATGTTCTTATGTTAACTATGTATCTGCCTTGGAAATATTGGGAAAGTTTCTGTATGGTTATAGGGAGAAGTGAAAGTGGGATAACAGCACATCCACTAACTGCAAGTACCAGCTGCATTTATCTCTCCATTGAGCGCTTCAGGTCACATGTAACAACCACCTGATTTTAGAGACTAGTGCCATAAGACTGCTGTGCATGCTGCAATAAGAGACTAGTGAGCCCTTGAGCAAATTTCTGCTGTTCTACCTTTGACCCGTCACTGCCATCCTTCACTTCCAAGTTCAGGAACAGCTCAATAAGCCCAGGTTGTGTCTCCACCGCAACCGTGAGGAACTCCAGGATCATGACCTTAATCCGCATGTCCTCAATCCTGCTCTGCAGGCGGGTGAGGAAGGCGTCGCGGATGGCGGCAGCGTCGCTACCGAGGCAGGCGTAAACAGACATGGGAGCGACCTGCAAAGCGCAAGAAACATCACAAGCAGGAAGAACCAAACCCTACAGAACGCTGCTTCTCTATGTAAAAGGTGATTTGCATTTCAAATTGAAACTGGAAAATATCCGATATTGGATCTACAAACGGATGTTGAGGGAACTCAAATGTAAGTTGTTGTCATTAAGTGAGAAGCAACCTGCAAAGTGATCCAAATTCTCCTCTTTGGCAATTCTGCTCTACCCCTCACCTACTTCTCAAGGGTTATAACAAAACTGGGAAAAACAAAACCAGTTTTGGAATAATGTTTCTTGAAATAACCAAACCCAGAGCTGGACTTACATGCTTTAATAAAACTGCCAACACATTCTCAGGAGTGTAGTAGTGAAAAAGAGTAAGTCTAAAAGGCAAAGATGAAAGATCCCAATAAAAACTTAAAAAGGATCCTCTTCTCGGTAAGATGTAAAAGTTCCAGCTAAGGTGGTCTAGGAAATGTATTTTAGAGTGTGACTTAAGAAAGTTAGTCAAAAAGCGGAAAGAGATCAACTGGAGGTACAAACACTTTGCAGTAAACACCCCACTCATGTGGAACCTCTTGTCAGATGCTGAGCAACTTCTGCAACAGCAAAGGACTATTTTAAAAAACTAAGGGTCTTCTGTGTGATTTTTAACATGCTTAGTGCTTTCAGTCCACGTTGCCTTCAACTGACTTGCATTAAGCTTCTTAATACAAAAAAGCCTGAAGCAATTATCTTGAAAGAATTTCAGTGGTGGAATCGATCATGAGAGAAGCAAAGAGTGTGAGTGTCATCTTACCGTAGCCAGTCGTTTGAGCAGCTGGATGGCCAGGCGTGGAAGCGCCGGGTCATGCTTGTGGTAGATGTATTTGGCCAAGACCGCAATAAGATTGTTTCCGTGAGCACCTGGAGAGAACGCAATTAAAACCAAAGAGAAGAAAAGAGCAATAGGATGTAACTATTTGTAAAATAATGATTTCCATAGCAGAAGGTGGGAACTAGGCCAGTCTTGCAGAATAACAAGGCAGAGGTACGAATGGCAGCTGATTTACTGTGTTCTGTAATCACACGCAGCTCATTACAAAGCAGCAAGCAAGCAGCCACGTTCGCTTAATACTTAAGAAGCTGTCCCAGAGGAGAAGAATCCCTTAGAGGAGGGAGAACAGCTCTTCTCCCAGCACTAGAAATCACTTCTTGGAACCCTGAAATCTTTACTACTGTTTGTAATGAGACACACAATGATTATTTACAAATAACAAAAACCACAGCTTCCCAGGCTTCCCCTGTGGAGAAATACATACCATGCTGAGTGAGCGCCTGTTCTAATGGGGACACCACGCTGGAGGGGGGTTTCAACCGGATGACATTATTGGTAACCGAGAATGCCAGCTTAACGGTCTGGATCAGCAGCTGACCTTGGCCTTGTGACTCATCACTGTGTTTCCAAAAAGGAACCAAAGTAAGTAACTGTGTTGAAAACCAACATTTATCATTTTTTGCACAACATTCAAAAAGGAAATTCGATATTCTGTCAATCAGGGATTAAAAGACATTTTTACTCAGACTGTCACGTCACCATGTAACAGTGGTGAAATACAAACCCACATATATCCGCAAAAAAGTCTACCCAGCCCTGAGTTCTCGGCATCAAACAAAAACAAGAAAAAGCCCGACAGCCTGTTGTCACTTTTTCCCCCTCTTTGGCATATCAGGATTTAAAATGTAGTAAGACAGAGGGAGAAACATTTACAGAACCAATCTCACAGAAATTACAGTGAAAACTGGATGAAGAGATAAAACTGGCTCTAAGTCTGGTATTTTCCTAAGATTTTCCTTATCAGATAAACATTCTGGCCTTCAGGGAGCCACATAGGGAAGTTAAGGCGCTCAACACTGAGACGTCTTCAGTTCTTCCAGAGTACTTCAAGCTGCCTTGAGAACCATCAAGGCCAAGCACTTCCAAAATCACAGTTCAAGCTTTATTACAATTTATTCATGAGCATAGCTTGACTTAAACTCTGCTCATACCTGAAGACACAGAACTTCTAACACTGGCTATAATCCTCTCACTTCTAATTTAGTCATTCAACCTTGAGTTCAAGACTCATAAATGAGCTCAAGTTCATTCTTTATGAAAAAATGTAAATGCTAGCAAATGTCAAACAATTGAACACATTTACACCCAC
Source organism: Columba livia (assembly GCF_036013475.1). Taxonomy (NCBI): domain Eukaryota; kingdom Metazoa; phylum Chordata; class Aves; order Columbiformes; family Columbidae; genus Columba; species Columba livia. The sequence continues at coordinate 5,499,327 of NC_088620.1, forward strand.
TGGCATGCTCCAAGTGCCATTTAGAAATATAAAATTAAAACAAGAGTATGAAATGGTTAGCATACAACAAAGATGATATACAGATCTGGAACAAACACAGCTTGCTCATCCAGAACACGCAAGTCAGGCTGTCATGGTGAGCTGTTATGTTGATCCCCTGTTAAACGCAATCAGTTAAAGCTCCATTTCAAATATTATCATTTGCTTCTTTCCTCACACTACCGAAAGGAAACGCAGCGCTCACCTGCTGGACTGGGAGGCCATCACCATATCGATAGTGTCCACGCCGATGCTCATGATGTTGATGACAGCTTGTCCGGCCTCCGTGTTGGCCAGGCTGAAGACGCACAAGGACTGCAGGCTGGGGGCACTGCTGCCAGACACCACGGCACAGCACATCAGCACCAGGAGCACTTGCAGTATTTTCTCACCTCACACTTAGAAAACTACCGCAAAGTAACTTCTTCATTTCTACATCCCCACTCACCCCTACTTTATTCTCCCTTCTACTTTCTTCAGGGTGCACACATCAAATAGGAAAGTGGGTGGCAGCCAGTCCCAGGAAACCTATTTACTGTTTTTCTTCACCAGGTGTTCTAAAAAACAAGGTCCCTAATCTTCTCCCTTTCCTGTACTCAGTAACACTGAAAAGAGCAGAAACCAGCACTGCACAACCATGCCAGTTCATTCCTAGTCATTTACATTCAAAAACTGAAACAAAAAAACAGCAGCAGGGCCCTCCTGAACTGTAAGCCAGGCTAGCGCAGATCTGAAATCCATCACCTGTCTTACCTGCTGCAAGGATCCATTTCAGGGCATAAATTCAGTATAGCATGGATCAGCTGCAGAATAAGGCATCCTGAAAGAGATGAAATGGACTGCTCAGTTCAAGAAGATCTGTCGCCCAGCTCCTACTATTTTGAAACAAATCACAGCATCTAGCTATACTGGTAGACATACAACGCAAATCCCAAATGGCTGCTAGAAAAGGTATGATAAAAAAGAAGTAAAAATTCACACATCTTCTCTGAGAAGAGAGATGACCCTTTTTAGACCTTTTCCTCCTTCTTCCCCCCCCTCAACATCCTTACCAATTTTCTCTCTCACTCCATGAGAGTTATAACGCCATTTGTGGTAATTTGGTAACATCTCCTTCAGGACAAACACAATGCAAGGGACAAGTCCTTGGCTCTGGGTGCTACCAAGTTGTCCCTAGGAGAAACAGAAATGTTATTGCCCCCTTCTGGGTAAAAGGACAAGAAACCATTTGCAGGAAGGTATGTCTTATGTCTTTAAAGAAAACTGTCGAGCATGGGGACTTAAATTTACATGAGACTTCCACTCTTTTGTAGATCGGATGAACCAAAATGTTTTTTTGAAAGAATCAGACTACAGAGAAAGCAAAACCAGTGGCACAGAAGGGAGGGTCAACCTATGATTACTCATAGAGACCTGTTGCGCAGGATCTCAGACACGGCTGGATTTCACTTTCCTATCGTAACAGCCTACAGGTAACTTGACACGCAGAGCATTCCAGAAACACTCACCCGGACAAGAGTCGTGATCAGGTTCAGGAAGGAGACGGTAACACTGTACTCGCCTTGAGGCTGTTCTATGCTCATCAACAGGTTTCCATAACCCCCAGCGTTCATTCCCTCTGCGCTGTGGAGTGAGCAAGAGGGTTTCTTACATGAATAGCAGGACTCTGACGTGAGTGAGAGAGGTCAGATGCACAGATTTCACACTGGCAAAAAGTTCTTGTGGCAGGTTATGAATAGGTTAGGCAAATAATTAAAAAAAAGGGAGCTGGGGGATGATGAATACCTAATCATGTGATTCATGCTGGACACTGGATTGGCAACAAACGGTAAGAACCCTGTGTGGTGAAGGTCAGTCCAAACCTGCAAGAGAAGAAGTACAGATATTCTGTCTCATTCACATATACACATCTGCTAGTTCTCAAATCCAGCAAACCCAGGTTGTTTCCTCACCTTGGCTGGCATCCGAGCAGCCAGTACCGTCAAACAATTGACACAAGAAGCAATAACATCCACAGGGGGAGAGATTACAGTTGTTAGCCTAGAAAAACAAATATTATGCATAAAAAGCATTGCCATCTGTGGTCTGTCTGGCCTATATACTGCTGTTTTGATCATAAAAGCTTCTCTCTCACTGAAGTACACGAGTATAAAAGCTCAGCAGGTAAATACAGACACCAGAGTCTGCACTTTCAGTCTAGACTTGCAGCCTCCCCCTCACACGTGAGTCACATCAATTTACTGGAAGAGGCAAGGCTGGCAAGACAGCAGACTGTCACAGCGAGCACACATTATGCAGCAGAACATCAACTCCCAGGCAGTTAACACTGAGAGGAGTGTTAATAAGTACAACTGTTTTAACACCTGGAAGTTAATGCGCTAATGATATGCTCTATTCCCCTTTCATGTAAACAGAGCTACCAATAAAAAATGCCTTTAAATGGATAAAATTGCACAACATTCAGGAAGGAAGCGGAAGAGGGGCCATTCTGCTGCACCAAAGCATTAAACCGCGTGTAGCCAGAACAGTTTTGAGAACTGAACACCAGTCTTGGGGAGTTCAAGCACTGAGACACAGTTCTTGCAAAGCTCTTGGCAAAATGAGTAATCAGCCTTTCTTCCAGCTCATTATATCTTCTCAGGTACGTCTGCTGTTAGTGATTTGATGCCGTTTGGTGACTTACCTCTGCAGGAGCATGTAGATTCGTGATGTGATTGGCAGAAGGCAATCTGCTATCGATACGTCAGTGCTGATGACTTTATGAACCAGATCGATTATTGGCTTGACCCTCTGGCAATGCTGAATCACATCTGGGTAAAGAAAACTAACACTGGAATGCAAAATCATACTTAAGCAGTAATCAAATCCGGAACGATGCACATAAATCTTACCACACATCCCGATGGTCATTCCCCATACCAAAAAAACATTTATCTATCTCAACTTTCCCCTCATCTAAAATTTATCTCAGCTCACTACATGCTCTGGGCCTTTTAGAGTGAATTTTACAGTATTATATTAATAATTAAAAAATAAGGTTTCTGGGAAAGTATTCCATGCTCTTTTAAAACCGGTTCAGTCCTACTATTAACCTCAAATTGATACAGGTCAACAATTATTTATTCTCTTTTATACTCCAGCCTATCTCACCTGCTGTCGATACAACTTGGAGCAGCATCTCAATCTCGCAGGTGAACAGTGTCCAGCTGCTGTAGGAATATTCCCATCGTACCAAATAAGCCCGGTCATCCAGCATCACTTGGCCCACTGTTCCCTGGGGTATCCGCAGATTTGTTTGACCTAGTGCTAAAGATTGAAGAAGCGGGTGAAATAAAGTCACAAATTTCCCTGTGAGTTAGAAGCCAGATAATGAACTAAATTCCCCAAAGCATTTCAAAAAGAAAAGGTTAAATAAAGTTTCCTTACCAAGAGGATAGAGGAGCTTTGCAGCCTGTCTTCGCCAAAGCGTGCCGTCTTCATGAGAGATCACATCAGGAGGTTTATGTTTGTACAGTTCAATATAGAAGCACATTTTATCCAGGAAACTGTATACCTGCACACAGAGAGAGCTTCAACAACACAGCCAAAGAGCCAGACCTCCTTAAAAATTAATCAACTAAGTCATTTTCAGGAATAGGCAAGTTTTCTTGACATGGACAATATCCTTTGTATATGTCAACCACACCAAAACATAATTAGACAGCCCACATGTCCAGACAAGTCTCATCTAATGAATCAGGAACTTCGTATGAGTAAAGCACAACCTGAAAAACTAGGCAGTATCTTAAACTTCAGCCATTAGACTTGAAAAGTCTTCTAGAAGCAAGAAAATGACCTGCAACAGCACAGGACTAAAAAGAAGTGATGTCCACTGTTCTTTGACAAAAGCTTAATATCTGTCACCTAAGATTACAAATGAGATCAGCACAAGTAATGGAAAGAAGGAATCACACAGCATTATCACACAGAATGTTACCCCTGCCTTGAAATAACTCATCTCCCAAACACCAAGAGAGATCCTGTACCTTTTTTGCAGTAGATTTATCAGACACAAGGGCTTGAAGCAGCTGAAGGAGAGGAGTAAGCAGATGGGGAAACATTCCACAGACACTGTCCAGGATAATACCCAGACCCGCAGTGGGTTCCTGATTGTTCAAACAGAAAACAAATGTCTTATTACTAAAAAAAAAAAGCTAAAATGGTCTTGGTAGAGCACAAGGATCCAGTTCCTTTTTAAGTTGTACATTTAACATTAATCATGCACAAAAGTATCACTCCAGTCCTTGCACAGACTAAAGCATGAGGCAGTGTGCAAGTATAAGGCAGGAAAAGACTATAATGCATTTCATATCATCCTAATTCTGTGACAACAAAAAAATAAGCATGATGCTTTTGCCAGCAGTTAGTTCAATCCTTGCAACACCAGCCCTGGTTTAAACTATCACCTATATTAAAACTTGTTCCAGTATCCTTCAAGAGTAAAGCCAAGGCTGTACCTAAAAGGCAGGAAAGGGCAAAAGTAAATCAAAGATAGATACAAATGACCACTGGTTCATCAGGCCCTCCTAGAAATTAACTAAATAAATACAATTAGTCGGTTCCTTTCCTAAAAGGGGATCTTTTATCAGGTTTTAGTTATAAGCAGGGTAGGTCAAAGAAGTTGCCAACACACTCACCGTCTTCCAGAAGAGCTGAGGAATGCTGGAAGCTGCCAGAACTTCACAGGCAGCATCAATTATATCCTTCAAAGGAAGAGAGAATGGAGAAAATAGAAGTTACTTTACACAGGGGAATTTCATCCCAAGCAAATTCTGCCACATCTTTGGAAATTAAGTTTCCATGTTTACCAGCCAAGCTGTAACTAATTCCTCTAGTCAAAACAGAAAGAAACACCCAACACACCCAAACCCAGAACACACAGCCAGCCTAAAACCATGGTCCTTATCACAAATGGACTGGGCAGGATAAATTTCTCCCCTATATCTGCAAAGGGCTATATGATGTCTTCTGAAACGTGGAACTGGAGTGTGCAGTATTTCCTTTGCTTTGGAAATAACACATCAACAATCAGGTTCAAATCCACAGGACTTCAAGTGCAGTATATGCTCTTTTGTTATTAATCAGCCAGTCCGCAGAGGTGTTTACTACATTTGCATTGTGTAAATGCAGCAGGAAAACCAGCAAATTACTCTTTTAGATCTAACTCACGTAAAGTTTGCAGTCTCAAATGCAGGATTACCATTTCACAAAAGTAATTAGCATGAGTTATGACAGGTTATTTTAAATTAGGTAACAGACGCAATGAGCCTTGGACACTTACCTGCTGATTGCCCAACGTATGTAATTCCAGTGACGTCAGGACAAAAGAAAGAAGTCCATAAATACACATACACGCTGTGCTGGCTGTGCACTGGAAAAAAAGAATACATAGGCCATTAGAGGAAAGACTACGAATTACAGAGCACACAGTAACCGTATTCAGTCTGCTTTACAAAGCAGTTTATTCTCATATACAATATTCTCTAATGAAACCATATACAGAGAATAGTGCAGAGTTAAATCATCTCATACTCAAGATCCACAATGGCAAGTACACTCACGGAGGCAAATCAACAAATGTGATTTAATGCAGTCTATTCTGCTCAAAAGAGATGTAGTTCTTCAATTTACAAAAGCTTTTTTATTATTACTTCAGCTTGATTTCTGATCTTCAATGAAAGAAGGTAAGATGATAAAACCTGCTTTGCTGCATATTCTGCTTAAAATCAGATCTAGTTTGAAAGGACATTGGTTCAAAATCATCCACTCCCCATCACACCTTTACATCAGTAGCAGTTAAAAACCTTCAAGAGTTTACATGCACAATTGTAAGAAACTCACATTCTTCCCCCCACTGCTCAGCGATCGCAGCAGCTTTGTCAGATACTGGAAAACGTTCAGCTGGATAGCGGTGCTGCCCATTCTCCTGATGATGTTTGCTGACTCCTCTGGGTTTACGGTGTGACGGAGCAGAGCCCAGGCCAAAAGCACCGGAGCGTGATGTGAGACATCCCCTAACTGCAGCAGCTGATTGTCCATCTCCTGCACAGAGACAAAACAAAAGCAAAATAACTGAGATCTTCTGAAAGAAGCTCATACTCAACTGATTGCATCTGCTTGCTAACAGTCACCTTTCCCTTGCAGATAATTATTTCAAACATGCAGCTGACCAAATCATATACTTGCAGCCTTGGTCTGGCTCTCTGCATGGTTTACTGACTTAAGAGTTGGTGTAACCTCAGATGATCTCTGTCCTAAAAACCCTGACACTACAAATCCTTTGTTTCATTCCCTTCGGGAAAGTTCACACTGCCTATTGCTTTGCACACACCTTTCTTTAGAGAAAGGTCCAAGATAACCAACAAAATACAAGTGGAAGAGGAATTAATTTTGTTCTTAATTGCCCCAGAATGTTATGCAGATGGTAGCTCTTACACTTGGTCAACAAACCCAAGAATTAGAAACTTCCAGGCATAACCTTTAAAAAGCACAGCTTGGGTAAAACCGTAAGTTCTGCACTGTTAGGCCTGACCAGGGGTTACGCTGCCAGTGCTTTACCTGGTGGATGCGCTCAGTATTGGCTAACTTGTGCTCCCCCGTCCTGTCATCCAGAGCACGCTCATGGAGGGAATCAATTTCCATGCCTTCCACCAGAATAAGAGCACTAAAGTAGCTGCGAGCAGAAAAAGAAATTAAAGAATAGGTCAGAAACTTTATTTTAAACTTTTAAGAGGCAGCAGCAAGAATTATAAATTCTTTTTTTCTGAAGAAAACAACGTTTCACTCTGTACTCACAAATACACATGATACTCACCCGATACGGTCAACCAGGTGATCCATGCTCTCGTCTACCAAGTGTCTGTTGGTTTGTCTAGTGCCAAATCCCTGTTCTTTGAACATCTTGGCAAATGCCAAAAGCTCCTCAGGTGCCATTTCAAAGTACGCATAGTAGAGGAAGATGACTTCCAGGAGCATGGACTGTTCGCGGAGGCATTGCACAAACCAACGGGAAACCTGACGTTCTGTCTGCAAAAGGAAAAATCCTACCATGTATGACGAGGCTCGTGGGTCACTCAAAGCAGTCAAAAAATGAGAAGTGTGAATATTTCAACAGCTTGTGTAGCCAGCAGTTTATACTCATGGCGAGGAAAGCCACTGTAAATACAGAGTGTGCTGATGCAAAGAGATTACAAACAACCACATGTAAATGGATCTGTTAGCCTAGGGCTGTCAATGGATTTATCACAAGGAACAACACGTTCCATACAACTCTCTCTGTTTCTGAGCAGAAGTGTGTTCTGTTAGAGAGAAAACAGCTTCTTCACATACGCATTTTCCAATGCGCTACATATAAGGAAAGACTTTATAAATTCGATAAAAAATAGAAAGAAATAAAATACCATGAGATTTCCATGTGTTTCCCATGTAGGAGCTTCTGCTTTGTACAGCTCTTCAAACTGTTTCCGGTAATTAGGAACTAGTTCCTTGTCCAACTTTTCGATGCACTGGAAGTATTGTGCCTTGAATAAACAAATGATTAAATTAACTTCTCACACATACACACACGTGCTTTTTACCATCACAAGTGGACAACTACTACACAACTTACATATTTAGCTTATTTCAATGACATGACAGCCAGGAAGAGGGTTTGGTACTCACTGTGTAAGGGTGCCTCTCATCCTGAAAATAAGTGAGTAGATGGAGGACGCAGCGCAAAATGCAAATCCTCTCTTCGTAATAATAGTCAGCAAGCTGTGAATATACAGTTATATCGCATCAGTTTGCTATAGTGCTCAACTCCATACACTTTCCTCTCCCATACACTGCCACGGCCTTCATCACAATATATAGGCTCAAAGCTCTCATTGCTCATCCCTATTATCCTGTGTCAGATATGATCATCAGTCTCCAATTCAGAGTTGTCGCTTCAGACAGTAACACACGAACCTATCAGCTTTGGAAAACATGGGTGCATACACCTGCCCAGCTAAATTCCCTGATAGTGAGCCTAAAATTTCCTTCCTGTAGCAACTATTAACACTGTTCAAATCTTTATGCTCATCCATCTATTTTAGAAGCATCTTCTAAAATCTGTTTCTTATATAAAGGAATACTTCAATTATTCCAAGATTTCCTGGATCCGGAGAAATAAAGTTGGTTCTCTGTCCAAAGAGATCTCTTCAACAGAAAATAAAAATGGAAATTACTAACCTTCAGCATCAGAGCCTGACTCTGCCTTTCATCCTGAAGAACTGTCTGTGAGTAAAACACAACAAAATAAAGAATTATTCACTGCAGAAAATACCTACCAACAAAATACATACTTGCAAAAAAAGAGACTGAATTCTTTCAATTTCTTTTGGAAAGACAGATTCCAAAAGTACAAAGCCAAAACACTCATTGGTAACTACACATTTGTTCTTCATCTCCACTCACTCTCCTTCAGAAATCTGTAGCTTTCCTGTGTTCTTGCAATAGAGGAGCACAGTGAGATTGGAGCAGGAAGACATACAAGAAAATTTAGCCTGCATATCTGTGATCACATTTCCTTACGGTGGTACTACTGGTATTAAGGAAAGATGTGGAGTAAGTAGAATGTAAGTGGGAGCTACGGACCTTCAGGGAGTCCCTTGTTCCCCTGTAATCCTCTTGAAGATAACACTGTAACAGCTGCACACTCTGCTCTTCATCCAGACCCTGAAAAACAGAGAGATGCTCTGAAACGAATAAAAAGCAACTGAATTCATGAAAGATGATGATTCTCTCCAAATATTCGGGCAGCTCCTCTCTTCAAAACACATAATTTCCAAAATATGCCAAAAGGATTTTTTGCATCAGGCAGATGCTTCCTTTAGTCAGCACTTCTGTTTAAAGAAAAACACGTAAGCTTTGATGTCACTCAGACGCAGCCAGTTTAACTTCAGCAAACAGAACACAACAGTGATTATAAAACAGGTACTGCCACCAGTCACCGAGTTCCAGCGTGTGGCTTGAAGGAACAGAACCTTGCAGGAAAACTGACACTATTTGCAAACACGGCAACTGATTGAAGAGACATCAATTTTTAGCTGAGCAGTTTCGGATGTCTTGAAAGAACCCAAGAAAAACCAGAAGCGGGTGACAGGTTCTGAAAAGCAGGGCCCTTTGCAGCAGGGGGGTGTTAACCAGGAAAACTGAGGCACCTCAAGGTCACTAAGCACTTCTTAAAATCTTCATCTACAGTCCCAACATGTACTTCTAACATCCCTTAGACTATTCTGAACCGAAAGTAATTTTTAAGTTTGCCTCTATTCAACATCAAGAAGCTTACTTAAATAAAAGAATTCCAGTAACAATGCATTCCAAGTGCAGGGACAAAAAAAATCATCAGAATAGCACCTTCACTCACCAAAAATTTGCTGACCCTCAGACCCAACTCTTTTAGCGGAGCGGCTACATCTTTATCAGCTTTTATCTTTTCTGCGGAAGTTGTACTAAAAGAAAATAGAAATTTTAGTCATGAAAAATGCAGCAATCATGTAGAATGAACTAAAGAGGCTTAATTCCAAAGTCCTATCAGTTTAAACGGAACATTTGCTTTTTCCTCAATGGCCTTTCAGTATTTCATACAACAATATTCTGTAACCTCCCCACCCGAGAAGACTTAACGTTTTTCATAATTGTTACTATAATAAACACAGGCTATATTCATTCCACCTTCTCCAATGAGGGAATCTGGATATCCTTCTGGGACAAATGAGTGTCAAGAGGAGTCACCTCTCCACGGGCTGCACACGATCACGCAGCTCAGCAGAGACAGGGGTTAAGAGCTACATAACATCAGTAATGACAGCAGGAACTGCTGTCTCTCCTTTCTGCTCTGTATTTCATGCCCAAAAATGTGGATTAAGTACTTTCTCTTGATACTTTGTTCCTGAAATCTCAAGTCATGCAAGAGAGTAAAAATCTATTTTTAAGTAACCAGAGAGAAACATTCAACGTGCTCCTCTACTTATCAGAAAATCTCATTTAGAGGGTAATATCTAAACTCAAGCAACTACTATACCTTGGCGGTTTATAGTATGAAAGCCCCTCTAACAATCTCTGCCAGTGCTTGTTCAATTCTGTTGCAATCTGTGCCTAAAAAAAGAAGCAAACACTACCGAACAGATTCCTCAACATACACTGTGGAGTATCAGATTTGTCAAATTTAAGCAAAGCAAAGAAATTCCACCACCACAAAGAGACAGGAACAACACAAGACAAGCATCTATGATTCAGACTGATTGAAGGTGCGTATTGTACGAGACAGCTCGCTGACTTGCCTAATCACGGGAAGGGAGAGGAAACAGGAGGCAATGGACTAGATTCGAAAACATTTGGATTTCCAACCTCTGGGCAAATTCTTGAAAGCAGGGGCTCCGTCCCAGAAAATAAGGACGCAGGCTGTACCGCTCATGAATAACCCAGGCCAGCCAGTCTAGAAAGCAGCACTTGTGTCCATTCCAGAAAGGGAATCACCTTTTCACACACACCCTTCCAGGCAGTTCATGAAGCAGCTATAAATAAGGAGTGGAAGAATGAACAAGTAGTGGAGACAGAGGAACAAAAATCGCACCAAGGGAAAAGCAGCAAAACACACTTTCACTAATATTCAAAGAGATGTACAAACGATATATTTGGCCATGAAGTCCACTCAGTGATGGGCAAACCTGCTCAGCAAGACATGGACTTACTGGTTCTCTTAAAGCTGATCTGCCCAGGAGAATTGTCCATAATTCTCTGCTGCTCCTGTAAACACAGGGAAAAGGTGAACAGTATTTTAATGATGAACATGATGTCAGGCTTCTATTTAGCTTACACCTTTTCAAACCTGCAATTAATGCAGAGCAGATTGTATTGCAATATAAGAAAAAATATTTAAGGAACATTAGTTTTTAGCTGACCGGTTTAGATGTCCTGGAAAACCCAGGAAAGAAGCAAAGAGGGTGACAGTGGCTATAGCAAGACTTGCAAACCCACATCAAAGCAGCAGCACATTTATATCACATTACTAGCTCGATTTGATTTTGTTACTTGGACATTTAAGGTTAATAAAAAAAACCTAATGAAAGTATAGAGCAATATTCTATTCAGTTAAACTTGAAGCTCTCCTCCAAACAAATTCTTCTGTAACGGTTTCATCCTTCACTCTAAGTGGAGCATAAAACTGGGTAAAGTGAAAAATCGCAACAGCTTTACATAAGGTAGAATAATCTGCCGCAGGTCTCCAGAACATTTACCCTTGCCTTCTTTTTCCTTCCTGAGAGCTCTGTAGAAAAGCCAGCCTGCACCACGAGGTATTACAGATTGGATCCTGACAAAAACAAGTGTCCTTACAACTGCTCTGAAAATGTATGTTTGCCAAAAAGAATATCTCAGGAACTCAGACAAATGCTGCACTGATAGCAACGTAATCCAAATCAGGAGTTAAACACCGCAGCTCCCCACGCAAAGACTATCTACAGAAGCAAGAACACTCATTAACTTATTTTTAGAACAGCATCATCCAAATAACTCACTGTGGCAAAGTCGTCTGCAACTCCTGACACAGGGTGCCATGTAAATTATGAGATCTATTATTCCCCATACACCTATCAACATAACGTCTACCTGCTAATTCCTAGATAGCTGGGCACACCTCCCTGTGTATAAACTAAGGAACATCCCCATGACTTGGGGCAGCCTCTCCAGCCCCCCCAGAGCAGCGAAAGGCCACAGTTTTACCAAGAAAATAATGTCTTTGTAGAACTGGGCACCAGCCTCGCACAGCCAACCCTTCTACTTTTCATTCCCTGTGAATCTCTTCTGTGAATAAAACAGACGCAGTTTGTTGTCAGTTCGTTGGTTACAGGCTGCAAGAGAGCTAAGGACGGAAGGCTCTTTTTATGCGATCACATGTAACAGTGGTGTTCCTGTCGCATTAGGGCTTATAGACACTAATTTAATAAAAAATAGATATCTAGGAACCCTCCAGAGGATAAAAATGGTACAATAAAAGTCAAAAAGCGTGCTCAGGACAAATGACAGAACTAGTCTAAGGTGATCACTGAACCTGGGATTCAGAGAACAGCCTCCCTTATACACCTTCCACATCTCTATTTTGATTTTTACGTTTGCAAAGAGTTGTCCAAGAGGTGGAAGCAGCCCCGAGCGCTCTGTCCTTCCACAGGCGCCTCAGGGACGGGGCTGCTCCGACAGACCGCTCGGGCGGCAGCGCCAACCGCGACCCAGCTCCGCAAAACCGACACCTTAGCGAGCACTTCACCTTCCACAACGAGGAAGGAAAAAAAATAACACGAAAAGAAACTCCACAAAATCCCTAAAAAGTCGTTACTAACACGCAATTCAGCCCCCCGGGGGTCCCGCCGGGACCCTCACTGAGGGGCGGGGCCTCGCTGCGCGCGCGGAGGGGCGGGGCCAGGTCGGCGCGGGCCCCGCTGCCGTTAACCCGCCCCGCCGTGCTCCCCCCGCCCCGCGGGCCCCGCTCTGCCCCCCGCCCCGCCCAGGAGGCCCCGCACGCAGCGGGACCCGGGGCCGCCCCCACCCTCAACCCCCGACCGGACCCCGGACCGGAGCGGCCGCCGCGGTCCCGCACCTCGCGCACAGCCCGCCCGCCGCCATCTTCGCTCCCTGCTCACGTGACCCGCCGCGCGGAGCCGCTCGCCCCGCCCCCTCCTGCCCACGCCGGCGTCACGTGGTGCCGCCACCGTCCCGCCCCCTCCACCGGCGGGCTTGGTCATGTGACAAGCGGCAGCGCCAAGATGGCGGCGGCCCGGGAGGTGGGTAACGGGTTCTGCTGCGGGACACGGGCGGGAGCGGCCGCGGACCCTGGGCAGGACACGGGGCTCACCCGGGAATAGCCTCCGAGGCCTTCCCGCTGAAGCCCGAGCCCCGCCGCAGCTTCCCGGTAGCGAAGGTTGGGCTGCCGGGGGTGGCGGCGGCGGGACGGGGCGAGGGGAGGACACGGGGCAGGAGGCGGGTGGTGCAGGAGGCGATGGGGCGCAGGTCGGGGGAGGTTTCCCGGGGTGCGGATCGCGGCAGGGGAGCGCTGGGGCCCGCTCGGTGTGTGCGGGAGCGCTGCGGAGCTTCCCGTTACCTGCGGGAGGATGCGGGGCGGGGAACCGCCGCAGGCACCGGGACCACCCCGCAGTGAAACACGGGGCGTTGCGGAGCCAGAGCCGCTCCTGGCCCGGCTGCCTGCGGGGGGAGCTGCCGCGGGCCCCTAGTGATGCAAGAGCTGGGTTGCAACCTTAAAATTGACAGGATTTTCAGTCTTTGGCCACCCTGCATCTTCCTAAATAAGCCTTGAGCTTCCTCCTCCCTTGTGCTCAGAAACAACAAGGAGTGGGACCCCAAAACCATTATTGGTCATGGGTAGATATTTATTGCCCATACCAATTCTGTTTGGTTGGCTATATGAGTAATTATTCTGTTTAAAAAGAAATTGTGATGGCAAAAAGGTTACAGTAAACATAATGAAGTTGGATGGAAATTGAGTATTTCGGGCTATACAAATAAGAATAGCAAAATGTAATCTTTTAATAAGAGTTTTCAGTACAAAGTCATAAATAACTAAACGCTCCAGAGCGTTGTGAGGGAGTTTGACACCACAAACTAACGGTTACCCAGTACTATTACTGATGAGATCTCTATCAGCTTTATAACGTGGTGACACCATTCAACACTGAATGAAAACCCAAACCTTAAATAAACTTCCAGCCTTTTATGAGGGAGCTCATGTAGATATTAGTAATGAGACTGGGGGAGCAGAATTTAATGAGCATTTACTACTAATTGGCTTAGGGGTGGGGCAGAAAGAATGAATCAGTCCAAAGCTGCAGCTGGAGATACCAAATCCAGTAGGGACACACACAGCTGGGTCAGCAATTCAGAAACTGATACCTTCAAAGAACCAAAAGAGCTGCCAGTATAACGGTGTTGGCTTAAACTTAATATCAGATTGTGGATAAGGAGATACAAAGGTTTTCAGGAAGCAATAAACACTGGTGAGAATTGCACAATGTCGTGAATGCTCACAATACCTCCAAGAAGATACGATTTAACCTCATAGAGCCATTATGTGCATTGCTGATTATCTCAGTTATTTATCTTGTAGTCCAAAAGTTTAAAGGAAAGTTTAGTTTGCAATGCAGCTGTCTCGGGGTATAAACTTTGATTCAGATAAGGTGAAGCGCGGTTAGTGCATTATTAGTGAGACAAGAGAGTGAGGGGATATAGAAAACAGTGACAGCTTTAGATTGTGGTTAAGAATGTCTTAAAATGTTTACTGGCTCCTGAAAAATGTGAGTTAAACAGCACATACCAGAGGTTAAACAAATCACTTATAAAATAATTATGCAGTTTGGGGATGGGACTTGCTAATATTTGTCTAGTGTGCTTAATGACTGACTAACATTAAAATACTTCACTTATTTATACAGAACTACAGTCCATGAAAAATAGGTTCGCACTCAGAAAATAGGAATGAAGACAGCTGACGGGGAAGAGACGGTGTCAGGGGTTAAAGAGAATGAAGCCAATACCTTTCCTTAAAAATAAATCAAACTCATTTACTGGCATGTGAAGCTGTATAATAATGAGTTATACAGCTACAACACATCCTAAAGTTAAACTGAATATCACCACTATGTCGATATGGACTAGAAACATTGTTTAGAATAGATCTTTTTGTGACAAATATGACCCATGATTGTTGTAGAAACAAAAAAATTTAAGCTGCTTAATGCTAAAGAGGTGATGAGATGAATGTCCTTTCATGGCCACAGGCAAGTTGGGGTCTGTTCGTTCCAATTTTCCATCCTCAGATCTCCAGCGTAGCTTATCCTGACAGTTCTGGTACTAGATCAAAATTAGATAAAGTACACCATCTGATAATTCTTTTTTAATGCTTGTGATGTTTTCTTTCCCACTTCTATTGTAAATATGATGTAGCACTATAAACGATCTGCTGCAGTGGAACTATTCATAATACCAGTAACAGAAGGAGAGACAGGTACGTAGGGGGTTTTGCACAGCAGTAGGAAGAGAAATATTTAACGAAAGCAGGAACATTCTGTAAAATTACAGTGAAAACCACATACAAAAATAGGTTCTAAAATTACCTTTAAGCTTTTAAATTAACTGTATTTCAAATTCACGCCACAATGAAACCTTCTGGGAATCGTTATGGCCCATTTGCTTCCCATTTCAATTCAAAGATACTGTAAAACTGTATCTCAGTGTGCCAGTATTTCTGCCGCTGCAGGCTGGCTTGTCTGATTCTCAGATTGGGTTAACAGTTCTGGCTGATTTATTACCTCACTTTTTATTATATTTTTGATGTTAACAATTGACACATAACTATCAGTTTAAATTGAGCTTAAGAACAAAACAGCTGTGTGAAACCTTTAGCTTTTAATAGCTGCTTTAATTGTTTGCCCTTTTTATATTTTGTAATAGGAACTGCAGTAGCATGAAGGAATTCTTCCTAACGGAACCTTATTGAGCACATCAGGGCTCCTGAGAAGGATTTTTGAAAGCCTGAGCCACCGTGAGCTGGAATCATGTTAAACAAGCCGGTGCTGGTGGAATCGCTGATCGTGTTCGTCATCGTTCTCTCCGTGCACGCGGTGGTGTGGGACCGGTACTCCTGGTGCGCCGTCGCTCTCGCCGTCCAGGCTTTTTACGTCCAGTTCAAATGGGACCGTTTGCTGCAGGCGGGGGGGGCCGTGTTCCAGTTCCGCGCAGCAGCCAACAGCGGGCTCCTGCCGGCCAGCATGGTCGTCCCCTTGCTGGGGATAACCATGAAGGAGAGGTGCAAGTCGGCCGGCATCGTGTACTTCGAACGTTTTGGCATAGTCGTGGCTTCCACGGGCATGCTGGTTGCTCTCTTTTTATCTGTAATAGCAGTTGGCATCACAAAACCCGTGCCAACCAACACTTGCATACTGACCGGTGTTGCTGGCAGTATAATTATCTATACCATGAAGCATTCTCTGACTGTTTCAGAAGTGATAGAGGTCCTAGAAGTGCTGCTCATTTTTGTCTACCTCAGTATGATCTTGCTCTACTTGTTGCCTCGATGTTTTACTCCTGGAGAAGCGTTGCTGGTTCTTGGAGGTATAAGTTTTGTCCTCAATCAGCTCATTAAACGCTCACTAAATGTAATCGAGGGCAGAGGTGATCCCATAGACTTTTTCCTTCTGGTAGCAGTCGTTGGAGTTGTTCTTCTTGGGCTTTTCTTCACTGTCCTCTTCATTTTCATGGATTCGGGTACGTGGATCTCCTCCCTGTTTTTCCACATGATGACAGCAGTGCTGGGCTTAGGGGTCATCATGCCCTGGCTCTACCGCCTGATCCAGAGGAACCCTTTGTTCTGGCTGCTCCAGTTTCTCTTTCAGACACAGACAAGAATTTACCTTCTTGTCTATTGGACCTTTTTGGCTGCTTCAGCGTGTGGTGTAGTTTTCTACCAGAACGCTAAGAGATCATCTGAATCGAAAAAACACCAGGCCTCCACTATAACCAGGAAATATTTCCATTTCATTGTTGTAGCTACTTACGTTCCCGGACTGATCTATGACCGCCAGCTTCTCTACGTCGCTTCAGTGCTGTGTCTGGCAGTGTTTATCTTCTTAGAGTATATTCGGTACTTCAGGATCAAACCGTTTGGCCAAACCCTTAGGTATCTGCTGTCT
The DNA here is from genome assembly GCF_036013475.1 of Columba livia. Lineage (NCBI taxonomy): Eukaryota > Metazoa > Chordata > Aves > Columbiformes > Columbidae > Columba > Columba livia. Next base: position 5,516,126 of record NC_088620.1, read on the forward strand.
CTCTTCTTGGATGAAAGAGACAGTGGACCTCTAATCTTGACTCATATTTATCTCCTCCTTGGCATGTCCCTCCCAGTGTGGTTGTTCCCCAGATCTTGTGCTCCTAAAGGCACCTTGTCTGGGGCGGGAGCTCTGGTCCCCTACTCGGGGGTACTGGCGGTGGGGGTAGGAGACTCGATTGCCTCTGTTTTTGGCACCACAATGGGGGAAATCAAATGGCCAGGAACCAAGAAGACATTTGAAGGAACAATGACAGCTATTTTTGCTCAGATCATTGCTGTGGCTCTTATTCTGATCTTTGACAGCAGCGTGAATCTGAACTCCAGCTACGCCTGGATTCTGGCATCTGTGAGCTTAGTTTCTCTTTTGGAAGCGTATACCACCCAAATCGATAATCTGCTGTTGCCTCTCTACCTCCAGATAATGTTTATGGTATGAAGAACTTCCAGGAACAGAGATTTTCCCTTTCTAGAGAAAAGTGGTAACAGAACAAGCACCATAACCAGAGCTCAAAGGTGATCTAAACGCTGCTTTTGGTACAATTGTTAAAGACAGAAATGAAAAAGACCTATTTAAAATAAAGGTTTTGCCTTGGTCTTCTTTTTTTCCCCATGTTTAAAACAGCATGAGCCGCTTGCTTTTCTCACAGGAACGTAAATATGATTAAAAAAACACTTGTGTTTAAGAATCAAATTTAAAGTTTCTGGGTGCCCAGGGGCAAGGGAAGTAGGGGAAGAAGAGGTAAGTCAATTAGAAGAGAAAAATAACCAAGGAAACCTTCAGTTTAGGACACAAGCCTGAGCTTGCCTCAGATCTAACTTGTATTTCTTAACATTCCTTAATTTTCACCTTGCTGTAAGTTGGCTGGGTTTTTCTTTTGAGTTTTGGGGTCAGTAATTGTTCTTGCGCACATTGAGGGTTCAAACAGCTCATCAGACAACTTAGCGCTGGTCCCATCTGTTGGGAGGAGGTCACATTGTATCTTCCTCAAGAAGAAGATGAAGGAGATGAAAAGGAGAATTTCAATTTTTTTTATTTAAATGTTAGAAGTTTGGAGGTTTTCATTTTCATAATTCCAACATGAATCTTTAAAAACTGTAATATTTTAAATCAACACACCCAGAAATCAAACGCTCAGCTACAGTTTGCTAGAAATACTTAGACTGATTATAAAAGTAGACTTCCTGCTTCATTTTGCCCACAATAGAGTTATTTTAAATCACTGTTATTCACACAATAGGACAGAGACCAGAAGGTGGAAGTCAGCCACCTTTACACGACACGCTCGCCTGCATTGCTGGGGTTGACACAACCACGAAATGCGCTCTTGACTTAAAAAAGGAGAAAACACTAAGAATCTGCAAGAAGAAATGCTTCTTAACTGGTCCCAGTCAAGGTGCAATGGTCCTGAGTGGTGTGTTCTCAAAACTGAGGGAGTTTCCTTACTAAAAGGACTGGGTGACTGTTTTCACATTACTGGGGCTCGTGCTGTAGTAGAAGCCCCTGTGTAAGTGCAGGTGTGCTCAGCGGTGGCGAGGGCCCTCGTTCTGAGGAGAGGATGAAGTTAATCTTGGGAGCTGATCTAGTGGAAGTTGTATTTGAAGGGAACATGAACAAATGGTCAGAAAGAAACGTTGATCAGCTGTTGGCTCCAGAAGCCAAGCGCTACCTTCAAGTGTAGAGCGACGGAAAAGGCAGCTCAGGAGTTGGCTGGAGCCTAAAGAAGAAACAAAACCAAAACTTCAGAGGCTGTTCCAGCTCTACGGGTATGAAATCAGCACCAAGGTACTACCAAGAGAAAACCTGTGACACGCGAGACCACCAATAAATGTTTATCCCGGCTATTGCAATGAATAGGCTCCAGTTTCCCCAGCAGGTTGTCAGGATGGTGACCTTACCAGTTCTCTTTGCTCCAGCTGGTGTCTTTGGCTTCCATCACGTGGAAGGTGAACGCGTGGCGAGAAGACTCCGAGCTGTTCAGTTCGCTCTTATGGACGACCTCACCGTGGATGAGGATGAGTCCACCTGTTTGAAAGAGACATCCCTACTGCTTTCTTTTCAAATTGTCAGTGCCAGCATTAAAATACAAGGGAAGCTGAAAGCATTAGAATACACTTTTAGCTTTCTTGTTGTTCTTGATCTGTAGGCAGCTTCATTTGGGGGCTGTTTTACCTTTATTTATAGGCAGAGGTATGAACTGGCTGTCGTCGTAGGCCGGCTCCGACCCTACAAACTCGACACACGTTGAGGACCCTGACGCTGCACGGACCATTCTCCGGGAAATTCCACCTGCAAATCCACATAAGCAGCAAACACACAAAAATATAACAGCTAGTTATGTTTTACACAATGAAGGAACAATATCCACGATTTCTCTTGGCAATTATAAGAACTTTATTATTATAGTATATTCACTTTTTTCCTTAGTAATTTAGATGTTTGTTTTGTTTTTTTTTTTTTAATTAAGCAAAGACTTCAGATTTTCCAGCTGTAGCAGAAACTAATAAAGAACGTGTTGAGGTTTAACATCACTTTCAGTCGAACCAGTACACAACTGTCTTATTTTTGCTTTTCTGGTCATTCTGTGCATTGCAACATAGCCCCTTAGGAACACAAATGGTCACACACTTAGCACAGCCAACCTTTGGCCCATATCTCCTTTCTATAAGAACAAAAGTGCAATCAGTGCAGCTGGCTGCAGAATTTGAGGGCTGAGTGCCTGAAGAGCACTATGATTGCACTGAGTGAATGCTTAGGAGAGCAGCAGCTTAAAAAGCTGAATTGTGTGCCCTGGAGGGAGTGAAAAACAGAAAGTGTTGATAATCCAATAGTGGTTACACATACACAGCAACTACCATCGGTGACAACAGCCGTTACGTGAGTCTGCGCTGATCTGGCTTTGTCTGTGTGCTCCCCTGGGAAGGTTCACATGGTGTCCAAGTGATCCTTGCATGGACTCGGAGCCTTTCCCTTTTTACTGAAGTTCAGACCAATATTTGATAGTTGTGTGCATGTGGAAGAGGATTCTTATTACATAAGACTAAAAATTTTGTCTGCCAGGGAGAAAAAGGGATCTTAGTGAAGGGGGTGCAACCTGGAAATGAAACAGTTTTGTGAGTGGATGGGGGAAAAATTAAAAGGAAAACAAACAAACAAAAGTTATTTCTTAGTGTGTTCCTCCTCTGGGGGGCAAAAGGAGGATTATGACTCTTTGCAATCCAGATATCAGACTTGCTGAACTTTTTCAAGGCTGCAGTCAAAACTCTGGGAGGAGCACCAACATCCAGCAACGACCTGTTTCACTACAAGAAGAAAGGACCCAGTGGTTTAACACCTTCTCAACTTTAAAGTCTTAAATGTCAGCGGCCTGGCAAGGCACAATCTGAATCTTGCAGGGGAAGATTCTGAAATAATACTGAAGTTAAAAGAAAATATTCATGAGCAGTTTTAATGGGCCTCCCCTTAGGTTCTGGAGTAAATAACACTCAGGATGACTGTCCTTCCTTTCCCTGGTGCCCTGATTCTTTGTTTCTAGGCTTGATATCAACTTAAAACTAAATAGTGTCAGTCATGTATAGTACCTATTTTTATTAAAAAATATTGTTCTAGTAGCCTCATGTGATGAGCCGGTGGCCAAGAGCAAAGCGAAGCAGTTAATAACCTGCTGAAAAATGTGGGTTTAGATTTGACAACAGCACAGAGGGAGGACTTTGTGGTGAACAAATCATCCTTTCAACAAAGAACGGCAGCGCGTTTCTGCAGGCACTGAATGTGGGGAGCACAACACGGTCCGTGTTACCTCCACCCTTAAGGAAGACGGGGGAGCGCGTTGCACGGCACCGAGCGACCGCGGCTCGTACCGGTGTGGGAGCCGGGGATGAACCACAAGCAGCCGTTCTCCCGTGTGGCGTCTTCCAGGGCGATCCAGAACCCCAGGATCCTGCCCAGGGGCTCCGTGTGCAGGAAGGTGGCGTCCTGGTGCGGGGTCACTGCAACGAGACATGTTTTAGGGACTTTTAATACCTGAGGAATTCGGTCCCGCTAGATGGACGACAGGCTTGTTCTCCCCGACTTCTTGCCCTGACCTACCCTTCCCACCCATCAGTCATACGTGTTGCATCTTACGTGAAAAGACCAGCTTTCCGCTCGTTGCAAATGTAAAAGTAGCTCTTTTTTCAAGTTGCAACTAACATAGAAACTGTTCTGGAAAACGTGGATGCTTTTAAATAATTTTAAGAAGGTTTGAACCACAAAACTCAGAAGCTTAAGTCTGATTCTGGGCCTTTTTCGTGGTAATATTTCTTTCCTGAAAGAATATTATCTGCGGTATGATATAGAGATAATATAAATCTCACCTTCACCACCAATGCCGGGTTGCTGCAAGGAAAGAAAGGTGATGTGTGAAGAGTTTCACGGCTTCCCACCCAACAGGGTCTTATTTCTTGAGCGAAAAGATGACTTAAATCACTGTACCTTGAAGATATACATGCTTTGCACAACTACTGGTCTCTCAAGGCCCAGTTTTCTTCCCAATTCCTGCAAGAAACTTTCCAAGATTCAAGTTTGCTGCGTCCCATAAAGCATTATTCTTTCAAGATATTGAAATTTCATTTTACAGAAAAAATGACTATACTTGGGATTCTAGAAAATTAAGATTAACTACCCCATAATATGTTTTTTATCCCAGATCATTCTAGGAAACAGTCACAGCTCACCTGCACCTTGGTGGAGTGGGTGATTTGCTTGAAGACAGGATCATAAGCATGTAACGCTAAGGGGAAAGAAAAGGCTCAGTCTGAAGATGCAATTAACAGAAGGGGACTCGGCAGCAATCAGTGACGAGCTGCAGAGTCGACAGCCAAGCAAGATAAACTGCAGCCAGAAACTTTCATCCCTCCCAAGACTGGGCATATGCAGCTTATCACAACTAAGATGATACAACTTGTAGATTTGTACAATAATCTTTAGAGGCCAAAAATATAATCAGTCAGTGGCCACAAATGACATATAAAAAGCAGCGCATAACAGAGTGATTAAGTACTATATTATGCAAATGCTGATATAACCACCACTATACATGACCCTGAGGCAGACAGGTGAATTCACCCTTTAAAACACGGTTCTTAAGACCTACAATCAATCAATCAAGTGCTGCAAAAATGACCTAGGGCTTGTTTTGTGGTGCATTTTGCAAAGACCGACAGCCCGCAGGTCAGAGCTGTTTGTGCACAGACGCTGCAGCCCAGCTCCGACAAACCATAAAGCAAAGACTTGGATTCGTGCCTCCATCTCTGTGTGGTAAAACTCGCCAAGAGGACACACAGCCGGGTCCAGCAGGGGCTGCTCCTGAGCAGGGGATAAGGCGAGACTCAGCTAAAAGGAGTAATTATAATATATGTCTTGTTAAGTTGCCGAGTCAGCAGGCAACTGTTGTTTTCACTTCCCCTGGGGAAAAGCTGAAGTACAACAGAATAGGGGGGGAAGGGGGGTGTTTTTTTCTGAGAAAACAAAAAACCCAAGTACTCTCGGTTTCCAAGTTTAGTGAAGTTTATTCTGAACAAAGTTCATGTGTTTGGAGATGCTGTGAAACCTGCTCTCGTTTTCCATTTATGGTTTGAAAACAAAAGGGATCAAAACGGACATTTGGCAGCTTGGAGAGAGGAAATAGGTCAAACTGGAATCAGTCAGGGTAAAGAAAAGGTGCTGGTGACACCAAAGGAGGGGGGACAGCTTCAGCATGGGCGACCCACCCCTGCACAGGACACAGAAGACACGGTTTGATCGGTACTGAATGTGACCAGCCTTAGGTTGTAAATTCACTAGAGCAATCTCATACGTAAAAGTGACAAGGGCTGAAGTCCAAACTCTCACATGTCAGTGACTCTGAGCTGAAAAACATCCTAGAAATGTCTTTTGAAAACGATTGTAATGAAGATTTTTAAGTCCTTTGACAGCAGAGAGTGAGGAGCAGCAAAGAGAGAATTGCAGAGACAGCGGCAGAGCTACATGGGGAAATCAAGCTGAAGAATTCAATGTGGAAACCCAGAGTACAACAGCCGGGGGTTGCAAAGCCAGGAGATGTGTGGCCCCAATGGCAAGAGGGGGTGAAGCTTGAGATGTTTGATGTTGTAGTCCCTAGAGAAGCAATAGATGAAGGAAGAAGTAGGAAGAAGTGCTTTCTCTGCTCAGAAAGGTTTCAACTCAGCTGGCCAGGGATATTTATAGTGAGTAGGTCTGGATAAGTCCCCACATCTGAAAACCACATCCCTTTTTTCCATCCCTCTCAAAACCCCAACCTCTAAACATACCGTGGCCAATCTTGCTGACGGATTTCTCCTTTGGAATTAGAAAGTTACCTACAAAACAAAACCAGAATTTAACGTTGTTTGCAAAGGAGAAATCATCCCTAAAGCTGAAAACTGTCCCCTCCCCAGCCTCCTCCGTCCCCTCCCCGTGGTGAACTCAGGCCAGGACTTACCTCTCTCATCCAAAACGCCTTTCTCAAAGAAGAATCTAATCTTGTCCCCGCTGGTTAGGAAATAATCCGAGCTACCCTGCCAGGGATAAGAGCCCAGTAAAGATACTATCCTTGTAAAAACATAAATGAACCTTTGATCAGAGCGTTAACACTCACCTGCATCTTTTTCACATCGAGCGCAGCATAAACAAAACACAGGCAATAGAAGTTACTCGTAAGAGGGGTTTTCACAAGGCTAAATGTCATGGCACGGATTAGGACTTTACAAGAACTTCTCGCATAAAGCCTACCCTTGCTTTTCTTTTGCTGGCTGCCTGGAAAATAAGCTATTTTCTGTCTGCAGAACAAATACAAAGTGACCTGTGAGAGCTGCTTGTGGCTACCAGGGACAAGAGCTGTGGGGGCTGACAGCGCAGCAGAGCCACACGCATCCTCTCCTTCAGCCTCTGCTAAGGCCACCACCACACTTCTGGAGGAACCTGGAGAGCAAACGCCTCACACGGTGTTATGTTCAGTTCGAAGAAAGAGCCATATTCCCCCGGAGTGGAGCCTGAGCAGCTACTTTTCCCCGCCCAGCACTCCGATGGGGACTCTCGTGGGTACCTGTGCCTGGAGCTGCTCATCTTCCTTGGTGGAGAAGGCGGTGCGGCAGTGCGGTGGCACTTCCATCTCCGCTACGATCCTCCCGATCTGGTTCCTCATGCTGTCACACTCCTCCGCGGTGAAAAAGTTCTCTAGGACGAGGAAGCCGTCCTCGTGGAACTGGAAGAGATGGGGGTGACTGCTCTTCCCAGAGTCCTCGGGGGAAGCAGCGCAAAGCGGAAAAACACAGTCCTGACCCTTTGCTGTGGCTCAGAGCAGTGTGGAAACACCCCGACTGCAGCTCTGCAGCTGGACAACATGCTCTTAATTTTTAATTTCAGGAGGAATTTCTATTGTAAAAAAAAAATAGTTTGTTAACAGGCTCAGGTCCCATACAATTCAGAACAACACATGTCAGACCCTTTGTCCACAAAACAGAGAAGATATCATCACTAGAGCCTTTGTGGTTTAAGGCTATCTTATCTAAGATGTGTGACCGGCAACTATTAAATTACAAAGCCTGCTAACTGATCAGAGCAGGCACACCTGGACTCCAAATAAGAATGAGATTCCTTTACAAGCTGCAAAGCATTGTTTCCTCTGAAGGAAAAATCCCTGGGTGGATTTCTCACAGTTGACTACACAATCCCTTCCAAAATGAAGTGAACTCTGTTGACATTACTGTTTCTTTATATAGAATACCCTGGAGATTATCCTTTAACAGACAGATTTTGACTTGGGGATGAGAGCTGAGCAGCAGAGACAGAAAGGGCACGAGAGAAATTCCTTCGAGAGCTCTGCGGGATAAGTTGAAGAGTTCGTAGCCACAACAGGGTCCTCAAAATTAACGCAACACAAGAAGCTGAGAAGAATATAAAGTGTTGTAAAGAAGATCTGACCTCCCAGACCTGCTCATGGGTTAACTAGTAGTGACTGTCTTACAAGTAGTATCACCCACCTGCACACCAGCCACGCTCCCTCCCCAGGGGACACGTCCTCACCTTTTGCACCTGCTGCTGGGTCACAGACGCCATGGGAGGCGGAAGGTCCCGGATGCCACCAGCGGCACCGCGACGCAGCCGGGCTCTGCGGGGCCGGTTCCTGCTCTCCACGTGATGCGGCGCCCAGCATGTGATACCAGCGAGCGCTGGGCCGGACGGCCGCGCAGCCAGCGGAGCAGCCACGCGGGGAGTTCTGTCCACGTCCCGGGCTGTTTGTCCCTGCCGGGGACATCTGGGGCTACGGAGTTTTTGCTTTGGCTCCTGGTGCTTAAAGCGCAAAAATTATTCCGCTCCAGTGCAAGCGTGAAGTTGATTCACTGGAGGAATCACTGTTTTTTTAAATCTGGGTTAAGGTGGTAAACACAGTGGTAAATTAAAGGAGGTAAAATAAGATTCAAGTGGGATTAAAAGATCTAAAAGTTTGAATCACCGCTTTAAATTAGTTTCAGAACTCCCACAGAGCCCTTTTTGCTCAGTCAGCCTTTTTTTTTTGCTGCAGCACCGGAAAGGGACCCCAGTGACAAAGGAGATGACAAATGCCACACTAAGGGTTTGGTAAAATCACAGAGAACGGATTTGTGGGTTTATTCACGGCTGCTCGTTGGTGATTTACACCTTCGCTTGCTCAGTTCACCCTCCGGCTGCTCAGTGTGTGCACACGAAGAGCTGGACCCAAAGCCACAGCTCAAACAGGGAGAAAAAGAGCAGAAAGTGGGTCTGGAAGGCAGAAGGGAGCGGAAAACAGCTGTCAGCCCGGCGGTGGCGCTCCCGGCCAGCACAGCCGCCCGCCGCGCTGCACACCTGCGGGATTGTCTCTCCAGAGGGAAACACAAGCGTTTGGCTGTTGCTGAAAACACTCAAAACATCATTCAGCAGCACTCCACAAAGAAATAACATCATGGGGTAGGTTTATAGATCACCCAGCAGAACAAACGCAAAAAAAACTAAGGAAAGGGTTCAAAATGCCCACGGGAAGGTGTTTACTTCCAAATATATTTGTTAGCAACTGAAAAATCCATCTTAACAATTTGTTGTTTGAAAAAAGAAAGTCTTCCATTGGGTGAGGGAATCGACTCCAGACAAAAATTCCTCCCCATCTTGTTCACTGTTTTGCCTTTTTTTTAATAGAAAGGGAATTCGGTGCTTTCACTGCAAAACATTTTTGAGCATTTACAACTTGTTTTCAAGCTTTTTCCTGCACCCAAGAGGATACGAGTCTGGTAGTTTAAAAAGCTAAAATTTGCAAGAGGATTTAATCACCTGGCTATGAATGTGGGGGGGAAACAATCAGCCTCCAACACTGCAAAAGCAAAAATAAAATACATTTAAAAATCAAGTATTTCCTTCTTCCTGTTGACGAACTCTCACCAACCAATGGAGCTGGAGTGTTTTTAAGGAAGATGAGTAACCAGAGGAGAAAATCCCCGCTGTAGCTATTGGCTGCGAGTGGATCTGGTGAGGACCCACCTCACCCCAGAGAAACAGCCCGTGTCACTGTGTTACCTCCATCACTCCGAGTGTTGTGTGTTTCTCCTTCCCAGTCCTATTTTTCCAGCAATTTCACACGTCATCTTCTCCAGTCTCCACCTCATGCACACGCTGGTTTAGCTCATACGCACGGCAGCAAACCACAGCTTTCCTGTTCTATGGATTTTTTTAAGCAATATAACCAGCAGATTACAGCACACAACACAGCGAGTACCGGATAATAAGTGACTGCATAAAGCAGGAGAGACAGCCCATCTCGGCTCTTTGCCACTCCACACGTGCCCCTATTTTGAGGCTCAGAAAGACCGTTTCAGCAAGAAGAAAACCACCCCCACCACATAATGCCCCCAAAAAAGTCAAGGAGAAGGATGTCACCTTTGTAAACACCTTCTCTTCCAGTAAGTTTAAATAAGGAAGGCAGAAAGTACATGGACAAAACTGGGAAATGGCCCCTTTTCCTTCCCTTCCTCCCCCTCCAAGAGCTGTTTTGCAGATTAATAACGTTTTCTCCTACCAGCTCTGCAAGAAAACCGCATTCATGGCCAACTCCATTGGAGGCTGTGAAAGCCCATCCTGGGTCTGCGTGCAGGCACAGGAGTGAGGGACAGCTGGAACATGAACAAACCTGCAGCAGGCAAAGCACAGGAGCTTCAAATACCTTTCTGACTGGCACTATTATCCTAATTTCCTCCTCAATAAAAGCTCCCGTTGAAAGCATTGGGAGCCAAGCCAGTTGCCAGATCCCCAGAGCCAGTTTAAGCAGCTCAGCACTCTCACCAAAACTGCTGCTGTTGGCAGGTACGCAAAAATGTCACCCCCATCTCTCATGGCCTCTCCTGAAGCGTTCGATATGATTTGCAATGAGTGCCTTAGTGAGAAACAAGGAGCACAGGAACAACAATAACCATAGCGAACATTTAAACGGTATTAAATAGTATATTAGTATTTAAAATGGTATAGATACTTGACTACTTCTTTCCCCCTGTATCAGCAGTCCCTTCTTTCAAGTTACCAGAAGCCTCAGAAATGCTGTAGTTTTCCATCAAGAGAATTCTCATCGTCATCGACAGGTGAAACAAGACTGGCGCTTTCTTCAAAGATCAGCAAGGTAAAAGCTTATGGCACAGCCGGGCTAGATGATTTACTGGAATAAAACCAATTTAACAGTCCCAGCTGCCTCTACTGCATCTTCACTCTATGCTTTTCAGTGAGATACATAGAAAACTTGGAATTATCAGGATTAAAAGCCTTTTTCCAACAAAGATAAGGTCTTTCCCATTGGGCTCTTTCCCATTACTGCATTAAAGTCCTGCAGGAATCCAGTTTCTTTGATTGTACCTTTCATCTGCTCCTTTCGCTCAGCTGTGCAAAGAGCTGGTAAATCCTCACCAGAAGGAGCTGCAGTCCAGGTGAGCCTGAGATGACACAGGGTGTTCTGCCCTCTCCTTTCTTGGTTCAGTCCTGCTAATAATTTAATTGAAACTCATCAATGCCAATAAGCAGCACCACAGACAAGCACCTTTCACCATCTGCTCACACTTTCTGTCACTGAAGTGGGACCAATGTGGTCAAGCCGTCTGGGAAAAGGGAAGCACAGGAAGGCAAAATACAAGAGGAAAACCTTTCCGTGCAATAAATGAGCTGCACAGGAACTCAAACTGCCTTTGAAAGTTAAAGGCTGATTCTCTGTAACACATCGTGAACGTGCTGCATTAGGAAAGACACAACCTGCCAGCATTTTGACTTAAAAGCGGAGCGTGGGGTGTGCAGACAGCCAGGGAACACACTGCGATCTGTTGGTACCACTAGCGGGCTGAACACACAATTTCTATAGCAACCAACAGTTTCCTCCATTGACTTCGGTCCCTGTCCCTTCCCTGGGGAAGGGGAGAACAATTTGCATTTTGAAAGCCCAACTGAGCTATTGGACTATGTAGACAATACTCCAAGTGTTTTATTTGGCACCATAAACTGCATCAGGCATTTGTCAAAGCGATGGTGAAATCCATAAGGCAGCCCGGGCTTATTTACCAAGCAGGATCTCTTTTGCTGTACATCTACATCTTGCTTATTCATATAGGAATGTCATAATCCATGAGGACTCACGTCATGGGTAAAAAGGCCAATAATCCTACGCAATAGCTGGAATTACTAACATCTGCTGAGCGCCTTTGCATACAGAAAACTTACAAGAAAGCAGACGTAAAAGGAAAATGCAAATTCAAAATTAACACTTTTATTCCACTGAAGTGTCCAGGCTTACAAGGCTTTCAGAGAACACAGCAGCCCGCAGTGCTCACGGTGGAGGTGCAGTCGACCAGCCGCCCAAACAACCCCACGTACAAAGCCAATGTCACGATCCTGAAATGTTAGAGCAAGTCGCGGATGCCAAACCACAACCCTGCTCGGACATTTACAAAAAGGGAGTGAACAATGTTTAAGCCATGAGTAGCGTCTTACTTAAACGGGCACATTTGTCAGCTGTAAGAGATGACTCAGGCTCATTGCCCCCCTTCTCATTAAGTCTCCTCTGAAAAAAGGAATTCCCTCATTGTTTAATAAAATTCCTTTAAAGGAGATGGAGGAAAGGAAGGGTAAATCCTGAATTAAACCTTCCTTTGTGTGAACTCACCCAAAGTTCACTTTTGCTGTCGGGTTCCAGCAATTCAAACACAGCTACTTTTGAGAAGGGGTTTTGGAGATGAGATCTCTGGAGGGTCACACACTGCCCAGGCAGCTCGATATTCACCTACAGCTGCGGATGGAGGGAGAAGGGGCCGAGTTCAATAATTCTCTTGTCCAGTTGTGCTTCATGCACTGTTACAATGCAGGCAGGACAGAAAACTCACTGTTTTGGCACATGCTTAGTAAAACTACAGGATCCACTGCGTGGCCAAACGGTGGGGGAAAAAATCATCTTAAAATGCAATGAGAAAAAGTGAAGTTTAAGCAATAGTTTTACTAGTTCCCATTCACACAGCCTTACCTTAGGTAACATTTCAGAGGTGACTCTACTGTTTACAGTATGACAATATTGTTTGTCAGTGAGAAGTCACACCAGAAGCTGAGAAATGTCTCCATGGTTGAAAGGGAGGATCGGAGGGAAGAGCTGGCTGCAGGTGGGACTATCGCAAATACACCTGGAGGAGCAAATGTCTCTGTGGAGAAGTTACATTAATTTGTCTTTAGAGAAGGTATAGCTATTACCTGAAGGGCAGTTCTAGCCAGGTGGGGATTGGGCTCTTCTCCCAGGCAGTCAGCAATAGGACAAGGGGCCACGGGCTTAAACTCTGCCAGGGGAGATTTAGGCTGGAGATTAGAAAGCAATTCTCTGCAGAGAGAGTGGTCAGGCATTGGAATGGCTGCCCAGGGAGGTGCTGGACTCACCGGCCATGGAGGTTTTTAAACTGAGATTGGACATGGCACTTAGTGCCATGATCTAGTAAACGGACTGGAGTTGGACCAAGGGTTGGACTGGATGATCTCTGAGGTCTTTTCCAACCCAGTCGATTCCGTGATTCTGTGATTAATGAGGAAAAAAAAAATAATAATCCTCCCCTTAAAGACTAAAAATAAAAACTTTAAAATCCAAAGAACTCAAACCATGCAAGTCCCTTTCCAGAGCAGGGAAAGGAAACGGTGTCACAGCTGTGGAATCAATAATATTGGAAACGTTTTTTCCATCCACCTCATCCTCTGCAAAGGGTGTGTTATTGTTCTCCAAATCTCTAGAATCAGTTTTCAGCGAGGAAAGAAAAGTGTGGTTCAGTAACAGAAAACCATTTAATGCTATTTATGGTAATGAACACCAAGAACTTTAATTAAAGTGAAGTGAGCTAAGAAGAGTGCATAAATGGTAATAAGAAAAAAATAAGAAATGAGGTAGGATTATTATCAGGAAGTAACAATTAATACCAAAAAACACCATGTCGTGAAAGCTACCTGGAACAGCTAGTTAACCAGACCAGCAGAGTAAATTGAACTCCAGCTGCTAAATTAACTGGGGACCAAATAGAAATCAGAACATCTTAAACAAAGAACAACTTCAGCTAACATTCCAGTGCATAGTTTCAGAGATACAGCAAGATGTAATGCATGGAGTAGGTTTGGTATTCCTTAGTTGCAGTTTAGTGCTTTTTGGAGTATTTAGCATCACTAACCTCCAGTCCTAACACGGGATGAGCATGTGTGTGATCTACAGGGGCTCCAACAACTCATTCAGCTCAGAAGTGCTATTAAGGAAACAATTGGGTTGAAGTCGTTGTATGGTTTAGCAGCTAATAAATAATCTGGTTTGCTACTACCAGAGTGCTTTGAAAAGCCCATCAGGAAAACAATACACTGACCAGACTGTTGATTGTTTGCTTGATTGTTTTTTTTTCTGAATGCACAGATCAGACTCAGAAACAAACCCCTTAAACTTCAGTTTGATGGAAATTTAAAGGAAAAAAATATACACTAATTGAATACTTGCAAATGAGGAAGGATTGTTGATGCAAGCTCATCTCTCAAAGCCTGAGCAATCCAGACAAGTTTGGGAGGTGGATGACTCATTCTGCTGTGGGTTGAGTTTTGCAGGAGTCCTGAGCAATAAGCACATTCAGGACCTCACAGTTTAGACCCCATCCTTGACATTTTAAAGCTTCTTTCATCTCATCACGTGAGACTGATACTCTGGAATCAGTATCTATTTGAGGGAAGACCAAGAAGCACATATCAGGAGTAAACAATACATATTGCTGTCTTCCAGAGTAGCCATGTATATCTGTGCCACCCGTGTTTCAGGTACAAGAAGTTATCAGACTGCTCACCCCAATTTTGCCACGCAGGAAGCTATCTCAAGCCCTAGCAGCCATAGCCAAAAAAAACTGATCTTGGAATATTGTAAGAGGAGCAAAAAGCCAGTGTCTTCATGCACGATCAATACTGGCCTCTCTTAAAAATGCTTTGTAGACCTCAGGCACAGAGCAGACTCTACTCAGCGAGCAGCAGCATAGCTCCGTTATCTGATCACTTGTCCCATGGACTCAGCACTGAGAAAAACAGCAGTTCAGGCTTGCAAGCTTCTAGAAGCACTGCAGCATACTTTCAGAAGCCGCTTATATAAATTTCTAACGTGACTGTGTAAAGTTCTGTTTGTATGACTAAGACCACAACTACAATCAAGACTCAAAGCACCCGTGTACAACGATCTAGACACACAGAAGGAATCTGTCCTTCTCTAAGGAGGGTGAAAATCCTGAGGTGCTTTGCCCTTTCAGCCCTGCCTGGTCTAAAATACATGTGTTGTAAACCAGTCAACCAGTGGCCTCGAATACAAAAGAGTTCAAGCCGCTATTCAGTAGCTGTTACTCTCCAGCACTATCTTTTGGCACAGCATAAGGAAAAAAGGTTTTCACAATCCAAACAGCCCCCACACCCACCACAAGGAACCGACTGGAAAACAGTTATTACTGAAGCCTGGAGCCATTCCTGCTTTACTTCAAAAGCATTAGGCCCACCCAGCAACTCCTGTCCTCTCTGTTAATCCAAAATGCTCGTGCAAATAGAACACGTACAATCCAAGAAGCATCAGTATCAACACTTCCCCATCTTTTCAGTGGTGGCCCCAACTCTAATACAATTTCAAGACACTAACCCTGTTAGAAAGAAGAGCTTTTACAGTACCTTGCTTTCCAGATAAAGAGATTTAATTATATTATTCCCTGGACTGTTTAAACTTCTCATAATGAATGGACTAAGGGAGGCAGAATTTACATCTTTCTTAGAAGTAGTTTTATAAACATATCTCCTGGATTTTAATGTAGCTTTATTTAAGCATCTGAACATCAACAAATCCAGAGCCCAGTTAACATCGTTTGTGTTTTCAGCATGATTAGTGTATATATTTCATATCTTACATCTGATGAAGAAAGCCACAGCGTGCCTTATTGCCCCAGCATCCAAGGGATCACCACAATTCACCAGGCCGGGGCACTCCCTGGGAGCTTGCCAGGAATCGGTTTGGAGGAGGCTGCAGCTCCGTACTTTTGCACGCATGGGACGCCCCCAAAGTTGCCAAGCCCCAGCTTGCAGCACTGCCCCTTGGGGCCAACCTGCTGGTCTGATGCAGAGTGTTACAACCAGGACCTGGAGGTCCTTGAGCCTCCTCTTCCTTCTGATGGGAAAGAACAGACCTCGGGTGTATCACAGGCACACCTTAACCACCCCACCTTAAGGACATGATTATCAGTAGCTATTACAAGTCATCTACCTCTGCCAGCGCAGACACTTGCGGTTTTATTTTTCTTTCTTTTTTTCTTCTGTCAAACAATACCAAACAGGTCAGACTTGTTTGAATTAAGTCTGCGCTGTCCCAGGGATCTAGAGGAGCTCAGTCCATGGAGGATTCTCATATCGCTCCTTAAAGCTGATGGAATGAAAGAGAGGAAGAAACAGGAGGCCAGGTCCTTTTCCAGCACCACGTTCAATCAGCATCAGCCTCCTACTTAAGTCAAGAGGTGTAACAGGAACTGACAGCTGTTAGAGTGAGGAGGACGACACAAGAGACCAACCAAGCAGCTCTGTAGACTGCGCTCATGAAAAACATTGGCAAAGCATTTAACAACTTAACGGGGGGCAAGAGATGCAGAGAAAAACCGAGTGTTCATCTCCACCAACACCACCAGCCCCAGGAGACACCCTGGCCAGTTGTATGTTCATATTTGATATGTGACAAAATACCAGGAATGTAAAAGTAGCTTAAAAACTTTAAAAGCCAGATCCTGAAGCAACTCAATGCTTCTGGGAGAGCAGATTAGACAGTCCCACTGCTTTTTATCCAGATTTTTCTCCCACTTGCACTATAACCATCCATTTCAGAACAGGCTAAAGCTCTGGAATCATGTCAGTTAGTGCTTCCAGCACAAGTGACTTGAAACTACTAAAACAGTGCAACCTTAAAGGAGCAGATATAGTTTGGGGAGGGTTTGTTCCTTCTCCAGGGCAGAAGAGAAGGTGCAGAATGCAAAAGGGACAGACATTTGGTTAAAAAAAAAAAAAAAATCCTGCATTCAAGCTGATGTCTGAGATCAATTTATCCCCCAAATCTTAATGCCAGCATGTAGATAAAATCAGCTGTCTGTATCCTATCCCACCCCACTGTGGGGCCTCACTGCCTGAGTCTGAGTTGAGGGGACAGTACCAGGTGTCACACACAGAGATGGAAGTTCAAGAGGTTTCCTAGTCTCCTGATCTTTGCTTGCAGGACACTGGACACTCTCGGTCCCTGACACATATAAGCCCCATTTGGAGCAATGCAGCAATCCCCACATTTCATTTTCTCCTCCATTCAAAGGTCATTTCTTCTCACCAGCACCATCCACCTCACTTTCTGTCCAGAACAGCAAGACCTTTTACTCCCACTGCCCCTTTCTCAGAGGCTGACTAATCTGTCGTGATCCTCATCCTGATCCCAAGCTTCCCCCAGCCTGCACCTGAGGCAAGAAGCCGCCTCATTCAGAGTCGTGTTTGTTCAGGGACTCCTTGGCTAGTCTGGTAGTGATCGGAGGGGAGAAAGGGGAGGATCTGGGGAAAGGGGGACTGGAATGGCCTTTTGTTTCCTTCTAGTTGGTCAGACGCTTTTCCCTTTTTTCCAGGGGCTCAGGCTTGCTCTTTGTCTGCCCTCCAGAGCCGCTCTTTGACTTCCAAGGGCAGCGTGTTGAACAGGTCCTCCTCTACCACAAGCCCACTGCGTTTCAGCAGAGGACACTCTCCCAGCTCCACGGGCAGACACTCCAAGCGGTTCCCTCGTAGCTCTATTTGTGACAGATTTGTCAGCTCTCCGACCCGGGACGGGAGTGACTGCAGCACATTGTTTCCCAGGTGCAAGGTTCTCAGTTTCCTGCACTGGAACAGCTCTGGTGGGAGACTCTCAATCTGAAAAACAAACAAAAAAAGAAATCAGTCATAGGCAGAGTCACCAGCAAACATGGACACATGCTCATAAGAAGCACACACAATGCTTCAGGGTTTACAGAGCACTTCTTTTGGATCATCCACTTCTCCCCTGCTTTCCACCATAAGGACTGTTCCCAAAGTCACTACACCACAATTGTATGCGTCTTTCAGACACTCTGCTGCCTAAGTTAGAAGAAATCACCAATGATGGTGGCTAAAGCTGAAGATACCACCAAGGACAGGATTAGAGGACCAGAAACCAGCTCACAGCTGGCCTGTACTGTCACACGCTCCCATCAGTATCAGCTGTTTTCCACCCCAAACCCTTTATACTGTCACTGATCAAGCCCCTTTGCACAACCGGTGTCATGCTGAACAACAGAAAGACTGGACTGAGTCGGCACTCCTAGTCTGGCTGTTGTAAGAGAAGAGGCTACAACAGGTATGACCTCCAGACTCTGAGAACTGGGACTATTCTTCCATTATTTCTGTCAGGCTTTAAAATGTTGCAAAGACTTTCTAGGCTCCAAAGCACAGCACAGGTTTTTTTGACAGTGCAAAAATGCAACCAAAATAACCAAAGCCACCAGCTGTTAGCTTTCCCACCCCCACCTTCAAGTATCCATGAGTCACTAATTTAATAAGGCTTACTTCTATTAAAGCCTTTTAATAGTCCAGTCTTCCCAATGAATTTCTAGGAAAACACTATGGCTAAGGTTTACCACACACCAGGCTAGGAACTGAACATAGCAATTCAGTATTCTTCCCATAATTCAAAGTCTCATCCTGGAGGCTACAATTTGCCTTTAAATACAACCATGTCCTTTTCTTAAAACTTAAATTATGCATGATATCATTCACAGTTAAATTAGACTCTAATCAGTTCTGAGCGAGATGAAGTCCAAGAAGAAGCCAAGACCAGACCAATAAAACTCAGCTGAATTCAGTCATTGTTACTGGTACTGTCAACTGTTTTACAAACAGCAACATGCAATTAAATGATCACAGACTCTTGAAAATAATAGTGTCGTTTAAGGGACAAGTATTGGTTTAGGAAGGAAGCAGTGTGCTGTAATGCAGCCTGCTTCCCAGAATGGTGCACCGACACCAGCCAACTCCTGGTCTCTATTTGCTGAGACTGCTGAGCTAGGAGAGGACATTTGAGATCATTCCTGGCTTTGGGAAATGCCAGCCTGCCAGTCCTGCTTCCTGCAGTCACTCTTTACTGTCAGTAACTGGGTCACCAGAGCCCCACGGCAACTGTGGCCTTGCCCAGGCACCGGTGGAGGATATAAACGGCTCAGCTGTTCCACTGGGTCCTCACCACCTTTTGCTTCAGAACAAGCTGGAGCTAAAGCTGCTCCAGCCTTTCTCTTGCATTATTGTTTTCGGGTTTTTCTCAGAGATAAATGGGTGGTGTCGCACTGTGCTGGGGAACTGAGGCTCCCTCCAGCTCCTTTTCATCCACGAGAGGCTCCACCCCAAGACTGCAGAGGATACAGTGCAGATTAACCCTTGGAAGCTGTGCCAGGAAGGTTACCAGGAGACAAAGGTACAAAATTGTTTGAATTCTGAACAGTAGCTTAAAAGAAAAAAACAAACACACACTCCCTCATCTTTGCTTAATGCCATCCTCAGAAACTACCAATATTAGCCCCACTTGCACCAAGAAAATATTTTGGGTTTTAATGTGGCAGGGAATGTGTGCATAGTGTGACGTTTAGCAGAGCTCAGGCCTCCTGTACAAATAGATGAACAGCCACCCAGTCCGTTAGTGCTGGGCAAACTGGGTGAGAAGCTGTTAAACTGGGATCGCTGAACGGCTGCTGCTTGTGCCACTGGAGAGTGACAGCACACAACACAGGCTTGAACTTTTCCAACAGCCACTTCAAACTGCTGGCTGGAGTTTTAAGAACCCTGTGTAATACTGAACTGCATTAGCAATTAAATACTTGATTTGAGAGCGTTTCCCCTGCGAAAAGCCAAACCACAGCAGAACTGCGCTGTCCGACTCTCACAGGCAATTTGACAGTGTTCAATTATGAATATATCTTGCCAATAGCAGGAAGAATCTTGATATATGACAGTGAAAACTAGGACTGCTCCAGGACAATTCTATTGCGTATTCCCCAAAGAACCCAGAAGCCACTAATGAGATCTGTCAGCAATTTGTAGTTATATTAGAGCCTTTTGCAACTTCAGGTGGTAATAAACTCCAAGAGAAAAAGAGCCTCCCAGGAATTTGCAGACAGAATGAATGAGAGCTTCAATGAGACATTCAGCTCAGCAACCCAGTCCGTGCAGTCACAGACTGATCTCTGTGATACATGGTAAATTGAGTCCCTTTAATTGCAAACACAAGAACAAAAATACAGGAAAAAAATATGGGTACAGTTTGCTGTAAGCAAATAAACACCCTCCACCAGAAGGCAAGAAACAACATGTGGCAATCAGGCAGCCTGGCACACTTCACCATCCCCTCTAACCCGCCCTGTGCTTAGACTCAGACACTTAATGCTTAGACTTGGTCTACATGGGATTACGCAAGAAAACCCGCAGCCATCATACTGCAGCGCAGCAGGGTGCCATCATATTTCCTACCCTCTGAAAGTCAAGGAATTGCCACAGTTCACGTTTTCACATCCGAATGCCAGTTGATAAACCTGGTTTAGTTCACTCTGCGCAGAAGATTACTCTGCTCTCTCCAAAGTCTCCTTTGGGAAACAAAACAATGACTCTTAAGAGTGAGATCTTAAGAACCATTTTTCTTAAGTCTTTCCATATCCTGCTTCTCACAAGAAGTACACGCTTACAAGACCAAACTCCCCAGAAACACAAAGTACCACAAGCAAAGCTGTAAGCCGCACACATACGTGCCCCAAGGTGGCCGCTGCAACAGTGTACCTACATGGCTGAAGCACATAAGCTTAAGTGCATAGTTCTAGATTAAGACTACAGTTTCTCAGATCTCCATTTGAAGCCCCAAACTGATGTCAATCTAGAGACTACAAGCTTCCTACTGCAGAGAAACAACCAACAGGCAGGATTTCTAAAGCAGCTCCAATTGCCACTTAGAAGTAGTTTCTTTGTCGAGAGAAGAAATGCTACAAAACAAGTGCTGCTCTCATAAAAACTTGCCCCTGGAGTTATTTGCAATGTTTTGCTTTTGATAAACCCCTGGAGAGAAGCAAAAGCTGGAGAATTTAAATAGAATGGCAGTGCCAGGAGTATTTCACACACCATTGTAGCATGTGTAATCACACAGATAACAGAAGTGCCAGAGTTACTTTTATTCAGGCAGGAACACTCAGCTCTGTGCTCACTTACCCTGTTGGCCGTCACAGCCAGATTCTGCAGGTTTTGAAGAAGTCCAACATCCGGGGGTATGGAAGTCAGATTGTTGTGGCTGAGATCCAAGTACCGAAGTTTCCGGCAATAGAAGAGCTGGGTAGGGATCTTGTCTATCTTGTTACGATTCAGGTAAAGGCGCTCTAAATTAGTTAAATTGCCTATTTGCATGGGTATGTAGGCGATGTGGTTGTACCACAATTTAAGGCAAGTGAGACGATGTAAGTGCTGGAAGCTGATGATTTCTTCAATGGTCTTTAGGTTATTGTCCTTCAGGTCTATCTCCTGCAGATTGTGGAGGCTAAAGATGGAGTGAGGAATGCGTTCCAAGTCACAACGGATCAGCTCAAGCTCCGTCAAGTTGACCATTTTCTTAAGGCTGTTGAGAACAATGAGCTTGGTGCCCTCGTTGTTGATGGAAAGCTTCTGAAGATGCACACCAACATCTGTCACCACCTGTGGCAGCTTGGTGAGGTTACTCTTCAACCGTAACACCTTCAGCCTCTTCAGCTCCCTCAGTCCATCTATCACAATGTACCGATTGTTTTCGGCACTCAAATTCCCAGTCAGATGAAGCTCCTCTAGTGTCTTCAGGCTATAAATCCAAAGGGGAATCTCCTTGATGTCTGTGAACTTGATGTGGAGAGATTTCAAGTTCTCCCTCAAAAAGGCAAGGGCTGGAGCCTCAATTTTGGCAGCTGTGTGGTAGAGCCACAGTTCCTTAAGGCTGGTGAGCTGAGCAATGCTTGGGGGAATAGTGACATCGGGGATAAGCTCCAGCTTCAAGACCTCCAGCTCAATGAGGTCAAAGACTGTGTCAGGAATGCCACTCAACATGAAAAGATGCAGTTCCAGCTTATCCTGGGAGTTCTTGGTGATCCTCTGGCGCAGCTTCTCCAAAGTCCACTCATTGTTGAGGTTCAGCTGCCGCAGTTTGTTCTCACTCACCTCCGACAGAAAGACGGCAAAGCGCTTGGAATACAGGGGGTCATACTGATCGATCAGATGGAGCATAAAAGCAAAGTCATTTTTCACATCAGGAATGTCGCTGTAACTGCTCTCCTCCCGGATGGACTCAAAGGAATATTTCTTGAGCGATCGCCTCAGCATCCACCAGAGCGTGTACATGCAGATCAAGCCATAGAATATCACCAAACTGATGTAGAAAGAAGCCAAGATTTTGAAGAGAGTGGCCAAAGGATGAGCACAGCGGTACATCCTGTAGCCAGTCAAGCTCTCGATGTCCACTTTACAGTCAACATCAAACGTTATGTTGTTGACATAGTAAACAGTATAGCAGATGATCAGAATGAACTTGATCACTTTGATGATGGTCTGTCTCATGTAGAGGCGATAAACTATATCTCCCTCTTCCACATGCGTGCGGAACTTTTTGACTTTTTCAAAGAGTGCTTTGGCCTGCTCACCTTCCTTTTTGTCCAAGACACCAGTCTCAGACCGGTCCACAATCCCTTGCTCAATCCGAGACTTTGTTCTCTGCAGCATGGGAACGGTGGCTTCCACATCCTCACTGACTGTGGAGGATTTCTTGTCCATGGAGCCATTCATTTTCCCAAATGCTGGCTTGGTATCGCTCTCCTCCACCACTGTCTCAGATAATGCCCTCGTTGTCCATGGAGAGTCAAAACACTTAAGCAAAATAGACACAAAATGCTCCAGCTTGGAGCTGGTCCTTGGGAATTTGAACCAGAAGTTGCTACAAGCCAGGAAGATGAGAGTATGTAGCAGCACCAGATAAGGAAAATACTTGGCAAACCAGTGAAGACGGTTCTCATAACACACCGCATCCACGTAGTTATACTGGTGCCGGTCCAAATCATACCGGATCCCCATCGGCCCTGTATCAGTAGAGGGAACAAGACTGGAGTTATAGTAGGTACGCTCCAGGGTTGCAGCTGTCCAACCTCTGACCGAGTCATTGCAAGAGTCTTTGGTAACCCATTTACAGGGCAAACAAATCATTTTGTCCTGGGTGACCTGAAGCGTCCCTCCAAACACCGCAATCATCAGCATCACTATGGAAATGTAGTCTGTGAAGACGTCCCACCATGGCTTCAGGATGCGATACGCTGGCTGAGTGTCCGCAAAGTAGCGCAGTTCAGTCACTGGAATCATGATTCACCTGAGAGGAAACCAAAAACAGGCATTACTAGCTTAAAGTGTTTCATCCTGCTTTTCAAGAGGGCATCAGGAACCTCACATTTTAAGTGCTGGCCCAACAAGACTGGAATTAGCAGACACCAAATTTCAAGTTACTTGGGCACAAATGAATGGGTCTTCCTCCAAATAATTTGCTACAGCTGAGGCTGTGAAATTGGTTTGTCGCTGTCTTCCCCGGCAAATGAATTGTCGCAAATATCAGAACTGGTGCTTATCATTAGCAGCCTGTGGGGCAAGACATTCACACTTAAAGAAAGCTCATAGGGAAGACAAACTGCCCCAGCCAGGCCAGTATTTGGAAGTTTACTGTTTTATCTGTGGATTTTATTTCAGGGATGAAGGAGTGTGCCAGCACTACGAGAAGTGGTAACATCCACACACAGAGCATAGTTGTCCTGAGTTTTTTACTGTTTGTACAGAGCTAGTAATTAATAATTCTGCATTTGTGCGGTTCTCAAACTGCAGGGACAAGAAGATTTACATAAAATAGTTATATTTCCTAGAACCCCTTACTTCACTGATGCAACTCAACAGCACATTAATCAAACAAGCTGGAAAAGAGAACAAAGTTGCTTGATATCGTGACTCTTCTTTCCAAGTAAGTAGCTTAGGTTTCCCCCCTTTTTGCATTAATTCTCCAAGGAAAGATTAGTCACTCGCCCTCTGACGAACTCAGTACTGAAATCCTGTAACAGCTGCTCTTTGCCTTATTTACTTCAGAAGCAGAGGAAGGGGGAGACAAAAGAAGAATTCACTTCCCTGACCAACCACTCCCACCTAGAGTTCATCTCGGCTGGGATTTCAGTGTCACAAAGGAAATCCAAAGGTTCTGGGAAGCAGAGGCTTTATGGCAGTGCTTGTCCTGTCCTTCAGACTTCCAGACGAGAACTTCCAAAACGTTCTTCAACAGGCCATAGAAAGTGTGGAAGCCTGACTGATCCACAGGTAACTGTGAACTCACAACATTCGCCTGACAGGCAACACAGGCAAAGAACAGGAAGCCATTGTAACTTGTCCTAATGAGTGTGAGAAAGCAGTAATATCACCTCAAACTTGCTAGCAAAGTCCAGGAGTAGGACAAGCACTAATCTTTCAGTCATTTTGAAACTCGCATGAATTGTGAAGCAGGAAAAGCAAAAATTCAATCGTGTTTTCCCAGCCCATGAGATATCATTTGTACAGACAGTCCCGATAATTCCTGGGGGAATGCAGGTTCTATAAACCCATGGCCAGGACAAAGCTTTTTTGACAAGTGGGGTGCCCATAGCGCCTGCTTGGGTAGAATTCAAGTTTGTATTTAAAATGAACTTTCAGCACAGAACCGCACAGGAAGCCATTCCTAATATGAACTCAAAAAGCACTACATTCCCTAGAGACGCTAAATACAGAACTCTGTTCCCTGGTATGCTGCTTACAACAATAAATGGTAACATGCCAGCTCTGGCTTAGTGCTACTTGAAAAGGCTGCAAGCAACTAGAAGTGGTAGATTGAAAGATGAAGCATTCGCCCTTTTGCACATCCAGTTCCAATACTACGTTAGTCCATCACAAAAGACAGACTGGGGTCACTCTAATGTATGTATTCTCTGAATACATCCACATCAGGGAAAGTCCATTTGTAAGACATTTGAGAAGAGCTGTCTGTGCATACTACAGATGTACTAATTCCAGGATAAAACAGGGTACGGTTTTCTTCACAGCCCCAGCACTCCAGAACAATTCAAAACTGGTAGCTAAACAGCTCCCTGAATCGCAGTTCCTGGCAGTGTACATCTCTTCAGCTTGTCTACACAGACAAGAAAATTCAGAGTCAAAACCCATTTTATGATCTTTATTTTCTGCAGAAGAATCTATGCTCTGACAGAGGCCCTTAATCACTACTGACAGTAGCCATATACCATCCCAGGCCCCTTACCCATTCATTCCCTCCCTCTTCAGAAGCATCAAAACTGGACATATACCTGATTCATGTTATTTTCGCCCCTTTTTTTTTGTTAGTACCCCTACTACACCAGGCCAGGAAAGCAAGACAGCTCCTAGAGAAGCTAGAAAGTTCAGCTGCTGAAAGATTTGAGAGCCAGGGCAGGACTGCTGACATGCTGCTGGACCCCACAGAAAAACAAACACGACAAGAACACACATGCCCTCGCTGTCACCCTCTGTAATCAGGCTCATTACATCCAGGAGGTAACACAAATTCCACCATACCATTCCCTGCTCTCCATAAATAAGATCCTATTCCTCTTCATTTCAGGAACATGTGGCAAAAACCACTGATATTGTTAATAAAATAACAGTGTCCCATGATAGTCCATTATGTCTTGGTGTCAGCATTTAAACCCTGGTAGGGTGGAACAGGAAATCTCCTGCCTTCCAGTAACAATGACAGGGTCACTGGAAGATGAAAAGGACATTCATAGCAAGTCCCCACTCCTCTGGGAGACCCTGTTCAAGTCCCAGGCAAACAATAAAACTAGAGGCCACCTTTACAGAAGCTGGAATTTGCCATGTCTTATCTAATCTTACTCCCAGCATCTGCAGTAAAAGGGAAAATTGCCCACCAAACACTTGAGAAAGTAGGTGGGAAAGTTGCATCCCTCCTCACCCGGATTTCCCATGCATGTAATCCATTTCTAGTTCCTGAAACAGCAGCTTTTATCAAGATGCAAATATCTTCATTTTGTGAACTACATTTTGTAATCATTTTAAAATGTGATTCTTGTTGCAACACTCACCCTTCTGGATTAGAGCAAGCAGTTTTGCTGCTGAAGTTGATGACAACAGCAGACTAACTCCAAGAAGTCAGATTCTCAGGGGCCATCTCTGTCACTCAATGCTCCCCTGTGCAGTAGCATTCTTCCCATAGACTGTGATTCGAACCACTACATAGAAACCAACCAGGTAGCTGGAACACAGACCCTCCCAACAAGTACATGGGCAGAACAGAACTATTTAGACAGAGGATATTATTCTGGCATAACAAGGAACAATCCTTGCATGAAGATGTGGCCAAAAATAAAGTTACCTCCCTTGTGACCAAGACAAGAGCAAGCTCCAGAGGACCAGCAGGCAGACTGCAGAGATTTCAAGCTTCTGCTCTTTTCAGGAGTTGAACTCCAGCAAGCTTTGCCAGCAGGAAAGAGTTTACTGGGAAGAAGCTTAATTTGCTAAGTCACTTCTGTCATGTAGCCTCACTGAAGGCTGAGCAGAGAACACACGAGCTCAGCGAAGGAGTTTACTGACAGGAGCAGTCATAACTGGAAAGGAAGCACCGTGTCAGAGCAGCCTTGGTGCAGAAGGATCCAACCTCCTTTGTATTTACCTCAAGCTGCAGAACTTGCCAGTTGCACTCCGAAACAGGTGATTTGTTCACAGTGTAGTTAACTCCCCACATGCAAGGCATCGATACTGAGATTTTGAAAGAGTGTGTTGTTCAAGTTCAAAGCAAGTTGATTTCAGTAAACTTGCATAAGCTGATAGGTAGGAACATCTATGCTTAAACTCCTGTCAACTTATCAGAAGCATAAGGAAATATGTCTTCCAAGGTTATAATTAAATAGGCAGGTTTAGGTATTGCACACTGAGGAAAAAAGAAAAAAAATGTGACAAGTGTCTGTGTCAGAGGTGTTTCAAGTTCTGCATCCCACAGTGCCCCCCCAGCTACCACAGCCCCCGAGCAGACCCCTCGCCCCCGCTCTCTAAGAAACAACTTTACCTTTGAGGGTTTCAGCTACACCAAAGCAGCACTTCTTTGAACACTACAATTCATATCTAATATAGAACAACCCCATATCTAATATAGAGCAACCTCAGAGATCATACCAGGAAAGATCTGCATGTTAATGCCTCATTACCATACAGCAGAATCAATCCAGCATAAATAAATACACTTGTAAAGCCTTTGCACACTCTACATTTAGATACTACGCACCTTCAGCGCCTGCAGATTGCGCAGCTCCACACTCGCATCCCACGGTGGGATCCTTTTGCCAGACGCTCATCCCTGTCTCGGCCTGCTGGGCACCCACCTACTAAGTGCGGCACGGCCTCACCATTAATGCTGAACAGGCTGATTCGACAGAAGAAACAGCAGTTTCAGACTTACATAACCAGCCTGCCAAACCTACCCAGACTTCAGCCAACCATAAGCATCACCAAGTACTAATCCTATGTTTTACTAGACACACCTGGGGGAGAAAGATAATCACCCGTGTTAGGAGAACAGGGACATTCTGAGCACAACACACCTGAATAGTAAAATCAGTCAGAAACAAGATTAAACATATCTGGCTGACAGAGACATCACAAAGCAGCATGTACCTTACCAGATAAAGGCTGACAGAGCCGAGAGCACAAATGCTTTCCACAGCGCCCAGTATCCTGTGATATTTAACAGGTTCAAAGCATTAACAGAGCAACTGCTGCAGGAGCAAATATCCTCAGATTTGGACAATTCCTCTGTCCAAAACCACCCAAGCTAAACAAGTGAAGATTGACTTACTGTTGACAGACACCTGGCTGAGCAGCGCCTGAAATTCCTGCCTGCAGCTGCTGGCCGGCATATCCAGCTAGGGACAAAGTGAACAGAAACAACATCGCTGTTCTGTTTCACTGGATAGTTTGTCAGCTTGACTCATTTACCGAACATTTCATCAAGCCTCCTCTTTTCTCCTCCTTTCTGTGGGCCATTCTGTTACTAATGGAGCTACTGGCAAAACAGGACTACACGCAACATCTCGTGACATGCAGAAGAATTTAAGTTTCCACCCCTTACCTGCAGGAGCTCCCTCGAATCAGGGAAGTCCTCCTGACTTCCAGTGGCATGCAGCTTCCAAGTGAGGTGGCTTCATAATAAAGGTTTAGATAAAGACACATGGATACACTGTACATTGGATCTTGCAACTCTTTAGTTTCCACTACAGGTATTTCTAATTCTCAGTGGATTTCCTTGGAAGAGTGTGGACTTGTAAAGTAGAAGTCAAGCACCGCTGACAGAATTTCTCAACCCACAGAAGCCCAGAGAAACAGGGAGATAGATAAGGGAAAGAAAATACTTGATGCTGTTAAGTCTATAGCCCTGAGTATTGACAAGCTACAACACGTAACCATAAGGTTTCAACAAAGCAGAGCTTCCCTCCCCAGCATGCTGCCACCTGAAATTCTGAAGAAGGGCATGACACAGAGCTCTTTGTTCAAAATCTGGTAAATGTAAGAGTTTTGCAGGTCAGAATGGGACTGGGAATTCACGTGTCTCCTCCCTCATGTTTATTAGGCCCAGAACTAAAAGGAAAAATAAAAGGAGACTGAAAAACAGCTGCTTTCAAGTACCCCTCAGAAAACTTTCTGAGCATAAGGACAGCCACACAAGTAACTGGAAAAGTCTAAAACATGCAGTGGAACAGCTCATGTGCTTTTGTCCTTTGCTGTTTAGAAATAAAACAGCAATGAAGCCAGATGCCAAAGCCCTGACCAACAAACAATTTTCCTTACCTCAGGCCCTTCCTGCATTAAAAAATAAATCCCTCCTGAGGGACAAAATGTCTTCTAAAATAGAGAAGTGAACATGTGAAGTTTAAAGGGTCATTTAGCATTTAGACTAGCAGATAGAGCAGTGGAAAGAGCAGCTGCCAGAACTCACCCTCTTCACTTAGTGGAACAGCCAGTGAACTCAACACGGAAAGCAACGTCAGTTGGTTTTCACACAACCATCCAGCAGCTGCACACAACATTCAGCCGCTCCCCAGCCACAAGACAAGCAGGACAAAGTGAGCAGATGGGTCACAACGTCTTTATTGAAGTTCATGAAAAAGAATAATTCACCTACGCTGTGGATAGCACTTCATCATCCTTACAGCTACTCCTTCATCGTCAGTCTTGCATCTGACGGGAAGAGTCGTTCTTTTTTTAACCGTCCCGTGCAACCGCTCTTGTTTGCCATCACACGAGCAAGCCTGCCCTAACAAGTACAGGGAAGAACATCTGCACCACCAGGACAATCCATGCTGGAGACCTGGCTTGGCCGGCCACATTTTCTGCCTTCTGACAGCATTTTGTCCCAGCTGCACAGAACTGAACATAGTCTGAAGTTATCAGCTTCACTGGCACTTGGAGCAGGGACTGTATGTTGGTGTCATTCAGCTATGTACATTTAAATGCTATCGGGTGACTTAAAACAGTGATGCAGACCAGAGAAAAATGTCTGTGTCAGCTTATAAATTATGAATGTACATGGCCACAGGCTTCCTATCCAAAATTAATTTTCTCTTTGCCATAAAAAAAGATACTTCAAGGACAGGGCACTGGAGCTCGTCTTGGAAAAGTACAAAACACTCCCTTGTACTGACTAATGCAAGTGATTGCATTAACTCTGTTAGTAACTAAAGATAAACAGACAGCAACAGCATTGACTTGTAACAACCAGAACAGCTTCAAGCACCCCACCAGCTGCAGGAAAAGGCTCTTCAGCATTTAATTCCAGCATTGAGAAGAGTCATACAGGAAAACATAGCCAGCTGTTTTCAGCTGAAGACAGGAATGGCAGACAGAGCAGAGCTTTGACATACCTAACAACAGATGGAGAAATCAAGACACTAGATTCAAAGTGAGTAAAAACTTTTAAGGATAAACTTAATTGATTGTTGACAGACCATCACAATATGCACAAATCCATGAGTGTCGCCACAGCTGTTTTCAGGTTCAAAGGGATGAGCCCTTAAAGATGAAAGAAGATGCAGATGAGAGCAAAGCAAGATAAATAAGACACCAGCTATCAGCACAATAATGTTTAGCCTCAGTCTGAGGAAAGAAGAGGAATAAGAACATATTCACTCTCAGTCTTGCCTTCAGGAGCATGTGCTCCAAAACACTGACTTCCAGCTCAGAATATCTTCTGAGTGCATTAATCAATTAATAAGGGACAGGCCATCTAACCTTTGATCATCAAGATCTGATAAAGCCAAGACTCTAAAGGAGACCCTGCTAACTAGTCCAGCACACAGCTCTGCTGTGCACAAAGGTAGGCTGGAGCTAGAGAAGCAGCTTGTGAATTTGTCACAAAAGAGGAGCTTTGAGAATTGCCAAGGTAATTTTATAGCAAATGTTAACAATGCTTAGTACACAAGGAGAAGGAAGCACTATTATTTCAGCAGGGAGGTCACAACTGAATAGCTTTTAGTTTCAAATGTGGTTTCACAGCAGTAAGAGAGCCGTGTATAATCCAGCTATACGAACTGGATTTCAAGTTGGAATACAAAAATCCACGCACCACGTCAACCGTTTAAGGAAAAAGATGCTTGGAAGCATTCAAGATACACTCTTCAAAGCACGTAGACTGTTAAACATCTGCTCGGTATTAGTGCGCATATCCTAAACTAAGACTGTTTTTGAAAACAATTGAAAAAATGCACAAAGGAGGCTAACCACACTGCAGCTGTATACATTAACTTTTAACAATTACCACAATAATAGCTATGCATTCCATCTCCTCATATTAAGGAGCCCCACACACAACTCCTAAACCTTTCTCCTCTGTGCTCCCCCACCACTCACCTGACATCGTGCCTCCCTTTTCCTAGACACCAGGTAAGCTCAACCTAACACCAGAAGCGAGTTTTCACTTCCTTTTTAAGCACTCTGCTGAACAAAATCCTTTAGAATGTGGAGAAATTACATGAAGGCCTCTAAATAACCTGCTCCAATCACACAGCAGTAACACAACTTATACATTTGACCGCCACTGCTTGTTTAAAAAAAAATAGCATCAGAAAGCCCTAAACCACAGACCATCTTTCAGAACGCCTGCAGCATTTACCAGAATATAAACAACTCAGTAAGTCATCACTGGAAGGCTTCAGGCACTCCACATTTCAAACATGGAAACATTAGCTTTTAACACATGGCTTCTGGCATACTTAAAGGAAATATGTATGCATGTTGTCTTTGACCTACAGGAATAAAGCCAGGGTTTCCAATGACCATGAGAGGATCAGTACAAGAAACAGATCAGTGAACTGCCAGAACACTAACCAGAACATCAGACCGGTCTTAGGGATATGTATATTCCAGAAGCAACATGCTGCATGTTCCACTGCTCAGAACACAGCCAATCTGGACAGCATTTCTCATCTTGAAGATAAGCACAGAATTCTGCAATACCTTTCATCACTACTGGTGAAGAACCAAGGAAGGAGGGAGTTTCTTGCAACTAGTTTCTGTCATTGCCTAATTGATACCTGCACGAGTGACGAGCCAGTGCACTCCTGAGTTCACCGTGAAAAACCACCCAGGAGATGTCTGCACAGCAACACAAATGTCACCTCACAGGGAACACAGGGGTGCCCACCACACTCACCAAAACATTTACTAAACAGTCTTCAAGTAGCCAGGAATCAGATGTGTGGGTGAATAAATATAACAGTTATATCTTACTTTGGACAACACTCTGATCCTTTACTCTTTTTTGCATCTTCAAGCTGACTACGGGCTCACAATTTAATTAGCATACCACCACTCTCCCCATATCACCCCCTGATCAACCACCTTTCTTCCTTGCTCCTTATCAGTCATCGCATCACTGCCCTGTGCTTTGCAACTATATTTAAGTAGCATCCTGGTCATTTTTTTGGCTTTATTATACCACTCAAGCGCTGGCCTGCAGCCCTTACCCTGCAGCTGGGTTCTGCTATCTGCACTTCAGTTCTCTGTGCTGGAAATAGATGATATTCCTGCGTGCTGGATCCTGAGCGGGTGCTGAAGCGTTGCATTCCCCACACGCCATGGGAACAGCTTCCCTGAAAGGAGACAGAGATCATCAGCAAAGAAGAGGGGATTCACTTCACAGAGGGACCGTGTTATGTAAAAACTTGGTAAAGGATTTCTAAGAAGCAAAGAACAACTCAAAGGGTCACTGGGAACTAAAAAGAAACACCCTGATACATAGGAAAGTGGTAAGAACTCCAAGAGCTACATGAAACTCTTGGGAGGAAGGAGTCTCCCAAATTAGTTATTCAAACCAAAGCGACCAATAGCAGATGTTGCAGACGCAGCCAAAGGAGATGCTGAATATTAATATTAAAACTAAACCTCAACTCGTAGAGACAGATTAACCTCCTGGAAAAACAATACTTTTTTTAGATGGAAGAAAAAAAAGGATTAATGACTTTACTACCTACTTTCTAGTCTGAAAAGTCTGAATTTTTTTTTAAGTGTTACCATCAGGAGGATCTGAAAACATAGACCATGTTCCTAAACAGTCCCAAGTGAACCAACTTTCCCGTCTCCTCTCAGCACATATCTCCCGACACAAATCTTCTCAAAGGGGCAGCAGCAGTCTAGCACCAGCAACAAGAATTTCAACAGCTTTTTGTCTTGCTTCCTGCATGTCAGCGTGGGGCATGGGAAAGCAGAGCAGGGAGCAGACCAGGGCTTTGGGAGATCCCTCGAGCATCCAGCATCCTGGCTACGTAGGGGAGGACTGCAGAACTTCAGAAAGCATTTTGTCAACAACAGGGGGGAAAGGAAAGGAAGAGACATCACGGGAGAAAAAAGAATAAAAATAAAAAACCCAACATAGTGGTGAAGATGTCCACAAATACATTCCTCCTGATCCCAAAGTCACCGTTGGGGCTGATGGATTTTGAAGCCATTCTGCTGTAGCTGTGCCAGACTGCTGCAGAGGAAGCGCGGAAGGGGGAGACTGTCTGACCTTCTCCCCCCACGGCCTCAGCACCGACCCGAACCCACAACACCCGGTCCCGAGTCCCGAACACAGCGGCTGCGCATCAGCCCCGTCTGCCCACAGGCCTGACACACCGCCCCGGGCTTCCAGAAACAGAAAACATATCCTCTGTGAGATATACATTAACACAAAAACAACCAGCTTCCGTCCCCAGCACCACAGGTAACAGACACAGGACTCACCCCCCGGCAGGAGAAGGTCCCCGGAGGGGACACCCAGCACACACGGCACCCACCTGTCCCCAGCCCCGGGCTGCCCCGCCGCATGACAGGACAGGGCAGGGTCGGCGGGGACACGGAGGAAACGAAATTACTGCCCAATTAGTCAGCAACCCCTCCCTCCCTGCCCGGCGCGCAGGCCCCGCCCGGCCGCCGCGCTCCCCTCAGCGCTGCGCGCCCTCAGGCGCCCCGCGCCCCCCGCCCAGCCCGCCCTCCCGCGGGGTCCCGTCCCCTCACAGCCGGCCCGCCCGGGGGACGCGCCGCCGCAGACCCCGCACGGCTGAGGGGAGGACAACGCCAGCCGGCCCGCAGCGCCCCGACACCCACCTGGCCGCCCGGCCCCCACCCTCCCTCACGCCGGCTCCGGCTCCTTTTGTTCGCCCCGAGCCGCACCGCGGCGGCCCCACCCCGGAACTGACCTCACCCGCCCGGCATGGCGGCCATCAGCCCGTCCCGCCGCTACCGACGGGCGGAGGAGGGTGCCGCCATCTTGAGAACGGGCATGACGAGCGGGAACGCCGCCATCTTTGTGCAGGGCAAGGGTGGGTGGGCGGGCGACGTTTCTATTGGCAAGGTAATGAGGGGAGGGAGAGGAGAAAGTGAGGGCGAGGGCGCCATCTTGGTGCAGGGCAGCGCGCAAAATGGTGAGCGCCTTAAAGGGGCCGCCACAATTCCAGCCTCAGCGCTGGGCAGGCGAAGGGAAAGGTGGGGGAGCCGAGTGCCTTCAGCTGCTGTGGTGGGACAGCAGGACTTTGGAGTACAGAATTATTATTTCTGTTAAAAAAAAAAAAGCCCTACCTCTTTATTATGGTTTATGACCCATTCATCATCAAGTCTTCTATGATTTAATTTAACATAATTCTATGTACAGCAACTCAGACTCACAGCCTCTGTCCCTCAGCAAGAACGGAGAGGAAAGTGAGGCCCAACAAGGATAATTCCAGGCCCTGATTCAGGCTGGTATCCCTGCTGTGGAAACACAGAAGGGTTAAAAATGCCCCGACATCACCTTGTGTCAGTTTTTAACCAGTGACATCAACTCCATTTAGGGACCAGGGGCAGCTGGACCAGCTCAGTGAAGAAAGTCTGGCAAACATCTCGCTGGATGCCTCAAATAAAAAATATTGGGTATAACTAACATCAGCATCAAGACTAGTTAACAATAAGAGACTTAAATTACAGCTTTTTTTCCACAAGAACCAACCTAGGTGACATTTCCAAAGTGGAATAGTTTGAAAACCCTGTCCCATTTCTCTAACAACAGCTCACCAAACTGAGGCCACTGAAAAACACGGCGTTTGTTTCCTTGCAGCAGGAATAGTAACACCCATGTGTTACGAGGATATATCCAACAGTAATTTTGTGATGCCTGAAAAAAGAGGCTGATTCACTATATGGTTATTTTCATTTGCTGACTCATTGGAGGACACTGGGCAGCATCATTTTTTAAAAAACTTCATAAAGGAGGGTTCAAAGGCATTAATTATAATGTCATTAGTGTACAAGAGGCAGTTCTGAGTGGTTAAGTGTGGCCAATTTTAACTTGTATACACCAGTGATCACTGCTGTAGTAAAATAAGAATATGTGTGGCTTTCTAGGAACATTATGGGTTTTAGCATCCTCCTGTAGCCATCAGCACAGGACATGTACCAGGGGAGCTGCGGTCCCTTCTGCCAGGGGACATGATGTAGACACTCATCAGACCACTCCATAGCTGGATTTTTTTTAAAAAAACCCTGTTATTATGAAGAATTGTTCATGTCTAGATGCACTTGTTAAATTAAAATGACCTGAAGAAAGAGAGGGTCCTAATTTTCCTTGAGTTTTACAGCACAAGCTCCCAGAAGGCCAGGCAGCGTCCTCTTCCTCACTGGCCACGTGCATATCATCCACCAATTTCTGCTGAATTTCAAGAGGACATTAAGGTGAAGTTACGGCACTGTTGAACCAATATAAAGGGCAAATCCTGCCAAAGAAGGTGGGGGCTTGTGCTCATGTCCATCCCTTTTTGTCCTCGCTCCTCTCTGCTCTGGTCCTACCCAGTCCTCTATTTCCTTGCAGCACCTTTAGCACTCACACCCGCCTGCCCTGAGCCCGTTCAACCCGTGGACCTGACAGAAAACTGTCTGTCTTTCTGCAAGGCAGGCGGAGGAGAGGGCAAAGAAAGCAGGGGGAGAGTTACAAATGGCACTGAGCCATTCGCTGGCTCAGGACGTGCCCTGTACGTTCATACAAACACAAGATTTCCTCCCATCTGTTTGTTTCAGTGCTTAACCGAAGTTTAAACTTCGGTTTAAACAGTGCAGTGCCTCTGCCTGCACTGACATTCCCCCCTGTTTAGTCACGCAGGGATGATGTGAGACCCACAACCGGCTGTCAGAATTCGGGAACCTCTGGCACAGCAGACGTCCGCCGCTCCCCTTCCCCGTGGCTCACTTTTTCCTACTGTGAAAGGGAGACGGTAATTACACGACCTGATTCATCGGTGCACATAAAGCTTTGTCTCTAAAGGAAGAGGGAAGCTGGGAGAGGACAATTTGCTCTCTACATCTCACTGCAGCAATTGTCACCTCTCAAATGGCCGATGGAGAGTTCAGCTCCTGCATCCGTGCACTGAATCTCCCCTCGGAGGCTGCTGGGTGTCCCCCTGCCCATCCACAGCCCAGGGGCTGGATGATGTTGCAGGATCCTGCTTTAGGTTGTATCATGGACATTTGGGCATTATCCTCTGATGAACCTAATGCTGATGCCTTCACCCTCTGTACCTGTGATCCATTCTTTTCTCTAATAATATTAAGCCTACAGAGTGAAATATCTGAGAGTATCTGACTTAAAAGATCATTTTTCAAAAGACTGAAGGCTCCACTCAAAGGAAATTCCCTGTCATTGCTATGCCAAAGTAATTATAGCCATACCACAAAAATTATCCCGCTATAACATCAGTATGAGCCTCCATCTGAAAAAATACGCTGAGATATCCTCCCAGGCAGCCAAAATCCTCTGGCAGCTCTGCCCCCAAGCCCCCGGGAGGACGGGCCCTGTTCCCAAAAGCCCTCGCCTCCCTCACCCGGTGATCTAGAGAGCAACCGGTCATCTCCCCCTGCCCGGTACGATTTTCCCCATCGAGTGTTGTACTCGACTCCTGCCTCCCTGCAGCCTCCGCGGCTCCTCCCAGGAAGTCGCAGCTGCAGCTGCAGCATTTCGGAACCGGGGAGCGAGCGGCATGTGTGCAAATGCAGCCTGCGCGGTTGTGCTGGACTTTCACAGCTTAAGGCAGCGTGGCCAAGCTTGATGTAAGTCAGTTTTTACCCCAAACCATCCCTTCTTGGAACTGCCTTGCGCCTCCATGTGCACGCTTGCTGGCTGCTGCATTCGTGCATTTTGGTGTCGCGCCCCACGGTGTGATGGGGTCAGGGGGCCCTTGTCCTCAAAGGCTTTTGGCTGCACAGCACTGTGGAGGTACTTGGCGAGCACCGGGACGGAGGAGACGTCCGGTGCCCGCTGGCTGGAGGGCAGGAGGTGGTGAGCAACAGGTCCCCGCGGTGACCTTTCCGCTGTCACCTCTGAAATCCTCAGCGCACTCGGTCCTGTGCACCCCGCCCCGGCGAGAGGTGCCCCTGGAGCGTTTGTACAGCACGGCCTGACGTGCCTGCCCAGGTGAGAGGCTCCCTGAGCCTTTCCCAGTGTTTTTGACTCTCTGGTGTCTGACCCCACTCCAAAATACTGCCCAGGGCTGGGGGGTGAGGCCAGAGCCCTCTGCCCTAGCCTGGGTCAGCAGCTCCCAACCCAGCTCTGTGCAGGAGCCGTGTGTCCAGCTCTTGTACCAGTTTTCTGTAATCCAGTGAAGCCTTTTTGGCTGCCACACTTGTCACCCAGAGGGTTAATCCCTTCATTCCAGCGCTCATTTGCTTTGCATCCCAAAGCAGCATCCCCCCACATCTCAGCACCCATCCCCAACATGCAGCTGTCCCGCCACAGGGACAAGGTGGGTATTTTGCAGCCCCCAGCAATATTTTGCTGTGGCTTCCTATTTTTCCATAATTGTGCTGTTTTTTTTCCCACCTGGCCAAAGAGCTATAAAACCCCACTGGTCTCAGCTGGCAGTTGCTTTGCCCTTGTGTTAGAAATAACACGAAATGCAAGCGATGGGGACACACATTCTTCGCATAAGGACAGAAGGTGCACCCAGCAGTACTGAGAACTTACCTGTGGGCTGGCCAGCTTCAAACACAGTATAATTTCTTTTTTGTCAGCTAGGTAAATTAATCCACAGTTGGTAAAAATAAAGGTGCACGCATCCTCCAAACTCACTGCTTTTGTCTCAAGTACCTAACAAAATATTTACTTATTTTAGCAGTTAGCAATGCTGTAACACAGTTGAGGGGACCTGCAGTGAAGGAATAGGCTGCATCTGGCAAATAAATTAATTTGGGGCCTTGAAGGAAAGTCAAACACCAAAATCCCTTTGGAGATGGAAGCTGGCATCTTGTTAATCAGAATAAAACCTGTGATTAAGCAGCCTTGGCAAGGCAACAACTGAGAGGTCGGAGATTCTCAAAAATAGCAGCACTCTCGCTTTGATTTTTTTTGTAACCTTAAGAACATGCAGGAAGAGGAAGGGACGGGTTTGTGCAGAGGAGGTTTGCCCAGTGCACATCCCTCAGGCCCCCTGTTTCACTTGCCAGTCCCAAGGGTCCGGGTGCCCGCGCAGCCCTGCCCAGGCACAGCCCCATCGGTGGGGAAGGTGAAGGTGCTGCAGGGGAGAAAGGGCAGAGGTGAGAGATACCTGGATCAATGAAACCAAACAAAAGCTGAGGTTGAATAACCAATTCCCAGAGAACACCCTCTCAGTGGTGTCTGTACCACTCTCCCAGTGCAGAGGAAAGTGGGGGTAACTTGGAACGGGAGGGAGAGGAGGGAGAGGCCATGGTTAACCTTATGATCCTGACTTTGTGTGTCATGGGCACAAAGTACAGTCCTGGCATTGTTTGCCATAGCAGTGACAACACACAGAGCAGCTCGCTCCCCGCTTTTCCTTGCTGTGGCAGAATAACCACAGCTTTAGGTCTGGACCTGCCTCGTCCCTGGGTACATGGAGCGTTTGCTTTGCCCCTGCAGCCGTGGAACGGTTATCTCACCCCTCCGCTTTGTGTCCGGGGGAAATGCAGGTCCGTGCCCGCAGCAGTGAGACAGCAGGAGCCGTGGCATGCTCAGGAGAGTGGGACCGTCTCTGCGTCACTTCTTGCTGGAGAGGAAGAGCAGCGCTGGATATAGCTCGTACTCCGGCAAGGTATTGAATGCCCAGCGTGACTGTTCCTGGCCGGTAGCCTGGTCCCGGGGGAGCTCACAGCTCAGGAGATGGACTGGGCAGCGGTGTTAAATGTTTCACCTCCAGCTAACTTTTATTTCCCAAGCCACAAATCCTTCTACTCCTACCAAAATCAGCACAGGCACTGGGTCTTGCTGACCATAATATCCATGAGCTTGTGCAGAAAGAGCAAAGCATGGGGCTGGTGGGGAGGAGTGGTGACTTCATCACTCTCTATAACTCCCTGGAGGGCAGTTCTAGCCAGGCGGGGATTGGTCTCTTCTCCCAGGCAGTCAGCAAGAGGACAAGGGGCCATGGGCTTCAACTCTGCCAGGGGAGATTTAGGCTGGATATTAGAAAGCAATTCTCTGCAGAGAGAGTGGTCAGGCATTGGAATGGCTGCCCAGGGAGGTGCTGGACTCGCCGTCCCTGGAGGTTTTTAAACTGAGACTGGACATGGCACTCAGTGCCATGATCTAGTAAACGGACTGGAGTTGGACCAAGGGTTGGACTCGATGATCTCTGAGGTCTTTTCCAACCCAGTCAATTCTGTGATTCTGTGACTCCCCCAGACCTGGGGACACAGCAACTTCTGCTCGCCCTTGGCCAGCTGCCGGCACCACGGGATGCACAGAGTCCAGCCGCTGCCCTCTGAAACACAGATAGCTCTGCCAGGTTTTTGCAAAGATCCCTAGAGAGGGCTGAAGCTGGATAAAAAAATCCAAAGACTTCAACGTAAAATATCTTTGGGGCACTTTTCAAATTGTGGTGCGGCCCTCTGGGAACGGCAGAGTTGAGCAGGTGAGTGGGGGTTACACCACAGCTGAGCCGGGAGAGGGGGCTGACCTGGAATCCCCCCAACAATCCTGGCAGAGCACAGACCCTGTCCCTTCACATCCCAGCTCTGCACCTCAGCTCTCAGCTGCTTTCACGTGCCCTCCTCATCCCTGTTCAAATGCATTTTATCTGCTGTGGTGACGATTGTTTTCTCAGCTCATTGCTTCAGAGAAACCCTCCTCATGTCCCCACACTGGCTGTTCTTGGTACATTGAGCACCATTTCTCTCTAGTTTCCAGTCCTTTTGCTGTCTAGTTGCCTTTTTCCTGCGCTGTCAAGTCATATAATTCTGCCTCTGCTGCTTTTCATCATCCTTGTGATAAATTCCCCATCGAGCACATCTGACTTTCTCCCCCTGTGCTTATCCGACTGGAAGGACGATTTTGCCCTCAATGTTTCCTACTGTCCTTCTTCCCACTCCCCCTAGCTGGGTTGCACATGGAAATTAGATATGTCAGGCGAACAGTGCCTTGGTACCTCCGTACATCCGACTGACCCGTGCGCTGTGCTCCCCTCTTGCCTGGCCCCAGCTGCTGTCTGGTTTTGCCATGAACTTCAGGTGCAGAAACCAGGGGTTTGTTTGGCTTCTAGAGCAACTCCTTTCACCAAGGGCTCCAGTAGGATCAAATAATACTCTTGCTACTCCTCTTGAGTAGTGTGGAATAGAAAGTTTTTTCTTCTAAGAAAAGGGTATATTTTGTGGTCTGTAGGAGGGTTCTTCCGATGGAGGACAAGGGAGGCGATGGAAGGCTGAGAGCTGGGGTCATTGGCCTGGCTGTTACAGCTTGGCTGAGCTCATTTGACCTCACAATTTATTCCAACTGAAAATGAGGTTTCAGGCATCACCAGCTCCCCAGCGAGTGTACTCACCCTTCTTTTGTCCATTTGTTTTCTCAATTCTTGTCGAAACTTGTAAATGAAACATCCTCCTCTGCTGGCTCTTGTCTGTTTGGTCTTTCATAAAAAGTGTTAGAAGCTTCTTCCAGAATCCACTGCATCAGCGTTACTGCTCTGAGCTCGGTCAGCAACCACCCGTGAAGCAATACTGAAGGTGTCACCTTCTCTTGGGAAAAATATACCTGGGGAGGCCACGTCCCCTTTGCATGTGACCCCATTGCCATTAGTAAAAGCTTCAAACTCACTTACTTTCTCTCTCTTTGCAGGCAAAAATGTCAAGGCCAGTGCAAGCTCGGAGGCTGGAGGGAATAGATAAGAATATCTGGTGAGTTAAGAGAATACCTGGTTTACCCTGGTGTTAGATGTGTTTAAGGCAGCCTGACACCAGATAGGCTCTGCTGCAGCCACACAGCACAGAGCAGCATGGTTTCCCTCAGCTACTTCACATTCGTTTAGGAAACACATCAGGGCAGGTTTGTCCTGGGAGGCTTTACCCTGGCTCAGCTCTGCACCTGCTGCTCGCACTTTGTGCTGTCTCAGGTGTCCCGCACCATCCTGTGGGAAGGCACCTTGGAGCACGTTGTGCCCCATCTGTCCTGTCCACCCGAATGAACCCAGCAGCACCCAAATCC
This sequence comes from Columba livia, assembly GCF_036013475.1. Classification (NCBI taxonomy): domain Eukaryota; kingdom Metazoa; phylum Chordata; class Aves; order Columbiformes; family Columbidae; genus Columba; species Columba livia. The sequence goes on from NC_088620.1 coordinate 5,556,771, forward strand.
CAGTTTGGCTTCAGTCTGGCATCTGCTTCAAGCCCAGCCTAAGGGGACTGCAGAGAGAGGCAGGTGATGGGATGCTGCAAATGCCATTCCCAACCTGCCAGGTACAGACATGGGGAAAACTGCGTGCTTGAAGAGGAGATTTAAATGGGCTTTCCCCAAAGCCTTGCTGTGCCTGGTTTCAAGCTACAAACTGCCTGTGAGTCGGCTCTTGTTTGAGCCAAGCGCTGAGTCCAGCCTGCCTTTCCCTCTTACACCTTCACAGGGTCTAGATGCTAAATTTTACAGAACTCATATGAGCTTGAAAACCAGAGACCTCTCCTGCCCGGTCTGGTCTGCCCAGCAGCGGCTTCGTCTGTGACCCAGACACCACAACGGCTGTTTCCTTCCAGTACAAATTACAACCACCCCCAGTGCAATCATGCCTCGTGCTTGTTTTAATTGAAGCGCGTCTGAAATGACCTGTGCTTGGTCCCATCCAGCTGTGAGCAGTGGGATGGCTCCACGGGAGGGACACCAACCTCGCTTATTCCAAAGGGACGCTGGCAAGCAGGGTGTGCTGCTCAGACCCACTGTAAATGCTTTTCTTTCTCTCCCTTTCTTTCCTCCAGGGTGGAGCTTGTCCAACTGGCTGCCACCTACTCCACGGTGGACCTGGGCCAGGGGTTTCCTGACTTTCCCCCCCCGGACTTTCTGACGGAGGCAGCTGTGAGAGCCCTCAGCGGGGAGAACCACATGCTGCACCAGTACACCCGTGCCTTCGTGCGTGGACAGACCCCCTTGTCGGCAATCCCCCCTCACTCCCCGTTAGCCTTGGCCACTTCAGGGCTCACTAGGCACGAATAAATGGGGCAACCCACATGAGGCAAAACACGCACCCAGCCTCAGCCCGTGCCCCCCGCACCCAGGGCTGTAACACCCTGATTTACCAGGGTGTTTCAAGCAGCTGGGTTGGAAGATGCCCTGCATGCTCAGTCACCCTTCCAAGGGCTCATCCATGATTTAGGAGGCTTCTGCAACCCAGTTCCCACCCCTCCTCTCACCCCACAGGGCCACCCACCTCTAGTGAAGGTCCTCGCTCAGTTTTTCGGGAAGCTGCTTGGACGAGACCTGGATCCTATGACCAATGTGATGGTGACTGTGGGGGCATACCAGGCGCTTTTCTACTGCTTCCAGGCTTTCATTGATGAAGGCGATGAGGTAACCCAAGATTTGGGCTTGTTGCACAGGCAGCCTTCCCCCAGGAGAGCCCTTCTTGGCTGTGGGTCTGCCAGCAGCTGCAGGCTGGCTTTTATTGTCCTTTTCCAAAGCAGAAAGGGTTTTATCCCCATTCTCCAGTATCTGAGCATCCAAAGGAAAAAATATCTGCTGCAGGGCATTGTCTCTTTTCTGCACGAGGCAAAATAACCCCTTTGTGCTGAGAGGTGGTGTTCTTCACTGCCCACAGGCCATGCAGATTCTTCACTACAGTAATTCAAGGATTAAAACTAGCTGTCCCTCCCATTGCTCTCTGCACCCGTCAGGGAAGGTCTGAGCAGGGCCAGGAGAGCCCTGACGTGTCCCTTTCTTCCAGGTGATAATCATTGAGCCCTTCTTCGACTGCTATGAGCCAATGGTGAAAATGGCTGGTGGTCTGCCCGTGTTTGTTCCACTGAGACCGGTGAGTGGGTGGGAGCAAAGCAGTTGAGGAGGAAAGAGGTGAATGGTAAGCAACACATAGAGGTAGCAAAGCAAGCCAAGACTCTCCTCTATTCTCTCTAGAAAGCTCCGAAAGATGGAAAATTGATGTCTAGTGCAGACTGGCAGCTGGACCCAGCTGAACTGGCTTCCAAATTCAGTGAACAGACAAAAGCCATCGTTCTGAACTCACCCAACAACCCCCTGGGCAAGGTAACACCTCTGGCTTTGCTGTGGCTGGCTCTGAAAGCAGCTGGGGTGCTCAGCTCATGCACACTGCGCCCTTGCTTCTTGTGGTTTTAAGCTTGTGCCAGCAGTGGCTTTGCCCCATTAGACCATTGCAGCCAGTTCCTGCCTGCCCCGATTTGGGAGGCGGTGCAGGCAGGGCTGCAGCCATTGCAGAGAGGCAGGGACATCTCTGCTCCGCTCCCTGCCCGCTGCAGGTGTACAGCCGCGGGGAGCTGGAGCTCATCGCAGACCTGTGTGTGAAGCACGACGTCCTGTGCATCAGCGATGAGGTGTACGAGTGGCTGGTGTACGACGGGAAGGAGCACATCCGCATCGGTACGGAGGACGGCTTGGCTGAGCTTGGGTGGCTCCTCCGGGTACAGCATCTTCAGGGAAGGAACTGGTGGTTTAACTGCGCTTTCCTGGAAATTACACGGGCTGCTTGCATGCACAGCTCTACTGGGCATGTCATTGTTCCAGGATGATGGTGCTTGGCACCTCTGGGAACCACTGGGGCTGGGTACATGTGTATGAAAACACTTAATTACAAAGAGATGCTCTTGAGAAACCTGGCTGCCTGCTTGGGATGTGCTTTGAGGCTCATCAGGGTGAAAGATGTGCCGTGAACACAGGTGTTCACCATGGGTTATGGTGGGCAAAGAGCTCTCACCATGTTATTAATATAGACCAGGAGCAAGGACACTGAGCTCTGCCATCAGCATTTCTCTCTTGTTTCATTGCCAGCCAGCTTGCGAGGGATGTGGGACCGCACGGTGACCATTGGGAGTGCTGGGAAAACCTTCAGTGCTACTGGATGGAAGGTGAATTCCCCTGTGTGGCGTCTTCTGTTCTCCCCATCCCCGTCCTTTCACTTCAGGGTAGGGGTCCCATTGCCACAGCGTGGCACTGGGGACACTCCTGCTGCACGCTTGGCTTTGAACCTCAGGGTCTGAAAGTACCAAAGCTGCTTTACGATAGCTCTGTTTTGAAAATACAATGAAGCCAGCACAGAAAAATAAAGGGGGCCCCAAGCAGGTACCCAGAAACTTCTCACTTTCCTCCTCCTCTCCTGACCACAGGTGGGCTGGACGGTGGGACCCAACCGGCTCCTGCAGCACGTCCGTACCGTGCACCAAAACTCTGTGTACCACTGTGCCACACTTGCCCAGGTAAGGCTGCAACTGGCTCTGCAATCCCCAAACCCCAAAAGCAGGGGTGAGAGAGGCTCCTTCTGCCCATGGCTGACCTGAAAGGTGCAGACAGGGTGATGTGCAGTGCCCTGGAGAGGCTCCTTCCCCTCTCCCTGCACTCACCCCATGACTGGGAGGAAGGGGAGAGTCCAACCTGCCTGCAGTATGTTCTTTATTTTGCATTGGCATATCCAAGGGGCATGTGGGGGGGCTGGAGGCAGAGAGCTTGGCTTGGTGCCATGAGAAATCCCCCCCTGCTCCCTCATCACCTGTGAATTACATCAGAGCGAAGTCTCCAGGTCTCAAGCAAGCCTTGACCATCTTACCACCAGGTTGCTCTCTCCTCGCAGGACGCCGTGGCTCAGGGTTTCCAGAGGGAGCTCGAGCTCTACGGGAAACCAGAAAGCTACTTCATCCAGCTTCCCACGGAGCTGCAGAAGAAGAGAGACTGGCTGGTGCAGAGCTTGGATGCTGTGGGGATGAAACCCATTGTCCCCGAGGGCACATACTTCTTGGTGGCAGACATCTCCCAGTTCAGTGAGTCTGTGTGGCTGCAGTTTTGCTCAAGCAGGGCTGAGGATGGGGGGGCAGCTCGGAGTGGTACCACCAGCAGGGACAGAAACCTGCATAAAGCACCACCAAAGCAGGATGGACAACAAACAGCGTGTTTCCCCTCTGAGCTCGCAGAGGCCGTGGGTTTGGGGCTTGGCTGAGGCAGACGGCAGCAGCCCCCACCTCCACACGGCTGTGCTTCTCCTGCAGAATCCGACGTCCCCGATGTCCCCGACTCCGATGAGCCCTACGACTCCAGATTTGCAAAGTGGATGGTCAAGAACAAGGTAAATGTATCTGCCTCTCTCTGCTGTGTTTGCCCCAGGTGTGCTTGTGCCCTCGTGGGATCCAGCAGCACAATCCCACTGCCGGGTCTGACAGATCACCTGGGGGTGCTCAGTGTGTCTGTCAGCAACTGAGCTCAGCTCTGGTAGGCTGAGCTCAGGCAGAGCGAGCAAACAGGGCACCAAGGGCATCTACGAGCCCATCCCTGAGACTTCCCAGCAGTAAGTGGAAGCTCCACGCATTTCCCCTTCCCAGGGACTCGCCACCATCCCGCTCTCCAGTTTCTACTGCGGGGCACACAAGAGCTACAGCCATTTCGTCCGGTTCTGCTTTGCAAAGGTGAGATACGTGGCAATGTAAAGGGAGTTGAGGGTGGGAGTAATAATCAGGGCTGGTTTAATGAGATAAATGCAAGAAGAAATGCATTAGAGCCTGAGTGGTGGCATTGCAGATGGTTGTGATGTTCCAGAATGAGAACGGGATTTTTCTGTAAACGATGACTGCAGTGAAGGGAAAGGGGATTCGGCTGGAAGCTGCTGATCAAACCTGTGGTATCTGTTTAGGAGGATGCTACACTGAAGGCAGCAAATGACATATTGCAAAAATGGAAACAGGAGAAAACCAGTCCCTGAGCACACTGGAGAGAAAGCCAGGGTCTCTTGGTCCTCACCTGCCATGACTGCTCTTCCTCCTCTTCCTTTGCTTGGCTACAAACTTTGATACATCCTTATTTTTGTTCTTTCAACTACATTTTCTGTCAGATGAATGGTTAAGGTCTGCCAGGCCCAGGGTCTGGGGGACACTTTTTGTCACTGTGAAACGGTTGCACTGTTCCTTGCAAAACACGAGTCTTCACATGTGCTGCCAGTACTTTATGTATCTTCTTACTATGTTTAAAGACTTGGCTAATCATTTCTGGGATACATCCAGGAAGACACAAGGTAAGGTTCACTCCTAGGCTCTTTTCCACCACCAAATTCTGAAAACGTGTTTCAGGACTTACTTTTAAGGCTGTTTGGGGGGTTATTGGCTTGTCTTGCTCCACATACCCACTCATGTACCCCAGAATACAGGCCAGCATTTCCACCAGCACCTACATTCCCCATGGGAACGTGCAGTATCACCACTCGTCAGTAGGTTGATTCTGATGATCCTGAAAATTATAAACGCAGCAAAATGCTATTTCCCATAATTAACAATTTTCCCTTTTCTTTTTTTCTGTACGTCTCTGGGGAAAGCGACTGCAGAATTGGTAACTGGCTCCCCCAAGAAAATAGGCTTTTGTGTAACACCCAGTTATTGCCAAACCTTCCCAGTGCACCCCAAACCATCCCTGGTGCTTCGTCAGGGGTCAGCAGCACTGCACAGGCTGCAAAGCAAAACCTTCAGGCCTTTGACAAACATAAGCAGTGGCTGGGGAGGAAGGACACGGTGGCCCAGGGGTGCTCCTGGCCCCGCAGCCTCCTGCCCGCCGGGCTGCTGGGTGGTAGGGCAACCTAAGCAGCGCTTTGAAAGTTAATTCTTGCATCACTCTCAATTTTAACCTGGATAGGAATGTAAACCTGCATCATCAGTCACGCAGGAGCTATGTGCAACGGAGTGTGCGATAAGTATTTATGGCTGTTAAATTATTAAAGAGTAATTATTGCAATTATTAAAGAGTGTCTCTGTAATGATTACAAGGCTAAGGCAGCCACCCGTGCAACATCTGCATTGCGTCCCACTGTGGTGGCTGCTCGTTCCACCCAGGCCAGCGAGCAGCAGCCCTGCAGGTTTTCTGTGTTGGGCTGCAGCTGGTGAGACCGATTTCCCTGGAGTGACAGCTGCACCGACCCGCAGGGGCGAGGGAGGGGGACAAACACCCACCTGCTGCCTTCACCCATGGGAGACACATCTGCTCTCACCTGCCTGCACAGCCTGGGTGGGTGAGGGTGCTGCTGAAGACTCTTTTGCACCCACGCATACGCCAAATACTGGGAAAGCTGCAACCACCGGAACAGATAAACAACCATGAGATTAAATATTTAGTATAAAGTGGAGCACCTCCCTTATGAAGAAAGGCTGAGGGAGCTGGGGCTCTTTAGTTTGGAGAAGAGGAGACTAAGGGGGGACCTCATTCATGTTTATAAATATATAAAGGGTGAGTGCCATGAGGATGGAGCCAGGCTCTTCTCGGTGGCAAACAATGATGGGACAAGGGGTAATGGGATCAAGCTGGAACACAAGAGGTTCCGCTTAAATTTGAGAAAAAACTTCTTCTCAGTGAGGGTGGCAGAGCCTGGCCCAGGCTGCCCAGGGGGGTTGTGGAGTCTCCTTCTCTGCAGACATTCCAACCCGCCTGGACATGTTCCTGTGTGACCTCACTTAGGCGTTCCTGCTCCAGCAGGGGGATTGGACTAGATGATCTTTTGAGGTCCCTTCCAATCCCAAACATACTGTGATACTGTGATCACTTGCAACATCCCCATGTGCGTGGGCTCTAGCTCTAGGCCTTGACACACCCCGCAAGGGGCGGGGCGCATCTCCCCATCCTTCACCACGCACACAGCGCTTGTGCAAATACACCCAGGCCCAGGCGCCCGGGTTCTACCCACGCCCGGGTTCTACCCGCGCCCGCAGTGCCGCCCAGGTCACCCATTCCCCCGCAGACCACGACAGCCCCTGCTTAGCTTCGCATCCCGCGCGGGCGATTTAAACCCTGGCCCCGCCTCCTGCCTGGCCATTGGCTCACGTGACACCGCCCTCCGCCCCCATTGTGGGCGGGCCCCTGCGCTCTCCAGCCAATTACCTCCCGGCGGGGGCGTGGCCGCGGCACGTGGGCGGAAGATGGCGGACGGCGGCGCGGCCAAGCGGCCCAAGGCGCTGCAGGTGGGGCTGGCGCGGCGGTTTCCCGGTTACCGGGGCGGCCCCGGGGGGACCCGGCGGTCCCGGCCGTAACGATCGCTCTCTCCCGCAGGCTCCGGACAGGAAGGTGGACTGGCGGCGCTGGAAGCAGGAGAGTAAGGCCAGGCCGCCGTGAGGGCGGGCAGGCAAACCGGGGTGCAGCCCTAACCCGTGTGCTCCCCGCTCTGAGCGGGCAGGGCTCGTTGTTCCAAGCTTGTTGTTCTCCGTTCCAGGGAAAGCCGAGAAGAAGAAATGGAAGGAGATGAAGCTCCTGAAGAAACTGGAGAAGCAGCGGATGCAGGAGCTGGAGGAACAACAGGCAGAGAAGCAGGAGGAGCAGAAGGAGGATAAAGGTGAGGCTGCTGTGGGGCTGGGTTGAAAGAGCCGGGAGCACTCGGGTCGTTAAAAGCCAGTCAGTTTTACCTATCCCTAGGAAAGGTGACACACAGATCCGATATAGATCAATCCAAGTGCATAAACAGGCACAAACGCACTGCCACGAGCACTCGTGAGACCTTAAGAGAAAACCTGTGGTGACAAAAATCTAAGAAACAAAGTTTGCCCGTTTCTCCCACCACAACTACAGCTGGAACGGTGAATAAAGCGCCGTGCGCGCAGCTGTCGCGCTGCGGCTCGGCTGACCGCGCTCCGCTCCCCAGGGCGGCACCACACGCTGAGCGTGGCCCTGCCGGGCTCCATCCTCAACAACGCCCAGTCGCCGGAGCTGCGCACGTACCTCGCCGGACAGATCGCTCGCGCCTGTGCCATCTTCTGCGTGGACGAGATCGTAGTGTTTGACGAGCACGGAGAAGACGTAAAGTAAGGAGGAGCCACCTTCTTCTGCAGAAAGCGTTTCCTCTCTGCATTCTGCTTCTTCAGTCTTATTAAGCCGAGACCAGAAAAGAACACTGTGCCCTTGTGGCCAGGAAGGCCAATGGCATCCTGGGGTGTATTAGAAGGGGGGTGGCTAGTAGATCAAGAGAGGTCCTCCTTCCCCTCTGCTCTGCCCTGGTGAGACCACATCTGGAATATTGTGTCCAGTTCTGGGCCCCTCAGTTCCAGAAGGACAGGGAACTGCTGGAGAGGGTCCAGCGTAGGGCAACCAAGATGATTAAGGGAGTGGAGCATCTCCCTTATGAAGAAAGGCTGAGGGAGCTGGGGCTCTTTAGTTTGGAGAAGAGGAGACTAAGGGGGGACCTCATTAATGTTTATAAATATATAAAGGGTGAGTGCCATGAGGATGGAGCCAGGCTCTTCTCGGTGGCAAACAATGATAGGACAAGGGGTAATGGGATCAAACTGGAACACAAGAGGTTCCGCTTAAATTTGAGAAAAAACTTCTCAGTGAGGGTGCAGAGCCTGGCCCAGGCTGCCCAGGGAGTTGTGGAGTCTCCTTCTCTGGAGACATTCAAAACCCGCCTGGACATGTTCCTGTGTGACCTCACTTAGGTGTTCCTGCTCCAGCAGGGGGATTGGACTGGATGATCTTTTGAGGTCCCTTCCAATCCCAAACATACTGTGATACTGTGATACTGTAACTGTGTGTTCTCAAGCGAATGCTTCAGCCTCTCTGGGCTGCCAGGATTACTAGGACTTCTATGCCACTGGGCAAAGGTGTTGATTTAACTGCCCTGGCGATTAAGATCGTTTATCCCAGTATACGGACAACAAAAACAGTAGGAGGTCAAGTCCTCCTATACTCTTGCTGTGGAGGGACAGGGTGTACCTATATCCTTATGGAAGATGAATTCCTGTTCCTTCAGCTTCTCACCTGCCATGCAATCCTGTAGCATCCAGCTCAGCACATCCAACTGCCAGGTTGTGTCAACACATAGAGATTAAAAAAAAGAAAAGCTGCAAAAGGCATTTGGCTTACAGAGGGTTCCAAATACAACTTGTTAAGTCTCTACCTCTGGAGTAGCCCTTTTACAAGGTGGCCCATGTATTTCCTGGGGTGGAGGGAGGGCGTGCTGCTATTTTCAGATTAAGTAGCAAAGCTTGGTCTTCTGTAGACTTGACCATTTGGGGCTGTACGGTCTCGTGCTGAGTTCACAAGCTGCTTTCTTTCTCTTTCAGGACTGTGGAGGGGGACTTTGAAGGAATCGGGAGGAGAGGCAAGGCTTGCGTGCAGCTGGCTCGGATCCTGCAGTACTTGGAGTGCCCTCAGTAAGTGCACCGTGGTCAGGCTGCGCATCAGAACTGACTGCCATGGTATCGCATGCCAGAGGTGATGGGAGCACGGGCCAAACTGTCTGTGGTGCACAATTATGCAGGATCTGATTGTTTAACTGAAACAACAGCAGTGAATGCAAGATGCAAACTGCATGCTACCTTAAAGGTATATTGAGAATTGGAGGTGCCTTTGAGTTAATGCAGGGCTAGAATGGAGGGTTGGATTCCACAAAAATAACTGTTTTCACGTTTCAACCTTCTCCGGTAACAGGTACTTAAGGAAATCCTTTTTCCCAAAACACGAGGATCTGCAGTTTGCAGGTAAGGATGCAGCTGTCTCTGTCCCGAGCTGTTGGCTCCCCCTTCCTGAGCTCTGGCTCTTGTTTTCCATGGGATGCCCAGAACTGAATAACTTTTCCCCACTTCAGAGCGCAGGCAAGGTGCTGTGCTCTGGTATACTGGACCGGAGAGGGAGGGGGCAGCAGAGCAGTTGTACTTTCACCTGTTATCCCACAGTTTGTATTGTCTTCTTAGCAATTGTTTTTATCTGTGCTGTTCTAGGGCTGCTCAACCCCCTGGACAGCCCCCACCACATGCGGGTGGACGAGGATTCGGAGTACCGAGAAGGTGTAGTGTTGGACCGGCCGACTAAGCCAGGCAGGGGCTCTTTTGTTAACTGTGGGATGAGGAAGGTATGTCTGTCACCCACAGATCCCAAACTCGTTTCCCCTGTGCCTCTGGTGGATCTGAAGCAGGCAGGGTGGGTATTGCTGGGTTTCTAAAGGCCATAGCCGGCTGGCGTGGCGTTTAATGCTGTTGCTGTCTTGTCCCTTCTGGCTCATTAATGGTTGTAGCTTCCAAGTCCTGGCAGGGCTGACCATTCTGGCATGTCATTGCTTCACTGCTGGAGTTGAACCTTTGAGCAGCAGAAGAAGTCAAACTGAGACCCAAGTCACCCTGAGCCTGCTCTGCACTGCACGCACCGCACCAACTCTGATCATAGAGTCGTTTTGGTTGGAAAAGACTTTTAAGATCATCGAACCATTAACCCAACACTGCCAAGTCCACTTCTAAATTGTGTCCCTAAGAACCTCATCTACACGTCTTTTAAACCCCCCCCAGGGATGGTGACTTCACCACTGCCCTGGCAGCCTGTTCCAGTGCCTGATAGTAACAATGATCTTAGAGCTCCTCATGGCAGCTCCAGGCCAGAACAGACCCCACTTCCCCAGAGGGTTCCCTTCCTTCCCCACCTTCCCCAGTGTTTTCAGAGTGTCTGATGGTGACTGTCACTGCAGGAGGTGCAGATCGACAGGCAGCTGAACCCCGGTCTGCGAGTCACCGTGCGCCTGGAGGAGCCCCAGAAGCCAGGTAATCCACTGCCCCATGAGCGTCCCTGAACTTCAGTCCCGCAGGAGCTGGTTCTTCTGTGTGCCACCCTTCAGATTATCCATGTTTGAAGGTAGCCAGCAGCTCTGCATGTTCCCATCACACACAGACTTAATAACACCCTTACCATATTACACCCTTACTAATTAACTGGAAAGAACCGGCAGCTCTTTGACCAACAATAAACAGCCCAAACATAATTGCACGCTATCCAGAATGTTCCCCAAAGTGCAGTTCTTACTTGTACACCAAGCTGGTACTCTACCCTGGGAGAAGCTGCCTTGTATAGCTGGTCAAACCCAGCTGCCACTGGGAGACCATGGGGGTTGTTTATCTCTTTGCATCCCTTTCAGAAGCCAAAGTGCGGAAAGGCACCGTGGTGTCCTCGCACCACCCTCGGACGGTGTCAGGCTTGTACTGGGGCTACAGCGTCCGCCTCGCCTCCTGCTTGAGTAAGTATTTGCAGCGTTCTCCGCTCTCTCTGGGCTTCCACGCTAATTTCAGGCCTACTGGCTGCACGTCTGAGCACACATTAACATGTTTGAAATCTCTTTTGTCTCAAAGGCAGCTTACACGTGCAGCTAGCAGCCACATGGCAATCAAATGTAAGGGCTAAAGCTAGAGGTGTAAATCACCCCAGTCACCCACCAGTACTCCGCCCTGGACTTCCACTCACCATTGTGCCAAATGTCCATGTTGTAGAAGGAGACGAGAGCTGGTGCTCTCCATCTCCAGCCAGTACACCTTCATTTCCACGATGAGGACCTCCTGCTCATTCACATCAAAGCCAGCAGTAACATTTGAGCTCAGGAGCCCTGCAAAATCCTTTTCCTGTCTTCTGATTGATTTGACCTCCATTAGTCAAGGAATAGCTCCTGGCACCTCTTAAAGCTTTGAGGAAAAGCTGCTGCAGTTGTGAAAGGTGCCAGAGATTCCTGCAGCAAGGGAATTCTGTAGGAATCATTGTCTGTCTCCTGATGTACTCGTGGCCCTGAAGAGCAATTGCTGCTGCTGCTCCCACTCACCTGGGGAGTGTTCTGGGCTGTCCAGAAAGCACACACAGCGTGGGTGAGGGCACCACATGAATAATTCCATATTGCGTTTGTTTCCCAGGCGCTGTCTTTTCAGAGTGCCCGTTCAAGGAAGGCTACGATCTCTCTATTGGAACCTCAGAGAGGGGCAGCTCTGTGGACCAGGCCACTCTCCCCTCCTTCAGGTTCGTGTCCTGGCCCCACTCCGAGCCCCCAGGGCGGGCTGGTGCAGGCAGCAGAGCTGCACCATGCCCTTGGTGTTCTCCCAGGCAAGAGCACTCCTACATTAAAGTGCGAGACTCACCTACAGGCTCCCTCCCGTGCTCTGCTGCTCCCTTTCACACCAAGGCACATTTCTCTGCATCCCAGAAGCTGGGGGAATACCCCAGGACAGGGCCAAATTCCTTACCTGTTTCTCTGGAGTTGGTAGCAGGGACTGTTGCAATGGCCAAGTGCTGTGGGGCTTTGTTAGGGTGGGGGCTGCACTGGGTGTTGTCAGCAAGAGACACAGAGGGGATTGAACACATACCTGGATACCTGAACAAAAGAAATGAGTCTGCTTCTTGCAGATAAGGAGAACTGTTTATATGAAGCCAATTCTTAATCCCCTTGAAGGTTCAAGGCACACGAACAGCTCTTGTGTGTAAACCTTGTAACATCTGCCTTGGTACAGGGGTAGGTAAGAGCCAGTTTTCCCCCTCACCCTGTCGCTCTGCTCTCCCCAGGCATGCCCTTGTCGTGTTTGGAGGTCTTGAGGGCTTGGAAGCTGGGGTTGATGTGGACCCAAACCTGGAGGTCACTGACCCAAGCGTCTTGTTTGACTTCTACCTGAACACTTGTCCCGGCCAAGGCAGCAGAACCATCCGGACTGAGGTAGGACTGATAACGTGGTGGGGCACGATGCCTGTGTGCACAGGGCAGTGCTGCGTTTCTGCCTCTGGTGGTGACACAGGTGGCCCACGTGTTGTTCCCCACGGTGACACCTCAGCAGAGAGCGGTGGCTTGCCCGGTGCTCCTCAGAGAGCCGCGGTTCTGACTGCCGCCTGCTCTGTTCCAGGAAGCGCTGCTGATCTCTCTGTCTGCGCTGAGACCCCACATCGATAAGGCTGTGAAGACGCCCAGCGACAGCTGAGGGAAGGGAAACCACTGACCTTGCTGTCAGCTGAGGACTGTTTCAGGGAAGCGGCTCTTCAAAGGTGGGGCCAAGACACAGCGGGACGAAAGCTGGCAGTGCCACCAGACCAAGCGTCTGGCTGCTGTTGGGAGCAGCAAGGCTGCACCTTTCTGCCTGCATGGTCCAGCCAAGGACTCTGCAGCTGCAACAAGGCTGGCAGCAGAGGAGTTCTTGGCAATTCAGACATCTGGGGTGAGGAATAAAGCAGTGTGGAAGCTCAGCTGCCCTGAAATCTGTGTGTGTCTTGGTGAAGGGGATGGGCACTCTCCTCTGCAGCCGTGGGGCCTTCAGATTTAAATGAATCAAAACTTAATCCTTATGCCAAGAAGCTGTTCCTGTCTCAGTGATCCTGACTCCCTCATCCCACCTTTCACCTCAAAGGCTTCGTCCTTCCCAACAGCAGGAAGGGCCAGAGCTTCAGTTGGGCCTCAGCACATCAGCACAGCTTGGGACAGTCTGGCTCCATCTGTGATGCCTTAAGCTCTGCTCAAACAGGAAAACAGCTGGAAAAGTTGGCTCTGTCCTCCCCCCTCCTTCTGCGATATCCAGGGCTTTGGGAAGAGCAGATAAGAAACAACCAATACTTTGGGGTTTCAAAACTTTACTGTTAAAACCATCTTCTGAAAGAAAACAATCATACAATCCTTTGGCCACAGAAAGGCAGGAAGCTCACCTTTCCTCCCCCTTGCCTGTCTTGCTCCCATCCTTCCCTGCTAAATAGCAGAAATTAAGTAACTTCCCTTTGTGTCTTAATGAGCCCCACACAACTCAAACGGAGCAATTACAGGGGGGAGCAATTACAGGGGAACTGAGCAATTACAGGGGTAGCTCAGTACTGCAGATGAGGGGAAAATTCTAAAGATCTACGATGGTGCCAAGTGCCCAGGAGCCTTCTGCAGGACCTGCCCTTGCGACCTGCTGTGTGTGTCACCGTCACACAGAACAAGGGGAAGGGTAAAGAGAAGCATTGGCTTGATTATTTCCCACATTTAAAATTGCACAAGAAAACTATTATTCTGTGGACAACTGCTGTGAGTCCCTTCCCAGGGGATACCTGGATTTGTTTAGTTACGGTTCAACGCTTGTTTCCAGCTGTGATGGCTTTCAAGTTACTTGTTCTCTTCAAGATGTTTGGGACAAAGAGGAGTCCCGAGGCACGCTCAATGCTCTCGATGGGAACCAGGAACCGTTCCAGGGGGATTTTCTCATCCACAGGGCTGTTGGGCATCACATACGAGCGCAACTCGATCTCCCCGCTCTCCTTTTCCAGGATGAGCACCTTGAAGAAATGGGTGGGGACGGCCACGTTGTTCTTCCCAATCACCTGATACTTGACGTACATCTTCCCATCGGGCTCCATCCTGCACCAACAGCAATGTTGACAGGGTGAGGCTGAGCTGTGTACTGGGTCTGCTCCCCCAAATCCCCTCCCTGCTGTCTCTCTAACAGCCTTTCCAAGCTATTTCCTGCTGCTGAAGAGATTTCAACACGCGACAGCTGCTCCTCAGCGCTACAGGAAGGTCTTTGCAAATATAGGCATGCTCTTAAGTGGAGAAATAGTTCATTAAATAAAACCTAACAGCTTCATTCTGCAGTGAATGGGTCTGCAGTCTAATCTGTAAATCTAATAGCCTAGTCATCTACTACTACAAGATTGTTAAGCACTGCAAACAGAAGTGGCTTGGTTATGTTGTAGCTCAAGAAACCCATCCTTACAAAAACATCAACTGAACAGGAAATACTAAAAATAATCCCAATCCTACGTACCTTTCCACAGAACCCCTGTGCACAGCGGGTCTTAGCAGATCACTCTGTCTAGGAACAGCTGGGAGGCTGCACCCTGAGCCTGCTCCCCTTTCCCAGCACAACGCGCCCTTGTGTTTACCTGGGCAGGAAAAGGGGTCCCGTGCAGACATAGACGTTCTTGTTGCTCCTCGCCAAGCTTCTGCTGTACTTCTCAAGGTTATTCCAGGCATTCTGGTTTAAATGAGGGTTCTAGAACACAACACAGGCAACAGTCAGTTGCTGGGGAATGTCCTCACTGTTCTGCCTAATAACACCCTTCTTCCCAGCAACGTGCCTTGCAGCACCCCAAGCGCTTTCCAGAAGAGATCTCCACTATCACTTTCGCTTCGAAAGCTGCATAGGGCGAGGTGTGGGTGTGCACACCCAGGAACAGAATCCATTCGCCTCAGGCCATGATTTTTGCAAGTTTCTGTCCCCCTGTTTAACTTTGCTCCTGCAAGGAGCTGCACTGAACCACGTCTCCCCGGCTTGAGAGAAGCGCCCAGGCAGGTGTGTTTGCAGGATCGCTGCTGTTGGGTTTAGCCGGAAATGCGGCACCCCCGAATGACCTTGGCCACTTTGGACTCTCTTTGGTGAACCACACTAAGGACAGACACACGGCAGCCGCTCGGAGGTGGTTTCCAGCAGGGAGCAGCGTCTGCCCTTGAACACGGGCAGCTCCGGGCTGCCCCCTCCACCCCCCCCGGGCCGGGCGAGTCTCCTTGCGGGTCGCCACGGCTGGGGCAGCCGGTGCCCGCGGCGGGTCCTACCTGCGGGGCGATGTTGCTGAGGTAGAACGTGTCCCGCATGGCCGCCTGGCTCCACTTGTGGTTGGCGGCAGCGGCCAAGTGCCCCCGGTCGAAGCCGCTGCCGCGGTAATCGGCGTTGGTAGCGCGGTGATACTCGTGCACCGAGTCGTCCTCCTGGAAGTCGCAGGCGGCGCGCTCGGAGGTCCCGCTCAGCGTCTCCCGGTTGAGCTGTTCGATCACCCAGAGCGCGCTGCGGCTCCGCGGGTCGTAACACAGCACGTAGGACTCGCGGCTCCGCAGCTGCGCTAGCCCGGGCAGCCCGTACTTGGTCAGCTCCGTCCGCCCCGAGCCCGGCAGCGCCGGCGGACCGGCCGCCGCCACGGCGGGCACCACGGGCAGGCGGCCCAGCAGCCCCTCGGCCTCCGCATCGCCGCGGGCCCGGCGGCGGGAGGTCAGCGCCGCCCCCAGCCCCGCGCCCAGGGCCAGCGAGGCGCCGGGCAGCAGCCAGCGGGCCCGCAGCATGGCCGTGCGCTGCGCCGCGGGAGCGCCCGCCGCTTAAACGGGCCTCGGCTTGCCAGAGGAGCGATGCGCTACCCAGGATGCATCGCCGCTTTAAGGGCAAGAGGGCGCCGCGGCTCCGAGCGCGCCCCGGGCAGGCGGAGGGAGAAGCGGCTGCGGCCCCAGGGTGCAAAGAACCCAGTTTATTGGGAGATATTAGAGAACAGCGTGAAACGAGTCCCGGAGAAAGTACAAAAATAACGAGCAGTCAGAGAGGCGAAGAGAGGGCCCACGGCTCCCCCCGGCCGGACGCGACGGCGACATCCCGGCCCGGCCACAGCCCCGCCGGTGCCGCTGTCCCACCCCGAGCACAGCCGCAGCGTCACCCTGCAGTGTCGCCCTCTAGAAAAGCCACCGCTCCGAGGTGGGAAGGCAAAGCAATGGTTTGGGGGAGGCAAAGCAAAACCAACATGCTGGAAAGATGCTGATGGAGGGAGCCCTGATGATTTAATATACAGCCCTGGCGATTTAATCTACAGGCCAGATGATTTAATGTACACAAAGCCCCGGCCCGCTGCTGGTGCTGGGCTCCCCCAGCCACTGTCCCAGCCGGCACTTGGAAATCCTGTAGTCATCAACCATAGCAGCAATAACTCCAAGCTCAATGCACCGAGTCACAGCAACAGATGTTTGCACAAAGCCACCCAATTTAGTTAAAGGAAGCATTATAAAAATAGTGTTTAAAAAGAGGCATAAAAGGAGTTTTAGAGTGATAAAGTGTTCTCTACACCCGGTTCTGGCAATTTTTTCCAGTCAAGGTAAAAAAAAAAAGAAAGTGTTATTTGTTCCTCTCTGTCGGGCAAAGGGCATTTTGGAAAAGTGCTCCGAATGGATGAAGTCACCGATACTCACTGAGGGAAAACAGCCTCTGCTTTCCCAAACACCCCGGCTCCTCCAAAGCAACTTCTCACTGCCAAAGCATAAATAACTCTAGGTCACAAAATTCAAACTCAAAATCAGTGTTCTGAGCGACCACCAGCAACGACTGGATCTCTAGGATCCTGTTACTCCTATCTCACTGGCAAAGCCACAAAGTTTCCCAAAGCCTGAATCAGAGTGAGGGGCAGGTAGAACAGACCTCTCCCCACCAGGGAAGGCTCATCTCTCCCCACACCCAGCACAGTGTCCTGGTTTTCCTCCCAGTTGATCACAGGTCCCCTTTCCCCTGCCTGGCAGTAGTCCTGTCTGTGAGGAATGTGTTGTAAGGGCGATTTAACCATCCTCTGTTCAGGCCCCTATGAACCAAGGAGTCCCCAAGTCACTCCAGACTAACACCCCCAGCCCACAGAAGTGCCGCTCCAGCCAACCTCGCTGCTCCTGCAGCACATTGGGATTGAAGAAATCAGAGGTGGAAACATCAAGGGTGGAGCAGTTGTTACTTAGCCACACACACAAGGAACTACTAGTTAAATACTGTCTGACCTAAACAACAACATCACCAAAAGCCTTTGAGGAATGAAGCCAAGGAAACTCAAGAGGAGATTCAAGAGTTGGTTACAAGTTAAGACTTTCTTTTCTCCCCTCAGAAAATGTGGGTTTGCTCTTAAAGAAAGCTTTGGAATAAAGAAGTGGATGGCTCAACTCATTGAAAAGTACAACTTTCAACAGCCTTTTCCAACAGCAGAAGTCCTACCACACGGGAGGGGATAAGGAAGGACATAAAACAGTGTTTCATGTAGGAACCAGCCTGTCTGGGTGTACCAAACTTGCTGCAAGTTCTCCCCAAAGAACTCAATCAGTTTAGCAGCTGTAGTCTGGATAAGGCTACAGAATTTACCACGGAGAACCTTCCATCAGCCAAAGCTCTCATCACATCCCATTAACCACTGCAAACCCTTTTGTAAAGCATTTACCTCACCCCATAAAGAGAAGTAAGACAGCATAATGTAAACCTTTCAGCACCTCAGAAGGGAGAAGACAGCGTGACACCCACACACCCGCCTGTGCTGCCAGAGCAGCCGCCTGCCCTGTATCTTCCTCAGGTGTTTTTGTTCCTACAGACCAAAACCTGACCCCAAGCTGCGCAATGTCACTGCAGAAGGTCGATTTCAGGGCCCAAACAATGCTTTGAGAACAAGAAGATCAATCACAGGCAATGCTCCAACCCCGATTTGCTTGCTGCCTTCTCAGGTTATTTTAGGGAGACTTCTGGCTATTCAGACCAGGAACTCTCCTGGATGCTCCTGCTACCAGTGAGCAAATACAGCATAAGTGAACCCTGCACTTGTGACAAGGACTCAAAATGGACAGCTCAGGTATTCAGGGTGGGAAGAGCAAGCAGAGCTCGTCCATGGAATGTGAGAGAGCTACAGCAGTATTTAGAGCAGAAGTGTTTGGAAGAGATCCAATTGTGCCTAAGAGTCTGACCCACCAGTTCTACACTTGTGCCTACCAAGCAGCTCTTTGGCCACACAAGGTTTAACTGGCCTCGCTAGTCCAGGGTACTCAAACGCTGAGACCATGAGACCACCTGGAATAGCTCAGCACCAGAAGGCAGGAAGAAAATCCATCCACAGGATGCTTCATCACACAGCTGCCTCAGTCTACCAGTTCCATATTTCTTGGAGGAAACCTCTACCCTCTAGAAAGGGCTGCAGCAGAGAGGGACACTGTTAGCCACAGGTATTAATCATAGATTGGTTTAAGTTCTCAGTTGCTCTTGCTCCACCACAGCAGCAACACCTGGCTGCACTAGTGTCACTTGAGCATCTTCTGAAGAGGCAGAGGTTGCTCGGGATTGCCAATAGGAACAGAGGTGCTTGCATCAACCCGTCCTCCCATCTCCCCACTCCCCCCTGTGAGAGTTACAGTAGCCTGTGAAGAACTGGCCTTCAGCAAAGGAAATAACACTAGTAAAAAGGCTGAATGCCAACAACATCCCCCCTGCTAGGGCAATTCTAGGCCATCAGCAGCTTAAGCAGCTCTTACAAAGACGACTGACCTTTAACAAATCAATACCCATAAATACCAAAACTGTAGTGTCCAACAGCTATGCAGAGGTGAGGCAGCACAGCACAAAAGGGAAAAGCACGCTGGATTAGTGTTCGCTCAAGAGCTTCCGCAGCACCCAAGCACCCGGGTGCCGGCAGTTTCTCCCTCAGAGGATTACGGTTTCTGCTCAGCTTGACGCTGCCAGCAAGTGAGCAGTTCTCTCCATAGTGTCTTGGTTGATGTTCACCTGAGCCCCCTCCACTGGATTTGAAATGCAGCAGTTTCCCTCTCAGGAGGGACAAGTGTCCAACGCAGGACGGTGACTCCAACAAGACCAGTAGGCAGAGAAGCGGATCAGCCCCCGCAGTCAGCTAGTGACAGAAATGCTTGTGTGACCACTGGATTGCACCAGAAAAGGTCTCTGGTAGGTCAGACCTGTACCATGTCTCTTCCCGGCAAGAAGTACCATGAGACAATATCAAGGTCACTGTGACCAGAGCTTGCGCAGGGCAGTATTATGCAAGCCACTGAGGCAGAAAACCCCAGTGCCGTGCCTGTATAAGCCCCTAAATACGGCTGTCTTCATTGCATGCAGCTAGATGTCCATTTCTTGTATTTCAGAATCCTGATTGTAGCTGGATATGCTCCAGTTCAGAGCCAGGAAAGCAGCTTGAGGCTTCTGTGCAGCAACAAGCTCCTGCTCTAAGGCTGTGCGTATATAAGGCTTGACTTCAAACAATACTTCACCCATTGATTAAAACCACCACAGTCTTGCTTTCAAGGTGACCTTGTTGATAAGGCGATTCTGGATTCAGGCAGTTTCAATGCATGAAGCCACCAGCTGTCATCGTGTCCTCCCACCTCAGCTTCTCCAGGTCTCCTTCTGAGGCAATGGGTCCAAACCGCAGCTGTCAGATGACAATCACCAGAAGCCGATGCAATCTTAATTTTTGCACATCCCAGGGATGGCCAAGTGTGGACACGAGGGAGAAGAATCCAGAAGCTACTTGAACAGCAGGATGTGTGACTTCATCGGAACACATTCTGTTCGCAGGAGGAAGATCCTTCTATACTCACACACTAAAATCCACTGGACTCAGCCTGTCCCTCACCCATCAGAAGTTACTCCATGTGTTACTTCCATGATACAGGAGTCCATCTCTCGGGGGAAATGCAGACAGATGGTTTCCTTCTCCCCAATTTTGAAGTCATTAAAAGTAAGATACAAAGAACTGCTTTTGGCAGCACAGAGGCATTTGAGATTTGAAAAAAATCTGGAGTGCAGGTCCCAAGTAGATGGGGAAGTAATCAGTCCTTGACCTAATAAACAGAGTAGAAGGAAATCTTCAAGGTGGCCCGTAGCCCAAACACAAAACCTGATGTCCTGCAGAGACCATGAGGAGCTTCAATGCACCACACTGTACAGGGGCATCTCCCGGGATCTGCTGCCACACAGTTTCTCTGACACCTTTTGTTGGGCTCGTGGACTATTTCGAATCTTGAAGTTCCTTTGCCTTCTTCAAAATCAGGTGAACATCAGAGATGGGATAATCCTGTGTCAAAGAAACAAAATCATATCATTGACTATGCAGCGTTTCTTGCACACATTGTTCAACCTAAGCAGGGCAAACCTTGATAACAGCATTCATAGCTTATCATGACACACTGCCATGTTCAGTTACTCCCTTAACAGCTAAAAGTTTGTTCTTTTGTAACTGATGGGAGCCTCAATACCCTTCAGGAAGGTTGGTTTGTTGTCTGTGGTTGTTTTTTGGTTGGTTGGTTTTGTGTGTGTGTGTGTGTGTGTGTGTGTGTGGTGTTGTTTTGGGTTGGCTTTTTGTTTGCTTTTTTAATTTGTCCTCCAAGTTACAGTGAGCTGGCCTGCTCCAAGCTATCTTCCTGCCAGAAAGCCTTATCAAAGCCAGGATCTCGCACAGCCCAAAGCAGGAACTGGCAGAATCTAAGATATCCTACCGTTCAGCGCAGCTGTTTTCAACCTTGCACTCTGACAGATCTCTGAACTAAACTAAAGCCCCTGGCCAATTCATTTAACACTGTTACACAGGGTTTCACATCTTTGCTGTAAAATATTCTTTTGCAAACTGAAAGACATTACAAATCTATAGTCTATAACAATTTCTTGGTCAGCCAGAACGGGTGCACAAGCAAAAGGATTTTAATGGCAACGCTGGGTTCCAGACAGCAGCACTGTGCCCCACCAGCAGAAGACCACAAGGAACACTACTCTCTGAAATAAGGCCCATTGCTACTGTAGCACTAAAAATGGGGAAGAAGGACAAGAGATCCTCACAGAGCTAGGACAACAAACCAGTGTACATGCACTGTCTGTGTGTGGAACTGAAAACTCAGCAGCACAGGGAGCAGAGACGCCACCACCAAGGAAGATAAAGCAGCCATTTGTCCCGCGTTCAGTGTCCCAGTGGGTGGTGGGGACCAGAGCACGCTGCAAGATCGACCTTAAGGTTTTTCTGCATGTGACCATCAGAAATCCGGTACTTCTCTTCAGCCAGGCACACCCCGACCATCACCCTCCCTCCCAGCAATATTTCCAGACTCTTCAGATTGCTCCATATGCCAACTATGTTTAATCCTTACCTGTAGCAGCCTCATGTTCAGAGTGAAGTCTCCTTCCAGCAACTGATCCCGGATTAGTCTGAAAGATGGAAGTTATTTCAGCTACTTTTGACTCTTTACAGAAAAACTTCAAAACCAGGCTACATTGTGCTCTTATAGAAGCTTTTGAAAACAATTTTGCTACCACTGTGAGCAGTGACTACAACCCAGTCACCAGACGCCTTAGCACAAGTCTACAAAAGGCTCCTGGATCCACGGATTTAGGTAAAGGAGGGAAAGAGAAGAGCAGGAAGGCTACCTATGTACTTACGTCAACATGGCACAACAGACGAGCAGAAGAAAATCAAAGCGCTTGTCATCAGCAAAGAGGGAGTCCCAGATCCGGATGACGTCTGGCAGCAGGAACTCTTGGGACAAGAGCAGTGTCAGCCAGCGAAAGGCAAAGAACTGGGGCTTGATGTTCTGTTCTTGCTGTCAGACATGCACCAGGCAAAGAATGAGTATGTGCTCTTGGACAATTCCTTACAAGAGATGCACCCCATGTTTCCATCCCCATCTCCACCCTGATACGGCTCCAAGTTGCCAACTCGTTCTGCAACATCAGCAAACCCACCACCTCTTTTGAAGACTCTCACATTCAAGCCAGACTGAGAGATTTTAAATGCAGCCATGTCTGCAGGCGAGCCAGAAAACGCTCCCCTATCCACAACATGGAAGCTTTTCTTCCCAAAGGCACTATTTGTGTTGGTTCTGTTAAACTTGCCAAGTAATTTTAACCTTCCCAGTTGAACAGCATTTTATCTGCGAAGCCGCAGCCTTCCCCCTCTAGCAGAGGCACCGTGTTGTCAGGATTTCCTCTCCCTTCCAGAAGCCCTGTATTTATCAGGTTTACTATTCACAAAACAAAACAAAGATGTAACAGAGCTCACACTGACGGCCAGGAAAACACACTGTAAGCACTTCTAGCCTGAAACTTTCTTGTTTTCTGGTGTCAGACCCAAGAGACTATACGTTTAAACAAGGTCAAACAAGTTCAGGATCCTGATGATATTCTTAAGGATTCGTTGGTGCATGGTCAAAATCGTTTCCTGCTGGCCAAACAGTAAGCCATTTATTTTCTCCCCATAGATTCCACCACCAGCTGACATTGTGGGTTGTGCCACTGTGCTGACAGATTATCTTTTGGATTATAAGATAAATACATCCAGATTTATCTGAACGCAAAAAAATCTCCGTGTGACTTGGTGAAGGTTGGAGTAACAGGAACAGCTTTGCACTCTAAACTCTCCTTGGACTTTCACACACAGCGACCTGTAAGACCCAAAGGTGTTTACAACAAAAGCTGCTTCTAGATGTTCCACAAACCCCAGCACTCCGAGACCCCGGCAGGAAGGAGTGGGTTGTTTTTTGGTTTGTTTTTAAAGACGGAGACACAACTCCTGTAACCTCAAATTCCAAGGAACTCTAGAGCAAAACTCCTGTTTTTCCTGATGACCAGAAGAGACTCCAGCTCCTACTAGATCCCAAACCAGGTAACCGGGGACGGTGGCCAAGTCCCTTCCGACTCACAGCTGGCAGCTGTGCAACAACTATTGTTTGTTTTTGGTCAGGCAGGGGAGGAAAGCCTGGCTGTGTCAGCTCGCTCTGGGCTCACCCCAAGGAGAGGTTGTTGCAGCTCACCGATAAAAGAGTCTCCGTGTCCTATAGGCAAAGCCCTTCGTGCACCCTCTCAACCTTCCTATTCAAGCACAGTAACAGTTTAACAAGACTGGCTGACATTTAAACACGCTATTAAGCTCCACTCCATCCATTCCCATGGGACTCATGAAACATGTAGCTCCTCACCAGTTTCAAATACAGCTCCACATCTTTCTCCTTCAGGGTGGAATACACCTTCTCCATTTTGTAGGTAATACCACACTGAGAATCATCCAGGCTCTTAATGAAGTTGTCCCGAATTTCAGCCATCAGATTGGTAAAGCAGAAAAACGTGTCAGCTTCAGCATGTTCTGAAAAAAATAAGAATTAAAAATAAAATTATGGAGGGATAGAAAAAGCATCACTGACAGAGGCACAGAGACTTAGAACTGTTCTTACTCCATAATCTGGTTGCTGTACTGGATTGAAATAGCACAGCCCACAAGATCTGGGCTTGCTTGGTCTGGGACAAGATGAGACACCATTTTTAACTAGAAATGTCTACAGAGCCACTGCAGATACAGACCCTGTGTGCAACACAAGGTCTTCATGACATGGGGTCACAAACGAGTTATCTATGCCCAAGAACACCATCTGCTCTCCCTGCCATCAGCACACATCCTCAGAGCTCCCATGAAGTAGAAGCAACAGCCAAAGTACTCCCATTCCATTCTTTCTTTTATCAGGTAAATATAGTACAAGCAAACAAGAGCTTCTAAAGACATATTAAGTTTCAGGAGGTGCAACTTAGATCCATACAAAACAAAGAAAAACCTCTCAAAAATCCTCACTTCCCATGTCCTCACCCCTCACGAGCCCATTGAGTTTCTATCAATTTGCTGTGATCCCCAGAACTCCTCATTTCTTGCTGCATTTGCTTTTAGCTCTAATCAGGCAAGACAGAGTCATTTAAACAGAGTCTTATTCCCAAATCAGTTCTTTAGGCAGAGAGCACGTAGTACAACAGCCATTACTGAGCAGCCAAGAGTCTCTCACCTTTCCACTCACTGTTAGGATCTGTAGCAAAGGTGTAGTAAAGAGGCCCCACGATTTCATTCATGCCCTGAACGTACGCTATCCCAGGGTTCAGCTTGGCATAGATGAACAGGATTCGCTCCACCACTTCCCAGTGAGCTTCGCAGCCGTTGGGCAGAACTTCATACTCACTCAGAGAATGAGGTGTGCTTTTAAGAGGGGAGCTCACCTGAAGAGCAAGACAAGAGTAGCGTTGATTCAGGATAACCAATTGGCACAGATAGTTTTGTACATGTGATAAATTTAAGACACAAAGCCCCCCAGAATATTCGGGCAGTTTATACCAAGCATATAGGTGTTCACACAAACCAAGAAAAGTAACTTGGGAAGCCCAAAGGCACCGACATTCTTGTGCTGGCTACCCCAAGGAACAAAATGGCCTGTAGGGGCAGACAGTTCCCCTGAATCACTGCACCACCTGATCCCACGCAGTACAGAACCACAGCAGTTCCACTTCTTTGTTGGTAGTGTAAAGAACATAGAGATTTGCTGTGGTAGCAAAGCCACCTTCCCCAAAAGCGTGTGGCGCTTGAACCGCAATACTCATGAAAGAGCTGACACGGATTTGAGCAGATATCCAGCTCTCTTCCTAACTGCAGGTTTATGAGATCAGTTCTGGAAGATTATGTAAATTCAGCTTCAATAAATTAACCCCTTGGTGTTTTGTTCCCATACAGAAAGGCACATGTCAAACATAAAATACTCACATCTCCCTGCAAGTCCAACTTCCACCAAAGGTCAGGAAAAAATAACCCTTAGAAGTATTATAAATACACCTGTAATTCCCTGTCGAGCATCAGGCACATCATCTGGTTCCACAAAGCTGTTTAGCCACCAAAACACACAGTATGTGCTGGGGTGTTTGCCCAATTCCACCACACAAGCACAGAGAAACCGAAAAAAGCCCGAGAAACACCCTTCCCCGAGAGGCCGTGCCCCACGGACAGCCCCCACCTAGATCTCACATTGGTAACCCCGCTGCGGTTCCGCGCCACTGTCTGCGACTTGAGTGTGGTTTGTTCCACCCGCTTGCGCAGCGTCTCAAACTCATTTTGGGGGTCCAGGATTAAAAGGCAAGGGTAGTCCGTTGGGCGCTGGAAGAATGCCATGTCGGGGTACAGCCTCCTAGGGTGGATGCAGAGGGAAATCAGGCAGAAGAAGAGGGAAGTACATGCCCCATGTTGAACATGAGGCTCAGTTTAATATTAAACTTCGTTTTCAAAGTACAAAGCGTTAACTAAGCCACTTGGGTTAAGAAACCTGAGTCATCGTGCCTCACGTACCTGACATCTTTGTCTATCTGGAGAAGCACTTCATTATCCTTGAAGTAAGTGTTCCATCGACTGTCTGGGTTTGGATTGAGAGGCTAAAGAAATAAACAACAGAAACAGAACCAGCATGTTTCACATGTATCAAAATCCTCAGTAAAATTTAAATCACATTTCTGCTGTCCCTCTGTCATCTACTACCAGCACACTGCTAACGCATCAGATTTATGTTCTTCTCTCACTAGCTACGTTTAGGGTTTCCTAGGAAGTGGATCAGAACTTGTGAAACAGGTGAGCACCCACGCTCACTTAAGAGAGGCAGAAGCCAACATTTCCAAACCCTTGTCACCTGCTTCTTAAGGACTTTGTTCCCAAATCAGGTATCCAGTCCTGGATCAACAAGATTCCTGATTGCTGCTCCAACCCATACAACCAAGACGGTCTTTGTACTTTAGTGAGAGTGCTTTTGGTTATTAGTTACAAGTATCTCCCTCCACCTTAGCTCTGAGGCTGATTAAGTACAGCCATTGGGCCCAGGAAGGAAATACATGTTACTACGAACAAACTATCCTGTATTGGACCAGTTTTCCAATACGACAAACTTAACTCCCCTTCGCAGACAGACACACTTTCCTCTCTCCACACTGAGATCCAGGCAGAGTTAACAACTGAACGAGAGAAGAGAAGGGAGAAAAACAAAACAAAACGCAACGTTCCAAGACATTCAGAGATCACTGTAACATCTCCCAATGCGTGGAGTGTTACAAACACGCTGGTTTTACAGCGCCAAGGCCTCCAGAGATCACAGCGGCACAGACGAGTCTATGCTAGCAGACAAGTTAATGTTCAGCACAAGTCATGGAAGCAGTTGTATCATTTTACAGCCTCTTCTGATCAGTTACTTCATTCCCTCCCCCAACACATACACTAAACAGCGCTTTCAGAGAAGGAAAAAGCCAAGCGAGGCAGAAAATAGCCAATTAAAGGCCAGCAGCAGAACCAGAAATAAGTGAGTCTCCTGCCATCAGTGCCATGGTCCAACTTGACCTGTTGTTCAGAGCAGCCTGCTCTGAACGTGGACCCAACATCCCAGGAGAACGCCTCTGTGCTGCTCCTGTCAGCCTCTCCCTTTCCCCAGCGGACCCACCGCCCGGGCAGCTTGCCCCAGAGGAGGAGAGGAGCCATTTGCATCGCCAAAAACACTTCACTTCATAACTATTGGTGCTCTGCCAACAATTCACACCGAAGGCTACTCCAACACCGGCGCTGTGCCGGTACCTAGGAACCGTCCCTCCTGCTGGCAGGGCAAAGTCCCCACAATGCAAGAACAGAGCCAAGAGCAGCCCAAGCTCTGGAATCCAGAACAACAGTTTACAGCTCTGGGGGATTTTCTTCAACACAAAGGTTTAACAGCACTTACGTGATCTTCTAATGTCACATCTTCCCTTGAAACACCCAGGTTGGCTTTGGCGATCCCAGGCTGGATAATCATTTCCTTTAGGAACTGGGAATACAGATCCCTCAAGGAAGAAAAGAGGAATTTGCAATGAAGCAGAAGATTAAGTCAACATAAGCACCCCAACTGAGTTCAAATATAACTCTCTGGACCACCCTGCTCAGCCAGAAGGCATCTGATTTTCTCTGAAGTTCAGCTGAAGAGGCCAATCCACCAAACCCAGGACACAGCCTACGGAACAGCACATTCCACAGGAGGACAATTCATTCTGGGAAAGTATTTAATTATTTAAGGAACTATTCTCCTTCTCTGCAGTTATAATTAGAAATAACGGAGCAAGTACCAATGTCCTCACCTCTGTTTCTTCAGCAAAGAGCTCCATAAGGCCTTCTCTAACGGGAGGTAGTTCAGAAGTATCTGTACAAAGGAGAGATGCACACAAATCACTATTTGGAGAACGAGCTATTATACCTGTAAGATGAGCAAACAAAACGCAGCAGCTGGAAACGGCCCTCTGAAAACACCAGGAGCTTTCTCCAGAAAGCCTCGTACTTCGCCAAGGGACACTCAGGGATATTTTGGGGACTGGTTTTCGACACAGACCTATTTGTAGGGCTGATCAATAGCAAACCCAGCTGAAATGCCCTCCTAGCGTAACACCGAGGGCTGCTCTCATGCAAAGAGCAGATGGCCACTTTCTATCCTCCAAGTTACAACAGCAGTCCTGTGCTATTGCGATCATGCCAATGCTGATCTCCACAAAGTACTGTCAGCTTTGAGTGGCTTTTAAGCTCTGGGTTTTTGGTTTGTTTAGAGTTTTAAGTGCCCAAAGCATCCCTCACAAGAAAGGAAAGCACCCCACGCAAAACCCACCTTCCAGCACAGGCAGCGCAAACCTCCGTCGAAGGGGATTCCTGCGGAACAGCAGTTAGAGAGGAAACCACGTTAGTTATTGGCCGCATCGCCGTGTCAGCCCCGGCTTTGCCCACATCACCCCACAGACAAGGCGGCGCTTTTCCTGCCCGGGGGGCAAGAAGTTTTCACGGGGACGCTACAGACGGTGCCAAACTTGCCGGGGGAAGGAGAAGCAGCAAGCGGGTGACCATGCAGATGGCAGCCAAGCCACAGCAGGAGCGAAGAGACCCGCAGGCGCCTCGGAGAGGGAGGGAAGGGCTCTCCGGCAAGTTTGAGGCTGTGCCCGCAGGCCGGGTGAGGCCTGGCGGAGCTCGGCTTGAAAACACCCCCGCCAGCTCCGGGTTTCCAGCACCGCCGCTTCCCAGCAGCTTGCGGAGGGGGCCCCAGCCGCACACCCGGGGGCTCCGCGCCCCCGAGCCCCGCGGGGGCAGCACCGGCCCCCGGCCACAACCGCCCCCCGGGGCCGTGCCCAGCGCGCTCCCCCCGGCCGGGCCGCTCACCGCTGAAGCAGAGCTCACGGAGCTTGGCCAGAGCCACCGTGGGTTCGCCGAGCACCTCCTGGAAGTCCGCGATCCTAAAGGGAAGCGGAGTCACAGCCGTTAGGGAGCTCGCTACCGGCAGCCTCCCCCCGAGCCCTCCCGGCCCCGCGGGGAACAGCCCCGGCACCCACCGGCTCTGGTGCAGTCGCGACATGGCGGCCCCTGCCCCGCGCGCCGCAGAAACGCTCCGGCTGGAAACCCTGCCCGGGGGGGTGGGCGGGGCCGCGGAGACCACGCCCCTCCAGCCACACCCACCCAGCGGCGGTGGCTCCGCCCCCGCGGCCGCCTCAGCGATCGTGCCCGCCGGGCTTCGCACCCCGCGGGGGAGCGGGCGGGGGTCGGGCCGGGCTGTCCTGTCACGGCGTCGCACACCCACCTGGTCGGCCAGGGCTGGGGCACCGCACCGGCGACTCAGGGTGAGGCCGCACCTCGAATCCTGGGGGCAGTTTTGGGCCCCTCAGGACAAGCAAGTTGAGAGAAGGGAATGGAGCTGGTGAGGGGCTGGAGCACAAGTGTGATGGAGCGGCTGAGGGACCTGGGGGTTCAGCTGGAGAACAGGAGCTGAGGGGAGACCTTCTGATCTCTGAACTGCCTGAAAGGAGCTTGGAGCCAGGGGGGTCGGGCTCTGCTCCCCAGGAACAAGCACCAGGAGCAGAGGAAACGGCCTCAAGTTGCACCAGGGGAGGCTGAGGTTGGATCTGGGGAACAATTTCTTCCCCCAAGGGCTGTGGGGCATTGGAACAGGCTGCCCAGGGCAGTGCTGGAGTCACCATCCCTGGAGGGCTGGACAGACGGAGATGAGGTTCTCAGGACATGGGGTAGTGCAGGGATGGGGTGATGGTTGGACTCGCTGATCTTGAGGGTCTCTTCTTACCAAAATGTTTCTCTGATTCAATGACTCCCCTGTCTGTGCTTACAGCTCCCAATGGTGCCTGCCTCCAAAAAGACCCCCCAGGCAGGAGCCAGCCCCCTGCTGCGGCTCCTCAGACCACCCAGCACCGAGGGGACCCTGTGGCACCATCACCGTCTCCCAGGCCAGCTCTGGTGCCAACCACCTGCACAAATGGCAGCCGTGAGCAAGGCTGGCGACAATGGCGTCCACCGGCGAGGTGTGTGGCGGCAGCCGTGAGTGAGGGGTGTGGAGACACGGGGCGGGGGGTTTGTTCTGGTGGAAGCCCTGGGCAGTGGCCGCGGGGCTGTGCGGACAGGGCACGGCCAGGCAGCGTGAGGAGCCCCGGGGAGGTGCTGCCAGGACGCCGTCACCAAACAAGCCCTTGTGTGATGGCGGCTTCTCATTCTGTCCTGTGCCGTGACATCGTGCAGCAGCGCAGCCGTGTTATCAGTGTAGGAAACAATCGTCTTGCCAATAATAGGCCCAGACAGGATCTCTCAGCAAAGCACATTTTATTAACAAGTTGGCAAGACCGGATGTTCTGCCTAAAGGTAGGCACACGGAATAGGGCAAAAAGCCCCTGCTTATATCCCCCAAAATCCTGGCTGCAAATTCCCTCCCTGGCAGGGTTTACATACTTCATTCATCTAATTCTAACCATCCCCTTCCCCTTATCAATCTGTTTAAAATACGGGTTCCTGGCTCTTTGGCCACCCTCCCCCCCAGATTAACTTTTGTAAATACAGGGATCAGTTTGCACTCCAGGATTAGTTCGAAGGGACTCTGTTTCACATTAAGGATTTATAGTGTGATGTCTCTCAGCCGTTCTCCCGCACTGGGGTGGGGGGTCAGACGCCGGATCAGTTGTAAAAACGACATTCCTCCTTCAAAGGCTCCTTACATTGGTGAATGCCACTGCCGTGACGTCACCGCTGCACCTCGTGACGTCACGCCACTGCTGCGGGAGACGGTGACGTCACGGTGTGTGCGGAGGCGCTGGGTCCCCGCAGCCCCCGCTGCCTTCCGGCTCCGGGGGTGCCCGGGAGCCGCCCGAGCGTTCCGGGCTGGCCGGTGTTCCCGGGGGGGCAAAGCGGCGGCGCTTCCGGCGCGGGCGGCCCGGCTGGCGGAAGTGACGGCGGGTTTGTTGACAGCGGAGGCCGCGGCGGGGGGAGCGGGCCCGAGCAGGACGGGAACCCCCTGCCCGCCCCGGGGAGCGGCGCCGGGACCAGCCGGGACTCCCGCCGCCCCGCATCGGCCGCGCCGGGGCCTGGCGCCAGGTGAGTGCCGGCGGCCCCCTCCTCCACCCGACCCTCGGGGCTCGCCCTCCCCGGGGGCACCGGGCCTGCCTGCCGAGGGCTGCGGCGGCAGCGCCGCCCCCGCGGAACCGCCGGCCCCGGCAGCGGCGCACGGTGCCCCGCCGGCCGAGCCCACATCCCCTCCCCGCGAGCACCGAGCCCCGGCGGGCAGGGCCCAGGGCCGCGTCAGCCCTGCCGGGAGGAGCCCCGGCGCGGTGACCTCTGTGCCTCGGGAAGCGGGTCCGGAGCCCCGCGTGGGGTTTGGGGTTGTGACCAGACCTGCCTGCAGGCTGGTAAGGGGCTGCCGGGGCTGCCAGAGCCCAGCGCAGTCCAGCGGTGCCCAGGAAACTGTCACCCGGGGGCTCCCGGAGTGTCCTCGGGCAGGTCACCTTTTGGAAAGAAAATCCATGATATGGTTTAGTCAGCCCAAGGGGCGTCTTTACAGCAGGCACGTACAGAGGTTAACATGTTTCCCAGCCAGCACAAGTTGTCTCATTTATGATGTTGGTCTCGGCAGGCTGACGAGTTTGGAAATAGCAGGTTTTGCTGGGCCACAGAATAGTTCAACCTGCTCCTGCTTCAGTTTCCCTGCTCTAAGGCAGGGATGGTATTTCCCCACAAAAGCTGCAATGACCAATCAATTAATAAAAACACAGGGATTTGCAGCTGTAAGATGCCAGCTAAAATGACAGTGCAGTTTTCCTTAAAAATGTAACCCGTGCCAAACTCTGCATTTACATTAGATTTGTTATTCTAAAGTCATTGCAATCAGTTCATGTCAGCACGTATTGTTTGCCCTCTTCTTGGACAAGTCCCTGATGCTGGAAAAGTCAGCTTTGCCAATCATTTTTGTAGCAACAGCATAAACGTTATGTCGCTGGCGTGGAGCCACAGTGAGTCAGGCTTGGCTTTGGGCAGCTGCCTGGAGAGAGAGGCTGGGAGAGGAGATCAGTCTGAAGTCCAAGGTAGCAAATATTGGCACAGGCGGCCCCAGGAGTGCCAAGTCTCGCGTGCCGGTGCAGCCTGAAATGCCATAACAATACAGATATAGCCCCAAAATAAGCAATGTTTGCCAAAGAGGCTGGCAGGACCTGGAAGGCTGGTGATGGGGGAGAGCAAAGCTGCATATTCTGCAGCTTCCTTCGGGCCCGTGGATGGCAGGAGGGTGCCGTTACTCCACGGGGAGGGCTACTTGTGGACATAGCTGGGTGTACAGGCTTTTATATGCCGCCTCCTGCGTCTCCAAGGGACTCAATTCCTTCACGCATTAAGATAGAAGCAAATCCGTTAGAAAAATAAATTGGAAAAACTATTGGCAGCTGTTGTTCTAGTCACTTTTCAATTCCTGCACTTGAATTTTCAGTGTATTTCATGTATCTGTCTTTGAGCCTTCAAAAACACCCGTGCACTGGAACGCACTGGTGCCAGTCTGCCCAGTGGGCAACTTGCTGAGGATAACAATTAGGCAAATGTTAATGATTTGTCAGCATCTCTAGTTTGTTTATTTTTATCAACACGCTGAGCTTATAACTAGAGACAATCACAGAATGTCCCAAGTTGGAAGGGACCCACGAGGATCATCAAGTCCAACTCCTGACAATATTGCTCAGTGCAGCTTGGCCCTCTGCTTCCATCTCCCCCCACCCACTTGAGTCTAACCAAGGAGGGAGAGACCAGCTTGTGTCACGTCCTGTACAACAGGTCACAGCAGCAGCTCTTGGTGCTACTCACATATCCCTAATAAATCATGAGGATGAATGCCTTGGTGTTGTTTTACTGGGAGGGTTTAACTACTTTCTGTTAACCTTCAGTCTGTGATTTCGGTGGTGGCTCACAGGGAGCTCCGAAGTTAAAGCGCAGCTGATTTCCCCGGGGCTGGGATCAGCCGACTCCGTTGTGCTGGTCTCAGCAGGGAGGGACGAGTGGGTTGTCAGAGCCACAGGACAGCAGTTCTCGCCTTTTAGTGCTTGGAGCTGCTTGGACAAGTCCCAAGCACTGGCCGTTTCCAGCTGCACGTGATAACAGATTGTCAATGGGAGTTTGTTTTTGAGTTCTCCGACCATCGGTAGTTAACAGCGAAAGACACTGGCTGCAGGGACCTCCCGTCTGGTGGCACAGGGAAACTGGTAGGGACAGCAGAACGCGTTTCCAGCAGGTTCTGATCTTCCTGTTGATCTTGCCTTTCTGGAAAGATTCCCTCAAGGAAGCTTCTGGCAAAATTTGCAAGAGGGACTCGTTCTGGAGGTGAAGCAGATTCGTCCCCAAAGCAGACACAGTGCAGGACAGCATCCTTCCACCTGCGCTCCCTGAGCCGGGACCTCTTGGCCAGCAAGACGATCCTGTGTGTTCAGTGGCCTGTTTGTCCACTTACACCGGAACGGGGTTTGGCCCGGGGATGCACGTACCGCAGGAGGGGTCCAGCACAGCCGCTCCTCCATGGCTGAACGAGGAGCAGTTCTGCCCATCTCCGCTTGCTTTTTGAGAAGCTCGTTTGAGTTTCGGCTTAATTCCTTGGCCAGCTCTTTGTCCCCGACACTGAAGTGCACCCTTGGGAAAAAACAAACAAAAAAACCCCAAATGAACAAACAAAACCCAAACATTTAATGAAACACAGAAACAAGGAAGAAAGGAGCTTTGATTTCAAACTTGTGCTGTCTTCGTGTTTGCATGGAAATCTACTCTGCACCGCAGGGAGGGATCGGAAGGCTGGGAGCCCGGGCTGCCGGGCAGGCGCAGTCACCGCTGCGCTGTCACCCATAGAGACCATTTGGTGCCCGAATTTGAAAGGTCACCTTGTCCACAGCCTTAACTGGTCCTTCGTATGGGTGTCATCACCTAGGCAGCAGCTGAACAGATCATCTGAAGGGGAGGAGGGAATGTGTCCATGGAAATAGATAGAAGGGTTCACATTAGGGTGGCTTCTGATGTGATTTGACCCTTTGAAAGTGAAATGAGGAAATGATGCTGCAGCTCCAAGGCTGCAGCAAGTTTCCTTCAGTGCCAGCAAGAGTGTTAACACTAGAGCTGCAAGATTTTTTTTGGATAAGAAAATAGACAGGGATAGCTTCCCCTCATTGTCTGCTTCACCCATCCTTCTTTATCCTGTATGGAACATAAAGAAGGGCAGAAGCGTCTTGCCTTTTCCTACTCACACCTTTTTGTGAGAGATTTGGAATGGTTTGGGTGAGCTGGATGTAGAGATGCCCAGCATGTGCCGCAGCCTCACTTTAGACTGTGCTCAAAGGGAAGCCAGACTAGTCTGTGTGTTTCCCTCTGGCTTCTGATCCACTCCATGGTCTAGTTCATGGACTTACATGAAGCTTCTGGCTTGGCACTGCAGAGAAGCATTGAGCTTGAACATAACATTTCACTTGGAACACCACCAAACAGAATTACAGGCACAAGATGTGGGGCCAGCAGATCCCAGTGGGGCTACGCAAGAGATTATCCTGACAGTAAATTTTCTGGTGGTTTATCCAGCCCACCCGAAGGAGACCAAGTGATGTGGTTTCTGCCACTTCCCTTTCCAAGCGCCTTTGTCAGCCAGATAACCCCTGCAATGAGGAAACGTTTTCTTGCTGTGTAGCCTCAACTCCAAACATGTTTCGTGTTAACTCATTCCCGCAGTGTCCCCGGGGGTGGGGACACCAAGGAGTTAAGGGCATACTGCCAGAGAGGCCAGAATGCTGGATGTTCTTTTGAGGTCAACAAATGATGGGCTGGAAATACAACTATCAGCATCCTGCTGGTGCAAGAGCTTTGCAGGACACTTGCCAATGTGCCTTTCTCAATGCTGCTTTTTTTTTCCCCCCCCCTTCTGGTTATAGCTGTCCTGATGTCCCTGTAAATTCATCCTGGAACTTAATTTGAGGATCTACTGAATCCAAAGCTTCCTTCTGCTCTTCCTCTTCCCATAACTTCCCTCAAGATGGCATCTGATAGCCCCGAGACGCTAATGGCCTTGTGCACGGATTACTGCCTTCGCAACTTGGAGGGGACTCTCTGCTACCTGCTGGACAATGAAACTCTCCGGCTCCATCCCGACATCTTCTTGCCAAGCGAGATTTGTGACAAACTTGTCAACGAGTACGTTTCAGGGCTGTGGAGAAGCTGTTTGGTTTGGGAAGGAGCTGGGAACTCAGGGAAGGGGGAGCGTAGTTCTCTAAACAGAATGATGGGAAAGGGGGAAAAAATGTGGAAGAATTCATAGGGCATTTTTTTCCCCCCTCATATTGGAAATAAGGATTTGCATTAACTTCAGAACAAAGTGTCCCCAGGGTTATTGTATTCTAGTTTCTGTGGAAATCACCATCTCCGTGTAGGTAAACCCAGAGCAAAACAGTCACTGCTTCTTCCAAGAACATCAGTAAGCAAAGGAGTCTTCCCATTTCCCACCACTGAATCGTTACATTTCTCTATCAAGCCAGAAAAATAAACGTGCAAAGTGCTAACAGATATTAAATGTTAAGGCTGCTGCTCCCATAGCTTTACAAAACAACCTGTTTCCAGGGATCTGTATAATTTGGCTATCACATTCTCTCTTGGCTGAACTCCTGCCCACAAAGTCTGGCAGAGAACTTTTCCCAGCTAATTTTCTGGGGAAGAAAAAAATATTGCCATCTTTAAACAGCTAGGGGAAAAATATCCTGGCATCTGTGCTTGCCAGAATCCAGTTTGCTCACATACACAGGTGACCTTGCACAAATCTTTGCCTGAGATTTTCCTGAGGCTCGTTATTTGTGTGCAAGAAGAGGTAACAGGCTTGCTGCCGTTACCCCAAAGGCTGTTCTGGGTGATCAGCAGGGAGCCCAAGTGCTCACGCGCTTGGTGGCATTTTCTTGTAGCCAGTGAAGCTGCTAGAGCTGTAGCTGAGTCTTCGTGTCGTGCTGTGCTAACGCTGTTGTTCCAACACAGGTACGTGGAGCTGGTGAAGACAGACAGCATCTTTGAACCCCATGAAAGCTTCTTCACCCTGTTCTCAGATCCCCGGAGCACCAGGCTGGCTCGGATCCACTTGCGGGAGCAAATTGTGCAGGACCAGGACCTGGAAGCCATCAGGAAGCAGGTGGTATCGCACCAACAACAGCTCCCACTGCCACCTCACACAGCAGGGCTGCTGCACAGGCACCCCGAGATTCCCCAGACTCTGTCCTTCACTGGCCAGATTTTCTTTGGGTCAAGCTCAGCTTCTCCCTTCTCCGCTCCTAGAGCCGCTGCAGGGATCAGGATGGGGACACTGGTCTAGTTCAGTGACACGTAGTCTGAGTCTCTCCCAGTGGAGCGGGGGTTTAGAGAACGAGGTGGGCACTCTGCCTGTGAAGTCTTTCTAACTTTGATTTCCCATCTTCCAGGATCTTGTTGAGCTCTACTTGACTAACTGTGAGAAGCTGACAGCCAAGAGTCTGCAAACCTTGGTGAGCTTCAGCCACACGCTTATCTCCCTGAGCCTCTTTGGCTGCTGCAATATCTTCTATGAGGAGGAGAACCCCGGAGGCTGCGAAGACGACTGTTTGGTGAACCCCACGCGCCAAGTCTTGGTCAAGGACTTTACTTTTGAAGGCTTCAGCCGCTTGCGCTTCCTGAACCTGGGCCGCTTGATTGAAGGGGTAAATGTGGAGACGTTGCTTCGGCCTTTGGCCTCCCTTGCAGCTCTTGATCTCTCTGGGATCCAGCTGAACGATGTGGGATTTCTGACCCAGTGGAAGGACAGTCTAGTTTCCTTAGTGCTTTACAACATGGACCTTTCAGAGGAGCACATCCAAGTGATCGCAGAGCTTCGCAAGCTCAGGTCAGCAGATCTGTTCTTCCTTGTTTATCCTTTTCCTGATGGTAGGGAAAGGTCTTTCAGGAATGGTCTACGTGCCTGCTAATGGGAAGCCACCCACTGCTGGTGTCACATTAGAAACCTTCCCATGAACAGGCTCACTCGTTGACTTGCTGTACGTGTCTGACACGTCTAAAGCCAACCTGCATTTTGCTTGCAAAAGAACATCACTTAGCAGAAACTCCCTCTTGGAAAAGCAAAAAACACCACACCCTACCCTCCTTCACCCCCTCAAAACCAAACCCCACAACACAACCATGCACACAAACAAAAAACCCACCACAACAACAAAACCTCACAACCAACCAACCACAAAATCCCAATCAAACTCAACCACACTTCTCTAGCCAAACAAAAAAGAACAGCAGGATATTTGAGAGATGGCAAAAAAATGACTACAGATGTATATGTGTACTAATATCATGATAATCACACTGTGAAATTCAATCCTCCAGACCACTTGTGAAACAGGAATGTCCAAAGTTTAAGCCTGGCTCTGAGATAACACTAAGAAGAACTCTGAGCTCGGCCTGCTCCTGTGCTCGGTGGCAGCGCACTGTGCACAGACCATGCAGCCAAGGGAACAAGCGGTGTAAATAAACAGGCACTCCTGACGCAACAGTGTTGACAGTGAAAATACCTCCTGAAGCAGAGCTGAGACGATTGCTATTCACACTTCACAGTGCTATCAGGAAAGAGATCCAGGACTTTCCAAGCCAGAGAAGGGCCTCACTAGTCACACAAAGGATAATCAGCAGTGGTTTAGTTGGTATGGGCTGTGCTGCCTGCAGACACTGGAGGGGACCGCGTTAACATATGACCTGGGAGTCTCAGGGAACATTTTGGGTAATATTTGCTAAATCCAAGTCCTTTAACTCCCAGTCACTTGCAATGAGACTTGGTCTACAACAGGTAGAAGACACCTGTGAGCGGGCTGTTGCCCCTGTCTTAGGCAGTTTAGAAAAGTCTCTCCCAGGGGTCTCGGTTACTGGTCAGTGGGCAAGAGCAGCTCCTGTCCTGTACGGGACCCAACCCGCACACGATCGCTGCTCAGGTTGTCCCACTGCTGCCTTAGCCTCAGCTTTTCCTCAAAGCTTAAGCATTTAAATACCTGGAGATAAGTGAAATCAGGGCAGAGTAACAGCCTGCAGTGTAAAAAATACAAGATTTGGGAAGCAGACAAAAACCTGGAGTAACTTAATGTGTGGGATGAGACAACGTACGTTTCTGGGGATGCAAAGATCCTCTAGCACATCTGAACCGCCAGGCAGAAACGTGCAGGTGGCTGTGGTGATGGAGCTCGGGAAAGGCAGTTCCTGAGCCTGGAGCAATTTTCTTTGTGCTGTGTGGCCAAATGATTAATTGTGCTCCATTCTAAGTAGACCTCTACCAGATATCTGTGTGCTTCGGTTAGACACAGGGCCAGATGCTACAGAACCACATTCCTGTATCTTGTGAAGGAAATAATAATCATAATAAATAAATAATCATCACACTTGCCTTGTTATCTTCCTCTGTTAGAGAGGCAGAAACACCAGCTGACGCTTTCCAGGCTCTGAGCTGCTCTCTGTTGTTCGCAGGCACTTGGATATCTCCCGAGACCATCTGTCCAGTTATTACAAATTCAAGCTGACCCGGCGGGTTCTAAACCTGTTTGTGGAAAACTTGGTAAACCTCACGTCGCTCGATATCTCAGGGCACACCATGCTGGAGAACTGCACTATCCCAAGCATGGAGGAGAAGATGGGCCAGACGAGGTAAGGAAGCAGCACTTTCTGAGGACTGCTTGGGTGGATAGATTGACCAAAGAGGAATAAAGAACAGCTCCCTCTTCTGAGCTTCCCCATTCTGTAGGTCTAATTAATACTAAAAAGCAGGATACAGCTGTTGCTAGTTTCTCCTGATGCTAAACACTGGTATGGGAATCAGCTGTGGTTCTTTTATGTGCCACATGTAAGGACTTCTAAGAGTAAGAAAAAAGTCATCCTACCTGCCTCCCGTACATACCTGAAGTGTTTCAGTTGTTTTCCCCACACGTTTTTCCAGGTGTCTCTTGCAGTGATTTATATTTCATCTGAAAGGACTCCAGAGCCCTTTACACATTTTCTACATAAAACATTCTTACCCTCATTGAAATCCAGGCACTTCCAAGACAAAACATTTCTACACATCAGTTTTCACAGGAAGGCTGAGTGTTTTAGGAACCTAGAATCTAAAGGCATATTTTCAGATTTGACCTGGGCGCTGGGCAGATCAGCCTTTGAAAATCCTTGTGCCCTTCAATAGGGGCACACCCAGGGGTCTGGGTTTTCTACCAGAACTCTGCCCTCCTGTTCCCCAAGAAAAGCAAATGAGTGGGACTGTATTGACTCCTTTCCACTGCACTGGTGAAAAAGAAAGGCAGCACCAACACAAGTGATCTCCTTGTTTTTTGGTTGTTTTCTTATTTTTCCTCAGCATTGAGCCAGCAAAGAGCAGCATCGCTCCGTTCCGGGGTCTGAAACGACCGCTCCAGTTCTTGGGCCTCTTTGAAACATCTCTCTGCCGTCTGACACATATTCCAGCCTACAAGGTAACGAGGCCACAAGAATATTGGCGATAGGTGCTTGGTAAAAGTTTTGAGAACATGAAAATTACTGGCTGCTAGTAGAGACTTCTTAGCTTCTTGGGTGTGACAACTGAGCTCTGACCTTTCAACACCTACTTGACAATGCAGGAAAACTGCCAGAAAGCAACACCTGGTCCCCACGTGGTTTTTACAAGGTTTAAAAAACACGCCTCTTGCAGATGGGCATGGAAAAATCATCCGACCTGAAGGACAGGATGTCTGTGATTACAAGAAAAGGATTTAAGACAATAGCAGTCTTGCTTGTGGCCCAGAGGTGCCATTTCTTGTCCCTCTGGGCTAAGTGACTCAGTCTCTTTGCTCTCGTCCTGGGCCTAATTCTGGTAGGAGAGTGGTGGGAAGTTGTACCCTTTGACCTTCCAGATCTACCCTCAGAGTTCCCTTGACACATTGGTTTTCCTCTTTCACTAATTCTTCCCTGACTCTTTTTGTTCCTCCATGCCAGGTGAGTGGAGACAAGAATGAAGAGCAAGTCCTGAATGCTATTGAGGCTTACACCGAACACCGGCCAGAAATCACTTCCCGGGCCATCAACCTCCTTTTCGACATCGCCCGTATCGAACGCTGCAGCCAGCTGCTGCGAGCCCTTCAGGTGAGCCCCACGCGAGCATTTACCTCACCCTGACGAGGGAAATTTCACTGTCCCTGTCTTTTCTTCACCCTGGGACACCATATCAGGCCATTCTGGATAAAGTTCCAGTGGTGCAGTGGAACTGGGCACCTTCATGCCATAAGCATGTTCCTGCAATGCCTGGGCTACACGTTCCTTGCAGGCGTAAGTCTTGGCCCCACACAGCTGTAATGGTCACATCAAGACTCAACAGCAAGTCAGTGGCACTGAAGCTTCATGTTGCTTCTCTGCAGCTGGTGATCACAGCCCTCAAGTGCCACAAGGATGACAAAAACATCCAGGTGACGGGCAGTGCAGCCCTGTTCTACTTGACCAACTCCGAATACCGCATGGAGCAGAGCGTAAAGCTGCGGCGCCAGGTCATCCAGGTGGTGCTGAACGGCATGGAGTCCTACCAGGAAGTCACGGTAAGAGCGGCTCAGCCTCCTTCAGCTCCCATGTCCTCCCTCCCTGTATTAAGTCTTCAGCCCGGTGTTAGAATTGGGTCTTCTAGGCGTCCAGGACACGAGCCAAGGCAGACACCAGAGGAGGCGTTGCCCAGATCTGCTGCTTGCCTTTACTCAGCGATGAGATTACATGGAGGGTTCTCCTTGTCCATGCAATGTTCTCCAGAACAAAGAGGAGAAAATGATAGCAAGGCTCCTTTTTATCTGATGGTAGTGGTCAAAGGGTATATATGACACAGCATAGACATCCAGCACTGTGGGGTGAAAAGGGTGCAGGCGTTGAGTCAACAGAAAGAAACGCCACCCCAGCACACTGTACTGGAAGCAAGCTGACATTATACACTGTGATACACTCCCAGAACGGCAGCTGCTGCGTAGAGAGCTTACAGGCAGCAAGGAACTGGCTTGGGAAGTGACGGGCGTTGGGTGACCGTTTGGCCATGTGAGACCAGAGTGGCAGTGAGAAGATGGTACCGATTGAGCACAACTAAAGCACAGTGCTAAACAGGAGGGTAACAGAAATGTTAGTGGTCATAGTCAAACAAGAAGATGGTTTCAGTACCAAGCGGCAAGGAAACATGAGATGACGGGCTCCATGTTTTTGTAGCCATTTGGTGCAGTGTTTGCTTCCTTTTGACCCAGGTGCAGCGAAACTGCTGCCTGACACTGTGTAACTTCAGCATTCCTGAGGAGCTGGAGTTCCAGTACCGCCGAGTCAATGAGCTGCTGCTGAACATCCTCAACCAGAGCCGGCAGGATGAGTCTATCCAGCGCATCGCTGTGCACCTCTGTAACGCTCTGGTGTGCCAGGTGGACAACGATCATAAAGAAGCTGTGGGCAAGATGGGGTTTGTCATGGTTGGTATGGTCCCAAGGTGTCTACTTATCCTTAATCCAAGCCAGCACAATTCCCTTGCAGGAGTGCACCAAATTCATCCAGCCAGTGACCTGACCGTACAGTGTCACAGCAGGGAGCTGGTGTCCCAGAACTGCCAACCTCTCCTGGAACCTTCCCCTCCCCATGGCATCTCCCCATCAGCACTGGAAGTCCTGATATCAGAGACAGACTGTCCGTGAGAGCAGGGAAGCCACCTAACCACCTTATCTCTTCACCGCGTCATATTATTTCCAGAGCTGGTACCA
This sequence comes from Columba livia, assembly GCF_036013475.1. Classification (NCBI taxonomy): domain Eukaryota; kingdom Metazoa; phylum Chordata; class Aves; order Columbiformes; family Columbidae; genus Columba; species Columba livia. The sequence continues at coordinate 5,597,735 of NC_088620.1, forward strand.
CCTCGTGACCAGTTCCTTCTGTATCTCCCAGAGTTTGCAGCAGCAACTGCAACGGCTTTGGTGCAGTTATGCCACGTTCTAGACTTAGTCATGCAGGTCAAAATTGACTTGACTGCAGACTTGACAGCTCAGCAACGTAGTTCAGTTCTGTGAATACTTGCTGCACTGAACATAACCTGGTCCCACAGGCTCAGAGAAAGAGATACCAAGTTGGTGGTCTACAAAGGATCAAAACTGCATATACCTGCAAACCAGCTACAGTGCAGCAGTTAGTTTTAGTTCTGTGATTCTTGGACTGTGTCTCACTCTTCCCCTTCCTCTGCCCACAGACAATGCTGAAGTTGATTCAGAAGAAGTTGGCTGATAAAACGGTGGGTATTTCCCCCAAAAATTGTATGCACAGAGTATTTTATCCTCAGTCTGACTTAGGCACGGGGGTCAGTCTGGAGTGCCAGCTCAGCTTCTCTAACAAACACAAGACATCTCAGCTGATGCTGCAGAATTTCCTGTCCTAGGGTGGGGGTGAGTGGAATGTGACAGGGAGGCAAAAATATTAAACAAAACCCACTTGCTGACAAGTTGAAAGTGAATAACAAGGTTCTCTTACCTCTGGAGCTGTCTAGGGTGATGGCAGAGAGGAAACACAAGGGGTTGGTTTGCACCAGGTTCCCACATGAGTGAAGCTCTGCCTCTGTCCCTTTCTCTTTGGCTCTGTAGTGTGATCAGGTGATGGAGTTCTCCTGGAGCGCACTCTGGAACATCACTGATGAGACGCCTGATAACTGTGAGATGTTCCTCAACTACAGCGGCATGAAACTGTTCTTGGAGTGCTTGAAAGTGAGTACACCTGGTTTCCTCCACAGGAATGCTGACCTTAGCAGTGGAGATGCAGGTGCCTGGCCAGGATCCCTGGCTGCGCTGATCTATAAGCAGTACTTCCTACGTTGCACAAACAGAAAAGAAAAAGCTTGCACGTTTTCTTCTTTCTCACATCCATCCACTCAAGCAGTAGTAGAACAGAGAGACAAACTTACACTCAATAAGTCTTCCTCTCTGCCTTTCTTGTACAAGGTCTCCCTGCAGTAGAGCGGCAGTGAGTAGTGGACCCTGTCCTTGATTCCTATGTATCATGAACACCTGAGATCCCATGTAGCATATACTAAAGAACCATTGCTGACTACCTGAAAATACTCAGCCTTTCTAGACACGCTGTACAATCTTTCACCATGGCCCTACTTTTGTATAATCCTGTTCTTTGCTTGCTTGCTTAGGAGTTCCCAGAGAAGCAGGAGCTGCATCGCAACATGCTGGGCCTCCTGGGCAACGTAGCAGAGGTGAAGGAGCTGCGCCCGCAGCTCATGACCTCCCAGTTCATCAGTGTGTTCAGGTGAGCGCCTGGCTAATGAACGGCAGGGCTGGGGCAGCGTGAATGCTCTGGAGCTCTGCTCCTCAGTCACCTGGAGACTTTTAAACCTTTGGTGCATCAGCGCCTCTAAATGATCTCTTCTCTCTTGGCAGCAACCTGCTGGAGAGCAAAGCAGATGGGATTGAGGTGTCCTATAATGCCTGTGGTGTGCTCTCCCATATCATGTTTGATGGTCCAGAGGCTTGGGGTATATGTGAGCCCCACCGAGAGGAAGTTGTAAAGAGGATGTGGGCAGCCATCCAGAGCTGGGATATCAACTCCAGGAGAAATATTAACTACAGGTGAGGGATGGAAAAGTTTGGCACACTCACCTAGGAGCCAGGATTGTCGTGGGAAGCAAGCACCAGTACAGAGGGCGCAAGAGGAAGAGCCCAGCCTGGAGGCTCTGCTTAGAGTGAAGGGGGAACTTGCTCAGGGACATATTTAGTGAGGGTTTTACATCTTCCTTTGAAACGTGTTACACAGGCTGCTGGAATTAGACACCTTGCCTGGCAGTTCGTGTGGGAAAAGTGTGGGAGCCCAACAGAATTTCTTCTGTGTGTTTTGGATGAAATTAGGTAGTTCAGGAAAGCCATGATCTGACAATCTGGGACAGCCCACGTGTTGTCCCTTGAGTCTGCCATCCTTTGCACCTCCTTAAGCCTGTTTGCTTCTGACGGTCACATGGATTGCTGCAGTCTCCTCCTCTGGGGAATATTTAAACGCAGTTCCCAGAAATCCCTTCAAGGGTTAATGCAACTGGTGGCATCCCCCAAAGCCCTTCCTGGAAGAGGCTGTCAGGTACTCTACGTTCCCCATAGTGCCTGGCAGGGATCCAGAATGAATGGCATTCCAATGCGTGAGCCACAGCGTAGACACATTATTGTTGTCAGAAGAAACACGGCAACCATTGCAGGTGAGCAGCCAGCTTTGGCTGCCTGTGATTTTCTTTGGCCCCTCTACAGAAGGGTCCACGCTGCTGGGTTTCAGCTGTCACGAGAAAACGACTGACAGTGGATGGAAATCAGATCTTGGACTCGGTTGCGTTCGTTGCAGCTGTTTAGCTGGGCAGGATGTTTGTGCTGAAGGGGTAGGGCCTGCCAGGATCGCTGTGTGACACGGGAATCTTTGCCATGGCCATGGATTTACTGCCATGGTATCTATGAGCACAGGGTTTGTATTGCTCTGAGTGGCAAAGGTGCTGGAAGAGGCAGCTCTGGGATTTTTAACAACTTCTCCGTATTTCCGTGCAGGTCATTTGAACCAATCCTTCGACTTCTTCCACAAGGGATCTCCCCAGTCAGCCAGCACTGGGCTACCTGGGCCCTGTATAACCTGGTCTCCGTCTACCGTAAGTTCCCATTTCGAAATCACGTCCACCGCGCTGTAAAAGTTGAGGGTGTGGGTTGGAGCTTTTCAGCAGAAGTCATCTTCCCAGTTTAGCTATGTAGGTAGAGAGAACTTTCTTTGAATGATGCAGGAATGCGCAGCAGCACAGCCAAACAAAAAGAAAAAGAAGAGACTTAGTGTGTAGGAAATTCTTTCGATGTTTTGGTCTTTCTGGCCATGCTCTTATGTTCTCAGCCATTTTGTGTCTGTTGTTTTCACAGCCAGGGCACCCTGAGCAGGCTGGCTCCATAAAACAGACAAGTTTTGTGGCTTCTCAGGCCACAGGCTTCTCCTTCCCCTCCTGCTGCCCTTTATAGCGCTCCTGTGAAGCTTCACAAGGACTGGTTTTATTCTTTTCTCTGCAGCTGACAAGTACTGCCCACTGCTGATCAAAGAAGGTGGGATTCCCCTTCTGAAGGACATGATTAAAATGGCCTCAGCACGGCAAGAGACCAAGGAAATGGCCCGGTAGGAAACCAATGCACTATCATTAAATACTCAATTTAGCTTTATTTTAGTTATTATTCTTCTACATCAAGTAATGCTACCAAAGAAAGGCCTGTACTGGTGTGTGTGAGGGGTGAGAAGCGAACACAGGAGAACAGGAAGAAGAGGATGAAAACAGAAGACTGAAGAGGTGTCAGTTGCCAGTACACACAGATCATTCCGGGTTGATGGAAATTGGTTATAGAAGTGGCTTGTTGGACAGGGAACCACATTGCTAATGACATCTTACACCGAGAGTCTCCAGTCATCACTGCTCTCCATACTTATGTGGGCTCCCTGTCCAAAATCATTCTGGCCTGTCACTAAACTTGCTGACTGCACTGTTAAAATGAGAGTGTTTTTAAAAGGTGGAGAGAGTCCATCACCTTTGTGAGCTTCCCCGGCTCACTGCGTTACACGACCTTCCTTTGGAGTCGTTCTGTTGGGGGTTTAAATGCCAGCTGCAGTTTCTAATCCCTGGCAGACTCAGAGCTGTAATTTCGTACGTGCAGGACGAATATCAAAGAGGTGGATGTGGGCTGGGAATATGTGCCCGTGGGGGGGCAGCGGGCGTTCCGTGAAGCATTCTACTGTCCCACAAAAAGCTTTAAACTAACCCCTCTCTCCTTGTCCTTGTTTTATCTGTAGGAAAGTTATAGAGCACTGCAGTAACTTTAAGGAGGAGAACATGGACACTTCCAGATAGAGGCACTGAGCTCGTGCCTCGAGCCAGCACTGCATCCAGCTTCTCTGATTCACTGTACATAGCGAGGACTCTTTCTTACCAACTCGCCTGTTGGAAGGAAACTTCATGTGTGTGTGTGAGACCCTCAGTAGATGAAGGTGAACAGGGGAGGGGGAGGGACCTTTTGCACAACAAAATGCTTTCCTTAAATTAGTGGACTTTTTTGTTATGAAGTTTCAGGTTGAAGTTCTGTGTGTATGATTTCTGTATAAAAAGAAAACGACAAAGACAACTACATTATGTATCTTTTAACCTTTTTGTTTTTGACCACACAGAGAGCCTCAAATGATCATGAGCTTGAAGACCTATTTGTGTGACCGCTAGTGTGACATTTTTATTTCCCACTTTTTAGAAAATACCCTTTTGCTGTATTGCATGAGGTCCTGTAATGTCTGCAAGAACACCAGTCCTGAATCGGTATTGGCTGCTCAATGGGGTTTTAGGCAGCAATGAGTTATTTATTTGGCTAGAGAGGTTGGGGGACACAATACCAGGGAGTTAGACCAAAAGAACCAACCTTTTTAGTGATATTTGTAAATTGAGAAAATGGGGAAGAAAGATCTTTCCAGTCAATTCACTCCCTTAAGTATTTTTTTATAGAAGACTCACGTTAACGGAACCATTGCTAACTGTGTATGAGTCATTTGGAAGTAAGACATTCCCATTAAAAATCAAGAGGTCTGTTTTGTCCCCCTTCTGCCAGCCCACCCAGCCTCATAAGGCCAGGGATGACCAGTAAAACCAGTTACACATCCTTGGCAACACAGGGCTTTTCTCTCTAAGGGAGCCTGTGCAACGAGGAACAGGGTTTGTTCGCAAAGGGCTACACACCTTCATTCTAGTCCTTCACGACCTTTTTAGTTGCGTTCAGCTTTATGGGGAAGGGCTACAAATGCCAGAGAGCGTCTTTCCCCTCTGCATAATAAGCTCTACCAGGCCGCAGCCCAGAGCGGCTTGTCGCGCTTGTGCGGGTCCCGCTAACGGGCTGGAGCTGTCCTGCTCTGTTTTCAGTCTGCATCAGCACAAGCCACGCTCGGTGGCAAACTAATCTCCCTGCGTAGGAACCCCGCTGCAGCACAGATGCTGTAATCGGAGGTGCTAAACTCCTCTCCTGACACTCGGGGGGTCTCCAGGCACTTTTCGGAAGGTGATGCCCTGCATTAGCACCTCTTGTTCTACCCCAGCATCTTCCCCCTGTTCTGGGAAGCAGAAGGCCCTGTTCTTATCTGACTGCCACAAGCACTCACCCGAGCAGTCCTGCTGGTGTCAGCAGCTCGACTCCGATGTATACTATGTCGGTGACAGCGTAACTCAAATGTATATGATGTCGGTGAAAGGAGGGTCCCGCTAAGGTGCTCTTCACTTCTAAGACTCTTCACCTGTAAAGACGCAAGAAGCCAAAAGCCAAGGTTTGCCCCACAGCCGCGCACTCACCAGCAGCGTCCCGTCCATGCTTGGAGCCCTCGCAGTTCTTTCAAATTCACAAATCATCCCTTAGAAGGGATTTTTAAAAGTATTTTATGTAATAGGAGACGCTGGCCACGTGAGTTGGACATTTCAGGCCTCTGAGCACAGCCTCGCTGCTCTTCCCTTGTACGTGTTGCTCCCGGATTTGACTCGCTGCTATGGTTCTTCTGGGTTCTTCTGATGCTCAGAGTTAATGTTCTCGCTGCTGAGCACATTATAGATAGATCCTGGATACACAAACTGACACTTTAAATGACAGAACACAGCTGCCCTCGAGAGGTTTTTACCTTTTCTGCCAATATGGTGTTATTCAATGTCTTTTTATTTTTTCTTTTTAACCATATGTCATTTGTTTTGATATTGTGAGATCTGTACTTTTTTCTTTAAGTATTTTTCAAACTTATATATATTTTTGTGTCACTTTTGAATTGTTTTCATATGGTTCGCAAAAACTTGACAAATTATACTTTTTTGCAGTCGTTTGATTGAAATGTATTTTTCTCTCTCTTATTCCTGTTCCCCAAGAATTTGTGTCCCTCTAAGCTTTGAGACAGGAAAGCTTATTTCAAGATCTGTTTTCTTTATAACAAATGCTAATCTTCCTTCTAGATGCAAAACTAAGAGAGGTTACAAATCCTGCCAGCCAGCCTCGGCACATTAGGGGCGTCAGGCTTTGCTCATTTAACTCTCCATTTAGTGCCACTGCCCTTTTGAAGTTGTTTCCCGTGGCAGTGCCACCCACTTTCTTCCTTTCTAATGCCCATGTAGCGAAAGCTCCTACCGCTAAAATCTTGAATCATGTCGCAAAGAGCACGTCGGATTCTGACTCCTTTGGCAAGGTGGGAGTGGAGCAGAAGGGGGCACCTCACACATGTGAGAGGTGTCAGAAACCCGTGTCCCCAGCACACAGCTGCCACGCTGGGCAGACAGCTCAGGAAGTCCCATCTCAGCCTTGCACTGGAATCAGAACCAAACAATCGGGCTTTACGCTGAGATTTTGGCGCTGCTACATCCAGGTTAATGAACAGCCGATGGTTTGGTTTGGTTCCAGCCGCCTCAAGACCACAAAGGTTTGGGTTTTTCAAACCAATGCCCCTGTAAGTTCAGCTGTTACTGGAGTCTCACCTGCTACAAGGTGGACCGTGATATTGCAAATTAACAAGATCCAAGGTGCAGCAGACATTCCGCACTGTAGAGATAACTGTCCTCACCACTCGCACGTCCTCATCAAGCTGTTCCTGAGCCTGAACTGGAAAAAAGAGATTCTAATTCCCAGCAACACGGAGATGAACAGAGTTGGGGCAGCCTGCTGGGCAAGCTGGGCTTCCTGAAACCTGGCACTGACCCCGGGGGAAGGGAGAACTGTTCTACCCACCTACATAGCAGATTTTGAGCCAGGCCACCAGAAAGGCGATTCCTGAGACAGGATTTTTAAAGGAAATAGCATCCCTGTTAGAATAATGAGATCTGGCTACAAGCTGCAGTGTCTCCAAGCCCAAAACCTTGAGTTGAAAAATAATTTTCTTTCAGTGAGAAGCAAAACAGAGACATGGATCCTCTGCACATCTGAGTGTAATCCAGGAATTCCTGTAATCAGGAGCTCAAAACTAGGTTGTACCTCAGTTTCCTAAGGGAAACAAGAGGAGTTGTTGCACCCATGGCCTGAAAGCACTTTTTGGAGGCAAAGAGGAGTTAATGAACTGCTGATTTAGGACAGAACAGGGTAGTTGTCCGCAGACTTTCTACCAATATTCTGCAAAGGAGGGGAGGGCAAGGTGGCTGTTTTTTATGGAGGTTTAATGTAAAAGGGGAAGCTGGATACCCAGAAATGCTTGACTGCGAGTTACAGAGAAGCCTCTCAGGACTTCCAGCTTTGCTGGAGCGGAGGAGTGAACCACGAGACTCAAACTCCACACAGAATTATAGGGTCAGTGACCAACCCTGCCTGGAAAACTAGAACAGGGTTCTATCTCCTAAAGAGAATCCAACTGGACAGAAGTCTGTAGTGTGTAAATATACAGCAGAGGGGCTCCTTGTTGTCCATACTTGTCCCATTCATAGTCTCATTCAAGTTTTCGCTACGACATTTGCTTGAATATTCAAAAGCTTGGCAAGCAGAACACCAACACAACTCAGTAGTTCAGAGACTGTTCTGACAAAGGGCCCCTCTGCCTTGGCTGGATGTGCTTCCCTCCCTGGCTGGCAGATTCCTCGTCGCTCCGTGTCCCCGGTCAGGGATTCCGCAGCCCTCGGCGCGCAGGGTGTCCGGCGTCTGCCATTCGCTCTGGAATAGATCAGAGAGAAACTGGTGGGCGACTTTCCACAAGCGCTTCCATTATACAAGATCTGTGGAAAGAACTGATATACACATCTACTTGTATGATGCTCGACACCCAGCAGCACTAGCCTTTCTCATCTAGACCAAGCCCAGAAGTTTAGTACTAATATTTGTGGCAATTAGTAATGCTGCAGATAATCCATCTGCGTCATGGCTGCAATTACCCCGCGCTTTGCTACTGGCTGAAATTATACAGCACCGAATCCTACCCAGCTTGTCAGCGTCTCGGGCTCCTGCTGCAGTCTCTCTGGGCTCTGCAAAAGATGGGTGGGAAGAAAGGTCTTGGAGCTGTGAGCTTGTTGCCTTCTCATCGCTTGAAGGCGGCAATTAATTAGTGGAGCAAGAGCTGTAGGGACACTGCACTCAGGCGCTGCCCCACGGAAAAGATGTTCCCTTGAGACTGTGAAGGGAGGAGCTTCCCACAGCTCAGGTGTTAGAGGGCGACTTGTGCTGGAAAAAAGACAAAATTAAAAGCAAGGAAACAGCCGGTGTCCACAACCACCGTGTGTGTGAAGCACAGAGGGGAATGGTCGTCAGGAACGGATGAAAACCAGCCTGGGGCTGGATGAAAAGACAGCGCTTAAACAAGGGAGTGAGGGAGATTTCCTGCTGAACTGAAACACTTCTGCTTCAGCAGACTGGGTTTTGATTTCGTATAGTTGTCACTGATTCTCTCTGTAATTCTTTTATTGTTTAAAAAGTTTTTAAGCTAATCAAATATGTATTTCCTCGTTTTGCTTAATGAAAATAACCTCAGTTATAATGAGCAAACGTTTGCTTTTACTCTGTCCATTGACCTGCCTAATGTGGAAGGGCCTGGTTCAAGTGTTTGTACATGGTGAAACCAAGAAAAAAAATAATGCACAACTGTTGCTTCCTTACAATTCTGAATGAATTAATTTTTCTGTTGTATCCATTGGATACCCACTGTGTATTAAATCTAGTGTTTAACAACGTCTTCTTCCTTTGCTCTATGGATGTGGTTTATTTAGGTGCATTACTGGTCCATATTTCATTAAAAATGAAAGGAACTGCCTTGTGTTGACGAGGCAGTTCAGTGGCTTTTCATTTAATCGCTCCAAGGGACACAGTACTGTTTGTCAATAGAAAAGAGGCACGGAGGAAGAGCATATTGTTATGAAATTAAGTGAGAGGAGGAAAAAAGAATCAGAACAATATTTGAGTGCACAGCTCTTGCCTCTGGACTCTGTAACGGATCTGCGGCTTGCCTTGCACTGCCAGAGCTGGGTACTTAAAAAGGCTCCGGCTTAAAACGGTCGATCTGCTTTCAGTCCAGCGTGACTTTCTTCTTGAGACCCTGGTCCTGCGAGGGTTCAGCTGCCAGTTAATTCAGTGGCCATTGTGAACTCTGGAGGAGGAACCATGTGAAACTGAACTGCCTCTCGAAGCTGAAAATGTTGCACCTTGGGCTTCCAGCAGCATGAAATTCCCAGCTGGAATGCCACCAGAATCTAGATTATTCACTCAGAAACTTGTTAGCAGAGGCTTTCCGGAACTAAGCCTAATTTCAACCTGTTACTTAAGTTGAAAGCCTTGAGACAGAGAGAAGCTCTGATCTGTGCGAGATGGGTTTCAAAGCTGTGAGAAAAGATTAAAAGCGTAACACGCACCGAGTTATTCTAATGGCAAAGAGAGCGAGAATACATTCCTTAGGACAGATTATTGCAGAATATCAAAATATTACTACTCAAATTGCCTCCAATAAGCTTTAACATCTACACCTCTCTGCAAGGAACAGAAAGACACTACCCACCTTTTCTTTCTGGTTGCAGACAGAGCACGATGTTGCTGTTCCAGGCTTCCTTTGCCACTCAGGGGGCAGAAAGATTTTGTGAGGTTTGACAAGCACCGACAGAATCTACGAGGTGTCTGAGGGAGGATTTCTGTAGGTCTTGCATTTACCTAGAGTAAAAAGAAATAAAGGACTTGAAGAATTGCTACAGTTTATGTTACCGTTTCAACACAGCTGTGTCAGGTAAACCACTGAAGTGGCCGGTGCAGCCAGGTGCTTTCCTGGGATCAGCAGGTGCCACTGACTCACTTGGACCAAAACAATCAGGAACACCCCATTTGTGGTCAGACAATACCAAGGAATCAGCTGCTTTTCAGGTGCTGGAGGATAAACTTGCGAAGAACATGATTTTTCTTTGCAAATTTTTACTGGGAAAGAAGATAACAAAGGCGGCAAGATATGTCTGTGTTAAAATCGAACAGTAAACCCACTGATTTCAGAACGTTTATGGGCCTGTGCTGAGATTCATCTCCCCTAAACAGGCACACACTCAAAGTGTAAACGTGTACATATAGCGTTCTTGGCGGCTTTTAAATTGTTAACAAGAGATAAAAACACGACTAGGGTGCAATTCAGTTACTTTTAGCTGTCTGCTTTCAGATGAGGACCATTCTCCTCACTGCCGGCGTTGTCCCACGACCCAGGTTGTCCCGGGTACCAACATCTTCACCACAGCTGCCAAAGTCGGATCAAATCCCACGCCGGTGGCCTCCTACCAGAGTTGTGTCAGACATTTTACAAGCTCCATTTGCATTAATAGGGCTGTTTAAATGCGTTCAGCCAGGCACAACCTCTGCGTTTCTCCCCAGGGGATGGAAATCAGCAGACGAAATGATCAAATTGGGCTGAACCAGAGTTAACAGGCAGCGCTTTGAGCGGCACAAACCTCTGAGACCCCTTCTGTGGCTCCCAGGGACACGCAGCAGCGTTTGCCTCACACGTAACGGTGACACGAAGGGTTTTACCCCAGACGTTGGTCTCCGGGGCCCTGGCCCTGCGCTCCCCTCAATGCTGCCGGGAACCCGTGGTGGGAGAAGCGGGGGCTGGAGGAAAACACCTTTCTGCTGGGAAATACCCCGAGGTGAAGGGCCAGCATGAGGGCAGAACACGGGCAGGGGCGGGAGGGAGGAGAGGGCGCCCATGGGTGCCGCCGGGCTTCCCACTGCAAGTGTGATGGAGCGGCTGAGGGAGCTGGGGGATCAGCTGGAGAACAGGCGCTGAGGGCAGACCTTCTGATCTCTGAACTGCCTGAAAGGAGCTTGGAGTGTTGGACTCTCCTCACAACAAGAAGCGATGGGGCCGATCCTGAGCTGCCAGCACCTCCCCGGCCCCGCTGCCGCCCTCACGAACCAGCCCAGCTCGGCCCCGGACGGGCCCGTTCCCGCCCGTTGGCCCCGCCCGCCCTTCCGCGCCGCGGCCGCCATGGGCCCGGCCGGGCGCTGGGTGCGGGCGGCGCACACGGCGCTGAGCGGGGCGCTGGCGCTGGGGCTGTTCCTGCACCGCACGGGTGAGCCGGGGCCGCCGGACCCCCAGCCCCGGAGAGGGGCGGCCCAGGGCCCGGCCCTGAGGAGACGCGGCAGCGGGTCGGGCGGTGCCGGCCCCTGCAGGGAAACACGGGCGTTCTTCGGCCTGTGGGCCCTCGGGGGGTGTCCCGGGGCTGTGGGGCGCTCGGGACCCCATTCTGCTGCCTCCTCCTCCTCCCTGCTCCCCCCACGCCCTCCCTCCACCTCATCTCACCCCGTCCTGTAGGCGCTGGACCCCGTTGTTAAGGCCAGAGGGAAAAATCCCGAACCCTTCCCGAGGAATTACCGCTCTCTGTTTCCGGGGTGCTTTCAGATCTGCAAAAGCAGGAGGAGCGCGGGGAGCTGCTGCGGCCGCTGCTCTTCGTCTCGCTGGTGGTGTGTTCCGTGCTGCTCTACTTCAAGGTGTCTCTCATGGACCCGGGGTTCGTCAAGGCTGAAGAAGAAGAGCAGGTATATTTACGAGCAGAAGAAAGTGGTTTGGCTATAAAATGTATAGTGTTTTTTTTTTTTTTCCCTGCTATGCTAGATAAGAACAATGTGAAATGGTTTCTGTTGCACTTGGCATAAAGGAAATATACATAGACCATTGGGAATTGGGCTGGACAGTCTCTCACTCACCTTCTGTAACAGCAGAAGGGCTCACAGACTTAAGTGTGTATTTTACACCATTAGACATAAGTCCTCTCTTGCATCAGAGGCTGCAGTACCCTATGGACCGTGTACATGACCTGTGTTACATTAACCACTAAGTGGTACAAGTGCAAAAAGCCTGAATTGAACAGCAGGCTTGGAAGAACGTGCTCTCTGCAGCTCTGTTTATTGACCTGTTTATAGATTTGTTGTGCTCTCAGAGGACGCGTACACAAGTTACAGCGAGGTAAATGGAGATGCAAAGTTTCATTAACCGAGAAATACTCTACTCCAGGTTCGCTGCTGTATAGATTGTGTAGGACAAAAGTGTTACCAATTTTAATAATCCATCATTAATTCAAATGTTGGCTGTGTTATGGATAAGTTCCACTGCTTATACTGAAAAAACATAATAAGACATGAAGTCTAAGCTCATTTATTTTTGTCCCAAAGCACAGGTGGTGGGATTGGTGCAGTGTCTTATCCACAGTTATTTCTGCCTCTGTGCAGATGTTCTTTGGCTGGTTACAGCAGCCTGTGCTCTCTCACTGTACTGTCTGCAGCTTCTGTAGGAATTCTAAGGAATTCTTTTGTTTAACGTTCCTAATGATAGAGATAACCAGCACTGTCTATTAAGTAAAAGGATCCAGACAGCTCAGTCATGCCAAGACAGCAGCACACAAAACCTCCTTCGTCACTCCCCTTCTCTTTTTCTGTAGGGAGGCAAGAGTGAAGACCAAAGCATGATGATACCCCAAGTTCCAAGCAACGTTAAGATGCAGCTCTGCGGTTACTGCATGGTGAGGGTAGGCACTCAGAACGCGCTAGAAAAGAACGGGATGAGCGATCTGCAAGCTTACGTTTTTTGGTGACCTCTTTGTTCAGCTGCTGTTGCCGTTGTTTTTCTGCTCTGTCGTTGCTGCTCGCTGCTCTGGAAGCGGGGCAGATCTGAATTCTGTCATAGGGTCGCCCTCCTGCTGAAAATCTCACAGAAAACCGTAAATACAACCAGCAAATTGAATTCGGATACAGCCCTGAACTGAAAAGTGATCCAAACAAATTGCATAGCTAAAGGGGTAGTGCTGATGGTCACTGGCACATATGCTGCTTTTCCAAGGCTGAAACAAGTCTCTGCTGGCTCGTGCAGACAAGGATCTTCTTTTGCCATGGGAAATCTGCATTGTGCATTCTTCCTGCCACGTCAGCCAGACCTCACAGCATTGCCAAACCGGTTATCTTGAAGATATCACGATACAGTCAGAAAAACAGTTGAACACGACAGCTAAGAACCGCTGGTAGCTGTGAGCTTGTTAGGAGGCCTAAAAACAACAAAACATTAGCCTGAGTTGTAAAAGATAGCACGGAGGAAAAATTAGAGCAATTACATTAGCTCTTAAATGAGTTTGCCTAAAGCCTTGAAGTGTCTGTTTTCAGAGCGATCCTTATCAGTTTAATAAAATCAAACATTATCCCAGCTTCGTTAAATTGCTGAAGAATATCTACCAGGAGAAGCCAGCTTATTTTGAGACACTTATTGCAAGAGGAAAAGCTGGCAAAACATATATGTGCTTCAGGGAGGCACGTTCACACTGCTTTTCTCAGCCAGATCTTTCATCTTCTCTGTTCCTGGTACTTGAGCCGCTTTCCTGTGCGAGTGTCTTGTATTCACGGGGAGACACTTCCCTGCTCTCTGCAGTCCCATAGCGACATCCCATCCCCGCACACCTTCTTCAGTAGCTGTGGTCCTAGTTTTTCACCTTGACACTCATGCTTTCCTCAGTAGAATATACTGTCTCTCTCTCCCTCCTTTGCACACCAGACTTCCTATAAATAGGTAGATAATAAAAGATATAGGTAAAGGAGTGTGGGAGAGTCATTTAACTTGAATCTCACTCATTTGGATCTGTACAAAAGGAAATCGTGATCCCCTTTGTCTTCGCAATGTTTGTGTTGTGCTGTTTTCTCAAAATTGAGTGCTTTTGGGACAGCGCTGCTGTGGAGGGGGATGATACTGCATGACATTCTCTTCTAGCAACCCGGGCGCTGAACCAGCGCGCTATTGCGAGCGTGCGTTTGGTTTGGGTTTTGTTTTGCAGCAGCCCATGCGAGCCAAGCACTGCCAGCTGTGCCAGCACTGCGTGCGGCGTTACGACCACCACTGCCCCTGGATCGAGAACTGCGTAGGAGAGAAGAACCACCGGCTTTTCGTGGTGTACCTGAGCGTGCAGCTCGTGGTGCTGCTGTGGGGAGTTCACATCGCTTGGTAAGGCCTGGAGTCAGCGCTTTGAGCTCTGAAATCACTCCTGGAGCTCCACCAAAGGGTTGATGTTGAACACAGTAGTGCCTGGATTTGCTTTATATTATTTCTTCACCCTCTTCTGGATCCTGGAGCTCAGCTTTTCTGAGCCCCCTAATCCACTGAGGGACAATGTAGCTGATCAATAGTTGAGCAGAATTTGATAATTTGGGGTTAATTGTTCATCGTTTTAAGCTTAAATTAACAACAGTACAAAAGCTAACTGATTTTGCTTTAGTTCCTGTAATAGGAGTTTTGTTTACAAATCAAAGTTCTGGAAACTCCAGCAGGGTTTCATCCTGCTCAGGAGAGGAGCTGATCGTCTCTCTCCACTGTCATGGGAACCAGCATCTTTTAAACTTCTTAAAATCTAAGTCGCTACTGGTGCAATCTCTTAAAGAGTTTATGGTGCATTAACTCTCCGTAGTACAGGATGATGAGAAGCTTACTAGTTATGAATCACACTTAAATGTGCCACCAGGTTTGCTTGGTTTATGTAACTAGTTCTACATCTTTAACGTTGAATTTATGTCTCTTTGAATTGAAAGGTCAGGCCTCTATTTTGAACAGTCCTGGCACTGGCTGCGGCACAACATTCTCCTCCTCGTGTCCTTCCTCCTGATCGTCATATTCACCATCGTTGTCCTGCTGCTGCTTGTGTCCCACCTCTACCTGATCTCCTGCAACACCACCACCTGGGAATTCATGTCACACCATCGCATCTCCTACCTGCGACACTCAGAGCTGGAGAATCCCTTTGACCAAGGGATAATCCTCAATCTCTGGAGATTCTTCTGTTCATGCCACCTCACTGCATGGGAGAAAATCTATTTTCACAGGATCAATGAGCCTGTCTAGTCACAGTAGTACCTACCTGGTAGAGTCCCAACCCGGCTGCAGGTTGCTGGGGAAAGCTTTGCTAATGCAATTGCTGCCGTTTCCTTACGCCCAACTTCAGTGCATCATAAACTATGCAACCTGCTCCACAACCTCTTCATCCTGCAAATTACATTTCAAGGATAGTCAGGGTTGGTTTTTTGTATATGAATGACACTGTTAAAGACGAGACACTGGTCTGGGAAGGCCAGCGGGGCTGATTTCTGGACTGAGCAAAGGTATCTCAGCATAGTTCTCACTGTAAGAACCACAGCACCTTTTGTCAGTAGCGTTGGGCATGTAACAGAAATAGCTGAGAAAATATTTGGACGGTCAAAAGCAAATTGCCTCAGCTTAATGCTTTTCACAAAGATTTGAGCTTAATAGTGCTAATGTGCATGAGAAACAGCTGTAAGGCACCACATTCAGTTTATGAGATAATTAGCTGGTACTTTGTGATGCCCTGACCAGCTTCCTAACAGTTTTTTCTTTAAGTTGGTGGTGCTGTTAACAATTCAGAGACTATTTTGAGTCTTTGGACAGAGAAGTAATACTTGCCTGCTTAATTTCTGCAGATAAATTCATGCTCAGGCCTTTACTTGACAGGACAGAACCAGTAGCAGAGGTGGGTACGTGTTGCCCAGCTCAAGTAACACTGTTGTAATACTACCTCAACATACTAGTGACATTTTAATAAAATATTACAAAGTTTCAGTGCAAGAGGAAAGATTCTAGGCTCCGTTTGTTTCAGTGATAGGAGAGGGTGCTGATGGATTTCTAGGACAGCAGCGAGCTTGCTTATTTTCCCTTGTAATAAGAGTTCATACTTCAAGTTTCCACGACAAACTAAAAGGAAGTTTGGAATGACCCATTATAGCTTTAAAAACAGAAAGGCTGTGGTGCAAACTTCAGTTCTCACCCTTTTCTGTTTCAAAACAAAGAAACCCAGCACCACAACAAAAACCTTTGTTAAAATTATTTTGTGCCTTAATTGCTTTGGCTCAGGAACTAACACCAGCTCAAGAGCACGTCTGGCAAGCTGGTAGGATGCACTCAGGGTTTAAAGTTGAGAAGCATTCCTGAAAGGACAGTGTAGTTAGCACAGCACCGTAGTCCAAAAGCAGTTGAAAACCAGCAAAAGGATCCCTTTTTTGACTGAATTCAGAGTTCGTAATCTGTATCCGGTCTGGTTTGTTCAGGGTAGAAACTCCTGACAGAGGGATAACAGAACACTAAGGATTGGGTTCAAAACAAGGATAAACCATCCAGAAAGGATTCTGCAGTGTGTGTCCCTGTGGCACCTGCTCAGTGTGGCTCCAATGCCATATTTCTGGTTTTTCAGGGATCAGTCACATAACATTTGTCAGCAGGTACTACAGCTCAAAACATGCAGTTTGCTCTGTTTGGCAATTCTTTTTTTAAATGCACCAGGATGGTAATTTACAGTCTTTTTGCTTTACTGTAAACTATTAATTAAAATATTAAATATGCCTTTTTTGGTTATTAATGCCTCTCTCTTTGAACGCAAGTTCTAGGTTTCACGTGCGCTAACAGTCCGCTGCGCTACTTACCAATTACAGAGGCCTTGACCTTAAGAAAAGTCACAGAACACAGTGCAGGGGCCATCACAAGCGCAGCATTACCGCTCAAACGTGGGTGAGGAAAACATCTGTCCTGCTTTAAATGGGCTGTTACGCTGCAAGGCAGAGCAGGAGGCTGAAAGGACATTTGCATGCAGGGAGTTTCAGAAGCAGTTACACTCGGCTCTGAAAATAGGAAATTGAGGTTCGGTGTGAATTACTTGTTTTGCACAAATGTATGTTCTTACCTCTGAATTCTGAAGCAATTAGACCAGCCTTGATTTAATAATGACAACTCACTAGTGCACCCAAACCTTATCTGCAGATCCAGCACAACTGTGTTACTTCAACTCCTGTCCACCTCTGGTGAAGACAAACTGAAAGATTAATAGCTGTGCATCCTAATTTGTCATCAGCGTGATGCTTCTTTTCTAGATACCCTTTCTTTTTTGCCCAGCAAGCTAACATTGTGAATTTAAGAGAAGAAAAAGTATTTTATCAAGTATAATTACAAGATGCGTTACCAGGCAAATGAAATAACCTTTAACTTAAATGATTTTCCTCTATTAACACTGTTGTTATTTAGCTATCCCCAAAAAGATACAGGATATACACATTGATAAAGTCTGTGGAGAAATGACTGCAATCATCTGTATGTGACAGCTGATGACACCATGTAATACGTGCACAGACAAGTGAGGAGGGAGGGAAGGAAATATTACTATTGACATTTACACAGAAAAATAAAATGCTGTCTGTTGAGCAGAATATGAGTAGCCCCGATCTGAAACATTCAGCTAACACAAGGAGATGAAGAGCTGAAATTTCATTATAAGAAAAGGTATCTTTATTTTTAAAAACCAATAGCATGTGCAAAGCTGTGGCTTTTTCATATAACTGAGAACAATAGTTAAGATTTAGCTTCGTCCAAGAAGTAGAAAGACACTCCTTTTCCTTAAGATACATCACTTGGATCATTATCAAACCCCAAAAATCATTATCTTGGTTGTGTTAAAATCCATTCCTTCCCTGGCATACATGATTGTGAGTGGGAAAAGACATTAAATTATTACAAAGAGGGAATGCTGCATATATTTCCTAGAAAATATGTAAGAAGTGGCCATTCCCTCTGCTACTCCGCAACTTTAAAAAGCTGTGCTACTTACTCAGGCTATTTGGAAAGAGTAACCTGGGTTGCAGCAATGGTTTGATTTCATTAAGTTAAATCCAGCTTAAATTCCAAATTTCCATCTGTATTCCACGGCAGAAGATACATCCAGTTAAACATTAATTACTCCTTTAAGAAAATTGACATCCAGTATCCAACAAAAGAGGCTGAACAAAACCCCCAGTAGGCTGACTCAGCGTGCAGGGAACTCCCTCCCGGGGTCATCAGCACCACCAGTTCTACAAATTCTGTTGACTTTTCCATCACCCATGCCAAGTCCTCTCTGCACTCCCTCAAGGTGGTAACAATCTGTTCACGTTCCTTATAGCACAGGAATCAAACATCTAAAAGGTGTCTGGAGACAAAGTCAAAGTCCTTGAATACAGTCTGCTCCTTACGGGTTAGGAGAGAAGCCTCCTCTGGAGGAGTAAGGATGGGCTTTTGCGATGTAAACTCTTCATCAAAGTTGCTAACGTCAGCGGGATCTCTTAAGGTGGGCACAAAAGGGGGCTTCAGAGCCCTGGCAAACAAGGCATCCCAATTGATTTCCTGGAAGAGAAGGAAGCAAACAGGTCAGATTGACATTCAGATTATTTATGAAATGTGAAAGTAAGAGGGTGGGTTGCAGCCTCCCTTCCAGATCAGTTGCAACGTGTCTTATTTCTATCAATTAAAGAAAAATAAAGTAAGAGAGAGAACTGAAAAAAGGCCCAAAGTACAGATTCCATACGGCCTCAGAACACCCAGAAACAAAGTTACAGCTCAAACTATATTTAGGAGGGACAAAAGCAAAGTGCAGCTGTGGCCAGGTGGATCTGTGAACTTCCCAGCAATTCCTGCTGACACCCAGGTTCTTTTCTTACTCCAGACAGGGGTTATAAGGCAAAGAGCTTCTGGGAGATGGGCAGTGACAAGGAGGGCTGTAACACCTTCGCCTGGAACAGCCATCTACCCTTCCCCAAAGCAAATGTGTCTTTAACCTCAATTTCTCTCGCGATTCATGTGTATCTTACAAATGCAGGTGCCACCAAACAGACCGACTGGAAATCACTGTCATCACCAGACAGTGTCTTTGACTGCTGCAGTTTGATTTAAAAGGGGTATTTGTTGATGGCTCAAGACGGAAGTATATTTGTACGCAGAGGAATAACAAACCAGCTCTGGAAGCTTATAGATCCCAGAAAACACACTTGGGAGATGTAATTCCAAACGTGAATCAAATCACATATTCCTGAATGCAGCAATAAGGTGCAACAGAAGCTACCACTGAGATCTCACTGATAACTAACGGAAACGTGCCTTGATCCCAACAGTAAGCAAATCACTCTCCACAAAAGCACAAGAGATGAGGGGGAGAGACACTGCGAGTTCCTACCTTAAAAAAGGCCTGGATTTTAATCTCTTCTGCATCTTTTTCCCCTGCTCCCAGTCTACGCTCTGGACATTTCCGAAGAAGCTGCAGGAAATATCAGTTCAAAATTAAAAAAAAAAACGGAGCAAGGATGGAGAGAAGTAATGTTCCAGAGAGAAAACAAAAGGAAGGAGGCGGACCGACCCATCAGTGTCTTCTCATTCTCACTTTGCAGCAAGTTCGTAATCCACTAGTAATAGCTCAGACCTAGTTCCTTGCAAACAACTTCCCAACACCAGTAAGACACCTGCTATAAACTGCACGAAGAATCTTAATTGCACATAGTGACTACCAGGTCACATCCAAAAATTGAATCAAGCCACCTCCACTGAATGACTCTGACACTCCTGCCCTTGAATCAACACTCCTCCGTTTCAGACTTAGCAGCAACAGATCTCAGTAAGAAGTGGCTTAGTCATCCTCAGACAGAAGAACAGCATTTATGTAAAGGGATAGAAAGGAAAAAATAGGCGTAAATTTTAATTGTTTCCTTAATCTGTGTAGGCAGCTCCAGATCCTGTCCCACTAGAGTCCCTCTGGATGCACTTGCCCAGCAAAAGGAGATTCCTCAGGCTCCCAGAGACCCATCAAGCCCATTACCTTACGGATTATAGAAAGCGCCTCAGATGAAAGGAATCGTGGATACCGGACTTCATCGTTGACAATACTGTCGAAGACTTCTTCCTCGTCATCTCCAGGGAATGGTGACTGCAATTGTGACATTGTATTATTTAATCCACACAGCACCCATTCCTCACTATTATATAGGGATGAGAACAGCAGGGAGTTTCATGGATTAATTAGCGTTTGGCATGCACTATGAATGAGAAAAACGTAATTTAAGTACTAATATGTAGTTAGCTACATTCAGCAAAACTTAATCTCAGGTGGTTGGGTACCACTTTGCCCTAAGACTGTTCAGCGAGATCCTCTTAGAGAAAGGTGGTCTCACCTCACCAACGAGCATCTCATAAATGAGCACACCCAGTCCCCACCAGTCCACTGCCCGCGTGTACGAGATGTCCGTCAGGACTTCTGGAGCCAGAAATTCAGGGGTGCCACAGAAGGTGTTTGTGCGGTCTCCAAAACCTATTCCTGTAGGAAAAGAACATTCTTGTAAAATGCAGTATACATTAGTGAATGGATCACATACAGCCTCAGCTTCCGAAAGCTGTTGTTTATCGCTTGATAATCTAATGTTGTTCATTGGGCAAGAGTTCTAATCAAGGCTTGTAAATGCCAACAAGGAAGTATGAAACCTGAGGCCTTTAACAGCTCCAAATAAGAAACATACAAGCAATGCTTAAATAAACAGAAAACCACAGGAAACTTCCTGCAGCTTCCATTGCTCATTTACTCAAGCATGCATTTGTGGTACCCTATATTCTGGCTCCTTTGAATGAACAAGCAGATTGTAATCTGCTTCACATGTTTCCTGAAGATCAAAGGACAAAGTCCTCTTTCCAAGTTCATCATGGCCAGACAGGTGAGGTTTTTTTGTTGTTTTTTTGTTAGGTTTTGGGTTGTTTTGGTGGGTTTCGCTTTATTTCTAAGCTGGGGATGAATACAAGTTACTCACAATCACGTCAGTACCTGCTTTGTGAACACATTGCTAAAGCCAAGATCCTAAACCGGTTCTGGTGGTTCAATTTCAGCTTCAACAGAGTCACTCACCTTCCTTACACAACCCAAAATCTGCGATCTTCACAAACCCTTCAGCATCTAAAAGGAGATTATCCAATTTCAGGTCCCTGTGGGCAAAGGAGAGGAAAGAAAACGGCTGATGAAGTCTGAGGATTGCCATCCAACATCTTTTTTTTTTGCAAGAGGCAGAAGCCAGATGTTAATAAAGAGCATAAAAATCTAAATCCAGTAAAGTCTACATTTGGTTTAAATAATGTATTAGTTGGAAGACTCCCCTTAATTTATTGATATTTTCCCCTTAATGAAAGGCTCACAAAGCAAAGCAGCTGGGTGGGGCTTATTCATCTGGAAAAGAGCATCCCACAACAGCACGACAAATTATTGACTATCCCAGTAAAAAAGAAAGCAGTGACTTACAGGTGCCCCCCAGAATGTATTGACATGTCACAGAGGATGAATCACCTGCAACATGTCAGATGAATAGCTTCTAGATGACTTTCTTTACTGTAAGCACGGTGAACATGCTGATAGCAAGAGGCAACGGGGGAAAATAAAGACAGAAAGAAAGATTAGAAACCCCGGCAAGATAGCGAGCTCCAGACACATAGCTACAGGAAAAGTAAACTTTGAAGTTGCTGAACTGTCTTATACTTGATTCTTTGCTGCATTACCTATAAACAATTTTCTTCTCATGCAAGAACTGGAGCCCCAAGACTACGCAGGCTGCATAAAACCTAAAAGGAACAAACAGTTATCAGGAAATACATATGAGAATCAAATCTAAAAAATTATAGTGGCTGGAAACTGGACTAATTCTAACTCACCGTGCCACATGCTCCGGAAAGACATCTTCATGGATGCGCATCATAAGATCACCACCTGGAGTGTATTCCATCACAAAACAAGCGTGATGAGGTGTCTGGAAACACGCAAACATGTTCACAAGGAACGGGTGATCAGAAGAATTGACCACTTCAAATATTCGCTTCTCACAGTTCAAGCTGCCAGGATTCAAAGAATGAAAACGTCAATGTTAAAGCTTGGCAGAAAAACCTATTTTGAGAAAGACAAAACAAAGAAAGCAATCTTTACATCTTAAGTCAGAGAAATAAAAAGTGTGGGCTAATACAATATTTATCTCACATAATACCAAACCTTGAGTTTTAGAGTGTTCTTCAGGTGTTATTCCGGCAGAAGTTAGAAAGCAGCGCTGTTACAAGTTTCCTCCTTCCTGGTTTTAGTTACCCAAGCCTTAAGGTCACATTTAACCTTAATAGTACCGTGACTAGTACACATCATAGCTGCTCATGTTTGATTACAGGTGTGTTAATGTAGCCTCTGGCAATAGCACCATCTCTAAACAAAGCTTACCTATCAAGTTCATCTCTACTAATAATATCTTTTTTCTTCAAGGCTTTGATAGCATACAGCTTCCCCGTTGGCTTGTATTGGGCCAGCAGCACCTGAAAGAAAACAGAGAAGCTGTACTTCCAAGAAATCTGTTATTTCCTTATTGGATTGACTCCCATCGACACACACTATTTCCATCCACTCCAGATAGTCATTCTCAAAACCAAGCTGAAATAACTCTAGAAATGGAGCCCTTTTTTCTGCTCCCTGTGCTGCAGCAGTCCAGAAGGTTGTCAGTGGAAGTTATATTTTCACAAACAGCAGTATCACAGCTTTATGAGCACGTCAGAGCTCTCACAGCAAGAAACCACACACACATAGTTTTGGGGAATGGAGCTATTCCACTAGTGCTCACAATCACACAGGAATGGCAATGGTGTGCTTTATGAAATAACTTAGCACTCCCCGGACAGTTTTCTCCAGGCTTCAAAGCCACAAATCTTCAGGAGTTTTGACTGTTAACAACAGTTACCACCTGCTTGTGTGGTTGGGCTGGGTTTGTTTTGTATATCTGCATCGCTACAAATCTTTTCTGTACTGCAGTGTTTCTATTCGGACTCTGAGGCCCATGTTCACAACCACAGTCCCATCACCCTCCTTCACAAAGCGCACACTTCCACACTACCTTCCCGAAGTGGCCACGTCCCAACATAGCGATGCAGTGAAAATCCCCAAGCTGAACTGTCCTTTTCCTGCAGACAAAAGAAGAATTGTTGAGATAATACCCCAAAGACGCATAAACGGATAACAAAGGAGTGTGTATTTGTGTTATGGGAAGAAGCTCTGTAAAGCAAAAGGAAAAGCAAACAGCTGTGTCAAATGCTCCTTGTCTAAGCTGAAATCTTGAAAACTTGGGCTTGCTGCTGCTGTTCTGTCACCAAAGGAACAGGTAAGCACAAGGTAAGGACACTGGTTCCAGTGGCAGCACTCTGACTGCCATCTGTACTGGCAACAGGAGCAACAATTCTGACTCTCCAAGGCTTGTTTTCTCTGTTACCATAACAGGATTAGTTTCCCCTCCATCCTGATCCTTAGGGTAGTAAAATTCAATTTCGCCTACACTCCTTTTAGCAGGCTCAACAGCCATTGTGTTAATCAGACATGAACATGTAACATCAAGTGCTAGTAGGACAAGGGCATAAGCAGAAGTTCTCAAATGTGAGTTGGAAATGAACACAGTGAGATAACAGACGTAAGATGTTGCTGGGAAAAGAGTAGCTGCATGAAGAGATGCTATAAAATGTTATGGCAGTCACAATGTGTTACCAAGGAAACTCAGGCTCCAGAATTGCTTGGAAAGAATAAAAAAAAACCCCAAAAAAACCCAAAAAACAAACCAACAGCCTGAACACTTGAGTCCAGTTAAAAAGTAGTAGACACTCCGTACTCCTCCAGTAAGTGAAATGAAGGCCTATCTACTTGTGAAGGACTCAACTCCTTCCTCAGCCTTCTCAGAGAGAAGGGAGGTGGGTGCCAGACTGTATCCTGGTTACATTGTTTTGACGATGGGACCCCTCAAAAATGAAGATGAAATTATGAACATAATTCTGTGATCTGAACTGCAAGATCAGCTTAGAAAGATTTTGCTGTTTGTGCTTTTTCGGTCAGTATTTGTTCAACAACAGTAATTTTTTTTTACTTGCCCTTTTTTGGTATATTTACTGCTGTGCATTCTTGTTACATACAAATTGTGACTTTACCTTCTACTAAAGTAATCTATTATGTTGTAGTGCACAATCTATCACTACACCAAGTATTGGGGTTAACAAACAGATAATGCACAGCAGACATTTGGACAAGTAAAGCTCAGAGCAGATGTCTCACCTACGCTCAGCACTAAGACGCTGCTGCTGAGAAACAAAAGCAGACCTCGAGCAGAATGTTAGACTGTGTGTGCTCCAAAATTTCAGCCCAGTGCCTCTTTAATCTGTGACCCAAGACAGCCCGTGCTGCCTGCAGTTACCTTGGAGATGCCGGGACTGGAAATTCTGTTAGAGCAGAGCCGCAAGACTTCTCAACATGCAGCCTCTTCAGACACTACGAACAGAAAGAAAATTACAGTGTGTGAACCTCTGGATCACCAAGTCAGACCTGAACACCCACATCCAAATTTTCTCCTCTGTCATGATCCAGCATAACCGCAGACAAGTTCTTGCAGTTGGTCATTGCCTCTGCTTGGAGGGAAGCAGCATAAAAACCGATTGTCCTTGGTCATGCAAAACTATTCCCATGTATAATATTTTTTGATATGGTCAATCCCTTTGAAACAAATGCCTTTAGAAGTCGAGAATAAAACATTTCCTTTTAATAAAAAGGCACCTCATGTCCCAAAAAGAGTCACAATTATCAGAGAATGCAGTCTCCTCTGTCACCAAAGCCAAATGAGAAAGGGTAAGATGTGGCAGAACACAGGTCATTAACTATTATGCTACTCAAGACAACTTTCCTGCTTGCTCCTGTCAAAAGTGCAGAGTTCTTCTTGGTTTTGCCCAGTTTATTTAATGACATGGAACTTCATTTGCTCCTAAAAGCCTGCTGACCCTCCTTC
This sequence comes from Columba livia, assembly GCF_036013475.1. Lineage (NCBI taxonomy): Eukaryota > Metazoa > Chordata > Aves > Columbiformes > Columbidae > Columba > Columba livia. The sequence goes on from NC_088620.1 coordinate 5,622,464, forward strand.
TCTGCTTTGTCTCTGCAGTCATCCGCTCTGTACTCTCGCTCTGAACTCCCAATGTTGACCTACCTCACGTTTTGCTTCTCCAAGAAAAGCAACTTATAATCAAAGAAAGAAAAAAAGAGGTGCAATACTTTTGTGAGGACTCCATGTCAATACAGCTCACTGAATTCTGAATCCCTGGAGATGAGCCAGCTAATGAGGTGCTGCCTGCCAAATGTACAGTGAATTCCTTCAGCAATAAACAATTAAGAAGAACCAGGCCCTGAAAGAACACCAACCACCAAAGAAAAGTCTCCCTATTAGCCCGAATGATTACCGGAGAATCTGCAGGAGATGGTGTTGATTCTTTGGAGTTGGCCATCAGGAAAAGACGTGGAGGCTTGGGTGGTGCTTCGTCAGCAGACGTAACCTTAGCCCCCGGAAAGCCACTGCATTTGTAAGACAAACGGAAGGAGATCACCTTAGGGCAGAACACAGTACACAGACACCTCTGCAGCGGCTTTGCTCTATGAGCAAAGTTTAGGTCAGTCCAATACACTGGACAACAGGACTCCCTGATACACACAAGTCAGTGAAGTATCACCAAGATACGCTTTTCTAAATGAATGAAAAGAAAATGAGCTATGAAGTTGGTGATGGACTCACATTCCAACAGGAGCTCTCTGATGCTATAGCATTTATAAAACATAGGTGTGTAGAAATAAGCCATTATGATCAAGAACTTTAAAGAAGTTTTGATTTTAATAGCAACACAGAAGTTGACTCGATTTATTTTTCTTTCTTTAGGTCTTGAGAATCAGTGTGAATAGTCTCTTTTAGAAAATGACTACATGAAAGAAGAGTGTACTCTGACCACAACAATCACATTGTGACCTTGCATAGAGTTCAGTTACTGTACTGGTGAAGACATTTAATGAGTGGAATTTTCTTTACAGCACAGAAACAGTACATCTTTTTGTCTGTATGAAACAACTTTTCAAAACCTGCTTTTGTGTTTTGGTTTGGGTATTTTTTGTATCACGGTGTTTACTTATCACGACTTTTATGCCCACAGATCTCACCACAGAGGAGAAGAAAGCTGCTGAAGTTCCCCTGGCTCTGGAACACACCGCTTGTTAGAAAAGCAATTCTGGAAATTGGTCTAACTGCTAATGATAAATCAGAGCTGGCCACAGCGTATTGAACAACCCACTAAAACCACATCATTTCAGGCAGCATTGGCTTTTCTTAAAATCCTGTGTTAAGTTCCACAGATACATTTTTCTCATCAGTATCTTCCTCTGTCTTAATAAGGTGCAAGAGAGCTTTAAGATCTACCCTACACCCCCTCCAGAGTGTCCCCCAGCAACACCCAGAACATGACCTACCTGCTCAGTTTGGACACTGAATCAACACGACTTTGTGGGGAGTCTGGAGAAAAGTCTGTGTGAATGGGATCGTGGAGTGGGGGACTCAGAGGGTTCATGGAGCTACACGGAGGGAGGAAACTCATCATCAGGCGACCCCAAGCAGCAACGTTTATGTTCATTTGAGGAGCTCGAAGAAATTCCTTCCCTGGAGGAGCCAGAGTCAGAACACCAGTGAGATTACAAGGCAACAAATTACACTCTCACGTACTGTTATTGCCACGTATTGCTTTCACCTAAACACGCGTGGGTTACTGAAAAAGGCAGCTCACCCTAGGGAGAATGCGCTTTTTTTTTTTTCAGGGAAGAAAGTTTAATAATGATGATGAAACAGATCTATTATTTCACCTAAGTTCAGCTCTATGTAATATTATAACTATCCTCAAGTAGAAATTGCACCAAACATTGAAAATTGATTTTAAGTCAGGTTTTCTCCTATTTCAACACTGTATTTTAATCATGCAGCCTGCTAACAGAAAGTTTCTGAAAATGTCTTAAAAAGAGTAAAACATTTGGGATGTTTTAATAATTTTTACTACTTCCTGAAGAACAGAAATATAAAATCTCATTTATCCCCACTGCCAGGAGTTCTCAGTATGTAAAATCTTACCTTATTCAGCTTTGCGAGAAAGAATTTGCAGACAAAAATGAAAGTATGCAAGTTATTCCAGTCCCTAATCTATTAATCTGAGATGCCAGCTCTAAAGACTTGACAGACAATCAGAAGCCTGTTCTATAACAAGTTTTCCAGAAAACCTTTAAATGTCTGTTCAGCAGTACCAGCATCGCTGGTTAAATTCATACAGCTCGCGTCCCGGATCTTGCTAAGAAATGTGTTAAATAACTAGTAATTACAACCTCCTAACAATGTTAATTGTGAATAGAAACACCGCAACAATATCACATTACACACCATGCCGCCTGCTCTTTTTGTGACTGGAGAAACTTTCACATTCTAATAGAGCCCGCTTACTTACACGCAGTAATTAGCAAGCATTTTAATGTCTCACCAGTTTAAAGGGATTGTGCAAAGCCCTGCCCTCCACACCCTGGACAGCAAGCAGCCAGCTCTCTAGCAGCTTACCTTTCTGTTTGGGGAAAATGCGCTTCTGTCGCTGCAGTTTTGGCTTTCTCTCAATGACAGGATTACAGAACATCACCTGTCAGAGAAGCAAAGGGGATTTGTCAGGATTTTTCATTTACACACTGTGAACACAAACGTTCACACACGCCTGCTCTCTCATCAAATTCTCCATTCATATCTGTTTGGTAAATTAGGAGTCACCTCCACAGACTTCAAACTGCATTATTCTAGCTTTACCCTCTAAACACCTGTTACTCCAACTGTGGTTTTAGACACTTTCCGCTACCTGAAATGCGGAAAATCCCCAGAATTAAGACCAATTCATATCCCAAAAGAATTTAATCTAATTTGTAAAGCCATGCACAAAGAACACAGCCACTTGTAGGGTAAAAAAAGCTAGTAGTCTATGGCACTGAAGTAAAAACAAAAAACCAGAACCAACCCCCACAAAACAAAACCAGAAAAACCAAGAAGCCGGGGAGAGGAGGCAAATTTTGGTACGTGAGGTCAAAATCCCACTTTTGGAAAGACAACCACAGGAACTTTCATCACAGCACAAAGCAGAAAGTACTGTGGCTTGTAAGGGATTATCTGGACGATCTCTTCATTGATGGCAATTCAAATTATTATTAGCCTCAGAAAGATGATAAAATAAGCGTACCCAGAAGGAATTTGCATCTCTGATTCTACATCTCTGTGACTCAATTCTGACCATTAAGCCATATGTTTAATTAAAGAGTCAATGACTCATCATGAAAGCAAATAAAAACCAATGGATTTCAAAGTACACACACATATAATTACAGTGGAACAGCTAAAGAGTCACTCCGGGCTATGGCACATGAACATCTGTTACATCATGTTCCTTATTCTTACACATGATATTGATGCAAAAAGTTTCAAGTGTCATTCTACCCTTCTAGATTATTGCTCCTTCCACTCCTTGTGTCCTGGGTGAGACAGCTGCTTTCAGGGCAGGCACCCTAAACAGAGAGAGTTCTCTGAAAAAGAAGCAAAACTGACATGTGTACCTCTGCAAAAAGCAGTCCTTGGGGCTCAAGGGAGAGGCACATCCCGTGACGTTCATTATCAAGGAAATCATCCAAACGTAAAAACTTCACTGCACAGAGTTCTCTCCAGTCCCTCCAATAAATTGCAATTTCCAGCTCGCGAGACTGGTGGGATTGGCGAGTAGTGAGGGAGGGGAAAAAAAAAAGCAGAAGAGTTACATAGTATTCCATGCTCTGGAAATGGCACATGCACACATACACACTGTTGTAAAAACAAACAAACAGTATGCATAAGAAACTTCTTTAATTCTTCTGTTCCCTGCTTTCTCTGATGTTTTCAGATTCTCTTAGCTACAGACCCTCTTGGAGGTGGCTGTCTTGGCTCCCCATTTCACTAATGCCTATGAGAGCCACTTCGCTGGTAAAACGAAATAGAACTGCTCAGATAAGGAAAAGACAACAGATGCTGTTCAGGCTGAACCTCTGCCATGGATGCACTGCCTTCAGGAGAAGACTAAGATAAGTGGCACATGGGGACAGCAGCAATAGAGAGTTGAATGAAGGGGAACGGCAGCTAAACAAACAAATCAGGTAAGGTGGAATGGAAAAACAAATACAACACAGGGAACCTGGTGCAGACTTACCCGATCTAACTCAATGACAAAGCTCTGGTCCCATGCCTGGTTATTAACTGGTCCCCAGTTTGTTTGGCCAACCACTTTATTGTCCACTTTGAGCACAGCAAGGACCTCATCTGGACAAAGGAGAAAACATGGATTATAATCTTTTGCCAAAGAAAATCTCCCATGCTGAAGGTGAATATCCCAATCAAATGTATTTTCCAGGGGAGTACTAGGAGGACCAGGTATAATGCAACTCGTTCTCTCTCTTAGTTTTGCAGAAACCAGGTTTCTTATAATTACATTCATACCAGGCTAATGTAGTACTTGGATGAGAGACCCCCACGCTCCTGTATGACACTCGCAACACAACAGCGAACCCCATACTCACTACATGGCTCTTCGTTCCGCAGGTACTTTCCTGCAACACCACGGCCATGGATACCCAGGCCAACTCGCGTTCGGGAGAGAGCCCTCAAATCGCTTGGGCTGCCAACAATGGGAGAAGAACTAGTCATTCGGGAACGGCCTGGAACGTTTTCCAATAGATCCTGACACCCCATTAGTCTCACTTCCAGTGTTCCTGAGGAGAGGAAAGAATCTTATTTTGTAAAAGATGAAGTGATTCCAGTCAGCCGGTCCTCACTGGGGTCCAAGAATTTCTCAGATTCATTATTTCTTGGTTAACAGCTCAAAACTACCCCAGATTAACAGACTGCAAATCCATATGATCAGAAAGTTCTGTTCCTAGAAAAATCAAACATCCATATAACAAGAGGCATTACAACAATGAGAAGAAATGGAACTGATTTTTCCCCTCTGTCCTTCTCACAACAACATGCCATGCAGCATTTATGTACCTGTGAGGGCTGTAGGTTTAATGACTGAAGTGGGTTGGACGTTGCCATGCTGAGCTCCCAGGGAGGAGGTATTTACTAGTTCCTGCTTGATGAGTGATCTTTTTGGGTGATCAGGAGAAAGCTCACTAAGCTGATGTTCCAAGGACAAGCGCAGCAAGTCAATCTTCTGAGAGGACTCCTGCAAACGACCCTGAGCCTAGCAATACAGAGAAGAACAGAAAGTAGGCAGAAATTTTCTAGGTACAGCCCCAGTCCAGGTCCTATTAATCCTTTATGAACTACTAGAGTAAGCTCCAAAAAAAAGACTGGATAACATCTTTCTTAGAAAGGAACAAAGTGAAACATTTTCCCATAGATCCTGACCAACCCACCAGTGTCATTTCTGATGCTACTGAGAAGTTTCCCCAAAGCAAGGAATGTTATTCCTAGAAGGGAAAGGGATCCAAATCAGTGTGTCCTCACAGAGACAGGGCCTTCCCAAATTAATAACTCTTGGTTAACTCAACTTATTAATGCTAAATCACTAATGCTGAGGCATGAAATGACCCTCTCAAGAAGGCCCGAATAAGCACTTACCTCAGCCAAAAACTTGCGATCCTGTACCCGACTCCCTCCTAGGATCTTCAGCACATTTTTTGCCCCCTCAGCTACAGCAGCTTCGATGCGCAGGTGATGTCTCAGCTCCTCGATACGCAGCTCCAAAGCACTGATCGTGGTCCCCATCCTCACTAGCCATTTTGATGATAAAAATATGATGAGGATGAAAACTGACTGAAAGTTCTGGATCTTATGGTTTTGGACACATCTGTTCTAAGCTGTATCAGTCACCTAAACCACCTTACCTGCTGGATCCACTGTATCTTCCATCCCTGCTGCTGACTGTGATACTTTCACAATGTGCATGCGGATTATTTCAATCTTTGTCTTGCTGTCCTGAAGCATCTGTTGAGCTGTAGCCAGCAGCTTCCGCTCCTGCCAAAAAGAAAGCATATGAGAGAGAGAACCACGCTTATTAAAAATGTATGATGATGATGTGTTCACATAAGAGGATGAGGTGGTACCTGAAAGAAGGGTCATAAATGATCTTGAAATGGCATAAATGAGCAGTTATGTAAAGCAGACACCACTGAGGTTCAAGAACTTTGATATCTCTATCTCCATTTGTAGAGTGAAAGGACAGGTCAATAATACCAACCATTTCGGTCACTGGGACTTGTGGTTCACTGGCTAACTGTGCTCAACAGTTTTTTGTGACCAGAAGTTTTGAGCAAGTCAAAATATCACAACCCTCCAGACTGCTGGTCTGACTGAATTAAGCTTCATAATAAGCTTGGACTTTTTTTTAAATTATCCTTTGACTTTTCAACACAATTATGCCAAACTCAAAAAGTGTGATGAACATGTAACCAGTTCACCTTTGAAAATTTCTCTCACATAAAGAGATACCACACGCTGTAACGTAGAGTCCGTAGCTTGAAGGGTAGCTTGAGGTAGGTCTCTCCAAAGGGCCATTCATCTGCTTGAGAATGATAACAGAAGCTACTCTATAGGAACCTACCACTTTCCACTGGGACTACAAAAGAATTTACATGGCTAAAATAAAACAACATGATTCCCAACTCTATCATTAATACCACCAAACAACATTCAAGAGCACAATCAGCATCTGCCATGTAATAGCTGCTAAAAGCATCAAAACTGCCAGACTATGCCTGTCTGGCTGGTCTAATAACACCCCTCCAACAGCGATCAACACCAGATGCTTCAGAAAAAGGCACAGGCAACCAAATCATGGGCCAAAGTGGAATAAACTACACTTTCAGAAAAGCCTTTTCCTAACATCCAGTAATTACAGATTGGCTTCAGTTCTTGACAAATGAAAAGTGCACCATCCAATTCCTTGCTGATTCTTGCTAAACTCCTGAAATCTGCAACATGCAAGTCTAATGCATAACTGGAGTATTGGTTGTCCTGTGCAGTTATATGACATGCTGTCACTCTGCTGAGCACCAAAATGAACGCAGAGCTAGGATTCAGTCAAGCAAGCTTCACGAATTAATTTCTTTCACACACCAATTACCAGAGAGAGTTTGTGTATGGACTTCAAATAGAAATTTTGATCTGGGAATTCACGTTCCCAAATGGTTGTTTATTCCTGCTTACCTTGGATGTTGAATACATTTGGATCATGTTCTCAGCTCCTTGTTTCACTTTCATTTCAACGTGCAGCTGCTTTTTCAGAGCTTCAACCTTCCGTGCCATGGGGTCCGGGTTTCTTTCCCAGAGACAAGGATCTGGAGATACAGATCCATCTGTACAAACAACACAATCGATACCATTAGTCATCTTTTCTTGTGTCGTTTCACTGGGTTATAGATGGGTGACTGTATAAAAGAAGGTTAGGCTATAAAATAAGGTATAAAAAGGTCTCATGTACAAAAGTGACTGCAAAACACTGTTTCAAATGAAGCTCAAGCTCATATCTGGAAATATTTCTTGGCTTATCAATGAACCTGTCCTAACAAACCCTCTTCCCATTTTATACTTATTCATCCTACAAGATACTTGGATGTTTGACTGCTCAGAAACTCGATTCAGTGTCTTCAATTCCACCTACAGCCTGCTCCTGAATACTGCCCAGGCCCAGCACTCTCTAGCTGGTCTTCTCCCTACACTGAACTCTCATGTTGCCACCTTTATTGCCCTATTCTCAAGTTTTTACTGCACAGATCATTTCATCAGCTAAATACCAATAGAAGAAACTCCCACTACTTGTGAGCCCTCAAGGGAAAAATACATCAATATCTATAAATATTGAAGCACTATACCAAATTTTCTTGTTGATCATGACCCAAGACCTACCTGTCTTCCTCTCCTCTTTGTCTGTTATTACAATCCTTGCATTAAGCTCCTGAAGTTCCCAATGCAGCTGCTCCAGTTTTCGGTTGGAAGATTTCAGCACATGCTCTATATGGACAAGATTCTTTCTGTCTGTTGTTGCTTTGCGCAGGTTTTCTGCTCCCTCTTTAATCTTCAGTTCTTTCTGTATAGCACGGCGGAGGAGCTCCTTCTCACCCTCCAGTTTTTGCTGGAAGCTTGGATCCATTAAGTTCACTCCATTGCCCAGCTGCAAGAGGCAGCTGCCCTGCAATCGAGCACCATGGGGCAAGAGGATTTCAGAGACCACACAGTTCAACCATTTTTATGATATAGCAATAGCCTCAGAAGACCCCACTCCTTCATTTCATTTAGACAAGTGTTCACATACATTCTAAAGCCAACCTTTTCACCAAATTTTCAAGCCCGCCAGACCTGCGTGGAAATTGCAGAGAACGGAATACAACTTGGATCTTAACATGCCTTAATTTGGTTTTAAACCATAATGGAGAAAAACCTTCATCTTATTTCCTTGTTATTTAATGTCTACACCCATCTTTGTTCTCCAAGTATCAAAGCCCAGACAATATTTGACCTTGTTCTGACCAACATGAACTTCTACTAGTAGATGCAGATTTTTATCTGGATGTGTCTGATGCCAACTGTTCAAATACACATCTCAACTACCTTGTTAGAGATTTTTAGCAATATCACGAGCATGCATTAACTCTCAGCTGTTACCCAAGAAGAAGAAAAATGTAAAACCTACAGCTGTTTCTACAAATAAGCACGCAAAAGAGTAAGCTTAACTTTCTGCTGTATCTGAAAAGGGAACCAGACTGGTCCCAATCTGTATTCTGCTTGTGATTTACAAGCAGTAAGGCAGCTTTAAAACATTGCTTATTTTGAGTTGCATTAGTAGCACTCAAGCTTCTTCTGGGCTTGTTTTACATCATTTTCAACACTACTTGCTCTAGTGATGCACGTCTCATCAGCAGCTCTGAGCAGAGATGCTGTGCTTACAGACTCAGGACATACACCTGACCAAACCAGGTCTGAACGCAGACAGGAGCGGTGAAACTTTCATCCATGAAGATGTGACCTAACACTGTAACAAACAAATCCAAGCACGAGGTCATTGCTTTTCTCTTCAACAAGAGGAGCGGCTTTAAGGCATTCAGAACAATTAATATATTAACAGCCTAACATTAACAGCTCACCATCCTCCCTGCTTAAATGCAAAAGAAACAGTTGCACAGTCAAGCTCCACTACGCTGACTTAATGTCACACAGCAGGTCAGTGACTAAAGACAGAACTTGGGAATCCCAACTTGCTTTCATACTCTTTAATCGGTTGACCACATTTCCAACAATAACCCACACTGGTTTTGTGTTACTCATTTATGTTACTGCACTTTAAGAGTGTGCTGTGTGTCCAAAACCAATGTCATTCACACAGAAACCATTATTTAATCATATTAGTATATTTTGTTATGCACCTCGAAGACCCAACCAAACATTCTCCATCAGTTTTTGCTAAGATTTCAATCTAATAGCAAAATCACTAAAGAAGAAGAAGGAAGGAAAAAAAAATCTGTTTTAAAGTTGGCCTTAAACCAAGTTGGGTCTGCAACAGATACACAATAGCCAAAATAGGAGTTGTTCAGATTGGTAACAAAACAAAAAGGTTCAGATTAACATCCTGATTCCAGGAAGTTCTCGCCCAACTAGTAAAGCCAGGAACTAAGCCAGAGCTTTGAAAAACATCCAGAGTTTTGTGAGGAAGAACTTGAATCATGGAGTTCCTGAGTCACAGGCAACCTTTACCAGCCACGAGCTGGAAAATCAGAAAGCTCACTATCCAGTCTGTAGCAAGTGACTTGAAGGAGTTTGCTGGTTGTAATTCTCATTTAAATAATTAGAAAAAGCATAAACATTTCTATCCAAACTATGAAAATGGGTGTAAGACCCTCTGGATCTGATCAGAGCAATGGAATGAGTAGTAGTGCAAGAGTAATACCGACACAGGGTATGACTGCAGAGAACAGGTACAGTCTGGGCAGCTATCAGGTTAATTTTTCTCCACATCGCTCTCTGCCAAAAGCTTGTCTGAATGCCAGTTAACGCACCACATTAGTTTTCTAAAAATATTTAGAACGTAAGCATGGTATGTTTTACTGGATCCCTCTTCCCCTCTGTGGATCAGAGAGTCCCATAACATTGCCATTGTTTGCACCCAGAAGATAAAATGCCCTATACTGAGGCTGGAAAAGCTGAATTTTGGTTGATCCATTTCGTATTCCGAGCCAGGAATTTCGGTGGGGTGTCAGGATATTGCCACAGCCCGCGCTGTAGCTGCTCTTGGTTCCCTGGGAAGGTCAGTCCTTCAGGATGTTTCCAATGCAATCTCAAAACACGTTTACATCCTGCAGAGAAATAGCCAAACTAGCTTAAATTAGCTTGCTTTTGGTACCTGTAGTGGAGCTGCCAGGACTGACCCAGGGCTTCCGCAAGACTCAAGTCGTACTGAATTGTCTAGACTGCTTCCTAACCAGCAAAAATTCCAGCAGTATCAAAGCTGCACCGAGTCCGTCGGGCTGCAGCCCAGGGAGATCTCACCCCTCCGTTATGCCCAGCCTGGCAACAAGCTTCACCTGCACAAATCCCAGAGCAGACCTGGCCCTCAGAGCTTCACCACTGACACGGAAACTGATTTACGATCTGATTTAATGAACCAGTGATGAGGCGGCCATCCCCCCTGCAGACCACATGTGTTCACCAGGACATTTTAAATCGCATCTTTCACAGCAACTTGGGGATGAGGCCTGTGTCGGACAGACTCACGCTAGCCACATTCCCTTATTTCAGAGAGAAAAAAACCCAAAACACTGCAAAGTTTGGAAAAGGGCAATTGCAGCCCTGTCAGGAGCCGGTTCCCTTTCCAACAAGGGCTGGGAAGGGCGGACACCAGCCAGGAGGCACCGCTGTGGGAAGAGCCCGGAGCTCCTTGTGCCGCTCTCTCCATCCCTTCTTGCCCAGATTAGGCTTGAACCGCCTCAAGAGAAGCAGGCAGGACATCCATCCCCCCCGCTGCAAGGAGTTTATTCCAGAAATGCCTGTTTTCCCCAGCACAGGCTGCCCGCCCTCCCCCGGATCCCGTGTGCCAGCCCCAGCCGCCGCCTGGCCTCCCACACCTCCTCCGCACCCAGAGGGGATTTCCTCAGCGGGCACAAACTTGGCCCGAACCCCATTTCCCCGAGGCGAGGATGGGACGTTTTTGAGGGGATCCCGCCCACTTCGCGCAGCCTCTCCCAACCCCCGGGGCGCGGGCACCACGGCAGGCGGAGGAGGCAGCGGGAGCCTCGCTCCCCCCACGGCCGACCCTTCCCCGGGGGCTTCCAGCGAAGCGGGGAGCGGGGCTTTCCCGGCGGGAAGATGGCGAGGGTCCCCTCCACCCTCGGGGAGCCCCCTCACCTCAGGCGATGCTCGCCCCGCCCGCCATGCCGCCGCCCCCCGAGCCCTCAGCGCGGCGCTCACCTGTGGGGTCCCCGCCGCCATTGCTCCGAACGGCACCACCAGCAACCGGCACTTATTCAAACTTCAGCCTTCCCGGGAAGCTCCGTGACCGCCGCCAGCGCCCTCTCGCGGGGTGCGGGCCCGGGACTGCTGCCCTGGGGGAGCGGGGAGCCGCCCCTTCCCTACACGCCGGTCCTGCCCCCGGGGTGCCGCGGCTCCCGCCCCTCTACGGACGTCGTCCCGCTGCCTTCGCCGGCCCTGAGGGGAAAGGCAAACCCGAGGCTCGGCAGGGAGGTCCCGGGATGGCGGCGGGAAGGAGAGAGGCGCGACAGGCCGGACACTGAGGAGACTGAGGTACCTCCCGCTTCCCAGCGCGGACATCGCCCCGGGCTGCTGGGGAAGGAGAGGCGTGAGGGCGTCGGTGGCCCTTGTGGGCACAAAACTTGTGGGTTCGTGCCAAAGGGACGGCACGGGGACAAACGCAGTGACAGATCTTAACTGGGGAGCTGCTCGGTTCCTGACACCGCCTCGGGAAACGGGCGCTGTGAGGAAAAATCCCTGCGGCTGGGCCCAGTTCGCTGTGTTGAGTCGATCAGGTTGTTTCCAATTTTAGTTCTCCAGATTGATTTGTAACTGGCATTTATTTGTAGGGGAACGAGCAAATTGCAGCCCTCCTTTAGATAGTATGCTTGCCACCAGTGCTGTTTTTTTACTAACTTTCGCTCTGCAAAACTACCCCTCTACATACGTGATCTGTGGTTTCAGCTGAATATTTGAGTGAAAAAAATAACCCAAATGCATTGGCAAGGCTGGCAGTAATCCCCCAGCTATTATGAGTGCAAAACCACCATGCTGCTGTTTTGCCATTGTGTCATAGGCCCAGTTTCCAACTGGAAAAGATACATATTGCTTTTAGGTGTTAAAGACCCCCAATTGTAAGATCCCTCCTCAGCAGTATTGCATAATATTATTATTATTGCAATACACAGCTTTGAGTCAGAAGGCATCCAAAGGTAATGGTATTCCCATGTACAAATTTAAACTAATAAACAGAAATGTTTTCCTTTTATTTAATTAGAACAGTTTTTTCTAGCACAAGCATTTTGTAAATGATCTGCAACTGAATAATTAGTAAAAGGAAATCACCAGAAAATGTAAAACTTAAATCTAGCTTAACTGAGTTGAATTAATAAAGCCTTCAACTTCTATAAAGGTTGGAACACGCTCCTGTTGTTAATAAAGTGCATTATATTAATATAAACCCTTTTGAAACCTGTCGCTATTTGTAGCATGGTCTAGGGGCTGGTTAGTATTTAAGAAATGATTTTAATTGGACTGTTCATTCAGTGGAAATACTGGAAAGGGCAAAGTCAAACTCAGAGGTGTAGATTGAGCTCCAGAGGAGCAGCGACACTGCCGTGCCCTCCGCAAAGCCTGTCCCAGCGCACGGCGACCAGGGCTGGGTTTGGTTTGTATGTCAGAGAGAGGTTTGGCGGGAGCACAAAGGAGCCAAGGCTACTGAGCAGGCACCCGGAGTTACATCTTGCAGGACTCCCTCCTCTCGGAGAAGGTGGTGAGTGAGAGAAAAGTCATAGAAGTTTCTGTTTTTAATCCAGGAGAGAGAGGACAGGAGGTTAAGCATCTCGCTTCAGAGTCAGTTGTGACCTCCTGTCACTCTCATCACCCGATATCCATAAAAGAACCTCAGCCGTGAAACACAATGCCGGAGTTTAGGACTAATAACTGGTTCTTTTGAAAAAGACTCTTAGAAATGGTGACATCAAACAACAGTTAAGGGTACTTTAATTCCTTCAAACAGAAGGATGTCTTGAGGGTACATTGAGACTGAAATCAATGAAATAATGTCTAAAAAAAAAACCCAAAACAAACAAAAAAAACCCCAAAAGACCAGCATGGCTTCAAAATTCAGGAACAGTATCCAGTGAACAGTACTATCATTATGCACCTGTTTTAGAGTGTGGTACAAAGAGGCTTACAGATTCAAATGAATGGCATAAATAACTAAGAAATCAGTTCAGATAATGCTTGTTTACAGGGACAAAAACTACGTTGACAAGTATGAATAAGCACAATCTGTTTTTAAAAAACCCAACCTTTTTGGTTTTTTACACACAAATGGATGTATCTGCTTTCCTTTGGCACTGGAAATTACAGACAAGATTCCATTTTATAGCAATTAAACTTCAAATAAAAATAACCTTTGGGTCATTTAAGTCGTACAGCCCCAGCACAGTAGCTTCACCTTGATTTAATTGCCACCATGTCTATATTCTAACCCTGGTGGAAATTCAGCCCCCAAAGCCTGAATTCAGCTTCCACCTGTGAAAATTTCACTTGGTAGGATTAACTGGATGCAAGAAGCTCAAGCAGCCATGAGGAATTAATGAGAGATACAGACATGTTTAATAAGAATCTCCCATTATTATCCAAGGTGGATGTGTACCTTTAAATGTTTTTTTATATGCATATACAAATTAGGTAAAAATGGACACGCATTACATATACTCAGCCAAACCAGACATCAAGTGAACAGTGAGAGCGCATGATTGCCATCTGTAGTATTTCTTCATTGTTGCAGAGGGATGTGTTAATCCCTACTCATTTCCATTACTAGAATAAATAAGATTACATTTAACAAATATGGTTTGTTCTTCTAGCACAGTAGTTCACTCTTTAGCCATTGCCAGGAGCAAACCCTTCAGTTTCACAAGAAATGCAGTATTATCAGTACAGTAGCAAGTGTGTTTTGACACCCTGTAAAATTCTAAAGAATGTGCAAGAAAAAAGTCTCAGAAGTAGCATTATCCAACTTCTCATTTCTTGTTCATGGTATTTGACTTTACAGAACCTGAAGCTTTGATTACTTTCAAAAGTTTTTATAGGTTTTCTGCCAGTAACCAACAGGGGTGTAACAATAATCACACAGTATTGTTCCTGAGGCATGAAAAACTAGGATTCTTTTCTTTGAAGAACTACAATCAATTAGGACTACATAAAAATTAAATACCAAGGCATCAGGGCAAGTAATAGCACATCAATCCTCTACCACAACAGGAAGCGGTTTTCCATCTTGCAACAAAGGAATCAAATGGAAAAGAACCTAAAATTTATAGACTTCATAGATTTTGTTCCTTCTCTCTCTCCGTGGTAAGAAGCCAATTAACATTTTACTTTGCTCTGCAAGCAGGATCAGTGCAGATGGTTTTGCTGAGATGGAATAAAGTAAATGGTTGTCTCATTTTTGCATTGTTCCCCTGAAGAGTGGACGTTGTATTGTCTCTGGTACCTGGATTGAATCCAAGCTGGACCGGACACTTGCAAAATGTTTCCCCCCCACACATTATTTGGGCATGTCTCAAACAGAGATTAATCTTGTTCTGCTAAGTGTATTCTTAAGCATAATAGAAAAAAAGACAAATTTGACTACAGCAAATTTTGTGATGAAAAGGAATCACAGTATATAACAGCAAGTCTTCCCAGAAGACAGTCTTTTCTACACATCCAAAAAGAACTAGCTGTTTGAATTTTAGATTAGGTGATACAACATTTTAAAAAATATTTCAAAAGCACAGCACGTTAAAACAACTTCCATTACACTTTGTGGAATAACAGTACCAACAACCTCTATGTGAAATCGTTACAAGCTACTCAAATGCAGTCGCTCAAAATGAAAAAAAAATACAGTATATGTAAAGCATATATACATGCTGCTACCAAGGAAAGAAAGCAGTGAAGTAGCAACTTTTTATACACAAGCTTCGCTGAGAATCTTCCTCTTTAAAGTAGCCCAAAAATTAACTTGCACTTAAGATTTATCTTCAAGTGAAAAGACTTACAAAAACACCCATATCTTATAATAAGACCTCTTGGTCTTTTTATTCTGAGCTTGCATATTTTCATGCAAACTGATTTACTGGAGATACAGTACTGCAAGTTACTACTTAAGAGTGATTTTTCTTTTTGCAAAACATGAATATAAACCTCTGTCTTCACACAAGGCATATGCACCTACAGCCCTGGCTTACAGAGTTATGTAATTATGTGTGCAGTAAGAACTACCAAATGAAACATCTTACAAGTACTGAAATAGTGGAAACAAAATGAAATTACTATCAGTCCACACAACCGCAAGGTTGCATTGTACTGCATACTGACCAAGTGCCCCCAAAATGCAAAGAAATTACAAGGAAGTTCAAAATAGGATATTAAAACTGTTTCTTTCAGTGAAGACCAACCAGTCCCTTTGTGTACACATTTAGTTTTATTGTAACAAAGCAACTTGTACACTTTAACGTTTAAAACTGAGCATCTTTCTTTCCTTTCCAGTGAAACAAAAAAAAAAAAAAAAAAAAAAAAAGAATTTAAAAATAAACAAGAACAAAATTACAATAGAGAATGTCAATTCCAAATAAGATCCTACAGGTTCTGCTGATTCTCCATCAAGTGGCAGGGCTCAAAGTCATCATTAGGAGAAGATTTTATTTTAAAAGTGTCATCTTAAACTGCAAGGATGTTTGTTAAACATCACAATTAAACATGCCAAAGGAGAAGAAGCCATGTTGTCAAAATGCCCACTTAACCCACCCAAACATCTGAAACCCACCCCCGCTGACCTTCTATAACCCCATTTTTATTTATTTATTTTTTTTAAGTTTTTTTTCCTTTTTTTTAAACAAGAGAAAGTAGACAGATACATGTTGGTAAATGCTAACTGTCCATATTCACATAGAGACACAGTGTAATCTCTGAGCCCAATATACAGAGAAAGAAGGAAAAAAGCTAGATTCTATGCACTACTACACAGGGGCCTAGCACTCTTCAGCTTCCAGCAGAGTGAAGGGAGCAGAAGGTTTTCTTTTTTCCCACAGAACATGGTGTGTTGATTCCATAAACAGTTTTTGTTTTGAGACAAAAAGGGATAAAAATGAACTTGAAACAGAAACCGGTAGATTCTTTTCCACTGTATTCTGCTCAAGGTTATTTCCCCCAAAATAAATTGTGAACCATGGTGTAGAGGAGAGAAAAAGAGACCTCAAGAGAACAAGGCGACTGAGCACAAGAAAAAAAAGACAGCAACTTGCTCCCAGGGACTGGAGAAAAATTAAAAAGGTAAAAAGGGGGTTTGGAATCCATCAGTGTTCAATTAGTCATCTTCTCCTTCATCCTCCTGTTGAAAGATAAGCAACAGTTAAAAAAACCCCAAAAACTAATCACTAAACTTCAGATAGCACAAACTTTCAAGTGCAATAACCTCAATTGTTTTACTGCCCTGCAGACTACAACCCTACAGTGTTACTCAGCGCACACTGTATGACCGTTACTCTTTCCCTCTTCACTAGAGAGTAGTAACACTTCCCAAAAGTACCTGTCTACACAGAACTCAGTTATTAACTGATATCCCAATGAAAAAAGTTCAGGTTTGAGTAACTACTCTGACTTAGAATCACTAGATTGACATAATTTTATCATTTAGCAATTGAAGGGATCATGTTTTTTCCCTCCCCTTGATTAAACTCTGAAGAGCAAAATGCTTCAACTTTCAGATGCTGAACTCTAGGTTACCCATTAGAGCTCAGTACTCTGTGCCCACAGCTGCCCTAACTCAGTACAAGTAGATTTTTGCTGCTGAAATCCAGACACACCACGCGCAATTACCAGAAACAAAGACATTCTGAACTTTAAGTTACCAACAGCCTGAACACTGTCCCTGGAACCCCACTTGCTACTAAAGAAAATTTATAATTCCTGAACCCAGAATCTTAGTTAAGCTGGCAATAGGATGACCATGAGCCAGCACTGTGCCCTTGTGGCCAGGAAGGCCAATGGTACCTGGGGTGGGTTAGAAGGGGGTGGTCAGTAGGTCAGAGATGTTCTCCTGCGCCTCTACTCTGCCCTAGTGAGACCACACCTGGAATATTGTGTCCAGTTGTGGCCCCTCAGTTCCAGCAGGACAGGGAACTGCTGGAGAGAGTCCAGCGCAGGGCAACAAAGATGCTGAAGGGAGTGGAGCATCTCCCGTGTGAGGAAAGGCTGAGGGAGCTGGGGCTCTGGAGCTTGGAGGAGACTGAGGGGTGACCTCGTTATGTTTACAGATATATAAAGGGTGAGTGTCAGGAGGATGGAGCCAGGCTCTTCTCGGTGATAACCAATGATAGGACAAGGGGTAATGGGTTCGAACTGGAACACGAGAGGTTCCACTTAAAATTGAGAAGAAACTTCTCAGTAAGGGTGACAGGACACTGGAACAGGCTGCCCAGGGGGGTTGTGGAGTCTCCTACTCTGGAGACATTCAAACCCGCCTGGACGCCTTCCTGTGTAACCTCATCTGGGTGTTCCTGCTCCGGCAGGGGGATTGGACTGGATGATCTTTTGAGGTCCCTTCCAATCCCTGACATTCTGTGATTCTGTGAATACACAGAAATAAGCCAACAGGTGTGAGGATGACAGAACCTGGTGCATCAACAAAAGCTATTTACAAGTAAAGTCTTGCTAGAATGCTAATTAAATAAGAATTTTGTTATGGCAATATCCTAGTTCTTCTAGAGCACTTCCCTTACAAACTTACTAAAACTACTTATTTGCACTGTCTCTCATATACACAAACATACTTTACTACGCCAAGACCACTCTACAAGTTAAGCTAGTAAGGGTTCCGCTTCTCCCCTCTAAACTCCCTGTCAGTTACTGTACAGAGAAGAACTATTTTACCTTTGTAACAACGGCTCAGTGTTCCTACAAGCTCGCTCTTATACATTTCCTTTGATTTCATACACCAGAGATGGAAGGGGCAAGATTACTCACCTCTCCTTCCTCTCCCTCATCATCATCTTCATCTTCCTCCCCCTCATCTTCATCTCCTTCTTCATCAATATCCTCCAATCCTTCTTCCTCTTCATCATCATCATCATCCTCCTCTCCCTCCCCTTCTTCATCATCCATATCAGGAACCTTAAAGACACACACGCAACATTAACTACAGTGATCGAATTCACTTTCACTTGCACAGCACTATCATGGTACAGATCAACACCTTGGGGCTGTACTTACCAAGTAGTACTGTAGCGGATTTGGCCAGATATCATCCTTGATGACTTCTCCTAGTTCATCAGCCCCTGCATCAGAGTGGTCAGTGAACCAGGTAAAGAAACTTTCTGGCTCTTCATGCTGCCTCTTCCTACTGGCTTTGTTCTGTGTCTGGCTTGAACGTTTTGTCAGGTCCTGAAAAAAAGAGAAGTTCCCTGAAGAAGTGATCTTTACATGGCTTTTTTTTTTTTTAATAAGCACCATTTAAAAATTTACTTGTCTGAACAACCACAAGAAGTCACTTATTACTCTCTCTTTAAAGGACAAGTCTTCAAGAAACATTTGGAACCCAAACAACTCACAGGAAAAGACACCATACATCCACGTGCATTTCTCCTGAACATGAGGAAACAATACAACCGCCTGTTTCTTTTAATGACCTCCACTGAAATACTGAAAATTCACTGATCTTGTATTTGATTTATGCTTCCCTATCACAGGAAGGCCTAAGTATGACAAGTGTTGAACGATATACTGAAAACTTCTCACAACAGCTGAACGCTACTCAGAGCAGCCGTAATTATACCTGAATTCTACAACTGCTGCATAAACACAATTTAAGAAGCACTCAGTCTCTACACCTCTAAGCTCTGTCTTTAACTTTAGATGATGAACTGCCTAGCCTTCTTATCCTAAGATTTCCTGCTTTCAAGTCTTCAGGCCGTTCTTTGTCACAAGTAGTAAAAATCTACACACACTGCTAAAACATAGTCACAAGAACATACGAGTCCTGTGCCTACCACCTTACCCCAGAAGTTTAGTAAGTTTGCAACAGTATTTGCTAAGTCTCAAAATTACTATCTGCTATTTAAATCCATGCTTTCTTCGATTATAGGGTAATTCCAAACCTTTAGTATTTGCTTGCTTGATAGAATCATGACATTGATAGGTTTAGGCTGTTTGATGTAACTGCAACCTCAGTCCTACTTTTAAATACTTGTTTCAAAATCTTCAGGGTAACATGGATGCGCTCCCAACTTTTACAGAAGGTAACTACAGCAAATTAATTATGTTTGAGTACTGTCTGGATGAAAGACGCACCCACATTATTGCGTGGCTGCAACTTCTCCAAAGATGCGCTGCCTGGAAATGAAGTTGAAGGAATAAAGAAAAGAAACCAACCAGCAAAATCACACACGCCTAATAAGAAATCCCCAAACCCCGCTGTCCTCAGAGCTCCTAATTTAACAGCTATCTTAAGAAAACAACAGAACACAGACTCTAGATCCACTACAAAGAGAGAGGAGCTAATGCACTTGTTAATACTTCCATCTGGTCTACTTGTACTTTCACTGTGTTACTGGTGATGCTCAACCGAGCAAGAGAAGTGACTACAGATCTCCATGTAAACATGGTATTCCAAGCCCTGCAAGATGGGCATGAGCTATGGATCTAGAAAAGTTGAAAGAGGATTGAGAGGAAAAGAGAAAACTGCTTCAATATTTTTTTTAAAAAGGCGAAAATAATGTAATTAAAGTGATGGTATCACACAGAGGAGCAATCATCTCTCCCAGATGCACAGACACATACCTTCCCAGATTTCCATTTGATCTCGGTTGATTTTGAAGATGGGTCTCCGCTTTCATTGAGGTGAAACTCTTTGGAGAGAACTTTATTTTCAAAGTACGGATTCTCATCAAAATACTGCAGAGTTGAAAGCAAAGAGTTAGAACTCACATAATGTAAAGACACGTGCCAATTAAAACCTGGTACTAAATGGAAAACTGAAGACATTAAGTTACAAACAACCCAATACGCAATTAGATTCAAAAAAACTCAGAAAAACCACAAGTGAAGGAATTAAAGTACTTACAAAATCTATTCTGTAACCTGATTTGATGTCTTCAAATTCTGTCACTTCAACTCTGGTCAAATAATGCAGTGCTTCCTCATCTTCTTCTCCCAGCAGTGCAGATACTAAGACAGAATTAGAAATCCCACATCAAAGCTATGAAATATGTCTCATGCAGATGAAATACAGGTAGCTGATAGCAAGTAAGATTTGAGAAACAACATATCTGTCCAAGCCAGCTTCTCACAGACCATTTTTGTTGAGTTACCTGCCAGACTATTAGCATTTGTGTGATTTGCATTTGCTGAAGTGAAAACACTACATTTGCTTGTGTTGTAGTTCAACATTAGAAAGCAGCAAAAGCTACCTGTGTACAACTACCCTTCTCCCTGATACACGTTTTCACACATGCAGTTTGCCCAATCCAAGGAGTCTACAAGCTCGTTTTGTCCTCTCAGAAGGCCTGTTGTCAAGAATCCTAAGGAGTTCACCTCCAAGTAACAGAAAACCTCAAACAAACTAGAATACTTTTTCTTTAAAGGGTCCAATTAACTAAGAAAAGTGGAAAACATGTTATTTAAAATGGAGAAAGAAAATCAACATGGGATTTTAGTGAACAAGATGTTCCTTTGGTCAACAAATACAAGAAATAAAAAGCTTATAAAATGGACTTGAGGAGACTGAGGGGTGACCTCATTCATGTTTACAGCTATCTAAAGGGTGAGTGTCAGGAGGATGGAGCCAGGCTCTTCTCGGTGACAACCAATGGTAGGACAAGGGGTAATGGGTTCAAACTGGAACACAAAAGGTTCCACTTAAATATGAGAAGAAACTTCTTCCCGGTGAGGGTGGCAGAGCCTGGCCCAGGCTGCCCAGGGGGGTTGTGGAGTCTCCTTCTGTGCAGACATTCCAACCCGCCTGGACACCTTCCTGTGTAACCTCATCTGGGTGTTCCTGCTCCATGGGGGGATTGCACTGGGTGAGCTTTCCAGGTCCCTTCCAACCCCTGACATTCTGTGACAAAAAGGAAGTGTTTGCATGTGAAGCAGGCTTCCGTTCAAACATATACCCAGCAACAATTCCAGAAAACCCTCAGATCTACAAGACACATAATAAGCGAGCAAACACGGAAAATACAGAAAAAAAAGAGAGGGCTATAACGAACATACCTTGTGGGTGGTTGACAAATGTTGTTACCCAGAAATTCGGGATTTTGGCGATCAATTCTGACCTCTTCTGGAAGAATGGTTGGCGGAGTTTGTTGTATTTCTGTTCTACTTTCAAAATTTCCTCACTGGCTTGTTCATTCAGTCTGTAATAGAAAGCGCCACATTAACCACTGAAGAGAGAACTGCAATTTCAAGACACATCATCAGTAGTTACCTAAAACAGGTTCTGATGAGACTAGTCTGCCATATTCAACAATTAAGGTATATTAAAGAAAAAACCGAGACCCAAACTTGTGACAACTACTAAGAAACACACTACCAGAAGCAATCTTGCTGGTCTTAACAAAACGTTCTTAACACATTGTATGTTTTGCAGCAGTACACGAGGGACAGACCCTTATTTACGCAAAGCAAAGTACTATTTTACCCCTCAAACATTTTGTCTGCAAAACACCTGAAGATGCATAATACGTAACACTGTCACTTGCTCTTTATAACTTTTGGACAGGCAAGCAAGCTACAGCAGGGCAATCTCGTAACCCACACAACCCAAATCTGAAGACGTAACATTTAATTAGTTTTGTAAAAAGGTAGAGCCCTGATACCGCACACAACACGTGGCCAGAGCCTCAGCAGTCACCTGCAGACTTCACAGGACAGTGTGCATGGAGATAAAATCCAGGCAAATACTGACCCAGAGCCCACAGAGAGTTTTTAGATAAGAAACTAATGTTGTCAGTCACACCTACATATTATTCTACAAGCACATTAATATATAATTTTAAAAATTATTACAAAAGCTGACTTGTCAACCAAGTTTTTGTTCTGCTCACAGACAGGAAAATCCTTTTGCAAAACAGCATACACATTAACTTGAAAAAAACAATAAGTCATCAACTTCTCTTATCACAACTAGCACAATTAATTTAAAATTTTAAACTCAAGTTCTACCTTTTTAATTATACACAATTAATAAGAAACCAAGATACTGCTTCAATTTCTTTTATCATACACTAATAAGTCTCAAGTCAGAACACAAGTGGATCTTGGTGGAGTTTAAAGAGAGTGAGAACTGCTACTAGTGCGTCCTTTGCTAAATATTTTTGTTTTTGAAGTTACATTTTCACCTCTGCCCAAACATTTTAAAAGTTTGTTCGTGTTTACCTGTCTATTTCATTCTGTACTTCATCAATGTGTTCAATTGCTTCCTGTTGCTCTTTTTCTGAAAAACAAACAAAAAGGCATCAAAATCCCTTCATTCTCAAATCCCCTGGGGTTTTCGCTTAAGATCTTTTCTAGTCTTCTACTTCAGAAGTACACAGATGTTTCTATAAGATGTTGTGTCACTAGGCCTTAAAGCTTCAGCTGATTCCCGAGTGTACTATGGCTGAAGTGCAGAAAAGTTTGACAAAACGGCACTCAAAGTGAGTTTACCTTTAGAAATCACAGTTCTCATTCCCCTATACAGTTTAATGAGTCGATTTAAATGCTAACTCAATCATGATAGGAGGTTACTAACAATTTAATGAAAGAGTTGTAAGCCACATCTGCTAAGACCAACACATTGGAAGGAACGTCAAATGATGTAGAGGACAGAAATACCGATACAAGCAGCGTAACGGGGAACGCGCCACCTTCTAAAAACCGAAAAGAACGTTTGAAAGGGCGGTTACGAGCATGAAAAGCTTTCAAGTCGCCGTTTGGCAGATAATTTCTAATCGGAACTTTCCCTCGTCCGAGTCTGAGCGCGGTCTCGGTTCCGGCGGGCTGGTTACCTATCGCGCCAGGCGATGAATGAACGGCCGCGGGAAGCGGCTGGGCAGTGCCGCACGCTCACCGCTCCCCCGCCGAGCTTCCCGTGCGGCTCAGCCCGCGTTCGGGGACAGCTTTCCCCGCGGCCGGACGCGCTGTCCCACTCCCACGGCAGAGAGGCGAGCGGGTACGGAAAGCACGTGTGCGAGCGGAGCTGGCAGCGGGCGCAGCACCGCGGGGCGCGACGGAGGGAAGGAGGGAGGGGAGCGCTGTGCCCTTCCCGCGGCGGCGTCCGGGAGGAAACCCACGGCGCGGCGACCTTTAAAAATCCCGGGGCTGCCGCGATCGCACGTGGGGCCGGCGCGGGCGGCTCCATCGCCGCCCCAGCACCGCGTGGCTTCCCCGGGCGGGCGGGCCCCGCTCCATCCCCGCGCGGCGGGGCAGCACCACGCGGCCGCGGCGGCGCCGAGAGCAGGAGGCGGCGAAGCATCATGGCGGCGGCGGAGCACAATGAGGCTCCGCGGATGCTGCTCCGGGAGGGGGGTGGGGGGGGTCCCGCTGCTCCGCCAAGGCCGCAGCGCCCCCCGCCCGGCCCCGCCTGCGCCCGTGGGGAAGGAGGCCGGGCCGGGGAGCGGAGACAAAAGGGCGCTAACATGGCCTCCTCCTGCTGCCGCTGGGGCCTGCACATCCGCCCGGCCGACCCCGCGCTCTTCCCGCCTCCGGCCCGGCCGCGGCCCGTGTGGCTGGGGAAAATGGCGGTCGGTGCGGCGCGGTGCGAGGCGGAGGCCGCGGCGGCTGCCGCCATTCCCTTCCCGCCCCCGGCGCGGCCTCACCTGAGGTCTCGTCGGCCCCATCGTGGTTGGAGTTCAGCTCCTTCTTACTGACTTTGGCCGCCGGCGCCGACATGTTGGTGGCTGCGGAGCGGAGCGCGGAGGGAGGGGGGCTGTAACGGGACTGAGCGGAGGGGGGGGGGGCGGGCACAGACTCCTCCTGCTGCTGCTGCTGCTGCCGCTGCTGCCACCGCCGCTCTGGCTCCCTCCGCCGTCGGGGCGCTCCCGCCTCCTCCGCCCGGACCTGCGGCTGCCGGATAACAGGGGGCGGCAGCGGCGCTCGCACTGCCTCACGCTCCCCACAGCCAGAATCACCACCGCCGCCTCCTCCTGCTGCTGCTGGCGAGGGGCGGGCAGCGCGGCGCGCATGCGCAGCACCCCCCCCCTCCGGGGCACAGGGGGGACGGCGGCCGCAGCGCGCAGGCGCACTAAGCCCCCCTCCCTGGCGCCGGGCGGCGAGCGGCAAAGCGCGCAGGCGCGCCTCGTTCCCCTCCTTGAGAGCGGGTGAGCGCGCCCCTCTGCGCAGGCGCCGGCACCGCCTCCTCGCCGCGGGCGGCTCGCGCGCAGCCGCAGAGGGGCCCCTCGCCAGCCCCGCCCCCGCCGACCACCCCACGCTGGGCGCCCATTGGCCGCGCGTTGCGCCCTCGCGGGGAGCGGGGGACGGCCCTCGGCGCGAGAGGCGGGAGAAGGGCGGGGGGGAGCAGGGCGGCGGCGCGCGCAGGTGTGCCCGTCGGTCGGAGCGCGCATGCGCCCGCGCGCAGCGGCCGTTGCCTGGCGCACGTGGCCGCGCGCGGCTCTCGAGGCTCGCGGGCGCCCTCGCCGCCTCCCCCGCCCTGTGTGGCGAGCGCGTCAGGGGCCGGTTCGGCCCCGCTCCCCGCCTGCGGAAACGAGGTGGGGCATTTTGGGACCAGCGACCCCCAAGTGATCCCCAAAGGGACAGCCACTGCCTGAGGCGGCGCTGCCTGTGTGGAGGTGAGGTGGTGTTTCCACCCTGCCTTGCTCTGGGGACGTGGCGGCCCCATCTCGCTGCACTGCCTCCCATAGCTGGAACATGACCCAGTGCAGAAACTTCACATTACATTCTGATGGCACAGAGGCCCTGTCAGTCACATCCAGCCCACTCGGCTAATGTGGGAATACGACTCCAGAAGGTCACGGAGCCCAGGCGGCTGCCAGCACACCTGCCACTGCCCCCAGAGCAAGCAGACTTTAAATAACCCTTTTTGTCCCTTTCCTGTCCACCTGTCATGGACGGGCTCATTGCAGCTTCACAGCTACAGCTAGTACTGTCTAACTCTTAAAGGAACAGCCAAACTGTTCTTTTATATCAAAATATACAATATATCATTCAGAGATTAATATTACAATGCAGGTCAGGCTAAGAAGCGCAGCTTCGATGAAGTAGGAACTTGCCTTTTGTACTTGCTTTCCAGTTACATATGTTCTCTCTGCTTGCTTCTTGTTTCCTCTTCAGGTTGCCCTTCCAATGGATTTACTCAGCAAGGTCTGAATTGGTTCCTGCCTCCTCAGAGATCTTACTATAGTTTTCTGATTCCCGCTCCCACCTGTTGGTTCCCAATCCCAATTGCTTTTTTCTTTTGTATTCCCAGCTGTCACTTCCTACCCGCTACATCCTTGGCACCATTGCCACCCACAACTGCGGCGGCATGTCCACAATTTCTATTGTGCTTCCCCGTGCAAACAGGAGCGAGGAGCTGCCGTCTGTTAGTCCTCTGCTTTCGCTTACATCAACCAGCTCTCGTAACTGCTTGGCACAAAAGGTAAGCAAAATGTTGCGAGTTTATAAATGCAAGATTATCAAATCCTTCCCAAGAGGGATGGCTGGAGGCCTTCCTGAGGTAACTTCTCTCATACTCCATATGCATCTCCCAAGATCAATTAATCTGGCCACCTTCACGTTCAGACAAGGTAAGCTCATGCACATGGTGTCGTTTTCTTCCTTCTGTTTCCCTTGTCTCTTTCCTATGCAGTTGTAGCAGCTTGGTGTTTTTCTTCTTTCTCAGTTCTTTAATGGAACAGTAACATTTTTTCCTGAACTATACTGTCCAAGTAGCTGTGCTGCCTATATCACAAATACCTCTTTTCCCTCTGTATTACAGAGTTAGAATTTGTGCTTTGGTTTGAACTTCAGGCTGCACGGTTCAAGTTTCAAAACTATACTGTATGTGGCATCTTTCAAACTCAGCACGAGTACTCTGGTATTGACAAATAAGGGAGTGGGATTTTTGCAGCCTTCTGGATGGCAATGAATTTTGCCAAACAAATGAAGAAAATTTGTGTTAGCTTTCCTTTATGTATATTTGGATATACAGGGGGTTGGGCAGGAACTGATAATGATTAATGACCATACAAGTTACATAGTGTAGCAGTAACTGAATGTTTTTCTTAAGAACTGAATAAGCAGTGCCTCTTTGTAAAGATAATCTCATATTTGCTCCTTGATGTAAAAGTTAAGATCTTCCAATATTTCTTTCCATAGTTAGGTATGTTACAGAAACATAATTGGTCATCACACATAGTTTCTGGAATGTCCAGTTAGCTGTAAAATTTAAGCACAAACCCCGAATTTGTCAAGTGAAATCAGAAAATGTGTTAAATCCTCTCAAATACAATGTAATGATGTGTGAAAAAGAAAGAAGAGTACATTTCCTGCCAAGTATTTCTGCAACACAAAATGGGCATACATAAAATCATGCAAGTCAAGATAATCACTAGCAACTTATGTTTTTATAGCCTTCCATCCCCCAAAATCCCACAGCCTTTACAGAAATTATTGTAGAGAACTATAAAACCAGGATCATTTTACCGCTGCTGAAACGCAATGAGCTGCTGCTTAACAATTGTACATCTATGCTGGGAGCCTGGTGTTCCACGAGGAACTTGCAGACTTGGGCTCTGTATTAGAAGCAAAGATCCCCCTTGGAGTGCAAGACAAAACTTTTTAGAGTATATGAAAGCTTTTAAATTACTGAGTACACCAGGGAGTTGAAGGCTATACAACATCTCAAGCACACATAAGCTTGTACGTGATAGTAAAGTCCAGCTGGCGTATCAGTGCTTACTCTGAGCAGCCGGCACAGACACACCGGCTGGTTTGCTGTGTGTAATCAGTCTGACAGCCCCCAGGAACTGCTGAGTCCCCGTGACCCTAGAAAGAGAGTTTGGCATGTATATTAAACAGTCAGATACCTCCCCCTTCAACTGTTTGTCCATCTCCGCTAGTCACAGACCTTCCCAGTCAAGAACGGAATGGTTAGATAATGACGGAAGAATCTTCCACGTGCCCTCGCAGATGTTGCAGTTGAAACCCTGGGATGAAAGTATTTCTGGGCTGATAACTGCCTTTGAAGCAGGGTGGTGGTTCAGTAACACAGATGACAGGGAGTGAGTAATAGTACGTAGTTGAACAAATCCAGTGATTCTATTTGGATTTTTGGGGTGTAAAGTTTCCATTTCACAGTTGCTAAACCTGATTTTTTTTTTTTCCTATATTGACCTTTCTTAACTTACCAGAGCGTTTGCTTGTAATATATGAAGAGCTGCATGGTCCTGTAACACTTCCCAGGTACTAGAGACAAAGAGGCAGTCAAAATGTTCTTTAAAATCTGAAATGAAATTCAAAGTCAATAAAACTTCAGGTACTTCTGAATGTGAGCCATAAGCTTTTCAGATATATGGGTGCTTAAGAATGTTTTGCTCCTATTCTTCTCATAAGGTGTGCAGTTGTGAATTTTGTAGGGAGCTGAGCTGGTCTGTGCCTTCCAGAATAAGAGTGGAGGAGGTTTATTGGAAAATTCTCTTTAGGTTACATTCTGCATTGTGAAATTAAGAGTCCCTGTCCAAAGAGACATTGGATTGGAGGGGTTTCCTGCCCTTCTTGACTTTTATTCGGCTTTTATATCTCAGACATTTATGCTGTCCTGTTCCTTGGCTTAGCTAGAGCCCTGTGGCTGTTAAATACTAATCGACTGTGCTGACACATATATAGATGCTGTTATAAATCCAGCACTACCAAACTGTTGTTTCTAAAAGCAAAAATTAAATATTAACTTGTCCAGATGTGTTACTACCACTTCCAGATGTGAATATCCATCTCCTGCCTGAGGAGTTCACAGTCCAAGATGGGATCTGAAATGAACAAAAATTTTGTTTGCAAACATGTATTGGCACATGCAGAAGTGTCTCTGCACTATCTCCAACACCTGCAGGGTGTTACAAGGGAAGACATTTAGATTTCATTAGTGCGTTCACACCAGTGGGTGTTCAAAAGCTCTCTGTAGGGATACAAAATTATTAGTTTTGCAGGCTAGCATTAGAGCCAATCCATCCTGCACTGAAGCAATGGAAGTCTTCAGCCAAGCTTTTATAGAAAACATCTGAAAACCACGATGTTTATTTGAAATCATCTAGTGATTAAGTGATATATGTTGTACTTGGCTTTGTGTTTACTTTTGAGGCTTTATTTTACTACATACACTCCTGTGTAATGAAAGCCCTAAGCAGAAGTTGGAAAAACTGACCACTTACAAGAAGTGTTCCTGGGTACAATGATCAATCACAAATAGAGACACTTTCAAACCGGAACACTGCAGTATTTATACTGGGAGTTATTCTGCACTAGCTGTGCCAACCAGATTTTTATGTAGAAGGTCCTGAAATGATTCACAGAGGAAGTAGCTACTCGTCTTCGCTTTCCTTCAGTGGTGCTCTGTCTGA
Source organism: Columba livia (assembly GCF_036013475.1). Classification (NCBI taxonomy): domain Eukaryota; kingdom Metazoa; phylum Chordata; class Aves; order Columbiformes; family Columbidae; genus Columba; species Columba livia. The sequence goes on from NC_088620.1 coordinate 5,651,218, forward strand.
AGAAAGGCTGTAATTTCCCCACGGGAGGGCAGAAGCTCTAGTGCTAGAGTCTGTCTAATGAGACACAATAGATACGGATAAAAATTCATGGAAGTTACAGTATTATAAATGTAAATGAATGCTGAATTGAAGTTTTAGGATAACTAAGCAGTAGGGGTAGAACACTGTTGAGGACTACGAAGAACTACTTTGTGCTTCTGTGGGTTCTCCTGCAAATAGACTTTCAACTGATCCTTTCCCTCCGCTCCCCTCATGGGAAAATTAAAAGGGACAAACTTTTCTACAACAAGAATTTATAAACTTTTGCTTTCCAGGATTTGAACTCTGGCCAATTCCTGAAACGCATAATTATCATCTCCTCAGTCCTACAGCGGGAAAACTCATTGTTGAATCCTAAACAAAGCTGAGTAACACTTTAAGATTTGGTCCCTCAGGAATAACAGTAGACACTAAAATTTTACACTATCTGTATTCCACCTTGTTACCAAGTGGCAGCTGGTTTTGTGGGAATCATTAAAAACTTCCCTTGTTATGCAGAGCACTATTGATACTTGAACTCTCAGGGCGAGTAACCTCTGTTTCTATTCACAAGATACCAGATTAACATAAACATATGTGACGTTGCTCAGTGAAAAGCGAGTACGGTATTTACAATTCTGTAGTTTCAAGTTGGCATTATTCAAACATTTGCAGTCTTGTGTAGGAGTATAATGACAGAAAAGGTGAAACAAAAAAGAAGAAAATACGTAGGGATCTGTCATATACAGGTTTTGTTACAATAACTCATCATACACATTATTCTTTTTCATCTGAGAATGTCAAAGCTCATTCAAAAATCAAGTTAAATATAAAAAGCTCTGTGAGGAAAGTAAGTCTTTTAATGGTAGGTTAACGGAATGCCAGAGTTATTCAGTTATTCCTCATTAGAGCCAGAGACAGAACTCAGGAATAGAACTAGTCTCCAGCTTTGGCTACATAAAATCCTGCAGGAGTTGCCAACAATGAAGATCTGTGAGTGGAATTTGGTTAATTGTGTCAGTCTGTAGGAACGCTTATTATTTTTTGGTATTACAATAGCTCTGAGAGTCCTGAGTGTTCTGCGACGGTGATCCCTTTGCACAAGGTGCTATCTGAACACAAAGCAAAGAGGTGCTTCTGACTTGGAAGAATGTGAAGTCTTTCAGGATGTAGTTTGACAAACTATTTTTTTGGTAGAAGTTCCTACTTACACATTCCCCACCACACATTCCTCCCCTCTTCCCCTTCACGCTGTCCCTGAATTATGCCAGTGTAGTATTTTTTGTGTAGTTTTTTTTTGGTGTTAAATTGAATCAAGAAACTGATTTCAATTAGAATTAGTCCCCATAAAAACCATTTATTTTAAATTCAGACTAGTACTCTGATCTGGTTCCCTGCTGCAGATGCATGAACAATGTTACAAGAAAGAGGGTCCCTTGAAGGCAGGAATGGACAAGGAAAGGGTAAGGACAGGTTGTGTAAGTCTTGCTTACTTAGAAGGGCGTCTGTCAAACTGTGACCTTAACTTCGCCTAACCAGGACAAGGTTGTGATTGTAACCGGTGTGAAAAAACAGAAATATTTATTTAAAGTTTTATTTAAATTAACACAAGTGGTATATATCAATAAACACAATAGCTACTCTGCCACCTCAGGTGATACTGTAGAAGTTTTCAGAGTAGAATTTGAGATCATTGACAAAAAGTCATCCTTCCCCTTTCAGATTCAAAAATAGCATCTCTCAGAAACACACAGAGGAAATAATCTTTAAACTCCGTGTTTGCTTTTGCAGTGGTATGACTAGAAAATAATTTCATCTGCTTTTACAAAAGGGGGAATGTAAAACAAAGTAGAAACCATTTCCCTCCCACCACAGTCGTACATCTATTATCTGACTCACCACTTGTGGGACTCCTTCTGGCAGTACTGGTTTTATTGCACTGAAAATTCAAGCATGTGAAAACGTTCTCTATTTTCAGGTTACTTTGTTCACTGTTTCGTTCAGGTCAGTATTCCTTCCTTTAGAGGTTTGGAACTCAACATTCAGCAAGCGCTGGATATTGCTGTTCTTAAGCCTTGTGAGAAGGACCAGCACAGTGGAAAAGAAGGGGGGAGGGAAGGAGAAAGGAAAGGGGAGGAGAGTCCCTATCTGATGGGAGACTCCAGACTAGGGAAATTTTCCTGACATCCATTCAGTCTCCAGCAGGGTCTCCTTCAAGGGCTTTTACTGAGATCCAAAGGGCCTTGCAATTCACAGAGGCATTTACATGCAGCGTGTCCCTCTGGGAGCTGAGGTAGAACTGTACTCCTGGATAATAATAACAAAGAATACTACCAGACTCCCATTGAAATGTCAACCAGGCACTACTGTTGTAGAGAGTAACAAAGAGATGCTAATATAATTAATTATGAAGCCTCAGTACCCTCATTAACACATCTTTAGTGCCTCAATCTTTGAAAATCAGCTGTATAAAGTGACTGTCAGAGTTAATTCCTTATAAATTGCCTCCTGTCACATCTCAGCACTGCAGCAAGTTCTCTCAGGCCTTGTTGATGCTAAGAAATGTGGTTGATTTTTTAAGTACTGATGCAGTTGTACTGGTGTTATTAAAGGTATAATCTGTTGCATAAGCAGGAGTTTGTCAGGCTAGAAGAGAACAAAATAGAAATGCCTTTAGTCAACCCAGCTTCTACAGCTGGTAGCATAAATAGGAAAAGATTCAGTGAATGAAATGGAAAACTAAGGACAGAAGAAGAACAGGAATTAAAGGTGTCACGTAATTTGGCATTCAGAGGTTTCCAGACCTTTTTCTAAATTTGAGGATCGAAGGCAGTTTATAGCTCTCCCTCCCTCCTCCTCCTGCCTTTACGACAGCATTTCAGCTCCAGGCCTCATTCCAGCGCCTCCTCCCTCCCCACCACTCCCGCTTACAAATATATATTTCAATAGACTTAGGCTACATGGAGTTCCAAAACCAGCATGTAATTGGTGCCATTGTCTTTTACCCTTCTCCGCAGAGAGCCACAGTAATGCCTTCTTAAGCCCCATTTTGTCATGTTCTCACTAGTTTTTTTATTTGAAGTTAGACTTGTGTTGGAAACACTACACACACACTAAAGAAAAAGTTACACAGGCTGGCTCTATCAGTGGTTCATCCTGCTCTTTCTGACTACCAGACTGCTATCCTGTCGTTCTCCTAAAAGTTATAGAAGTGCCACTTTACAGAGGCGATAAAAAGTGATCATTACAAATCACCTGGCATTTTCTGCAGCAGTAGAAACACACTGACAGACCCATTTATCTATACAAGATTATTCTGCTTCCCTTAATCTTCCATGAGTGTTTGAGAAGCTGATAATATTTCTGTGGTGCATAATTTTGTAAAGTTATCTGTGTGTGTTTGCATAATACGCTCCAAGATCCTTTGGGATTCTTGTTATACTTGGGATAACAGACCAATCAAAATGGGATATTATTATTTTAATTTATTTTATTTATATTCAGAAGTGGCTTTCACACTAAGTGTAAGATGATTTTGCTGGTCTAGCTAAACTGACAATACACAAACCCTCTCAGTGGAGGTGGAGTTTATATCAAGAAAAGGAGCCCTTGCAAATCTGTTTTTCCTACTGTATTAGCTAACGTCACCGTAGGAGCATTATTTTATTCTCTTAAATTACACATCCATACCCCAGTAAAACTATGATTGTTCAGTGTTCATAGAAAGAATGTATTCTTATACATGTAAAGAACAGTAGCATGCTTAAAATTAAATAAATACATAGATTTCTGGAGAGTGATCAAGAGCTATCATGCAAATTCTCCTTGCTTTACATAGGTATAAATCTGATGGTACTGAGTGGAATGTAACTACTGACTTCTGAATGTCCTTTTTTGAAAGAACACTCCTGCAAAGGATAGCCAGTTCTATTCGTATGAGTAATACTTGTCCGCAATGCTTTTTGAGGTAGCCAGCTACCTACTATCAATTAAAATTCCAACAACTGTTTGAGATACTGTAGATATAACATGAGTTGATGAAGCGATGCACAGAACAGAAATAATTTTTAGCCATAAGTGGTCATTGACTATGGGATTCATTTAAGGGATCTCAGCATTTTCTTCCGTGTTGTCAGCACTGTGAAAAGTCAGCTACCTTGTAAGAGTGGCGTGCCAGATTGTGCTTTTATTTCTGAGATGAGATGGTGGGCATGCTGGTATCAACTCAGCGGGAACTAGAGGATGCTGAGTCTAAAAAGAGAGAGACGCTGCCAATCACCTCGCTGACAGCATCAAGCCCCTGTCCCAGCAGAGGCTCCCAGCTGCTGCCGCGTTCAGAGCGCTGTGACAGCCCGGAATTGGGACTCTGCGCCTTTCGCAGACACCTCTGTTGATATGTCATGGCTCTGGGCCCCGTGCCAGCTCTTACTTGCCACTCAAAACCCACCGGCACGGTGTCTTTGCGTCCCTGCAGTGGTAGCTTCCTGACGCCTGCCACAAAGCAAGCTTCCCCTGCGCGCCTTCCCGTTTTGGTTACGCCTGACTAAAATCTCTGTCTTGTTATCATTAAAGGAATGAATATGGGATAGGCAATACCTGTACAGTGCAAGAAATCATACCCATGATATTTAATAAGGACCCCCCCCAACTCTTAATTCTACAAAGCATGATAGATCTATGATTTTAATGGAGATGGATTCTTTTTATAACGTCCCGTCTCTAGGTGTAACAGAATTTTAGAAATAAGGCAAGATGTTTTCTGCCTAAATTGAAAGTATGGTTTTCAAAGCAGAAAGGGACATTTGGGAGGGGGGGACAGAGAAATCAGAGAAAACGCATGAGCCCTGGAGAAGCAATAGCTGGAAGATTCACACAGTCTGAGGTAACACCAAGGCCACACAAGGACCTGAAGCCTCATTAAGCTACTGAGCATCTGGGTGGCTACACAGACACCGTGTTCCCAACACCAAACACTTGTGGTGACCTTTACTTCCTGCGGATTTAGTGAACAGGTGAATACCTGATGTTTTAAAATCACAAATCTCTAGCAAAAAGAAATAAGATGTTACATTAGCAATACATCCACAAAATTTGTACCATACATGGTTGAAACACTGCTCTGCAATTACTTGCGTCCTGTTCTTTCTGCCATGAATTCCCAGCATGTTTCGCCAAGTCATCTAACCATTAAACCTGAAAGCTTCCCTGTCCAAAAATGGTACCAGCAGTTCCCTACCTTGCAGAGCTTTGGCAAGGGTAAAATAAATGCTTGTGGTATGTTCTGAGTATGAGTAGCATCATGGGCAACACCAACACGAAGAAGAAAAAGCAGCAATCAGCACTGCAGTGATAATAGCCACTTAGACTTGGACACCTCAAGCTACTAGCAGCCCTCCCCCAGTTATCCCTGATTTTACTTCACTTCCAATGTAGTGTTACTATGTCAAAACAGAAACATCTATATATGTGATACTGCCCTGACAGAAAGAAAAAGCAAGATGTGACTTACTGAAATACTGTTGATATCTTGAAACCCCAGCAAGCCAGAAATATTGCCATAAAAAGGATTAAACCGCAGTTAGAACAGTCACCTTGTGGAGCTCTTTGCTCCTTTCTAATCCTCAGGGAAGAAGTCCAAACTTGCACCACATTATGGGGAACATGTACAACATTTGCAGTAACTTTGCATATTACTTGCTGAAAAAAATGATACGTTTTTTATGTTTCACATATTCCAGTTTTCTTATCTCACTTCGCCATCTCAAACCCCAGAAACTTTTCTCCTTAAATTCCCTCTGAGAAGTTAAAGTTTTAACATTGCAGTCGCACTCAGCATTTTTATTATGGTAACAGACTGTATATAAATTCACACTTGTAATATTTACTTTACTATCAAACAGTAATATTCCTTGGCAGTTCTAATCATACCAATTAAAGATAATTTAGTGACAACTTAAGATGATCTATTTATAGATGATAAATCTTAGACATTAAGAACCTCTTTAAAAGCACTCTGCTATTTGGTTCAAATATTTTGCATCAGTTATTCAACACAAAGTAAATCGAGATTAAGAAAATCCCCCTACTTAATGCATTTAGCTATTTGCAGTAGAAAAACTCATCCAGCAGTGCTCGCTTTAAATAGGATTGTTGAATTTGAATAGAAAATATACTTGTTTCATTCATTAGGGGACAGATTATCGTGTCACTGTTTTGCAGCTTCAAGCGGGACAATGTGCTGGTCTCTTAAAACAGACGCGTTTCTCAGTAAGTGCTGTGCTAGGACTTCACCGCCAACAGCAGCAGAGCGCTGTTCTGTGATACAGTGGTCTAGATCTTGAATGAAGACTGTGAGGCACAATACCAAGCTTTTCCTCCAGAGAAGGGACTGGAATCCTGCTGTGACAAAACCAGTACATTGTTTCCGATGCTCTTCTGTCTTTTAAAGCTTCTTTGTAAATGGATGTTTAAAACAAGGTGGAAACAGAAAGCTGAATGAGAAATAAAAGATGGTAATGTAGTGTCAAACCCGTGGCTGCGGACACCTGGCTAACAAGGAGGTCTAGAGCTTTTGCTTTTGAGATGCTTCACCTGTGTTTAAATTAGTGGAAGAGGACAGCAGAGTATACTTTGTCATGAAGTGTTGTAATTCACGTCCTGACGTTTGAGTTGATAAAAAATAAGCCATACCACCAAAAAAAGGACATGAAAACAATACCCGTCTTGGTCACACCAGTGGTCCATCTAGCAGTGACCAAAAGAGAGGTGCCAGGAACCCACAGGAGAACTGGGCTGCAGAGAGCGCTCAGACCCGCATCCCGTCACTAAAAACCAGCCTCCTGCTGCCTGTCAGAGCTGCACCGGCTCCAGCTGCTGCCCCCTCGCAGGATGCCAAACCTGGACCCGCAGTTTGCACCCTGGCAATTCAGACGAACTCCTGTGCTAGTCAGAGACTGCAGGGCCGAAAGGACCATCCGTCCAGCCCAGAATGCACTTATGTTCTTGGCCGTACGACAGTCATGGAGGTCCAGGAAACCCAGGGGAAGCACCACAGCAGATATAAAGAACTGGACTGGAAATCTGGAGGCTTCGGTTCCATCAGGACTTTCTTTTCCTTGCTTTTGAAGGAGGTGCCATTTAACCTCTTTGCGCTTCAGTTTCACTATCTGTAAAGTGTCTATAACAGTTCTTCATCATGAGTTTTATTGTTATTTGTAAAGTACTTTAAATTCCCCAAAGGACTGTTGCTGTCAGCTTTGACATAAACGGATTCACACGTGCTGAGGCAGCGCTACATCTGTTCTCACGGGCGCCTACTCTGTATCCTGCAACCTTGATTTTCACATACAGGACAAGCTCCGTCCCAGCACCAGCAGGAACAACCCCGCTGAAGCTATTGCAGCTGTGCCTGCCTATGCCAGGGCTAAATTTAGCCTGTGCGTTCATCGTTAAGTTCTTCCAATTAGAAAAAACCTCGTCAGTGATAATTCCTGACAGATACGACTGTGCTTAAGGAAGTTGTGGCACCAGTAAATGTTTCTGCAGACACAAGAGGCACAATCGGTGTCCAGCTGTACCTGCACCCCTGGGCAGATGTTGTACCCGCCTAACTACAGCTCCCTGGTGCTCCCCAGCGCCAGCAACCCAGCCGGCGTGCAGCGAGGTGAAACAGTAATGCACCCACAGCAACAATTAACGTAATTCCCTCATCAAAACCAATTAAAGTAAAAAGCAAGGAAGTCAAAACGCACACCGGGCTTTGCACGTGTGTTCGAAGCGGACGCCCTGTCTCCAGTTCCTCGGCAGGAACACGCCGTATACACTAACCGAAGTGGCGGATTTATAATTATGTTTCTCACATCACGAATAATTCCTCCTTCGGAGGGCGGAGGGCTCCGGAGCGCAGCCCCCGGGCCTGTGTCCGGGCATCCGTCAGCGGCTCCGGAGCAGCCCCAGGGGCCGCAGCCGGTACCGCTCAGCGCTGCGGGACTTCTGCGCCACCAGTCGCCGAATATCGGATTGCTGTCAAACGTGGTTTTCCTCACAATGCGGCCCGGGCCGCCCCGCCAGCGGCTTTGTCGTTCCCCCAGCCCCCGGCGCCATCTTAACTCCTGGCAGCCCTTGCGCCCTCTCGTCTGTGCCGCCACTTGTGCCCCCGGCGGGCACGGCTGGGGCAGCCGAAGGGGAAGGAGAAGCCCTCGCCGGACCTACAGCATTGACAAAGGTATCGGCCGAGGCACCCGCCGGTGCCGGGGCAGCCCGTACTCCCCCGCCACATGCAGCCGCCGCCCGCCCGTCACAGACCCTCCGTGCCCTTCCCCAACATGGCACCGCCCGGGTAAGTTTACCGCCCGCAGGCCAGCGGTCCCGTCGCTCCGGGTGACGTCATCCCGCCGCGCCTCGCCCGTTTCCATGGGAACCCGCGGAGCAGGCGGTGGGAGCTCGTCGTGCCGCGGCCCCGCTCGCCGCCATGTTCGCGGACGGGACGGCGCCCGGCGCCGCCGTGCAGTCGCTGTGGCGGAGCGCTCGGAGCGCGGGCTGCGAGGCGGTGAGAGACCCCGGGCGGGCTCGGGCTCGCTCCTGTACCCCCGGGGGGCGCCGGGCCCGAGGCGGCTGTGGGGCCCGCGGCGCTTCCTCCTCCCCACCCCCGACTCGCCCCCTCCGTGAACCTCCCTCGGGTCCCGCTGGTTCAGCGCGGCCGGGGCCGGAGACCTTTCCACGGGGAGTTTGCATCCTGCCGGTACCCGGTCTGCCCGCTGGTTCTGCCCAGTGGCAGCGTTTTACTGATCTAGGCCCTTTGTACAAACTGGCCAAGAAACACAGGTGCAGCTGCCACAGCCTGGCGGTTTGGGTGGTTTGAGAGCAGGCGGCACTGCGGGTGTCACCGTGTTGGGGTTTGCTCTTTCCTCTGGAGCGGCTTTGTGCGTTTCTCACCTCCCGTTCCACGCTGAAGAGCACACGGCCCGGGTTTGACCGGCCCTGGGGCGGCTCAGCCTCACAGAGCACTGACGGTCACACAAACATCCCCGACACCCCAACAGTTACACCGGTGCCCTGCTTTTAACCACGGACCAGAGCTGTGCGTGTGTGCTCCAATGTCCCTATGCTTTGAATGTTTTGTGCAGCACTCATTTTTTTCTGTTTGCATTATAGTCTTTGTCTTTTTTTACTAGAAAAGCTGCCAGACTGCAAAAATTTCAACAGCAGAAGCTGCATCACAATCTCATACCAGCCGAGATGCCGGTGTGCAGGCGGATCGCAGCGAAGACGCTGCCCAAGACTTCCAGCAGGAAGCCCATGTAGATTACGCTGGTCTTCTGTCGTTCCTTCAGAGAGCGGAGGACACTGTCATCAAAGAGCTGAATAAAAACTGGAGAAGCCGAGCCTTCGATGGCTTTGAAGTGAACTGGGCAGATCAGAACGAAACAGTAAGCTGACAGAATTCAGACCCTTCTCGTTACCCAAGCAGAGCTGGTCGCAGCGGCTCTAACTTGTTAGTTCTATTTCTTACTGCTGTGATTGTCCTTCTACTCATTAGAAATTACTAGTTGGTTTTTCCTCCAGCTTTCTCCCTTGGTTGTGGTAAAACTGTTTGTCCTGCTAGCGACTGTTGTCGCAGCTCTGTGAGAGGCAGGTCTGCAGTGGCTGTAGGTTTATCTTCAGCTTCCAGCAGCCCCACGTCACACCAGCAGTTGTCTGGGAGCAGCTGCAGCCAGTGACTCGGCAGCTCTTCCTATTTAGATTACATTTGTTTATCATACAATGTTCAAGAGTGGAAGCAATTTGTATCAGTCAGCACGCATTGGTACCATTGTTTTCAAACCATTGCTTGGGAAGCTTAGCGAGTGCCCCACTCGTACCCGGGGCGCTGCTGTAAATCTTCAGGGCACAACCTCCCAGAATTGTGCAGCCCCTGAACTGTGCAGAGGTAATTAAAAGGCAACAGTTGCAGTGCGGGCGTTTGCTCTCTTCCAGGTGTTGTGTTTGCACACGTTGTCATACGCGGAGGCTCGGGATCAAAACCTACAGGTTACCAGCGTCTCGTGGAACACAACCGGATCCGTTGTTGCGTGTTCGTACGGCCGGTGAGTATCCGAATGGACTCGGACATCACATCACCCTCAGCTGCGCTCTCAGTTCTAGGTATGTTCACTTTTGTGCAGTAATAAACTAGACATATACACACACCTTATGCAAGTTAAATAGTTGATATTCAAATCAACAAAATCTCAGGGCAGTCTTAAATTATGGCTTTTATTTCTTCTATCCCTCGCCCCCCTGGCTCGAAATGGATACATACACTCTTACTGATTTGTTTCTAGGTAGATTTTATGTGAGGAGAAAATGTAAAATCTGCACTTGCAAATATACATGAGTGAGTTTTGGAAGTACATGCTTATCTTCTTTGAAGATCATGGTTTTTTAATGTGCTCTCTTAGCACCTCAGCGTATCCTGGCACTCGTTCTGCGCCTGATGCCAACAACCGTTTCTGAAATGAGAGTTGGACAAAACTTGCATGTAATCCATGGAATGTGTGTAGCAGCTTCTCCTTTCTGTGCCCTCCTGCGCCCTGATTCCTTTTTCTATTCCCTGTGGTGTCCTTAAATTAAAATCCCCAGCAAATGGGTATCCATGAGTGAATGTGTAGGAGAGAGTAAAACCGGGCAAACCTGTGTGTTACTTGCTCCCTCTGCTTTCCCAGTCCAGAGCTATTTTCAGGTGAGACTGTGGTTTCTGTGTCTGTGGTTACCTTGGCAGAATTCCCTTCCATGAACTTTCAGTCTCTCTGGATCTCTGTAAACTTTTAGCATCTACAACACCAATAAGGAGTTTCACAGATGAACTACCCATTGAATTAAAAATTGCTCCTTTTATTTGATCATATATCTTCCAATAAAGTAATTAAGAGCATCAAATAAAGGCAGTAGAAGTCAGGCTAAAAATCTTTGCTTCCTACCCTGACCACTGACTGTTCTGTAGATCTCTGTCCTCCATATCGTCTCCTTGTAGTGAGACGGGTCATCACATTGGTCAGTGTGGTGCTAGTGACAGAACACATCACATTTTGGTAAGCGTGTGATAAATGAAACAGGTAAAAATAACCACGTACAGTGGCAGGTGTCCAGTACCATCCCAGAGTAATAAATAATTCATGACCCATTTGTGGTAAACAAGTGCGATGGGCGTAGGGCTGGACCGAGAGCCGTGGGGTGTGGTGTGATTTGTGCGGGGTCACCAACACTGTTCGGTGGGTGTGAAGAAAGTTCTCTGTTCCCAGACTTCAAATCATGCTGCTTATCTTAGGCCAAGACTCGGTAAGTCTGTTCAGCCCCTCTCAGTCCTCCAGGGAAGATATTTCCTCGCTGTGTGTCTCACACCCTGGGTCTTCGACGGCTCCTCTAGAGGAAACGTGGTTTGCAGCTCAGCCAGTTTGTAAATCAGCAGCTCTTTGATCTCTCTGGATTTTCATTCCCAAATACAGCAGCTTTCTGTGTGTGCCCTGTAAGATTGTTCCCATTATTTGAACAGTTAGTAGGTCTTGGAATAGTGAATTATATCTGAGACGTATTTGTTGGCACTTTGTTCTGTAACTGCACTGACATGTACTGTAGCCTGCAGAGAAGTTTCATCACCTCGTGATCCCTTCACCTCAGTTTTCCTTCCAGCCACAAAGCAGCACGGTTAAGTGATGAGTCGGGCACAGCAGAACTCTGCTAGCCCGGGATTCTCTGCCGACCAGACAAGGTCAGACCTACATACATAACTTTCTCTTCTTCAGGCTGGACGATGGGGACTGGAGCACAGAAAAATCCTACATTTGTACCTGGAATCTGGACAGGAGAGGGTTGAATGCGCAGCGCCCTGACCTCGTGGTGGATGTCCCCAGTTCTGTCATGTGTGTGGCTTTCCACCCCTCCCGGCCTTCGCTGATAGCTGGTGGGTCACTCGTACCTTGGATCCTACCTGAAATGTACCCGCATTTCCTGCAGCTTGAAAGATTTTTGTCTCTCTCTCCGCTCAGCCTCAGATTTTTCACAGAAGCGATGGTGTTGCAGCTCCCCAAACCAACACCCAATAGCTGTTGCTTCTGGAGCGAGAGCTGGGACTTGCTGCTTTTTCAGTGACATCTGCCTTAATATCATCTCCTCAGAGACGTGATACATGAGGGCTGAATTCCCTTCTAAGTGGGAAGAGTCCATTTAAGCTCATACTCGTTTCAGTAGAGCTGGATTCTCCTACACCAGAGCTGACTGTGCCCTGCGTAGAGCTGCCAGTCCTTTGAAGCCGGCGGGCCCGCTTCCGCCAGAGCTTCATTTGTGCATTTGTTTTGAGCTATTAGACCTCAGATGTTTTCTCTTTGCCCTTCGAGGTGGCCTGTTCAGCGGGGAGCTGGTGGTGTGGGACACCAGCCGGACAGAAGACCCGGTGATCTGGAGGACGGGGATGACGGACGACACTCACACCGACCCGGTCTACCAGGTAACCGCACACGCGGCCGGGGAGGCGAGAGCTGCTCTTGCTCTATTTCATACTCGTAGTTCTCGTTCACCTTGCTGGTGCTTTTCCTGCGGCTGCTGCGTTTCAGTGGTTTTGTCCTCTTTTCGTTGGCTGTTTTCCTCCAAATCCAGCTGCTGAACAGGTGTTTGCTAAAATGGGCACTTCTAAGTAAAAATAACTTTTCTCCATTTGGGATAAACAAAGAGTAGGTCCATTCCTATTCTGTAACTGTTTATTGAAGCAGACACAGCTGATACTCATGGTTTCAAAATGTAAGTAGCAAAGTATCACTGATCCTCAGTTGGAAGCTTGAAGCTACACAGAAGGGTCACAACTTGTCCTGCTGTCTGGCTTTCCAGTGGTTTTTTGTCCTCCTGGAGTCCTGTGACTCTGGGTAATCTGTGTCTTATCTCAAGGTCAGGAAAATGCGGCTGTTTCTAGCTGGATGACAGTGCTGTAACTACCACGTCTCAAAAGTGGTGGCGGGTGAACCACAGAAACTGCAATTCAGAATTGCGCCCTGAACACCCAGCCGCGTCTCTCCCCAGCGTGTCTGTCTGTGCGCCAGCACCCGGCAGGAGCTGGTTTGGCACCGACACCCCGGCTGCCGCCTGGCTCCGCTCCCACGCTGTCCCGGCGGGCGGGGGGACCGCAGGGTGCCAGCCGCGGGTTGGCGGTTGTGACAGTCCCCTCGGCGTGAGCCCGTGGCGTTTGGGACAGGTTAACTGGTTACCCGAGGCAAAGCACGGAACGCACTGCCGGCTGCTGAGCGTCTCAACGGACGGAAAGATCCTGGTGTGGAGGGAGGAGCGGGATGGTCGGTTGGCCTTGGCCGAAGGGTTCGCCGTGGTGGCTCAGCAGATCCCTCGCAGCGCTCGGCTGAAGGTGAGTGCAGCAGTTCACAGAGGGCTGGCTTCACAAAAACACTCAACTCTGGAGCACACATGGAGGAGCTTGTCCTTCACATGTGAAGGGCCAGGAAAAGCCCCTGTTGAACATAATGTGCTAAACCATGGTCCCCATCTCCTTTCCCATGCTGAAATAGCTCTTTGGAAGACTGGCTACAGCCAAGTTTTGCCGTGCTCTAAAGGGAAGCTGCTGTCTTGGAGAACTTGCTCACAATAACATTAACTCACACGAATCCCTGTGTAGGAGGATACTACAGGGCTGAAAGGCTGAGCTGCACCACGAACATCGTTGCTGGTGCAGGTTGTGCAGCTCGCAGAGTTCCGGGCAGGCTGGTTTGTGCTGCTGTAACCGCACGGGCGGGTCACTGCAGCCCCTGCCCACAACCGGTTTGTCTCTTTTTCTCCCAGTTCGCCCGGGGAGACACCGCCGTGGGTGTGACCTCGCTCTCTTTTTCACTCTTCGATCCCCGCGTGTTCGTTGTTGGTCTGGAAAGCGGCTTTTCCCTGAGGTGCTCCACTGCGGCCGAGGCGCTGGCTCTGCACCGGCTGGGCGGCTCCGTTCCGCTCCGGGCGCCGGCCGAGCTCGCCTTCTCCCCGCACGGCGGGCCCGTCTACTCTGTCAGCTGCTCGCCCTTCCACAGGCAAGTGCTGGGAGCTGGCACCGGTCCTGCACGTTCTACACAAGTCACTGCCTGGCTCTGCACGTGTGTTTTTCAAACAGCTGCTGCGGGGGGTGGCGAGTGTACGATTTCCAAACAATGATCACCCAGCACTGGGAACTTGATCAGGTAGCTTCCTGTTGTGGGAGAATGAACGTCCCTTGGCTCTGGTGAAGCTGCCCACTTGAATCTGCTGCGTGTGGGCACAAAATAAGTAACACGCTCTTGAGCTTGGGCCAGGGCAGGACATCAGCACCTTCCTGAGACGTTAATATTAAGGAGCAATTTAAAGTCAAGGGGAGGAGCTGAGAAAGTAACTGATTTATCAGTGGTGTGCCCATTGCAGCTATCAGTAGTAGCTTCCCGAACGTAGCTGAGAAGCCGAGGTCTCTGCATTCATCCACTGGCCATGGAAAAGGCCCCAAGCCACGTTTCTGTGAAACCTGCTGACAGTCCAGGTTTGCGTTTCATTTGCATGAGGCACACACAGCGCTCACAATGCATATTTGAGCTCAGCGCTTCCCCACCATCAACACCCCAACCCTCATTAAGCTTAATTGAGGGCAGTAACAAAGCTGTGTCTCTACAGAACCCATCCCAGGTTATGGCTTGGAAATTGCTGCTTTAGGACAGAATCAGACCTTTGCAAAGCAGTGATATTGTCCCAGATCACACTCCTTCAGTGAATTTTGTTCTATATCCTTAGCAATAAAACCTATAAAGTTGTTTCTTGCTTCCTCCCTCCCCCAGGAACCTCTTTCTGAGCTGTGGGACTGATGGACAAGTTCACCTGCACTCCATGTTACAGACACAACCCCTCATTTCCCTTCAGTTATCTAAGAAATACCTCTTCTGTGTGCGCTGGTCTCCAGTTCGACCGCTGGTCTTTGCAGCTGCATCTGGGGAAGGCAAGTAACTGCCGGTGCCTTTTCTCAGGCATAACATTCAGATTCTGCTGGGTATTAATTAGTACAAGTCAATTGTACTGATTAGCATTTCCCACAAGCAGTGACCATTGTTTGTACTGTGTGATTACTATAATGGAGTAATTTCTAACTGTAGCCAGATGATTCAGTCACTTATTTTTCACTTTTGATGGTACCTTTGCTTGTGCTGCCACAGCCCTTCACGGGGCTCCGACACAGCGAGGTCGCTCTGCCTGAAACTTACTTCTGGCTCCCTTGGTTTTGGTATTTGCTTCTAGAGCTACTGCTTTAAAACAATAACTTTTTCCTTAGAAAATTACCCAAACATTTTTGAATTAAGAGAGATTTCACAGAATTTGGGAAGCTGGTTTCAGTTCTCTGACAGCAGAATAAACCTGCGCTGTCCCAGAGTGATGTCACCTTCACAGCCGAGAGAGCATCGAGGGGGAAACAGTTTAAAAAGAACCACTTTAAGTTCCAGACTAAGCAGATGTGTTAAATACAAAATCCGCTGCCACAAATGTGTATGTTTTATAGGAGACGTGCACCTGTTTGACTTGGAGAAGAGCTCGCAGAAGCCTGTGGTTTCCCTGAAGCAGGCCGCGGGTGGGCGCCCCGTCTACTGTTTGGAATTTAACGCCAAGCAGCCCGGGCTGCTGGCAGCAGGGGACGGCACCGGCACTGTCCGAGTCTGGCGGCTGAGCTCTGACTTCACTGAGCAGGGACCCAGGGAGCAGAGTCGCCTGGAGCAGCTGGCGAACGAGATCGCGGACTGAGGCAGCAACACCACGGCTGCCTGAAACTTGCTCTGGCTCAGGAGAAGTTGCCCACGCGCCTTCCGCAGCGCGGCCTCTGAAACACACGTACCTACAGCAGCTGGAGTTTCATCCACGTAACAGTTAAATATCCATTTAATCATTAAACACAAGCTGATGTGGTTCGACCAGTAACTTTTATTGAAGCACACTGCAATATATTTATTTTCCCTAAGAGTTTTAAGCTAAGCAGTTTCAGGTTACATCATCATAAAATAACATTGATTATTGTAGAACACGAAGAGAGACACATGCAGAGCTATCATCAGCAAACGTGAGCATGTTCTTTGCATCTTTTGGTACTAGTGTTTTAGATCAATTCACAAAGAGTGAACGTGTAAATTCTATGTAGTCGTAGGCAGAAGGCAGTTCTCTGCCCTTGCCGTCCATGTAGGGCTTCATGTGAGAGATGCAGTAATCGGCTTGTTCCCGGGTCAGGTTCTGAAAGACAGAGCGCGGAGATGGAGACGGGCGCGTTGAGCGTCACAGGCCGCCCTGCCCGGGGCACAGCTCGGAGCAGCAGAACTGCACCCGGCGGGGAAACGTTTGCACCATTCGGGTAAGGGTTGGAAGGTCTGACCCGAGTTTTCCCACCCAAGAGAAAACAGAACCGGTAACTGATAGAAGGAAGAAGCGCAACCTCTTTCTTTCCCTGCCAGCTTGTGGGGTTCAGACAGGAAAAACTTGCTGTCTTGGCAGGGCCGTGAGAGGGAGGAGATGTTCACACTGAGCTCAAGCTTAAGTTTCTCCCTTGAATCACTGGAGAAACATCTCCCTCTAGTCTCCCAGGTGATGAAAGGGAAGCACAAGTTTCTGAGGACAGACCTAGCGAACACCCTCCCTTCCCAGGCCCTGGTGTAGCTCTTGTTTTACTCAGCCTGAGTTCTTTGGCAGTTAAAAGCTTTTCCTCTACAGAACCACAAAAGCAGCTGGGTAGGGCTGTTACCGTTTCTGCGTTTGCTGCACAGGAGACCCTGGCAGGTCCAGAACTGACTCAACTACAGTGACACGAGCCTCCAAGCAATTAGTGCTGGTTTTTGTTAATAACCCACAAACAAAAAGCCTCTGTGTGTTCCTCCCTGGTGGGCTGGAACCAGAACTTACTTGGTAGAGCTCCTCCTTGGTCACGTAGGGCTTCCCCTCGGAGCTGAGCGCACGGAAAGCGCTCTCGATCTCCTCGCTGGATTTCACGTTCTCCGTTTCCCGGCTGATCATGAACGCCATGTACTCCTGCAGCGAGACGTGCCCATCCCTGCCGGCGAAACACAGCGTGAACTCTGCCGTCCCTTAACACCCAGAGCACGGCGCTCCCGTACCCTCCTGAGAGGCTTTAGCTCTTCTGGGAGGAATGAAAGTCTTAACACCAGATCACTTTCTAAAGGGAATTTCTTCCTCACAAGTGTCCATCTTTCTTACCTTTATAGAGACCATTTTACATAATTTATTGTGAAAACCACCACAGCCTCTCCTCAACAGAAGAAAGCAAAGTCCTCAGCCTGTGACAGACCTTCCTGCTGACCGCCCAAAGGGTCCCAATAAAATGTGCAATATAAAAATAAACGGTCCAACCCATGTACCTGTTGGGATCCACAGTGTCAAGAATAGACTCAAACTCTGGGTCTGGCTCCCCTTCCTCAACCATAGGCAGGTCATAGCCCAGAGAGCGCAAGCAAGACTTGAACTCCTGGTGATTAAGTCGTCCAGACTTGTCTTTGTCAAAGTGCCTGAAAACAAAGTCAACATTTTTAAGTGTCAGTTGTTGAGTATTGAAAGCTCTAAACTGCAAACTGGGCTGCAAACTAAACCACATAACTAGTCCACTGTTCTAGACAGGTGAGCTTGAATCAGTAAATAGGTCTATCTAACATACATAAGGATAAATTATTTACTTTGCTTAAAAATCGTCTGAACTGGGGGGTATTCCCAGCTGGAATGCATCGGCACTCCCAGTTCCACAGGCCAGTGTGCCCAGGAGAGGCTCTGGCCGGGCTGTGCCAGCAGCGCGGCTCTGGAGCCTCCTGCCATCCGGCAGAGGTCACAGCGGCTCCGCTACAAACGGATCAGCCAGAGAAGCCTGTGAACAGGAGCCACGCACGTGCCAGAACCCCCCCGAGCGCTCCTCTGGCGCGCTTTCCTGCCACTCACTTGAACATCATGCTGAACTCCTTCAGGGCCTCCTCGGTGACTCCGGTTGTGTTTCTGAAAAGGAAGCAGCAAAGCTCATGAGCAGTTCCTAAACTGCAGGACTGCTGAGTCCATCTGCCCCAAGCCGCCGTCTGCATCAGAGGTGAGGACAAATACCACCACAGCTCAACCGAATAAATTCCACTGAGATCTCGTAATTGCTAACGGCCAACAGGAACTATTTCCAAACTGCTGTGTCCCCCGGGAAAGAGCCAGGAGGTGGTGGGATTCACAAGCTCGCTGCACCCCGTAGAGCACAGGAGAGACTCATTAGCGCAGACCGCGCGAGGTTTGGTTTTAGGCACGTGGGGTGGACAATACCGAGCCTGAATCTGCTGCTCCAGGTTGTGCTGCATCCTCATCCCCAGCTGGTCCAGCTGGTCCCACTGCTGCGCCAGCCCCACGGTGCTGTGCTCCGTGTACTTGTTGTCCAGGATAAGCGCCTCTTCCATGGCCGCCCCGAGGTCCTCGATCTTCTTCAGCTGGCTCCTCATAGCTCGGATCTCCTGGTGCTTGCGCTGTTACGAGGGAGAGAAGAGGAGAAAATCAAGAAGTGCAAAGAAACAGCCTTAAAAAGAACGTGTTAGAGCACAGGCTGGCAGGGGAGGAAGGGATTATATATACATAATACTGCGATTTGTAAAATAGTATTCAAAACAAGGTTCCTCTTCGTGCACACTATTGGAAACAGGCTTGCAAAACAGTTCTTGAGACAAAATATCCCTCTTATTAGGAAAGGTACTGAAAATATTGTCTCCTCTCTGCCCTACCCTGCTCATTTAGAAAAAAGAGCAAAAAGGAAAACGGCATCAGTGTTGTTGAACAGCTTGTGATATAAATAGACATCAGGTACATAAACAGTCATCCCAAAGGTCTCTTCAGTGTTCAAAATGTGTAAAAACATCTAAGATTTTGCCACACAAGTCACCCGTTGGGAAAGGTGTTTCAGCAGGAGGTGAGTGGGCATCACTTACTTTAGTGGCTTCCAGCTGCGATTCCAGCGTTCCCGATTCCTCCACCATGCAAGACCTAAACACAGAGTCATAGTGAGAACAAGCACTTCTCCCCAAAAAATGACAGGTGGGGCTTGAAATTAACAGTCCTTCCTTGAAATTAAAAATCCTTACAATGGTGTTTTTCTCCTGCAGATATATAAATACTTTTTGTGTTTTGTTTGTTCTGACTCATCCTATTTCAGACTGACACGTGTACATCTCGTTTGATACTTATTTCTTGATATAGTTAATTTCTAGCCCCATTTGAACGGCACCGCGATCAGCAGCCACACTTCATGCCAGATCCAAAGCGCCCGTTTTACTGGACCTCATGGAATTAGAAACTGAGTGCAGTCCCACCCCCGTGCCCACACACACACACACCAGCTACAGGTGAGTCCCCGGAGTCGGGCTCTGTTGGCCAGTACGGGACAGGAGCTCTACAGGGGTGTGTTACATGGGGAGAAAAGTCTATGAAAACTACTGGTTTGGTTTAAGAGTCATCTTAACGTGGCACAGTTCGCACAGAACACCGCAGCGGGTGCTGGACAGTCGCCGTTCCCCACCCCGCGCCCAGAGCAGCTGCGGCCCGGCCACCCCTCTCAGTCCCATCTCACACGGAGCGGGGGGCACAGCTGCAGCCCCACCCCACCGCTGTGGGATGGTCTCCAAGATCCACATCGTATGGACAAGACAGGGAAAGTCTCTGGATGCTGCTTTTTTCCCCCCAAGATCCTAAGCGACCTGTAAGCAGCAGCGTTTCAGAACCTCTGTCCGTCCAACGCGTGGGGGGGTTCCCAGTGACCCGTGCAGGGACAGCAGGTACTTAAGTCACCGGTATTTACGTCACTAAACTCAGGTTTTCATCCCCACTGAAATCTATCCTACGTGCTTTTGAGCTTCTTAAGAAGGGGATTTCAAGCGCTGAGTCACTCTGTAGCAATGAAAACGCACCAAACGTCTGGGCGATTCTCAGCACAGGGTTAAGCTCAGAGTCAACGCGTGTCTGCAGAGACAAAGCGCAGGCCCAGGACCCCGAGCAGGGAACCGGGAACCAACCAGGAGTCAACAGGGAAACAAACCTCCAAGCATCTCTAAGGCGTGAGTTAGTTGGAAGGAAAGCGAGCCTTGGAATTAAAGGGTGCATTTGAAAACCAAAGTGAGGTAAGAAAATAAGAGGAAAAAAAACCTTCCAGATAGATCATCCCCAACTTCATACTGATAGACACGAATGACACGACGATACGCTATGCTAGTCAAAGAAAAGAAACCAAGTAAATGCCAAAAAGGAAGGAAGAAAGAACAGAGGAAAGAACACATCCAAACGCGGCCACTGCAGCGGCGCCACACTCCAAGCCAGCAGCACCCTGCAGCAAACACGAGCAAGAACTTAATGAAGGGAAATTATTCCAATGCTGGTTGCACATACACAAAAATAATTTTTAAATGTTATTATTTTTGTGTAAGTCACACAAAAGTGAGAGTCTCGCTAAGAGACAAACTGAACTCTTGCAGTTAACTCCTCTACGGCTTCTTTAACCTCCAAATCCTTCTCTCTCCTGACCCCAGAAACACCCTCCAGGCAGCGCCGGGTGCACACGAGCGGTACGGGACGCTCAACAGCTCGGTCTCGAACCTCCTCGGAAGCTCTGCCGTGCCTGCCCAGGGAGGCCGAGCGCAGCCAGCGCCTCTCTCAGCTCAGGCTGCATTTAGCTAGTCACGCAGAATTAAGGACAAACCCTGGCTGGCGTATCAGCGGCCTGGTAATTTGTTCAACAAAAGAGCTTGGCATGGTGATCTCCAACTCTGACCCTACGGCTTTTAGTAAATGGCTCCTTTCTGTTCGCTCGTTCTCAGATACCAGAACTAATCTACAAAACTACTTTACAAAGGAGCAGAGAATTGGGCATCCGTTCCAGGAAAATCTGCTTGGTTCCATTAAACTGTACAACAAAAATGGGTCGAATTATTTTTATCTGGCAGAAACAGCAGAACACAAGACACTGTGATGGTTACAGAGCAAATAAGAAGCACAGTTATCTGCAGAGATTCCACCCTTTTATTATGAAAAGCTGCTCCCCAGGAGCGGGTTCCCGCTCTGCGGGCGAACCGAACCCGCTGCGCCAGGCCCAGCCGCTTTGCTCGCCTTTACATGAGCTCTCATTACAAAGCTGCTGTTGTGCTGCAGACCTTTAATACTAAAGAAATGTAAATGGACAGACACACTTTCAGAGGGTTTGGCCATCTCAAGACATTTAAAGACCGCGTGATATCCTTTCCACTTCTTGACAATGACCAGCACGTGTCCTCATCGGGAACTATTCCTGTGGACACAAAGTGGGTTTGACCCCACAGACTCGCCTGCAGTTTGATGGTACAAGGTTTTCACCTATCAAGAATTTGATCCTTGTGGGGCGTGGTTATGCAGCAGATTAAAAAACGGCTGGTTCATTTTTGCAGACTAGAGTTCCAAGATAAACAATTTCAGTAAAGCTTCTTCATAGGAATCTTCCCTCCACCTTACCAAAAATGGTCAATACTTTGAAGCTTTAATTGTTCTGAGAATGGTTATAATGGAAAAGTTTATTTCACTAAGCAAGTGTCTGTTGGAAAACCAGGAATGTCAGTTGTTTTCCAAGGCCAGACTATTCCATGTTCTCCCACATCTCATCAGATTAAGAGTTTTCTCATGCAAGCTCTCAGACCCAAGAACAAAGGCTGGACTCCATGGTATGCCAGTGGCTACTCAATAATTTCTCCTGCTTTTGACTAGGAAATCGTTATGTTTTTACTGGTTTATACTTAATTGACTCCAAAATCTTGTTTCCTGTGTCTGCTCCTCAGCCACAGGTCGCTCTTTTCAAATAAAAGGGGTTTCAGCGCAGCTTTCACAAGCCATGTAAGGACAGAAGAGAACAGACAGAGCAGAACACACCACGCTTTTAAAGATATAAAATTCGATACTAACCCATCTAGCAGGTAAGTCCTGTAGAATGTGAAGATCCAAACATCAGGCAGCAGGACAGAGACAAGACAGTAAGAGAGGGACAGAGATTTGGGTGGGAAGCAAACATCAAAAAGTTAAAAATCGTATTTATATTGCATTATTTCATGAAGACACATCCAGAACTATTTGTAAACACACAGAGAGGGAGAATCACAGGATTACAGGAAAACAGAGCCCACCTCCTCTAAAGCACAACCCAAGTGCGTCAGAACCGGCTAACGACGCCGTCCGAGCACCGTTACCCGTGGCTGCTGCAAACACGCTCTTCAGTTCACTGCAGGTCTGGACCTTGAGACGTTTTATTTGTAACACAGCTGTTAAATCTTTACTCCTTCTCCTAGGCAAGGATATTACTAGACACCACCCCAAGTGTTTACAAAGTAGTTTCTCCACAGCTTCTTTCTCTCTTAAAATTCTAGTAAGATTCGTAATATACTATTCAATATGAAAGGAGCATTAACAGAAACACCACTGGCACTTCAGTCTCCGTGGAGCTCTTTGTTCCCCACCCCAGCCATGCTGCAGACCGGTTCAGGAATTACTGGAGAAGAGTGAAGTTCTGGATAAATGGAATTACTGCAAATAAATTAATTCAGAAGCAGACATTTTTAAAGCCTGGCGTTTCAGGGCTTTCCTCTTCCCTGGAGCTAACAGGGCCTCCCTTGAATCCCAACTGCAGGAAATGAACAAGTCATGAATCGGTTTTTTTCAGCAGGAAACATTTACAACTTGGACAGACCAAAGAGATATAGGACAGGTACAAATATTAGCTGAGGAATTCTTTGAGGGCAGCTCCTGGGAAGACAAACTATACCTGGTCTCCTGAATCCACTGGTGGAAAGCATTGGCATGCTGAGCAAATTCCTGGCGCAGTTTGTCATTTTCTTCCTGCCTTCGTTGTTCCTTCTGCAGCTCCAGTTCACGTTCCTGAGAAATGAACAAAAATCATTTCAAACAGAGAAATTATGTGATTGCTCCCATTCTGTAACAGAGCCCCAAAAACTAGGAGCTGCAGAGCAGCAGAGTGCTGAAGCTCCAAACAAGACTGAGGGCTCAGAGACCATCCTGGATATCAAGACAAAAATAATCTAAGACAACACAGAGCGTTCCTACTGAAGTCCTGAGAACTGGAGTTGAACCAGCAGCTACTTTGCTGCACAACATGGACGTGAAACATTTGATAGTTAGGAAGCGAGGGACACGTGCTTTCTCTTTTGAAAGACAGCAAATGCAAGACCATGAAAACAAGTTTACAGCTAATGGAATGTTTTTCTTTGCTCCCAATTTTTGAGGTATTTCCTTCTGTAGCATAGTGACAAACTCCTGTATGAATTAGCTTGGATGACAACTTCCAGGGAAGGCTGGAAAGGTTATAAACTATGAAAAGAGTCTCTGACTTGCCTTGATAATTTTCTGCAGATTCCTCCAGGTTTCTTCAAGAGCCTCCATAGTAAACCAAGTGTACGGGTTGGAGGCTACACGGAAGCTCTTGATCTGGCGATCAAGCTCTGCCAGCTGGTTGAAGTCAGCCTGGGCGGAACTCAGGGAGGAACGGAAAGCATCGTGAGCTTCTCGCAGCGCTTTGATTTCTTCCAGCGAGTTACAGCGCACGGGATCCGTCAGGTCCTCTTCAGCGTTCTCAAACCAGCTGTTGAAGGCAGACGCCTTCTTGGCAAAAGTCAGGAACAGATCCTCAACCTTGACAAGAGAAAACAATCCAGTTGTTCAGTTCAGTTCCGGAGTAACGCAAATATCCCAGATGAGTGGATCTGGAATTAACATATATCAATGGCAGTTTGCCTTTATTACTTATTTCTTGCAAACATGTAAAAAAATCCTTATGACAAGGCATCAGGATCTCCATAATCATTAGCTGCAAGTGAAAAAGCTGCAGAAGGTGCAAGGGTTGAGTGGTTTTTTGTTTCCAAAGAGAACAATCAGATTTTTGTAGCCCCAGGGTTTGGCCATTTACCTTTCTGAAATGCTCCTGAGCCTCCAAGAGTTTCTTTTTCCTGGCAGCAGAATTAGAAAGCAGCTGATTCCAGCGTTTCATCAAGGACGCGTGCCGAGCCTCTATGGCCTTGGACTGGATGTGTTTGGCTGCAAGGAGCTGGTCTTTCAGAGCAGTGATGTTTGCGATTCCCTCCTGCTGGAAAGCCTGAAGTCCAGCATCAAAAGTTTCCTGAAGCATTAAAAAAAAAAAAAAAAAGATTGTATTTTTATGTAACCATTCAAATATCCTGCACATATTTCAAACGTAAACACCAGATCCTTGTGTTGCAGAAGAGTTCACTTGTTCTCTCCATCACTTAGGGGGTGGACCCAGCGTTAGCACTCACCTGTTTGGTCAGCAGTGTCTGCACAGATGAGAGGTCACGTCCATAATCATCTGTCTTCAGACTGTTCTCCTTCTCACCTGGAAAATAAAACACATTTAGCTAAAATGTCAATGTCTCCAGCTCAGACATGCCCTCTACTGCAGATCAGGTTGTCTCAAAAGCATTAATCAAGTGTAGCACTGCTGATTACTTTGGGTTTAGGTCTCCTTGTTACAACAGCAAGTGAGGAGCCATTTGAGATCTTTTGAAGAGCATTTCAAACTCCTTTGTGACAAGGTGCTGTGCCCCAGTTCAGAACGTACCTATCCACGACTCCACGACATCTGCTTTCCAGTTGAACTGGAGGAAGGCAGAGTTCTCATCCAGTTTGGCTTTCCTCTGAGCTGCCGCTTTCTCCAGATCGGACACCTTGCCTCTCAGGCCCTTCATCTTGGCTGTGATGTTCTCCACATGGTGATTGTTCTACGTTACAGGAGAGAAAACAAAACAAAACACACACTGTATCATCTTAAGGTCTTCCAAGGCATCCAGGAAGGTGATGACAGAGCAAGGATTCAACTGAAAGATTTTCTCTAAGAAACAGCTTTGAAAGCAGTTAACACCGACAGCTTATTCAGCTGCAAAAATGAGTAAAAGCTCTTTTCAAAGAGATGACAAATCAGAGAAGAGTAAGTCTACTTTGATGTGAAACATCCTGGGCAGCCTTTGAAGCTCTTTCTTTATTATTTTACGCTCACCTTTTTAATGAGATCCTCTCCATTGGTACAAACATCGTTCACTCTGTCTTTGTGGACGGTGAAATCAGTCTCGAATGCTTCGTGCTTTTTCAGCAAGCCCTGCAAATACGAGACACGGTCACTTTTTAATATAGTTTCTCACCACTTATTAAAAATAAATCAAAAAAATAATTTATTGTTATAAATCAGCTAGCATCAACTTTTTTTTCTGACAAAACCTGTTAATCTTAGCTGGTTAGCAAACTTGCTGTTTTCCTGTGGACAGGAGGAGACTGATATCGCCTTCCAGTATAACTTCAGCCATGTGCATTAACCAGGACGGCGCATCAGAGGTCAAGAGATGCAAAGCTACACCAAACTGGAAGTAATTTCCACAAGAAACAACATACTTGGGATGCTTTCATAAAAGGAATTGATGTTTTTTGCAATGTAGGCCTTCCAAAGGAACCAACAATACCCTCTAAATTGGAAAGACAGTTAAAGAAAAGGTTTGCTAAGCTCTAACCAACAATAATGAAACAAGAAAAAGAGCTGATAACTTTCTCCATACCTGGATAGCAGCAAGGGTGTCCCCATAGTCCTCGCTGGCCACCAGTGTCATTTTCTCATTGATCCAGGCTTCTTCTTCCTCAACATTTGCCACGAACTGCTGGTACTCCAGAGACTCCTCCAGACGCTGGCCCCTGTTTGGGAAAAGAAAGGTAGAATGAGTCAGTGCCTGAACCCTAAACACACCATCGTTCACACGTCACCTCTCCAGCAGCAGAGGCAACGGCTGCAGCTACCCATGGTCACTGGGCCACAAAGGGCCACACACGCTGCAGCTACTGAAGGACTACAATGAATCATTTCTCCCAACAGCTTCTGTTCAGAAAACAACCTGGTAGCAGATTAAAACCAGAGAATTTCATGTCTATGCAAGAAAAGGCTAAATGCAGCACACCTCAAAAACCCTCATGTTTCTACTGAGGAACATTATCACTAAAACTCTTGTCAGTCATCTCTAAGAGTCTGTCATCAGTGACATGTGCTAAACCTCAAAATTCAGCAAACCTGGTCATTATAAGTCTATGTAACTGTTCTAGTTATCACCGAATTTTACAAAAACACGTCTCACACACCTGGCAGCTGCCAACTGTTTTAACTCCTTCCAGTGATCCACAAACTGAGCCAGTCTCTGCTGTATCTCCTCCTTTCCAATCGTGTTATCATCCGAAAGCTTCTTACCGGTGTCTAGAACTCCCTGCAAAGCAGAGAAACACACAGTTAACAGAATGCCACTCGCTCTCTTATGCCTTCTATTTGTATTCCAGCAAACCTATTACTGCTTTTCATATTTGCCACAAGCAAGAAAAACGCTGCTTATAAAGAGATTTGTCACAGAGAGAGGTGTTTACCTGGATAGCAGGTTCATGGGCAGCTAATTCTGCTTCTAAGCGCTTGTGTTTCTTCCTAAGGTTCTGCACACCAGTCAGGTCTCTGCCATAGTCCTCTGAGCTGACCAACAGTTTCTTCTCTCTAAATTCACGGGAGAGAAAGATAAAATTTTAAAATTACTTCTATAGGTCAAACCTGATAAAAGGGGAAAACAAACCCACTACAAGGAAGGAAATACTCCTCAGAGCCAAAAATCTGGGATGGAAAAAATTGTCTACGTGAGCTATCAGCAAACAGCACACTCAGGAGTTAATGTGTGGGAGAAAGAAAGGTGACAAAGGGCCTATCAGCCTATCACTTCTCTCTGAAGGATGGAGTTTCTGTACCGCTTTCTTTCTGAGAAGATTGCTGCCTTTTGTAAAGTTTACCTGTTGTTGAATGTAGTTTTCCTTGAAAGGACATAAAGGTGATTTCTCGTACAGACACACGCTTGTGGAAAGGGCAAGTTATAAAGCCCATGCCACAGACTATGACTGTTGTCAGCAAGCTGTCAGCAAGCACATTCCCCAAAACCAGGGCCCAGAAAATCCAAAATACACACTTGATCCAGGACTCCTCGTCATCCATATCACGGAAAAACTGATGCAAGCGGTGGGACTCGTTCAGCTTTGCACGGCGGGCAGCTGCCATGCTCTTAATCCTCTGAAAGCGCCCATTGATGGTCTCGCGTTTATCCTTTACTTGGGAAGTATCGAAAGCGCTGCTGGTCATCAGGCTGTCGGCCTGACTGTTCAGATCCTTCAGGCGATCCTGGAAACGTGGGTGAAAATCTCTGTGAATTGCTTGGATCTCATTTCTGTGTCTGTTATGTCAGCATAAAAATCATAATCAGGCTGCTGTGCAGAGTCACAGTTTTTATTAAGAAAACACGTTTCAACAAGTATTTGACTACAGCATGTGTTGAAGTGGTACCTGTAGAATTTGCTGATTACTATGATTTATCTTCCAAAACTGAAAGAGAAGGCAATACCTCATGAGCAGATATATCAGCCTCCAGTAATTGGTGTTTCTTCAGAAGGTTGTTAACTGATGCCAAGTCCTTTCCATAGTCTTCAGATGCCAATAAAGCCTCCACCTGGGGTTGGGGAAGGAAAACCAAGTTGTGTTTTCACAAACCTCTTGAAATTGTGTCTTTAAAACTGTGAAAATTAATTATCTTCTCAATTTTCTACAGTGTGGATAAACCTTTGCCTCATCACCTGATTAATTAAAAACAGATTCTATGCAAATATGCTGCTTCTTACCCTATTATTTATAGATAGTAACATAAGAGCGTCCACAAGACTTTCAGTCATAATAGAGATTTCTTTCAAAATAAATCTAGGCTTGCTCAAAGTGGACTGTACCCCACAAAACCTGACATCAGCAAAGGGAGTCCAAACTTAGAAAAACAAGTCTTGTAAGTAAATAACACTAATCTCAGTTACCTCCGAAAGCCAGAAATCAAAGTCCTTGATGCCAGTATTGAAATTCTGTTGCTTATTAGCTTCTTTCAGTTTCTGACTCTTCTCTGCTGATTTCTGCACCAGGAATTGCCACTGGTCAGCCAGGGCAGCCAGGCGTGCCTGTTATAAAGAGATGGAAAGGATAAATGCTACAAACAAAACACTGAAGTTCTGATAAAGGCAAAACCACAATAAGGTACAACTTTGGCTTCTGATTCCAGATACGCAAATTACAGTCGCTATTTCATGCGATGAACTAGAAAATTTTCTATAAAACAAGATTTGGCTTTGAGGGACACCCTCTTCCCTCAATTATCCAAACATTTCTGAAAGCAAAAACTAAGCAAAGCTTCTAAGACTTGTTGCATCTACCTTCACAGCATCCTCGCTGCCAGCACACGCTCCCCTCTCGATCAGGGAGTTCCCCATGTCGATGACTCCGCGGATCCGGTCTGCGTTGGCGTGGAGCTCCGCTTCAAAGGCCTGGTGCTTCTGGTGTTTGCTCTGAATGCCACAAAAGCAAAACCGTTAGAGACTGCACCAAGGGCTCCTAAACTGTTCTCATGTTCTCTCTTTAGCCTGAGCGAAAGACGTTCTCTTTCTCAGTAAGAATACTGAGTAATTCTCATTGATCTGGGTCACCGTCAAGCTTTGACTTAGCAAAACTGTGTGAGCTGATACACACTCGAGCAACAGCTGCTGCGTTTGACAGATGCCCGTGCAACGTTCTTTGCGTTAAGCGTGGCTGTTACGCAAGTAAAGCTTCCTCACGTTCAGTGCCGTCACCTTTGAAAAGCAACAATTACACAGACCCTAAGCAGAAGCGCAGTAGATCATCCTTCCTATTCCTAATTTCACAAATTTCTATTTCCCTTCCTAATCTACAGGTAATTAAGAGAAATTGCTGCTGCTGCAGCTGCTTTCTGCACAGTTTTGATATTAGTCAAAGTCATGCACGACCACATTATATATTGAAATCGTGAATTAAGAACCAATAAACTTGATAAAAATAACTGAATTATTTGTTAAATTATCTGCTGAGTTGAGAGCACCATGAGAACAACAGGAGCCTTGGAGTGGGAAGAAAAATACGCATATCGTATCTATATGATCCATGTGCCCACCAGGAAGGTAACAATAGCACAAAAATGACAAGACAGAATTTACAAGTATTAACTGGAAATGCTAGTAACATCAAACGTGGGTATACAATGCCCTGAGAGAATGGAATGAAAGGAAATGTTAGATTAAAAATAAAAGATGGAAAATACTGTAGCACTGGCATGAGAAATTCTGCATGAACTGCTTCATTTTGGGAACCGTTAATCCTGAATGCTGAGATTATAACAACATGTCCTTCAAAGCTAGATTGACCAACATGCGAAATTCAATTAAAAACCTGCCAATTTAATATCTCTACATAATTATCATGACAATAAATCCAAGACAAGCCTCTTTTAATATGAACTCTTTTTTTTAACCAAAAAAGTAATAAAAATTTAATGCATCACAGCCCAAGGCAACGAAGACTGATTCCTTCCTTTCTTACTCGTCAGCTTCCCCTCTCTTTGTTCTGTCTTCTCCTTCCATATATTCTCATTTTACTCCACTTCTTGGATTCTACAAGTCCTGTCAGATTTCCACCTGGCACTAATCTTTTTCTGGAGTGTTCCGCCCGTATTATTCCCTTCCATGCTCCTGTTGCAAGAACTAAGCCATCTCGGTCTGTCATTTTACTGAATCCTCCATCTTCAGCATTTGATTTTACAAATGCAAAATAACGGTTATGTGTCCTGTTAAATCATCACCACTCATGATCCAGACAGGAGGATGACAGGCCGAATAGGGAAATTTGTGAAAAAGGAGGATAGAAACCCATTTTTCTAAGGGCTAACTCCTAAAAAACCCCAGACATCACTAATACACCACAAATTAAACAGATCATGCAGAACACCTGCAAAACGGATACATAAATAAATGAGGCTGAATAGGCATTAACAAAAAAGCCACACCCGGCACATGAAGATCAATAGCTGTACCTGGATGTAGGTCAAGAACTAACAGAAAACAAAGAGATTGCATGAACTGATGGATGAGGCAACAGAGTGCAACCAGAGCTTGTGCTCACACGGAAGCTACGCAAAGAAAACAGGTTCACATACCAGGGCTAGTCCAAACTACTTACCAGCAGTTTGGAAAGCTATAAAACAGATCAAGAGAAGTAGTTCAGTGCATTCATACTACTTCATAAGCCGGTATTAAAACACAAGAGATAACTTTAATAATTTCTTAATACTGAAAAATAAATGAGACTTCACATTTTAGAACATAAGACAGAGACGAGACCCAAGAACTCCATTTCCTTATTTTATCATCTAGGTGCTGGGAGAAAGACGGAATAGCTACTTCAGGAAACTTGCCACTGCAGATACCACATATCTTATTAATTATACGCATCAATAATTACCAAGTGAGTTCTATTTTGGGTCTCCTTTCATGCATAATGTAACTTCCATTTTCTCCTTGTTAAACAGAGACCATGTCCAACATGGCATATAATTCTGTTATCACTGAACAAGAATTCCTGAGCATCATTTTTTCAAACCAGAGTATGCTCCATGAAGTCCAAAATTAGATTTTTATTTTTGAGCTGAAAATCATATTCACCTGGATATTCGTGGGATCCTTATACGACTCATCACTTGCAGTCTGGAGCTTTTCACTGATCCAGGCTTCTATTTCATCCACGTCGCGACTGAACTGCTGGAGGGTCTGAGATTCTCCCAGCTTCGATCTCTTTTCAATCATTTGAGCTTTCAGACGAAGCCACCTGTATGCCATTAGATAGAGATGTTGAATGAAAAGCTAGGATTGCACGGGCATCACATTTAACAGCTACAAAATGTTGCCAAAGAACATTTTCTGTCAGTCGGTACCCACATCCCACCTAACAGGGTGACACTGACCTGTCCAGAACCTCGTTGCGCCTGGTAGCAATGACGCCTTTTGCATAATGATCAGCAGAGATCAACTGGTCAGCAAAAGACTGTAAGACAGCAATTTTCTCTTCCTGTTAAAAACAGAAACCATCAATTAGAACTGTGATTGCTTAAAGCCAAGTGATGAACAGGGTCTGGAATGGAAAAAGACCTGAGGGAGCTAGCAGAAGAGCTCACCAAGCCACTCTCCATCATCTTCCAACAGTCCTGGCTCACTGGCGAGGTGCCATAAGATTGGAAACTGGCCAATGTTACCCCAGTCCACAAAAAGGGCTGCAGAGCTGACCCTGGCAACTACAGGCCTGTCAGCCTGACCTCGGTGCCTGGCAGGGCTATGGAGCAGATCATCCTGAACGCACCTTCAGGATGGACAAGGATCAGACCCAGCCAGCATGGGTTTAGGAGGGGCAGGTCCTGTCTGACCAACCTGATCTCCTTTTATGATCAGGTGACCCAGCTGGTGGATGAGGGGAAAGCTGTAGGTGTGGTCTATCTGGACTTCAGCAAGGCCTTTGACACTGTCTCCCATAATATACTCCTGCAAAAGCTGGAAGCCCATGGCTTGGACAAGTGTGTCCCTGTATCAAAACCAGCATGGTCAGCAGGACAAGGGCAGTGATCCTTCCCCTGTACTCTGCATTGGGGAGGCCACACCTGGAGTATTGTGTTCAGTTCTGGGCCCCTCAGCTCAGGAAAGAGATTGAAGTGCTGGAGCGGGTCCAGAGAAGAGCAACAAGACTGGGGAAGGGACTTGAACACAAGACCCATGGGGAGAGGCTGAGGGAGCTGGGCTTGTTTAGTCTGGAGAAGAGGAGGCTTAGAGGTGAGCTCAGCACTCTCTAGAACTACCTGAAGGGCAGTTCTAGCCAGGTGGGGATTGGTCTCTTCTCCCAGGCAGTCAGCAATAGGACAAGGGGCCATGGGCTTCAACTCTGCCAGGGGAAATTTAGTCTGGAGATTAGAAAGCAATTCTTTGCAGAGAGAGTGGTCAGGCATTGGAATGGCTGCCCAGGGAGGTGCTGGACTCGCCATCCCTGGAGGTTTTTAAACTGAGATTGGACATGGAACTTAGTGCCAAGATCTAGTCAATGGACTGGAGTTGGACCAAGGGTTGGACTTGATGATCTCTGAGGTCTTTTCCAACCCAGTTGATTCTGTGAAGACTTTTTTTTTCTTATTTAAATATACATTATTGTAAATGGGACTATGAAGGAAGCCTATCTCCTACAGGACTGGAGAGCTGAACTTCAGAACTTCTTTCAGCTCTGGCATTTAGGAAAAATGTATCTTTTGGACTTTAAGCTACAGCAGCATGATCTCTCAAAAAAACCAGGCAGCTTTCTGTTACAAGAAACAGAAAACATACCTTTTCCTGCTGTAAAAGAAAAGAAAAAAAATCATTTCACCTCTAAGAGATTTACAGAATTTACCCTGTTTGTGGGCAGTGAAATACATCCCCAGCTACATCAGCTGCTTCTAAACTTTTGCAGCAGATTCCAAACGGCTGAATACTTAGAACTGAACTTCAGAAGCCATACATGGTAGTAACTTCTTTTGCTAATAATCTGCAGAAGAAAAACGAAACCATTTCCCCTTACTTCAGCCGTGCTCCTCACCTGGACATTGATTGCCTTATCAAAATCTTCATGTTTCTTGATGAGCGCCTCCACACTGTCTAAGGAGTCTCCTTTATCCTCTGTGTTCAGGAAAGCCTCTCGCGCAGCCATCCAGTTTTCAGCTTGTTCACAGTCCCGATGAAACAGCTACGGAGAAAAAAACCCAAAGCGTGAGAAAGACAGACCAAAACCATTTCTTATCACTATGAAATAATAAACTTTCTTACGAAAGGAATTATTTTTCTTTTTAAAAATGCAGCAGAGTACCTGTAGTTCCAGGCACTGGTCTAGCATCATTCTGCGCTGCACCCAGGCCTTCTCTAGGTCTGTCCGTTCCTGCTCTAGAATATCCAGTTTCTCCTTGATCTCTGGGCTGGCGTAGTGTCCATGAGCCAGAAGCTGTTGCCCAAACTGCTCAAAAGCCTGGAAGGTGCCGGCCCTTGCGTCTATTTCAGTGCGGTGTTCCTGCAAGGTACAGAGATGTGTTATTAAATAAATAGACGGCAGAGCTAGAACTGATCTGTCTTTGGAAATCTAAATGGAAAGTGTCAGAAAAAGGAACATTTGTTGATGTTTATGATACACACTTATCTTTCACAAACCTGATGCCTTTCCAATAAAGCTTCAGCTCCAGTCACATCCTTTGCAAGTTCATCTGAGGAGACCAGGCCCCGGATTCCATTGATCCAAGACATAAGGTCCCTGTGAAAACACATTAAGAGAGATTTTTTTCCCCTCTCTCCATTGAAATAAGCCATGACAGGAGACATTCCTTTTTGAACCCTCCCCAGAAATATCTCCGTGGAACAACAAGCCGTATATACTTCACTAATAATATACCAGACACACAAATTGAAGGGGAATAGTGTCTTTACCTGAAGTCACTGAGGAAACGCTGCAGGTCGTGAGAGTCTCCAAGCTTCTCTTTGCGCTGGTCAGCACGTTTTCCCAGACTATTCCAAGCCTGATTTAACTCAGTACATTTTTCTTGGAGATCTTCAGCAGATTCCGGATGTGACTGGATCAGACGCTGAGCAGTTTCACCAAGAGAATTCACCTAGAATTAGAAAAAGGGAAATAAACACAATGTAGACAAAAAGAATCTTTTCTACTGTTTACTCATCTCTACTAGATCAAAAGGTTTTGGTTTTGTCCTCCTCCCAACCTCACCTTGTCTCCAAGAGCTGCCAAGTCTCTCTCAAAGCCTTCATGTTTGCGCTGCAGAGCCTGCACGCTGGCCAAGTCATGGCCATAGTTGTCTGTGTTTAATGCTTGATTCTTCTCCTCTATCCATTCTTTTGTTTCATCAGCATCTCTGATTTGAAGAAAGGGGAGCAAAAAGAGAGTTAAAATGGAGATCATACGAGGATCTGTTACCTCGCAGGTCACTGATTTCCAGAAAAGCTCAAGTAGTTGATGTTTTTTTTAAATTATATCCCAAGATGACACAAGCAAACTTTGGCAAAATAGGACACTAGTCCAGGCCTCCCAGCAAATCCACACTTTCATCCTAACAAGTCTTTGTTGTTCTAGGAAGAATAGAAAGAATTCTTGTTGGCCCACTGGTGGTCCAGCTTCCACTAAAGGAGCTGTGTGTTGAGTATGATTTGTTTAGCACAGGTCCCACAACGTCTCAGAACTCTTACAAACACATTTTACTGAATTAAGACCAAATCTGATACAAACACCTCACCTGTGGAACCGCTGGACTTCGTGAGCGCTGCCCAACAGCTGACTTCGCTCCTCTGCCAACTGCTGCAGAGACCTCCAGCGTTCATTGAGCTCCTGCAGAACAAACCAGCCCCACCGATATTGCAGATCACAGTTTTACAGCTTTTCTGTTTGCTCAAGAAACTCTTGTGCTGGACTCACTGAAGTGTTATGATGTCAAACCAGTAACATTTCGTCCACGCTGCTTATCTGCACCTTCTTCATTCTGCTGCCATTTACAAACATGCCAACACCTCCATCTCCATTCTCATAGGCTTTATTTCAGGGGTCTACTGCAAATACTGATAGCAATGCTGGAAGATTTCCTAAATCAGCTACGCTTCTACCTTTTACAGCACATAAACTTCATCAAGCAGTCAATAAGATAAATAAGAAGTCAAGATCGGCCTTTCACTGCAGGTGAAGGCTCCTATACTCTGCTTAATTCCAGAAGAATGGACAAATCCAAGTAGCCTAACTACATAAAATAATTTAAAGTTTTTTTTTTTCTGAGGATTTAAAATCAAATTATTTAATGTATATAGTAAGATATTGATGTAACCTGAGCAGCAAATGCTGTATATGTCAATACCTCTTTTCAACAGGTTGATTCAAAAAGGTTTATAAAGACTAATGAAATCTAAAGGCTATGGAAAACAAGGGTAAAAACAAAAAAGCTCTCAGCTTTTAAATCATCACAGAAAAAGTTATATTATTACCTTGATTGAGCTAAAGGTTGCCACTGTATGTACCATCAAACGTGCAGACTGTATGAAAAGGCAGAAACAAAAAAACGCAGCATTAAAGTCAACGCTAACCAGTCAGAGCCCAAAATCAGACTGGAAACAAAACCCCTCCTTAAAAATCCATAATGACTTTGCCTTGGTCAAAAACACAGACTTTGTAAAATACAACCCCACAAAACGCAGGAAAAAACGCACCCCTAGATTTTAAAGATTTCAATGAAAATTCCTGCTGAATGCTTCACAAGTTTTTGTAACGTGCTCGTTGAAGTAAACAAGCAAAGCAAAATGTCACTAACCCCAAACCAATGCTAACCCAAATGCATGCTGAGAGCAAGACACCGCTCAAATCACTTTGTCAACAGTCTTTAAACAGAAGGAAGTGGGATAAAAAAAGGGCATGTGAGAAGGTGTATGGTGTAAAAAAAATGATGCTCTGAAGTTTTTGTTTTACTTCCCTGGTGTGTGCTACTAAGCAATGGCACCCACCTTCCATGGAGAGGCCGTCTTAGAATCGGTTTCATCCTGTTTGAAAAGGCAAAGAAACAACTTTAAATAGGAAGCAAAATCTAAAACTAGCAGAATATACTAAAAATCTTCGGAAGTTCTCCATGTGCAATCCTAAACAGAGCACATCAATTTCACAAGCATCTGCATAATTTTGGGTTATCCCGCTTTGCGGTGATTCGTAGTGCAGGGTAAGACACTCGAGAAATAAAAGGATTGAAGAGATGATAATATTTTTATGTCCATTCAGAGTCATTATTGAGTTCCTTCATGAAAACGGACTACAATTACGGCTGAACTTGTACATCCCAAACCTGTTATAATTTCCACGCCATCTCAGAAATGAACACTTACCCTGGGCATGGCACCATAGACCTCCTGCAAAGGAACAGAAGCAACCTGTTATTTTCTAATAGAAACAAAGTTTCAACTCTTTTTGAGCAAGGGAAGGGAGCAGCAGATTTGCTTCCATCCTCCTCCTACAAACTGGTTACCACCAGATCCTTAAGCCAGATAGTGCTCGCACAACCTAAACTTGTAGAAATGGGAGTTTGGATGCTCAGCCATTTACTGCAATAAACCATCTCCGAGCTCAGAAAACAAACAAACTGCTTCAATACTCGGTGAGCGCTGGATACAATTATTTACAGAAATAGCACAAGTGTGTGAAAAGCTTGAAAAAAAGTTACTAAAATAAAAAAACAAACCAGAAAACTAACTGTATGTTGAGCTCTATTGTATTCCTCTTTTCCCCTAGCATTCCTCACCATTTTTCCTGCAAAAAACACATGAAGGCTGAAATTTCAAATTTGTATGAGGTAAAGCTAATGCTATCAGAGCAGAGAGCAAAAATGAATGGCTGGAATCTTGCAATGATGCACAAAGCAGAAGACAACAGACAAAAGAAAGGAAGAGCGTCTTTTTCTTCTCAAGACCAAGTCAGAGAGAAAGCGGACCTGTTGCTGTACTGCTTGCACTTCATCTGCCATCAACCCTTCCGACTCCAGGTCATTCGCAACCTTGTTTATGTCCTTCAGACGTGACTCGTTAGCTTTTAAATCCTGCACAGAACAGTAAAATATCACTGCGTTAACATTCACACAGGCAAAATACGTGGAACAAGTTGGCACACCAGGGGTGCCAAAAAGTACACAGTTTGTAAGCAGCAGGAATTCAGCACACTGGACCGGTACAGTTACCAGTGAATATACAACGTGGGAGAGTCTATGCCAAGAAACCCCAGCTGCCAGCACCAAGCATCAATGCAATAAAGAGAAAATAAAACCAAAAGGCTACCAGTGTTTTGAAGCAGAGAACTATTTTTCCATCTTGGGAAATATTCTACAGATGGAAAGTAAAATGCATCTTTCAACAAAAAGAAGAGAAATAGCTCAGTGAAGGTTGTGCTTTACACAAAATGAAATTCCTCCAAAGCCTCTCAGATTCTATATTTCGATGTGTTGAAAGAGAGTTTCTGTTCTCTGGATGCTGGGAAACACGTAGCAACCTCAAGACTGTAACCAAACTGAAGACTTTTAAATGTGGGATTCTCTCTATATTCACAAAACAAAATAAACCAAAAATGCACACACTCCTTTTTCTTTCCAACTAAAGCTATGTCTCCTTCTCAACTATGCTCAGCTATGAAGAATTATCACGGATATACAATCAGCCTGAGGGGAGAGACCAAAACCAACGCGCACATTCCGCAGCATTAGAACAAACCTTCTGAAAATCATCAAACTTCTTCTGCAGCACCTCCACCTGCTCCAGATCAGCACCCACTTCCTCGTTTGTGAGCGCGGCCTCCTTCTCATTGATCCACTGCTGGAGCTCGTTCGCTTCACGGAAAAGCATGAATTTTTTGCAGCTTTTCTCTAGCATGCCTTTGCGCTTTTCTCCCAGCTCAAGAAGAGAGTGATACCTGGAACAAGCAGGAGAGGGAAGCGGAGGCCAGTCAGACTGAACTGAGCAGAGTCACAGGGATTTACCAAGCACCGTGTCACCAAAGATGTGGAAAATCCCTGCAGGCTGTTCTACTGAGTGATCTACTTGCACGTGATGAGGTAAATCTTAAGTTAAGACTAGTCTCCCAGCTACTAGACATAAATGTCTTACTTAACCATAATTCAGGACAAAATCTGCCAAATGTTTAAAAAAAGGTGGAGTTTTTCTGACAATATGGGGGCAGCCGCACAATGTTTTCGTTTCCCACCTTGGAACACACAGGGAAACAGCAATTACACCTCCCAACTTCAAGAGCTCTATGGTGTAGCATTTTCCTAACCAATAACTCAGAGATTACAAAGTCTGTTGAAGAAAATCCTTGATACCCTGCACTGTAATGTCTACACATCAAACCAGTAATCAACTCTACATCTTTCCATGGAGGCAGACACATTGTGGTTTCCAATCTACTCTGGTTTACAGCTGGATAAAAATGAAATACGAATCTTTTGTATTAGGTTCCAATGGAAATGTTGTACCCTGACTTGAGGAGAACACTCCTGAAACCTGCCCTGACTGCAGCCGTTTGCCTCAGCACACAATTTCACGTATTAAACACTTGTGAAGTGCACAGAGGATCTGGGGCAAAATTCATTCACGCAAAGTTCCTTCGCAACACTTCAGAGATTGACATAATACTTGCACTTTTGAATCTCAAGATACATATTGTCTATGAAAAGGCACAGTCAATGAACACTATTACTTTGGATCTCCCAGCAACATAATGCAAACTTCGTATTTTTTCCAGGAGACCTGAATACAAGTGTGAAAATTACATTAATGTTATGATTTTTTTAAAAAAATCCTATATAAACTGATGTTTTTGACTACCCAGCATAAGTGTTACTTTAACTACAATAACCCCACTCTTCTCAAACTGTAAAGTACTCATATGTGACATAATACTTGGTATATGTATCTTTATATATATTTATATAAACAAACTAATATTTCTATCTGCACCTCAGAAAATGCAAGATATGCTTTCTAAAGAAAACAGTCTAGATACCGCTAAAGCCTCATTTGGTAAGCAAGATCAGCATAATGGAAAATAACGTCATTAACCAATTTAGCAGCACAGAGGTGACCAACAAGATAAGCAGCTGGCTGGATGGCTGGCTAGAAAGAACACAGGAAACACACACCGTGACACTCAACTAAACTGAAATAATTCACATTGCAGGAATTGCTTCCTTCAAGTCTCTTTGGAGCAGCTTTCCCAAAGAAAGAAACAAATAAAGGGAGGATGAAGAGTGACAGTACAGAGACAGCATGGTTTAGAAAGGGCTAATCCTACTCACAGTTCTTCGACCTGTTTCATACGCAGAGATACACTGCCGACCTCCTTAGTTATGAGAGTCCTGCACAGACAGAGGGAGCACAGCAAATGCATGCAAAAAATTAGTCAGATTAACAAAAATAATGAAAGCAGCAGCTCCATCCATGGGTTGTCTGTGGTAGGAGATGGTTAAGAGTTCACATTTAAATGGAGAAAATCAGGTGTCACTCAGAAGCAAACGAAGCAAATCAGACCAGGAGTACAATTCACATAAGGAAACCTCAGCAGTACAGTTAAACTCTCTCTATAAGGTCTCCTCATTTCCTGATCATTGTGCCATATGATTGTAAATTAAAAGGTTGTCCCCTCTCCTTGGCACTAAAATAAGGTGCCCTAGTTCCTGAAAGCAGCACGGAAACTTATAGAGAATGTTACACATTATTAAAATCCTGAACAAGGCACCACAACTTTCCAGCATCCTTTCTTCTCACCAGTACTTTTTTTTTTTAAAAAAATATATATATTTTTTAAAATTCTAGAGCTAAAGCTAGTAATTATTGTATTGCAGTGTAATAACCAGTGACTCAAAACAAATGAGTGGGAAGAAATTCTCATGTACAATGACAGCGTCACTGTGCAAACAGATGGGAGTATGCATAGAACTTTCGGCTTTGGCTTCCAAGTGGCCTGATAAGATGAGCCAGGAGCTCACAGCTATCACCCACAGCCCTTGCTTCAACTAATCTACAACAACCATGTGCTTGGTGAGGTCATCACTAAACTACCATCCAGTTTTAAAAGAGAAAAAAAAAAATAAGGAGGGGGCACCTTTTAGTGCATAATGGCAACAAATAATGGCACCACATTTCAGGAAAAAAGTAATGAGCTGTCACCAAAGCAGTCACAGCTCCTAAGGAGGTCACAGCTCCAGAGGCAGCCCTGTATAGGGAGGGTACTGTACTTTATGTAGCCAAATTTAAGAAAGCTTTTCAAAACAGATCACACATTAAGAAGTGACAACTACAAATACAAGAGCTGCTTAGGACAGATATAACTCACAAACAAGCTTAAGTTGTTAGGTACAACAACAAAAGAACACATAAAATACTGAAGTCAGACAGTAAATTGAGCTCTAGTGTAATGAGTTTTACAGTTAAAAAATGGAAAAAGCAATGAGAAAATCTAGAATAAGAATAAAACAACTCCACGTGGTGTCCCTGGTAGAGGAGCCCCTGCTTTTGCTCCAATTAATTACTCCCTGGTGCAAGAGGCATCAACCTAAACTTTTGGTATATGTGAGGCAAAGGCCAAGCCAGCAAACGCTGGATGGGTGTCGTATCTCATCAGTTAGATCTTACTGGTTGTCAATCTGCTCCTGTCGCAGTGCTATGCTGCCTTGCTCTTCCAGGAGATTCTCTCGGGATGCAGACTGGGCAGGATCCAGTTTTTTCACATAAGCAGCTGGTACAAAGCCCTGGCGATCATTAACTTCAACCTTCCACCAGTCCTGGAAATGAAAACAAATAAATAAAGCAACCACTGTGAGGCAAGCAGCAAGTGTGAAGTATGCTGAGCAACTGAAAGCTCAAAATTAAAGACTCCTGCTAACGCAAGAAAAACAGTGACGCTTACAACAGCTTGCTCTTTTTATAGAGATAATTTGAAACAAATAGTCTCTTGAAGACATCTAGGTCTTACTTCCACGTCTCCCCTCGTGTTTGGTCAAAAATTCCTAAACAGTAGGGAAATAAGTTCTCAGACACATGCCCTATAGCATATGTTGTTTATCTGACTTGGAAATGCTGGCAGCTGCAGAGGAGTCATGGAACAAGCTGACGAGGTGTGTGGAAGTGCTGAATGGGAACATGGACTAAACGTACAGATTCTTTAACTTCTTTGAATGCTCTTATTAAAACAAACAAAACCAAAACAACAAATAAAAATGCTCTGCAGGACGCACACCACCAAGTGAGCCAAGCAGCTCAGCAAACCAGAAGGCAAGCGCATACCTTGTTGGTGCTGTTGAGTAAGGTGAGGATATCTCCTTTTTTCATAGTCACCTCCCGGGGACTCTTCTCTTGGTAATCATAGAGTGCCAGAACAAGCTCTTTTCCAGTTTCGTCATCCGTGGGAGCAACTTGTTGCTAAAAAACAGGGAGCACAAGAAAAATGAGTCCTTCCATGTTTATTACAGTCAATGTAGTTGTCCTAAAAAAATACATCAGCCTTGGTTAAAGCTACCGTAGAGCCTTATAATGATTCTTGTTGAAATAAATGTAATGCAGACAGAGTCCGGGCTCAAACCTTGAAAACTACCACATTATGCTGTTTTCTTCTAATGCCACATAGCTGCCCAAATATAAGAACAGACAACTCATTTTTTTGAGAAAATCAAGTAGAGTCTGCAGTAAGTTCTCAAAAACAACAACTGTTATCAAGCTTTGCCTTTACCTTCTGCTGACCCAAGAATTTCAGCAACATGATTAGCATCTTTCCTTACCCTGCATGACTGGGCCTGTTCCCTTAATGCCTGTATGCTACTGCCGTAAGCGGAAAGATCAGACATCAAAGCTTCATGTTTCTTCAGAAGAGCCTGAAAGATAAAACCGACATGTACACCTGGCCCTTTTACAAATACTACTCTGCTTAAAATATTAATACATACTTTGGCTCCATACACAGGGAATGTGGGTTTTTCAGAGCTGCCAGTCTTGTGACGCTCATTAAGAGTAACTACTTCTATTTATTCCCAGGCTAGATAGTAGTTGAAATGCTTCTGGTGCTTTTCCTGTACCTTATCTCAGAAACATTCTTTTGTTGGGACCAGGAATAACACTGTTTCCAGAGTGATACGTGGTAAGTTTGAAAGTCCTGCACTTCATTTTGATGGAATGTCAGTCAGCAGTGTCTGGGACATGGTGTTTGGCCACAGAACAATATAGTAAAATAACTCCAGACAAAAAAATTACTTCCAAACCAACGAACTGCTGAAAATCAGACTCGCACTGAAACGCAACATCAGATGAGGAATTTGCTGATATTAGTCTCATTATATTTTACAAGAACCCTATTAAAAGTGAGCACAAATTTAAAGTTTCCTCACAATTAGCTGAATATACTGAAGAGCAAAATTTCGTGTGCAATAACTAAGGCACAGCAAAAACTGTCACGTTTTGACTCTGAGCTAAAATGCAGCTTGATTCAAGAACCTTCTGACTTTTTTCTTTAGAAGCCTGAAATTAGCAGAACTCTTTATTTATTTAGCACTGGACAAATCCTCGTTGTGCTTATGCAAAAGCGATTCAAACAACAATCTCAAATACCTCAGCAGAGTCTTCATCTTTTCCATAGTCTGTGCTGCCTACAATGGGCTCCTTTTCCCTCATCCAGGATTCTGCCTCGTTAGCATCAGCAAAGTACTGCTGAGCTTGCAGGGAATCCTCCAGGTCTTGTCGACGCTGCGATGCTTTAGCTTTTAGAGAGTCCCATTTTTGGTTTAGCTCGTTCAGTTTGATTTTCACATCCTCAGCTGCAAAATGTCCTGTGTCACAGAAAGAGAAACAAAGGATTTAATGAGACAAATAATACAGACTAAAAGATTATTCATATTTCTTGAAAGTCACAGAAATTAGACACATTTAAACCTATGTAGCCTATTCTGACTAGAATAATGAAAGCACAACTCAGCTTGTCCTTTTGCCTTGGACTGTAGCTCTCAATCAAACTATACCAGGAATATTTGAATCCTTAAGAACAAAACAAGCCACATCAGAGTATTGCCTCTCAATGATGAAACGCGAAACTCGTCTCTTTCCAGTGTCAGAGTTTTGACGTAGACAAATATTATTTCAGATCTGCATTCTGAATCCTGCCACGTATTGGAAAAAGCTCTTTCTGTTGTCCTTGACCCCTTTCGCCAGGTTTAATTCTAAGGAGGCCTTAGCTTTCCTAGTTGCCTCCCTACACCCTCTGACAACACCCTTATATTCTCCCCAAGTGGCCAGCCCCTCCGTCCATGATCTAGAAACTCTCCTCTTCCCCTTGAGCATACCCAGCAGTTTCCTGTTTAACCACACAGGTCTCCCGGCTCCCTTCCTTGACTTCCTACGTGTTGGGATGCTCTGATCTTGTGCCCGGTAGAAACAGTCCCATTCCTGTCCCAGCATCCTTTTGCCCCTGCAAGATAAACCTTTCCCACGTATCACTGTTTGGACTGGTGTCTTGTAAAACCAGCCGTTATCAAAGAACCCAAAGTCCTGCCTGTAGCACCAGTCCTGGAGCCAATTGTTTACAGACTGAATTTTTCTATTCCCTCTCATATAATCACCCAAAACTGGAAGGAGAGATTTTTTT
Organism: Columba livia; assembly: GCF_036013475.1. Taxonomy (NCBI): domain Eukaryota; kingdom Metazoa; phylum Chordata; class Aves; order Columbiformes; family Columbidae; genus Columba; species Columba livia. The sequence continues at coordinate 5,694,401 of NC_088620.1, forward strand.
AAATGGAGACTGAATATCACCAGCACAAAGCTGTTGAATTCAGCGCTCATATGTGATTGTGAAGAGCAGATGGAGATCTGTGAAAATCATGACACGTTCCCAATCAAGGAATCTATTTTTATTTTCAGGTGAAAGAACGACCAGAAGTTCATTCTGCTAGCAGGTACCTGCCTATTGCTTGGATAAAAACAGGCAGTAATTCTTAATTGTACAGGGCCAGAGAATAAAGTCCAGAACAACGACTTTTGCATTTCTGAAAGAGAAAGATTAAAAACAATTGAGACATACCCTCTTCCACCATAGCATTTCCTTTCTGTGTGACTGCTTTAATGCGGGGCTCATGGCCTGCAATTTCTGCCTGCAGAGCCTGGTGCTTCTTTAGCAGATTCTGGACACCGATTAAGTCCTTGCCTGAAAGATATAAAATAGTTAATCAGCTAATTCAGAGTCAGACTGACCAACAATGTCCAGGAATCTGTAACCAATGCTAGACAAACTTGCAGAATAAGAACTATCACAATGAAGACAGAGCTCTATGAAAACTAAGTTACACAATGGAATCGCAGAAGTAACATAAGTTAAAGAACCATGGGTGATGGCAAAGGTGTAACTGCAGGCAATGTTAATTACAACAAACATTTCAGAAATTTCCAGGGAATGTTCCATTAAGAGACAAGTTATGACAGAGCAATTCTGACACCTAAATCGTGCAGATATTGGGATGGACCCACCTCGGTTTGTTGAAGCTGCAATGGGTTCTTTTTCCCTAATCCAGGTCTCTTCATCCTCAATGTCACGGAAAAGCTGCTGCAGGCGAAGAGAATCAGCAAGTTTCTGCTTGCGAGCTACCATAGGATCCTTTAGAGCTTCGTAACGAGCTACTAAAGCTTCTTGTTTCTTCTTGATGTTGTCAGCATCAAAGTGCCCAGCATCTTGGAACTGGCGTGCCTGAATGGTAATGCCATCTATACGATCCTAAAATTAATTCAGCAACAGTATTATGTTAGAATCTCTGTAAAATGGTTGCAGAGACTGGAAACATTTTCAGTTCTTAGCTAATAATTTGCATTGTGACAGAAAATGATTTCTGATAAAGTGTAAAGACCAAAGCTACAAAATTACGAAAACTGAGACCTGCTAAGGTGTCTGGAGTGAATACTTTTGAGTGACCTGATCTAAAAGGGCAGGAGGAAAAATTACTCCCCTTACCTGATGGGCAGCAACATCTGCCTCTAGCAGGGCATGTTTCTTCTGAAGATTCTGAACATTAGTAAGATCTTTTCCATAATCATCAGAAGCCAGGTGTCCCTCCACTTCATACAGCCAGAGCTCTATGTCCTCCACATTGCGATTAAACTGCTGCTGTTGATTGGCTTCACGCAGTTTTATACCTGCCCGAGACAGAGCGGAAAGAGGAAAACACAACTTACGTTTTCCACTTCATTTAACCCCCTTCCTGCCTTCTCCCAGTTAAACTCTCTAGAAAAAGAACTGCCTGTATTCCTCTGAGCAAGTCATACCTTTGAGCTCAGTGGCCTCCAGAAGTTTCTTCCACAAGCTGATAACTTCATTCATGCGAGCTGCCACTTCGTCAGATGCGTAGTGATTGACATCAATCAACTTCTGGCCAGCTTTCTCCAGCGCATCAATACGGCTCTGATTAGCAGAAAGCTCTGCTTCAAAAGCCTGATGTTTCTGAACTTTACCTTGCAAGTTCGATGGATCCTATAGATGAAGAAACAATAAGAAACTTTCAATCCCAAAATTGTATCTATAGGTCTCTAAAGAATTTTTAAAATTAGACTGCATTCATATACATGCCAAAATGGCACAAGAGGATTTGGTGCCAAAAATATGCCTTTGAAATCAGAACACTTCAGCTATTGAATAAGTATGATTACAGCATTATGGGAAAATCCCCCTTGGGCTCAGAGAGAAACTGCAGTTCCTCCTCTTGCTATTAACACTCCCTACTATCAGCAACATTTTGGCTGACACTGCTTCATATCATTGGAGCATTGCCTTAAAATTACTCTAATGTTCGTCTTCGTGTTTACCTTGTATGCCTCATCTGTTGCAGTTTTCATTTTTTCATTAACCCAACTCTTTAGCTCATCGGAGTCTCGGAAAAACTGCTGCAGATGGAAAGAATCTGCAAGCTGAGCACGGCGGTACATAGCTCGTTCATGAAGGGCATTTCGGCGGCTCAGCAGCTGAAAATAGAAGTCAAGGTTTTAAAATTCTTCAAGCTTGTAAGAACCACCACTGTATCTGCACTTTTGGAGGAGAGAGCTCCACCGACTTATCCTATATAGCACTCATACCATTTAACATAATAAAGCAGAACATGATTTAAAGTCTACAGTCCATATCTATTTTAGATACTTACAGCATCTCTGCGTGTAGCAACATCATCCATGGCATAATGGTTATTCTGAATCAACTTAGTAGCAAACTCATCTAATGCCTAAAGAGAAAACAGGTTTCCATTTACTTGGTGTAACAGAAATTGTTTGTGCAAGTTTACTCAGATTAATTCTCAAAAGCTTGTCACAATAAATCTATCAGAAAGCCATTAAGATAGGTGTTGTTACTCCCTTTTTTATCTGTACCATCATCTTACGTGTGGAAGAGTGTAGATTTTTTTACAAATCCTCATCCACACGTGTGCTGGCACGATATACCAGCACTGGGTTACTTAGCTCTCTAAGGCTGCAATTGAGCCCTAGCCTATATTTCCCACTATTTTCCATTTTAGGGACAATACACATAACTTAGAGATAATACATCCCACAAACAGTGGCTCATTCTGCAGAGCAAACCCCATCCTTCTCTGTCATCCTCCAGCAGTGTCTCCTCCCACTCAACACATTCATTTGTTTCATTTCTTGCTCATTTAGTGATGACCTAATGTAAGTGTCATCTTACTGTGATTTTCTCCTCTTGGGCACTTAAGGATTTTTCAAAGTCCTCATGCTTTTTTAGAAGAGCCTCCACACTATCCAGAGAATCACCAAGGTCTTCATTCAGCAGAAATGCCTAAAGTAAGGAAACAAACACATTTTTATGTTTCCATGCTCCTCTAAGTTAAATCAAGCACAGTCAGTGATGTATCCTACCGTATGATTTAATTGATAAGGATGATATATTGGGATGGCGTTCCCTATACACCTTCAACAGCCAAAGGTTCTGAATAATTCACCGCCACTAGCGAATACCAGCTGTTTAAGTCTACAGAAGACTAGGCAGAAATGAAAATCAACCATATCTGGAGAGTTCAAAGACATGCACTCACTTCTTGTTTGCTCATCCAGTTGTCCACTTGTTCGGTATCTCTGTAGAAAAGCTGCAGGTCCATGCACTGTTCGTACTGTTGCCTGCGAAGCTCCCATAGTTCTAGCAAGGCAGACCTTTCATCTGAGAGGATGGTCAACTAATGGATGGGAAGAGGAATATATAATCATTTGATTTAACGGTCTGGTTCATTTCCATCTCAATGTAAAATCAAGTTGGAACTCTAAAAAAGTGGTTAATACTGGACTGAAAATGACCTCCCGTGTAAAGAATAATTCTCCTGTCACTGACATCACCCTCCTCACACAGGTCAAGCCTCTTCTCAGCTTATCAAGCTTGAGTAGTGGCTACAACCTTCTCATGTCAGTCAGAAACCTCTCCTTTTCCAAATTAAATCTACACAGAGATATTTAATGGACAACTGCTGGTTTTGACTGCAGGCCTATTCATAAGAGAAGCTCTTCAGCAAACTATCCTGCTCCCTCAGCCTCTGAAACCTCTTTGACCCACCGCTGCAACATTTGAACTGACTGACCAATGTTTCAATATGCAGACTTCATGAGAGGCCTCATTAGTTTGAAACCCAAAACTTAGACATACTAAATATTTGCTGACACTTTTGAGAGCAAACCTAAACTTAGATAAACAGATAACTTTTTTCTTTTGGAGGAAAGACAAATTAGTAGTTCCTAATTGATTGTACTAATAGCCCTAATAGTTTCTACTAATAAATAGGCAGAAGCTGCTGATTTGAGAATGAAAAGCACACATCACTTATATACACTAAAAAGCCCTGAAACCTAGAGGGATGATACTTTGCAGCTTATGATCTTAACAAGAAATGAACTTTTAAATTGTGGGACACAGAAAAAGAGACAAAACTCTTCTAGGAGCTCTTGCTCTCAACTTACCTTTTCTTTAACTTCGTCAGAAGCGTAGTGCCCAGCAGCAAGCAAAGCCTGGCCAGACTCATCAGCAGATTTGAAACTATCTTCATGGGCATCAATTTCTCCCTATGAAAGGGGACGACGTAAGTGTCAGAATATGAAAACTGCTATTGAAAATAACACAGAGACAACAGTCTGGACACCTGAATGATACACATTCGACTACCTTTAAATACATTACACCTAACATAAAAACTAGATTGAAATACATTACCTTAACATGCAGATCAGGCAAGTATAAATTCACACGTTAAAATGAAACTAAATGTTGGTTTTAAGCTGCACTCTTTCTGCCTACTTATGGCAATTCCTCATGATGGAGAACTAAAACAGTCATTAGTTCTACAGACTGCGACCACATCTAACCTATTTTTTATAAAATATTATCATAAGCATTCTTAAATACTTATTTATTAGTGTATATCTAGTACCAAGAAACAAAGTAAAAATATTAAATCAGGACAGCAAACTAGTACTGTGTTCTTTGCACAAAGGATTCTAGTGATACAAAATCAGCTGTTCTGACTCAGAGACTCTGTTAGACACACAGATCAGTTCTAGGGGTTGCTATCATTATACCTTATGTTCCTGATGTCTGTCTAGAAGGGCTTCTGCTCCAGCCACGTCATTGGCAAGTTCATCTGCATTAATCAGAGCCTTCATCTCGGTCACCCAGCTGGTGAGGTCTCGGAAATCCGCAAGAAAGCGCTGCAGCCTTAGGAAAGCAAAAGAAAAAATGGTTGCAATAATTTGTTTGCATAGTTTCTCCATCCTTACCCCAAATAAAGCATAACAAACATAAAAGTGGTTCATCTGATACAAACAAAAAAGACAATACCAAAATGCAACCAGAATATTAAATAACCAAATATGCTGTCAATCAAAAAAACAAGCCTTTTAAAGTTACGAAAAAGCTAGGTTCAAAATAAATTTCTCAAAGGCATGTTTTGCATATAACCTATAGTGAAAGTAAAAGGAATATTCTGAACTATAAGCTTATATACGTTGACAGCAACAGAAATCAAACAATAGTTCTCAGGCAGAGTGTTCCAAGACAGCCCACAGGATTGGTGCTGTCACAAGCATAACAGTGTGTGTTGGGAAAACGAGAGAAACTTTCAACTGCACATGTCTCAGCCTTAAAACAAGCAAACAAATTCTCAGACTCCCTTCAGCACACCTCTACAGTTATTGTCTTTGGCAGGTGCTTAACACTTATCAGCAAAAGTGATCAGTTTCTGCTTCCCTTTTAAATTTGCTGTTAATTGACCTGAAGAGATTATGACAGGGAAAGCAGAGGAAAAGGATTACTCATGTGGGTCTCTACCACCATAAATCCTGCATCACAGGAACAAACAGCAGAAAAACAAAGCCAGAAAGGATGTAAACTAACCACCATCTTAGGGTTTCTTTTTAGTATGGCTTCTCTATAGTGATCTAACAGATGGTGTTTCACAGACAACCACGCTAGTATAGAAACAAGATTGAATAAAGACAAATCCCACAGCAAGCAACTATCACAGAAACAGGTACTTCATTTAGTCTGGGACAATAAATCAAACAACATACCCTTCTTTAGTCTTCAGAGAATCATAAGGACTCCATAGTGAACAAATTAATAATAAGAGTACAAAAAATCCCCACCAAAACTAAAACAGCCAGATATGTACTTCAAAATGCAGATATCAAATCAGATGGGAAAAAAAACAGATGTCCCAAAACATCAAAGTGTCTGTTTTCATAATTGATCCAAATCCAGAGAATGACCAAAAGCTGAAAGTATTTATCATATAAATATTTATTTTACTACAATAAGTTATTGTAAAATACTATTTGGTGAAAAAGACTACTGCTGAAAACAGCAGAATCCTCCCAAAATATTGGGAAGAGCGTCACTTTCTTCTCAAGAGCCCCCTGTCAAATTTGCATAATGAAGACAGGTCATTGCGGCACTCCAGCATTCCTACCTGTAGGAGTCGTTAAGGCGAGCGTGCCTCTCTGCTGCTGAAGTTCGGATCTGTTCCCAGTTGGCAATCAGCTCCTCCCGTTTCACTTGAATTTGAGAAGCATTTATGGGGTGGGACTGCTGCAAACGGTCGGCTTCTGCACAAAGGGCCTTGACCTAAACCCAGCCACACACAGGGAGTAAGCTTCTAGTCTTCTACAAGCAGGTTACCTCATTTGAATTGTAGGTAAAATGCATCTCATATGGGTACCTTATCTTCCAGAGCTGCAAGATCTCTTTCCAGGCCTTCATGTTTACGCAATAAAGCCTGCACACTTGCCAAGTCTCTGCCAAAATCATCTGAGGCCATCAACTGTCCTTTCTCCTTAATCCAGCTGATTGTTTCATCCACATCCCTGCAAAACAAAGCACAAATTGAAAGCAGTCTATCTGGTACGGAAAAAAGGAAGAAGGCAGGATGTTTTCCTGTATGTATGCCAGACGTACTGGCATACAAGCCCGTATACATAAACACCACAGCCAACTACAATCATCCTTTAAAAAAGAAACCACCACCACCACAAAACCACAAACCCCCCTCTCTCTCTCTCTCTCTATATATATATATATGTATATATATATATATATATATATATTTTTTTTTTTTTAAATTAAAAAAAAGCCTTAAAGTGTATTGGCAGCCCATTCTTCAGATGGTATTACCAGATGCAAATAAGGAATTGCAGCACCACCGAGCACCATCACCCAGCAGGCCTATTTCCCACTCTAGACCCTTCTCTGACTTAATTACAGCAAACCTGAAAATGCTGTTAATAGAGATGAGGATAGAAAGACACTACTCGAATACCCCAAAACAATCGGACTGGCATCCAACAATAAACAAATACCCTTTTAAAGCTCATCTAGGACAGAATTGGGGGAAAAAGCCCACAGAGCAAAGGGAAGCAAAACTGCCATTAGCAAGAATGAACAAAACCACAAGTGTTGAAAAGCTAAATCAGAATGACTATTCTAAGGTAATTCTAGAACAACAAGGTGCTTATTAAACAAGTCACACAGAAGAGTAGAGCAAAAACGTAACAGACAACAGTAGCTCTTCTCATAATACTGCGTGCAGCTGAACGCTCTATTAAATATCCACACAAGTATTACATCGCTTCAGCAGATCCAGCCAAGATCGTACCTGTTGAAACGCTGAACTTCCGCTGCCCCAAAGAGTTTTCCTTGCCTCTGAAGGGCAAGCCCCTTGAGACGCTGCCAGCTTGCATTTACTTCATCCTGTTTGGACTTAATCAGTTCCTCTTCAGGGTGTTGTTCCTTGCGAGAAAGGAAAAACGCTGTTTTCATATGTTCTGTGGTTTTATATCCATTGACAAAACCTCTAAACATATCTGTTTTTTAAGGGATTAACTTATAAAAACCGTACTTTACAGACGATTTGATAGTTTTCCTGAAACCTCACCATATAAGCATTCAATATTTTTGCAGTAGTTTAAGTTTCCCCATCCACTAATTAGTCAACAGGAAGAGGGCTGTAAACAGAACCTTTTTTTTCCTGGATGCAATACTTCCTGACCTCCCTGCATCCTTGATCAAGCCCCAGATGACATACTAAAAGATTTATTGATTCTGGTTGTCCAAGGGAAATACATTTAACATCAAACACAACAAGTTTCTCTTACTAATCACTACTCCCCATATTTTCAGGAACTTTCTCAGCTGGGGCAGTTACTCAAGCTGTTCAGCAGAACAAGTGAATCAAATAATGAACATTTAAGATTAAGATAACCAAGGAACTAGGCACACGTAGAGTAAAACCTTAAAATCTGCTACGAAACCAGAGAGGAAAAAGAGGAAGCTGCACACAAAAGGTCTCTGGTATAAACGAGACTTGCCAAGAGTGATTTAACACACATAAATGTTTACCTGGATAAGTTTGCCAGCAAACTGGTTCACTTCGTTGACTCTTTCCTCATGAGCTGCAAGGTCTGTCTGGAACTCTTCAAACTTCTTTTGCAAAACCTCAACGTGCTCCAAGTCCTGCCCAAGCTCTTCTGAGGTCACTATTGCTTCCTAGCACATTGAGGGAAAAAACCTCAATTTCAGCATGACTTATCAGAAACCACTACTAGAAATCATGAAACAAACTGTCCTAATTTTGAATAGGTCAAAGATAGTTAAAATCACTGTGTTTAAAGTCAGATTTAAGACTACAATATTTCCTTCTTTACTCCCCCTCCAACATCTTTCCATTATTGCAGAAAACATGCAAGATCACTAAGGCTATTATTGCTTCATCTTGCTTGCCCTTATTAATTTTTCAATGTATTGAATATAACCAGTTCTATTATCACACATTTTATGTTCTGTGCACAATTATGACTATTACAACAACTGAAACTAGTGAAAGAAAATACACACAGAAAAAAACCATGCTTTTAAAACTCCAAAATAACAACCGTGCTTTTTCAGAGTACAGACAGACTCAGAATTTCACATTTTTAGATTGTTTATGGCCATTCACTGTAGCCTTCTGATGCAAGATTTCTTTATGAAAAATGCACCGTCACATTCAGTGACAGTTATGCAGGGTTTACGGTTTGAACCCACAGTGACACAAAAGAGCAAACCATCATTAAGAAAACCAATATCATCATTTCGTGGCTTTTCTTCTTGATAGTGTGGTTTGTGGCCCGTTTCCTCAGAGTTCAAAGAATCAAGAGCCAACAGTTCTCTTGCAGTGAACATCCTTATAATGTGTATCTAAAGACACTCCAGTCATTAAGTAATTACGTACATGCTGCTTGCTGATTAAGCTGGCTACTTTCTACAACAGATCACTTTGAATACCTATAAAAAACATTTGCTTTTACATGTTGTAGATTTCCCTCATAGGAAACTTGAATTTGATTACTATGAGAAATACAAAGGTCTCCTCAAAGCAAAGAATTAATTATGTTTAATTACGCTCCCCAATAGGCAGGCTTCTTCTCTTAGTCTAGCACCTTTTATTTGTTCCTGCAAAAGAAGGAATGGTAGTCTGCATACCTGCTGTTTATAAAATAAGATAAATGAAATGTATAGGTGCCTTTAAAAGCTCTCTGTGACTACCTGAATTCCAACAACGATACGTTGATAGAAAATTTTAACACAAACACAAATTTCCCATTAAGAAGACAGTAAATGCAGGTAATAATTATACCTTGTCATTGATCCAGTCTAAGACATCTTCACATTCTCGTAAGTATTGCACCAGCTTCTGTGCCTGCAACAATTTGACTCCCTTCTCTCTCATCTTTTCCAACAGCAATTCCCATAGTCGGTGCAGCTCCTGCAGCCGAGTCTAGAACAACACGATGCTGTTATTAAAATCATGTCTCAGAAAAGACTGATTTTTCCCTTCCTGACCGTAACAGAATACAAAGAGCGACAAACCTCATAACAATTTCATCTCCAGTCATTAGTTTTCAAATTATGAAAAGTGATGTAACAACACACTCAGTTACACACCGGTGGGTATGCTCAAGTGGAAGAGGAGAGTTTATAGATCACGGAAGGAGGGGCTGGCCACTTGGGGAGAACATAAGGCTGTTGTCAGAGGGTGTAGGGAGGCAACTAGGAATTAGAAATTCCTGAAAGGAGTATTTAAACACTTGTTACTAATGAAGCTATCAAATAGTTAATTTTACATAACTATGAGGTAAAAATTTTGAGAGAAATTTTAAGTTCTATGCCAGTGTGAAATCAGACCAAAAATTTGCTGCCATCCCCTTCAAATGTTCAGTCTTTTACATGGAAGTCAACTCCCAGTAAGTGAATCTCATCTTGGGAATCTCATTTTGGGATTTACTTTTATTTAAGACCACACATTTGTTTCAAGTGAAACTTGTGCCACTTTACAGTATTTGAACCATTTCTCTTAGCACTAGTCAGTTAATATATTTAACCAACATTGTTAAGTAATGTAATACTGAAATACTAGTAGCAATCACTAGTTTTAATATTGAGTCTCTCTCTGACTGCACTTTGACTTTCAAAACTGTTGGGAGCAACCACAAATTTTATAGACAAATAAAAGAAAAACCACACTCCCACACAGAAACACAGCTTGCAAAACAGGAAAGTATCTGCTCCACCCATCATCCGTAACGCTTTGCTCATCAAGACCTGAAACTTGAAAGTCACGCTAGAGAAGCTTTTGAACATCCAGCACGGGCAGATGCCCGTTTAATCCATTTAGAAAGCTCCAGTAGGTTTGAAGGGAGGAAAGAGCTCACACAACTAATTTTCCTAGCGCTGCCCAAAAGGATAGTGCAAATCGTCAACCAAGGAAGAAAGAGGATATGGCAAAAAGAAGTTGCACCACACAGCCAGAAGTTTCACCTACTCGTATGTGGGACCCCACTTGGGTGGCGGTTACTATGGGGCGCTGTGCAGTCCGGTACGGCGTGAAGGACTGAACCATTAAAAGGCAAATTACCACTCCAAACAGAACACAATTATCAACTTACATTAAGCAACTAAGACACAGTATTACTTAAGATCACTCAACTGCAAAGCATTGTTTGTTTATTTTTCCTATTTCTGGTAAAGATTAATGATCATAATGAGATTTTCAAAACAATAATTACCTTTAGGTTTTTTAAATTTAATTGCTATATACAAGCCAAAAAAAAGAGTGGTCAGCATCCCCTACACCAGGCCTTGTGAATTTGCTGCTTGTGCCAGTTTGGGAAGAACAACACGTATAATTAATCATTTGCCTTGTGACTTTCAAAATGTCTTTGAATTACTGATCATTTTCTAGTCCAAATTCCTGGACTCCACTGGCAGCCAGTTCAGCTCAGAACTGGATCCAACAACAGATACGAGCTGGGTGCTCGTGTAAGAGAAAAGTAGCTATAAGTTTCATAAATACAAATTCTCTTGTGATTTCACTAACTAAATATCTGTAGAATTTTGAATTAGAATACAGAGTTATCCATGCAGTTTGCATGAAGTATTTAGAGAAAAGCCCGTAAGAGAAAAAAAAGTTTTAAAACTCACTCTAATGGTTTCAGATGCAAAATGGCTTTCATTAATCATCTGATTTCCAGTCTCATCCAGTTTAACGATGGCCCCTGAATTGGCCTGCACCTCAGCTTCGAAGGCTTGGTGCTTCTGCAGCTTCCCCTGCAAGAAAAACATCACAGAACGTGGCTGAGATTTGGTGCATAGCCCTCCTCCACATTGCCCAGCATCAAGATTTCAAGTGGATTTTATGCATTCAGTACTGACAAACAAACAATAAAATAGTGTAGTTGAAATCATAGCTATATCATGTTTCACGGGTGGATTCAAACATCCCAATTTTCATTATTTCATTATTGTGTTTGCTCTTGTACACTGGAGTGTTCAAACATCTGAGAACCCGTCAGCTCAGCAAAGAAATCAGACTTTTGAAGAATGCTTTGTAAGGCTGCAGGTATTTGCATCCAGCTTTCTTCACCACTCTTGGATCAAGTTACATTTATGTGTTTGTTCCTTCTGTCCCAGTTGACCTGGTGCAACCCAATATTAATAGCCCAGGAATAGAAAGCGGCAGGAGGACTTGCCTGCAGGTTGCTGGGGTCTTTGTAATTTTCATCAGATGCTATCTGCAGTTTCTCTTGGATCCATTTTTCCAGCTCATCTGCATCACGCTGGAAGAACTGGAATCGATAGGAATCTTCAAGTTTTTGGCGCCTTAGAGAAGATAGTTCCTTGAACCTGTGGTAACGGTCCAAAACTTGTTGGCGCCTTTCTTGGATGTCTTCTGCTGTTTCCAGCACTTTTACACCACTGGGGTCCATTTTCTGAAAGCCAAAAGAACCCACATTTTCTTTGTATTATTATAAAGCAATGGTAGGGCAGGAAGAGATCCATGAAAGAAAAGCCTGCTTTTCTAAACTTGCATGTGGTTTACTTACAGTCTTATTCCATGTGTGCAGGTATACATATAAAATATGAACATTATATATATATAAATAAAAGCACACTTGTAGCAGAAAGTAAAAAGAAAGGAATATTTACAGAGACATTTAACTTGTACCTGTTTTGGAAAAATATGGCTGCAGTCATATAAAGGCCATGTCATCTCAAACTGTAGCATGCAAGTGTCTAACACACATGTTAAAAATGTGCTTCTGTGCACATGTTTCTGTAGATATATAGACATAAAATGCTTCTTGAACAACATATAAAATTTGGAAACATTTTATTTAAAATACTCAAGATAGATAAACTAAAGAATATTACTGTGCTTTAAACAGCAGCTAACTGGTCCACAGAAGTATGTATATCCACATATATATCTATATATAAACATTATAGATGCACATATATATACAGATGCTTCTGTGTGTGTGACACATCTCCTCTTTGTTCCCTCAGAGAATTACAAAAAAGCTCCAAACCCAGCCTGACTCTCCCTACACAACCTTCCAAAAACTGACAGAGGCTCTCGGTGCTGCACGGATCTGACTTCAGACAAGTCAGTTATGGAGCATTTCATAAAACCGGTGATATTGCTCTGACCACTTTCACTGAAAACCCGTCTTTCACTGAAAGACTCCACAGGTTGGAAAGTGATCTATATGGTCACGTTCTCCATTTGGTGTTCAAGCGCTTGCAAAGGGACAATCTGACGGAAAGGAACATATGGGGGCGAATCCGCACATTCCCCAGCTCCCTCCCGGCCGCACCCTGTGAGCGCAGCCGTGGCGGCTCCCCTGGACTCTGAGCCCCAACTGCATTGCGGCAGTTGAAGGAAGGAAGGAAAGAAAATTCAGCTTTGCTTTCTCTTCCAGGCCTGGGAGGTTTTAGTTCATTATTATCAAAATAGGACAACAAAAACCAAACAAAACCAGCCAGTCTGTGTAGACTGTACTATACACATGAAGTCCGGGTTTCATCTGGCAGTGGCACCAAAGGCTCCATTAGTGTATCCGGGTATTAATAGATCAAAACCCCGAACATAACTTGAGCTCAACTACAGATCTGTTCTCCTGAGAAAGCTGCTGCTTTTTCCAGCACTCTTTCAAACAGTCCTTTTCCTCTAGTAGAGCACGTTATTGCTAAAAATTTCCTCTCCTGCGCTGTTACATTGTGCTTGAATTCCAAAGCACTTCTTTTAAAGCAAATTGTGTTCAGGAATAACAAAGTGGCAGTTACTCTAAATGTGCTGCACCACCATAGCCCATCTCTGCTTTCTCTGGGTACAGGCATTACCAGGAGAAAACGAAAATCCTCATTAGTCTTTGGAACACCATACTATCTTTTGCTGTCAATTTATATATCAGTATTAGAAATAACCTCCACATGGGAGACCTTTTGTAATTTAGCCTGGTAGCTGCTTTGCCTCTCACGACACAAGTCATGCAATCCGGCTCATCTTTTTGCTGGAATTCGTTAAAAGAAAGGGTCCTTTTATAACTACAGTAAGTCGAGCTAGTCAATTGTAAAAGAAGTGCTTTGGTCTAGCAATAATAGACTGTTCTTTCCTGCAGCAGATCAGCTGACGTCAGCACGTCTGCGCTCCGCCAGAGCACGATCAGCAGTCACCGGGGAGCTGGGAACTCAAAAGTCATCGATGCTGCAGAACGACGCAGTCTAACGCTGGCGTTTTCATGCTCCAACTGCGGCACCCCCCTGGAATACGAAGCAGTTCTGCAAGAGGTTTCTAAACCTTCTTCACTACATCATTCAAAGGCACTTAGGATATACCCCTGCAGGCCCAGCAGGAGAACGGCCAATGAGAAGTTGCGCTTTATGTTTTTAACGTGAAAAAAAATATAGTGCGTATTGGGATGAGCACAAACGCCCAGCCTGACCCCAGATAACCGGCCCCGCACACAGAGACAACGCTCCCCACATCGCCGCTGCCGCCTGCGCCAGCTGATAAGGGCACAGAGAACCTTCCAGATGGCGCGGGCAGGAGCGGCGGCACCGGCAGTGCCTGCCCAGCCTCGGCCTGCTCCTCATCGCAGGGACGTCCCCAAACCCAGGGGTCTGAACCGTCCTGAATGCATTTGCCACTGTACTCTATTGTTGTAAGACTAAGTTTGGAAAGCCACATGAGAGCTTATGTCTAACTAAAAAAAATATTCAGAAAGGCTTCTTCGCACTGTGCCATTGTGGTGGGATTTTTTTTTTAAGCCAATAAAAAGAAGAGTAAATTTCAGAAAGACAAACAAACAACACCAAAACAAACTTATTACTCTGATCCTCCTATCTAAAATGATTAGCCTCCCCCAGATGATACAAATTATACAAAAGGTATGCTAAAATCTGCCCACGGATTGAAAATTGCAGATATTTCTAGACACCGCAGTGCAACAAGGATGATGTCAGCAACATCAGTCAAGTTCGGGAAACAGCAGGACCAAGGTGGGTTAAACAGGAATTGCAGCGGTGCCAGCAGGGCAGACACATAAGCCATCAGCATTTCCCTTAGCAAAACATGTTTTCAGGGATTTAAAATCTCGAATGTAAAATACATTCGGCGCTATACAGATGTTAGCGTAGTTTTTAAAAACAATTACATGAAGTTTAAAGACTTAGATTCCTTTTCTTGAAAGGCAATCAGATATCAGTATATAAAGATCACTATCTTCAGATGCAGCAAAATAATGACACATCTCCCTGATGTGTGTTACATTATATTCAGTATACGTGACCCTGGGAATAGCCTGTAATACGAGTACTTTCCCTGTCAAAACACTCCCTGCTTCCCAAGTACGCGCACATGAGCAGCTTGATGCATTTTTTTTGCATTCATCAGTATTACACATCCTAAATCTTGTCAAAAGAGCATTTAACTGATATCGGCTATTCCCTCCTGCAGGACAGGAATGGATTGCTGATGGTTATTTTTTAAGCAAAAAAAAACTGAATCCTAATACTGGATGTGAAAACAACCTTCAAAAGGAAAGGACTGATAAAAAAATTACATACACTTTTTCTAGCTTTCATTTCTCCCGCTCCCAGTTTCCTCAAAATGCTAGTGAATAAGTACACCACTACATATGAATACAAAATGACCACAAGTGCCTAGTTTAATGCCACCTTAGTACATACTAGTGCTGCTGGTAAATAAAAGAGAATCCTAAAAAGTATGTGCAGCACTGGCTCCTGCTCCTGTGCGGGGAACTGCACGGATACGATGTGTTACAAAGAGGTAACAGAAGGATGTTGTATCATATACTCTATACTGGAAATTTAAGACGCTGTTGAGGCAAATTAACATCTGGTCATTTAGTTTATGAATTTAAATCTACAAAATAAAGCAATTTTAAGGGTGGACTACTTAATGCCATAGACTCATACAGACTAACTGCAGTGCAGGTAAAATTCAAACAATCCCCATATGATACTTGAGTATTACAGGGACACAAGAAACTGCAGCATGAAAAGAAAAACAAAAGGTAAATTCTGTTTGAACAAAACCAGGCTGCAAAGCGAGTGATTCAGGCTGATTAGAGGGTTTGTGCACGGCCTGAACTATGCACTCCTGAAATATGGATGATGATTAGAGACCTGTTCATTTTTAGGCATCGAGTGTGAAAACTTTATTTTCACTATTAAAATAAAAGCAGCTGAATCGCCAATCTGAATTTGGTGCCCTTATGTACGAGGCGCTTTTGGCATCATTTTGTTTGCAATACCAGCACAGACCTTTGATAAAGCTCCGCAGCGCTGGCAAGGACTGCGCTCTGCCGAGACTCCTGAGAAAGCAAATTACCTCGACTGCATTGCAGAAATGGAGAGTTCACAGGTAATGCAATATTATATAATTAGCCCCAGCATTTTCCATTCCTCTTTGTTATCTTTCTGTTGTCATTTTAATTGTATTATATACATTTACATTACTATCATTTCCAAATAAAATCCAGTTGCTTGTGTTACCCAGCTGAAGTTCGATCCAGACATCCTATTTATTTTACCATCACTGGACACAAAACACCGCAGATGTAGGAATAGCGACACCACAACAATACAAGGATTATAAATTTGTGCAAGTGGACAGAATAGGAACCAAAGTCCACTTCAAATTCACAATGTTCTACAGTATAAATCTTATAATGGCTGATTTTTAGATGCTATAAGTAAAAAGATACTGCTCGAGTACTTTTTAAAACAAAAACCTCTTAGAAAATCAATCCACACCAATGAGCTATAACAACTATGAAGCATTCACACATCATGCATCACAGACAGAAATTAGGAAACTGAAAGTATTAAAGGAAAGGCAGGTCAGACTCAACACAGAAGCACAAATAAAGCACCTGCTATATAGAACAAACTCTCAAATTAATGGCCTTTTGCTACAAACAGGTCATTGCAATAAAGGCAGGCAAGTATGGCGATGACACTTCATGCACTATGTAAAAATACCTGGACTTTGACTTTACGAAACGATGACAACATGATGGAGGAATGTAGAGTCTAAAAGGGAGGGGGAAATCAAGATAACGTTCAACTAATGACTAGCATACGGACATGGCTTAATCCTTTTTCTTCTAAATACGTATACTGTCACGGTACACATTTCATACTTTCCTTTTGGTTCCTCGCCACATACAACAATTTGGCATTACTCTTACACAAGCTATTGTGAGTGAGACCTATCCATGCAAAAACGGTTACAAATATCAGCAGGAAAACTTAATTAACTTGGTATGTATTAACCTTTCCAGTCGATTTAAAAAAATACTATCGTAATCTGAAGGTCAAAACAGAAAGGAAGTTATCTGGACTTGGCAAATGACGCTTCCCGCTACAGCATAATCAAGTGGGGTGGCTTAATTTAAAGACACAAACTCAATAACTAGGTTTTGAATATAAATATCTACAAAGATTTTTACCTTCAACTGCCACAGTAAAAAAAACCCAGACAAGTAACAGTTGTGACAGAAGGTATTTTTTTTTTGAGATGGCTAATTACACAGCTGTTCAGTGTCTCTAACGCTGAATTTTTAACTGGAAATCTCCTTGCCTCCCCTAACCCTACATTTTCCCCTGAGCACGCTGCAATCCCTCAAGCAGTTCCTGGACAACTGCAGCTCCGTGCCTTTGTGCCCGCTGAAGCCAGCGCATTTCTCTCGTGGTTTTGGCATAGCTCGACGCGGATCGGTTGCGGCAGCGAGAAGGCAGCTCCCCGCTCCGCTCGATCCACACTCAGCTATGGGAGCACCGTCCTGGACTCCGCTTGGCAACCTCCATCAGCAGCATCTGCAGTCTGCTCCACCCCATTTTTCTGCTGCCTACACTCCAGGGACAAATGGCAAAAACAAACTCCCACACTCCACTAACATGCAGCAGAGAAAAGGGAGGAATTCATATTATATCCTGCAGTACAAGGGAAGCAATTAGTTGCCTCCCAAAAGCAACGTATTTATGAATAAATGCAATAATTGCATTATTTAAATATAAATAAGGCAGTAAAATACTAAGGTATTTGCATTAAATTACTAAGGTTAGTTATAAATGTAATAATTGAGAAACAGGAATTTCACACCGGGACGTACCACCCTGTCTCAAGAGACTGAAGGCTGCTTCTACCTTCCTGCCATGCAGGAGAAAAACATGTAAAAAACACTTAAAAGACAGTCTTTGACATTCAACATTTTTGCAGCTGTTGCTACCTTTTGTTATTTAAAAAAACAACCACAAATACGTTTGCTAACTTCATCAACTACGGATCTCACAGAAGCATAACATCTAAGTCTGATTTTAAAGTAAAATTTCTATTTCAATCTGACCAATATAGATTTTTTTTTTTAAAAAGGAATTGAAATAAATTACTCCTGTGAATAGCGTAACCTGCCATCTTGATTCAAGTATTTTCTGCAGCTTTACAATTTCATCACTCCAGTTACGGATCCTGCACAGAATGCAGCAGAAAGCATCAAGCTTTTGTTCATTATCTTCTTTGCACAATTTTTGAGGACAAAAGATCTCATGGAAGAACTCACTGCCAGCTGCATTTAAACGCATAAAAATCACACCAGGAGATTTAATATTTGTTTTGAACAAATCTGAACTCCTGACCAAGGCCTTTCAGTGAATAGTCATCAGAATCTTCTGGCACTTTGCTGAAAACACAACGCCAAAAGAAAATGGATCTTTTTTTTTTCCAGAAAGATACAGAACCATTTCAGGTTGAGGGTGTTTTTTTTCTGCCTAATGCGTTCATTCGCCATCTCCAGACAACTGCTCTTCAGAACCTATTTAAATATGTATGAAAGACTGCTCAATAGTCACGTACATTTTAGACCAGAACACGTAGCTGGTTTATGACAAAATAGCTACTAAAAATCTTGAATAATCACCACAGACCTGCTGAAAAAAATGTAGCGATAATTGTTAATGTTTTTCCTTAAATATCATGGCAAATGATTGCCCTATTGGTACATATTTATGGTCTAGCAATACAGACTTACACCACTGTCACCAGGTAAGGTGCATGCAGGCAATGAACTGAGATGAAAATGATTGTTGTTACTTTGATTTATGTTAAATTAAAAAAAAAAAAAAAAAGTTAATTAGGAAAGGAACAAATCCTGATCTTTTAATAAAGGAAACCGTAGTGCTTGACCTATATACCAACGTGACACATATATGAAAGGAACCCAGGTTGGGAGGATTTCTTTTAAACGTCTTTCTGCTTGGCAAGACATCTCTGTTGTACAAGCTGTTTACACGCTCATCATTTCACAGACACCTCCATCTCGTTGAGGAAAAGGCTCCCAGCCATCCCTGCACACCCAGCCCCTTCATCGCTCCCTTGTCTTCTCCCTCCTCACACGCTCTGAGCTGCATCTCCTGACCTTGGTCCGGGCTGGAAGCCATTGCTGTGCAGCGAACCCCCGGTTACCGCACAGCGCCCGCTTCTCCGCCCCCCTGCGGCTTCTCCTCAGGGGGTTTTACCGCAGCCCTCACCAGAGAAGGGCCAAGGGGAGGGCGAGGCGGGGGCCACTCAGCCCGCAAGGACGGCGATCCCCCGTCGCTGTTATCGACCCGCCTGTTTATCCCCTCCCCAGGGCGCTGAATGAAATTCCAGCCGCGGGTCGAGGCTGCCCAGGGCGGATCCCGCCGCTCCTCGCCCGCCTGCCCTTTATCCGCGGCTGCGCCCCCGCCCTTCCCTCCTTTCCTCCCCTCCCGAGGGCCGCAGAGAGACTCCGCTGTGCCCGCGATAAAAAACCCCACAGAGGCAGCCGAGCGGTACCCGAGGCGCCGCGGGGAGCCCCCTGAGGCAGGGCCGGCCTGAGCCTCCCCCACGGCTGAGGGGAGCCCGCACCCGTACACCTGTCTCCGCAGCGGCGGAAGGCGGAGCGGGTGTAGAGGGGCCTCTGTCTACCCGAGCGGAGTGGGATAAAGGCGGGCACAGCGTCCCCCCGCCCGCCCGCCGCCTCACCGGCTCGGTGCGCAGCGCTCCCCCGCCGGCTCCGCGCCCTCCGCCACGGACAGCGCGCGCCGCCTGCGCCCGCCTTTTTATAAGGCGGCCCGGAGATGACGTCAGCGCCGCAGAACGGTCTCCCGGCTGACGGAAAGAGCCGAAACGCTTCGGAAAGAATCGGGACCTGGGTGCGGTGGGGGCGGGACGGGCCCCACCCACCGGAGCTCAGCGAGTGAACTGCTGGAGCGGAGCATGCTGGGAGGGCCGGAGCGAGCCGAGGCAAGCCGGAAAGTGCCGAGCGATTCCGGAAAAAGCCGAGAGGTTCCGGAAAGTGCCGAAGGGCGGGGCAGAGTGCGGAGGGTGAGGGCGCGGTGCGGGCGGGGCGGTTATTTCCCCTCAGCAGCGGGGTGAGCAGCCTCGGACACGAAAAAAACACAAGATAACATCAGGAATCGGTTAAAACGTCCATGCAGCAGGGCGGCAGCTGGATTTTCTGTCACCATCTCCTCAGCCAGGGTCAGTCTGGGCTCTGGGAGGCCCGAGCTGCTGCGCCTGCAGAGGATGAGCGACAGGTTTTACAATTCAAATCAACAGGCCAGACTCAAAGCAGCAGCCTCAGGAGTTTTACATTATTAAAATTATATATGGGTAAGGCTGTCTTTCTGAAGCCGCGTGCGGTGTCACAATCACAGGCCTGGCAAGGACAGGGCAGCAAAAGCTGCAAGAGCCTGTCAAATCTATTTTTAAAAAGCTGATGAATAAATTCAAAGGAAAATGAGCCTTTAGTATAAACTGGATGTTTAAAACATGCACAGCAAAGAAGGTCTTCTCTAATCTCTTTAAAAAAATAAAACAAAACTGGCAAGGCAGGAAGAGCTTTATAGGATTAAAGTGATGAGTGGGTTTGAGTGATTTTTGAGTTAATAACGCTGTCTTAAATAAAAGTACTTAAATGGCAAAAGCACACTTGCAGTGACATTGTATCGCAGCCCGTGGGACGCCTGGAGCTCTTGTCTCCAAGGAACAGTGTGACTCAGGCTATTTTAATGCAGGATTTTCATAGGTGAGATGCTCTCCGTCAGATTTGATACAAATATCCTATGAAAGTGCTGTGAATACCTGCATAAGACCTTATTTGCACTGCATCTTCATAATACCAAATGGCTAACGTTTAAAACTGCTGAAATGACAAAATAGAATAGAATAGAATAGAATAGAATAGAATAGAATAGAATAGAATAGAATAGAATAGAATAGAATAGAATAATACAAGTCAACCATCAGTTCAAGCAGTAGGTGCAACCTTAAGCTACATCTAATAATAAATATTGATTTATTATGATTCTTTTGAAGTGCACTCATTCAATTCGAAATTCTTATTGGTGTTTTTGAAATAGTATTTGGATGCATTTTACTGAGGCAGAGAAGGGTACCATGTTTGTTATTTATTAAAATATATTTCCCGCAAAAACATTAGAAAACCCTAATACCTGTCAGCAAAAAAAGCAGCAAGCTATTTTATCGTATATATACATCACCAAATCACTCCCTGTGTTTTGGCACAGACAATTGTTTCTAACAGACAGTAGCAATTACTACCTTGGCAAAGTGAGTCTCCAACATGATTGTAGATATGTAAGATGCAATTAAAATATCTCCACTCGGTCTAAAAAACCCCAAACATTTTCAAGTGTACTAATGCCAGTCGTATTGCTTCAGTGTTACCTGGTAAAGGATACTAGATGGATATTTCCAGTACCCCAGAACAATCACTGGTAATACCAGTCTAGATTCCAGAGTCAGTTTACAAAATATATAAACCAAATGCAAATTTCACTGATTTACCAGCCAATTCTAAAGCCAAGGCTAAAGGTTTTAAAGGCCTGAATTCCAAAGAACATCACAACCTTGCCTCAGAAATCTCAAGTGCTACATAAAAATCAAATCCAGATTCTCCTACGGCCTCAACTCCGCTTTCTGCAGCTTCCAATTGCGGTGTCTCTAGGAAGAACTCAAACCCATCTGGTAAAAATAGTAATTTTAATTTGCAACAGTATATTGCAGAACAACGTGCTGCTTTCTAGAACTCAGGAGCAAATTTTCTCATCTCAGAGGCCACCAAAATAGTTCAAGGACAGCGCACTGTAAATCAGACAAACCTCCCACCACTGACCTCCCAGGACTATTTATCTCCTTTATTCACCCGCCAAAGAGCTGTAGATGTTCTTGACCATCCCTCTCCCACAGAAACCAACATCCTGCTCCTATAGACGAAAAAACCCAAACTGCATCAGCTTCAGATTAAGAAGAAAAATCAAGCTTTAATATTAATTTAAACAGATTTCTAGAATGAACTATTCTCAGAATAATCCACCATTGGTACAAAAGTATTACAGTACTTGATGCATAAAATACAGTAACATTGGTAAGAAATCCATTTACATAAAAAGAAGAGCCTTTATAAAACGCACCTCAGGCACCCCAAGCCCACTATTTCTCTCTCAAATGATGGCAGAACATCAACAAAAGTGCTCAAATGAAGGAATTAAGGCACCGTTTTGCCACCTTTTTTTAATAAGAAAAAGGATTATTAGCTTCCATCAGACACAGAATTTCTGTAGTTTTGGGAACTCTGCCCCGTGAATTGACTATTATCCATGCAAACCTTCTAAACCCATGAGTCTGCCCTCTGAAATGGAGAATTCTGACTCCTGGAGCAAAGTCACGTTCAATAGAGAGAAGCGTCAACACCGCTGGGCCAAGCGCCTTTACCAGCCCCACTGTCGTTTTCAGATGCTGTTGAGACAAACAGGGTGCAAGTACATAACTAAAACTGAAGTATAAAAAGACAGATGTAATAAGTAAAGTACAAAAATTAAGTTCTAGCTGAAAGTTTCCGAGATCGATCGTTCTGTTAAGACTTCATAAAGCTGTGAGGTATTTTCACTTTCAGGAACACAACAGTGCTGTGCACATTTTCAGCCCAAGAGTCTTTAACCTCCAAAGCCCAGAGGTCACCAAGACACTATATTTAAAACATCTTCCACACGTTTAAACACATGAAGGAAGCACCTTCAATTTTCCATAATTTACTATACAAAAACTTACACAAATCCAAAGCAAAGAATAACTTCAAATTATTTGCAACAAACGCAAGTTTGTTCTGCCCAACATAAACCTTGATGCAATAAACATGAATGCATGGATGGAATTATTTTCTCCTCATTCCTCCATTTACATGTAAACAGGAATCCAGGTCTGAAAGCACCGACATCCAAGGAGAAAGATATATAAACGGATTTATGATCTCCAAAAGGAAGCCTGCAGAGAGCCCTTTGGTAATGGGATTTCCTTCTGCTGTAGACACGTCTGGAGGAGAGAAAAAGAAATGTGTCTCTTAATTTGCTCAGGAAATGTGATGGCTCTTATTGGAGACATTGAAAGCATTGCTAATAAAATGTACCCAAATTAATTTTGAAATGAAAGTACAAACTCTAAAGCTCTCACGTCTTAATATCATAATCTGACATTCACGTAACAACTTCACAGTATCACAGTATGTTTGGGATTGGAAGGGACCTCAAAAGATCATCTAGTCCAATCCCCCTGCTGGAGCAGGAACACCCAGATGAGGTTACACAGGAAGGTGTCCAGGCGGGTTGGAATGTCTGCACAGAAGGAGACTCCACAACCTCCCTGGGCAGCCTGGGCCAGGCTCTGCACCCTCACCGGGAAGAAGTTTCTTCTCAAATTTAAGCAGAACCTTTTGTGTTCCAGTTTGAACCCATTACCCCTTGTCATTGGTTATCACCGAGAAGAGCCTGGCTCCATCCTCCTGACACTCCCCCTTTCCATATTGATCCCCAGGAATGAGTCCCCCCTCAGTCTCCTCTTGTCCAGCTCCAGAGCCCCAGCTCCCTCAGCCTTTCCTCACACGGGAGATGCTCCACTCCCTCCAGCATCTTGGTGGCTGCGCTGGACTCTCTCCAGCAGTTCCCTGTCCTGCTGGAACTGAGGGGCCACAACTGGACACAAGATTCCAGGTGTGGTCTCCCCAGGGCAGAGCAGAGGGGCAGGAGAACCTCTCTGACCTACTGACCACCCCCTTCTAACCCACCCCAGGTACCATTGGCTTCCTGGCCACAAGGGCCCAGTGCTGGCTCATGGTCACCCTGCTGTCCACCAGGACCCCCAGGTCCCTTTCCCCTACACTGCTCTCTAATATGTAATTTCCCAACCTATACTGGAACCTGGGGTTGTTCCTGCCCAGATGCAGGACTCTACACTTTCCCTTGTTAAATTTCATTAGGTTATTAAATAATTATTTTACAGTTTAAAATAACTAATTATATTAATTAATCATATTAATTAATTATATATTATATTAATTATATTAATTATATTAAATAATTATTTTACAGTTTTGCAAGCTTTCTTAAGAAAGAAAGATGCAAGATGCCAGAGAGAGCGGTTCACAGTGTCTACTTCCTCATGCATCTGATCAGGACAATGGATGCAAAGAAGCAAACCACTGATAAAACAGAAAATAGCTGCACCAGAAATGACTCAGCAGAATCCTCCACAACCTGCGCATCTCCCCCTGCAACCCATCATAAGTATCATTAAGGTAATTTGAAAAGTTACAAAAGCTGGGTTATATCATAGTGACAGGTCTGGACTATCAGGTGTGCTGCAAGCATGTGATTTATATGTTGAATGAAGGGGAATAAACCCAAAACAAGAACATCTGAAAACTGAAAAAAAATTGGTTTACCTCCAAGAACTGCTTGAAACGCATTAAGGAGCCCATCTGTCCAGAGCTGGTAATCGCTTCAATTCTGCAGAAATAACAGCACGTTTCAAAATCTACTTAGAAAGTTGGGTTTGATTTACAGGTGGGTGTGGGAGCGAATGACAGAGATTGGAAAAGATGGACGAGTCATTTAAGAGCAAACAGTCAGCAAGTAGAAAACAAGGATTATTTCACATGCCTAAGCACAGATATCATACCTTGGGAAATAGTCTTCTCGGATAAGCAACATCATTTTCCAGAACTGAACCTGATACTGTTTCATGAGTGCGTTGCCACACACCTGCGGTACAGAAAGCCACAAAGATCAGATTCCAGAACTGGGTTTCAGACCAGCATGACAACTTCAATGAACCTCTTCAATATCAACCACTTCGTATTTTATCCAGACGTTTAAAAAGAATATACCTATGCCTACAATAAACCGAGCCAATCGTCTAAATGCCACTACTGCTACCAAAATAACTCTTTTCTTTTCTCTTTCACCGTGTGGTGGCCACTGATACCAATCTTGTGTTATTCCTCCTCTCGCTCCAGTCTCCCTCCAAAAATAACAGCCTTCCCTAGGGCCATTTTTAAAATTCCAGGGACCTTAAATGAGACCAAATACAACAAGAGCTGCACGTATAAAAATGTAAGTTTTTAAATCATGCAGCTCCAAAGCTCCATTTGCAAGAACATGGAAATATTCACATTCCTTTCTGAAGGAATCAGGACAAGTTAAACAAAAAAAAAAGCTCTTAAAATCACAATGACCCTCACCTTGGCAACCCCTTCAGAAACTAAAATGTCACCAATTTGGATTCCTTGAACTACCAGTAACCTACATCACTTACCTCCAGAAAATCAAAAAGTAGCGTAGCTGTCACGTCTGCCAGAGGCTCCATATTCAACATCTGAGCGAGCCAGCGCCAGCCGTAGTTCAGCCCGTGAGGATGTGCCTATAAAGCAACACAAAACTTACCCACCGCTTGTTTTAGGACTTGCAAAATGCTATTATTAAAAAAGGCAGGTTTCTGATTTACTTTCTTAAAGTTATTTTACAACAGCCTAACAAAACTTGATCATTATGAAAATATAAAGTAAAGGTCTACACTAAACATTGCTTTGCTGATGATGGTTATGACCATCTCCCTTCAAATATATCATGAGCTGGTTTAAGTTCAGCACACCTTAAGTACAGATCACGTTTACAACACATTTAATAGACTCTTGAGATAGTAACGAGGTTCTAGCTATAATGCCACCCATGCGTACCCCTTGTTTGTTTCCATAAGGCCACCGGAGCTGAATGATAGCAGCATAAAGACGAATCAATCCTGACATCCGTTTAAGAAAATGATCTTGCTCTTCTATCTTAGAATCCTTAACTTGATATCCAAGCATCCTAAGTATGAGAAGATGTTCCCGTATTAGTACAGCAAAACACATTCACTTGAGTCCCCGCAGTTCTCAGCTTACTTTAAACCAACTGCACTGAGCACAGGGATACTCCAAAACCACGCAAGGCTGGTCATTACCCTCTGGATTGTATGTTTCACTGTATTATACCACGTGGAATATTCAGGTTCTGTACTGGATATTTCAACCCAAATCAAGCTATGGCTATCAACTGCTCTTTGAGGATGAGGAAGAAGCAAAAGAGCCACTTCCAAAGCTGTAGGACACAGGGTGCTCCACGGAAACAAGGTCAGGGAGCTGCACACTTCTTAGTGACCCTCCAGAGTCTACACCAGCACATCACAGTGCCTGCGCAACCAGGGATGGAGAAAAGCGGAGCTCACCCACAATAATACAGTCCTCACCCCTGCAGGGTTCCTGCTGAAGAAGCCCAGTACTGGATTTACCTCTGGTAGTCTTCCATGGAAGTCCCCTCTTTCAACGCAGGGTAAAATGGCACGGAATAGGGGCACTTTTTGTGCAGATGAGCTAAAAAGAGGTCTCCAACTCGAGGGTGTAGCTCCCAGATTCCTGAGGCCACCACAGCAATTGGGAAAGCTGCATCATGGTGAGAAGCTACTTCTTCTTCTCCTTGGTTCTGGAGAAGGGAAAGGAAAGTCAGTCCCCACCCCTCCATTTCTCACACCAAAAAAATCCTCTTTTCTGTGTAATAAGCCTCCTCTAAAGGATCCTGATGTTTCCATGGCTATGTGGCCAAGCACAGAAAAGCTGATAAAGCCCCATGTTTTGAGCATATACACAGTTTTGTGATAGATCAAAATTTGTAACATGTAAGCCTGTGTCCTGGTTTTGTTAAAAACAAGTTTCTCTTTTAGTGAATTTGCCTGTCAGCTAAAGCTTCATATGAGCTGCATTTTCCTGGAGAACCAGACACATGTTTTGGTGAACATAGCAGTGGAATGCGAAGTTATTGATAAGCATGGATGGACATCTCACGAGAGGGGCGATGAGAAACAGGTGACCAAGGAACTGACCAACTGAGTATACCATCCCATTCATGTGAATACTTCATATAAAGTGGGAGATCATGAGGATCTCGTCCCTTTTCCTTATGGCCGACATTAGGAGAGGACCTTGCTAGTTGTCCCTGCGAACTGAGGCCAGTGACAGACTGAATCCAGCTCTGGTTGGCTGCAGAGTCCAGTCCAGGACTTCGGGTGCCGGCTCTGCAGTTGCTGGGACTTTCAAGATTGGTTTTGTATATTTTGTATTATTTTCTCTATTCTTATTAGTAGCATTTGTAAAACATGTTTCATTTTTCCAACTCTGTTCTCTCTGTCCTTCTTTCCCTCTGGATTGCGGGTCCTTAGTGGGAAGGGGGGAGAGGGAGGGGCTAAAGGGGAAAGCGGGAGGAGAGGAGGTTACCAATACATCTGCCACGGTTTTATTGTCACCCTGCAATCAAAACCCTTGACAGCCTGGAATTTAGTTCTTCCTCCTAGAAGAGCTAAAATAGGCGATGAGAAGATAAACTTAAGCTCTTTCTCCTTTCATTTTTTAATCCAAAAAGGACTTTCTCTAATCAATATGAACATTAATACATGCAAGCTAAACACCTGGTAATTTTGTTCTTAGGAGTTGAAGACAGAGGACAGTGTCCACAAGAACTTAAAGCACTAGCTACCTTTGTCATCCCAATAAAAAGAACATTTCCTCACCACAAATTTCTCCGCAAGTTTGTAATAAACAAAATCCAGCCCCTGCGGATGCTGTGTCACTGACACCGTTCGCCCTCCACTCTGAACGGACTTTCCAGAGAGCAGGTTATTGATCTTGTCGAATATCTCTCTCAGCTGAGAGCCTGCAAATACATAAGGAATGTAGAAGCAGGAGATGAGGAACCAGCAGACAAGTCTTAACCACATCAACTTCACAGAAATTAGACTGACATCCTGAAGGGCAAGGCACCGCAAACTGCGCATTTGCTACAGCTGATTTAAGAACTTAAGCACCCTGAAGAAAGATGCCTCCGAGGGAAACAACAAACCTTTAAAACATAAGTAAACACCGTACTGCAAAGACTTGGGCTGTGTGCACACCAGCCTTCTGTTGTAGGGATAGAAGCTATAGAAACATGGGATACGTTGTGTCCTACAAACATCTTTACGGCAAAATGCACTTCAGCTGGATTGGGGTCTTGGTGTTTTCCTGACCTGCTATTCTAGAGATCTGGCTCACAGGGATTGTAGCTGCTTTCTGCAAGTCTGTTTTTATCTTCTTAACCTGCAGAACAAACAAAGAAACAACTTTAAAAACCTTTAAAGACAAGTAAACCACTATGACAGTTTGGATGAGCAGACTGTTAACAGAGGGTGTCCTGTTTCCCTAGAAATTCAGACAATCACTCTTCAGCTGTATTAATCATCTGTTCGTACCTCGTTGTTGTCTTTGCAGTTGCTGATTTCACTGAAAGAAGCAACACACTGCTCAGCAGCATCTTGAAGCTGCCGGTACCACTGCATGGTACTTTCTTCTGCCTTCACTTGAAGTCCTGGTATTAAAAACAAACAACAGAAGACTAAGACAGGCCCGAAACTTTAGAAAACCTAAAGAAAACTTTTCTTAAAAAAATTGCAAGGAACTAAGAGCTTCATGAGTGTTTTTCCCCCAAATTTAGTTTAAAAGCTACGTTCACAAATTAACTACAAGTCTGCAAGCTACAGGACTTGTCCTTCTTCAGCTTAGTAGCTGATAAATGCAAGATGCCTGGATTTCACTTGACTCTCAAGGAGGAGGCTATTTCAGCAGTCTGTCCTCGTATGTTTTGTCACATCACGCATAACACATCTACAGTCACAAGGCAGCACAACGTTATTCTCTTATATTCCAATATATGATATACTCTCTAGGAAGAGTAGGTTTTGCTCCCATTAATATAATCAATTGATGCTGCATCGGTTTAATTTCAAGAGTTTGCTGCCAGCAGTCCTATACCCATTTTGCTGCTTGTGCTAAAAGTAAAGGCTCCAAGAAGGTATGTCATCACAAAAATAAGATTCCAAAGTAGCATTTAGCCTAACAGTGAAATAAAGTGTAAGGAGAAAAAAGGTGGAACCAACCTTCTTTCTGCTGCTTTCCCCCTGACTGCTGTGCAGGGGCGGGAGTCTGAGCCTTCATCTGCTCTTTTTTCAGTAACTCTGTTTGCTTTTGTCTCTCTTCCTCTTCGTCTCTTCTCCTTTTCTCTTCCACAGCTGCAGCGATTTCTTGCTGCATGCTGGAGATCAGCCCTCGCATCTCCTGCAGCGCTCGTTCGGTGTTGGCCACATCCACTTGAGTAGGGAAACCTCTCTGTCAGGAAACACGGAGACAATCATCAGTCTTTTGTTCCACTATCTGCAGGGGAACAGCAAGAGCGAGGAGCCTTCAGATAATCTGGGAGCCGACTACACCTTTTATCCTATGCGGTGAAAATATCTTTTTCTCCTTTATTTTTACATAACATTGGTCATAACGTTTGTAAATAATGTTAGTCCATGACAACCTCGCAAGATCTTGGACAACAAAAAATAACAACACACTTGGACAAGTATAAGGGAAACCCAAAGCAAAGCCCAGGCAGCTTCCTCTGCAGAAATGCAGCTGTGAGAAGCGGGGTCAGAGAATTAGCCTTATTACAGTGTTGTATTTTTCAAGGTTTGCATCCCACCATTCCATAGCAAAATAAATATTTTAAAAACCTACTTACAGCAAAAAGGCTTATGAGTAGAGGAGAATCATAACGTGTTGAATACTTAATAATTTATGAAGCACTCCGCTCCCATGGTTGTCTCAAAAAGGAAGTTAACAGCATCGAGAGTTTACAGAATTTAATATTCAGTCTTTCTCCTGTAGAAATCCTCATGCATTTTTATAAGCCCTTTTCAAGACAAGAGCTGAAGTGCCTCAGAAAAGAATCTTCCTTTTAAAGTAGATGCTTTATAGGATGAATATCTAAAATCATTTCTGTGACATCTTCTTTAACGGCCTCATAACAAGCTGCCTTTGGAGACAACTAAGGAAGTTTTATGAAGGAATAACAACCCAAGTTAGGAACAAATCTAGAACCTCTACCTCACTTGTGGTGCGGATGAGTCCTGACACCAGCCCACAGATCTGGTTGCCACGATTACTGTATGCAGAAAGGTCGATCCTTGGCAGGTCTTTGTGTCTGTAATTGGGATCAATCTGCTGGTTGAGCTGCAGAACTTCCTCCTGGATGGAATAGAGGCGGCGCAACCTTTCCTGCCCCTCTTCCTTGCGCAAGCGCTCCAGCTCTTCCTGACGCTGCCTCTGCTGCTCTGCCTCGCGCAGCTTGAGGTTTAATACCTGGGGAAAGACAGAAGACACACAAAATACTTAAATAACTCCAGACTCAGGGGTCCCTCCTGCTCCTACAACATTTGCCATTACTGCATTTCTGCAACTCAAGGTCAGCACCAGAAAACACATTTTCACTCCAGGAGTGGCACCTAAACACAAATAAACCAACTGGTCTTTCCAGTTCCCACCGAGTAGTCATGGTCTTTTATGAAAGAAAACCCTTACAAGTCTCAGACCTTTGCTCTGTGTCTGTGTTCTTCCTTCAGCTTCTCTTGCTGCCCCTGCGCCTCCTTTGAGCTACAAAACACATAAAGACAGAAAAACTGTGTCCAAGACAAGCACAAAACACAAACAGCAAGTAACTTTTAAAGCAAGCCAAGGTAAAGGAACTTTAACTGTCACAAATATCGTCTTTTTCTAACCACTGAAACCTCAACAGTAGCCAGAGATCTATTCTGACAGCCAAACAGGATAGTTAATGTAAGAAAAGCAGCAGGTGACATTTTCAAGCTCAAGTGACTAGCATAGAGCTGTCAGGCACAAGAATTAACCCTCACTTTGATTAAATGCTATAACATTTTAAGGCTACCAGAGCTAATCTCACCTCTTCTCCATTACTTCTTGCAAATCCTGGAATTCCTGATGCTGCTTTAGCTCCTTCAGTTCATCAAAGCGCTTCAGTTGTTCACTTGCCAGGTCGGACACTGCCCTCACCATCTGCTCTTGCTGCTCCTGCCGCTGCCTGAGCCCCTCCTGCACGTCGCACCGCAACGCAGCAAACACCGACAGAAGAACATAAAAATTCAATTACCCAAAGTGGGACAATGTCTAGGATAACTTATTGTCCTGAGACTTTTACCAGAGCGTTGTTACATCTGGTTATGTAGCTCTCCTGCGACTCACATATACCCTCCACAATTTTTGTGTGTGTTTTTCCTTATGTGGTGGTTGTTGTGTTTTGGTTTGGATTTTTTACCTTTCCTTTCAGCCTGTGCATCTCCTCGTACATCCGAATGCAGCCTTCGACTTCTGTGACTTTACACGGCAGAACAGCTGGAAAGACTTCGTGATCCACTTCCAGCAGACCAAGATCTCCATTTCCCTGCGTGTTCAGCATACAAGCAAAATCAGTGACCAAATACAGCATCAGCAACTCACAGAAAACATCGGGTAAATGAAATCTCCTAAACCGCTCATTAGAGAAACAAAGGAGTTAATCAATGCACAACTTTTTAGAGTAGTTACATACCCTGGTGGCGTAGCCTCACCATTTTGAGTATTCTCCAGCACCTACGTGAATTTGAGATAAGTATTTTTCCCAATGACTAAAACTGGGAGCAGAGACACCAAGAGCCTGTAGGACTGACTGTCACCTAGAAAGGCCAGACAGAGTCCCCATGTTCTCTTCACATTCTGTGAGGATGTTACACTGGAAGAAGTCAAGACAGGTTTCTACTTTGAATCATTCTTCAGGAGGAGTTTTCAGAGTCTCTCTTATAATTTGCATCAGATCTTGTTGCTTTATTAAGATGTTTTCCTCACAATACATTTTTAAGTCTAAATGAGGGCAAGATCATGCAAAGCTTTACTGCTCAGTATCACTGTTATGTGGTGAAGCCATAATTTAATGCATAGCAACAGATATTTGTTTTCTTTTCAGGTGCTCCATCAACTTGATTCCCTCCACAACGCAAATGCCCATTGCCCAGCTCGTAAAAGGGAGCCAAGACAATTCTACGTCATCCAAAGACTCCAGAGAACCCAAGGGGGCACTCAGGCCTGACCCCACTCTGTGACCTGATCCCTCCAAACGGGTGAATCCTGTGCTATCAGTCCACTTACACAGCTACAACTACGTTTTCCTCGGTTATGGTGAAAAAGGGAGTTTGCTTCTGGCCCACTATAAAACATTATTCTCCGAAGACCTTGTTAATACAAATTTTATCATCGCCTGTTTATCCCACAAGAAGTTGAAACTAAGTATGTTTTTCCCCACAAAAACAGAGCACAAACCAAACTTTATCAGACAATTCACGGCAGCATGTTGGCACTTTTCTGTCACAGCTGCTCAGCCATGGGTTACAACCAGAGGTACCTTTGTTTCGCTTGGCTGTGCAGGTGGAAGTGGCGAAGAGCCCCGGCAGCTGGCGGGTGTGACCTCCAGAGGAGACGACCCGTTTGTGAGGGGAGCGGGTTCTTTAGGCGTTGAACTTCTGGAGGGTGCGATTTCTGGCGCCGATTGCCCAACCACTCTGTCTAGGACCCAGCCAGAGTACGGGGACAGCACGACGGGAGACATGCAGCCTTCCAAGAGATCCTGGGGAGAAAACGCTCTGTGAACATGACACATATCTAGAAAGCAATGAGTCATTACCACACATCAAAAACATTGGCATAGATCAACAGGTGCTTTGGAACCGCAGCTCAGAAACCCATTTATTTAGCTGTTTTTCCAACGCTTTCCCCAGGTTCCCCTATTTTGCAGGACTGCCACACTTGAACCTTCTCCTGTACCAGCCCCTCGTCCCCAAACCCTGCGATATGCGTTCAGGAGGATGGACCTGACCTGCTGGAGGGGGAGCTGAGGGGCCCAGGTGCTGACACACCAGGAGCGGGCAGCACAGACAACATAACGCGATATATACTAATACATTTCAAACCCTAGGGGCTGTTGAGGAGGCGGGAGTCAACGTCCCACCGCCGGGCCCAGTCACGGACCCCACCTCAGCCACCCAGACCCTGTGTGTGCAAAGCGGAACGGCCGCGGCCCGGGGGTCCCCAGCCGCCCCCACCTCATCGTGCGGCCAGCGGCGGCCGTAGCTCAGGCGGCCCTTGCTGGAGGAGCTCAGAGCCGCCAGCGTCTCCCAGCGCAGCGCCCGCGACTCCATGGCACCGCTCCGCCGCGCCGGGCTCAGCCCCGCCCTTCCGCTTCCGCCCGGGGCGGGGCCGAGCTCCAGAACCGCGGTTCGAATCCCGACCGGGCCACCTCCGGGGGTTTTTAATCGAAAATACAGGTTTTGGCTGGGATAGTTAATTTTCTTCCTCATTGGTGGTTGTTTTGGATTTATTACGAGAATAATGTTGATAACGCACTGATGTTTTACTTTTAAAACACAACAAAGGCAAGGAGACCCTAGACACAGTACAATAAAGAGCAAATCCCCAATATAATCAATTAAAATGTATTTATTGTTTGCTTTACCGTAGCACCGTTAGGATTTTAAAATTGTTATACACACCCACAATTACAGAACTCTCAAAAAACTGATTCACTTAGAAAAGCTTTGTGACAAATACCACCCAATGACCACATCGCACATAAATAGGATACAAAAGAGATCAAAATAAAAGCAACGCTTATTTTTGCCCCCAGAAGAACCATTTCTTGGAAAGAACAGGGCACTAGAGAGCACATGGGTTCTAGGGACCCAATAACCGAAGACCTGATTTGCAGGAGTTGGTGGGGTCTGGTTCAATGAAGGGGAGTAAGCAAGTTGAGTAACCAACCGTAGCTGCTCTTTAATTGGCTTACGACCAGTTCAGTGTTTCAGGCTCACCCTGAACTCGTGTGGCACCCACTCCAAGACCTCAACTGAAAGGCCACTGAGGTTGAACCGCAATCTCCTTTGCATGCAGCTGGTTTTGGCTCAGTCCTGGGGATATTCAGGATCAGGAAACCAGGGTGAGAGGAGTAAAGCAACATTAGCAACACGCTCAGGAGAAGGTGAGGGTCAGAGAGTATACAAGAATCAAGTGGAAAAAAATAACAATAATTATTTCTGGTATAAAACCATTTACAAACACTGTGGTTGTTCAGGAGATAATCTCTTGAAGGTTTAGAGTCCAGGCACTTAAGTTATTTTCAGCTTCACGCTGCTGGCGGGTGGACCAGCATCCTCTCCCACCATCCTATCATTGAATGTATTGATACAAGGTTCAGTAGTTTAAAAAATTAAAACAAACAAACAAAAACCTCCACATGATCTCTGCAACACAGAAACAGAATGAAAAAAGCAGCACAAAAAGGAAAAAGAGTTCTTCTAAACATTAAAATGCTCAACCAACCACTGACAGGTTTTAAGAGCTGAAACCATCAGGACCTTAGAGGATGAAAAGGACCCAAACCCACGCGGGTTCAGGGCACAGTTCACGGTGCAATGCCAACAACCAACACCAAATGGGTACTGCTGACACTGCCTACCTTAGGACACACGCCACCATCGTTCGATCACCTCATGCTGCAAGGAAAAGAGAAAAATGTCTCGTAATAGTGACCCTGAAATCCCAACCTGTTCCTAAAAAACATATGGCTTTGAAATTCTCTCCTTTTGTGCTGAGCAGCAAAGGTGCAGGGAGAGCGTTGTCCTCATGGAGAAGCACGAGAGCGGCTGGGGGAGCCCAGGAAGGCACTTTCTCCAAAAACGTTGGCGTAGGAAGACTTGAGGAACTGGACGTAGTTCTGCATGCTGCGGTTGGTGCTCTCCGACTGCTCCAAGCGATCCTTTAAATCCTGTAAGCGGCTTTCGTATCGGCGCTCTGCCTATGTAAGGAAACACAAAACACAGGCTGAAAGGCGGCAACATCCATCCTATTCACGTTAAACTTCAGCTATTCCCCAAAAGTGCTGAGGACAGCAAGAATCGGCACAGCAGATGGCATCACCACAGGCACTGCCACGATATTTATAATTTGTTTTGCTTGTTTCCAACTCCATTCAGCAACACGTTGATTAAACCAGGAGACAACACAGCTAATCAGTCGGGCTGTTAAAACTGATTAGCTGTAGTTATGGGGAATTAACCACATTCTTTTTGAAAAGCAGCTTGATCCCTGTGCCAACCCAATTCCAAGTAAAACTCCAGTAAACAAACAGGGTAAATAGGACATTATGAAAGATTCTCCTTCTCTCTTCTAGAAGAAATTCTTTCTTCTAGAACAGAAACTGCATTCTCTCTTAGATAACCAAGCAGTAAATGAAGTTGAAATCCATCCATGATATCTGCTGCAAATCTCATTTGAAGATAAGAAAGGTCTGAGTCTTTTCTTAGACACACGTTAGTTTAGAGCAAGCTCATTCAGATCATCGCCGTAAGTACAAAGCAAATGTGACACAGACATGTCATAGCACACACGTGTCAGGGACACATACAGCAGCACGTCACAGACACAGCTCTGCACAACATTTGCAGCGACCCACAGCACCGGGGTTTATGGAGCTGCTGCCAGGACACCAGCACAGCAAGAGCATCCCCTGCAAGTCACTCACATCGTCTTTGCTCCGACGCAACTGGTTCAGCTCGGTTTTATTCCTACTCAGCTGCGTCTCCAAGTCCAACATCTTGGACTGGGCTGCTCTCTCTCTAGACGTTGCTCGTTCTCGAGCTTGTTCCACCTACACGTAACACCAGAACAACAACTTTGTTAAGGAGTTGTTTATGGAAGAAGAACTTTTCCCTACCCCACTGTCCACAAAAGCCCTATAATGTTTCATCGGACACATTCTCATACATAAGCAGCAGCTCGGTTCTGTGTTTTCCTCTCTTCTGTTGCGAACTGGAGAGCAGGGTTCGGTTTCTCAACGGCTTAAGTGTCGACAAACAAGCAACACCACATTTTATTATCTGTATTTCACTGAACGTGATTGATTTCAGGAATTTGGTCATAGGCTGGGGAGGTATTTCCAGCATTCTCACTGTTCCCCTTCTACAGTCTGGATAGTTTTGGACTAATGCAAACACAAGAAATTACTTACTTGTCTTTTGGCATCCTCGATGGCCATTTCCAGCTGACGTGCCAAGGAGCTGCATTCTCGGCTCTTCTCCTCTAACCGCAACTGATACTGGTGGATCGACTCCTCACGTTTTGCTATGACCTGAAGGAATTCTATGTTCTGGGCATTCGTTGTCTCTAGTTTTCTAGGTTAAAACAATAAGGGAAGGAAACCTATTCATTTTAAGTGGAGCGTATTTCAGTCTGCATTTTTGTCAGGTCCTGCCTAGTCTGGGAATAGATTCTATTCCCCCTTGAAAGGGGAAAGCCCCAAGAAACACTCATCCCTTTCTCAAATCAGAATTTCAAAGACTGAAGGACATACAGAGTATCCACATACTTGCATCTTCCCAGATACTGTCACTAAAAAGAATTTATACACATGAGTAAAACCACTGTAATACGCAGTAATCTCAGAACTGACAGGCTAGATTGGAGAAGGAGCTGGTTTATCTGCCACGTAATTCACCATCCTTTCTAATGACATCCATAAACGGTGCTGCAAGAGCCTATAACTGTCTCCAGTGGGCCCCTATGACTAGAGATGCACAAACGCACAAAATCCTGGAGCACGTAGGGGACTGGAACAAAACTGAAGCTGTTTCAATCCCCTGAAAAAACAACAGGAAGAGGATGGAAATGGAAGGTTAAGAGAGCAATAGAGCCTAATATTTCTAACCTTTCTAGCTCCTCCACCTTCAAGGTGAGCTGCTTTTTCTCCTCCTGGGCAGACTGATACCTCTCTCTTGTCATCTCCATTTTGTCTCCCTGGAGCTCAATCTAAAAATTACAGTAAGTAATTACTTTACAGAGTAGTCACTAAACACACACGACCAAACATCTAAAACATAGGCAGGTCTCCAGAAGGAAACATGCTCAAGTCATAACTTCTGGAGAGCCCCACAAAAGGAACAGTGGATAGAAAAGCAAAGCACAAAATGTTCATTTTGCTGGTGCTTCCAGTTAATGCTGGGAAAGGCATGAGAAAATCCTTCTGTACTGCAAATGAAAAGCCGGGTCTGTAAACTCTTGTATGCAGAGCAGCCACCTGTAAGCACAGCAAAGCACAGACATTAAAAGCAGCCACGTAGATGACAGCAGCACACAAAGGCATCAGGGTTTATAACCAGAGTAAAGCAGTCAGACTGCGAGATCATTTGCTGTGTCTTGAAGCAGGGTTTATAAATCACACCTGTCTTTATTTATCCTGCAATACCTACGCTGTGCTTCCAGGGACAAAAAGCAGGGAGCGGAAAACCTGAAATCAGGGTGAGGAAACAAGGTTGGGACAGCACTATCAGCAGAACAACACAGGAGGGAAAGCTGACAAGATGATGGAAGTAACAGAAGCGAGCGCTGGCATTAGCAAGCGTTGTCACTGCTGCTGTTTGAGTCCCAATAAGGTTCTGCATCAAGCGTTGAGAAACCTTTCAAATAGTAAGGAAAGCTACCAGCTACACCGCTAACTTCTTGCACAAATACATGGCACACACCTTCATTTTGCAGAGCATGTTTAATCTTTTTTTTGAAAAGAGAGGAGAACAGAGATGAAGACTGAACCTTCCTGTGATTAGAAATTCATTTTGGACTCAGAGGCGCAGATTGCAGTGCTTCAGGATCTTTCTGCCACTCCCTTACCCGCTGACGAAGGTCTGCGATCATGACAGACAGCTCCATGTTCTTCTTCTCGTAACTCTGAAGCTGGTCCTGACATTGTGCCAGCTGTGTCTCTGTGATCTTAAGGATGTCAGGAAGCTTCTCCAGCTCAGTAAGCTGGTTCTCATACTGCTTACGCGCCTACAGTCAAAAGAAGAGAACATGAGGAACTTTCAGATGTTCATAAGGTAAAGACTAAAAGGTTTCTCAACTCCAGTGAAGCTTTGTTAGTCTGATGACACTGAGTGGATATTTGGCCAGCGTTGGAGTTCAAAGCTTAAGGTCTTCTACTCCAAGACTTTCTCTTAAACACCTCTGAAGAATGCCATAGAGTCAAAAAGAAGTTGCTAAATGTTCAGTGAGTTTTGCAGAATTAACAATTCCTGAGAAAAACTAATGGAAAAGACAAAGTGAGATAAGCTGAGGGCTCTGAGCAACATGATCTCATTGAAGACGTCTCTGCTCACTGCAGGGGATTTGGAACTAGATGACCTTTAAAGGTCCATTCCAACCCAAACTATTCTATGATTCTAAGCCTTGCATTTCCTATTCACAGCCATTTTTCCCTGGATTCACAACACAAAGGTCCATGAATGCCTACAATGGATCAGTCTTTGAGGAACAGTTACCTGATCAACCCCCTTGTTCATTTCCTCCCTCAGGGTCTTGTTCTCTTTATCACACTGCTCCAGCTTCGCCATCAATTCATCTGTTT
Source organism: Columba livia (assembly GCF_036013475.1). Lineage (NCBI taxonomy): Eukaryota > Metazoa > Chordata > Aves > Columbiformes > Columbidae > Columba > Columba livia. Next base: position 5,732,735 of record NC_088620.1, read on the forward strand.
CCATTCGGTTCTTCAACAGCTGGACATACAAAAACCCCACATAATTTAATATATAGCTTTCAACAAATACGCAATGCTTTGGAGCAACTAAAACTGCTCAAGGATCAGCAACGAGTTTCTTGCCACACTGACCACCACCCCAGAACTGTATTGGGTGGTTCACTTTCTGCTTCTGCCACCTGGATCACTGCAGCTTTGCACCAAATGTTCTCCCCTCTTGCCGGTACTTGAAAAGGAGCAAGGAAAAGTGGAATTATTAAAACCAGTCTTTTGTTTTCTATTAATCAAGATCTCTGCTGTGGGAGTCACCTCCCCCTAATGACCGAGTTATCAGTGCATGGTGAGGAAGGAAAGTCTTCCACACTTCGGCGTACAGCACGGAGCAATCTGAATGCTGCCATTTGAAAAAAAGCCAGGCTAAAAGAACCAAAACCATATGAAACTGCAACACCATCCAAGAGCAAACAAAGAGTTATGGTGTTACAGAATAAGCCACAACATTGAAGGGAGAAAAGATGCTTGTGCAAGGGCTGAAGGTTTGGATGAAATACCCACCTGTGACTTGTAGGTTTCGATCAACCCTTCATAGTTCTTGACAGAGTTCTTGAGCTCCTCCACTTCATTCTGCGCTTGGGTCAGCTTTTCTTCTACTGGGCCCACATTAGCCTGAAAAAAGAAAACATCTTGATCGAGTGCTGGGGAGTAACCGCCACACAAGCTGTCTAACGCTGTCTAGACGAATAAAAATAGATTTGTCAGTCTAAGTTGGCAAAACTTGCCAGACGTCAGTAGATCACCAAATTTACACCAGCAGAGCACAGAGGTTTGGGATGGATGTGCAGTCTTTCCATTTGTCTGAATGGGCTGTGCTACTTGGATTAGGGTCACTCCTTATTTGGATCAGTGCCTAGCTTTCCAAGAAGAAAGTTAGGTAGGTCACCTATAAGATCGCCAGTGATTAGAGATGACAGAAGGAATATGCCAACCATTTTTTTACGTTCCGGAGATTACCATTCTCTGTGTGTGAGAATGCTCTTTGTTCTCTGGACAGCAGCATGAAGAGGTAAGGACAAGTTGTAAGATCCCAGCTGGAAGAAATTGTACTTGGATTTGACATACTGCTAGCCAAAGCGCGGAAGAAATCCAGTCCTCCCAAAGCATTCACTTTTCTTTATATCTCAGTATACTTGCCCTATCATTCTCAGGTTAAGGTGACACTGATCTGAAACTCAACGGCAGCAATGGGTGCAATTCAACTCTGCAAGTAACTTGTTATAATTTCCTCCCTTTTTTCCCCCGAGCATTTCAGCTCCAAATTCCTAGAATCACTGACCTTTAGCTTTTCATTCTCCATTTTGAAGGCAGCTGTCTCCGTAGCCTGTTGGTTCAATTTGTCCATCAAAGCATCTCTGTCCTCCCTCATCTTCTCCTCCAGGACCGTTTGCTGTTGCTGCAGGTCTTCAACACGGCTGCCATACAGGAAGACAATTACTCCTTAAGTGATGAAGAAAGAACAACATTCCTAATGCTTGAAAATTAGCTTCAGAAAAGTGGCTTTTTCCTCTCCTTTCATCTTCTTCCTCCAGTCATATTACGCACATGTCTGCGTTACTGTTTTACTACCTCAACCTGCTGGGAATTAGTTTGAGTCATCCCCTTGGAGCTCAAATGCGTTGCCTCCAAGATACGTGAGATAAAGATGTGCTTCTCTCTTCCTGTAACTACTGATTTTTTCCCCGCAGCAACAACCGTACTGCAGCGATACCAATACATTTATTCCGCTTCAAAACAAAATTGGCACAAACTATACTGCCTATCTCTTTTAATCCCTCCAAGTGTCTCAAACAGATCTCAAAAGAAACATAACGGTAATTCTTTCAAAGCATCACAAAATGGCAAAAGAACAGAGAACCTGAAGGGTCAGCAAGCCCTTAAAAAGCCTGCCTTTGCTGTGGCAAGTCAGCACCAGAAGCCACATCTCTCTCTCTCTATCTCCAAACTCTGCTCTAGCCCTTAGGCAGTGCTGGTTTTGCTAGGATATTCACGAGCAAGCCAATTAAACTATTAAATTTAATGAAATTATTCAATTGAATTATCCTTTAACTTAGAACTCATCCCCACTCATACTTGTTCCTCCACACTAATTTATTTTAACCTGTTCAGCGTCACGAGTTCCATTTCGAGGTCACCCTTGTCCTTTACTACTTTGTTGTAGCGGCCCCTCCAGGACTCCATCGTTGACAGCGCCTCAGCAACGTAATTGTCCTGTCAAACAAAAACACACAAGGAAAAGAGTGACAAATATGTCACTGGACATGGGATATGCAGACAATACACAGAAATGCTGATATGGATAAGCATAACGTGCAGAGAGTTCACTAAAACATTGAAATATTGAGGACAAGTATTTCTTTTTATTCTTCCCGATCCTTGCGAGAGGTGCTCTCCAGCACTGCTGTCAGCCAACAGACACAACAGCAGTCAAAGAAGAATCCTCTTTGAAGGCAGATGAACTATCAGAAACACAAAGCATGGCTAAGATTCTACCGGCGGTTCTGGTCCCTAGAATTCTAAAAATGAGGAAAGAGTCAAGTAGTGTGAAATCCACATTCCCTTCTGATTTTAGTCCTAACTTTTCTACTTTTCCTTGCTACCCTTCAGTCATTTTTCAAAGGAAATCCCAGTACGAGTCTTTGTACTTTTCTGCTCTAACTAGTTTCTTGATTAACAACCAACTCCATTCAGAATTTTCAGCCAAAACTACAAGGATTTATTTTATTGGCTTTTGTGAATCCTCAGATAGATCTAAAAGACCAGGTGAAAATTCAGATCTGCTGGTTTAGAATTGTATGTGCTAAGTTAAGGACATGCAGCAAATACAGTGACAGTTGAGAAAACTGGATTTGTTCTAAACAGAGCGTAAATGGGCCAGGGCATCAAGACAGAAATAAATCTCATTAGTTGAAAGCAGAGCCTCTCCCCAGGGCTGCTAGCAGAAGTCAAAGATTCAGATGCATGAGCTGAAATGAGGTCTCTCCTCCTGTATTCTCAGGTACCTTCTCTGCTAGCTGGGCAGACAATTGCTCTGCATACTCTTCACTCTGCTCTGCCCGCTCTTTTTGGGCACGGACGGCTTTTTTCAGGGCCTCTTTATCACGGTCTCCCTTCTGCCTGAGGTCTTTCAGTTGTTCCATGATAGAGTCCACCTCCGCCTTATGCTGAGCTTCACTGCGCTCCAGGTTCTGCAGCGGGGAAGAAAACACACCGTATGGAATAACGTCCTTACACCTGCATTCCCAAAGCAGCAACTAATTTCCTAGAAACAGTCTTTTGATCTACCGGAGAACACTCTCTTTATTAATTGAAATGCTCTCATCTAATAACGTTGCTTTATGCAGCTATATAGCTTAAAAGAATTAAAAGCTCTTCTAAACCATTAACACACATGTGTTCATCACATCATCATCACAACATCAACAGATACATCAAATATATGACTTCAACCAAAATAAACCAGGGTCACTTTCTCCTACTCATTAATACTGTGCAAAGCGTGCATGAGTGTGCTTAAATACAGGAACTCATGGCACAGAATTGTTCCAAGAAAGCAAATTAAACAGTTTACAATATGTCTTGATGCTTGGCTAGAACAAAGCCATCTTTTAAATAACTATGCAGCAATTAGAAAAAAAAGTATCAAATAAATGCACATAGACCTTAAGGCTACGATTTTGCCTCATGCATCAGAAGTGAAAGGGTTTTTCCTTCTTCATTTGAAAAGTATGGGCTGTGTTAGTGGCACAAACACCACCAGCCAATATTTCAGTCTACCAGACGCAGTAGAAAAGGAGTTGGTGAGTGTTACTTCCCTCATCAGTCAATTCAGTTCACGAGAGTAAACAAAGAGAATCCCCAGGGAGTGCTGAAAACACACCTGTATCCGGATGGTCAGCCGGTTGTTCTCCGCTTCCTTATTTCGCAGCTGCGCTTGTAAATGGCCTCTCACAGCCTCCATAGATTTGGAGAGTTCAGATGCCGTCCTTGCCTGGTCCTAAATAAGAAGCCAACAGGACATACACCTTTTTCCTCACCAAGCTAATAGAAGGAATACTTTCCAACGTGTAAGCACTCAGTGAAGAAATCTGATACCATCTCCAGCTACCTCCACTTTCCTCGGATGGACCCTCACAGCATCTCTACTCCAACAAAATGGAAAACAAACCAGTAGGCATTTATTTTAAATCAGATGTGAACGACTGGCCTGAAAAACTTGTCCTTGGGCAAAACATCCTTCACATCTGATCTATTCTGCTACATTTCTTTTTTACTTTCTAAACAGAGGAACAGACTGGAATTTGACATCAGGAACTGAGAGGATCTTGAACAGAAAGGCAATTCAGTGGTAAGCCAGAGCAAAGAGAATCCTACCTATTCATCTTTGTGATGGAAGTTTTATTATTAACAGCAGAAAACTGAAGCACCAACTATTTGGGAATGGGTACCTGTCTGTCCAGTTCTATAAGCAAGCCAACCATCTGATCCCTTAAAAAGTCATTGTCTGCAAGTACAAACCTAAATTTCGGACTATCTGTGGTTCTACAGGACTGGAAGGTAGAAAAGGGAGGGGGAAAATAGAAAAAGGAAACTACCTTTTCTGATTGTATCTCAGCGGTGAGATTATCCACTTGTTTTACTTTCTCCTGTAGCCTAAACTGAAGTTCCTGGGAAAACAAACACCACTAGATGTTAAATAACAAGCACATTTAGGTTGGCAGGTGGAGGGAAGAGGTGTAAGTGCCTCCCCCGACACCCTCTGATCCACAGCACTGTCTGGTATCCACAGCAACAGCATCCTCAGCCCAGTTTAGAGATAAGAAAACGAACAAAATCTGGCACCAGGTCACTCATTCAGTGGCCGAAGCAGATCCAGAAAGCTTACCCCTCTTCGTGCTTTTCTGGTTCTAAGGATAACACGATAAACATACAGAAACAACAAGATAATTTCCAAACTGAAGAATCCTTTCCTGACCGTCAGTCAGGATTTTGGCAGTAGATGTTTTTTCTCTCCCACCCCCAGAGTTTTCTTTTTAAAGAAACACGGAGTACAATTTTCACTTTGCTCATTCAGTATCATAACAAAAGGTAAGCAGAATCATTTGTGCTTAAACATTATAAGAACATGCTTAAGTTCTCGTTTAGAGCTGAATACTGTAAATCCTAATGGTGCTTTTGTATGTAGGTCTCAGTTGTGCTATCCCCATTCTAAGTCCCTATATTTCAAAGGCTATGAAAATCAATCCACTTTGAAATGTAGTGGATGTGATTACCACAAAAGCCAAAATACTTTTATTGGTGCAAAAGGCGTTAGTGTATGAGTTGACAGTTGAATACAAGACAAAGAAGAGCTTGCCATTTTAGATCTCTCTGCTTCATCATTAAAAAGAAAACAGAGAGGGACTGTGGTTTGCTTACCGCTTTCTCTGCATCTGAGTCATCCAGCATTTTGAGCAGCGTTCTCTGACGCTCCAGAACCTTCTGAGCTTCCTTCTACAAAACAAATATGGAGAAAAACTGTTAACTAAAACCTCAATTTTATACAGGTTCTTCAAATGGAACTGAGTAAATCACCCATTTCCTCCCCGTTGCAGCAGCAATTCTCAGAAGATTCCTAGAAAGATCAAATTTGCTAAATATTTCACATATCATCACCTATCTCAGAAAGCTTTTCCACTTCTCAGTCAAAGATTATAATAAAAAGTATGATGGCAATTTAAGACCTTTTTGAACTCTCCTGCTGCTCAGAGAGAGTCACGTGGAAGAACTCAGTCCTTTTATCCAGTCTCACTGGTGGCTGAAAGAACTGTTACCATCACCCCGCTTTTGTTCAAATGGAATACAACTACAGGAGGAAGAGCAATTTCATTTCTGTGTTGCTCTTACAAGCAGTATATCCATCCTTTAAGACACAGGGTCAACAGCAGCGTTGGGAAAAAAGAAAAGAGGAGTTAAAAAGCTCTCAAATTGCATTTCAGTCCACAAGGCAACACAGACTGCTGCAATGATGCAAGTTCAGGCACACAGCAGGGCTCACCTCCCGGTTCTGCTGCTCTCTGAGAAGGTCTCGTAGTGTCTGGTTGCTTTCTTCGAAGGTGCTCAATTTCTGGAGCAAAAGCTCTTTTTGTCTTATCAGTGCGTTAATGTCTGAACTGCTCATGTGTTTCTCCTAGAGGAAAAAAACAAAACAAAAAAGAAAATCATTGTTCACGTGGAATTAATGTATGAAGATGACACAAGTGTGAGCAGTGCAATAGTCAGCACCACATAAGCAGAAGGTGTCTGGATGCTGCAAGTAAATACCCCATTTCCAAACACAATTAGCAGATCACCTGAGCACATTCAATCCCTCTATTTCCCTTACGTTTTTCTGAATCAGCAACTGTAACATTAGCTTTTTAAGACAGCCATCTAAGAGGACAACATAGTAAAGGCAAGAATAAAAAAGGACAACACGTACCTTGTTGAGTCTCTCGATTGTATTTTTCAAGGCAAGGATCTGCCTGCCTGCGGCTGCTCCATCTCTCTCTGCCTCGCTCAGCTTGGTCATCAAACACTCCTTCTCTTCCAGCAAGTATTTCTTCTGTAGCCTGTAATTAGAATCCAGCCATCAGAAAAACACGAAGCTTTGACAGCTGTACCAGCCGCTATTATTATACACTTGATTCAGTTAAAACTCATTAAAAAACTCCGAATCAGAGGATAAATGCTCTAAGCAAACATCACTTAAGGTTTACCTACTTTTCAGTGGTTCTGTTAGAAGCCAGTGAGTAGACACGCTTGTGAGGACCACAGCTAGCAAACAGGAACTTAGAGGGACAAATTGGGCTTATACTAAAGCCTGCACACACTATGAAACCCAAACCACAATGCTGTGCTTTTCCTGCATGCTTAAGCCACACCAGAATTAAGACACCAAATGGCTGAACATAAAACAGGAAAGCACACCAACATTTACAGCTTAAAGTTTTCAGCAAGGGCTTATCAACTCAGAAGTATTCACCAAGTTTTCTGAGAAAGGAACACACAGTATTCACTTTCAAGTGATCTTTCTTAAGGAAACAATAAAACTAACTCTCTTAAAACACTGGTGTTCCCCCGGAGACACAAACTTCCCTAATTCTTTAGATACAAAGCTGATGCAAAAATGTCAGAGATCTTCAGGGTCACTACGAAAAAACCACAATACAACACAACATGATTCAGTCCTGTCTCAGTATGATTTTCACAAAGGCAAAACATTCTCCTCTCATTTTCAGCTCCATGTTTACTCGTTTATTGTTCTACCAATGTCATCGCAATTCAAACAGCATCTTTTAATCTTCAAAACATTAACTGCAGAGGTAGGATGACCCTCCAGCAGGCCACACAAGCCAACTGCTCTCAGGTTCCTCTCAGAGTAGTTCTTTCCATTCCAATAATCATGCCAGAGCCCTTCTCTGCAGCTCCTGCCATCTCAAGTCCCCCTTCTAAAAGGTGACCGAACAAAATCCAAGAACATCAGTTCTTCAGCAGCACTGCAACCCAGCGTACAAACTACAGCCTCAAATACTGTTAGCAATAAGGGAGGTGGGTGCACTCTAAATACCACTATGTGCAGTAACAATGGAGAACTGGAGCTTTCTTACATAGTCAGTTCTTTCTCTTCCTTTATACGCTCGATATTGCGCCTGAGCACTATATTCTCGTGTTCTGTTTCTGCCAGCTCTTGCGAGACCTCATTCAGTTCTTCTTTCTGCTCCTCAAGGAGACGCTTTGCCATTTGCTGCTGGTCCTCCCTTTTTTGCAGCTTGACCTGATAAAGATATTTAAATAGAACTTAAGACAAACCAGGTGCTTTTAAAGTGATACACAGAATCCACATCTCAAACCAGCAAACCATCTGCACCAAGCAACAAAAGACACAAATACTTCCAGGCTCTTCTTGCACACCAGGGACATAATTCATTTATTGCCAAGAAACACCTCCGTCCCACAAACATAGGGAGACACAAGCGTCCTGGCTCTATGTCACATATGAAAATCCATCATCAGCCAAGAGACATGTGACAGACCTCAAACACGGCAGGAAAGGGCTCTGGCAGTCGATCACACGCTGGGAGATGGCTCCAATTTCTCCACTATCACTTTGTGAGATCCAGAAAACTGGGTTTAATCAACTTAAATAGTCCCTGGCGTTTTGTTTCCATCTACCCATTTTTGGGAGGTTCTGTGGCAGGGTCAATGCTGGTAGCATGACTGGAGGTGGGTACAGACTACTCAAGAGCTGGACAGGGCTCAGAAGTTGACAACTGCCCCTACCGAATGACACGTGCATCCCATTCGGCAGTTCAAAGCACTATGAACAGCTGAAGACGTGCAAGAAGAGAGAACATAGGGGTTGAATTGTTGTACCAGACTTGTTTCTGAAGATGACAGATTATTTGGAAAGTGAAGCACAGCAATACCTTATCGAACGGATAATATTTTTAAGTGTTTCATAGTAGGCCTTAGGATCTCACCAGAGCAGTTCAGCTCTTCTAAACAACTCAGATTGCCTTCTTTGTTTTTTAAAAGCAAGCTACCACCGGCCTGGGAAGTGTTCCATTGCACCAAGACTTGACTCCAGCCTCCTCTTGCCAAAGGATCAGCTACAAAGCCTAAGTCGGCAGGTATTTACGCTGCCTCCTCACCTCATTCTTCAGTGTTCCCACCGTGTTCATCAGGCTGTTTATTTTCCTTTCGTATTCATTCATTTTGCCACAAACAGCGTCCTCCTCATCTGTAGAGAGGTCACTCAGGCGCAATACTGACAGCAATTTTTCTGAGTCTGGAGGTGTAATTTCTAGGCGGTGAGTTGGTCCCTGGTAGAAAAGCAACAAAGGGCATAATTTTTTTAGCATAAATTATAAACAAGATTCTAACCTTAACTTTGCCAAAAGAGAGACCACTGCAAGGAAAAAAAATGTAAACAGCTCTTTCATTTCCATCAGGAAAAGGCCAAAATTCAGAAAGACTAGAACAAAAAAGGAAGAAAAAGTAATGAAAGTTCAAATTCTCATCTAGGAAGAGCCAGGAACACAAAAGGCAAAACTATCAACCCATGAGAAAGAAAATATTCCACAACATCGCACAAATGCTCCGTGCTCGGGAAGGGACTAAGAACAGCAGCTTCATGCTGTGCCTCCAGATGAGATCTTGTAGGGGATTAGTAAAACTAAAGTAACTACAGAATTTTTTCTGGTTTCTAGAGGCAGAAAAGAATGATATGGCCATAGGTTGCTCATTAATTTCCAATTTTTCTATATTAAAAAGTGAAAAAGATTCATAGAAGACACTTACAGTGGATGGTAGGTGACAGTAACCTTCAGAGCAGTGCAGCTCCCTCCCTACAAAACCGCTCCCTTCAACCTCAGATAAAGCTGAAAGTTTGTTTTAAAGGAAAAACCAGGCATACCTCCCACTTGCAGGTGGACTCATGGACAGATGTTTTGCCTGGGGGCACCCATGGGGCCTTAGTTTTCGCCCGGACAGATCGGCACACATTCACGGTATCTCCTTTCATTTTCTGCTTGTGTTTTGACTAAAGAAAGAGAAAATAAAATAAATCACACACTTTTAAAGAACCATGTACAATTGTTAGTGCTGCAAAACCAAATGGAAGTTCATGCATACAAAAATATCTGTGTTTCACATGATAAATCAGATCAGAGGAGCCAGCAGCTATCAGGAGGCTGACACCAGCTCAGCACACTCAGAAAGTGCTTAACGCCAGAAGACGGTTTGAATCCAGACTCTTTCATTAAACATATTTAATACAATCAAGATGGAATTTGAAAGGCCTAGATATTACCTTTCCCCAAACCTTTCCTACAAAACCAGGGATGAAACCAAAAGAAAAACCATCATCAGGACACAAATCCAGGAAAAAAAAAGGAATTAAAAAAAACACCCCCAAGCCACATTGGAAGTAACAGATCTCCCAGTCACACACTTCAACCTGAAAAGTAACTATATATTCTATATCATATGTAAGTACAGAAGACGCGTTATTTAAAAGTCACCATTGAATATGATTTCAAGTCTTACAGTTCTAATATAACGGTAAAACAGACCTTGAAGATTTCGTGGTGCTTCTAGAAGCGCTCACCTTCCTCTTTGTAGCCCTTACAAAGACCCAGCTACACACTCCTACCTGGCGTTTTGCAGGGGTGGTTTTCTGACCCTTTTTAATATGGACATGGACAGGGGTGTTTTCATCCACATGGACGTGCAAAGGGGGAGATGAGGAACGGTTCTTCATGGCTCTTCTCCCAAACGGGAAAGGGCAATACAATGAAAGGAAACCTGTGGATAAGGAAACTGGAAATAACAACACTTCCCTCTGTGCCAGAGATCAACAATGGCCAGCTTTGGCTAAAGCTTGAGCTCGCTTGCGGTAGCATCTGCCATTTTGAATTGCGCAATATTTTGCTGGAAAGCCAGGATTAATACAAATAATTGATCTGCTTCAGGTATTTTCTGCTTTTAACACAGTTATTAAAGATGAAATACAGATGGATTGATAGCAGGTGTCTGTAAGTCATCGGCGTTCCAAGTCTTAAAGCAAGCAAGCAAATCAAGGGGTCCAGTAACCAACACCATCTGACTATGAAGAGAAATTTGAAGAGAGGAGAAAAGGAATATTAAGAGTTTAGTCAAGAAAAATCAACAGGAAACCATCAGATCCTTCCATCCTGGAACCCTGAACCTGTAAACTCTTTCATATGCGCTTAACTTTAAGTGTCTTTTTGAAGTTAAACAAATGCTTAAAAGCTTTTGGATCACAATGTCTCTTTAATCATCAGAAAAAAAGGCATAACCTTAACCAATATCTAACACAACACAGAAATGCCTAGAGAGGCAAACTTAGTCACCACCTTTGCACTTGATGCTTCGGTTGAGGTAATGGTGTGATGCAATTGCAAATCTTACAAAAATCCACCAGCAGCACGACTCTGATTTGGGCAGAAAGGTTTTTATCACCAACGGTAAAAGTACTTACAGCTGATTTCAGGCTTTTAGCTCTTCTGGACAACGTGTTCTGTGCAGAGCCTGAAGCCACATCATCGCTGGTGTATGTGGGATACCTGATACAGAAATAATAAAAATGACCGAAAAAGGAAAAACTGCCAATTTCTGAACCACCTCTTCCTTTCGATTTAAGGCAACACGCAGGCTCAAACGTAACAAATGTATGAGGCCAAACAACAAAAGCTGACGTGCCCTGGTATCCTCTGACAAGCATGGGATGAGGGAAGAACCCAGATTATAGTTCCTTATATACTGATGATGAAATTTGGCTTAAACAATGGAAATGTTTTGTACAATTACACAATAGCCTTACTCAGTTACAAACCTTCAAATTCTAACTACAGTATTTAACCAGTTTCATAAAGAAACAAGGTTTGAACAGTTCTGGGGTACCTGTACACACTCCTCTCTAAATTTTACCATCACCAACAAATTCTGTACAACTTGACAGAAACGTTGATGTTCTGGGTTTTTACAGTTTTGCAGGCTGAAGAGATGCATCCAAATTAGCGCTCGTGCTGAAGGAAACCCAGCACCACACAGACCAACGTGGCCATTGCCTGACAGCAGGAACCTGCGTACCGGTGGGCTCAGCAGTAGCACACACACAACTGGGAGTCAGCTACAGCATGAGCAGCTTCTTGCCTGGTGGTACCTGAGGGACTCGAAGAAACGAGAACGAGGGAGGAGAGATCTCCAGAGGACAAATGTCTACTGGGGAGTGACAAAGCGGTGGCATCAGGCTTAGTTAGCTGACCTGGTGGTAACGCTCCTTCACAATTCGCTATGTTTGTACACTACTTCTGCTAAACTAGAATTTAAATCACTCTGCATAGCTCAGTGGTTAATTTGTCAGCTTGCCAAGGTTCACATAACAACCTGCTCTATATAAAACAAATACTACTGCATGTGTTTTTAAGCAGTATGTGTTTAAGACAAAACACACCTGTATGTCACGTCAGATTTATGAACATGATAGAGTGGAAGACACAGCAGCACTTCCCTTAACCAGAAGAAGGAAGCGACAGTTTTCTAAGGAACAGGATTCCCAGCTTCCAGCTATGAACCACCCAAACACCGCTGTGCTTTAATCCTCTTCTTTCCAAGGAAGGGTTAAACCCTTGCCAATGCCCAGACACCTGCACCAGCTACAGCACTGGCTGAGAACTTACAGAGCTGTTGAATCACCACAAGCGAAACCCAAATCATAGGACCATTTTGGTTGGAAAAGACCTTTACAGTCATTGAGTCCAACCATAACCCACCCCCGGCACTAACCCATGTCCCCAAGAACCTCAGTGTCTGTTCAACCCCTCCAGGGATGGTGACTCCAGCACTGCCCTGGGCAGCCTGTTCCAATGCCCCACAGCCCTTTCAAGGAAGAAATTTTTCCTAATATCCAATCTAAACCTCCCCTGGCACAACTTGAGGCTGTTTCCTCTTGTCCTATCACTTGTGACTGGGGACATTCCCCCTTCGAAAGTGCCTCTTGCTGAGAGCCCAGACCCGGTGAGCGTGGCAACGCTGTCACCAGCTGTCCCTAGCAACAAGGTTTATTTCACAAGTTTAACTTCTCCCGCGGCTTTCCAAAGAATCTGTGGCTACCTCGGGCTGGCAGGGACCAAGCCTGGGATCAGCCTCAGGCTCAGCTCTAAGCTCAGAGACGGGTTTTACCCAGCTGGAAACCCCCCAGGGGCGGCACCGCCCCAGCACCACGTACCTTTTCCGTTAGTTATTTAAACTCCCCGGTACTTCCCGCTTTCCCTCGCGGCGGGAAGAACCACCCCAAGGCCGGAGGTGCCCCTCACCGCTGACACGGCGGGGAAGGCGCGGAAGGGGGCTCGGGAACCGCCTCCCTCCCCCTCGCAGGGCCCGGCGCGCTCCGCCCCCCCTCACCGCAGCCGCTGCCGCCTCAGGAGTTCTTCGTCGGCGGCTTGGGAGCGGCGGACGAGGGTGCCGCAGCCATGGACGGCCCGCAGCGCCGCGCCGCTGCACCAGGGGCAGGAGGGGCTGCCGCACTTCCGGAGCCGCCGCCGAGCCGCCAGCGGGCGCGGCTCCCCCATTGGGCGATTCAAACCTTCCTCCGCCGGGCCCGCGGCCGCGTCACAGGCCCCGCGTCGCGTCACGGGCCCCGCCTCGCCACGGCGCCCGTCGCCATAGCGACGCGAAGCGGCCCGGGAGCCCGGCAGCCCGCGGGGAGCGGCCCCGGCCGGGACCGGCACCGGGACCGGGCCCAGCCCTCCGGGGCGCAGCCGGGCGGGGTGCGGAGCTGCCCCAGAGCTGCTGGGGTTTCAGCACCTCACTTATTGTGCTCCCGCTCAGGATGCTGCAAAACACTTTTCTTCCGTCTCGCGTTTACACATACGGATATTTTGAGTTATCATAAAGGGTTTCTTCAAGCTCCTGCCTATGTATGACCAATGTGCTCGAGCATTATTTTGATACTGTGGAAGACAAGTTTCAGTGCAGGACAGCTTTAACATGCAGCAAGTCACAGACCAGCTGTTTTCACTATCCCCATCTTCCTTCTCCCCTCTATGTCAAATCATAATTCAAGTTATACCTAGTCTTAGATTTAGAAAAAAACAACCTCTCTATCACAGTCTTTGTTGTTATACCAAATAAAGATGGTTTCCCCCCCCGCTTCCCCCTCCCAACAGAACTACCTCAGCTGCACCTGAAATATCTCAACAATCCAGGTTCCCCAAAACCTGCCCTCCCTTCTGAGGAAACAGAACTTTCCAAGTTGACAGTAAGGACGTTTAAGCCTGGGGCTGCACAGAGGATCACTCCCTTTCAAACCTGCAGCATCCTCACGACAACAAATGTCAAGTTCTATCCAGCACAGCTCAGGAGACTTCATATTGCATAATGCTACCTGCAGAGATGACTCCTAATCTGATTGCTACAACAGCAAATCCTCTGTTATTCTTGCATGGCAAAAACATCTAGAGATTCCCCCAGGCAATTAGATTGCTCTCAATCCTTCCTTTTTGAAAACCAAACCAAATTGATAGGGATATTCCAAAGAGATTTCAGGCGAGAAATCTTTCACTCAACTGATTTGCATGTGGGATTTCTGTGCAGGGGGTGCTTTCTGAGCATTAACGGGTGAGGTAAGAACTCACAGATCTCACAAGGCACACAGGCAGAAGCAAGCCTTTATCCTCACAGACCATACAGAACCAAGTACCAAAAGGACCGTTTACATGGAAGAGTTAAAAGCACACAATCTGCCAAGTGCAGCATTGTTTCTGACGTTGGAAGGACGCCTTTCCCAGTACTGTGGATTTCCCCAGTTCCCTCAGCACTGGGCTTACAGTATTCTATTGCAAGAAAAAACATCACTTAAAAACTAGTATCCAGTGTCTCAGTCAGGAAAACACTTCACATGACGTGGATGAGCAGCGGAAGACAGCGTGAAGCAAGACCTGCTCAGACACACCGTATCTGACACGGCTGGTACACTCACTAGCCAGGAGTGGTTTGCTTTTACAGTGATATGCTCCGAGAATGGCTCTTGCCTAAAAGAAACCTATTTACTGCATTCTTCAGAGCTTCTCCTTTCCAGCAGCACCCAACATCCCTTCCTTTTACCTGTCCCCATCCTTCCCAATACCATGTTCAAACACACCCAGCTGGATCCCTTCTGCTCACCAAGACCTGATAATCAAAATGGGACAGTCTCTGCATCTGCATGTCAGTCCATTAGCTGTGACCAGTCCAACGCCAAAAATATCGATGCCATTCCTTCTGAAGATTTTTACCATGCAAGTGCTTCAGGAAGGGAGCCGCAGCTGGTGTCAGACCGCAGCTTCACCTCTTTGAATGACTTCTTCCATGCGCTGGTACCACGGCTGAATCTTGGTGTGAACCATCATGTCGTCAAAGGCTTCCAGCCCTTCCATGACCCGGAGTACCCCGTACACGGCCTGTGCCAGAGGACATAGATCAGAACAATGCTGAAAGAGAATGGCCTGGGTACCAACAAGTGTCTCAACATCCCAGCCAGTAACGCTCTTTCCCTGTCCTGTCATCTATTCCACCACTCTGATTAGCAAGGAAGACTGAATGGCAGAAAGGTAATTAAGAATATGCACGTTTTTTTCCCCATGAGGAAACAGTGATGGAAGATCAGGATCTACATGCAATTATGAGGCAAAAGTTAAACCCATCTTTGCATCAAATCCCAGAGTGAAATGCTTCCCTTGCATTCCAAGAACTGTTGATGCAGGGGTCCTGGCTTGTAACCTGCTTTCATCCTGCTTCCACATGATCAGTAACATCCACCCGCAGGTGGAAATTTTAAGTTCCATCTTAGGAAACATTTCTCTGGAGGAAAACAACAAATAACGGTCCTATGTAATGTAAGCACCCCTTCATGTGGGAACTGCACAAAGGACATTGACAATGTATCTCATGTAACTCATTTTCTCTCCCTGTATTTGTATGAACTATTTTACATAGATGAGCAAGTGGATAATTTGTAACACACTTAACAATAAATGCAGGAATCAACCTCTTACCAAGTCAGCAAGGTTCGGCTGGTTTCCTCCCATGAACAGTCGATGCTTTCCAACAGCTTTTACCCACTCATTGACTGCTTCATACAAATCTTCTCGGACATCATCACGAAGGTGATGTCTGGATAACGAGAACAACTAGTTTAAAGACACAAGAACCTTTTATCATCTCTAATCTTATGGGCTGACTTTTCCTGGGAATTAGGAAGGTATTTGAGAGTGAAGGGGGCAGTTAGTGGTTCAATATAAACGAGTAGAGGGGTTCAGTACCTCCAGTTAAAGTAGTACAGCTGTTACACTGGATTAAATGGTTTAGTTTAAAACACCGAGGTTCTGCCCTTTGACATCTGGGGCTCACAGTTAAGGAGGTTAAGGAGCTATTCTTCATGTGTACTTGCTGCTCAGTGGTACCAACCTTTTCTTCAGCCTCTTGCTAATGAAGAACATGGCAACAGCCCCCAGGTACTTGGCGAAGAAACCTTCCACGGTGCCAAATTTCCCCTCACGGACGATGTAATCAAAAGATGCCAAGGCTTCTCTGGGGGTACGGTACACGTTGGGGGAGATGAGGTGAACAAGCCAATCATCTGCCCATTTTCTCCACTTCATTTCTTCCCTGCAAGCATTCAAAAGGGTGAATGAGGGACAGGCTTCAGGGCTACAGAAGGCAGACAGAATCACAGTGGCATTAGCCAGAGGTTCTGCCAAGGACAAATGTGTCAAAAACTCCCACCCAGCCCTGTGCTCTGGTGACCTCCCTGAAATGCACTCAGGATCATGGTCTTTGGCAACGCTCCTCCAATCTCAGGCTAAAATTAAGACTAAGAGCACAAGCTTCTTCTCATATGAGAACCGGAGCAGAAAGGGAAAACAGCACTGCATTGTGTTCCCCTGTGACACAACCAAAAGGCCAAGAGGGAAACTGGAGGCAACGCAAGGCATGACCATGAGGGTGGGAACTGTGTTTCGAATTACATAAGAAACACAGCAAATTAACTACTGAGGTTTTAAATGCTAAGGGGATGTGACAAGATTTGCCAGCACAGCGAGATTTTCTATCTACATCATCCATGAATACGTATTGAAGAGGCTGTGACCCTACTTGAAGAGCCCAGAAACTTCAGAGCACTTACACTCTCACTTCATTGACAGGATAGATCCGCTTTGTCTCCTTCTCATCCAGCATGAGCCAGTATTTATTCCCATACTCAAATACCTCCTTGCCCTGCTCAGTCACAGTTTTCATAGGAGGATAAAAGGACACGATCTCTTCCAAGGTATTCCTCCTGTGGACAGAAACACAGCACTGATCTGGCTGCTACAAAAATGAGCAGATCAAAGGATAGATCAAAAGATACATGCTTCAAAAGGTATTGTACTGAAAATTAGTCCACAAGGCTCCAAATTCTATTTGAGATAAATTTTGAAAAGAGTCTGGAACAGTTACTTGCAAATAACTATTAGTGTCAGAACAGAAGTTCTTGCAGGCATAAAACTTCCTGCCATTCTCAAGTGCTTTGTAGCATGGACCTAACAGCAATTTCACTTCATTCTAGATGTTATAATTGGCTAATTGCAATCTTAGTTCCAGCACCAATGCCAGTCCATATTTAAGTAGGTTTCGTGCAAAGAGAATATCACAGGTGCAAAAGTAAATCTGAAAGGTTAAAGATTTGCTTTACTGCAGACACATCACAATGTATACAGGGATCACCCACAGCATCACAGCCAGGGTCAGGTCTGCCGGGCCACACACCCAGAGCTTCAGAGACCAAGGTCAGCAAGACACTTATAACTGACTCCAGGAGAGTTTTCTCAATCTCTAGTTTGCTACGGCCATTCACATTCAGCTCTTCTTCCCATTATCCCATTTTCTTACTTGGAAATGAGGTAAGTCTTTATTGCACTGATGATCACCGAAGAGTCATTCAATTGCTGAAAAACAGAATTAAAACAAACTTTTAGAAGAGATGGGTGAAACTGAAAAGGAAATTCTTCCAAACCCTTTCCCCTGCACGCTGAGGCTCCCAGTCCCTTTTCCCGCAGTCCCTTTTCCTCCCTTGCATTTCCACAGAAGTCCCTACATATCTAAATCCAGCCCTACATTCAGATATCTTCTGTGACGGTTTGATACTATCATTTCAAATTTGTCTCCCACTCTGACAACAGAGGAGCTGAGGGCCAGACACACAGGCAATACTAGTGGGCTTTGGATTTAGGCTCTTGGCAGCGAAGGAAGAAAGCAGCACTAACACAAAAAGAGTCAAGTTGAATTGCCAGTATTATTAAGATCTCATTGTTCTCCCACAAGGTATAAGCCCCTCCATAAGGGCTGATACAAAGTAGATAACCACCGGATTATAAAGTCACTACACAAACAACTTGGAAGAAAAAGCAACAAAAAACTCCAGCAAGGCCAAGGCGTAGGAAGCCATGAAGCACAAAACAAACCTTAGATTCTTGAGAGAATAAAAGACGATTTAAAGATTCTCCTGCATGTGATAAAACACAGATACGAGCCTCCAAACCACCAGCTTTTGACACAGTAAGACTTACCAGAGGGCTTCCAGCATTGGCCAGCAGGATAGGCACCTTTCTGTAGGAAGAAAATTTGATTTCTTTCCTCATGATCGGGTTCACTTCCACAATTTCATATGGCAGTCCATGATAATCAAGAAAAGCTCGGACTTTGCTGCAGAAAGGACACGTTTTATACTGGTAGAGAGTGAGCTGCAGGCTCCCTGCAGGCAGCTGGGGAAGGAAGAGATCAGAAGCTTCCATTTTCTAGTAAAAGTATAAATATTACCTTCTTTCCACCCTTATTTTTGCCATGAAGTCACAGTCATTGACATTCAGTTTCAACATCTGATCATCAAAATATCTTGGCTAACAGATGCTTTCTTCAAATGGCATCACAAATATTCACCTTCTACTGGGACCAAATACCATTTTTTCTAAACATATTTAATGTGCTGGCAACTCCTACTCACAGCCAGAAAAAGATTTTAAATCCAGGCAGCTTACCCCTCTACATACAAACCTGAAACTAAAGAAAAACACAAGGTTATTTTAATCCTCTTTCCATCAAAACGTTTTAAATGCTATTTCCTCTCCCTCAATGTTGAGGCCACAGGGTGTGGAGAGCAGTTTGCTGCTGATTTTAGGCATGTGTCTGCCTAAATTAACATTCCAGGGATTAACCAACCTGCGCACAACCGAGCCAGGGCAGGGAGACACCGGGTGAGGGACGCTCCCCAGCACTGTGATACCTCAGCGACCCGACAGGCCATGCCAACCATCACTCACACCTTAAAAAGCAAATGTGCTCTCACTCTGTCTCTCATTTGCAATTTATTGGGTTACACAACCCTCCGTGGGCGCTGGGAGAAAGCACCAACTCTAACAGAAAACGCTGCTCCCATCCCAGCGAGCTCTCGCTGACAGACATTCCCCACAGCTCCGCACGCAGAGCGCTGCCGGGGCCGCCTCTGCACGGTTTTGGGAGCAAAACCACCCGCTTGGTCCCCAGAGCGAGAAGAAACCGCCCGCACCCTCCCTGAGACTCCTGCCTGCCCTGCCCCAGCCTCGCCAGTGCCCGGGGTGCGGGAAGAGAACGTGCCCGGTGCCCCACGGGGGGATGGCGGCGGGAGGAGCCGCGGGGGACCGGGCGGGAGGCGGCGAGCGGGGCCCGGCAGCGCGTTACCTCAGCGGCCGAGTGCTCCCACAGGCGGTGCCGCGCCGCCAGGTAGAGGCCGGCGCCACCGCCCAGCGCGAAGGCAGCGCCCAGCAGCAGGCGGCCCCCGCCGCTGCCGCCCCCTCCTGCCGCGGCGCCGTAGGCTCGGCCCGGAGCCCGCAGCCGCCATGCCGGCAGCAGCGCGGCGGCCCGCCAGGCCCGACCGGCGGCCGCCATCTTCCCGGCACGGCGCGGGCGGGCGCCTGACGGGAGGGGGGTGCTTAAAGGGACCGCCCCGCGGCGCGTCCCCCGCCCCCGAAATGGCGGCACCGGCGTCGCGCTGAGGTGGGAAAACTGCCGCGGTGTGGAACCCCACAGGAGGCGGGCAGGGCGAGGCTGGCTGGCTGCGGGGAGCCGCAGAGAGCGCGGCCCCGTGTTCTCACAGCAATTGTAAAATCCGGGTTTGCTGAGACGACATAAAGTGTAAATAAAGTATAAAGTGTAAATAAAAACGTTCTCTGAGGGCACGTCCTGCCCGGTGGGGGCTGCTGCTTCTGCCCCGCGTGTACCTGCGGTGCAAGTGCAAACCTTCACACTGAAAGTCGTCATCTTTCTCATTAAAGTGTGGCTATAAGCATTAATTACACTAATGTTCATTTTCTGTACTTGGCACACAACACGGAGCCAAGTGCCTGCAGCGGGGTGACCGCAGGGAAAGAAGAGCAGGCTGCGGTGTTAAATGAGGACACCTTTTATTTCCTCTTTGCCCCAAATACCCACTTAATAACGGAGTCCTTAAACCAGGTTTATCTCAGCAGCACTGCTTGAATTAACGCTCTAAATTATTTTCATCCCAATGACACCTCTCCCGGGGATAAAGTAAAACAGGCAGCAGATTTCCGCAGGGTGTGTGAGGTCTGAACGATACTGGGCCAAAGGCAAAGGAAGGGCAAAGTGACTTGTGCTGGTTCTTTGTGGGAGAAGGTTGGAAGGTGACCTGGGGACAAGCAGGGCTGGGGACATGGCAGCATTTCAGAGTTCAGCAGCAAAGCCTCGCTGCTGCGGCCTCAGCACCCGCAGGGCGGTTTGGGGACAGAGGCGCTGTCCCGTGGATCACGAGCTGTCTGGGGAAAGAAGCGCTGGGTGCGCATGGCAGCCCCTGAGCAAACTTCATTTCGTGCCTGAAATAAAGAACTTACGTTTTTTTTCTATGGATAAACAACATTTAATCCAATTCCTTGTATTCCTTAAACACGTGTTCATTAGAGCATAAGCAAAACAGCGCTGGGTGCGCGGGGGATTCGCTCCACCCAACACGCACACCTTTAAACAATGAGAAGTGTGCTTAAATACAGTATGGTATTACATATTCATAATGACCCCAGGAACGCCTATACATATTGATAACCTTTCCCCGCTTCTGATTAAAATGAGTCTCAGAGAACCATTTCCATAGACCTTCCCCTGTTGTGCCTGCTCAGTGCCACTTGGTGAATTTGAGGAGGGGTCTGTGGGGTCTTTGGATGAAGGCTCCTTCAGCTTCATCACAGTGAACTTTGTACCTTTGGCTCATTATGTTGAATTGACTGGGACCCAAGCTGCCAAGTTGAATGAAACCAGCCTGGCGCCCCCTTTTGCTGTAAATCTTCGTTATCTTGTCTCCTCAAGGTGCATTAAAACTTCTTATCTTGGCATTCGATGGGGTTCTGTTCTTTGTAACATAAAGCTCTAAACTAAGCATTTATTGTGTGACTAAGCCTTAAAGTGTTAGCTCGTTAGTAGGCACCCATTATAAGTTTAGTTAACCCTTAAAATCTTAGTTCCCTTTGTCAATATAACTTCATAAGCAAGTTTCATAACTTTTTACATAGAACTTAACCACCTTTTTCCAGGTTCAGAGCCCGTGCCTCATTTGGTTATATCTGTAAACATTAAACATCTTAGCACGAATCACAACTGCGTTTTTCACATGCCCAAATCCACTCGCTTGCGCCGGTGCGCGCTGTGGCTGGGACAGCCCAGGGGATGGAGAGGCCTTGCGGGGCTGAGGACACCGTGGGGCAAAGGAGAGCGCTTCGCTTTGGGAGCGCGTTTGGGGAAAACACCCAAGAAAGGGCAGCGCGGAGCTGCCGCCACTCGCGATGCCCGCCCGCACGCC
This sequence comes from Columba livia, assembly GCF_036013475.1. Classification (NCBI taxonomy): domain Eukaryota; kingdom Metazoa; phylum Chordata; class Aves; order Columbiformes; family Columbidae; genus Columba; species Columba livia. Next base: position 5,754,195 of record NC_088620.1, read on the forward strand.
GCCCGCCGCGCGCCCTGCGCGCTAACCACAAGCTTTACCGCAGCGCCGGCCGGTCGGCCCGCGTGACGCGTGCGGCGCGCAGCTTTCCCATTGGCTGGCGGCCTCCGCGGACGAACGGACGCGCCGCCCGGCCGGTTCCGACTCGCGGCCGCGGGATGTCGGGGCCCAACGGGGACCCGCACGTGCCGGCGGGCGGCAGCGGCGACGAGGACGGGGACAGTTTCGGGGAGGAAGGTGCGCGGGGCGGCCCGGCCCGGCGGGGAGGGGCGGCCTGGCCGGGGGGGTGCGGGTGACAGGGCCCAGCTGTTCCCAGATGTTTTGTGGCTCCGCTGGCAGCGGTGCCCGCGTTTGGAAACCGAGCGGGGCCGGTCCAGACACACGGGGGCGGCGATTCCCCCCGGGCCATGGGGCACTGAGCTCCTGCGTGCTGCTGCCCGGGGGTTTCCTATTATTTCTGTTGTAAAAAGAATATTCTGTGCTTTTGCTGGTGTACGGGGCGCGGGTGACCAAGGAGAAAGAGGACGTTAAGATTTTCAAACTGCGGAGCAGATAGCGTGATCAGATCTGGGAGAAGTCGTGGGTGGAAAGAATGAATTTAATGCGATTCGCTTGGCAAGTTCCACTTTTGGGCATTTCTACAGCACCCGGGTGATTTCTGATACCATCCTGTCCAGTTAGAAGGAGCCGATGCAGGAAGTGAGACCAGGGCAGAGCTGTGATGTGTATGTACAGGTTACTCGTAAAACTGGAAATCTTTCAGAGTAAACACTCTGCTACTCTTCTCTTGAAAATGGTGAAGAGCTGCGTTGTGCTGTTTCCCAAAACACCGTTCAGTTTCCAGATGTGACCCGCACAGGTGAATCTCGTAGTTGTGGCTGTGCCGGGATCATTTCTGCCCTGGAACACCCCAAGGGGATTCACTGTTTTGCATCATCACAGTGATTTGTGTTTCAGACTTTTCAAAGAGCAAAGAGACACAGTGGATGTGACAGAGAAAGTCACTAAATCTGATGTACATCAGGTCTCTGTGTTAAGTTGCTCCTCCTGTAATTAGCTGGGGCTCCGTGTGCAGTAGGTGGTCATAAAGTTCTGTAGCTCTTTCCTGGTCTCGTGGAGCTGACGCTGATCACTTCCTTGATCTCAAATTAGAAACCTTATTTTTGGCAACTGTTCTTGCAAGAATGCAAAGGAGTAAAAACCACAATTGCCATACTCGTGGCCAGCGTTTTCATCAAGGGGTGCGGGATGCCTGCAAAAGTGTAAAGGGAGCAGCCGAGAGGAGCAAAATTGGGCTTGTGAGACCGGGGGATTTCAGCGTGACTCAAGCCTTACCCATAGGACCAGGATGCAGAGCGTGTCCTCACCCTCCCACATCCTCCTTCGTTTGTGAGCTCCGAGCCCCGCTCCAGCCCCGTGCTGCGTGTCACACTTGGCTCCGACGCTCCAGCCCGGCGCTGCGTGTGTCACGCTTGGCTCTGACGCTCCAGCCCTGCGCTGCGTGTGTCACGCTTGGTTCCGACGCTCCAGCCCGGCGCTTGGCTCCATCACGCTTGGCTCTGACGCTCCACAGCTGCTCAGAGGAGCCGGGTGGATCATTCCCAGCCGCAAGGCTGAGCTGTGGGCTGGCCCACCCATCCTGCAGCCCACGATACGCACAAACACCAGCTCAATACCCGCCTCTCAGTACCTGCTCAGCCCTCAAAGAACACAGGACTGGCTCTGCCTGGGGTCTCCTGTACCCCCCAGGGTTCCTGAGTAGCTTGTGTGGAGAGGTTTATCTTGTCTGGTTTCCCAGTTTGGTTTATTTTTGTTATTCTTTAGGATTGTGTGAATACTGCTTGGAGCAGTTCAAAAGCAAGCATTTTATCAGGGCAGCACAGCTATCGTCACCCAATTAACAGCCTTAATATGCATCACTGTGAATTGCCCATGTACCGAGGCCAAGGCTTCTGCACTTGAAACAAGTGCTGTGAATAATAAACTGTACCCAGGAAACCAACTATCTGGACTGTTCAGTTTTAATCTGAAGTACCCAAAGCCTTAATGGCACATGAAAATCCTGTGGGCAGACTCAATGCCTACCCCTTCTCTCGCTTTGGAAATAACAGTGCCACTACCAGCACCTTTGGGCTCATCCCTGTTCCTGCCACAGCGTGACCCCAGCCAGGCTTCGTGAAGCACATCCCATCCCAGGAGCCTTACACAGATAATTCACAGAACGTAGCAAATGCTTCAGCACGCTGCCAAAACGTCTGCGCCCTCATCAGGAAAGATGATCCCCAAGGCAGCTAAAAAGGCTGACTAGCCCTTGGGGTTTATTTGAAGCCTTGCAATGGGGACGGCTGTGCGCTACACGCAGCCTGGGCTCAGCTATTTCTGTAGGAGATCAAAGGTGGCCAGGCGTGTGCAGAACAGGTTTGGATTGCCCACAGGTACCTTGTCTTAGGTCTTGTTACCAGTTCTGCAGCTTCCCATTCGTCTTGTTTGACGGGTGAACACACATGCAGGATCCAGTTGCATTTCACACGCAGGTGAGGCACAGCCAAAATGCTGTGGGAATGTTTTGCAAGAGCTCTCCCTCCCTTCACTGACTGCAGTGACGATGTACTGACGTTAGAATAACTCTAATTTCCCTTCTTTTTAGAATATGCAGCAATAAACTCCATGCTGGACCAGATCAACTCTTGCTTGGATCACCTGGAGGAGAAGAATGATCATCTACACGCCTGCTTGAGAGAACTGCTGGAGTCCAACCGCCAGACGCGCCTGGAGTTCCAGCAGCAGAGCAAGCAGCAGCACACGGAACCCCATGTGCAGGGCTCACAGCCTCCTGTCTAGCGTGCTGGCTACGAACTCTCAGTTCATATTGCTACAGGAACATTTACTGGTCACCAAATAACGTAAAACTTGAATACGAGAGGTCCCTCGTGCCCGTTACCTGTTCCTTGCTATGGTTGTGTCCTGCCATTCACCTACGCGTTTCTCGTTAGCTGTGGCAGGTGCAAAGCACACAGGTGGCTGTAGGAGAGCTGGTTCTCTTTGCTCCCCAGCGTGAGCCTGGCACTGACACGTGGTTAAAGCTGGCTGTAGGAAGGCCGATGCCATGCAGGTTGTTTGTAAGCAGGCCCGGGAAAAATTATCTCTGTTCTTTTACGCTGTTAAATCCAAGCAAGGAGTGTTATGGCTCTTGACTTGCCCTCAAAAAGCACAGTAGGTGGGGGCTGTCCTGACCCCAGGCTTGTCCCTAAGTGACAGTCACCATCTGCTGACAGATTTTGAGAGGGGAGCGCTAGGCCAGCTCCTGCCTTGGAACTCCAGTTTCCCCATTATTCACATTAATGGTGATGTAAGAAATATTGGCAGATGGTCCCAGATCACTGGACTCTTCTGTCCCCTTCCAAGGGAATGGTTTTGACTTATAATTGGAAGCTGCCTAACCCCTTAAGCTGCCATTAAAGAATCAGGCTTTAGAGAGTGGCAGAGCAGCCTGGTTAGTCCCCTGCACAGCATTAGCTCTGCAAAGCCCAGAGGCTTGTACATTTTGACAAGAACAAGCTTGAGCATTCCAGTCTGAAACTTTGTGATCTTGTCAGGATGGCCTGGGACCAGCACTATGAAACAAGTCGTCTTGTTCTACTTCTGTGGAGTTAAAGGAGTTTTTTGGAAAGTTAAAGTGGTTACTTATAAGAAATCTGTTTTATTAAAATCAGTTTGAAACACAATCTGTTCCTGAGAGATTAAACTGTATTAAGCCTTGTGATATTAACAAAGGACCAAGATGCGCATTCTTGCCCAGCTTAGGACACGGTGCTTGTCCAAGAGTGCGCATCTTTGAAAGGATCCTGTTGTGAGGAGCAGAATTAGGTACACACTCTCCCAAGAGACAAACCTTTCCTCTGCCTGGAAAGGAAACAAGAGGAACTACAAAGAATAGAGGAAAGTCAGTCTGCATCCATCTGCTTCATGACCACTGTCCCCTGTGGAAATCACATTCCTGTCTTCTTTCAAGTTCAACAATCCCAAGTCTCAGTCTTTCCACATAATCACTATATCCCAACTGTACAAGTAACAACCAACACCATCCTGTATTAGACACGCTAAAGCCAGGCTTATTTTATTCTTAAAATAAAAACAGCAGTAAATTGAAGGTTTCTGCTCTATTAAAAGACTCCGAAAATAAACATTTCCACCAAATATATTTAAAGGGCTCTCCCTTTAAGGCCACTCTATCTGGGTTTGCGCCTAGTAGAGCGTCTGCACCCAGCAGAGGTAAGACTGCCCGTCTCACCTTTGGCCAGGGAGGAAGGCTCTGCCTCCTGGCCCGCGTCTGCCGCCTCATTCTGTCCCAAACCCCCTCCGTCCTCTGGATCGTGGCAGTCGTCTGCGCCTTCCCTCTGCCTGGCTTCCTCCTCCTCAGACACAGCGTGTCCCAACAACCCCCCTACGGCGCGGTTCTCCTCGGCGAGCGGCCAGTTGGCACTAATGGCAGTGGACTTGCTCTCTTCCTGTAGATTTTCTTCTTCTACAACCATGATGCCGGCTACATCATCAGTCACACCGGCGAGGCTTTTGCCCCCTGCTACAGAGGCGGCCAGCTCACCCTTACCCTCCGCAGCCCTCAAAGCTTGTTCTTGCAGGGCTGACAGCTCTGCGCCCTCCTTGCCTATCCCATAATTATCATTCATCTTCTTCCTGGTATCTGCTGCTGCAGCAGGAGGTTGTTTCGGATCATCCAGCAATTGGGAGCTGGAGCCCTGGGAATGCAAAGGAGCCTCGGGGCAGGCAGCCACAGCGCGATGCCTTGCTGCCTTGTATCTCTGCAAATACAAACAAACCAACGTGAGGGACAAGCCCAGCTCAGCTCCTGTCACTGCAGCAAGTAGCAGCTGGTCCAGGAAAACCTGTACAAAAACAGCAGTGAGTGGCAGCTACAATCTGCAGGGGCACGACTTGTCTCAACAGCTCTCCTGGCCTGGCTGCTGAGGCTTTCAGGCAGAGAAGGGTCAGCTCCTGCGAGGAAAAGTGGCAATATTAAAAACTGAAGTCCCTCTCACAGTGATGCTGAGCGAGTGCATGGCAGACCTGTGGCTCCCGAGACAACAATCATGGCTTGGCAACTGTCAATCTCAGTCAGACTCAGGACTCTGTAAATGTAACAAGTGACAGCTCTTGCTTCAGCTACTGCCAGGACGTAACTCTGGACACGGACCCTGATACACGAGGCTACGCACCGCCCTCAGCTACAGAGATGTGATTTAATGTTTATCAGCTAAAGACTTAAGTTGAAGGCTTACGATTTTTCACTCTGCTGATACAATCTGTGCAGCCAGTGAAACTGTTGACAGGAACACTAAGATATCAAGAATATCTTCTTGTTAAAAGGTACTGAGGTTCTCTAGAGAATAAAGATAAGCATATCACGAATAAAATTACTCACTTGCACATCATGATAAACCAGTAGAGGTCTGTAAAGAGATTTAAATGGCTACTAGCAATTTTCAAGACTGGATTTCAGAACAACAGCAACTCTGTATAGCTGCCTAACATGCAGCAGGAATCTGGTCTTCAAGACCCAGACGGAGCATGAACTAAAGGAATAAAACAAAGCTCCCTCTTTTCCACAACAGTTCCCTCCACAATCAACTCTCAGCTTTCTGCTAAGGGTCCCTTGAACTGGGAAGTATCAGACCTGACAATTTAAGGAAACTATTTTGAGCGTGCTGGCTTGTACCACTGCCTTAAGCAGTGCTACTGTAGTCTGCGCTGTGGAATTACAGCACATCAGACAGGCAGCTTCACACTGTAATCCAGTTTATCATTGCAGGCTTGCTCTTTCCCTGTCCTCAAATAATGGGATATGCAGAATATCATAACACATTGGAACTAGATCATTCAAGTCATAATGTTGTACCTGAACTAAACCAGGTCCAAGCACACCAATCTGTTCACAGAGTGATGCTGTGAACTGCCTTACCAGCAGACAGTTCCCTGCTCTGAAACCCTCTGAGGACAGTACCCCATAAACTGGCGATGATTTAATTCAGACTATGAAAACGCCAAGGCACACAGGCAGCCAAGAATAATAGTTATCTGCTTGCAGGTATTTAAGGTTGGACTCTTGTCATAGTGACCTCCAGGTCACTCTGGCATCCATTTGAAGAGATCCCATTTCAGTTCTAAGTGGGCCAAAATGGAGATAACACACTGTTGCTGCAGTTTCACTCTAAGCTGATCTAAAATAAGCCAGGAAAACTGCAAGGCCGATTCCTTTAGTCCCGAAATGACTAGCTGCAGGAGTGGGAGAAGATGAGCAGCCATGAAGAACAGCTGTGGTCTTCTCCTCCTACTTGCCATTCCAAATCCACCGCTCTAAGTGTTGGCTTCTGCAGCTCTCCACCCCTTTCCAGAGGCGGTGATGGTTGACTAGGAATAGTATAGTTAACCTGTCTGAAGACTAGCACAAAACCACTATGATTTTGCCTTTTTTTAAAAAAAAACAGAACAGTAATAAAAGCTGGATATATCTGTGGTAGGGAAGCACAACAGCTTTTGCTGGAGCAGGTTTTGAGTGCAGGCGGAGGACAAAGTCGGTGTGGGAGTCTCCATCCTTGCCAGGCTCAGGGAATTCTGCTCTCCTGCATGGGCATGGAGAGGACAGAGACCGTGTGAGCCCTGTGTACCCACCACAAGGTGCTAATCCAGGCCCCTCACCCCCTGGCAAGTCAACAAGGACAGAACGATGGAGGCAGATTCCAGGCCAGCCCAGGAGGAAAAGCTTCTAGATACAAAAGCAGCAAGGGGCAATACGGCTTCTTTAGGTGGAGCCAGTAAAGCAAAGGAGCAGCGTCAGTCGGCAGAGCTTTGTGCTAAGGAGTTTCTAGGAAAGGGGAGCAGACAGACAGACAGACTGACTTCCTGTTGCAGGCTGACCCTGGGGACCAAATGGACTCTCACCAGTTTGTGGCTTCCGTCACATAAAGAGTCTGCAATGTTAAGTTTCCAGATTTCTAAGGTGAATACCCGATTTTACCAGGCCCCTGCAATTTTGGCTATAGGGGCTGTTCCTGCAGTATCGCATGAGGATATGCCGAGGTACCGGCCTTGTTTAAAAGGAACAGCCTGTGTCGCTTGTTCCTTCCCCATCTTGACCCACCTGTAATCTGTCTAACTGAGAAGAGGCCTAGACTGAAGGACAGACTCCACAGGTTCAGCAAACAGAGCAGACACTCTGAGGAAGATTTCCAGCCAGAAATGGGCAACAAGATGACAGCAGCAGTAGCTGGGAAGCAGAACTGGACTGGCTTTAGATCTACAGGGGCGATGGGAGACAAACACAGAGCACACCAGGAGAAAGCTATGGCACAATGGACACCAAGGATGATGGAAATGAACTGAAGACAGCTAACGTGGTGGATTCGCTGAAGAGACGCACGGGGGTAACAAATGCCAGGCCATGCAATCGCCAAAGGGTCTAACCTGAAAGTTCTCAAAATGCATCAGGGACTTGCAGTGTGCGAGCCGGGCAGCAGAGTCGCTATGGTAGAATTTGTGACACAGCCTGCAGAGGTAACCTGCGACGGGGACCAGAAAATCCAGGCCTGCGAAACGGGAGGGGAAGGGAAATCACAGATCACATTGAATGGAACTCAAATAATGAAAGCATGTTAAAAGGGAAGGGGAGGGAGAAAAAGAAAAGTGGAAAGCTTTGCTTCTGTTAATCAGGGATTTGCAAGATGACTTGCTGAATATCTCATCTTACCATGGGATGGCTGTGTGGTTGATATTCAGAGAGAAATCTAGCTGCCAGAGCAAAGAAACTACACAGAGCATTAAGGGGGGAAAAAAAAGGGAAAAAAAAGAGTACAATGGAAAACTACAGAGAACATGTGATCTAATGTAATGGGATCAAACCAAGCAGAAGACAGCAGGCTCGCAAGAGGAACACGCAGAGAACATTCACAGCATGAATCATTATTCCATCTGCCACACGATAGTGGAAGGTTACAGCGATATGGAAGGTTGGTGTAAACAGAGCTCTCCTTGGGCACAAACCAGCCTCTGCAGAGCTGCCCTCCTCACAACGAGTGGCCGTTAGAGGTTTGAAGTCAGAATCTCTTACAGGGTGGGGACCGGAGACGGCCATCCAGAGGCAACACTGCCCACCAGTCCAGCAACAAGTCTGAGTAACCGCTAGGTAGAGCGTGGGGGTTCTGAAGCGGAGGAAACATGCACAGTTTGGGCTCTGGCAGAGCGCTTGATACTGTCAGTACTGCTCAGTATCTCTATGCAAGCTGCATTTCTGTTGGAAATCAACATGCTTTCAGGCTCCATCTCTCCATGGCATCCCTCATTTGCTACCTTTCTTCAGCACTCCTGCCCTACTTGTTCCATCTCCTACCTTAGTAAGGTATCTGTCTCTCATTCTTTCTTCTTCAAGGCAAAAGGCAGCTGACAAACATCAATCACATCCTTATGTTTTATCACATAGTAATAAAGCAACGTTTGACTCTTTCTCCAGGCAGCAGTGACCTGCACAAGTCCAACGCAAATGCTGAGCACTATGGCCCAAGAACTCATTACAGCAGTAGGGAGAGACCGTCCTCTCATACAGATAGAGCACGTGGCCAGAGAAGGCTCCGTTGGCCTTTGTGCTTAACTCCGCTCGCTTACCATAGGCTGTGTCTGGACAATACTTCTCGCTTCCTTCGTAATCCTCCAAAGACACTTCCTTCAGCCCAGTCTGGAAACCAAAAGAACATTAGTGCCTACTGTATCTACGCCAATTCCCCTCCTGGACTCTTACACTTCTCTGGTAAGCTTGAGAGCAAATCAGAGGGTTCACATACCAGAGACGGAGTTGCACAGCATCTGGTTAGGGCCAGATACAAAACCCACTGTCAGGAGGCCACTTCATTACAGGGGTTAAAAACACCCCTTGCACTCCAAGCCTGAAGTAGCTTGGCCATGTACCTCCTTCTTGGTAACTGCTCGCAATTGGGAGAATGATATTTATCAAGATAAACGTCCACACATGTTTGCCATGAGATCAAGCTACCGCTGGGCTAGTGAAAGAGACTATGCCAATGGCTTTGTTAAAAATTCTCTCTACTGAAAAAATGTTGCTTATGCTCCTCAACAACAAAGCAATGTTTGAAGACACCAGTAGGAGCTACAGAGCACAGCAGAAACACTCTCCTGCATCCCACAGGTAGTGCCTGATTCTCTTTTGTATCATCCCGTGCTCTGGAAAAACCCCAGAGCCCTCACCCTCCTGCTGCAGGGCACAAAGTTGAACGGACTCTTGAAACCCTGAACTCAACCAGTCAAGACCGACTAAGTCACAGGAGCCCACAGCAGATTCTCAGGTCATTCCTTCTCCTTTTGCATGGCATACCTGCTTGGCAGCAGAATCCTCATTCTCTATCAGTGCTACATCAAGGTCTTCCTCCTCACCAGTTCCCCCCTCCTCTTCCTCCTCGTCCTCCTCATCATCTTCAAAACAGCCCACGGCATCCACTGTGATCAACTCCTCTGAATCTTCTGGGCTGCCCACCTCCTTCTCTCCTAGCCTCACCTGTCAGGTACAGAAAACAAAGGTCAGATCACCTGAGCACTCTCCATTTAACCAGGGAAGACCCCAGACTCTGAACAGACTTCATCTGATGAGCAGAAGGGACTGCAAGAGAGGTACAAAGCTATCTCACTTCCAGACACATCTAATATTCACCCAATTCCTTTAAGCTCTAACAACTGAAGTCCAGCAAAAGATGAAAATTAAAACAGAGTTGGAAGAGCTGCACATTTTCCTTTTATCCCTGAAATAGTCAGGGAAGCAGAAAGTTAACCTGCTCCACAGTGTAGCTGCCCCCAGTCCTGTGCAGCTCCCCACTCAGGCAGTGTTACCTCTTTGGCTTTCTGTTTGTGCTCAGGGGACTTCATATGTTCCACAAACTTGCGAGGGGTCTTGAAGTGGCGGCTGCAGACAGTGCAGAAAGGACGAAGCGAACGTTTGGCCAGCTAAGGGAAGAGGGACAACACAGTAAGTCACCAGAAGCACCACTTTGGAGGAATGGAGATAAATTTGGAGTGAAACAAAGTTATAGCCCTGCATGCAAAACAGGGAGAACCACAAAGAAAGTAATATTTTCAGCAGAAAGCACTCTCCAGCTCTTATCTGCCAAAAAGATGGAAAACATGCAGAGCAAAACAAGTTCTAACAATGCCAGCATTCAGAGGCAGAAGGTAGAATGGCAGTACCCATAGAGCGAGGATGTTACTGGCAGAACTTTATGTGCATCTCTCCAATCACTTTAGTGCTTGGGGAGCAGGAAATGCTACACACTTCCACTCAGCCCCCCAAGAGGTCAGTGCAAAGAGGAAATCCACGCTGTGGCTGTTACCTTGTGTTCTGGGGTCCTGCGATGTTTGATTAGATCCCCTGTAAAGTGTATCTGACAAGTGTTACACCATCGCTGCTGGGTCTCTCTGAAGTGAGAACAGATATATCTGTAAGTCACACATTTTTGCATTCTCCAAGGAATACTGCAGCTTGCAATCTGTTCTTGGCATTGTTTTCCCCAGCATTCCTATCTTTACAGGCTTAGATTTATCTTCTCCCCTTCCAGCCATTTATATAGGTTGCTTTAGCTCATACTGACAGAAAAGTACCAGTTAAAACAAGTTTCCAACTTCATCTAGTGTATTAAAAACTACACAGCAGGTCAAAGTCAGCACTTCAGCAGGAAGAAAGTTGCCTGAAGGAGATTAAGGGCCCTGAAACAAGAGGGATTTTGTACCTTACCCAGAACATGGGGGTACATCCTGGTGCAGTGAAGAATTCTAGAACCCGTGTAGGTCCACATTCAGATTGTGTTTTCTAATGTGGACCAACACTTACCCATCTTTCTCTGCCAGCACCTTCTGCTCCTTCACCATGGGCAGCAGTGAAACAAAACAAACATTGCTCATGTGCTGAATCTCCCCAAGTCGCTGCTGGTGCTGAATTCCAGCCATGTGGGATTGGAAATTCTGAGAGAGAAGTTGGGAGAAAAATCAATTTAAATGCATTCAAAATACAGAAAATAATAGGTATGAGCTTTGCTTTCTGTTCTCTTGACTGCTGTTTAACAATGAAATGGTATAAAAGCTTAAGAGCATGGCTGCCTGTAGATCCACCCACATTCGCTCTCTAGCAGGTTGCTTGCCAGCTCCTCAGGAGAGGTTTATCTGCCGGCTTGTCATCATTTTTTATGTTCCTTGTTCCCAAAGCACGAGCCCTTGCTGACAAGTCTCCTGCTGCACCTCCCCATGGCACCTGGCCACCTAATTCAGTTCTCTCAACCACCCATATCCCAGTCAGACCTGTGAATTTTTACCTGCTGACTGCAGCAGTTGGTCTTGCAGATATAACAGTAGAATTTAAGGACGGATTCAGGGCCGGGATCAGCTGCGCCCACCTCGCAGGTCCAGTGCCCTGGTTTCAGAGCTGTTGTACTGATAGCTCTGCTCTCGCTGCTCTGCTGGATAGTCACTTTCAGGGAACCTCCAGAGCTCAACACCTGCCAAAAGGAGTCAAGATTAAGTCCAGTCTCAGTAGAAGACACTAAAAATTGCACCTGCTATTTGTATGCGACTTAAGCTCTCTACCCCTTCAGAAAACACATTTAAGCTTGAATTCACAAGAGGCTGACCAGAAAGACTTTCATAGACACTCCTTCTCACAATGCTGCTAAATCAGTGATCCCTGTGTGATAGTATCAGGCCTATTAGCGCAGACGGTTGTTTCTACAGCCTCTGCAGACACCGTATGATTCGGTCTAGAGACTGGAGCAACAAACAATGTGCTGGTAAGGGACACATTCAGCTCAAGTTTCTGCACTGCAGAACTAAAAGCAACTCAACGCCACACCTGATGGAGTAAGGAACCCAAAAAAGGGCAGGATGATACATTTGATCACATACAGATGCCTCCAATTATGGAAGACTATTAAGTGTTACTCACACCATGGGTTAAATAAATCTTTGTCTGCTTACAGATTTACACAGCATAAGTTCCTGGTTTAACATGAAGCATGCTGACAAGGTATTTCATGCAAAAGACTCTCAGGTTGCCGGCTTTACTTATGTCTCATTTTTGCAAGCTGCCTTTCAAAAGCACAGACTCCCACTATCTGCTCATACCTGCTGTGACGGCAAATGCCGGAGTGGCTACATCTTTGCTAACATCATCCAAATTTTTTTACATCTGCTGATAAAGGATGGATTTAGCTATGGCCCTCAATACATGTATTTTTCAGTCGCTCTTTCACTTCAACTTTCCAGATGAATAGTGAAATGCTAAAGAACCCCAGCATCCAGCAGTAGGTAAGGTACAGACTAGCAGAGGTACAAAAGCAGCAATTCGGAGCAGACTGCGCACTAATTGCAGACATATTATGCCTTATTGCCAGGGACAACAGCTTACAGCAGGAGACAAGAGTTCCAGACGTGGGTGCCATCTGGTTCCCACTGGCAACGGGTTTCTCTGGGATGGAGGGGGAGGCTGTATGTTCTGCAGCACCCCAGCCTGCTCTGAGTGGTGTCTACTTACCTCAGGAGCCTTTGGTTCCTCAGAGAATTTCCTCTCTTTAGAGAGATCTTCAGCTGTGTACTCCTTTGCATTGTCTGTACGTAAGAAGAGAGTCCTTTTAGCTGCCTTAGACCAAAATAGTGATGACAGAAAAAACAAACAGCAGGTGAATGAAGTCAGGGAGCTTTCCTCACAGTGCTCTTGGCCATAAGCCCAGCTCACAAACCTTTCTCCAAAGAAATTCTTATTAAAGAGGGAAACTCTTCCCATCATTTGCATTTGGTAGACAACAGCAACAGCTTTTAGGGGACTATGTTTGGACTTGGTTCCTGGATTTTTCTCCTTTGCCCATGCTGGATGACTGGAGGGAGGACATTTTATGAAGAGAATCATGCGATCTACAGATGCTGATGTACAGGTGCAGTTCCAGCAAGGAGTTCTGTGAAAGTGCAAATCATGGTGCCCAGCAACTCACCATCAGCTCGGACATGGGCGCTTGACTGTCTTGCTTCCTTGCTCTCTGTTGCATCCTCTAATGCAGACTCCTCAGCCACACTTTAAGGATATCAAGAAAATAACCTTATTTGACATGTTACAGACAAAGAGATTCAGCAGACATGCCAAGGCACAGGCTGAGGTCTAAGCTACCACGCTCTCCACTAGACCCCTAAACCAATAAACTACTGGAAGTGGTATTTCAGGCAAGGATTCAGCAGAAATAAATAAAAACAATGAAGAGTGGACATTCTAGAGCAGAATCAAGAACAGCAGCCAAATAATCTGGATAAGAAGGTTACAACTGATTTTTTGGATCACTGTTCTCTCCCGCAAGAGGCCTGCAGTGAAATAAGCTCATACAGGAAATACTCTTAATAAGAGCTTTGAGTACTCATTCCTGTCTTGTTTGGTGACCTGCAGAGAAACTGCAACACCTGGACAGTACTCCAGGCTGCCCTGTGCACGAGGGAGCACCCAGAGACCTGTCAGAACTGAACAGGTTCTCTATGGTTTCTTACTTCATCATAACCGCCTGCTCTACTCATATCAGTCGTGTTTTGTTCCAGAATCCCTACAGTTCTGCTCGTGGGGGAAGCGGAACTGTACGAGCCACAAATCAAAAGGACTTTGCTTTGTTTTACTTGGTACTGCTGATCTGCTATGGAGAATAAAAGATCCTGAGGGGCCTGCTGAGAACAAACAGTTGACTTGTAGAGGGCACAAAGTGTACTTTGCAACATCTTTCTCCATGCCCCATTTTTCCATCAGGGCTAACGCTTTCCACCATGGCTTGAACATCTCTCTCGAGCCAGCTCGATATCCCACCCGCTGGTGTCCCTCTGCCAACAGGGAGCAGCACATTCCACACAAGCAAAAACGCAGACAGTGCAGGTACTGCATCCAGTGATCCAAGCACACAGGCACCGCATAATTTATCAGATTGATAAGTGATAATGTAACTGGGTTACACGGCTATAAATATGCAGCAGGGTTTGGGCAGTGCAAACAAGAAGAAAACAAGAGTGGCTGGCATTCCCATTATTTGTCAAGTGGTGCCAGCAGGCTCAACGCTGTACCACGCACAGATGGTGACAGCACTCCGGGGCAAGGGTGTGCAGTCTAAGCTGCAAATCTAAGGGACAAAAGCCACCATGAACATGATCTAAGGAGAGAATGGTTTATATGGATACTTGTCAGGCCATGCTGGAAGAAGTGGGTGTTCGAGGAGGGTTTGAAGACGATGAGTACTTTCTGCACTGGAATGAGGATGTTGTTCCAGGCATACAGATGGTACATAGGAGAAAAGGCAGAAGTGGGAAAAACCTGAAGAAGGAGGCTGGTATTTCTGGCCAAAGGGAAATGGAACGTGAAGCACGAAACAGAAGTTTTTAACACGGATGGGGGGAATGCCCTTCTCATCTGCGGAGGGTAATATGAGAACAGTGAACTGTTTTTTTGCAGAGATTCATCATCTGTTCGTTGGAAGTAAACAGAAACACTTGGAAAAACGCTACGGAATGATCTGTTCTAAGTAAATACCAGCCATAATATATGCATCAAATCTGGCAGCCCCCAACTACTGCTTAGGAAAGCATTTTCCTAGTAGCAGACTTGCTGCAGTGAGACCTGTCATTCCTCAGACTTGAGTCTTTTTTCAGTGTATGTAACAGGACTTTGATTAATACCCTACTAAATATTAATGTAATTAAAATTAAATTAGCTTTGGCAAACAGATTAACAAAGCATACACTCAAATGCATTTGACTCAGCTTTAATAATTAAAGCTTAATAATGATGCTTTAATAATTAAAGTTTAATTGAATTTATTTACTTTCCTGCTAATCAGAGTCCATAATTCATGACGCTTCCTGCTCACATAATATTTATCACTTTTTAATGTTTTACACGATCAGGGTAATATCTGAACGTCAAGGTAATCCTGGAATATTCTCCCTAAAGCTCGCCATTCATCTCTGATCTACAGATGGGAAACAGAGAGGTGAGGAAACATGTCCAAAACCACGCAGCGAATTGTTAACAGGAAAGATAAGAGGACCCAGGAGTCCTGACTCATAGTCATTAACATATGTTGGAGAATTCTCAAATCAATGCCTCCAGAAATCTGTATTCGCTCCCTCCTCTTCTCCCTCCGCACCAGCTAACAGCGACAGTTCTGGGGAAGGTACAGATGGCACCCGGAGCTCGGTGATGTGCCTTCCCAGCAGATGGCAACGCAGCCTCCTCCGTGCCCTCCGGCACCCAGGGAACGCCGAGAGGGCCCAGCCATGGCCAGCGTGCCTGCGCGCCGCGCATCCCTTGCGATAATAGGATTGCCTTCGGCTATTTTTACCCAACAGACTGGGGTACTGGCAAAACAGCCTTTGTAGAAGGGATACAGGACTTGACACTCACGGCTACAGGCTTGGATACTGGAGAGTATTGATTCTCTTTCTCATTCCTCAAAATAAACTACCCTCTCCTACACCTACTGTAACCTAAAATATTCCAAAGCTGTTTCCTCTCTGCTGATAAGTGGCTGCTCATTTCCCTTTTTGACATTTAGGGAGGAAAATCAGAGAAATCTATCAGAATGGAAAAGAACTACTCTGCTTCTTACAAGAATCCTGGCAGGAGAACACACGAGCATACTCTGCTTTGTTGCATGTTTGCGTGAGCTGCATTTCTCATATTTCATTCCCACAGTCAGATCACCCACAGCGGAGACCCTACAGCACCCTGGATCTCAAACACCATGAGATTTGCTGAATTGTCCACAAGCATCTGAAACGCCTCCTACATGCTAGCTGTCAGTACAGTACAGCCCTAATTATTAGAAAATAAAATTAAACAATAATTCTAAACCCAGTAACTATTTCAACACCCCATTCAATAAATACCTCCTCAGTCTTTTTGCTGCAGGCTCAGTGTTCAACCCAGATTCTGTTGGATTTCTTGGCTCTGCAGGAACACAGAAGGAGATCTCCTTAGCAAAGCAGAACATGCCACCTTGAGCATTTCCCTAACTGAATGGCCAATGCCAATAACACTATGTTAGAGCAAATAATACTGAACACTCGCTTATTCTGAATTTGAGAATGGTGGTGACAAGGTTAGATAATGATTTAGGAGACTGGAGTTTTATTACACGTCGTTATATGAGGCATCATCCAGAAATAAATCTACGTTTATGTCTACTAAATGGGTCTCAGTCCTGTGCCTACATGACGAGAGCCCAGACCAGGGGAACATTAATATGAGTGTATCCACCTGACAGCAACCATTTCATCACGTAATTTTCCGTGCTGCATATATACCGGTTACAACCTCATCCCGTGCCTGCATCTTCAGATTAGGCACTCTTCAGTCACAAATAACAGTCCCACATCTGTATTGTATCTGAGACCATAAGAGATTCAGTGCCAGCAGTTCCTGTTCTGACAACTGGAGTTCAGCTACTCTTTCAACTCATCTTTTCCTTAGCATGTTGATTGCAACTGCTGCTGCTTCATGTATTTGACTCCATGAGATGTTGAATTCAGCATGGGTAAGGCAATGTGGAAGCTTTCATTTCAAACAGTTTTTTCCCCCCCATCTTAAACAGGTCTCACTGTCAACGTGACTTCTGAGAGGCTCCCATGCAAGAGATATGGAGCTAGCTTATAAAAACCAAAAATATCCATGAAAAAATGACATAAGAAGCAGAGGGCTGTCATAGGCAGCTTAAGCATTTACAACTAAAGAGAAATGCAACTGATTAAGACTAAAGCCACTGCCAGTCGTTGCTGCAGGAATAGCAAAGAGAAGTTTCTCATGTCTAGAAACATGTTTCACTACAGGCTCCTCCTTACCCGTCCATGGTGAGGAGTTGTTCTGCTCTGACCCTGCTGGCACCACCTCTGGGATTTCCATTTTCTCATCACCCTGTGTCTGAGATGAAGAACCAGGATCCAGTTCCCGCTTCCTGTCAGGGCCCCTCTGGAAGTCCTGCAATGGGGACAGAGTCACCGCCAGCCCTCGCTCCTTCCTCACGCCCAAAACGCCCACAAATACCAGACTTTTGCTGTGGGGCAGGAACGGGAATTCCAGCACACGCTAATGCAAAGGAAGAGCTGGTTTACAATGGATTGTCTTGCTTCAGGCAAGTTGACGTGGTTAAACAGAGCAACGCGCTTGAATTCCACAGGCGGCATAAGACATTTCTCCAGTGCTTTAAGTAGCAGCTGTAGGAGACCGTGCTGCTTGCAGAGAGCACGATCACTCCAGAGGGACTATGGCAAGGGGTGCATGGGCAGGAAAAAGAACAGTCCCAGATAATCCTCCTTCCTTCTGACTCTGGAGATAGAACAGTCCGAGAGGGGAAGTCTACCTTATCCAGCACATCTTTTTGACAGAATGGGACCAAATGTGCAAAAGCTAATCTAAGAGGATTCATTCATTCATTCAACCACTATTTCCATGATACAAAAGAGCTCTTAATGGTGAGAAGTGAGAAAGGTTTTTACAAAAAAAGAGATAATGTTGGTTTTACAAAATCCACAAGAACAAGTGTGATCCTGATCTCAAAAAGAGAAAACATCCCAAAGAGGCAGAGTGATCTGTCCTATTGGGAACAAAAAACTGCTCTGAAAGGCTAATGGGACAGAACTCCAGGCTCTGTGAAGAGCAAAGCACTGAGCCAGGATTTCTTCTGTTGTAATTACTTTGAAGCTGGTACTTCTAAAGGCTCCTTTTATATCTGAGGTTTCAACAGTTCTGCTCTGAGGAATTCTCGCTCTCGGGGACAAAGTGACAAGAAACCTTTGTATCATAAACGTAAATATGGACCATGAGAACCTTAGAACTTATTTGTGTCTTTCTATGTCAGCAGCGTGGTGCAAAATACAGTTTTCATTGCAAGACGCTCTCCTTTCTCTTTTGTTCCCCACCTACAATACAGTCAATGGCTGCAAGTGCAAACTGAGCACAAAACTCTCCAACAGCTGGAAACTACAAACGCACCTTGCGGAAGGTCCGGTTCTGCCGCTGGAAGGGAAGGTTGGGGAAGCCCAGCCGAGGCTTCAATGAGACCCCAACAGGTGGTGGCCCCAGGAGGGAATGTCTTGTAGCCTGAGGGAAAAACTGCTGCAGTGCTGGCGCTGTCATGTTAAATCCACGCAGGTTTCCTATAAATGCAAACACAGCATATCAGCACCCTGCAGCGCGCAAAGGAGAGAGAAATCTTCCAGCTGTACGAGCAGCAGGTGCAGAGGGGAAGGGTTCCAGCATGCAGGACCCCGTACTTGGCTGTGCACTAAGTGCACTATGCTCTGCCCTCCTCAGCTCCCCCAAAACAATCTGATGTGCTAGCAACCATTACTATGTATCAGGCTATTTAATTATGATTGTCACTGTGGGCTAAGATCATTAGAGCAATTATTTGATCTGAGCACACTAGCGCTTGTGTTTGCAACAAACAAGGTCTCATTTTGCAGAAATTGTCTGTAAAAAAGGAAAATTCATCCCACACTTGTGCAGCTGGCGGCTCACACCACAGAATGGACGTCGTTTAATACAGGCCAGCAGCAGCATTTCATTTAGAACAACACTGGACTTTTCAAACAAGAGATTCCCCAGTCCTCCCTACCACCTGGTTGTCACGCAACCTCAACATGTCAACCTAAACTCCGACACTTGAGCCTCTGCCATTTCCAATTATAATGCTCTGCTTTCTGAACGGTTCTTTTCAGCATCTGCAGACTATTAACTAAGTCTCGATAATTTCAGCAGTCCTCGCTATGCCCATGTCATGACTGAGGGGATCGAAGTGCTCAGATCCCTCAGCTATACCCTCAGAAGCCGTTCACCATTCTGGGAACCTGGACCTATATCATGATTCTTTTATTTCTCACTTGAATTAGTGCACACTCTGGCTTCTTAGAAGCTGCCAGGGCAGAGAAGTTCGGAGACAGGCACCCAAAATCTGAAAAAAGTTACGCTGTTTAAAGCCTGCAAGACAATAGGAGGTACTCCCCTACGTCCGTCTTCAAAAGTAACCTCATCTCTTATTACTTACCACAAATAATCTCTTGCTGTAAAAAGATATAGCTGTATTAAAAAATAAATCCATACAGCAAGAAATCATCTCCTGCTCTTGGTTTAATACCTTTAAAGAACCACACTTCTATTTCAACTTGAAGTATTTATTTTTTCCTCTTCCCACTGCTGAAGCCGTGTACAGTCAATGAATTATTGATGCTGATGTTGCCCAGGTACAGAAACACTACAGCGTCAGGTATTTTTACATGTAACCCAAACCCCAATGACCAAAAAATTCACATCCCTGAGAAGGGCCACACAGGACACTGCAACTACCCTCCATGTTCCCTGTGGCCAGGTGAGGTACATTATTGACAGAGAAGTCACAACTCAACTTAGCACATAGAGGTGAAAAGAAACACTGGTAAAACAAAATGCACTTAGAGTGTTCATTAACATACCTTACCCTGCTCTCCTATTTAATTTGCCTCAGGTCCTTTGCCATACTATTTAAATTCAACGTCTCAATAGAGATTTTTGCTTGAGGGAAAAGGCCAGCCTAGCAAACATTAAATGTATCTGAAAGGAGTATGGTTGACTAGAGTGGAGCCAGACTTTTCCTGACACAAATATAGACACTAATGTGCAGAGTGTGGCTTGTCTTTTTTCACTGCCAGTTTCCCTACAACCTGAGGGAGAGATCTGTAGAGAGCCACTGGAGTCACTAGAGAGCCCTCTCTTAAATGGGCAAGAGAGAACAAAAGGAGAGTTAACGACATGCAGAATAAATCTATTGTCTGCACATCTGGGCATGATTCACAGGCAAGATATAAATTGCAGGCATTAATCTAAACTAGGCACTTCAAAACTATCCCAGGTACTGATTTTCTGTGTTGAAAAGAGCTGTCAGGTTAAGACATGAGCAAAAATAAAAACAGCTTTATTCCTAACATCTTTATGTTTGCAATGCTATTAAGGCAGTTTCATAAATTCTTTTTAAAACATCACATCTGGCATTAAAAAAATCCTCTTCTGGAAACACAGTGATGGAAGAACAGTGACATTATCCACCACACGAATTACAGTCATTTCAGGGAATCAAAATTTCACAAGAGAATTGAAACCTGAACCATTTTCCCCCACAATATACTTCATTTGTTTGTACTGCACTAAGTTTGGACAAGGACAAGTGTCTACGGCAAACAAGGGTAATCTGTATTTAACAAACAAGGAAATAAATGGTTTTAACCTTCCAACCAAGAAAGATCAACAAATAATAAAAATCTAAATATTTTATCTAAATATATTGATGGAAAAACACACTCTCTGCCAATTCTAAGAGGGAAGGCTCATATTCAGTACCTAATCTGATACCTTCTGGTGCTATTCCCAGTTGGGCACATGGGATTTTCAACAACTAAAGAACCTCTGTGATGTGAATGATGGACAAATTTGAAGAGAAAAAGAAAAAGGGGGAGACAAACGGTACTGCCAAATACAAGGACTGCAATGGTTCAGCAACAAATAGCTGTACTATGGTTTCAGTCCATGAAGGATGATTAAATAACTCCAATAACGAAGCGTCTCCCATAACGACAGTACCTTGCATCTGCTGCATGAGTAAGGCCCGCTGAAGCATAGGATTGGCATTGAGCAGCGATGGTTGATTTGTTGCCCGTAAGCTCAGCATCTGTTGCTGTTGCGGTGGTGGCAAACCCCTGGAAAAGAAGGCATTAATCATAAGAACCCAATAAAAACTGTAGCCTTCCATTCCTGGTATCTAACAAGTATAAAACAGAGGAGCAAAGAACCGCTGAAATGCTGATATACATGCACAAAAAGACACCATACACCAGCACTGTATCCTCTTTCTTCAACTCTCCTGGAATTTCCAAAGCTGACAGATTGTCTATCAAGGAATTTGAGGTCAGAGAGAACTCCTTAGCACCAAACCCACATGAAGCCTGTCAAGCAGCATAAAAAAAGCCCAAGAGCTGACTGCAGTTCTACCGAATTATGGAGCACTCGTCAGCACGAATGGGCTATCTAGATCAGCAGCTACGTTTAACACGACAACAAAAAAGAAGTTCTAAAAAACAGGGAGTTTTCTCAGTAGCTTAAAGCACATTTTTCCAAAATCGATGCCTCCCACACAGAGCCAGACAGGCCATAGCTGTAAGTGGTGCCCCCTAACTGCAAGAACCAGATGGGAAAATAAAGCACAGCCTTCATATTTAAAAGAGGAGGAAGAAGCGAGCGGAGAAGGACTCTCCAGTCCTAAGGAGGGTGGAGCAAACATGAGAGGAAAGTCTGAAGAAACTGGTAGGCGCTTCTTGAGGCGATCGCAAGGTCAGGCCCACCTCTCAGCACGACTGCTGACACAGCTGTATCTGTCAGGGCTGTAAAGAGGTACAAACATGGATCAAAATATCCACGCTGACAACAACGAAACCCACAAATAAACAACCCTCTTTAACACCACGTACATCAGCTCGTCTTCGCATTTGATGCTCTAGATTGTTCCAGTCTCAGAGCTGCGATATTTATACCAGAAAAAAAATCATACTTTAAAAAGTGGCAGATGCATTCATGCTATCTCGCAGTCAGCCCCACGCTGGCATTTTAAGGGCAGCTTTGTTTATAGTATAAGCCATATAATAATGGTTAAAAGATTCAGAGGTTCTTATTTCTAGTAGAACAGAAAGATTCCCATATTTACCCCAGAGACATATGCCTTATAAAGCTAAAGTAATTATTATAATTTATTAAATAACACATTAACTTTATTCTTAAATGCACATCCCATTGCTTTGAATTTGTGAGCAGCCTTTAAAGATAACAGTAACTGCAAACAAATGCATATTTTCAGAGTATTGGTGTTAGTTCTACAAATCTCAGATCATCAGGCGCAACTGCTCCTACCTAAGACCGTTGTTTCACCTCTTGCATTTTTTAGGAAAACCCCGTTTATTTGTCTTTTTATTCCTTGCAGATGTCATTTGTCTTTTAACATACAAAACGTTATTTCCTCCATCCCCCGCTCCCCACAGTGCTCAGTCACACCCTCAGCGCCACTGCAGAAATAAGTTCAATAACCTCACCCAGGCCAGGAGACCCAGCCGGAGGGAGAAAAAAATCAACACGAAAGTGAACTTCAACAATAAAACAAAGTGCGCGTCTCTATTTAGGGACGCTCAGTGAGGTGCGTATGAGCATTTCTACGGGAGAAGGCGTTTTCCCCCGACTCCGCTCCGGGCATCCCCCCAGCCCGGGGTCACCCCCGGGGACTCCTCGGCGGGATCTCCTCGGTGCTGGAGGGAGAACCCAACGGCCACGGCCACAGCCCCGACCCGCCCGCCCTGCCTCCCCACAGCGGGGGCGCCGCCCCGCACCGGCCGCCGCCCCACAGCCCCCCGGCCCCCGCCGGGCACCCCCACCGCCCCTCAAGGCCTCCAGCCCCCCTCACGGAGTCCCCCCGCTCCGTTTATCGCTTTCCCCAGCCGGGGAGGGCAGACCCGCAGCTACGGCTTTCGCGGGGCGAGGAGGGAGGCGGAGGAAAGCGGGTCCCCGGGGACAGGCCCGAGATCCCCGGCCTCGCGTAGCGGCGCTTACCGGCCTCCTTGCTGCGCCGGGGGGTGGTGGTGGTGCTGCTGCTGGAGGAGGTGCTGGAGCTGCAGCAGCTGCTGCTGGAACTGCTGCTGGTTGAACATGTCTGGGGAGCCCCGAGCGAGGCGAGCCTGAGACAAAACACGGCAGGGCGAGGGAGGCACCGGTTGCGGGGCTGGCGCGTCTCAGCCCAGCAGCCATGGAGCTCGGGAGCCGCCGCTGCCGCCCATTCATTCACTGAGCCGATCCCCCCCTGCCGCCGCCTCCTCCTTCCCCCCGGGGTCATCGCAAGCAGCAGCTTGTGGAGGAGGTTTCCAAACCCCACCTCCCAAAACCCGCTCCCACCCTCCGCTACCAGCGGAGCCCGCAGCCCGCCCCGCTCCGGCCCGGAGCCGCGGCCCCTTCCCTTCCCTTCCCCGCCCCGCCGGGACTCACGGCGCAGCCCGCGGCGCTCAGCGCTCCCCGCCCGCCGCCTCCATCTTCCCGCCGGGGACAATAACCACCCGCCCGGCCCCGCTCCCCGGCCGAGCCCGGGCAGGAGGCAGCTCCTTCGGCAGGGATCAGCCCCGGAGCCCCCGCTCAGGTCGGCCCAGCTCGCAGCACCTCCATTTCTCATCCCCCGCACCGTGGGGTCCCCAGTCCCTGGAGAGGGCTGAGAGGGGATGGACACCATCTGTGCAGGGGGAATGGAATAAACGGCTGGAGAGGGGGAGCAGATGGCATCCAGCAGCGTGGGTTCTCTGCTCTTTGTTTTTTTGTCTGTTTGGGTTTTTTTGTTATTAAATAGTCCAGGGCAACCTTTGGTAACCATCTCACCGAGGTGGAAAAAAACCAAGAGCCTCTGCCTATCCGCTGTGGTCTCATCTCGACAAGCCTGCCATAACAACCTGGAAGAAAACAAATGGACTTCTGCAATATCACTCTGTGCTGTAGACTGAGATGACTTTTCTAGCAGGTCCATCCTCTTCCCTCACCCCCTGTGCCTTTTTTTCCCCTGGGAGTTTGCAGCAAAACCTTTGCTGCAGCACCTGTTTTCAGTAAGTGAATTAATTTTAAGGGTGTTCAGCACACATGGCCTCCATATGAAAAAATACTGTGACTGTCATGTTGCCTTATACTACACCTAGCAAGTATAAAGATGCATTTCTGCTTGTTGCCATTCCAGAGAATCCATCCTGAAATAATTTATAGTGTTATTATTCACGCCAATAAAGACTACTTGATTCATTAAAGGCCTCGGAATTGATTTTTAGCTGCAAGTGTTGTGAGCTGAACACAGTTGCTGGTGATAAACAGTTAGCATTAATAATTTCCAATGCAGCAGCACACGTTGATTTTTCTTTGGGGCCTTTTTATACCATCCTGATTTTACAACAGTCAATTTGGAGATGACCATCCATATCAATCAATGACTGGCCATGTTAACACCCAGAGTCCTTTATCCCATCACAGCTGTCTGCACATGGAGAAAACACTCCCCTGTTAAGCATGAAAGTTAAAGTATCATCCCAGGGAATACATACATGGAGCAGAAAATATATATGGAGTCTTTTTCAAATAATTTTGCATAACTGATCCTCTCGTATTACAGCTGCTACCGGCCTGGGTAGTTTGCAGTGGTGGACAAGAGGGTTAATCTTATGATCCTACAAACGTCTTAGCTAGTCTGTATCTTACCAGAGATGAAAAAGACACAATTCAGGTTGTATAAGTAAATGTAAATCTGAAATTGCTGTATTCTGTTCTCAATGTTACGACTAAAGTTCTGTCCAGTGTTCTTTGCATGTAACATTTGGAAAGCTACAAAGCACCATGTTAATGAGATACATGAGTAACTAAGTCTACAGTTATTTTTACTGTTTGATACTATATTCTGACATAGTCTAGGAGCTCCCCTCAAAGACTGGGCTTTCTTCTGCGAGGTCCTGCTCACAAACTATGAAATAAACATCCCTCAGTAAGAGTCTGTGAACAATAAGCCTAAAATTCAATGCATAGATATACTACTGCCTTGAACACAAATCTAGTCCAGTGCACGCACAACGCAATTCAGGAGCAGGGCTGTAGGAAGTGAAGACACATGCTGCATTATCAATTTGTGATCCAAAGGCTGATCTTCAGAGATACCTTCATGTACCGCATGTAAATATAGTTTAACTGAATCCAGAAAAGAAGGTTCCAGATTCAGCTAGTCACACCGTTCAGTTTGATAGCCATCCAGAGATGTAAGGTAACAGCACAGAAAATTGGGCTGGGATCCTTTCTTTCATGACATGGAAATAAAGCAAATTAGAAGTTCAAGGTGAGAGAATGACCCAGAAAGTACCCTGCAAGACTGCGACTACCATCAGCAGAGCTATTGGATCATCACTATACGGCAACCTGCATTACACCTTTAGCTCATTACATCAAGGTTATGAAATTTCTTGGCAGGGAAGAGAACAGACCATACCAACACTTATTATTCAGGAGCCAGATTGCACTGGATAGCCAGGTTCTGGCTGGACTATATGAATTTGTTCCAGAGATCAGCTCAGGCTATGCTGGAGGTAATTTTCTTTATGATAGCTGGAATGGGGCTGTGTTTTGGATTTGTGTTGAAAACAACATTGATAACACAGGGATGTTTTGTTACAGCTGAGCAGCACTTACAGAGTCAAGGCCTTTTCTGCTTCTTACACCATCCCACCAGCAAGGAGACTGGGGGTGCACAAAAAGTTGGGAGGGGACACAGTGGGGACAGCCAACCCCAGCTGACAAAGGGGTATTCCTCACCATACAACACACTCAGCAGCAAAAAGCTGCAGGAAGAAGAAGAAGGGAGGGGATGTTCAGAGTTTTGGTGTTTTGTCTTCCCCAGCAACCATGACTTGTGATGGAGCCCGGCTTTCCTGGGCATGGCTGAGCACCTGCCTGTGATGGGAAGTGGTGAAGGAATCCCTGCTTTTGCTTTACATACACGGCTTTTGCTTTATCTATTAAACTGCCTTTATCTCAACCCACAAGTTCTCTCGCTTTTACCCTTCTGATTCTCTCCCCCGTCCCACCAGGGAGGAGTGACTGGCTGCGTGGGGCTGAGGTGCCAGCTGGGGTTAAACCACGACACAGGCATGCAGATAACCTGAGATTTCTAGTTTCCAGTACACAGCTGGAGTATGTACTTGTATGTTTTAATTTTGGCTTTGAAAAAGGCTTGGTATGCAACCTTAGCTGAAGCCACATCTAAGTGTGAAAACCCAAGTGGTTCTCGGTGCCTGTGATAGCACCAAGAAACTGTGGTGCCCACAATTTCCTCCACAATCCACAAGGATGGTGTTATTACTCATCCATTTCACTAGGATATAACTAGTTCCCACTGTAACACCTTTAAAACTCCCAAACTCCTTGGAGAAAAATGCATATGGTGCTACAAAGTACCTTTTCCTCCTGCCTTTGCATCCTATCTGTTGAAAGAATGGGTCAGGTTTCACCAGACTCGCTCTCAACAGCTGATATTAATTACGTGAATTACAGTTTTCTATGTTTGTTTTATCTGGAGGAAGACTCTATTCACACACTAAAAATAAACCTGACCCAGTGTCTCATTCTTTGTGGAACTTATATTCTAATCTCTGCTTGTAAATAATTTAAATTCTTACCCAAAGGACCACGAACATCCACTTCATCACCTGCTGCAAAATGTTCACAGCTCTGCCTGCAGTCAATAGAAAGAATTTTCAGATAACTAGGAGAATCATAAGCTAACTACATTCCTCGCTTTTGCCTCTTTTTTCTCTGAGAGCTAGATGTGATATTTCTGCAAGGGCAAGGAATGAGGGAGAGAATCCAGCACTCGAGTATCTATTTCTATTTATGCTAACTAAACTGGGAGTTCTATTTGCATGAGGTGACAAAATCAGTGTACAAAGCTGTCATTGTGTCGATAGCCATACATAGAAACATACATACTTAGGCCCACATGCATTTTTAGGGATTCATATTAAAGTGCATCAGAAGTATTTAGAATACCCTGGGTGGGGTATATCTCACCTCCCTTTTGCTCGCAAGTTTTTCTGCCAAGGTAGAAAGAAATTGATTTTTCCTATTCACTCTCATCTATAAAATTCCTTTTTATTTCACAGCCATTGCAGCTTTTCAGCATTCCCCATGAAGGAAAATCACATAGTTCTTTTTCTTCCTGTAACAGCTACATACTGCTGCTAAGTCACAGGTAGGAGGTATTATAAAATCAAAAGGCCTGTTTGCTGCTAACATCCTTATAACTCAGTTTCTTGCAGGAGAGAAAATGGAAGGCTCCAGGAGTGATTCTGAGTGCCTGCAGTTCTCTTATTTCATCAATGGGAGGTGCAGGTTTCTAAAGCTTCTTAAAAAACAAGCCTCCCTGTCTCTGACACCGAGTTTGAGCATCTCTGGGCTGTTGTGTTTACAATTGCTGCAAAAGCATTTAAATAAACGCCACAGTATTAATGAGTTTTTGCAGGGGTAACACCACAGGCATTCGCCTCATTTGGTTACAAGCATCTCTGCAAGACAGGAGTAGCAGAAGCACATTTTGTTTATCTTACAGTTTTATACTAATATTGATCTGCTGAAAAATCTATGTAAAGTTGGCCAATATTTTTGCAGGTTTTTACCGCTTCCACTACGGTTTTTATTCCTTTTATCTACCTGGAGAGCACCCTAGTAGCTTCCTCCAGTGCACTTTTGCCCTTTGAGACCATGGTAAATTGGACCAAGGAGCCCCTCAGACACACCTCCCCCAAAAATCATATTTCCCAAGGATTAAGTACAAGTTTCAAAAAAAATAAAACCAGAAAACATATAAAATAATATTTAAAAATACCCACAAAGAAGCCATGCATGAGCATTTCCTGCAGACTAAGATTAGAATCAAGTCTAGTTGTCTCCAGGCACATCTACAGCAAGACAGGGCTAAGGAGTCAACCTACAGGTTGAATCAAAGACACTGCAGACATGTATGGTAAAAACTAAGCCAGAGATTAGTACTTTCTCATAACTCATCAGGGACTAATGGCCCTTGGCTGAGCTTAAATAGAGCTCATGGCACACAGGTGTGGGGAGAAGCTCCACAGTCGAGGCTGGTCATGGCCATTAAGGGTTATTAGTACAACTGTTATATTAGGTGAGATGATTGCAGTGATGTAGCTGGGCAATCTTTCTGTTGAAATTAGAGCTGTGTGGGTGAACTTAAGGTTACAGCAATCTCTGGGAAAAATACGATTTTCTTATGGTTTCTCAAATAGAGCTTCAAAGATCCTCATGGTCTGAAGTTCTCTGAGCATCAGCTCTGATCCAGAGAGAAGAATGTGACGTTGTTCTTTAAGTCTTTTATATTCTTCACTGTTCTTTTTGTGGTGACCTCTAACAAGGAGCAGATATCAACTTCTAAAGGAAAAGAAATTCTTCAGGTTCCTTCAACGTAATTGGTCAGAGTGGCTACACAGATTCTCAGCGACTTTAGTCCACAATTTATGTTGAGTTTCTTAAGTCTGGGCAATTTGTTGAGGGGAAAAAATAGCATTGACAGCCCCCAAAACAGCCCACACAGATGCTGCTGTAGTGTTACCCATACAGATGGAGCAGCTCCCTTCTCTTCCTTCAGTGTTCTTACCTGCACACTGGTGATGTTTTCAGAGCATTTTCCTTTAGCGTTTTCACTGACACAGTGAGGCAAATTCACCCCTCAGCGTGGTTGTTCCAGTGCCTCTGTACACCCAGGCAGGTATTTTTGCGTGGATTACATTTGATGGACATCCGCCAAATCTTCCTTAGAATCATTATCACTAAAAAGTTGCTGTTTAAAAACAAAACATACAGCTCAGAATCTGTTGCAGTTTTTTGTTTCTCCTTTCTCCCACCGCCCCCAGCTCTGTCTGAGCTGTGAACAAGAGGACTGGGTAGCATGAACTGAGAGGTGTTTGAAATGCAGCGTTCTCCATCCTCCTGAGTCACCGCTAGCCCTCGGCTTCTTTTCTGAACACTTCTTTTCACTGCTATACTTTCAAACCAAATATGGCCTCACCTTATATCCTTATTAAAACCCCAGCCCTTTTAAAATCCCAAAATCAAAGCATTTCCTCTTTATTGTACACAAATGATTTTTAGAAACAAAATCTAAGGGCATAAAATGAAGTACTTTTGTGTGTTTCTGTGAAACAAATATAGCAACAACATCAACAGATTTGCAGCCATAAACAGAAATTGATGTGTTTTTCATCCATGTTTGAATGAAGATGAAGCAGCAGAAGCACAATAGTGTTTGTACCAGCCTCCAGTTCAATCATATCAGTTTTTATTGTATTGTGGCAATTCCGCAAGCACAAAGCCCTCCCATACAGGTGTGTCAACCACCCATACAGGTACCACCATCAAACTGCACAGGCCTATCGACTGAACTGTATGGGTGTAAAGACCAAACTGTGTGGGTGCAGTAACCAAAACATATGGGTACATTGACCAAGTTGTACCTGTACGTTGGCTGCACTGCACACGTATAGTGACTGAGCCCTGCAGGATGGTGACCAAGCTGTACAGGCTCATGGGCAGGTGTAGCAACTGAACCATTTGCTTTCCAGGCCCTCTTCAGTGGTGCCCAACAACAGGATGAGGGGCAACGGGCACAGACTGAAGCACAGGAGGTTCCATCTGAGTATGAGGAGAAACTTCTTTACTTCGAGGGTGGTGGAGCCCTGGCCCAGGCTGCCCAGAGCAGGTGTGGAGTCTCCTTCTCTGGAGACATTCAAACCCGCCTGGACCAACCCTGTGTGATCTGCTCTGGCGACCCTGCGTTAGGTGGGTTGGACTGGATGATCTTCAGATGATCTTCAACCCAACCAGTCTGTGATTCTGTGAACCAGGCAGGTGCGCCACCTGACTGAACCCTGGCACTTGCTGACCGGGCTGCACACCTACACACCGGTGTGTCAACACAACGGCCATGGCACCACATGCAGCCCCCCGGGGCCGGGGCACAGCCTGTGCTCCTCTGGTTTCAGGGCAGCGAGTTGACCCATTCCCATCTTCTCCGGACGCAGACCCCGCCACCATTCCCGGGTGTGTGAGGGTTTTGCCGCTGGGAGACCCTCCCCTCAGCGCCCCCTGCCCGGACTACATCTCCCAGGATGTAACGCGGCACTGGCGCCCTTAAAGCCCCCTGGCGGCGGCGGGCGGCCGTGTGCAGGCGCGGCGGGCGGGCTGAGGAGAGCGGAGCCCGGGCGGGAGCCAGCGGCACCGAGCGGGTCGAGGGGTGCGGGCTGGTGCCCACCGGCCGGGGCGGCGAGAGCCGGGTCAGCCGCCGCTGAGGGCGCGGGGAGCGGTCGCCTGAGCTCGCCTGTTCGAGGAGCCGCAGCCGCGCCGCAGCCATGGGGAACCGCGGGATGGAGGATCTCATCCCGCTGGTCAACCGGCTGCAGGACGCCTTCGCCGCCATCGGGCAGAACGCCAACCTCGACCTGCCGCAGATCGCCGTGGTGGGGGGGCAGAGCGCCGGCAAGAGCTCGGTGCTGGAGAATTTTGTCGGGAGGTAAGAGGGGGTGCGCCGGGGGGTGCGGGGTAGAGCGGTTAATGCGCGGGTACGGCTGCTGCATGGGCAGCGCTGTTGGATGCGCGGGCAGTGCGGTACATAGGCAGTGCAGTGCATGGGCACAGCTGCTGGGTGCAGGGACAGAGCTGCTGGATGCGCGGACAAGCGCGGTGCAGGGACAGAGCTGCTGGATGCGCGGACAAGCGCGGTGCCCGGGCGGTGCAGCTCCCCAGCAGAGCGGGCGGCCGCATGTGCGGTGCCCGGGCAGCGCTGCAGGACGCTCGGGCGCTGCGGTGCAGGGCAGGGAGGCGCGGGGGAGGTCTCCTCGCCTCGGGGGGGCAATCCGCAGCTGGGTCCCCGCCTTTGCCGCACCTTCGGGTCCGGTGCGTCCCGGCTGTTACATAATGGGGAGGCTGAAATGTCACCGGGGACCAGCCCCTTCATCTCCCTTCTCGGTGCGGTGTTCCCCCCGCGGGACTCCAAGAGATGGATGTTGTCGCTGGGAAAGGAGGGGGGGTGCGGGGAGGTGTTTAAGTTTAATCTCCTCTGTCCCCATCCCCCAGCCCTGTCTCACTGTCCTCCATAGCGGGTGCCATGTCAGGAGCTGCGGGGCTATGGGAAGGACGGGGTTATCTCTCTCCTATATGCTCAAATCCCCGGGTGCTACCATTTTGTGACAGGCAATATACTGATGCCTTCCCTTCATGTGACCTTCGCATTCATCATCTGCAACCTGAGCAAACAGCAGACCGTGCTGCCTGGTTATCTGCTCCAGTGTAGACACACCTGGGGACGGGGGGTGCTCGTTCCTCAGCTTGTTTATGACCTCGTTAATTAATTGTATTCAATTATACACAGGTTTTGGTTATCAAGGTATTTTTTTTTTGTGCTATGAGGGGTGTGCAAGTTGCTGGTGACTTGTCTTAAATGCAGAGACTGCTGTGATACCTGGTCAGATGCTTGTGTGGGCTTTTTTTCCTTTCAGCAAACTGCATTTGTGGCATCTATTGGGTGTTGTTCCCCCACCCCCACTCTTTCTATTAAGCTGTTTGTTGCCGGATGACTTATAAAGCTTTTCTACTGTTGGAGGGGTCTGCAGTGTGTATGAATTGCTTGTTTAGCTGCGAGTAGCCCCAAATAGTGGGCTTGTGCAAGGGCAGCCTTGAGCAGCGAATGCGGGGTGTGCTGTGTGTGCTGGGAAGGAAGCACAGGGGTTGGATCTGGTGCACAGAAAGCATGGCTGGAATAAGACTAGTATTTTTTTCTTTGCTACAGATAAATATTCAAAGAGTTTGGCATATCTTCTAGCTAACTTCCAACACTCCGTGCAGTATCCCCCAGGGATGCCAGGAATCGTGCCAAGGACAGGACATTGCAGGAACACATTTTACTGAACCTCAGATCGTAGACCAGGATCCGCTTGGTTGTCCATAGACACACACAAAAATAATGATTCCTACCACCAAAGTGAAGAACTTGCTGTGCTCTAGCTTTCTAAGTAGAAAGGAAAACTAGATCTCCTGAAATATGTGAACAAAACAGGTTCACCTGTTGGCTCTGCTGTTTTCATGCTTTCTAAGTACTGGGAGCCTAACCTCATAAATCCTTTTTAGCGGATCTATGCAGTCAGTGCTGCAGTGGTGTAATATGTAATGTATGGCTGCCAGGGCAGAGGAGGGTTTGCCAAGGGATAGTCAGTGTATTGGGGTACATTGCCCCTCTCCTTTAGACTGAGCAAACAGAAGGAGATATATTAATCATTGGTGCATCTCCACTGGCATCAATTGAGAACTGGGGATTTTCATCTGCCTGGTGGAGAGCAAATGAATTAAATTTTCTGTCTCTCTTTGACTCCTGTCCCAGGAGAACTTGTGACCTCACTGTGTCCCATCAGTTGTCTCTCTAGCAGCAAGTTATAGTGCTGTGGCTTTTAGAAAATGAAATAATGAAGGGTCCCCTGAGCAGAAGCTGAGAGACCTGTCTGTAGAAAAGCATTTAGTGGAAATAATTGGAGTGGAAATGGAAAATACGTCAAAGGGAAGAGGTCTTTCTCTATCTGATACCCTTGAGTGCTGGCTAGTTCAGAGACTGGTAACATGAGACGTCTTAACACAGAATGTGTGTGTATATGCTGCAAAACGCAGTCCTGTTAAAATAATGTTGAGGCCCTGCTGTAATGTATAGTCTGTTTTTTTGTGTGTTGGTATTGGAAACCATGATAAGAAGCTCTGGAAATAGTATTGAGAGTAAGCATGGCTCCTCAATGTAATTGTGATGGGGCTGTTTTCTTGTCTGAATAGGCATAAGAAGAAGCAGTGTGCTGGAAACCTCCAGGCACAGAGGCGTGATGCTGGCTGCAGTCAATGTTTAGTTACATCTCTTCCCAAACAAATATTTCCTTTTTTTCCTCCTGAATGCGATGGCTTGCTAGGTGCTACTGATTACTCTTCCACTGTCACTTGCTCTGCTGTTAACAGATTATCCAACAGTGCAGAGCCTGTGTTTATAATACCAGATGTCGATGTGGCTGCTATGTGTGCTTTTGCTGCCGGAGACTCAGCATGGTGACTAGGAGACTGGCTGATGGTGTTAAAATCATGGAAGAGATGAGAAGCCATGTAGAAGCCAGACAGGTGGTACATCTCTTCATAGACTTGTTTATTCTGGGCCCCAGAACTGGAAGGAAGGTTCTTTGGGTTGGCTGCTGGCATTTTCTGTTGGTGTGGTTATAGGCTCATAGGACAACACAGGTTGGAAGGGATCTTGGGGGTTATTTTGTCCATTCTTACAGTGGTGTTATTTCCCTACTGCCACCTTTCTTAAATTAGAAGATCTTGGAGCAGGGATCAGTACCAGCAAAACTGGTCTGATAAAAAAACAAAGCATGTGGTGTGTGCCAATTTGACTTGAGAGAGCCCAAGGACCAAGAAGGGGGATGTACAAGACAGCCCATAAAGCTGTTTGTAGGGTTATTTGTGTTTGTGCCACTCTTACTTTGCCATGTGAAAATAAGAAATATAAGTGTGTGTTTTTTTTTTTTTAATCCGAAGATCTCAGAGCACTGTTACACAAATCTTTGGAGTTATGGGACTATTCCTGTTGTCTCTGCTTTACAAACAAGAAAAACTGAAAGCACTGGGCTTGGCTCAGATGGGCTTGGCATCAGTGTGTCTGCCTTGTTCTTGTTGGATCGGAGGCATCGAGCTGCTCAGCCCTGCCGGGGCAGCTGCGTCGCTCTGCGTGGAGAAAACAAGGCACCTCTGCCTCCTGGAGAACAGATGGTTTAAGGGGGCTGCTGAGAAGGGGATGACTAAGGGCTGGGAACAGGCGGTGGAAGGACTTGAATGGCGGTGAAACCATCTTGTTTGTGATCAAGGGAGCTAAGCTGTGCTGAAGCTGTGGGAAGTGAAGTGGGGTTTACATGAGCATTAGCCCTAAAAGCATCCTCTCTTGGGAGCTTTTGTGTCCCAAATCAGAGATCCTCAGCATTATGTCATCAGGCTCTGAGGGTATATAGTGGGTTAGCTGATGGTTTTATGTTGCCTGGTGGGAAGTTGGAGGCAGTCATGGACCTGAACTCAGCTGTGTTGGGCTGACATTGCCCATCCTAGCAAACTGCAATTTCAGCATGGCTAAAAGAGCAGGGAAAGTGCATCCTTGCATTGCCTGTGGCAAGGATAAGTACCTGTTAAGCCCGGTACTTGTGCTATGGTCATTGCCTTGACAAACCCAGGCAAGGGCCAGGCAGCACATGCTGCAACCGCATCTCTTCCTTGCAATGTCACATACTGAAAGTGCAAATCTAGATTCCGAAAGCCACGGGATTTAGTTTGGCTCCTGGTATAACTTTGAGGAACAACTTAGTATCTTCATATCTGAACCTTCCTGAGCCATTTACAGGTTAATGCTTACACCCCCAAGATATGATGAGGGAATTCCTTTGATAATGCATCCTTTGCTTTGTTGTGAAGCTTCCCCAGAAAAATACCTTCAGAGACAACAGCAGCATTTAACTGTCTAGAAGTGAAAGATCCTATAGGGATGCAGACGGAGATGCAGATACTTGGCCTGTTCAGAATACTGCAGGAAAATTGTTTGGTTAACAGTCTTGTGCTTTTAAGTTACTCAGGCTTCTGCTGTAGTAGCATCACACACAGTATCGTACCTGCTTTGTGGGCCTGAGTGCCATGAGAAGAACTGAGAGCTTAAATCTTCTGAAAATAACTTCTAAAATATAATATATTATGTATAGATTGAGAATGTCTGCTGTCATGGATAATGCTAAGCATCAGTGCAGTACTGTAGTGGCAGATTGAAATTTAAAGAAGATGCACTCACTCACTTGTTCTACTCTTGCCACAAAAGGGGTCCTTAAATATATATATTATTTTTCCTTGTGGTTTTAAATACATTTACATGCAGAGAGTAATTGGAAGTCACGGGTCCTTAATTGTTGCATGATAAATACATCTGTGAGCTGACCAAATGCTGTTGGGTATTTGCAGGTTAAATACATAGGCATTGCCTGGGAGCTGAATTATTCAGGGTTGCAGAGGATGGTGCAAGAGCGGGGAGTAGGATTCTGCTGTTTAGAGAAATAAATCATGGTCAAATAATAGTTCTTCAAATGGCAACAAGCCTTTGGTCTTCAGTGAAGAAAATACGTTTTCATCTCATGTTAATTGGGGAAGGAAGAAAATAGAGAGCACTGGGGGAAATGGACAATGTGCTACAGTAGACCACAAGATAAAATAGTTTAACTGAAGAGAAATCTGTACAGTTCTTGGAAAACGGTTGTGGTGCGGAGGAACAGTAGGAGGAGATACATAATTAAAATGTAATGTGAAATGGATGGCTGTAAGGAAAAAAAAAAAGCAGGACTGTCAGTGTTTGTAGATGCAGCAGCAGTGTCTGTCCTCTGACTATTTTAATGTTACAGGGGTTGGCTTAAATAAATGCGAATCTATTATCTCTTCTAGTTCCTGCAGCAGTTAGATGTTCTCTGCAGATCTTGCTATCTGGCTTAATATTATCTTGCTATCTGACTTAATTCAGCTTAACTCTTTAGAGATGGTCTTGTACCTCTGGTAGCTGCCCGCTAGCCTTGTATTTACAAGGAAGAGAGATCCTTATGGCGTTGTCTCAGATCCTGACACATTTACCCAGGGAAGGGAAACCAGCCGTGCATCCACTTGGGAAGCTGATGCTCAGTTGGGGATTGCTTGGACCTACTGGTGTGTGAAAATGACAGGTTGTCTTGTCATTGCTGGGATCCATCACC
The DNA here is from genome assembly GCF_036013475.1 of Columba livia. Classification (NCBI taxonomy): domain Eukaryota; kingdom Metazoa; phylum Chordata; class Aves; order Columbiformes; family Columbidae; genus Columba; species Columba livia. The sequence continues at coordinate 5,789,706 of NC_088620.1, forward strand.
TGACAGATCAGGAGGATGCTGCCTTTGCTAGTGTGGACTCTTCCTTGTTACTGTGATAATCCTCATGTTGAAAATCTTAGAGCATCCTGAACTTCAATTAGTCCTTACTGTACTTTGACGTAGGTCAGTGTTGTGGGGTTTTTGTATGTTTGCTCTATAAACAGTGTGCTGTGATACAGGGCTCTAAAGGGTCTGCAAAACCAGCAGGGGAAAGAAGTCAGAAGCTCCCAAAAAACACTCCCCTGTGCTAACGTGGTCAGCTGTTATTGTCTTTAAAAAATCCACATGCTTACAACTTTTCACACAGTCAAAGGCAAAACAAAGACAATCTTCTATTTTTAAAGGCTACCGATTGTTTTCAGAAGCCATAGTTCAGTATATAGCTGGGGATACCAAGTCCTTGAACCTGACTTGTCCAGATGCTCTGAGCAGGCAGAACTCTGCTCAATGTAAATAGGAGGTGCAGGGGTCTGTCTGAGGCACCTCTTATCTGAGGCAGCTTCTGAAAATATTATTCTAAGGCAGGAAGCTAATCCCCTTCCTGATCTGGTGAATGACTGGATGTCTGTTTTGGACTTCAAGTTTGAGCCTGTCTGTATGAGTAAAAATTCCGAGTGGGGATTTCTTAGCATCTTTAAGATGAACCTTTTCTAGGAGAAATGGAAGAAGTTGACAGCGTAAGTTAATCAAGGAAGCAGTTCTTGCTGTGTTGTAGCTACTGGGGTGAAATTTATTATGATGCCTTGAGCAGTGAATTTATTAGACAAGAGCAAACCCCTGTGTGCTCCACCCCTGTGAGCCAACGCTTCGCTTCTTGTTTCAGGCAGATAATTTTGAGTGGTAAAACCAGAACATTTACTGAAGAGGGTGGCAGGCAGTCACCTAGAAGCATATGGCGTTCAGCCTATATGCCCAATGTAAAATTGGTTTTGAGGTGGCATCTGTGAAAGGAAACTTACTGGTAATATGCAGGGTAAACCTACTTCCTTGATATGCCGCTAAAAAAAACCCACCCCTGAAACTTTGGGTGTAATACTTTCCTTCTTGGACTCACAGATCTGTAACCATATGAGTCAGAGCACTGCTGGTTGGGAGGAGAGCTAAAACTAAATCTGGTCCAAACCCAAATCTAGTCATGCATGGTGGGAAAATAACTCACTAGTGGGACAGTTCTCATTCCACTTAAGTCGTCTTTTCCTGATCTCAGACCTGGTTTTGCACATCCTGACAGAGTGAAAGCTCAAGGTAAAGGAATGTTGTCTCTAATAACAGGCAGATGGGCACGTTTATCCTTGAGACAGAGTTCTGCTGTCTCTGAAACTAAATTGTGTGACTAATTTTTTTATGCAGTTTTCTTCCATCTGTAGAAAGGAGAGGCTGTTGGCCTCTGTCATGTAGGTGTATATCATTAATGGACACTTGAAATAAGTAACGCTAGAAAAGGTTAACCATGAAGTAGGAAAATGTTTTTCCTAATAACAAATTAAGGCTCTGCAGGGGTGGTGGAGCCAAGTCTGCCAAGAACTTGAACTTCTCTGCAGCCTCGTCTGCCCCGTGTTGCCGGGTCGTTAGGTTTGCTCTGCAGAGAGCTGGGACTGTTGCGAACACCTTTGGCTGCTGGTGTGGATCAGATACTGGATTTGAGGAGTCGGCGAATTCTTAGAAAGCATTGGGAGATGAGACTGCAGTAGATGAGCAGGCAGCAGTTAAATTTGAGAGCACAGCCGTTTGGAGCAGGGATGGGGAGTGCAGCCCCATGAGGAATGAGCCCAGGGTTTTATCCCTGGTGACTTTAAACCCTCAGCAGGGCCGGTTGGGCCTGGGGGTGGCCGGACTGCAGGCAGGACTGGTTCTGAAAAGCTGCAAAATGCTGTTTCTCTTTATTTACATTTATCTGTGATCCTTCTAAAGCATGCAGCATGCTTATTTCTGAGTGACTAGGAGTTTAGTCATGAGAATTGGGAGTCTTGCTCAGGACTAAGTACTATAAATACCGGTGCGGCTGTGAAGAGAGACAACATTTCAGTGTTTACTGCAGAGCATTGTGACTGGCAGCTGAGAGCACAACCTAATGTTAGGTATTTAAACAGTTATTCCAGGTGATTGGTTGCTATTTTGTACTTATGTCCAGCTTTTTGGTTTTCAAATTCCTATTAATGAATACTTTAGCAGTTGAATGTAAAGCAGCTCAGTAGTTTTCTTAAGCTCTCTTATATAGATGAGCAGACAGGACAATTAAGTTGCTGACCTTCAGGCTCGTCACAGCTCCGGGGCTGGTGCTGACTATAATATCATAGATAACTGCTTTTATTTCCTTCAAGACACAGTACAGGAAGAACGAGCCCCAAGTCTGGAATCTAACAGTGTCTCTGATTGTTCTCTGCCATGTTAGATGCTTTCAAAGCTTTGGCAGACCCAGCCATGACCAAATGGAAGTGAGATGGTGTTTCAATCCCTGGTAAGTAGCTTCTTGCCATGCAGCATAATGTGCTGTTGGAAGCAGATGTTATGCAAGCTCCTCAAGCTGCCTCTTGCTGACTGGAAGCAAACTTGCCAACTTTTACCACTTTTCTGCAAGTCTTGTGACTTGTGTGGCTTTTCTTAGAGCCCTGGACACAGCAATTAAGTTAACAGAAGAGCAGTGTGGCTTTATCAGAAACATCCACTTCTAAGATGGATATTTGTGGGTATTTTTTCATTAAAAGATGCTTTTTCCATTAGTGCTCCTTGAGACAAGTATGAAGACTCCTAAAACTTCTGTAAGACCTGCATTGTCAACCCTCCTCTTCCTAAAAATCAGGGTTTAGTCCTAAAACTAAAGCTCTGCTAAAATACTTGTATTACGGTCACAATGAACAATAAATTATACAAAATGAGGTTTGGAATAAACCCAGTTCCTCACTGGTGACTGAAATGGGAATTGAACTTGAGTCTCTGGGGGTGAAAATACTATGTTAATAATTTATTGCCTCAACAGTCCCCTTTAACACTCCCTTTCCTGTTCCTTATGGCTTTAGGTTGCATTCTCGCAGCTGTGTTGAGGGGCGAAGAGTTAACACTGCCATAACAAACATGAGAACTGCTGGAATCCTGACTTGCTACACTAGAACTCTCATTTTGTGGTGGTGAAACAGTCTTGTAAGAGTGGCCAGTGTAGTGTATGAGATGCCTGGGAGAGGATATGGCAGATATTAAACTGATACTGATGTGGATTTTGGCTGAAGAGCCAGGCGGTGTTACTGTAATGCTGTACAAAAGCTGAGCATAAACTGCAGCCATATTCTGGGGTAGTTTTTCAGCTGCATTTAGACCCTTCCTCAAAGCATCAATAGGCAGAAATCCACAGAGATGTCGAATAGCTGGTTCTCAACATCTGCAAGTGTTTTTACAGCAGAGCAAACTTACCCTGGAGAGCACTTGGAAAAACTATTATTTTGCCTTTTTTTTGAGAATGAAGATCCAGGAGCGGGGGAGGCTGTGCTAAATTTATTAGAACAAGGAAAGAGATACCTAAAGGCAAGAATCTTGATGTCTTTGTGTGGTTCCTCCTCTTTGCCTTCCTGCCACTCTTGCATGCGTAAAGGCAGAGCAAGTTCTATAGGACCTGGCTTAGGGCTCAGACAGCAAATTAACAGGCTGTTTCAGCTCCGAGAGCTCTTCCTCATCTGTGTAACTAAACCTGTATGAACAGGGGCTTATAATGAAAATAAACTGTCCATTTGCCACCTGCCTGCCAGCGCAGGAGTAATTCTGTCAGCAGGGGAATACACCTGATGACCTGTTAGTTCAGAATTAAGCCAGTAGAAAACAAAACTCTAACCCTCACAGTTTTTATGCTGATATTTAGCTCCACTGGCTTGCTTATGGTTTACTGTGAACTTATACTGCTCTGCGTCAGGATGGGGCCCCTTGATTCTAATATACACATGGGGTTTTCTCTCTTTCTGGTTGCTGTGATCTCTTGCGTAATCTCTGCCTATTTCTTAAGCTGATTGTGCTTTTACTTTTAATAGAAGCTCCTCTATGAATAGCTGGGAATGGCTTGAGCATGGTGGTGGCCTTGAGAGGAGATCTGTCGCAGTGGGGCTGTAGCCGGAGGGAGGTAAGGAGGAGATTGGTACACGCTGATACGCAAAGAATCCCCCGGGGACTGCGTGTGACATGTGTCACACTGCGGAGCTGATGCTGCAGCTCCGGTGCTGCAACTCAAGTCACCTCTTCTCCATCAGTGCAGGTCTCAGCAGAGACCCCAGCAATACAATTCTTCCCTCTGGACTCTGCTACTTAGATTTGATGTCCAGTTCCTGGGTATTACTCTGTTTATTCCTGGTCATGCAAGATGTGTTTGTTATGCCAGGCCTGCAGGCTACCCAGCACCCCAAACTCATCTTAGAGCAAGAGGTCCATTTCCTGAATGAATTTGTATAGACTATTGAAAGAATGATATTTAAAGAATACTTAATGCAAAAGAATAAGCGAGGCGCTGCGTTAGCACTTGATATTTTGCCATCTTCTGTTTGGACAAAGTTCAAATCACGCTGGACGCCTGGACAGGCAAAAGCAAATGTTACTAGAAATCGGTGTATTGGTTTGAAGGGATGAGGAGAAAACACCAGGGCAAGAAATTTAGATAAACCCTTGTGGAAAATAGGGAAAGGAATGGGAGACTGGAAAACTCTGGTCTGTTTGTCCAGATCACTACACCACAGGCTTGCTATAGATAAGAGTGCCTATTAATAGGCAACACCAATTTTGACCCTCCTCTGCTTTTTGAATTTAAGCCCTGGAAGTTTTCCATGAAGACTTGGACTCCTTTGGAAATTCGGTGGATCTGCATCTATATATAAACCTGCCTTTTGTCACCTCCTATGGTCACTGCCCAAACTTGACCAGAGAAACCGTGGGATGTGATAATTTCTGCCCCACTAGTTGGTCAAAAGGATTCTGGCAGACACATTGGAACCAGCCAGGAGGTCAAAAGCTCATTTCTTCTGGGACTATTGATCCAACTTTCATTCTGGTATAGCCTGAAATCGAACTGTCTTGTGTGGTTTTTGAAGTGGAGTTGAATGTCTGACTCTGCACTAGAGGTGTTAGCAGTCAGAATGCTGGTTTTTCTTGAAGGGCTCAAGCAGCAGTGCCTCTGCACCGTGTTTCCAGCCAGGATGATCCTCATTATATCTAAAGCTGCAGAGGTGCATAGCAAGGAGCTTGGCACTGTTCCTGCATACTTCTCCAGGCAGAGTGGAGATAAAAATTGGCATCTGAAGTTTCCTCTGCAGGACAACTCTGCACCTGGGACAGTTTGGTCAGGATGCCCAAGTGCAGCGTAACTGTTACACCACAGGGAGAGCTCTGTCCTGCCTGTTGGAAGGGAAGCAGCCAACCTCTCTTTCCACAACACACGTTGCCTCTTAATGCTGACCCAAGATAAATTATCAGGGTACATGTGTTCAACTTTGTAAAGCCACTACCCCCTCTCTGGCCACTAGCAGTACATCATGGTTTGAGGTATGGCCTCCTTTTCTCCTGCAGCTTCTGTTTGGGTTCATATTAGTGGGTCAGAGTGATTTTGCATTTTCCAATGAACTGTGTGTACCCTTTGTAGCATTCAGGCTCTGGGAGACTGTCTCCTTTCCTAGCGCACAGCACTGTCTGGGAGTGGAAGAAGTGTCATACTGCAGTGATGAAATGTGCCTTGAGCTATGTTTGTTCTTCTCTTGGGTCTTGCAACAAATACCAGGACTCCAGAGGTGGTGGAGTTTTCACAGGATATCTAAGACTACACTTACCACGAGTGTTTGGTATCTGTGAATCTGCTGGTTTTTCTGGCTTCCTTCTCTGAAGGAGAGAAGATCAAAAAAAAGGGGATAAACCCCTTTTTATCCAGAGTCTCCATGTGATGAATATCTTGAATATTATTACTGCTGCGCAGTCTGGTGGTGTTGCAGAACACAGGAGAGCCTTTAGTGCTGGACTGTGTTTAGTCTAGACTCAGCCACAGCCTGACTTCAGAGAGCTAGGACAGATTAAGGCACTGGTGGTAGGAAATAGCGAGGTCAGCATGTTGCTCATCGGTCTGAGCACACGTTAGTCCTGGGCCGTTATTGTTGCTGTGCTTTCCCATCAGTCGTTCCTGTCCCAGAGTTTTAGTGTACAGCTTGTCCTTTTGTTTCCTGCCAGCTCAAGTTGCAGGTGCTCTACAGGTCATGTTTTTCAGGGCTCCAACCCTTCTGTTATGGCACAGCCAGGATTTGTCGGTAGATTTGTTTGTGCCAAAGCAGGGCAGTGTTACTGCGGTATTTTGACAGATCAGTGTGGCTGGAGAAGGAGACAAGTGAAGATGCTGGGTCATGGCTTTGTTTTATGGCCATAAAAATCTGTGGTTTTTCACTACTGCCATCGTGACTGGACTAATTTGATGCTCTAGGGTGTTGTCGATGCCTGGAGTTCTCCCCCTTGGAGACTGTCTGGCAGCTGCAGGGAGATTCTGGAGATAAAATCTACATGACATTTTTTTGCTGGATATAAATGCTTTGAAGGGGGCAAGAGGCAAACTTACTTCCATGCTATGATGGTGAAAATTCAGCAAAGCAGACAAATCTGGTTTACAGCTTGTGGGGTGGAGAATACATCACCTAGTGCAGTATTTGTTATACCTGTGGCTCTGGAGGCCTCTGGACCCAGCCGGTGCTGGGGTTGCTTTACCCTGAATCCTGGTGTTGCTACCCAGATCTGGTGTTATGTTTGGTTTTTAAAATGAGTGAAACAAGCCTTGTTTTCTCTGTCCTGGGATTGTAATTCTCAAAATCAAAACTGCATTTTCCACAAATACATAATCCTTCCTGCCACATCCATTCAGGATAACACCAGGCTGCTTATTCCCTTTGGTTCCTGATATTGTCATGTAGAATCAGTGCTGTGTTATTCTTTACCTTGAATATCCCAAGGCAGCAAGCAAGATCCAGGACTTCATTTCCTATTACCCAAAAGATCCCAGAGGAAGCTGCACAGCAGCCGTGCTGCAGTTTTCTGCTCTCTCGGGACTCTTCCCCAGTGCTGCAGCCTAGAGCCAATGCGGCATTTGCTATAATGGGCAGTGACTTTTTGAGATCAGGCAATGCACTGTAGGCTGTACCACTCTCTAAATAATCCTCCACAGTAAAATGCAGAGTCTGAGCAAGAAAACACCTTTACAGATTTTACCTGCAAAAATACAAAGAGGGAATTTGCCTGCAAGTGCACTAGAGGTGTTGGAGTCCCCCGTTTTCCTTTTCCTTCTGTGTTGTACATGCTCATGTGTTCTGGGCTAACCCATCTGCAGGAAGATAGCAGGGAGGGATCTGGCAGATAAGTCAACCCTCAAAATGGAGGAGGAGAAGGATATTCCTGATCAGTTTTCTCACAGCAGAGATGAACCGAAGCAAATGACACTTTGGGTGAGATGGTGGGGTTGTATGCCAGGAGAACCTCTTGTTTCTCCTGCCAACTCTTGACCTACAGCTGTGGACACTTGCTAAAAATCTCTGCGACTCAGCAGCTTGGGGCTGCAGCACAGCAGTGAGGGATGCAGGAGCTGTGTGGGCATCAAACTGATTTGTTTCTATGGAAACAAGTAGATTTCACCATCTTGTAGGGGGGTAGGAGGGGAATTATCCCCCTGGGCCTGGTTGTGGCTCTGGGATTGGATTGTTTGCTGCACTGTGATTGTAGAGCAGCAGCCCATGAAGGGATTATCTGTCTGGTCGGTGCTCACAACCAGGGAGGGAAGCGCGTGGGTCCAGTCTGCTCCCATTGCGGGTTTCCTCTGCAGGGGTGACACATGGCACATCATGTGTGGGTTTCCCAGGGTCACAGCCCTCTGTGCTGCTTAAAGTGAAGAATTTAACCTTGGCCACTGAGTCAGCAAGGAGACTGCCTTATATACAGGCACCTGTGGCTGTGTGTCCCACCCAGGCTTTATAGTTAGGACGGCGGAGGTGATGAGCTGTGCTCACGCTGTAGCACACCTAAGCAAGAGCTGCGAACTGTTGGTGGTATTTGCAAGGACTGGGGGGAACTGAGATCTTCCAGACAGGCCTTGGGTGTTGCTTGCTGATGAAATTACTGTATGTCCTGTATATATGGGGTGCTGCTTTCAGAATGTCGTAGCACCTGAAGCCCTATGACCGGGGTGATGAATTTTGAAACCTTTTTTCTAAAATTAAGCTAATGAAACCAAAGGAGGAAATAAAGCATCAATATAAACCTCAATCAACAGGTTCAAATAAGAACAGTACTTACTAAACCCCATATATTCGCAGTGGTCTGTAGTATCGAGCCTGAGTGGACCCCTTGTGTGAGATCCTAATGTTGATCCCTCAGAAGGGGCCGACCAACCTCTCTGGATTTCAGGCTCTTGTGTCTTAAGGGTAATTGCCTATTTAGGCCCCAGCAATGACTCAGAGGGAAAGCTTAGATTTCTAGATAGAAAGAAAGCAGACCATGGAAAACTGTCAAAAATGGTAATGCCTGTGTGGTTTGAGCCTCCTCCCAAGGTATTCCCTTGTCTGTCCTCTTATTCCCCTCTTACAAATGTAGCACAGGAGCTGTGTGACCTTCTCTAATGAAGAGAAATTCCTTTTGCTCAGTATCTCTCTCCTCCCTGTACACAGAGACTTTATTACACGTTATGTAAACTGTTCTGGGGATGGGCTGTAGCTCTATGAGAAATTCTTGCTTTATGCTTTGTAACGCAGCCAGTGAGCTGATCGGATGTGGTGACCCTTGGTTATGGGTTTGCAGGGCTGCATCACAAGAGTGTAGCGAGATCTCTGCATTACTTTTAGGTCATCTAAAAATACATATAGCGCACCTTGAAAGTCAGTCTGGGTGCTGCTGTAAGGTCTGTGAAGCACCAAGCTAGGATATTCTGCCTTCCTTGGAATCACTGTAGACTTGCGGCAGCAGAAATCCCTGGGGCAAACTCTTGGCTGTGCCAGTTTACTCTGTGGGCTGGCAGGCCACCAGACCATTGAATAAAAGTGTAATACCTAAAGGGTAAGAATGCCTCTGACCTCCTTGGATGTCTCTCACCCTGTGGAAACAGTATGGCCGTGAAGCTCTGTAGTTCTGCATTAGATTAACTCATGCACAGAGGCTCCAGTGCAGCCATGACTTGGCATAAAGCATCCAGCTGTCTTCCAGATTTTGATATACCCTGGAGCTAGTGCAGTGGGACACAGAAAAATCAGCCTGAAGGATTCAAATAAAAATAAGCAATAGGAAAACTTTAGATCTGCTGCTTCCAGAGTGCAGGAGAGTGAGATACAAAGAGGGGAGATGTGGGACGAGTGGGAAGCACTGGCTGCAGTGACTCCTGGGGACCAGTCTGTGCAGTCAGAGATAAGCCAGAAAAGCAGAATTTGGTGCACTCTGGAAGAGATTTAATGCCCTCTGGGAGGCAGAGAGGAGAGAGCTGTTTCCAAGCAAGCATTCATGTAAAATTTGCTATGCACTTTTTGCTTCAGCAGTGTTTATAAAGGTTCTGCAGGCTGGAGTCTGAACACAACCACTGCAGCTGAATGTCAGGCAAGGGAAAGAACATTGAACAGGGCCTGTCCCTCTAGTTGTCTGAGCCCCCTCAGCCCAGGCTTAACTCAAACAACGTGTTCTGAATGGGGGAATCACATCTTTCATTAACACTTTTGATGTTCAAGGCATGTGGGTCTTCCCAGAGACTCACAAGGGCACATAAATATGATGGTGCGTTTTGTTAACAAAAGGATTTATGCTGTTCTGTAGGAAAGATTTATGCTCTACCAAAAATTACCAAGAAGGTGGCACAGGGAACAGTAATGGAGGCTGTCACCTCCTCATAATACATGAGTGGCCAGGTAGTTGTGCTGTGTCCCATGATAAGACAAGCCCTGTGGCCGAGATGGAAGCTCATCCAGCTGCTGTCTCTCCATGGCACATCGTTTAGTCCCAAATGTCAGTGAAACAAACCCCACCATTATGCTTGTTCATGAGGAACTGGATTTGACTCGCCAAAGTTACTGTATGTGGGCTTTCAAACAGCCAGCCATGCAGTTCCCATGGCGGTGGATTCTCTTGGAGGGGACAATCTTCTGCAAGGTTTCCTGTCTTCTTGGCAAAGCCTGTGATGTGGGGTCACTGATTTTACTGCAAAAGGCAACATATTTCAAAATATAGGTTTCTTATGTGGCTTTATTTACTTTATACATTAACTCCAAATACATTACTTTTTTTTTTCTTAGTTTGAATAAAATGAGAGCACGGAATGGGAAGAAGATGCAGGAGATCTCCAGAACTACACACATCTGGTCAGTTGTAAAATGGGAACAGGAAACAACAGAAACAATTCTTGCAGTGAAAATCAGAATGTCAGTTCCTGGGGCAGGATGTGTTTGTGGAAAAGTAATACAACCTATTTCTACACTTTTTTTCCTTACAGTGAATTAGCATTGTCACTGTCCTGTTGTGTTTGAAGACTGCGGTGCCTCAGTTGCTGCATAAAACCTTAATAAAGGCCTCTCAGACAGAATACCCCTCATTGCTGGGGACCTGTGCTGGTATTGACTGCAAAGGAACAGAGTAACTCAAGGCAGAGAGATGACTAGGAGAAGGTGTGAACTTCAGAAGTTGCTTTCTAGTTAATTATCTATCCCTTCTGCCTCTTGTTTGCAAATTATCCAGTAATATGCTATAAATGTGTCCAGCTTATACCAGTGTTTGTGCTCTGCCCTGTTCAGACAGCACCTGTGAAGTTTGAGACAGTCTCTGGGAGATCACCTGATGTACAGCAAACTCCCAGATGTGACAAGAGGTCTGCTTGGCCCTCTGTGGCTACTGACCAGATGTGACAAGAGGTCTGCTTGGCCCTCCGTGGCTACTGACCAGATGTGACAAGAGGTCTGCTTGGCCCTCCGTGGCTACTGACCAGATGTGACAAGAGGTCTGCTTGGCCCTCCTTGGCCACTGACCTGGAGAAATGGCTAGGTGTTGGTGGTGCTGTTTGAGCACCAGAACTGCTTAACAAAGCAATTGTAAGCATTCCAAGCTGGCACGATAGTGTTAACCTCCCTTTGTGCTGCTGTAAATAGGAACTCAAGGTACAAGGCAGCAGGGAGCATTATCTTTCCTTTTTTTGTTTTACTGACATGCATATTATGATGACACTCATGAACTATTGCCTGTCTTTATTTTTCACGATTGTATTCCTAAATAATGAATCATTGTGCGCAATAATATTGCCAGTATGCTGGAATGTGGTGTACTTACAATAGATCTTTATTTCTATATGTATCCATTGTGTGACCAGTACTAATTGCACCCTAAGGAATGACATTATTCCAAGTGCTTATGGAATTGCTCTCTTTCACTGTGGGTCAACTCTAGGTGCTCTGTTAGGCTGTGGAGATTGGTAGATAAATAATGTGAGTCCCCTGGCTTAAACTTCTGTAAGTGGAAGAAAATGTGGCTACCTAGGAATGGGACTTGCCATGTGATGAGTCTGTGGAACTGATGTCCAAGTTCACATGATGCAGCATGTAGGGAAGATGCAAGTTCAGGGCAGGTTGATGGGTGCTTTTGTTTGTAGTACACCTCCTTTAAAATGCTTGCTGTTCTTGTTGGCCTGTCTGGCTTTTTGTGTTTGAGAAGCACTTTGGTTCAGGGAAGACAAGAGGTCATGAAGGCCATAAAGTCAGCAGGAAAGGGAAGTCTAAATCCATAGTGCAGCCTCCTTGTTAACCTGCTGGGTGGTAGAGGAAAGAACAAATTCGTCCATGTTCTTGCACCATGTCAGTTATGGAATTGCTTATGAATGTACTTGCATGTCACTCGAATGATCAGCCCAGGAATGTGCTCTCAAGGGCAGTTGCCGCCTCAGGCTTCTACCAGAACAGAACTGGATGATGTGTGTTCCAAAGGCTTGAGTTAATGTTGAAGAAGTACAAAGCCACCACCGCTTCTGAGGTGTTTGTTGTAGTAGTCAGTAAGATTAATAGTAAATATCTTTAGCTTTGCAGATACTCTGTGGCTAATGTGTTGCTCAGGGGTCAGCCTGTGTCTTAAGGATTAATTTGAGTCACGAGCTGGAATAAGAAATGTTTGAAAACACAGCTGTTGTGCTGAGATAAAGTGCTGTTCAGAGGGGTTTGTGAGCTGTTCATAGGATGCGGCCTGTATGAAGATGTGAACCATCAGTGCAATGATCAGAAGAGTTGTGTCAAAGGTACCTACACCCCCAGATTGTCTTGGGATTCTCCTGATGCGTTGTGCCATGGCGAGCTTGATCTGGATGTGTGTGGATGGTGCGTGATCCACTGTAAGACCTGACAGATGAAATGAAGATAGTTCTAAGCTTAAGTAGGAGCAGGTCTGAACTGTGTAATCAGATAGTAAAATCCATAGAGGCAGGAAGTGTAATTGTTGCTGTGTATTGGCATAGTGCTTTGTGCGGCACCGTTCTGATTGCATTGCTGTCCCTGGGCACCACCAGAATGCAGGAAATAACAAATATTGGATTAAATAAACAAACAAAACCCAAACGAGCAGTGTGAAATAGTGGGGGCTGTGTGAGTCTTAATTTTCTGAAACAAATATATTTCAAACTAGGGATTAATCACATCCCTTATTACCCTGTTTGTCTGTATATTTTTAATAAGAAATCAAATTGAAATTAAATGATCAGATGGTGGTGTTCCCTGTTCTGTTCTTTGGAGCTGCTTTTATGTCTTCATAAGCTGCTGGTTTTGCTTTTTAATTGAGACTTTACCTTCTCTAGTGCATTCTAATCCAAGAATCTCGAAGGACTGCCAAACAAGCTGCAAGGATGCTGTATTGGTATATCTAGACTAAGCCTAGATTTGTATTTCGAAGCCCTCTATGAATGGCTTTGCAAGCCTTCCAGCCAAAACATAGGCAGTGTCTATGTGCAGTGCAGAGGAGGTGGCCAACAGAGGTGCTCTTCCACTTGAACTTGGTGGCAGGAGGGAATGCATGATGCTCATGCTTGTGGTGGAAGAGGATCCATTGAGAAGCAGTTGAAGTCTGGGCTGATATTTAGTGATGCCAGTAGTATGTAACCTTCCTTCATGGTTAGGAAATCACGGTCGCCCTTAGAGAATGTAGGATCATAGAGAGGTTACCTACAAATGCTATATTGCTGGAATTAAATGCCATTTAGAGTGCAAACTTAGAACAGTGAGCTAACCCCTTCTCACAAAGCACGAAGGGACAGGCTTGCTCATGCAATCACTTCTCTCTTGTGTTTATCAGGTTTGAGAGCATTAACTCTAACAAAGCAAGCGAGCCAGGCACAATATGCCCATAATGAGAGCTGAGATGCTAGGGTGTCTGACTTAAATTTAAAGAACTAGTAGGGAAACCCCAAGTCCCCAGTGCTCTGGTTATAAATGTACTGTTGCGTGACATCAAGATTTCCTTAATGTGTTTCTGATGTGTTTGGATTTTGGTTTAATATTGCCCTACAGTAGCTGCTAGATTGTTTTCCGTCCCTCAAATATTTTTTTTACTATTGCATTACTAATGCAGCTTTCAGGCCAAATCTGTACTTTAATGCAGCTCTGCATACGAAAATAGAAATCGGAGTGGAAGGGATGATGTGCTTGGCTTTGCCCTGAGGTGGCTGTTTGGGAACATGTGTAAGCACTTCAGAAGTGAGCAATGCAAAAATATAACAATAAATGCCTTTTCAGGTCACTTCCCTGCCTGAACTTTTTCATCCTGAGACCCACCAGGATTTACATCCTTACTTCTCTTTGTCTTGGTTTAGAAGAGAAGATCTATCACTGGTCAGACCAGTAATTTACTAAGCTCAATGGTATCTCTATGGCAGTAGTTAAAATATGTGTGAAATATGTATAAATAAGTCTTCCAATAACCGATGGTTTGGAGCATATAGCTGATCTGAGCCTAGTTTTCCAACTGTGATAAAATACCTGGAATTGCATTGCTAGAACTGATCCCTCAGTATATTGATAGGGAATTTTGAGTGTGGTATTCTTGCTTAAAAGCATAGGAAATCAAATCCAAAGTTGTGCTGCTTCTGCATGTTAAAGGAACAAATTATTGATTTAGGTGACTAAACTTGGCTAATGGATTTGTTTTGTCTTTTATGAGGATTTAGTGTTTTTTCCCTTGGATTATCCCAGGAGATACTTCAGTTAACACAGTAAATGAGCTGGTTTTTAATAATGCTAGAAACCAGATGCTATATAGGTTTTCCGTCTGCCTTTGTCCTGAGGTTTTGCTTTAATAGCTATGACAAGGACAGCTGAGGAATCAGAATTTTGGCCGAAGCAGAAAGCTTCAGGAAAACATGGAGCACAAGATGAGTGGAATCTTGATTCTTAGAGAGCTCAGGCTTTTGTGAATGCAAGTGGTGCTTTTCCTGGCATAAAGTAGGATTTGATACTACAAGTTGGAGATCAATAGCTAGAATATTGTCTGTGTGCTCAAAGGGGAATCTATAGTAATAAGGTACCATTTTCTTGGGTACAAGAAGTTCAAATCAAGTCAGTGCAGCTCAGATGGGTATTTTTTAATGCTAAAAACTGATTCTATGTTAGGACTCTTTCTCCTATTGACCACAGACATCTATAGGAATGGAGCTGAGACAGCAGAAAGCTGTTGGAATGATGCAATGACTCAGATTCCAGGGTCAATCCCACTGGAATGGAAAAGAACTAGAGCTGCGTTATTTGAAAAACAAATGAAAGGCAAACCTTGGTTAACTCTCTATACTTCCGAAAAGTCTGAAATAATGAGAGTGGGTTACAGGCTTGTTTTAACTGGTGGAGTTGTGCCAGAAGCCCCCATTGCTCCAGACTTAGTAATTTACAGGAGGTATTTTTATTTGAGGTGTTAGACTGTAGGATGCCTCCTTACTCTGTTCACTTGAAACTCCTCTGCAGTTTTCAATATTATCAAGTTATACTGACAGCCCCACGGATGGAGAATTACTTCTGTAGCTGAGGAAAAGGAAATAAAGAGAAGTAGAAGAACTTGCATGGAATTACACAGGAAATCAGTGGAAACCAGGAGCTGAAATCAAACTTCTCAAGTCCCTGTCTGTGTTTAAAAAAGTGCTAATTTCTCATTTTGAATTCCTTTCTCAGTGTTAAGCTCACGCAGGACTAAGCAAGACACTCAAAATGGAGAGCCCTGCATTTCTCATTCACCAGAATACTTAGTCACTGCTGAATTAGCAGAATTATTCATTGCCATAGCTGTCAAGGGAGGGAAGGTGGTGTTCTAGAATCCCAGCAATGTAAGTGGGACTTATTTTAACAAAGACAATTATATTGATGCTGTAGGAACCATGTTTTGAAGCGATGCTTCTCCCACTGGGCAAGGAAGCCATCAGTGGTATTTTCAGAAATGCTCAGTGAACAGCTGAGCGCTTGAAAACCAGGAGTACTTGAAAACCAGGCCACAAACCGGCAAGGTCATGGGTAGATACAGCAAACTCACCCCAATTTGCTCAAAGGACTTGGATTTGGAAAAAGGAAAAGCAAAGGAGAGCTTGTGGGCTGTGGCTGCTATGTCAGCGTTTGGAGGAGGACAGTGAAAGGCTTCCTGCCTTTGAAATGACTTGAAGTACACACAGATTCAGGGTTGTTGTGAGTATAGAAGGAATCTGTTGCTGCTTTTGCCTTGGCAATACTTTTGTCCTGAGTAGTTAACCAAGAGAAACCCTGGGTGGAGATGAACCTTTGCTGTTTATTCTTTCAGCTGTATCATATGGTGCTTGCACGCTGGAACAACGTGGTGTCTTCACAAACCCCAAAGTACAAGGTGTGGGTGATTTTGTTGTAGTTTGGGTTATTGTACTCTGTCAAAAGGAGGCACACTGCTTTTTGGGATCTGCTTCAACTTATTTTCTTTCTGATGAAAGATGTTATTTTTTCCGAAGTACAGACAGCTGTATTGAATAGACTTGTTAGCTTGGAACTTCAGCTGAAGGAGCTGTAGCTGTTGCAGACAGGATTAGATGTGCTGCATCTGTGGGCTTCTTCAGAACAACACGCTCTTCTCCTGCTTGAGAAGGAGCACTTGGATTTTTGTGCCTTAAACCTTTTTGCGCCCATGGCTGGGGCTCCCTGTTAGAATCGGCGCAAGCTTGCAGGAGCGGAAAAGCCGTGCAAAGGGAAGGAAACAATCATTCACTCATCTGAAACTTCCTGCTGCCTTTCAGGGACTTTCTGCCACGTGGATCTGGCATCGTGACCAGGCGCCCGCTCGTCCTGCAGCTGGTGAACTCCAGCACAGGTACGTGAGCCTTCCCCGCGTGTCCGGCCGGGTCGCTGTCTCAGTCAGGAACTGTCTGATTTGATCAGTGGCGCTGTTCAGTGTGGAAAAAAGAAATAAGGATTTTCCCCAATAAAAACGACCTGCAGCTGGTTTTCAGTTCTACCTGTTTAACATCTGATGCATTAAGTGTTCAGAAGCAAAATACTTAGTTTTTTTAATTTCTTAGGCAAGGCTCCATGCATACACTTACCACTATTTTCCTTCGCCTGTGCAGCTGTGACTCTTAGGAGTGGCTGAGATCTGAAAGCCAGATGGCTGTGCCGATAGCCTAATAGAAATAAGGGGGCAAGATAATTTAATGCACTGAAAACCCAGTGTGAGGGCTTTGGGATCTGGGGAAGACTGGAGATCTGTGGCTGGCCTTGTGGGCGGTTAACTGCTTTTGCTACTTGTGGGATATTTTCGTTACCATTCCTGTTAATACAAGTTAAGATTTCATCCAGGAGTTGGCAAGTGAATGTTTGAAGGTTTTCTTCCTCCCTTGTCAGGTCAATGTGATCTGTCCATGTCAGCTTTCTCATCTACAATAAGGAGACAATTTGACTTTTAAGAGGCTTTTAAAATTGAAACAGGGTTCTTAGATTGGTTAACCTACTCAAAGACTGGCATGCAAACCCCAACCATCGACCAGTTCAAAACCATGTCAAGAGAAGTTGTGGGTTTTGTTTCTCCTTGAGACTCTTGAGTCTTTTCTCACTATGTAATAAGACTTATTTACCCCCAAGAACTAAACACCACTAGTCCAGGTTCTCCTGAGTACCAGGGGATCTCCCAGTGCAGCTGCAGGTGTCACTGCTGCAGGCAGGTGCTTGCTAAGTTTGAGTATCAACAGAAAAGGTCCTGGATTATGACTTGAATGAAGACAAGTGAGGATGCCACCTCTGCTGAGACAGAAGCTGGATTGTGCAGACATTTGGCTCAATTGAATTCTCTTAGATGTTAATCAAGATAATGTGACTGCAGTAACTCCTATGCCAGGGTCCCAGTGGGAAAGGCCCTTGCCAGACTTCATCTGGGGCTATTTTGTTTTGCCTTGGGACATGTTTTTGTTAAACTTTTGAGTGTTGTTCTGATTTCATTGACTATTTCTGGCTCTGCTTCTTTTTAAATAGAATATGGCGAGTTCCTACACTGCAAAGGAAAGAAATTCACTGATTTTGAGGAGGTCCGTTTGGAGATTGAGGCTGAAACGGATCGTGTTACTGGCTCCAACAAAGGAATTTCCCCTGTGCCCATCAATCTTAGAGTCTACTCTCCCCATGGTGAGTCCTGGTGCAGCACCTGAGTCAGGAGATAGATGAGGCAATTTGCTGCTTTGTCATGGAGCAAAGACACAAAACACATGACATGGGGTGTGCTTGGTTTTGATTTTAATCTCTGTGCCTTTAGCCATACTGCTAAAATGGGTTTATCCTTGAAAAAGGGTGGTGGGACTGAGCTCCTCAATATGGGGGCCAACTCTCAATGAGTAGGACCCATACTTCTGACTCTCCAGTCCTTGTGATGATGTGAACAAATGTGCTGTCATCCCTTCCTTTTCAGTGTAGCATATGTGGAAGGACTTGGAGAGGACAGTTTCCCTGATCAGTGTGAAAACAAGTAATTTGAAGTGAAGGATGATGAGATCATTGTCAACTAGCAACTAGGTTTTAAGTATAAAAGGAACCATAAGGCTCCATGTGTGCATCTGTTATACATATTATATTGTGGAGACACTAAAGCTGCAGGTGGTACTTAGAGACCAGGACATTCTTACATCAACACTCCCTTGTGCTATCTCCTGTTTCCCATGTCTAGTCCTGAACCTGACCTTGGTGGATCTACCGGGAATGACAAAAGTCCCAGTAGGGGACCAGCCCCCTGACATCGAGTTTCAGATCAGAGATATGCTCATGCAGTTCGTCACCAAAGAGAATTGCCTCATCCTGGCGGTGTCCCCAGCCAACTCTGATTTGGCCAATTCTGATGCCCTGAAGATTGCAAAGGAGGTGGATCCTCAAGGTAAATCTCTCTTAATTTAGCATGACATTGTTAGACAGTGGCCTGGTTTTTCTTTTACCCATTTCTGAAGAGGTTAAGAATTTCCTTTCATTTAGTAATCTGTGTTCTACCTGGAGAAAAGCAGTGAAATCTTCACTAAGATCCCTCTCTGTGGCGTAGTGTGTGCATGTTTCAGCAGAATATACCTGAGAACTGAACTCTTATTGTCTCTTGTGCTCTCATGGCCTTATGGACATGATGGGAACTGTAATGTTTGAGTTCAGGAGCCCTTGAGTAGCCAAGCTGGGCAATCTGTAAGCTCTGAACAGAGGAAAATATTATATGAGTTGTTTGCTTGATCAAGTATATTTGTGTGGGTTTTTATAGGGCAACGCACTATTGGAGTCATCACTAAGCTGGATCTTATGGATGAGGGAACTGATGCACGAGATGTATTGGAAAATAAATTACTTCCCCTTCGTAGAGGTATGTTTCCTTGTGCTTTGTCCATGATCTCCGTCCTCTGTTTTCCCTGTGCGAGGTGTCCTGGCCTCATCCCCTTCCTCCCGAGCATCCTCTTCCTGCAGCATCTGCTACAGCTTGTGGTTAAACCATCTCTGTTCTGAGCTGCAGCTGAGGAAAGCTGTGGAACTGGGATCAGTCACACCGTTACTAGGAACCTTTTTAGGCATTTGTACCTTGATGTGTATGTAATCCTAGCAGCAGCATAGCCTTATTTTCTTTCCATCTTTTAATAAGGCAAGCTGCCAAAACAGAACTCCTGTCTAAAAGACCCCCCTCATCTTGTCTGCATGTGATTGCCATAGCGCACCAGATTAAATAACTTTGGACTGTGATACATGCTGTCTGTAGCCCTAACGAAGTACCTGTCCTAAGGACTTTAACATAAATGAATGAGACTAGACTATGCTTTGTGATTGGGGGAACAGTCATAAATAAACTAATTCTTAGCTGCTTAGTGACTTTTGTCCTGCATGCCAAAATATCAGAACCTGGGTCATTCGGAAGAAATTCTTATTATTAACTCTTCCAGCTGTTTCTTTATAATGTGTTGCCACTAGAACTCCCCTTTTGCAGTGCTGCCAGCCGGTAACTTATTGTTCTGAGTCCTGTTGACATTCTCATCCTCACAACCATCTGATCCCTAACCCGGCTCTTACAGGTTACATTGGTGTAGTCAACAGAAGTCAGAAGGACATTGATGGCAAGAAGGACATTCAGCAAGCATTGGCTGCAGAGAGAAAATTCTTTCTCTCCCACCCAGCCTACAGACACATGGCTGATCGCATGGGAACCCCCTACCTGCAGAAAGTATTGAACCAGGTACTGTCAACAGTTAAAATCTGCTGCCTATGACATTGCAGGAGTGGCTGTCCTGGTCATTAGGTCTTTTTGGAGATGGAAGAATACAGGAAAAGCTAAAACTTGTGGTCAAGAAACTGATAAAGACTTAAACTGTTTTGCCACAGTGAAACTTGTGAAGATTGACTCTTCCTCCTCTGTGTCACAAAACACATTTTGGTGCCAAGTCCCATGAAGTGTGCCTGATTTGTATAATACTGATACAGTGAAAGACATTAAGGCCAGTAGTGGAGCTTACACACCAAAGGCAGAGCACTGCTTTATCCTCTCAGTGACACTGCTGCAAAATCAATAGTTGGTTTGTGGCATTTACACTATCAGAATGCAAGGTTAAGCTAAAAGATACCTTCTGAATTGCTGGTGGTCTCTGTACCTATCACTAAGCTGCAAAGATTGATTAAAATGTGATGCTGGTAGTTGTTTTCCCATCTATTAAGACTGTTTTATCTCTTGTCTTATACAGCAGCAACTTATTGTTGCTTCCATCTCTGCTCCCTTGAAATTCTCAAGTGAAGAATGGCTTTGTCCTTTTTCTCCCTTATTTAAATAGTAATCTTTAAACTGGAGATTTCTATAGCTGTTCTCTGGAAATCCTCTTATTAGAGCCTCATCAGTGGTTTTGGCTCCTTCCACCTTGCTTTGTCAACCTTGTTGTTGAAAAAGGGCTTAACCACCACCTTGGGTGTCGATGGTGTGCTAATCTGAAGACTGAATGGCCTTTACCCTGGTGTAATAGAAAATGCTAACACTTGTATGTGAAGCTTACTCTTGGGCTGGAGACAGCAGGCTTGTATGAATGGCAGCTTTGTACCAGATTAGAAGGTAAAATGAAGGTCAAGAATAGAAAGGTGCGATAGATAGGAGCTGGGGAGGTAGGATGCACCCGGCTCATAACTGGTATCTGTCCCGGGACAGACTTTTTATTAGGACCGCTCAGAAGGATTGATCACAGAAGAGAGGAGCATTCCTCTTTATTTTGTGGTATGGAGGAAGCAAACTCTTCCCAGTAACCAACTAGATGCTTATTATCATCTTAAACCTTCTTCTTGTGCAGCAATTGACCAACCACATCCGTGACACCCTGCCCGGGCTGCGGAACAAGCTCCAAAGCCAGCTTCTCTCCATCGAGAAGGAGGTGGAGGAGTACAAGAGCTTTCGTCCTGATGACCCTGCTCGCAAAACCAAAGCTCTGCTTCAGTAAGTGGCCTCAGCTGCATGTTGTTCCCTGGAGATGACTGCTCAGCTATGACTCCTGCTTCATGCCTTTTTGTTTTCTGTCAGGATGGTCCAGCAGTTTGCTGTGGACTTTGAGAAACACATTGAAGGTTCTGGAGACCAAATTGATACCTATGAGCTGTCAGGAGGAGCCAGGATTAACCGCATCTTCCATGAGCGTTTCCCCTTTGAACTGGTGAAGGTACTGCTGAGATACACTTTGTCTTCTTGCTTGTTGTCTGTTGCCTCTTCTCTCTCCTTACTCCTCTTGGTATCTTTCCATCATCTGTCTTTCCCTTTGAATAGTTTGTTACATGTTTTTTCTTTTATCACAGAATCACACCTTTTTACTTATTTTCTCTTTTCTTGGAGCCTTCCCATAGTACTGCCCTTTCCCTCAGTCCTTGTCCTCTTGACAGAGCTTAAATTTCTCTTAGCTAAATGACAGTATTTCTATGGCGTAATTCCTAAATGCTAAATTAAATATGCAAAATAACTTGTCCAGGATGTCTGCATTGGCAATAGGAGCTTTATGGCAGGACTCTGTATGCCACACTTGGGCTAACATCTCATGATAGTGCGGGCATGGGACCTTTTCTGTGTAAAACATGCTGTTGTGTGTCCTGGGGTTGTGCAAATAAAGTATCAGACAGTTTCTGATAAAATCCTTTCTTGGTGCAGATGGAGTTTGATGAGAAGGAGCTGCGGCGAGAGATTAGCTATGCCATCAAGAACATCCATGGTATCAGGCACGTATCTCACACTAGGCAGACCATTGGCTTCGTAACCTTGTAAATACCTTTAGACCTTCCGAATGGAGTTGAAGACTTCAGAGGTACGGTAGGTCAGCCGAAGGGGAGGGTTGACCACACACTGGTGGCTTGAATCTGGGAGCAGGGACAATCATCCAAGCCAGTTTTCTCTTCCTGGGTGAGAGTCACAGAAGCCTGAAAGGTAAAACTACCTTGGTGACTAGACATTCTCTTCCTCCTTCTTGTATCTTGGCAAAAGAAAGGATAGGAAGAAGGATGCAAGCCCATACTACTCCTTCATTTAGCTACAACTAAAATGCTAGCTTTCACTTTCTGCCTCCATGCTAACCAACCGTTAGTTGTTCAAAACAGCTGTTGGTGCTGAGCACCTCTTCCTGTAGAGATCTGAGGGAGCCTTGGGGTGCCCATCACCAGGATCAGTGTCCTCAGGGTGTGGTGAGCAAATACTAGTGTTCCCCCCAGCAGAGGTTCACTGTAATTGCAGCCTTGAGACCCTGAGTCATGCTGCTTCTGGGAAGGTGAGCAGGTCCTGGTGCCCATCAAAGCCCTTCCTGCACACTGGGGTGTGAACAAATACTGGCCTAGATGTATTTTGATTCCTTTCTTTTGCTCAGTCACTAGCTGAGCTTGACAAAGGGGTATCAAATGTTAGTGTCCTAATCATTGTGAGAATATTTTAGAAAAGGCCTCCCATCTCCTGTACAACTCTAAGGTCAGCCCCTGCCCTCCTTAGGTCTGGTGGTTGAGGTGAAATGGAGGCCTGGCCATGGACATCCAGCTGGGATCCACTTTGTCCTCAGCACCTCCTTCCTGGAAGGTGCCAAGTGTCCCCTGTTTTCCATGGACTCCAGTCAGGGTCCATCTGGGGGACATGACACCCCCAGCCCCATGTGCTGGGTTTCAGTGATGGTGACACCTGCTCCAAGATGTGTGTATAATGCTGTAACATTCTCCTTGCCCCTTCTCCCCCTCCTGCCTTGTCTTATCCCCACCCTGGGTGTTTAGAACCGGTCTCTTCACACCCGACATGGCCTTTGAGACCATTGTGAAAAAGCAGGTGAAGAAGATTAAAGAACCGTGCCTGAAATGCGTGGACATGGTCATTTCGGAGTTAATCAATACCGTTAGACAGTGCACCAAGAAGGTAACCAGAGGTGGCATGGAGCTGGCACCTTCCACCCGCTCGCTGGCTGCAGCGCAGCATTGTGACCTGGGCAGGGACTTTGCCTGCAGCCACACTCGGTGTTTCTCACACCTCCTCAGCATGACTAGACCTGAGCGGTACCAGCCTGGGGCCATCCAGCCAACAAGCCAAACAGGAAGGGAATTGCAGTGGGACATGAGCTGTGGCCCTGCTCCCTGAATGTGTTAGAGATGGGGGGTGCTGGAGATGTCCCTGCCACCCCTCTGCCTGTAGCACAACTCCTGATTCCTTCTAAAACTTAGAGCATTTCTTACACAGCCACATTTTACCTCAAATTTAATATACGGGTTTATTTTCTAAGTGAGAAACTGGGTTTTAAATTTTGTCCCCTCTGTTCTTGTAGAAGTGAGAGGGTTAATTCCAAATTCACCTTTGGGCGCTTCTGGGGGTGTGTATGAACTTCAGAGGCTGCAGCAGTTATAGCTGTGGGCTGTATTGCAGGGAGATGTTCCTGTGGTGTTTGGCTTGTTTCTGGCTGGCTTGGTCAATACCCTGTTCTGGAGGAGCAGCACATGGCTGAGAAGAAGCAAGTTAGAAATGTCCCTCAACCTCTGGGTCCTCCCCCTCTCTGAGAGAGGGGTTCAGGTTTTGCCCTTTGGGGTCCACACTGGTATTTGTTGGGGAGGAAGCCTGCCTTGATTCTGCCCTTTGGATATAGCAGATTTTTTTCTGGGGTTGGGGTTGAAAGATGGCAAGAAAAGGTGACTTGTGCTGTTCCTCTCAGCCATGGCTTGCTGCTTCAGGCAGGGCTGGGTGCTGGTGAAAGACACCTCAGTTAGGATGGTGGGATGGGTGCTGGAGACTGGAATCACCACTGGCTCTTCAGGTGCAGGTAAATGGGCGTTGAAGGTGGTGTTTGGAGAGTCTGATGCCCTGTCTCTGCAAGGGTGGGGAGAGGTGCCCAAGTGGTGACACTTGCCATCGCTTGCAGAAAAGCCTAATCCTTGGGGCCAAGAGCCTCTGTTGAAGAGCTCAGACATGCAGACACCTGCTTTGCCCCCCAGGACAGACTGGGAAAGCAAAGTGGATGCAGTGAGAGGTTGCTCAGGTTTCTAGAGTGCTGGAGGAGCTTCCTTTTTCTGTCCTGCTGTCCTCTCTTGGGCTGTGTGACTGTGGGGAGCACCCAGAAAATTGCCATTAGAGCCTGGGGACAGGTAAGCACAGGCCCTCGGGCTGCCAAGTATCCAGAGTTGCCTGCTAACTGGATCAGAAGGGCCCTTGTTTTTCATGCCCTCTGAAGCTTCTCGTGATTTGTTCTCCATCCTTCAGTTGCTATTCAAAAATCTTCATTCATTCTTTCTCTTTGCATCATTCCTTCCATTTCCCACTTCTTTCTTCTTTGTTTCTTTTTCCTTTGTCTTCTAGTGGCAATTTCAGAGTAGACCATCTGTTCTGACAGTGGTGGGTTCAGCAGGGTAGGAAATAAGGAAGATGAGGGGAAACATCACACATTTAAAGCATTCCATTTTAACTTAGGTCCTACTGCTTGGAACTTGATGGTTGACTTCAGTGCTAGTTGTTCTGTGTGTGCTCTAATAGCCATGGTCACAATTTTGTATCTAATAAATTGTCATTTGGGTGATACTTGAGTGCTGGAAGGGCTGATTTATTTATTTTATTTGTGCAGGGCCACCCCAGTCTGGTGGGGAAAGAGTGTTTATTGAGTTTAGCAGGGCAACCACATTAATAGGAAACTTATGCTGAGCAATAGGATGTGAATTTACCTCTGGAAGTGCCCTTGCTTTACTTCAAAGGGACATTGTTGGCACCTTGAGAGAGACCCTTGGGTGAAGCTGAATCCTGTAACATATTGCAACTCTTTGCTGCTTAAAAGGCAGACTAGTTTTAGGTCCTATAATGTGTTGAAGAGTGTTTAATACTGGTGTTGCTTGAGGTCGTGCAGGTGTTATCCATGGAGATGTGAAAGGGGAGATCTGGCTTAAATGAGGTGGTGGTTATTTTTAGCTAGATCTGCCAAAACAGAATGCAAGTGACAGACCTTAGCAAGTCATAGCTTGGTTCTGTTGCTGCAGCTGGAATAAGGAAAACCTGAAGGGGAGATAACTGTGGTGGGAAGGAAAGGGGAATGCCTGAGACAAAGGAAAATGAGATGTGCTGAGCCTCTAAGAAGAGAGGCAGTGGCTCACTGTGGCAAGCAGCTTTGTCTAAAAATCCAAATAAGTTTGCTTTTGGGAAGAGAACTTGATCCCAGGGGGGTTCCATCCATTCATCTTGCTCTCAACAGCTCACCATTTCACTGGCCAAGCTGCTCCTACCTCATTGCCCTTTGCTGCTTCCATTTGCCTGTAGACTCTCCTGATACTTGGCAGTGCACAGGCCCCATAGCAATGCTCACCTGGTTCAGTAAACTAATGGAATGAACCAAAATCTCACTTCTCATTTTGCCTTGTGTTTTCTCTCTTTTCCCTTTTCCTTCCTTCTCTTTCCTCCTCCTTCCTGCTCTTTCTCTGCTTCGCTTCCTCCTTCCTCGTTGCTTCCTCCCGCCCTGCCCTGCCATGCAGAACGGGTCTCTTCACGCCTGACCTCGCTTTTGAAGCCATAGTGAAAAAGCAGGTGCAGAAGTTGAAGGAGCCGAGTCTGAAGTGTGTGGATATGGTAGTGAGTGAGCTCACATCCACCATCAGAAAGTGTAGCGAAAAGGTAAAGAAACAAACAAACAAAAATTGCCAAGAAAGGTCAATGCCCGCCCCCTTCCCACACACGCCAGGAACTTCAGCAAACATAGCGAGACAGAATGGATATAAAGATGTCTAAAGGAGAGCAGCAACCTGCAGGTGTAAGGGCAGTTTAAATGCAGGCCAGGAGAAGTGGGTGTCAGCTGATGGGCTCTTTAGCTGAGAAGTGAGCTGGGATCCGGTGGATTACTCTAGCGTACACTGTTCCTCTGGCTCAGTGGCATTCACCTTGGTGTGGATCAAACCCTTTGCAAGCCCTGTTTGCTGCACCACTGCCTGTGCATTTTGTAACTTCTTACTACTTCTTTTCTGAGACTGCCTTAAAAATCTAGATATACTAGAAACATTTTAAAAGCCAGAACAAGACCTTTCATCCCCACAGCATGAGTGGTCTGCAGGTTTCATCTTGTCTGCAGAGCTGTGTTGAGCAGTAGCATGTACAAAACAACAGTTGATTAAAAGTTCAGGGGTGCAAGATGTTCTGCAAGAAATATTCAGTCAACAGAAGATTGCCGTCCCAGAAAGCATGGGGAAGAGCTTTAGCAGGCATTACACCCTCTGCATCATTCTCCTGCTGATCTCTTGCTCCATGGATGATGCTCAGTGGGGAAGCAGTGTGGATGCTTCCCTGTATGCTGTGAGCCCCAGGCTGGTTTCCCCAGGAGGGGGCACCATATGCCCCTTCAAAAAAAAAAAGGTAAATGTGGCAATTAGTGTTAAACTTCCCAGTGACAGGCCAGAAATGTGTCTGTGGCTCAGCAGAAGTGTGTTATGGAAACTGAGTTGGAAAGGGCTGTTTCATGAGTTTTTAGGACTTGAAAATTACAATTCCCTTCTTCCAGGGTTACAGCCAGACTCATGAACATATACACCTCAAATGGGAAGGAGTGGAAGATAAGAACTGATATGGATTAAGAATGAAGGCAAAGAGCTGAGTAAGGTCTGGTTGTTGTAGGAATGCAGAGCTGACCTCTGCTTGTTCAGGGAACATCTTTGACATGCCCCCAGCTTGGCCAAAGCTATTTCTTGCAGAGTCCTGCTGTTGCCAGGTGTAGTGAGGCACAGGAACTCCTTTCCAGCCTATTTCTTCTGTGGGTTTTTATTTCAATTGCTTACACTGTTCTCTGTGTCTGGCTGGAGATGTCTGCTCTGGGTGGGGAGGGAGAAGGACCGTGAAAACCTCAAGGGTGACGAGTTCCAGTTTCTCTTTGACCGTGTCATTAGAGTGGCTGGATACCCATTTGCTCTGTGGATTTTAATCTGTGATATGGTAGAGGACCCCAGGAGGATGCAACAGAGATAATCCTGTAGGGGAGGTGATAGTAGCAGTGACACTTTAGGAGACTAATGACTCCAGTAAAAGTTGGAGAGGCCAGGCACATGTTAGGGATATGAAATAACTGTCTGAATGAAAATATGTAGCAATAGTGCTGGAAAATAAAAGGAAAGCTTTAGTAATGTGTGAAGGTCTACATGTAGTGAGAAGGTTACTATTGTC
This sequence comes from Columba livia, assembly GCF_036013475.1. NCBI lineage: Eukaryota > Metazoa > Chordata > Aves > Columbiformes > Columbidae > Columba > Columba livia. Next base: position 5,816,796 of record NC_088620.1, read on the forward strand.
TGTATCTCCCTCTGAAAGAGCAGAAGGTAACTGCTGTGGGCCAGTTTAGCATAGCAGCCAGCCTGATACGGGTTTTGATGGTGTAAGGTAGTTACAGCACAGGGGCGTTAGTTAATTTGCAATATTTATCTTGCATGTTATATAGCCTTAACTGCTTGATGTGGACAAAAGCATGTGCTATTAGGGGAGGCATCTGGAAAAGGCTACTTTGGGACTGATGCTAATTGTAAGGTGATACCCAGCCTGCTGGTGGGGACTGATGCTGCCATTCAGATGACAAAACCAAACCTTTAAACTCACTAGAAGTCCTGCAAAGCTTCTTGAAAGGAAGATTGCACAGGCTGACACCTCCTGAATTAGCTTAACAGTCCTGTAGCCTTTGTTTGTTGCTGTCCTGGATTATTGTGCGTTACTGTCTGTGTGCTGTCACAATTATTTCGTTTCACCCCAGATGGTGAAGAAATCTTTGTGCAGTTGATAAAGCTGCATAGATGGAATAATATGAGACTACCAATAAAGAACACAGAAGGCGGCAAACCCATCTGTTGTCTACAGAAATACAGATTTCCTCTATGAAAAGAGACTTGCAGTTGACTATCTCTTCACTGTTAGACAAAGTTGAGGGCTGAAGAGAAGGTGGCCATTTACAGCTGTCATCACTGCCCTGATTCTGAGCTGCTTCCAGTTGGGTAAATGGAGAGTAGCTCCAAAATCAACAGAAAGCTGGTGTAAACCCTTACATTTAGGAGGATAATGCTCTAGCTAGTGATTTTCCAAAAGCAGGAACCTTCTGTGCCAGACTGCACTGCAGCATCTCACAAGTGCAGGGCGGTCTTGCAAGTCAGCAACACTTCAGCTAAGGGTTGATCTTCGGTGTGCTGGCAAGGACTCCTGGAATCCGCAAAGAGGGGAACTAAGGGAACATTGGGATAAATTGGTTTTCAAAGAGGGGCTGTAAGCTTGTGTTTTGATTAAACAGGCAAATGCAGCTAAAACAGGATTGGAAACCCACTTGAGCTGGGATGTGATCCCAGGCTGACAGACTTAACCCCTCAAAGGGTCGCCTGCTCTCCTGTCTTTCAGAGTCATGGCATTTCTGGGTGCTGTTTGTACTGCTGGTGATAACTCCTTGCCCCTCTATGCCCTGTTGCATGTCCCCTGGTGGTGTGACATCCCGTGGCTTGTTTGTCTCCTCTTTCCTCTCCCACCCTTGCTTCCCTGTGCATGCTTGGGCTTGGAAGCTCCTGCATGGGGACTGATGGTGCCAATTTATTTTTGCACAAGATTGTTGCTGAATGACCTGGGTTCTGAAGAAACCACAACTTGTTTTGCACTTTCTGTGCATTTGTACTGGTTGGGAGTGGGGTGGTGGTGGGAAGGTTTGATGTGTTTGTTTGTGTTTGGTTTTGTTTTTAATTTGAAGTGAAGAAGCTGAGACTTGCTTAGAGGTTTTCCAGCTTCCTGTTTTTCTGTTTGACATAACTTGCCCATCTATCCTTTGCCAACCCCCAAAGGAAACAGGAAGCTTTGCCTGTGTGTCTCTGAAGCAACCAGCTGCCTGAACCGTAAAGATCATGGAGAACATCCAGTTTGTGCTTTCAAGACAAGGTGGTGGTGGGGAGCACTAATTCCACTTGTTTTTTCCTGCCTCTGCAGGGTCATTGGCATTCAAAACAAACCACACATTTGAAAATAGTCAGTGTCAAAGCCAGTCCTCAGTTTCAGTTCTAGGCTATTGCAACTCGCTTGACTGCAAGGGTGCTGAGAGGGCTTGGGATGTTTTGTAGTTAGGTGTTGGGAATATTGTTGCTGTTTAGTGTGGGATCTGGCTTCTAGTAGTGATGCTGCACACTTTGAGACAGTTCCTTCTAGTATGTTATAGTGGATTATGTATGCAGAACAAAAGGCTGAACAGTTTAAGGTGTAGCTCTCATGTAAATTGGAAGAACAAAGCAAATGCAGTACAGATCGTAGGCAAATCAGTTTTTTATACACCCCCTTGAGGGGTTATAAAAGACTAATATTAGGAAATGCTGTTTGACATTATAGGCAAATTAGAGGTAATGTTACAAAAAGGGGGGGGGATGATTTCAAAGTCAAGTGAGGAAGAAAGGGTCAGATCCTGGGTCTGGAGGGTTAATTTAACTCAACTGAGCTGGGCCTGACCTGAGAAGCGTATGGTTACTGCTGCTGAAATCACTGGAGGGTTATGAATCCAGGCAAGCAGGTGGGTGCTGTGTGAAACCCAGAGGGCTCTGAGTGCTGATTTTTGGAAGTGTTCCTCAAGTATGAGCTCTGTAGCTATTCTTCTTTTGAACCACAGCTAGTAAAGTACTTCTACTTCTCTGTCCAGGCAGGAAAAGAATCCATCCTCAGTAACATGGCAAAAAGTGATGGGCGATGTTAATACAGACTTCAGCCATGTAATCTTGGCCCAGCACAGGTAGAGAGTAGGTAGAAGGAACTGAATGCCTTAAAAACATGTACCCTTGAGTTGATCAGATCCCCTGTCTCTGCTTGCAGATGTTGATGGAGAGTGCCAGATGCTTTCACTCAGTGCCTCAGCAAATGGGAACTGAATCTTTACTTCCCAGGGAAATTTCCTATAGGATTTAGCAGGTTGTAGCAACAGGCTGTTTACCTGCTTAGCCTACTATAATGAGATACTGAAAATCGAGATAAATTGTTCACTTTAATGGGAAAAACCCAATAAGCAGTGGGGTTGTCAAGAACCTCATGCCAGGAAGAACGTGGTAGGTTTGGGGTAGGTCTCTGGGGCAGAAAGGTTGCTGCAAGACTGAAAATGGCTTTTCTCTGAAGCCCAAGGAAAGAGGGAACAAACTTTGTGCCCAGTGCACCTCCAGGAACCTGGAAAAAATCTGTCTGCAAGTCCAGCTTTCTAGACCTTCCCTTGAAAATACATGATTGCAGGATGGATGTATGCATGTGTACGTGGGGGCTGCTCCCCCTTCACGCCTCCCCTTCCCATGTGCACGTGTTTTCTCTCTGTCCTGCAGCTCAGCCAGTACCCTCATCTGCGTGAGGAGATGGAGAGGATTGTTACTACTCACATCCGTGAAAGAGAAGGCAGGACCAAAGATCAGGTAGGGGATCAGGAGTGTGTGTAAGAGGGGAGATGGGGTGGGGGACACCTGAAGGGACAGTCTAGGCTAGAGACGCCTGACCAAAATGTGTCTGGCTGCAGAGGCTGGTGAGATGATCAATGTACAGGGCTTTGTCTGCCCCTGACTATTAGCGGTGTCGATCGCTAACATCTCCTCTGTGCCTCTTTTTGGCAGGTCATGCTTCTAATAGACATCGAGCTGGCTTACATGAACACAAACCATGAGGATTTCATTGGCTTTGCCAAGTAAGCACCCACATCCTATTGCCTCCTCTGCATGTGTTTCCTGTGGCTCTGTCCTATAGCTGCTCCAGTAAATGGGTTGCAAAGGTCCTGGTACAGATGCTGTGGCCCCAGAGCGTGGTTCAGCTCTCGGTATTGCTTGTTTTTCAGTGGATCTGTATTGCAAGGCTGGGGAGGAGAATAAGGATGTGTACAAGGGGGAGTTGGAGTATTAGGGTTGTGTCATGAGGGAAAAAAGCAGAAGCAGTGGAAGGTTAGTGACCCAAGTGGTCCAGGTGGGAGTGCGATGAGTAGACCAGGCTGAGAGAGCAGATGAAAATAGATTGGGTTATCAAGGCTTGGAAGCGAATTGTGAGGAGCATGAACTCATTATAGTAGCTATTTGATGGGAGCAGGGTTCAGGTGATGAAGAGGAGCCTGAGGGGTTTTGAATGTCTCTGCTGTTGTTTGCAGTGCTCAGCAGAGGAGCAGCCAGATGAGCAAGAAGAAGGCAGCTGGCAACCAGGTAGGCCAAGTTCCATCTCCTTCACTGCTGCAAGAAGGACATGTTTGCTGCCTGGAAGCTACCAGGTGGACGAGTGCTGGGCTGGATGCAGCAGTACTCTTAAGTTTGTTTTTTATTCATCAAGCTCTGTTTATATCTGAAGACAGTGTTTTAGGCTCATTGCAGTCAGGAAGAAATGAGCAGATAGCAGTAATGGAGGGAAAGCGTTACAGAGGGATGCTTGATAACCAAGATCCAGTCTTGCTTTTCTGGTAGAAATCCCTGTTAATGTGTAAATCCCAGTTTGTCCAGCCCCTTTACTAGCTGTGCTGACTTGTCTGCGGAGGTGAGGGGTACAGAATACCAGGTCTCAACTGTTACAGTATAGAATTGTCTCTTGTAGTTGTCTTTCCCATCAGTGGTGTCTGCTCTTTGGAAAGGGATTTCAAGAGAGCTTATGGACTCTCTTCTGGTAAACTTCACTGGAAATACTTAAACCTCTGTACAGGGAGACAAAGGGTGATTACAGCCATGGTTGCAGTGGGTATGTATGGAAATACCCCCATGGGGGAAGACAGCAGTGGAGGGGAGGAGTTCCATGTTCCTTCAGGAGCTGTAAGGAGTGTATGGACATTGGAAAAAGGGGTTAATGACACTTTTTTTCCCCCAGATTTGCTGGGGACATGGTAAGGCTATCTAGGCCAGAAGATCTCGTAGAAACAAAGCCTTACAAGCAGCTTCGTAGAGAATGAAAGCAAATCAAATGCTTTTGCTTAGCCCATTTAAAGACATTTGCTGTGACATCTGTCCTGTTTATAACATGTGTGAGCACTTTTCCCTGCACATGAACATGCAGACTGTTTCAGTGCTGTTGGTGGGCAGGTAGGTCAGTAGGTTGGGTTGGCCAACCTCCTGTTTCATGGGATCTCGGAGCAGTGTGGGGAGCCCCGTCCTCTGCAGCGTGCCATACAGAGAAGCTGGGTGTAAAAGAGCACAAAGGGCAAACTCTGGATCTACCTGTAAAGCGCTTTGCCTTTTTTGTTAGCAGACTTTATTTTGGGATGGGGGTTGCTGTTGTTAACGCCTTGGGGTTAAAAGATTTGGTACCAGCTTCCAATTTATTTTATTTTAGTTTTGAGCCTCTCTTCTCCTGCTCCAGCTTTCCCAGTAACCATCTCTCCTCTCTTTGCTCCTCTCCTCTCTGCTCTGCTGCTGTTGCTATGGTTCCCCTTTGCAGGATGAGATCCTGGTGAGTAGAAGGCCACTCAGCAGGGTGTGCTAATGAACATCGATGTTGCATCTGGGAAGGCAAGAACAGTGCTTACACAAGTTATTCCCTCTGCTGCTGAATGGGGAGAGGAGGGCAGCTGGGACTAGGCACAGGTGAAGCAGAAATGAGGTTAAAACTTAGTATGATGAAGAAAAAGTCAGAACTGCTGGTTCATCTTGTGAGTGGGTGGAGATGAAGCAGTAATCCAAGGATGTGTGGTTCTGTTTCACTGCCCCCTCCTGTCCACAGAGAGAATAGGACCATCCCGACTTTAACAGTAGGCATGAGACAAAGATTCAATGCTCCTGTGTTTACCTTGAGAGGGCAAATTAACAATTAAAAGGATCCTGTACCTCTGGGGTATGCTGCTCACACAGTGCAACTTGGTAATATCCAGTTCAGTTGTGTGGCTTTTCAATGCCAGGTCATTCTCAGCAAGCACATCCACACAACAAGGTACACGTGGATGCAGGTATTTTTGGGTGTTAACAGTGCATTAATATACACAAAAGCTAATGCATTTAAGCTGATGCATATTTGCATTTGATTGCTCTGTGTGTGAGGCTCTAAACCAGCACTTAGTGAATTGCGGTTCCATAGAGACTGGTAGCCTGGCTTCTTCACAGACTAAACATAAAGGAACTTGTTTTGCCCTAAATTAATGACTGCTCAAATACCTGGGTATGCTGAAGTTGAGAGTACTAATTCCAGATGCACCATTTTGTTCTGTTATATTTAGTGTCTCCTTTTCACTAAACTCAGTTCTTTCTGGGTTGCTTGTCCGTCTGTTGTTCTTGAGCTGGTTCCCCCCGCCCAGAGCTGGGTGAAGCACTCCACGTGTGCTGACCGCTCTGCTGGTGTGCTGCTTTTCTCTAGGCATGGCCTCTTCTGGGTGTTTTGCTGTGATCTGGTGCTTGTAGGTCGTGCCGGTGTCAGAGGCGTTCTTGATGCAGTTCTTCCTGCATCCCTTTCCTCTTGGCAGAGGGTATAATGCACAGCACTGCCAGGTTCCTTCCTGAGTCCTTTTTGTACTATTCCTGGCCTTTTTGAGGCCAAGACCTTCACTGGCCAGTTGAGCGGGGGGTTCCTCTGGCAGCAGCAGAGAGCACGGTGTTCCTTGTCTTTCCCTACTACTCTGCGTAGGGATACCCTCTGATCTTTCTTCTGTCACCCAACACCAAGCTTTTAGAACCCTCATTAATGCTTGCTGCTTCCACCCACTTAGGTCATCCGAAAGGGCTGGCTGACCATCAACAACATCGGTATCATGAAGGGAGGCTCCAAGGAGTATTGGTTTGTCCTGACAGCGGAGAACCTCTCCTGGTACAAAGACGATGAGGTGAGTAGCTCAACTCTGACTTGAGTCTTGGGCATCTGATGAGGATAAGGTGGTATCTTCTGATTGTGCTTAGGCTGGGTTCCCTGTGGTCTCAGCACTGCTGAGCATTTCTGAGTTGATGCGAACATGGCTTTTTTAATGCATGTGGAATAACATTTCTGTTTGAAGCCCTGGCTCAGCAGAAAGTTGACAGGCACTTGGAATGAATTTGACCTTCACTTGTTTTGCCGTGGCACCTGTGATCAGGGGTGTGATAGACTAGTTGCAAGATTTGGACTTTTCAGTATTTGTGGGGCATCCACAATAAGTTTCCTGAAGGAGAATGGCAGAGGTTTTGTGCATCTCCCTTGGTCACAAGAAAAACATGCTCTCATTTCTGCGTATGGCAACAGGAGCTGTGGACCTGAAACTGCAGGTCATGTGCTGGTTCCTTCTGACTTTGAATCCTGAAGAGATTAAGTAATTTACTCAATTGTTAAACCTGGGAAGCAAGAATGCTTGGTTTGTTTTTTTTTAATGTTTCTATATAGAACATGCCAGTTAACACATTATTTTTAAAATTATTTGAATTGTGAGTGAGTGGTTAGAGTACTGCTGATCAAAAGTGCAGTGATGTGTGGAATATCACTGATAGGAACATGGACCTACTCTGGAGAACTGCTTGAAAATCTTGAACATTAGGAATTCTGGCAGTGTACTGTGGTGTCTTTCTGCTTCAGTGGGGAATGATATAAGCGCGGACAGAATTGTTCCAGCTGAAGTTATTGTCAACAGCGTGTTGCTGCCTGTGCAAGACAAAGGTAGATAATTGTCTTTTCTGATTAATTTGGAAAGAGAATAGCTGGATGGTTCTGGTGAGGACATGATTGAAACCGTTAACCCCACTCAGTGTGCTGGGGGATGAAAAATGCCTGACGTGGTGTAGTCATGCATCCTGAGTTTATCGGGGTTTGATTGCAAATAAAGAGACTGTTCTGCCTGTAGCTGTGGTTTGTGTCCCCCAGGTGTTCTGAGGCACACAATCATGTGCCTGGGAGCTGCAGTTAGGCCCGGCTTCTTGTCTAGTTCGTGTCAGTGGGCCTGTTTCATTTCTCGGCAGGTGGAAATGATGACAAATACGGTGATGAATCAGCCTCTAAATATCACTTTCTGCATGGAGACTGCTGCTGTGCTGCTATGGATGAGCAGGCAGCAATTTCCTAATTAAAGAACCAGGCACTGAAATGTCTTTCGCTACATCAGTGTGTCTCTGCTCTAAGACCCCTGCCCTTTGCATTCAGAGTTGCTTGGGGAGGCTTTACTTTAGGTTGCATACTCAGGTCGAGTGGTTATAAACATCAGGTAGTTTAATCAAAGCCAGCTGCTACATCTGTATTACAGAGATGATTAGAACTCCCTGTTCTTCCCTGGGGAGTGGGAGGGAGGGCGGGCTGCAGTGGGGATGTGTAAACTGTTGATAAAGTTCCAGTTGCCTGGGATGGGGACTGGACCTCCCTTCCCTCCTGAGGGAGGGCAGCCTTGGGGGTCAATAGAAACTGGAGGTCTGTGCTGTTTCCCTTCTGCATAGTGAGAGGTAGAGCTGCCTAATGAAAACAGTTCCCTGCCAGCCCCCATCCCTTAAATGCAGAACCAGTGCCGATGGGGTCTGAGCTGCCTCTGAGAAAGGAGCCTTTGTCCTCAGCAGAGTGGGAGCAGGGGGGAAAGGGAAGCACGTTTCTATTTGATCCGTTCCCAAGTTCAACCCCTTGATCACTGGCTTTTGTAAGGGAGAAAGGAACCAATGTCCACCTGGACTCTGTAGTTGAGTCAGGCTAAAAGCTGGTGCATTTGAGGGGCATCTTGAAGAGCCTTGAGCATGGGGATTCCCATCCCAAACCCCAGTCCTGCGCAGAGCTGGCTCCATCCCAAAGAGCTGTCTGCAGCGCGTGGTCCTCTGTCAGACACGGTTATCTTTGCGTGTCTATCTCGGAACTCTCCTTCTGCACCAATTCAGGACTTGTGTCCTCTACAGCTCCTGAAATGTTCTCATGTGTTTTTAAAGGCTGTGCACCAGAATCTTTCTTCGCTTAAGCTCTGGGAGGAACGGGAGGCTTTGTCTGCTCCACCCTGCGCTCCTGTGGGCTCTCTTGTCCCAGTTCCCCTGTGCTCTGGCAGCTTTCCAGAGGGAACTGGGAGAGAGCTGGATCCGTCTGTGCGTGAAGTGCTGGTCGCAGAGCTGTGGGTGATGGTGGGGGAAGGAGCAGGGTGAGGAGGTGAGGGTGAAGGCTGAGCTTGCACCTCTGGAGCTGGGAAGAGAGGGGGCACAGCCTCTCCCTGCCCTCTTCTGCAAGCCAGGACCCAGAGTCTGCGGAATGAAGACATCTGGACCCCATTAGTGAAATACCAGTCTTTCCGCAGTGCTGGCTTGTTTTTCCTTTGCCTCTGAAGAAAGGAACTGAAACTTAATGTCTTAAAGGGCCCAGCAGTACATGTTAGCAGGGATATATGGCTGTTGGTGTTCTGGAGGGGCTTGAAGGAGTGTGCTGGGGAATGGGAGGGGAAGGAAAGCGCAGGCCAGGCGGGGGTGGAAATTGGCTCCCCACTCTGCCTTGCTGCCAAGAGCATGTGTGTGTGCTCCTGGACTCTGTTTTTCTTCCTCTCTCCTTTCAATGAGTCCAACCCTGGCCCCATGCAGAGTGGCCCCCCAGAAAGCTGGCCTCCCAAGACCTGGAGACCCCCCCTGAGGTACCTGCACCTCCTGAACCCTGTGGGATTGCTGCAGGGGAGAGCTGGGGAGGAGCCTGCTGGAAATATAAGGCAAGATTTCCATGCTCAGGGAGGCCACAGTGTCCCCAGCAGCACCACAGCACACTGGCTGCTCAGCAAGCACCATGATGGACATGATACAAGAACTTGATTTGAATAGTCCTGCCTGAATCCCTTCTGAAATACACCTTCTCTGCAGGGCTTTCCTGCCTCTTGGAAAAAGGGTTTGTGAGCTGGGCTAGAGCTGCTGGTGATGGGGACCTTGTAGGCAAGATGCAACAAGCAACATGCTCTTGGTTCCTAGTGGTAAAGCTCAGTGGCTGCTGGAGGGGACCCCGCGCTCTGCCCTGCAAGGGTGGCTGTTCCTGCTGGAGTGACTGTGCGCCAGTGTTTGCACAGCTGGGTGGATGGATATATCTGCTGTTTCCTTTGGGAATTTGTGTGAATGTACAATACAGATGGGCCCTTCTGTCCTTACTCAGGTAAATCATGTACTAGAAATTTGGGGCTTGTGAGGACAGGTGACTACATGAGAAGAATATGGTTTTATTTGTTTGAAAGCATTCATGTGTTGCATGCAATGGCAGAGTGTTTGAGTCCTGTGTATGTACAGGAGGGGTGGGCACAGTGTTTTAGGTACTCTCAGGTGTGTGGGGGGTACTTTGTGCATCATATTGATTCCTGCTGCATCAGTTGTCCTTGAGCTCTTTCCCTGTCTTCATGCCTTCTCTTTTTTTGAAGTACAAAACTATTCTGTCCTGGGGAAGATGTGACCTTACTGACAGTCATTAGATAGCTGCTTATTCCGTACCTGTCAATGTCTTGTACCCAATTCTAGTTTAAAAATAAACATATTGATCAATACCAAGATTATTCCCCCACTGCACAAACATGCCCTCCCCTCTGCTCTCCCTGCACCGCCCCCCAGCAGTCTGTGTCCTTGAGGCCCAGCTTAGCTGGTAGAAATCCTTGTCTTTTCTCTAACACCCGTGAGTGCTCGGCTTGCTGCGGTGGGTCCAGCTGCAGCCAGGCTTTAGCATCCAGCTTGTTTAAAGACTGTAGGGACTGGTCTGCTCTGAGGTCCTTCTTCCTTTCACACTGCTCTCAGGTGCTCTCTGGAGCATGTTCCTTCTCTTTGCATCCTCTCTGGAGCTCTTTCATTCATCCACCCATCTTTTTTCACATGTTTTCTCATGGATAACTTAATCAGTCCTCATTTATACTTTCACTCACTGTTTCTCTTCTTTCTCTTCCAGACAAACATCAAAGCAAACACAACTTCCAGAGCATCCAAACCTCCAACTTTCAATCCTTTGTGGGTTTTTCTTTATATTAATGATGAACAATGTGAAATCCCCTTTTTCCAGGCACCTTCCTATGCTCAATCCTGCCTTCTCAGGTAGCAAAGCGCAGTGCAGTTGTAACTCTGCCAGGCCCTTGTGTCTATCTCTGCATTTTATGGCAAAGTTTAGCATGTGAAACACAAGCCACGCTGAACACAGCTACCCCTGGGACAAGTGGATGAAGCTGAAAGAAATAAGAAGGGGGATGAGAGAGAGGGAGGAAGAATAAGAGGGTTGTGAGCAGGCTGGTGAACATGCAGGTGAAGATGAACATCAAGCATGGCTCCGAAGGGTTCTGTCCTCCCAGGCTGAGGGATGAGGGAACCTTGCGGCTCTCCCTGCAGCCCACCCTCTCCAAGCGTGTCCCTCTGCTGTCCCCGTGCAGCACTGGCAGTGTGTGGTGTATCCCAGCACAGCCTAACCAATGTGCAGACTACTGTACAATCTCGTAGTCCTGAACAGGTAGTCTGAACACTGGGCAGACGGAGTGGAGCCTCTGCAGTCTGCTCTCCGGCTATCAGCAGCTCATCAGTCCTCTCCCCTCCCTGCTTTTGGGATGGGGTTTTGGGGGCAGAGATGGGGTGAAAGAAAGTCCAAGTCCTGATTGAAAAAACATCCTTTTCTGGCAGCTGAAAAGAAGAAATGCTGCTCTCTGCATGTTTCCAATTTGGAGCAAGCTGCCGACCTCCTTCCTCGTCCAGTGCTGGTGTCAGGCTGGTACCTGGCTTCCACCTGGGCTATGCTGCACCTTTTTAGAAAGAGAAAAGAAAAAAATCAGTGCTGTTTGAGGAGGAAATGCTGTGAAGTTTTGGCTGTCACCCAGGTGTGCAGAACTTGTTGCTTCATTCAACTCCTTTTCTCCCCTGTGGAGCTGTGTGGGAGGATTCCCAGGCCCCATGCACCCTCATCTCCTGTCCTGTAGATCAGCCCTTTGCCTGAGGTCTGGAGCAAAGCTCAAACAGGACCAGCCTTTGCTTCTGAATCCTGAGAAGAGTCTTTTGACCCACCTTGGCCAGTTGCCTTTGCAGCTCACCTCCGGCTACTGCAGGAGCAGTCCGTGTCCCCTCTTTCTCTCCCCCCACTACGCCTGGCATTGCTGAGCCTCCCTCCCTCTTCTGGTTTTTGCTCCCTCCCTTCTTGCTTCCCTTCTGTCCTTCTGCCTCAATTGACGTGGCAGTGGAAAGCTTAACTAGACTCGAGGGAGGAGCTTGCTGGCTGCTGGGAAGGCCGGAGGTTGGCAGGAAGCAAATCGGCTGACGGATGGGGTTGTGAGGGGGGAAAGGAAGGTTCCCTACCCCGCGAGGAAACTTGAGGAATGCTGTTGCTTTCTGCGGTGCTTGGCTCCCATGTAACGATTCCAGATGTTAGCCCTCACCCGCGTGGTTTGCTCCTTCTCCCCCTGGTGCTGCAGGGATAAAGAGAGCTTTATGTACCCTGCATGTCTCCCCTCCAGGATCCCCTTCTCCTGTGTGCATGCTGCTGGAGGGTTAAGATTTGTGGCCAAAATTATGAACACCCAGAACTCCCACTTTGGCTCTAACCGTGCACTGGGGAAGGGTAACCAGCCCTCTCCTTTTCCCACATGTGTGCAACACTTTGCACGTGTGTCACACTTCATCAAAGCAAGTCAAACACCTGGGGACGGTTCATCCCTGCCCTAGCACAAGGATGGGTGTAGAAGAAATACCTGCTTGTCCTTTGCAAAGGCATTGGGATTGGAGTAGATATTTCGAGGTCCCTTCCAATCCCTAACATTCTGTGACGTTGCTGTAACCTTAGAGAGGTCACAACAGTAGAGTTTTGGGTGCTATAGCCTCTCTTAAGCTACTCAGTTTCTGCCTGTGCCTTTTCATACACCCCCTGATGGCTTGCTAGGGTTGCACTTAGTTGCATCTTTAAATGTGCACATCATTTCAGCTGATGTAAATAAAAACTTAAGTGCAGGTGAGTTGATTACCATTGCTGTGCTTACTAAGCCAACAGTAGTGGTTGTGATTAATCACTTGAGTCCAGGCCTAGTGTCTGCAGAGCTTTTGAACTAAATCAGCTTAAAATCTTAGGGTGTGTTGTTTAAGTTAAACCAATGCAGCTTTCTGATGTAAACAAGCCGTTATAGCTGCTTTGCAGCTTGGAGTGGTGATCACAGTGTCCAGTAAATTATGCTCTGAGGGTGTAAGTTAAGTGATACAGGTGGGCTGTGTCTTGGAAAGATGGTCTTGAGGTGCATGTATGTTGTGGGGTGGCTGGAAGGATGACAGCTCAAACATTCCGCTCTTCTAATGTGCATTTTCTCTGAAGACAAGAAGCAAAAAGCAGTTAGTAATGTCTTGTTGGGGGGGGGTTCAACTTAAAATGCTCACTGACTTGCAGACCATTCTTCAGAGATTTCTTACTAATAATCTTCTAGTGTGCATGTATTTATACAGTGCATTTATTATCAATTACTATGTTAATGTTTTACCATTTGAGTAGAGATTTATTAGTGAAGTTCCCCAAATGCTGTGCATGTGTTTAACACACATTATTTGACAAACTCCAGTCATCTCTGGGGCAGGTTTGTTTACCCGTAGTGATTTACATCTTACAAGAAGGAAAAGAGATTAAGAGGCTTAAGCAAGATGAATTTCTCCTAATTTCACATGACCACCAATTAAAACAATGGCCATGTTCTTTCTCCCATATCCAGACCCTTCTCTCTTTGCAAAATGAGGTGTATGTCATAACAGCTACAGGGAAACCTTTAATTAGTTTATTTGTGCTCCAAATGCAAACTGAGACCTAATAATTCTGCCAAGTACTTTCTTTTACTGTGAGTGCCAACTTCCAACCTTAGGGAGCCCACACATGCATCTGTCAGCTTCATTTCACATGGATCCAAGAGCAGGAGAATTTCACTTGCTGTCGAGTCAGTCCAGTAGAAGGGAGGACATTTGAGTCAGGCTGGATTGCTGCCTGCTGAATTTGGTGAACTTCTTGTAGGTTATTACCTACAGGGTAGCAACTAATAAATCAGATGATAGTGCAAACCATTGCTGTCTCTGGCCAAACCCACCTCTAGAATCCAGCCGCCATAAGGAGGTGTGTACCCACAATGAGGATGTTGCAACATCAGACTGCAGCTGCAGCATCCCGTTTTTCCTGTGGCTATTGTGCTTCACACACTGCAATTGGAACAGCAAGTGGATCCCGGTCTCCTTCGTGGCCATGTGTATTTTCTTTGTTTGGTAGATGCAAAGTACAGAGCCATATGGCTGTATCTGCACTGTGCTGGGGGCGGGGGAGTAATCCTCTGGCACTCATCCTGCCTGTGCAAGGAGCTCGCCGTCCGCTCTTTCAGCAGCTCTCCGTGCGAGCAGCGTGACTCCCGTTGGGAGCAGCAGCCCTGGTTCAGGGTAGTGAGCCCTGTGTCTGTGTTTTCTGGCTGACACTGAGCATCCGTGTTCTGCTCGGTGCAGCCAGTCTAAGTGCTTCTGCCACTTCGCTGCCTCTTCTTGGCCTCATGGCTCTACAGATTAACTCGCAGCCAATGTGCATGTTTTACGTAATATATACTTTGCTGCTGAGTGTTTTGTCTGATTTATTTTTTTCTTATAGCCAAGGGGAGATATGAGCAACATAAGCCTCTTGGGATGAGACTAAGGGCTTTGAATATAGTATTTCACAAACTACTTTCCCATTTTGATGTGTGGTGGCTTTTCTTTTTTTTCCCCTCCCTCCAAGTCTGGAAAGCTAGAGAGGGAGAAGCCCTTTTCCCCTCTTGGCCAGGATGCTGTTCAGCCTCAGCACATACCGCCAGATTGCTAACATATGGGTAGAGGGCTCAGCCAAAGTTTTGAGAGGCTCAGCCCTTGGCAGCTCGTTCCACGCTTTCCTGTCTCTGCATTCAGGAAATGAAGTCAGAGTGTTGATATAAAACAGGCTGGGTTGAAAACTGAGAAGCTGGAAAGACTGAAGTGGGGGACCCGGAGGGGGAGCTGTGGGGAGATGGAGAGTGCAGGGGCCCTGCAGCATTCGGGGGTTTTCTTGCCTTGTGCCACTGTCCTGGTTGCTTTGTTCTTCAGTCCTCCAACTTACATTTTATGGTGGCAGACAGACAATCTTTCCTCTGGTGCATGGAAAGATCAGCGTGCAGAGATAGTGTTGTCTTGATCATGTGGCAGCATTTATGCAAGAGCCTGGAAGGGATGGAAGTTGAAACTCTGGCAAAGAGCGTGTGTTTCGATACGTAGAACATGGGATTCCCTTACCTTTTGACTTTTTTTCCTGAAGAATGACTCTGTTGCTAAATTTCTATGGAATGATGTGTTTCTAATGCACAATGATATTGCCTACACAGCTTTAACATCAGGTTTTTTTCTTACTAACACAGAAACTCTGTGGGGTGGGTGCAGGGAGTTCAGTTAAGTGAGGCTGCAGTGGGGATTGTGTTGCCTGGGGATGTAGCAGTTGATGTACTTCACTTCTAGGTCACTAGTTCAACCTAAACCAGCATAATAATAGCCCAAAGTAATAGGAAGCTGGAAACCGTTTGACTTATAGAACCTGGAGTGGTCTGTGTGACTCAGATCAGTTCCTGGCTGGCAGATGTCCCACTGCAAAAATGCTTTGCCCACCTCTAGACTGATCAACGATATTAAAAAATCCAGGGAAATTTGCTTGAATGGGCTCTCCTGCTTTCCTAGCCTGGTGTCTCTGAGACACAGTGATCTCTTCTGGGGTGTTCTTGTTGCATACATTTAGAGATGACTTAGTGTAGTTTGATCTTTGGGATATGTCTGAACTGTCAAGCATCTGGTATCCTTATCAAGCTCAAGTCAATTTAGCTGAAACTTAGAGTATGTTAGGCTGGACTTGCCATCCTCTGGGTATTTGCGCTCAGCAGCTTTGTCACCTCCTGCTGTGCCCTGCTCTTCTTTTCTCGCTCACTCTCAGGATCTCTGCTCACTGACCATCCTTGTTTTTTATAGTTTCTCCCAAGAGCAGTCATGTTTTGTTGGTTTTCTGGCCAAGAAAAGTCTACAGATACAGGAGATGCTCACAAGGGGACAGTCACACATGCATATTCTGTTTGTTTCAGTCTTGGATAGCTGCATTCTGCCTTTTGGAGACCAGTGTGATGGCTCCCTCTCTTGTTATGTTGGGGTATAGTACCCAGCTGGAATGGGTATCGCAAAGACGGGAAGGACAAAGTCTTCTTTCTAGAATTTCCCTTTTCTCACAGATTTAAGGGACTGGAGGACCGGAGTTGAGAATGCCTCCCTGGTGATGAGGGGGCTGTATTGCTGACAGGTTCCGTCAAGCTGCTTTGTTGGAGCAGTGAGTGACTTGTTACTGATCCCCTTTTCAGGAGAAGGAGAAGAAGTACATGTTACCCGTGGATAACCTGAAACTGCGAGATGTTGAGAAGGGGTTCATGTCCAGCAAGCACATCTTTGCTCTCTTCAACACTGAACAGAGGTATGCCCGCATTTCAACAGGCCAGGCTGTTGAAGCTAGGGACAGGATTTATGTAATATTTTATAGGAAATAGTAGAGATGTGTATGGTGGGATAGCTGTTCAGGAAAGAGGTGTGTATCCTTTAAGGAGGAGATGGGGACTTTTGGAAGGAATTAAGTCAGACTTTTAAGCCTTAGAGGTGTGTGCTGCTTTCTCTTCAGCAGTGCATGGCCTGCAGCGTGACCTCAGCCTTCAGCCCTGGTGTGGTTACCTGGGTCTGGCTGTACTGTGTATTTATAGTCATTGTTCTTAGTGATGAGGAAAAGCTATAGGAGGTTGTGGACCCAGGTTGGCTGGAGCGGTCCAGCAGCGAGCAGAATTGAAAAGGGAATCTCTTTCAGTTGCCGTTGGAACACAATTGATTTGGGGGCAATCAAACTTGCTCATTAAAAAAAAAAATCCATGTCCTTTCTTCAGGGTCATCCTGAGGGTTCTAGCAAGGGACTGTCTCTCTCTTAAAATGACTGGAAGATTCCCTGGTCACTGATATCTTTGTCAAATATGGGCAAACCTCTGCTTTGCAACAGGGAAGAATAAACTGTTCATCTTCCTCTCAGGAATGTGTACAAGGACTACCGGCAGCTGGAGCTGGCCTGCGAGACCCAGGAGGAGGTGGATAGCTGGAAGGCTTCCTTCCTTCGTGCAGGAGTCTACCCGGAGCGTGTTGGGGTAAGTTACAGCCAGACTGATGGGAGGAGAAGGAGCACAGTGTGTATCTTAAGATGATAGCTGCATCCTCTTATGTTAAAGTTAACTCTGAAGGTTTTTGTCTCTTTCCTGAGCCAAGGGATGAAAATTTAAAGTTCTTGTTATGTTCTGATGCTTCCTTTAAGGAAGCTTGGGATAAAGTAACTGGCAGCTTCAGAGGGGAAATAAAGCAGGCAAAGACTGCCTTGGTAAACCCTTCTCGTTCTGTGGGCATTAAATTCCCAGTGTAAGGAGAGTTAACTACCCAACTATGAAGTGGTACATGTCTGCTGAGAAAAGGAATGGTGCCATTGCAGTAACACTTACTGTACAGCCTTGTTATGAGTTTCCTGGCTTATTTGTAGTTGTTGTCCCTTTCTTTCCCCTGCCCAGTTAGGAAGGGATGTTCTCTGAATTGTTCTTTAGCTTGGTAGGTACCTTAATATGCTACTTTAGCAAGACCTCTTATCTCTTCCTTTAGCCATGCCTGGCAACACTTGCTGTCAGCGTTATGCTCTGCTTTAAAAGGATGTTCTAGAGAATTGTGGTGTTCCTGTTCAAAGCCTTTCTGTTCCTCTGGGAGAGGAAGCTTCTATAAATACTTTCCCATTAGAAAAGTGATAATTGCTTATCTGTTTGCATTTGTTGCTTCTAATAGACTTGCATTCATATTTCCTGTTACACTTGAAGATTGTGGGGCTTTGATTTAAGGCATTTCCTGACAAACTGATATTTAAAAAAAAGATGATTAGGGACTGGACATTAACAGTGACGTGACTTCAGATTGGCTTTGAACCAGACTGGGCACCTTAAATACTGTTAAAGAACCCGTGCCGCCTATTGGTGTGCAAATGGAGAGGTTTGACATAGAAACAGACTGCTAGGCTGACTGCCCCAAAACCCTGTGTAACAAGTAACAAGTAGCCACTGTAGGTAAGTGAGTAGCCCCTTGTTGCTAACAAAATTATTTCCTTTGCAGATCATCCCATTTTGGTTTTCAGTTTAGCTAAACAATTCACGTGCTCCTCTTCCAGGATAATTTGGGTATTTATGTATTTTTAGTGGGATTGGTCTTTTGTTCAGTGCTATTGTGGGACCTTCTCTAAATTCTGAGACAAACTAAGTCTTATTTTTTGTCCCTTTTTGTTTTGATTTTTTCCACATGTGCTCAAACTGGCCTGCCAGGACAAGGACAAAGTAAGTCTGACCCTCTGCCCGTGTTGCCCCCGGGGCTCTCACCGCATAGTTTTCTTGTTTTTACCTTTTGTCACAGTTTCCTGAGAGGCGTTTGCTTCTCCTCTTTGTTCCTCCTGTTGGATTGCTGCTGTTTGTTTCTGTTCTTACTTTGAGTTTGTCTTTTTTCTTTTTATTCCTTCTTTTTGTATGATTTCTGAATCTTGGTGCAAACTTATTTTTGGGT
Organism: Columba livia; assembly: GCF_036013475.1. Classification (NCBI taxonomy): domain Eukaryota; kingdom Metazoa; phylum Chordata; class Aves; order Columbiformes; family Columbidae; genus Columba; species Columba livia. Next base: position 5,834,948 of record NC_088620.1, read on the forward strand.
TATTTTTACCCTAATTTTTTTAAGTTTTCCCATGTGATGTCCACTTCCTTTACTTTGTTCCTCAGGGAGACCTTGGCATTCCTTTGTTATGTAAGGTCTTCCCAGGAAAAGCTCAAATGAACAAGAAGTGATTTCCTACACTGCTGCAAATCCTTCAGGCTGGGATGGTTTAAAAGAAAGGGTTTTCTTCCTAAAAATCAAGGTGGTTGTTTGGGTTTTTTTAATAAGTTTTGAGAAATACAGCAGCCTTTCGTGCTTTGTGGCTTTGAAATGGATCTGCAATGGGTGAGCCTTGCTGATTGCTTGCTGTCAAGCAGCACAGTCCAGGTTTTACATTACAGAAAGCTAAACAATGCATTTCAGGCGGACAGGAAGATATTAATCTGCTTGGTGTGAATGAGAAGATAATTATGACTTACAATGCAGGGTTTGCAGTTGAAGTGATCAGGAAGGTTTTCTAGGTTATTCCATTTGTGATCTGGATGACGTGAGCAGTTATTTCACCTGTATCTGCTTCCTCATTTGTGTAATGAGGATAAAGATGCAGTGTGTAGGAGAGTCTGGAAGACTTAATTTATGGTGAGTGATTCTCGGGTCTAAACTGAGTCTGGGTGTAGAAACCAGCTCAGATGAAGGGCCTTTCAGGAAGCTAGAAACACTAAAATACAGCTTTGTCTATTCACTAGAGCCATAACCTGTGAATGTTGGTCAGGCCTTTGACCTTTGTGTAATAACTTTCTACTACAAGAGTGGCTTTGCTGTTAAAGCTCCTGATCTGAGCTGGAGAAGTCTGTACTTCTGTACTGCACAGTCAGTATAAGCTGAGCTGTGCATTGATAATCTGAGCTCAAAATGCAAGTTTAAATAAGTCTTATTGCATGTGCTTCCTGCATATTCTGTTCTTTTCTTGTTGTCTCATGAAAAGCTAATTTAGTGTTTGAATAACCAGTCTGTTTCTCCTTTTGTCTGCAGGCCAGTGAAGCAGAGGAGAATGGATCAGACAGTTTCATGCACTCCATGGACCCTCAGCTGGAGAGACAAGTGGAAACGATCAGGAACCTGGTGGATTCCTACATGGCAATTGTCAACAAAACCATCAGAGACCTCATGCCGAAGACAATCATGCACCTCATGATAAACAATGTACTTATCACACTGGGGTCAGTGGAGGTGGGGAGACAGAAGGGGGAAAATAGGGAGAGAAGGAATGAAGAAAAACTGAAGGCAGCTTGGAGAGAGGGAGGAAGCGATGGGACAGGATGCAGTGTTTTGGGGAAGGTGGTGGAAACTGATTCCTTTGTGCTCCTTTACAGACCAAGGACTTTATCCATTCGGAGCTACTGGCAAACCTGTACTCCTGTGGTGACCAAAACACGCTGATGGAGGAATCGGCAGAGCAGGCCCAGCGACGTGACGAAATGCTGCGCATGTACCATGCCCTGAAGGAGGCCCTCAACATCATTGGGGACATCAACACCAGCACCATCAGCACCCCCATGCCCCCACCGGTGGACGACTCTTGGCTGCAGGTGCAGAGCGTACCGTCTGGACGCAGGTACCAGAGGCTCAGGGGCAGAGCCCCGCAGACCTGCCTGATGCCTCTTGAGTGGCAGAAGGAGTGGAGGAGCTGGGGCCTCCTCCTGAGACAGGGAGTCCTCCTCTGCCCCTCTTCTCCCTGTGGACGAAGAGTTCTGGGTCTCTGTGTTGGGAGGCTTTGAAAGTCAGTAGGGCTTTACAGAGGATGTAGTGGCTTCTAAACCCTTAGGTTAGCTGCAGCCTGAAGTAGCTTTGAAGGCAACCTGAAGCCTGGTGTGGCCATTCAAAGCCAAAGAGTGGTGTGTAAAGTGTTGTGGAACACTGAAGGGGACATGATGGTGACACAGGGATCCCAGGCCTGTCGTTGCAGTTGAATTTCTCTGTTTGTTTGCCAGGTCTCCCACATCCAGCCCCACGCCGCAGAGGAGAGCTCCCGCTGTTCCGCCCACCAGACCTGGGTCTCGAGGCCCAGCTCCTGGGCCACCTCCTGCTGGTGGGTCCACGCTGGGTGGTGCGCCCCCTGTGCCCTCCAGGCCAGGTGCCTCTCCTGATCCCTTCGGGCCACCCCCTCAGGTTCCTTCTCGGCCTAATCGTGCTCCTCCTGGTGTCCCCAGGTAAGTCCTCAGATGCTGCTCCATGCAGGTGGGATATGTCCAATTTTTGAGTAGCACTTAGCCTGCCTGGGCCGTAGAAGAATGGAGTGCATGGTGTGGATACGGTCTTTGGGTATTTGAACTGGGACAATAGGCAGGAGCATAGTTGTCCGCTGAGATTTTGTTGTACAGATGAAGTGGTGCCAAGGCAGCTCTTGGGGATGGAGGGGCAGCTGCTTCTCTGCACAAACCCCTGTGCAAAGGATGGGGAAGTGGACCTGAGGGCTTTAATAAAGCAATCATACCAATGCCTCCACTCACAAGTAGGAGGTGGTCACCAGAAAAATCACAGGACTGGAGTGACAGTTCCCCTCTGTGTAGAGCTCCCCAGAGTCTGAAGTTGCCCCTTTTATCCTGGCCCAGAGTTGAAGGTGAGTTGGACAGACCTTCATCTGAGCTGTTCAGATGCTCTTTGGCTTGGAGAATATTGCAGTGTCACTGGCAGGGAAATGGATTTTTCTGAGGCATTTTTGTTGCTTCTGTAATAAACTTGAACACTTTCCAGTCTAGAGGGTTCAAATCACACAGCTTTGCTTTCCTGTTAAGAAACTTAATTCTTTTCCTGTTCAGTCACTTCAAACACTTCAAACCAGTAATAAGGTATTATCCCCTGTGCAGCAGAGCGCATGTTCCTGAACAGGACTTAAGTGTTGCTGCTTGCAGACAGCCTCCTATGTTTGGTACTTGGTTTCCCTGTGAGGAGGAGAAGGTAATTGTAAAGAATGACCATAACCAGGGACTCCCCAGTGATGTGCCAGAGGGAACACTTCCCTCGTGGAAAATAGCCCCGCTCCAGTGGCTGCTGGTGGCACGTGTCTGAAGCTTTGCCATGTTCTGTGAAGCACCCAGCCAGTCACTGGGTGGTGATGGTACATGGAGGCAGTTCGGTCAGTGCCCCAGCTCATACTTGGTGCTGCCCGTTTGGAGGGGAAATTTTCTCTGTATCCAGCCCAGAGATGGATGAGTCCAAAGAGATTATAGACCACTTTCTGACTCTGGTGTGTGCAAATGCTTTTACTTTCTTGGTGCCTCTGCCCCAGTCCTCCCTGTCCACCTTGATGCAGCTCCCACAGTAACTTGTCCACACATGCTTCAGTGTTGCCCCAGGGACCGCAGTCCTGCTGGTGGCACCCATGGATGTCAGCATGCTTTTACTGTGTAGTTTGGCTCTTGCTTCTTGTTGTGAACCTGCTTTTCCATATACTGTTACTTTGTGGTTTTGTTTTTAGTATACTTCTTTGTCTCCATCTTCTTTCACTCAGTTTCATTTCTTCACTCATGAAAAATATTCTATATACCTGATCATGATAGGATTCCCCAAATGGGCTGAAATAAATTGGCCTTTTTTGAAGAAATCCATCATAGCCTATTGTAATGGCTTTTTCTGCCTTTTGCATGAGGTAGAAGGGTTTAGGGGAAGGTAGGGAACAGCACTGGGGCAGAGGAAGGAAGTGTTTCATACTTAATTGAGCGATCCCTGGCTTTGGAAGGGAGAGATGGTAGGTTGGATTGCATGCTACAGACTGCCCTGATCTGGAGTTGAGAATGTAATTCCAGAAGCTGTGAAATGATGCTCATTCTCTGATCCCCCCCTCTCTGATTCTTCCAGTTGTTCATAGACTCCTCTGGATCCTGACACCAGCTTGTCATTTGAGTTCACTGATGAATGGAGAATTTCCAATGACAAGGGACTCCCTCTCTTCCTCTCCTGTATATAGAATAAGAATGTTCCCTGCTAGCACTTGGACTCGCGTCCTTCTGCCATGGGTGAACGAATGCCATCTCCATTGTTGCTTTTTTAATACGCATCTTTTCCCTTGCTAACCAGGCTACACTATTTGTGTGTGTGTGTGTGTGCGAGAGAGAGAGGAACAAAGCTCTTGTGTATGGCATGAGTGGGCTTTGCTATAGGAGTTGGTGTTACATAGTGAACTGGAAATGTGTGGTGATGGCTGGGTGTATGTTGTGTGTGTACACACACTGATACCCATGTATGAGTTTGGTATGTTTGTGCATCCAGTTTGTGTTTTATGGATGATGAACTCAGACAAGTATTGCTCCACTTCTTTCTCATAAACATAATTGTACAGACACATGCTTTCACGTATGAACACCACATGGTCCATTTTCTTATGCAGGGAGGTTTTCCTGCATATAGTTAAGTACAATTGATATGAGACTTATCATCCTGCCTCTACTTGGCATTTATTCAGTCTACTATGGAAGTCTGTATTGCCAAATATATACCTTTGGGAGCTGAAGGTTACAAATAGTATAAGGTCCTATTCTGTGTGCCAAAGGACTGCACTCAGACTATATGCCTCTTGGAGCTATGCAGGAGGATTTGCTCTGGGAAAGAAAACTCTGAAGGTTCTTATCCAGGTATTTAGGCTCTTCAGTTTAAAATAGTTTGATAGAAACGGTAGGTGAAACTACTCAGGCAATATCAAAAGAGAAATAAGAAAGCTTAAGTGAGGGTGACTTAACCATTGGGAAAAAACCTCACAAACCTGTTCAAGGCATGAATGGGTTTTTCCATTTGGTACATATCAGGAAAAAGATGCAGGTGATCAGCATCACTGTAAACATAACTTCATACAGCTTTGACTTGAATTATTCAAGAGGTCACAGTAGCTTGTCTCATGATTTGTGGCCTTCAGAATGTTTCACCTGTTGCTTTTCTTTTTGGGTAGTGGTCAGGACTGTGTGTTATCTCCCTCTTTCCTGGGCCTGTTTGCTTCAACTCCAGCACTTAGTATGGTCAGAAGATAGGAATACTGAGTGAGAGACAAGTCAGACCCCCTGTGCCCAGCTGGTGGTGCTGAGACAGATATAGCGCTGGTTGAGCGGGTGTGAATGTCAGCCTGGATGTGTGGGTGGGTGAGCAATGGCCAGCAGGTATGTAAACACATAAAAATGGCTTTTGATACAGCTGTGTGTGCACCTGGGGTTCTGATGTGTGCAAAGATGAGGCCGTGATTGCGTGTGCGGAGTCCTGCCCGCTGGAGTGCAGCCCTGCCCAGCGGCGCACACTCCTTGTGCTGTGTTCTGGAGGGGAACATGCAAATGTGTGTCTGTGCAAGTGTGTGTGTGTCTGTTCCACCTTCCCGACAGTCTGTGTGGCCTCTGCCTTGAACTGTCTGAACTGCCATGTTGATCTCGTGTTGTCTTTCAGAATCACTATCAGTGACCCCTGAGGACTGGCAGCCACGGTACGTTTTGCACTCTCCCTGCAATGCATGAGTCATTGTGTCCCCATCCTCCATCACTTTGCTCTGCAGCTCACCTCTGCTGCCTAGTTCTTGTGTTAGTAGTGGAGTCCCTTGTCCAATGAACCACTTCTGCCAGGATCTCATAAAGGAAGGAGTCTTGAACAGAAAAACTGGCTGATCAGAGACAGAGCAGCTGCTTGAGCTGCAGGAGCGGGGAAAGCCTCAGTACCTGACCTAAGGTTACTGGAGGACCCTTTCTCTGCTTCCAGTAGAGGAGGTGGGATGGGGGAAATGAGCTCTGGCATCAAGGTCTAAACAGTCTTTCATTTGGCTTATTATCCATACTGACTGGGAGATCAGCTGCATGGACTCTGATTTGGTTTGTCAGCTCTGCTAGGATCAAGGTAGAGACTTGGGGAGCTGTTAGTTCAGACTCCTTATATTCCAATGTCTGGCTGGAGAAGTGTCCCATCCTCACTGTGTCCCAGTGCTCATGGAAGGCAGGAGGAGTTTGGGTTGTTAGTAGCAGGACTTCCATGTCTGAGTGCAGGGTAACTCTGACATTGAATGTTCCCTGTTTATCCTTGTGTCCCATCATCAGGGTTAGAAGCAAACTCCCTTTGCTTGTTCTCCACTTGACCCTTTTACCTTCTAGGTGACTCTTATGCCTCTGTTCAAACTGCCCTCTCTCCTCTGCCTTCTGCCCTGTTTGAGGAAGGGTTTAGTGATCCCTATATCCCCCTAAACACTGACCTGAGCTCCTGCCTGTTTCCCTTTCCTATCTGTCCCTGCATTTTGTATTGTTGTACATGCTCAGTGGTGTAGCAGGTGCTGGGGAGGACTCATGTGAACAGTGCTGGCCCAGCAACTCTTCCTTGTCCTGTAATGCTGAGAGTGGGGGTGTAAAGAGAGAGATCTACCAAATTCCCCAAATTCTTTTTTCTGGGGACCTCCAGCCCTTGTTGACATATGGGTAGAGAGGGCAGAACAGAGCAGGTGTGGGGTTTTGGGGCCATTCTCCCTCTCTCTGTAGATATTGTGCATTGAAACAAAGGGTCTGACTGAGAGCTCCTTTAGATTCCCTTGCTGCTGGTTGTGGCAGAGAGAACTTGAGGGGGAGTGTGTGCTAAAGTCCTTTCTTAATAGGATCAGCAGAAGCTCAAACCCCTGTTCCAGGGCTGGGGGTTCACAGGGAGCCCCATCTCGCACCAGATGGTCTGTTACCCCTGCATGTAGCTGCAGGGAGAGGTGCCACATCCCGTCAAACCAATGCGGTGATTGTGCAGTGATTGACATCTTTGAGGATGTCATCCCTCAGCCCTCCTCCCTGACACCCTGCAGAGCTGTTGGAGCCATCAGCGGTTTCCTCCAACACTCTGCCCGCTGCGGACGTCCCTGACAGCCCTAGGAATGTGCATCTTGGTGACCAAGCTCAGGAAACAGGCTTGCTGTTGTCTGTACCTCTTTCTGGGACTCGCTGTTACGGGACATTTTAACCTGGCATAAAGAGCACCAAGGAAATAAAAATTAAAAACCAAAACACCACCAAAAAAGACAGATAACCCAAAAAATCCCACCTAAAACCTTTTGCAGCCCAAGGGAATAAATGTAATGTTTTACCACCTCTGTTAGGTCATTATCAGCAGAACTGTTACCCCACAGCTTTCAAGATGTGACTAGCTCAGTGTTGTCTGCGTGTGGATCAAAAGGCTCCAAAGCCATGAGTCACTGCAACTGGTTTCCTTGGCTCCCGCCAGGACTCGGGTCTTACTGCCCAAGTACTGGACACAACTTTGTTCCTTGTCCTGACAGAGGGAAGTGTCTTCTCAGTGATGTGAAAGGGCTCAACTTGCAAGGCAGAGAGACAGACTGAAGCAGCATCTTGGGGGTAAATGTTGCCTGAGAGACTTCTGTGTCCCCTTCTGTGCTGGGAAATAGTTGTCAGCCACTTCTGCAGGTGCCTCCAGAAACCCTGAGCAGAGACAACACCTGTAACTTTAAAAGTGACAGCCCCTACCCCTGAAATGTTCCTGAGTGTCAAGAGAAATAAGTGTCTGCATAAGTCACTCATAGTACATTACAAAAAAGAAACCCATCTACCTGAAGATGATTTGTGCTTTCAGCCCTGTTTATTCTGGCAGGGTCAAGTGGCATCTCTTGCCAGAACACATTACATTGTCTAGTGACTTCAACCATCCTTTTGTGTAAATCCAGTGAGGCTGTTAGGACAACCTGTCCGAACTCCTGAAATGCAAAAGGCTCCTCAACAAAATGCCTTCTAACACACATGACAGTGCAGCAGCATCTCACTAAAGGTTAAGGTGATATCTTATAAGGTTTTAATTGAAGTGCTATTACTGCTCCAATGACAGCAGGAGCCATGGAATAGTTGTTCTGGCTGTACTTACACCATGAGCACCCTTTAGAGATAATGCACAGATCCCACATGTCATGAAGCTCAGGATCACAGATTCTTCATCTGTAGCATCTCATTGCAAGTGTTGCTTCTGGGAGATGGTGGTATTTCAGCATCCAAGGTGGTGTAATTTCCCGGTTAGCTCAATCCCATCATTATTTGCTGTACAGGAGCAGCAACTTGACTGGTGTGCTGACAGTGGGGTCTTGTAGTTCCCATTGACATTTTCAGTCAAGGAAGTAACACTTGGGAAATGTTCTCACATCTGAAGCTTTTTTATGTGTCATTTCCCAAGGCAAGAAGCAAGTGGTTGTAATTGTTATGAGATCTGGGGCTTAATAGATATGAAGCAATAGATTCTGTGGAGGCCCAGCAACCAGGACTGTAGAGTTAACGTGGCTCCTTTGCTGAGATGAGGGAGCTTGCCCTGATTTATGGGAGTATCTCTGCTCTGGTACCAGCATGATTATAGACCTGCAGTCAGCACGAAACAGGACTTCTCTATTCGGAAGACTGTACTGGTGCAAGTATTGTCCTCTACCCTTCCTCCCCTCTGCGTTAGGGTAGGGCCTTTGTTTCTGGCAGTCAGTTGATTCTCTGTAATCTAAATTAAAGCTTGTCTATGCAGAATTGCTCAGGCATTAGTTCTGTGACACCTGATTCCATATGATCAATGCAAATGCTTCCTCTCTAGTTGGTCTGCATGCTGTTGGGTTTGCTCTTTGCATTTCAGGCAGCTTGGACTGCACTCTGGCTTGGTACGGAACAATGTAGTTATCATAACGATACACAGTGATGATGCTGTTTAGGTTGCAGACACTGCAGGGAGCGTGCTTTGAAAGGAAAACATAGATCGGAATCACTGAATTAAAGAACATTTTATTTGTGGACATCTTAGAGCCTGTAGCCTGAGTCTGAAGTGATCTTACAAGTAAGGAGTTGAGACAGCAGTGGTGCTGTCTTGTCTTCTCTGGGGTTTTGTTTTTCCCCAGTCAGGAATGATCATCCTGAAACACTTAATCCATGCAGAGGACAAACACTTAAGTTGCTGCCCACTTACCTGGACAAAGTCTCAGGGAAGGAGCTTTAAACAGAATGGAGCAGCAATGGCCAAAGTTGACTTTATTGGAATAGAAACTGCATTTGTTGAGCACCAGAACTGGAGAACTGAAAGCAGCAAGCTTGCCCCTGACAGCAGAGGTCAGAATTGTGTGTTGGACTGAGGAACCCCAGGCCTGCGGTGGCCTCGAGGGCAGGAGAAGGTGGTGCTCCCCAAACCCCCGCCAGCAGCGCGTCCCAGGGCCCATCCATGCTGTGTGACTGTCATGTGCTTCAACCAGGAGCTCACTGTGTCCATGCTTCTCAACTCTCGCTCCAGAGCCAGTGTGCTTGCTGGCAATAAATCCCTGCGCTTCCAAATTTCAACGGGAGAGCAGAACCGGCCCTGCAGCGGGTCGCTGCGCTGCTGCCCCGCGCTGTGCAGAAAGGCCGGCGCCAGGCCGCGTCAGCCTGTAATTCTTTGCGGAGTTGTGCTCTGGTAGTTTGTGCCTCAAGTTTTTATTCTCTTGCTGGCTCAGGCGAGGTGGAGAAGCATGTGTGATTGTGACTGCGATTGCTGTGCTAACCACAGTGTGTGTTCTCTTGTTTTTGTTTTTCTGTTTGTTTTCTGCTTTTTCACAGCAGAAGGGGCCCCGCCTCACCTACTCGACCTACCATAATCCGACCGGCTGAACCGTCCCTCTTAGATTTATAACTCGAGGCTGTAGAACAGCTGGCGACGAGTGCCGTGCTGGCGGCGTCCCATCCCTCCCTCCCTCCCGCAGCCACAGTCACTGCTCATCCATCCCACGTCTCCCGCCACCCCTCCCTGCTGTGTCGTAAAGCACTAGCCTAGTGATCGAGCTCTTCGTCTTCACTCGTGCGTCCCGTATTGCTTTGTGAGCGTAGAGTAGCCTTCATTCAGTGGCACGGATCCCTGGAGTACACAGGCTCCTCGGAGAGACCAGCCGCAGGGACGTCCCTAAGTCCGAGTGGCGTCTGTCCGTCCAGTTATCCCACCTGGTCTAGCCTGGATAAGTGTCCTGCCTGCGTCTGTTAGCTGTAGCACCTAGGACTGATCTGTAGCTATTTTCTTTTCTCATAGTTAAGACGACAAAAGCGTGACTTAGAAGAAAAATACTCTCAAAAACACCGTTAGGAACAGATTCAGTGTCCTGTGTATTAGTTTTGACTAAGGTGCAAAAAAATATCATGTTGGGAACAGTGCAATCAACCTTATATCAACGTGAGGCAGGGAGGTGGAGAAGGGGGGAACCCGATGGATCGGCACAGAGTGAAGTCTGAGGTAGCGCACACTCCGTGCAGGGGGCGCACGGACCTCCCGAAAGAGCTGGGGACACATTGGGGACACGTTGGGGACACACTGGCTCCTGCCAGCCCTTGTCCTGCATCCTCAGCTTTCGGCTGACTTACCTGAACCCAGCAGGGAGTGGGGAATAGAGATGCTGCTCCCCCCTTGCAAATGGACAACCAAATGTTTTCAGGGAGTTTGCTGCGTGATGTTTTTGTTGAACAAAATCTTTCTGCTTTGAATAAGCACATCTTTCCGTGTTTTTTGGGTACTGTGGTGACTTCTTCCGTAGCCTTTTCTTCTTGCATGTGAATGGTACGTGTTTGGGGAAACTTGTAACCGTTGTTGATCGCATATCATCTTCTTAAGGTTTGGGTTTTACTTTTCATGCTACATGTATTAAAAGAAAAAGACTTGAGAATTAAAAATATATCAACCCTATGCATCTCAGATGTCATGTCTCTACCAGAGCTAAATGAGCCACCTGTGTTGCGGGCTTTCAACCGGCCCTCATTCACATTTAAGTTATTTCAGTGCTATTGCTCTTAATTTTGGTCGCAGATCCTCTATTGTTCTGATGCAAGTGTAATTTTTCCTTTCTGTATTTTAACAATTCTTTTACCGCTTCTCCCCCTTTTCTTTCCCTTTCCCCTTTTCCTTTTTCCTCTGTTTTTCTTGTCTTTAAACTCCAGCCGGCCGGGTAAGGCCAGTCCCTCCCGCCCCGAGAGCCCAAAACCACCATTTGACATGTAGGCTGCTCCCTCTGAGACTCTTTGCCTGCCTCTTAGCTGTTCTGTCCCGGAATGGTCTCACTCGAATGTCACACATGGCTTGTTTTGTTTGTACTTTGTGACACACACGTATCGGATGTGACTGTAGTGAAACTGTTTGGTTGTTTTTTCTTTCTTCCCGGCTGCTTAAATGAGTATATTGTAGTAATGAGAAACATATCGTTACTGTTATAAATATCTATAAATATATATATATATAAGATGAAAAAAAAATCTATATGTCCAGGTGTTTAAAGCCATTTGTGCTTCCATGTGGATTTTAGGAAATACTTAAGTAGGGAAAAAATATATATATACATATATATACACACACACATCCAAAAAATTAACCAAATCCTGATGCTGAGTTCTTGAGCTGGTTGTTAAATTCTCTGCGGTGTGCAGTTGGGTTGTTGTATTACCCCGGCCCTGTGGGTGAACTGTCTCAGTGCTGGTAGTAGCTGTGATGCAGTTTGTGATCTACCTGTCACTCTTGTTTATTGGATGAAATAAACTATCATTTCTGTATAATGAAGGCCTCCATGGCTAGAATAAAACCATCTCTTTCTCTTGCTCTTTCTCTGGGTGATTTTCAAGCTGTGTTTAATTTATAACCTAATCTTTTCATCCTGTAGGGCTTAAAAAGCTGTTCATGCAAGCAGGTGCTGTCCCTGGTAGGGAAGGTGGAGCAGATGTGCATGGGCAGCTGCAGCAGAACCAAACAGCTTGTGGGATGTGCAAGTTTAACTCCCTCCATTGCAAGGAAAATGCACGGAGGCACTTCAGTGACAACACAGCGAAGGTGGGAGTTTTGCACACAGAATTGCTTGGTTCTTAACAGGTATTTTTGCCCAGGTGTTGGTGGAACACACGAGCAGTGGCTGAATTGTGGTTTCTCTGTCAAGCAGTGGCTGAAGCGCAGTCTAACACGTGGCCAGCTCCTACTTGGAAGTTGCTTTTAGGCTGAAGTGGGATTTCTGCCCCAATATAAACGGGGTAAACCTGTTCCTACTGTTTCTGTGCCAAAACAGTGTGGTGGGTTATGGACCATGGTCACTCCTCACAGTGACAACCACATTTATTTGTAATTCCTGAATTTCACGCTGTTGTCCCAATGATTGCAACTGATTCCTTCAGCCCCTGTGCAGGGAGAGACCAGGAGCACCGGGCTTCCTGACTTAAATCACTGTGATATTGGTGCCTGATTTAGCCCTGAGCGATGTGCCTGTGGTACTTGTGGAATCTTTAATAGGCTGAAAATCACCAGGATCTGATTCATGGTAGATACTGGTGAGGGCTGAGTGAATGGAGCAGATCTCTGGTGCTTCCTTCCCGCGTGTATTCTGGTGATCTCTGTCTTGCCTGTTTCTATGGGTTGTAACTTGTGCAACTGAGGTAACAACCATCGCTTGCCCTACCCTGTCCTGTTTTTTTTCTCCTTGCTTGGAACTGTTCCTTCTGTCCCTGGTGTTAGATATTCTTTAACAACCCTATATATATTTTTTCAAGTAGGTTTTAGAGCATTATTTACAGAACTGGAAACCTCTAATCTGCTCCAGTTTGAAGCGATTGTGTGTCAGCTGAACAGCAGCTCCAGTAAAGGTGGGGTTAGGGAAACACTGGGTAAAAACTGATCTGATCCTGGACTCTAGATGTGAAACACCAGCCAAGAGAAATGTCTCAGGCTTGCCAGCAGCCTCTCTACAAGCAAACATTCCTGAAAGCAAAGCGATGCCAGGGCAGATGTTTTTATTAAATAATTTGTCTGTCACTTTTCTGGCCAAATTTCAAGGTGCTCTGTGCAGAAGAAATACATCTAGTCAGTGTCTATCTGAATGAGTTTATTCAGAAAGAAAATCTGTAACAGTATTAAGTCACCTCTGCAACAGATCACAGACCTTCACTGGTCTTGTCTCCTTCACAGTACTAGAGCAGAACATCCAATAAATATTGTCCATTTATAATAATGCTCTGTATTAAATCATAGCCCTGCCACACTTAATTATGATACAGGTTTATGGTGTAAACCCTGGAAAAGGCTTAGTCTGTCTTCAAGGAATATACAGCATTTTACACTGATACACTATGTACACAAGCCCTGCGTCACTTGTGTTGTGCCAGTACCAGACAAGACGAATGCCATTCAGATGAATGGAGTTCAAAAACCAGCTTCCATCTTCCCTGGTGGGTTCCAGGAGAGCAGGGCTTGTTCTGTGAATGCTTTTTTCAGTTGTATATGGAAACATCAAGATGAACCGTATAAAACAAAACCAAAACACACACTTCATCTGCTTCGGTACAGAAGAAATGAGTAGTTTCTCTCCTTGTTGTTGACAACCCCCAAACTTGATGTTGTGTTCCTGCCTCTGGTTGCACAGCTGTGATGGTCAGATCCCTTAAACCTCCCTTGTGGTTCTCCTGAAAGCTCCATTGCTGACACCAACCACTGTAAGAACAGGCACTTCTTGCCTGAAATGCAAGTTTTGGCGCAGGATTTCCACATGCAGGTCACTGCACCACCTGTACACCCAAGGGATTTGCTACTTCACGGAAATTTAAGTGATGGAGAACTAGAACCCCCGGAGTCCAGAAATTCAAAACAAAGCATGTTTATTAAGTGGTTTCCTTTTACTTATTTCTCCCATTTTTTTAAAATAAATAAAACCTTCAGACACATACAAGTGAAACACATCCTTCAAAGTGCAGTTACAGTTCCATCCCACTCCCAAGAATCACATAAAGCTTTGTCAAGTAACCAAAAAGCCTCCAAAGGCCACCCTCAGTCCCTTCCCCAGCAACAAGAATAAACGGGGCTGTAGTGCTGCCCAGCTCAGCTGTTCACAACCAACAAGGCTGGTTTTGGATAAGGTAGCAAGAGTCAGGCTGCAGAACAAAGTGGGAAGTTTAAAGATACGTAGTATGAAATAAACCAAACCTGTTTAGAGTCCAAAGAGTCCGTTACCAGAATAAGTTAGTTACTTTGGGAGCCCTGGAAGGGAGCAGGCTGATGAGAGTCATAGCGATGGATCAGAACCACTGCTGGCAGCAAATCTGGGACAAGGGATTAAAGTCATTTTGCACAAAGTCATGAAATCACCTGGCCCAGGTGAAGTGCCAGCAGCAGCTGCCTCCCCGGGTTAGTTCGAGTCTGCCTGCACTCCAAGCACACCAAGTACCAGAAGAAAGAAGAGAAAGGGAGGATGAGGTCTGATGCTCAAATTCCATCTGTGCAATCCGTCTTTCCTCATGTCTTTAAAAATCTGTTATGACCAAGGGCACTGAGCAGAGGTATGGGCACGTACGAGTCAGTTAAGTCTTTTCAGGCTTATAGAAAATTGCTGTAAATAAGACTTAGTGCCCCTTAAACTACCATGATTTTGACCTCATCGTTCTCATCAGCACGGTAGAAGAAGGGAATGCAGGGGTTTTCCAGCAGGGGGCCCAGCCTCTCCTGAGGGTTCTGCATTTCTCTGAGAAGCTGCATTATTTGCTTTTCTGTGGGGTCCACTTGGCTTGGCTGAGCAGCTTTACCGTCAATAGGGGAGAAACCGGATTGGTGAAGAACAGCAGCCTCTTGTTCTGCTTCATTGGATAAACTCACTTCTCGTAACCCTGCAAGGAACAGAGACAAGGCAGGCAGGTGACTCTTCCCATCCCCGCACAACAGCAAGACCTCCGATTCCTCTGTTGTACAGAACTTGTCCTGGCTGCGCTTACCTTCTCCATCTGTAGCATTCAGTTCAATGCGCCTCTCCACCGCAAGGACACTTTCATTCTGGGTTGCCAACAGTTCTGGGTTTTGAGCAGCTGCTACGTACTTGCTGTACCATTCATTTCTTTCCCTGACCAGACGCATCACTAAATCCTGTAGTTCCAGTAGTTTCACCTGCACCAAAGTAAAGGAAAGCCTATGAGCCACGCACACAAACAGAACATGACAGTTTGCAGTCACAAAATTAGCAAATTCAAAGTAAAGCTAGCAGAAGAACAACACATGAAGGTTTGGGCTGTGCCAGTGCGCCCCTGGCCTGCCCTGCTTGGAGTACTAGAGAAAAGATTCCTTGCCTTCATCTCTTCCTTGTCCTGAGCCAGTCTGCTGATATACTCCTCCTTCTCCTGGTGCCGCTGTTTGAGGATAGCCCTTTGACTCTGGTACAATGCAATATATTCCCCTGGAATACAAGAGAAGCATCAGGAGTGTTAGCAAGATTGGGCTACACGCCTTACGGTGAGCACAGAACTATGTGGCATGAGGATCCAGCAAATGCAACCCTGGCCTGGAGATGTGGCTAGTTAGGTAGCAGTAGGAGACCTGAACTGCTTGGTAGCTGGAGGGCTCCAGCGCCAAAAGCTGTAGGAGACCTTCTGTTCCCCAAAGAATAATGCACTGAGCAAGCTTTAGCTTGTGCTGGTGTCGCCTGAACGTACCAATGGTGTCCGTCTCCCCAGACAGCTGTATGCAGCGATGTTCTAACTCTTCCAACCGTTCCTTCAGATCAGCCTTCTCACGCATCAGCTCTGTGAAACGGGACTGAACGCAAAAATTGGTATCAATCATCTGAACTGCTCATGTACAGAGACCACCTGTGTTAAACACATCACCCTCCACTGACACTGCTCTGAGCCCGGGGAACAAATCTTGCTGCCTTCACAACTTGTCTCCAATTCACTGCTAACAAGGAACAGAGGAGCAACCTAGAGAAGGTGTAAAAAGTCTTATCTGCATTTTGGGAAGCAGAAGGGCAGATAAACTGCTTTTTAACCTTCTCGTTGCTGGGACAGCGCAGCTCTGGTCATGCTCACCTCCAAGACTGCAGACCACCTGCTTCGTCCCAGCAGGGTCAGGATATTCAGTCTGTTTTTCAGCTATTTCTTTAGAAAAACACCCCAGCTCAGTGTCAGACCCTTATACTCAGAGTCTGTGACAGGGGTGGGCGGGGAGTTACTGCTGCAAGATTTACTGTGCCCAGGCACGCAGTGATAAGCTTTTTAGGAAGTACTTACTATTATGGAACATCTGCTACTTATTCCCCTACAATCTGTCTGTTAGTCTGACACTAGGTAAAGTCAGGCAGAGCAGCGGGACTGAAAGGAGAGGAGATTCTTTGCTTACCTGTAGTTTCTCCATGGCAGTTTTCAAAGCCTCATGAACCTCCACTGGAACAGTATCCACAGTGGAACCTGGAAGGGACATGTGTCATTTACAGTTGCTCCTTGGGCACGATGCACTCACAGAACCTGTAGCTCTGTTTCAGGGAGACCAGTGCAGCTGGCCAAGGCGTGACCCCAAAGTCACACTGTCCCCAAACTGCACCAAAGTTTTACCTTCACCCAGCATGACATGATGTTGCTGCTCCTGCCTAAGAGCTGCTATTTGCTCCAGGAGGTTTCTGCACTGCAGCTTCTGAGCAGCCAGCTGCTGCCTCATGTCTTCTCGCTCCTTCTCCACTTGGGACATGGCGGATGTCAAGAACGCGACCTAGGAAGAATTCCAGAGTGTGCACATGAGTGCTGCTCCTGAGTGAAGCATGGTCAGTGGTGCATCTTGGGACAAAGTAACCGTTTACCCCATTTTCTATATGTTTGTTTAGAACTAAAACCAAAGGCTTCTCTGCCCATTAAGACTCACCATTTCTTCATGGCTTTCAAACTTCTCTGGGATCACAAATGAAGATTTTTGGATTTCTTCAGTCATTGTTTCACTTTCAACTCCGTCTCCTGTAAAAGGAGGAAGGTGAACAAAGAGGTAATACCCCAGAGAGCCCAGCTCCGTCTCCTCCCTGGAGCTCAGCTGCAGCTGCTCACCATCCAGTCGGTGCAAAATCCTGCCGTCCAGGTCTGCTGCCAACTGACTGATCTGGGCCTGCAGCTCCTTGTTCTCCTTAGCTACAGCTTCCAGACTTTCCTGCGAGAGAGCAGCAGCAGAGCACTGAAACCAGCACATGACAGACTGCAAACAATCACTACATCTTCAGGCACTAGCACCACGCACACAAAAAAAAACCCAGTGCTTCTGCTCCAGACAAGCATCATTCACCTGTGTTGCACAGGATGTAATCACAAAATCATAGAACAGCCCAGCTTGGGGCTGTTAAAGATCATCTGGTCCAACCTTTCACTTAATTAATACTTCAAGTAGTTAAGCACTTTTCCTCCCTTCTTTCCACTTGTCTCTTTTTACTGTTACCTTGGTCTGCTGCAGCTCTTTCAGGTGCATTTCCACTGTCACCTTCCCCTGGACCTCCTCATGCTGTAGCCGATCCATGAGCTGTGTCTGCAGCAAGAACTGCTTGTGCAGCTCCTCCTTCTCGGCAGCCAGCTGCTGGTACGCCAGCACGTACTGCTGGAGGTGCCCGTAGTACTGGTCCCGCTGCTCCTGCAGACCCCGAGCCTCCTGTGTTTTCAGTTCCAGCTGACACAACAAGATCGAACCATCACATCAAACCATTTCTGCCAGAAAAGCTGATCTGTGTGACACGATCCAAACTGTCAACTTTGCCCGAAAGCCACCAACTAGGCAGGCAGCCACCATCTGTCCCCACATGCTGGTCCCCCACATCAGACAGCAGACGATGGGGGAAGGCTCCCAGCTCGATCGTTACAATACCAATTTCCATCCTTCCCTCTAAGCTTGGAAAGTCGCCAGCAGTTTGCATCAACTGCTGTGTACCTGCCATGCCACCCCACCGGCTGTTCTTACCGTCTCTTTGAGCTCCCCCAGGTTCTCTTGCAGCTGCCCAAGCTTCTTGGCCAGCTCCTTCTTTACATGTTGCTCCGACTGTAGGGCACTTGTAACCTCCATGTTTTCATTTGTCTGCAAGACAAGTACCACTGTATAAGGAAATTGGCCCAACCAACGTTAATGTATACTCTCAATAAACCATGTTCATTCCCAATACATCAGGGTGCCATCCCTTGTTTTGGCCTGGGGTGTGACTAAAGGCCATAAATTGACCGTTCAGGACAGTAAATAACTTATAAAAACATTCAGAAGATGGGAGAAGAGCAAGGGAAGAGCCAAGGGAATCAGTGCTGGGACAGTGCCAAGAAGAGGCTGGCATGTCACACAGCCTGTCAGCTCCAAAGCAGATGGGGGGCATGAATAACCCAAACATTCAAAAACAAGCAAATGAGTTCAGAAAGGACTAAAGAAAAATCTGCAGCTAGACCATGTGTCAGTTTGCCAGGGCCCCAAACGGAAAGCTGTTACACTGGAAGAACAAGCAAGAGTAAGGACTCGGGTCCAGGACGGATAACAAGGACAGCAGCAGGAGAGAAGACTGCTGAGAACTTCTTCCTCACGGGCAAATACAGCGATCAGAAAACAGGTATCTTCAAGGGTAAGAGGGCAGGAAAAATACTTGGGGAAAGAAACAGGGAATGAGGGGGGAAAAGAAACTGGACAAAGATATTGGTTCATCTGCCAGAGCACCTGAGGGAGTAAGGAATTAACAGGGAACCTCCTGGCGTGGCAATACGAATCACAGATGATGGAGCACCCGTGGCCTCAGAGGACAAGAGACATGCTTCTGCCAGTTTTTTATGTCTCTGCTACAAAAGGATTGCACCAAGAAGTGGGAAAAGAAGCTCGAAAGAGACATACCAGTTTGACAAACCCATTCTGCAGCTCAGCCAGCTGCTCCTTCAGCTCCCGATTTTGGCTCAGTGCCCTACTGATGGTGACCTTGTCACTCTGCATGTCCTCCAGGATCCGCTGTCTGTCCAAGGACTCCTCGTTGTAGCGCTGCACAGCCTTCTCGAGCTCCAGCAGCCGCTCCTCCTGCTCCCGGTTGAGGTGGCTCAGCTGCTCGTTGTCCCGGACCTGGGCCTGGTACTGCCCGTGCAATTGGTCCTTCTCTTGCTGCAGCCGCTGGATCTCTTCCTGCAGACTCAGCTCAGTTTCTGTGGGCCCTGCTGGTGGGGAAGGCTCGATATCCATGGGCTTAACTGCTGGGGAAGCGCAATCAAAAGCAGCTCAGTCAAAGGGCTAAATCACTGTGTAATACACAACACTATCACATACACAAACCACACCCCAACCTATAGGGCTCTGTGACCCAGAAGGTATCACCAGCTACAGTATCCAGCCTCACTGCGGGGTGTCGAGAGGAACGAAGGAGCAGAAGTACCCAAAACCAAGCACAGTGTCCTGCCATGTGCTGCTGACTCCCTCCCAGCCCTAGCGAGAGCACCCCACCTTCCCAAAGTCCGGGGCTGGAGAGCCTGACAGTGCAGTCAGGTGGGTGCTAAAGACACAACCAGTCTGCTGCTCAATTAGCTGCAGCAGCTCATTTGCTGTTTGTTAGGACAACAGGTTTCTTAGGGTCACCAAGCTCTCAGCTGCCTTCACGGCTTCAGAGCATCCAACCTACTTGCACCTCGTGTGCAGAAGTAACCAGCTGGTGCTCTGCAGCGCAAAGCCCCACTTTGGAAGCCCTACCTGATTTGCTCAGCAGCTCTGTAACATTGGCTTCCAGCTCCCGAATTTGGGCCATATGCTGCTCCTTCTCCTGTGCCATGGTGTGGACCTGCAAGGCCACACAAGTGAAAGTTACATAGTTACAGTGAGTTAACTCCTGCCTGTGTTTGTCAAAAGCAGGTGTGATACTGCCCCTGATGTTACCTGCTCAGACAGCAGCTGTACCCGCTGCTGCCAAATGCTCTGCTCCTCCTTCAGTTTCTCTACATACCGATCTCTCTCTGCCTGGAGCTGGTGAAGTGACTCCGAGAGCTGTTCAAAACACAATAAAACACAACATCATATTGGCCAAATAAATTTGGCTGTGACTGCTTAAGGGACAAAGGTTGAAGAAACCAGTGTTAATGCAAAGCTCAGGCTGCGTTCTTCTGCCACACAAGTCTCATTACAGAAGATTTGGGCCGTATCTCACACAACCTCTTACCTGAGCAATGTGGGTTTCCAGACTCGCCTTCTCCTCCAGTGCCATTTGCATCTGCTGGTTTGCATCCAGACTCCCTGCCTGGCTTGAGAACTGCCAACAAAAAGTCAAAAAGTTATGGCAAAATGCTAATACTCAATTTCTAAGTAGCCTTTCTCCTGATAGTAACCTGCCACATAGTCCATGTTGTAACTTTCTACAGTTTAAAGTGCTCAAACTCATGCTGAAGATGAATGAAACAAAAAAAGCTTAGATTTTAGTCCTATAAAACCTGCTGATCTGGGCAGCTCCCCCCTAACAATTCTATATTTACTTTTTTTTTTTTTTTTTTTAATTAAGAAAATGCACTTTAATCAAATCGTTTGACTCAGAAACTTTGTGCATTTTCAGAGTCTGTATTGTACAGCCAGATCAGATGGTATAAAAACTTGTGACCTTAAAGACTGTCAAACATGTCAGGAATGTAAAGCCAAAGTCTGGAACATGTCAGTGGACTAAGTAGCAAGGCTGGTTCAGTGAGACACAGTGCTCTGGGCTCTATTTAAAGGGTAACTTAAGCCACTGCCAGGAGGGAAGGGGGAAGAAAAAAACTAAAAAAGCGCAGTTTTTTCCCCTCACAGGTTCACCTGAACGCCAGACTTGCTCTCTGAACTAACAGCTGCCTTCACACGTTCCCTTTCTAACTGGCTGATTCTCTTGATTTTCCCCTGCTGACCTTCCAGTTGCCATTGTCCAATTCATCACCTTCTGCTGGGGTGAGTACAAACACCACCCCTGCTCAACTGGTTTCTCAATGAGACTGCACAAGAACCAAGTAACCAAAATGCTGAACAAACAGGAAGAGTCACCGTATTTTCATACTTTGTGTGTTCAGCCACCCTCTCACCTTCTATAACATGTTTCAGCAGACCAGTGTCACAATGTCTTTAAATGTACTGCTCCAACTCCTTAAAATACAGACTTTCTGTTCCTAGAGGCCTCACTGAAAGCCTTTTACTAAGAGGATGTCTTGATGGGATTTTGCGCCTTCCTTTAAGAGCAAGAGTTACGTTTTGCCCCCACTGTCAGAAGCGAAGTCTTAGATGGATCAGTGTGATCTGCCCTCTCATCCCAGCAGTATTATGGTTACCTGCTGAATCATCAGTTCTGCCATTTCCAGTTTCTTATGCAAATCCTCCATATCCAACTTCATAGCCGAATTCTGGGAAACTAGGGAATGGACCTTCTCTGACAGCTCCGAGTTCTGCTGCTTTATTTCCTCGCTACTTTTGCTAAAACAAGCAAACAAAAAATTCAAGTGGCATCACTATACGTACTATGGGTCTGCTGATGCCCACGTCATAAATTTACAATGTAGTGCATCATAGCAGCTAGAATCACAGAAACATCACATCTAGTGACTTTTGTTTTAATTCAATATCCAACCTCCCAAGTCACCACCTGTGGTCTGTGTCCCTTGTTATGTTTTGTGGCTCTGCTGAGCACTGTTACTCTGCAGTAATACGCAGAATGGACTTACGTTCGTTTGTACAGTTCCAGTTTCAGGTTGTCTCGCTCCTTCACTAACTCTTTATTATGCTGGGGAGAAAGGAAATTATTGATTAATCTACAGACTTCAGCCAAACAAGTAAGATGTTCAAAAAATACTTCATTTCACCTCTAGCAGATCAACTAAAGTGGAAAAGGCCATAACTTCGGCAAAATCCTCAGGACAGGTTTGCTTAGAACCTCCTGAATTTGCCAGGAATAAGTCTGCTCAGTCTTTTCAAATGTGATGCTACTAACTGAACGTGAGGTTATTTCTGCAAACTTCTGGATGAATATCAAGACTGAAGTGTCTGTTTGATGGAGAACTGCCTGGGACAAGGTCTCACTGAGGCTTCTGTCATGTGGAGCTGGCAAGACTAATGATGGAGGTGCCAGATCTGAAGGCAGCAACTGGACCATATAATTAGTGGTCACAGAAACCTGAATGAAGTTTGCCTTGATCATGGAGAATACAGGGCTTTACAAGGTTAATTAACAATTAACGAGGTTAATTTCTGCCTCTTCTCTAAGCAGGGACTGCAGACGTTGTAGTAGTGTAGTGACAGGCAAATAGCCAAAAGCAGAGCTGCTGGTTAAGCATAAACAGAGGTGACTCTTACCTTCTCTGACTGCTTTTGCTGCATAGAGATGGAGGACAAAGTACGTTCTAGCTCCGACACCCTCTGGCGAGATGAATGCAGACGAGCAGCAAGGCTTTCAGCTTCTCCTGAACAAGTCAGAGCAGAATCAGTTGACGCCAGACCACAAATTACTTTTTGGAACTGGCTGAACAGAACTTTCGACTTCGTCAACAAGCTCTTAAGGCAGCACAGAGCTTTCTAAGTGAGACCTGGTTCCACTCCTGGCTCTACAGGTGAATCACCAGCAGCTCTGAGCAGTAAAGCTCTCTGTAACTACTGTCCTCACTTTTAGAGGGAGATGATGAAACTTCCTTTGCAGAAGAACAGACAATGTGTTGTCTGGTTGGTTTTTTTTCCTAATCGAGTCAATTGCTCAAACTTAATTCAGAACAAAAGGCTCAAGTAAAACCTACCTAAGCATGACAGCTGTGTGGGAGGGAGGGCAGAGAAAAGGGAACAAAGTTTTAAAAGCATCAGAAGCAAGTCAGAAAGGAACTGTCTGGGGTAGACACCAGGCCCAAATGGGGCTGACAAGGCTTTAGTGATGCACAAAGAACCTCAACGGCCATGGGATCATCATGCTCCCATTTGGGGGCAGCGATGATGACAGAAGCAGTGACAGTGCCAAGTGTTGCTCAGCAGGGAGTCGGTGAGTGTTGTGAGCTGGCTGCCAGCAACCGTCACACCCGTGACTTCAAACCCACAGTTTAACCAGCAGCTTGAGCCGGAGCGCTCACAGTCCATTACCTGATTTCTGCCGCGCGGCTTGTTGAGTATGTCCAAGGGCTGTCTGCAACTCCGACTTCTCAGAGACTAGAATTCCAATAGTCTGAATATGAACCTTTGGGAAAGGAAAATCAGCTCAGCACAAAACTTCTTTGCTTGTAAATGCAACATCACTGATGCCACAAAGAGGATAATGCAGTAAAGGGAAAGAGCTCTTGCAGTTCAGTGCAGTCTGGCTGACTGACTCTCCCAGTCTTCTGAAGGAATGGACTCATGTGGCTTCCAGAATGAAGACTGTGAGTGGTCAGTAATCCAGAGAACAGCAGAAGCCAGGTGGCATTACTGTAACACAGCCTCTGCCTTACCTGTAGCTGTTCCCTCAGTGCTGCTTGCTCTTTAGAAAATTTCTGTTCAAACTCCTTCTTTTCCTGTATAAACAAATGACGCCTATTCAGCACAAAAATGTTAATAGTTAACCCTTGTTGGCTTACATCAGACTAAAAAAACAGTGATTCATTGGTAGTGCTTCCAGCATCTAAATGATACTGGTATTTTTAAAGACATACTTCAGTCTTCCATTATTTGATCTACGTCATTATTTACCCATCGTAGAATGGCAATGACAGCACAGCGCAAGCACTGCGAGCAGAAACGTGGCAGCATTTGGAATGCAAACTACTGGTAAGGACTTCAACTGCAACGCCCAGCCTGTACTGCACTCCTCCAATACTCGAGCATTTAAATATTAACTTTTGCCAAAATAAGAACGACACCCACCAGCCCTAACTCATGAAATCAAAATATTAATATTATGCTAAAAATGAAACTGAATGTAACATAAAACAAGGTCACACAGGTATGTGCCACAGTCCACTACGCTTTGTACTCGTCAGAGAAAAAGAAACCCATTTCTGTATCTATCCAAAACCAGGACACACTTTACCTTCTCCAGCTGATTCACTACTTCTTGGTTCTGCTGTTTCTACGGAAGGAAATTGATGTGCCAGTGTTAAGAGAAAATACTCTCATACTGCTGAAACACATTTCACTTTAATGAAGTAGGATACATGGCCAATTAATGCAAACAGAATTTCCATTATCCTTTCTGTAGAAGACTAGGAAGTTCATCTTTGCTATTAAAAATAATAGATTTGGGACTCCCTTCACTAATATGCCAGATGTGGTTTTATTACCACAGTTCTTCCCAAATATCACTTCTGCAACCCTCCCATGTTTGTATCTGAGCATCCACCATCTTCAGTTAAACCTGCATCCCACATCTATGTAATTATTCAAAGTAATCTTGCTGTGTTAGGATAGTCACCAAAAATGCTTTTTAAAACAAAACAAAACATAGTCTTGTGCTTTAACTGAGACCTTAGACATTTATCCTACTTTAAGTCTGGCCTTTAAGTCATGCAGAGCTGCACTTCTGTTGGCAGGCTTCTGCAAAAGGTGGTATGAGAAAGAGCTGAAGCCAAATGCCAATTTCAGCCTATGGATGAAGTATCTGGAGATTTGTTGACCGTACATAGTGCGTCTTTAGGCAGGAGGTGAAGGAGCCAGCAGCAGCAGGGGTCTGCCCAGGCTGTCGCACAAACTGTGCTGCTGTGGTTGCCATTTGCTCTTGTTGTCCCCCTGGCACTTCTCTCACAGATACCTCATAAGTAACTACATAATTGGTACTCTTCCCCCTTCCCAAAGCATGGACGTTGGCCAACTGTTTCTTTACTACTACTTCATGGCATTTTGAAACATGACTACACATGGAAGGGAGATGAGTTTGAGGTTTTGATTCGAGCAATGCCAGCGCACAACATAACCAGGAAAGCAAAGGCAAACAAGGAGAATCGGGGGAGGGGGGTAATGCACTATGCCAGATACCTCTGCAGCCCAGCTAAAGACAAAAAAGAAACAGAATGGAACAAAAATAACTCAAAACCAAAAATAAAACGGCAAGAGGGGTCATGGGGTACACTGGGAAATGCTGAACTTTGGGAAAAGTGTAGTTTTAGAGAGGAACAAAATGGGAAAAAGTATTTAACACAAGAAAGGCTCTTTTGGGATTGAAACAAGTCCACTTAGCTGCGTTTCTTGCAGTGTTAAAGCTGAAGGCTGAAAAGCAGCAGCAGGAATCCATGCAGGCCACAGGACAAAGCAGTTCATTCATCGAGCCAAGAGAAACTGAGGAGATGATCAGAAACCAGCCCCAGGCTCTCTCTTAGACCTATTGCTACCACTCTGCTGATATATTTAGAACAGCATCAGCACCTGCAGAAGCAGGATTTCACACTGCTGCCAGCATCAGAATGCTGCATTTCAAGGATTCAGACCAGGACCAGAAATAGCTGTTTCATCAGGATGCTGATCATCCACGGGAAGCATGATGAGATCAATAGATCGCACTTAAATGGAAACAGCAAAATTCTGTTTCATGTTCCTCAGAGGAGCAAATACATGCACAAGTGGCCTTAGACTTTGATCCTCCTAAGATTTTCCATACAGCCCATTTTGTTCCTTACGAAGTGCTGTGGAAGCAGCTTCACTGTGGCACTGAGAGAACCCATAACCTTGCAGACACCCAGAGAGCATGGAGGAGCAATAAATACGTCAAACTGGTTGGTTGGATTGTTTCTTACCAATTCCTCTATCTTTGTAACGAGCTGTTTGTTAGTTAAATTGCTGGAATCCAGGGCTACTGCCAGCTCCTGGTAACGTGTCTGATGGGCACATGCAGATAGGAGAAAAAGGAAGGAGCAGAAGAGGAAGAGGGGGGGAAAAAAGCAATAATTAAAAAGGACAGAAAAATAAATCATTATCACAGTTTGATATAATCAGATTTTCCAAACAAAACGAAATCTACAGTTTCAACAAAAGTAGCTGGGATGTCAACATATTTTATCAATTTCTGCTGAGGCTTCATTGTGACATAGAAGTGAATCAGAAATAAGAACTGCAGTTGCATGGAAGCCAAATTATCCCCAGTCCCCAAACTGGAAACACTTCTGATACATGACTCCTGCTCTTGACCTCAACAGAAGACAACACTAGACAGCAATGTACGTGAACTGTGCATTCAGTTAGGTCCCATTAACACTGCCATAAGCACAGAGTCCCAATACATGATCAACAGTAGCAAATGGGAAGAAACAAACAAACAAACAACTTACTTCCATTTCCTTAATATTTGTGGAAGAAACAGCACTTTCCCCATTCACATACGATGTAGACTAGAAGTAAACCAGTCAAGTCAGTCATTTTATTCCCCAAGGCAACAAATCGCTATTTTAAGTATAAACTTCTTATAGCACCTTCCCCTACAAAGTACCACAGACAAGCACAAACCCCACACTTTTCTAGCTATAGACAGATGCAGACTCCCCCTGTGACGAGCTGATGTGAATCATGCAGATTGACTTCAGATTCTTTTCCACTAAATCAGGAATACATCAGTCCATGAATACACGCTGTTCATTCATCCCACTCTGGTTTTCTTCCTACTGCTGAAACTTTACATTCCTAAACCAGGAGTTTTTGCTTCTCGACACTTAAATATCTTATTGTTTAGTAGAATGCCTGCAGACACCTGAGATTGAAGAGTGTTTTCTTGAGCTGACTGCTTAAAGCTCCACATCAAACATCAAGAGAATTAATAAGACAAATGGATCAAAATGAGGCCGTACCTGAGAAACCAGGCCATTGAGTTGTTCAGACAACTGGCGGAGACTTTCTGTTGATGAGAAAGACCTGAGAACAAAGACCTTGCAATGAAAATTTCTCCCAGAGAAGCACCCAAATCAGAATAATTTGTTGGACACTTTGGGATCGTGTTGCAAAGCTGTTTGATAAACGAACACTCTCACCTGGTTTCATCCAAAGCATTTTTATGATCATCCTCATCTTCACGAGCCTGTGGATTGAAACACAAAAATTTATGAGCCTATAAAAGAAGAGGGGAGTCACATTTGTGAGTTTGTCACTAAGATCTGATCACATGTGGGCTCAGGTTCCACAGCACCTGTAACTACTGCTTTCCAAAGAAAGATGAACTTAAAACCCACTCACTCCTGGCTTACACATAATTTCTGGATGGTGTGAGCTCAGCTTTCTTGGAATGGAGGAACTTCAGTGTTACAAGCTTTATATGTGCTGCTACTATTTATCAGTATAATCGACACCTTTGCTTTGCTGGGAAGAACTTCAGCTGAATACTTAAGTAGTTAAAGGAAATCCAGACTGATCTGACTGGAGACCTTCTGTATTATTAAGAACACTTTCTGCTAATGAAATAATAGACAAGGGGAAGGAAAATAGCAGGGACATGTGCACGCTAGTCCTCTCTGAGCTCCCACAGATAGATGATGACTGGATGGAGAGTAGAGAATGTAGTATTTTAAACAGCAGAAAATCTGAACTAGTCACATCGTATTTATGAAGATTGTCTTTCTCAGAAAAAATGTGGTATCACAAACGAATATTCAATGGTTCAACGACAAAATCCATGATGATTCACAAACCTGTGTCAGCTGCATGCTGCCAGGAGCAGGCAGAACAGAACCACAACTAGGGAGGGTGTTGCTGTTAGAGAGCACAGGGACATCGGTAGCAAGCTGTTCAGCGTTACGAGGGGCAACATCACTGTCAAAGTACGCCTGTCACAAAACACATCACAGGAATTACAGCCTTCATGCAGAACGAATGAAAACACACATGAACGCATCACCTTGTGATCGGCCCGTGAAAACTAGACTGATGTGAACAATTAATCATTTAGAAATATGGGGAACCTGCATCTCCTCAGATCAAGCAGGTGGCTGCACCAGCCCGTGAACAGACACTGGCCCAGACTTGTGCCCTCTGAGAGCCAGCCTGAGTGTGTCCCGTCATCAAAATCGCTTCTTTAACATGAGGCAATAATATCACCCAACTCTCCGTTCACACACAAGATTTACTGCAAAGGATTCACCAAAAAGCAAGCGAGGGCAAAGCCAGACGGTAGCCACAAAGCTTCGAAAAGCGCTGCCTTCAAAGTATGTCTGGGGAAAACACAGAGAAGTGTATGCAGATGAGATGGAAAAGAACAGGTAGTGACTACTTGAAAACTGGGTTAGTCAAACTAATGCTCTGTCTAAAATGCGGTGACTGAGTTTGTGGCATGCCATGGACCACAAGTTTAGAAACAGCACACTGATGACCAGGCCAGCTCGGGGTGCTGGGAGCAGGTGCCCCTGGCCCTGCTGCAGCCACGAATCCCGTGGCAACAGGAATCTAAATAGAAAAGAGAAGGGCCGAAAAACTATTTCTGGACAGCGATGCAAGTTCTCATCCAACCTTCGTGGGAGGATGAATAGCATCTGGTGACACCTCTACCATGCCACAGTGAACTGGACAACTGCGTCTAACTCATACAGCCCCAGAGAGCCATAAAGGCGCGGGGCAGTGTTCTAGTTGTTTATGTCAATTTATTTTATTTCATCATCCAGCTCCGGTTAAGTCATCATGTAAAAACACCACAAAGCAAATTAGATAATCTTTCAATATTCAACCCCACCAATACCCTGCAGCTCTCTGCTATTCCATCTGCAAAGAGTTCCCTTTCACTTCAGTCCCTCCTTTCCTGGCACTTCACAGCAGACAAGAAACCTCCCTCTTGGCATTCCCTGTTTACCTGCTCAGCACTCCAGCTATGACTCAAGCAGCACAAATACAGTAACAGTGAGAACAGATTTAATGAAAGCAATAAGCTGGAAGACTGCAGAGGCAAACAAATAGAATTTTCTCAATTTCTTTTTAGCAGGACAGATACTTGTGCTCTCAAGAAGCAATGTATGTCAGGTGCTTATAGGAAGGTCAGGAATTCTCATACTTTCTTCAGCTACAGGCAACTTCACCTTTATTGGTTCAGACATTCATCAATACAGAACATCAGATGAATGGAAGGAATATTACTCCCAATACATATCAAAAATGTTTCCTTATTTTTTTTGATCAGGACATTCTTTTTGCTTAATGCTTCGAGATACAACAACCAGTAACGTGCCTTAACCACAAAGCTCCTTCCTTCTTCCTCTACAATAAGCAGTTTTGAAATTTATTTTTTTTTTAATAAAACAAAGTATTTGAGGAGCTGAATTTGTTGGAAACAGAGTTAAGAGCAAGACATTTAATCTAGAAATTACACACTGTGAGATTCTAATGATTTAGAATAAAAAGTCAGTAATTCTGCTCAGCTTAGCGTATAGTAGAATCCATTTGCTTTCACACAAAGGCTCCTATTTTGTTGGGTTTTCTGTGTTTCGCAGCCAAGAAAGCTGAAGTGGGTGAGATGGGAGGGGTCCGCCTCTCATCAAGACACCAATGGCAGCACTAGCTCAGATGCCAACAAGCAGCTTTTCTGCCCTATTAGCGTCAAGTGAGTTTCTGAACAGCATTTTCCTGACTCGGGATTTTTACAAGACTGCAACTGGAAAGAGAAATCTTTCTTTCATTACGTATTGCAATTAAAGATTAGTTTTCAAATTATTCCTAAAAGCCCAGACACAATAAACCGCAAATTCCATAATACCCAATGGGATCAAAATGTATCTCTCCATGCTTTGGAGAAATGAAAAAAAAAGGGAAGAAAAGAATGAATAGAAGTAATAAACTCTCAATTTTCAGGTGAAACAAGTCTCATTCTCAGAGATATAACATACATGGAGCTTACGGGTTTTAACTGAAAATAGTCCCCACGACAAGGGTGAAACTTCAACCATAATCCACGCTTTCTGCTGCGAGGCGGGCGCGTCCAGCACCCTCAAAGCTGCCATTATGGGTTCATGGCACTTAAGTTCTACTGATACACAACCTACACCTACAAGGTCCATTTGGAGGAACTTCCTGCTGTTCACTGTGTGTTGGACAGAACAGCTGCTGCGTTATCACCCAAAAAAAGGTGAAAAGGGGTATAAAGGCAATTTGGAGTG
Source organism: Columba livia (assembly GCF_036013475.1). Taxonomy (NCBI): domain Eukaryota; kingdom Metazoa; phylum Chordata; class Aves; order Columbiformes; family Columbidae; genus Columba; species Columba livia. The sequence continues at coordinate 5,864,644 of NC_088620.1, forward strand.
AGCTCCATTCCATCTTGCAGGTTTCGCTGCATTATGTGGTACCTCTGGTGATTACTATAGTTATATTTATTGCTGGGCATGCATGGATATGCAGTAAATATAATAATAAGTTACTTCATGACAACAAAATTAAAACAGTTGTAGGGAAATAAGCTACACAAGTTATGCAAGTGAAAAGCAAAGCTCTGGTACAAGAAAACTGGAAGAAAATTCTGAGCTACAAAATTTTACTTCCCTGAGTTTTTACCACAATTTGAGCCTTATTTATGTAAATTTGACTGTCTGAAAATCCTTTTTTAAAGGCAGTTTGTTTACCTTTGCTCCTGAAAACATTTCTATTACTTACTGGCATGCTTCCTGCCCTTTCCTCTTCAAAGGGTTGAGAACATGAAGACACTAAAGCCTGTAAATTCTTGACCTGAAGTATGTGACTTCCTGCCTGAACATATTTAAGCTCATGGTACTTGCCCAACTGTACATCACCTGTGCAAGTCTCATCGCCTGTCATAAAACGGGCTGGCTGGAATAACTAGACAGTACCCAGGGCAGCTGCTTGGCCAGAGATGAGCAGAAACGTGCCCTTCAGAAAGCAAGCTCTAGGAAATACAGCAATGACACGCAGAACAGGAGAAATACAGACTAAAAAACCACTATCTCTTCCTAACGCAGCTTTCCTCAGTGGTTCAGTTAGTTTATTGTCTCACTCCGAATTCCCGGTTTTCCTCAAAGCTCAGCTGCCTCAAGAAGTTTTTAACAAGGTTCGCTTTTTCACGCGTAGGCTTTGACACAAACCAGAGGGAAACAAGCACTTGCAAGCAATGGAAACGCATGGTAACAAATAGCTCTGTGTTAATAAAAACAGCAACAAAAACTCAAGCAACTGACAGTGGATATGTCAGGACAAGGCTCCATCCGAAAATGCAGTCAGTGTAAACAGAACCCGAAGCATGCAGCAGGGAGAGTGAGTCACTGCGAGGGACGCGAGCACTGCCTCACCTTCCTCTTGTCCAATGGGGGTATGGCTACCCCATTGGAGCGGTTAAGGTCTGACACCAGCACCTTCAGAATGTTCTGAATCTAAAGGAGGTGAAAGAAAAGGGGAAAGAGAAACAGCTCAGAAAAGGACAGAGAGAAAACGTCAATTAAAGGCAGGCAAAGAAACCAGCATCCTCCAGCTCGTTAGGAGCACGCAGCTCAAAACAACAGCTCTGGACACACCCAGGGTTGTGCGACAGCGTCGTACGATCAGACGCCGCTTCGGCATGTACCCAGACTCAAGATGCACCTTGAGAGGTGGTTGGTAACTACTGTAGCGCACTTCATACACCAGCAACACGGGCATCTACACCATTTGTATATTACACCAGCACAACCATTTTCCAGCTCCAGTCATGTTGTTCAGAAAACCAAAGAACAAGGAGGTGGTAAACAATGTGGGAGGAAGAATGAGACACTCACGTTCTCTGGAGACTGCCGGTCATCACTGGTGGGGGTGTCAGGTCTACCTCCTTCTTTAGTTTTGCGTTTTTTCTTAGTTTCTGCAGTTGCTCCAAGGTTATTCTTCTGCTGATATTCCTTCAGCTGTGAAAATAAAGAACAATCTATAGTCCAAACAGAATATGACTTCTATGAATATAATGTCAAAAAGAAAACCAAACTCCAGTGGGTAGAAAGACAGGTCAAGTCTAAGGACAAGAGAAACACCTTTCAATGAGTTTGTCCCTCTGGGGAAAAGAAAAAAACAGCAAAACAAGTTCAGAGAAGTATAAAGTAAGAACTATGTGATGGGTTTATGATGAGGCTCAGAGTTGTAAATATTCAACTTTTGTATACAGCTAATGATGTTCTTGAGAAACGATTTGATACTCCAAACTGCAACTAAAAGGACATTAGAAGAAATATTCTGGATTTTTTTTTAAGGTTATAACTAAAAGCAGTAAGGAAAAAATAATGAAGAGCAATTAATCCTGAAGGCGAAGTAAAAAAGCAGTGCCTGATGGTAAGATCTTCCATGCTGTGAAAGGTTTTAAGAAGGAAAATGACAATCTCTGCAGACAGATAACACGTTAATACAGACATTGTAATGACTGTGAACTAAGGGGATAAGCGACCTACAACTGATTTTCAAATCATATCCATTTCGCCAAGGAAAAGCTGGTCTGATAAGCTGTAACTTGAATCCTACTAAGTCTTCCGGCATTTTTGTGCGTGTTATCAAACACCTAAGCCCCAAACAGAGTGAGTGCCAGGCAGTTATGTAAATTATCCGCTTCCGCCAGCCCCCCGCCAAAACAGCCCCGTCCCCCACTGCTGCGCCAGCGCCCGGGCAGCAGGACACGCTGCGGGGCCAGGCTGGGCAACGAAATAATTAACAAGAGGGATCCCATTTTTCCGAGGATTTCAAAATGGAAGCCCGAAGTGCTCCAGGACACTTTCCCATTCCCATGACTTTGACACGGAGGCGCATCCCGCCGGGACGGACGGGGCCGAGCCGCCCCCACGACAAAAAAAAATACATAAAAAAAAGGGAAAAAGCGGGGGAGGTGGGAAAACAAACGAACCAGGCGGACCGCAGAGCACCGCAGCAGCCCAGGCCCGGCCTCTCCCCCCGGGGCCGGGAGCGGCCGCCAGCCCGGAGGGCCGGACGGCAGCGCCGGACACCCGGAGGCTCCCGGCGGCGCCCACCCAGAGCCAGCGGGGCGGCGGCGACGGGCCTGGCCCGCGCCCCTCGGGAGAGGCTCGGCTCGGCCCGGCGGCTCCGGTCCGCACGGGGCCCGCGAAACCCGCCCTCCGCCTGCCCGGCCCGGCCCGGCCCGGCCCCGCCAGCCCCTCACCTTCTTCTTGGCCGCCGCCAGCCTGCTCTGCCTGCTGCCGTCCGCCATGTCCGCCCCGCGCCCGGGCCACGTCAGCCGCGGCGGGGAGCGGCGGAGGCGGCCGCCAGGCTCCGCCCCGGCCCGGCCTGCGCTGCCGCCGGGGCAGCCCGGCCCCTGGTGAGCCCCGCGGCCGCTCGGGTCACCGGAGCTTCGCTGTGGCCCACGCGAGAAGATGCGACGCCCTGCGCTGCTGTGCGCACCGTGCGCTGCTCCGGCCGTGGGTCACCTGCGCTGCCCTGCGCGCCTCTGTGACGTCCTGCGCGGTTCGGCCGCCGTGACGCGCTGCGCTGCTCCTGCTGTGTGACACCCTGTGTGCTGTGCTCCTGTGTGACACCTTGTGTGCTGTGCTCCTGTGTGACACCTTGTGTGCTGCGCTGCTGTGTGACACCTTGTGTGCTGCGCTCCTGTGTGACACCTTGTGTGCTGTGCTCCTGTGTGACACCTCGTGTGCTGCGCTGCTGTGTGACACCTTGTGTGCTGCGCTCCTGTGTGACACCTTGTGTGCTGTGCTCCTGTGTGACACCTTGTGTGCTGTGCTCCTGTGTGACACCTTGTGTGCTGTGCTCCTGTGTGACACCTCGTGTGCTGTGCTCCTGTGTGACACCTCGTGTGCTGTGCTGCTGTGTGACACCTTGTGTGCTGCTGTGTGACACCTTGTGTGCTGCGCTGCTGTGTGACACCTTGTGTGCTGCTGTGTGACACCTCGTGTGCTGTGCTCCTGTGTGACACCTTGTGTGCTGTGCTCCTGTGTGACACCTTGTGTGCTGTGCTCCTGTGTGACACCTCGTGTGCTGTGCTCCTGTGTGACACCTCGTGTGCTGTGCTGCTGTGTGACACCTTGTGTGCTGCTGTGTGACACCTTGTGTGCTGTGCTCCTGTGTGACACGCTGTGTCGCTCTGTGCTCCAGTGGGACACCTTGTGCTGCTCCACCTGTGACACCCTGTCCCGCTCCTCCTGTTTGACACCCTGTGCTGCTCCTTGCGTGTGACACCCTGCGCTGCTCCTCCTGTGTGACACCCTGCACTGCTCCACGTGTGACACTGCGCTGCCCTGTGCTCCTGTGTGTCACCCTGCGCTGTTCCTGTGTGACACCCTGCGCTTCTCCATGTTCCTGTATTGACTCAGTTGCCCAGAGTAAACACGGGGCAGGAACCAGCCCAGGGTGCTGGGCAGGCTTCCCTCGTCCTTTGTAGGGCACGTCCTATAGCTCCACATAGCTTTCTATTTTATGTGCGGCACTTTGATGCCTGAGCTGTGCCTTTGAAGTCACACTTAGCGCGGGCGGTTGGGTTTTGCTGGTGTGTGATCCCATTCCCAAGTCCTTTGACCTTCCAAGTGTGGCCATCGCAGAGTTTGGCTCGTGCGGTCAGCTCAAGGAATTGGATACAGCCGCTGCCGGCGCCTGGCACTGCCCGGGGACACGTTTACCTGGGCCAGCCGGGCCGGGAGGGCTGCGGGAAGGAGGCTCCTGTGCCGCTCCAAGCAGCTGCACTGGGTTTGTGTGGGAAGATGCTGGAACAGGGCCCGGGGCCTTCGAAGGTTACAGAGCTGCACTGGAGCGCTTCCTCCGGCCCGGCAGGACGCGCGGGGCAGCCGGCGGCTCAGGCAGTGGCAGCTTTTCCCTACAAAAATAATGGTGTGAAAGACCCTGCGTGCCCTGAGCTCTGCCTGAGACCCCGTCCCAGCCGCAGCCCCAGGGGTGAGGTGGCTCTGAGGACTTTTCTGGGAGGCGTCATCGCCTCGGCTGCGGTAATTGGGATAATCGCGCACCAATGTCACCTTTAGCCTCTCAGGGGGAAGTTGGTTCTCTAGCGGTGTCGGGTCCTGTCAGGGGGAACTACAACTCCCAGCGTGCCCCGCGGCGAGGGCGCGACTACAACTCCCAGCGTGCCCCGCGAGGTGCGACTACAACTCCCAGTGTGCCTCGCGCCACTGCCGGTTGCCGGCGGGAGCGGCAGCCCTGGCCGAGGGGGTCCCGCCGAGCGCGGGCCGCAGCCCGCCCCGCCAGCCGCCCCCACCGCCGCGGCCTCTGCCGAGGAGGTAGGAGCGGTTCCCCGCTGCCCCCCCATCCCTCGTAGCGCCTCGGGCCGTGCCCCCGCTGAGGCGGGCCGGTTTTGCCCGGCCCGGCCCCGCCGCGGGGTGTCCGGCCTGTGACGCGACGCCCTCTGCTTTGCCAGGGCCTCCGGTGGCGGCCGGCGGAGCGGAGCTGCCGGCTTCAAGTCCCCGGTGAGTCCCTCAGCCGGACTGTGGGGAGGTGGGCCCTGCCCGGTGGCTCCGCCAGAGCGGGGCGGCGGGGCTGGCGGCGGGCGGTGCTCCCCGGGAGCCGCTCGCACGTTGGCGGTGCCTCAGCCCGGCCCAGCGGGGAGTGTTTGTCCCGGAGGGTGAAGTTGCTCGTTGCCGGGTCACTGCCGGCCCCGCGGTTTAGCACAGAGTCCTTCTGGGTGCTTCTCTTCAGTGCCAAATGGTGATTTTGTTTGTTTTCACTTTACGCTGTAAATCAGCAAGGTATTGCAGGGTATGATATGGAGCAGGCTGACAGCACATAAACTGATAAATATTTTACCCGAGCTCTTGCTGCTTTGTGCCCAGGAGATTTTTTTTTTCCTTCTTTCCCCCCCCTTTTTTTTTTACACCACTGACCCATAGAGTGTTTTCTGACCAGTGCCCCCCAGCACTGTAGCATCTTATCCAGGGCCAAGTTAGTGTTAAATGTGTTCTGTGCTCTGCAGGTCCCATCTCCAAGGTCCTGCCAACCTAATGGAGCCAATGAAGAAGCCCTGCGGTGTGAAATTGAAGAACTGAAACAGAAAGACCTTGCTCTAGACCAGGAAATCACACAATTATTGTCCGAGTATGTCCTTGACAAGCTCAGTGTTTGCTCTGATGCCTCAGTTATTTTTGTTTTTAAAATAAAATATGATCAAGGAATTAGAGCTGAAAGGTGGCCTCTTATAATGCCATTTTTCTTATGGTGCCGTACAGTGTTGATTACAGTGTTGTTTGGAGTTATGGAACCAGTTAAAAACAAGAGGAAATTATTTCTGGTTTATTTGGTAAAGCAAAACCAGTTTTACTAGTTGCTTGGATAAGGAGGTTTTACCTTTACCTGGAATGTTGCTGAGGTAGTTCCATGTAAATTGGCAACGAATTGTTTTAGCAATTACGATACTACAACATGTCATACTACTAGAAGAGCTTGTTCATGTGAGAATTAAAATTGAGATAATGACTTGTATGACCTGCCAGATTTAGTCCCAGATAAATCTGTTTCCTTTTTTATTCCGTCTTGATCAAGCGTTCACTTGGTTTGTGTCTGAGGTGAGTGGGTTAAACTTGTATGTTCGAGGAGCAGAAGCGTTTCCCAGGCAAGAACGCTCTGACATGACGGGTGCCCTGTACAGGGTAGTGCAACTGGTTGATTGTGGTTTCTTATGACACACTGTGGCAGCTGCTTATTAACAACTGTTTTGAGATAAAATTGCTGCTTGATTTTTAAAGAGAAGGGATCTCTATTCGTTGCGAAGCAGTGATAACTTCTAAGCAAGTGTGTAGTGCATAGAATGGAAATGGTAGAACAACAAAGACTGTACCAAAAGCTTTTATGTTTTATCCTCAAGGATAAACAGACCTTCTTAATTTTTCCCCCAGCTACAGATTAGAGATACACATACATTGAATTCACCATAGCCTTTTCCTCTTTCTACTTGATTCTGATAATTCAAGTGGATTGTTTTTGGTCTTTTTTTTTTTTTTAATAAGTCTTGATGTGGAAAAAACAAACTACTCAAAATGAGGATCTGCTAATTTGTAGGTTTCATGTTTATGACTTGCAGCAACTGTACTTGCTGCCTTCAGATTCTGCTTTAGATGTGCCAGGTGTGGGTGTCTCAACTCTTGCTGTGCTCGGTCGGTGGTGGCAGCACTCGCTGTGCAGCAGCAGCACCGATCCCGCTGTGTCATTTTTTTGACCTTTCTGGTTTTATTTGTACAGAGGCTACAGCGTGGAGGAACTGGAGAAGCACATCTCTCTGCTCCATGAGTATAATGATATTAAAGATGCTGGACAGATGCTGTTAGGCAAGCTGGGTAAGGAACAGGAAAGCTGTTGAAGAATTTATCAGTCAATGTTTTCATATAGAAAGAGAGAGAGAAGCTCCTACACTATGAAGGCAGAGCTGGTTTTAAAGATTCTTCAATTCTAGGCTTATATAACCCAATCACAAATGCTTCTGTCATTATTTTCTTGGGATATTTTTAGAACTGAATGTGTGAAATAATTGTCATTGACTGGTACTTTAGTCTGTGTTATGGATCACCAGAATTTGATAAGTCTTATTAATTTTTGTCAGTTTTGTCCTTCATGTGCTAAAAAGAAGTGTTGAGACAAGTGGGGAGTGTAGCAGCAAAACCTGAGGTTGTTTTCATAGCTGTGGGAGGTTCTGTGAGATAGCTGGGGGCTACTGGGAGGAAAACGCAACTTTTCTGACTGATCTTTGTTTAATGGAAGCAATGGTATTGCTTTCTTTTCTAGCTGTTATCCGAGGGGTTACTACAAAGCAGCTCTACCCTGAATATGATCTGGAGCTCAGTGACTAGCAGTGAACCTGAGAACTGCCGCATCCTGCGAAGATGACTGTTACTGGACTATTGTATTTTGATGTCGTATCAGTTTAGAACTGATAGGGTGGCGTCAGAAGTATGTATGTAGAATTGCAACAGCATATGGGTTAACAGTCTTATTTCCAAGATGCTTTTGAACTTGAAAGTCGTTGAATCTATCAGCTGTTTCCTGCTTGTGGGAAAGGGATGTAAGACTTTCGATAATTTCGTCTGCTACCTGATCAACACTATTTTTAGTTTCTCTTTTGGAAAGGCTGTAATTCAGGTTGATGTTAAGACTCTTCTCATGAAGCCTTTGCTTCCCTTCAACATCCAGGGGCTATTTGGATACTGAATGGATAGAGGATGGGAGGGCATACAAATATGCAATGTAATTAATAGCTGCTTTGAAAGAAAAAACCCTCAGAAGTAGGGATGGAAGAAGGCTGAAGTCGTGGTCATTTGGGGGTTTTGTTCTGGTTTGTGATCAAATCTGGTTAAGTCTGGGTGGTTTACATTTTTGTACTTAACTGCTCTGGTATCTGGAGGTTTTGTATCATTTCTGTAGTAAATGGCAAAATGTGAAGTTGTGTTGAACTGTGTGGTCTGAATAAAGCAGCTATCACATTTCTCAGTAATTCATTTTAAGAGCCTATGAAACATTGCATGAACCTGGGAATAAATTCTTAAACTATATTCTGAGACTATATATGTATTATTTAAATGTTTTCCAATGACTCTTAATGGAGACAGTGTGGCAGCGCTACCCAGTAATGGGTAGGAGCAGAATTACATTTACTTTCTAAATGCAGAGTCACTGTGAAAGTGAGTGGTGTCCTGATCATAAAATGATGTTGAGAGCGTGAGTGTTACAATGTCGGGTGTCAGGACAGGGCGACTGCACAGACTAAATTTGGCTGTTTTGGGCAGTTCCAAGGGATAAAATGCTCTGCTGACTGTAGATCCATCATCCCTTTTTCACTCAAGCTCGATGTACTCCTGCCCTTTTCTACTTCTAACACCTTGCCAGTAAGTTCCTCCTGTCTCCATTCAGGCTCATGCTGCAGTCTGCTCATTATTTCCAAATTTGAATCAAATGAGTCTGTCTTCATAGTGCTTGGAGAGCAGAAAATGGTCACAAAGGCTGCTGCTGAGAATAGAGATTTGGTTTTGTGCTCTCCATTCTGGACCAGGCACAGCAATATCACTAATAAGTATCTTGTTTTGCCATAAAAGTCCTGAGGAGAGGTCTAAAGCAGGGGAACAGACAAAGTATCTGTATTCTGTGATTCATTTAAGCATTTGCCTCCACTAATGTGCAGCTGTGCTTCTTGGAGGGTATTTACTGCAGCCATATAAAAATGGACTCTCGTGGGTATGGTTACAGGTTTATTGTCCCCACCATAAACCCCTCCTGCCAAGTGTGGAAAACTGTGTTTTGGGGTAGTTTTAAGAGGAGGAAAAAAGTTGCAAGGCAGCTAGAACTGGGGGACACATTGCTGGTTTGGCTGGTATTTTCTCTGTGGAAGAACTGGTTGAGCCTGGAGTGTTCCAACCAAACTGTTAGTCTGGCAATGATCACACACGACTGCAAATGGTTTTTGCAATGAGAAATAAGTACAGAAATTCCTTCAGTTTGTGTTAGGTGTGAGTATTGCAGGACAAACAATACTCCGTTACCAAAGTCACTGAAGATTATTTAAGGATTGAGTAGTCTATGTTTTCTTCCCCTCTTTGTAGGAGCACTAGGAGCACCAGTGTTCTGTGTGGCTCCAGAGCTCGTGCTTCGCTTGGCACAAGACACTTTTCTGTGGAAGGTGCCCTGACTCCAGCCTCTTCTCCACAGAGGATGAACACACAGAGCCACCCAGCTGAGGTAAGAACAAAGTGCCCTTGGGGAGTCCCTGCGGCTCTGCAGCCGAGTTCCAAGCCAAGAAACAGCCTCTTCTCTGTTAGGTCATTTTCAGTTTTATTTCTTACGCATCAGTCCCTATTACAAAGCCTCTTTTCCTGGTCACACATGTCTACTCTGTATATAACCATTTCCTTGCATTGCTTTGTGTAAGCTGTGTTTTCTCCTGTACATCCCCCTTTTAGCCTGATTTTGAGCTCTTTTGTATCTGAGAGCAGGGCTAATGAAAAGAAAATATTCTAGTACAACAGAGGGAAAATAAAATCTATGCAGCTGATAAGCTAATGCTGCCAGTTGCAAGGAACAAACAAATCTGTGCAATCAAGGGAATACAGCTCCCTAAGATGCTGTATTTCCTGCCACTAAACAATTTGGGGATGGGTTTTTATATTCCTTAGCAACCTAATGTTCCCAAAGTCAACAGGAATTTTGGCACAGCCAACTCCCGTTAATGAACTGTTTGTGATGCTTTAAAAAAAATGATACAGCCTGTCACTGAAAAAAATGCCTCTCTGATTAAACTCATCTCAAGGCAAGGGTGGAAGTGAACTGCAATTAACCTCTTTCCTTCTGCTGTCCATCATGCTGTCAGCACGTAGCTGCGTTATTGTGCTACAGAAATTGCTTGTGGCCGTTCCCTCCGCTGCGTGCACTCAGCTGTCTGCAGTGTGGGCCATCTCCGCATCCGCCGTCTGAAGGAGACTTTTATCCTGATGACCTAGTGTTTTCTCCAACTCTGTTTTCACTTTAAGCTGACAGTCCCAAATTGCTTTCTGTATACTCTGCAGGTTCCACTGCGTCCTCAGGAGAGCGTCATCCAGTGTGAAAACACCATCGCGTGTTCTCCGCACTTGTGTGCACACAGCAGATGATTTCAGCTCCAGACCAATCTCGTGAACTATTTTTCGGAGGTACTGCTGCGTCTCATGCAAGCAATGGACTTCTAGAAGGAGACAGATTCTGTCAGAAGCAGTGAAGTGTTGACACAAATTCAGACCTTGTCTGTAAATCCAGACAGCCCTCACAGTTCTGCTGAAAGAACTGGTTGGGTAGAAGAGACTATTTAAGATACAGCACAGGTGGACTGCAATTTTCTGGAATGCTGCGGGTTGTCCGGGTCCCTCCCAAAGTGAATGTTTTAGAAAACAAACTCAGATACAGGAGAGTAATGTAGAAATTTAGGTATTTCAAAGTGGGTAAGAAAAGGTACCTCTTTAACAAGACAATTTGTGAGGAGACTGGTTGTAAAAAATCAAAGGACATTTAACCCCTGCTCCCCCCCACAAAACTGCATTACACTGAAACATTGGGATAAAGAACAATTTTGCCCCATAGGTATTCACTATGCAAATGTTCTTGCTTCAGTCCAAGATCTGGAACTGGCAGGGAAAACCCTGTGAGCCAGGTGCACAGCTGGCTTGATTTACCACAGCAGCTTCAGTACCGTGAGGGCTCCAGGTCTTGCCCTAACAAAAACTATTTCCACAGCACTAAAAAGCTCATCTAATGAGGAGATGCTTTTGCGACTTGAAACTACAAACTATGACCTTTTTGGCAGAGATTACCAGTTACGTGTTGATACAAAGTTCCCACCAACTCATTTTGCATTAAATCACTGAGAAGAAACTGAAGTTTTCTGACTTATTTGCTATAATAGATACTCAGACTTCCCCAGTAGTCTTTATACCAGTCCTACCTAGCTGGAATTCTGGTGGTGCAAACTGGAGGCATCGGATGCCTGTGATTATCGGAGGGCTCTTTTCCATGGGGCGAATCAACCCCTGGACAGCCAGCTCGTATGCCTCTTGTGTTTTCATATCAATGTTGGAATACCTGCAAAAAGGAAAAAAAGGAGCAGTGCAGACACTTAGTACTTCTCAATGGGATTCAAAATATCTCTGTGCTAATAAAGCAAAGCTGCGATTTCTATTTTTAAAACGGTGTATGTGTTGAGTTTTTGTGTACATTTTAACACTATATGTACTGTCAGTAGTGTAGCACAGTTTGGGAGGGAAGTACTTGGTCACATCTACAAGATATTTTTGTAGGCCCTAATGTGGCTAATAGGTCCTAAAATAACTGGAGATTTGAGGATACAAGGACATTTGACTGCAACCTCAGAGTCCAGAGCACTCAGAGTCACTTCTCTCTGTCCCTGGCCAGCATTCCAGCCTTTAAAGACTTTCATTATGGCAAACAAAATCATCTTGTTTGTTTTAAAGACCAGCAGTCAGATCAGGTCAGCTGCATTTCCCCGCTGGTACGTACATCAGCAGGGCCTTATGATTTGTTCCTTGGATGACCGCGAGAATCCGTTCCAGCTTCTCCCTTGTGATATGATCTGCAAGTATTTAGGCGAAAACAAAGTCTCAATTATCCATCCAGAAACAGCAAAGAGACGGCAGCATGAAATGTGCCATCAGGGTACCACTGTGACAGACAGACACATAAAAACAGGCTCCAGCAAAGTCACATCTCCGGGCTGTACCCTGGTAACGCACAGAGCGGCACAGCACTGGGCAACAATGGGAAGAATCAGTTTGCTTCATTGATTTAAAGATGTTGGCTCCAGTTTCTCTTACTGGGTGTTTGAAGAGTTTCATTTAATGAAGGCTTCCAATTGCTATCTCTAGGTATGATTTACGGAGAGATCTGGGGCCCACCCAATTCAGCAGCAACCCCTGTGATCAGGACTCGTACTGGCTGTGTAGATGGTGGGGTTGTACTTAGAACAGGTGGACTATAATGTCAAGACTGCACGTGGGCTGCATGTAAAAACAACAACTAGAAAGCACCTCAGGCGTTCCTTTCATCATTATGCAATTTACCTGGCTAAACACTTCACAGCTGGCCTGCAGTTGGTGTTCTATCTTTGTTTGTTTTTAAAACACATCAACTCAGTTTCTTACCAAATGTTGTCTTCTCTACAAGCTTCCCTGTGTCTGAGAAGTCATCAGTGGCTTTACCAAACAGCCCACCGACAGTGTAAACCTTGAAGAAGAGCAAAGAATGGAATTTATCAAAGAAATACTCCAAGCAATTGAGTACCAACGTTCTGCTGTGCAGCTGCTAGGACGTGCAGGCTATGATGACGGTGTTGCACAAAAACACAGCGGCATCCTCTTCTCATACAACCACGTGCAGGCACTCACATGAAGGATGAATTCTGTGTGCCAAAAAGCTCTTAAAAGCGTTGTTGGGTTTTAGACACAAAAGCAGAATCACTGCCATGAGGCCAGTCTGCGGCACTAGGGCAGGAATCAAGTGTGAGGTTGCGCTCAGATGTCCTGAGGCCCTTCCAAACCATCACCTACCCTGGTCAGGTGGCAGTTGTACAGGTCGGTGAACAGCTTGTTCCCGTGGCCTATGCCAAGCACTGAAACACAGAGAACAGGGAACCCGTTATTCAGCCACAAAGAAAGTTACTGACGTGCATTTATCACACACACACACACACACACACACTACTTTTCTTCCCCCCTGGACAGGGCTGTTTCTCCTTTAGAAGTCTCTTTTAGAAGCGCAATTAGACCCCCAAATAGTATACTACCTGTCATTAAAACTACAAAAAGGCTGTAACTAGGGCATTTGGATTTTCCCAGAACTTTCCACCTGGGTACTTCAGGACAATTGCTTAGCAATGCTGGTCACAGTGAAGCCAGTTCAAGTGGCAGAGCAGACACGGTGTCACGAGCAGGAGCTCGGTGCGTCACAGCAAAGCCCCGTGTGCGGGGGGAAGGGGTCACTCTCATCTCCTGGCACTGCCAGTGCGTTGTTGGATCGTTTCTTCGGTGTTTTAGTATTTGTACTCCCAGTACTCCCAGCCGGGTTGAGAGACCCGGCGGCGTTGCTGTGTAAGGGCTGAGTGTTCAGCGCCGCTTTCCCACGGGCAAACCCACCACCCCGCAGGCAGCGGGACGCGGTGCCGCTCGCGGACCAGACCCACCGAACACTCCCGAGGCTTTCACGTCCAGCCGGTGACCCGCTCCGATCTTCAGCCGCCTGAACCGCGGGCCTCGCACTGCAACGGACACACACAGCGTCGGGACCGCCCCGCAGCGCCCGCCGGGGCTCCGCCACCCGCTGCTCCCCCCGCCAAGGCCGAGACCCCGCGGCGGCCCTTACCGAGCGGGTGGTCGGCCAGCACTGGCACCCTCATGGCCACCAGCCCCGTGTCCCCGCTGTCACCCGGGGCCGGCAGGAACCGGACGTGTTGCCGCGGGGCGCGCACCGACGCCGCGTTCAGGTCTGCAAGAGAAGCGGAGGGTCAGGGGCAGCCCCCAGGGTACGGGGTGGGGGGTCCCGCCGCCGGTCTCCGCCGCGCTCACCGCGCAGCAGCTTCGTCTCCACCGCCTCCCGGACGCAGCCCCACGCCACCCCCGCCGGTTTGTACACGGCGAACAGCCCGCTCGGCACCGCCGCCATGCCGTCTGCCCGCTCCGCCCCGCTCCGCCCCGCCGGGCGCTTCCGGGGCAGCGGCGGTGGCGGCGGAGGGGGCGATGCTGCTGCTGCGGCGGGCGGTGGCGCGGGCCGGGGTCACGCTGCTGCGGGCGGGTCTCGGTTCTCCAGGCAAGTGCCAGTTCCCTGTCCCGGCCCCCGCGGGCACCTCAAGGGCGTCCGGGCAGTGCCCGCCCCGTTTTCCGTCCCCGCCGGGCCGGTTCCTCACCCGCTGCTCCCGCAGGCAGAACGTGTGTGAGCCACAGCGAGCCGCGGGCCCGGGATGGACACGGCGAGGAGGAGGAGGAGGAGGAGGAGGAGGAGGAGGAAGGGTGCTACCAGCTGTACCCCGGGCACATCCCCACCAGCCCGCTGCAGAAGGCGCTGCTGGCCGCCGGCTCGGCGGTTATGGCTCTGTATGACCCCTACAGACACGGTAAGCCGAGCTGAGAGGACACCCAGGATCCATATGAACATCCGGCAGATCCTGCCCAGTGTCTCCTGGGAGTTTCTCGGGGGACTTTGTTTGTTGTCTCCCATTGTTTGAGATATTCAGTAATGGGGCAAGTGCAGAGCTGAGACCTAGCCCAGGGCAGGAGGGAGTGAGGAACCCCAGACGCCCCACAGTGATCTCCTGCTGACCCCCTGCAATGCCATGTGGCTCCGTTTTATTCCTCTTTGGTCCCTTAGACCTCACACCTGCTCCTGCATCTCTTCCTGTGGGTGACACGAGGTCAGAGCAGCCCCAGGGTTGAAGATCTGTGGTTTATGGGGCTCCTTGCTTTGCCACAGGGTCTCTGCGTGGTCCTGGCCAAGGGGTTCATTGCCCCATTTCCTCACCTGCCAACACAGAGCTGGGTATTGTGAAAAGCACTCTTGGGTCACTGTCTGGTCTCTCTTTCAGACATGGTTGCAGTCCTCGGGGAGACCACAGGCTGCCTTGCCCTACCCAACCTGCGAGACAAGATGAAACACCACCCTGAAGGTTACCGCATCCTCCAGTGCGTCCCTCTGCATCGCTCCCTCCCTCACCGCGTGGTTCATGGTGGGGAGGGAGACACGAGGCCAAACACGTTCCTTGGGCCCCATGAAGGGAGAGCCCGCGGCTTCCTGTCTTAAAGCCAGCACAGGCGTTTTGTTAGCTCTAACCCTCTAGGTTTCTTATTATATTTGTAATGATCATAAGAGCCTATGGCAAATCTAAGGGCAAGAGTGCAGCAGCTGCTGGGCCCAGCCCTATTCCAAACGCTGCTGTCTGTCTGTTCCGCTTCGCTGCCTGAACTGGCAGGTGCCAACACAAGGAGATGCAGCAGCAGACAGGGGGGAGAAATCCATGGACAGGGTGCATGGAGCACTGCAGCGATGAAAACCCACCACATCCATAGATTTCTCCTCTGCACCTGCTGCCGCATCTCTTTGCATCGGTGTTTTCATCTCTGTTGGTCTGCCTTCTCCTTAGACACCTCCATATTTTCCTTCCAGATGCCTACAGCATGTCCCCAGCTCCTTTTCTCCAGGACCTTGTGCTGTGGGTTTCTCTGGCAGACTCATTGGCCTGTGTTTCACTTTCAGGGAACGGCCTCGCATCCGTCTCTCCACCTTGGACATGACCAGGCTGCGGGGGCTGCCGGACGGCACGCTGGGCCGAGAGTATGTCCGGTTCTTGGAGGACAATGTGAGTGTGGGGGTTTGTATGGTGAAGTGGCTGTAGTTGATCCCTGTGCCAGTAACATGGATGTGCTTTAGGGGGAGACTGGAGCCACAGAGGAACCTATGGGGAACACTCTGGGCATGAGAGGGAGCTGGGGAGACAGAATGAGATGCTGGGCATTAGACAGTGCTGGATTTGTCACCGGTGCTGCACAGTCCTTGGTTTTTGTCTATATAAATGACACTGACCCCCATCATTGGGGGCTGGGAGATGCGCTGATGGAGGGGACCACATGTTGCTGTGCATTAAAGAACATGACCAGAAGCCTGAGGTTTGGAAGGAGCTGATTTGGACCTCTTCGGATTTGCAGAAGGTTTCTCCAGACACCCGGATGCCACCCAAATTTGTTGATGATGAAGAGCTGGCGTACGTGATCCAGCGGTACCGAGAAGTCCATGACATGATGCACACCCTCCTCGGCATGCCAACCAACATGCTAGGTGAGCGGCAGCGGGCTCGGAGGGCTGCGCTGCCCAACCCCACCTCTCCCAGGAACAGAGACACCTGGGCCAAACTCCCTGATCCTCAGCCTGAGGTGGTGTGCTGGGAGGTTTGCATCATCGCTGGCTCTGTGGTGACCAAGAGCCTGTGGGGTGTCACCTTTTTCCTGGTGGGAGCTGCTGTGCCCAAGCCCTGGGTGCAGGCTGGGTGGGTGGGTGTTTGCTGCCTGACAGGGAGGGTGGCACCGGGGGAGGGTTGTTTTGCAAGCTCTGAGCGAAGGCAGAAGCAGGGGGTTCCTGGTTGCTCCTATTTGCTCACCCTTGTGTCCTTTGCCCTCGTTTTGAGTCTGACTCAGTCACAAGTCACAAGTCGAGCCTTGCTGGGGAGCCTGCGGGAACCGGCACATCAGGTCTCCTACACAGGCTTTGCCTGAGCCCTGGTGGCATTTCTGAAAGGTCTGTCCCGTGTCGAGCGGTGGGCAGAGCTGTGCAGGGGATCAGGCTTTGGCAGTTGCATTGCTAAAGATCTGTAGGGAGCTGACCTGACCGGGAGGTGTTTCCCAAGCTCGTGGGGCATTGACAGTGTGGTGCTGCTCCCTGGGGACCCCAGGCCATCCCTCTCGAGTGGGTGGTGCATGATGAGGCTCATCCTAGCACGGGATGAGGCCATGACCAGGCTTGGGAAGCATTCTCAAGTCCTGCCATGGAGTTGGGGGGATGCATCTGTAGCATCCTCGGGAAGGGGCAGAAGGTGCAGCCTGCCTTGCGTAGCCCTGGGTGGCCATCGACCTGGCTGTCCTGCTCACTCACGGCTCCCTGCTCCCTCCCAGGTGAGGTCGTGGTGAAGTGGTTTGAAGCCGTCCAGACAGGGCTGCCCATGTGTGTCCTGGGAGCAGCGTTCGGCCCCATCCATCTCAGTGCACGGTAGGCACCGGCCGATGAGGAGGGAGTCTCTGCCGTGGGGACGTGCCAGCCTGGGTGATGCTTGCCAGGGTCCTCTGGGGATGAAGAGGGGAACACTGCTAGTTTGCAGCAGGGTGTTGGAGGGGATCCCTGGTGTGAACCGTCTGCTCTGTCCCCACAGCCCAGGGAAGCAGTGACAGTGGGAGGCACGACTTTGCCTGGTCGCTGAAGCAGAACCTGATGCTTCATTTGCTCCCAGCTCTGACTTTTCTGTGCCAGGCAGGAGGAGCAATGCCCAGGCCTGGCTGCCCTGGGCTGGGCACATGTTGAGGCCAGCAGGACTTTTACCATGCTGGCAGCTGTTCCCTGCCCCAGCACATCTGTTTTGGTGGCCCAGCACAATTTGGGGATTGTGAAACCTGAGTTCTTGTCTTGGGTTTGCTGCTGACTGTAACCTTCCGGCACACCGTCCTCTTCTGTGCCTCAGTTTCCCCTGTGAGTTAAGCAGGAGGCATGCTAGAAGGGTGGAATGGTACCTGGGACATATGGTTGTGTCATCTGATTACAATGGAGACTTGGAGAACGAAATCAAAAACAAAACAAGGAAATTAAAACTGTCACCTCCTGTATTGTTTATTCCAGAAAGCTGCAGGTCCTGGCCACTGAGCTGGTTCCCTGGGCAATTCGGAGCGGGCTCAACGCCAGCTGTATCCTGAACGTCTACTATGAGCAGCGCTGGGAGCAGTCGGTGGAATCCCTGCGGGAGGAGATTGGCATCTTCCCCCCCCCAGCCATTCGAGTGTGAGAGCTCAAGTACGGGGAGGGGACAGGGGCTCCCTGCTGGCAGACAGCAGCCGTCCTCTGCCACACTCCATCTCCTCCTGCCCGGCAGTGCCGTGTGGCTCTACCACCAGCCGCCACGGACCCGAGGGCTGAGTTTTCTCCTGCCAAGAGCTGGCACCCTCCTGTTGGTAGAGGCCAAGTGGCACCTCCCTGTGCTGTGACAAAACTTGACCCTTTTTGCTGTTTGTGATTCAGTGGAGGATGGCAAAGCCCACCAAGCCTTTGCCAGCTGGGTCTGGCTGCTCGGGTCCCCACGGCAGCAGCACTCCAGTACTGATGCTCTGAAATGCCGGGATGGGGAGGGAGCAGAGCTGGTTAACAACACACTGCCACAAACTGCCACGTTGGCCTTCTGCAGCTCGAGGGCTGTGTAGGCAAATTCCTCCTCCCACCCTCCCTGGCAAGATCAAAACTTAAAGTCTTGGTGCTGCCCTGGGCTGGAGCTAAACAAGTGATTTACAGAGCAGCCCAGGGGCAGGTTTGGTGTGTGCAACAGTGAAATCCCAGCTTGTACTGGTGCCTGACTGGTCTCCTGATGAGCCACGTGGGATGTGTCTCACGCCTTGGAGACCAGCCAGTGCACAATTGCACGCTGATGGAGCAGGCAGGGAAATACCTTTGGATATTATCCGAGCTGGATTGGCTGTTTGAGAGCTGATCCCAGGCTGCCGTATCTCCCTGTAGTCCCTCCCCATCAAAACTGCTGACATCTGTGTGATTGCGCTGGGTTTTCGGTAGGAATCCTCCCCTCTTTGGGCAACAAAATGACACGATCAGGAATAAGGAGCTGAATCCTGGGAGCACAGAAATGGCGTCTGCTTGTGCTGTGTCTGAGAGCTGATTGCTGAGTTAATTAAACAGGGCTCCAGACTGCCAGCAGCTGGAGAGCAGAGCCGTGGGATGCAAGGGCAGAGAGGCACCAGGCCGGGAACTCTTTGTACGTGTGGGTTTGCTGTTGAAATTCCTCCTTGCTTAATAAAATCCACAGTGGAGCTTGTGGTTCATTGTCCCTCTCCTTCCACCCCATCTCCCCTTCTGAGGGAGAGATCTGATGTGAAACCTCACCCTTTTTCAGCTCCGGCGGGGTCTGCTGTTCTTTGTCTGCTGTGGTAGGCGATGGCAGGGTACACACATGGCTGTGAATCCCTGGGGACTGGGACACAATGTGGGCTGCAAAACAACATCTTTCCAGCTGGGATTTGGGGCTGTTGAGCAACTTCTTGTGCTGGTCTTTGCAGAAGGGCCTGGACAGGGGAAGATCAGGGTGCGGAGCAGGAGGGTGACAAAGCTGGGGGCTTCCTGAAGTGATCCTGGTTCCCAGGGGAGGGAGAGGGTGCTCTGACTGGGGTCTTTTGGGGGCACATGGCATTGCCCCGCTATGACCTTCACCGGCCCCATCCCAGTCTCCTGTGGGATGGTGGAGCAGGGAGGTGGGAGCAGAGCCTGAGGGTGTGACCAGGGTCAGAGTTGGTCCATGCCAGGAGGCTGAGCAAGGGTAAAACTGTGGGGTTTTGGGCTACCTTCAAGAGCAGGCACTAGGGCAGAGGGCCTGGCTTGCTTCCAGCTTCCACTGACTCTGTGTTTTCAACTTCTCCCTCCATCCTTCTCCCCCCACACCAGCCAGACTTTGGGTTTTTCTCCCAAACTGGGATCATGTTTCCCCTTGGCCTCCAGAGTTTTTCAAGCAGATAATGAAGAGTACGATATAAATACATACTTCAGCTGCCATAAAACACAGAGTGGGGGGTTGTCCTCTTGCACTGGTTGAGATGAAAGAAGCGTTTGGCCCTAAAACAACCCAGAAATGTGCTTTTATCCATTGGAAACGTGTCTGAACTTTGGGGTGGTTTAACTGAAGGGCAGCTTCCAGAAGTTGTGTGCAAGCAGTCAAGGAAACATTGGAAATGACATTTGTGAGAGAGGGTTTTGCTGCACTTTGGGTTATTTAGCGAAGCTGTGCAGCGCCCAGGCTGCCGGCGGTGGTTGTGCCGCCCTCGCGCAGCCGCGTGTTGCTTAATGGGCCGGTGCCAGTGCTACAGAAATGGTATGTAATGTAATTTTAAACTGCCTCTGCTCCGCTGGATCGCTTAATGGCCACTGCAGCTCCTGTTTGTGACAACCATCGCTTGTTGAGTCTGCAAGAAGGAAGGCACCCAGGGTGGAAGACGTGGGGTGATTTTGGCGCATCAGACACAAGCCATGTTAAAATGTTTTTTGGGGTGGGGGGTGTCCCTATTAGGTGTGGACAAGTGGCAGCTCCACCACCACTGCCAGACCTGGTTTGGGGCTGCGATAACAATAACCACTGAAGGACGCGATATTGCTGCTGAACCGCACATGAAACGATGCATTTTTATTAACCCCTGGGAGGGCTGTGTTCTGGTGCTCCTCTCACCGTGGGTCTGGCCCCCCGTTCCCGGTAGCCATGCCTGCCCCAGCTCTGAAACCGGGGCTCCCCTCCGCAGTCTCCGGGGCACAACCGGGCTCTGCGCGGCGGCAGCGGCCGGGGGCAGCAGCTCCCCCCGGTCCGGTGCACCCGCGGAACCATGAGAGCGATCGCTGCGCCCCGGCGGCAAAATACGACTCTGGTGGGACTCGAACCCACAACCTTTGAATGACTCCCGTCAGCCACGCTAGAAGTCCAATGCGCTATCCATTGCGCCACAGAGCCTTCGTTCTGCCGCGCCCCCCTCACCGCCTCTTCCCGCCGCGCCGCCGCGCGCCCCGCCCCGCCGATTCCCGGGGCCGCACCCGCCGCCGCGGGGCCGGGCCGGTGCCGCCGGGCGGGACTACAACTCCCGGCGGGCCGCGCTGCGCGCCCCGCCCCGTGCCGCAGCGGCGGGCGGGCCCCCTCCCGGCCCTGCTCCCGGTGCAGGTGGCCGGGCCGCAGCGGACGCCCCGGAGCCCGGTAAGAGCGCGGCACCGTTCTCCCCCTCCGTGACTGCCTGGCACCGCTCTGCTTCGCTGCGGCGGCCACGCTGCCTCCCCGCGGACGGTCGGGCGGGGCCGCCGCGGCCCAGGGTCTGTTCATGAGGCGCTACGGCCCTGCGGGTGGTACCGGGGTGCCTCAGCCCCCCGGTCTCATCATGAGGCACCGCGGGCGGTACGGGGGCCCCTCAGCCCCCCGGTCTCATCATGAGGCACCGCGGGCGGTACGGGGGCCCCTCAGTCCCCCGGTCTCATCATGAGGCACCGCGGAGATCCGGGCTGCGGAGCTCCCCCCGCAGATAC
Organism: Columba livia; assembly: GCF_036013475.1. Classification (NCBI taxonomy): domain Eukaryota; kingdom Metazoa; phylum Chordata; class Aves; order Columbiformes; family Columbidae; genus Columba; species Columba livia. Next base: position 5,885,594 of record NC_088620.1, read on the forward strand.
CGTCCTTCCCCGGGCTGTTCCCGGGCCTGGCCGGAGGAGGGTCCCGCTGCAGCCCCGGTGTGAGGCTCTAAGGGGCCTCCTGGTCGTTCTGCTCCCTCACATGGGGCTGGTCCCCCGGTTTCGGCCTCCCCGCCCTTCCCCGCGGCCAGCAGGATCATCCCCATCGCCCTGCTCAGGGCCAAGGGGGTGACAGGTGACTCCCCAGCTGGGGAGAGACCTCCGGGGATCTCCCAGCCCCTGGAGCTTCACCATTAGCTCTGGGGCTTCTCGGAGCCCGGTCACCTGCCCGTCACCCCCCGGGCTCTCCGGTCTCTGTGCCCGTGGGTGATGGAGCCCTGCCGTTTGCCTTTGTGCCCGCTGGCTGTGGAGCTACAGGCAGGTCTTAATTTTCTCTGTGCTGATGCAGCCAGACAAGACCTGAATCCTTAACAGCAGGGCCGAAGGTCTCTGCCTTAACGCACCGGTTATCTCTCCGTAATCTCGCACTGGTTATCTCTCGGTGGGAGGCACTGGGCATACTGGCAGAGATGTGAGCAGAGGATAACAGGAGCCTGTCTGGGCCTGTCTCACCTTCAAGTGGGAGATTAAGCACCTTGCTGCCCACACAGAGTGTGGTTTCCCCCACCGCTGGTTCTCCATGTCTGTCTGTTTGATGTGAGTGTGTAACGAAGGGTCCAGGTCTTGGCTGTAGTAGTTTGGTGGTGATCTGAGACTTTAACTGTGGAGAGAGGCTCCCAGGCAACATGCAGTGGGTCCTGCCCTGCCAAAATGCCAAGGGACTGTGTTGTGGGATCTCAGGCCTGGGAGGTGTTTGGTGGGGAGAGCTCAGAGGCTGCTGCCATGATTTTGAGTCTCTGGGCAGGGCCTGCAGATGGGGGATGTCCCCAGGTCCCCACCTGCGAGCAGCATCCAGCTCTCTGGTGCATCCCTGCCTGCTGCTCGGAGGTGAGACAGCCTTTGTGATACGCCAGAGCACAGTGGCCGTGTGGCCCCGCCTCAGCTGCCATCCCGCTGGCATCTCATAGCAAATCTGCAAGGAGGAAGACACAAGCGTGGCTCCTGGCCATGCCGGCTGTGGCAGAGCCCAGCCAGGGCTGCCAGCTTCAGAGCAGTGAATCTGCCTTCAAGAGGGAAAGGGAAATGATGTGAATGTTTCCTTCCTATTCGGCCTGCATCCATGCCAGGAAGGACCAGTTTTATCTAGGAACCCTCGAGCTGCAGGGGTCACATTGGTGTCACTTTCCTCTGCCTGATGCTGCCACCTGAAAAGAGCCTTTGCTAGATTGTCGTCCCTTGTGAGTCTCAAAGCCACATCTAGGGTGTGTTTGGAACAGGGATAGAGGTGCTGGTTTGGGTGGCGAGTGCCAGAGACTGAGTTGCCGTCCACAGGGTGTGGGTTGGGGGGTCTGGTGCTGCTGGCAGCAGTGACAGCCCTTGTTCTGCCCTCTCCAGCCTGACCAGGGCCACCTGGTCAGGGCCTCATCCCTGAGCTGCTCTGACAGCGTCTGCAGCAGAGCCAGGCCAGGAACCTGCCCGCCAACACGAGGGTTTGCAAACACGAGCAGAGCTCAAAGGACTGAGTTTCCTGTCCCTGTTCCTGTCTGAGCTGTGTTGGGGACTGTGTGGAGCTGTGCTGTCCCACTCACTGTGCTGGCTGTCCCAGCGCCAGGCGTGCAGGAGAGCTGGTGCTGGAAGACAGGGAGACCTGGGAACAGAGGGATCCTTGAGGTCGGGAGGAATCTGAAGCTGGGCTTTGTTAGACTGGAGGTGAGGGGCTGAGCCAGCACTGCCTGGCATTGCTCTGGTGCCTGCCAAACATCTGTACGAGGTCTGCTGCTGTGACTCTGCTTCCATATCCATGAAATGACTTCATCCTGCATCTCACGCTGCTGGGATGTGGCTGTGCCCATGGCTGGTGTGCAGGATGTGGCTCCCCAGGTGGGAATGGCCTTGCTCTCTGTTGGCACCAAGCAGTGCGGTGCTGGTGGCTTAATTTGAGGCCATCTTCAAGGTCTGGTAAAATTACATCTGTGGGAGCTCTGGGCTGCTGGGTTGGTTAAGTCCTCGCTGCCAGGAGGAGCTGTGACTCAGGGACCTCATCCAGGAAACTGGGGGCTGTTAACGCATCTCCTGCCCATGGGTTCATTGTCACTAAGTCCAGTGTGCTTGGGTTGATGGCCATGGTTTCTCTCTCTCTGCGCAGGCCACGATGTTGCGTCTGGCTGCTTTTGCAGCGCTGCTGCTGTTCTTCAGGCTCAGTCTGGAGCTGTCCTGGGCCCAGGCCATCCCTGGTCTCTTCATCTTCTACCTGGGATCCGGTGGATGGGACTTCTTCCTCATAGCCATCAAGACAATACGAAGGGATGTCACGTAAGTGTTCTGACCAGGATGTTCTGACCATCCACCCTCCCCTGGCCTAGTGCTCTGCCCTGGGGTGCGTGTGAGCGCAGCCCCAGCTCCTTGCACAGCCCTGGGTTTCTGCTGGCACCTGGCCTGGCTGGAAGGAGATCTTCCTTTGCCGTGCCCAGGCGGCTCCAAACTCCTGGGCAAAGTTTTCACAGGAGAGATAGATTTCAGATGAGCTCAGAGGTTTAGTGCCTGTCCTTGTACTTCACCCTGTCCCTAAAGCTGCTGGCATGGCACCAGGTGCCTGGGCAGGGCCGGTTCTGATCTGATACCAGATTGTGCCAAATCCTGGCAAGGATTTGTGGGGAGGGAGTGGTGGCACCTCTTGGAGAGCACCTGAGGCACAAAGATGCCCCTTTGGGAACACACCTGTCTGCAGCCTTCCAAAACACAGCTCTCCTCGGCTTCCCTCAGTTCTTGGCTATAAGTATCTTTGCAGATATGCTCTATGTCCATGCTGCTCAGGGGTGCACCCAGAGCTGCTACTGACCTAGAGTAGGGCTTGGAGCAGTGCTGGGCTGCTGCAGCTCCGAGCAAGGTCCTTGTACTGTGCTGGCTTTGCTAGAGGAGTTGGTTTTGTAGGGATCACTGAGCAGCGTCCCTCTTGCTCCCCTTCCTTTGGCAGCACGGGGCTGGTCCTCTTGCGGGTGAAGTGGCAGGTGTGGAGACACGTGAGGGAGAAGAACACAATTGCCAAGATCTTCCAGAAGACCGCGAGCAAGTATCCAGAGAAGACGGCGCTGATCTTCCAAGGCACAGATGAGAGCTGGACCTTCCGGCAGCTGGATGAGTACTCCAGCCAGGTGGCCAATTTCTTCTACGGCCAAGGCTTCCGCTCTGGTGACGTGGTGGCTCTTTTTATGGAGTCTCGCAATCAGTATGTGGGGCTGTGGCTCGGCTTGGCCAAGATTGGGGTGGAGACTGCCCTCGTGAACTCCCACCTGCGCATGGAGGCCTTGCTGCACTGCATCACCATCTCCAACTCCAAGGCTGTCATTTTTGGGGTGGAGATGATGGAAGGTGAGGGGCAGATAGATGCATCAAGGGTGCTTTGGACTGGAGTAGGGTGCATCTAGTTTATGGATTTCATGTTCCTTTCCTGCCCACCACAGAGCAGGGACCTGGAAGAGAGTGGACAGTTGAATTATCCAGGAATTGGATTTGTTGGGTTTTTTGTTTGTTGTGTTCTTGTTGGCCCTTTGGACACCAGGTAGGATCTGGAATTCAGTGCTCTCTGCCTCCCAGGCAGGCCAGCCTGGGTGTGAGGGTCCTTCCTTGTGCCTCTCAGATCCATCCACTGCATGGAGCCCTGGGCTGGGCCTGCCCCGCTGCACAGGACGAGCTTCCCTTGCTCTCCATGGCTGTTATCCACATACCTGCAGCACCTTGGCTCCTGCACCTTGTGTTTCAGTCACGCCTCTGAGGTTGATGGTGTCAACAAACCTCTTGGCACTAAAGAAGTTTTGGCTGGGGATAGACAGAGAACAGGATCTTCTAGTCCCTGAGGAGGCCTGGGCTGTGGCCTCAGCATCTGTTGATTGTGGGAATGACATCCACCTGGGATGGTTGTCAGCCCTTTGGGGACTCTGCTGAGCACAGCGAGGGTCCTGCTACCTGGGTCAGTGTCTCCCTGAGATTGCCTGGGAGCGCAGGGGGTCTCTGTGCTGTAACCACCCTGCGGTCTTTTTCCATCTCCCCTCTTTACTTTCTCAGCCATGCAGGAAGTGCAGCCCTCCCTGGAGAAATCGGTCCATCTCTTCTGGTCTGGACAAGGAAGCCCCGAGTCTGCTCTTCCTGGTGCAAAACACCTGGACCCTCTCCTGCAGGCGGCCCAGCGGCACCAGCCAACCCCCCCTGATAAGGGCTTTCTTGGTACGTGGTCAACTCTTGGGGGCCAAACTTGCAGTGGTGTATCTACAGATCAGCCAGTTGCAACACTGGCAAGAACATCTGCTCAGGATGCCAATGGCAGATGTCTGCAGCAGGGCCTGGGGTGTTAGGGATGGGTATTACTCCAGTGTCTGAAGCCCAGCCCTGTGTGGAGCAGTATCTTGTCGTGCTCTCCATGTGTCCAACAGATCTGACCTGCCCAGGGTGAACCCAGCATAATGAAATTTTGGCTCAGCTGGCATAAACAAAATCTATAAAATTGACTTTTCCCCCCTCTTCCAGTTCAGCCAGCTCCTAGATAGGGTATGTGATCTTGTCTTCTCATTGCTCTCCAGATAAACTCTTCTACATCTACACGTCTGGCACGACAGGGCTGCCCAAGGCTGCCATTGTGGTGAACTGCCGGTAAGGCCGTGGGCAGGGGCTCGGGGGTGGACGGGGCTGAGCTCTGCCCTGTCCTAGCAAAGCCCCTCTGACCCCGTTGCTGACATGTCCCTTCGCCCTCCTGTCCCAGGTACTTCCGCATGGCCAGCTTAGTTTTTTACGGTTTTCGCATGAGGCCTGATGATGTGATGTACGACTGCCTCCCGCTCTACCACGCTGCAGGTACCGTGTGCCGTAGGGAGCCCTGTGTGCCGGAACCGTCTCTTCCCCTCAGCCAAGCCCAGGGCTCAGGCTGGAGGCTGGTGCAGCAGCAGTCCCTGTGTCAGGAGTAGCTGGCTGCTGCTGGCAGCGTCTGACCGAAGCTTTTTGCTTTTTCCCTGGGAGCCAAGAATTGATCTGGCTGACCTTTGAAGTGGGAAGGGTGTGTGGGAGGGTGGTTATTCCAGCTTTTAGCCTGGCTTTGGAATAGCTGCGCCTTGTTGCTGCTCCCCATGGAAACTCAGGGAGAAGGGGAAGGGGTACCCACCTGGCTGGTTGAGGCGTACTGGGATGTCTAAGTGCAAAGTGCTGCCCCAAATCTCATTGCCTCATGTCTCCTCCCCGGTGCCTGTGGTCCTGGGGGTCTGGCTATGTGAACACCCATCTCCTGTGGGCCAGCGTGTGGCCTCCACCTTGCCCTGCCAGGCCTCTACCCAAGCGAGCTGGGCTGGAGGTGTCTGGGGACTGAGGGCTTCCCTGACTGCCTCTCCACAGGGAACATCGTGGGGATCGGGCAGTGCCTGCTGCAGGGCATGACAGTTGTCATCCGCAAGAAGTTCTCGGCTTCACACTTTTGGGAGGACTGTGTGAAATACAACTGCACGGTGAGGCCTTGGGGCAAGGGGCCAGTTGGGACTGGGCAGTGGGGCCTGGGGATCTGTGCCGTGCTGGGGAGAGCGGAGGCCTAGACTCGTTCTGCCTGTCCATCCTAAACCACCTTCCAAGGTGGTGGGGCTGTGTCCTTCCCACCTGGGGTGGCAATTCCACATGTCCAAACCCTTCCCGTGCTCCAGCATTAGCCAGGAGGCCTCTGATATGTTTCACAGACTGGAGCAGTGGATTAACCAGGGTGGGACAGGACCTGGACGAGCTAGCAGGACTCCTGGGTTTTACTGCAGCCTCCTTAGGGGACTTGGGGCATATTGTGCCATTCCTACCTGCCCTAAAGAATCTTCAAACACCCCAGAGCCTGGCAGAGGGGTCCTAGTGAGTCCTTCTCTCTGTCTCTCTCAGATTGTGCAGTACATCGGGGAGATCTGCCGCTACCTGCTGAACCAGCCGTACCAGGAGGTGGAGTGGCAGCACCGGGTGCGCATGGCACTGGGCAATGGGCTGCGTGCCTCCATCTGGCGGGAGTTCATGGCCCGTTTCGGCATCGCCCAGGTGGCCGAGTTCTACGGGGCCACAGAATGCAACTGCAGCCTGGGAAACTTTGATAACAACGTAAGGCTCCACCACCCTCCCCATGTCCCCACAGGGTGCCGCTGGCCTGGGCAGGGCTGGAAACACAGCCAGGCTGTTTGCTCCTGGTTGCTTGCTCCAAGAGGCTTGGCGTGGGTTGCCATATGCCTAGAAGGGTTTTGGCTGTTGTCATGCAGTGCCAGCTCTCTGGTATCCTGGATGTCTGTGGGCAGTGGGCTCAGGGCGGGAGGGATGTCCCTGCTACCTGCAGCTCTGAGCTCTTTCTGTTCTAGGTGGGGTCGTGTGGCTTCAACAGCAGGATCCTGCCAAATGTGTACCCCATCGGTTTGGTGAGGGTGGATGAAGACACCATGGAGCTGATCCGGGGGCCGGATGGTGTCTGTATCCGCTGCAAACCAGGTTAGAGCAGCCACAGGGATAAGTCTCCTCAACATTTTGCGAGTCTTTCCCAATAGTTCAAGATAATTTACCTAGGTTTGACTCTGCTCAGTTAAACCCCACCAAGCCCATTAGACACACTTTCTCCCTGGATGCAGGTGGTTGCTTCTGCCCTTCACCCCCTCTCTTCTCCCTGCAGGGGAGCCGGGACAGCTGGTGGGCCGCATTGTCAAGAGCAACCCCTTGCAGCATTTTGATGGCTACCTGAATCAGTCAGCCACCAACAAGAAAATCGCCAGGGACGTGTTTAAAAAAGGGGATGCTGCTTATCTCACAGGTGAGGCAAGCAGGGTCCTTCCAACCACTCAGAGCAGAGGAGAAGAGTACTTGGGTGGGCATGGGGGCTGTCCCAGGCTAGCAGCGGTGTCCTGAGATGCTCCACGGTTGCTCCTGGTCCCTCTGGCACCTCATTTTTTGCCTGTTTCTCACTTTCCTGTAGGGGATGTCCTGGTGATGGACAAATATGGCTACATGTACTTCCGGGACCGCACTGGGGACACATTCCGCTGGAAGGGGGAGAACGTTTCCACCACAGAGGTGGAGGGGACCCTGAGCCGCATCCTCCACCTGATGGACGTGGTGGTTTATGGGGTGGAGATCCCGGGTAGGTGAGCGGGAAGAGGATACTCAGGGGAGTCGGGCCATCGGGGAGGCAGGTGGGCATCCGGTACTTGAATGTGAGCGTGTCCTGCATGTCCAGATCAACACGTCCTTTTGCAAGAGGCTGGACCAAGGCTTCCCGTGGGCAAGCTGGGAAGAGGCCACTGGGCATCTACTTAGCAGGAACCAGGGGGTTCCCTCCCTTTCCCAAGTTCTGTCCTGAATCTGTCTCATTTGGGAGGACCCTGTGTCCTTGCTGAACAGGCTGCAAGTGCCTTCTCTGGGAGGAGGTGACCATGACCGCAGGGTGTCGCTGGTAGCCTTCGCCACAGGGTGGTGACACAGCTGGTGACATGGCCTGACATGCCACTGCTTTGGTACAGAGCAGGGTCTCTGCAAGAGGACTTGCTGGCACTGGGCAGAGGGAGATGATACTACAGGGACAGCATGTCTGAGTGCTTTCCCTTCTCTGCCCCTTAGGGATTGAAGGGAAGGCAGGAATGGCAGCCATTGCTGACCCAGAGAACTCCTGTAACCTAGAAGTCTTTGCCAGTGAGCTGAAAAAGGCCCTGCCGCTCTATGCACGGCCCGTCTTCCTGCGGTTCCTGCATGAAGTCTCCAAGACGAGTAAGTAACTGCACACACACTCAAAATGGACACAGAGCTGGGGGGCGAAACCTGGTTTGGAGACCAATCTGTGGTAGGGTTGAGATGGACCCTTCTGCCCCAGGGAGCCCCTCTGCCCCATAGAGTCCCCTCTGAGTTCCTCTGGTGGTTTGGAGGTGTGGGCGCAGACGGCTGAGTCTGGAGCAGCACAGGGACGGTGGGGATGGGAGCATGTGCAGCCGGTGACCCCTCGTTCCTTCTTCTCTCCCCACTCCAGGCACTTACAAGTTCCAGAAGGTGGAGCTGCGGAAACAGGGCTTCAACCCTGCACAGGTGAAGGACAGGTTGTACTTCCTGGACTCCAGGCAAGGCCGCTACCTGCCGCTGGACCAGGCAGCGTTCGATAGGATCCAGTCGGGACAGCAGAAGCTGTAACCGGTGGGGCTCAAGCAAGGCACATCCTCAGATCCTGCTGGGGAGAAGGGGGCAAGGCAGGCGCTGGGAAAGAAAAGGTTCAAGGAGCGATATAAAGGCACACTAGAGATTTTATTTGACGAGTTTTACAGATAATGGTTTGGGGGGAACCAAGGGGAGGGGGATGGTTACATACCAAAGCATAAACTCATTATGGCTTTATTTTCTACTTGGTACAGTGGTGGTGTTCCCGTGCCGTGGGAGGGGCAGGACCCTGGCCAGTTGAGGAGGGGTGGGGTGGCCCTGCCATTCCACTTTGCTTTTGCTGTCTTTCCCTCCCCTTTCCTGCCTGCAGCAAGCCTTCCTCGTGGAGGCCATGAAGGGACCAGTGCTGGGCTCTTTGCCCACTCCTCACCCAAGCAGCCATCTCCTCCTTGGCACGGGAACCACACTGGCAGAGGGAAGCTGAGTGCCAGTCACACCCCCTGCCCTGTGCGTGGCTCCACTGATGTGGTTCTGCTGTGAATCGGGGGAGCAGGGTGATGCCATGCTCAGGAGGGGGACAGCGATGTGTTTCTGCCATGCCTTGCTCTCTCCTGGGGGTGACATTTCTATTTTTCACAATCACACGCACATTATGTTATGTTATATTATATATATATATATATATATATTATACAGGCTGACATCTTTTTTTCCCAACCTTAATTTATTGTCTGTATGTTTGAATGTGTCCAGGGTTTGTGCAGTAGGTGGAGGGACAGCCCAGACCTGTCCTCTCTTGGAGAGCCCTTTTCTCTCGCAGGGAGACGGGAGGCTCATCTGGGACTGATTCTTCACTTCCAGTGTGGGTGCAGCCGTGTATGTCCTTGTGGTCTTGCTCCATGGTGAAGGACATGAGCGAACCCCGCTATCTTGTGGACACTTCTCTGGGTCTCTTCCATCTTTTGTGGATGCAGCTTTGTTTCGTGCACCTTCATCCTTGCAGAAAGCAGGTGGGAGAGTGGGAATGAAGGGCCTGGTTTGCCTTTGCTTGGATGTACTCAGCACCACGGAGCAGCTCTCAGGGCTTTCCTGCTGCGATGTCTGTGCCCTGAATGTGGGAGGCAACTGCTTAGGGGAGAGAAAGTCCTCCACATACTCTGCATCCCTTCCCACAAGAGTCCTCCCTGTCTCCACCACAGGAGATAGGCCCCAAACTGAAATGTTCACGTTAAACACCTGACTTGTGCTATGTGAATTCCTCACGTTGTGTCTGATGTGAAACAGCCTTAGCAGTGATGTCTGATTCCAGCCCTCAGAGACCATGCAGAAATGTCTGTTCCAGAGAGAACTCTGGACTGGGGTTTCTTCTTCTTTTTTTATGATTTATTTTTATGCTTTTAGCAGGGTTACTCTGTCTTTTGTGAGGGCAGAGTGTGTCCGCTCTTCTAGCTGTGCTTCCACACCAACGTATCTGCCTGCCCCAGTCTGTCCTGTCCTCACGATTAAATGCGAGTATGGGCTACGCTGGAGTTTCCTACCTCTTCCTTGTGCAGTCTTGCTGTCTGTGGGGGGAGGCAGGGAACTTTGCCTGTTTGGGAACTGGGAACTGCTGCTCCAGAGCATGACCTACCTGTCTGGACTTGAGCTCGTCTCGGAGCAGAGGGAAGCAAGCTGCTTGCTGCTGGGTTTGCTACCTGAGTGAAAACAACCTATTGATGAGATTCTCTCCAGACCCCTCCACTGACCCCTCCTGCTTCCCTTTTCTCCTGGTCCTGTCCTCAGCATTGCCATCCCAGTTGGTCCTAGCCCAGTTCCCCCAGTTTACCCTGGCACATCTGGCTCCTCTGCCCTTCTCTTCTTCACTCTTTCCTCTTCTTGCTGCTTCCCTCCATTTTTTGGCCACACTTAACCTCCCAGTTCATTTCTGCCCTTGTAGACAAGATTTTTGTTGTACCCATTCCCCGTTCCTTTGCTGCCAGAACCATCTTTCAGACCCTCTGCATCCCAGCCTGGGGACAGCAGAAACTGACTCCTTCATGGAATGTGGGTACCAGGGAGAAATGTCTTACATGAGCCTGGGTGAAGTGGGTTGCCTGGTGAGACGCAACATGGGAAAATGCTGCAAATTTGCATCCATTATAAACCAGATGCACCTTTGGGCATGCTTTGGAGATGCTCTCCAGCATCTCGAACTAAAATTAAAGCTTTTAGTTTATTCAGTCCCCTGGGCACAGTGACTCTGGGCACAGCCTGGCTCGGAGCTGCATCTGGCTTTCAAAGGAGGTGGCTTTTCCAGTGGTGGGATCATATTTAGGGGCCTGAGGGTGTCCCCTGGCCTTGGGGGGGGTGGTGCAGGCTGTGCAGCGATGGCTTCTGCCTCTGCAGATGCTCCAGTCCCACTTTTGAATGCTGTTCCTCTGGCAGCCACCGGTGGAGGGCGGCCTGGGCTTGACAAATGTGTCACCTCGGGGGAGACCTCTCTAGGGGCTCCCCGGGGGGTGCAGAGCCCTTGGGAAGCATGGAGGGGGCACGGGGCGCTGGGTGTAGGGGTTTACCCACGCAGGAGACAGGTCAGACCCTGTCTGAGGTGGAGAGGAAGGTCTGAGTACAGGTGATGGTGCTGGGAGTGAGGCCAGCGGCGATCCCAGGTGCTGCTGTTCTCTTCCGCTCGGGCTCCTGACCGGAGCCTGTGCCTGGGGGAGACTGGGCAAGGCTAAAAAGCCAGACAAATTCTGTGTTTGGGGCACTGCATGTTAAGTGCAGATGCAAATTGCATTGGAAGCCTATGGAGGTACAGCAGTTGTTTGCAAGTAAGCCCATCCAGGTGCAGACAGGCTTGGACTGTTGGGTTTTGGAGATGGATGGGGACGATACACATAGCTGAGGCCCGTGCAAGGAGCAGGATTTAGCCCTTGCTGATGCAGCCGAGGGACCAGGACCCGGCTAGAGCACAGTGGGGAGCTCACTCTGAGCCCTGTGTTCCTGCCCAGCTGTGAGGGGGAGGAAGGTGGTTGTTGCGGGTTGCAGGCAAGAGGAGCAGGATTGGGGCCACCACCAGGTGAGAGTTCTGGGAATACAGGGGCTGCTGAATGACTGGGAGACAGCTCAGCAAACCACAGCGGGGGCTCTGCACAGGACTGCGATAGCGGGTACGGCAGAGCTCGGTGGTGCCGATGGCGCGTGGCGCTGTGCCAGAGGGCCGGGACGTGCTCGTACTGCGTACGCACAGCTCTGTGCCAGCTTTTCCAGGGAGGGGGGAACCTAACTGAAGGTGTGTTTGTAGCTGTGAGTTACGCTGTAAGGAGCCACCCCACCTGGTGATGCTGATGACACTGCGGCGTTGGGAGGGTTAAAAGTCATGGCTCTGGTCCCCACTGGAGACTTGGTGGCTGGGGACAAGTCACCCTTTGGGCTGTGTTTGTCCTTACTCAGGAGGGTCATGTCACACTTGGCAATGCTTCAAAGCTCCCCGCAAAACCCAGCTACGCCAATTAGAGTCTTTCCACTGGCTTTGGGTTGAAATCTCAGGGCCTTTTTAATGTCCCCAGAAAGCTCTCAGCCCAGGGATACAAGTGCATGTGTGGTACTGAGCCTGGGATCAGTGCTGGGACAAAAATCCTTCCAGCAGAGAAGCGTTTGGAAAGAAGCAGGCAGTGCTTCATCTTATTCTGATTTTTTTAAATTTATTTGTGTGATTTTAAGGAAGAGGATAATTGAATCCTCCTTCTAGGATTAGAGACACCTTGTGAGACTTATCTCTCTCCTTTGATCAATAAGCTAGTCTGGCTCAACAGCTGCATATAGATAGAAGTACTATATATAAAGTATGAGGCATTATTCTTTTTTAATTAAATACTTAAAAAGCTGTTTGCATGAGGTTAAGAAAACATTAAAATCCTTTCCTGGGTTATTATTAGCCTATTAATTTAAGCAAAGCCAAAGAGCTTTACAAATGAAATGTCCTTTTCACTATGGAGATGGCTGCTTCTCCCAGACCCTGCATCCTGGACAGCAACAATAATATTAAGCAAAACAATGCTGCAACTTGCTCTCTGATCCACATCTCTTTCCAGCTCTAGGTCCAGCTCAGTCAGTCCATGCTTGGTGTGCAAAATTAGAGCGTGTTTAACCTAAATGCAGGCGAGGGCTTTGCGAGCTGCTCAGGACCTTTCTGGGTGAAATTAATTTCTGCAGCTGATAAAGCCTGTGACAATGTTCAACACCGCATCTCTGCAGCCTCCTCCTGCCACTCTTGGCGTGCTGGAGCCTTCCCAAACAATGACGGCCGTCCGCTACTGCGCACACTGGTGAGCTGGCTTTGCCTTTAAGCAGCAACAGGGAAATATTCTGGACTAAAGAAGGGCCTATCCTTTGCACTCTTTAGAAATGGAAATATGTGATTCCCCTGAGTGGTTCCAGTGTAACCAGGAGCAAGGCCAGGGATGGTTTCTCCCCCTCTGGTTTGAAAGGGGCTGTGTTGCAGGGGATTCCACAAAAAGGATGGTCTGTGGGGAACGCCTGTGTCTCGTCATTCTGCGTGCAGCAGAGAAGGGACGGCAGCTCATCTCCTTAAAGCAGAAAGGCTTCACGAGGGAAGCAAATGTCTTTAGGGCTGTTTGCTGCTTAGTCCCTGAACAGCAGAGGCTGGCCAGGCTGTGCAGCAGGGGGAGGCGTGGGGAGCTGGGGATGGCTCTGGCTCTGCTCTTTTTCATTGGCAAATCCCACTTTCTGAAATAACCTGGGCTTTGACCCTCTTTTCTCCTAGTTAATTAAAAATCCCACCCATATGCACAAAAGATGCCAGGCCAGGCTCTGGGAGAGCTTCGGCCAGTTAGAGTCACACAGTAAAGGTTGGAAAGCCCGGGAATCAGAGGTGATAGCAACTGTACCCAAAACTGGGACATGTCCCCAGATCCTTCGCCTAATGATCCCAGGCTTGTGAAGTGGGACACGACCCCTGCTATGCCCTGCACACCCTCAGCGCTGTGCCAACGGGGCTGAAGAACTGAGGGCAGCAAGAGCCTCTTCCCTCGCCTCCGGCCATCTGAGTGGCCTCGGCCGCACGAAGAGGCTAACAGCAGCGGGCAGGCCACCTCCTCGGCTTGGAGTATCACTTTCAGCTATTCTGAAGGTTAAACGCCTGTTTAGAGCTCCCTATTGAAGGTAGAGCCGGGGGTGCGCATTGTTCGGACGCCCTCCCGCTTTGTCTGGCCGCTTTCAGGGATGCCCTGAATGGGAAGCGGCCCCCCCAGCCCAGCACCCCGGCAGAAGGGCTCCTGGGGGAGAGGCGCTTCCTCCCGCCCTAATGACATTCAGGCCTCCATCGGTTCAGCTCCCGCTTTCTTTCTGCTGCAGTTTAACCCGGGCACAGAGGCCGGGCTCCATCTTACTGATCTCTGCTTGACACCCAATTACCACATGAATGGGAGAGAAAGGCTGCAAAAGGCTTTAACTCCCACTGACCCTCCTTCCCCTCTGCCTGCTTCCCCCTCTCCCCATCCTACCCCCTCGCCTTTCTCGGCGGAGGGAGTTCAAAACTGAGACGGGGAAATCAAACAAAGCCCCGAGTGAGGAAACCCATTGTCACCGCCTCCGCGATGGCTCCCCTTTCGCCAGCTATTGTTCCCCTTGAAGTTTGACTTGCTGTGTGGAAGGATGCGAGCAGCTGTTTGCGCATTCCCCTGATGTTTTATTGAAAAATAATTGAATCGTCAGCTCGGGGCTCCCTGATAAAATGTTTCCTCATAGCGCAGGGCCCTGCTGTATTTATAAACTACATTTTCCTGTAAAACATGATGGCGACCTAAAGCATTTCCTGCAGAATCAACCCTCGGAGGAGGGATGGAGGCAGGAATGGAGGCATGTCCTGTGCTCAAGGGGAGAGAAAAAGCATGTGAACAGAAGGAGAAAAAGAAAAAGCCCAAGGCTGAGACAAAAGAAATTAAACCCTCTTTATTGCCAGGCTCGCTTCCCAACCTGTTCTTTTGTTTGGCGCGGTTGACTTTGCGGGAGGGGGCGGCGGGTGCAGCCGGAGCACCCTGGTGCGCTGGCGCTCGCCCTGCAGAACCGGGGTGAGCCCCACACCTACGTCCCGGCCTGCCCTGCGCCGTCCCACACCCGGGACCACGCGAGGGACCTGCCGTGGAAAACTGGGCGTAAAAAGAGAAGTTTAAGTAAAGCGTAAGGACGCCTCTCTGGGTTTGAACAAGATGGCATGTCACACTGAACTGAACATGCTCAAGGCAGGAGCCTCGTCTTTTTATTGTTTTGCTTTTAAGTACCTGTTTATCAAACGCGTTGATGTTTACAGCGCTTTGGAAATAACAGTGTCAGCATTACGCTTTCTCAAGGAGATTACATGCTTGCTTTCCTCATCCCCAAGTGTATGCCAGAGAATTTGTGATGCTCTGATTTCAGCACCCAGCACAGAGACGAGATTCACTCCTCTCCCAAGCAAACAATGTCCATAAAAACATCCCCCATATCTCATGTGCTTGCTGACTATATTTCCAGGGCAATTGTTAACAGTAACCAGCTCTGAGTGCTTGAATGAGCCAAATCAGTATTTATGGTTTTACTGTTCTCTTTCTTTTTAATTTCTTGTTGCTTTTCAGGGGAAGTACTAACACTAAATCTGTAGTATTTTGTTGTATTTATATAACTCGGGAATCAAGATTCTTTTAGGAGCCAGTTCTCTCATTATTTGGCCTCATAAATGATTTCTGGAAGCAAGAAGAATAGCTCATATAAAACCATAACTGCAAATGCCGATCTGGAGTCCAGATTACCAGATCCTGTGTATACAGAGTGCTTCAGTCATTTCCAAAGTGTATAGAAGTCAGCTTTTTGTCTAAGGCTTCTTTCCTCAGACGGTTTCCCGTACAATCAGTTCAACATCCTGGGCTGTATCTCTGAGATACCCGGAAGCCTCAGGATTCAGAGATATTTAAAATCCAGCTGGAGTTTTTGGATGAAGACCACAGCCAGCAGCTTCTCATCTCTGCTGTCACGTAGCCCCCGCAGCACCGGCAGCGTGCATCCGCGCTGGGGACCGGCCTTTCCTGGGGCCCAGCCTGGAGAGTTATCCCCTCTGAGAACAAAAGGCCATTACAAACACCACCACCTTCTGCTCCCGGGGTTAGGCACACTGACCCCCGTTAGCATAAACGAAGAGCAATCTGTCTGCGTGAATTTATGCCCCTTACGCATAATGCACCACGTATCTGTCTATATATTACATTTCTATTTGCATGCGTGCACGCATACGTGCCTGTTTTAAATCCAAACCTGAGCGGAGGGTGAAGCGGCTGCAGTTTCTCCACCAGCGCTGCCCGGTGCAGCTCCACGTTGCGGGAAGAGCCCGCACCGTTCCACAGCCCAGCTGTCACCACCATGGCTGCGTCCTGCCCCGATCGCGCCTCGCCCTCCTGGGACAGGGGGCAAACAAACAGGCGACAGATGTGAGCGCGTTGTTTAGTGGTGCTGAAGGTGCCCGGGGTGAGCTGGCTGGGAAAGGCTGCCCGAGCAGAAGGGGATGCTGAACGGCCGCCTATTCCGATGCACAGAAACGCGTCTTCCATGGTGGCAACTGCACCGGCCGTTAGTCTCGCCCGGCCTGGCCACTTCTGCCTCGCCACTGGAAATCCAGCTGCGAGGTGACGGGTTGGCTTCACCACTGGGAAGCGCCTGCCGTGGGTCCTTGCCTTTGTGCAGCTGAAGCATTCTTAACATGTGACAAAGGGTTCTGTGTATGGCAAGATGTGAATTTTATGCAGGAATAGGTATTTTAAAGTAACAAGAGCCCAGCGTGCAACTTTGGAGGAACAGGCCTCCCTCTGCTGCCCTGCGGACAGCGTGGGGAGGGCGAGTTCCGGGAGCGTGTGTGGGGCCGCCGGGCCCCGGCGCTGCGGAAGCTCCGCTGGGGCTCTCCCTAGGCCAGGCCAGGCCAGGCCAAGCCAAGCCGCAGCGAGGCCGCCGCGGCCGGACTCGGGGAGGCCGCAGTCGCCGAGCGCAAGGCCTCCGCCGCCACCTCCCGCCGTTGCCAGGCAACCCGGCGCGGCCGGAAGGGCGGGGCGGCACTTCCGGCGCGGCCCGTGCGCGCCTTCCCCTCCCGCCCGCCACCGCCAAGATGGCGGCGCCCGTGTCGCTGCAGGTGGAGTTCGGGTGAGCGCGGGCGGCGGCGGGGCCTGGGGGCCGCAGCGGGGGCCGGGGACCCGGGCGGAGGGCAGGGCCGGGCGGAGTGAGGCGGCCGAGGGCCTGACGCGGAGCGGCTGTTGGGCGCGGCCTGCGGGGCCGCCAAGAGCCGAGCCGGGCCCGGGGTGTCCCCAGTCCCGGGGCTTCGGGGCCGCGGGCCGGGCTGGAGGCTGCAGTCGCCCCCGGGGAGCCGGCCCGGGGTGTCGGGCACCGCCAGGGCGGTTTCCCGCAGCGCTGCGGTGCGGCCCGGGCCCGTTCGGTGCTGCCCCGGGAGCGGCGCTGGGGCCGCCGCCTGCCCGGCCCTTCCCGCCGGGGCGGCCTCGCGTCACGTCGGTGTGAGCGGCGGGCCGGGTCCTTCCCTGCTCCCCTCTTAGCCTTCGTTTTTTTTAATTATTAAAATTATTCATAAAACTCTCCCACTCGTTTTTCGGCTTCTTTTTCCATGCAGATATAAATGCGTGTGGTTTGATGTGCGTGGTCACACGCTCTCACTTTGCTTTGTGTTCCGGTTACTGCAGGTCAGTGTGAAGGAGCCAGGTTCTCCTTTGTAGCGCTTTGGTCTCCAGGTCTCCGTGGCCGTGGTATCTAAATTGCCAACGAGCTGCTGCTGGGGAGTTTGCAGTAGAAGCCTGTGCATATTTGTGGAAATACTTGTGTTATTTCGTTAATGCCTCCTTTTAACAGAAGCTAAAAGGCTACTGTTTGTTTGCTTTTTCCCACCCTTTCACAAACACAGAAATGCCATAATCCTTTAAATACCCTTCTCCGTAAGAATCCTTTCCTCAGTCTTTCCCACTTCCAGCTGCAGTAACTCTCCTAATTTTCCCAGAAGAGTGAGATGCATTTTTGCTTCCCTTGGAAATGCATAAATGAGCTCTCTATGTACAAATCACAGCTGAGTTCCCCACAGCTAGCGCATTACAGAAGGACCTTATCTTGCAATCTACATTTCCCACTGTAACAAAGCGTGACCTTGTTTTCATTGCATAAAAAAATGTTTTTCATATAATTGCTGTGACTTGTTCTCTTGCGTGGATCTCAGCTCATGTTAATAATTGCCGCTTCAATTTTCAGATAACTATTTTTTGTGAGCTGGTGGAAGAACACCAACAGAGTGCTCTTTAGGAGAGTTGCTGCATATAAGTAATGCTGCCGAGGGCACAACAAGGGTTCTGTTGTGCTCTTCCATCGCAGAGCCAAGAAAACCTAGTGTGGCATTTTTAGATATTGAATTTAAAGGAACTTAGTAACGTCTGGATGTATCTTTGTTGATATTTAGGTGAGGTTTGTTTATTTTAAATAATTCTCTTTGTTGTGTTGCTTTCCAGGGAATGTGAGGCACCAAAAAATGTCCAGAGATTGACTTCATAAGAATTTTTTTCTAAAGTAATCTACATTTAAGTTGGCAGAGCATTTTGCCACAATTAAATGCCCCGTGAAAACAGATTGGTCATTTTTCTACCTCAGTTGCATATCAAGCAAGTTGAGGTTTTTAAGAGTTTCCTAATGGTTAAAACTTTGGCCACGCTCTTCAGCTTAGAGTCAGGAGCTCACGCTTTCTGCTTCTGCATCCCGTATCTTGAAGTAGCACCTGTTTTTCTTATCCATGTCCCTACTCACGTGCTAAAGTTTTATAATATTACAAGACTGCATTTGGCCAACAGGAAAACTGATTTATGTTTGTAAAGCTCAAGATTCTCACAGTTGTTCCTTTTCCAGAAAAGGGCCTAGGTAGGTGAGGAGCTTGCTGAGGCTTGTAAGTTGCAATTACAAAAATGAATATGTATTTTTTTAAGAGCCTAAGGAGATTAGGTGCCTGGACCCAGTTTAAATCCCATTTTTTTCAGCTGTGAGGACGAGCCTCTGCATGTTTTGCTCACACTTGATCTCTTGCGCTTGGAGAGGCCATCACTTGGTTATCTGTGGCTTGTGCCCCAGTACATTCTGAATATCAGAAGAGGGACGTTCATCAGGTTGTTCAGTGGAGGATGATAGAGTATTTATTTATTTACTTGTCACCATTGTCCCTTGCTTTGGTTGCTTCTTGCAGTCAGGTCCCTCCCAAGAGGGAAACTGTGGTGATCAGACCAAGAGAGGGTTGCCAGGCCCTGGGGTCTGCTGGCTCGGCGACTGACTTGCCGTGTAACCTCACGCCAGTCATTTCCTCACTCTGTTCACATGTGGCAACGAGAGGAATATTTACTCCAGAAGGATGCTACGATTTGTCACGTTTTGCGAAACGCCTCGAGGCTTCTGGCTAACAGGTGTTAGGGGCGAGCGAGGCTGGAGGTAACGTGGCGGCTGCGATATCGGTTGGATTGGAGCTAAGGGAGAGGGAAGGCGTGAGGCTGGAGGCTCCGCGGTGGTTTGTAGGCACGTTGGGATGGAGCCATTGTCCATTCTGTCGTGACGCTGCCTGGCACCGTGGGGTTCTGGCCCGCGACGGAGCCTCCTGTGTGCGCTGGCGATGGGAGGTGGCAACTTCCCCATGAACTTGTGGTTTGCAATAGGAAAAACAAAGAGAATCCTGTGCTAAATATAGTCTGTGTCATTTGTTTTCTCTGTTGTGGCATCTATGTAAATTGCCTCTTTTGTCCTGTCTTCCTTTTGACAATAAAGCAAAATCTCAGTGCTTCATTGTTTTCATTTCAGAGGTGGCGCAGAATTCTTGTTCGATGGTGTCAAAAAGCATCAGGTGACTTTGCCCTGTCAGCCGGAGCCTTGTGAGTATCAGAACCTGTTGGATAACTCGAAAGAACGAAACAAAGCTGGTTTGTACAGCAGTTTCATTAGTTGGCAACAAGGATCAATGTATTTTAAAAGCATTTTCAGACACGCTTTGGATCAGATAGCTTGGCAAATGATGGTTTGTCTTCAAAGTAAATACCAAGCAGAAAGTCTGAACATCTTTCCTGTCCTCTGAGCACTTGTGTGTCTCTCCTCCTGGGCAGACAGCAGCCTCTGAATGTTTCCAGCAAGTCTACTTTTGTCTTGCTTAATACTTGAACCCACCAATAACCTTCTCTCTCCTTTGCATTTTCTTGGCTGTTCTGAGGTTTCCAAAAGGTGTATGTATGTGTAGTGTATAGTGTATGTGTAGTGTATAGATATGCAGGGGTGTGTATAGCAATGCAACAGAAATGTATCTTATCTATTCATTTGACTTTCAAGTATATGTAATCATTTTATATTAACTATGCAGTTGAAATGGCAAAGCTAATGCTTGAGCGGGATGCTGGACATCCTCCCTATAGCCTTTCCCGCAATATAAAATAGGATTCTATAAAGCTAAAGGCTTGAGTGTCCCAGTGACAAACAGTCATAGTCTCTGGTTTGACATTTGAAATATTGCTGCTGAGCAGTGCTGTACTAACTCTTGTGTTTCTCCTTATCTGTGTGCGTACTTCAGTTCCAGTGTAATTTTGCCACAGGTATGTTTTGGGTTCTTCCAGCTAGATAGCAATGCCGTATGCTGTTTGAGAGTGGGATTATAAACCGAAGTAATACAAAGCATCAGGGAACGTTAACAGTTAATATCTCATGAGTGGCTGATGCCATAATCTGTGTGCTGTGAACATTCAGGCCTGAAATCTTTTTGCCCTACCTGGAAGTAATTAGACATTGGTAGAAGCGCTTTTGGTGCTTGGACGTAAGTATGTGTAATTCAGATATAGTAGGAGCACTGGAATAGTTGTCTTGCTCACAAGAGAGATCAGCATTAAATTCCAGTACTGTTGAAGCACTTAAGATCCTTAAATGGAAAGTAGTAAAGAAGCGCACAACCACTAATTTATTTGGTGTGTAAACTTGGGGGCTAAAGTATCATTTTCTTCAGTGTCCTGTATATTTAAAATACCCACCTCATTGGTGATGCTCAAACCATGATCAGATGCTGAAAAAAGGGATTATTACATGAGGTGTTTATTTCTGCCAGGGGAAGCGGGGGATTAATATCAAAGAATGATTCTTCTAGCCCGGTGGTTGTCAGCGGTGCAGCTGTCTGTGGCCTGATCCATTCCCACTTGCTTACCTTACCCACATCACTCAATACTCTGGAGAAAGATCTCTAGTATGAACACTGCTTGAAGACCTACACTTCTAACCCCATTTTAACTGATTTCATTAGCTGTCAAGCTTATTTTTGGCCATTTTGGCCTCTCTTACCTACTCTTCCTTTCTTTCTAGGTTATTTTTGTCTTTGTCCTCCTTTTTGTGGAGCAGCTGCTTCTCTCCAGGACATCTGGTTCAGCTATGTTTTAATTGTTTAGGCATTTATATATATATCCTAGAGGTGAGGGGCAGCGGAAAATTATATGAAGAAGTACCTACAAATATTTACGTGAATAAAACAAGCTGTGCTCCATCATTGACAAGGGCAGCGTTCTCTGAATGACAATGTTTGAACAAATTATTATGTGGTCATTTCCTTTTTCCTGATAACAGGCACTAGGTAGAAAGTAGGTGGGTTCCAGATCCATTTAACTTTATCAAGAATGGGCTTCTCGAGGGATTAGGAAAGGCAGGCGGAGGAAAACTGCAAATGGGACAAGAGCAAGCCACGAGGGATACAGCTGTGTGGCAGGACCTATTTTTATTATCCAAGGGGATTTTTGTATCCTAACATCAATAAAAGAGCAGTTCTTTATTCCCGAAGAGGAGCTGTCTTAGCCTGTATGTTGAAGTCGCTGCCAAGTGAAAGAGGTGCGATGTATCTGTGTGGGCAGACGGGTTTACATCAGCCTCACTCCGTGCAGAACTGTGTAATCTTTTAGATCTGTTGCGGAAAGAAGACCTCAGGTTAAACAAGAGTCTCATCCCAAATTACTGGCTATTTTGATGATCTCATTGATAATGCTGTTAGAGGGTCTAAAGGCATTAATGTCCTGTTGACTTATCTGCATAAAAACAGTTTGTGTGGGAGAAAGCAGCTGCGGGAATAACGATATTTGTCACATGGATAGAGGATTAAGTTGGCAGGGAAATCAACTTTATTTTCAAGCATCTAAGAGGCTATTAGAGACAATGGAGCATAAAAGAGAGAAACCCTAAATTAAAAACTGAAAATGTATTTGGCAGCCTCCTCCTGAAACAAGCCACAGTAATTTAACCAAGTGCTTCAGTAATCAAATAGATCATTGTATGACTGCTCGGCAAGCGACGCTGGAGCTGCTTCCTCCATCTCACTGGGCCTCACAGTGGTGGGTTTGTCTATGGCCAAGCGAATTGCATGGGCGCTGTTGGAAGGGTGGGAAGTCACCGGCATTGTTTAACCCTTGTAGTTGTCTCAGGTTTAGCTCAGCAGCGTCACACTGATGAAGAGTGATTTCACATCCCCTCTGCTGTGCAATCCGCTGCGTGTTGTACGCAGAGATTTGGGCTGTTTGTAAAGGCCTGCGAATTCCAGCCTCTCCTGTGGTTTCAGTGCTGGGACTTGTGTTTTTGGAGGAGCAGTGACCGGTTTCAGCAGTGATTGCTCAGACCTTCTGGGGTAATCAAGAATTCACAGTGTCTTTTGACACTTACCAGTCTGGAAGGATAGATTTTTTGATCAGTGTGTTTTGGTAATTGTTTGTGGTTTCCCTTTACCCAACCCCAGAGAAAAAGCCTGTTGCTAATCAGATTTTTTTTTAATTAAAATAATCTGCCAAGTGCTTCTTCTGTTAAATCCCCATAGAGAAGACCATGGTCTGCTCCTCGAGAGCCTGACTTTCCAGGGCCCTTGTTCGGCACAGCATGGAGGGCTGATGGGGAATTGGGAGCATTTGATCCCTGGGGATCTCAAGAGATCAGACCTGTGTTACAGGCAGAGTAGCTTAAAAAATACAGCAAGGCATGTGTTCAGAGTTGACTGGGGTGCTGTGCCAGAGCAATGTGTAAAAACGAGTGGCAGTTGGCACCAGTTGTCTGTAAATGCCCAGTGCTATTGCTGGATAGTGTGTTGTAGTTATTAATATTCTGGAGTGGTTTTATTACTCTGTTTATTATTCCTAACATTTTTAAACTTGCTTCAAAGAAGGAATAAAATTATATTTGGTAATGCAGGAACTTATTAGAAAAATGATTAAAAAACCTCACAGCTCTGTTGAATTTTGCGCAGTCAAATCCTTTTAACCACTGTGTACGGTACTGGCGGGTCTCAAAGGACCTCAGGATTATTCCCCTGCTTGTGCATCTCTCTTAGGCGGGTAATTACGTGTTTGCTGGCAAGGAAAGGGGACTCGGAGGGCTACCCAGGGTGGGACCTCAGGCTGGACTAGCTCAGCCCCGCATCCCGGCTGCTCTGCCCAGCGATCGCTGCGAGCAGCCGCGTTTGCAGGGCTGGGAGCCCAGCGTGATGCTGCGATGCCGCAACCGAGCGGTCCCTGCCACAATTTGCGGGGCTCGGTGCAGCAGCTGCGTGCACAGCTTCGTGTTGCCGTCCCAGCGAGGCCACGCATCGCTTCTGCGCAAGGAACGGGTCCTTTGGAGGGAGCGGACAAACAAATGTGTGTCCTTACAGGAGCGGTCCCAGCGCTTTTCCGGGAGGCTGCAAAGCTGTGTTGCCAGATCAACTCATCCCAACTCATTGTGAAAGGAGCTTCCCAGGCACCAAGGACTCTCTTGTGTGTGACCAAATCCCTGGGCTAACAAAGCCCGGCTCTTCCACCCTCCTTCCCAGCCACTGTATCGCAACGCGGACACCTAGCAGGATAACCTCTCCGTGCCAGCCCCCCCGCCCTGCTCTCTCTTTTCTCCCGGTGGGATTTCCAGTGCTGACAGCCCTGTTCAGAGGGTGGCAGCGGAGCAGGGCTGGGGAGGAGGATCCGGGCCCTTTAAACCGCTTAGCATGCGGTTCACACGGCTCCGGGCCAGCTGTTCCTTTCTCCTCCTGCCCTCACTCGCAGGAGTTGTTTGCTGAGCTCAGAGCTCCTGTGCAAAATTGCTTTTCAAAAGAGCCACTTTCTGCTTAATTAAACAATGAGCCGCCGTCCCTCTGCACATCTGTAAAGCTCCCTCTGCAGCCCCTTTATCCCACAAACTGCTCCATTCTTACCTCCATTCACTTGTAAATCTTACCCCCCCTCTCCTCCACCCTGATCATCTCACTGGCCCTTTCTTTTCCCCTTTCAAGTAAGACTGAGGGGCTTGGAGTATCTGTGGGGGTGGCTGGGTTGGGTGGGCAGGAATCGGTTTAATGGTGCTTGCTGGATATGAAAGTCTAATACAGTGAAGATCTGAGCCCAAAAGTGAGAGGCGAGGGCTAGACTCTGCACCATTCTGTGCTTAGAGGAATAAAATCATGGCAGTTCCTGAGCTGAGACACTGAATCACCCAGCAGCCGCAGGGGCCACCAGCCAGGCTGCGAGGGTGGGCAAGGAGGTGACTTCAAGGCGCTTTCTGATCCAGCTGGCAGTGCCAGGGAGAGCCCAGCCCAGGGGATTCCCTTGGCGGCTGCCTGCAGGCAATGCCAGGCTGCGGGGAATCCCTCTGTGATGGCAGGAGCAGCCACCTTCCTCTCCATCAGCTCCCTGTAGCCTCTTGTGACAGTGAGAAGGGTTTGTGACAGTGAGAAGGGTTTCCTTTCTAACCCTCGGTGTGTGCACGCACACACAAACCCCAGAAGCTGGGAAAATAGGAGAGAGGGGAAATTTCAGTTTGATGGGTTTGGGCTGAGCTTTAGGCCCGCAGTTAGTAATGCATTTTCTGAATTGTCTTCCTGAACAGCTTAAAAAAAAAAATTAAACCAGCAACATTCAAGGTTAAGCAGGATAAATGAATGGAAAAGTGATGAGGTGGGATATCTCCTTTATCACTGGGAAGGACAGATTATAGCCAGGGTGACGCAATATTGTCTAGCGTAGATTGATGGGGAGGGATGAAGAAATGGGAGTTTGGTGCATTAACAGAAGATTCCTGACTGCAAAAACTGTTAGACCATGGCACAGTCTCCTTGGGGTTTGGTAGCAGGTCTACATTGTTCAGGCATCTTGAAAACAGAGCGGACAAGGCTCAGGATGGTCCCTCACTGGGGGAGAAAATCACATAACCCGTTAACGAGGTGTTATTTTTCATGTCTGTGATTCCCAGTCTGGCACTTCACTGCCGCTGTGATGGTCTTTGAGGCTCTCTTGGTTCCTTCCTTTGACAATTTCGAACGAGAGGCGAGACCCTGGGCCAGCACTAGTGATCTGTGATCCTAATTAAAAGAGACAGTTTGGTGCACTGGCATTTATTTGGGAGCCTAAAGTGACAATAGTGTTGGGTGTAACGGGATTAGATGCTCTGACTTTGGAAGTGAGTAGGGATTAGGTTTACCCTGAGGATCAGCTTGGAGCTGCTGTTTTTGTCATGAGAGCTGATGAATCTGGAGCCTTGCTACTGGTTAACGAGTGGGACTGGAGATCCCTTGAACTTATGTTCTCCTGCCAGCATGTGGAAGATCCCGGGCAGCTCCTCTCCAGTTCACCAGTGTTGTGATTAAAATCACAGGGCTGAGAATTGCTGGGTGATGGCTGGGAAATGAGTCTTTGCTGCTAACAGGAGATCTCTGAAAGACCCCTGTGATCCCTTCCATGTGTGGCAACACAAGAACATGGAGAAGAGCTTTGCTCTTCTAGCTCAGAAGTGAGAATAAGATGTCATAACACAATTAAAAATTACAGAAGCCAAGACCTTGATGTTCATTTGCAGCAGATGAGAGCAACGACTGGGATTCTCTTATGTCTGGCTGTAGTTACCCCCTGGTTTTTTCCCTAGTGCTTAAATCACTGCCCACTCCAGCGCGTGGCGGGATTGGTTTGTGCGCCTGTCAGAGAAAATGGATTTTGCTCTTGCTGCAGAATTTTGCCTCGCTGCTCGCTCTGCGTAGCACCGAACCTGTTTGCCTGTGACTCCATTTATATCAGCTATTCCAGGTCTTCTTCTGCAGTTTATGGCACACCATCGGCTACTTCAGTGAATGATTTGCATATCAGATGGGAGGCTGGAGGAGTCTGCGGGATCCCTTAGGTCAGGTTTTGTAACAAGCTCTTTTAGAGAGCAGGTTCCTGGAGGGCCATCAGTTCCAAAACCAGAGAGGAAAGCAGATTCCTGGAGGGACGGCAGGTATCAGGAGCCGGCCTGTTTTAAAAACAAGCTGCTTAAGTGTGGAAAAGGGGGATACAAATTGTCTTTCCATACATTTCCATGCAGGCAGGGGGAATAATGGCAGCGGAGCGGCATGGAAGGGGCTTTGTCATGGTTACAGGCCAGTGGCTGAGAATGTGGGTGGAGCGATGGTCGTCCAGAGTTAGTGACCTCAGCAAATTGGAGCTCAGCCATGGTCAGTATGATAAATGATCTTATTCTGGGTCAAAGAAATGGTGCCCCACAGGGAGGGATCCGCAAGGCGGCCCGGGAAAGCGCTGTGCTCTCGCAGCACTGACCCCTTAGTGACCAGTGCTGCATATATCTTATTTATTACAGACCAGAAGGGAATTTTCCATGGTTCAGCCTTTATCAGGTTCCCCTATTTCCCTGAAATAAGCTCCCAGTTCTGCAGCCAAGGCGAGAATATGGGTGTAATTCCCCACTCTGGGTGCCCTTCGAGGCACTGTCTGCTTTGTGGTGTTTGTATGTGGATTTAAGGGCAGGGGACACAGAGGTGTCTGGTCATTGTGTGTGTGAATCTGCCAGCACCTGTGCGGTTCCCTGGGAGCATGAGTTGTGTGTCTGTGTCAACTGGTATTACAACTGTGCAAAATCCTTCTGCGTTTCTGCACATTTATTACATCAGTTTGCTTCAAGATCCTTCTAGCACAACACCCAGCTTGGTGGTTTTTATTTGAGGCACCCGGTTTCTCTCTGCACACAGCGAGTGTCCTCTTTGCTGAGTTATCACTGATGAATCTGTCAGGCTCAGGAGGTTTTATTGAGCTGGGAAAGATCTATGGATTCCAGCCCTGGTTTTGAGGGTGCTAATGAACCCAGGCTCTTGTTCCAAGCAGTGCTAAAATGTAGTCTTAGGTGCATTTGTCTTGCAGAGGAAGCTCGGCGGATTCTCCATCAAGGAGCGGTTGGGGTAACGCAGAAGATGGGGCTTTGGCGGAGACTCCGGAGGCCCGAGCAGCCTGTGCGGTTCCGCCTGCCACAACCAGGGCTGTTTGTGATGCAGCTGGGCTGAAAACCAGCCGGCGCTGCTGGGTTTTTGTGTGCACACTCACTGCAGTTTCTGCATCCTGTCCGCTTGCGTGACAAGCCAATGACTTTGTCTCACGGCGAGCACACGCTTCACTTTCCTGAGCTGTGTGTTTCGCTGGGCGATTTGTTTTATGCATGTATTGTGGATTTGAGCTCCCATCTGTGCACTTGAACTAAGCAGTTTTCTCAAACATTTGTCGTTTTTCGGGTTTTTTTTTAATTAACTTGAGATTATTTTTCCTGAGAATTTGGAGAGGTTCGATGTACTGTTAGCACAGGCAACAGAAGCTGTCTCTGTATACAAATGAGACAGGGATTTCCTACCAGGTGCTCCAGTCCCTCCTTTGCAGTTTGAAAATATTTCGGCTTCTTTGGCTGGTTCGCTCCGGCTTCTCCGCCGATGCTGCCGATGGTGAGCACAGTTAACGATAACGAGAGCAGATTTCTTGGTGTGGATATTTGTGTGCCATGAATGAAACGGAGTAAGCTAGCAAAAGGACTTCATTGAGACTGTGCAGCAAGAATAAAAACATATAATTACTGGGATGAGCTGGACTGGAGTTGGTGACATGGGAGCAAGGTTGTGTTGTCTCAGCTCTCACCTGAACTTCACCCCTGGGCCAAACACACGGTGGCTTTTGCAGCCAAATGGCAGCTCGTGTGGCACAACCGCGCCCCTGCAAACAGCAAACGCCTCTGTTCTGTGATGGGGACCAGCTTGGGAACCGACACGAGTCTAAAATCGCTGCATCGTTGTGACGGTTTAACTAGTCAGTGGATGTGGTGCTTGACCAGGCGGAGATTTTTTCCCCTCTTTATATGTTATTTGTAGAGGAACCTGCTGTTTGCATTGCAAATCCTCAGCCTGGGGAGCTGGAAACCTGTTAGACCCATGGCACAGTATCAGAAATAAAATGTCTTAGGAATGCTTCATCTCAACAGCAAGAGATAAGCAGTTGTGCTATAATT
Source organism: Columba livia (assembly GCF_036013475.1). NCBI lineage: Eukaryota > Metazoa > Chordata > Aves > Columbiformes > Columbidae > Columba > Columba livia. The sequence continues at coordinate 5,913,098 of NC_088620.1, forward strand.
TACCTCTTATTATTTCCATCATGATAACACCCAGAGTCCTGTGCTGTTGATCAAAACTGCAGTTTGAGGCACTGAGCTGCAAGATGGCTTCTGCCCACACCGCTCGCAATGGCAGTAATCTTGTTCCTTTTCAATATCTTGCTTGTGGGAGATGGTTTTGGTGTGGCTCTGGTCATTTTTCATCCTTTATAATTGATTTGTTCTAGTAATATTGGTGCACAGAATCGAGAGACGTGAAGGTGGGGGAAAAAATTCGATGCTGAGAAAGCAGCTGAAAATATAACGTCTTAAGGTTGGCTGTGGAGAAGGGGTCTTAATTCTCATTGCCGTTTGGAGCGGGGAAGCTCCAGGCGTGCACAGGGGTATCAGGTTTTTTCCTGCTGTCTAAATTCTTCAGTATGTGTGTACGTGACTTCTGGGGAGGAGTAAATGAGTGTAGGCTCAGGTGGGGCTGAAAATAACATTTATTATGGAAGGAGTAGGGCTGAGGGAGCCTTCCAGCTCAGCCTCAAATAAATCAGCCCCCTCGCCCCTTCGTCCAGGCTGCTTCTAGGTAGCTGTCTTTTATCCAGCTGGTGTTTCTGTTTAAATGATCTCTCCGGAAAGGTCCCAGAGGAGAGGGCTGCTTATTCCACGCAAGGAGAATGGTCTGTGGCACAGCTCATTGTTGTGTGCCCTGCCGCGAGTGCATAAATATGAAACAGCTCGCGGGCGTTGCTGTGGCGGGGCTGGTGTCCCCTTTGTGCCCCCCCCTCCTTCTCCTGGAGGCTCCTCTCCATCTTTCCTCCTCGCCGGCTTTCGGTTCTTGGTGATGGAGCCGCTCGGGTGTGAGATCCTGAGGGCTTTACGTTGCAGCAGCATTTTCCAGGGGAAGGCGAGTATAGTTAATTCTTGTTCTGGCAGCTGACCAACCAACATGGTATATGTGTATGTGTGTATATATATATAAAAATATATATATATACACCTTCTGAGCGGTGCTTGCCATCCCCAGTGCACATTGCTAGAAAATCAGCAGAAAATGCTCTATTTTTTGCTCTTAACTATGTATAGTTACAAGGGAGTGGTGGCTCAGCCCCAGGCAGGTGGTCCAGCTCACCGGGCAGTTTTAAGGCACAAAGCGGCTCTTTTTGCCCTGATCAAAGTGATCTGGTGCTCAAAGACAGCGATACCTGTCGTACCCCGGGCACCCCCGCAGTGGTACCGGTGTGTGTCACCCAGAGGCACCAATGCCCTGGGAAGGCAGCGGGGGAACAGAGCGAATCTCAGAGCATCCCCCTCCCCCTGTCCCTGGAAGAGGTCCCCATCTGCTGCAGATGGACGTGTCCCCATCGCCTCGTTGATGTGCACCTGCCTGCGCCAGGGCTGTTCATCCTTGGTGTGACAGAAGCGATGCGGGTCACGTTATTCAGAAGCACCACAGCTCTGCTCTGGGGAGCATCCGCCATCCCATAAAATCCTGGGGTAAGGCAAGGGCTGAGTCAAGCCACTACACGCACATTTATTTTTGATGGCTGTGAAGCAAGTGCATGGGGAGTTGGCTCAGAAAGGCACGTGTGGAAAGGTTCCCTGTGACTGTGGCGAGGTTACCGCACGTGAGACAGACATGGAAACCCATCCTGCTCGTGCCATGAGTGGGGCTCCGGCTCTCACTGCTGGGTTTGTGCCTTCAAAAAGCTGCTTCATTCCTCAAAACCAAACAAAACTCGTTTGGGGCTTTCAAAGGGCTGTTTAAAGGAGCCCCAGGAGAATAACTGATTGTGGATTCAGAGTGATGAAGTGGTTTGTGGAACGGTGAAATATAGAGGCAAATGCAGGAGAACTCCACATTGCAGTTTGTCGGCTTCTCTAAACCCTGTAACGGATTCTTTCCCCCCTCTGTTGCTTCTTACCTCTCCAATAGGAAATTAACTGATGCTATCACTAAAGAAATTGTTTTTGCCGCACAAAGTAAAATTGATACTATAAAAACCCGCCAGCAGTGTCTCCTCCTCCTTTTACATGAAGACAAATCCTTCCTGTCACCTACTGAAATGGAAAGATAAAGGCTGAGCTTTAATAAAGAAGCTGTAAGCACAGAGTGCAGAGGGAGGGAGCAGCACGGGGAACGCGCGTGGCAGCAGGTGTCCAAAATACGGCTACGGTGGCCGGTGCCTGCGTGTGTGTTTAATGTGCGGTTGTGTACACATTTGTACCCCAGAACTCGTGTCTGCCAGAGTTCGTGCTGGTTTTGGTACCGATAGCATCTACCTTTACTCCTTTCAGGTTCTTAGGCTTGCTTGTTTGGACTCTTAAAATCTGATTTGACACTCACAGTGTTAAACATCAATTTGTTAAATGATAACGGAATGTACATGACGTGGGATGTGAACATGGATGGTCTCCTGCTGGCATGAGCTGCGTTTGTTCTTTGTGGGATGTGTTTTCTGTGGGAAACCTCTTCTGCCAGAGGGTGGGTTTGGGGCAGAGCTGCCTGCTCAGTGCTGCCAAGGGACAGTCCTGCTCCTTTGGTGGAGGTTTGCGGCTCTCCCCATCCATCCCCCATGTTCCTTGGCTCTTTTGTGGGTAAACAATCACTTTGCCGTGGCGTCAGCCAGTTTGTAAACTGCTGTCCTTTCTCCTTTCAGGGGATATCAGAAACCTGCTAAAGTGGATCAAACAGAATCTATTGAAAGAACGACCAGAATTATTTATGCAAGGGGAGTCTGTGTAAGTACAGCTGTTGTGAATCCTCCTTGTGTTTCTCTGCTGGGATATGTTTTTCCTGTTGCAAGAAGCAAGTTATTGACCATAAAAATATGGGATTTGCTAAAGTGGTGATGGGGGGTGTCCTGCACTACACCTCACCCTGTCCCACAGAGAGCGTGTCTGTCTTTTGCACCCTCACCCCGAATCTTTAAAAACTTAAACCTTGCATGTGAGGTAGGGCCACGTGTACTTTCTGTCCATTGTCACCTGGAGCAGTGCAGCTCCTGTATCCTCAGTTCCAGGAGTTTTAGCAGGTCTGCCCGTTCCCTGCTGACATCGCTGGAACTGAAGCAGTCACTCGGAGAAACGCCAACAAATATTTCTTCTGGGAAATGTATTTTTATTGTCAAAATGGGGCCAACCTCATGGAGCAGGGGGGGAAAATAAAAAAGGCCAAGAGAAATGGAGCAGAGTGAGCTGTGCAAGCCATCCCTGGCTGCGGGGCGGCGCTGGGGGTGTTTAACATTCGTCACGGATCTTTGTGAGCTGAAGCGTGTGCCAGGTCCCCTGGTAACAGGAGAGACGATTGCAGGACACTGAAGATCAAAGAGGGGGAATCCCTGTGCCTGTAATCAGGGGCTCAGAGTGGATCCCAGGCGTTTACCGCCCTGGGTAGGGGCACTGGAATAGCTTTCCCTACCTTCTCATTGAGCTCTCAGCGCTTGACTCTAGCGCGTGGGTTTTAATTACCTGTCTTTTCTACATCATACGGAAATGTAGTCATCTCATGTCGTCATCTCGGAGCATCCTCAGGAATGGTGCATTTTGATTCAAATGAGCTTTGGGATTGCTCCTGCTTCCCCTTTATTCGATCTAGAAAGGGCACAGACTGTACCTGTTTCCACCTCCATGCCAGGATGTCTTTTTCTCTTTGGCTTTACAGGCAGGCAGCTTGTGATCTGTGCTGTAACATCCCTTGTTCTTAACTATTTGTGAAGCTTTTTAGCAGCCCCGTATCCTAATTATTTCTCTCTGTTCTGCAGGAGGCCAGGAATTTTGGTGCTCATCAACGACGCAGACTGGGAACTAATGGTCTGTACTCCTTCAGTTTCACTTTCTTTGTTGAAAATATGCTCTGTCTGTTCTGTGGTTGCTCTCAGAGAAGCTCTTTCTGATTCTTGCCCCAGAGCGAAGCATCTTGTGTTTGAGGGGGAAGGGGCAGGCTGGGATCTCTCTCCCTGCCTTGTGCTGTGGCTGTTCAGTAGCCTGGAGCCTTTCTCTAACCTGCTGAGTCTCAGCAGCCAGCCAGCTCTGAAGAGAGATCCCCTGGATTCCCTCGCCTCCGGCAATGGGCTTCGCACCTCCGGCTGTCTCACAGGTCTCCCCCATGCATGGGGTGACAACTTAGTGGGGACCAAGCAGCTTCTCTGTCCCAGGGAGACCCCTGTGCTGGGGTGCAGGGGAATGCAGCCCCGGGGAGATTTCTGCCCAAACAGGCAACTGGTAAATATCTTCCCTTTTCAGCCCACAGTTGCTCTCAGACAACAAACGGCCCCAAACTATTTTCCTGCCTCAGGCAACCACCTGCTCTGGCAAAACCCTGGTCCAGAAAGCAGTGTGGGAAATGAGCATCAGCTCCGTGTCTGATCTCTCACCTTCGCTTCCATCAGGATGAAAACATTAGTCTGTCCCCTTCTGCTCTCCCTAACACTCACCATCTTTTTATGAGCAGTTTTCTCTTTGCAGTTAGTATTTGGAAATGACATTTAAACCATTTTTCTTTTTTTTTCTTGGCCTGCAGGGTGAGCTGGATTATAAACTCCAGGACCAGGATAATGTGCTTTTCATCTCAACGTTACACGGCGGGTGAACTCCTGGAAAAACAAGAGGATGTAAATCCAAACCCCTGCACAAAAAACTCAGACAAAAACCTAAACCCACCCAAACCTCTCCTGAACTGCCTGTGCCTGATCTCTGCATCTTCCCACTGCGTTCACTTGTTACTAGCCATCCAAATAAAGCCCTGCCAGCACACGGCCTGCTGTCCACCACAAAAGCATCCTTCTTTTGGCCCTCATTTCACCTCTCCTGCCTGCGCTTCGAGGTACCCTAATGAACAGAGAGCACCTGCAGCATGTGGAGCTTTGTTTTTCCGTGACGGGAGGAACAGGGCGGCTGAACCTCGAGGAAGATGGTGTGTCTTTGTAGGGAGTAAGGTGCTCTGGGGGAACTGGGGCAAGGCTGGGGTTCCCAAGGCTGGGATTCTTTTAACACAGTTCTTGGTGTTGGTACAGTCTCTGCACCAGCCACAGGAATGATCAGGGAAGGGTGAGACATGAAGTGCAAGGAAACAAAAGGCGGCTTTACTAGTTTTTCTCTGAGGTGGCAGACATTACAGCTTCAGAGCCCTCTGTAGCAGTTTTCCATTTGCCATTGTATTTATTTATGGGAAATAGGAGAGAAATAGGCTTTTTTGGTTTTGTTTTTCTGATGCCTTATGCCTCTTTCATACCTCAGCTGAGGCAGCGTGAAGGACTAGCCCACGAACCATCTCAATTTATAACCATTTAGTTCAAGGGGAAACAAAGCCGTGCCCAGCCTGAGACAGCACAGAGTGATAAGGGCAGCAAATTATCTTTCTGTCACCGTGACGGACAGAATTGATCAGCCTGCGTTGCGTTCTGTGCAGGTGGGGAGCTGCGTTGCTGCAGCCTGGCCAGGGAAGGGCTGGGGCAGGAGATGCGCGGTTAAGCAGAGAGCAGGGAGAAAGAGTCAGTGGCTTTTAACTTTTCCATCAGTGGAGGGGGAGGCTTCTTATTGCGCACCCTGAGGAAGTCCTGTGAGCGCAGCGGAAGTGGGTGTGCGCGTCTCTGCTAGGGCATGGGCGCTATTCGCTTTCCAGAAGTTTCCTCGGACAGATGGACCGGCCTGCCTGGCAGCCGGGAGGTGACAGAGCAGAGGGAAGGGGTCAGAGAGGACAGCGTTGGTGCCAACAGGTCTGAAACTCCACAAGCTTCTAGGAGCATCCGACCAGGATTGTCTGTCCTGTGCTCCCCCCACCTTGCTCACCTGCGTTTCGGCACGGCTCCGGCGGCACGTGGTGGTCCCAGCGGCAGCACCGCAGCCCGAGCAGCGGCTCTCCCGGGGCAGAGGGCTTGCTGGCGCCATAAATTCTGTTGGTGCGTCTCGGAGCCGATCTGCTCTCGCATTCTCGCCCTGTCCGCAGCCTGCGGGAGCTGCCGAGGAGGAGCTGGGGAGCGGTGAGCTGTGCACCAGCCCCTGCTCGGGCGGCCTGGCCTGACACCCCCAGAGCTCCGTCCAAGGAGCCTTTCCCGTCCTGCGCCTGGCAGAGGAGTTACTCTGTCTGATGCGGACAGAGTGCCAACGAGTAATTCCCCTGTCTGACTTCTCCGGTGACTCCTCTCTCACGTTTACCCCACCACAACCTGCGTAACTAAAAGCGCCCACAGACTACAATGCCGCTGCATCAGAGGAACCCTGACTTCCGAGCACGCTGCTGGTAACGAACCGATATTCAGCCTTTTCCAAATCCAGCTGCTGCGACTCGAGTCCAGCTTGTGCCGTTTGTAAATGACACGGATGGGCCAACAGCTCTTCTCTGTCTGGAGTTCACGGCCATAAGTTTTGCTGGGCTGGGGGAGCGGGGGGGGGATTCCAGGTGATGATAGGAGCTGGCTAAAAAACAACAAACCTGCGTGGTATGCAGCTTGGAATGGACTTAAACCCAAGTGGGAAAAGGCAGGTTCATCTTCATCGCTGCTGCCTGCCCGGCCTCTGCTGCATTTTTGCCTTAGGCTGGGCTTGTCTGTTCTTATCCCCCCCAGCTGTTTGCTCACGGTAGGATGAGTTCCTTCCCTGGGAGGTGTTACTCCCCTCGCTAGCCCAGGTAGACCCAGATGACTCCGCTCCTGCTGTAGTAAAAGCTGCCAATCATTGCTAAAAAAATCTAGAAATGGGAAGATGAGGGAAGCCAGGGGAGGGGATAAGAGGGGTTCAGCAAAATCCTGTAACAACAACAAAACCAACACCAACAACAAAAAGTTTCTGAAATAAAAGCCTTTTAAAACATTCTCTGCCTCAAGCTCTCGGTGAAATTTTGCTCAGATCTTATAATGCTTCCCTCCTCCTCACGGCTTTCCTTGGCAGCCCCTGCCGAGCCTCGTCTTGTACAGGCATAAAGCCTCTCTGTTCCGAGCCTTCCTCCCGGCCCTGGCTCCGCGGGGCTGCTCCAAGCCCTCAGCTCCGCTCCCACCGAGTCCCCTCCAAGCGCCGGAGCGGCGGTGAGACCGACCCCGCAGCCCTCGGCCGGAGGAGCCCGCGGTTGGGCCGCTCTCCGCCGAGCCTGCCTGGTGCCCGAGCGGCGGGGACGGTTCCCGGCTCGGCGGAGACCCGGAGCGGCCTCCATGCGCCCGGGGCGAACCGGGAGCCGCGGCAGGTGGAGGATGAGGGCGTCCCGGCCGGCGGGGACCTCGGCCCCCGGTGCACAGGGATCCCGGTCGTGCTCCAGGCCCGGGCGCACGCCGAAATAAATTCAACGAAATTAAAAAGCAATTTAAAAATAAATAAATACATACCAGCAGGATAAACCGGGATGGAGCCGAAAGGCCGGGGCGCCAGCCCGCCGCGCTCGGCTCCCGCCCCGGCGAAGCGCCGGAGACTCCGGCTCGGCCCCTCCATCCCTGCCCGTCCCGGTGAGGACCCGGCCGATATTTGACGCATTATTTGACCCCCCCCGGCAGCGCTGAGCGGTGCGGAGCACCCGCCGCTATTTATTTAGTTTCCTTGAAATCCCCTCTGAGGTTCCCCGGGCCGTTACCTCGCCGTGCCCGAAGAAGGTCCGTCCTTCTTCCTCCGCCCCAAAGCACCTTCCTGGAGCCCAGCCGGAGGAGCTGAAATCTCTGCTACAGATGTCCAGACACAATTCTTGGTTCGTACGGCTCCATCGCACAAGAATTGCGTTTGGACAATCAGGAGCGGAGATTCCCGTCCCGGGCTCGCGGGATCTTCCAGGGGGAATCGGGCTGGAGCCTGGAAAACAAGGATACACGGGGGGCACCGAGCCGGCTCCCCTCCGCCCGCTCCCCGGCCCTGCGGAGCCGCTTCTCCGGCCGCAATAAGTTTCTAGAGCAGCCGCGGCGCTTCGCATCCCCGTTTCGATTTAATCGCACCGCGAGGGGTTTGATTTTATCAACTCGTTTCCTACACCTCCGAAAAAAAATAAATAAAATGTAGCCCTTATTAAAATAAAATAAAATAAAAGAGAGTGGGGGAAAAAAAATCAGGCGAAATAGAAAGGAAACCAAAAAAAAAAAAAAAGAAAAAGAAAAAAAGCCAGAAAACGAAAACCGGCGTTCCAGCCGCGGCGGAGCAGCCCCGGCGGAGCGGGGGTTCTGTGCGGCGGGGCCGCGGGGCTCGGTGCCCCCGGCAGCCCCGGGGGCTCGGCGGGGGTGATGCCGTGGGGATGCGGGCGCAGACCCCCAGCCCCGCGCTGCGGCCGCCGCTCCTGCCTCGGAGAATTAACCAATTCCAAGCGAATCGCCCTCAAAATTCGGGCACTTTGAAAAATCGCCGAAATTTATAAACGCCCAACGGAGAGGGGAAAAATATTGATGATAATAAAAAATAAAAGAAAAAGAGGAAAAATCCAGGCTTCTCCCCCAGTCCCTTCTCACCGACCGGCTCCCACGAAGTTGGGAACAAATCCCCCCTCTCCAGCCAGGGAAAATCCCGACCCGCTGCCGGCGCTTCCCCCCGCCGGTGCCGGTGGCCGATCGGGTCCCCCCGGGGGAGGGTTCAGGGCGGGCGAGCGGCGGACCCCCGGCTGCCCGAGCCGCCCTCCGCCCCGGCGGCCCGCTGGGCTCCGAGTTTCCACGGGGCGCGGAAAGTGCGTCCCGCGGGGGCGGAGCGGGCGGCCCCCGCGGCTCGGCGGGGCACAACGGCGGGGTTACCGCTGCACCTGCCGCCGGGCCGGAGCCCAGCCGAGCCAAGCCGGCTCTGCCCCTCTTCGTCCACGCCGTATCCACCCGGGAGGGTCCCAAATCCGCCCGGGAGGGATGCGCACACCGGGGCTCTGCGGGCTGCGCCGGGGCCGGGCAGGGCTTTTAGTTGAACGGCACAACAATAAATGTGTTGCAGAGCCGGCGAGAAAAGAATGGGGATGACCTTCAATTGGTACTGGATTTGAATAACACCACGGGGTGATAAATGCCCATTGTGTTTTAGGAGTAATGAATCTCCACTGTCTCTATAGCACAGAAACAGCAGCTGCAACCTGGAGCCAGCCATCTCTTAAAGACACAGCTCCCAAACCCCAGCCCCCGGCCCGCTACGGCCCGGCCCGGAGCCCCCGCACCCGCCTGGTCGCGGTGCTCGGGGCCCGGGGTGAGCCCTGGCTCGGGGTCTCGGTGCCCGGTCCCGGGGACGTCCGGGCTTGGCCCCACTCGGGGTTGTGGGGATCCCCCACAAGCCGCTGGGCAGGCCTGGGGCTGGGGTCCCCTCCCACCCCCCGGTCCCCCTTTGGGGATCCCCCCCATGTCCTGCTGCCGCGGGGGTGGCACTGCAGGGATCCCCCGTGGGGTACGAGGTCACCTGCACCCCACCCCGGCCCCCCACGACAGGGAAAGAGCTGGGAATAAATAATACTCATTGTTTTCCCCTAATGAATATTACCGACTTGCAGGGCCGGCAGCTGCGGGCTCCGGCCGGGGGAGCGGGTGGATCGCCTGCCTCTGCCCACCCGGGGACCCCCCAGCCCCGGCTGCCGGGGGTCCCCGCAGTCGTGGGGAAGAGCGTGGGGCTGGCCCCTGCCTTCAGCCCATTGCTGCCTGTCGCCCCAGTGACACCCACTGGGGTCCCTGAGCAGAACCAGGGGGAGACTGGTGGGGGTGTGCAGGGGCTGGGGACTGTCCCCGGGGGGGGTCCCTGCACCTCCTCACCTCCCCCCGTGTCCTCGCATGGGGTCCAGCCATGTGGGGAGAGGGATCGGGTCATGTTGGGTGAGAAACTCCTGCGGTCTCAATGATGCTCGGAGCAGCCCAGCCCTGGGGAGCTGCTCAGTGACCCCGATCCCTGTCCTCAGCCTGCAGCAACGTCCCCTACCCGCGGCAGGGCCAGGCCTGGGGCAGGGGACAGCCCAAGGCAGGGGTTAGGCCAGAGCTCTGAGCAGGAACCAACGGAGCAGGGATCTGTGACCAAGGGCTGCTCATCCACGGGGGCTCATTCTTGGCCTCAGAAGGTTTTGCACACCCGCAAAGGCACAAACGTGTCCCAGGGCTTGGGGACAGCCATGTCCCTGCAGCCCACACCCCACGGCCGGGCCAGGGGGATGCCCAGCTCGTGCCATGGTCACACGCCTCCCCACACCTCCCTGCCAGCTCTGAGAGCAATAAACCCATTGCTAGGAGTGTGAAAATCAAAAGAAAGGCATCATTAAATAAAAGAGCATCAGCAGGAGCCGAAGGCCCCCGCGCTGAAGCCATCGCCAGGGACCCGGCGGCTCCTGGGGAAGCGGGAGCCATCGCGGGAAACCCCCGTGGCTGCAGCGCTCCCGGGTGCTCCCGCATTGTTTCAGCCCTGGACCTGCCAGCCTTTCAACTTGCTTTAATTCCTGATGCTCCCACACACACACTTTCGTGGTTCTTCTTTTTTCAAAGTCTCTTTCCCAAATCTTGGCCAAGTTAATGAAGTTATGTGATCCTATAAATGTTAATTGTCTAAACTTCTTCTCTTCTCTCCCCCACCTTTTTTTTTTTTTTTTAATCTCTCTTCTCCTTGCTGCTTTCTGCTCCACTTGTAATAAAGAAAATATCTTGGCTGGTCTTAGCCAGTTGCTTGGCAACCTCAATAGAAAAAAAGAGAACAGAATGTAACCAATCCCGAGACAACCGAAAGATTTTGGTGACATGTGACCTCTCCAAAAAGGGCAGCCTTAAACTGTCCCTTCTGTCCTTTGCTCCTGACCATTAGGGTCTCTTGCCCTCCCCCCCCCGGCTCCTTACACCAATAAATATGGATTAGTGAAATACTTTTTCCCACACTGATGAAAAGCCGGGATTGATCTTTCCACCTCCTTTATGTACCAACCTGACAAGTTTCTAAACAAAATTAAGAGGGAAGAGGCGAAAGGAGCCATCCCAGGTTGGGCAGCTGGGGACGGATCCTGCCCCACCGTGGGGATGGGGGGGTCCCCAACAGGGTGCTGGCGCCGGCCGTGCTGGGCTGTGGTCTGCTGGGCTGGACCTTCCCTCTGTGTGCTGGGGAGCACAGCACCAGCACGTTAGGAGCTAAAATGATTATTTTCTGACCCAAATGGGGGAAAAAATAAAGCCCCCAGCCCTGCGCTCCCTCGGTGGGCACCCATGTGTCCCAGGGGGACCCGTCCTGCTCCTCAGTGGACGCCCGTGTGTCCTGGGGGGACCCGTCCTGCTCCTTGGTGGGCACCCGTGTGTCCTGGGGGGACCCGTCCTGCTCCTCGGTGGACGCCCGTGTGTCCTGGGGGGACCCGTCCTGCTCCTTGGTGGGCACCCGTGTGTCCTGGGGGGACCCGTCCTGCTCCTCGGTGGACGCCTGTGTGTCCTGGGGGGACCCGTCCTGCTCCTCGGTGGACGCCTGTGTGTCCTGGGGGGACCCGTCCTGCTCCTGGCCGCAGAGCCCCAGCGCTCGTGGGCGGCCGGGGAAGTCGTCTGCAAATTCCATTTCATCCTGGAGAAAAAAAAACAGAACGCAACAAACCACAACATGATGTCACCGGCTTTCTGGTGCATCCCGCCGGCGCCCCTCCACCTGCCGCCGGCCTCCGCTTGGCCGGCCTGGGCACGGCCACCAGCCCCGCCATGGCCACCAGCCCCAGCACGGCCACAAGCCCCGGCTCGGTGGTGGGTGCTCAGCCTCCCGCCCTCTCGCCGCCCCCCCGGCGCTCGGCTTTCCCCGGCTCCCGGCGCGGTGAATGCCTCTTTCAACAGCAGTTCCCCTCTTCCCAAAAAAGCATCACCTTGCCAGCTCCCTTCCTCCCGCCAGCTGCCAGGAAAATAAAAATTAGGGCAAGGAAAGGGAGCAAAAGGAAAACCAATGAACTTATTTCCAGCTTTTCCTTCGGATCGGCCGTCCAGCACCGGGAGAAAAATATTTCTCCTGTAAAAATATCCCCTCTCCATGCAAGCTCCGAGCCCTTCGGCACCGGGACGCTGGCCAGAGACGCGGGCTCAGCTCGGCGGCGGAGGCACTGTAAGTTGAGCGTCTGCTTAAGCAGTTTTCTGGCTTTTTTGGGGGGATTTTAGGCATAGTTGGGGGCTGAGCTCCCCCGGGGATGAAGGAGGAGGGTTGGGGCAGGGGGCAGATGGGAAGGGGGCATTTGGGGGTGCGGGCTGTAAGGTGCCAGCAGGGTGGGCACCGGTGGTGCCTGTGCCGGCGGTGGCGGGTGGTGCTGGGCACGGGCGGCCCCGGGGTGCACAAAGCCCCTTTGAGCAGCACAGAGGAGCTGCTCATCCCTCGCTCAGCCCCAGGACCGGCCCTGGGAGAGGAGAACGGGACCCCAGCCCTGAACACCCAGGGGTGGCTGCTGTGGGGGGAGCTCAGGGCTTTGGGGCTGCGTGTGTCCCCAGGATGGGGTCCCTGGTTCCAGTCTGAGCCCTCACTCATAGGGTCCCCACAGCCCCCCCGGGACAGGTTGGTCCCCAGGCAGCCCCGTGGGTAAGGGGTGATGCAGGGAACTGGGGGTGCCCCAACTGTCCCATGTGGGCATGGGGGACCTGCTCCCTCCTGCTGTGGGTGACAGTGACACCTATGAAGCCACCAGACCCTGGTCTCCAGGGTGGTTGCAGGGAGAGGCTGGGATGGAGAGTCTGGTGGGACCTAGTGAGACCCAGTGGGACTTGGTGGCACCTGATGGGACCCAATGGGACCTGGTGGGACCCAGTGAGACCCAATAGGACCTGGTAACACCCAATGGGATCTGGTGGGCCCTGGCTGCCCTGTGCCGAGGCCGAGTGGCCAGGCACAATACCACAGCCCTGCTCCTGAGCCGCCGCCGAAGCCCCTTTCCCAGCGCTGAGCGCCTTTGTTTCGCCTTTGTGATGGAAAGAGCCCCCCTTCCTAAATCACGGTCCTGACACCCCCATTGTCTCCTTCCCGGGGAGGTTTGAAACTTTCTTCCCCCCACTAGTCCTGAGGTCAGGAATGTGGCCGGTTTCTTTTGGGATGGAGGAGCAGGGCTGGGTGGGGGGCTGCGGGGTCACGCCGGCTCGGCAGGTCAACCCGAAAACAAAACCTTTTGAAATACCTACTCTCCATCACTGCCAACATTGTCCCCTGCCAGCGGGGGCCTGGCACGGCCCCTCGACGTCTCCAGCCCGGCCACTGCCCACCCCAGCGGTCAGCATCTGGGGGGGGACAGAAGGGTATTGTGCTGAAGGGGACAGCTTTGTTTTCGGTCACAGCTGCCCTGGGTTGGGACAGAGACCGACCGCCAGCCCTGCTGGGGAGAGAGAAGGGAGGGGACAGAGGGGACAGGAGCGCATGGGTCAGCACGTTGTAGGGGGGACCCGTGCTGTCAGGGTACCCTCCACTGCCATCCCTCTGGAAGGGCACAGCGCGGGAATGGAGAGCAGGTCCCCATTGTCCCTGGGGTGGAGCCCCCACAGAGTGCACAGCCCCCCGTGCCCAGCAGGGATGGGGCAGCCTGGGTCCAGCATCCTGCCTCAGTTTCCTGTTGTTGTGGGTGGCATCCCTCTGCCTGCTCTCGGAGTTGAGTGGTGTCCAGGATCCTCTCTGACGCCTGGAGCCATGGGACACTGGCTCAGGACACTGCTAGCTCTGACGTCAACAGATATGGTCCATTCTGGGGGGAAAAGGGATCATTTTGTGCTTGAGCTGGCTTTGTCACCTAGGAAGGTCATCACTGCTTGTCACCCTGTGGCAGTGACACAACCCAGCGAGCGCTGGGGCTGGTGGCACATCTCTGCTCCATTTATGGTGGCAGGGATGTCCCTGTCTCCACCAGCCAGGAAGGAGATGCTGCTCCCACCAGCCTCCAGCTCCTCTGGCAGAGCATCTCTTGGGTGGCCCAAAATCCAACCCCGGGTGGCCAAAATCCTCCCCGGGATGGCCAAAATCCCCCTGGATTTTTCCGGATGGGAAGATCCGTTGTTTTTGCTTGCCACAGGAGCAGCCTCCCGAGGAGGAAAGTGGAGCAGCGCACATGGATGTGATGGTTTTAGCAGAGACCTGGAAGGAAAACCCAGCTGGGAGGGGAGAACCGGCCGCCTGAGCTGCAGCTGGAATGGCTCAGGATGAGGGGCTGGCAGGGCAGGCAGTGTGACAGGCTCACGGGTGCTCCCTTGGGTCTGGGGTCCCCACTGAGCAGGCAGCCACAGGGAGGCTGTGTGGGCTACGTGCCTCAGTTTCCCCACCTGTGAAATGGGCTGAGGTTGTGAGGCTGGACAGATTGGGGCAGCGGTCTGGAGGGGACAGTGTCACTCGTGCAGTGTCATGGTGTGGGAGTGGGGACGTCCCTGGCACCCATGGGCACCACTGACCTGGGCAGCTGGCTCGGCCCCGGGATGTTTTTCTCCTTGTGAAATAAGTTTAAAAACAAGTTGTTGGTAGTTGAGGGACTTGTACCAACCCCCCAGCCATGCACATATACACAATCTCTGCATTTATATATACACATATAGCCTTATATATATATATTGCAAGCAAATCTGAGCATTTTAAAGTGAAAAATGTGATGTTTGAGTAAACTGGAGCTTTTCAAAGGCTTTGCTGAAAATCCTAGAGAATGTAAAGGAAGGGGTGGAGAGAGGCAGGAGGTGGCCAAAACCCTCACCCCTGGGTCCAAAAGCAATTTCTTCCTGTAAAAACAACCAAACCAACATACTGATGGAAACGTTGCGCAGTGCTGCTGCCTGCCTGGCACTGCGGGGATGGGAAGGTGCTTTGCCAGGCAGGATGCTTTCAGGCCTGATGTTGGCTCTGTGTTACAGGTACCACCACAGGTGTGTGGAGCTGTGGGGTGACCTGAGCTCCTGGGGACCTGCCATCCCCCACTAGTCCTGTTCCTGGGGCACAGGGGCTGTCACCTCAGGGATGGATATGCTGAGCTGTAGCATGGAGCCGGGTGGGTTGTCACCCCGAGGACCACACAGTGCATGCCGTGGCAGGTAACCTCCATTTCCACCTTCTCCCCAAGCTTGCTTGTGTTTTTTTTTTCTAGCATTGCATGATGAAAGCTGCTTGTAGGTGTCACCTGGCCCATAGCAGGCTCTGAGGGTCCATGGTGAGCCCTGCGGCAGCTGAGCTGTGCAGAGAAGGCAAAGCTGCCTGCAAAGGCGGGGTGATTCTGACCCAGCTGATCTTGCAAGGCCAGCACAGGATGCTTTGTGCCTCTGCCAGTCCCAGCCCATCTGTGTGCTGCATGTTGCATTGGACCATACCTCAGTTTCCCCATATCAGGGTGTAGGCATCCCCTTCCTCTGCCTGCAGATGGGACAATCTGTCCCTCTCCAGTCCCTGAGCCCGTGGCTGGGAGTGTCAGCGTAGGCTATGGTTGGGCAGTGGAGCTGTGTATGGGTGGCTGAATCACCCCAGGCTAGGGATGCCCTCTGGGATTCAGGCTTCTGAGAATCCGGTCATATCCAGCATTGAAATCCCTCTCCGGCCCTCCCTGGTGCTGAGGGGAGGGCAGGGCTTTGTGTGATCCCCAGGAGGGGCTGCAGGGATGGAGGGATGGAGGGATGTAGAGACTCAGGGATGAAGAGGAGCAGGGATGCAGGGATACAGGGGTGAAGGGATGCAGGGATGAAGAGAGGAAGGGAGTCAGAGATGTAGAGGCAAGAGGATGCAGAAATGTAGTAGGGGAGGGATGTAGGGATGAAGGAGGGCAGGAGTGCACGGATATAGGGTTGAAGGGTTGCAAGGATGAAGAAGGGATGGAGTGATGTGGAGATGCAGGGGTGTAAGGGCAAAGGAATGCAGGGACGAAGAAGAGCAGGGATGCAGGGATTTGGATACACATGGAGCAGGCTGCAGATGCAACGAGGGGCTCACACTCGGCTCTGACGGCCCCTGGAGCCCCCGGCTCCTCACCGAGCGTCCGCACCGGCCGCGACGTGGTGCCGGGAGGTGGCAGCAGCGGCCGAGCACGGGCCGGGCTGCGGCCGCTGTGCCGGCGGGGGGAGTTCCCCGCGGGATGGCGCCAGCCGTGGGCTCCGGGGGCATCCCTGCCGCCCTGCTGCCCTGCCTCCGGTTGAACCCCTTCCCGGGTCCCGGGGCCGCGCTCGGGGGATCCTGTGGGGGGGAGAACGGCTGCCTCCCACGCAGCCCACCCCGGGGGGGGCCGCACACGCGACTGGGGTCTGAACACGAGTGGGGTCCGGACACGAGTGGGGTCCGGACACGAGTGGGGTCCGGCTGTGCTCGGCTTCTGGGGTCCTGCCTCTTCCCACAGCTCCTCTGCGTCCCCGGGGAGCACCCGGCTGTGCTGGCATGGAGCCCCTCCCTGAAATACTTGTCTGAGCTCGGCTTGTAAACAGAGTTTTTCTCTCCTTACAGCCGCCGCAGGGCTCCCTGGTGACCCCCGTGCGTCCTCCCCCATTTTGTTGCTTCTTTCAGGTGCTGCTGGAAAGGTTCACCCCCCGACCCGCCTGCTGCAGCCAGCTGGAGCCCTCCCGGAGGTCCCCCAGGAGCAAGGGGACAGCGCGGGGAGCCAGCGAGAACAGCCACCCGGCCAGGTCCTGTCCCCGCTGCGGGTGGGTGCAGGTTTGGCCACATGCGACACCGGCCCCTGGCTAGGGCTGTGGTCCCACCACAGCGAGGGGTGCGTGGCACCGCTGGGGGTGTGCACAGAGTTGTTGCTCCCCAGGATGTGGCCTCCTCCCAGCTTGCGCTTGCTCTGGGAGCTGACGGCCGTATTTATGGATTGGGTGGTTAACCAGCCGTTTTGGCCAAGTGTCCCAAAGGCCTCAGAGCCTGTGGCTTGGACACGTTGCACACACGTCTCGGGGGCTGCAGATTGGCAGCCTGGGTGGGATGTGGCTTGGTGGAGTGGGCTGCCTTGGCCTGTGATGGGAGGGAGCCACGAGCCCCCTGGGCCATGACCCCCAGCAATGGACACAAGCCTCTCCTCAACCACAAGCCCCCCTGGCCATGGTCTCCCCCTAGCCACGGGGCCCCCCATCTGCTTCCCCACCACCCACCCACGACTGGGAAACCCGACCGTGAGCGGGCAGGGGGCACAGGGGATGCCCAGGAGCATCCTCAGACATGAGGTACCGGTGGTGTCCCCCGGCCGTGGGCTGTGCTGTGTGCTGTTTACCGATATCGGCTTTATTTAAAGAAACCCAACCCAAACCCGCCCCCGGGGCTCGCAGCGGCGGCGGGGCCGGGCAGGGGCGGGGGCGGGGGTGCGCTGAGAGCGGCGGGTCCCAGCCCGCCCCTTCCCCGCCCGCCGCCGCCATGGGCACCGCGGGGCCGCTCTGCGCCCTGCTCCTGCTGCTGGGCACCGGGACCGGCACCGGCACCGGGACCGGCCCGGCCCCCCCGCGGGTGCTGCTTGCCCTCCTGGCCCGCAACGCGCAGCACTCGCTACCGCACTTTCTGGGAGCCCTGGAGCGCCTGGACTATCCCGCGGGGAGCATCGCCCTGTGGTGACTGAGTGGGGACCCCCGGGGGGAACGGGGACCCTGGGGAATGGGGATGCGAGGGGGGGAACGGGGGTCCTGGGAGATAGGAGGGACTGTGAGGGGACTGGGGAGCCGGGGGCGGTGGGGACACAAAGGAAAATGAGGGTGGGGAATGGAGAGCTGGGGAGAATGAAGGGACTGGGAAGTCGGGGTGATCCTGCCCTAACGGGGGCCTGGGCAAGGGGAACAGAGATCTGGGGGATCCCCCTTTTACCGGGCTGGGGGGTGTGGGTGGGAGAGGAGCCCCCCATTCCTCCTCTTCCTCACTCTTCCAGCGCTGCCGTCTCCTGCCTGAGCTCGTCGGAAACTTTTCTGCAGCTGCTTTTGCGGGGGGCCAAGGCGGGGGCTGGCAGGGGGGTCCTGGCAGGGGTGGCCGGGCTGGGGTGGGGGCTCACTCCTGGCAGTGGGGGCGCGGGGGCCCTTGCCTTTGTCTGCCAGAGCCCCTGACCCCGTGGGGTGTTTCAAGAGCAGCTGCAGAGCTGGGAGCTGGGGCGGCAACAGGTCCTGCCTTGTCCCCCGTGTCCCAGCACGTCCCCATGACACCAGTGCCAGGGGTGCAGCGCAGGGCTCTTCAACAGGTCGAGGGTGCTGGGGAGTGTGGGGACTTGGGGGTTACCTCAGTGCGACGTGGGGCTCAGCCTCTTCTGTGCTGGGGTCCTTGTGACCGTCATTGCGAGGTTGGACAGGAGAGTTGGGGACGGTGGCTGTGCATAGCAGGGGAAGGTTTGGGGAGAGGGGTCTGCTGCTTGGCGGGGGTTTCCTCCATCTGCTGAAGCTACAGGATGCACAGGGTGCAGTGGGGTGCATGGGCAGGGGGATGAAGCCACTGTGCTCCAATGAAGTTCGTGGTGGGCAGCTGCAGGGCTGGGATGGGGAGGACACAGCTGGGGCTGCTGCTGGGCGGCAAGGACAGGGGGGTGAGAGCCACAGGACAGCCTGTCTGGCGGCAGCACAGGGAAAGAAATTACCCATTTGCGTTCCCCCCCGCCAGCACAGCTTCAGCTCCTTCAAATTACACGTTACATTCCCAAACGAGTCTGTCACTGGCGCAGCCTCTTGGCCCCGGAAGCATTTCTAGTGCAGGGAGGGGACCACGATTATCCCTGTCCCTTGGAGGGGAGCCCCCAGATGTTGATGTCCTTCTATCCCAGGTGTGCGACAGACCACAACTCTGACAACACCACAGCGATGCTGCAGGAGTGGCTGGGGGCGGTGGGGAAGGACTATCACTCAGTGGTCTTGAAGGTGCAGGAGGAGCCCAGGTGAGTTGGGAGGGTGGGTTGTGAGGGGTTTCCAGACCAGCACCCCCCTCCCCGGCCGGGGACGCTGCCAGGACGAGCCGGCGGTGGCAGAGCTGGGCTGACTCAGCCAGCCGGCACGCCGTGGCATGCACCGAGTTTGTGCGTTCCCAGCCAGCGGGGTTAACCCCTGCCTCCCCCCCCAGCTCCTACTCTGATGAGCTCGGGCCCAAGCACTGGAGTGACAAACGCTACGAAAACGTGATGAGGCTGAAGCAGGAGGCTCTCACCTATGCCCGGGAGCAGCAGACAGACTACATCCTGGTAAGGGACATGGAGTGTGGGCAGGGTGGGTGCCGAGGTGGGTGTCCCTGCAGCTCCAGGACCTCTGTTTCCTCCCCCAGTTCATGGACACCGACAGCATCCTGACCAACAACCAGACCCTCAAGTTTCTGATGGCGCAGAACAAGTCAGTGGTAGCCCCCATGCTGGACTCACAGACCTTCTACTCCAACTTCTGGTGCGGCATCACGCCCCAGGTACACCCCAGGGAAGGGGGACCCCCCGTGGCAGAGGAACCCCCCACCATGGAGGCATCATGATGATGTGCTGCAGGGGTACTACCGCCGGACAGCCGACTACTTCCCCACCAAGAACCGGCAGCGGGTGGGCTGCTTCTCCGTCCCCATGGTCTACGCCACCTTCCTAATCGACCTGCGGAAGGAGGAGACCTCGCGGTTGGCGTTCTACCCACCCCATCCCAACTACACCTGGGCCTTTGATGATATCATCGTCTTCGCCTACTCTTGCCAGGCAGCTGGTGAGGGCCAGGGGGCACAGAGGTGTCGGGGGCCAGGAGTTTGGAAGTGCCACAGTGCTCACCCATCCCACCCGACAGGTGCAGAGGTCTATGTGTGCAACCAGCACCGCTTCGGCTACATCAACGTCCCCGTGAAGGCCCACCAGACGCTGGAGGATGAACGTGCCAACTTTGTGCATCTCACGCTGGAGGCCATGGGTGAGCACCCATGGGTGGTGGGGTCCCAGAGGTGTCCCCTGCCCCAGAGGTGACAGGGACCCAGTGCCGGTCCCCAGGGCATGGCTGTCAGCCCTGGTTCCTGGCCAAGGAAGTCTGGGCTCCACCAAAGAGGTGTCCCCTCTCTCTGCAGTGGATGGCCCCCCCATGCAGCGCTCCAGACACATTTCCCTCCTCCCCAAGCCGCTCACGAAAATGGGCTTTGATGAAGTAAGTGA
Source organism: Columba livia (assembly GCF_036013475.1). Classification (NCBI taxonomy): domain Eukaryota; kingdom Metazoa; phylum Chordata; class Aves; order Columbiformes; family Columbidae; genus Columba; species Columba livia. The sequence goes on from NC_088620.1 coordinate 5,932,977, forward strand.
CTAGTGGACCCCCTCATGTCCCCTTGTCCATCCCTCTGGTTTGTATCCATCAACAGTAAAGCCCACCACAGGCTTTGGCTGAGCCCCCTGTCTCCCATTGCAGTGGCCAGGCAGGTTGTGTGTCCTCCTGTGACAAAGTACCCCCTTGGTGGGGCTCTTCCCTTCCCCCCAGATCTTCCTCATCAACCTGGTGCGGAGGCCGGACCGGCGCCGACGGATGCTGGTGTCCCTGCAGGAGCTGGAGATCGCCCCACGGGTGGTGGATGCTGTGGACGGGAGGTGACTGTGGGCAGACATGTTCCCACTCTGCCAGCCCCTCAGTGTCACCCTGGGGAAGGGACAGGAGGATGGCAGGAGGGGACACCTCGCCAATGCAGCCCCTTGCCTTGCAGCACCCTCAACAGCAGTGACATCAAGGTGCTGGGGGTGGACCTGCTCCCCGGGTACTACGATCCCTTCTCTGGCCGCACGCTCACCAAGGGCGAGGTCGGCTGCTTCCTCAGCCACTACAACATCTGGAAGGAGGTACGGGGCCATGGGGTCCCTAAGGGCCACTAGCTTGGGGCAGGGACCCTGTGAACATCACCTGGTCTCTGGAGGACCTGCGGAGAGGGGTGTCCTGCAGGGTGAGTGGACCCAGTATGGCCCAGCTTGGTGCTGGGATGGGATCGCACCTTTGTCCCCTTCCCACAGATTGTGTCCCGGGGGCTGGAGCGGTCGGTGGTCTTTGAGGACGATGTGCGCTTCGAGGCCGCCTTCCCGGCACGGCTGCAGCGGCTGATGGAGGAGCTGGAGGGGGCACAGCGGGACTGGGACCTCATGTGGGTGCTGGGGCTGGGGGGACGCAGGGTGGGGGTCCCCAGGGCTGGCTCTCATAGCTCACTGGCCACCCCACAGCTACCTTGGGAGGAAGCAGGTGAATGAGGAGGATGAGGCGCCCGTGGAGGGTGTGCGGAACCTGGTGGTGGCTGGATACTCGTACTGGACACTGGCCTACGCCATCTCCCGCCGCGGGGCACAGAAGCTGCTGGCCGCTGAGCCCCTCTCCAAAATGCTGCCGGTGGACGAGTTCCTGCCCATCATGTACGACAAGCACCCCAAGTAAGGAGCAGGGGGTGTGGTGGGGGTGCTGGTGGGGTGGTGCAGCCATGCTGGTGATGGAGCATGCGTTTCTTCTCTGCCATCGCCATCCCAGCCCGTTCCCTCCTGCCCGGCATTACTCATGCTGGAGGAAAACATCTGTAGCATGAGCTCATTCCCCCCCGGCCGCTGCCTGGCTGCCAGCCCCTGGAAAATGGCCCTTTGCCAGTGCGGGGTGGGGGGACGGCGGCGGGGATGGAGCCGGGGCTCAATGCTGGCCCCACACAGGGGTCTTGGCCTCATGGTGAGAGGGATTCAGCCCCCTGTACCCCAGCCCCTGGCTGCAGGTCTCAGCCCCATCTTTGGGGCATCCCCCTGCCCTGCACGGTGCCTTCCCTGAGCAGTCAGTACAGCTTTCCCAGCCCTTTTTTTCTCCACCGGGCCATGCTCTGTAAGCCAATTTCTCCTCCCGGCTGTGCTCTGCTTTCCCCAGTGAGGATTACAAGCGGCACTTTGCACCCCGGGACCTGCTGGTGTTTTCGGCTCATCCCCTCCTGGTTCAACCCACCCACTACGCTGGGGACAGCAACTGGCTGAGTGACACGGAGACCTCCACCATCTGGGACGACGATGCCAAGAAGACCGACTGGGCTGGCTCACAGAAGACCCTGAGGGACTCGCGGGGCGGTGCCGGCCACCTCCGCTCCACCGCCCACGACGAGCTCTGAGGGTGAGCGGGGCCATGGGACCCACACACATGGGGACAGGGGACAGGGTGGCTGGGAAGCATCTCCCTGCCAGCACTGTGTTCAGACGCATCCTGGCCCCCTGGTTCCTTTTGACTGTGCTGCAGCAGCTCTCCCCATCAGAGTCAAAGCATCGGGAAATGGAGATAAGACTTTCTCTTCCAGGGATGAAAAGGATGGGGATGTCCCATGTGGGGCTGTGCTGGGCTGGAGGGGACTGGGAGACCGGGTCCTGCTGCTCCCTGAGCCTTTGCTGCTCCCTAGTCCCTAAGCGAGGAAGGGACAACACTCCTTTGCCTCCCGCCAAAGTCACTCTAGCTCAGAGAGAGCTGGGGGCGTCTCGCAGGGAATGTTTCACCCTGGGGCGGCTTGCTGCCCCCCAAAAGCCGGTTTCCCTGGGGCTGTGCCTCCGCGGGGCGGCCGTGCGAGCACTGGCAGTCACCTGGCCCCACGGCAGCACCGCCACGGTTAACGCCGGGTCAGACCGTCCCCGTCTGAGGTTGCTTGTGCTGGCAGCAGAGCCTCCCCGGGAGCAGCCAGACCGGGGGAGGCTGGAACACAACCCTAAGCTGCAGGCGCGAATGTGTCGGGTCTGCTCCTGCCTTGACCGCTAATGTTTGCATCCTTGTCTCCTAGGGACCAGGGATCGTGACCCGGCTGGCAGCACTGCAGGCCAGTGGCCTGATCCTGCTTGAGAGACGCAGCCGCCCTGGCTGGATCCCCCCAGGATCCTTCAGATCCACGTGTGTTGAATCCACCCACGGCAGGATCTGTCCTTGCCCTGCCTGGCAGAGGGACCAGGGGAGCGCTGTGCTCTGTCTCTGCAGAGGACATGTCTCCAGGACCGCCCTGAGTGATGCCAACTCCACCATCTCCCACCGGTTTGGACTTTGGGCAGCGCTTTTCATGCCAGGGACTAGCTCCTGTGGTGCTATATGTGGCTTCTTGCCACCAATGGGGAATTGTCCCTCGCCTGTGCCATGTCTGGGCTGAAGTTCAGGGAGGATTAAAGCAGACTGTGTTTGAGCTGATGTGACGGGTGCTGGCATTGCCGGGTGGCATTGCCCCACGTAATGTCCCCACTGGGGTCACCGGCCTCCGAGCTGCAGTGGTGACAGTCAGATGGTTCCCCTGACCAGGGATTGCTTTGGGAATTAAATCTGTAATCTTTCTGGGGAAAGGGCATGAGGGAGGTACGAGACAGAGACTGAAGCTTTCTCTTGGGGGTGAAAGAGTGGGTGGCACTTCTGCAGATCTCGGCTGTCCCCTGGGAATGCTGATGGAGATGATTTAACTCCTTGGTGCTGGTGTCCTCAGTGGAGGGTTTGGCCTTGGGACTGAAAACCTGACACCAGCTCAAGCACTGAGATGTCCAGCCGAGTCCTGCTGGGCTCCGGCATCTGTCACCTCTGTGGCCAGCTCTGCAGGACGGGGTTTGTTTTCCAAGAGCCTGGGCTTGTTTGGTGCTAAACCTCAGCTCCTTGTCAGGGTGACATACTGTTGAAAACTGAGTTTTTTTTTCTGGGGTGGAGGAGCAATTTCCTTAAAAACAGTGTAACTAGCCCTGGTCTGGGCGAGCTGGAGAGCTGGGAGCTCCTGCTAGACCCCCAGAGCTGCTGCCTCTCCCCACCCTGGCCTGAGCCGCTGCTGGGGTTAACCTGGGATGGTGGGTTGCTGCTTTCCCCCAGGGTTTGGGGGGATGCACCCCTCTTCTCCCCACAGCTTGATGAAGGTAATGGAGCAGTGTGTGGCAGCCCCAGTAGCTGAGACCCACAGCGGGATGCCTGAGAGCACCACATGCTCCAGGAGAGCATCATTTGGGGCAGGATGAACAGCAACATCAGGGACCCCCTGAAGGAGAACAACTGGCTGCAGGAGATCATGTGGGACCTGAAGATCTGTGTGGATCTACTGGAGAACAGGGAGAAGGAGATGGCCAAGCGCACGCTCTGCAACTGCAGCGTCCCTACCAGTACAGACACAGGTGACATGGCATGGTGGAGGTGATGGCAGGTTGGGGACACCTTCCCTGCCTGTCCCCTGGTCACAGGTAGCCTCAACACTATGGGAGGAGCTGGGGATGGAGCGGAGGAAGGTCTGGTGCCAGCTGGAGGGGAGGAAGGAAGTGGCAGCAGCGCTGCGGTACGCATGACCCAGCAAGGCTCCTGGTACTGGTTCCAGCACCCGCTGGGATGCGGGTGAGGAGCTGCTCGTGCTGGGGCTGTTGGCACAGCTGTGCTCGCAGGGCTGCCCTTCCACCGTGAGTCCCATAACGGGTCTGTGAGAAGGAGCCAGAACTCCTCCAGCTGTTGCAAACTCCAGGGTTTTGGCTTAAAACCGCCTAACTCAAAAACTATGAGGCCAGCCCCGAAACTCGCTGCAGCTCAGTGGGAGCTGCCCTCGTGTGCTGCCGAGCTACAAGATTCCAGGAGACTTGTGATTGCCACAGTTTCTCAACAAAGCTGACGTGGTTTTGGACTCTGTGGAAGTCGCTCCTGTCACTCCCCCCGTCCCACTGCAAGCTTACCTCCAGCCTGGGCTAGGGGACGGGGATGGGAACAGGGATTTGAGCTGCAGAGAGCCAGGGAGTGCACATGGTAGAGCCAGCAGTGAGTGTTTATTTAATTTCTGTGCCAAATCGCCACACAAACCCACCACAGGGGTTTGAGGAGCTGCTTGGATCTGTGTGGGGACAGACAGGGCTGCCCCAGCTCCCGGCCAGGCTCCTCTGCAGGGCTGGCTCTGTTCTGCACCACGGTCGCCCCGGACAGCTCCCGGGGGTTCACGTCAGCCCGTCCCCTGGGTCCCTCACGGGTGCTCTCTGCAGGACGTGCTCCAGCAGGAACGTCGCTGCCTGCGCCAGGACCTGCTCCAGCCTCTCCTGCTCCCCAGCGCTGAACGGAGCCAGGACATAGCTGGACACCGTCACGTCACCCTCTGGCCGCCCGATACCAACCCTGAGCCGGGTCATCTCCTAGGAAGGAAGAGAGAGAGCTTGAGAAGCTTCATCTCAAGGGCTGAGGCAGAACTGGAGCAAGAGGACAGTGCTGTGAAGGGGGCTGGCAGTGAGGGAGCAGCTCCTCATGTTTTCCAGGTGGTTTTGAGTGCTTGTTCCAAGAAACATGATTTTGGAAGAGGCTTTTGCTGGGCTGTGCTGAGATCCCAGCCTCCTGCCAGGCCTGGCAGAGCCGCTTGAGCTAATTGTTTCCATGTCCTCCACGGCAGCCAAACCAACATCAGCCCTCAGGGAAACAGAGAGAGGGAGGGGAAGGAGAAAAGGGAACAGGGGCTTGTCTGAGGGGACTCAGAAGGACAGGAGCAGGGGGACGACAAGCCGTGCACTGAAGTGGAGGCAGGACTGATCCCCTTGCACCGAGTCCTGCTCACATTGGATTGCAGAGCGCTGATGCAGGATCGGACGCCATTGTGTCCCCTTGGGAGAGAAGGAGAAAACCCACCGTTAGTCTGTAAGAGATGGTCCCCGCCCCGTATGGGCTGGGGGTCTCTTGCCACGGGACCTGTGGACGTGGTCCTAGCCAGAGGCTGCAGTCCCCATGCCCTGGCTCTGTAGAACATCCAGCCCTGGGGCTGAGAGCAGCTGGCTGGAGGGGGACAAGGGACACAGGGCTGGGACAGCACATTCTGTGTGTCTCAGCTCTCGCTGCAGCTGGTGCACGTGTGACTGAGCACTGTCACCCAGTGCCATCCCTGCCCTGTCCCGCAGTGGAACATTTCCCAAGTTAAATGTCTTGAGGCTGACCCAGGAGCTGGTGCTGGAGCAAGCAGAGCGCTATAAAAAGCCCACGTGGTGCATCTGATGGGCTGGATCCAGCCCACAGCCGCTTCCAGGAGGCTCCCTGCCCTTCCTGCCAGGGCAGGATCCGGGAGGCTGCCCAAACAGCCAGCTGTTGCCTCTGCAACCGGGACCAGGCCCAGGGCTGGGGCTGAAAACACCGCCAGGCTGGTGGGAAAGAGCCAGAACGGCTGTAAGGGCACAGCAAGGCCCAGATCAGCCCACACAACCAGGGAGCGGGGCCACCCCGTACCTTGCGCTGCCTCCCAGCTTGACCGCCACCTTGCCCAGGGCCTTGTCCAGGTCATCGTGAACCAGGTAGATGTCTGCTGGGCGGAGGTTGTAGATCTCAGCTTTGGAAACGGAGACACAACCCAAGAAATGAGCGGGAGACAGACGCACCAGGGCCTGACCTGCAGTGACCTGCGCTGGGCAGGGGACAGCGGGGCTGTCACAGGGCCTGGTGGCACAGGGGTGACGAGCTGCTCACCAGCACTGGCCACGCTGAGCCCGTTGAGGTTCATGAGCCTCCGCGGCTTGAGCAGCACCAGCTGCAGCCCCTGTGCCGCGGTCAGGGCCACGTCGGCGCAGCACCGCCCGTCCGCTCGCCAGCTCTCGGCCGCCGCCAGCTGCCGGGCCAGCCGGTCCAGCACCGCCATGCCCACGCTGTGCCGGGTCCCCCACAGCCCGTAGTTGCCCAGCCCGGCCACCTGCCCGACAGGTGTCAATGGGGCTCTGCCGGGCCGCCTCCCCAGGCCTGACCCCCCCCCAGCCCCGCTCCACCCCGGTCTCCCAGCCCCACGCCCACCCGATCCCCGTCCCGACCCGATCCCCCCGGCTCTCCCCGCCGCGCCCCCTCGGCCCCGCCCCCGCAAGCCCCGCCCCCGGCCCCACCATGACACGCGGCCCCGCCCGGCTGACGAGCGGCCGCGCGCGCCCCGCCAGCATCCCGCCGCGTGCTCCCATGCCCCCATGACGTCACACCCGCGCGACGCCCATGGCCCACTGCCGCCTCTTAGCCCCACCCCTACCCCCTCCCCCGCCATCTTGCTTACGGGCAGCGCCGCCATCTTCCTCGCGGGCGGCGGGGCGGGGCCGGGGGGCGGGGCCGCGGCCGCCGCGGTGATGAAGCCCCGCGGGCGGGGGGTGCCGGGGCAGGTTGGGTCGGTCCGTTGGCCGTGGCGGTGCCGGGGCGGGTCGGTCCGTTGGCCGCGGCGGTGCCGGAGGAGCAGCTGGGGAGGGCCGGGAGCTGTTCCTGCGGAGGGTGCGAGGGATACGCGGTCCCTGCCCGCAGCTGTGCGGGAGCTGAGTGCCCGGGGCGCTGCCCCGAGCTCGGTGTGTTCCCTCTGCTCTGTTCTCGCTCACGCTGCCCTCAGCGACCTTTGGGGTGCGGCTGGGTGGGGGTACACGGTCCCTCACCTCCCAAGGGTGACCGTTCAGCCCTGGGCGGCTCCTGCCGGTGGTGCTGAGCTTTGCTCAGGGCTGTGACATCCCCGGGCAGCGTGTCATCCGCCTTTGCTCGTGGCTCTTTTCCTCTCCACACCTGGCAGAAAGGGCTGGGCTCCTGTGGCCAGTGGGAGCCACCACCTGCTGTTCAAAAGCCTCGGCATGGATCCACGGAGGGTGAAGAGTCCTTGGAGTCTGCAGGGACGAGTTTTCCAAGGAGGGGACCCAGGTCTCACCATGTTGCCACTGCAGATCCTTTCCCTCCTGCGCTGCCTCCTTCCAAGGAAGCCTGTCCAGGAGGAGACTGCCCGAGGAACCTCAGAGGAAACCCTTCAGAGCCACCCCAAACTCACCATTCCAGTTGGTGTGACAGCAGCAGGTGCGTGCTGGAGGTTATTTGTCGAGGCCCACCAAGCAGGGATGCTCTAACCCTGAGTGTGAGGGTTTCACTTGCTCTGGAGGGACGTGGCTTCCACCTCCTGCTGCGGGGACACCAGCCCTGCAGACAAGGCGTTGGGACCCAGAGATGCGCTCAGCAGCGTTGGAAAAACTGCTGCTAGCGCAGGGAGAGCCACTGGCTTTCCTGGCCCTGCACCCTCGGCAGAGGAGCTGGCCCAGCTGCTGCTCGTTTCCATTCAGCTCTGTGCCGCTAAACCCTGAAGTCCCGTTGCATTCAGGCAGCTGTTCTCATGCAACTGCAGATCTTCCATGTCCTTCCGCACAAGCCGCGGTCAGAAACCCAAGCAAACTACTGTTTTCTAACCGTTTATTTCATAAAAGATTTATTTTAAAATTAGATATTTATAACATTTTTGGAAGAGGTGAGATGTTTGAGTCTGTTTGGGCCAGCTCCTGGGCAGTGTTTGGGTGGTGTCTAAAACCACTGTCCCCAAACTCTGTCCCTGGACTGGAATGGTCCCTGGTGCTGGCAGCTCCTTTCAGCACGGGGCCCGAGCAAAGCTGTCCCCAGGTCCCCTGTTGTGACACTCTCAGAAACAGAGTGGACACTGGATCAGCTAAAACCTGCAAGGTCTGACCAGCAGAAGGATGCAGAAGAGGCTCAACAGCTCAGCACAAACTCACAGCCTGCTGTAGAAATCATCACTGAATAAACAGAATTTGCAAAACCATTAGTGGCACCACAGTCTCCCCTGGAGGTAGGATGGAAATTTTTCATAGCTGGGAAAACAAGGGAGAACTCTGTTATTTTCCTGGTTTGCTGCAGGGAAATCCTTTGGACCTTGGGGGAAAGATGGACGGGGGGCAGTACGAAGAGCTGGGCTCTTGGCAGATCGGGTGTTACCCCCCTGCGCTTGTTAATGGTGAAGCTGGTCCCTACCAGCACCCGTTCACAGTGAGAGGACGCTGGGAAGAAGTTGGCTCAAAAACTTGCTTGAAAAGAAACTTTACAATGTTCAGGGTTCACAGGCCAGCACTGCAGCAGTCGGCACCAGCACTGTCGTGTTTTACCAAGGGGCACAGCCACACTTTAAAAAGTTTTAAATAACTGTTAAAATGCTGTAGGAAAAAATAAAAAACAATCTGTAGGCTCAGAATCTCGGTGTGTTGGGTACGAATAGCTGCCAGGAGAGGGGAGAGCAGCAGGTGGGTGCTGCTGACAGGGTGAGAAACCTTCCCCCCGTTGTCACAGATGTCCCGGGTGATGCATGGGGCTGGTTGGATTCACCGTCACTTGGCCAAAGGGTCATTAATAAAGTGCTTTAAATCACGTCACTTGCACTTGGTCCCGCAGCTGCATCCTGCAGCGGCTTCTTTGGGGTTGGAGAGATGAGTCTGGCAGGAGAACGACGTCCTGCTGAGAGGGAACACACAGCTCCCACCGCTCATCCCGCCAGTCCTGGGCTCAGCTGCTTTACAGCTCTGTATACGTCCCCTATAGATCTGAGCGAGGCCCTTGTCAGTGGCTAGAAGAAAAAACTGATCCGAGAGGCCACTGTTTTGCAGCCTGTTGAGGAGAATATCTTCTCTTCTTCTGGGAAGTAGGGGATGCTGTCAGCCACCTCCTGGACAACATCCGAACGTACTTCGAGGCCTTGCTGGCCAAGTTCGCTGATGACACACTGCTTCACGTGGTGGTGCTTCAGTGGGAGGAAGGGCACAATGAAATCAATGAGATGTTCGTTAATGATCCCAGATTTCCAGAATCCACCTGCAAAAGCAAAGGAAGAGACAGGTTTTACCTTCAGAGTCTCTGCACTCCTTGGAATTCTAAGACCTGCTTTGTGTGAAACCAAAATACTTGGCTGAAGATGGATCTGCTCTGGTTTTGTACAAGGGGAGAGCTGAACCCATCAGTTGTCACCCCCCTATAGACTTTTTCTCCAGGAATAGAGGGATTTAGCTTGACTGGCCAGAGCTTAAGCTCTGCTCCCTCGGACAAGGGCACATCCAGGAGATGCAGGCGGGCAGTGGGGATCGGCACGGCCTGGGGCCTTTTCAGCAAGCATGCTGCACCATTGTGAATACACCTGCTCTCCAAAGAACTCTGCTAAGTGTGGTAACAGGTCTGTTGGCTTGGAAAGCCAGGCTATTCCTTCCCTTCACCAGGAAACCTTGAGGGGATCAGAGTTTCCTGCCCTTGAATGCCCCTTGTCCCTTTCTGGCTGCCTGGGAGGTGGCAGGCGATGTCAGTGGCTGCTTGGAACAGGCCTGGCTGCCTCTGCCAACCTCCGACCCTGCAGAAAGGGCTCATGGACTCACTCTGAGGGTTTTCAAACACAGCTTTGGAGATGGCCAACTCCAGGTCCTGCAGGCTGATCTCCTCCCGGTCCTTGTGGGCACGCCAGAGATCCAGCGTCATTTCGTTGATCTGCTCCCCTCCCGCGTTGCTGCACAAGAATGAGATGGATGCGTATTTAGCAGGAATCCAGGAAAACTGTGATGCAGGACAGAGCTGGCATCTGGCACCCTCCAGCATGCACGAGTTCAAGCCAGGATCTCCCAGCTTGGCCTAAAATGACTCCTGTACAGGTAGCCAAATAAAGGCTACTCACAATGAAACTGTGTCTCTTGGAAGAGGCTCAAGGCTTGGAGAAGGAAAAGTAAAACAAATGTGTGCTCTGAAGTGGGTATTGACCTCTGCCCAGGTGAGCAGCAGCGCACTGGGACGTCCCGTGATGCCACAGAGGGGCCTCTCGTACCTTATGAAGACGAAGATGGCTTTGCGGTAGTTGTTCCCGTACACAACCCACGAGGGTCCCAGGAATGGTATTATCACATCAATCAGGCCTGGGTGCATTTTGTCCATCTCGTCAAAGAGAAAGGCTGACCGTCCACAGTTTGTCAAGTTCCCTTGGATCCAGCGCTTCAGGTTTTCCTAGAAAAAATACCCACCGAGCTGTAAGGCAGCGAGATACTGAGGGCAGCAAGGGAGGCCTGAGGTACCCCTGAGTGAAGGCTGAGGCCTGAGCTCAAGCAGAGCCAAAGGTGCTGAAAGCAGCTTGTCCCCACACAGCAACACCTACTCGGAGCAGAACAGCCAGCACTGGAGAGGTCTCCTTTATTCTGGGTTTGGCACAGCGGCTGTTACTGGCTTTACTAGCCCATTGTAAGTCTTTTATTACAGATTTAAAGGAGGCAGCGAACTAAAGCTGGCGATTCAGACTCCTACAGTTCCCCACATTCTTCTGTTTCACTGTGTATCTGCACAGTTCCCAGGTACTGAGCGCTACAGGGGAGATGTGCTTTTTGTCAGCTCCTGTTCTGGTGCAAAAACCTGTGCCTGCGCTCACCAGAAGAGCTCTGGCGCTTTACCACTTCAGTAATAGATGCCAGCCCACACAAAACCGCTCATATTGCCTGGGGGCATGTGTAACTCTTAACTGAAGTACTTCACCCAGAACAGGTTTTACTTTCCTGAGAGTATTATTTTTTCTAAGGACACAATACAACAAGTAACTTCTCCAAACACCCAGAAAGGTGCACCCATTCCCTGCTCTGCTGAGGGTTTGTTCAGCTAACCTTCACATTTTGATTTCTTCCCTTTCGCAGCACAGTTAAGAGTCTAGAGCTGCTGTTCAGGAGCTGTTTGCTATGCAAGGAGGGGATTACAAGTCTAGGCACATGCAGGTTTCCACAGCCATCGAGCTGTTTGGAAAGCAATGGGAGCATTTTAGTGCCTTTCATCTAAGTGAAGCGCTTGTGCATTCAAAGGGCTGTGTAAATATTTAAAGAATGAGAACAGCACCACAGCAAGGACTGCTGTGGGGAAGACAAAAGTGATAACGGTGCCAGAGTATGTCATGGTTACTAGTGGATCCTTCAGCCAGTGTGTGGAGCCACTTGCTCAGCTGTGTCTGAGAGGGCAAAGAGTTTCAATTCCTACTTTACATCAGGAAACAGCCTGAATGTGTATGTACTGAGGATCAAGATGGACATAACCAATGAAAATCCCGATGAAAACACACGCTGCTGAGAGATGTCCCTTACCTTGTACTGCTCTATGTGCTCTGCGTGGGGGAAGTGCACTAGCGGAGAGAACTGGTGAACGTACGGGCTCTGGAGCCCACCCTGGAAGAGGTAGCGGACGAGCATGGAGCTCACGTAGGTTTTGCCTGTTCCTGTCGAGCCGTGGAAGGACATCACGAGGGGTTTCACCGGGTTCTGCTTCTCCAGGAACTCCTTCAGTCCCTTCATCACCTGCTGCCTCACCAGGGGCTGCCCCACCAGGTTCCTGGCCAAGTCACACTCCAGACCTGAAGCAAAGTCACATCAAGATTTACCAAACGCCGGTTGAAATAGCTCGAGTCTCACACTGTGGTTCCCATCTCCGCGGCAGCCCCGGCTGCAGAATGGCCCCACTGCCCCGACGTGTGGGGTGGGGAGGCTGAGACCCCCTCTGTGTCCCACTGCGGGGACACTCTCCTGGAGCCGCCCTGTCAGCCGGGACCCCCTTCCCTGCCGCCTCCCAGGCCTCGGGGCTCCACAGGCCCCCGCACCTCAGGACTGCCCCTTCTCCCTCCGCACCTCACCCCCCAGCCCGGGCCCCCCGTCCCCGCTGACCGCGCAGGTCGGGCCCGAAGCCACACTCGCAGTCCGCCGAGAAGCCGCAGCGCAGCGCCCACAGGTCCCAGGCGGCGGCGGGGCGGGCGGCGGCCGCCAGCAGCAGCGCCAGGGCCAGCGCCGGTGCCGCCGCCGCTGCGGGGCCCATGGCGGCCACGGGCTCCGGCACCGCCCGCACTACAGCTCCCGGCGTGCTCCGCGAGGGGGCGGAGTCAGGAAACGGGCGGGGCTTCAGGGAAAGGGCGTGGCTATAGAACGAGGGGCGGGACCACGCACATACAGCCCCGCCGCGGGCAGGTTCTCCGTGTCCCGCTCGCGGCTGGTCCTGCTGCGGGGCTGGTGCTTTGGGGACCCCGGTGTCCCCTTGCAGAGTGGGGGGCAGGACAGACCCCTGGCCTTTCCAGCAGAGCTCTGGGGGCCAGGCAGGGTTCAGGTTCAGGGACATGCTTTAGTGCTAGGTTTAGGTTATGGTTGGACTCAATTATCTCAAGGGTCTCTTCCAACCAAAATGATCCTCTGATTCAGCACGGTGGTTTCCCCTCCTCAGCCCCTCCCGGGGCTCTGCTCTCTAGGGGAGCCAGGGCTGTGTTGAAATGATACTCATGGAAGAGGGGTCCCCTTGGGGAACAGCATAAAAGTTTATTGTATGTAAGAACCAAACCCATGAGATATGTACACATATTTACAAGATGAAACGAATGAGCCTAATTATTTACAACGAGAGCCGTCCTTCACAAGTCTGTACATCGAGAAGTGATGGTGAGAACGTATTTACAAGCGGGATCCAGTGACTGTGGGCAAGATGGAGATGGAATAGAAACCGAAGGGTGAGGTGAGGGGCACTGTGCAGTCATGGACCTCAGTGGGGCTGGATGGTGGACGCCAGCACTGGCCTGCTCAGACACTGTCCCTGTCCCTCGAGGCAGCTGTGCCTTGTATCACAGGGAGGTGGGTGGTAGATGGGACGTGGCTGGTTTTCCTCCTCTTTGTCTCATAATTGCTCAGCACCCTTCTGGGCCATCTCTCCTCCTCCTGGTGCTGGGTGCTTGGCCCCAGCCCTTGCCCCACAGCTGCTTTGGGGGCAGGCTGGGAGCTGGGGGGGTCCCAGCACCCCAGGAGGTTACAGCTCACTGAAGCGCACTGCCGGCTCCAGCTTGTGCGACAGGGCGGTGAGGACCTTGTCAAACTTCTCGTAGCGTTCGGCCTGGCTGCTCTCAGCCCCACGGCTGCCCCAGAGCAGCCGCAGCTGGAACTCGGTGCTGAAGACCTCCAGCAGCTCCGCTCTGCCCTGGAAACCTGCAGGGAGGGAGAGTCAGTCCCACGGGGATGGGACAGGGACCCTGTTCCATGGGATGCTCCAGCTGGCGCTGGGCTGGAGCTGGCCCAGCTGCACACTGGGAATGTGGTGGAGGGAAAGGAGCTCTGCTGCCCCCACCGCTTACCCTGCAGCTTCACCTCGGCGTTGGTGTGGTAGAGCCCACCGTGGTGTGCCACCATCCGCGCTGCCTCCAGGTGGGCCATGACCACCTCCACACCGCTGTCGGTGGTCTCCCAGGGCTCAGGGCTGTCCGTCAGAGCCTCGTCCCGCTCCAGGAGAGTCACGAGTGGTATGATGTGGGGAAAGGTGGTGTTGGTCAGCGGCGGCCCTTCTGTGGAGAGAGGCAGCCTGAGGACCCCATGCAGCCCCATGTCCCTGCATCACCCTCCCTATCTGCGCTGGCCCCATGGGGCACTGGTGTGGCCGCACTGCCCTGTGAAACCTGGCTGCCACCGTGCTCCCTGGAGAGGCTTTGAGGCTCAGCTGTAGCACAGCAGTGGCTGCAGCACTGTGATCGCTGTGCCTGGGGCCATCGCCTCGTTCAACACCAGCTACTCCCAGCTGGGCTCTCTAGTTGTGCCAGGAGGGGAACACTGTTGTTCGCTCTCGGGCTGTGTCTGTATTTCCCAGGGTCCGGTGGGGAGCAGGTTTGCAGAGTCTGGAGCAGTGGGTGTTGGAGAGATGCGGCTTTTCATCTTCCCCGCCTGGCCACCCTGTCCCCTTGGCTTGGCACACACCATCATGTGAGTATGAAGGTTTGGCTCAGCCGAGCCGTGTTTGTGCCCAGCTGCTGGTTTTATTTAGTTATGAAATGCTTCCTTTGGAAGGAAGGGGCAGCTGAGGCCAAACAGACCCTGCTGGGTCCTGGGGCAGTTCAGCAGCATGAGGGGAAGCGTCTGGCACTGGGGAAGCGTCCGAGCTCCCAAACGCATACCCCTCCAGCAAGGCCGTGCCTGGACAAAGCAGGAAGGACCAGGCAGGCGAGATGAGGGGAGCTGTTCCCGTTACCTTTCCCTTCGTTCAGGCTCTTCAGGAATGGCTTGAGCTTCTTCTCGTAGAGGATTGCACCCTCCGTGTGCCGCTGCCGCAGCACCATCCAGGTCTGCTCCAGCCGGGTGATCTGGAAGTAAAGGGGGCAGATATAGGGTGCTGGGGCAGCGCAGCCCCTGGCCACTGAGCTCTGGGCTCACAGGGGGCACAGCCTGGCCCCTGCACCGTGACCCCCAGCCTTGCACATAGCAGTGCCTGCTGCTCCCCGAAACAGCCTCCTCAAGGCCAGATACGGCACATCCCTGGCACTGAGGCTGGGCTCAGGATTTCTGTCCCCTCCCCGTGCCCCAGGACAGCAGCTTCCCTGCGTCCCAGCGGCCTTGAAGATGAGACGCAGGGAGGGGGCAGCCGTTCCACCTCCTTTGTGCAGGCAGGAAGCAAGACTTCCCAGCTGGGCTCGATTTAAAATTGCATTTTAATCTCCTTTCATCTTCCAAAGGGAGCAGTGTGGCCCAGAGACGCTGCTGCCACAGCCTTGAGACTGATTTGTATTGTACTGGAGGGCAGATTCATTTCCTCCCAGGAACACAGCCCAGCACAAAACAAAAAGCCCAACCACGGAAAAACAATTGGATCCCAGCAGGACTGGGCTGTTTGCTCCATGGAGGGGATGGCTCTTCCCCTTCCCTGCTTAGACACCAGCAGATGTGGCCCCAGACCACCTACCCTGAGTGTTTTCCCTCTTCTCCCACCCCAATGGGTGTCAGAGCCCACAGGACACCGTGAGAGGGACACGTTTTGGGTGAGGGGGCTGAGCCCAGGCCATGAGGATGAAAGGAGCATCCCCATACCTGTGTCATTTCCAGGGCGTTCATCACGGCTGCAAAACTGAACATGTTCCCCATGGTGCTCTTCAGCTCGGCAGCCAGCTGGATGGTTTTGTGGAGCAGGGCCGCCCGCTCCTCTGTGCTGCCCGTGCAGCCCAGGATGTCCACGGCGATCATGATGGACATGGTGTGAAACCTGTCGTGGGGCAAAACAGAGTGGGGTCAGTGTCGGGGGGACTGGGGATGCTCCCAGGGCTTGGGACCCCTTTGCCAAGCTGGGGACACCCCAGGGCAGCCGGACTGTGCCGTGTTGTACCGTTCCAGCAGGTCCAGGCGGAGCTGGTGGCCGTGGGGCAGAGTGAGCAGCTCCATGCCAGAGCTCACCCCCATGAGCCGCTGTATCTCCGCTGTCACACCCAATATCCGGGCGACCTGGCAAGAAAGGGGAGAGCTGATTAGATCCGTGTTAATTGAGGAGAGGCTGAAGCATCCTCGGGCAACCTCTTGCCCCAGCCCAGCCCCTGCCTGCCCCGGCTGATTCAGCGTGGCAGAGCCCAGCAGGGATGCTGCAATGCTTGGGGGTGCCCCAATGCTCGGGGGTGCTCTGATCCCTGCCAACCCAGAGTGATCGGGGCAGTGGTGCCCGTCGCTCCCACCCAGCCCCGGCCGTACCAGGCAGTCCACTTTGGTGATGTGTTTGGCCAGCGTCTTCACGTCCACCTCTGCTAGCAGCTCTTTGACCTTCTTGAGCACGGCCATCTCCAGGGGTTTGTTCTCCAGGGGGATAAGCAGGGACTGGAAGGCCGCAGGGTTGAAGGAGGAGGTTGTCTCCATGGTGGGGGGCACAAAGCCCGTGAAGTCCTGCTCTCCTTTCAGCCTCTGCCCTGCCTCCACTTCCCCGGAGCCATTCTCAGTCCCTCTCTGTCCTTCCTCCACCTTTAGCCTCTCCACGTAGCTCTTTGTTGGCAGCACCTTGGTGTCATGAGCTGGCCGGTCTCTGCCGATGGGCGAGGTGGGGTGGAGCTGGCAGTAATGCCCCGTGTCCGGGTCGCTGTAGCTGTTCACGGAGGGAGAGGGGGAGGCACGGGCGTACCCGTGGCAGGGAGTCGAGTGGGTGCTGTGGGCAGGGTCTGGCAGGGGTTTGCTGCTGTTCCCTGGGCACAGTTGAGGCTCACTGGACCTTCTTATGACCGGAGAGGCCGGGGCAATCCCAGCTGCTTGGCAGGCGTGTGGCTTTAGCCGAGTAACTGCAGGGAGCAGGAGAGACCCTGTTATCAGAGCCTGGAGATATGCACATGCATAGTGACAATGGATCATAGAATCATAGAATGGTTTGGGTTGAAGGGACCTTCAAAGCTCCCCCAGTGCCCCCCCTGCCATGAGCAGGGACACCTTCACCAGCTCAGGTTGCTCAGAGCCCCGTCCAGCCTGGCCTGGGATGTCTCCAGGGATGGTTCATCCACCACCTCTCTGGGCAACCTGGGCCAGGCTCTCACCACCCTCAGTGTCAAAAATTTCCTCCTCATGTCTAGCCTGAATCTTCCCTCCTTTAGTTTAAAACCACGTAGCTTTAGTTTAAAACCAAGATGATGTGGCTGAGGGTTGGCTGAAGCCCCAGCCTCAGCTCACACCCTCTGTCAGGACAGTTTTCTTTGCCATGCAAAGAGCCAGACAGGATTTTGCTAGCAGGGAGCGATGCAGGGCTTGTCTGTACAGTGAGCTCCGTTCCCCTCCCCAGGGCCCTGCATCACAGCCCTGCCAAGCCCAGCCCGACCCGTGTCCCCAGTGGGATGGAGGGGTGATGCTTACCTGTACTGTAGGCAGGTGACACTGGGTTCTCAGAGATGGGGGACATCGGGGAGTGCAGGTCTTGGATCTGGTCCACGCTGACAGCACAGTTGCGAATGATGTCCCTGTGGTGGGGCAGGGACACGCTGGGGAGGAGGCAGACAGGGCAGGTTAGTCCCTGCACACAGGGTGCAGGCAGAGGGGCTGGGGTGAGGGTTTGCTGCCCTGTCACCTCCCTGTGTGTCATCAGCCCTAATGAGGTGAACTGCTAACGAGCTCAGCGAGAGCAATGAGGGGGTGGTCCCTGCAGGCAGCTGGGAGCAGGAGGGGTCGGTACCTCTATAAAGCAGGGACAGTCCTGCCTGTGGGGAGCTCAGGGATGCTCTGATACCAAGGTACTGTTCTGGGCTGAGGGGTGGGATGGCTCCAAGGTGCTGTGGGGAAGTGGGTCTGGCAAAAAAAGTTGTGTGGGGTGGTAGTTTTCTAGGATTGTGCTGCAAGGTGGTAGCTGATGCTGGATGTGTTACTCTGTTTTTATCTGAGAGCTGTGTTGGAATGGCTAGATTCGTTGTTGCTGTAACCCAAAGCTTGGGGGAGGTGGAAGGTACCTGTAAGCTGGACTCGGAGCCTAACAGGTGCCTGGGTTGTGGATGTGCTCAAGGGGCTGCGCAGCCAGCCAGGAGGTCTTGGGCTGGGGAGCAGCAGTTGTGGCTCAATGCACAAGTCCTGGGACTGTGGTGTTGCAAGAGATGCTGTGTCTGGGGTGGGCTGAGCACAAGGGGCACAGCGGGCAATTTACTGCCCTTCCTGCCATGGGTGAGGACTGGGCTGCTGTGATGTGTTTGGTCTTGAGTGCCTGTTTCTGTGCAGCGGGAGGACGGGAGCACAGTGGTGGCGATAAGGGGTTTGGGGAAAATGCGAGTGGTGAGGAAAGACTGATGGATCTGGGCTCTTCTTCTGGAAACACATATGTTCTCCTGGAACTCTGAGTGTTTTCCTTTTCCCTGCCATAACAGTTGGTTGCTTGTTTTCCACTGGTATATTTTCACCCTGCCCTTGGGCAGAGGATGTTGGGGTGGTGAGAAAGCAGCTTGGTCCAACAATAGGCTGTGTCCTGCTGGGGAGGTGGGAGCAGATGGGTCCCCCCTTGGCTGCTGTGGGTGAGGATGTGTGTGTGTGTGGCTCTGCCTTCCCTGCTGGGCTCTGGGCAGCTCACAGCAGGCTGTGCAAGGGAAATCTCCTTCTCCACCTCTGGAGAAGCCCACCTGCTCCAGGGTTAACGTGAGCAGATCGGTTGTGATCTGGAGGCTGTGCAAATACTCCAGCTGAACAGAAAGGGCTCTAAAATTAAAAAGCCCCTTCAAAAATGAACCAATATATAACCCTGTGGTAGCTGGGACTGGCTCTTGTCTTGCATTTGCCTGGGAAGGCTCGGCTACCTGCCTCTGACAAACCCTGACATGCTGATAATCCTGGAATGGGTGACTGTAAAACACTCTCTGGCTTCTGGCCTGTGATGCTAAAGTTGTGTCTGCTCACCAGGCATCTGCTGCGGGAGCTCAGTGTGCTTGGCAGCCAGCCTGGGAGAAAACCCCAGTTCCAGCTGGGTACCAGTTCCTTCCCCCACACCTTTGCCAATCTCTCTCTTCCCTCCCTGATCCCAAACCCCTGCCCTGCACCCAGGGAACAGGGATCAAGTCTGGTGCTCCCTCTTTCCCAGGGGCTGGCCCTCTGCTCTGCTGAGCCAGGATGGGACTGCGTACCCACCTGGTTGGGCATCCCTCAGCCCTAGTGATCTTGTCTGCCGTCAGGCCGTCCGTCATGGTGATGCTCCTCCTCTTGATGTGCCCCCCTTTCTGGGTGGTGGGGCTGTGGGGTCCCCCATGCTTGCCGTTGGCCAGCCCGTAGCTGGCTTCCAGGTAGCGCAGGGGGAAGGTGCGGTTGATGGGGCAGTAGACGATGGCTCCGCTCTGCTCGGAGATGGCTTTGCGGTTGCCCACGTAGAAGCGGACGAGGGCAGGCACGTTGTCAAAGCTCTCCTGCTCAAAGAGGTACTGGACGCGGGTATGGCCCTCGCTGGACTTGACCGTCGCCTTGTTGATCTTGAAGTGGAGGGGCTCGTTGCGCCAGCGGCATGTCAGCACATAGTCGCCCACACTGGTGAGTGAGTCACGGATGAGGAAGTCGCCGTTCCGCTGCACAAGGCTCTCTGACACCTGGCAGGGGACAGGGCAGCGGTTCAGGCATGGTCATGCTCTCAGGACCACACTGGGGAGGATGGATGGACATTCAATTGGGACATTGGCTTGTTCCCCTGGCTCTGAGGGCATTTCCATGGAAAGAACAGCCAGCTCAGGGCTAAGGAAGCCCTTGCCCAGAAGTTTCCCAGGAGGACAGGCTGGCGGTTCCATGTGGCCTCAGGTTGCCCAAGCCACCCTCATTCCCCTCCTCACCTCCCGGGGGATGCGGCCGTGGTACCACGCGTGGCTGCGCAGGTCGGTGCTGCTCAGCTTCAGCTCCTCTTCCAGCTCCTTGTGAAGCTTCTCTGGTGACGAGTCGAGGATGTATTTCTCCTTGGAGAACTGTACAGGGGAGGAGAGAGCATCAGCTGGTGCAACAGGGCCTGGGGAGGCAAGGGCTGGCCCTGGGACATGCTCAGGGTCCCCATGGAGCTCAGAGCCGTGTGAGGACCACTGCTTTTAGCAAAGGATGCAGGTGGGGTTATGTGCCTGTTGATGGTCAGGCCCTGCCAGCAGGAGCACTTGGAGGGTCTCTTGGTGGCATGTCCCCATCGTGCCTGATCCCATCCTTTCCCCAGCTCAAAGCTGAGTGTGGTTGGGCAGGAGAAAACCTGCCCCAGCTCCCTCTGAAACATCTCCAGGGCTCAACCACCACGGGAAGCACTCTTCCAGGAGGAAACCTGCATTATTCCTCCTCCTCAAACCATCCACTGTGGTCCCTCTTCTAAAGGGTTAACTTTCTGTGTTTAGCCTGATGGTGGCATGACTAGTAATGACAAATGTAAAGGGAACCTTCTGCATAGAAATTAGCTTTTACCCGCACTGGTGCACCTGAGCCTGGAGGATGCAATTTGCCCCCTCCCTTCCCCCGGAGAGATAAGGGATGGCGTCATGTCTCCCATCAGCTGGAGCCAGCCGTGCTCCCTGCCCGCTGCTTTGCCAGCGTTCCCAGAGGGCAGCTGAGGATGCTGAGCTGCTGGCACAGTGCAGCCGGTGCTTATCTGGGGAGGTGAGCACAGGCTTGGGGTTTCTGCGCGCTCTCCACATGAGGCCGGTTCCCCCAGGCTGTTGGTGGGGTGGTTTTGGGATGAGCCCTTCTATGGTGCCAACACTAACGCCTTGGTCCCCACTGCATCCCAGACGCACATGCTGTCCTGCAAGGGGGACATGCGTCCCACCGCCATGGACCAGGGAGCTTGGATGGGGCTACCAGGGTGTCCCATTCTGCTGCTCCGGGGAGCGAGGGTGGCCTGGCGGTACCTCTGGTGGCAGTGCCAGCGTGGGGAGGCACAGCCGGCTGGCCCAGCTCTGTGGTGTGTGTTAGGGTAGGATGGTACTGGTGTCTCTGAGCATGGGCATGGGCTTGGAACCTGCTGACACTGCTCTGGCACTGGCCTTGCGTGGCACCTGGTTCCCCAGAGCACTGGGGGCTGCAGCTTCATGCCAACTCACTGGGGACCTACCTCAGAGCTGACTCTTTTGCTCAGCACTTGTATCAATTCCCTCTGCTGCTCCTCCAGCAGTTGTGAGCAGGGGGAAGTGTGGAGCACTGTGCTGCTCTCTTGCCTTGTACACACCAATCTTGGGGTGCTCTCGGACTCCACTGAGTCCCTCAGCAGGAGCCTGACCCCAGCTCCCCGCTTTCCCTGGGGGAGATGTTCCATCTCCTTTGGTAGCTGCATTTGTCAGCCAAGCCCAGCAGCGATGCCGTCCTGGGGCCTGTGTGATGGACTCTGCTCTCCGGGGCTTGTCCTCACCAGCCCGGACCTGCCCCGTTCCTCCCTTCCCAACTGCTATCAAGTCAAAAGGTGCTGGGACAGTGAAATCAGCCTGGGAAAACAGTATGGACAGAACTCAGACTTGTTCATCTGACTGTGTTTACCCTCCCTGTGAGAGGGTCCTGCTTGCTGGAGCTGCAGGGACCTCAACCAGGAGATGTGTGGGTTGTCCCCCCCGTGATCGAGGGTTGCAGGGGGCCAAGCACTCGCTGCTGCTCTGGGGCCCTCGTGGAGACAAAGCCACTCAGTGACGCTGAACCCTATTAAAAATAAATGGTAGCCGGCGGCTACTGCTGAGGTCCGGCTGCCTCCCGGGGGGCCGAGGCCAAGCAGATGCCGTTTCCATGACAACCCATCCGCTGCCACCGAGCAGACCTGCCTCGGCCGAGTGGTGATGGGGGACCCTTGTCTGCAGCATCCTCCCTGCAGCACTGCTCACCCCAAACTCCAGGGCAGGGTGGGACCCCCAGAGCCTCTCCTGTCTGTGCAGGCTGAAGCCATCAGAAATGAGCTGGGATCAGTTTGGAGCTGGTGCTCCTGCCACTGGCCCTGGAGCGGGGATTAGCGCCTGTTCTGCCCAGCGTTGTACATCTGGGTTTTCCCCCAAATCCTCCCCATGCAAATGTGCAGGATAACAAACACAAACCCAGCTGAGCGGTGCCCGGCGTCTCCAAGCCTGGATTTGGGCAGCAGCCGGCTGGCATCTATGCCAGGAGCCAGGTGCTAAGCTAGCCGGGGAGAACAGGAGGTTTGGGAGAGGCGAGGGAGGTTTTGCATCTTGCAGACGGGGGAGGAAGGCTGGCTGCGAGCAGAGCGTGCTGGCTGTGAGCAGAGGGTGCCACAAGCCACCTTCTCCAGCCATGTGGAGGGCACCTTCCTTTCAGCTCCTTGCCTGGGCAATGAGATCCCATCTGATTTCTGTGGCCACCAAAAAGCCACTGCTTGGGGTGACCGCGTGGCTGCAATAGCTGCGGAGGCAGCAGGAGATGGATCATGGAAAGCCCTTTTCCTTTGCATGATGCGACTGTGGGGACTAGTTCTTGTCATGAGTCTCTGGTGTGGTGCTATCACACACTAGCTGCTGCCGAAATCACTTGGCTGTGCCGCTCTCCATGCAGGAGCTGGGCTCATTGCGAGCCCTTGGTGCAAAAGACCTACGTGCTGTGGAGGGTCGTGCTTCCTCCAGCCCCCGAGCCCTTCGGCAGCGACCGGCTTTCTCCCGCTCCGCTCGGCAGCGTGTCTCGGAGGAGGCCGGCTCGCCGGCTGCCAGCTGGCCAGGCGCCGAGGCGCTGGCGAGGCTCGGCATGGCAAGGCGGTCCCGGCCAGCCCGGCGCTGTCAGGAGCGTGTAAGCGGATGTCTGAGCGCCGCGTTGAAAAGGGCACTGCCTGGCGCTCTCGGCTGTGCCAAGAGGACATCAAAAGATGTACAGCCCGACGTGAGGTCTCGCATACTAGTGGGCTGGCTGTGGGGAAAAGCCTTGACTTCACTAGCACCTAGCTCAAGTGGGTGGTGCTGGCCTCCTGCGCGGAGAGCCCCAAGGCCTCTTCCAGCTGGGTGGGAAGAAATGGGGATTAGAGCAGTTCTCCAAACCAGCCGCACCAGACAAACCAGCTCAATAGCTGCCAGAGATGATGCCAAGCTCTGCTTGAGGAATCCCAACCAGCAGCCAAGCTGGCTTGGCTGGAGGAAGGAGAGCTCCTCCATCATGCTCAGCACGCTGATGGGCTGTTTTGCAGTCCTGGGGCTGGGGAATCCTCCGGTGCTGCTGCGCAATTCCCAGGGCTCTCCATCCCTGCCCACTTCCCTGACTGCCCCTGCCATTTTCTTGGGGAAAGAGATGCTTTTGCTCTCAGCCATGGCGCAAGGACTGGAACTAGTAAAAGGGCAAGAGCTGGGGGAAACAGCGGGTGCCAACAGCTGTGGTCCATGTAAAACAGCGGCTGCTGCTCTGCTTGGCATAAGGAGATCTTCAAAGGCTGGCGTTTGGCTTTGTCTCCTTGCAAAGGTAATCTTATGAAACAGGAGAGATTTGCAGCTTGCTTTCCTGCTCTCCCCTCCCAGATCTGGAGGAGTTGCAGCTGAGGATGAAGTCAGCTTGGAGAGCAAGGTGTACTCGCACCCCACCCCACTCCTCTGCTGATAACATCTGACTAACCTCAGGGCACCGAGTGCATCTGCTTTCCCTCCTGCCCTCTGCTTTGTGCTGGGACCCTCGTTAGGAAAATCCCAGCCCCTTATGGAGTTTTCCACCCCTTATGGAGTTTTCTGCTCCTGCTCTGGCTGCCAGAGCAGACACAGGGCCTGGGAAAGCAGAACTGGCACCAAAGAGAGCAACAAGACATTTGGAGCAGGTGTATGGGGAAAACCCCAAAATAGCCTGAGGAGTCTCCTCTGCTTGTTCCATACCTGGCAATGGGCTACTTCAGTGAAGTATTTCTGCGCAAACATCCATCCTAAGGGACAGCCAGCATCACGACAAACCCCAGAACCCTGCCTGACCAGTGCAGGATTGCTGTGCTCATCAGTCCAGCTGCCACGTACCACCTGAAAATAGTTAGTCCATCCTGTATGGCCACAACAAGAAAATCCCACCACAAACAACATTCAAGTTGTTATGGCCTTGTTGTTAGTCTGCATGGCCTGCTATGAGCCAGTCCGTCCTACTGATCTTGATATCCATATGGAAGAGAAATAATTTATTCCCCTGTATTGTCTTGCAGTGACTCTGGGCATCTAAAAGGCCTCTGAGAAGGCACCAGCCCATCTGTCCACCCCATGGGTGACTGATGGCATCTCTGGGATATGTCACATCTCCATTAGTCCCTGCTGAAGGCAGACCTTGACTCAAGGTCTTTGTCTTGACATTCAAAGCCCTTCCTAGGGCTGGTCCTGGCTACCCACAATGTTTTTTCTCCCCTTGTCTGTGCTCCTTTGTGGCAGCTCTGGAGCAATTATGTCTGGCTGGCAGGGGCAGGGTGCAGCTGGGGTTCATGGCCAGGAACATCTGGGTGCTCTAAGGTGGGACAAGTGCCCCAGGTGACACAGTGGGGTGGTGGAGTGCACTGCTACTGCTGCCCTGGGGGAGCAGTTCTCCAGTGCAGTGATGGGGTGTGTGTATACATACATTTCCATCCATCTATATATTACTTATCTCACTCCAAGACGGCGGCAGCGGCTGCTGCTGCATCCCTTTTCGGAGCTGCTATTGGCCAGAAATGATGTCAGTGCTTCCCAGGCTGGGTGCACTGCCATTGGCGGTGAGCAGGGATGCGGCTGTCAGCTGGAAGTGCTCCAGTCATTCATGGGGACTTCAGTGTGTGTTTGCTGGGCACACTTGGACACAAATAGATGATGAAAGATCTGGTGGAGCCAGGTGAGCACTTAGGGCTTCACTTTTAACTCTTTCTGGGGTCAGGATGGAGTGCCCTCCATCTCCTCTTGCATCCCTGTGTGAAAACCAGATACCCACCTGTCTCTCCCTTGTGCTGGCAGCGGTTTGCTTAAAGCACCCCATCACCTGCTGTGATGTGCAGCCCGAGGGCTGCTGCGCTAGGATACGCTCCCCTGTGTTGCTCAGTGGCCTTTGGACAACCAGGAGAAGCTCTTCTGCTTTTCCTTTTTCTCCCTCACTAGCAATCAAAATCCCTGGCTTTGCACTGAGATCAGCCGCAGTCATGACAAGACTTGAAATGCTGCTTCTGGGCTCAGTCTTACCCAGCATAATCTCTAAAGCTCAGCACCTAGCTCACTCAGCAGGAGTATTGAATAAGACTGCCAGCTCTCTTGGCTGCCAGCTGCCTTCTAACTTGCAGTATGCTACAGCTCTTGCTTCAGAGCAGAGCCTGCTTGGCTCTTGCAATCCTAAACACCTTTGCTCTCTAACTCTGTAAATGAGGGAAACAATTCCTAGCACCCTGTGCAAATGCCAGAGTCCAAAAATAGGACACCTAGACTCATGCCCAGACAGTGGCAGTGCTGCAAGTGCCACAGGACAGGTGACAGATGGAACCCAGCTTTCTCCCACCAGTCAGACTTGTGCAGCGCAGCACAGACGCACACAGAGACCCAGGCCAACGCGCTGTGTGTTCATCTGGGCTCGCTCTCCCCTCTGTGCTCCCAGCACATGCCATCTCTTGGGGGATGCTAAATGCTCCCCTGCATGATCTCTGCTGCAGGTGAGGGCTCCAGTCAGGACTTATGCTGCCTGTCAAAGTGCTGGTCTGGGGGGAAGCGGTGTCTCTGGCTGTGGAAGGGGCTGAGCTCTGCCCCACGACTGCTCGGCTCATCCCGCACTCGCTCGCTCCTCGCCGGCCGCAGGCGGGCACGCTGCCCGCACCCAGCCCTGCCGGCTCCGTGCGGGGAGCAGCGGGGCTCCCCGGGGAGGCCGCCCCCTCGCACCCGCTCTCCAGCGCTGCGGTACTGGAGCTGACTCCCGCCGGCTGCCGGTCCGTGTCCCCGGTGTTTCCCCCGCATCCTCGCCGCCTTCCCCACGCGTGCGGGCGCACGGAGCGGCGGCACCCGCGGGGTCTGTGCACCGAGCGCGGGGCAGCCGGGCCGGCCCCGGGTCCTCCCGCCGCCCCCGCTCACCTGAACCTGCATGAAGGAGCCGCGGTAAAAGCAGCAAGCGGCCGCTGACAGGGCGCTCCACAGGCTGCACCGCTCCGTCATGGCGCGGCGAGCCCCGCCGGGGCTGCCCCGGCCCGGGCTGCACCGCCGCTGCCGCCGCCGCCGGGCTTCAATTTCAGCCGCTTCCCCGATTACCTCATCCCTTGTCGGCAGCGAGGGGCGGTGTCGGGGAGGCAGCTCCGCCCCGGCCCGCCCCGAGGGGCCGCCCGCACCCGCCCTCACCGCGGACCCCGGGGGAACAGGCACCCCCGAGGGGAAGCGGCACCCGCCTGCGTGCGCCCCGAGGGAACCGGCTCCTTCGGGAGGATCTGGCACCCTGAGGGGAACCAGCACCCTGTCTGTCTGTGTCCTGAGGCGACCTGGAACCCCTGATGGGAACTGGCACCCCTGGGGGGAACCAGCACCCTTGAAGTGGCATCCCAGCTGCCTGTGCCCTGAGGGGACCTGGCTCCTCTAAGGGCACCTGGCACCCCTTATTCTCCACATCCCAAATCCACTTGCTCTCCCCAGTGATGCACACGGGTCAGGGACAGCCTCATCTCCTCTCACCCGCCCTGTCTTCCTTCACCCTATCTCCGGTGGCACCTTTCTTGGGGGAGACACATCGGTGGCTGCTTCACGTGGTGGGGAACCGGCCGCCTGCTTCACGCGTAGGCTGTCTCCGAGTTACGTTTAATTAAGGCTTCACTTTGGTTTAATTAAAGGCACAGTTTCACGTATGGGATGTGCGAGGCAGCACTGGTGACTCAAAGCCCTGAATCTTGAAAAAGAACCCCTGAAATCCCTACCTGAACCCTCTGCCTAAACACAGGGATGGGCAGGGGCTCCTGCAGCACCCATCAGTGAGCTCTGCACCTCCTTGCCCCCTCTGCCCTCTTTGTCTCCCTCCGGGTGCCCAGCTCCGTCCCACACCAGCATGACCTGGCTTTGGTAACGGGGGGCTTTACACCCCCATGCACAAAGCATGTCCTGACCCAAAAGACTCCCCCATTTGTCCTAGTGTGCCCCTGCCCAGGGGGATGATGTGAGTTGGCAGAGGTATTCCCGCTGCCACCGACTGAAGAACCCTGCAGCCTTCCTGCTAATTAATTCAAACGAGCCCCTCGTATCCCCAGGCAGGGAGGCAGCAGACAGGGCTGATGAGATACAGGTCCCCCGAGTGAGCGGCTGCTCCGCGCAGAACAAAGAGCTCGCAGGCTCTTGCCGGGCCTGCGCTCTGCCCCTGCTTTTGCAGGGGAGAGAGGAGCGGGAAAGCAGCGCAGGTTTGTAGCAGGACAGGGCTGAGGTGCAGGAGAAAGTGGGGCAGCATGCAGCCTGCGGACTGGGAACACGGGGCGGCGAGTGCTGGTGGGTCCCATGGGTGCTGGGATGGGCAGGGAGCACGGGCTCTCCTCTTGTCTTGCGTGGGGCTGAGGGACAGACCAGATGGTAGCGTGCAGGGATTCGACAGTGAATCATCCTCCTGCCGAGGCTTCTCCCCCACGACGGGCTCCGTGATTTTGTGGTGAGGGAGCACGTGGGAGCCTCATGGGTCACTGTGGGGCGATGCCCCCCGGCTGTGCCCACGCTGTCCCTCCACAGGGGGAAGCTGAAAATCTCCATCTGAGCTCTTGCAGGAACACACGACAGCTTTATCGGCTGCTGCTTTCCCAAAGGGTAACACTGTTCTTCAGCTCCTTCACCTGCATGGGGGCCAAAGCTAGCCTGGGTGGGATGCTAGCAAATGGAGCCAGGTGTGTGGCTCCCCCAGGCAGCTTGGAAACACCAACCCTTAGGCTATTATTAAAGCATGTTAATTACCAAGTGCTTATTGATCCTGGCTTTCCAACCCTCCCTAGCTCGGGGTTGTACCTCTAATCACAGCAGGATTGGCGATGGGAGAGCTGGCCCTGGCAGGTTTGCTGCTGGAGCTCAAGGGCTGATGTTTGGCCGTTCTTCAGTGCACATCTGGACACAGACCTGCCTGTGACCCTTTGCTCATGAGGACTTTGCAGCGTGTCCTCTCAATCCCCCTGCCTCTCTTGTTTGCTGGGTCTTCTTATCTTTCCTCCACTCTCCCTTGCAGCAGTGTTTCCTCCCTGCTCACCTCCCTCCCAGCTGTAAAGCAAGGACCTGTTCTGGTGGTGGGTCCCAGCCCTGTCCCTCCTTGCTCCCAAGGGACACCAGGCAGCTGCCACCTTCCCGTCCCGATCCCCACAGGGCATGGGGCCAAATGCTGCCAGGTGCTGAGCACCCTGCAGCCACACGAAGATGGGGGCTCACAGCCAGGCACGGCGCCTGCAATCAGCCAGAGTAGCCTCATCATCCCGGTCACTCACACTCCAGATAATTACTTATTTGACTAAAATAGCTGCTGTCACCGTGGCCATCGGTTGCTTCTGTGACCGAAGGGAAGTGGCATATAAATCACAGCTCATGGGCTGTGTCTGGACACCACGGGGACAGGTGAGAAATAAAGACCAGATAGATCAGGTTTGGGATCTGCCTGGAGAGCAGGGAATTCTTCTGGCTCACCCAAAAGAACTCAATCCCAAAGGCAAAGCCATACCCATTGCTACACATCTGTGTTGTTTCAGTCCATAAACTTGGGAGCTACAAAACGCGCCTGTCTCTGGGTGTACGTGCTGCTGGAGAAAGGGAAAGCACCCCAAACCACTCAGCGTGGCTCCTTGCCACCTCCCTGCCCTCACAGGACTTGCCTGCACGAGCAGGTGCTTTACTTTGCATGCCGAGGTGTCCTGCACCTGGGCTCTACCCACAAAGCCCAGCTGGAGCCTCATCGATCCCATCAGAGCCTCGTCACTCCAGCATGTGTCCCATGATCTCCTGCTCTGCCAATCCCATATGGCTAAAGAAGGGGAGGAAAGACATCCCACCTCGGATCCATGTGCTACAGGTCAAAAAGCCACATGCAGCCCCATGACCCGGAAGCTGCTGGTTGCCAGACCTGTACGTGGGGTTCTTGTTGGCCCCTCGTTTGGACCCAGAGGGGTGTGACCCCTGTTAGGATAAGCAGATGAGCTCAGGTCCAAGCAGCTCTCTCCTGAGCCTGCCAGTTGGTGCCACCATAGGGAAATCCCACGTTTCCATGTCTAGCTACAGCCACCATCAAGAGCCCCACATCCCAAATATTAAGATGTGGGGCTCTGTACTGGTTACACCACTCGTGCAGGGCACCTCAAGTCACTTCTCAACAACCACATCTTCCCAGCGGCATTACAGCCCCATTGGGCAACGACACTCAAGAGGTTCCAGCCCATCCCAAAGGCCATCGCATCACAGTGACCACCCGGGCAGGTTTTCCGTGCTCCATCCCCAAACACACAGCACCCCTGCCACCGTTCCTCTGCCCCTGCCCAGCTCCCACTGTGCCAGCAGCCTCCTGCAAAATGGCCCGCTCTCCTCCAGAGCCAGGCGCCTCGCTAATGAATTTCTGGCCAGACATGAAGAGTCCTTAGGAATGTTAATAGTTTGCTGGAGGATAAGCAAGAGATTTGGAGAGATTTACACCGACTTTCATGTGACAACCACGAAAGTGGCTCAAACGCTTCCGTTTCTTTGCGTGGGGGTGGAGGGAGGAAGCTGCCCCTGCATCTGCGGTGGCCGCGAGTGATGGGGAGAACAAAACGCAGGCAGCTCCTGCAGGAGCAGCATCAGGGGGACCACGTAGGGTTTGTGTCTCCTCTGCCTCCCCCAGCCTCGCTGTTTCCGGCAAAGGATTTTTTTCTGGGGCCAACGAGAGAGGCTGGAGGAGGTGGTGGGACTGGGGGTGCAGAGCTGAGCACCCCGTTGTTGCAGGACCTGGCCACTGTCCCCGCTCCACCACTGGCACCTGGCCGGGGCAGTTTGTGACCGCGCTCGGTGTCTTACCTTCACGTATTCGCTGCCAGACTCCAGGCCATCGTGGTGGCTGGAAGGAAAGGGAAAAATAAAAATACGTAAGTAACAGGCAGCAAGTCGTCACAGTTAGCTTAAAGGCGGTGGTGGCACAGCTTGAGGGAGTGGGGGTCTGTGCCCCTTGCCTTGCCATGGGGTTGAGAGCATGGCTGCGGTTTTGGGAGAGGCTCCCAGGATCCTGGCACTGTCCCTGCCTGCTCCATGTCCACTCTCGGCTTAATCTCCCTAATGCGATCAGGGAAGAATGAGGCCTTTTTAGAGGTTCTCTCTCCAGATCGGCTTGGGACCGTGTGAGCTGAACTGGGGAGACCCGGAGAGCAGGCTCGGGTCCCTGCGGGTCATGGTGCTGTGTGCCGAGACGGGGCCCCCATGCCCCGTTTGCTGGCAGAGCTGTGTTCCCTGTAGGTGGCTGTTGAGACATGTGCTCCAGACAAGTGTTTTTGTTTCTCTGTGGCCTCGTGCAACCCCACAGAATTCAAACTTTCATTTGAACCAGGGGGCACACTGTGACATCCTGTCTCAGACTGCAAGATTTACCCTACCAGCATACAGGCAATAGAAACTCCCATTTTCCTTGGTAACATGTTCACTCTTAGCCCTACTGACAACCAAACCAATCACCCTGAGATGCAGCTGATCCAGCAGCTTCTCTGCCAT
The DNA here is from genome assembly GCF_036013475.1 of Columba livia. Lineage (NCBI taxonomy): Eukaryota > Metazoa > Chordata > Aves > Columbiformes > Columbidae > Columba > Columba livia. The sequence goes on from NC_088620.1 coordinate 5,963,186, forward strand.
CATTTCATCAGGGACAGAGGCAGCCCCTGCTCTTTCCTGAGCATGTAGCGATGCTGCTGCTGCTTTTTGTGTGCTTGTGGGGTGGGGTATGTTGTCTGTATGGACAAGAGAGTTTGAAGGGAGATTGTAACAGCCTGAGCTGGGATGTGCTACCTGAGGTCTTACCTTTCAGAATAAAAAAAAAAAACACTGTCCAGCTCAGAAGGGGAAAAGGGGCTGGAAATCAAGCCCACGCTTTTTTGGGGGTGAAAAAAATAGAGGAGTATTTGGGAGAGGGGACAGACACAGGCTCGCCCGGACAGCTGTGGGCTGCCTGCCTGCCCTGGCGCTGCATCCCCAGCCTGTTTGCCTTTCACACGGCCGCAGAGCTGCCTGGTGCTGCGAGAGCCGTGAGAAAAACCGGCCGGAGGACAGGGGGCCTCTGGGCAGGAAATCGGGAACATGGAAGCAGCTGGGAGACGCTGCGAGGGCCCGGGCAGGGGAGGCCCCCGCACCGGGGAAGGGCAGCAGCTGGGGCTGGCGGGAGGAGCGGGAGCCGCAGCCCCCTGGTTTTGTGCATTCCTGGAGAAAATGGCATTTTTGGGGGCAGTCGAGTGCCTGGGAGAAATTCCAGGGCTGCCTTTGGAGCGCAGCCGCCACTGAGCCACCAGGACCTGGTGTTACCGTGGTGGCACTGAGGAGTAGGGTTTCGGTGGGGTGGTTGCTGCTTTTGGGCTTGGGAAGGCATTGCAGTAACTTGCAGATGTGCCAAGGTCTGGGATGGCTGCTGCGGACCATCTGGGGTGATCATGCGGGTCCAGCCCTGGTTTGGAGCACAGAATCTGCTGGTGCAGGCTGCACCCTAGGGGAACCAAGTCTGGGCACCTCGTGCCTCAGTTTCCCCATCGGCAGAGTCGCCTCCCTGGAGGTTTTGCCTGGCAGTGCTGCCAGCGGGGTCTGCGGGCAGTGTCCTGCCCGTGCCCTGCGGGAAGCGGCACTTCCCGTGCCTCACGTACGGCCGCTCACGGAGGGAAGTCGAGTCACGTCCGCTACATGACCTGCCCGTGGGTCATCTCCCGTTAGTCACCGTGTCCCTGCTGAAGTCATGGCCACGGCCACCACCTCACTGCCAGCAGCTCCACAGGCTGGGTGCCACTCTCCGTCCCATGGCAGCAAAATTTCCCCCCATCGAGGGCCTGGTCCTGCGGGGAGCATCCCTGGGACAGCCACCCCGTGCGCATCCTCAGCCCATCCCGCCTTGGGGTCTGTCCTCACCAGGGATGCTCTGCAGAGGGGGGCCAAGCGAAAATGTGCCCCAGGCCCATGCTCGTTCCTCTCAACACCATGTCACTTCTGGTCCCTCTGCACAGGCGTGCCTCATGCTGGGCAGCTGTCCCTGGCCCGTACCATGGCCTGGCGGGAACAGACTGTCCCCGTCCCCAGGGATGTGTCTGCACAGGAGGAAGGGCTGTGCCGCGGCACTATCCCGGTCCTGCTTCCGCCCGCCCGCCCCACGGCAGGACCCAGCCATGGGGACGGCTCTGGCAACAGCTGCTCCTAGGGCCAGGGGCCGTGGCAGGGGCTCTGAGCAGGACACAGAGGGGCAGAAATGCCCCCGATGCCAAGTCCTGCTCTGGTCACTTTTGTGCCTCAGTTTCCCTGGCAAACAGCGTGGCTACGCCCATCATCAGGCCAGCTCCAGATGATGCAAAAGAGCATTTGGCCCTCAATTTTGGGGGATGAAGGTCCCCACTTCCCAGAGTCAAGGCACCTGGCTGACCCACACATGTCCCCCTGCCACTTGGCTCCCAGCCACACTGGCCTGGGACCTAAGTAATTTCTGGGGGACAGAGGGTCCAGGTGAACCCCACACACTGTCTGTGGGGACCCTCTGCCACTGCCAGGGCTTTGCGCTCAATGGGAGCTGTGGAAGAGACACTGTTCCCCGAGCCCTCAAGTGCCTGAGCCCCTCGGCCTCCCCAAGACCCCCACAGCCCCCGAGCTGCTCTGCCCTGCCCTGGCGCCGGGTCTGACCGTGGTTTCGGCAGCGCAGCCGATGTGCTCGCTCTTTCCACAAGCAAACACCGGCCAGGGGCCTCAGCGCTGCTCCGGCATCACCCGCATTGAGGCTTTGTGCCCGCCCCAAGCAAAGCCCCTTCCCAGCCTCTCCCTCCCTGTCTCCTCCACCGTGCTGGGGTGCATGGGATGTCTGGGGGAGCTGGGACCCCTTACCTGCCCTGTCCCAGGGTGGGAAACCTCCTGCCCACCGCTGTCATCGACCCGAGGCGATTCGGCGAGTGCCTCTTCTGCAGGACAGGGAGAAGCTCTCCCGGGCGCTCTCCCGCCTTGCACTGGGCGGTTGGGACTTTGGGGTGAGCAAGGCGGTGGTGGGACCCTCCTCCTTCCCGTCCCAGCCCTCCTCCGGCCCTCCCTTCGCAGCCGTCAGGAATGTATGGCCGGCACAGCCCGGCTCCCACTACCGGCACAAATTCCTCCTCTTCATCCCGCTGCTGGGGCCACCCAGACTTCCAAAGCACTCGGTGCCCTGAGGCGGCATGGGGGGACAGGGGTTTTGGGGGGTGCCGGGGTGCGAAGGGGGCGATAGGAGGGTTGGGCTGGGGAAGGACTGGACCTAATTTGGGGGGAAATTTGGGGGTCGGCATCTCTGCCCATGCCCCCAGTCCCCATGTACGTGGGCATGTGTTTGACCCATCATGCCCAGATGCCCGTGTCATGGGCGGAGGGGGTAAAAATCTCTGTAGTTGATTCTGAGGTGAAAACCCTACAAAAAAGCCAATCTTTATCTGAAAGGGCTGAGCCCCCAAATACCCCTGGAAGGTGAGTTTTGTGCCTGGAGTGGAAGTTTGTGCCCAGAGTGGGGGGTTTATGCCCAGAGGGGTGTTTACTGGCAGGTGATGGAACTGGGGCTGGGCTGGCTGGTTTTAGGGATTGCCCCCGTGCCTTGAGGGAGACAGGACCACTTGGGGAGGGGGAGAAGGATGGAGGGGGAGGAAAAGAGGAGAGTGAGAGCTGGAGGGGTCAGGACAGTGCAGGTCTGAGCTCTCCGCAGCGTGTCCCAGCGCTGGAATGGAGCTGCCAGCAGGACAAAGGGATGCTGGGGCTGAGCAGGGCTGCGAGATGTTTCCAGCCTGTCCGGAAACGGGAGGGAGCAGAAATCCCACAGGAAACCTCGCTCCCATGGAGCCGCTGACCCGGCCTCCGTGCAGAGCACTCAGATCGTTGCATCCTGCTGGCCAGGTGCATCCCACCAGCACTGCAGGCAAGGGGACACTGCAGGGACCCCACTGTGTCCCTGCACCCTCCTCCTGCCCTGGGGGGCCAGAAAGGGGGTCCTGGTGGAGGGTAGAGCAGACTCAATGGGGCCATACCTGTCCGAAGAGCTCTTGCCAGGATGCTCTTGCCCCTTGTCTGGCAGATCCCCATCAGTAGTTTCTGATCCCTCTGCCATGTTGGGGCTCAGCGTTTGGCTGGGGTTTGGGGCCAGGCTGGAACTCGGTGCCCCTGTCCCTGGGCAGGAGACATTCTCCACAGGTTGCTGGTCCATTGTGGCCATCACTGCTCCAGGGGTGTCCACGGGCTGAGCTGCTTCTCCCTCCTGCTCTGCTTTCCCAGCCTCTGAGGGTGGATCCATGCCTGGCTTAGGGCTGCCAAACGTCTCAGGGGACTCGGGGTCTGGGAGCAGGGCTGTCCGAGGGGTTTTGTCACTGGTGGTGTCTTTTTCCCGGCAGGTCTGAGTAGTCTTGGCTTTGCCCAGGCTCTTCCCCGCTTTGCCCAGGTTCAGCCTGGGCATGGTGCCCATGTGGCTGTACATGTCCGACGAGCGGGCATAAGGACCGTGGCTCTTGGGCATGGTGTTGAGATCATCCTGGGTGCCATCAAATGGCTCCTCCAAGAAGCCATGGGGAGGAGGGAGACCCGAGCCCAGGCTTCGTGAGGAGCTGGGGGCTACGGACACACGCCGGAGGGTGAAGGCGCGGGGGATGCTGCTCAGGCTCCCAAAGCCTTTGAACTTGAATAACTCTGGCAAAGAGAGAGGAGAGATGCATGCAGGGTTACTGCTGATGTGGCGTGATGGTGGGGGGTCCTGTGGCCTCTGGTCCCTGGTTGGGGTGCGCATGGGGCACTGTGCCATGGTGCAGCCTGCTGTTAGCCCTGTAACAGCCCGTATCTCCAGGCCCTGCCCAGTGTAACATCCCTGTGGCCTGGGGTGTAGGTGATGCTGTGCAGGGCGCCTCTGTTGGGACTCTGGGAGGTCTGTCCTTGTCCCTTGCAGAGGAAACGGCTCCTGGTGCCCTGACAAACCTGGTGGCTGCGCTTCCCTGCTGCAGTTGTAGGAATGGAGAAAGAAACACCCAGCCCTGGTGAGCAGGCAGCATCAGAAGTCACTTCAAATCTCTTCCTCCTGCCCCCCACCTCCCTGCTTCCCCCAGGGGACTCCGTAGGGCTGGTGGCTGTGCCCATCCCGGTGGCCTTGGTACAGCTCTGTGGGCATACCCCCGTCCTCCCCAGGATGAAAGCATGGGACACAATGCAAATGCTACGGGGGATGGGGGTCCCAGCCATGTGCAACCTGCCCATGCGTGCACGGTGGAGCAGGAACCGAGCGCTGGCGCGGGGCTGGTGGCGCTCGCGTGGCTGCGGGCAGGAGAGAACCTCCCCACTTCCTCGGCCGAGCGCTCGGCCCCTCGCAGCCTCCCTGCAGCTCCCAGCTGCAGCACCGAGCATATGTATTTATAACTCTGGCGGGCGGCTTTGCATTTCACACCTCTGCCTCGGCTCAGTGTGCTGCTGCGGTGCAAGCCTGGGCTGGTGCTGGTGCTGGCACGAGGACGGTGGCACTCAGGGTGAAGCTGCCTGTGGGTGCAGCTCTGCAGGGCAGCGTTTTGCTGCCAGAGCCCTGGAGCTCTGGGTGCCTCTGGATATTTTGCAACGCTGATGCCACCCCTGGCCTCTGCAAAGCCTCTTCCCCTCTGGGCACAGCGGGTTTGCCGAGGCAGGAAGCAGCACGGTGCGGTCGGCGGTGTTGTGTGAGGAACTAGGTGTCTGGGGGCCACTCGGCTGTGGGACCCCCCACCTCCTGTCACCATCCGTGGGTTCTACAGGGCATCCCTGCAGCCAGACAGGGCAAAGGGGCCGTGCAAGGGGCTGCAGCAGCCTGAAAGCCCTTCTGCATGGCAGAGACCTTGTGGCCCGGATGTGGTTGAAGGTGAAACTGCTTTGGATTAAACATCCCCCTAGAGTTTGAGCATCCTCTGCTGCTGGCTAGTCCCGGAGCTGCTGTGGGGTGGGAAACACGATGCCAGGGACTTTCCCCATCTCCCTGCTCCCCGGCGCAAAGGAAAATCCCAGCTGGGATGGGGCTGTGGGTTTTGCCAGCGGAGGGGTCCCGGGGGAGCGGGGGACAGGCCCCCCTCCAGCGGCAGCGTCGCGGCAGGAATGCAGAGAGCAGCGGCAAAGGCGGCTCCTGTGCTGGGAACGGGGGTGAAGGCCACAGCAGCCGCCTCCCGGGGCTCTGCGAGAAACTCGAGGTCTGTGAGAAAGAGCAGAGCTCGGTCCCGGCAGGCTCTGAGCTCTTTCTCCAAGAGCAGCGATGGAATCTGCTCCCCGGCTCCCACCCCGGCTCCTCCATGTCCCCCCTGTGCTGTGGGGGCACCCTGGAGTGGGGGGAAGCACCAGCTTGCACCCCGAGATGTGCGCCCCGAAGGATGTGATTTGTGAAGTGAAAACCCCAAGCCCCCTGTGCACCCCCCTGGGTGCATCCCGGCACCCGGCGCAGGGCTGGGCTGCAGCAGACTGGTCCCAGTCCCAGCACCCAGCTCTGAATCTACAGCACCCAGGTTTTCCTCCAGCCACGTGGACATAAACCCCAAAAACCCTTCACCCCAACGAGCTTCCTAGCAAGACCAGAGCCTGTCTTGGCTCCAAACATCCCCGGGTGGCGGTGACCCGGGAGCGTGTGAGCACACACTCCCGCTGACGCTCACACTCGTGCATCCCTGCTCCCGGCCGGGCTGTCCAGGTGAGCACCCCATCGCCCACCCGCCCCGTCCCACAGCCACTTACTGAACTTCTTGAAGCCCCCTCGTTTCTGGCCCTCGGCCATGGTCACGCCGCTCGGAGGCCGTGGGGACCGAAAGGGACAAGTTTATAACCGTGAAGCTCTTCCCTGCCCGCCCCTCCCTTCCTGCCCCCCCACAGTCGCTCATCGCTCGCTGGCGTTTCCTCCCCAGCGCTGTCATCTGCTCCTGCCCCTGCCCGCCCTCCGCTGTCCCCACCGTCCTTGCAGTCCCCGTAGCTGCTCGCACCCGCTGTGGCCACCTCTGGGTCCCTGGTTTGGGGACACTCAGCAGATCTGGACTCCCAAAAAACCCAGGGAGTCAGAGTGGACGCCAGCGCTAGATTGGGGTGTCAACCCTATGGAGGATGGTGCCAGCCCTGAAGACCAGGGTCCACCATGCACATTTGGGGCTCAGCGCCTGTCCCCGATGGGCCCTACAGGGTGACAGCTGGACGGCATCGTTGCCACCATGTATGGGGACTTTGGGTGCCCCATGGGCCTGCACCTGGCGGGGAGCAGCGTCCCCGCTGCCCCGTGTTCCCGGGCAGCACCCAGCGGGTCCCGGGTCCGTCTGCTGCGGCACCGGCCTCTGCTCCCCACGGGACCCCCAGCCACAGGCACCGCTGGGGACAGTGTCCCCCGGCGGGCACGCTGCTGCAGCGGAGAACTCGGGGTCCCAAGGGTGACGGGTGCTCGTGCCCCGGCCAGGGGGTCCCGCTGCCACAGCCCCCGGCAGAAATACTGTCAAATCCCCGATGGGTTCGAGCATGCGAGGGACACGGTGACATGATTTTAGGCCACCAGCCCCGGGGGTTGCTCAGTTCCCCGAGCAATGTCACACGGGTGACAGCGGGGGGTCACGGGGCTGCTCCCTGGCGGATGGCGGTGCACGCACAGGGACATGGGCGCTCCCTGGGACGGGGCGAAGCGGCGGAGAGGTGCGGGGACAGCGGCGGAGAGGTGCGGGGACAGCGGCGGAGAGGTGCGGGGACAGCGGCGCGACCGGCCCGGCCGAGCGCCCCGACAGAGCTGACAGGCGGTGACAACATGGCCGCCGTGCGGGACTACAAGTCCCATGAGCCCTTGCGGGGCGCTGTCGTGATAGTGGCTCGTGACGGAAGGGGCGTGGCTCCCGACGGAAGGGGCGTGGCACGGTGCTGTAGCAACGGCCGCCATGGCCAAGCAGTACGACATGGTGGAGTGTCCGTTCTGTGACGAGGTCTCCAAGTACGAGAAGCTCGCCAAGATCGGGCAGGGCACCTTCGGGTGAGTGTCTCGCCTTCCCCGAACCGACCCGCTTCCGTCCTCGGTCCTTCCAAGCCCTCCCCCGCCCTCTCCGGCCTACTCCGGCCTCGGTCTCCTCAGCCCCGCGGCCCGCCCGCCCCGGGCCTCGGTGCCCACTGCTCGGGTGACCTTCCCCAGTCACCCTCCGGCCTCTGGGAATCATCCTGCTCCCTGAGCCCTCTTTTTCCCACCCCGAGGCCCCGCTCTGGCCCAGGCTCTGGCGGAGGAGAGAGTTACCCTGGAGACGACAGGGCGGGGACCTGCACAATTGCCCGAAACGCGCAACTTTGCCTTAAATGGTCCTGGGGGTGTGGGAGGTCTGGGCTCTGGGTTGGCTTAGCTAGTTCTGAGGGCTTTCGGTGGAAAGGGTTGCGGCTGAGTCAGTTAGTGGCTCAGCACAGAGCTGTCTGTAGGGTGCTCTGGTGTGTCTGGTTTGGTCTTGTTCCTGATCTGGAGCACATGGCTCGTTCCATTCTTCCTTGTGCCACTCACGGATTTCTTTCTGTTTTTACAGGGAAGTTTTCAAAGCCAAACATCGTCAGACAGGCAAGAAGGTAGCACTGAAGAAAGTGTTGATGGAAAATGAGAAAGAGGGGGTAAGTGTGGGAGAGTGGCTGAGCTGTGTTTGGGAAGGCCTGAATCAGGGAGTTCACAGGTGAAACCCAGTCTTTGGGGCAGCAAAGATGCATTTTCACTCTGTTTATCCATGTTTACTGCTATAAAGTACCAGATATTGAACCTGTAAGGGTGTGGTCAGGATCCCAGCCCTGTGGCTTTTTTCCTCTACTGATACTATGTTAATGTTGGGGCTTGTGGTTGCCATGACAAAGTACACAGCCTGTTATCACCTTCTCAGCATCAAAGGGCCGTGGCAGCAGTGTGGTGCAGTAGTTGTGTGGTGACTGGGCTGCACAGGACGGATCTGGGAGGTGACAATGGCCACGCCTGGGAGGTGATGCTGCCCATGTGTTCCTACTCCAGTGCAAAACCCCTTCACTACTGGTGCAGGGCTCCACACTGGCTGTTGTCTGTGGAAGAACTGGATAGTGTGTGAAAGGCTCAGGGCTGTGCAGAGATGGGGCAAACTGGAGAGTTAACAGCTTAAACAGCATGGGCAGCAGCCGGGGAGTCTGCTCTGCAGTTTGAGCCAGGCTGTGCTGTGTTGTTATGAACGTACAAGAAGGGAAGGGTGTCTGTGTGCCCATCTTGGTACCACACAAACACCTCTGTCTTGTGGCAGAATCTCCCTCACCAGTGGTGGCCTGATGGCGAATAAATTTTGACAGTCCTGGTGTTGGTGTTATATTGTAAAGCTCTGATTGGCCTTCAGTGACTTGTCACGGTGCTGCTCGAGGTTGTGGTCACCTCTGTTCTGTTCTCTAGGCAGGGCTGGCCTGGTCTCCTGCACCCCTCATCCCTGTCCTCTCTTTCTCCTTTGCAGTTCCCCATCACAGCCTTGCGAGAGATTAAAATCCTCCAGCTGCTCAAACATGAGAACGTGGTGAACCTCATTGAAATCTGCAGGACCAAAGGTAGCTTGTGGAGCTCTCCCTTGTGCTGGCTCTTGGCTTTTTTCCCACCCTCCTTTGCCACTGAGCAGGCTGGTGTTTTGTGGTGGGAAAAAAGCTGTTCTCAGTCCCAGATAAGCCTGTGCTGTGATGCTGAATCCTGCCCGTGTTGGAAAATTAAATAAACCAGTGCTGGAGAGATTTTGAAGCAGAGGGTTGTGGGCCTGGCGCTGATCTCATGGCCGCATGCAGCCAGTTCCTTGTCAGGAGCTGGAGTTTATGACGTGGCCGCTCTGAGCTGATGCCACAACTGCAGCTGGGGACTCGCTCGGTGTCTCTTTCTATGGGCTACAGTAATCTCTGAGCTACTCCTCCACCTCCTCGGTTCCTCCACTGCATAACTGGCACACTCAGTGCACCCAGCCTGGCTCCATTTCCATGGAAAATGGTTTAAAACATTTGCTAGTTTTTATATAATAATTCTCTTATATAGATTTGTACTGGAAAACCACTTTTAAGAGTGACAGCTGGTATTAAACCTGCCATTCTCTAGTTAGTCATTGCCGTTAAATAAAAATGAAAGTGGCAGGGATCTGGTGATGTTTTTCCAAAAATTCCGGTCACTGAACTGGTAGAAACCTCTGGCCTACGACCGGGAACTTGAAGTTATTCCAGTAATCCAATGCATGTAGATTATTGTCTGAACAGGGACAAGTAGAAATACTAACACCAAGTTAATTTTTAATTCATTTTGTGATTAAACAAATTGCAATGACTGTGTGTCTGGCATGCCTAAAGTAAATATTTTTGTAGACATATTGATTGTTTGTGTTTTGTTTGGATTCAAGTATTCATCCAAACCCACGCTGACCTCAGGTTCCAGTAAAGTAGGAATGTTTCATTACTGTCCTCAAATTTGACGCTTTTCTCTTTTTACATTGGAAGGGAGGGCAGCGTGTTTCTGTGGGGCTGAGCTTAGCTGTCATTTTGCGGTTGGAGTTGATGATCAGCAGCTTTTGCCGTTTACAGCTGATGAGAATCAGCCTTTCTTTTTAATGATGTTTTGCATGTGTACTCCAGGAACGAGATTGAAATCGATTGCTTCATTTGAGGTTTCCTGTTATTAACTTTAAATTGCAATTAGAGTTATAAATCAGTTGATCCAGATTAGCCCGTTTTTGTAGGTGCTGTTTGAGGTTGCAGGAAAGCTCACTTTCTAGTGTTGATTGGACAGATTTTCTGTGTTTCTGCATTTTCCCCGGGGCTGTCTTTGCGGTGCCCTCTCTGTTGCTGATGCAATTGGTGATAATGCTCGGCTGGCAGCTCGCGGTGTGTTCATCTACCAGCCACAGCGCGCAGGCTGGAAACCCCACAGCCGCTACGTGCACCGAGCAACACAAAATGAAGCTTTCAAAGATTTTCATGCCCTTTCTTTGCCTGTCTGATGACCTTCACTACTCTGATACTCATCCCCTGTTCTTCTGTTGTGTTGTCTTAGTGCCTCTTTACAAAGGATCTTGCAGCCTGTGGGCTGTCTCTGGTTCTCTCTGTTCCTGTGCCCCGAGGTTTTGTCTAGTGAGTGTTGCATGAGCAGCAAGGTGGCTGGAGCTCAGGGGGAGCTGGGATGGAGTTTGGGGTTCCTCGCTGACGGTCCCTCCTTTCCTCTCCCATAGCCTCTCCGTACAACCGCTGCAAGGGCAGCATCTACCTCGTGTTTGACTTCTGTGAGCATGACCTGGCTGGACTGCTCAGCAATGCCCATGTCAAGTTCACGCTCTCAGAGATCAAGAAAGTCATGCAGATGCTGTTGAATGGACTTTACTACATCCATAGGAACAAGGTAACGGGCCAGATCTGTGCTCTATGGTCACCCTGCTCTCGGTGGCTTTGGGTGTCCTTGCACAGGCTGAAGGGAAATCCTTCCTTCTCCTTCACATCCAGAGTCTGAGTGCCCTGCCACCACCAGGCACCCAGGGTAGGTACCTTTATGGCTTAACCTTTCGATGTTTGTCCTCATACAGATCTTGCATCGAGACATGAAAGCTGCAAATGTCCTGATCACAAGGGATGGAGTCCTGAAGCTTGCTGACTTTGGACTGGCTCGTGCTTTCAGCCTGGCTAAGAACAGCCAACCTAACCGCTACACCAACCGGGTGGTGACTCTGTGGTATCGGCCGCCAGAGCTGCTCCTAGGTAGGAGGCGCTGGGCTTCGCCGGCTTCTCTGCCCTTCTCCTTCCCCCGGGTGACTAACACGGCATCTCCGTTTAGGGGAGCGGGACTACGGTCCCCCCATTGACCTCTGGGGTGCAGGCTGCATCATGGCAGAGATGTGGACCCGCAGCCCCATCATGCAGGGGAACACAGAGCAGCACCAGCTCACCCTCATCAGCCAGCTCTGCGGATCCATCATGCCGGAGGTGAGGGCAGGAGCTGCGCAGCGGTGGTGTGGGCAGGGTCTGGGCCTCTCCTCTGCCCTGGGCTCTGGCTGCTGCATGTTCCTGGCGCTGGAGGGTGTCCGCTGCAGGCAGGCATGCTGGGGAAGCTCCTCCTGTAAACTCTGTTTGCGTCCTGGGAGCTGAGTGCACCGTGGGATGCTGCGTTTTCCTTGCTGCTCTGTGTAAACTACAGCTATCGTGTTACTTGTGTTCAACCTCCTAAGGAAAAGAGGGTGAATTAGGCCTCCCAGACCTTCCAGAGGGGCGAGTCCTGTCCTTGTTTTTGAGCACAGAGAGAATGCTGGCTGCTCCTGGTGTGAAAGAACAGAACATTATGTGTAGGAATCTGTTCTAGCCTGTGTTTGGGGCTTGTCTCTCAGGTAAATACCCTCTGAATTTCCACTTTGTTTTGCGTTGAGAGGTTTGTCTCTTTGTGCTGATCACCTTGAAAAGCCTCTTTAATTCTGGCTTGTGATTTGTGGCATCAGCTCTACCCTGGTGCCAGTGCTCAGCCTGTTCTCAGCTCCTTCTCTAATGGCATCTTGTCCTGCCCTCTTGTGGGGGATCGAGCTGAGAGATCCCTTGGCCAGGGCTGTAATCGGGGGTGTGACAGACAGGCAGTTGTGCAGGCAACTGCAGACGCCTGATGCCTTTGGCACATACATTGAAGGTGGGGTTTTTTTGTACATAAATACCTGCTGTGGTCTCTGCTAGATCAGGCTTGAGGTAAGTGCTGGTGATTGCAGCAGGCTTTCCTTTCTAAGGATAAAAGGTGCCACATACATCCAAGTTGTTATAAGTTTTCTCACTTTACATTCTGGATCTTGTAGCTGGTGTGCGCTGTGGTCTCTAGTAGCTCTTTTTCTTTGGAGAACTAGAAATCCCAGAGCATCCTGTATGCTGTTCCCACACCAGGAGGACTCTGTCCTGACTTGTCCATGTGTCTCCAGGCTTTAGTGCATCCTTTAGTGCCTCCTTCATGCTGTGGGAACAAGGTCTGCCAGCTCAGAGTTCATAAAATAGTATTGTTCTCTCAGCAGACCTCGCCCTGGTTTGCCTGAAGGTGTTAGCATTATAAATGGCTTGTCCTCTCCTTAACTATTTATTCCCAACCCTTCTTTCTTGTCCCTTCCCAGGTTTGGCCAAATGTGGATAAATACGAGCTGTACCAGAAGCTGGATCCCCCCAAGGGCCAGAAGCGCAAGGTGAAGGATCGCTTGAAAGCCTACGTTAAGGACCCTTACGCGCTTGACCTCATTGACAAGCTGCTGGTGCTGGATCCCGCCCAGCGGATCGACAGTGACGACGCACTGAACCACGACTTCTTCTGGTCGGACCCCATGCCCTCGGACCTCAAAAACATGCTGTCCACCCACAACCAGTCCATGTTCGAGTACCTGGCCCCGCCACGCAGGAGGGGTGGGCACATGCCCCAGCAGCCCACAAACCAGGGCAGGAACCCGACCGCCACCAACCAGACTGAATTCGACAGGGTGTTTTGAGGGGGGGCTTCCCCAGCAGGGCCCCGCCTGGGCTACTCTTCAGGTTGCATTAAGCGGGGATGTCCTGGTGGGGTCTTTTTGTCTGGGAAGGGACTTTTCTTCAAGGTGAAGTGCCTGCCGGCTTTAACTGAGCTCTGCCGCCTCCTCATGCAGCAGCTCAGCCCCTGCAGAGCTGTGTGACCAGCGAGGTGATGCCTGTGCGCCCGGAGTTGTTTCCCTGCAGCTTTGGCACAGAGCCTGTGTTCCCTCTGCGCAGTCTGTATTGGTGACATTCATCTTGTGGATCGATCGTTATGGACCTGGTGATGGAGAAGGTGGCTCTGTCGGTGTTGGAGCTTTTGGCAAATGGTGCTGGGATTAGCTGCTCTGAACTAAACTGGGCCGTGCTGGGAGCCGTCTCAGCTCTCTCGATTGATCACAGCTCCTGCATGGTGCATCCTTTGAACACTGAAGCGTTGATGTAGGATGAGGCAGGTGCCTCTGAGCAATGCGGAGGTGTCCTGGGGAAGGCAGAGTTGCTCTAGACAGCACGACTAACTCATTGGAATTTGAGCTCTAGCCCAAAAAGGGGCTTACTGGACAAACCAGAAGGGTGCCTGGCAGAGCTCGTTGCTCCATAGAACCAGGATTTGCAGTGGGAATCATTGGTCTCTGCAGCAGCACACAGCATTCACACTGTCTTTGTTGCAAACTGGAATTAGGAGTCTTGTCGGACATACTCGCTGCTTCCCCGCAGTGCTGGCTCGGGCAGGCGTTGGGATGGAGATGGGAGCTGTGAGTTCTGACCTCACCTGGGGTGGGGTGACTCTTAACCCACTCACACGCCCCCTACTCTGTCCTGGAGCTCTTTGCAGGAGTCTAGAGCAAGATCGCTGCCTTCCCCAGGTGCAGCGAGCACCCCAGGGCGCTGTGATGGTGGGCACACATCTGCTGGGGCCTGTCGGGACTGACTCGTACAGAGCAAGTGCTGCTTCAACCCGCTGCCGTCAGCCGCTCGCTGAACTGTGTCTTCCATGGCTGTCAGCTGCAGCCGGCCGTCTTCTCCGTTTCTTTCAAACAAATAATGCGTACGAAATGCAGCAGGCGATAACCCCCGGCATTTCATAGGTTGTCCATTAACTAGACTAATGGCAAAAGCCACGTCAGTAGCGTAAGGTCTCAGGAGGAAGCTGTGGTGAGCAGGGCCGTTCTCAGGACAGAAAGTGAGGATGATGAACGATGTGTACCAGGTAAATCTCTTGGTGTGGGGCTCTGAAACAGTGGCCGGTTGGGGGGGTACTTGGTGTCTTTGGAAAAAATGAAGTTGGTTGCAAGCAATAAGCCACTTGACTTCTTGCTGGTTGTGAATAAATGATTCTGTCCCAAAGACCTGGTTTTAATTTTGTGTTAATCCTTTTACTAAACAGAGAAAGCAGCTGGAGTGCTGTAAAACGGCCCCTCGTTGGGCACTGAGGACAGGTGGGTTGGGGCTCAGGCACTGTCACCCCCCTGGGGTCCCCAGCTCTGCTCCCAGTGCTGTTACTGGGAGGGAGGCTCAGCGCAGTTAGTGCTGATGGGCACTAATGTAGCAGGAGCAGAGCGGGTGTCAGGGGCTGCTCCAGTGGCACCGAGTGAGGGTGACGCTCTGGGGGGACCCTAGTGCCCCAATGTGAGGTGGAGGCCTGTGGCTGCAGAGCTGGGCCCTGGCTCTGCCAGGCTGAGGAACCTCAAGCTGAGGCGGGCTTGGTGCTACCCCCAGCCCCCCAGCCTCGCCCGCGGGGTGGCCGGGTTTCCCCCAGGGTTTTGCCCGGGTACGAAGGGTCCCCCCCGGGCCGCCCTTGCCCCTCGCAAAGATAAGCGCCCCGTGCGACGTGGCGGTGCAACTGCCCGCTTCAAAGATGGCGGCGGGGGAGTGGGCGGGGCGGGGCGTTCCCCCCCCCCCCCCGGCGGCGGCGCGGGCGCAGGGCGCGCGGCGCGGCGGGATGGTAGCGCGAGGGCTGCGCGGGGCGCTGCGCGCGGTTGCCGCCGGGCGCCGGTTCAGCACGCGGCCGGCACGCGCCCCCGCCATGGACTACCAGGTACCGGTGCGGCGGGAGCGGGACCGCGCACCGGGGCTGCGGGGGCTGCGCCCCGCCGGGCGGCGCGCCGGGGCCCGGAACATCCCACCGGGGTGGGCACTGGAGGGCAGCGGCGGCCGGCGGGCCCGGGGCTGCCCAGCGCCGGTGGCCTCTTCCCGACCTGCAAGGCTGCGAGCTCCGGGGCGGGCGGGCGTCACGGGGTTGGGACAGCGGGGCGGCCCCGGAATGGTGCGGGCCGCCGAGCGCCCCCCGCCCTCCGGCGGGACTGCCCGTTCCCGCAGCCCCGGGCCGCGCCAGCCGCTGCTCAGCGTCCTGCCGCCCTTTCTACTGGGGACAGCCGGTGCCCGACCGCCACCCCGCAAACCTCCATCCCCGGGCTGTCCCCGGCCTGCAGCGGGAGCCGCTCCGGCAGCCACGGCGGAGTTTGGGGCGTCCCGGGCCCACGAGGCTGCCCGGTGTCGTGGGGCCGATGGCGGGGCTGAGCGCCGGTGCGGAGCTGCCTGGTCCCTGTCCCGCGCTCCCCGGAGCCAGCAGCACCCAGCCGGTCCTCTGTCACTGCGGGGATGGGGTGCAGCTGCTCTGGTGGGATGTCCCCACACAGGGGACACGGGCTTGTCCCACACCAGGTCCCCGTTGCAGCACGCAGCAGGGACAGCCCTGTGTCCCCCCGCCGAGGGTGTCGGTGGCACTGGTGACCCGTGGTAGCGATGGCAGCTGTGCAGCCAGGTGTGCACCACGTGCAGGTGCAGCTCCTTTGCTTCGTTTGCGTCCTTAATCAAACAGCCCGCTGGGCGGGAGTGCCAGCCCTGGAGCGCCGCCCGCTCACACCCATCGACCTTGTCCCATTAGCACAGGGGAGGATGCCGGGTGCTGGGCTGCCCCGTGCTCCCCTGCGGGGCCAAGGGGCACCCGGGGAGGGCCGAGCTCCCCCAGCTGATAAGTAGCCCGTCCCCGTGACGTCCCTGCGACAGGCGCTGGCACTGCCGGCGTGTCCCCGCAGGCCCACGGCAGAGGAGATGCTACCGGCTGCGGGCACCACCGGGGAGATCGAGCACGACGGCACGGGGCAGGCTGGTCCCCGGGACCATGGCGGTGGGCACAGCCCCGAGGCTGCGGGGGTGGGTGCCATCCTCACCACCCCCCTGGGATCTTACCAGGATGCCATCCGGACCCTCAACACCCTGCAGACCAACGCCAGCTACCTGGAGCAGGTGAAGCGGGAGCGCGGTGACCCCCAGGCCCAGCTGGAAGCCATGCGGGGCTTTTTGGAGAGGAGCGGGCTGAAGGTGAGGGGGGAATCCCTGTCCCCGCACCCCGACAGTGGTGCCACCATGCTTGGCGTTTGCTGCTGTGAGGGTTTCACGGGGTGGTTGACCTCCGGCAGGTCGAGGACCTGGATCGACTGAATATCATCCACGTCACGGGGACGAAGGGCAAGGTGAGGCGGTCGGGAAGTGCCGCGGGGGCAAGGGGGGCCACCGGCATCTCTGGCTCTGTTTGCTCCTGCCCTGGCGTGGGGGGGTTAATGCTGCTGTCTGTCCAGGGCTCAGCATGTGCCTTCACCGAGTGCATCCTCCGCGGCTATGGGCTAAAGACGGGCTTTTACAGGTGGGCAGGGGGGTCAGGAGGGTTGGGGGAGGAAGGTGGTGCTGTGCTTGACTGTGCCTCCCCCTTTGCCCCCTCAGCTCCCCTCACCTCGTCCAGGTGCGCGAGCGGATCCGCATCAACGGGCAGCCCATCAGCAAGGAGCTCTTCAGCAAGTACTTCTGGCTTGTCTACAACCGCCTGGAGAAGACCAAGGTAGGGGTGGTGGGTGCTTGTGGGGGTGCTCCCTTCCTTGGGAACATCTCCCCAGGGCCATGTGCCCCAGTGTCGGTTGGGAACACCCTGTGCTGTCCCCTTACGCCTACTCTGCCTGGCAGGACCCGGCATGCACCAGCATGCCGGCATACTTCCGATTCCTCACCATCATGGCCTTCCACGTTTTCCTGCAGGAGAAGGTGGGTGGTGGTGGCCACCGGCTTGTGGTGGGGACATCAGGTTGGCAGGGACCTCAGGGCAGGAGGGGGGACACAGGGCTTCCATCAGGCTGTACCTGAGGGACACTGTGGTGGGTGGGTGGACCCCCTTGAGTGGAACACGTGTTCCGCCACAGGTTTAGAGGGGCGGTGGCAAGGACCTGGCACCACCTTTGTCCCCACATCCATGGGGACAAGTGCTGCCAGTGGCCCTGTGCCAGCTCCGGTGTCCACAGGTGGACCTGGCGGTGGTGGAGGTTGGTATCGGCGGTGCCTACGACTGCACCAACATCATCAGGTAGGAGCTGGGGGCTCCAAGCCTGTCCCCTAGGGCCACTGGGGCCTGGTGTCTCTGTGGTGGGGGGACAGTGGGGACACTGCCACGCTGCGTCCCCAGGGCACCGGTGGTGTGTGGGGTTTCCTCCCTGGGCATCGACCACACCAGCATCCTGGGGGACACTATGGAGAAGATCGCCTGGCAGAAGGGGGGCATTTTTAAGGTAGGCGGATCCAGTCCTCCCCCTGCTCATGGTTTTGGGGTGCCCTCCCCCATCCCCCTGAGCACCCCCATCCTCCACAGCCCGGTGTGCCAGCGTTCACCGTGGCGCAGCCGGAGCGACCGCTCGAGGTGCTGAGGGACCGAGCCCGGGAGCGGGAGGTGAGTGCAGTGACAGGGAAGAGGGGGGTGACACGGAGGGTACCCCATGGCCGGGGGCTTAGCCTCCTCTCCCTGCAGTGTCCCCTCTACCTCTGCCCGGAGCTGGACGCCTTCGAGCGGGACGGTCGGGCGCTGGAGCTGGGGCTGGCGGGTGCCCACCAGCGCTCCAACGCCGCCCTGGCCTTGCAGCTGGCGCGGACGTGGCTGCAGCGCCGCGGCTGCCGCGGTAAGACGGGGGAGACGGGGATGGAGGGGTTGGACCCCGCTGCTGTCCCCAGTGTCTTAGCAGGACACCGGATGCTGGACGCCGAGCTGGTGGGGAGGCCGGTGCCACCGGCGCCCACCTTTCACCCCACCGATGCCATGATCCAAGGTACGGTATGGCCGTGCCGGGACCCCCCCACCCCGCCATGTTGCAGGGCTTGGGGGACCACACTGGGCTGGTGCCACCTGCAGTGGAGGGCACAGTCCAGCCTGTATTTTATCCCTGTGGGGGTCCCAGTGCTGGCGGGGGGGCATGGGGGTCCCAGTCGTGCCCTGTGCCCCCTGCCCAGGTCTGCGGGACACGGAGTGGCTGGGCCGGACCCAGGTGCTGCCCCACGGCGCTGTGACGTGGTACCTGGACGGGGCCCACACCACCAGCAGCATCCAGGCCTGTGTCCGCTGGTTCCGCCAGGCTGCCCTCAACCGGGACAAGCCCCACGAGTAAGGGGGGGAGACGATGGGGACACCCAGGGTGGTGGTGCTGGGCGTCCCCGTGGGGCACGTACCACCAGCCCTTTGTCCCCACAGCGGCTCGGAGGTGCGTGTGCTGCTCTTCAACGCCACGGGGGACCGGGACACGGCGGCGCTGCTCAAACTGCTGCTGGTGAGGTTTAGGAGGGGAACGGGGGGCTCTCCGCGCCCCGACGCCTGGGTTCTCTGCCCGTGCTGGGACTGACTTTGCTGTGGGTGTGGGGAGCTGCAAGGTGCTGTCTGTCTGTCCATCTGTCCATGGCTGTACCCCAACCCTCCCAAAGGTCTCGCAGCCCTGGGTGCAGGGGGGACTCGGGTTACCCCCAGACCAAACCCCTGTAACCTCAGTGGAGCGGGACTGATCCCAGTTGGAGTCCTTTGGGAGGGTCCCCATGGCGCTGACCCCCCTCTCCCTGCAGCCCTGCCACTTTGACTATGCTGTCTTCTGCCCCAACTTCACAGAGGTGTCTGTGGCCAGCAACGCAGGTGAGTCCTGGGCAGTCCAGCCCCCCCCATCCCCAACCTTTCCCCAGCCCCTCCTAATCCCTGACCGCCATCCCCATCCCTCCCAGACCAACAAAACTTCAACGTGACACTGGATAACGCCCTGACCCGCTGCCTGGAGAACCAGCAGACGTGGACCCGGCTGCTGGAGAAGGGGGGGCAGGACCCCTGGCTCCCAGCCCCTCTGCGGGCAGGGGGGCTGCTGCAGCCAGCCCCCACCCGAGGGACCCTGCTCCTGGTTCCCCCGGCCCCGCGACCCCTCAATTCCCCAGCCCTCGTCTTCCCCTGCCTGGCCCAGGCGCTGCGGTGGGTGGCGCAGGGCCGGGACCCCCAGCTGGCAGCCCCCGCTGCCACGGGCGCCCACCCCCTGCCAGCCGCCAGCAGCGGGGCCGTGCTGCTGCAGGAGGCGGCCGCCATCCACGTCCTGGTCACCGGCAGCCTGCACTTGGTGGGGGGGGCTCTGCGGCTGCTCGACCCCACACTCTCCCAGTAAATGGGGGGGGCTGGGGCTTTGCACCTCTTTGCACTTGAAGTGCCGGTTCTGCTGCTGCTGATGCTCGGAGGCGGCTGGGGGGGGATGTGGAACGCCCAACCCGATCCCAGCTTGGCCTTTTTTACTCCAGTGCCTTTTACCTGTGCCCCTCCTGGGGACACTGGCCACGGGGGGATGCTCCGGGTCCCCAACCCACTTTGGGAGGGCCCTGGGGGGGCTGCCCCAGACTGTGCTGGGGTCCCGGTGCCCAGGGGGGTGGGCAGTTTTGGGGGAGGCAGTACGTGGGAGCCTCAAGCCGTCGTGAGGCTCGGAATCAGGGTGTGACTAATTTAACGTAGGGGAGATTTTTATTATTATTAATAAAAGTTTGTAACTTGGATAGGGAGCTGGGGGGTAGTTTCTACCTATCACCCTGCGGTGGGGGCAGCAGCCCTGTACCCCCCCAATAAACCACTTGCTCTCCCAGCGGTACCCGCTGCCTTCTTGGAGGGATGCGGAAGGGGCATGAGGATCACCCCAAATGCTGGGGCATGTCCTGGGGGCACCCACTTTTGCCCCACCCCCCATTTGATGGGGAGCCTTGGGGGGGCTTTGGCAGTAGCTGCTCTGTCCGCCTCCCCGGTGCACCCAGCATCGGGGAACTCCCAGGTGGGGGTTGCAGGTGCCCCCCCCCAGCACGGGCTGCCCTTGGGGGGCCAAAGCATTCACTGAATGAGTAACGGAGGCCCCCTCTGGGCTCGGCCTGAGATGTGGGGCAAAATAATGGCTTAATGGGGTTGGGGCGGGTCCCCAAGTCCGGTGGCCGTGGGCTCGGGGTGGCCCAGAGGGGTCAGGCCATGCTGCTGGTGGAGCAGGGGGTGCTCTGGGTGCTGCCGATGCTGTGGTTGGTGCTGCTGCTCTCCGAGGCCGGCGCCGTGCTGGAAACCGGCTGCAGTTTGGAGATGGGACCTGGCTCACGCCGCCCGCCGCGGGGAGAAACGCCGAGGGGAAACCAGACTCAGGGCGGCTGGCGGGGGCCACGGCTCATCCCCACGGGACCCTCCAGCGCCCCATGCGCACACCCTCTTGGATTGCTCCCCAACTGCCCTCTGAGCCCCCAGGATGGAGATGGGCACAGGTGACCATAGTGGCACTGGGAGCAAGAGGGAGGGCAGGTGGTGAGGGGGACCCCAAGGCAGTGGAGGGGATCCCGGGGTGCTGTGGCCACCCCAAGCGGTGTAATTACCCACCCCGGCATTGCCAGGAGAGCCATACGGATGATGGTGAAGCAGGAGCTTGGTCCCTTGCTTACCAGGTGGCTTTGGGCTGGAGTGGGGAACATAGGCAACCCAGCAGGGGATGGGTGTGTGGCCCCCCCCATTCCACCACGGCTGTTCCCAGGGGTGGGGGATACTCACGGGTATGCGAGTAGATGTACCAGAGCCCGGCGGTCAGGAGAGCCCCGATGAGGAAGGCGCCAAAGGTGATGCCCAGGACGGCAGCCAGCCCCAGCCCACGGTCTGCGGGAGGACGAGGCCATCAGTCCATCAGTATTGCCACATTGTGTGAGGGGTGGGGTCCCTTCCCACTTCCATTCCCACCCCAGCCCCCTCCCCTGTCCCCAACTCACTGTTGGGCAGCCGCCAGCCATCCTTCACCGTCACCTCCAGGACCTTCTCAAAGATGGTGTTGTTCTGTAAGGGAGGTTGCGGTGAGACAAAGGGAGGACAGGGATGGGGAGCAGGGATGCTGCTCCTGGCCAGGTGGCAAAGCCTGGCAGTTGCGGACAAACCCACCGGGCTGCCACCAGCGATGGTGAGGACCAGCATGGTGGCATCACGGCACGGGGCGGTGTTACACTGACCTGCAAACCAGCCTTGCACTTGAGGGTGGCAGAGAAGGGGACGCGCCCGCCCTCGGGGATGGTGTAGGTGAAGCGGAAGCGCCAGATCTTCCTCCCGCGGCTGCTGGGGGGCCCCTCCAGCATGGCCACCCCTGCGCCCCGCGCCTCGCCACCCTGCAGCAGCAGCACCGGCTCCCGCCCCGGCGCCACCAGCCAGCACTCCTTCAGCTGCAGGTCCGCCGGGTGGTCCTCCCACCGCATGGACGCCTGCCACGGGGACACGGGACATGCTGTCAAGGTCTCACCAGGCAGGGGACAGATGGACCCCCCCGAGCTGTGGTGCCAAGCCAGCGGTGGTACCTGCACAAAGGTTTCCTTGTTGATCTCCAGCTCTGTCTGCGGGGCCTCGAAGGCGGCGGTGGGGAAGAGGCGCAGGAAGAGCTCCCGTGGGATCTCGC
Organism: Columba livia; assembly: GCF_036013475.1. NCBI lineage: Eukaryota > Metazoa > Chordata > Aves > Columbiformes > Columbidae > Columba > Columba livia. Next base: position 5,984,719 of record NC_088620.1, read on the forward strand.
ACTGGAAAGCCACCTGCGAGCGGGGACAGTGCTGAGGCCACCCTGGCACTGGTGGTGGCAGCAGCACCCTCCTCCTGTGGTCCCACCCTGGACCTGCAGGGAAACCTGGCTCTTACCCGCACGCTCTGGAGCACCGTGCCCTTGGCCAGGTTGAGGATGAGCTGTGAGAAGGTGAAGAAGGCTGGGTGAGCCAAGGGGTCCCACTGCTGGGGTCTCTTGTGCTCAATGGGAGGGGATGGGGTGGTCCCACCCTGGGATAAGATGGGATGGGTTGAGATGGGATGGCCCTGCCCTGGGAGGGGATAAAGGGGTTCCACCCTGGGTTGGGAGGGGATGGGACAGGGAGGTCCTGCCTGCACCTCCCAACACCCAGTCACAGCAACAGGGCTCAGCCCTGGGCCACAGCAAGATGTTTCCAGCCATGCAAAAATCAAGGAGGTCTCAGTGCAGAAGCCCCCACCAGGCATCACCGAAGTCCCACATGGGGTGTTAGTGGATCTGGGGCAGCACCCCGGCCAGCCCCCTCACCTCGTTGTTGGCATGGCCTCTGCTCTCCAGCGAGGTGCCGCAGTGGCTGAGGGGGGTTTTCAGCATGAAGTGAGTGGCGTTTTTCTCTGCCTGGCAGCTGATGTCCCGCAAAGTGATGTTCACCACGTCCTTGATGGGCTGGGAGAAAAGAACCTGGTGGTCACGCACTGGCTGGGGACAACCCTGTGCCACCCTGAGCACTCAGAGCACCCCTGGGTGATGCTGATGGGTAGCAAGACCCCTCCCCAGCCCTCACCTCCAGGTGGGACCTGGCGATGATGATCTCCAAAGTATCATCCGTGCACTTCCAGGGCTGGAGCGTGAGCAGCAGCATGCTGGGCAGTGAGTAGGCAGTGGGGGCCGGGGGGTTGGGTGTTGTGGGTACCCTCCTGACTGCCTCTGCGGGATGGGGAGACGGGTTGCTGAGCGGGGGCGGTGGGACCCCCCATCACCCCCAGCCCCAGGGTGCTGGGGGCCTCACCGTGTTCCTGGATCTCCAGGCTGACGCGGGTGCTGGTGGGGATGACGGAGTAGGAGGCGACGATGCTGTAGTTCTTCTCGAAGGCTTTGGCGATGAGGCCCCGCTCTGTGTCAGGCAGGACCTCCCCGGTGAGCACCATTGAGGAGACGGGTGCAATTCTGTAGTTCCCGGAGGCCTATGGGGTGGGAGGGGGCAGCACAGGAGGGGTTGAGCAGGGATGGGGACAGCTGGGGACACTCAAGGCAGGGACAGCTTCTGGGGTGGTCTTCATCACGAGGGCTCACGGTGAGGGGGCTGTCACCTCCCTGTGCCCCATGTCCACAGGTGCCCTCCTGCCACCACCCCCCGCCACCAGCCCCCTTGGCGAGGGTGGGACACATGCACACACACAAACACACGCGTCCCGCTCAGCCCTACCATGAACTGGATGTGGCAGTTGTTGACGGAGAGGGACCAGGTGAGGTTGGCCCGGCTCTGCAGGATGAGGAGCTGGTTGCTCTGGTTGCTTGCAGCTCTCTCAGGACAGCTCAGGGACAGGTTCACCTCTGTGACCACGGAACTGCGAAACCAGGACATGCCCCCCCAAATCAACCTCCTCTGCCTGCAGATCCTATAACCCACCTCGGGATGGGGAGCTCTGCCTGTGGGACACCCCAGTCCCTTCCCAAGCATGTCCAAGTACGTCCCTCCACCCGTGCCACCACGTGTCCCATCATCTGTACCACCACGTGTCCTGTCACCCTGCCACTGCCAGCACCACGCGATACCTGGGCTCGGGCTGCAGGCGGATGATGTGGGCGACCCTGGTGCTGGGGTTGTCCCTGGTGCTCTGGGTGTCCCTGCGCGAGCAGCCCTTCATCCCGTGGAAGAAGACCTCGGTCTCGAGGTGCAGTGACGCATCGAAGTGCTCCTGGGGGACACAGTCTGGCGGGCTGCTGGCATCTGCAGAGGTGGGGAGGGTCACCAAAGCCAAACTGGGCTCAGTGGGTCGGGAGATGCTTGGGGTGAGGTGACACCGGTTGCCGTAGCATCTCCCCCAGGACTGTGCTTTGCCCCAGTGGGTTGTCACCCTTCAAGCACAGGAAGAGCATCGCTGCCCCACTGTCCCCCCAATGCCAGCCCCCAGCCCCATGTACCTTCTCCCAGGCGGAGCTGGACCCAGCGGGGGTCCCGCAACTCGCTGTAGGACGTGATGCCCCCATAGGTGACCCGAGCCCAGGCCAGCAGCTGCCCCTCGCTGGTGGCCATGGGTGGCTTGGGTCCCAGTGTCACGGTGGTCCCCAGGCTGTGGTGGGCGTCCTGTGGGGCGAGTGGCAGCCTGAGCCAGGGTGGGCAGCGAGGCACATCCCTCCCCGGCATGGGCTGGTGTCAGGAAAGCACGGCAAGCCTTTTCCCCAGAATGGGGGATGTGGGTGTAAGGCTAAACCGGTGGGTATCCCTGGAGCCCCGATCTCATGGTGACTGAGGAGTTACCCCGGATAAACAGGGGCTTTTTCTGGGGCACGGGCTGGGAGCGGCGTGGGCGGCCGGCAGCACGCGGGGAGCTCAGCCCACTTTATTATTAGCTGCAAACAAAGCAGGAGGTTTATTTTGCTAACAAAGCGTCCAGCCCCAGCTCAGCTCACTGGAGCCAAATCCCATCCCTGACCTTCCTCCCGCCGGCCGGAGGAAACGGGAGCTTTTTCCAGCCCTGTGCGTCATTCCCTGCCCAGCCAGCCCCATGCTCAACACCACCAGCAGCCACCAAGCATGTCACCTCCTCCCCAGGGCACTGTGAGCATCATCTCTGGGGATGGAGGACCAGACTCCTCCAGAGACACTGCCCAAAACATCTCCAGTGATGGCCCCAACCCTGCAGCACCCCATGAAGGTTGTGGCACTCACGGTGTGGACGAGCAGGTCCGGGCACGAGGAGGTGATGGTGGCCAAACAGCGGGCACACAGGAGGACAAGTACCGCTGGCTTGGTACAGCTGCCAGCTCGCGGTGTGATGAACACATTCAGTGGAAAGGCAGAGACCTGGGGAGGACAGGGAGAGCATCACCACTGCAGCCACCCTGCCCCAACTGCTGTCACCTCCCTGCATGTCCTCCTCGGTCACCTCACCTGCCCCCAGCACCAGAGGCAGCAGGGAGAGCCCTTGGCTGGCGCACAGCACAAGTCACGCAGGAGGCAGTGGTGGCCGGGTTTAGGGAGCAGGTGAGGAGATGCGGAGATGCCACATGAACGTTTACCCATACTGGGGGTTGGGGCGGGGGGACACCCCAACTTCCTCACCCCGGGCACTGGAGCATCCCCACTGTGGGTACTGTGGCGTCTCCCATTGACAACCCAGGCACTGGGACATCGCCCTGAGGGTTTCCCAGCCTGGTCCCAGTATTATGCAGCCACTCCAGGCTTGGGACTGGCTGTACTGGCGCACATGGATGCCGGAGGCAAAACAGCAGCACACATAGCTCCCTGCGGCCAGCACTGCCCAGCTGCCTCCAGCCGCACATCCAGCTGGGGAAGCCAAAACACCAGGTGACAAGTTTGGCAACCACCACCTGAATCATTGCTGCAAAAGAGCTGAGCCAGGCGGCAGCCGGGAAAACCAGGGCGGGGGGAGGCAGCTGCCAGTGTGGGGCCGGCGGGACGGGCCTGTGGGCATCCTGACCTGGCTGTGGCCCTGCGGCCAGCGTGGGTGGCCGGGGACCCCGGGTGGCCCCGCGCGTCGACGAGGAGCCGGCGGCTGTTTTTCCTGCCTCGTGTTTTGCGGCGCTCCATTGTTCGGCTGCGCGAGCGGCGGGAGCCTCGCCGCTGCCCCGCCGCCGCCTTTCAGGTTATTTTTTTCTTTTTCTTTTTTTTTAATGCATCGTGGGGATCTGCTTATAGAAAGCAGCTTCCAGTAATTCTTCTATAAGTGGAGCCGCGTCCCTGCCTGGCTCCCCCATGCGCCACAGGGCTTGGTGCCACAGCTGTGACATCAGTGCGTGTCCCCCGCCGCCGCCGGTGACAACCATGGGGCACCCCAGCCTTGGCGCCGAGGTGCCAGTGCCAGGTCACACCAGGCTGTGGTACAGGGGCCCTTGCAAAACCCACTCTCCCCAGCAGATCCCAGCCCAGCTCCCGCCTCCCCCTGAAAAGCAGAACTGGGAGAGCTGGGAGGTGGTGGCAGGGGGAGTGTGGCGCCAGGCGGCCCAAGTCTGAGCCAAAATTGGGTGCTGGGCTTGCTGCGGCTCAGCTAGTGCCAGGGGAGCCGTGCCATGCTGCAGAGCAGTTGTGCAAACCTGTGTGCTGGTGCAAACTCATGTGCTGGTGCAAATCCATGCACCAGTGCAACCCAGCAGCAGCGCCAGCCGAGGATGCTGCCCCTGCCCTGCTGCTGCTCTGTGCTCCTCCCCACCCAAAACACCCACAACATGGTTATCACCCCTCGGCAGGCCATGCAAACACTGGCAGCCAGGTTTCCACTCACGTGGTCGTCATCAAGCGATGTGCTTTCCTCCCTTCATCCTTCCCTCTCTCCCTCCCCAGCATGGTCCCCATCAGAGCCCATGGCTCTGCCCTGCTCCTGGGCTGGGACCAAGCCCCCTCCCCAGAGAAACAGGGGTTCCTGGGACATCCCCCACAGGGACAGCCCCGGCAGCAGGGGCTGTTAAAAAAGTTGCCTCTAAAGACTTTAAATCCCCATCAGGGCCAGAAACATCCGCAGCTGAGCTGGGAGGGGAAGCTCAGTGAAAGCACCATAGGAAAGGTTAATCCGGGTCCTCTCACTGCTCCTTAGTTAGAGGAAATGGTTTTGACAGCCGGGACACCCTGACAGGCAGGGACAGTGCTGGGGTGACAGAGCCACGGTGACAAGCGCCAGGACCCCGCTCGCTCACCTTGGACCACTTGACGCTGAGGACATGGAGTTCGCGGTCGGTGCCCACCGAGCTGCTGCTGACGCAGCCCCGCGGCACCGTGCTGGTGGCATAGGACAGGGTGATGGGCGGCTCCGCCGTCACCGGCTGCAAGTCGCAGCCCTCGGCTCTCCCAGCATCTGGATGGAAAACAAGAGACCATCAGTCCCCGCCATGCAGACGTGGGGTGACACAACACGGGGAGGGACATGTTGCAGGAGGGGGCTGCAATGCAACATGAGCCCCGGTGCTGCCTCTGTGTCACCATCACAGCATCACCACAGCCCCGCTGCTGGCACAGCGCCCGCGGGACCATCTGCTACGTGTTTGCTCGGGGCTCGTCTGCCGCTGCTGGCCCCTGCCGTGATCACGTTAATGACCCTCGGATCCGGGCTGGAAAAATCTGCTGTCCCTCCTCGGCACTGCTGCCTGCCAAAACTCGCACCCGGCTGCCCCGAAGGCTGGGGCGGTGGCGGAAACCCCCCCACGTCCCCCCCGTGCTGCAGGAAAGGGGGAAGCTCAGGTATGGAAATGGCCGTAAAGCTCATCCTCCGCGGGCGCCGAGGCGTGAGCTTCGCCCCATCCCGAACCCCCCGCGTGGCGCAGGAGCGAGCGGGGCCAGTGAGCGGCTGCCAAGGGAAATCCTGAGCGCAAACAGCCGTTTGAAGGCCTGATCCTGTAAATCCCCGTTTGCCTCAGCTATTTCCCCTGCCCTGGGCAGCCCTGCTGCGGCCAGGCTGTCCTTGAGCTGCCCCTGTGCTGGGAGGTGTCCTGGGGACCTGTTTGAACCCGTGGGTGCCCCTTGCAGGGGCTGGGCAGGATGGAGCCCCACAGCTGTGGGGGGGGGCTCCCCATGGGTACACAGTGCCTGGGGTGCTGTGTTCTTTAGAGGTGGTCCCCGAGCCCCATCCCTTCCCATCCCATCCTTTCCCATCCCTGGTAGCACCAGCCACCACGCCAGGAGGTTACAGGACCCCACACCAGGGCTACCCAGCCACCTCCATGGGGAGCGGGGATGGAGGGTGTGATGCTCCCGTCACCAAGGTTTTGGGATGCAGCAGCCGGCAAAGTGCCACACATGCCACGTCGTGCCCATCACAACATCCCCAGCCCGTGTCTCGCCATCAGGGTGGTGTGACCGCAGCAGCGGGGTCACGGCACAGACCCCCCCTGGTGACGCTGCCACGGGCCCACCTATTGTCCGGCACTTCCTCCCCTCGGCGCGGCGGCCGCGCGGCCGGCAGCATCAGGAGGAAGATAAACAGCTGCTTATCTGGGCGCCACAGGCCCCATCCCTCTTCCCCTCTGCTCCTGCCTCGACGGCACTGGGCACGGCCACGTGGCCCCCGGCACGGCCGGGCAGAGGACAGGCAGCTCGTCACACCTCCGGCAGCATCCCATAGGGACATCAGGCAGGGCCTGGGGACAAGGCCAGGTTTGTCCTCAGTGCAGGGCAGGGATGCCAGCGGAGGGGACATGGGGCAGTGGTGCCAGCCGGGCACCGTCTGTCCCCAGGGAAGGCAGCAGCGGGCTCCAGTATTATGTCAGGATCAGATAAGGGGGCTCAGCTGGGCCGCCCCAGGCGATCAGATAAGGGCACTGTTATTTTTGTACTCCAGGAAAGGGAAAAAAAATAAAAAGGAAGAAAGAAAGAAAATCCACTTTATGTTTTTCCAGCCGCCTGCTTTCTCCCTCACTTCAGCACAGCCAAGACCAGGATGGTTCAATAACGGCTCCCTGGGGGTTTGGGGACTGGAGGGGAGGGATTCCTGGGTTTTTGGGAGCAGATCAAAGGCCCTGGGCAGAGAGCAATGCCCAGGGGTGCCAGGCTGAGCCAGGGTGGCTCCAGTGGCACAGGATGCCCCATGGGACGGGCAGCGCCACTCCAGCATCCCAGCATCCGGCTGTGTCGCCTTGGCACTTGTGTAATGAGCTGGCTGGTCTCAGCCTGGGTCAGGAATGAAGATGGACCCTGTGCTGCAAACCTGAGGGAGAGTTGTCGTCCTCTGAGCCACCACTGGGTATCTGGACCATGCAGAGGTGGCATCAGGGCTCAGATGGGACGAGGCTTTGGGGCTGACACAGGTGATGTCATTCCTGTCCCTCTGTAAATCGACCAGGTGCTGAGTGGCCTCTGTCCAGGGACAGGAAGGGAGAATCCAGCACCGTGCTCAGCCTGCGGGAGCAGTGCTGGTCCCTGCTGGGGAGGGACAAAGTCCCCCACATCTGGCAGGCTGCTGTGTCTGTGAGGTTGCACAGCACTTCACCTGCTGTGGGCAGCCTGCACCCCCCGATACTGTGCTCACCATGGGCACCCCCTGCCCCACAGGAGAGGCAGCAGCTGGACAAGACATGGCCTGTGTGGCACAGCTAGTCAGGATGGGGACCACATGGCACAGCTACATAGGATGGGGACTGTATAGCACAGCTACACAGGACAGGGACTACATAACACAGCAACATAGGATAGGGACGATATGGCAGTCACGTAGAATGAGGACCATATAGCACAGCTGAATAGGTTGAGGATGACATGGTACAGACAAATAGGACACGGTCTATGTGGAAGAGCTACACAGGACAGGGACCATACAGGCACAGTCATATATGACAGACTGTATAGCACAGGTACATAGGACAGAGACTGCATTGCAGTTACATAGGATAGGGACCATATGGCACAGCTACATGGTCTAGGGAGTGTATAGCACAGTTAGGATAAGGACCTCATTACACAGCAACACAGGACAGGGACAGTATGGCAGAGCTATGTAGGATGGGGACTGTATAGCACAACTATGTAGGATGGAGACCATATAGCACAGACATACAGGACAGGGACCATATGGCCCAGCTAATCAGGATTGCGACCATATAGCACAGCCATATAGGACAGGGACTATATGGCACAGTTACTCAGGATGGGGACCACATGGCATAGCTACATAGGACTCAGCCCATATAGCACAGCCATATAGGATGGAGACTGTAAGGGACAAATACAAAAGATACAGACTGTGTGGCACAGCTGTGTAGGACAGAGGTGACATTGCACAGCTGTGTAGGATAAGCTATGTGGTATAGGGACTATACATCACAGATAGGGAGGATCAGGGCTCTGTGACACAACTAAACAGGATGCAAACCTTATGGGACAGCTATATGATAAGGACTGTATTGCATAGCTACACAGGACCCAGATCTCACTGCACATCTATGCAGGATGGGGACCACATGTCACAGCCACAGGATGGGGATTGTATGGCACAGCTATGGCAGACAAGGACCTTGTGGCACAGCTGTGCAGGATGGGGACCATACAGCACAGAGGGGACATGGCCCATATGGCACAGCCTCGCTGGACAGGAACAGCCTGCCACAGCTATGGGGCAGTGACCGGGGGTGACAGCAGGCAGGGAGCGGGTGCTGAGCCTGACAGCAGGGACCCCAGCAGCACCCATCAGCGCTGGTCCCGCGGTGGCCGGCAGTGACTGACCCAGCTGGGACAGGCTGTGTCACTGGCCCCGGCCTCCCCGTTCCCTCCCCATTCCCTTTCCCTCCACCAGTGACTTGTGTCCCCAAATCCCCCAGCTCCCTGCCTTCCATCTGTCATAGGTGTCCCCAATTCTGCCCCCCCTTGAAACTTCTCCTGTGGCTTCGCAGGGACCCCAGGGTGGCTTTAGTGTTTCCCTGCCCGACTGCTCCGGGTGCGCACGAGCCCCCAGCTCCGTCCCCATGGCCGACACGGGGCTTTACAGGCTTTTTCCCATTCCATGTCCCCAGCTCCCTCTGACTAACAAACCCCGCGATGACAGGAGGCCACGGAAGTCACCCCAGTCCTCCTCGGGTGCCATTGCCCCGGCCAGGGAGCAGCAGTGGCGCCTTGGACATCCGCAAACCCCAGTGACGCAGCCGGGATTTCGGGGGTCCCGGGGAGCGGCAGGGCTGTGCTGTGGGTTCGTCCCTGAGGCTGAGGGGGGTTGACGTTTCCTACCCTCAGGTCTGTCCCCCAACCCCTTCTCTCCCGAGGGGTTCCCGGGGGTGACACTGCCCGTGCCAGCACAGCTGGGACCTCTTCATCCGCAAACCCACCACCCTGCGAGGACTCAGACCCCACGAAGCCCGGGCTGCTCCGGGACGGAGTCACCGGCGGGTCCCGCCGGCAAACGTTCCATCCCGGAGGTCCCACGCCGGTGTCCCCCGCGGTGTCCCCCCAGCCCCACTCACCCGGGCGGCCCAGCAGGGCCAGCAGCAGCGGCAGGAGCGGGGCGGCGTGGGGGCCCATGTCCTCCCCGGGAGCCAGCGCCGAGTGCCGGGCGTCGGCGGCGGCAGGAAACCGACTCCCTTCGGAGGAGGGTCCGCGGGCGGCGCGGCTCCGAGCCGGGAGGAAATGCCGCTGGCGGCGCTGGGGCCGTGCCGGCGGCGGGGGGGCGGTGGTAGCCGCCCACAACGGGGGGAGAGATGGGGGCCTCCCCTCCGGGAGGCGCCGTGCCTCAGTTTCCCCACAGCGCAGCGCGGGGCATCACCTCCGGAGGGGTGCGCTGGAAGCGCCTTGAGCGCCGGGGGCACAGGCAGCTAGGGTGGGTGTCCGCAGGGTCCCCCCCTGGGCTGGCACCGGTGAGCAGAGTGGTGGGACACAGGAGTTTGGAAGTGCCTGGGTGGGGTGTGCATCCCAAAATGTGTCCATGCGCACCGCTGCAGCACAGCCTGACCCACACAGTGAGGAGATGGCTGTCCTAGGTGATGGTAACAGGGGAGCCGCATGGCATCCCAGCATACAGCCCACATTGCCCCCAGCCAGCACATCAGCCAAGTCACCATGTCCCAGGTCCGTGGCAGCCCCATGACCCTGGATGCCCACCCTGGGGCCATGGGGCAGGCGGAGGGTCCCACAGCACAGCTGCCAGCTTGTACGCTTGGCCAGGACACTGCTGGGGACTGCCTGGACACCCCTGCCTGGACACCACCCCCTGGCTGGCAGGTTTGGGGGTGGGAGGTCCCCAAAGGCAGAGCTGCCTGGGTGAGGGGATCGCAGTGAAGCACCACCAAAGTTGGAGTCATGGGGTGGCTGGGGGCACCCAGGGACCACCCCTGCACCCCTGTCTCATTCCTCCTGCAAGTGCCAGCGACTGCTGCCCGAAGCAAGAGCTCTCACACAGCTAATCGTGGGGCTGGGAGCCTCGTTCTGGGGGTGGGTGCAACCCCCCAGGGGTCATCTCCATCCTCATGGGCAGGAGGATGGCCAGGGAAGCCAACAAGGCCTGTCGCCACCAGCCAGGATGTCCCCGGAGATGTCCCTGACCTTGGGGTGAGCAGCAGACATCTCCCATGACAGAGCACTGCCATCTCCTGGGGACCGCGGGGACGGGTGCTCTCCCAGGGATGGGGACAGGGATGAGGACCGGGATGAGGACCAAGACCAGGTAGGGGCATCCCTGGCCCTTCTGCAGCCCTCGCCCCGTGGTGACACTGCAGTGCAATGAGCAAGAGGCTCTCAGTGCTGGGCCCCGGGATGGTGGTGACAGACAGGGTGACAGATGGGAGGGTGGCTGTGACTGCAGGGTGCCCGTGCATGCCACCCTGTGCTCTTGGTTCAGCCCCAGCAAGCATCTTTCCCCACCTCACAGCTCATGGGGAGGCCTCAGGCTTTCCAGCCAGAGGAAAATAATCCCAAACATCCAAAACCTCATCATCAAGCACCCAGGGGCCATGTTGGGGGTAGAGGGCAGGGGGCCCAGTCCTGCTGGCTACTGTGGTGTCCCCTTTCCCAGCACCACCACCCTGCTCACCACCTGGGGAAACTGAGGCACGCTCACAGCACACCCAAAGGGGGCTGTAGGCACAAGGGAGATGGGTCACCCTGCTCCCTACTGCATGGCTTTAGGCTGTAGCATCCCAAACTGCCTGTCCCTCCTGTCCCCCCGTCCCCAGCTCAGCAGTGCTGACAGTGTCCCAGCCCTGGCCGGATGGTCGCATCCTTCCCGCCTGGCTGCACCCCGCAGTGCCCCGGGCTCTGCCGGTGGCTCCTTCACCCCTGGGCACCAGGCTGATGTCGGAGCCTGCCGAGTTTGGATTTTCTTCTCGGGGATTTTTGTTTTTTACCACTCGCTTCCTTCCTCCACTCTGGCCCCGTGGCCTCGGCTGCCCCCGGCCCTGCCGCCTCCCTGGCCTCCCCCAGCCCCCTGGCTCTGGGCCCAGCTCCCAGCGGCCCAAAATGGAGTGGTGGGGAGCCCTGCGGGGGACTGTGGCTCTGCTGCCTCCTGCCCTCAGTGTAGCTGGGTAAACCCCACCACAGCCCCTCTGCTGTAGCATCATGCCTGGGCAGCTCTGCAGGTGCTGGAGAGACCCCAAATCCCTGTCCCCAACACCAGCACCCCCAAATGACTGTCTCCTGGGGCCCTGCAACTCATCCCCATGAGGACACCCACCCTGTCCCTCACCCACAAGGACACCCAGCCTGGTGGCCGGGCTCAGCTGGGTGTCCCCATATACGGTGGCACTGATGGCAGTGGGGCACCCCACTCCAGGGCACTGTGCCATCCTGAAACACGATGCTGCAGCCACCACGCACCCCAAGAAACCCTGATGGACAAAAGAAACAAGGAAACACAGAGGTATGAAAGTGCTGGAGATCCCCAAACCCAGCCTGGCGTCTGCATTCGAGCCCCCCCAGCCCCTGTCAGCCTGCGGGAGAGCATTGGGAAGGGATGGATGAGCAGGATACGGCTCAGGGACACACACACAGAGCACAAGGGGGTCCACCAAGTGGGACGAGATCAGGGTGAGCAGGACCGGGCGCATGATGCAGCCACAGGCTCCCGCAACCCAGGACTGGGAAGCCGGGGCGAGCGGCCGGGATGCTCCCTCCTTTCCTCGGAGCGCAGCATCCCGCTGCCCCGGCGGGATAAACACCCACTTCCTGCCCTTAATCAGCTCCAGAGGGGCTGTGGGGGGAGACAGGGGGGAGGAAAAAAAATCTCTGGAAAGAAAAACTCATTTCCTGCGACAGAAGAAAAAGATAAAGTCTGGGCTCATTAAAGTGAACTTTACTGGGGAGAGACGGGAAAGAGCCAAACACAATGTCCTTGAAATTTCCTCCGCACGGCTCCGTCCACGAAAACAGGATAAAGCCGCTTCCGCTGTCTCTGCCGGAGCGCGCCGAGGGGGAGTGGGGCCGGGGGGGTCGGCTACAGTTTGTCGAGGTGGGAGCAGACCTGCTGGAAAACCTCCTCCACGGAGCCCTCGGCGTTGAGCTGGGTGCAGAGGGGTTAGCTGGGGAGGGGGGGTCACCTGAGGAGCTCTTCCAGGGATGGATTTTGGCCACGAGTGGGGAGGTCATGGCCAATTTAGGGCAAAGAGATGCAGAGCCATCCTTGGAGGGGGTCTCTGTGTTAGGAACTGGAGGGTGCAGCAGGCTCCAAGGGATCAAGTCCACCCCAAATGAGCATGGACTGAGCTTTTCCCCCTTCCCTTATCATCCCCATCCATCATTTCCCCTCCCATGGCACCATCTGCACCCCAGGCCACGGGGCTGGAGGATGCTGGCATCACCCATGTCCCTGCTTACCTGGCGGACAATGCCTCTGCTCTTGTAGAAGGCGATGACGGGCTCGGTGGCCTTGTAGTAGGTCTCCAAGCGCTTCTTGATGGTCTCCTCATTGTCGTCCACCCGCCCGCTGGTCTCGCCTCGCTTCAGCAGCCGTTTCACCATCGTCTCCTTCCCCGCATCCACATAGAGCAGCAGCGTGGGGGGGCCGATCTGTGGGCAGGGGGGACATGGTTGTCACTGCACTGAGCCACCACGGGTCTGGTTTGGTTTGGGGAGGTGGTGGTGGTGAGCATGGAGGTCACAGATGTTCCCGTGCCATCCTCTGCCTCCCTCTGCATGAGTCTGGGGGCAACTGCGACACCAGAACAGTCCCTATGGCTCCCAGATCTACACGGAGGAACAAAGGGACACCACGGCTAAGCCCTGGCGCTCTGTCATCACCATCACGCCAGCACCGTGGTCACCTTCTGTCAGCCTGATGACACCCTGAAGAGATGTCTCCAAACTGTACCCAGGGCATGCACTGTCCCCAAGGCAGGGGGAGCTGCTGGGACCCTGTTGGGATGGGATCTTTGCTGGGATAGGGAGGCCAGGCTGCTGGGGGCACCGAGACCCTCGGCACGGATGGCAGGTGGCACGGCATGGCACCAGCACTCACCTTCTTCTCAAACTCCTCCCCCTGCTTCACCTCACGGGGGTAGCCGTCGATAAGGAAGCCCTTGGACACGTCTGCTTTGGCCACCATGGCGTCCCTCAGCATGTCCAGCACCGTGTCCTGGGAAGAGGGGACAAAGCTGTCAGGGCTGACGCGGGACAACTTGGCCTCCCCCAGCATCCAGTGCCCCCAGTCCCTCCGCAACTTGCCCCCGGGGTGGCAGGGATGGAGGTGTCCCCAGGCCACATGCCAACCATCACCATGGTACCTGGTGTCCCCACAGCCACCCCTGCCCCACATGCCCCCACCTGCAGCAGCCAGTGGCCCATGTGGACTCACCAGGGGCACCAGCTCGCCCTTCTCCATGATGGCCTGCAGCTTCTTGCCCCGCTCCGAGCCTGAGCTGACCTCGGCCCGCAGCAGGTCCCCCGTGGAGAGGTGGGTGTAGCCATATTTCTGCACGATCTTCTCACACTGGGTCCCTTTCCCCGAGCCGGGGCCACCTGAAAGTCACACGAGGGCCACGTGTGCCCCATCCCACAGGTAAGGAGCTGGAGAGGCAGATGGAAGCAGCAACACAGACCCACAGGAGACCCCAGATCCTGGTGAGATGGGGAAGGGGTCCCCAAGCGCAGCACCAGATATGGTGGGAAAGCTGTTCCTGGGGTGTTCTGGGGGATGCCAGGTCCATGGGGGTGGCATGGGCTGCTGGCAACTGGCACCTGGCTGTCACTGTCCCATTAGCACCTGGCCATCACCACCCCAGCAGCACCCAGGACATCACCACTGCTTGATGGCACACAGGACATCACCTCCCAGCTGTTTACTGCCACATCACCCCAGATGCTGTCACCCCAGGTGCCCTACCAGTCCCAACAGACCCCCAACCCTGGCGCGGGGAGATGGGGCTGAACTGTGACTTTGACCCCAGCAGCAGCAGGACCAGACACCAACTTACCCACCACGAAGATGATTTTGTGGTGCTTGAGTTTTTCTGGGGGAGAGAAAGAAAATAAATACTTGTCAAAAGCCAGAAAGCATGCTGGGGACTGAGTTCTCCCCAGGGGGCGCACAATCCACGGCAGGTGTCCCTGGGGGTGGACAGGACCCACCCCAGGCCCCTGGGGAATAAAGACAAAGTGGGAAGCAGCCACGTGTCCCCCTTGTCCTCGTCACCTGAGTGGGTCATGGCCGGGCTGGATGTGGTCGAGCACAAACACCCCATGGCAGCATAGCCGTGGGGCTGGAGCCCCACTGCCGCGTGGTGTCCTGGAAACTGTCACCGTCCACGGCTCCACTGCAGGTGGGGCTGGCCATGTCCATCCCTGTGGCTGGTTTGTCACCCCAGCGGGCTGGCTTGGCATGGCCACCTCGTGCACCTGGCATGACCCCCAGCAGTCCCTGAACCCCAGCATCGGTCCCTGGGCCTGGTGGCTGACGTGCAGGTGGCACTAACCGCCCTGTCCCCTGCTGAGCACCCAGGCACGGAGTCCCTTGACACCGGCCATGGCGTGGGGTAATGCCAGGGTGCGATGCCTGGGGGGGAGGCTGAGCTAAAAATAAAGCCAAGCTGCTCCAGGGCTGCTCTCCCATCTCCTGATTACAGCCAGCTGAAATTTCAACTCCTCTGGCACTTGACAATCCTCAGGGCTGGGGACAGAGCCAAGTGCTGGCGGGAACCAAGGGGACATGGGACACGTTGGTGGGCTGGAGGGACACAGGGGGCACACAGAGGGAAGGGAAGCAAGGGGAGGATATGGGGAAGGAACAGAAGGGCAATAGAGGGAAGGGATGGAAGGGGGACAGAGAAGATGGATACAAGTGACAAATTGGATAGATGCAAGGGGGATGGAAGGGGGACAGATGCAGTGGGGGACAGATGCATGGGGCTGGATATAAGGAGGACAGGGGGATTTAGGGGAGATGATGCAGGGGGGATCAAGAGAATGGATGCAAGAGGGACCGAGGGGGGCAAAAGGATGGATGCGAGGGGGACAGCACACTCACCTGTTGACATGCTGTCGTGGTCCAGGCACAGGAGCACTTCAGGCTGCGAGGGAAGAAGAGCAGGATGAAAAACTCAGCACTGCAGAGACACACAGGTCCCTAAGGCCAGTGTCCAGCTCCATGGCCAAGATGGGGGTCAGGTCGTCTATCCCACTGTTGGCGGGGGTCGAAGACCTGACAGTAGCTTGGCCTTCAAACGGGGAGCTCAGTGCCTCTGCTCCCACGGCCTTCACCTACCTGGCTCCCAGCAGCCACCCGCCCCATCCGGCTGCGGTAAGGGCTTCCCCATGCCAGGTGACACGTGGTGACGTTACCGGCTTCCTCCCCTGCCCAGACCACATCCCAGTGCCCAGGGTGCTGCCTGACAGCTGGAAACCAGCTTGGCTTGAGCGGTGTCACCAGAACACTGAGTGACGGAGGGAGCATCCCCCCAGCTCCCTCTGGGCTGTTTATTTAGGGGGTGCCCTATGGGGGTCTTGCAGCACCCCATTGCACCCCCATCACCTCGTAGCAGGTGTTTGGCCACCTCGCCTGCCCACACCCAGCCCTGTGGCACCCAACCTGTTTGTGGTGTGTCACCCCAAACCGGCTGGACGGGGTGCTGGGATGGGGCCAAATGAGCCGGCGGCCGCTGATGAGGTTGAGTTACAGCTGGGAAAGGGCAGAGGTGAAGTACGGCTGAAACCGGCACCGGGTCACGTCCCATAGGGCCGAAGCTATGGAATGGTCCCTACAGGGACTGGGGGGGCTGGGAGGGTGCAGAACCCCTAGGGTCCACAACTGTGGGGGGTACTGAGCCCCAGGATGGCTGCACTGACCTTGGCAGGGCCACGGGGGGTGGGAGCACCCCTGGCCCTTGGTGTGGGTTCGGGGCCTGATCCAGCACAGTGCTGGGCTGATGGGTGCAGGGTGAGGGTGATGTGGAGGTGCCTGGTCCCAAGGAGATGGGAAGCGTGTGCTGACTGGGGAGCACAGTAGGATGGGGCTGGGGAGGGGGCTGGGTTGGGGATGCAGTGTGGCTGGGGATTCCCCAAAGGCCTTCACAGGATGCACCCCAGGGTGCTCCCACCAATCTCACCCCAGCTCCAATATACCCCTTGCACATCCCCATCCTCCATCCCATCCCCTTGGCATCCAGCTGCCCCCCTGGGACCCCAAGCCTAGGCTTGGGCTGCTCCAGCACCCCTGCAATCCCCCAAGCACCCCCACAATGGCTGCAGCACCCCTGCAAGCCCCTGAACACCCCACGCAAGCCTCCCAGTATACCCTGCAATTGTTCCAGCACCCATGCAAGCCCCCCAGCACCAATGCCCCCAGCATCCCATGCAATGCCCCCAGCACCCATGCAATAGCTCTAGCACCCCATGCAAGCCCCCCAGCATTCTCTACAACGCTTCCAGCACCCATGCAACCCCCCCAGCAACAATGCCCCCAGCATCCCATGCAGTGCCCCCAGCATGCCCCCCAGCACTCATGCAATGGCTCCAGCACCCCCTGCAATGCCCCCCCCCGTTTCCAGCCGGTGCTACCGGCCGTGCAGCAGCACGGGGCACAGCCCCCCCCCAAACGCCGGTGCCGCAGTGACCCCCCCCAACACAAGAGCGGGCCCGGGCGGGGCTGCGGCAGCGGGACCCCCGGAGCGGGGCCGGGCGGGGGACACTGACCTCGGGGAGCGGGGCCGGGCAGCGCGGGCAGCTGCCTGCTGTCCTGCCCGGCGTTTTATCGCTATATATAGATCGCTGGCGCCGCGGTGCATGTCGGGAGCGGGCCGCTGCCGCCCAGCGGGCAGGGGACGGGCAGGGGACGGGCAGCGACCGCCCCCCGCAGCATCCGTCCTGCCTGTGCCGGCGTCCCGGCGCGGCGGGGGAAGGGATGCAGTTCACGCCCCGCACGGCCGAGGAGTGCGGACCCTCCCGGGCTGGGGGCTGCGCCCGTCCCCACTGCCCCCCTGTGCCTCAGTTTCCCCATCTCCACGGGGTGCTGCGGGGGTCTCCATCCTGCTGGATTTGGGGGTCTGTGAGCATTGTGTAGTCTCCTTGCACCTCCATCCCAGCCCCTCAGAGGGGGACAGCTATCTTCATCCCTGTCCCCATGTCCCCATCCACCTCCAGCACCCCCACCCTGTACACTCCAGTGTGTGGGACAAAACCCCCAGGGTGCAGTGGCCTTAGCTGCCTTTCCTCCTCCTTCTCCTCCACAGCTGCAGACCCCATCCCAAGGCCCCATAACCCCAGGGCAGCTCGCTGGGGGTGATGTGATTTAGGGATGTCTCAGCTGTCCCCTGCTCGAGGGCAGGCACTGTGGGGTGGGTCACAGCTGGGGACAGCCTGCTGGGGACAGCCCGAACACCCCAGACCCCTTCCTGCATCCTCCTGAGTGCCCAGGGCCAGCATGGCTGAGGGTCCCAAGAGGCTCCGAGACCCACTGCGACGGCACCATCAGCACCCACTGCCCAGCCCCAAAAACCCAGCCCGGAGCCAGGGTCCAAGGCAACAGACTGCAGCAATATTTATTCCTGTACAAACCATTACAAAACCCCCACGGCCTCCCCTGGCATCAAGTCCCCCAATGCCCCAGCTGCAATGGGGATGGGCCACAGCTAGAGGGAAACTGAGGCACAGAGCCACCCCCAAGTAACCCCTGCTGGGGCTCAACACCCAAACACACTATATTTAGTTGTTTTCCCCAAATCCACTTCTCCACTGCTGAGCAATTAATAACAAAATTCTGCCCTCCCTTCCCACAACGACAGGGTACCGAGGGACACTGCCAGCCCCCCCACTATGCACCCACTTCTAAATAATTTATAAGCAGTTAATAAATTATGAGAATCCAGCCACAGGCTGCTGCCGGTGCCTTCGTTACTGCTAATGAGCAGCCCCCGCTTGCTCCTTTGGCCAACAAACCCCAATACAAACCCCGAGACCAGAAGCGAGGAGGAAAATAAAAAAACAAAAGCGACAAAAAGCCCCCAAAAATCCCATTGCTCCGTTAGAAAATGTTTTGGCAGTGTGGGTGCAGGACACAGTGCTGCTGGGAGGGGCCGGGTGTTTTTGGGGTGCTGGGGCACTGACAGTGGCAGTGTCACCTCTGCAGGGTCCCACCGAAAACTGCGGGGTTCTGCTGAGGGAAGTATGCCCATGGGATTGGGGTGCTGGGGATAGCAGAGGGGGGGTGAATCCCAAGAAGGGGTCCCCACATCCAGGGGGTTGAGGGAAACAGTCTCTGCAGTAGCCCCAAAAGTGACGCAACCCCAAACCCAGCCGAGGGGCTGCAGCACCTCCCATGTGCCTGCAGGGTGATGGGCTGCGATGCAGCTGGGCCAGGAGTGGGCAGGATCTCACCCTCACACCTCCCACCCATGGGAGAGGACCCCAAACCCTGTGCACACCACCCAGCACCCCCAAAAAACAGCTCAAAACCCAACACATGCTAGGTGTGAAGAGCCACTGTACACAATGGGCAGTGGTCCCATGGGTGGCACCACGATGCGGGGCTCCCACTGTTCCCAGAGGGAGACAGGGGACCCCCCCCACCCACCCCAGCTCCAGGGGTTACAGCCCCTACGGCCAGGTGGGGTGAGAGAAGGTGATGTTGTAGAGACTGGCCCAGCTGGCGAAGACTCTCTTCTCGGTGATGAAGCGATGGTGGTTACCCTTGCGGCTCCGCTCATTGTGGATGTACGTTGTGCACTCGTCAGGGCCCTTCGGTTCATAGTAGTGATAGGGCAGGCGGCGGGGTGGGGGTCGGTGGCTGCAGTCGGGGAGGGAAGCATGGGGTGAGCCCCACGGTGGGGCCAGGGGGCTGGGGTAGGGGCCTGGGGGTCTCCTTACCCGCAGTAGTTGGGTGGCACCATGCCATAGACATGGACAGCATCACACAGCTCCACCGCAATCACCATGGTGAACCAGCCGGTGCTGAGCCATGAGCGTGACTTCTCCCTGGGGAGGAGAAACGGGAGGGGTAAGGGGCAAGGTGACATGAGTGATGGAAGCCCCCAGTGTCCCCAACCCGCCCTGCACACCCCCAGCCTAGTGCTGCAGCCCATGCCCCAGAGAAGCCCAAGAGCCAGCTCTCCCCCTGGGATTCAGAAAAGGGGGGACACAGTGCACGAGGTGGCTCTGAGGTACCTGTCCTTCCCTGTCTCCCCCCGAAACAGGTCATCAAACTGCTTCATGCGGCCGGGGGAGACGATATAGGCTGTCATGTTGGGGAAGGAGGCGCTGACGCGTTGGATGATTTTCAGGAGGCTCTTCTGCATCTTGGCAGGTGGCCCCCAGAAGATGAATATGGTCTCCGGGGTCTTGTTCACGAACTCCTGGGGCCGCTTGAGGACGCGGTAGAGGCTGGAGTGGGCCACCACGCGGAAAGTGGTCTTGTTGCCCACGTCAACCTCATAGCCGGTGGTGGGAGCATCATTCATGCGGATGGTGCACTCGGCCCCGTCAATGGCCGTGCCCAGGCGGGTGCCCAGGAGGTGGCTGGAGCTGGTGACGATGACGCACTGGTGGCAGTGGGCAGTCAGGGTCTGGGGACCACAAGTGCCATGAGCAGGTGACTTTTGGCGTCACCATGACCCAGCAGGGAGGGATGGAATTGGGACAGGGGACAAGGCACTGCCGTTCTGCGCAGAGCCAGGGTCCCCCTGGTGGGGACAATTTGGCTGGATGTCAGCGGAGAACTGAATCCTGCACCCGCCACCGAAGCCAGACCTCACTGCCCAAGCTCATACCTTGTTACCGCAGGCGGGCAGGTACCCGCTTTCCACCCCCCACTTCCTGAGGTCGGGGGGCCGGCGGGCTCTGCCCCGCAGGCGGCTGTAGGGGAACACCTCGCTCCCGCTGCCGGAGCTGTAGATGATCAGCAACATGATCAGGGCAAACAGGACCCCCAGGGCGGCGGCGCGCTGGCTCTGCGGGTGGGGGGAGAGCGTCAGCCGCTGCCCCCACCGCACGGGTGTCAGCATCCCGCCCCACTCCTGGTGGCATCTCCAGCAGGAAGCCCGGTGTCCCCAGGGAGCTGCCTGCTGTCCCTGGGGTGATGCCCCGGCACTCACCGTGCTGCCGCTCATGTCTCTGTGCCAGCCTCAGCGTGTAGCGATTGCCGGTGTCCTGCAAGCACCTGCAAGGCACATGGTCACCCCCAGCACCATCCTCTCACCACCATGCTCAGTGTCTCATCTCCCCACTGCTCCAGGATAGGGATTCCGGATAAGCCACCAGGCAGCCCAGCTGTGCTAGAGCAGAGCCCTGCGGGCCAGACACCCAGCTGCACCCCCAGGTTCCCCATTGAAGGGGAGGACAAACCCCAGCACTGGTGTGGGGAAGGGAAACGCCACAGGCAAAGGCTGGGTGAGCTCTGCGGCATCGAGCAGCCGAACCCAACTGCGCTTCATGCGAGGGAAACCCCACAGTGGCTGCATTCCCAGGAAGGATTATCCCCAACCAGCAGGGCTGAAGCTACTCAAACCTGCAGGGTCAGGGAGGGTGAACGGGCCGCTCGTGCCATGAAATCCCATTAAAACAACCGGCTTGGACTGGAGAGAGAGGAACTGCGACCTGTACGACTCAGCTCATGCATGGACTCAAATCTGGCTGGAGCCAGCAGGGTCCCCTCCAGCCCCGGGGGCCAGGTGCACCCCGGGTGGCCACCCCCAGCAGCACCTGCTCTAACCTCTGCTTGCCCAGCCTCCCAGAAATAGAACTCACCCAACTTCATTTTTTAAAGTCCTCATTAGTGAGTCACAGCTGCTCCTGAAGTACTCAGAGCAATTGGAAATGAAAAAAATATAAAGATGGAAGCCTCTTTAGTCATTGCCCTGAGGGAAGCAGGGATGGAAAATTACGCAGCAGCCTGGGTTGACACTTGGGGGGACCCCGAAGGGCTCTCAGCGCTGGTGTGGATGCCCAGGAAGGTGCCAGCCCACCCAGGTGTGTGGGGGCAAAGGGGTCTCGCTGTGCACAGCCTGAGGAGAGGAGGACCCTCGTTCCGGCCACCGCTCAGGCCACGGGTGACTCCGCAGCGGGGACCCCGCGGGCCTTACCTGGGCAAGGGCTCTCATCTGCAGCGGGCGGCGAGCGGCGCGGGGGGGTCCGTCATCTCCTCCTCCGCCCCGTGTGCACCACGGACTGCGGGGGGGTGCCGGGCCCCTCCGGCGAGCACGGCCATGGCGGCGCCCCGGGGGTCACATCGCTGCTCTGCCGGGGAAGGGCTGGTCCAGACCCGCTCCCCCCTTCCTGCACCCCCGGGTGCAAATCTCACTGCACCCCCACGTGTCGGTGTTCCCCCCTCCAGCCCCGGATGCAAACCCTCCTGTACCCTGGGAAGTGAAAACCTTCCCCCGGCCCCCCGGGATGCAAACCTTCCTCCACTGCTACGGGCAATTCCTCCCCCGCCCCAGCGTGCAACCCCCCCGCTCCCACATGCAACCCCCTCCCGCTCCCGGGTGCAATCCCTCCACCCCGGCACCCCTTGGAAACACCAGCTTTCCCCCCGGCAGCCCCGCTTTGCAGGAACCGGGCAGGCCGGAGGCCGCCCCCATCCAGCCGGGGAGGGGTTCCCACCTTCCCCGCGCCCCCCCGCCCTCCGCCATCCACCGTGCACCGGAGCGGCGGGGCGGCTCCTCCGGCCGGACAAGGCGCCATTCCACCCACCCCGCACCGGCTAAACGGGCCCCGAGGAGACGCGCCTGGTCCACTGACCGCTCCGCAATGCACCGCGACGCTGCTGCCGGTGCCGCCGCTGCTGCCGCCCGGACCGGGGCCGGAGCCACCGCCGCGCACAGAGCCCCGGGAGCCGCGCACCGCCCGGGGCCGGGAAGCGCCGCGGGGGTCCTAGTGCCGCCCGCCCGGGCCGGGAAGCGCCGCGGAGGTCCTAGTGCCGCCCGCCCGGGCTGGGCCACGGCGGAACCAGCCGGGGTGCCCCCGCCCCGTCAGCCTGGCCCGTGAGCCCCCCCCGGGGCACCGGTGAGGGCAGTGGGAGGGGCTGGGGGCGGCAGCTCTGCCTGTGAGTGCCAGGAGCAGCATGCGGAGCCTGAGCCGCTGCCCGGCGCAGGGTCACATTGTTGGGATGCCGCGGCCTCCCCCGCGCTGGCTGCACAGCCCGGGGCCCCTCTCCGGGGGATTTCGTGGGGCGAGGAGGGGATTCCACCGCTGACCGGCACCTGCATCCACCGACACCTATCTGGTGGGATTTTGTCTTTGCTGTGCTAGGGATGCCTGTCCCTGCGTGGGGCTGTGGCAGCTGGAGCACCCAACAAAGGGCTCCATGGGCTCTTCTCTTCACAGCATCCCCAGGTTCCAGGTGACTCACTCCTCGCTTGACCCCAGCGCTTGGCCTCAGCTGAAACAGGAGTGAACGTGTCTCCCTTTGCCCCTCCATGGTCCCCTGACACTCCCAGGCCCACCCAAACGTGGCATTTGTTACGGGTTCAAAGAACCGCTGTGGCAGCTCCGTGCAGCCAGACTGGGGGCCGCACATGTGCCCATGGTGTGTCCCGTGTCCTGGGGGACGTGGGAGCTGACAGCCATCCTGCCCACAGCCCAGCACTGCTCAACTCTGTGGGGCTGAGGATTGCCCCAGACCCAGCACGAAATCCACACCAGACCAGCGCTCGTCCTGCCAAGACACAGCTGCTGGTTCCCAAACAATCTCATCCATGAGCTCTCAGCACCCTCCCCCATGCTTCAGCTCAGCTCTACCCCCTTGTCACCTCTCCCTCTTATTTATAGCCTGGCAGGAGAGCAGGACACCACAGCCCTGTGACCAGCTGCCATCCCCCCATCCCGTGTCCTGCAGTCGCAAGGGGCACAGCATGAGGCACCACCAAGTTAAAAATGCTTTTAATGGCCACATTTGCTTTGGTCTGAATCCAAGGGCACTTGTGACAAGGCAACTTGGAGCTCCCAGGGTGCATATGGCCCCTGCACTTCCCAGCTGGGGGGACACAGGGGACAGCAGGGACCTGCCCGGGCACAGAGCAGCAGAAGGCAGCAGCACGGGGGATCCTGGACCCCTGCACCCCACACCCCGTGCTGGGTCTCAGGGTGCAAATGAGCCAAGGACTGTGGGGAAGCTTCATCCCTGGGAGAGGTACCAGCTTGTGGCCCTGGCAGAGCTGAGTTCTCCTACCCCTTGTGCTGGAGCCCAGCAGTGTGAATGTTTAATCCTGCATTAAATATTCATCCCAGCAGAGAGGGTGGAAAACCTTCATAGTCGCCCTGGGTCCATCCTGGCAGACATTCGGAGCCAATGGAACTCCATGGGTCCAGCTCATGCCCCCTGCACACCAACATGGGGGGTCCCAGCCCACCCACCAGCTGGGGGAACCGGCCCTGCCGCTGCACAGGTGGAGACTTTCCGCTCCAGGGCTCAGCAAAAGGCTTCGAACCGTGGCACTGGTAGAGCCGGGACGTGTGGTTGCAGGACGAGAGCTGCCGCCTTGCCCCGTGGCTGCCGCCCTACCTGCCCGCCCAGGATGGGTGCATGAAAATGATGTTCCTCTTCTTGGCCCAGCGGGAGAAGATGGCTTTCTCGGTGATGAAGCGGTGCCCGGCGCGGCGGGCTCGCTCGTGTACCAGGTACATCTTGCACTCATCCAGCCGGCCCTTCTCGAAGTAGTGGTAGGGCACGCTCGAGTGGTTCTTCTCCCTGGTGGGAGGGGATGGGGTGGGTGTGGGACATGGGGGGACACCAGATCACCAGATGTCTGCCCCCGCCACCCCTGTCACACCTGCAGTAGCTGTCGCTGACCATGCCGAAGACGCAGATCTGTTCGCAAAGCTCCATGGCCAGGATCATGGTGAACCAGCCTGTGCTCAGGAAGGAGCCAGACTTGATCCTGCAAAGCACCGCGGCCGCGCTGGAGCAGGTGGCACAGTGCTGCCATCCCAGATGGGCTATGGATGCCTGAGGGGGGACGGGTTCTGTGACAGAGGGACCCAATGGGGGGTCCTTGGGAGCCGGTGGTACCTGTTCTTCCCTGTCTCGTTCTGGAAGACATCATCGCAATACGCCATCTTCTCCTCGGTCAGGGTGTAGATCTGCAGCTGGGGGTAGGTCTCCATCACCTTCCGCAGCATCTGGTACGTCGAGCCCACCTTCTCCCGGTTCATCTTCTTTGCGGGTCCCCAGATGATGTAGAGGGTCTCCCGGGATTGCTGGAAGAAGTAGGGCTGGTTCTTCAGCAGCAGCGGGACGCTGGTGTGTGACACCACCCGGATGGTACTCCGCGCCCCCACGTCTTCCTCGTAGCCGGCGGTGGGGGCATGGTTCATGCGCAGAACGCACTCCTGCCCATCGATGTCCTGTCCCAGGTGTGAACCCAGCATCTGCCCCGAGCTGGAGACCACGGCACAGCGGCGGCACAGCGCTCGCTCCAGCGGCTGTGGGGACATGCACTGTCAGCTCCACAGCAGCTGCATACACAGCAGCCCAGCCCGCCCTTCCCTAGAGAAGGGGAAACTGAAGCACAGGAGGATCAGGCTGCCCCGTCTTCACGCACCTTCCCATCAGGGACACGGCTGTACCCCTGAAACCTGAGGTGGGTGGGTGCCACGGGGCTGCCCCGCTCCGCCGGGACCCAGCAGCAGGGCTGCAGGCAGGCGTGGGAGCACAGCAGGACGTACAGCACAGCGACCGCTGCCGCGCACACCAGCATCAGGAACAGCCGGATCTGGAAGTAGAGTGGGGAGGATTTTCCGGCGTCTGGCCACACGCACCAGCCTCACATCAGGTGCCAGTGGCCCCGCGGTGCCATGTGGCATGAGGAGGAGGGTGCTCGGGTGCGGGTGCATTGGCCGGGGTGCAGCGAGGAGGTGCAGTGGGGAGCACGGGGTGCTTGCGCCCCGCTTGCTGCCTGCAGCAGAAATGCGCCCCCCCCCCCCCCCCCATATGGCCATGCCGATGGGGCCGGGGCTCCATGCTGCCTGTGGGGACCGGCAGCTGCCAGGCTGTGCCCTTCCACTGCATCATTTCGGGGGTGAGTGGCCCCCCGGTGCTGGTGGGGTCTCCCTGGCCCTTTGCACCCCGTGCCCCCCGGGGCCCCGCGCCCTCCGTCCCGGGGGGTACTCACCAGCGTCTTCATGCTCGGGGGGCTGGCGGGGTCCGGGGGTCACCCGGAGGCGGGGACCTCGCACCCTGCACGCAGAGGGGACTCAGCGGCGGCACCGGTGGATGGGGCATAGGGGACCCCACTGTCCCCAGTACCCCAATGCCCAAGGTCCCCCCCGTGCCCAGGACACAGCCCTTGTGCCGGGACCCCCCGGCGGCCAGGACCCCCCCATGCCCCGGACCCACCCGTGTCCCCCATCCCGCCGCGGTGCAGCCCCCAGGGCAGGGTCGGAGCCCGGGAAGGGGCGGCCCCGCGGAGCGGCGTCCGCGGTGCCCGGTACCGGTCCCACTCACCGCGCCGGGAGCCCCCAGGGCGGCCGCCGGGCCCCGCATCCCGGCCGGGGGGCACCGGGCTGGGGCTGGTGGGGCGGAGCGGGCGCTGCAGGACCGGGACCGCCCCCGCCCGTTCCCAGCACCGAGTTCCGGCTCCTCCGGGGACGCGCCCGCCGCCCAGCGCCGCCCGCGGCTCCGGAACCGGTACACAGCATCGGCCTCTGTGCTCCGGGACTGGCCCCGGCACCATCCCCTACATCCTGAGACCGACCGTCCCGACCGCAGCACCTACCTCCCGTGCCCCCGGTACCGACCCCACCACCCATCCCCTATGTCCAGGACCCGGTACGGACCCCAGAAACCACTCCGTGTGCGCAGAGACCGACCCCAACACCCCTTTCTCTCCAGGCTCCTGCTCTGCCCTCTCAAGCTTCCCTCCAGCCCAGGGGTCCCCGCGGCCACCCCCCTGTCCCAAAGCCCCTTCCTCAGCTCCGTGCACCACCAGCTCCCACCCACACTGCACACCAGTGAGCTCAGGACTGGTGACAACAGCCTGGGAACCCACATGACCCCAAACGGCTCGGGAGCAAGGCCTCAGCACCCCAGTTCCCATGTGATGGCCCTAGGGGGACTACTGTCACCTGCAGCCCCCACAGTGGGGCTGGGCCACCAAGTGCCCCCGAGACATGTCCCCAGAGCGAGCCGCCGCCTGCCCGCCTGCCCAGGTAGCAGGACTGGACTTTGCTTTCTCCCACTGTTGACAAAGAAATGTGAGAAGTAACACTGAAACTGGTCCCAACTCTGGCCTCTGCAGGCTTGGACTGAGAAGAAAGAGGAGGTGAGGGGTGCTGCTGGAGCCTGGGGACACACCTGCAGATGCCCAGAGACGTGACTGAATTTTCTCCCCTTTTACCTCCCCCTGCCCCAGCTCAAACCCAGCCCCAACTGAGCCTCCGGACCACCCTCCAACCCCAGCCACGCCATGGGTTACACCACAGCCAAGAGCCGCAGCACCTGCGGTTGCCCCAGGCCACCAGCATCATCCCCTGGCAGGATGGGAGCTGATGAGACAAGCTGCTGTCTGGGGGAGACAGTTCACAGCACATGCGAGAAAGATCAGGGCACCCCAAAACTGCCCCCCTTTTGCTGGAATTACCCCTGGCAGGGCCAGCGTGAGGCTGGGTGTGCCCAGCCTGGCCAGATTCTCTCTGGCGCAGCAGCATCTGACAGTGGTGACAGGAACAGCACCTGCCAGCGGTGGAGCCAAATGCTTCCTCGTGACTCAGGGCATCTCTGGATGGCGGCAGGAGGGGACGCAGAGCAGCAGTGGCACTGTCCCCGCATTCTCTGCATGCCCAGCCTCACCAGGGTCCCTCCTCAGGAAGGTAAAACCCCCCAGCACCATGACTGGCCCCTCCAGCAGGAGATGGAGAACACAAGTCCGGCTTTTCCAAACTCAGTTACATTTATTTCCTCTCCTTCATAAATCCAATTAAGTCCCGCCCCCCCAACCATATGTAAACGTTTAAAAAACCCCAGAAGGAACAAACTACTGGCCACAGCAAGAGCAGACGGGAAAGATCACCCAGAGGCCGGGCAGTGAGCAGGCGCCAGAGCTCGACTTGTGCTCCGGCAGTTACAGCTGCTGGACCCCCCAGCCCCTCCCGCCAGCGCAGGCCAAAGCGCAGCAGGTCCCTGGCAGCCAGGGCTCTGGTCCCTCTCTTGATGAGCCCTGGGGGTCAGTTTTGTGTCCCTTTGGTCCATAAGTTGTAAATTACAAGTGGTTTTGTCTCTGTGGGAAGGGAGGTGGGAGCATGCAGCCCCCTCAGTGCCGGGTGCTCTGCAGGGGCTGTGAGTGCTGCCAGCAAACCCTTTCCTGGCTGTGACACTGCAGCACGGGCATCTTCCCCTCGTTTCCCTCAGCTGGGCCTTCAGTCCGATTTCTGGGCAGGCTTCCTGCTCTTCCACATCATGACCATTATAAAAATGCCTGCCACGAGAGAGAGAACAGATTCAGCCAGAGAACTTCCAATTACAGGCGCTTTTAAAACACAATGTAGTGATATAAAGAACCTCAGCAGAGCGAATGAGAAACAGTTCCGCCATTTGATAACAGCCAGAGTTACAAAAACACACGCCCTGAGAGCCTGTGCCAGGCCGAGCTGCGGCAAGAGCCACAGAGAGTGTGTCACAAGTCTCACATGTTCACTAACCCCCCAGCAACTCTCTTCCTAATTTAGAAGCTTCTAATTAGAACAACAGAAATAACGCTCACCTATAAACAGCAGCAGCACCAGCCCAGCCACCACAGGGATGATAACCGCAAACTCCCGAGGCAAGAAGTACTGGTGGATCCCGTAGTTGCTGTCAATGAAGGGCTGTGGGGGACAGAGAGAGGAGTCAGCAGGTGGGACAACCCCAGGGCAAGTCCCTGACACCTGCAGCCTCATGGTTTCGAAAGCGGGATGGAAATAACCCGCACGTGGCTCAGCCCACAGCTGCAGGGATGTGACACGGGGGGGAAAGAAGGTTTCAGCGTATAGCAGACAATGTGAGGCTGGCACAGGGGTCCTGCAGCCCTGGGGTCTCAGGGGGTCACAGCGGCTCGCCTGCTTGGTGTTGAACCCAGCAAACCCCTGGACTCTCTGCCCTGCAGAGGGACTGGCTGATGTGGCTCAGTTTCACCGCGATCCTGCCAGGCGATCCTGCACCAGACTCTGGACACTAGAGAGCAGTGTAAGGGTCCCTGCACAGCAGTGAGTGCATCTACACGCTCCAGACATAAACATGTGTTGGGCAGCAAAGTAGAGGCAAGAGGGAAATTCAAAGCTCTCAGAGGTCAGAGGGGAAGCTGCCAGTTCAGACATCGGCCCAGGGCCGGACAAGGGGTCTCATACCTGGAAAGCTCACGAGGAGATGTTTCTTTCCAGGAAGAAATCCTCTAATGACCTCAGCTGATGTGTCCCTAGAATTGGGCAACTCCCAGGCTCACAATCACTTTTCCAGAGCTCTGCATTCCCTAAACCCTTCTCCTCCCTACCAGACTCCACGTTTCGTAAGAATCATCTCTTTTTATGTTTCCCTCTGTGGTCTCCCGCCAGAACCAGGAATTGGGAGGACTGTGAATGTGCACGCCAATGACAACACTTCCAGAGCGAGCCGGCTTCAGCTCTCACTGATGGCTTGAGCAAGACTCAGATCTTAGACCGCCCGGGTCAGCCTGTGCGAGAGCTGCAGGGCAGGCAGCACAACCGATGCTTGATCTCGCCCAGCAAGGGCAGTGCCAGCAAAGAGAGGAACTTCTGCCCTGAAATTTTTAACAAGAAAGCTGGCAAGGCCGGGTCCTTCAAGCACATGGACACACCAGCACCTCCACGGAGCCCAGGCTAACAGCGGGTGTGAAGTGACCCGGATTACACTGCTCCGAGCCCCGTACCAGGATGACGATCCAGAAGGTGTAGTACACAAAGAGGAGGAGGCTGAAGGCGACCAAGCAGAATCCAACCAGCCGGTCCGTCACCGTGGCCTGCAAAGGGAGAGGGAGTCAGAGCGGGGCCCGCACGCTGTGCCCCACGCACGGAGCCGTTACCGGGCGACCGCTGCTCATTCAGCCCCGGCTTAGTGAACGCGCCGCTGCGGCTCTGCCCACGGAGGGCACGGGGGACCCGCGGCCGCAGGAACAACCACCGCGGGGGGAACGGCCGGGCCCGGCTGCTGAGAGCGCTCCCGGGGCCGCCGCCCGGCCGCGCCAGCCCGCACCCCACAGCCCGGCCCGGTGCTCCCACGTACCGACCCCGCCGCTGCCCCGGGAAGGCCCCAGGAGGCGACGGAGACCCGGCCTGGAGGCTCCGCGCTGGCTCCCGGCCGCGACCGAGCCCAAAACCCCCGGGCCCCCCACGTTAACGGGCCGAGCAGGAGGATCCCGAGTCCCTCCGGGGAGGGGGCGCTCCCGGCCGCACTCACCATGGCGACCGGCAGCCTCGCCGCTCCGGGAGCAGCCACCAATCAGCGAGCGCTGCGCCAGCCCCACCCTCCCCTCTGCCGGCTGCGACCAATCATTGGAGGCGGCCTTGGGTCCGCGGCATTGTGGGAAGCGCGGGCGCGGCTCCCGCGGAGCATGACGGGAGATGTAGTCCCGGCGGGACGGGCCCCGCGGCAGGCGCTGCGCGGCCCCCTCAGCCACCCCGTCCTGGAGCCACCCGGCTCCAAACCAGCTCCCCACACCCCGGAGACCTGCGCCGCAGCCGTTGTCTCCACATACGCTGCGGCGGGAGGGAAGGGGAAAGCGACACTGAACGGCCGAGGGACGTGAGGGGGCGGCATTGACTGAGGAGGAGGCGGCGGCTGAGGGAAGGGGGAACACCCTGCGCGGCACCCGAGTGCAGCTGCCATGGCTGGGGCTCCCCCCAGGCCCCCTGCAGCTTCTGCCGCCCTCAGCACTAACGGGATTTCTGACCACGGTGGAAGAGCAGGGGCTGCCCAGCCCAGGCTGCGCCCCCAGAGCCCCGCGGGGCCGCGGTGCCTTCCCCCAGGCAGCTGGGACACCGGGGACATGAGGCACCGCCACCAACCGGCACCAGTTCACCCTCCCCCCGACCGGGGCCGCGCTGCCCGCTCCAGCCCCTCTCATCCCCAGGGACGCGCTGGCGGGGATCTCCGCTCCCAGCCGCCAAGGAAACCCGGGAAGGCAACGCCAAATCTTGTTCCAGGTCCCCATCTCACCCTTCTGCTTCCTTAGCAGGCATTTTTCAACCTAAGGAGTATTTAAATTAAGAAACAAGGCAAGAAGAATCAGTGTGAAGTACCAAAAACCTTTATTTCCCCCCCCCCCCCCCCAAACCATAACAACATTTGACATTATATTGATTTCCTCATATATTTGTTATTTCTCTACGTTAGGAACCAGATACAGAAAATACAAACACGATCTGTTGAATCAAAGACGGCACAGCATTCCATTAGAAAAAGAAACAAAAAACTAGAGGAGCAAGATAAAAATGGTGAAAAATAGTCATTCCCTCCAGCCCCAACTTTCCAAGAATCATCATCAAAATAGAGCAGTGGAAGTAGCTTCTCTTTGTAAACGCACTTCTGCTTTAAGAAAAAAGTTAGAATTTATCTTTAGATTTCAAAGTAAAAAAATGTTAAACTATCTTTCAAGCAATTTTGGAAGTTTGCATAGACCCATTCCCTTTCCAAAAATATCAGCCATCTCTCTATAGAATCTGATATAAATCAAGTGCACGCCTCATCTGAAGATCACCAAGCTCAATCAACTCTCAAGAAAATAAAACATGATCTCCCCTTCTCCTCCCTCCCCCCACAAAAATATGGGCTCTACCGTTATTCCTCGTGTTTGAGGCAAGTGACGAGGCGCAGCCACACCTCTTGCTCACAGCTTCATCCAAATTCCTTCTTTCATTTCCCAGGTTTTCACCTCCGGTCCCTCCTGACAGGGCTGGGGTGACGCGACGTGGAGCTGTGGGGGCGCTCGGATGGGCCGATGGACGATGTGGGAGGAGTTTTACACTTATCAACGCCATCCCCAGCGAGAAAAGTGGCTTTTCAAGGAGAAACACCTGCGACCAGGCACAGTGTTTGTAGGGATTCACCCCCCGGGACCAGCCTTGTCCACAGGGCTCAGTCACCAGAGCAAGAACACGTTCAGCTTGAGGGGACGGGGCAGGAGGGGAATTTCTGCAGCCCCCTCTCCAGGAGGGGTGTTTAACCTATGTGCTCTAGCGTACCTGGAGTGAGGTTTTATTTCCCAGAGGTTCATAACAGCACGTGCAGAGTCCAGCTGCACGGCCACCAGTTTAAAAAGAAACAGCGACGACAAAATAAATTAAAAAAAAAAAGAGTCAACCCCTCCTATTAAGATGCGAATGAAATGCGTATTTCTTCAGGTCTCAGCCTGGTTTGGAACCCTCTAAAAAACTGAAGCAAACGTTTAAAAGGGCTTATTAAGTTTCTGCAGGGGGCAAAGTGATGTGGCAACAAGAGGGGGGAGAGATCACACGCCTGCTGCTATCGCACCGAGGGTCCGGACAGCACCAGGACCCCACCTAAAGCGCCGACCTTGCAAAAGAAGACGGAGGAGCAACATCCTTCTCCCCCTTTCTCCAATCACAATTTCCAGTTGAAACCCATCTCCTTCACCAAGCCACAACTAAGCCTGTTCTTTTGGATATACACTCAGTTTATATACTTTTATTTTTTTTTTTTTTTAAAGTTAGTAAAAAAGTTACATTGAATTTCCCAATGGGTTTCCACAAGCTGAAGGTCCAGCCGCAGGGTGAGCGGAGCCCACACGTTTTGTCTGGCCCCGAGACCGGAGCAGAGAGCCAGCTCTGCTCTGCGGGGCCAGCCAGGCGTGAGCAGCCCTGCTCGCCAGCCTCTGAAACCCAGGGGACACAAAGTCTCGCCAATAAAGGGCCTTTTATTTATTTAAGCCACCTCTGAATCCCCTGAGAAGGGGAACAACGTGGGGAAGAACATCCCCCCTCCCCCCCGAAATAAAATATCCATGAAACAATAATGCAGTCAAAAAAAACCGCCCCCAAAACAACAAAACAAACAACCACACCAGCCTGCTGGGTGTATAAAAGAAAAAAAAAATCAATAAACTTCACGACAAAAGGAAAAAATACCCAAAGGGAAGTAGCCAGCGGTTTGGGTCTGGAAACTGGTTCACTTCTTAAATGTTCAAAGTCCAAGAAGGAGCAGATGGCAGCGATGCCACAAGGAGAAAGTGCTCGTGAAATGCAGCCCCCCGAGAGATGGCAGCGAGTCTGGGGGACGAGCGACCCCAGTGCCATCGCCACCAGCTCGCGTGGCCACCGCCGGGCAGGGAGCCCGGGGATCGCCCGGGACGGACGTGCAGCGGGAGGGAGCTCCGCAGGACCTAGAAACGGGAACAGGCTCCTTCCCCCCCGCGTCTGCACTGGGCGCACCAGGCTGAACAACTCGGGCTGCTCTCTGATTCCTAACGAGGGGCAGGAGAGCGAACAAGCTACCAGGATTTGTGGAGTCGATAACAACGTGGAGATGAGGAAGAGATGCCCTACGAGATACAGTTATCAAAAACGCAAGCAGTGATGTGCCAAGCTGCGGGAGGCCAAGGCAGAGCTGTGCCCAGGTTGGCCGCAGCCATGCGATGGAGCAGATTGCACCTCTGCCAGCCCAGGATGATGAGACCAGCTTTCTGAAAAAGCTCAACTGCTTCTCTGGGAAGAGATTCCTCCCTCTGTCCCACTGCACCTCGGAGCAGCCGCCTGTCGCCACTGGAAGCCCAGAAGCACACGCTGGGTTCCCAACTGCTCTGACAGCCACCGCTGTTTCTCATGGGAACAGGGGCAAAGCAGCAGAAGCGAGCTGGGTTTTGGCCTCTCTTCCTGGCTTACATCTGCTCCTTTCGGGTCCTGGCTGGAGCCAATTTCCTGGGGGGCTTCGCTGGCCCCTGTGGAGCAGCCAGAGCCCCAGCTCGGCAGGGCCATCACCACGCTGCCTGAGCGGAGGGTCAGGCCAGGTCTGGATTGCTGGCAGAGCCCCAGAGAGGGAGAAAAACCAAATTCTCTGCTTCCTGCAGACACGCAGCACCCCGGGCACAGGGCAGGATGCTCACCAGCCTGCTCTCAAGTGCCAAACCTACCCAGGCTGAATGGGGAAGAGATTCCCAGTAAAAACCACCAGCAAGCACGAAAGAGTTTTTGTTCTAGACAGACCCCAAAGATCCAACGCATGTTCCCTACGTTAACACCAAACCAAGGTGTTGCCTGTGCCCCTTCTTACCCTAATCCAAAGATAATTCCCTTTGAAGGGAAAGGGTGAAAAAGATCCATGTCCTATAGGTGGTCTGTCCAAACACAGAACGAAACCAATTGACTCAAAGAGAGAAACTGTCAAAACACGAGTAAGCAGCCATATAGCTGTGCCACACCACCCAGCACCTCCTGTGCAGCCATCCTTAGCTAGCAGGGCCAACAAAAAATATAAATCAAGGACTTTTCATTCCTTGCTTCTCATTCTGTCAAATTCCCTTTTCCAGCAGCTGATCTGCATGCATTCTGGCCACAGAGACCACAATCCTTGTTTTTTTAGTTCTCCTTTAAAAAAAAGCTTTACAACAACCAATAATTTGAACACCAAGGTGATCAGTTACAAGTCTTTCCCTACTGAACGGGACAAGTGTGTCAGAGGGGGACACATTCCCGGCTGTGCCCAGGAACGTGCCACTGCTCTGAGGACAAGAGAGGAAAGGGCACGACACAGAAATAGCTTATCGGAAGGAAGGGCTGCAAGCACAGCCTGTCCATGCTGTACAGATCCTCGTCTGCAATCCAGCTGCCAGGAGAATCTCTTAAGTGGGAGCTGAAAGGGACCGACCTCCCTGTCAGACACTGCACGGAAAAGCAGCAGCTGAAGCGTCACACAACTGCAGAAACCAAACCCAAAGAAGAGCAAATCGAAAGATCAACCGGAAAACAGTTTGAAGCCTTGTCAGAAGAGTTCTTTCACCACGGAGCAGGTAAGAGTGGCTGCTGTGGCTAACGCAGCAGAAAACACCCCTTCTGCCTTTGAGGGCAGAGACAGTGGCTTCTCCCCAATCCCAAAAGGAACCAGCTCAGGCGCAGACCCCTGCTGACAGGGCAACCAACACCAATCCCCTCCCTGGCCCAGGGCGAGAGAGGGAATTGTTAATAATGGCCACTGCAGCCAACTGCGTCCTGCTCTGGCCCAGGGGAGGCCTGTCAGATAACCAGATTCTTTTCACAGTCCAAGAAGGGCAGTTCCCTTCCTGAGCCAAAAAAAAAAAGAGAAAAAAAGAAAACAGAGGCTTTGTATTCCAAGCTCCAACAGTGACTATTTGCTGAATCAGTCCAGCGAACGGGGATTATGCTCCTGGAACAGCAAGTAGAAGCCTCCTCCAGGTAAAATCTGGAACCTCTAAAGTGCTCCTGCTAATGCTGATGGATGAACACGGCCCTCCCATGCCCAGCAGTGGAAGGGTGTGATGCAGTTAGTGGTATAACAAGCATTAGCATTTAACCGTTTTATCAACTCCCATCTGGATTGCGGTAGTTTTCTGAAATGCACTTTTGGGAGATATTTCCTATGAGAAGAGGATGTTTGGGGATTTGAGAGCAGGAAGGTGAAGTGCACACCATAGCATACCTTGTTCAGTTAAACCGTTGCCTTGGAAGGTGAAGGTTCCTTTGCAGAGTCAACGGGATCAAGCGTCCTGCAAGTGGCCATTTCACTGTGTCACCAACAAGCAGCTCTCAGTTTGGTTAGAATCGTTTCCCCCTCCCCCAGTGGTTTGAAGAGTTCACAGTGGTATAACCCAACGCTTTGAGGAGACAGAAGCTGAGAAGTCCCCTGTTGCAAGTGAACGGGTGGAGTGAGGGATGCAGATGAGCAACATCCTCGAGGACTAAGGATAAACCCAACAGACACCTCATGTCTGATCAGGAACGGGGGGAAGGCAGGCACTGGAAGAATTGGGAAGCGGAGAAGGGTAATGCCAACACAGGGAAAGTGCATGATCTGGAGCGGTCTCGGAGCAGTTCTGCAGTGCAAATGTATGGGGAGGGTTGTGGAGAAATCCCTTCTGGAATGCTGCATGAAGAGAGGTAAAGGTTGGCAACCATGTGGCAGCGGACGGGGTAGGGGGCCTGTTTCCAGCAGCTCTACCCTGTTCTTCACATTTAGTGGGTTTCAATCACCACTGGCTCGTAAACTCCAGATGAGACCCTGGGGGGTGGCAGAGGGAAAGACGAGAAACCAGGTTATTTTCCCCAGTCACTTAGAGCATGCAAGTTCTTATTCAGAGCTCTGCACTCAGAAACATCGCCCTCTAACCCCACACAAAATACTGAAAATAACGAGTCAGTCTGGCGAGAAGTCAATCCTCGTAACACAAAACAGACAGCTACGTGGCAAGCTAACCGTAGAGCACTTGAAAGAGCCGGGTTAACACATGAATCCTTCTAAAGGACAGAGGAAAGGGGGGAGTAGCCTGTGCAAATGCCACTGTTCCTGGCTTTGCTTTACTCCCAGTTTTGTCACTGACTTGATGCATCTTTGCATTAGCATTATTGCTTTATGTTTTAGCCTCAAAAGGTGCTATAAAGCATCAAACACGACTAGCCAAGACACTGTACTGAGACCTATTAAGTTTTATTTGTTCTGAAGTCTTTCATGAGAGAATGAGCCTTTGACAAAGATAGAGGTGGCAGGGAAAAGGGACAATAAACCAGGCTACTGCAGTTTTGCTGCAGGCCGGCAGGAGGCAAAGCTCCTGCATTTAGCTGGGCATGGAGCAAACAGGAACCAGCCTCTCCCATTTTGTCCTTTTACTTCTGTTCTTGGAGCTATCAACTAGGATCACATTATCTCTCTGCGCTCCCGCTGAGAACTGCCTTCATACTCCAGTGCAGCTGTAGCCTGTCACCAGAGGGATCCCAAGGGTGTTAATGTGGGAATAAAGCCACCACGTAGCACATGATGTTTAGAAATCTCTCCTGTAGCAAAAAGTGGAAGTTTCCTGGGTACCATGACCTAACCCATCACTCCGGAGCGCCTCAGTCTGCCTTTCGGGGAAGCCTACCTGTTTCCCAGCTGAATACCACTCAATGTAGTTGTTCCATCTCTGCTCACAAACAACCTCAGGTTACTGTCTGCAAGATAGAAAAGGAAGCAAGACATCAAAATCCAGAACTACTAACAGCTGCCAGGTACTCCCAGCCGCATTGCGCACTGGTCAGAACAAGTGCATTTCTGGGAACACACGTGCGCACTTTCTGGTATTCCCACAGTAATAGAGCGCCTGGGAACAGATCAACCACAGCATTAAGCTTTGGAAGAGTAAACGCAGAGAAATGAATTCAATTATATTCCTCCAGCTGTTTCTTTTAAGGCAATTCCATTGATGCATGTTGTTGGTCAGCTTAAACACATCTGAACAGATGAGATGTGGGGCCTCATGCTGCTTTTGTAGGCTCATCATGGGAGGATAAATTCAGCATGTTCTGCTGGTGGGAGGTGGCCGCATTCAGTCTGGTTTTAACTCATGCTGAGCAAGGTGTAAATCCCCCTTTGGTAAGAGTGTTGCCATATGCAATGATTTAAGGTGACTAATGGTAAACTACAAGCCAGGCGCAGGTTTAAAACTTACTGAAAAACCACAACGAGATAGAAGAAACGAGATTGATTTCTAGGCTAAACTGGAGGATTAAAACAAATGCAGAGATACTATCAGTTTTCTCTTAACAGATGCTGTGACTTCAGTGGAGAAAACCCCTCCTTAGGCTTTTGAACAGACCCGATCAGCAGCACACCGTGACCCACCTTTCTTCCCATATTTTTGGAGAGATGTGCTGTTTTCCCTCTAGTTGTACTCTCCTATTTTAATAAATACCCTTGGGCTGACCCTGGACAAAAGCCACTAGAGCAGTGCAGATAGCTGATGTCACCGATTTTCACTGCCCTGAAGAACCGGTATTTTTCCTGTCTCATCCCGTATGTTTGAGCTACTGTTCAACCTCTGCTGCAGTGTGTGGAACAGCAGCGAGCCCTGTTTGCTAATGGATAAGCAGCTCTGAAATCCACATGGTTTGTTTACCTACCAGAGAAACACCTAGCAAGCACTGAAAGCAAATCACTGTCAAAAGGGGAAAGGAGTCCATGACAGACCAGACCAGACTCTGAAAGTTTGGCAGCCTGGCTAAAGGAACAGCCAAGACATCCCCTTCGAGACGCCTCCTCTCACCTTCAGTATTGCTGACATCTGTGAAGTCCTGACTCTGCATTATTTTCTCCACTATATCACCAGCATCGATCCTGGTGTCATCCACTCGGGTTGGGTGACTCTCTACCGAATCCTTTTTCCTCCTGGGGAGAAAAAATAAGGGGAAGACTTACTCAGCTTTTCAAGACACAGACTTTCAGATACTCTCCTGCTTCCCTTGGCAATAGCCTCCTTCTCAGCAGCTACTTCCAGTCTTACACAGAGGAGAGTCTGTTTTGTCTTCCCAGAGAAGGGGCTTTGCTCCTTGGTTACCTACCG
This sequence comes from Columba livia, assembly GCF_036013475.1. Taxonomy (NCBI): domain Eukaryota; kingdom Metazoa; phylum Chordata; class Aves; order Columbiformes; family Columbidae; genus Columba; species Columba livia. The sequence continues at coordinate 6,022,273 of NC_088620.1, forward strand.
GGAGGGTCTGTCCAGCAGAAGGGCTGGTCTGGGGGGGCGAGGTGGCTTCTCTAGTTTGTGGTCCCGCTCCCCCTCAGGACACTCCACCGTCATGCTGAGCCCCCCGGACGCGCTGCTGCTGGTGGAGGTGTTCCGGCGATGGGTCAAGTCGGACATGCTAGAAGAGCGGGAGTGCTCCGTGCTGTAACCTGCAAACACACAGCGATTACAAACCAGATCTCCCCCCTCTCCTGGCGGCACAGCTAACAGGCAGGGCAGCTTCAAAACAGCATTTCTGCTCCCATGTACAGAAGTTTAGACATATATTTATGAGCAAAGACTAAACAGGAGACTGATACTGCAGAGCAGGGTGGGAGAGATGGCTGCAAATTGCTCTCACAAGAGCTCCTTGCAGGAGAGAAAATGGATGGGGCCAGCGCTGGCAGATCAATGGTTACCGGAGATCTTGGACTGCTGGCTGGCGTAGCTGGAGTTCCGTGAGTGCCCCGAGTGGAAAACTTCCTCTGGGCTGGACAGGTTCTGATCCGGTTCTTCTGGGACACCTGCCAAGAAACAACAGGGCACTCTGCTTACACCGTAACCACCTTGGGCTGGAGGCTGATCTGGGGATGCTGGATCAAGGAGAGGGCAAGTCCGATGGCAGAGCCCTGCTGTACAGGCTGGCACAGAGCTTAGAAGCAGCTGGGGAGTGGGGAAGGCAACAAGGAGCTTTTCTGTCCAGCTCATCACTAATTCTCACACCCAGTGCATGAACTTACAACCCTCTCTGGGGTCTTGAAGGATCTAGAAGGACAAGTAGTATCTGAAGCTGCCTATAGTTAACATTAAGCTATGACCAAGAAAGTATCAAATGGCCACTCCCAGTAAAGTATTACAACCTCCATTCAGGTGCTTCTCCTGCTACTACCTTTCCCCTTTCTATTACTTGTGAGAGGGCCTGTGCCATTTAAATCACATCTGAATTTGGTACAGAAACCTCAGTATAACAATGATCCTTGTGGGTCCCTTTCAACTCAGGACATTCTATGACTATGACCCCTGCGCCTTTGCTATCACCTTGCTCGTGTCTCTTGCAGCAAGCATATCCAAAAGCGCACACGTCTGACATGTTAGCCAGCTTTTTAAGGAAAGCATTTGCATAGTGTGCTAAATCACTGAGCTGATGAGACCAGGGTGTTGTTTTGGTGCAGCATATCTGCCTGTGCGTTTGGAGCACGCTGGCAAGAGAAAAAGGCTATGGGAAAATACAGCGCCCTTGAAAAGGGGCTCATACAGAAGCCAAAGAACTCTGCATCAGCAGCTGGAACACAGCCATCAGACCTCAAACCAACCTCTAAAACCTTCAGAGGAACTTTTCTAGAAGATAAGTCTGAGCAACAGAATAGCTGAGTGGAGAATAATGTTAAGTGTGATTGAATACAGTGGAAAGCAGGGATGAGAGCAATACGTGAATTATTAAATTCCCAGCAAAAATAAACAAATTGCTTTATCTTCACTAACAGAAACATATGGCAAAGATTTATGCTTCCTCTCCTCAGTTGTACTTATAGATGGGTTTTCCTCAATTTTCTTAATGAGCAGAGGGGTGAGGATGGGTGCAGGAAAACATGAAAAATTAAATGTTTTTTGTGCATGCAACGGCTGGGAAAAACAAGAGTGTCCAGGCACAGCCAAGCGTCACGAGGCTCCAGGATGGGCATCCATACCTGAGCTAAGGATGGCAGCTCTTGGCTTGGCCTGGCGCAGAGAGCCGATCGCGGCGGAACTGCTGCTGCTGCTGCTCGTGGTTCCCTCGCCCTTACAGGTCAGCTGCAGGGTCGAGTCCTGACCCGGGATGGAGATGGATTTGGCGGTGGAAGGAGGTCTGGAAACAGAAGCGAAGGAGGTTACAAACTGCCAGGCAAGGGCTGGGAATCACCCAATCGCACCAGCGATTCCCATGCTGCTCTATCGAGAGGGTCCCCTCGCCTGCACCCACCCTTGGTGGGGGAGCTGGCAGCCCCCTGCGACCAGTGACGCAGCATGATATTGGGATTTCCTACGTGCAAGGCTCAGGTCCTCCCTACCTCATACTGCATCCTGACTGCACCACAAAGAAAAGCAAGTTTTGGAGGTAAATGAAGGCAAAAAGTGACCATTCAATGATTTATACAGGACAACAGGCTCAGAGCCTACAACCACCCTCCACAAGACCATCCAGAGCTGCCCTTTTTCCCCCCCAACATGTGTCCAGTGGCCAGCTGGCTTCACAAGCAGGAACCAGCTTGCTGTTTTCCAGCTCTCAATTCCAGCAGCCTTTCAGCACACCTTTCTGACTCAGGTCAAAACCAAACCTTTAATCTCAGCAACCCCATCCCCCTAAGCGAGTACTTTTACAGCTACCAAATAACCTTTCCATTTTTTAACTGGCTATTAAAACCCCTTTTCCGCGAGACTGAAGTGTTTTTCCAGCTGTCAACATTATTTTTTCTGGTTATTTCTGCGTGCTCCCAACATCCCTTTGTAAATGCTGACTGCAGGGCAGAGCTGCGAGTGCATGGAGCCCCCTCCCTTCCTCCCTAAGTGTTTTTGGGTGGAAGCCACGGTACGCGCAGCGTGGCAAAGAGAATAGTCCTGTTGGAGCACTAACCTCCCTGTAGCCCAAAGTCTGAACTGGAACTAATGGATCATATTCAGCTTTTTAAGAGAGGATTGGGAAAGAAAACCTTCTATTTGTCTCACTCGGTGATCTGAGGGAAGATGCTACATGAGAGGACATTTGCAGGTTTCAGGAAACCCACAGCATGCCTTCACCAGGAAAAAAAACCCTCCTTAATCATATTATCAGTGATTTACACACACCCAGGTACTTTGGGGACTTTGCTTCGCAGGTTAATAAAGCCTTTACAGCCTTCATCAAGCAAATGGTTCCTGCAGCAGCTGTTGGGTCAGCGCGGGGGTCCGGCAGCTCCAGCAGCTTCTGCCTCCTGCACGACACCCGGGAGAAGGTTCGCCCGGGCGAGTTGGTGCTCGGAAGTGATTTCCAGCACAGTTTTATTCCTGCCTAATCCCTAATGAGAACCATTTCTCAAAAGCTCTACCGATCAAGGACCATTCTACGTGCAAAGCTTCCATTTTTAGACATTTGCACATCGTTAACCTATAAGGAAGAAAATGGGAACGACTACAAAAATCCTTTAAGAAAATTAGGAGGTTTGACTTTCAGACTGACCCTACTTACATTAAATGGATATATATACCTGATTCTGCATCATTTTCAGACACTCTCAACAGCGAAATTTGCTTCCATAGTGAAGGAGCAACAGGTATTTGGCAGACATATTATTGCCAGACATCTTAGTACCCCAAATTTAAAACATCTGTTACTGTTCAAAGTTATGGCTTAAGATACACAAAACTTTTAAAACCACACTTCCTTCTGAAGCAGATTTTTTTCAGAATCAGATGACACTGCATTTAGCGTTCAAAAGCTTCAGAAAATGCTGCAGCGCTATGAAAAGCCATTCACAAAATCAACTTACAAGTTACGCAGCATTTTAGAACGAGAATGCAAGCTGATTTCTACACTTGAAGCTAGCTCCTAAAATTAGACCTTTTAGCCCAGAATACCACAGATACAAGAGATGGCCTCAGGGTAAAGCTTTTTTCTCTCATACTGTTGGGAGTCAACACAAACTACATTATACATCAGCACATGGCTGGGACTGCAGAGTCTTGCAAGGCTATACTGCAGTATCAAGGTACATCTTGCCAGTTTATTTGTTAGTTGATCCCCCAAGAACTCTTTAAGCAACAATTCTGCTCCACAGCTTAACTGTATTTATTCTTCCCTATCATTCTGCATTAAAAAACAGTCCATGATCACGATTTTTCTACTAATTAATACAAATTGTGAACCTAGGTCCTTGCAGAAGAAAAGGAGAACTAAAATGTTTTGGCCTTGCAGTATTTTTGTTGCTGTTTCAATTCAAGATCTTTACCCTGTGTAATATGTGCTGAAGTTTGTCTGTTTCCAAGACTTTTTCATTGACCTTTCCCCTTCTCGGAGGGCAGTGAAACCGAGCCCAGAGCTATGAGAAATCCTGTTTTATGCAAAACATGAAGTTTGTTATCAACGTCCGTTAGTTTCCAAAACCTGACACTAGCAGAAAAAAATACTGGCACAACCAATAACCAAGCTGGAAATACCAGAGCGGAGAACAAACCAACCAACAGCACAGGCTGGCTTAGCTCCTCCAGCTAATCCAGACCTCCAGTTCCAAGCTTTCCCCTGTACATCCCAATATCAAGACCATCTTTTCCCCCTCTCCATCAGCTTTAGTCTCAAGCAGAGAAAAGCAAAAGAACCAGGTGTCCTGGTTTGCTCAGAAGAGGACAAGCACCCAGAAACTCACGTTTTGAAGCAGGGGTCTCCCGACAGCAGGGACATTCCGATTGTGACCTGGAGAGGGGGGACAAGGCACATCGTTAGCTGTGAGCTCCTCACTTCCCACCAGCCAGGAGGTCAAGGGCTTGGTGTGAGGATTAGCAAGACCTAGTTCCTTTCCAAAGGAAATCAGCTTCAGGGATTTCGCAAGGCGTTTCCCTCCCTGCCGCACGTCACTGGCATTGGCAGCTCCAAGCGGCAGTAGCTCAGCAGGACACCAGCCTGGCCACCCCAACAACACACTGAGAACTTCCACCCGTCCCGTTCACACCTTTGATGACAAAGAATGCTGTCAAGGGTCAGCGCTTGGCCAAATGGATGCCAAGATACCAAAGGGCAACTCTGATGATGGGAAACTTCCAAGCCAGACGAGCAGCATAAAAGCAAAATCCTGCCTCTGTACGTGGCAGGACCTTGGCTCAGGCCTAGCACTGCGCCCTGGCTGCAGTCGTTCCAAATTCAATAGTAGGATTTCCACCATAGCAGCAGCTGCTGTACCTTTAGGATGGAGTTGTCCTGTCGGGTGTTCTTAGTATCGTATCCTTCCAGCAAGCAGCAACGGACGGTGGATCCAGAGCCCGCAAATTCTGCCAGATTTAGATCAGCAAAGCCCAGCTGTAGCCAAGAAAACAATGAAGGGGAAGGGGAGAGAACAACAGAAGTCACTCAATAAGGGGATACGTGGTGTCACACAAAGGAAGGGAGCGCATCTGCGAGCGAGGGCAGAAACGGGAGCCGGTGCACAGGCAGTTGTGGTGGCAAACACCCCCTGCTCTGGAGGACGGGCAGGGTGACACTCCTAATCTCCAGCCAGGTGGACACCTGAAGCCCTCAGGAAGCCAGTCCTGCCTGGAGGAAGGACGTACAGCGGCGGTGCTGGCCAGGAGAGCGTTAACCAGCCCACAGCCCTTGCATAACCAAGGACATGGAAGGCACTAGGTCAACGATGTGGAAAAAACAGAATCGCACATACACAAACACAATAAGGCGCTCTTTGTATCGGGCCATCCCAGAATGCAGCGGAGCATGCGAACCAGGAGATGAAAGGATATTGTTACAGGGCAAAGTGACACTGTCCCGAAAAACAACAGCAGGACTTTCAGCCCAGCAAACTGAATGAAGCCCAGAGCCGAGCAGCAGCGCCTGTGCCTCAACACCACAGAAGCAGCTGCTGGGCTGGGGAAATCCTGGGGCAAAGTTTGCTCAGCACCACTAAGATTTAACTAGCGAGTAGGTGTGAGGGGCAGCAGGGAAGAGAAATATTTGGAGAGATTTAGTTGTGAGCTCTCTGAACCTTCTCTAACAAAGGGGAATCAAATGGGGAAGGTGACAGAAAGCTGAAGATCACAGGCAAATTCCAAGAGGCTACTGATGCCTCCAGAGTAAAGACAAACACAATGAAGAGGACTTTTGGTTTTCTGCTCTAATTCCTGGTGTTCAAATATAGTGTTTTATTCAAATAAAAAGTTACAATTTCTTTTACATGGAGCTTTAGCAATAAGAGTTAGTTGTGTCTCAGCTAATCTGATCAGGAAGAGATGCTGTGCCCCATATTTGGCCAAACCATCCACGCATGGAAGGTTTGCGTCACTTCAACACACAGGTCGGCTTACAGGAGAACGTGGAGAGAATGCGGAGGAGCAGCAGCTCAGGCCTGGCTGTTGTTCAGTACATTACACGACATTTCTCCTGCCCTGGTGTTGACAGGCAGATGATACAGCTGAACAGGGAACCTCAAACAGAAGCACCATCCTAAGGAAACGTGGTGCTCTGTCAACAGTGGGAGCTGATAGGGAGTTAGAGCACAAACCACAGGCGCTGCCGTGTGAGCCCTGGCTCCCGCTGCTCCAAATCAGAAGTCTAACCCACAGCCTGCACAAGACACATGATTCAGGGGAAGACAACAGCAAGATTAATGTAGCTGCTTCATCTATCGCTTTCTCAAAGGGGAAGAAGAGCTGATGGCAAAGGAAAAGAAAAAACACACAACTGTAGGATAGAGCAGGAACCCTTCTTCAGCAAAAAAATGAAGAGGAAAAAAAAGAAGGTAACTTTTCTCCCGTCTTAAAAATTCCCTTATATCAAGTGTTTCTCCAGCCCTTGCTGTAGATGTTCCTCTATATCTTCTAGCCAAGGGCTATGCTGCTTGCTGAATATTCACTGATAAGGAAGAAAAAACACCACAACGAAGTTTTATCCTTCGGAGATAAGAAGGACAGGAGAACGCTACAGAGGGAGCTGCAATCCATCAGTGTGGCAAAACGAGAGGGCAGAGGGCAGAGGAGACACGGCACAACCACACCAGCAGAACGGACCAGACCCAGATGCGTCTCCCTCCACCACAGCACCAACTTATCAGAGAAGACAGACAAACAGACATCTGAGGACAGAGTGTGGGAGAACCCTCCAGCGACCCATGCGACGTGCTGAGGTCAGAAGCTCTTCTCAGGAAGCAGACTCCCAGTATATAAAGGAAGGATCCCTTAACAAAAGGATGTTTTCAGATGTAACCTTTCAGAATAGTTTCCTCAGTTTTCCAGCCAGCTGATGCTGTTCCTTCCAGCTTGGGGAAAGAGTTTCCGCTTTATCAGTCCTTCCTGTTGGCTTCCGCTCTATAACCCCGACACTGAAGTGACATTAACGTCAAACAAAAAGGTGCATGAATTGATGGAAACTCTGTCTTGAGCGCAAACAGCTCCATCACTCTCAGACCCTGCTGAAGGGGGGAACAGGTAAAGAGGGCATTCACAAGCTGCATTTTCCCCTACATCTGCTGGAACAATTGGAAGAGTTTGCAGCTGTTTTGAATGGGGATGGGAAAATAATTGCATGAACACATGCCACAGACTTCTGCTGGAAACGTCAGGAATCTCAAGTAAGTCAGTTCTGCCCCAAGGACCTGCCTGGAACAAGCCTGGTCCATAGAGGAACTGGTGTGACATCTCTAGTTTCTGTGCTGCCGAAATGCTCAGGTCATGTTCTGTTGAATTCGAGGGGAACACGTCTGTCTTCTTCACAGGAGACCAAGCAAGATACCAGCCCAAGACATGAGGAGTTGAGATTTGGGCTCCAATTCCAGGCTGGAACAACTAGGTCTCTTTCAAAATGTCACTAAACACAACTGGAGACTGAGTAAAAGGGGAGTAGGTTAGAACATGACCTGCATAAGAGTGCAGGTTAACTCCACCATGGAAACCTGTCTTCAGGCTTCCTTTAATTCTGCATTTATGACTACTGTGGGAAACTTGCAGATGGACACTGCTGGAGGAACGAGCTGATGCATTTACCTTGTCTCAGAGGCACGTGTCTTCTTCCAGCTCCCTGCACAGGCAGCTCTGCAGAACGGAGGAATAACCTCCCCCCAGCGAAAATGTAGTGAAAGAGAAACTGATGGCCCTAGAGACCGTGTCCTAATTAGCAACAAAAAAGGAATGGCTGGGCAGCAGCACTGCACAGAGGAGTGAGCACAGTTCAGCCTCCAAAGCCAGCTGCCTCCATGGTCTCAGGAAGGATATCTATCGATTAGAAGAAATTCCTACAGGGTTGTGCATGACCCGAACATCTGTTTATTAGAAACTAGCAGCAGTGACTCATTTTCAAACAAACATGCTTTTGGGCTCTGTGCAAGCTCAGCTTCTTAAGGCAACGTTGTCTCTTGATCCAGCATAAATAGAAGAAGCGGGTGGCCCATTGTCTGTCCCATAGCACAGGCAAGAAAAATGGGGGGAAACAAACCAAATCCAACATTCCTGCTGGTCCGTTTGGTTCCTGCCTCGGTGTCTCCAGCGCTTTGGATGGCGCAGATTTCTGCTGTAGGTCTCTGCCACAGCCTGCTGCTGCGTTCTGCAGAACAGAACTGGAGTCTGTGTTTCTTTATGAGCAAGACGTTGCCAGAAGCCAGAGAGTTCACATCTGACTCAGAACTTCCCCAAAGTTTGAGGACACGCAGATCATCTTCCCAACCCCCTTCTCAAATCCACATCCAGTGCAATCTGGATCCTGGCCTAGCAAGTCGATTTTTTCGGGAAAATCACTTAACTCAGCTTAAATGTAAGAACAAATGACTGTCTCTCCAGATCACTTTGTGCAGCAGCCATTGGTTTCTACTGGGTGTAGAAGACAAGACCATCATCACTCTGCCACATTTGTCCTTTCTGTGCTCTTACCTTTGAGTAGGTTTTTCCGCCCTTCAGCTCCTATAACAGAAGACAAAACAAACAGGAAAAGCAGCTATTATTTGTGCTGGGGAAACAGGGGGAAAGTCATTACTCAATCCTGGAATTTGCTCTCAGGATTTCACAAGCCCTCTCGCAAGGGTTCCCACCACCCTGGTCATTCCCACCCTCTGTCAAACACCCTCACTGGAGAGTAAAGCTCCATTTGAGCCACATCACGGCCCAAACAATCCTTCTTTCCCACCGCCATCCATGCAATTCTTCTTGCTGCCAAAAAAGCAGCTAGTAACCAACAGCAGGACACTGCTGGTAGTACCTGCCTGAAGCAGGAGGTAGGTGCTCACCTTGCGGACAGACACTCTGCAGACACAGGGGTCCAGGAGTCCTGTGGCTGGGTTGGCACTCATTTTACACACAAAGGTGAATTTCTTTTTCCAGCGGACACAGTTTTCCTGAACTTCCTCTCTATGAGAAAGCAGAAAAAAGAAGAAAAAATAGTCTTCAAATAAAGGTACAAAGCCATATTATATGTGACTATTAAGTATCTTTTTTAATGACTGGCAACCTGGGCTGTGAAGAGCCTCTACAACACGGCTCGGTCCACACCACCTGAAACTGCACCACAGAAAGGTGTTATGTTAGCATCAAGCTTTTCACTAGTTAATACAGGTAAAATCCACCCAGGTTACAGGGAAGACTAATCATCCCATCAACAAAGTTTGCCTACAAAACTCTCACAAGCTCCCCAACATTTCCTGCTTAGCCGGTTTAGCTCATTCGCCGTCTGGCCTGGACAGATCCAGCCTCTATAAATGAACTGGGCTGAAGGTCTGCAGGCTTATCTTGCTATAAAATGCCTGTTTTGTACAGCAAGCATGCTACGTGTCCTGGACGGTTTGTCCTTCCCAGGCAGCTGTCCTGCTTCCTACGCTGGGCCCAGGCCAGTGAGGACGGCCAGCTTGAAGGAGGACAAAAATGCACGTGGAAATAAATGCTCCTGGGCGCACACAGACAGGACCACGCCGAGCAGACACCGCGCTTCAAATCATGGGAGGGTTTCAAACCCTGAAGCAGACTCAGCCAGGGAGGAGGTGGTTTTGCTGGCACAGTTTCTGAGTAGCCCACCCTGATCTCCAGGGTGAGAGGAGAAACACACAGGAGAATAGCAAAGCCTTTTCCAGCGCAGGAATCGCTTCAGGTACAGCTTTGGCTTCTGCAGAGCCCTCAGGGGAAGCTGGATTTCACCCTTCAAAGGAGGCAGGTTCAAAGGAGCCCAGACACGAGATGTGTGGGTCCTTCCACAGGGTCCTGGGTCCCCACTGATCCTCTGCAGGACATGGTCTGTTGGTGGCTCAGAGCTTGGCCCTCAGTTGATTAAGTTCTCAAAGAGCTGAGCCCGGTTGGGGGCAGGGAAGGGAAAGCACTTTTGACAGCTATGAGCTTGCAAGTTTGCATCTTGCTCTTATCTCTCCTCTTAGCACAGGACAAAGGGCAAGGACACCTGATAAACTGCTTTAGCAGGGAAAAGGAGGCTTCCCACCACCCAGCCTGGCACAGCGCAAGCCAGAGACCGAAGGCAAAGGGCAGAACCATCAGCCTTGGTCCTGCCGCGACTCTCCCGTGAAGGAAGGGCAGAAGCTGGCACTCGTACCAACAGGCCCTTCGGTAACCTCGAGGTGAGCCCAACAGGACACACACCAAGGACCAAGTCCCGACCCAGGAGGTCCTCACTAGTCTTCTGAGCCATTTTGTGGGATCTGAGCTTGCTGCTGGCCCAAGGCAAACAGGAGAGAACAGAAAAGGAGCAGCTGACAAATAACTGAAACCTATAATCCTCTATAACGCAGCTAAGGGATGATCATCCCTGCTTAAAACGTAGGAAAACAGAAGGCGGCAATTCCTCCAAGAGAGTGAACTTAAACGCCTTCCACACAGATCTAGGGCTTGCTATTGAAGTCACTGAAATGTGAGACATCTAAGTACCGAAAGTACCTTTGAACCTGGGATTAATTCAAGATGAGATCTGGTTCTCATTGCTCCGCTCAACTCACTCCAGCTCCTTCAGACAGAAGAAGAAACATTTCCAGAGGGATTTAAAAGGCTTTGGCGATAATAAAATATTCACTGAGCCAGCCAAATTAGGCAAGTTAAACTTCAGATGTGAGGTGCCTTAAACCTGACTTAATGGTCAGTATCTTGAACAACCTAAAGAAAGGAAAACTCAGATATAGATGAAAAAATGAATTCAACAGAATAGAAAAAAGCTTGTGAACACACGTGCTTCAGAAATGCAAGGAAGGTACATGGGATGCAGAAAACACTGAGTATTTTAGCGGCATTCGTTGTCTCTAAAAAGGAACCGCTATTTTCTGGAAAGCAAGGCTAATACTAATTCTGATAATGACACCAGGGCTTCAAGCCAAATTCCAGAAGGCAGCTACAACGGAACAATCTTCAGACCAGACAGGCACGACAAACCTCATTCAGGAACACGGCTCAGAGCTCCAGCTCCTGTCACAAGCAAGTATTTCAGTGACCAAGCTTCAGCTTTCCTTACTCAGGAATTCTCGCTCGTATCACAATGCAGAGATGATTAAGCATCTGCTGGATGCTGCTAAGTCCAATGAAGGCTAATTACTTCAAACCGTGGCAAAAAGTACTGATTAGTAATAGAGCTCCTTCGTAGCTAATTTGCTGTGAGCATAAGCTCCGCTAACACACGTTCTGCTTCTTATTAAGGATGTGTGTTGGCTTTCTAAAACTGCTGTAGATACCGCATGGTGCAAGTGGATTAGGAAAAGGATTTGGGGGGGTTACGTTACTCATGGCACTGCCAAGATGAACCCAAGCTGCAGGTGCATGTGTAGCTTGGGGCTTTTTATGCCTTTGGAATAGTGTGCACAGGGCAGAAAGGAGTTTACAGGGGAAAATTCAGAGCTGCTTTCCAGTCACAAGCTTCACAATCATTCAACAATGCCTTTCAACTGTCTTCTTTACTTTAAAGAGTGGTTTCTAAGGGTGTGGGCCTGTATCTTAGACAAGCAATCTCCAACGCTATTGTTTCAAGCAAAACGCTAAAAAATTAGTTCCATGTTTCCGAAAGATGGCATGTGGGGAAGCAATGGGCTTCATCTGTCCACCTCCCACCAAATTATCGTTAGGCTGGTAATTAGAGTACGCTAAAATAAGGAAAAAAGTGGACTCGGATGAGGAGCAGTTTTGCATTCAGCCCTAGAATATTCTCTGATGTGCAATTAGGAACCATCACACAGAAACCAAACACACCCAAGCAGTGCGGTGAGGGCTGCACCGAGAGGCGTTTCCTTCCATCCTAATCACAAGGCACCTAAAAGCAAAGCAGAAACTAGCAGCTTAAAACCATAAGTGTCTAATTTTAAATTTTAGTCTGTATTTGGAGAGACAGAAATAGAACAGACCAATGCCTGGTACTAGGTGCTAATTCAATGGGTCTTCAGAAGTTTTATTTTAAAAAAGGTGTCTGTACCATTTTGCAGAAAGACTCCCAGAAGGCTGAATCCCTGCCAAGCTAAGATTCACCCTCTTCTGACTCGAGACTTATTCAATGCTTTGTAATTACTCTTCCAGATCTAAATATACCTCCTCAGAATAAACCAATGCAACTCTGCGGCAGCTTTTGTGAAAAGCTGAGTTCCAGACAGAGCTTCTGGGGGTCTTGAGCTGCTCACCTCCCTCCCGCCGGACAGGACCATTCACTGCATCCCTCACCACCATCCCACCCCTTGAGTGATGATTTACCAGGAATAAAAGACCAGTTAGAAGAGGTTTCACCATAGCACAGGATGAATCCAAGCAACGGGAACGACGCACAGCAGCGACCCGTGGGTTCATCTGCTTTTGCAGTGAAGCCACCGAGGCCTCTTTGGGTTCAGATCTCACACACAGCCTTACCGCAGCTCTGGAGATGGGCACAGGAACACCAATGAACAGATTTTAGAGAAGAGATGCTTACCAGCTATGATTTTAGTGCCATGGACAGAGTAGCACTGTTACAGAAAGCCACAGAGCTCGTGATGAATGCAGGTTACCTAAAGCAAACGTTTCTAGAAAAAGGCCACGTATACGACCCACGCTATCTTGGGCCTGTGTCCCACATGGAAACCTCGCTAACGAAACACCAGGGCAGAGATTAAAACTTCTATTTACAGACACAAAGCTGAGTTGCGCCCAACTGGGTATCATGCTTCAAACACACAACCCGCTAAAACAGTTTTGCCTTGCTGAAACATTTAGAAAAGCAGATGTTTCACTCTTACTTAAGGCAGCAGTCACACATAAGACAGTTATAAGTACGAAACATCCTAAAAAGGCTACAGGCTCGTTGGGAGGGCAATGACAACAAAAAATAGCTTTCTAATGCCACACATTTCAGCAGAGCAGTGGGTCTCAGTCTGATGTTTCATGCACGGGAGCAGATGTGGGAAAACCTCAGGCTAAACGAGACAGTATATAGATAAGTGCACACAAAGAGCTGCTTATTCAGATTTCCTCCTCCTCGTCTACACGAAGGGGGAGGGTGAGCTTTCCTGTTCCTGATGCCCAATCCACAGGCTCACTTGTCCCTCCTCTCGTAGATGCAGATCTGTGTCAGACCCTGCGAGCAGAACCTACCGGGCGCTATCTGCATCCTCGCTGGCTCACCGCTGCACAACGGAGCGCAGCAGCACCCCAGCAGCATCGCGATCTGATAAGGCACAAGAAAGATTACACCATTTTAAACAGGCCAATGAGTCAAGTCCCAGCTCAGATTCATATAAGTGTGATGAATTGAAAGAAAGCCCTCGAAGGGGCCCCGACACACGTTGGGGAATAAAGTGACACAACCTCAGCGATGCAGGTATTATACAATTCCCTCAGTGACAGACAGGCGTGAAGAAAGAAATCAAGTTATTTCAGCAAACTGCATCTGAAGGGCAACATCATGTATTTTCTACAGCATTTCTTTACATGGCTCTGACACTCCCGTAGCTCAGTGAAACCGGGAACAATCCTGCGTTATGCTCTGGAGAAGACAGTTACTGTTTTAACCAGGTTATCTAGTGCAAAGCTGAATGAGAGACCTTTGGTAAGGACAAGGAAAAGTCCCTGAAAAACCTGTTTCAAAACTGATTTTCTAAGATGCCCAGGTCAGTAACCAGCATCCACACCACCACACTCACAGCATGCCGAAATTTATATCATCCTATGGACTCAGCAGGTCCTGCTACAGAGGGTCTAATCACTGCCTACAAAGCACAGGAAACATGAAGGTGAATGAAAACATATATAAGAGTAAGCAATCCTTCATTTAGCCAATAACTGGTTTAGATATATGATCCAAAAGCTGTAGGTATCCCCAAATAACAGGCTTAGGACAGGGCACATCACGGCAGCACAGCTCTAAGGCTTTGCCATCCAGATGCCTGGCAAGGAAAAGGAGAGAAGTCAACAGCAAACAAGAAGCACCATCAGCAGACGACACGCCGAACAGCAGGGAATGTGTCACATCAGTAACAGCTCCGGGCTGCCATATTTTTCATTATGTTGTGAAGCTCAAACAGGACAAATACAGGGAGAGAGCAGAAGCAAACACGATGCAGCAATCGGTGCTGGAAAGCTCAGGGGAAACTTATCCCAAGAACGTGAGGTGACACACCATGTTCGTTGGGGAACACCATACAGGATCAAAAACAACATAAACCCACCACAGTTGGATACACAATGCATGGAAATCCAAGACAGTTTAACCTGGAGGCATACAAGTGCTTTACAGCAAGTTATTTACACGGAGAGGCTTCGCCTTCCCCAAGCAGAAGAGCAGAGGGGGCTGCAAGTAGCTCCCAACAATAAAGTGACTCTGTTTTGAATGGGCTTACATCACGGACCAGAACAACTGCCAGCCCAAAGAGCTGCACGTCTCCCCCACTGCAAACAACTCCATATTCTCCAGCTGACAAGCGCTGCTTGTTGTGTAGCAGACATTAGCAGTTATGATGGAAAAATGGCTCAGACACAGATGATGCAGCCTGTGTCACTAAGAGAACCAAGCAAGCCTTTGTCATCGGAAACAAGACTTATTTGGATGTTTCACTGCAAGTGTTTCAGACAAGGGTTCAGCAGTAAGGTCACTGCATCCACCACCTACTTGCAAAATTAACTTCTAAATTCCCAGTAATGCCACTCCAATGACCCGTGGTGGAGAAGGACACCTGCCTGCATCTCCCTCTTGCCATCATCACACACACCTATTAGTCTAGTTCTTCAGTTGCACCAGAGGGGAGATGCACATGGGCTCTCTAAATGCCACCTTTGAACACCGATGCTTTCAGACTGAAGTATTCACACCACCCAGCACTTTTTGGGGGGGAACAAGGCAAGCTCTGACACTTCTGGAGGGCTTCACCACACTTGCTCAGTTCTGCCCCACACCAGGAGATGGACACACGTCCATGGTCCCTGCTGTTCGCTGGCACGTGGGGAGCTGGGGGAATAGAAAACAGGGAAGGAGGAGTAGGGGAAAGTCAGCTCAGGAAACCAGATTCCACTTACACAGTTAACAGCACAGCCTGTGTAATCCCTGTTTGAGTGGAGAAGAGACAAATACAGAAAAAAGATTAACAGCAACTGTAGAGGAAAAGCTAATAGGAGACACTTCGGTAAGAAACAGTTAAGCCTGTTTAACTGGGGGACAATGAGGGAAGATGATGACAGCACCAAGTGTGTGAAGCACAGGTAAGGAAAGAACTGGAGCAAAACCGGGGTGAGTATGAAACAAAAACGGGATGAAAAGAATGATTTAGAAATCCTCCTTAAGAACAAGCTGGTACCTAGCAAGCAAGCAATTGACTTTATATGGCTTTAACCTTATTTCCAGAAGCAGCCTATTTCCGTACAGGTTTTGAACGTCAGATTACAGTTCCCTCCAAGGCAGCGATCAATCTTGATAAAGGTGCACCAGTACAAGCCAGGGAGCAAAAATACCTACTGCAGAATGGGGCTGGCAATCACCTGTACAAAACCCTCCAGCACCAGCATTCTTCATTCTGTATTAACAGCTTCTTTGAAAGGCTTCCGTAATTCGGTTATGTCCGGGATCCAGTCTTGTGCACCCAGACATGTGTCTTTTATAAGTGACAGATGTGAAATCATGTACCTCAAGCAGAACGTCCCATAGGTAAGAACTTTCCAGTGCAGCCCATCTCACGTACTCAGATTGCTGCACTGGGTAGCCACACTCTCCAGTGCATCCAGGGCTTCTAAAACCAACCATTGCGGGTTATTTTAGAAAATAATACTTCCAACCATTCCTCGTATCTAAATTTTAAAACCTTTAAGCTCCTTCTAACGTGAACCATGTTTAAAATACTATGAGAAACAATGGAAGTTACAAAAGAAATAGCATGCAGCTGGTGACCGAATGCTACAGCCGATGTCGCGTAATGAAATAAAAATTGTGCTAAATGGAGAAAGAAAGTCACTTTTAAAACTTAAGCTATAGAACAAGTCAGATGAGCTTTGGAAGGGTAAGTAAGGGTGGAGCAGGGAGAAAGCAAGGGAAAATAATTGTAACAGACTCAGCTGCAGAGCAGCAAGGGACGTGTACACGGCACTTTACAGGCAGGACAAACCCGGCAGAGCCAGCCTGCTTTGAGGTATTTATAATTTACATTCTGTCATCTTGAAGCAGAGAAGAAAAGCCGGACACCAGGAAAACAAGGACAAGAAGGGACTGTAAACGCTGTGCAATACATTCACTGTTACACAGTGTGCTGAAGACAGCCCAGCCCGAAGCAGCACATACCCAAGGACTTCTTGCCACATCTACAGAGCACAAGCTCTTTTTGGTCAGAGGCCAGGGACGTGTGCCAGGAGCAAAAACATCACAAGCAATGAAGAACCAAACTCTTAAGTGTAAAGAAAGGAATAACTGGATAGATGACTCAGTTACTGAAACACAAGTCTGTAATAATGTGCGTATTGAACACTGAAAGACGCATTTGCTGTTTTTGAACTCTGATCATGCACTGAGTCACCATGCACAACTCCTACTTCCATTGTTCTGATAGACTCCTTTGGAGCTGGATTAGCCAAGAACGAACTGCGTGCCAGGCTGCCAAGCTCACCACCAGTGCTTTGCACGAGAATTCCAGTCACAGAAGAGACAAGAACGGGTCTGCACTGCAGATTTCACTCGGGTCCGCGCAGGTCAGCCACCAGCTACCGCACTCTGGTTGCTGCATGTTGGTGCCGCTGCCTCCCGGTCTCCAATGCCTCGTTCCTCTTGCTCTGTGCTGCCCCGCAGTTCACCCCCAGCAGTCTAACTCCGGGCACAAACACCTTTCAGATCTGATTTTCCACAATTATGACCACTGAAAAATCAAATGTGCTCTATGTGTAAAACACGCATGGGAACAACTGAACTAAGAAGGGCTCCCGAATTCTTACCTGCACCTCCAGCCAAGTCAGCTGGAGTTACAGGGGATGACAAACGCGAGCTGAGAGACCTCCATGTGACTGGGGTACGGCAGGAACAGAGGGAGTGGGTGTTTAGGATCATTACCAAGTGGATTACACAGTGAAAACCACAAAAGAGGAAAGAAAAAAACATCCTGACTCTCCCAGGGCACATTTGCCCTTTGGACAAATCACAATTCACATCTTCCGTGTGGTTCTAACAGACAGAGGAACTAAAGCTTCAGAAGGTCCCCAATGCTTCAGAAAAACTCTGAGGTTTGTTCTGTACAGGTGCTTAGAAGATTAAGGTAGATTAACCCACCCTATTTCAGAGTCCATACGTGTTTCTGTATCATGCTGCAGCTTAGAAAGCCTTTTCGCTTCTCGCAGACCGTAGATGTAAAATGAAGATTCACTGATTATGCATTGCTGATATATTTATAAACTTTCTTTATCCCATAAGCGTTAGCTGTCATTCTGAGAGATTCCAGATTTGCGTTTTGCTGACTCAATTTAAACTCCTAGTAAAGAAAGACAGCAACGCAAACCCCAGCAAGGAGAACTCTGATAATAGCCCTGCCACACAAGGTACAAGGCATGGCTACAACTTCGCAATGCAAGAAAGCTGTGCTTGTAAGCAAGATGCTCTTAAAGAAAACAGAAAGCTACCTTTCAAAACAAACAAACAAATCCACACATGCCTCCCAAGATGAGAAAAATCAAGACATGGGTCAACCCAATACTCCAGGACTTTGCTGGGATAGTAAACCTGGAAAACAAAAACCCTGAAGGAAACTGACACAAGATTTGGAACAACATCCCTAACAGAAGTGATGTACACTGAGACAAATCCTTTTGCCTCTCAGGCAGGTTTATGGCACGTGAGGATGCGCTGATCCTGGAATAGATAAATGACATTTTTTTGCCAATACCAACCGTGTTTCAACAAGGTTGAAAATATATTTGCCAATATAGCTGTACCGGAGAAGTCTTTATAGTGCAAATGAACCTGCACATAAGGCCAAGTTCAATTCTGGAATAATTTCATTAATAGTGTGTGATGTAACATCATTGCGATTTGGCTCGAGTACGCTGAAGAGCCCTTCAGTAAATAAGCTGCCTGGAGTCAACACCGGTGCTAAAAGTAGGTTTAGTTACCCAAGAGGTAACACCCGACCGTGCCCAGACGTGTTCCCCGTGAATCACTCACATTTAGTCAAAACCAACACAATGGCCCAGAGAAAACCCTTTCTATGCTAACAGGAGCGTTTTCATTCCACGATGAATACAGGTGTTTTATGATGGTTCCTTTCTACAGGCACCGTTCAGCAGCACAAACCAGGTCACCGGTTTTAAGGACAAGGTACAAACATGTTCTCCCTCAACCTCCATCAGTATCTATCACTGGTTTATGAGCAAAAAGGCTCCTTAGCAGAAGAGGTCTGCAAATTAAAAAAGGCTGCTGGGTAAAGCCCCCTGACTCATCACCACACTGGTGGTGACGGGCTGCGATTTCCAGTCCTGTCCCAACTTCTCCTTCCTTTTTTTCCCCCAAATCTGGAGCACATCAGACCCGGTGTTAACGCTGCAGCGCCAGAGCCAGCAAGAGAAGGGGAGATACAGAGGTTTGAGAGCAGTTAAAGCTGCTTTTGCTCCTCTGGAGCCACAGATCCAGACAAATGCAGTTCTCTAGAGAGACCACTATCTCATTATGCAACTTATCCTAATCAGAGAAAGGTAATTTCATAAGCTACATCTTGGTTAAAGGCAGAATATGGGAGAGCTCTGTGTTTCGCGACAGCAGTCGGTGCATGTTAACATGGGCTCCCCCGGCTCAGCAGCCAGGAGCAGGTTTCTGAGGATCAGAGAGTTTTTACCTCCACGGCTGTCACTACCAGCTGTATTCAGACAAACTCCCTTGGTTCTCCCCTACTGAGAGTAAACGATGTGTACGCATCGCTCCTGGAGGGGAGACAACACACAAATTTGTTTTCAAAGAGCAGACGTACTTGCACAGAGAGCAGGAAAAGCCACTTCTATAAACCTACATCAGAAACGGACCTTAATGAGAACAGTGACCAAACTGAGTACGATCAGCTAATCACAGCACAGCAAAACAAGAGTATTCAACAAATCAGAAAGGCAGCAAATGTAAGAAACAGTTAGAGGAATTATCCTCCTCCACAACACAGGATTTCCCTTGCGGCAAGGAGCACTGCAGGCTACCGCAGGCAGAGGATGAGCAGCGCAGTACTTGAAAGGAATTCAACATTTATGCAGATGCAATTGCCTGGTGTTACTGAAGTAGGAGATAAAACATCTCAGGCCGCTGACAGAAGCCAGGAAAAGTGCTTTCCTACAGAGGGGTTACTGCATTATTAATCTGCAACAGGAGCAAGCAGACTAGCTCTTGAGTGCTTAGTCTGGAAACAGGACTCTGCACTAGCCGGGGCTGAGCCGGTGCAGCAAGTCTACGTCAAAGCGTGAACGCTAAAACTACTGCTCTGTTCCAGGGCAATGGAGCATTAAGAGATCTGGAAAGACTGAATTATAAATATCCTAGATTCCTCCCCCATTTCTGTGACACGCAGGCACAGCCTCAGCGATGATGGGAAGAACAGGAACTATCAGGAGAAACTCAAAGAGCATGATGAAAACATGGGCAAGCTGGAACCCTCTCCCTATAGCCTATGTACATGCAAACAATAATCCAGCGAAAACCGTGACACCACACCCAACCTCACCTTTGCTGTTTCAAACGTGGATAAAACCTGAAAGAGTCCGATACAAGGCCAGGGAAACAAATAATTCCCTAAACCTGAGTTTCCCAGACAAGCCTTTCCTTCCCCCTCTCCTGGCCGTTTCCATTTTTATTTTGATGAGCAGTATTACCCCTTAAGGGCTGGAATCAAAAGTGACTGGATGCAGAACAAGGCACTGGGAAACCTCTGGTGGGGTTCACTCTGACCTCCCCGTTTTATGCCCCTCACACTCACCACTTGCATTTTGGGAGGAATGAAAACTGCAGGCGTGTGCTGACCGGCCTTTCATGTGGCAGCTGCTCTCAGGGAGACTCTGTTGATCATTAACCCAATATCCATTAGTGAAACATCTTGCCACAGCCATTTCCTAAAGATTTATTCTGGAAGCACAAATGGAGGTATGTGACTACCCCAAAATGAAACCCTGAGGGCACATCCCTTTCAAAGCGTTTCCTATTACAGGTGCCTTCATCTGCTTTTCCATTGGCAAAGCCAGATTGGAGCATAAAGCTTGGTAATTTCCCAAAGCCACTAAAAAAAGAACTTAAATTTCATTTTCTGCATTTTGTGCACTGAATGGTAAGAGAAGGAACATGCAGCTCTAGGAAGCAGCAATCCCAAAACTAAGTTTTTTAGTTTCAGTTGTTTATTTCGGCAAACACATTTCAGGCTGGTTACCAACCACACGCGGGGTGATGGTCTCTGTAGGTCTCTAAAGCTGTATTGCTAATTAGAACTGCAGCTCTCTAGCCCTCCCAGGACAGTAAATCCACATACTATCTTCCTTCCTCCCCTGTAAGCACAGTCAGTGCTTTCAGGCTGAACAGACAGGGTTCATTTCTTATTCAGAATACAGCAGACTGCCATAGAAGTATTTTTAGCTTCAGTCCCATCTCCTGCTACAACACGGGACCTCCTTCAAGGCCTGCTCTCACCAATGAAGGATGATAAATTCAGCCAAAGGGAAGGCAGAATCCTGCTCTCTTGCCAGCTCAGCTACTTTCTATCCGCAGGGAAAGCATCCGTCATACAGACTGTATATGCTATTGCTTATCTAGAATATCCTGTCTCTTCCACACATGCCTCCTCCCAATCCTCTAGACTCCACGTGTTTCCTCTTAATTTTCTTCCTCATCCCCATAATTCCGGCCCATTTCCTCGATCTTCCCCTCATCTCAGCCTTATCAATTGAGCTACACGGGAAACTCACGAGAAGCTCACGAAAACGACCTCCGTGAAGATGAGCAATTTCAAACCCTGCAGAACAATTCCCTTTCTTGCTCATCAGATTAAAAATACACCAAACAAGAAGGCCGTTCATCCAGTGAACACAGGCACAACTGTTGGTGTAGTGGGAAGCGCCTTTCAAACCCAGGCGCTACAATGAGATGCTGAGTCCCGCTGTGTGGTACCAGAGATCATGATGCCAAGTGCGGAGTTACGACAGTGATATGTGTCGTGTCTCCCAGCAAGGGCACTTGGCATTATATGAATAAACTGCAAGGAAAAAAACACAACAAAACCTCTCATCCTGCAGGGTAAGCAGCTGGTACTGGCGTGGGGTAACACATCCAGCCACCTGAAATAACACCTGAAATAATCACCTTTACAGCACAGATTACTGATGTGAGCTCACAGGCTATTACACAAGAAACAAGCAGATCCAGCTGTTGGTCCAGGGCACTGCTAAAGGCTTCTGTTTTATTACACAAGCCACAGCTACAAAATAATTCCAGACCTGTTTCAGAGCAGACTGTAGGCCCAGCGCAGAGCCAGCAGCCCACAGAGGATGCTGAACGTATCCTGTTTGAAAAAGGGAGGCCACATGCAGAGCCACATCCGTCTGTCCTCGCGCGGACGAGACCTGACGGAGCCCAGCGCAGGTGGGTGCTGCCGGAGCTCACCGTCCGCTCCTCGCTGGGTTCCTTCCCGAAACGCTACCAGATGGAACTTCCTGCAATAAAATAATAATGAGAAATAAATCTGTACCTACCTCATTTATATAGAAACTGGTACCAGAACAACTTGCCATTGGCAACTTTTGGTCTATTAAAATACCAACAACTGCGCAGGGAGACCACAGGGTCCTGAAGGCACGCACGAATTCCTCAGAAATGCAGCTACAAAGCTAGAATCAACACTGACGGCAGCTCAAGAGCATAAAGAATAAACACACTGGAAGCCATTTAGGTTTTCCCTTGTATTTCAGAAATAAATATGTGTCTTAGAGGGTGTGGGGGGGCCACTTTCTCCTACCTCCCCTTGTCCTCAGCCAGGGAGGACAGTATTGCCATCCTGTACATCAAGAAGGCTACACGGCCCCAGTCTCAAAGCAGAACATTAATTTCCAATGAGTAATTTTTTGAGCCAAGGGCCGCTCAAGTCACCCAGATAAGGCTGTTGCTAAGAGTCAGCTGTCAAAGCAACGCCAGCTCAGAATCAGCGACGAGGGAGAAGTTTGAAAGCTGGCTGTATCCGAACGTATTTGCTGATGCTGTACACACAGCATATCGGTTACAGAGCCCGAGATTACAGCTTCTGGTCAACAAAGCGGCCCCTGCCTGAGCAACGGCAGGCGGAACAGGAGCCAGAGCATGAACAGAGACTGTTCTTTACTCAACAGGATACAGCCCCCCTGGCAGGGAAGTTTTAATGTCATTCTGTTCGTCTTGTGACAGGCTCCGACGCGGTGATCGGTGGCAGGAAGAGGCAAGTTTGGCACGAAACAAATCAAGCAGCACGAAGCCTCTGCGGTCAGACCTAAAGATGTAGCAGCCGGAGCCCAGAAAAGGTGCAAGAAACGCTCTGCAAATTCAAAGTGCAGCTTAAAATGATTTGTGGCATGGACCTTGCGGTGCTGTATCACTTCTGCACTTTTTCCCAACACACTCAACTTGCCAGAAGTTAAACCTCATCCACTGCTTCTGCTCTCATGACTTTCACCTACATTTAGTTACGTTGGTGGACTAAAACCCCTTTTATTCATCTTAGCCTCTAGTTTTTCTATATTTGTTTCAGAATGCAAGTAGCGCAGGTACTATGACTTAATATTATCTTAAACTAGGTTATATTTTATGGCAAATCATTTCTAGAGGCTGCATTCAAACGCCTCCTCCACTAGCACCCCCAGCCCCCTCCCATGGCTGCAGCCGGGAAAGAAGGACGTTTGCATGGGAAGCTGCTTTGGACCATTAAAACTTGCTCTCTTGATTTGTATATTAGGAATACATTTATACATAGGGAAGGTCTACACCTTCAGACATGTTTGCAACAAAAGCACTTTTAAAATATGTTATCACACCACATGCTCTAGCCAAGTGTACATAGTCCTAAAATATGGAACTGGGAGAACCGTTCAGAGCCACAACCAGGTTTGTTCCTGTATTACACCCTGGCAATCCTGCTCAAACCAAGAAGCAGAACTCAGACTCTGAGCCCCTACAGCTCATTTTCTTACCCTCCTGGGGACGCTGACTTGAGAAGAAACTACTTAGTTACCTAACCTTTGGTTTAAGGCAGATGGTAGTGAAGATTTAGATCTCGACCGGGCTGAATAAGTCCTTAAGTCTCTGATTAACCAAACAGTTAACAATTTTCCAGTATGGAAGAGCCAAATGTGGTGAACCTAGTTACCTGAAGGATCCTGTAACCCCAGGCAAAGTGACTGTTTACATGATGACAGCGAATCAGTTGATTTCCAGCTATCACCAGTGAGACAGAGCTGCATTTCAGAGGTGGTACAACTTGCACCTCCCTTCACAAAGGTTTCTGTATCACCAGCCATGTGTTAGTAAGGTGATGCTTCTCCCTCTTTACATCCTACAGAAATTAAAAAGACTCAACAACGCTTTGCATAGTGCATAGCTGAGGACAGCAAGTAGCTTTAGGCTTGTACCTCCAAAAGGATGACAAAGCCACACTTACACAAAGCTGACCTCGGTCCACACAGAGCTACTGGTATGAGGTGCCTCCCCAAATATCAGTGTTTCCTTCAGCTTTCTGGATGCAGCTTTACACACGCACACAAATATGCAGCGCAGGAAGTGGCCTTTCACTCTTACTCAGTTAAAAACTGCAAGGCCAACAACATTGTCGGTTCAGGCTTACGGCACCAAAATACTCAGAGGCCGGACCACCCCACCGGGGTCAGCTCTTCCCAGGTGGGGCCTGCACACAAACAGCTGCTGGGCTGCGCAACACCAACCATGGTCTTTGTTCAAACTTGCGCAGGACGGAAAACCAAGCTGAAATGCTGCATGTGCTTGGCAATGCACAGTCCCAAAGGACACACGGTCTGAGGTGCCTTCAGAAGACAATGAGAAAGGTGGGAAATGCCCTCGAAGTTGCTCAACTCATGCAAAACAGTCTTTCCTCCAAGTCAGCCAGGGGCTTTCAGAGGACAATCCCTCCCTTTAAATCCAGAAATACCAGAGTGAAACTGCTGGCACGCTAACAGAACAATGTAGGATGAGGTGTCAGGAGCCTGTGGATAACACCTGGCTTTCCACTTCACATCACACACTGGTAATGCTCAGCGCCAGCACACAGCCAGAAATCAATCAGCACCGAGGTAAAGAGCATCTGGCTGTCACTCAACATTAACTGACACTGTAAGCAGAGAATGGAGGGGATTTAATCAGGTCTTCCTCTTCCATAATGCCCAAAGATGTACATGTATGAGCTACATCAGCCTGCAGATTAAGGCGCACATTAGGACATCCAAGCTCTTGCCTGCACCGATCCCCAGATCCGAAACCTCCCGATGAGCTTATCATGCCATCTCTCTAGGAACAAAGACACACATACCCCCCAAAAGCTTCAAACTGGTACAAAACACAGCAGCCCATCTGCTTCACAAAAAACGGTTGCCATGAATACATCCCTACTGCTCTGCGCCTGCTATTTTTAAAGATACTTGGGAGGCAGCTGAATTCACTGGTTGTTGTGCTATTTAAGTATCTGGATTAATTCTATTCAAGGAATATACCGGTACTTCTCTGTGGGGAAATACAGCACCTGCCTGGCCTACACCTGGCTCAGAGGCTTTTTCAGAAGAGCAACTTCCGTAATCCAAGACAGGGTGATAAACACACAGACAATAGATGCTTTTCACGCAGAGCACTGTAAACTGAAACGGGTGAGTCTTATCCTCAGAAGCCTCCCCAGAATGTAAGGAGACTTTACAGAGGGAAGGGAAAGGACAAACGAAAGGAAATTTACAGCTACAACTTTAGGCACTAAAACACCCAGGGTTTAATGCAAGGCCTGAGCACAGCAAGTGTAGAAAAGGGGTATCTGCCTGCAAGAGAAACAAACAAACAAACCAAAACAATCAACAAACAAACAAACCCCCCAAAAAACCCAAGAGAGGCAGATCCCCAAAGCTGAATGTGCTGACAGGACCTGGACCTTTTCCAGAGTGCCTTGAATTCCTAAGAGCGTTAAGTCTCAATGCATTTCACACAGGTTCCCCCCAGTCCGGGCAGAGGTGTGCGCGGTTCACAGCCCGGGATGGGGGTCCCAGTCCAGGGTGAGCCCCACGGGACCCCCAGCACCAGGTCCCTCCAACCCAAGTGGACTTGGGACTGGGCCGGGCTGACGGAGCTGGCAGCGCGGCGTTCACAGGTCAAATTAACCCGGTGCCACCCAGCAACTCATTGGATATATTGTATTATATCCCCACCTCTGTGCTGCCAAGGAAGTCTACTGTAAATAACGTGAAAAAAAATCTGTCTCTGGAGATTATCTTCTCAAGACAACACTCTTCTTTCCACATCACAGGTCACTTAATTGAGAAAAAAACTGATTTAGTGTGTCCTATGAGGGGTTCCTACACCTACTTCTCCATTTCTCTGTTTACAGACTCCAAAAACCATGGGACACCTTGTTCAGATCAGTTCTCTGAAAACTCGTGGGCAGAGAGAGCTAAAGGTCCGCTCGACCATAGCTGCACATCTCCTGTTGCCACAGATGAAGCCCAAATTGATCGCAGAGCAAACACCAGACTTCTTTTACACAAGCAGCTCACATAAGGTGACCTGACAGACACTGTAACCTCAAACACAATCATTTTCTGCAAGTGGCTGATTTCAGGGAAACAATCACAGATCCTAAATAATGTCCAGACTTCCAACACAACACGGACACAGCATCTCCTTCCCTTTAATCTTTCCCCAGATCCAAATAGCATCTAAAAGGTCATGGCAATGACTAGAGGAGCACGGCAGAGCCACACAGCAACTCTTCACCGTTCCTGGAAATTCATCCCTCCTGAAGCTTCTCTAACTGCAATGGGGGAAAATATTTGGGAAAGGTCAAATGACTCAATACCACCGAGACCTGTAACTTTTCAAGCCGGAACAGGTTTCCATGTGCTTCCAGTTAAAGCACAGACAGGTTAGGGGAAAGGCGGCAAACCCAACAGCCGACTTCCCCTTGGCTCGTTTATAAGCAATCAAGCCGACTGAGAGTAACGTATGTGTTTGGTTTAAATTACAGATGATTTGGCTGCTGGAACACATCTGCAACGCACCGCGCTGAGCGAACCGCTGAACCCCGGCCAGCTCGCAAAACAACCCAGCGCAACCCAGGCGCTGGCGGCACCAAACGCCAGCGACGGCTCCTGGAAGCTGCTTTCAGGGTTGACAAGGAGAGGGAGATCAACATTTCTCAGCACGGGCTTTTCCTAAGACACCCTCCAGTTTAACTCATTTTATTAGGACTCCCGGAAGCAGAGGGGTTAATTTCTTTCCAAGTTCACACACTGTTTGAATTCCTCAGATAAGCTGCTTCCACCAAACCTAAGGATCTAGCCTCAGGGGAGGACGCCGTAAGGAAAAGCTCTTTTGATAAATTTTCTTCAAAAGAGAAATTAATTCAAAGTCCATTTTTGGAGGTGTTCCACG
The DNA here is from genome assembly GCF_036013475.1 of Columba livia. Taxonomy (NCBI): domain Eukaryota; kingdom Metazoa; phylum Chordata; class Aves; order Columbiformes; family Columbidae; genus Columba; species Columba livia. The sequence goes on from NC_088620.1 coordinate 6,049,013, forward strand.
CCCACGGCTTCTACAGACTTCAGATGAGGTTGCACAGTGCCTCTGGAAGAAAACCCAAGCTTTGACTGCCCTACCTCTTCTATTTACAAGACAAAAATGTTTTGCACTTTTTCAAGAAAATCTTCTCTCCTGAAATGAGAAAGCTCAGTGTGCAGCACCACAAAGCGGAACACCAGACTAAACCTGGCTTTAGCTCTGGCACAAAGCAGTTAACAGCTAGCACAAACTAATCCTTTACCTTTAACACTGAGCAGTCTCTCAGGAAAGAAAAAAAAACCAACAAAACAAAACGAGTTTTGAAAGCCACTGAAGGCTTCCTTCACATCTTGAGGCAGAAAGAAAGCAAGTCTGGGCTGTTATGGAATTTACGTTTGCATACTGCTGGTGATAATCTATGTGCATATTTGGAAACAAAGCAAGTTTTTATTAGCAATTAGTAGCAGGAATGGGGACAGACCTGCCTGAAGGACTTAGAGAAATGCCAATACATGATGACAGAACAACCTTATAGGACGTGCAGCAGAACGATTCCAATCCGACAGATCACATAAAAAAGAATATACAGCAGCTACAAACTGGGAGATGCAGTGGCATCAGTTTCGAGGAGGCAAACTGCGTCTTTAACACCAACAACTTTGACTCCAGGCAGCAGTTTTCCCTTGCACAGCAATTTGCAATGCAAAGCAAGCTACTTCCACTCTTAGCAAGAACAGCAATTCCAAAGCAAAGGGAGAGCAAACTTGGGAAGGGTTGATTTGCTTAGTTACAGTGTTCTACAGAGATGAGTTTCAAGCCATGCATGAAAGCAACACAGCACAGGGTCTGAAACAGCGCGTGAGAACCTGGGCAAGGAGGGGGAAGAAATAAAACAAAAAAAAAAAATAGAGGATTTCATCCAGAAACACCAGTCCCCTTCAGGGGAATGACCTCCCGCTCCCTCCCCACATCTCCGGAAAATTCAATCCAGCTCTGATCAGCCAACACCACCCAGGTTCAGGGCTCTCCAGCTATGTCGTTCCTCCGCTCTGGAGAAGGATGTGGCATGTGGGGCCCTACAAAAGAACTATTAAAATCCCATCAAGTGGTAGGCAAGTGGTAGCCATATGCTAAACCGCTCAGCTAAATAACCAGGGAAAGAAGCACAGCCAGGAAGCAAGTCTGAAAACAGCTTCTTACCTGGTAGATAAGCTGGCAAAGTCTCCTCCATCCAGCAGCCTGATTTTGCAGAACAGAACCCCATTCACAAAGGGGACAGCAGTCAGCTCTTCTAGAGTGAAACTTGTCTGAAATTTGAATTTCTTTTTCTTCATCAGGAAAGCCATGGGCAAATTCAGCGTGGAAAGCCCAGGAATTCCAAACAAGATGAGGGAGGAGCGGCTCAAAACACACACAGACAAGCGGAGGAACAGCACTCGTTCCAGAAGCGCAAGCAGGGAGTAGATTCCAGTTCAGTTACAATGACGGCCCAGCTTCAAACGCACAATTCTCTTCTCTTTGGTGGTCGGATCTGGCTGCGGGATCATCGCCACGGCAGGCTTCAGGTGAGGAGGAAGAGGTCAGATTAAATCTCTGCAACATCTCCAAGGGAAAAGGGAAGGAGAGAAGTCGGTCTCAGCTCCAGACCAGCAGGAGCTGTCCCAGTTAGAGGTTGCAGTGCTCTGTCTTCAGCACAACCCCTCCAGAAAGCATCTCTTGTGGGAAGTGGTCCTGAGTCTCTGAAGAAGGCTTAAGTCTGCAGTCAGCACGTTCAGAGAGCTTCCAGTTTCTCTCCTCCTCTTGTGCAACTCCTTGATACAGGTCTCCGGGTCAGCCTTTGGGAGGGAAATGAGTAAATTAGTCCCAGCTGGTCATGGGCTCCTCCTCCTCCTATAAAACCTGTTTGGATGGGTACTATTCAGTCCAGACTCATACCAGTCTTAGCCCCAATTAGCCTGGCCCCAACATCCTCTTTCCCCTTTTTGCCTAGAGCAAGCTTCACTGGTGTCATCTCCCTCGTAATTTGTTTTGCAAAGCAGCTAATACAAATCTGCTCTATTCTCACCCATCATCTTTAGAGGCAGTTTACAGAGCAGGACCAGTCTAACATGTAGTCTAACAAGAGTAAGCAAAGCTGTCTCAAGAAATGCAAAAATCTGTTTATTTTCTGATTTTCCGACCAGCACAAAGTGTTAGCACCTGTATCTTATGAACGGAGAAACCAGCATGGAGGAAAGAAAACAGCAGTCTGCTCCAGATTACACAGTGTAACAACCGAATCAGGTCATCTGGCTTTCCAACAGCCAGGCCCACCGAGAACGCTGCCTTTCCCCAGCTCCGCACCAAGCCGTGCGTTTTGGGGCTGGAGATGGACATTTCATTACACATTTATGCAACACCTTAAGCCAGGGAGGCAAGAGCTGATTAGCATCTAAAAGGGACGAGGTTATGAACACGGGGCAGTAAACAAACCTCACCGATACTGAGAATTAATGACTGCAAACCAACGCTAAGCTGGTGCTGCCTGCGCGGCTGAAGCCCCTCTCCTATTTGGGCAGCAGCGGGGGGACCCAGCCGGCTCTGCCCGGGGCCAGGGCACCCCCGCAGAGGCAGAGGGGACAGATTGGCGCCTGTTTCCCACCACCAGCCCCTTCTGCCCCTGCACCGAGCTGCAGCCCGGTCTCAGCTGCCTTCCAGCCCCCGGGATGTGCACCGAGACGCGGGCAGGTCTGAGCTCTCCGGACCACACACAGGTCCCAGCCCGTCCCCCGGCACACCTGGTCCGTGCACTGAGCTGCGCTCAGGTCTCAGCTCGCTTGTTGAGCCGTGCACCCGGTGCCGGCCAGGTCTCAGCCTGCCTCTCGGCCCTGCGAACCACACAGTGACCTGCAGCCAGGTCCCGGCCCCTCTCCGAGCCCCAGGGACCCAGCACCGACCCGCAGCCCCGCTCCGGCCCCCTGAACGCTGCGCTGAGCTGCAGCCAGGTCTCAGCCCCCCTCCCAATCCCAAAATAACGAGCCGATCTGCGGGAGATTTCAGCTCGCTTCCCGCCCTCCCTCCACTGACCTGCGGCCCGGTCCCGGCCCGGTTCCTGCCCGGCCTGGCCCTGCTCGCACCTCCTGCCCGCTCCTCTCCCGGCCGCCACCGCCGCCGCTGCTCCCCGCCACAGCCACCTCTGTCTGCGCTACGCCAACTGCGGCCGCTACGCCAACGCCGCAGGCAGGCACAAGGCAGAGCAACGCAACCGCCGCGCTTCGGGAATACCAAACCGACACTACGTAACGCTCCCCCGCCGCCCTCCTCCCCGGAGACGGGGGACGGCAGAGGCGAGAGCGGCACCGCTCGATTGGACAAGCAGCAAGGAGGCGGGCCGAGGACAACAAGACTTTGATTGGTTGGTCCAGCAAGGAGCGGGGAGGCAAGCGCGAGGATTGGCGGTGGAGGCTGTCGGTTTGGGTGAGGCCCGCCCCCATGGCTGAGGGGGTGGGCGGGATGCGGGGGTCCCTGCGGTGGCACCGGTGTCGCCTCGACGAACAGGGTAATGGGAGTGCAGGTTCCCCGCCAGTTGTGTGGCTGCCGGCGAGGAGGGTTCCTCGGGCCTTCTCGCTCCCCAGAGTGTCCCATAGTCCCTGAACAAGTCCAGCAGCCCCGAGGTGGCACTGGGGAGTGTGGGGCTGGAGCGGGCTGGCAGGCATCGGGCCCTGGAGCCTGCACTCGAGGTGAGGTGATGGGAGAGGCACCTCAGACAGACGTGGTCTGTCAGGGTCTTCAGTGCTGCCCCTTGACAGCCAGAGCTCCCTGCCTTGTGCTTGTCCTGGTGCCTTCCCTGTCCAAACAGCTCCCGTGACATCTCTTCAGACAGGTATGTCCCACAGGCTGCAGACACCCTGCTCCTCAGGCCTCACAAACATAGTGGTACAGCTGCCCCATCCCCACTCCACACCTCTCGGTGCCACGCAGCGGTCAGGCTGACCAGTGGCATCCGGGCTGTCCTGGAGCACGATGGAGGCCCTGGCACCGCACACCCCCGCGGGCAGGGCCAGGAGCTGGAGTCTGTGTGTGTGTGAGATGTGGCAACCAGTTAAACACATCTTTTCATCAAAATGGCTCCCTCCTGTTGCTATGTGCTGCTGCCGTGTCCTCTGCTGTGCCTGGGATCCCTGGTTAGGCAGGATTCCGTCGTTTAAGGGCAAGCAGAACAAAATGTCTCGCCTTGTCCTGAAGGAGTCTGCAATCATCAACATGATTTGCCTATTTGTTTTTTTTTTTTAAGTTAGGGATGTGCCTAAGAGTCTCTGTGGCAGAGAAGCTGAGGCTTATATGGGAGGGACTTTTCCCAAGGCTGATTTGCATGTCTGGCAAAGCCTGGATGAAAGCCTGAGAGTCTTCGCTCTCTTTGCCAGGCTTTGATGCCCAGACTCCTTGCCTTTAATCATTGCCGTCTATACAGACAATATCAGAACTATCAAATATTTCTACCACAATGTGAGTCTTTAACAAAAAAAATCTTCCAGGAAAACACATGGCAATACACTTGGATAAAAGTTAAAAAATAGATCAAGCCAATGCATTGTGATTCTTGCTTACCAAGTTAAACAGATACACAGACTTGGACCTGGGAAAACGTTTCATATCAGTGCAGGGGATACCAGTCTTCCCATACAGCAGGGTTTGTGGAGGCTGCTTGTAAAGATAGAATTGAATCGTTCCATCAATGGATACCGGGTGTTTTCACGGCCTCAAGACATTGCTAGAGATGGGCTTGGCTTTTTGCTTTCTGTTTCTCAGTTTATTGGGAAAGAGCTCAGCCTGCTAAATGTTTAATAATTGCCAAACTGGGATGCTTGAATGCTGGAAGCATCTGAAGAATCCAGCCCAGTCCCTCAGGCTTCTCATTCCCTGAGTGTACTGCTGACAGACGTGTCGATCTGTCGCTTCCATCCCTAGGTGAGGGACACGCGATCTCTCTGTTTGTGGTGTGGGAGGAGGCCGTGTGTTATCTGGTATGATTCACTCTGATAAATAACCTCCTCGGAGGACTTCTCGTGTTTATAGCAACAGCCCCAAATGCTAAGGTTGACAGAGATTGTAATCCTTGCTGTTCTCACGCATATTTACTCTGCAGTTTTATCAGAAATATCTCTTGAAAATCTCAGTGTTTTTATAATTAATTCAGTAATGTGACTGATGTTAAAAATAAATGGATTTGGAAAAATGCCCAGTGAGCTGCTGAACAGTGTGTAATATAGCAACTGTAGCTGGATTCTCAGGGGTATGTGTATTTTCCTAACAAACGCGGTCTCATGACTTAGAGATTAAATCTTTATTAGTTCAAAATTCACCCTGTTGATTTTTCTGTGTTTATGTTGCATAATTGTTTCTGGCCAAATTCACACTTTTTAAAGGGACAGTGCTTCTCCAAACGTGCACCTCCGCGCATCTCAAAGGGGGTGTGTTAGTCCAAGCCCCACGGAGGCACCACAGAGGGGCTGTGACTGTAGGGCCTCTCCGTCCATCTACTTCCCCACTGGCTTTATAATATTTTCTGATCCAGATCCAACCCATTCACTAAGGGGCCATGTGTGTGTGATCGGGGTGCTCTGATAGACCTGAACTCTCCTTACCCCAGACTCAAATGCTGTTATTTTTCCTCTAGGACCAAGTCCACTCTGCTCTGTGAACCTCAGCCACATCTCTGACCTGTGTTCTCCCTGACCGGAGCCTTTCCTGATGTGCCACCGCCACTTCCTCAACTTTTGCTGGCTCAGGGCATTGTCTTATCAGTTCGGGATAATTTTATCAGTTTGGACTTTGCAGTTAAGCCTGGGCCTCACCTCTGCTCTCACCAGAGGTGTGTCTCGCCAGCCAGGGCTGGGATCTCTCTGCTCTGCTCACCTTGGGACTGCGGGGGAAAAGGAACAGAGGTGGCTTGTCTTGCCTCCTCCTTCCCCACTTCGAGGACTGAGATAAAGGGGAAAAACACGGCAAGAGAAATTCAGACAAAGTTCAGTGAGGTGAAGTGAGATGGATTCTGTAATGCATTTGATGAGATATCAAATCCTATCTGTTATCCCAGGGGAATCCTAGATACATCAAGCCCTGTAAACTACATCATCAGCATCTTCCTCTGGAAGACATCATCACGCTAATCCATTTGTCCTAGCAGACAAATGATTAAAGTTTGAAAACTGAATTATACATGTTGCTGCAACAGCGTAAACACAGTATAATGGCTCTCCTCTGTTACACCTGTAACTGCTGTTACAATCGCTTTAATGAGCTTTTAGCCTCGTCATCCCAAGAGAAAAGATCATCACATGACACTGTCTGCTGTAAAGGTGTTCGTGGTGCTGCTGCTGGCCCAGCACCCGCTCTGAGGAGCTGCACGGGAGGTACGGGCTGGGCACCCGCCATGGGGAGGCGTTTCCTAAAGCTAGGGGGCCAAGCCCAGCCTGGGGAGCTCCCAAAATAGGGCAGAGGTTGCAGCCCACCGGCACAGGACACGGCAGCGGTGTGAGCCCTGCCTGTAGCGTGCAGGCTGCTGGAAACCCCCTGAGGGGAGCAGGGATCTATCCCCATTACATGGGATTATCCTGTGGGGTGGAGTTATTCCAAGCTTGTGTCTTCTCAGCTTAATTTAATAACAGGCTGCAAGCTGTACTTTGATCTGCTTGTGTTTTTTGCTAGTTCCGTATTTAACTGATCATCATGAAGGCCAGAACTGTTTCACTTTCTGTGCCAGGCTGGGTTTCCTTTTGGAGTTGCAAAGGACACACCTGCATTGTGGGTGTCTGGCCTGCCAGGATAGAGGATCCTGTTATCCAGGGATGAAGGGAGCACAGGAATCTGGAGTCGGTGGATTCCTTTCCCCAAATATTTGGTTAGACCTGAAAATCCAGCTGCCTGGCTTTTTTTTATTTACTGGTTTCCATATCTGCTCCAGTGTGTCCTGGGAATGTGTGGCATGACTCTCTGTTTCTTTCTGGGAGGCGTATCCGTGGAACGGGAGCAGGTTTGCCCCTTCCAAAATCTGCAGACTGGAATGCACTTTCCCTCAAGGCTCATTGTGTTTATTAAACGTTATCCCTTGTCTGTATCCCAGATGTCACCTCCAGCGCTCTCCCAGACAAGAGACTTGTTGGCCGTGGGCTCACCCACTGGTTCTGTGCTTTTGGCTGTTACCCCAAACGCAGCAGAAACAACTGTTATGTCTGTGGTTCCCACTTGACAACCTCTAATTTGGGATCCCAGACAGCAGAGTTAACAGAAACTGTCCCTGCTGGGGCTGAGCTTCTGCCTTGGGTTAATCACCTTGCGGGGCTGGGACCCAAGGGCTGGTGAGCCCAGTTTGAAGTTGATGTGGGCAAAACACAGCCCGGAAGCTGTGCTGATCATTTGTGTGAGGCTTCTTGTTGGCTGCTTTCAAGAAGGACAAAGAATCTCAAATGCTTCAATTTTCATACTTAACAGGCCACAGTTGTGCTGACAGTACCTGCTGGCAATAACCTCTCAGACGGCAACAGGAAAAAAAACCCACAAAAATCCCCAGAAGAATGTTTTGCAGAAGCAGGCTTGACAGACTTTAAAAGGACGCTGGAGATTTGGGTGAGTATGCAGGTGATATCATTCTGTCCCTCTGCGCGGATCCACTCCCAGAACTGCGATGTAGCTATGGCAGCGCATTGTACTCGTGGGATACTGACTGTTTATGTCTCTTCCACAAATCTTAAAACCTGTCCTTACAGAATTTGTGTGTGGGTTTTTTGTTTGTTTGTTTTGTTATTGTTTTGTTGTTGTTTTTTTATTTTTTTGTATTTTGTGCCTGTGTGCACAGTTCTGCAGTGAACTCATCCCAAAGAGATCTACGAGCTCCTGGCATCTGCATGTCCTCTGCCAGTGTTTGTGGGAAGCAGAGGGACTCAGTTTGTGTTCCCAGGCATCCGGACTTCCCTAGGGCTGCAAGGCATTCCTCATCCCTGAGCTCTGCCTGCTAATTTTCTTCCTCTCCAGGCTCTCAGTCCTTAAAAGATTCACCAGTGAGAGGAGCCAGCAGGATCACAACAGGTCTGGTCGACAAGGGCCATGTCTGGGACTTTGCTGCAGCTCAGGATGCTGTGCCTTGCCCCGCTGTGCAGTGCCATCTCCTGGAAAGCTGTGCCAGAGCTGCTCACATCACAACCAGAGTTTTGCTCCTGAGGCTGTTGCCTCTCACTGCTGCAAAGTTCATCTCCTGACCCATCAGGAGTCCCCCACCAAACTGCTCTTCCTCCAGCAGGTATGAAGGACACTGCTCGCCCTCACTTGTGAGGTACCTTGTGGGAGAAAGTTCCCGCATGGCTTTTTCCCTGCTCTTGATGCTGAATACAAATCTCTAGGTACAAAAAGAACAGCAGAGAAGCACAAATGAACATCTGTAGATGTTACTCCTCAGCTTTTGTTCCGTTTGGGCACCAGTTCCCCGTTCAGCCGAATGTCTGCATATACATTCGCCCTCTAAGTGCCCTGTTAACCTCTTTTTTCCTTGGTTTTGACTTTAAGGGACACTTTTCTCTCTCCCTCTGCAAGTTTGATGATCTCATCATGAGCAACAACCAAGCCCCTCATCACAGTGCTCACCCTGTATTTAAAATATTGCTACATCTTTTTAATGAGAAAAAAATGTGTACGCGGAACTTGCACCTGAATGCTGCTGGCTTGACTAAGCTCTATATTTATCCTGAAAAGACAAGAAAAATGGGTGGTTCCAAGAGCAACATGTTTACTCCTATGAAACAGTAACACAGCTTAAGTGCTTAGTCACTGAAAAAATGCACACTGCAATTTAAAGCCAAAGGCTGGTATTTCATCCATCATTTAGGCTATTGTGGCACCTCCTGAGCAGCTGGGAGATGGTGATACTTTGGTAATCCAGCACACACAATGAAATAACTAGTGCTCCAAGGTAAGGCTGTAAAAGCTGTGATTTGAAAAAGACCATAATTATGTAAATACAAGGCCACAATGTTCAAAAACAAGAAGAAAAGCCACCCTGACACATGGCTGTTCACAGCTCCATTTGGCCATTTCTCAGTGAGGATTCTGTGTTGCAGACTTGTCATGAACTCACCCAGGAGCACACCAACGAACTGAAACCGCTTGGTTAGCAAAAAAGTATTTTTTATTAAAATTCATGTTTGTAAAGGAGAAATCATTACGCAAATGAGGTAAACCAACACATGTGACATAGTTTTCTCTTTAAAAATAAATTTCAATTGAGCAATTGATTTGATTCCACGAAGTCTGCGAGGAAGAGTCAGGTGAGTGTTACTCACGTGGTGAGATTCCGGACAAGGCAGGAAGATGCAGCTGATGCTGCTCTGACTCAGGTGTCAGTGCCAAAGGCTCAGGAGGCTTCAGGGGCCAAACCCGTCTCACCGTGCTGCTCTTTTCCTCCTGAGAAGACTTGCAGACAAGTGGAGATGAGTAAAGGCCAGAGACAGGCAGTGGTAGCCTCTTCACCTGTTGCCCTAACCACCCCACCAGCATCCCCCCAAAAAGGCTGTGTAAAGGTTTCATTTGATTGTGCAAATTCAATCCCTCATCAGTTCTTGCTCACCATGTCTCAGCCCTAAAGGCTGAGCAAATACCAGCAAATACCAGCTCTGAAAAAGTTCCATTTCAAAAGTAATATCTGGTAAGCAAAAAGCCTGTTAAATGTGACGCACTGCACAAGGTACAGGGAGAAGAGTTAACGCTTCCTTCTTTTGCCTTTTTTCTCCATGCATGTACAAGTGGAGCTTTTCATCTAAAAGTTTATGAAGTTACTGCAAGTTTATAAGAATCACATTCAGCATCGGTGAAATTAAGCTTTCTCATTGACAACCAAGCCTCACAGCCTGAACGACTCGAAGAAAAGCGGCTGCAAATGTGGTTTTACCCTGTATAACGGTAACAAAATAGCGAGGTGAAGCTCAGAGCTGTTTCTCAGAAAGCCACTGGAAGCCAGCTGGCAAACTGACAAAAAACGACTGTACTCGCCTCCAGCCCCTAACAAGTACGGAACAAATACCACCAGCAGAACCAAATAATGCTCCAAAATTCACTCAATTAAGCCTGTGGCTGACAAACTCCTAAAAGCAGACTGTTGGGAATTACTGCGCAGCTGAAGCTCCGTAGTCCAGGTCCAATTTGACGGTTGAAGGTGTTAGGAGGTGACAAATTACGCAGATGAGACAGAGATGGAGTTTCACCTGTTATACCTGAGTGAAACTCATCTAGGCCCTCATGTATTAACTACGCTGCGACACTTAATACGTCGCTTCCGATATGTATCCCAGGACAGTATCTGGTAACCAAGGCATGAAATTTTAATCACATCTGCCAAGTTTCTAGTGAAATCTCATGACCACACGCAGATAAGAGCATGAGGTGAATGCACTATTTTAATCCCATTTATATCCTCAGGGGCCGTGGGTGGGATTTAAACTGCGTGTAGGCTCGGTGCTAATCTGGACAGGCAGGATGTCACGCTGCAAGAGCAGAATCTTCAACTCTCAGTGCAGAGACGCTCTACCACGTCTGGCACCACATTTCCAATAAATGCTTTCGGCAAGAGACAGAAATGTGTTCAATACCGTGCGCTGCAGTTTCTGGTAACTGTACCTTGGTGGCTGCAGTACTGTGATATCACAACAAGACTCTCCAGGTTAGAAGTCAGTTAAAGGCTATAAATCTTGAGAGAGAGAGAGAGAGGTGTCATACTTAGGAGAGTTTTTTTCCAATCAGAAATTAAAAAACCCCTGTCTTTATTGTTTGAGGAACTAAAGCAACCAATGTTAAGTTGCGGGTTTATTACATGTCCTGCTATGGCTCTGTATGATGAGTCTGAAAAGGCAGATTAGCATAAGATTAGCAGAGAAAGAAAAGTGTTCAGGCTCAGCAAGTCTCCAAGGTGAGCCATTTCACATCGGCAAGAGCTGGCACCCCTCGTTCTGTGTCCACCGGCAGCACGGGCAGGTTTTTCCCAAGAAAGATGTCCCATCACCGCATCTTTCACTGGATCATGCCATCTTGCTGCCCCGTCTGGCTGGGGTCAGCGGTGACCGAGGGACTGGGCGTATTGCTCTGCAAAAATCGACGGAAATCCTTAATCATGGGGCGGAGGACCTGGATGAGGGCGCTCAGTGCTGCCTGCGTTCCTTCCATGGCTTGTGCCTGTCGCTCCTGGGCACAGGCCTGCACCTCCTGAGAGCGACGGATCATCTGCAGCAAGTCGTTCTGCTGCTCCAGGTGCTGGGCGATCTCCTTCACGTGCAAGTTGGTCACTCGCTGCTCCTGCAAGAGCTTGGCTGAGTTGAGGGCAATTCGGCTTTTCAGCTCCTGGGGTTTCGCGGACACTTCGTGCTGATGCGCCATCATCTCCAAGGGTGCTTCAGCGGTGACCGTGGTGGGGGCTTCTGTTGTGCAGTACTCCACGACTCCGTCCTCCAGACTGTGGTAGGTTGTCTCTGCAGGAACTGAGAACAAAGGACAGAAAGTGGGTAAGAAGTAGCTGTGATATGGGCATTTTTATCTACAGAACTATTCAATGGATATCGCGGGAATAGCGCCTGTTCTGTGAGATAACATACAATGGACAGCAATGCACAAAATGACCTATTTAAGTCTACTCCACCCTCATTCGAGTTTCTGTCTGGGCTGTGCAGTCCAAAGGAACAGGGCTGGCCTTATCTGTCTAGACAAAACCATTTCTCAACCTCCAGTTCAGAACAATCTTTCCAAGCGACACTAATTCTCAGCAAAGACAAGGCCCAGGTTGGCACTTGTCAAAAAGACAGCTGCTCTTTCTCCCCCTGCTTTTGTCCCCAGAGAAGGGACTGAACAATCTGGGAGATGCAAAAGATATCTTCTTTCCTTGTTCTTAAGGCTGAGCTCAGCTCCCAGAGCTGACTTTCGGTACGTGCGTATCTTGCAGCCACTCCCCTGCAGGACGAACACATACTGGGAATGGCATTTTCGTTACAGAGACATGGGGGTTTCTTTCCCTATGTGGGGCTCAGGGTTCATTGTGCGGGAGTGTCTGGGCCCCCTGTGTGACCTTCCGATTCAGCACGGAGCATCTTCAGCACTCACTCTGGGTCAGGGTGACCGTGGTGGCTGACGCGGTGATGGGTATCTCGGTCCCGTCACCCGCGCCGCAGTCCCCGCTCGGCAAACTGATGATGGTGGCTTCTCCCAGCAGGTTGCAGATGCGCTGCTGCATGGGGGTGAGGATAACCGGGGCGGCGGCGGCGCCCGTTGGGTCTTCGCCCTCTGGCCCGTTGCCGTTGCCGTTCTGGCTCTCGCCTCCCCCTTCCATGGCGGCCCGGACTTGGGCCACTTTGCGCCGCACCTCGGTCTTGAGGTCGGACCATTTCTTCTTGACCTCGGGCAGCTCGCGGTGGCAGGTGGCGACGGCGTTGACGCGGCGCAGGATGTCGTGCCAGGCGGCGGCCTTGGCGGCCAGGGGCACGCCGGCGTTGAAGTGGTTGATGAGGAGGTGCTTCCCTCGCTCCAGCTCCTCCACGATGATCTCCACCTCCCGCTCCGAGAAGTTCATCTTCCGCTTCTTGGCCGGGGGCGCCGGGGGCGACGCCATGGCCGGGAGGGGGCCACTGAGGAGGGGGCACTGGGGGACACCCGCGGGCTACGGGGGTCTGAGCGGGCCTAGGGGGCCCTGGGGGAGACTGGGAAGGGCCGAGGGGTGGCAGGGCCACCCCCCCGGCCTGCTCACCCCCGGGGCCGGGGACAACAGGGGGGCCTCGAGGCCCCTCAGGGCCCGGAGGAGTCCGTCCCGCCCTCCCCCGCTCCCCCCTTGGCACCGCTAACGATACGCAAATTGCGTACCGCAGCCGCCCCGTAAACCCCGCTCAACGGCCTCCACCCTGCGACACTGGCGTAATGGCTTCCAGAATCAGCCCCCTTTCCTGCCTCGTCTGATTAGGCGGCTCGCCTGCCTGTCAGGCGGAGATCTCGCCTCTCGCCCGCAGCGCCGCGCTGTCATTGGCCAGCTGCTCTGCCCATCGGGGGGCCAAGAGACGGCCCCGCCTCGCCGCTTGTCTCAGGCCATTGGACCTGCCTGAGGGGCTGGGCCCGCCCATGGGTTTCCCCGCTCTAATTCCATTTGGTGCTTGTCCCGTCCATCAACACAGAGCGCCCCCTACTTTGGAAGCTACCGGATACATGCCACATCCGTCAAGCTCAAACTGACGCCCGGTTCCCGATCTGATTGGAGATATCGTAGCTTTATTCCCGCCTCCCCCCAGAGGCTTAACCAATGAGAAGTTGGTCCAGGCGTTTGTACCGCCCCCTTCCGCCGCGGGCGGTGTTTCCTTTCGATTGGTGCAGGGGAGGGCGTCCCTCTGACGTCATCGCCCGCCCACCCCGCGGGAGCGCGTGGAGGCCGGGGGTGTGGGCGGGGGCGTGTCACCAGACGCCGGCTCGCGGGCCGCTGCCATTGGCCGGCGCGGCGCGTCACGTGGCGGCCGCGGCGTGTGGCGCGAAGGCGGAAGCGCCCCGTGTCGGTGCCTCGCGGCGGAAGTGCCGCCATTTGCCGGCGTGTGTGAGGAGCGGGCGGGACGATGCCGGGGGCGCGGCGGTCGCTGGCCTCCCCGGTGGTGAGCGGCGTCCTCTGCCCCTGCGGCTCCCTGCGGGCCGCCGGCGCGGCGCCCGGCGCGGGGACGGAGGGCAGCGGCGGCGGGAGCGCTGGTCCCTGCGGGCGGGCTCTGTGCGAGGCTTCCGAGCAGGACCGGCGGCTCCGCGCCCTCTTCCAGAAGCTCGACGTGAACCGCGACGGCGCGCTCTGCATCCACGACCTGGCCGTGGGCCTGGGCCGCCTCGGGCTGCACCGCACCGAGCTGGACCTGCTGGTGAGAGCGGGGGCGGCTCGGGGGGCTGGGCCGGCCGTTCCCGGGGGACGTGGCGCCGCAGAACCTTCGGCTGCCGGGCCCGGGGAGGGGACCCGCCTCGGCGCGGCGGGTGCGCGCCTGTTGCTCCCCAGCGCTGGCACCCGGGGGCTTTCCTGCTCTCCCGTTTAGCCAGGAGGACCCGGGTGAGAACAGGCGGGAGGCAGCGCTGCTCCGCGGGTCTGGGCGTTTCTAGGAACCGCCCTGCTGGTGAGAACACTAAACCCTGAGGAATCAAACTTGATTAACTGAGAAATTTAAGTTTAAAACTTGTTGCTCAGACAGGAAAAACCGTAAAAGAAAATCTGCTTTCTGAGGGCTGGGAAGCTTGCCTGCTTACTTACATCTATAAAACTTATTGGAAGGGATGGGGCGGTCAGGTTGTTGTGCGGTTTTAATCGCGTCATTGTGTTTCCTCACATTAGTCTGTTTGGCACCGTGTTGCTACTCGAGTTTCTTGGCCGCGGTGGCTGATCCATGACAAATTAACTTGTCTATTTTAAGGGGTTTGAAATATCTTAAAATGTAGGAAGGCTGCTGTGTTTGCAGAGTTTGCACATGGAGTTCACAAAATGCGCAGCGCAGTGACTTTCTGCTTCAGTCCTGGGTGCTGAGCCCCTTCATGATCACACTGCTCTTTGGGTGACAATGTGAGGCTCCAAAGTTCAACGTGATGTTGCTCTGTTTAACTGTAATTAGCGTAATTTACATCGGTATAAATCAGAGTAATGGCCTTGTCCTCAGTGCACAGTTTGACCCTGCCTAGTCTCTTGTATTTTACACGCAGGACCGTAAAACAGGCAGAGTATCTCGGGAGGAGAGCAGATAACCACATGGGTGCAGGCAGGATGTGCCATCTCAGAGTTCCTCAGTCCTGCAGGAAGGAAGGAAGAGGAGTTGAAGGATAAATTCTGAGTCACTGAAAAGACACCCAAGCCAAGCGACAGTCTTGCCTCTCTCCCTTTTCGGCGAGTGGTGCCCCCGTTTGTTTGAGTTCTCTAATTGCCTGTGTCCATCCTTTCCAGAGCTGCTAATTCTTTTCTAACTCTTTAACCCCCAGCACCTTACCTTCTAGCGTTTATTTTTAGTTGGCGTATTGCTTGCTGCTGTAAAATATGAGAATTCTTTGGCAGCGTGAGGATCGTGTGAGGGGTTTGGTTGTGCTCTTTCTAAAAATAACGTTAGCGCTGTGGTAATTTTCTGCAGTGTGCTTTTCGGTAATGAAATGTGATTATACCACATAAATCACTTGTGCGTGCCCCGTGAAATGCTGACCTGCCGCCACCCGTGGGTGCCGGATCCTTTACCTCTGGCAGGTGTCTCTCAGCCACCAGAATGTTCTGTTCTTCGCCTGCACACCTGCCTTGGTTTGCATTCCCTTGTTTTCCTGGGCATGCAATTCAGTCCAGCCTGACACTCTCCAGGCTGAGAGGATGCACTGTGAAACAAAGCGTGTTTTTACTTCTCTGCATATAGTTTCTTTGCTGTTCTGCTGGGACAGGAACTGTTCTGTTGAAGGGAAGCGCTGTGTGGGTGCTGCTTAACAATCCTGTCTGTCTGCTGAAGCCCTTGTCTGTCACAATTGTTCCTTCTCTTCCCCTACACAGGAAGCGGCTGGTCGGATGAGCAGAGTTTGCGAAGCGTTGTTGGTATTGCAGAGCATCTCTTAAAAGTGGCCGTTAAGAACAAGGATGCAGAATTCAAAACTCTGACGTTCCATTTAAACACGTGGGAACAGTCCTCGGAGAGCTGGCTAGAAAACTTCCGCGTTGTGTCATTTTTAGGAAAACTTCCTGTTTCCCAGGCCGTTCTATTAATAAGACATTCTTTTTTTTGCCCTATCCTTTGCTAATAATGGCTCCTTGACGCTTGAGATAACTAACGTGAAGTCAAACTCAAAGTGCTTAAGTGTCAAGACGAAAACCTTTTTGATGTATCGGACGTGATGTTTTGGAGACTGATTTAGGCATAAATCACATGGATTGTGATTAGTAAATTACTTTGTGGCTATGGTGCATTGTATTTTTCCTTCCCTGAAGTGGTACATTTGATACGGGTGTTACCTCCTAATGTTTGGGCGGCAGACGGAAAAAATATTAGAGGTTATCGGCAATCTGAGCTGCGAGTTGCCAGTCTCTTTGCGTCAGTAGGCTAAAAGTCCTTGTGGTAACAAGAATAGTTTTGGACTGCAACTCGAAACAAAAGAGAACAATATTTTGACTGCTTCAAGGCTTGAGAGTTCTGAGATAAAACCCTTCGTAGCGTTCTTGGAAAATTGCTGCCTTTGGTTTTCGAGGTGGCCTTCTGTGCTGGGGGAGAGAAGGGCTTGTACTCAGATGTCTTTTGAGGTGGAATTTGCTTGTGTAAACAATGCATATTTTTTTAACCCATGCTGTGATCTTTAAACCATTTGACCAGTACAGTGTGCCAGATCGGGGAGGCTTTTAAAGAATTGCTTGTTTGTGCTGCTCAGCACGAAGCAGTTCACACACTTTACTTGAGTGCGAAAGTGATAGATACCCATATGAAGGATTTTTTTAAAGGCTTTAATATCCTCTTGTGTAAAGGGGTGGTCTTTCACTGCTAAATTACATCTACCCCTGGAACAGTCAATCTTGTGTTGCTCCTACTTTCTGACTTCGCTCATGAAAATATTTATATAGACTTATGGAACTGGAAATCTGCACTCAATGGAAATATGGGTAGTTGAACCAGAACTTTGTTTTCTACTTTGTATCTGGAGATGCTGGATTGTTGAAAGGATGTATAATGGTGGTATTTGTGTATTTGTTAGTATAACTGTTTTCCTACTGATCCTGATTAACTGCAGGGCTGGAGGCTATTCTAAAACCTCACCTGCTGAAGTTCCAGACAGTTTGAGCTGGTGGAATTCACCCCAGCTGCCTAGAGACAGACTGAATTGCTGAACTTTGTTTGCAGCTGCCTCTTCCAGACTAATTCTCTCGGCTTTAAGAAGCAGAGCAAACATAACCCTTGTCTGTTTTCAGTTAAACTGTCCAGGTGCCTCGGCTGTAGGGACGGTGTCCTCCTTGGCATGAAGATGTTTTCTTCTCCCACGTTCATATATGTGACCGCCTATTGCTGCCTTGCTGTCAGCTTCCCCATGTGACACTGAATCAGCTGGAATCTCCACGTTTGCTTCCGTCATCTCTTTCTTAGGTCTCTTTGGTCTCCACGTTCGGGCTCTCCAAACTCCCACACCAGTTCTGTTACTCAGTTTTCACATGCAGCGAAGCAGCGTGACTGCTCTGCTGCAGCGTTCTGTTTGCTTCAGGCCTCTCCTCCAAATGCCTTCGCTTTTTAGGTGCCTCTCTGGACTCTTCCAGCTGTCAGAGAATGCTGTATCCGTGCTGTTTGGGGATAGCTCATCAATTAGCTCTTTCGCAAGTGGCTCCATGGATGGATTGAGAAAATCCTTCTATTGTGGCAGTTGCAATCATAAGACAGTTTAATCTTATTTCCGATCAATACTTTATCTTCTGTCACAACATCCTTTAATTCTTTCTTTCAGACTCTTTATTTCTGTAACTATTTTATTCTCCGAGACTTTTGGATACTCTGTATTATACTGTGTATAATGTACTGAAATTCTCAGCAACCGTTAAGGAGCAGAGGAAGCAGGGAATCTTTTCTGTGTGATGCTTTCACCTGTTTTCCATTCACAGTCATCTGGCAAAGGAGGACCTGAGTGTTTATTGCACTGCAGAAGTCTGTTTACGATAAAAAGAGCAAAATCCGGTATTGGTCTGTAATCTAGACTGAATTCTGTCTCCCAGCCTGTACGCATTTGGATACAACATCTTCATGGTTTGTGTGTCTTGAATCTTGCTGGGGCAATGGTGGAGCTTGTAGCCAGGCCTTCGTAATTCATCACGAAGGGTTGAGCAACACAGGTCGTATCAAACAAATGAAGCAGTGTTACGGTTGGAAATTCCAGTTAATGCGCTTCCTTCTGTTGAAAGGTATTTGCCAACAGCTTCCCAACCACCCATCTCCTGGCTAATCCCAAAGGACAAACATGGATACTCTGAATGGTTCAACACAATGTGAAACTGCTTTCAGTAACTTGTTAAGTAACTCCACATGTTTGTGTAAAATGTGCATTAGAACAGCAAGCAAAAAAGGTCGTATTTGTTGGGTCTGTAGGGGTGGAGGCCTGTTCTTGAGCTGTGTAGGTGATGAGCTGTGTGGTTTGCTGAAGACCTGTTCTCATGCACTCGGGAAACCTGATGCAAGAGCAGAACTGTAGGTCAGTGATGTAGTTGTAGATAAAGCCTTGGAGTCTGCGGTAAGTGGATGAGTTGGTGTGAATTCTGGGTTCTGCTCCCTTCTCTTAGGCATGCTGAAAACTCAAATGAACTCTTTGTAATCAATCAAACGAGTTCTTGACAGCTGCCACAAAGACTTTGGAGAAGAAATACAAGGATTGGCTTTGGCACAAGCGAACTGCTCAGCGCCGTGTCGGTTATTAATAGACTTGGCCAGCGGCCTCCTGAAGCGAGAGCTTTGGGCTGTGACAAAGAGTGTCAGGGCAGACGGGCTGGCACGCTGGCGATTGTCACCCCGGCTGGTCCCAGAGGTCCTGCGGGGACGGATGCTGGAGACCAGCGGCTCTCGCACCGGAATGGTGAAAGTCTTTACTTGAACTTGGTCTCGGGTCACCAGCCACGCCTCAGCGTGATTAATGTGTTAAACTGGCCGTGCATGTCCACACTATGTTCAAAGGGATGGATTGGAAGCAAGTGTTTAGGTGCAAATATATATGAGAAACTCACTCTTGCGTAAGTTTACCTTGCATATAAACAAACAATGGTAGATGAGGCAAGTGTTGCTGTATGTTTGTGTATGTACAAGACTGGGTATATAATTTTTGAGAGATACAATCTCGGAATGTTCTTCCAGGATCGTTTTTTTGCCCTACCTTGCAGCAAATTGGAGAAGCCTGGTGCTTCTCAGGTTTATTTAGCTGAGACCTTTGTCCTGTTTGCAGAGCGATAATGACCGAAGGTAGCGACTGACCTTTGGGAGACAGAGACGCAATGTCGACTTGAGCATATCAGTTTTAACGTTGACGTTCTGTGTGAGTCTCTCTTGCAGAAACGCGTCCTGCGTGTCGCTGGCGTGGCCTCGCAGCGTTGGTTCCTGATGGATGGTGTGTATTCTGAACTCTGTCATGAAGTGAGTTCTGTGGGATCCCTGAGTCAAACGAAACAACAGAACTCATCCAAAGCATCTGATTGTGCCTGCGTAGAATATGCAGCAGGATTTTGGTCTTTCAACACGTTCTGTGGGGTTTTATTTAGTGACAAGGGCTGGATGCCTCAGAAAGTAGTGGAAAATATCTCGTTCTCATCTGAGGCATTGGATTATTAGTCAGCTCAAGGAGGGGAAAAAATGAAATTACTGAGATAAGGGCAGATAAAAAACCAACAGGACTTCAGTATACTTGTTGTTTCTTTTTATTTCTTTATAAAGAAGCAAAACCAGCCATGGGTCTAGCTGACTAGAGAGCAGAATCCTTAAATGGTTGACCTGCTAACAAGATGACATCAAGCCCATAAAAAAGACATGGTTTCCTGTTCGAGAGCCCTACAAAATGGTGACACTGCAGTTCTGTGCTCTCTGTTGCATATATTATAACGTGAAATGGTGTTGGGAGGAGGAGAAGTGGGAGGGATTTTTTTTCTTTCAGACCTACTTGTAGCAAATGGTAAATGAGCCTTTGTTCTTGTTCATGTCCTGTCGCTATATTTGTCCCTTTGAATGTGGGACATGAGCTCACTTCAGTGATGCCCCAGACTTTGTCTCGGGTGGAGAAGCGGAGCTGAGATAACTAATGTCAATGTAGAAACTCAACGGAGATGTCTCAGTTTTTTCCAAGTTAGGTGCAGCGAGCCGCAGGGACGTTTCTGGCAGTTCAAGTGGCTTACGGTGGAGAATTCCGCTGTAAGAGAAATTGTTGAAATTTTTCAATCATGAGTTCCTCGGAAAGGCAAAGCTGTTTGGTATGTAGATCCACATTGTTTAGCCGAAGCAGAGCAGGGGCTGTACGAACGTGAGCCTGGGCCGGGCTGCCCGAGGCCATAGTTCCTCACAAGCTATTTTCCTGGTTCACTTTCTAGTGCAGCGAGAAGCTGACTTTCTAATGTTCGAGTGCTAAGGATGCCCTTTCCCTTGGTCAGTCCCCAGTTCTTCATGTGATACTGTACGACCTCGGTGGAACTCGCTGTTCTGGACGATGGCCGCATGTTTCCCCCCTTCTGAGCCATCTCTCTCTCTATCTGTATTTGGCGCTGGCCCCTGGTTGCCTTAATATATCAACTAGAATAGCTAATCGCTTGTGCCAGGGTTCCTATAGCGAGGTGACCTGGGTTTCTTTGTAGTGTTCGCTGAACTGTGCTTTGTTACCTTAATATATTAATGTAGTTGAATGTTTAAGCATCAGTGGCTAAGATGTTTAGATTTTATGGCGTGGTTCAAGAAACACCGTGCAGGGTTAACTTTGGCTTTTTGAAAAGTAGGAAGTATTAATGTTTTCCTCTTTCAGAAATTACATTTGAAAGGATAAGGGGTGGCTGAAAGAGTGGCAGTGCCCTGTCTGGGTGGCACACACGTGGGCACCGCTCCTTTTCTGGGGTGCGTCCAGGAGAGCTCCCAAAGGGGACGGGTGAGTCACGGCCAGTTCTTGCAGGGTCACCTAAGGGACTAGAGACATCGACCGCAGTGGCAGCTCTGGAGGAGGAGGATAAGGGTCATTGTTCCGAGCACAGCTCCCTTCCCTCTGCCCCCCTTTCTTTTCACCCTCCTTCC
This sequence comes from Columba livia, assembly GCF_036013475.1. Classification (NCBI taxonomy): domain Eukaryota; kingdom Metazoa; phylum Chordata; class Aves; order Columbiformes; family Columbidae; genus Columba; species Columba livia. The sequence goes on from NC_088620.1 coordinate 6,069,742, forward strand.
TGCATTTTTTACGTGTTAGCTAGTTGTCTGGTGACGAGGCTCAGACTCTTGCTGGAAAACGCTGTGCATTTACTCAAAAGTCTCCAAAAAGGCATCTGAAAGCAAATGGTCTGAGTCTGAATTTCTGCCCAGTACTACCAGGCTGGAAAGGGCAAGTGCCTGTTGGAAAACTGGGATTTCAAACTGAGCAGGTACCAAGATGTGGCCTGAAGAGGACACGAGATGCCTTGGGTTTGTGGCTTAGAACAGAACCTCCCTCTGACAGCTTGTAGTACTGAGGAAAATATTGTTTCAATTAAGCAAAACACGTCACTCTCTTGCTCTTTCCTTTCTCCTTTGTCTCCGTTTGGATAGATTACACGACTTCATTGTCGGCTTCTCCTCCAGCTATCTAATGACTACCCATTTTGGTGGTGTCAGACGCTGGGGCCAGCTGCCACAGGCGCCCTCTGTCCCCAGCGACTGGTGTGGTGGCCGAGAGCCAGTGTCAGGTCAGTCCTGAGGCTTTTCTGCCTGGAAAAGCCTGGGCTTGTTTCATGGAAACAGCTGGAACTGGAGGACTGACCATCAGCTAATGAAGCTGAGGTTGAGAAAGCTCTTGCCGTCCAGCCTAGGTGTTTGTTCATGATTTCTAGAAAAGTAAATTTTTGTTCCTCGCCTGTTCCTTTGTGTCACAGTTCAGCCCAGACTCACAGCATTTATTGCATCTTTTCTTATGTGTGAATGATTGGCTTTGTGGTGGTGGTGGTAGGGTAATACTTCCCCAGAAATTCCCTGTAGGAGAGCAGTTGTCTTGCCTCTGGCTATAATCATCTTGCTGTTACTAGGTTTATTATTCTGACCTAATAAAATTCCCCACTTGGTTAAAGAAATGCCTTTTTTTTTCCCCCTAAATATGATTAGAAAAATCTGTCTGTTCTCAAGGAGCTGTGTGGATTTGTGTGGCAGCACAATTCCTCTGAGGTTTCCTTCAGCGTGGACAAAGGCCAAGGAAGCATTGCTGAGTTTCTGCTTTAATTGCACCCCAGGCATGTAATTTCTTGCACAAATTATTATTTTACTACGCAATCTCTGCCTGAACAAAGGAAGATGGGGTCCCTGCTGTGCATACACCACTAAAGCTAAGACTATGCTGAGAAACTAAGAAATAGTGTCAAGTAACATCAGCTGATTTAATGGGTCCTTGCGAGCAGCAGCCCAGCATTAAGTGACCACTGGGGACAAACCCCAAGTGCCGCTCAGGTGCTTTGCTGTCTGTATCGTGACCCGTAGCTCTGTGGGCAGCAGGGCCCGTCTGCCCACGCCACAGGCAGCTCTGCTGCCCTTTCCACAGGCACTCGGGCGTTTTTGGACCTTGTCCATGAGTACCCTCAGCTGGTTAGCCTGGCAGAAAGCTCTGTAATTTTTGGCTGGGTCAACGAGGCTGTTGGAGGAGCATGGTAAGGACGGAGCTGATGTGTGGGACGACCTCTTAGCGGCAGCGAGCTCCGGATCAGTGCGCTGCTTCTTGTGAAACCACAGCCTGGGGCTAAGAGAAGCTGTTTTGGAAGAACTGTGCCCAGTTCAGAAAATCTGCTTTGTTCCTTCTCTGGCTTGAGAGCATTAGAACCTTTCAGATGTCAGCTTAAAGGATCTGAATCACTCTGTTTGAGAAAGTAGTTTAACTTTTGTGCTTGTAGTTGTGATGACTGGCAATAGCTCAAGGTAATCGAGACATGACAACTAGTCCTCGCTTTCTTCTACCTGAGCTTCTACTCCATCCCAATGAGAACTGGACTGTGCCATTCCGCAGAGAGGGCCAGGGCTTTCCCCGCGCCCTCGCCCCAGCATCACTGCCCTTGAATTTTGTAGATTTCTCTGTTTTGTCACATTTTCGTGTGTATCGACTTTTAAGGTAAAAAAACTTTGTTGCATACTATATGTAGACCTTATGATTAAACAGCATTTTTTTCCTCTTAAGTAAGTCTGAAGAGTATTTGCGGAAGAATTCTTTAATGTGATGTCTTCTTTGTGCTTGTCTCTCACTTTTTCCATTACTCAGGTTGGTTAGAGGAATTCAACGTTAACAAGTTCCCGAAAGTGTGATGTTTTGTGTTCTTCCTCTAAAATTTATTTGTGAATTGGCTACTGAAAGCTTGGAGTTCTTGCAGGTTTTGGATTGTGTTATTCTATCTAATATCTGTAAAACAAAAGTATCCTACAGTCTTGTCGCTCTGAAGAGTTAAAAAGCGGAAGACTTAGGTCCTCTGCTCGCTGTGCACCTCGCTGTGCTACTGTGGGTAGGGAGCCTTGGTGATGGAAACTGTGATCCGTACTTACTTATTCTTTGTGTTAAAAAAACCAAACTCTTCTCTTACAGAAAAGTCATAATCCTTTGGAAAGCGAGGCACGCAGTGCCCTCTGTCTGTAGATGCAAAAGGCAAGAATCTAGGACCACAAAGTAAGTTGTTGATACTTCAAAGTGGAAAATAAGCCCTTTTTGTCTCCAGGCTGCTGATGTGCTGCCAGGTGTGGGCTGCTCCCTTCACCAAGGTGGGGTGACTTTTCTGGGGGTGACCTCGCCAGGACACCAACAGCCCCAGCTTTAGAGCCAGGGCTACGAGTAATTGCTGCTGTGGTAGCAGAGGGAAACATGGCATTTCTTGTAAAAATTCAAGGAATGTCATGTGTTTTGTGTTTATATGTTGATACAAACGTATAGTCCTGCTCTGGCTCAACCTGCAGCTTGGCTAATTCTGCACTTGAGTGTACAGTTAAAGGCTCCTTCAGCACAAGGACTCACCGGCAATAGTGTAACTGCAGCGTATTAGTTCTTGCATAGCCGAACAGCCATAAATGCTGTGCGAGTGTGTTGCTGTGTTGTGCTGAAAGCCAAACGGCAGAAGCACAATGCAGCACCAAAGAGCTGTTTGTAATGACGGATGAGACTATAATAGACCAGGGAGAGAGGGTGCAGTGAGAGGTTAATTCAGCCGTGGCTGGGAAAAGCCGGAGAACCATCTGCCGCTCAGACAAAGAGCTGCGGCCGAAGCCGCCGAGCCTCAGAAGCGGGTCTGTACGCTCCTCGGACGACCCTGTGCTGCTGAATTGCTGTGGTTCTGCTCTCCGGATTGCCGCCCCCCCGCCCGTACCTGCCCGCGGAGCCGGCAGCGCGCTTGTGTGCCGTGTCCCGCGCGCCCCCGCCGGCTGCGCGCGCTGCCGGCCCCGGAGCACCGCGGCGCTGGGAGCGAGGATTGGCTGGGCGCTGCTGCAGTGGGGATGCAGGCTGGGTGTGCAGCCTCGGCTGCTCCTGCGAGGTGCTGGGAGGATGAGCCGGGACGCGCGGGTTAATTGGCAGCTCTGAGAAGCTTCTCTCGGAGAGGGTTCATTTTTAGCTTTCCTCTTAAGCGTGGCGTCTCGGCTTCTCTGTCCAAGCAGTCTCCAAAGCTCAGCGTCTTGGCTTTGCCGTGCCAGGGGGCTTGTGCTTTTGTCTATTGCCATCAGATTTCTGAGGCTCTGGTACAATGAGCTGCTTGTCAGGCCAGGCACGACTGCAGTAGCAGCGATTTCAAAAGGCAGGAAGCATCCGCAGGAGCGGTCTGTAAAGAATCCGATCCCGTGGAGTCGCTGGGTTGAACCTCCTGCTGCCTGCCGTGCCGATTCCCGTTTTTGGGGGTGCTTGGTAGTGCAGTCACATCATCCTTGGCAGCGGGCAGCTCCGAGCGCGCAGGGTTTCCCTGCCTGGGACGCTCGCTGGAGCAGCGATGCTGCAGACCCTTTGGCATTTTCTGTCTAGCTTCCTTCCCAGGGCCATATGCCAAGGTCCTGCAGATGAAAAAGAGGATGAGCCCAGAAACACCAGCCCACTTCCAGGCCCCGGGGAGAAAGGGCCAAAGATGTTGGGGAAGCCACAGGACAGAGGGACTGATCCCACTGAAAGGAGACCAACTATCCTACTGGTGGTTGGACCCGCAGAGCATTTTCCAAAGGTAACGGGATATCCAGGGGCCTGAGGAGGGGTTGGCGCACATGGCAGCGGAGCGTGGGGTCTGTGGGAGTCAGGGGTGTTGCAGGTGGAGTGTGTGAGTAGATGGGGGTGTCTGTGCGTGTATTTGGGGAGGGGGGAGAGGAACAGGAGAAGGGAGCAGCGTCCAATGCGTGTTCTTGCTGAAGGGACCCATGGGGTGACTGTGAAGAGGTGATCTAACCTTTCAGACATGATGTTCTAAGGGGGGAAAAACACTGTGTAGGGGCAAAGGGGAACACGGGGGTCTCGAATGTTCCTGGGCAACTTGTAAGAAGCGTGACTGAGGGGGCAGGGAATGATAATGCAGATTCATTGTGAGTCCTACCCTTGCACTTGGGACTGGCAAAGGATCAAATAGATCCAAAAACATTCTGGAGTCAGTCTCTGGTAATTCGGCAAGCCTCTGGAAATGCTAGCCTTTTTTGAGCAAATGAGTAACTGGCTGTATGATTTGAATGGCACAGCCCGGAGGAGAGGAAAGCCTGTCCCTGGGGAGCGGGTGGCACAAGGGAGAGACTAAAACCTGCTTGAGGGTGGGAACTTCCCTGGGGGTGGGAGAGCGGGGAGGTGGTGGGTGCGCACAATTGGCGGAGAATAAGTGGTGAAGCTTTGTCTGGGGGGAGGCGAACAAAAGCCGCTTAGTTTAGTGCCTGGGCTTCTAGCACAGTGCTGGCTGACTGCAATCAGTTCATTTTTGATGGGGAGGGAACGCTGTCTGGAACGCTGAGGATGGTGCAGTTAAAACCAAGGGTGTGACACGGGATTAGGGGAGAAGGAGTTGGGCACAACCCCTGTGAGTGCTGGGAGTTTGGGCTGATACTGAAGGGCTGCAGCAGGGGCAGGGCTGCCTGACTTGCAGGGTACGGCGAATCGGGCATGGTTGTTGCTGTCAGCTTTCTCGTTAAAATGGAGAACAGACAGGTTCAAGTTGTAAAGGGGACGAATATCTTTGCTGCTGCCGTTTTGAATGGAAATGGGCAAAGTGACATTTTGCATCCCGGGGAGCAGAAGCCACTCCCTGCTTGAACCAGACTGGAAAATCTGCAGGGACTTTTGCCTTCATCTGTATCTTTAGCAGTTAGCACTGTGCATCCTCTTCAAAGAGAGGAGTGTGCGCATTTTGAGAAGAGGAGGACTTCTGTGCACAGAGGTTGAAGAAGGACAGAGGCTCAGAACTGAAGGAGGTTGTGATGAAAACCTTGAAAAGCGTAGGACTGAAAATCTCTGGTGTCTTCCAGGGAACAATGGTCCCTCAGTCAGGGTGAGTCCGTCTGTTTGCACCTGCAAATGAAGCTTTCTCTGAGAGCTGATACCAATCTCCTCTTTCCTGTGTGACCCTGGGAAGTTTTGCTACGTGAGAACCCTAAAATTGGCTAATGGAGAAATACCTAGAGGATAAAGGTGTGGTAAAATTGAGTTACTGCAGCTTAGGATGTAACTGCCCATCTGCTAGGAGGTTGTGACTGTGTAATTTTAGCCTGCCCTGATTGTAAAGTAAAACGCAGCATAAAGCTCCTCAGTTGAGGATTATGCAGATATGTTTTACCTTGCGGTCCAGGCCGGCTAATACTGCATCCAGCCGTCGTGGCTTGGCTGGTGGACAGTAACTTGTTAAGCTGCAATGACTTGTTTGTGCTTGATCAGATATCTGTGTTCTAATTAGCTGTCTGAAGGAGAAGTGTTGCAAAAAGTCTCCTACAGCCTTTGGGATAGATTATAAACCCATGTGAGCAACTGGTATTATTTGGTGTTTAAAGAAAATGCGGGGGACACATGGCTTTTGTTCTCTGCCACTGAATGTCTGTGACCTTGGGAGAAGTCTCTTGACTGGTATAGCACTTTGTGTTGTAAAAAAGCCTATAACTACATATCTGCTGAAAACACACAAAATATCATGCACAGTATTTAGGTTACTATAAGGAATTTGCATGTATCAATAAATTGCACATGAGTTAGTTCCTAGACCTGGCTCTTCGATCTTCACATTGCAGTTGGTGTGTTTCTGCTCCAACGCTGGCTTGACGGTAACGATTTCAACCAGAAGCTGTTATATGGGAGAAAATACTGCTTGCAAAGGTGATGTGTTGGCCCCTGGGTGTGTTTACACAGGAAAGAGGTATGATCTGCCCCTGATGTCACCATCTGGACTTGTAACTTTGGATCTGTGTGTCGTCAGTGGGAAAGGTCACCTTTCCTGGTTGCCTTTGTGACAAATATGTGGTGATGTCTCTGGTCTCTGTCCTTCCCCTTGCACAGCCTTGGCTGGCTGCAGCTTTCCTCTGCTGGGGTCTCTTAAATGATTAACTTCCCTCCTTCGTACACTTTACACTCTGTGCTTTGTGGGGACCTTCTGTACTGTACAATTAATTATAAGCTCGTTTCTAGAAATTAAAAAATACCAAGTCAGCAGGACCTAGTGAAAACTTTGAGCAATAGGGGTTCTTTCTCCAGCTCATGGTGTACATGCCCAGAAAGCTGTTTTGCCTGTGAAGGAAGATGTTAGTTATGTGGCTGTGCTGCTCACTGGCACTTGATATTTTTAGAGACTTTTTTTTTAGCAGAATAAATTCAAAATTAAACAGCATACTTTCCTGCTCCTTGTATGGCTGCATCCTCCCATCCTTTGGGAGGTACCTTCTGGAATGTAGTAAACCAGTGATGAAACAGATTCTTAGAAGAGTACAAATGACTTGGAAAGGTTAGCGTTGGAATGGCGGAGTGTTGAAACTGGTAACTCGTGCAGCATTTGAATAAGAACCAAATCCTATGAATAAAAAGGACAGTGAGTTTGCAGATTCGTTGATGGCAAGAAAAGAAAACCTTCTGTGGAAGGAAGATGTGCCCAGCTGGTGCTTCCTTCAGCAGAGGAGGGTGTTAGCTGGGCTGGCTTCACGTCAACCCAAAACGTGTAGGTCCAGCTCTGGCTTTGTCAGCAGAATTGGTGGATGGAAGAACCATCAGGGAGGAGTGACTTTAAAGGACTGACTGGATTTGGAGCTCCGTGCCCTGTCCTCAGTGTGATCATCAATAAGCAGTGCTAGTGAGGGCTGGGGTATCCATAGCTCGGTCTGAAGCCCTGGGGGCTACAGCCCACTGCTTGGGACTGGCTTTGTGTGCCCAGCCTTGGCTGGTGACCCTGTACTGGTTGTGTTCCAGCAGCTCTGGAGAGCTGTCTGGCTTTTGAGTACTTCCAGGATTACCCAGGGTTCTTTTAGGTGAAATCTAAATACTTGTTAATGCCCCTTTAAGTTCTCTTTGTCATTATAACCAGAATTGCTGGTATAAACTTCATTCATAATCTGTCTCTCCTTCTTAGCTTGCTGTCCTGTAATTAACACCCTGCTTAAAATCAGCTTTCTTAACCTCATTACCTTTCTCCTTTCCTCTGACGTAGTTAGTAGGGCTTTTTTCCTAAAATGTGCAGATTTTGCCTTTTGTCTTTAGCTGCCAACTCTACAGAGTTTATTAGGAAAATCTGCATCATGTTGGCATAGCAACCAAGCTGCCAAGCGGCTAGAATAGTGATGCTTGGCAACTCGTGGGAAGGACTACGGGGGATCTTAAGGGCTCGGTGGGGCAAATCTGAGTTAAATTTGTTCCCTTGCTACCTGGAGCTGGGGGAGCTGCTCGCGGTGGCCAGGCTGCCAAAGGCATTTGCTTTTGGCCAGCGGTGGGTCGCATTGGGGTGCTGTTTGCCGTGAGAATCGGCTCGGTGGGAAGGCTGGGCCGTGCTGTTGGTGTGCATGTGGTGAGCTGCTGCAGCTGATCTTTAAGAGGATCTGGAGCCCCTGAGAAGATCCAGTTTTCGTGCGGAGAGACGTCAGCGGGGAGTAGGTTAAGCCTGGTTAGGTAACGTGGCAGCAGTGCCATGGTAGGTGAGGTGACGGGAGAGCTAGAGAGCCGCTGTAGGTCACGATTCTCAAGGGTACCGAGTTGCTGTGAGTCGTGATCTATTAAGCTTTTTTTTAAAAAAAAAAAACCTCAAAATAAAACCTCAGATTGAATATTCCCAAGTTGTGTGAATGACGTGCAGCTCCACAAACAGCTTATTACAGACCTTGGCTTTTCTTTTAATCTAAAGAACAAAATACCACGGGAAGGATGTAAAGGCCCCTTGTGCATTAGGATGTGAGGAGAGGAGCGCTTATTGGACTTTGCACTGGCTGGGCAGTCTGTTTAAACAGAGCAAACACAAGAAAATATTGCTGTGTCCGCGGTGGTGGGGAAAGCTGTTAGCTGGGCTGGCTTAAACCAGTTGAGCAAACACGCGTTACTTCAAGTGCAGACAGGATTACAGTGTTATGGTTATTGGCTGTGGGCTTGTGCATCATCCTTATGCGATAGCTTCTCTTTGACAAACATCAAGACCATAACTTTATTTTAAAATTCGTGTTAGCAGTCAGTAATTCTGTACCAAGCAGTATTGTTACCTGCTACAGTTCTGTGGCATTCTCGCTGTAGATCTTAGTGTCATCCCATACATCAAACTCCACTAAATGCTCAGAAGGCTGTAATTATTTCTGCATTAAATGATGCATGTGCCACCCTCCCTCTTCAGCCTGGCTTGCTCTTGATGAAAGGTCAGGAACTCGCTTACAAAGCGGTTAAATTGTAAATGGTGGAAACTGGTGTTCTGCCCTGGCCACTTCTCGTTATAGCACATATCCGACTGCGATGTTTAATTGTAGTTGGGAGAGGAGGAAGAAGTAGTAAGTGGTTGTAATTGCGGCGTGGATGCTTAGCTAGGAGGCTTTGAAGCAGCTGGGTCTGTCTTGAAGCCTGCCCTTGATTTTGGTGGTTTTCTGGTTACCCGGCACAATGGCAGATATTCTCTACGGGCTTTATTGCTGCCAATATTGGTAACTGAGTGATGCAGAGCTCTTGGTATGCACGGGCTGCCTGCTCTGGCTGGCACAAGTGTTTTCGGGAGAACTTGCAACCGAAGCAAATCAACTCAACCTTATAAAAGTGGAATTTTGAGGCTTTTGCTAAAGCTGGGTATCCCAAATGTATGAAAGCAGTAAGTGGCAGGCATCCTGCTCTTACTCTGTTCTAGAGGAATAATTTTGGGAAGAGGAAGACAGGGAAAGTCCTCCTGTGTTGTACGGTGGGAGAGGGTATGAGCAAGAGTGGTCCCTCCTGCCCTGCCTGTGTTAATCCCTGGAGGGGCGAGCGCAGGACCAGAAAGGACCGGTCGGATGTAAGGATCAGCAAGTGAGCGTCTTGAATGTTGGCCAAAGCCTCTTGAGGTTAACAAAGGCATCCGGTAAGAGTTAAATTGTGATGAGCATGATGTAAGGTGGGAGAGCGCTGGTGTTGAGCAATGGGAGGCGGCTCAGCCTCCTCCCCAGCATGGGAGGGACTGTTCAGCCACCGCTTCCCTTTTTAGCAGAAGGGCAGGGCTTGCACAGCCAATCCCACCCCAGCCGGCTGCGCTCATCGGCATGTGTCATGAGACTTGCTGGCATTTCCTTTCCACTACGCACTGAAATTAGCTGACGGGAATCATTCAGTCTCGCTTCGCTTCCCGCTCTGAGCAGGGCAGGCTCAGAAAGATGCTCTGCCTCTGCCTCTATGTGCCGGTGCTCGGGGAGTCGCAGACCGAGTTTGAGTACTTTGAGTCGAAGGGGCTGCCGGCTGAACTCAAGTCTATCTTCCGACTCAGCCTCTTCATTCCTTCCCAGGAGTTTTCCACCTACCGCCAGTGGAAACAGGTACGGCCCCGAGAGGGGGATGAAGGGAGTGAGGTGTTTGGGGGTGTCTCAGCACCCCAAGTGTCTGGTTGGAAAGGGAGAAGTTCATGACGGTTCTGTTGTCGTAGCTGGGTACAGCGTGGGCATGTTTCTCTTGCCCCTTGGCAGGGATTGCTGAAGCAGTGTGGAGTGGAATGTTTTCTTTTTGATTCTTCTAGTTTGAATTGGACAAGATCTCGATGCCTCTAAGATTGTTGGTTTGATTCAAGTTAAATAGAAAGAGGGGTTTTCCCAACTATAAATTGCTCTGCTTTAATTGGTCTGCTCAAATCCAGCGTTTCACATCCTCTTCCTTTTCCTCCTTCTTATACCTTTCCGCCTGCCCCGCTCCCACTGGGAGGTGCGTAAGGTACCGCCAGCTCATGCTGCTCTGGCGCCGGTGAATGTGCCAGGGATGTGCCGCGAGCTGGGGAGCGGCTCAGCGGCCGCGGAGCTTGTGCAAGAGCGTTTCCCTTCGCTGCAGCTGGGAGATGCACTGAATCCGCGGAGCGCTGCGTCCGACCCGGTCACAGACCTTGCTTTCGGCTCACTGCGGCTGCGGTGGTGTCATGACCAGGCTGTGAACAACCCAGACAGCCGATTATTAACCAGGAAAGTTGGAAGGGCTTTTCATACCTTTGTGCAGGCACGTGGATGAGGCATGTAGCAGGCTTTACGATGTGTAGGTCCCTAAACGTGCTGCAGGATAGCGAGTTATACAGGTGACCATAGGAACACCTGTAGCCAGCGTAGCCGTTAATAAGCAGTTCTGTCTGTGGATTTCACACTTGGTGTTGAAGGCAGAGACCTGCAGGCAGATATTTGTTCGTATCTCTGGAGGAGCTGCCGGCAGCTTGGCTTTCTCACCCTCCACACATGTGTTGTGGGCGGTCGACAGGCCTGCAGCGATTTTGCTGTGTGATGGTGGAGGCAGAAGGCTGGCGGAGCGAGGCGGCTTCCATAACCTGCTGTCTCCGATCGCTCAGTGCAGTCTCTGCGGTCGTTAGGGGTGAGAATAGGAGCAGTTGCCTCTGAATTCCTGGTGCCTGTCATCTGGCCGGGGGTTGCCGGCCCAGGGAAGCCCTGATTCAGCTGTTCAAGGCCAATCTGCTGACAGGCGGGGGGGTGTCGGTCTATCTATAGCCTACAAGTTGAGTGTGGGGTCATATCTGAACTTTACAACAGTCATATGATAAATTGCAGGTTAAGAATACTGGGCACGCCTCAAAGGTCAGAGAATCTGGGGCAGCACTTTCTTATTTAAGGCTCATAAGGATTATTCCTAATCGTTTTATGGCACTAGGGCTTAAGTGACAGGGCTTGGAGAGGTGAGAGAGAAAATTTTAATAGTTAAGTATTTAGATAGCTTTGAAACAAAGCCTTGAGGCTTATGAAGGGCACTGGTGCTCATAGGCTGAGGAAATCTCACAATAAGCTTGGGTTTGCCTGTTACCTTTGAAACCTAAATATTGAGCAAAATATTGGTGAGGAAGGTTAGCCTGGTGTTTGATCTCGGCTCCGAGCTTCCTTAATAACCCACCTGCTGTTCACATGAATGTTACAAGAATCAAAACACAAATATAGGTGATGCAGTAGACTGAATCACACCTCATTTAGTGGCGCTCACTTATTCATGTCGAAAAAGACTTGTAGGCTGTCAAAGACAAGTGACCGGGCGAGAAGGGGAATGGGAACTCCCTGAGCCACATTCTTGCAGGCTGGAGATCACCTCTCCTGTCAACAAGTAGCCATGTGCCCTTAGATTGGACAGTCCGTCTGCTCCTGCCTCATGCTGGAGTGAGTTAATTAGTCATTTACCTTGTCCTAGATGTCTGGCACAGAGTCTGATCTTGATTTTAGCTTTGTCCTACTAAGAACCTTTTCTTGTTCTATATGCATCTCATGGAAACTTGGGTAATTAAAGCACATAGCTCCAGGGTGCCTAAACCAGTTCATAGGGGTTTTTATCTTTGGCTGTGTCCATTAGAGTTGGACAGGCTTTTTCTGGTTGGAGTTAGTTATTGCCAGAGGGAGTTTACTTCACTAAGGATCGTAGTAAGCATGAAATTCCTTCTCCCGTTCAGGTTTTTTTTATTACCTGAAGTTTTGTAATTCACTTTTTATGGAAATCTGTTGCCTCATGAGGTTCAAGAACCTCAGCAAGGGCTGTGTAAGGTGTTAATCGAGATACAGGACTGAGATTAGACACACGATACTAGCAGAATATCCCTGATAAAAGCATGAGGCATTTCATCTGCGTAAGTAACTTCAGGAGACAGTTGCCTGGAATCAGGTGACTGTACACTGATGCTTTGCTCAGATTTCTTTGAGGAATTATCATAATTCTGTCAGCTGCTTTCTGGAGGAAAACTCACGTAGGAAATGATATTTAAATATGGTAGAAGGGAGAGATCTGTCTGAATAAACAAAGGAACTCATGTTTTTCCTTTGTTTTCTGAACAGAAAATTGTGAAGGCTGGAGATAAGGACCTGGATGGACAGCTGGACTTTGAGGAATTCGTTCACTATCTCCAAGATCATGAAAAGAAGCTGAGACTGGTCTTCAAGAGTCTGGATAAGAAGAATGATGGTAAACACCTTTCTCATGCTCATGAATAGACTACTGCATGCATCAGCTTGCAATACGTATGCTTGAGCTCACTGGCTTGTCTTTGCAGGCCGTATTGATGCCCAGGAGATTGTACAGTCTCTTCGGGACCTGGGAGTCAAGATCTCTGAAGAGCAGGCTGAGAAAATACTGAAGAGGTGAGGATTCGGCTAATTCTTCCATTTTACTGTTGAGGGTCATAGAAGGAAGCATAGGGACGTGGAACCCATCTCCTTTCTGCCCTGTGCACACTTTCCAGACATTTCAGCTCCTCGCTTTTGCCTGTTTCTCTTCATTTTGCCTTTTTTTTTTATCCCGTGGACTGACATTGATGTTGTGATACATCATGGAGCGTTACTGTCAGAATCTCTTACCTTGCTGACCTGTTGTGGGGAATTGCTTGTCCCTGAGCTTGTTTGCATCCCTGTCTGATTGTCCTGCTTCCCTGAGCTTGCTGCTTTGGAGAGGGACTGTGCCGTTGCCCTTGGGAAATGCCGAGTGCTTTATGCGTGTGGCACTAACATGTTAACAACCACTTATTTGTGCTGTTTTTTCCTCTTTCTTTCCTCTGCTACCTTCCCTCTGTCTGTTTGCCTGTGTGTCAGAATAAGGACGGGACACTTCTGGGGTCCTGTCACCTAGTAAGTATTATTTTCCCTTCAGTGTCAGTGATGTTGGCCAGAGTTTGGTAGGAGGGGGTGCAAGAACTCCTGTGCTTTAGTTAAAGGGGAAAGAGAGTTGGGGGGAAAAAGGGAGCCCACTTCCACCTCTCTGCAGTCTTTGAATGGTTTCCCTAGCTTTGTCTTGTGTCTCTTTAGAAGTCTTTTAGTAGTTGCTTTGCAAAGCTTTTTTTGGTGTAGGCCTTGAATAATCAAAAGGAAGGGGAGGAGGAATTTGTCATCCAGTGGGAGTCTGTACTCATCTAATGATAAATCTTATTTAGCATGGATAAAAATGGGACGATGACGATTGATTGGAACGAGTGGCGAGACTATCACCTGCTGCACCCTGTGGAGAACATTCCTGAAATCATCCTGTACTGGAAGCACTCTACGGTAAGAAATGATTCCTCTGCAACAGGTCTTCATCTTTCTCCAGCTTCTCAGTCAGAGTCCTGACCCCCAGGAGCTGCTATCGGCAGTCCCCATCTTTCTTTTCAAGGTTCAATAGCTGCCTTGTAGCCCTAGACGCCCAATCGCTTCCTGTCCTTTTATCTTTTATCACTGGCACAGCTTCCGAAGCCTCTGGCACAGGTGATAACAACTGCACATTCTGCAAGAAGATGAGGGCGTTTGCCTGGCTTACACCTCTGAGAGCTCATAGCAGTGGCCAGTCCCTGCTGGTTCAGAACCTGTTAAGACTAGAAACCGATTTGACAGGCAGATCTCCTTCCTGGAGATATTTCTGTGCGTGTAAATAGCATGTAACGAGATTAAACTGGCTGCCAGCTTGGAAGGTTCCAGAGAGGTCCAGCTTTTTCGCCATGCAGCTGCTCGCAGTTGGTCATTTTGTTCCTTACTACGATCCGCAGTATTTTAATGCAGAGAAATGTTCAGCAGTCACCAGCTTCTTGGTCAGAAATCTCTGAATTTGAAGGTTCCCCTGTGATGTGCTATAGCAGTTAAATGCTGATCTGGAATAAGAATATCCCATATTTCAACACTTAGAACTGATAAAGAGCAATAAAACTTTGGCAAGATCACCAGCTGATGAAACATTTCTCGACACCTTATGCTTTTGCAGATCTTTGATGTAGGAGAGAATCTGACCGTCCCTGATGAGTTCACAGTGGAAGAGAGGCAGACAGGGATGTGGTGGAGACATCTGGTTGCAGGTGGAGGTGCAGGTGCCGTGTCCAGAACCTGTACAGCTCCCTTGGACCGCTTGAAAGTGCTTATGCAGGTATGATGGAGCAGTTCCCGTTTGTCTGAATTCCTGGGCAGATTCCTTTTCTACTCTTGGGTGCTTAGGACGTGATCATGTTCATCAGCACAGTACAGTACTCTGGCCAGGATTTATTTCCTTGCTCTTATATTGCTAATTTTGAAAGCATTTTGGATTATTTGAATGATGAAAGTCATGTTAAAAAAGTTATTCTTCGTTGACTAGAAAAAATACAGAAAATCTTGTGGGAGATAGACCAGTGAAAACTGTAAATAGAGAGCGTTGAGCACTGGAAAACTTGGGTTTTGGTGAAACAGGTTCAAGTCTTGTGTTCCCATGAGAGATCCCGAGGCCATGAGGGTTGAAGTGGTTGTGATGGTCAGCTGACAGAGCTCGTTCTCCGTATAAGTATTATCAGTGTTAGAAAAACTTGATTTTAGCCTGCTTTGTGACCATACCTGCTGGAGCCAGCTGAGGAGGCTATCCTGGGTAGCCAATCCTACACTGGGTATGGGAGCTGCCTGTTTAACCTTTCCTCCCATTCCAGAGGAACATATTGATTAGATTCATTAGTTAACAGTAGACCGTGCAAAAAAAAAATTGCCTTCCTATTGTAGACGTTATCTGCAAGGGATTAAAGCCTTGGCAATTTTCTGGGTAAACAGAAAAGTGCCCTTTTGTCCCTGGATTACAGAAAAACGTAGCGCTGTCGTAATCAGGACTGGAACTAATCCAGGCTCGCTCTCTCTCCCAGGTTCATGCCTCCCGCAGTAACAACATGTGCATCATTGGCGGTTTTACTCAAATGATCCGAGAAGGTGGACCAAGGTCACTGTGGCGAGGGAATGGCATCAACGTGTTGAAGATTGCACCGGAATCTGCCATTAAGTTCATGGCCTATGAGCAGGTGGGTTGAAAGGCACAAATTCAGCTGCAGAAGGACAAGCTGAAAAAAAGAAGGTGGCTGAGATAAGTCAGCGAAGCTCAATGTCTGTTTTGGCTTCTACAGATCAAGCGGTTCATTGGTACTGACCAGGAAATGCTGAGGATCCATGAGCGGCTGGTGGCTGGTTCTCTGGCTGGGGCCATTGCACAGAGCAGCATCTACCCGATGGAGGTGAGGCGGGCGGCTGACACCGGGCCAAGAGGGGTCACGGCGAGGTGCTGAGTTGGGAAAATGTGGGTGGAACACAAGATCTATGATAGCTTAATTAATGAGTTCTCAGAGATGATATCGGGTAATATAGCTTGCATGATACTTGCTGTAGTCCTGACCGTCATGCTGATAAGAGTGATGTTGTCTCTACATTTTTCTCATATTGATTCTTCTGGAGGCGTT
The DNA here is from genome assembly GCF_036013475.1 of Columba livia. NCBI lineage: Eukaryota > Metazoa > Chordata > Aves > Columbiformes > Columbidae > Columba > Columba livia. Next base: position 6,085,311 of record NC_088620.1, read on the forward strand.
CATGGTGTTTATTCTTGTTTTCTAGGTTCTGAAAACACGGATGGCTCTAAGAAAGACAGGGCAATATTCAGGCATGTTGGATTGTGCCAAAAACATCCTTTCGAAGGAAGGAATTGCCGCGTTCTACAAAGGCTACATCCCCAACATGCTGGGCATCATTCCGTATGCTGGTATTGACCTGGCAGTCTATGAGGTATGAAGCCTTTAACCTTGTGTAGGGCTGTGCTGCTTGTGTAGCTTTGTCACTGCCAGACATATCAGTTACTGCAGGAGTTTAAACAACTTTTCAAAGCTTTCCCCATCAGCCTTACGGGCCACAGATAGACTTCTGGTCAAAGTGACCTTAAAGATCATCCAGTAGTGGTTTTTCTTTCCTAGTCAACATGATGCATGGTCCTTTGGTTCTTTTTTTAATGAGAAAATTGCAGCAGAAAATGAAAGAAGGGCTTTACCCCAGGCACTGCAGTATCTCAAAACATGTGAGAGGCCTGGTGCTTCTGGCTGAAATTGTACATACCTTTCTGGGCCTTTAGATCATTTTATGTAATGTGATATTATTTTGATTGCCTCTTCACTGCTGACATCTGCCTTGTTCCTTCCAGACACTGAAAAATACCTGGTTGCAACGCTACGCTGTCAACAGCGCTGACCCCGGAGTCTTTGTCCTGCTGGCTTGTGGCACAATCTCCAGTACCTGTGGACAGCTTGCCAGTTACCCGCTGGCTCTCGTGAGGACACGCATGCAGGCCCAAGGTGAGAGGAGCTGGGGACGGTGGGAGCTCCTGTCACGGTCTCTGAGTGGGGTGAAGGTCCTCTGGTGTAAACATTGCGACAACAGCCTCAACTGGCCCATGCAGCTGGGCAGCAGGTCATTTGCCGTGCTGGAAGTGGCCAGTGGACTTCGTGCTGCCCTTTGCGTCTGGGGCCAAACGTCTCCAGGACACAGGTTCTGTTTTGCTCAGATCAGGAGTTTTGGGCTAAGGGCGTCTGGAGAAAATGGCTGTGACGTGCAGCACAACTGTGGCTTACTGAGAAGTTAGATGGTGTCCCCTGTGAAGGACCTTTGCTCTGTGAACATCCACGGGAAGCACGTGAATCAGAGCTGCTCTGTGAGACAGGTGTTACCCTGAAGTGTTTTCACTATGTAGGCTGCGTTATTTATTGTGGCTTCCTCTATTGCAGCTTCAGTGGAAGGTGCTCCTGAAGTGACGATGAGGGGACTGTTCAAACACATTCTGAAGACAGAGGGAGCGTTTGGTCTTTACCGAGGTCTGGCGCCGAACTTCATGAAGGTGATTCCAGCCGTGAGCATCAGCTACGTGGTTTATGAAAACCTGAAGATGACTCTGGGCGTGCAGTCACGGTGACCACGAGATGCCGAGGACTTTGAACTCTGAAATCTTGGGGTGCGATCCCAAGACGTATAACCATCTCTCATTCTGTGAATGTGTTGACACTAAGCTGACTAAGCAAAGCTGTGAAATCTCAGATAGTTTGTGAGTCAGTAAGGGGGAGGGGAGGATCTGGCGTCCTTTGCCATCTTGCTACTCAGCAGTCCACACAGACCATCACGTGGTCCTTTCTGTTGGGCCTTTTGGGCAACCAGGAGGTGAACTCCTGGGAGAATCTTAAGGTGCAAATTGTTGAGGTCAGTTCCCAGCAGTACGGCAGAGTAGCAAAGATTTGGGTGACAGGTCCGCTTTCAGCGTATTGCGCGTACAGAGCTGTTTGCCCGCAGATGAGCACCTTCTGACTTGCTGAAAGAGCTTCTTTTTCCATTCAGAGAGCTTCTTTTTCCATTCAGTTGTTCAACTTCCTACCTGTTGTTTAAATTTGTACAAACCTTGTGTAGGAGCTGCTGCCACACTGGGCTTGTCATGATGTTTACATATATTCCTTTGGGTAGGAGACGTTCATGTTCTGCTTCCAAGACTTGACATGAAGTGTAACTTTGAACTATACTGGTTTTGAGGGCTGGTGGACAGTGGTTTATCCAGTCAGGCTGAAGGTTACTTAGGCCAGCCTGATGAAGAATTAGGATTATTTATTTTTTTTTATAGGTTTAAGTGTGTCTCATAAATCGACTAACAAGATGCACTTACTAACAGAAGCAGCAGCCGCGAGCCTGCATGCCTGTATCCTTTGCATGCCGGGTTTGGCTTGTCTTACGCTCAGCAGGGGCTTGGGAAGGGGAAGGCAGGAGTGCCCTGGGTGGCCTGGCACCTCGATGCATGGCTTTAGTGAACAACAGACAATACTTCACAGCTCCTGCGCAGTTGTGCTCCCAGCACGACACGAGAGCCCCTGTGCAGCGCTGCATGGAACCTCTGAATTCCATTCTGCCTGGTGCCAAGGACAGCTGGTGGCCCTTTTCCAAACCCCGTGCCTACGCTGCTATCTATCTCTTTAGACCTCTTTGTAGAGTGACGTTCGGGTTTGCATTTGCAGGATGGAGTCCCCAAGTCAGGAGTACGTCTGCTGTGGGAAGGGGGGTGAGGGAGAGCGGCTGGTTGTCACTGGGAGAGGTGAGCTCTCGGTCCTGAAGACGTGCTTGCTTTTCTTTCCAAGGGTGCTTTTCACAAGGCTAAGGGAAAGAGATGGCTTTAAATTTCTCTGACTGCATTACGGGCTACTTTAGTTGATAGGATCTGGCTTCTGAGGCCTGGGAGATCCTCACCGAACTTTTCATTTTGGGCAAAATGGACCAGCGTTGCATTCCACTGTTTTACTGCTTAAAGCATATTTATTTTGTATTTATTTGAACAGAGTTATGTCAGACTATTTTTATAGACTTGTTTAAATATTGTTACTGTGCTTGTGTTTCTCCTGTTCTCAAAAGTTCTCTATTTGTTCTCTCACATCGCACAGCTGAGCCGTGGGGAGGGATGCTAGAGCCGCTTGCCTGCCTTCCCCTTGGGGCTTGAGCTGCCTTCCCCATGTCTGGGGTTGTTGCTGGAAAACCTCAGCCCAGAGAAATTCTGTAGCAAGAAGCCATAGGAGAGAAGGGAGCTGGTGAGGAAGCAGGACCTTGGGAGGAGGGGAGAGGGCGCGCTGTGAGGCTCGCCTTGTTTTGGAATTGCCTCTGTGCGTGGTGAAAGGGTTTTGGGTGGACGGCTGAAGTTGGGAAGTAGAAGGTGTGTGTATGTTGGGTGTCACAGCGGCTAATTGAGGGAGATCGTGGGGAATTTGTAAGGTAAGGGGGGAGGGGAGAAATCTCAGGGACTGAAGACAACACAAGTTTCCAGAGAGATGGAAGGAGAATTGCACTTGGACACAAGCTGCTGCCGTTGTGCTTTGAGGCTGAAGCAGCAGCCGCTGCTGCGGAGCCGGTTGCTCTTCACAGGCACCGTGAAGCGTGTGAGAAGCTGGAAAAGGATTTGCCTGCTCTCAGCAGCTGCTTTTTTCTGACAGAATTGGGTGGTTCATGGAGAGTCTTCCAGGTGAGGCTCTGCCTTGACCACCCAGTGCTGTCAGTACTTACCACGTGGAAATCTCACCGATCTGAATTAAAGATATGATTTTTTCCACCCCCCCTTCTTGAGACCTGTTGTATATTCTGCAGTGGCTCCTTCCTACCAGTGTGGCCTAGTGAGAATACAAATATCAGAATGCAAAAATCAATGCAAAATGACAACCATCTTTGTAGCTGTAACCACAAATTGTTATAATGCAAATCTAACTTGGATTCTTCATGTAGGGAACAGTCTGCTAATAAAGGTCTGTCAAAGAGAAACCACGTGTCCACATCTGTTTCTTGATATGGTTTATTGATGGTGTTGGTGGCCAGACTCTTCCTGGGATGGCTCTCACCAAGGTTGCTGACACTGGGAAGGATCCTCCCTATGAGGACTTGGGAGAACAGAATTCTTCTTAAAGGCAAAACCAGCAAACGGGAGCTCGAGGGTGATGGTGGTGGTGATGGGTCAGGGGTGTCCAGGCACTGCTGACCTGAGTGCTGCTGGACTTCAGTCATCTCTGCAGCGTCCGTAACTGTGCAGAGAAATGGTTTTCCCAGAAGAGCTGGAAATTCTGCAGTCCAAAAGGCTTTGGCATGATTCTTTCTTAAATAAAACCCCGACCAGGAGCTATCTTTGTAAGTCATTCAGGAGCCATCACTGGTAGGGCAAGCGGCCTCCGATTTGGGTAACGAAGCTTGCTGCAGGGGCCAGCCTGGCTTTGTTGGTTCCTTATGTCTCTGACTGTAATTCAGGGCTTTTATTCAGCTATAAATCTACTCGTAAAGTCTGGGTCCCTGTAATCTGAGCTGCTGCTTTCCGGCGGTGTCAGCTTTGGCCAGCTGAGACGCTTATCACGCTCGAGGCCGCAGGTGGTGTCCCATCTCCTGCCCTTTAACCACCTCGCTCCTGGGGGTGGGGGTTACGTTTCCTCTCACAAGCTGATAAGATGCCTGTGAAGCAAGGGCTGGCCAGGTACCCTGAGGCCAGGGGGGAACCTGCTTTCCTTGACCCTGTAAAATTCATGTTCGCTGCAGGAAAAATGTGACGCTGCCCAGTAACTGGTGCCGTACGGGGACAGAGCACCCGGGCGCTGCGGAGGGAGGAGCGGGGCTCTTCCTCGCCCTGTTCCCTCCAGCTTTTCTTCCTTTTTAAGGAAGAGAGTTATTTTCAGCGCTTAATTACTAGGTTAGAGCTGAGCCTGAATTAGTCTACAGACACGCAGCAAAAGCTGTCTCTCTATAAACTCCCCCCGCTTTCACAAAGCCGGAGCGACAGCTCTTCCCTCCCTTGGGGCTGGGGGTGCGATAAGGGGTGCGTGAGGTGCAAACCTTGCTGCGGGTGAACGTTATTGGGGTGTTCTTGCCCGGCCGCAAGGGTTTGGGTTGGAACATCTGCCACTGCTGGCAGCCAAGCTGCTGTCACGATAACTGGGCGGTTGCTTCTATCTCAGAACCCTCGTCCTCTCAGACTGAACAGGTAAAAAGAAGTTTCTGGCCCTCCATATAATCCAGTTACTCATCAAATGCTTGGCACTCTCATTTAAAACAGTTAATGATTGCCCTCTTCTGGTTAGCCTTCATTACTGCTTTATTTAAGCCTTGCTTTTTCAGTGGAGCTCTCCTGAGCTCCGTGTGACCGAGTTGGCGCTGAGAAACCTTTCACGTCTCACCTCGTCCTGACACTTCGCAGCCCCCAGCCGAACCACACACAGGTGCGCTGGAGGTTCTGCTTCTGGTCTCTTTGGAGCCCCTGCTCTCCGGCATCTCAGCAACGAAACGCACCGAGTTTGAGCAAGACGTTTATTGCCGAACGTGGCCTCAGTTGCCCGTGCTCCCGGGCTGGAGCGTCCCCAGGGCAGGTGATGCTGTGACCGCAGCCACCGCCTCTGTGTCTGCGCTGTTTCCTTGTTCCATTTCTTTCACTTGACACAGCTCCTTCCAAAACAACAAGAAGGGCATAAGTGGAACTGCCAGTGCACCAGCAGGAGGGAATTTGCTGAACAAAGGAGTATTTTTCTGTTCCTTTTTATCTCATTATAAGCCTCAGAGGGTCTGGAGAAGCTTCGGGCTCCTGCGCTGCCCTGCTCACAGATGCTGCTGGTGACAATTTCCACAGCTGAGCTGTGAAGGGGAAAGCCGGAGCCAAGCTGGGGGTCGGGAGGTGTGCTCTGAAGGAAGGGTGGATTAAAACCCTTTGAGAATTAAGTAAAAAGCTTGTGCTACCCAGGCCCTAGCGTGGTTTAGGCTCTCAGGCTGACGCAGGGTGAGTCTCAGCTCTGGTGCTTTGTTCACATCTATCTCGTTCAGCCTGATGACAAAGGTCCCCAAAATGTCTTTCATTTGTCTAATCAGCTTCATTTTCTCCTCAGACTCCTTGTCCTGCCTTTTGGCTGGGCACAAAACCCCCCTCTGCCAACAGCAACTGCACCAGAGCTTGTAAGAACAAACAGGGCTGGCTCACTCTACTCATTTTCTCTAAACTTCATTCATTTTGCCCGAATTTGAACGTGATCTAGAGGCCTCTGCTCCCGCCTCGGTCAGCACCTGCCTGCTGTTAACTTGGGGCAGCTGGGCTCTGCCTCCAGGTGCTGCCCATTACCTGACGGGTTGAGGAGACCTGTCCCTGTCCTGTTGCAAGGGGTTCAGTGTGTGCCCGTGTCCCTCTGGGGGCATGTCCAAAAAGCAGCGTGTTGGGGCTGTGGGGTGTCAGGGATTTTATGGGTCCAGTCCAGCAGCTCGGAGTGGGGTTTTGGGCACCTCTGGAAGCTCAGAGCCTCCTGATGAACAGATGGACAGGTCAAGGTAAGATATTTTTCACCTTCACTTTGCAAAAGGGAGCCCAGTCAAACTGGTGTGGAGACTGGGTTGTTTGCAGGATAAAATGTCCTAAATCAGGTGGCAGAGGGCAGGTCTGGGTTTGGTCACTGTTTGTATGGAAAACCTCAGAGAAGCAGCCTCTGTTTTTGTGGGAGTGGATGTGTCACCTCTTTCCTGATGTTCCCTGGAGGTGGGAGCTCAGGGCTGGACCCCAGCCCCAAAGGAGCCTCTGTGCTGGGGTGGGAGGGCAACCTGTGTAACCTTCCTGACCCCCACTGATGGCCAGAAAAGCAAATATCGATCTCAAAACAGCCCGAGCTTTCTAGGGGTTTAAATGCAGCTGGTGTCAACTGAAGCGTGGCTCTGCAGTGCCCTTCCTGCCCCTGCTTGGGGGCAAAGTGAGGAATTTCAGCACAAAATGAGGAAAATCTCTCTCTGAGCCCCTGGTTTGCTGGCAGGAGCTACAGCTGGGGGTCTCCACGCCCCTGTTGACCCTCGCGCACCCATGAGCACCCTCGTACCGTTTTCCACGGTGCATACACGATCTGCTCCCCACTCAGCCCCAGGCGCTCGGCCTGATGCTCGAACTCCTCCCGGCGCTCTGCGCTCACGGTCAGGTTTCGGGCTGCAAAAGGTGAAGTATTTGCTGGGTGTTAAATATGAACCGGTGGCCTGGGCACGGCCCTTTGTGTCACATCCCGGCCCTCGGTGCCTCCCTTACCCACGCTCCCACCAGCACCTGCTGGGTTTCTCACCCCTGCAGCGAATAAACCCAACATTTTGTAACCCTCTCCCCACTTAGCTCTGGTCCTGTCTGCTCTAAGGGCTTGCACAATAGTCCGATACTCCTGGGACATCAGGAGTCTGGGTATGGTGGTGGTTTTTTACACGTGTCTCTGAACTCTCTTAAGCAATGCTTTGCGGCTTGGCAGGGCAATGGGAAACCTTATCAAGTTCTAAAATGCTGCTTAATGGGGCTGTGGGCAGATCTGATCAGCTTTGCCTGTGCGGGTACTGCAAAGCAACATACTCTGCCCTGGCAATTGAGTACTGAAATATCATGGTTGGCTTGAAAATATTGAGATTTTACAATGATATTGGTGCTTCCTGTTATTGGAATATTTATGGTGTAAGCGGGTTTTGTTTTTAACTCAATCTTCCTGCTCTGCCAAGAGATTTGGGTTTTAATGGGATTTGTAAGTAATCCTGTAACCCCTGGAACAGTGGTCTCAGGGCAATCGCTGACTGTTGGCAAAGCCAAGTTGCTGTGTGGTTGTAGCTGGTAATTTTATGTGTGTGTTTTGGTGTCCTGTGATAGATTTAAGTTACTGTAGGATGGAGTTGACATACCGTAGAGATACAGTCCCAAATATGTCCTTTCCATCTGCAGTTGGTACTGGATGAGTAAAAGGTCTTCAGAGCTGAGGTTCATCAGTGACCCCACGGTTTGATGGGTCTTGGCTTTGGGAGAACAGAGATGGGGTTGGGAACAGCCACGATATTCAGGTTCTCAGCAATAAACCGCAGCCATGGTACGAGCAATGCCCATAGCCCTGGGATCTGAATCAGTGCGACTTGTTTGGCTCTGGGTTTATTTGAGTTGTGTGTTTTAAATGTGGGTCTGGAGTGTGAAGGAGCTAATGCCACCCATCTCCCATCCCACCGTTGTGATGTGCTGGATGTTGTGTCTCACTGCTGCTTGGGGTACGAGCAGTTCTGCCCAACCTCACAGCTTGGGGGGCTGTGAAAATGGGGAGAAACTGTCCCCAACCTGCAACAACGCTGACTTGGCCGGGTCAGTGCAAATTGTCGCTCTGGCATTTGCAATTCCCACCCCAAATGTCTCAACCCCATTCCTCAGCGAGGAGGAAACAATTTCAAAGCTGAAACCTTCTATTGACTTCCTTCCTGTCCTTGAGGGACTCTGAAATGACTTTGCAAACGAGGAGATCTCCTTCCTCGTAGTGGGAGCAGGTTTGCTCCCAGCTCGGCACTGCATCTAGGTTGGGGTGTCCCCAGGAGCGGGACTGACCCTGCGTGTCCCCAGCCCCGGGGAGCTGTTGGGATCCACCGAGGCTCCGAACGGACAGAGCAACCCAGGAATAAGTTGCATCAGATGATGTAAAACATTAACATGGGTGCTTTGCGTGTCTCAGCCCATCCAAAACCCAGCCTGGGTGGTGACCCCGGCGGCTGTGCCAGCTGCTCACCGTGCTTCACCAGCGTGGTGTCACCAGCAGTGACTTCGAAGTAGGTGGAGTTGTTGGTGAGACACTGGTCCCCCCTGGAGAGACAGAGGGAGAGGGGTGATGGGGAAAGGACAGCGGGGACCCCCCCATGGCGGGAAAGGACCAGCAAAGCCCCAGACCCGGCACTTCATGGGGCACGAGCTCCTAGCGTGGGGTGGGAACTGGCTGTGCCGGCTCCTCCGCAGGGTAAACTGCTCTCGCTGGCAAAATCAGCCTTTTCTGCCCTGTATTTCTCTGACCTCCACCTGCAGCTCCTCCTCTCATCCCTCCTTGGCTGAGGGGAACTTTGGTGCTAAGGTGTTTTCTACCCCAAAGTAACTGAAGTTGCAAAGAGCTCCTTGTGTTGGCCCAGAAAAATTAATCCCCTTAAAGTCTGACCCATGGGAGAAAGAAACGGCTTTTGGTGCCTGGCAGGGTTAGCACAGGGACCTCTGGAGAGGTCTTCTCCTCTGGAGAGGTCTTCTCCTTGCCCGTGTTCTGCATCCTCTACATGTGCAGGGGTTGGTGTCTGCGAGACCCCTGCAAAAATGTGCCTAAACCTGGGGGCTTGTTGGACTAAATGAATAAGAGAAAGGGTGAAGAATAGAGGGGACGGGAGAACCTTTATGGAGAAAGAAGGAGAGACTCTTTCTTTGAGAAAACCCATCTCAAATGGCTCCTGTGTCGTGTTGAAATGGCTGGGGAGCTTCCAGCGTGTGGGAGATGGGTTGGGACAGAGGGACCTGAGGGTCACGTCTTACACAGCGACGTGCTGGGTGACGAGCAGCTCCCGCTGGCCGGCGCGGGGCTCCACGTGCAGGTGGCCGTGGTCGATGAGCAGCATCTCCAGGAGGTGCTGGGGGAGCTGCGCGGCCCCGGCCACGTACAGCCACGTCCCCAGGAGCTGCGGGGAGAGACAGGCAGGGGTGACAGCTTTGGGGTGTGCAGGGCGAGCTTTGGGGAAGAGGTTTACACCCCACCTGGGGGAAAATTGTTTGTTTTGACCTCTGTCCTCTGCTAGTTCTCCCTCTGGCAATGCACCGCCAGCAACAAAACGCAACCCGTGCAAATGCACAGATGGGGAAAAAATAAATGAGTAGCTGAATGTGAGGATTGGGAAATGGTGCTGGTGGTGGCTGCGGTGTCGGTGTGGCAGGGTAGGGACAGCCCTGGCTGCTGCGGGGGATTTGCACCAAAAATTACCCAGCCAGCCCCCCTTGTTTTGATGCTGCGTTTGGGTCTTGTGGGGGGAGCAGGAGAAAACTGGGTAATTCGTGGTGTTTTGGAAAGCAAACGTTTCCTGTTTGTTGCAGGTGTTTTGCTGAGGGTGCCTTGGCAGATGAGTGGGGGGACAACTGATGAGTTTTCCCCCTTCCCCAGGGGACAGGGAGGTTTAGCAGAGCACCCGTAAGATCATTGCAGGAGTGGGGCATCCCCCCAGGGCTTGGGGTCTCCTACCTTTGATGCCGTGGTGTTGTTTGGGTGCGGGTCTCCATGGGGGAAAGCGGCTGCAGTCAGCAGGGCCGTGAGGATGAGGATGGTGACAACTGCGGCCATGGTCACCTGAACGAGAGGAGCGAGCGAACCTCGGGACAGACGGACGCGTTTGCTTGGCTGTTCACTTTTGCAGCCCCGCGGGGGGACGGGACGTGCCTGTGGCTGCTGGGAGGTGACGCAACCAGCACCCTTTGGGGACATTGCCCAGAGAGGAGCCACGTGCTCTGCACTGAGCTTGGTGATTACCTTGGCTGTCAGTGACAAATGTTGATGGCCACGGGCTGTCGGCGTGGCTGGGGGTGATGGGGTGATGCAGTTGGTGTGTTTAAAACTAAAATCTGCCCTAAATTTGCCTGTTTTGTTCCCTGTGAGCAGCCACGGTAGTTGCCTCTTGTTCTTCACCTTGGGTGAAGCCCATGGGGCTTCAAGTAGCCGCATTCTTCCTGGGCAGGAAAGGGTTTTTCCCCTTTCTAGCCAAAACACGCCACTAAAATGGGGCTGAATGGGCCCCAGGAGGTCACTCCCATTCTACTGGATGTGTCCCCTGCAGTGGTTCCCCTGACCCTCCCCATCCTGCTGCTGTCCCCGTGCGGCTGGGCAGGGCAGGGCCAGTTTTGCTGGCTTTAATTTGGTTTGCCTTTTCCTCTCTGGTAGCGGAGCCTCCCGAGTCCCTTGGTCTGGCCCTGGGTGGTGGTTGTTCCCGTCTTCTCCCCTTTCCCCTGCTCAGAGACACCCAGGGAAGCCGCAGTGTCACCCCGTGTCACCCCCCTCCCCGCTGTGGCTCCTGCATGAGCCCCTGGCACAGGCTTGTGGGATTTCATTTGAAAAATCGAGGGCGGGATGTCTGGGGGCTAAAAGCACCTTGTCTGGTTTGGTTCACGGTGGAGGAGACCCGAGGGGGTCGGCAGGTTTGTGTGTCTCCCTGTGGGGTCAGGGCTGACAAATGGTGCTTGTGTCCCAACACCCTGTGGCAGGAGGGGACCAGGTGGGGTGTCTGCAGTGTCCTGTGCCACCGTGGAGCTGGCAGGAGAGCTCAGCACCTCCATGCCCACTACCAGGGGGTTTTCCAGGGCTTTTCATGCAGGTTCAGAGATGCGGCGTCGTGGTCAGGGCAGGTGAGGGGGTCCTACTAGCGTTCCTGGTGAAGATGCAGCAGGTGATGGTGCCACGAGCTTTATTTTGCATCCAGGCAACAACAGAGAAACTGTGTGTTTCACCCAGGAGGAAGAAGTGAAACCTGGGTAGAAAGTCCTGAGGCTGAGCCAAGCCTGGTTTGGGCCAGCACGTGGGAATGTCCTCGCGTGGGGCTGGAGGAGGATGAGGATGGAGCGGCTGATCCAGCCCACTGTGGTCACTCCAGGTGTGGCTCTGTGTCACCTTCACCTGTCTTCTCCCAGGGCAGGGGACAGGCGTCCTGCGGGAGCGGGGACAGTGGCCATCAGTGCCCCATTGCCCCCAAACCGCCCCAAGAACTGAGAACGACTGGGGAGAAGAGGGACTGATCTGACATCCCCCCCCAGGGCCCCCGTCCCCACCATGAGCTGGCCCGGGCTGGGGTTTGCCCGCCCTGGGGAGGGGTTCAGACCTTTTCGGATGTGAAGAACATCTCGTCATCGGTGAAGCCCAGACAGTGCAGCTGGGCTCTGAACTCCTCCAGGCGCTCCTTGCTCACGTTGGGTGTCCGCGCTGCCGGAGAACCAGGTGGTAAAAGGAGAAGGGGAGGGAAAAAAGGCAGTTTCGGGGGTGCTGTGCTCCTTGGTGGTGTGAATGGGGAGCTTGCTGCCTGCCCACCCCCATCTTTGCCCTCTCTATGGGTGGAAAAGGAGCTTTTTGCCCCACCTGTGAATGCTGGGGATGCCCGTGCCCATTGATGTGACATGTCCCACAGACCTGGGACAGCATCCACTCACCAGAGAGGCTCAGACCCGGGAAGCCACTGTTGAAGTGGTTCAGGATCAGCAGGTCCTTGTCAGTTTGAATCAGTTTGGCCGTGGACATCACGTTGTCTTCAACTGGAAGGCACAAGGTCACCTGTTGGTGAGTGTCACCCCATGCTGGGGCTCAGCCCTGGCAGAGCTGTATACTGGGGGACTCATCTCAGTGGGGACCAACTTGGTCCCACAGCACTGCCATATCCATTGCATAGGGTGGAAGAATTTACCCACCCCCATCTCCAGACATGCTTTTAGGTGTAAAATAGCCTTGTGGTGGAGGCTCTGGGTGACAAATACCAGGGGGCAGAAGCAGGCAGGTGCCCCCCATCCCAGCCCTGTACTGGGGCTTTACCGTGTGCCAGAGTGGAGTTTTCCGAGAAAACGTGGATCTTGCTGGTGTTCTTCGCCACGCACGTCTCGTTCCTGTGGGGCAGGGAGGTCAGATGGAGCAAACACCCCCCCAAACTGCCCCAACCAGATCCGAGGGTTTCAGAACTCCAGCTGGGCTGCAGAACTTCAATAAATTTGGCATAGATGCTCTCCAGCCCCAGATTTGTGGAGGTGTCTCAGCCTAGAGGATGGAAATGCCCCAAGGGATGGGGGACCTGGGCGAGGGGTGGCTCCCCATGCTTACATTCTCATGATTTCGGTGACATTGAGCTCGTCCTTGTGGCTGCCGGGATAGAAGGAAAAAACTGCGTGTTTCAATGCCTTCATCTCCGCCAGGTGAGGCGGGTACCGGGAGGAACCCATGATGTAGAACCAGTGTCCCAGGAGCTGTGGAGAGGAAGGGAGCAGGGAAGAGTTGAGGGGCTGTTCTGGCTTCACCCATGGGGACTACGCAAGGAGAAGCAAAATCTTTGCCCCTCTGTCCCATGGCCACTAGCACCCCTGGGACGTGACAGATCCGGGCTGGGTGAGGGGCTCTTGGTTTTGTCCCCTCCCCACTATGGCGATGCTCCAGCTCCCAGGGTGGGCAGCGTGTTTCTGCGGTGGCGTCCATCCTGCCCTGTGCCCGGCTCTCATCGCTTTCCTCCCATTGAACATCCCCAAGGGACCAAATCCTGTTTATGCAGTGAGGGGTTTTGTGAATGGAGACTCGTGACCTGGGTCCCCATCACTTGAAGGACTTTAAGCAGAGCAGCCAAGCATTGAGGATGGTTCTTCCCAGCCTGTTTTTCATGGGGAGGTGGAAGCAGGAGCCCCCAAAAAGCACCTGCTCATGAATCTATGGGTGCAGAGCTGCAAGGCTTCACTCTGTCCCTATACTCCTGTGCAGCAGCCTTGAGTTTTTTTAGGAAAACAAGCATGGGCAGGCAGTGAGATGAATGTTGAGCTGCTGTTTGGGTTCAAAACCCCTTCCTGGACCCACAACTGCCAGCGCTGGCTGATAGGGAAGGAGAGGACAGGGCTTACCCCAGGGATGGTGGTGTTGTCGAAGGTGACCGGGACGAGCGGGGCGCAGGTGGGGGGCTCGGCGGCGAGGGCGAGCGGCAGCGCCAGGAGGAGGGCGAGGGGGGGCGGCATCGCTCGGGTGGCACAGGGAAGGCTCCTGCTCGGGAGCTCATCTCGGTCCCTTATATATGGCCTCCTGCAAAGCCGGACGTCCCCAGCCCCCCATGCGCTTGTTTGGCTGTCGGGCTGTTTGCTCAGGCATGAAGCAATAGCAGGTGGAGGAAATTAAACTTGTAAAAGCTTGGATTTCTCCAGCAGAAAAGAGGAGGAAAAGAAAATAAATATACCAAACAACCCCCAAAAAAACCCCAGGAAAACCCCCATGTTTCATCACTGAGGCTTTTGTTCTCGGAGACTGCAATTAATTTTGTGGGTGCCTAGCGAAGTGCTCGGCCGGCTCCAGGTGTGTTTGTGAGTGGGGCTTCCAGGGCACTGAATGGCACCTGGGGGTGGCTCCGCTCCACAGGGCAAATAAACCCCTGGGGTGATGGGGGCTGCTCATCTATGGGGCTTCGGGTCTGAGCGGTGTCGCTCTTTGACAGGGCTCGGGGCTCATGTTGGGGTTAGTGTGTGGTTTTGGGGGGTGATTTGGGGCCTGTTGCGATAGGACAAGGGGTGATGGTTTTAAATTAGAAGAGGGGAGATTCAGACTAGATATAAGGAATAAATTGTGGGCCCTGAGGGTGGTGAGAGCCTGGCCCATGTTGGCCAGAGAGGTGATGGATGAACCATCCCTGGAGACATCCCAGGCCAGGCTGGACGGGGCTCTGAGCAACCTGAGCTGGTGAAGATGTCCCTGCTCATGGCAGGGGTGGGAATGGATGAGCTTTGAAGGTCCTTTTGACCCAAACCATTCTATGTTTCCATGATAAGCTCCGCCATTTAAAAACAAAATGCCCCAATCTCCTTTCCCTTCCCACTGGTGCCAATTTCCTTCCCCCACAGCTCAGTAGGATCCCTTAAGGCGTGAAATCTGGCTTTATTTTCTGCTATTTCCAGCTGAACTCCCTGTTGTGTTCTTGTGGCCTCATGGCACTTGCTGCCTGTGGTTTGTCTCAACCCGGCCTTGCAGGGATAGATCGGCCTTTGGGCTGCGCAGGACGGTAACGTAACCCATTCATTTCAGTAAGCAATCTAAAATAACCAGTAGGGACAGGGACTTGTTCAATAAATCCTGGTTGGTTGGATCAGGGTGTTACAAGGCAGGGGAACAACCTTAATGAAATAAATAAATCACAACATCTTTAAATGCAGATTCTCTCTAATTAACAGTGTCTTGCATCTCCTCCAACTTTGGCCTTTTAATCAACCAATCGATGCACTTAATTGCCTATATTTGCTTTTTCCCTGGCCGCCCGCAGCGTGTGTCAGGAGTGGTTGGCTCACGTGGGAGCTCGTGGGCCCTGGCCCAGCTGATTAAAACCCATTGCCAAGGCTGCCGGGAAGGGGCAGAGCGTGGGGTCAGCAAACACCGCGTGGGGCAATAACTTGGAATTCAGAGTCAGCTTGGAGCAATCGAGATGTGAGTTGGGCTTCAGCTATGTCTTTATTGTTATTTACTTATGTTTATTTTTCCCTTTATATTTATTTATTTTTCCCTTTATATTTATTTATTTTTCCCTTTATATTTATTTATTTTTTTCCTTTATATTTATTTTTTTCCTTTATATTTATTTATTTTTTCCTTTATATTTATTTTTTCCTTTATATTTATTTTTTCCTTTATATTTATTTTTTCCTTTATATTTATTTTTTCCTTTATATTTATTTTTTCCTTTATATTTATTTTTTCCTTTATATTTATTTTTTCCTTTATATTTATTTTTTCCTTTATATTTATTTATTTTTTCCCCTTTATATTTATTTTTTCCCCTTTATATTTATTTTTTCCCCTTTATATTTATTTTTTTTCCCCTTTATATTTATTTTTTTCCCCTTTATATTTATTTTTTCCCCTTTATATTTGTTTTTTAGTTTGTCCTTTATATATTTTTTTTAAATTTTATTTGTATTTTCTTGCATGTTTTTTCTTTATTTTATCATTTTCTTTATGTTGTCCTTCTCCTCTTGCTCCCCGACGCCGTGTCGGGATGGTGACCCGGGTGAGGAACACGGGGTGACGCACAGCGCTGGGACCCACGGGGCTCCCATCCTTACGGTGCATTTACCAGCCTGCGGAGGGCTGGGGGGGTGACGATGCTGTGAAGGGTTTTGGGTGCGTGTTGTGCTTCCCCGGGGGCTCTCGCATCACCTCCCTTAGTTTCCCATGAAGCAGCAAAACCAGCCCAAAAAGCCATACCAGTCCCATTTCATTGCCTCAGTTTTAAATATTTATTTAAATTCCAAAAAAAAAAAAAAAAAAAAAAAGGAAGAAAATAAAAGAAAAGAAGCTTTAACAAGAACAAACAAGAAAACACACAAAACCGATGGTGAGAGGATGGGAGAGGGAGGGACCCGGCGTGTGTGTGCGGGGAGGCAGCGAGCGGGCGGTGAGCGGTGGGGATGGATCTGGGGCCGGGGGTGAGGTATTTCTGAGCAGAGCAGGGCTGTGTGCAGGGTGAGGTATTTGGGACAGACCTTGTTAACCTTTTCTGACGGTTTTTGGAAAGCAACCAGTAGGCAGTAGTTAAAAAACCAAAGAATACACAAAGAGAGACTCACATATATTTTTTTTTTCCTCAAAAAAATAAAATCCATAGTCCATATGAGACATGAAAACTCCAAACAGGCACTGAAGCGTTTCTGATACAGTACAGCTCCGATTACATCAATATTATTCCTTATATAGAATTAAAGATTATCATAATTATCCTCTTTAAAAAAAAAAAAATCCTCCAAATTTACATATAGAGACTAAATTTCTACAAAACTTAACAAAACAAAACCCCTCCAAGCCCGGCTGGGTTCTGGAACAAGGTACCATCATGTCAGTCTTGACAGAGGAGCCAGACAGAAGGGTTTGCAGAGCTGGGTTTAAATAGGAGCTTAGCCCAGGGAATCGCTGCGCACAAGCCGTCGTGGACGCGACTGCAACAGAACGAGTTACGTGACAAGCGACTCGAAATCAGCTCTTTCTGGGGCTCGGTGCTCCCAGACGAGCTGCATCCCTCACTCCCCTCCCAAAGCAGTGAAGTGCTGATTAGCAAAGTAAAAGCAGATTTGCTTTTAGAAACATCCTGTAGGTTACTTCAGACGCGGTTTGAGTTGTTTCGCGTCACTGGCATCAACGGCGATTAAAGGATCCCTTTCAAGGTGACTGTTTCTCCAATTTAGCTGCGGATTAAAACCGCCTCTCTTCCCAGAGAGATGGTCCAAGGGGCTTATTTTGTTGTTTTTTGGGTCTGTGGCAAGACACTGTAGCACCTTCACAACCTTAAATAAAGTCATATATATATAAAATAACACACTTTTTTTCTTTTTAAGAGCACCAGAGATTTCACAGTGAGAGGTAGAAACGAATCAGACAAGCCCATCCTCTCTCTCTAGTTTAGCACCAATCTCTTCTTCTCTTCTCCTTCCATTCCCCCTCTTGGCTTCGGGACTCTCCCCAACCCCAGCACCATGCAGGAGAAGGGACGTGGATCGAATTCACCCACGGAAGGAGGAACGTAGTTGTTTGGTTTGTTTTGTTTTTTTTTTTTTCCTTTTTTTTTTTTTTCTCTCCTTTTTTTTTTTCTTTTTTTAGCTTTTTGCTTTAAATAATATAATATATATATTTTTGTTTCTTCTAATATTGCACATCAAAATGCTTCCTGTACACAGAGCGGCCAGATTCAACTTGCAGCTCCGCCTGGGAGACCTGATGCAGCACGTGGCCATCCAGAAGGCAACAAGCTCTGCGAGGGAAGCTCTTCTAATTACTTTTCAATGGAAAGAACATTTGGTAACCAGGTAAGACAAAATAGGGGGTGGGAGGGGTTGGGAGGAGGGGAAAACCCACATGCTGCAAGTTGCTTGAGGTTTCTCTCAGTATTTTCTTTGGTCATGGGAAAAGCTTTGTGTGTGGAACCGCTTGCAACACCTAAGTCCCCTGATCCCTTTTTGCTCTTCACGTCCTGACCCATACCCGCTTCCCTTACGTCCTCGTTATTCCTCCTTCCAAGAATCTGCTGCGTTGAGTAGAACGTGGGTTCTTTGAGACCTTGAGCCAAAGGCCAGTGCAAGAGTTGACCCAAAAGCTACAGCCCAGCTGTCCTTGCTGCAGAGAGGTGGGAGAGCCTGTGTGAAGACAGAGGCCAAACGTGGGGTCACAGCCTTGGAGCCCGGTTTTGGTGGCTTTGTTCAAAGGAAGCAGACGGGGCCGACCTCGAGGTGATATTGCTTTCCTGGCTCGGACGGGGGAAGGTTGTAGATGTTGACAATCGGTAGCTGCTGAGGGTCCTGCGTCCGAAACGAAAAGAGAGTCCGATGCCAGCGTCCATCCTTGATCTGCGCAGGGAGGAGGGAGAGAGAAAAAGCTGTTTAACTGGGGGATGGATCCTGCTGGAAAGGAAGGCGCTTCACAAAAGGTGTAAGCCTGAGAAACCCCGAGACCAGGGGTTGCCCTGGGGGCTGAGCAGCTCTGGGCTGCGGCTTAGGAAGTGTTTTGGGGAACCCTCTATCCAGGTTGAGTTGACGGAAACCCAGTTTGAAAGGGCATCGCCAAACACAAATTCTGATGCAATGACCCCAAAATGCAAACACGAGGCTCATGGCTCAGTGTGGCAAGAGCCAAGGCCACTGGCTTCAGGTGGCAACTCCTCCTTTGGCCATTAACTGCTGCTACATGTGACAGAACTCTAGCATTTTTATTTTTTGCTTCTGTTTGAAGGCTATCTACTTAAGAGAAGCTGCTATAGCACCCTGGACTGGAAAATTAAAGTGGTGACCAGGTAAACTAGAACTTTGAGGTTGTCCTACACAGGGACAGGAGTTGGACTCGATGATCCTTGGCTGTCCCTTCCAACTCACGACATTCTATGATTTTTCTCCCCCATTTTTCTGTAAATAAGAAGAGGTATAACTTGAGCCTTGTGTGCTCTAGGTGGGTCCAGCCTGATATTTCTCTCCACCTCTCCCCTCTTTCGCAGCACCGTACCTTGCAATCATCAGCTGCCACTTCTGGCCTGAGCTGCCCGTCTGCCTCAAACATCTGCCCGTTCCAGGCCCTGAAGCGCAAAGCGTTTTCCGAAGGTCTCTCAGAGGAGCCGTCCCGCCAGACCGAGGTGTTCAGGCAGTGGATGGTGATGTGCTGCACCACCTCCGAGCTCAGGAGGCGGAGGAAGTTCATCTGGACTCTACCGATGTCAAAATCCAGCTGTGGGGGTGACAGATGTTAGGATGTACCCCCAGAGCGGGGCTAGTGGGGGGGTTAGGGATGGGACGGCAAAGGTGGGCCCTGTGCTCTGCTTTGGTCCGGAGGTGAGTGTGCACACATGTCCAGAGCTGGACCTGGTGTGAGTGTGGCCATAAGGGCCAGACGCCAAGTCAATTTAGGAAGTTTTCATGAGGACACAGCAGGTCCTTTATTTTTCAGAACAAACTGGTAGGTCCTTAAATAGGGGGAAAAAAACATGCACTTTGAATTAAACACACGCTTCTGTAAAGCAGCAGGTTCTAGTTCATCTGCAGATGAACCCAGACATTGTTATTAATGCTTTCGGTACAGGTGCTTCCTCATTAAAAACCTTGTAGCATTAACTTCCCTGGAAATTGTATATTTACGCTGACCTCACTCTTTCAGGTGGCAGAAAACAAAATGCAAGAGTGACCTGAACACAAGTTAATTCAACAAAGCAGTTGGGAGCAGCATGTTTGCAAAATTACTGGCCTCTGTTAAGGTTACGGGTTAATTAAACATTGCTGGAAAAGCACTGCTTTGTCTTGACAAGAGTCAACAACAGTCTTAGGTGTATTTTTTAACTGCACGAGAGCAGTTCTGAGTGTTACAGCTGCCCTGACTCTGCCTGGAGGAGAAACCAGTGTGCTGTGTCACAGTGCTCGCCAGCCAGTGTCCCGGAACAACACAGCCCTGGGTCAATATTGCCTAACAGTCGTGTGGGAAATGCCGCGCTGGGGCCGCACGGTGTGCACCTTGGAGACGGTGACGGGGCTGAGACACGTCTGCCCACCGTTGGTGAAGTTACAGGTGACCTGGATGGTGTCTGAGGAACAGCCAAGATTCGGGTCAATCCAGTAGGTACCTGAAGAAATGGAAGATTTGGGGATTAACAAGGACACTTTAAGCTTTTAATGTGAATTAGAAAAGCTTTGATTTCTGCGTTAGTGGTCTCAGGGGAGAAGACCAGTTTGGGCCATGTGAAACAGCCCTATGGAGGATGCACACTCGGGGCTTCCTACCATCATTCATCTTCTGTTCACAGTTCATGAGGTCTCGACAGATGCGTGCAGGGTTCTCCTTGGTTCCCAGGGGTCTTTTGATGCTCTGAATGAGGTTGCTGAGGTAGTGTAGAGTCTTAAAGATCTCCCCTCCATGGTCCAGCATGAGAAGGTCTGGATGTTGGTAACCCTGGAAAGGAGGGAAAGTCAGGTGCGCTGTGGGGGGCACTGGGTGCTGCAGCCACAAGGG
This sequence comes from Columba livia, assembly GCF_036013475.1. Taxonomy (NCBI): domain Eukaryota; kingdom Metazoa; phylum Chordata; class Aves; order Columbiformes; family Columbidae; genus Columba; species Columba livia. The sequence goes on from NC_088620.1 coordinate 6,105,267, forward strand.
TTTTGGGTTTATTTGTGGGAAACATCTGTGCACCGAAGACAGGCTGTACGGGCTGGGACCCGGTGAGCATCAGCCATGAAGCCCTGGCAAAGTCATGGTGGTGAAGTCTGGAGCTTCACAAACAAGCAACACAACAGAACCACATCCTTTAACTGGATCTTTGCATGCATAAACCCCAGTGATTCCATGAGAACAGCTTTGTCTGTATAAACTTTAAGCGCACAGAAAGAACAAATGATGCTGTGACCGTCCCCAGCCTCCAGCAAAGACCAGCGAGTTCAAAAGTATCCTCGTACCTCTGTCTTCAGTGCGATGTTCGAGTCAATTAGTGTCCGGAAAGCTGCCCCAAAGCCGTCTTGTTGCTAGTGTGGGGTGAAAAAGATGGTAACTGAGATGGTTAGAAGCTGAACATGCCCTGATGCAAGCAAATGCTTCTCAGTCGAGGGCTGCGATTCAAGCATCGTTTTGCTAACGCAGCATCTCTTGCTGGACCTGAGCGTGTGTCTCCAGGGTGCCAGCAGGTCTTTCTGGATGTCCCATCAGCACCTTGGCTCTGCGGCACTTATTAGCATCATTAACAAACGTACAGAAAACGGCAACTTACAAATGAGGCTGGAATTCCTGGCGGTCCCTAAAAAGCAAAGGAACAAAAAAGGGCATCAGGTAGAAAGATGGGCAGTCACTATTGCAAATATATTAGTTCATGTTCTTTTGAAATCCTTTTTCCCCTGGAGTCCCTCAATGCAGATGAGTGAGAGAGGCAACAATACTGTCTCTATAAAGTACCTGGAGATGGTTTGGACTGAAGCACAAGAAACACTAGTCTATTCACACACACATCTTTGCATATGGGGGAATGGGGCTAAGCTATAAATTCCAGTGAGTGAACAGTCCCTCTGGAGACTATCACAGCAATAATTTTAGCTTGTTTGAATATCGTCTTTGAACTCTTTCCACATATACGTACCGGAGGGCCAGGGTGTCCTCGTGGGCCTGGAGGACCCTAAAGACAGAGTGACATCAGTTAGTGAAACATCTCCAGCTTGTATTTCAATTTTTCATGGTTGCCGTCAGCATTAATCTGTTCCCTGATGAAATCCTCCAGATTTTTCACATTTAATGGCATCTTTTCCCTCAAACCCTTCTGGAGACAGGAGGTGGCCTCATTTTATCCATCTCCTGACTTTGGGTGCATCTGTCTGCACCTGGTCCATTCCTACTGCATCCCTTGTTTCCAGCCTTTAGCTCCTTAACTATCATTAGTGCCACATCCCCAGGTACTTATCACATTCCCTGTACTCACAATTACCCACCCCGCAGCTTTACATTTGCTAAAGCCACTGTTCTATTTAAATGCAAGATACTAGTTAGAAAAAAATGATGTCAAATACTTACCCTTGGACCTTGCAGACCCTGCAGGAAAGGGAAAAAAAAGAAGGTGTCAGAAGATGCTCATTAATGAACTAAAATCTCCCTGTACAGCCATGTGTTGTTCCCAATGTGCCTGCACAAGGGCTGGGTGCTGCATGGGAAGGACGGTGACAACAGGGGCCCAACAGCATCTGGCAATGGCAGGGAGGTTATTGCAGCAGGGGATGCTGATGGTCCCGACACCAGCAAACCCTCGCTCTGGGGCTGGGTCCATGGTGGTGGAAAGTGGTGAGCAAGAGAAGCAGCAGCCTGGCTTGTTAGAAATGTACACTGGGATTTGTTTTGGTACCTGTAGGGCATTTGCTTACAGGAGGTCTCATTAGAAGAAGGTGTGAAAGAGCCTCTGCATGAGCCCCACAGCCATGGGGCGCCTGGACCGAGCCCCTGCATGCAGGAACAACCACTGGGCACTAAAGGAAGCAACTGGGAGAGCAGTGGGACCCGTGTTCTGGGTAATGAAGAGGGTTAACAACATCCCATACCCGCCCTACATCCCCTGTATGGTGAGAGCACCAAGGAGCTAAGAGAAGGTGTAAAAGTCCATAAGAGACCCGACAAGAAGGGGACCAGAGGAAGAGCAGAAGGTGAGAAGGTGCCCCTGGGCAGGGACAGCCTGTGGCTTTCTGAGCTGCCAGTCACCACCGTGTGTTCCCAGAGATGTCTGTGAGGTGTTAGCTTTTTGCCACGTAATTGGGTTAAATAAATGGAAATTGTAACAGCAGTGGGCGTCTATGTGTACATGTGGATGTATGTGCACATATGTGTGTGCACACGTGTAGAGATGTGTATGTCTTGTCCTCGTGGGAGCCTGATGTCACCACGCTGAGCCAAAGCCCAGCACCACTCTCGGTTGCCCAGAGGGACCCCCTGAGCAGCAGGACGCACCCAGGGCTGTGGATCAGCACTCACCATTTCTCCGCGGCTGCCTTTGTCTCCCTTGGGCCCCTGTTAAAGCACAGAAGTGGCCATCAGTGTCAGCAACCTGCCTTGCAGCCACGTGCTGCCACCCCCAAGCTTCTTGCAAGGACCCACATGCTTCTCTAAACAAATCAGCTCAAGTTGCCATAATGTCCCAGCCATCCCCCCTCAAAAAAAATAGCCATTACTGGATATTTTGGCAATGTCTGAGTTCATCTTTCTGATTTTCATCTCTGCCAGTAGCAGCCTCTGTACTGAACTCTGAGTAGGTTCACGTTCATGTTTTTACTAAGCACTGACCTGAGCTTTAGTCTGTGTTCAGCACCTTTGGCATTTTGGGGCATAGGGGGATTTTTCAACACTTGCCAGAATCAAGCTGTTTGCAGTTTAATATGTTTACCAGTTGGTTCCCCCACTTCAACACTCCTCAGGCCAAGTTGCTTGGAAAATCTGCAATTACATTCTTGTCTTCTAGTCTGAGCCAATCTATCAAAAACTTGCATGTAAGAAGAGTTGCTCCTCACTTCTGTGCTAATAATCTCCGTGCAACTATATATGCAGCCAGAGACTAAACCTACACTTATCTCAAGCTGCTAATCTCAAAGACAATTTTGTTTTCCTTGTTACAGCAGGACTTGGGATTTACTTATGCTCACCTCAAGCATCTTGGATCTCAAACATTCTGCTCTTCAAAAGAACATACAGGCAGAAAAAAGCACAGATACTTACTGGGCTTCCCATGGGACCCTGAATGCCAAGAGGACCAATAATTCCTTCTTTTCCCTAGAAAAGAAAAAATACGTGTGAACCATCACACGGGAACTGAGGGTCACTTTTACCACGGCAGACTCAGTCAAGACATCTCTTTGCTGCTTTTCAGCAACATGATCGTGGTATTTGCTGTAGCTAAAATAAAACTGTTTCAAAATTCAGGTCCAAAGACACAAGCCCTCACAGTGCGGTTGTTACGACCCACGTAAAACCTCAGAAATTCCAGAAATAGAAAGATTTCGGTGTAGCGGGAGGGGTCTGTGCAGTGGTCACAGCAGTGTGAGTGTCTCCAAGGCAGAAGAGACCCGGACACACGTGGTCACCCAGAGATGTGCTTGGGTGGCTCAGAGGTGGCACTGTGGCCGTGGTTTGTGCCAGGCACGCGGTGAAGGGCGCACTGTGCTCCTTATAGCACTGTACGGCCTCACGGAAAGGAAGAGAAACCCTCCCAAACCAAACAAACTCAACAAAACCCACTCACCATGAGACCAGGTGGCCCACGTGGTCCCTGAATGCCTTTGAAACCAAGGTCTCCTGGGGGGCCCTGCAAGGAAAAGTGAGATGCCAGGTCCCCTAAGTAACCATATCACATTCTGATGCTCTCGCTTACAGCTCTGCGGCAAGGACAGAGGTGTTGCCTCTTGTGAATGGGAACGGGAAGGTCCAATTGTTTAAAAATTCTTTTCCCACTCCTGTTTTACAAGCCCTTTGCTTTCTGCAGAAAACAAACAGGTCCTCCTCAATAAGAAGATTATATGCTGACAAAATAAGTCTAAATTTCAAGTCAAGGCTCTCAACATTAGGAATGCATATCGGTGTCTCAGGTACAGATGGCTGATACTGGAAATATGAGCATCTGAAAGATGTTCAGGTGGGGGAAATAGCTCCAGGGTGTACACGACAGCGCCTTTCCCTCTATCTTCTACCCATTTTAACAGGAATAAGCTCCAACAAAGCATACAAATAATAAATGCACACTCACTTAACAAATGAAGATGCATGACTAAAGAAAGTTGGAATCACAGTGCAATTTCAATATTTTCTGCAGAGCTGCTAATAAAGTCCTTACAACAAGTATCGCATTGTCTATGCCCAGTAAAGAGAGACGAGAAAGCAAACTGCTCACAGGGAACCTCTTACCTTCGGCCCAAACAAGCCCGCAATCCCTGGAAATCCCGCCTCGCCAAAGTCGCCCTGCAAATAACAGCCAAGACAAACACAAGGACAAGGAACAACAGTAAGTTCACATCAAACAGCTGGTCACTCGAAGACACGCCAAGAGCTCAGCAGCTTCAGAGCAAGAGGAATCCATTAGGATTCTTCAGGCTGGACTGATGAAAAACAAGTATGAAGAAAACCGAAGAATTCCAGAAATATTGGGCTAGAAGTAACACCAGAAGGCCTCATAGATTACTTAGATCTCACAGACTAAGCCTTTTTGCCCCCCAAATGGGAGGCATACCCACACCAGATCTACCAGATGCTTGTCTAGCTTGGACCTCAATCAGCAGAAGCAGGATGGAGAACATCTAACTCTGAGAGTGATCCTGGAAGTTCACGCTGCAAAAACCAGTCTCAAATCTCTTAAAAGCAAACCTTTTATTTCTAATACCAACTGGACTGATGCACTAAAGGATCATTTCAAACTATGCTCATTCAAGCTGTCAAAAAAGTGCATGTTCCTGCAACATAACCTCCCACTCAAACCCAGAAAAACTGCATATCCCCTAATTCTTTTCCTTTTGAACCCTGCAGGGATTTTTTCTCAATTTCTAAAGAAAAATAATAAAATATTTGGAAGGCCATCAAGCTTGGATTAGCACATAGCATGCACTCTGAGAATTAAAAAGGAAACAACACCACCTTGGGTAGTGTCCTTACATAAACACCCTCATTTCACCACATTTGAGATGTAGGACCTTTGATACTTCTGGGCTTCTCAAATGTCAAAATGCAAAATGATTCAACATTAAAAAAAAATAAAGGTCAGAAACATACACCAGATGATTCATCTACAGCCTTAGGAACATCGGAGATGGAAAAGGCTTGTTTGGACTCTCGGCAGGACTATGTGACCCGTGCTGGATTGTACTTTACGGGTTGTTTTACAATATCTTGTTCAGCCCAGTTGCACATGACTCAAGCGATGGGGTTTCCACCACCTCTATTCCAAGGCTATTCCAGAGTCAGTCTGGAGACCTCACTGTAGGGAAGGTTTTCCTGCCACGACAGTGAGAAATTTATTGGCAAGGAAGGGCTCGGTTGGACTCGATGGAGCATAAGAAACTTTCCAAGGATAAAAATTGATTTAACTGCCCATTTATGGATCCTGGAAAGGAAAACTGCTACTAAGGGAGGACTAAGGTCTTCCCTGCGTTAGGAGAACCAATCAAGCCCTATTTCTAGGGGAATTTTGGGCAAAAGCGAATGTGAAGTCAGAAGGGTTTAAATGCCACGGAGTCACCTCAGGTCAGGGGACCTGATCACCAGTTACAGCAAAGTGGGCAATGGCAAAATTGGGCAAATGAACCTGCCACATGTAGAAACATGAGGCAGAATGGTATTATTATTGTGTTGTTGGCTACTATCTTTCAGCTTGAATACTGCCACCACAGGGTTTTATATAGAATATACAAACAAGTATATTTTAATCAAGGTAGTTGGGGTATATCTGGTCCCTTGTTTTGTATTAGTCCTAATCTCTCTTTTCCTTGTGTTAGTCTTACATCTGTGGCCTAACTAGACCCTCTGATGCTAATCCCAATCTAAATATAATAGTTAAGTATTGCTGGGTATTGGAACGGGCTGCCCAGGGCAGTAGTGGAGTCACCACCCCTGGAGATGTTTAAAAGACGCACAGATAGGGTTCTTAGGGACACGGGTTAGTGGTGGACTTGGCAGTGCTGGGTTAACGGTTGGACTCAATGATCTTAAAGGTCTTTTCCAACCAAAGTGATTCTATGGTTCTACTCTCAATACATCTTCAGGCTGATAAAGCGTGACACATCAGTGCTAAATTGGGTAATCCCACCAGGACAATAAATAAAAGCAGTAAGGATTAGAGCCTGCCCTGGAGGAAGGTGCGGGAATTTAACGTCTGCTTTGACCACGGGCTTTTGGTGTTTCTCCCACCATGTGCTTGGGGTGAGGTCTGACCAGCTCTGCTCACCACTCACCGGCTGTCCCTTGGGTCCTGGATCGCCAGGGCTCCCGGGAAGGCCCGTTCCTCCTGGTGTTCCTCGCTTCCCTGTTTGGCCAGTCTGTCCAGGCAATCCTCTTTCACCCTAAAAATAACAGAATTCAAGCAATTCCAAAGGACAAGAGCTAAATATAACAACACTCAGCTGAAATAGCCATAGATGGAAAGCTGGAAAAGAGTGGCTCCTTGGGATAAGGACTGTGGTTTCATCAGGAGATGCCTCAGGTCTGCCGGGGCGGGTTGTCACAGGGTACACAGTGTGACACCAGCAATGGGCACGGCTGGGTCCCCTCCTGCAAAGCAGGAGCTTCAGCAGAGCTGTCCTGCCTGCATCAGGGGATAAGGACAGCAAGGGGGTAAAATATCTTGTTTGCACTTCCGTAGGTTGTCTGTCCTGCCCTGCAGTTTCTCATAAACTCTTCCCCACAGCAGGCTAGCAATTGATGATTAATCCACTTAAAATGTGGAAGATGTGCCAAGACTTCAGCTAGAGGACTTCAATCCTGAGGCTACAGAGCCAACATTTTCCCCAGCACCAACTCCACAACTTAAGGACAAGAAAGGGGCTTCTGAGACCCTGCACCACACTTCGCTCCTTTTCTTCTTCCCTTGCCAGGAAGAGCAAATGCCCCAGTTACTCAAACTGGGATGAACTGGGAGAGAGGAGCAAAAGCAGCAAGAGCCTGGGATGGTCAAGCAGCTGGAAAAAGGGCAACAAATTTCCCCAGAGCCAGGGTACGAGTCTGTCACAGTGACACAAGGGTCTTTCAGTCTTTTCTGGTAGCAGCCTGCCATTCTACCCAAGGCAGCTGGAGGGCAGCAAGTGACAGTTTAAGAGTGATGTGTTACGGGAGGCATAATTTAAATCAGACCTGATAACCTCTCCAAACCCAGCTGGAGTCTTCCCATTTACAGAGTCTCTCTACAAATGGCTGAATAGCTCTTGGTCCAGTTTAGATCCTGTAGCCAACCTGGACCAGGGCAAGGACCAGCAAGAAACCTCAAGGTCACTAAAGCAGCCTGTCCCTGCTGCCACCCAGAGCGATGCCCAAGCCCGTACCAGTTCCACTGTTCCAGTCCAGTAAATATACGCTAAAACCCAAGCAGCACAGATTTCCCTTCAGCAGTTCAGGCCTTGCAGGGCAGCAGCTGGAGGACACCCGAGTTTCCTCTGGAGTTGTCCATCCTGGACATCCTATAGGCAGGCTGTAGCAGTTTCTTTGAAACTTCTCCAAAACCATGATTTTTTAGCCAGGTTTCTAATGAAACAAGGCTAAAGTGTTTGTGGTGTAGGTATGTGTACCTGTAGGCTCCTGAGCTCACTGAACTTTGACAAAGGAGGAAAGGTCTCTGGGACATTCAGTCACTGTGAACATCATGAATATGCATGGAAGGATGAGGAGAAATATCTACTGAACCTCCAGCTAAGTCAAAGATGGCAGCAGGACCTGAGACTTTATTAGACCGTGGAGAATCCAAGCTCTAGAGACAACAGGCTCACAGACTGGGTTGCTCACAGCAGTATCTTGGGGAGTCAGAAACTCACCTTGAATCCTGGTGGTCCCTGTGCCCCAGGGAGTCCCGGTATGCCAGGGTTCCCTCTTTTGCCCGACATCCCCGTCACACCTTCTTCCCCATCATCACCCTGCTCTCCCTAGAAAAGAATCACAGAAGAGGTTATAAAAGAAGAGGCTCTTTCAACCTCTGTACCACTTCTGGGCGGACAGGGGGGTGGTGTGATCCTGCCCTTCGCAAGCACCATGGTGCATGGGTGGATTTGCAGAGATGTATAGAGAAGTCTGTGCATGCAAGTATCTGTCAGGCTAGAAATGCCGGTTTATTTACAGACCTGGCCATGCAACGGCAGCTGCTGCCTCTACCTACATGTGAGATATGAAGGGGAGCACGCGATCCACTCTGGGGACACGTAAACTGGAAGATCTATAGCTGGACTACATCCATTTCTCCTGTACTACCTTTTAGTTTTCCAGCTCCTAAGTTGCATTTGCTGTTGATGCTCTAAGGTTACAACTGCAAACTCACCAGCATCCCGGGCACACCGTCCTTCCCCGGCACTCCGTCCACTCCGGGGGCACCTTCTTGGCCCTGCCTTCCCACCACTCCTCGAGGACCTGGTAGCCCAAGGATGCCCTAAAATCACAAAAGTGTTAGTGATGGAGCTCCTGGACAGCATTTGCTGGAGCAGACAATTGAATTTTTACCTACCGGTGAGCCTCTGCTCCCGGCACTGCCCCGTGCTCCTTGCTTTCCTTTTTGACCCTGCAAGTAAAATAACAAAGACGTCTAAAATTGCAGCAGTTCTAGCACAGCTCCACTCGGGAGCCTGACTTCAGGGTGTGCTTTTGGATAATGGTTGGAAAGAGTTTTATATAAAGGAGATTTATAAGTCCGTTTCTCCAATGATGGGGAATGAACCGCTATTTGGTTTTATTACCAGTGGTTCTTTGTGTGTCTTCAGTGTTCTAGGGCAGAAACGAATAGCTAGAAGGCAAGGACCTACATATTTCCTAATACAGAGCAGATGAGGACAAATAAAACAGGATGAACTCGAGGGAGGACTCAGTGCACTGGCAAACATTAGAACAAGATGCTTAAAACCTGCGTCCTCTGTCAGTTCACTGACAGCACAGTGGTGAACCAAGGACCCAGCAAGTCTTCTGCAGGATGGTCAGTAAGGGTTTTTCTCTGTGAAATAGTTCCCTCTATTTTGGAAACTTAATGGAAATGAAAAGGGTATCTTGTGTCTAAAATTTTCAATACTGCTTCATGAATAAAGACACAAATGAAATACTCCTGAGGTTTACTAGCTGTAAAAAGGATTAATTTCTGCAGAATGAATGGAAAACTCAGCGTCATCACCTTCACTAGGGCTCTCTTAGTGAGGTCATGCACCAAAGCACTTTTAAATTGACGCATTGCATTTTCTGTGCATTGTTTCTCCATCTGCAGAGGAGCAGGCAGGCCAGCTACATGAAAGAAATACTCCTGGGGATGCTTCCTCTGCTATTCATTAGACCCAAGGGCAGTTCCAGATTGTCCATCGATGGGCACAGTTTATTTATCTCATCGCCTGGTACGCTTTTTGCCAAGAACACCTACTGTAAGGTTAAACTGTCTTCTGGCATTACCCCAGGAGGGTCAGATTAAAAATCCTGACATCTGCCAAAAGGGAGCAGGAATTTGCTGAGTACTGAGGTCACATACTTACATTTTAGCAAATAAAGTCCCCAGTCTGTGAGAATAATTGGCAAGCTGCCAAGATGTGGAGGTAGGAGTAGGTATGAGGTGCCCCAGTGAACCTTGAAGGACCCATGTGTACCGTATTTTCTTGCTCAGTAAGGGTAAGAAGTTAGAGGGACTCCTCCAAGAAACATAAGAACTGCATGGATAAATGGACTACAAATTTGGAAGGTTTCAAGCCAGAAAAGTTTACAGTTCAAGTGAAAGAGACACTTGCCTGGCTCAGACCTCAGGGACAGAGGAACCAGCTGTAGCTGGAGGCACCACAGACGGATATGGGAAAGAGACACAACCCATAGCACTGACTGAGGACCTGCCCAAGATTCACCCATCACGCTGGAGCTGGGATGGTCTTGATCTTCTCCAGCTTCACAAAGCCAACAGGCTATTGGCCTTGGGCACTCAAATACATGTTTACAGCCCTCCCACTAGGTTCTCCACAGACTTTCAAGCTGTGGACCATAGGCCAAATCACACATGCTGGGGAATAAACATGAGAGTCCTCTTAATTAGACATTTTCTTTAAACTTGGGACACTATAAATCCACCCTGCTGAAACCTACCACATCACCTTTGGATCCCTTTGCTCCTGGCTGGCCTGGTGGTCCAGGATTCCCCTACAAAACATAAGCAAGAAAAATCTGCTTGAAATTCTCTTCTGGCAGTATCTTGCACGAAGTACAACTAACGGCTTTTTTTCGTGCCCTAACAACACTGACCGTATGGAAACAATTCAGGGGAACAGCGTGTGCTCAGACAAACCTCCTGGGGAAAAAGGAGCAAGGAACTGTCTCCAGAGAGCGTTCATCAGGGTGTCAATTGGAGAAGAAGCAACGCTACGCCCTTGCTTGGGTGGCGTTTGTATTTGTGGAAATCATTCACTAAATCCCAGATGGTGCCTGGAAAACTGTGCTGAGATGTGGGCACGAAAGAACCTGTTTGTGAAAGGTGATGCAGAAACTCCACACAGAAAGAGCCGTTTAAACAGCAACTGTATCTTAAGTGTTGGTTCTACCTCCCTTTGGGATGCTGCAGCCCTTTCCTTGGTTTCACCTGGGTGACAGGTATTAAAGAGCTGCCTGTGGAAGAGTAAAGCATAGAGGATGTTTCACTGCTCTCTTACTGGCCTCTTCCCCATCACACACGTCTCCATCTTTTCTTCTGGCCATCCAGGTTTGTGTTTTGTGGTTTTGTGTGTGTGTATTTGTGTCAAGGGCAATTTCTGGACTAAAAGAAAAGGTAAGGACGGACACACCTGCAGAGCTCTCCTTCTTCACGTTGTTCTTGAGCCAAATGTTTCTAATGGCTCTTTACTAAAGACAATCCAAAGCTCCTGCTAATATCTGAAGCACATCTGAGGGGCTACCAGGCTACCACCCCTCAGAATACACTACACCCACTAGGGAATCAGTCGCTCTACCCATTTCTAGGTCATGTAACAGAGCACTAAGATTTTACCCCCAAATAGAATTTGTTGTTCTTCCCAGCAGCCCTACAAAGAATGGGAATCGATTCAGCTTCATTTCTCAATACAAACTACATTAATGTGCTGCTGCCCTCACAGTTGCAATTGTCACATATACAAACTAGACACTGGCAGATAGAGCAAGGGAATAACAAGTCCTTCACTTAAATTTGGATTGAATTTAGTCTTTCATTAATGCACTGGTTTGACAGGAGAGACACCATGCAGGCAGAATAACATGGTCTTGCTGCACACTGGACCAGCTCTCACCACTTCCACTTAGACCCTTCCACTATCATTGTCATCTCCCACTGCCCATCTCCCAAGATTTCTAGTCCCTCTTGGATCATTCAGAAAATACAGTTTTGGGAATGGGCTTCTGGGAATGCCCCCTGTTCCATCACCCATTTATTAGTCTCATCTCAAAATGGCCATTCTATAGGCCTGGCTTATGGAAATGCACACTTTGCATTTCAGAGCTCACCAAATATTCCCTCCTGTAGCCCTTCCTCTCCTTCTCCTTTTTTCATCTGTTATTCACATACATGTGACATTGGATAGCTTACAGAAAAGCGGCGTCTCTTACCGGTAAGCCTTGCTGTCCAGGTTTTCCTCTTTCTCCATCAAGCCCTTCCTGACCCTGAAATAAAGAGCAGAGAAGGAAACGTGTTTGTTCTTGGGTACTTTTGTGGCAACAGGAAACAAAAATGGATGGGACAGGAAAAGATACACAAATGCATACCCACAGCATTCACCTAAGTGAACAGCTGGAGACTGCTGTCCTACAAAATAAGGCAGTAGTGCTGCTACCCTGGTGAATTTAAACGTTAATAATTCATAACCCTTGCTTTTGAGAGAAATCCTGGTATGGATTTGGAAGCTTCCAAACCTTCAAGTTAACAGAGATCTTCACATGAAAGAGTCTACAGCCATGGGCATATCAGTCTTAAATTTTGTCCAGCATTGACATGACTTCTTTTACACACGTCTTCCCCGGGCTATTTCCCTGATAATCACAAACACCTCCCACGAAACGGCTGTGCTCATTCTTTCAGTCTAACGTGCTCAGGCTCTGTGAGATACTGACCTGCAGGACCCACATGTGCCTTCAGCAAAATTTGTACCACTTTAGGTAAAGACACCTGAATTGTTCCTTGTTTGAATTGCAGCCGTGTGCAGCAGCTGACAAGGGACAACAGTAGATTAGAAGTTGTGATTACTGGGCAAAGAGTAGATCTCCTGTGGGCTGATGCCGACTGGAAGCACTTCCCCAAGGCAAACATTTCTGAATCATGTATTTAAAATAAGACTTACAGGATAACCAGGGTCTCCAGGCTCCCCTCGATCACCTCTGTCACCAACAGGACCCTACAACAACAAAATAAAGACTTAAGGTGGATGTGAACAATCTGTCATCTGCAATATCTCAATGGCTTGTGCATGTTCCACAAGTAATGAAACAACCCAACTAATCCCCCTGCAAAAATCGGGCCAGGATTGGTTTGAGAAGGGATTTAACATCTTACTCTGTCTCCAGGTGGTCCCTGTGGGCCCTCTACCTTCCCGTCATCACCTTGTTCTCCCTGTGAATAAAAAAGCTGGTATTAATATAGGCAGCAGCTTATATGGCAGATGCTTCTGTACAGACCTGATCCAGCCCTCTCACATCAAAGCTTCTGTTGAATTTACTAACTTCTAAACCAAAGAAAATCTAAATGATGTTTCCCTCCCCACAACCTGCAGTACACTAAACTCTTCACATTGTTTCTCTGGTTACTTTGGTGGTTGTTTTTTTTCCCCGTCCAACTGTCCTCCCTAAGGATCCAGGTATAAGGAGTTATTTTCAATAATTCCTAAAACTAAGCAAGAAGCATGTAATTAGGACAATATGGGAAACAACTCTCTGCCTCTGAATTTTATTGCCAACAGTCAAGCTAAACTCTTTAATGAAGCATTTCTCCACCCTCATTGAGTGCTGCCTGGGCTGTCAGGGGACTAAGGGTGGTCTGGATGTGCTCCCTGTCTGGGTGCCACCACCATGGGCTTGTGTGACAATGGACCAGGTGAGAGGGTCAGACACACACTCTCTGCCCGAGCAGCCCCGCTCCTCCATGGGATGCTCCACAGCAAGAGCTCAGAGCTCACGGTTTGGCTGGTAGATAACATCACCCAGCGTATTTATAACTGAGGTCACTCCAAAACATCCACAGAGAGATCCCTCAAAACTTAATGCAGACACTGTCTTTTTTAATTCTGTGGTATAAGTCACTTGAGGTCATGGTGTCCTATTTTCTCTGGAGCCTCGCTCAGAGACGGCTGCTGCTTTGCTCCCCACTGAAGACAGCAACATTCCACCTCCTCTGGGTTTTGGCTACTTCATATCACCGAGATTCTGGCACTCTGGCTCCTTGGGATGGACATGTCTCAGAGCTTCTTTGACGTAGCTACTGGAGAGAGGAGGTTTGGGGGCTTCTGGCACAGTGGAGCTGCTGCCTTTGGACTGCTTGGGGTGCTCCTAGAGCTCTGAATATCCAAATCTCCATACCTACGCAGTGTCAAGTGTTTCACAGACTTGCGCATTTCTCAGTTGTTGCACCAGCCCTTTCTGCCATATTGCCAAGACCATCTTGGGCTTTTTCTCTGGGCAACTCTCATCTTCTGTTTGAGTCACATTTGCTGATGGTAAAGGTGCTTGGGAAATTTCTCAGTGAACCTGCCCCTGGGAAAAGGTACTTGGGGTGCTTTGCTCATACACGACGTTTGGTCACAACACATCTGGAGCAGTGACTAACCCTCAGAGAAAGAACTCGGATAGTGGAGCCAACAGCTTCTTTTCCGCAGGAACTGGGTCATGGCTTCGACTCAGGGCTGTGCCTCTGCTGAGAGACACGCAAACCCACGCTGACTTCTCATGGGCTGTATGGACATTTACAGCTCGGCAGAACGAGGCTCAAGATTTGGCAAAATCTCTTGCAGTTAACCTCAGCAGGTATCAAAGATCTCCGTGCAGATCTCCCCATTACATGCTTGATGACAGTGGCATTTTCTTTGTCTGCTGCTGCGACATTTGTTGGACTAACATCGCCAGGACGACATGCATGCACACAGGTTGCAGTTAGATTGTCCTTAAGACATTGTCTGCTGGGTGGTGAACTCCAGCAATACTTGTCTGGGATTTTGGGGAGGAATCGTGGTAGAAGAAATATAGAGGAAGAAACTGTGCCAAGATGGCTTTAGAATACAGAACTGAGCAATACGGGTGGAGAAGTTTGGGTGGCAGAGTAGAGAGAAAGTAATGCCTAACAGGCTCTGCCAACAGTTTCCAGCGCTACTGAACTTGCTGGTTGAAGTCAGCAGCACAATACCTGGCAACTGGTTTGCTTTATAACCACTATCAAAGGAATGTAGGATAGAAGGGAAACAGAGTCACTGTTTTTAAGTCTCAGGGAAAAAAATAAACAATCCCAGTGTATGTATTAATGTGCAGAAGCCTTGACACTGGTTTCTTCTGCTCAAATAAGACACAAAGACCTTGCCATTTGGGAGCTGAAATGAGCACGATGAACTCAAAGAAAGCTCATAATTCTGAGGACCCATGAAGAGCATCAAGACTCTCAGACTTTCTCCCCAAAGCTGAGTTGTAGCTTCGTGTCCCCTTCGAGTCTAATTCCCACCTTTGTCCTTTGTCTTCTGAGAAAATCCTGCAGGACCGGTCAGCTCTAGGACTGCGAGAATGAGCTTCTCCAGGACTTCCTGGTGCCTCAGCTGCTCGAGGGGGAGATGAAAGGTCTGTGCTAATTCTTTGGAAAGTTGCAGTGAAAAAAAAAGTCAGAGTAAAGGGCAGCAAAGTAAACATGTTGCGATACAAATGGAAAATGCATGGAGAAGAAGGGAAGGCTTGTTGTTGTTGGCTCCTGTCCCAAAGTGAGATACACCAGTTTGTAATTTTTAAAAGGATCCCATCTGGACTGCTTTAAGCAGCTGCCAAGTGCGGGCGTCTGCTCTGAGCAAGGCCTCTTTGAGGAGCTGTGAATGCATTAAATGTGGCGGGGTAGCTGGTTGGTATGGCACAAGGAGCTGGATTCCACAAGAATGCCTCTCACCAAGATTCTTCTGTGGAAAAGGGAAGACCTTCCCCACCATTATACATCCTCCCTCTTCAGCACAGAGCTAAGTTTACCACTTTGTTTAAAGCTCACAGAGCAATCACGGTCCCATTTTTGCTTCCTTTTCATTTCTGAGATTCAAGCTTCCATTTTCATGTTTGCACGCGTGCACGAGGTTACAGATGTCCAGCGAGCAGGAATCTGTCTGTCTGTAGGCTGAGATCCTGGCAACTCTTGGAAGATAAGAAGGAAGGATATATAAGAAAACTTGGATGCAAGATGTTTTATGAAGCTCCTGGGTGCTGCAGAAGATGGTGCTGGAGGCTCAGCATCCAATGTTGTGATCTCCTTCAGCTGGAGCTGCTCTCCAGCAACGTGCCAGCAGACCTGCTGACCTTCCAAGGAAGATATGAGATGCAGTGGTCAATGGTCATTAACAGATTCTCAGCAGGATGCATTAGATGCTTTGGTGTCTTCATCAGGCTTTGCTTTGGATACTTGCATGTAGAATTCGCTTATTCATCAGTGCCGCTGTGCTCTGATAACACAAGATCTGTGTTACCTCCGAGGAGTGTTACCTCTTCTAGTGTTCATTTGCAGAATATTTTGTTGGTGAAGGGCAGAGTGCTTCATGGAACACTTCAGATTATTAATTTGCGGACTGGTTGTGCTTGGTTCACACTTGCCACTCCCCACATGGCCACTCAGAATATACCTGCTGAAGTGTGCAAGAGCAAGAGGTGCAGCTTGGGAAGTGGAAAGGCTGAGGGTAGAGAGGGGATTCAGCAAGGCAGTGACGGAGCTGCAGAGCAGCAGGAACATCCTCAGCTGTTCCTGTGCCATGGGTATATTTCAGCAGCAGAAAAGGAGAGAAAAAAAGCAGCATGACCATTGCTCATCCCCGAAGCAAAATTTCTGAAGCATGTCAGTGTCTTGGTGGAACACAACGCTGCCCCACCGTGAGTCTCCAGGCACAGACTGCAGCGTGGACAGGGTGTCCTGACACCCCGGGCCTGACCCAAAAGACCATATTCAAAGCACAGACTTGCCCTTGGGACCTCTGTCTCACAAACTTCTTTCATAAGCAACGAAGCTCCTGCTTGCACATGTACAGCTGCAATCACACCCCTGTGAGGAGGGAAAACCAAAAGCTCTCTTGGGGATGGGGTGGTAGGAAGTGAGCAAAAAAGAGCTCATGCATCATTCCTCTTTCTGGGGAATGACCAGTCCCAATTACTGACCAGTCCCAATTAACCACCTCTTCCCTTCCCGCACAGGGGAGGGAGCATCGCTGCCGCTACTGGAGGCACGTGAGGGGCTCCGGCGCACGGTCTGCGCAGCAGCGCCAGCTGGGCCGGCCTCGGCGCAGAGCAGCCAGATCCAGAGACAGGAAACCATTAAGGCGTGAGTCACTTCTCCAGCCTGAACTGGTTACGGCCATGCTGACTCAGCAATAAGGGGGAAAAAACACAAGGGGGAAGCGGCCGTGGAAAGAGGGCTCTGAGTCAGGCCAGCTGCGGCAAGGGGGCTCGTCGAGGGGTGGGGGGATGAGCGAGGTGAGGGGGTGGCAGGCGGTGAGGAAAATGGAGCAAGGGCAATGGGGAGGAGAAGAGTTCTGCCTCACAACGTCCTGTTTAAGCACAGACAGGCAGCTTGCTGAAGATCAGCTCGTTCGTGCAGGGTGTTATTCTGACTTGAGCACAGAATGCTACTGGTCTGATTTCTTTTGGCTTAGGGATTGAACAGAATTTATGCAGATGCAGGGAAAACATATCCCTGGAACGCATGCTGCTCAGCCACCAATGCAAGGGCGCGTGGTGAGTGGAAAGCATCTGCTGGTGGCACAGCTGTCCTGGTGCTGATTTACCAAAGTAAAACTGCCACAGGAGTTATGTAGGTGTCTTTAGAGGAGGCACCTGTGCCCCTGCTGCAGGCAGAGGAGGAGAGCACGCACGCATGGGTGTTATGGCAGCGGGACAATCATCAACACGTGAGCTCAGCTTCCATGCCCACGGAAGACAAGATGGTTAATCTCTGCGAATTTACCTTTTCCCCCTTTGGTCCTGGTGGTCCAATTGGCCCTGGCGGTCCCATATGTCCCTGTGGAGAGCAGACAGCATGTGAGTTGACTGGGAAGAGCTGTTTGATGGAAAGTCCTTCCTGGTTTCCTGACAGAACTCATGTGCTCTGTGTTGTGCATCCCAGCTTTGGAAGGACACATGGGTCACGGTGGAGGTGAACCAAATGGATCTAAAGAAGTCATCACGGTGCAAGCAGAGACTAGAGAAAGAACTAAACTGAACTCAAGATCAGAAATATGTCATAGTTTAAGAGTGATTTAGCATCCTGCAGTGGCAGTTTTGTTGTATTTGAGAACAGACAGAAGCTGGAGGATGAAAATAAAACCTTACCTGGTAACCCTTTAAGCCAGGCTCCCCTTGAGCACCCATCCTTCCCGGAGCACCCTGGAGAGGCAAGCACAGAAAGCACCATGAGAGCAGCCCGTGGGTATTACCCCACACCAAGAGGGTGCACTGGGCTGTGCAAAGCAAAGCTCAGCCCCACGTGAGAACACAGCTGCCTGTTTTGTCCCCCAGTGAGCTTTGCTGCAGCCACCTCGAAAGCTCTTGCTTGGCTTTCATCTGTTACTCATGTGGAGTGATGCTGGGAGTTCAGTCTATGTCTTTGTGAGAATCGCAGCAGTTTCCCACCTCATTCAGATTCGTTACCAGAAATGGCTGCATAGTGCGCGTTCTACATGTGCCCTTCTGGACATCTCTATATCCACATTAGCTTTGTACTAGGAAATCCAACAGCGAGCCTGTTCTCACGCATGACCTAATCCTAAACTGCCAGGAGGAAACCTTTCGGCATGGGTTCTGAGGCCAGGAAAGGAGTTTTCTGGGTTGTGGTGAGGGCACTGCAAGAGCTATTTATTGCATCTTTAGCAGACTGAACAAAACGGTTTAAATCAGATCATCAGATTAAAGGGAATTGCAAATTTTCCATATAATCCCATTTAGCGTGGAAGAAAGCCCTTTCAATGAATACAGGCCGTGGAGATGTGTTCAGTCCAATACACTGCTGCTCAGATATTGCTTTGCTTCCTTGTGAAATAACCCATGGAGGCTTTGCCAAAGAATATGAAGGGAGGATATATGGGGAGGCCATAATTTTTAGTGCAGGAAAACACTATCAGCGGAACTGTTACTCCATCACCCATTTGCTACTGTTCTGAAACACCACAGTGATTCCTGGTTCATAAATAACTCCTACTTTTTCACTAAGCTCTACCAAATATAGTGCAAAAAGTTTCTTTACCAGCCTGCAATGGTGAGGAGGCACTTATTACTTACCGCTGCTGTCCCAATGCATTTATCTCATGTGCCTAAAGCAAATTAACTTTCTTCCCTCTCCACCATACTGTCCTCTCTGAAATCCTCACCTTCAGTCCCCAACTCAAACCCTTTCCCAGACTATATTTCTTCTTCTTGCGAGTGTTTTAGATAAGTAGATCAAGAGTGGGTGTAGAAACAGGGCAGAAGTCCAAGGCTGAGTTCCTTACAACAACACAGTTTGACTTGGAAGCAGCTCTTGCCATGAGTGTGCAGTCTCAAAGGGAAAGATCTCAGCAAAAAATAGCTTATCAGCTCACTCCCTTCTCAAGAAAAATCCCCAATATTTCAGCCCATCTGATGAGCTGTGAAGAACCGCCACGATGCAACGTGAGCTGGGTCCACAGGCCACCAACACAACCACCGCTCTGGAGTCTCTCCTGTGCTGCTCAGAGCAAGTGATAAGGTGTTTTGGTCGATTAAACCCATCTAACGTCACTTTCTGTGCTCTGAAGCCTCTGCTGAGCTCTCTGCTTCTTTCAGGCCTGCGCCCACCACATGTTTCTGCATGTTGTGTTCAACCGTTTGCAGAGCTCTTCTCACCATCGGTCCCAGGGTACCTCGGGATCCTTTAGGGCCTTGGTTCCCCTTCGGCCCCTCCTTCCCTGGAGATCCCGTCTCCCCGAGCTGCCCCTGGTAGCCCTTGCTGCCCTGCAGAACAAAAGCACCAACATTAATGCAGGATGAAATGGCTTCTATGGATGAATATTAAAGATGAGCAGAGAGATCCAGAGGAGGAGACATCAATGGGAGATGTTCCTACCTTCTGGCCAGGCTTGCCCTTTTCCCCTTGTTTTCCTGGTTTCCCTTCTGGTCCCTAGGAGAGCAAAAAAAGTTGTTGGAATGTGAAAGTAAAGAAGTCCCATCCCAACCAACCACCCCCAGGCCACTTCCCTGGTACACTCAACCCTGACGGTGTCCTCACCCATTCCATCCCGTTCCCACAGGAGACAACAAGGAAGCTCAGAAGTGATAAGGGCAAAGATTGTGATCCACAGGTACCAGAGCCAGAGCCTGGGAGAGTTTGTTCTTGAGCTGCTCCAACACAGAGCGAAGGAAACCTCATTGCTTAGAGGTGGGAAGATCCCCGTGCCCAGGTGACTACAGGGCAACGCGGCTGAAAGGTGAAGTTTTTCGTCTTCAGGTCACATCAAAGACAGGCAGGTGATGGCAAACCACCATCTGATGTGTCCCTCTGTCCTCGAGGATGCAAAAGAGGAATCTCAGCAGTGCTGCTTGTAGACAGCATGCACCAAATGGAAAAATAGTACCTACCCAGCCACTGCTACAGAAAGGGCTGAAATGTGGAAAACACACATTTACCCTGGCCCACCACAAAATGTTTCCTCTGGTCTGCAGACAGAGCTGCCATCTGTGCACTGCTGCTCTGCAGACAGTTGCATCTTTCACCATGAGCTGAGGCACTGAACAGGGTATCAATACATTTCATGTGGTTTTAGGATCATGGCAATGGAACAACTACTTCAATGGCAATTGTCTGTATTTTCACATCATAAAAACAGGTAGTGGATTCATTTTCTACCTATCTGCCATGCACAGCTTTCTGCTCACGGTGCCAAAACTGTCCCTCTCTTTGCACTATCATTACTGCAACACAGAGCACACAGAAATCACAATATACTGATCAGGCACCCAGAAATGGAGTGGGATGCAAAACTTCAGGTGGGAGCCACAGCAACGGGGACAGAAATGCTGGTTTGCTTTGTGCACCGTGGGTGTCTCGCAGGCAGCAGAACCTGCCGCCCCTCCTTGCACGCACACCCCAGCAATTAGCCACGATGAGCAACTAAGTATAGCAGATCCTCCTCGGGGAGCCCAGGGAGGTCATTTTGTTCAGTGTTTGACCCCGTTGGCTGCAAGGCAGGCAACATATTTTGGATTTGACAGAAAGAAGCAAAAGTATCAGTGAAGAAAATAACTCATGCTTTTTGGCAATGGTGACAAACTTGTCAACAGCATCTACACACCAGTACGGCATCTCTGCTCTCCTGCCTCCCAGTTAGGAAGGTGTGACTTTTTACCCCCGTTGAAGTATCAGTATCAACTGAACAAAAGCAACTTACAAAAGCAGCTGTATCTGAGGGTTTTCACTCTGATCTGAAACACGGGCCTTGTAAGTGCCTGCTCTGAACACAAAGGAGCAATTCAGACTTCTTGCAGCTCTAAAGAATTGTGCCAGCTTTTCACCTCCCCAAAGGGAATAGCTCCATTTTACTGAAGTCACACATTTCAAGAGCCCACCTTGCCAAGACTATTAGGGTCTCACAAAGGACAGGTCCCTGCCGTGGAGCACGAGTCCTGCTTTGTTGTCTCTTCCACACTGCTCGGGGGTTTTATTTGCTATTTTTTGCTGCCACTTTCCAAGAGATCACTCTTAGAATTATTTTCCCACAGATGCTGAGCAGCCGCAATATGTGACGAACTGTGGGTGCCAAGCTTCCAGTGTCACCCACGTGATTGACACTTTTGAGAGGAGTACAGAGAAATCCTTTCCAAAGAAAGGATCGGGCTGGGCAACGTCCATCCCCATCCCTCTGGGCTGGCTCACCCCTGGACCTGCTAACAGGCCCCTCAACTTCCCCGCGGATCGGTCATGATGGGTGTAGCAAAGCAGCAATGGCGCTCGCAGACCCTGTTCTGCAGCAATAACCGTGATGCTTCGTGGCTTGAAAATTTGGAGAACAAAGAGTGGAAGCGCTCAGAAAAGTTTACTGTCAAAACAAGACAAGAACAAATAAAGATACAACTGGGAATTCTGATTAGTTGCATAGTGTTTTTCCATCATTCTCCATGGACTATGCACTAAGGTCTTTTGGAATCACAGGCAATAGATATTTCTTGCAAATGTGAGAAAGCCCATTTTAAGCTAAATTTTCTCCTGGCCCTAGTGATGGCCAGGCCCTTGGCCTTCTCCAGAAGAGTCACTTTGCACACTCAGATGTTCTCTTGAATTGCTGTGCTGTTACAGCTCTTGAAACAAGTAAATCCATGCTTTGGTTCTGTCCCCAGGATGAGGATACGTTGTGCTGCCTGTGAAAAACGCAGACATCAGTGCATTGGTGAGATGTTCCCTTTATCAGTGTGCAGGGCAGATGGACCCGTTCGCATGGGAGATCATGAGGACCTCACAGCTACCTCAGAAGAGTCTGAAGTACAGCCTGGTTTCCCTCTCCCATGGAAGCAATGACTGAAACTTGCTTCTACCCTACACCAGGAAATGGATTTGTTTTTTGAGAAGACAGGTTCAGGCCTTTACTCTCCCCTTCTGAGAAGCAAAGTTTCCGCACTGCTCCTAAAATCTGCCAGCATTCAGGTTCACGCTTGTACCCATAATCACGAAGTACAGATATAGGGCTCGAGTCATCTGGGAGAGGGGGAAAATACAAAATGAACCCCCAACTTTGACAGTCCAAGCCCTGCTTACAAAAATAAACTCGATGCACAGAAGACTGTGCCATGTTCTAACAGGGTCTCCACTTTCGCTGGGTTCTTTCAGGTCATCTTTCCCTGTTGGTGGAGTCTGAATGCAGATATGGGCTTCGATAACCTGCCTGTATTGGCTTTTACCCTTATGAATTGGCCCCATTGAACAGGGACGCTCATCTCCTCCAGAAGTCTCCTGGGTCCTCCTCCAGCTGGGGTGCGGCTGCTTCTCCATTGCTGGAGAAAAAGAATTTGGCAGCATCTCCAACTCTTGTCAGTGATAGTGAAACCAGCTGTCACTCGCAGTAAACCACGCAGATCTTCCTTGGAGCTTCCCTCGCTGTTGTTAGCTCTTGTCTGATGGTTGAAAGCTTTGCTGGTATAAACAGATGGGTCAAACCGTGCCGGCAACACCATCAGCAGAAACGTGGCTTGGATCTTGCAGCCTGAGTCACCTCCTCGAGTGGAGCAAGCTCTATCAGCGAAGGATCTTTCTGTGCTCCACCATCAAGCTTTCTAGGACTTTGGCCAGCAGAGCTCGGCTGGTGAGCGGGAAGCCGACCATATGGCCGATGTTCCTGGATGTGCTTTCTCCAACTGCGTGGGGATTTTGTCCAGATGCATTTAGAGGCAGCTCAACACTTGTCTGGGCTTCCCAGATATGCGATATCTCTACTGGTGATGTTGCAGATGCGGTTGCTGTTTGTTGCAATCCTGGATGTTCAGAGGGCACATACGCAGCGGTTCCCAGAAATCACCACACAGCCACATGTTACACAGGCAACACCAAGCCCAGCAACAACCTTGGTAGCCTTAAAAAAGGTCAGATTCTTTTTCTCTCCATTCTTCTGACTCATCTGTCCAGAGATGGGAAAACCAGGGTCAGAAAACAAAAAAGATAAAAATAAAATAGAATGAGATTGTAATTTCATTCATGCTCTCCAAAGTACATCAGGAATCCAGCATCTTTTGGTATCCCTTTCATGATTCCTAGGGTTCCTGATCTCTTTAGCAGAGACAGCAATGAGTGGCAGAAAATGTACAAAAGCCTATACATAAGAATAATTAATTCCAAGTTCTTTTTGCTGGATTCAGATCAGTTGGGTTAGCGTGCCAAGGCACTAAACACTTGATGTTTTTATTCTTGGGATTTGTACACATTTTGTTGTATGCTTTGGGTTACTGGTTTGTTGAGAAAACAAATCTTTTTTCCAAGTTTCTTCCGTGAGCAGGATTATTTTTAAACAGTGATTTCTCTTTATATACTTCACTCTTCACTAGAGCAGCGTATTCAGTGCCTCTAGAAGATGATGGTATTTGTGACCAGGGACAGCGGAATGCAGTGGTTTTCCAAAGTCACATGCCTTCAGGTATGGCAAAATATCCAAGGAAAGCAAAGAAAATATGATCTTAGGTGTAGCATGTTTGAAATTTCATTGCCAGCTTCAGTAAGGACCTAATTTTATTAGTTTTTTTTAGTATGGCCTTAGATATTCCCCTAAGGGAAAAACTGGATGGTTTATTTTCCAATGCAAAACTGATTAATTTGTAAGGAATAAAGAGGCTTTCAGCTGCTGATGGCCTTGGCAGCAAAGTCAGGTCTCTCGCACAGCACAGCAGTAACGTTATTGGGGGCAAATAGACGGAGCAGGCCGGCTTTAAATTCTCGAGACATCAACAGTTGAAATCTATATTTACAACAACAACATCCAGAAAAACAAAATAAGGAAGTTGAATGAACTGCAGAGAGATATGGCCCAAATGGAGCCAAACAACAGCCAGTGCTACAACCCAGACCCGGACTCCCCGCACTCAGCGGTGCTCTGCTCCGTGCACTGGATCTGTGGAAGTGGTTACTGAGACGTGTCTCACCATCCTGGTTTGACTCGCGGGGAACTGTTGCTCTTGGCACTTCAGAGAATGCGTTTCTGCTTTGCTTGCAGACTTACGGCTCAGCACAGGAGGGAAGTTCTCCAAGGGCATAGCACTAAGGAGACGGCTTCCCAAAGCCTATCTCAGGCAGGCTCAGGACCACTCAGGACTGTTGTGGAGCAGGAACATCTTTTCAGATTTGTTTGGGGTGTCACTGAATGAGGGTCTATCACTCCTTCCAACCGAAAATGAGGCAGGAAGGAACAGAAGAACTGGAATGCAGTTACTGTGTAAGGAAAAGAAAGTGCCAATGGTGATGGAAGAAAATTGGTGACAATTTGAGGCACTGGATGTAGAAAGGGCAGAAAAGCTAAAGCGACAATAAAGGTAGGAAGCATGAAACATAGGATGAAAGTGCCCATATTGTTCAGCCAGCAAGCTCATTTAAAGGGAAATGAAAAAGCCCCATATAATTTCCTACCGCTCAGCAATGTCTCCATATGGGAACATCTACTTAATAACTTTGATCGGGAGAAGCCTCCCCCCATGGAGGACAGTTCACGAGCACTCAGGAAATTAGTGGGATTATTTGGGCCGGGCATTTGAAGACATAAATGTTTCAGATTTATAAGAAACACATTTCCTAATCACTCTGCCTAGCAGTAGTTTGGAAGGGGAGGAGACAGGGCAGCAGCTCCTGGATGAGAAAGAATAAAGACTCAACTATTCCGAAGAAGAAAGACCTGACTGTACTGGGAGGTTCAGAGGGCTTCACTGGGATCACTGGGATGTAATGGGCTCTTGGCTGGTGGAAACCCAAGGGGTAAGTGCAGGTAAAGCTGGCTGGCTGAATTCAAAGAAAAAGCGAGAAATCCTATAAAAAGATCTCAGATGGAAAGACTACAGTTAGCGTCACTATGACTTGCCTTTGAGTTCCTCAGCTTAAAATATGGAATCCAAACAAAAATCTTGTATCCCAGTCTCTCTGCTTTAGTGCAAGTTCTTATCTGCATGCAGATGTTGCTCCGAAATATGCAGCTTTTGCTTTTGTGGTCTATTTAACTTGGTTTTCCAAGCAGTTGCCGTGTAAGGCAGCAGAGAGAATTAGGTGTGAAGCAGCGCCGTGTGCTCGAGCTGGTCTGGATTGATCCAACAGCCTGAACTGCCACCAGTTTGTTGGGAAAATCCCTTTTCCTCCTCCCATTTGCCTCTATTTTTTCATCTATAAGGAAACAAGGGAGAGAAAGGTGCCAACAAAAGGCTTGATTGGTGGATGAGAAGCGCAAGCGCTCATGCCCATGGAGCTGTGAAGCTTTCATACATGACGACACCAATACGCTCCAAAGAATTAACCAGTGTTGGGAACTGACAACCGGGAAGAGAGGAATAGACAGGACACTTGCGCAGGATAACTCCCATTTACACTAATGAGCACTACTTATGTTTTGGGTTTTTTTTCTCCCCCAAACACTAGGGGTTAATATCTTCCTTTTGAAGGACACAGATGCCCTGGGGTTGTGGAAGAGGAGGGGAATGAATTCCTCTCTCGCAATAAGGAGGGGAATCTTGGAGTAACTGCACAAAAAGTGCGTCTCCTTCGTCTGAGTCAGGAAAGAAACCGTGCCAAGTCAATGGGATTTATTTCAAATTCTGGCTCATTTCGACTCCTATTAACTCTAAACGAAGACCAGCTGGGATCAGCCGCAGAGACCAGGCAGAGCTGCCCGACTCGCTGCAGGGCGAGCGGCCCCTCGGCTGCAGGGGAACAACCTCGGTCCCTGCGAGAAGCAATTCCTTGGGGACTGGGAGAGCTCTGCAAAGTGGGGGGTAAATCTATACAATACAATCTCCCAAAGAGCAAAATCCAGCAGGTACCTCTCCGTTAACTGGGATGTTCAGAGGCTGAACCAGTGGCCATCAGCGATGCACTGATTATTAAAGCAAAAGAAGGTGATTGCAGTGAAGGGCAGAGTTGCCCAGGGATGAGAACATCCCTTTAAGAATGGGAAGAAGTGACCTGTGGGCTGCAGCTCGCCCTGACCCATGCTCCGGGCTTGCTCCAAGCAAAGAGCTGAAGCAAGTTTGACCACATTCCTGAGCAACTTAATTCCCCTTTGATTTGTGATGCAAGCCAAATACCTGCTTATGGCTTTGCTGGATGTTTGTCCACATGAGTAATGATCCTCCAAGGCTGTTAGACAATTAACACCATGACCAGGTGCAGGCACCTCCAACTTTAGAAACTGGACTCCAGCACAGGGACGGGCGCTGCCCAGTTGTCTCCTGCCTCTGCCACCAACCTGCCTCACACGCGACGCCGGGCAAGTCGCTTTACTACAGCATGTTTCAAAAAGATGGACCCCATTTGTCATTAAACTGCTTGGAAATTGAGTCCATCTTTGCGAAACGCCCTGCACTTTGTGCCTCTGCTGCTAACACATGCTTCAAGTGCAAGATTAGGAGCAGCAATACTCATCTCCCAGACTGAGGGTGTGAGGAGCTCGCTGTTACCACTGTCACACTGCTGGGGCTGGCACACCGAGCCCAGTATTCTCCAGTCCTTCCATTGCTCAGTTGAGGGTAACCCCACGCCCTCCAGTTGAGGGAATTTAAGAAACTTCTTTCAAGTAAGAGCCCTACAGACAGCGCACAGACCAGCGTATGAAAAACAGCCTTTCCAGGAAAAAACAGCTCAGCACATTATCAAAAAAACCCCATAGATTCCTGCATGGACAGCAGAGATTAAAACCAGAAGTGACTCCAGGATTGTCCTCAGTGTTTTTGGGAGGCTGGATGCCATGGAAGTGATGTGGCGTTGCCAGCTGCTGCCGAGCTCATGTGTTCAGAGTGAATGGCTGGATTCAGCGACAGCAGAGCGAGGCGCTTTGTAGCAGGAAAATCTTTGAATCTTGTTTTCAATG
The DNA here is from genome assembly GCF_036013475.1 of Columba livia. NCBI lineage: Eukaryota > Metazoa > Chordata > Aves > Columbiformes > Columbidae > Columba > Columba livia. Next base: position 6,132,050 of record NC_088620.1, read on the forward strand.
GTAGGAAATAGAAAAGAACAAAGAGTAAAAAAAAAAACCATGCTGGGACAAATTCTGCTGTAAGTGATGTTTGGACAGCTTTATAACAGAGCGGTGTGTCGGCTGAGGATGAGCTCTTGCCCTGACATTACAGAGCCCAGAAACCAGCCCCATCTCAGCTGTGACCACAATGGGCCATTTCTAGAGTGACTCTGCTGGTTTGGAGCAGAAGGTCCATCCCGGCCAGCAAGTTCTCCTGCCACTTCAGGACTGTAGCCTGCAGAAGATGGAGGAAAAAGAACACGATGGGAAGGATGCTGTCCTCAGGACACCACCCCATGCTGCGTGTGGAGTTGCCGCCACTCTGGGGAGCGACGTGGCCAAGACCACAGCACCGGAGCCAAAACCTGTGAGCTCACCCAGCGCTCTGTGCTGGGCTGGATAGTGGCATTATCCTTGTCAAAGCAGTGTGAGTTCCCTCACAAAAAACCTTCTCAGATCTCCACCCCGGCCCATCTCCGTCACAACACACTCTTGGAGAGCAAACAAAGGGACTTTGGACCTTGTTGCATGAGAGCAAAAGGATTTACCAGCCCTGAGAGCAATTTTGGTTTGCTGGCGCACATCTGCACCCCACAGCAGGGCCGGCACATGCAGCCAAATCTTCTCTGATGTAATTTTTTTATGGCCATTTATACCATTGGAGCGTCTGGCTCAAAGCTTTTCAAGTCCTGACGTGGCTTGAATGACACTGCAGATAGGATTTCAGGTTAAAAAGGAAGTGGAAAAAATAACTCGGCTCCCAGTTTTGCTGAACAATGAGAGATTTTCTTGTTTCAGAGCATGTTGTATTTCATTACCTACAGGCTCTCCAACTACTTTCCTGGAACTGTAAAAACCTCGCTATCAGATGTCTGCCTGGTATGACAACCAGCACATTACGAAAACCACAGTGCAGAGCTACGGAGAGCAGCTGGAAACCCACCACCTCCTCCTGCCAACTGGCCTGGGCCTTTCACGCAGCCACGGTGGATCGGTTGTCCTGATGGAAGGGCTGAAATGCCACATATTCTCTAGGTGGAGAGGAGAAGCAGCGGAGAGGAGCACTTTTGGGGGTTTTACTCTCAGGGACCACTTGCCCGTGTCCAGGTTGATTGTTGCATACCAGTGAGTTCAGCTCTTGTCCTCTGCTGTGAAGAGCAGGATCGACTGGGAGCTGGATCCTTTATAAATGCACATTACTCCCCAACAATGTCGTCTAGATATTCCAGGTTCCATGGCACTATCCCCTTGTACAATGACAGGTTGGCAAATAAATTAGCTTTTTACTTTGGCAAACTACACCGTGACACTTGTATTGCTGATGAATGTCTTGCCAGGGTCTGACATGCTGTTGTATCTTCCAGTGTCCCCACAAAATGCCTTGCTCGTATGGAAAGTCTGGATCTCCAGTGGGCAACTCCTGCTCCCATTCCTTGCACCGCTGGCCCCAGGATCCGCGTCTCTAGCCAGTGTCTCTGAATGGAGATGCCCAGACAGTCCCTGATGCTCTGCCAGGGCGATTATCAACTGCTCACTCCTCAGGTGAGCCAACCAAGTCCAAAAGAGAGTCAAGATCAAGTGAAGGCAAGAAGTTTGTATTAGAGGAAGATGGAAACCAATAGGAAGAGGTAATATGGGAGATGGCAGCTCAAGAAAGGTTCACATCTTGATGAGATTTTTGAAATCTCCAGTGGATATAACACTCAGCTGTGTGTTAGCATTGCAGATGCTCTGATTTCTTTCTTAGGACCAGAGGGACAACTGGCCCCATCCCTCTGCTGAGAGGAACTGGAATTGAACGGAGCAGTGTGAACTTGGACAAAGTGACCAAAATATAGAAGATACTCGTGTACCTCAGCTCCAGCTGCCTCGAGCCCTGCCAGCCACAGCTGTGAGACTCATGGACCATCTCAGTTGCCAGGTTTGTTTGCTGAAATCCACTGGCTTTGAAACATGTACAAACTACCCCTGGAGACTCAGCTGGGGCCTCCCTGCTGCTTTTGTTTCAGATTTAGAACCACAGTGGAAACCGGTTTGCAGATATGTTAATACTGGAAATGGCTGAGCCAAGTCAAAATGAACAATCTTTGAAAAGGGTTTCTTGAGCACTTAGGGAAGTTTGGTTGTGTGCAGTCGGCAACGTTGTACCAGCATCAGGGTGGCCTTCTGGAAAATCAAATCTCGCTCAGTAAAGCCAGACATGTCCCTGCTGCAGGGACTGATCGCTGGGTGAACATCTCTCTCCTGCGTGACCCAGAAGGGCAGCACAGACCCTTCATGCTTCCTCCAGCTTTAGTACCTGTGAAGCTGCTCCACCACATCCCTTCATCTGCTGCCTCCCCAGGAGCCCTGCGACTGCACAAAGAGCTGTAAACCTCCTTCCATCCCTTGTGTTGGCCCATCGCCACGTGCTGTGCGAGCTTGTACGTGCACTGCCAAGTTCTCCGGCTTCTACCTGCTCTGCGCTGCCAGCACCAGGCTTCTGCCCCAGGCCAGTATGTGCAAAACAGGCTGAAAATGTACCAGCAACAAAGGCAGATCACTTCAGAGCAATCACGCACCTCATCTCCTACATTTGTCAAGAGGACACTTGATACTGAAGCGTCATGTTCTTTTAGACATAAGTAAAATAAAGATTAAGACTAAGCATGTCCTTGGTGTTAAGGAAAAATCTTCCAGAAGTGGTGTGGCTGCAGGGATTTGCGATGAAAAGGGTTTGTCCAGAGGTTCATGGAGGGATGTCTCTGTGGGTCCCCTCTGGTGCCAAGGCAGAGGGCAACACAGGGCCAAGGTGCAGGAGAAAATTGTCTCTGTGTCCACGACTGCAGATGGGCGTCATCTTCCTCAAGCTGATCTGAATTTCTTCCAAAAGCAGAAGATGGAGGATATCCCAAATATGTTAGAGCAGAAGCAAACATCTCTAACCCAGGGAAAAGCCAGCAGATCCAGGCAGGAATGCAGCGAAGCTCAGATGTAAGGCCAGGAGAGACCAAGTGAAGACGGAATTGCTAAAGATGAAGTTCTTTAAAATAATCTAAACTGAGTATTGGACAGCATAACACCATCACATCAGATGTATTAAAACCATATGCAACATGCTTGATGTATAAACACTCAACGTGCCTCCTCTCTGCCATGATCGTGCCTCCACACCTTCCCCAGACTATTTCCATGCCACCCTACAGATCCTGGAGAGGAGTTTGCCACAGGGCAACCTTGGCATTTGACTTGGTATTCCAGCTTCCAATCCTCTGCTGAAAAGGAGGAGGTTGCAGTTATCTCTAGCGGTTTGCATCTCTGAGCTGTAAACTTTATCTTGGCAGAAACCTAAGGAAGCTCCCATAAATATTTGTACATTTTCTCCATGGGAAGGTAGGAGAAAAGTCTCAAAAATGAGAAGAGAAAAATTACTTGTATTTCTGTCAGATGACTTATATATTTAAATTACCTCAGCGAGCACAGGAACACCAGCCTATATATTAGGTAACGGCCAGGCATTTGGCAGGGAAGGCAGCACTATCTGGACCTACGCGGGTCTCAGTCTGCTTGAGTTTAGACATAAGGATATACAAAGCAGCGTATTAAAATAGTAAATGGAAATATAGTGCACTGCAGTAAAAAAAAACCAAAATGGAGTGATTATGAGCAGGAATCTTGGCTCTATTGACTCTTCTTAAAAAAAAAAAAGAAACAGAAAACAGCATCATATTCCCAGGGACATGCTGGCAAACAGCAGGGACAGAGTCTGAGAGAATCTATATTTTATACTCTATAACTTAATATGGCTTTTGCATGATTTTAGTATTTTTACTGGTTCTTAAAACATGTGCAATATAAACACGTACAGCACATGGAGAGCGAGGGGCTGAGAGCGGCATCCAGCCCTGCCAGCCGGAGCAGCTGGGGTACTGGGGACCAGTCCTGGCCTGTGGTGTGGTCCCAGTCCTGCAAAGAGCTCCCTGGGGGTACAGGGGCCTGTGGCCAAGGATGGTCTGATTCGGGGCAGGACCACAGCCTTATTCTGCACATTGATGGTGCTGCACCACAGTATTAAGCCAATGTTCCCACTTTCTAGTACAGTTGGTGCTCAAATCCCAACCTCGGCCCAAAAATAACACATATCCAGCCCCTTTGCTGCTTCCATCCCCTCACACCCTTCTCCCTGCCCTCTTTTCAGCCATCCACAATGTCACCAAAGGGAAAAACCAACATGATTCAACATGAAGCATCCACCCAGCGCTCAGCGGTACCTGCCTGCCCTGCTGCCTGCCACCCACCCTGGGCAGGGACTTCAGAGCTGCCACCAAACTTGGGCTACTTGTTCCTCCTGACCTGCCAGGGCTGCTTGTATCCCTGCTGGAGACACAGGGGGTGGGAAATGGCTTTTTCTCTGCCTGCTTGAGGAACAAGACTTGTGCCCCAGGTGAGCACGGCCGCTCTGGTCGGGCTCCTGCGTCCAGCTCAGCCGGGCTATTGCTTTGCAGAAAGAGCCTCATGACACCACACTCCTAAAATCTTTGACCCACAATAATGATTGCAATGAATAAATCATGTCATCAAGCTGATAAACTCCACGTTTCCAGCAGAAGGGCCTGACTTGGCTCGCAGAGCAGCCCACTGGGGCACTGGGCAGAGCTATTTGCCATCTGGCACCACCGAACGAGCCCCAGGCCAAGCCCTGCCCCGCTCCTCTGGCCCTGCAGCTCTCATCTCAGAGCCAAAATCACGTTCTTTTTCTTTCTGCAGAACTGAGATCAGACCTCCAAGTGAACCAGACATGCCGAGGATATTCACTGAGGATTCATGAATAATTTCCTGCTAATTTCTTCTATTTGTTTCCTATATTCAAGAGGGAAACCTTAGCAGGGAAAACCAGAAGGAAACAACAATCAAACAGAGAAGGCAAAAGCTGGCCATTTGCGAACCCCAGGCCAAGACCAGCTGTAGCAACAGGGGGAAACTCAGCTCCTCACAGCCATCTGTCCATCCCTCTCTCACACCCTGTGAGGTGGTCCATTCCAGTAGAGAGGCACAGCGTTCCAAAACCTACACCAGACCAGAGAACTGATCCACATCTCAGGTGTGCAACCTGATCGAAAGATGAAACCATCTCCCAGAAGCAGCATTTTTTTGCAAAAAAAACATACGTTACGGCAACATTTGCAATAAAGTCACATCTCAGGTGAGCTCCTGCCCTGAGCAGTGTCCTGGTCCTGCATCTCCCTCTCAATCTGCCCTGGGCTGTTTTGCTGCAACATAGCAGTTGCAGGAATATTAACTACTGTTGCAGTAGTATTAATATCTACAGTAATTACTGTCCTTGTCAAAAAAAAAAAAAAAAGAAATGAAAAAAGAAAAATAAAAAGCCCATTTATTTCTTACTGGGGTTTAAATGCAACCCATCCTCCCAGACACAAGACTGCAAATTTTCTTTTGTCCTCTTGTTGCAAAAGGATCTCGTCTCTTCATATGAGCTGGTTCGCCTCCTGCAACCCAGAGCTCGGTGTGTGCCAGCTCTGATGCCTGAGCTGGGGAGCACGTCCTGCACCTCCCGGCTCCTGCTGCAGCCACCGAGCCCTCCTGCATGCAGGGAGGTAGACAAGAGCACACAGCACTCTGCTGAGCCTTTGGGGGCTAGATGCAACCGCTAATTTGGAAACCAAAGAGCAGGTGGCTCTATGGTGAGAGCAGGAGCTGTGTTGGCTTGATACCTGCACCCTGGAGATTCGAAATACACCCGGGGCTGCCTGTGCAGCTCGGCGAGGAGAACACAAGTCCCTACAGCAAACCCCTAGACCAGCGGGCTGGTTCTGCAGACTCACTCGGACACCTGTGATGCCGGGATATCCAGGAGGCCCTTCTTTTCCCTTCAGCCCTTCGTTGCCTTTTTCTCCTTTCTCTCCTTCCAGGCCTTGCTCTCCTTTGTCTCCCTGTGGAAGAGAGAAGGGTGGGAGCATTCATACCCACACAACACACAGGTCACTGTACATGGCTCTTGCAAGGAAAAAACCCACCACATAATTAATATTTCAGGAGTCTGAGAGGAAGAGAGCCTGCAAGCAAAAGGATGAATGAGGATGAGTCATAATACACTTGACATTTAACAAAATGAGCAAAACCAGGTTTCTTTTTTTTAAAGTCTCTTGGCTGGAGGAGAAGGAACTCCCCCATTACTCAGGGTAATCTGAACCCATTTGCTTCTCCTGAAAAAAGGCCTGAACCTCCCACGTGAATGAGACAGGCAGACAAGATCCAAAAGTCTCCCTTGCCTCACCCAGAAGCCCTGGGCTCGGGATGCTGAAAGACTTTTAATAGGACGGGTTTGTCTGGAGTGGCCGCTTGGCTCTTGCTGCCAAATGGGAACCAGCCCAGGGCTCAAATAAACACTCTGCAAAACAGTGTCAGCTTGGCCCTGTGAAGGATTTGTGGTCCGAGCAGTAGGTATCATGTTAAATCACCGTCAATGGCACAAAATCTTATGGAGACAATCAAAAAGGCCAAGTCTGTACTGACAGCAGCACCTACATTTGTGCAGCCATCCAACCTTGACAGAGTCATTTTCCACTTGTGCCTGTGTTAGTGAGAGCACAGAGACATCTCTGCTGGTTAAACAAATGGTCCTGCAGCGAGCAGAGACTCTTCTACTGTCCAGAGACACATTCAGGCTGAAAAGAGCTGGTTTGGATCAAATGCTCTTGGGGACAGTTAGTGGTGGCAAGAAAATACAGAAGTCTTGACCGTCTTTAAGGAAGAGAATTCTGGTCCAACATTTAGAGATAAGCAGAAGCAGAGAGACACATGGCAAATAGTTTAACTAGTATGAAGCAATAAACTGCATTGTTGTGGGATCGGCTGCTTTTTCTTTCCATGGAACAAAACCGCTGGCCTGTTTGGAAAGGCCGGCTGTGCAGGGACAGGAATCAAGAGTCCCGTTCCAAAGGCAAGGTAGCAAACTCACAGCAGCTACAGAGCACAGCGCAAGCCCTGAGCAAGCAGCTGGGGCTTTGCCGAGAGGAAGGGGAATGTGGTTTCTTGACTTGCAAACAATGTTCTGGTCAGTGGTGCATGGCAGAGAGATGGACAATTCTTGATTTCCCCTGCCAGGCCCAGGAATTCCTGATTATCTGGAAATTTAATCTGTTAAGACCCAAATAAAACAGACAAATTTGCTGGAAAGTAGATTTTTAAGAACTTGACCTTTCTTGAGATCTGATCAGGTGCCAAAAGTGTGGGTAGAGGAGTAAAACAGGAGGAGTCCATTATCTGTGCTTGCAGAGAAAAGAATTCTTAGAGGGAGCCGAGCAGAGGCTCATTGCACAGAGGACCCAATGACCCCCTTGGCTTCTACCTGTCCCCGGGGCTCACGGGGGCCTGAGAGCACCGCGATGCGTGTGAGAGCTGAAAGATGCCATGAGAGGGAGGTTTACCTTGACACCGTCCGGCCCGAGTGGCCCGCTGTCCCCTTCCAGCCCCGATTCTCCCTGCAAGACAAGAAGCAAACACCCTAAGGCTGAGCCTAAACATGCTTTTTTCCCCATGCTTTCTGCTGCTGACTCATAGCAGCAAGTCAGGCTGCAGTGACAGGAGCCCAGCCCTGGATTTTGACACATTTCCCATCTCATACGCTAATGCTCAACGAGCTCTTCCTGAAGCATGAGCAGGAGTTCAGCCTCTGCTTTATTCTGAGCCACAGTTTATTCTCCATGGACTGCGGGAACACCTCCTTCCCTACGCTGAAAAGGGGGCTCAGTCTGTATTCGTTTAACCTAGGCCTTCCCCATCCTGCTCCAACAACTTATCTTAGTCCTGAGAAGGGACAAGAGCCACTGCCGGCTTCAATCCATCAATTCATCGCGTCCCTGGCTCCCTCCCACCCCTGCACAGTGTAGCCACTGTTTCCCTGCTTAATGCTGCCTTCTGCTCCAGCATCTCCCTGGCCCGTGCAGAACAGGATGGGTCTGTTCCCACTTCGCCCTTTCATAAGCGAGGTTGTCACAGCACTTTGCAAAGTGCCACTGGAGCATTGAAGAAGCTCCCGTAGGCTGGTGAGATCACAGGCTCTACGAGGAAGGTGCTTCCACCACTGCTCCCAAATAACAAGTGATTGGACAAGAGGAAATGGCCTCAAATTGCAACAGGGGAGGTTTAGATTGGATATTGGGAACAATTTCTTCCTGGAAAGGGCTGCTGGGCATTGGAAGAGGCTGCCCAGGGCAGTGGTGGAGTCACCTTCCCTGGGAGGGTGTTTAAAAGACATGGAGATGAAGTTCTTAGGGACACAGTTTAGTGCCAGTGTTAGGTTAATGGTTGAACTTGATGACCTTGAGAGTTTCCTCTAACCAAAACTATTCTATGACAAAGGCCATAAGGGTTACGGGATGCCCAGAGCAGGGTCTGTCTGCCCAGGCTGTGGGTGAACAGGGACCAGAGCCCCTGGGGAGCAGATAAGGCACAGAATCCCTGTCCGAAAGTGACCATACTCACTCTTTGGCCAACGAGGCCTTGCTCTCCAGGGACTCCCAGCTGGCCAGGATCACCCTAAAAAGAAGGAATCACAGACATGGAGACAGGCTGTTTATAGACAGTGGGTGAGCATGAAGCACTTCCAATCACACCCCTCATTTTGACGTTTTTCTTTCGTTCTCCCACACAAACATCTTCAGTTTGCAAGGGGGCCAAAAGGAGAGGTTGGCATCACCAGCACCTCTGCTCGCAGAGGGCCAGCACACACCTTGCAAGCTCTGTTGAAATCATGCTCAACAGGACAAGGGTCAAGGGGTGTTTTGTGCTGCCTGCAGCTGCAGAGTCAGAAGATATGTCCTTGGCACAGCCCTGTGGTGGAAAATCAGCAATGCTGGGACAAGAGGTAATGCTTTTAAACTAAAGGAGGGAGATTCAGGTTAGACATGGGGAAGAAATTTTTTTACAGTGAGGGTGGTGAGAGCCTGGCCCAGGTTGGCCAGAGAGGTGGTGGATGAACCATCCCTGGAGACATCCCAGGCCAGGCTGGACGGGGCTCTGAGCAACCTGAGCTGGTGAAGATGTCCCTGCTCATGGCAGGGGTGGCACTGGATGAGTTCTGAAGGTCCCTTCAACACAAACTATTCTATGATTCCATGATCCTACATCTTGTCCTTCAGCAACCTGGTCGTCAAGTGGTGACTGCCCAGAGCAACCCCAGTCTGTCCCAGCACCTCCCAGCTTTGGAGAAGGAGCAGCACAGGACTCTGTCTGACTCCCCAGCAAGGACGTGTTGCACTGACAGCAGGTAAAGGGGTGTTTGTGCAAATCATCGTGTCCTGTTCCCAAGGAGGGCAGCCAGGAGCACGGGAGCTGGAACACTCGTGCCGTATCAGGACGCCAAAGACACAGTAGCTCCAGCGAAGTGTCAGAAGATTTGCCAAGGAAAACATGGCAAAGGATGGGGCTGGGGGTGGGGAGTGAAGAACAGCAAAGAGGAAATTGCATTTAATCCCCACACAGAGTCTGTTCAAAAGCTCTGCACACAGGAGTGAACCTTCAAACCAAGCGGAAAGGGGGTTAGGATAAAATAAAAACCCCTCTGAGCTGCTCGGCACAGGGACCTTATTCAAACAAAGAGATGGTTTTTATAGGCCTGTCCACGTGGACAAGAAGGTGCATTCATGGCCTTGGAGCAGGGCACCCTCCCCCCATAACCATCCAAAGAGTTCATTCCCCACCGAGCTGAGGCTTGGAAACTGTGGCAGGATGTTGTCTGAGGGTATTTTTAAGTCTGGGACCTTCCTAAAGACTCTTGTTTCAAATTAGAAGCTGCCTGGATCTCTGGGTCTTAAGGACTAGCCTCTCCACTCAGATTTTGTATCCGCAGAAGAGTTGAGCTTCATTTTCAAGGCCCTTCATGGCTCGAGGCACGAGATCCTCGGCACGGTGCTTCTGCCCAGCACCGACAGCCTCTCCTTTGGGACAGGGCTCAGGGATTTGTAACCAAGGGTTTAAAGTTAACCCAATTTTCCTTTTTAAACGCTATCTTTATTGAATATGCTGTCTGCTTGTGCTGCTGAAGGGTGAACCTGCAATGTTATCCCATCCTGCAGGAACAGAAGTTGCTATTATCTCCCTGGTCTGACAGAGAAATGGCACTAAGCGTTTGTCTTACCTTCATGCCGGGTTCACCTGCAAGGCCAGGTTGTCCCATTGAGCCAGGCGGTCCCTGGAAAAAAACAAAAAAGGATTATGAAAAACCCCCATTGTAACCAAGTAGAAAGCAAGATCAAAGACATAATTCCTTTAGCAGAGCCCTCCCGAGACAGTGGAGCCCTGGTTGCCATGTAATTACCTCCCTGGATCTGGCTCAGGGTACACAGCATCAAAGAGGCCCCGTATCCCTCGTGCCCCATTCCTGGTGAGGTTCTGCCCCTCTCTCACGCCCCCTCTCTCCCCAGCCGCCTCTGACAAGAACCTTTCTCTTTCTCCTTCCAACCCCATTGCTTTCTCAGGTTAGTAACCACGCCAGGGAACAGCACTGGGACTGGCTGGGAAAGAAGGGAAAAGGTCCAGAATCACAGGGTGTTTCAAAAACCCAACTTGAAATCACTGTATCTCTGCAGTTGTGTCCACCCTGTAGACTTGAAAGCCCTTCACGAGGGTGCAGCAGGTTGGGTGACACAGTGGATAACAAGTGGATTTGAGTAGTTTATTTACTTATGATATTTGCATTCCGTACAACAATCTCCCCTCTCTTTGCAGTTAGGAATAAAGGAAAAAAGAGCATATAGTCTAGGGAGAACTCTGCTGCCCAGGGAATAAAGCCAGTTCCTGGCTTGCTGCAATGAATTCAAGCAGAGGAGGGAGCAGGGCACAAGTTTGGTTTACAAACAAATGGTCAAGTCACGCAATGAGAAAATTCAAGCTCCAATGAAAGCAAATATCCTGCTTCAGTTTCTCCAGAGGTGCCAGTGCAGAAAAAAGGCTCCTGGAAGCATCACAGGTTTGAATAAAGCTCTGTACTTTTCTTGGTTGGCAACATCCAGAGTGGCTCGGTAGCAGCTTGCCAGCTCCCCGGTGTGGTTTACCACGCTGAGAGCTCCATCCAGTCGAGCAGCCATGAGAATGGAAACTTTCATGACTCACACACTGTGCAGTAGACTGCATTAAAAGGCACCTTCGCTGCTGTTTTCACAACTAAGTGCAACATCTTCTCTATATTACAGCTCAGGACCTATGGAAAGGAGCTACCCAAGGGGAACTGGCACATCTGGTATAACCAGCCAAAGCTGTAATATTCATGGGGAGGGAAATCAAGCCAGGACTGCAGCTGAGTTGTGGGGAAACCATGGAGGCATCTACTGCTCTCCATCAGGGCACTGTCTGGCAGTCACTGCTGTGTTGGTTATGGTGTGTTTGTGCCATCGCTTCACGGCAACAGCAACCCCAAAGCACAGTCAGCAGCAAAGCGTTTCTCTGAGCTTCCTCCACTGCAGCTTGTGATGGGATTGCCACAGCAACTCAGGCTGGCGGACAAAACTGTGTCTTGTCAGCAACAACACCAGCGAGGGTGAAAGAAAAGACCACTTTTCAGTTTGAGAAATGTTTCTCGTGTTATGAAGATGGGTTTGCACATCTACCAACTGGGTGTCTATGGCCTGTGATGAAGTGATGCTCCAATTTCCGATCTTTTCTCTGTTCGCCTTAGAAGCTGATTTTCAGACTTGAGGGAAATCCTTCCTGCTCATGTCCCCAGGTGGGGGAGGATGCACCTCTGCGTGTTTACTCCTCTCTCGCTCCTGCTGCTCTTGATGCAAGGGGAAAACAAATAGGAGCAAAGATCAGACCTACCTTATGTCCAATTTCTCCCAAAGGCCCAGGTGGCCCCTGTGGTCCTTGTGGACCCTGAAAAACACAGACACAAGGCTCTTTCCATGAAATTGTTTCCATTTGTGAAGGGCCATGACTTTCATGGACTTTAAGATAAAACACCAGCTCCCTCCTACATCACAGTGGAGTTACACAGTGTACAAGAGATGGCCGGTGAGATGGAGAAGCCAGCAATGAGTGTGCTGAGGCACCTTACCAGGCAAACTGCACAGAAGGTCCTTCGTCTTTCTGCCTCCTGCCTAAAACTACTGCAGCTGGCAACCTGAAAACGCCTGCTTTACCCTCTCCCTTCACAGTCCAGGTCAGTCCCCACAGACACAGAGAGCAGATGACCCCTGGTCCTGTTGGCCTCCTTGAGGTCTCTGTCTCCACCTGTCATCCCCCAGTGCCTCCCCCAAAGCTATGGGCTCAGTTCTGCTACCATCAGTCTCCCTTCTGATCCCTCTTCTGCTCTACCCGCAAGCCCAGCTCCCCCTGTTACATCTGACCATGTCCCAGACCCAAGCTTGCTCTTCTTTTCTTCCTTCCTTTCCAAAATCCATCCCAGGCTGTATCCTACACTCTCCCTGGTTGGTCCATGGCCCCCTTTTGCTTTCCAGAGGTCTGACCTGGTCTTTCCTCTTGTCTCCCAGGACTCTGGCCAAGTCTTTCACATCTCTGACCCTGCTGGAGATGGCAAAGACAGAGAAGCTGGGAATGGGAATAAGTAGTGGGAAAGAGAAAGACACAGAAAGAAATGAAGTGTCTGTGTGTGTGCAATCGAAGACAGATGAAGAAAGACCAATAAGACACTTGCCGGGTCGCCTGGAGCCCCTTTTGCTCCTGGAGGTCCAGAAGGTCCTTGGATGCCCTAGAAAAATTAAAATCAACAAGGTCAGCTCCAGCTCATAGCATCCTTCACGCCTCTCAGCAATAACATGCATCTTAGAAATGCTCCAGTGAAAGGAGTGGTGACATGGCCCTATAAGTGTGAGACACTATCCAAATTCTTCCTCCTGAACCAGGACTCAAAACTTATGGACTTGAGTGAAACTGAGGTTATGAAAGGAAGGCACAAGGGATGGACACTTACCGGGAAGCCACGTGCTCCTGTCTCCCCAGTCTCACCCATCTTCCCCTGTGAACACACAGTTACAGCAATGAGCAGCTGGGAATGTGCTGAGACACCCATGGTGCTTTGGCCAGGAGAAGGTGCAGTTCCCTGGGCTCTGTGTAGGTGTGGGGACCCCTGTGGGGACTGTTACCACGCCAGGTTTGGCAGACATTGGCTCTCACAGAGAACATACCTGCAGCCCATCTGGCCCCAGCTTGCCTGGCTCCCCTGGCCGGCCCTGCAAGGCAAAAAAGACAACGACTCATTGGAAGGAACACAAATTGTTGGCAATGCTCTCATGTCTGAGCCCATAAGATCTTGCATTTTTGCGCACCAAATATCCCCTCCAGTTCTCTGCAGGTTTTGAGAGGCCAAAAGCCCAGCATCCCACCCTGAGGAACACCACACCAGCAAGTGTGGGCAATGGGCTGCATGACCTGAGGATTTTTGAGCAAACACTGCACTGGAGGAAGCCGGGATTCCATGGGATGCCCTGCCAGGGCATGAAATAAGGGAGATTCCCCGTCCCAGTTGCATTCACAGGGCCATGTGCACAAAAGACTCATTCCTGCTGGTTGATCCCCATGGATGGATTGAACATCCCCCATTCCTGAAGGAGGATGTCACCTTGATCCTACCCAGGGCAGTTAAGAGCAGCCTTGGCCAACCTGGCCACCCAGTGGCATTCACCTTGACACCTCGTGACCCCGGCTCGCCTACTGGTCCATCAGGCCCTCTGGCACCCTGGAAAAAGACAAAAGAGAGGCAGAAATAAGAACACAGAGTGTATGTCTCACTGGAAAATACAGCAGTCACCCCAGCTTTGGCCACCAGGAAAGTCCATGAGACCAGCCTTGGCTAAGTCAACCTATACCTGGTTGGACTGAGCACACAGCAGCTTGGAGCACAGGACTCAACAGATCCTTTTTTGTGTTTTCTTGCTTCATTTCTCACTGTTACTAATATGCAGCATCAAAATACCTTTTATATCTCTTAAATCAACTACCAACCACAAATCAAAGCCAGAGGAGAAAGGCAGGCCAGGAACAGCCATATTTTCAGACAAGGGTTACATGACAACAGTTCTGCAACGCACAGACTTGCACTTCTGCCTTTATGGATAGCAAACCTCTTCCTCCCTAGAAACCCTGCTTTTCCAGATGCCCCTGCCCTTAACCCTCGGCACACCACATTGTCTTATGGTCACGGTCAGGGCAATAAAGCCACAAAATACAGAGAGAGGCACACAAGCCCCACCATACAGTACCTTCCTAGCTGTTCTAGTCCCCAGCCTGCTCCCAAATGAGGGTATATTTGCTGGCAGCTGAACTCCAAGCCTTCAGCTGCAGTTACCTGCTATTTAAAGAACTGGCTGCTGTTAAGGATCAGGCAGGTGCTCATGCATATGCATGTGGGGAGGAGCGCAGCGGCTGTGCTGGCTTTGGCATGTCTGGTTCTACACCCGGCATCTGCTCCTGGGTGTACGTGTGTGTGTATGGGACCTCTGGACGTGTGTGGGACACAGACACTGTTGCAAATGCTCATGGCACATAGAAGAGTCCAGACAGTGAGCAATCCTGGATGTGATCAGTTAAAATGGAGCAACTCATGGTACAGCTCCGGCATCCTCAAGAAAGGGGTGTCCTTGTTCTTCCTGAGGGTTCTAGGCACCATTTGAACCCCAGAAACCAGCGTGTCACACTGACAAGACAATGAACAGCGCCATAGTCAGGGAAAATACAACAGTAAAAAAAGGGTATATCAAGAGACTCCATTAATGCACGTCATGTTCTTAATCAGGCCACGAGCTCAGTTGGGACTCTTAGGCGCTACTGCAATATAAATAATAAATAAAAACACAGAGCGGTGCTAGAATGTAGTGGTAAGAGGAATCCTGAGAGCGGGCCAGGGCGGAAATAGAGAAAACGGGAGCCAATGTGCTTAATCGGGATGCAAACCGCGTGCCAAAAGTAATAACAGGGCTAGGGAGCCAATGCGTTAGAAAAGCAACTCCAGTGTGACAGGCAAAGAGGGAGAGACTCACAAAGAAAGGCAGTGTAACAGCAGAAGATATATAGGAAATGCAGCCAAATTATTACAGCAGACAAACATTCTCAATAGAAAATAATGCAAAAACTTCTACTGTGCTTAGCAAAACCCTGCGCCCCTCAGCGTACCAGAAATTAAATAACAAAAAGCTTGTATTGCACACCAGTAAGACACAGCTCTAAAGAATGCTCAGCTTGGTCTCCAGGACAGATGGACAGCAAAGGACTGTGCCCTAGATGGGAACGCCACAACCCAAAAGGGTGTCACGCAGGTCAGAGCTTTGCTGCACTAATGCAATGGCAGCCCCTGCCAGCCCCGGACCTCAAGTGGCCACGACATCAGAGAGCAGTAAAGACCAAAAGTTGTATTAATCCATGTCCCTGTAAACCTCAGAGCACAATGACATAAACCAGAAGGTCATTTAAAAGCAGGGCTACTGACAGCTCAACCCAGATGGCACTGTGAGTTGGATCAGTGGGAGAATGGGACTTGGAGACATCTGGGGAGCTGCCTGGGGTGACAGGGACACCCAGCAAAATACACAGACCTGCCCTGGGCTGGATACTGGGCTGTCCAAAGAGAATGCAGGTGTCAGCATGTGTATGGCACTGGCACCCCGGGAAAGCACCCTGCCACCCAACTTGTCACCCTCCCTGGAAAACCAATTTTTCCCCTCCTCTTTGAGCAGCTGTTCAGGTATGTTGGGCGATTACATCTTAGATGGTGGGGTGATCTGCTTCTGAGGAAGGGGAAGGATGTACAGACAGGCAGGATTCTGTAGCTCAGCCCTGGATCACAGAAGGAGAGAACAGGGATCAGAGGTGAGTGGCACATGGAAATGCCCAGGTTAGAGGTTTACATTCCAGGACAGATGCTGCTGGGGAATGAAACTGGGATGCATCTGGCCCCTCCAGATCCATCTTCTGTAGCCTGTCCTGCCCCGTCCAGCTCCTTCACCGGGTGCAGGCTGGTGGGTGCCCTCAGCCCTCAGTTGGCACTACAGACAGGCAGTGATGGTTCTCAATGGTCTAACTCGGTTGCAGAAGTGTTTACAGTATCCAGGTTTCTTCCAGCAGAGCCCTGTCACCAGCATTGCAGGATCTGCCAGGGCAATCTCACTTCACAGCAGTCACCTACCTAATCCCATCACAACACATCTCGTCAGCATCTGACCTAAAGAAGGAGAAAGTGACCCTGTATTCACAAATGCACGTAGCAAGCTTCATCTTCTCCAGCGTCCTGGGCCAAAACCCAGGATAAAGGCTTCCCCTAATCTGATCTGACAGGAAAGGCTACATTTAGTCAATTAGTTAAATCTTTAAAACTCTCTTTTACTGACAACGCTGGTTACGGACGAGCGAGTGAGGTCCTGGCAGCTCTCCAGGGAGCATCCCATGCCAAACGCCGCATGGCACAGCACGGTGCCTTCCCCTGTAGACCCGGTGCCTTGGCCTTGCATGTAGGGTGGAGTATCCCTTGGATCCTCAGAGCTCCAAAATTAACTGATCAGCCAGGCATCCCCCTGTCCTGGGCACTGGGGAGACCACACCTTGAATCCAGGGGTCAGTTTTGGGCCCCTCATGACAAGAAGGACCTTGAGGTGCTGGAGCGAGCTGAGAGAAGGGAACGAAGCTGGTGAGGGGCTGGAGCACAAGTGTGATGGGAGCAGCTGAGGGACCTGGGGGGTTCAGCTGGAGAACAGGAGCTGAGGGGAGACCTTCTGATCTCTGAACTGCCTGAAAGGAGCTTGGAGCCAGGAGGGCGTTGGTCTCTTCTCCCAAGGATCAAGTGACAGGACAAGAGGAAATGGCCTCAAGTTGTGCCAGGGGAGGTTTAGATTGGATATCAGGAAAAAATTCTCCGTGGAAAGGGCTGTCGGGCATTGGAACAGGCTGCCCAGGGCAGTGCTGGAGTCACCATCCCTGGAGGGGTTTAAAAGATGCGTAGATGAGATTGTCAGGGATAGGGGTTAGTGGCAGGGGTGGGTTAACAATTGGACTCGATGATTTTGAGGGTCTTTTCCAACCAAAACAATTCTATGGTTCTGTGCCTACCCTGAGCACGGCAGGGCAGAGGGGCCAGGACAAACATGTAGAGAGGTGTCTTGGGGAACAGTGTCCCTGAGGCATGTGCAGCATCGACCCATCCTAAAAATGGGGTAAGGTGCAGTTAAAGGCATGGCTTTATCTCCAGTGTCAGCATCTCTTAGAGCCCATGAAACAGAGAAGAAAGCTTTTCTTTAGTCTGTGTCAGGCAATAGAGGTACACCCTGCTGCCAGAGTACACAACACTCCCGCAGAACAGAGATAAATAGTCAACAAGGTGTTTCCACAAAGCAGAGCTGCATTTCCCCCCATTTAAACAGATACTCGGCGCTCAAAGAGAGACAGGAACAAGCCTGTGAATAGTAAAACTAACTGTCAGCAAGTCCTTTGCAAAAATCCAAGACTCCTTCCTTACCCCTTTATCCAAATATTGATATTTTGCTATCAGCCTGGCCAAATGAAAAGCAAGCAGATGCCTTGACTGAAGATGATGTGAGACATCACTGGCCATAGATCTGCAGCTAATTTTTCTCAAACACTTCTGATTCTTTTTCAGCCAACTAGAAAGACCCATGGGAGCAAAACAATACACCTCTGCTTTTTCCCCATGACCAACTTCTCAGCTGGGCCTGGAAAAAGCAACCATTTTCAGGTTTGGTTAGATAACACCACTTCACAAATCCCTGCCATTTACCCATCCCAGCAGGCAGCGATGCGGCAAAGCATCGGTTGGGGTGGCAGAGATATCGGTCCCTGAGGAGAGTGGGTTCACACGCCTTATCTCGGCTTTGCAGGCTTCACCTGGGCAAGTGTCAATGCAGGAGCCTGGACAGATGAATGGCACGGTAGAAAAGAGAAATATACTTGGGGATTTGAAAAGCTCCTCTGAGTTGCCTGAGCTAGCACCTGGCATCCCCTCCAGTGAGAGAAGAAAACGCCAAAAATATTAATAGACTCCCCGGCCAGAAGAACGGAGCAAGGTTAAGTCATTTCACAGCAGGATTTCAGGTGCAGCTTTGTGATCTGAGTCGCCAAGTCACGGCTCCAGTTGATATTGAACCTTCTGCAGAGATTCTCAGTCAATACCTGGGCTTTTGCTATCGCTGTTCTCAACAGAGGATGCTGGGGACCACGCGTCTTCCTGCTGCGAGGAGCTGATTAACAGAAATGTGCTTTAGAATTGAAGTAAGATAGGGTAAGAGACTTGCTGAATCAGCCAACTCCAAATTTAAGCCTTGATTTGGTTGAATAATTAGGTTTAAACACATGCATAGCTGTCTCTAGCTGAATGTTAAGCACGTGTCTAAGGAAAATAAGCCTGGGCTCACATGTACAAATTTCTTGTCCTTAGGGAAGAAGAGAGGGAAACCATGTCCATGGAAGATTGTTCAGTATCAGTCTGATGGGATAAACAAAGAGTAAGGAACAACAGCCTTGTCATGACTAAAAAGAAGGTTATGATTTTTAAATAATTTTCTTCTTAAAATTTGTACTTACATCTTGACAACACAAAAGCTATCACAACATAAATACACACCCCAAAAAGCCTCCATTGTTCTTTCCAATGGAAACCATCTTTGCTATTTACGTTTCCTTCAAAAGCAAAATTACTTTAATGAAGTATCCACAAACAGAGCTCATGGAATCCACAAACATCTGGCGGAGGCTGCATTCATGTTTCCACTCTGAATTGAATTACATCCCTTTTGTAAGCTAGGACAGACAGAGGGTAATGTCTGAAATTACAATTGGGGGATCATTTCCCATCCTGAGAAAATCAAGAGCCAGAATAGCAGGACAAACTGAGCAAACAAAGAATACCATGTGCCTGGAGTATCTTCTGAGCGTATGAAAAGAAGGGAAACGTGAGAGAGAGATACACAAACCAGAAATCTTCCAGGCAGAAGATCTGCTGCTCCTTGCAATGCTGACTTTCCCACATCATACTCACAGAAATCTGTGGGATTTCAGAGCAAAGCCCAAATTCCTCCTCTTTGCTGGGGATCTTAGAAAGGATGTCTGTCTGTCTCGCAAATTCTGTACAGATTATATCACTGCGATATCCAGCTTTGCTCTTGGTTCTACCTTGTGTGATAATAAATATCCCCTTTGTCATTCCTGACAGTAGGAGTGGAGCTGAAAACAGCCTGGTCAGCTGTGCTCTGCTTGTGGGTTGAGGTCTTGAGGCCATTGCAGATGTAAGAAGCTGAAGAAGGTGCTTGAATCTCGCACAACCCAAGAGCCAAGTGCCACCATTGCATGTGGCTGTTTGCCGTGGGGGGAGGCTCAGTGCAGGGGATGCTACTTCTCTGTCCCCGCATTCATTAAAGGCACTGGTAGAGTCATCTGATCCCCTTGGGGGATCAAGGGCCTGCACAGCTGGCAGCCTGCATTCATCCAGAAAGTGTTTCCCCTTCAGCTCTGCGCTGCAGTTTTACCTTGAGATATTTCCTACCATCCATCCAAAGCCTCCTGTGAAAGTGCCTCCAGTTTCTCATCCATCATGATCATGGAGGTCAGTTAATTGTTTGTACGTAGCATAGAGAAACCCCAGTCCCCAGGGGACCCTCCAAAAGCAAAGCTGGGGAACAAGATCCGTGGGCCTTCCCACCAGAGGGAACAGCAGCAAGGAAGCTGTTTTTCCCCTGTTTTTTTCCAGCCACAAGTTAAAAACTGAACCCTGATAAGCATCTGCTGGGCTTAGGTGTCACTGGTGACCTTCTAGCTGTGCTTTTAAAACTTAAAGTAGTTCCAGGGTACATAACTCTGGGGTTATAAAGCTTTCTAGTTGGTTACTCCATTTCCTTTTGGCAGTCCCAGCTATTCAAGGGAAGTATTAGCTCTGGTATAGGGAAACATATGCAACTCTTGGCTGTTCCGAATTCCCCAAGCAGGAGTTGTAGTAGAAGCAGAGACTGGGGATGGGTGAAATGTGTAGTTTACTCCAGCCTATGTCTTTGAAAATGAAACATGCAAACAGATATCACAAGATCCTTGGAGGGAGAAATGCAAAATATGTTGTTGTTGGGGCCTTCAGCAGAACCCATGTGCGCTCACTATTAATACATTGTAAAGCAGCTGGACAAGGGAAAACAACGCAAAGCAGGGATGTTTCTGTAACAAATGTCCCGTTGAAGAAGAAGAAAGATTGAGGAGCTCAGTGGGACATGGGCTGGATGTCACAGGCAGGAAAACAAGCAGCTTTGGCAGGTCTAGAGGTCACTCTGCTGTCGGCTGTCACCCAAACTGAGCAGGAAGAACCACACATGAGCTGCCACAGAGTCCCTGTGAAACATTCATCCAGTATAACACATACTTGTAGCACTGTCAGGGATGCTATTACAGCATCACCCAGGACTGAGCTGGGGTCTGCTCTTTCCAGGCAGAGTGAGGATTCGCACACACTTTGCGGTGTGGTACTGTTTAGATACGAATAGAGAAAATCAAAGCCTTGTGTTATGGGCTGGAAAAAGCCATAGAAAGACACAGGACATGCTTATAATTTGATCTACTGACGACACAAACCACACCTTTCTCACAGCCCTGTGGAACACTGCCAGAAGATATCAGTCCTGCGAGACCGAAAGGCGAGACATGGGAAGAGCGGGCGGTTCAGCTCCTTGTCAGCTCCACTTCTGCCTGCCTCGTTTCTTCATTCTGTCTCATGGCACAACATTTCCTGCTGTCTCTGCCTCTGGCTAAATCACAACACTCCACATCTCAGCTGCTCTCTGTCCCTTGGCAGCAAAGGCACCTGCACCTTTTTCCCAGATACACCATCCTCACCAGAAATGTCCATAAACCATGTTTTGACATTGCAGGTGGTTGGAAAACACAAGCTGGAACACTTCTACAATAAACTCTACACTGGGACAGCCCTTTGCCCATACACATCACTTGCATTCGTATCCCTGGTAAGACTGGGTTCACTGAGCGGAGTCTTTGCACACAACAGACACATGGCTGGGAAGATGCTGCCCCAACTGCTGCTCATCTTCATACCCCAAACTAACCCACCAGATCGCTTTTCCAACGTCTGAAAGAGGAGAGGGAGAAAAGCTCGTGGAGGGTGCTTACCCTGCGGCCCTTCACCCCTCTCATCCCTGGCGCACCACGGGCTCCTGCCGGACCCTGGAAGGGGAAAAGGAAACAAAATTAGAATGGAGGATGAGGAAGGCAGCAGCTGTTGGTAAGACCCCACATCTGTACGTGATCTGCAGGACCCTCACACACAGCCCCTTGACCAGCAAGTTGGTTCATGAAACTCTTGCCAAAGACGTGACCATATTTACTTGACTATAAATGGTCTTTTTTTAAAAAAACCTCCCTGATTGTCTCTGGATTATGAACATTTAGGCCAAGGATCCTGGCTGAAGTTTATATGCTTAAATATCTGCAGCCTGTTGTCTGTGTAAGTGGTGTGATGTGAAGAGAAACTGAACATCTACAATTCCCTCCGAAGCTATTAAAAGCAGCTGTTGCACAGTATCTCTACAAAAACAATAATAACCAGGATCTGTTTTTCAGTTGTTCAAATATAAAATCAGACACCTCATCTTAGGTATCCAAGTCTGACCTTTTCAGCCAAATACCGATTTTATCTTCAAGTATCTGTTGCCCTGTTAGTGCAGTATAAATATTCATACTGGCAGAGAGATGCTGATTTCATTTGGGCTGTTGGTGTTGCAGATGATCCTGTTGTTCTTACACTTACAGAAAGGTTTCAGGTTTTCTTTTGACCCAGATTCGTACACCCTTGATTCATTAATGTGCACACAGGAAATGCAGAAGAAGAGAAAGAAACAACTTTTCTTCTCTTACAACGTTTATCAATGTCAAAAATTAAAGGATGTATTCAATTAACAGGATTTATTTCTGTATTATAACTTTAAAACCCCATATTTGAAGTTAGTCAGAAAACCTCAAAATGACACATTCCATTGCCGCTCTCTCAAACATTCCACATCAAGTTTTGCTATTTATATATTAATAGCTTTTACCAACTGTCAACGCCGCAAACTCCACCAAGAATCAGAACAAAATTGCACTGTGATCTTCCTACTGCTTGTACCACTGCCACTAAGAAAGATTTTGCTTCTGGAACAGAGGTATCTTTCTGCATGGCATGTAAATCCAGAATACAAGTACTTAGCTGTTCTCCTTCAAGACGGAAAAGTTAGTTGACTGTAACTATATTTGTAAGCACAGTAAATCTCAGTTTTGCTAGTGAGGTCAGTAGCGACTGGCACAGACAAGCAGTGGATGTGTCAGATGCCTGTTTTATAGGGATTTTTATGATAAACACACACTGAAATGACATTCTTTGTTGGTATTTGGAATATCCTCCTGGAAGTCTCAGCCTATCCCAAAGAGCTTATGAAAATACAAGCACAGAAACGTTCGTTGTGAGGGCAAAATGTTCAGGGAGCAACTAGATACCACGCTGGCAATTTCAAGGAACTGTTTAGGAGAAGATGAGTGACCTTTAAAGTACCTATTTATATACATCATTTTCAAAAATGAACACAAAAGACATAGCATGATAACGAGCAGAAAGAAGGAAAAGGAATTCACAAGCCTCAGGGAGCTGAAGTTAAGGGCAGAGTTTCCTACAACTGGCTATACTGTTGCTGCCTGTTCCCAATCACCTGCTATTCAATTAATCAGCCATCAGAGCTGCTAAGGCTCACTGGACAGCTTAATCAAAAAGATTTGAAGAGTTTAGAACAAACAACAACTGCATGCCTCAGGTCTGGCTGGAAAAGCAGATAATGAATATTTGGTGGAGAAACAGGCAGAAACAGCTGGAGTTGATGAGTGGGGATTTGATATTAGAGGATTATTTGATTTACTGGCTTTGTGGGGAAGTTTAACTTATTGAATTATGACTTTTTAAAATGCAGTCTTGTAGGAAACATTTTGCTTGGATGAACTTGTTTGTTATTTGCCTGCAGGACAACAGGCAACTGAGGGAAATGGAAGGACTTGGGGACAGTCACGGCTCCCAGAGCTCTGCAGAGACATTTTGTCATCTCCAGTCAGAGCTGGTGCCTCAACTCATACTGTTGTCATCATGCCCCAGTGAAGTAAGATATAACTCAGCCTTAACTAAAGTTATAATACTAGTTAGTGGTGCACTAGATAGTGCTTCAGGAGTGGGAGCTGCTGTCCTCCCCAGAGCCCACAGCACGGGGTAAGCAGGGGGACTGCCTGGTGCTTCAGCCATCCAAGTCATGCAGTAGATAACATCCTGCTAAAGTTGACAAAAAAGGGACATCTAGAGACATCCATCTGCCTCACAGACCTGTGTTAACAGCAATTGCGGCCCTGAGGGACCACAGAGCAGCTCACTGCTGGGGCTGCATCATGTTCCTTGTATTGTGAGGGCCTGGCTAGGGTCACGTTGCTGCTTTTCATCAAAAGATTTGGGCTGGAAGGGACCATCAAAGTTCATCTGTTCCAACCCCCTGCCATGAGCAGGGACATCTTCACCAGCTCAGGTTGCTCAGAGCCCCGTCCAGCCTGGTCTGGGATGTCTCCAGGGATGGTTCATCCACCACCTCTCTGGGCAACCTGGGACAGGCTCTTACCACCCTCATTATAAAAAATGTCTTCCTCGTGTCTAGCCTGAGTGTCTCCTCCTTTAATTTAAAACCATCACCCCTTGTCCTATCATGGGGACATCATATCTTATTCAGGTAGGGACAGGTCACCCTGAGGTGCCACTTGATCTCAGACCTCCTCTTTCCCTCACCTCCACTGACTTGCTGTGAAATACCTCCCCAGGCAGCAGCTGGGGGCTCAGAGCATCCCCAAGCTCCCTGTGATGGGCAGAGCTGCTGCCGATCTGGAGGCCAAACCTTTGGCACTGCCTGGCCATTTCACTACTGTGATCTTCCTCCCAATTAACAACGCTGTGGGAATTCACACACTGAGCAAAATCCATTCTCTGTACCCACTCAGAGCTGCCTTTCTGTTGGTTCCAGCACACGACACGCAGCGGGATTCGTGCTACTGGGAGAGCTGGAGCTCTGTCTAAACAACAGCTGTGGGAAACTGGAGCCACGCTAAAATCTACCTCCACACCAATTGCACGCTCCAGCCACAGCTGCACATATACGAGATGAGCACGTCCAGATGGGGGGCACATCTGGGGCAGCTGCTCTGCTCACTCCAGCGAGGGGCTCTGGAAATGCACCATGTAGTCACTAAGGGATGTAGTCAGCAGAAGATGCAGTCGCTGTATTGCGTGATGTGATCACCATACTGCCAATAATGCCTAGCAGAGATAGAGGGCCTTGCAATAACACCTTGAACTTGGTCCTGCTAAAAGATCGAGGCTGGATTGTGAGTTTTGGATCCCCTATTGGGGAAATCAGCTACAAAAGTTTGAATTAAGCACCTTGGTTTTTTTTAGCATCTCTCTCCATGCTGCTCTCACCCATACCCATCCCTTTCCCCATTCCTCTTGTTTTTATCAAACTCAAATTAACTGGAACACAGTTGCTTGACTCAACCCATGAATGCCCAGGATACAGGACGATGATTTTTGGTGTGCAGGATCAATTACAATGTGATATTAGCCTTTACTTACTGTTGGTCCAGGGATCCCAGGAAAACCCACTCCTCCTGGTGTCCCAGGATGCCCCTATAAAAAAAGGAAGAACAACACAACTGGTGTGAATTCTCAGGATCTGCTCTTCCCTTCTTCCTCCATGTGGGAAGACAGGAAAAAAAGGCATCATTTGTTGCTTGTAAGGTCAGGCAGGTATTTTTCACATGTTATTTGTCAGGGCAAAATTGCTCAGGGGCAGATGGAGAAGGACAGGCTGTAAAAGCCCAGCTCCAACCCTGCTGGCAATATAAGCAGCTGTATTTTCTGAGCAGTCCAGAAGAAAATGAGTAGAATTACTTTAAAAATCTTTGGGTCTTATGTTATGGTACACAGGACATGAGTGTCAGAGCAATACAAGATCTTGCTGAGGTTCCCTCTGCTAAATGAGGATCCCTAAATGGCAGGGGGCATGGCACAGCAAAACACCATGAACGTGCTGCCCAAGCAGCCCCACATCTCCAGCTTGGTGGGATGTGAACACAGTGGTTTAGAAATCCCTGCTCCCGGATCCCATCCATTCAGCAGCTGGGATGTCAGGAGCCAGACAGTCCTGCCGGTGCTGTAGCTTGTAGCTTGTGGTTATCTCTGCTTGACACAACAGGTCCTCAACTGATGGAGCTGCAGAACACGTGTTGAAACCCTCTGAATGGGCAATTGCTGAACATGAGTGCTGGGGAGAAGTTATACCTCAATATCCAGTCACTTAAATCCTCATCCCTACAGAGCCAGGAAGAATTTGTAGCTATTCTCACACAATCAAAAGACTTGGAGAAGCTGCATCCTTTGCTGGGACACAGAGAGAGAGGCAGCAGCAAGAGCGAGAGAATGCAGACTTACTCCTTACCATCGCCCCCTTGACTCCTGGAGGGCCTGGGGGTCCCACTGAGCCACGGTCGCCCTAGGAGAGACACAGGTACATGGGGAAGAGTGAGGACTTTTGTTAACAAGCACTCTGAGCTGGCAGCAATGGGGATCTAGAGCAACAGAACAATTAAAAGATCCACAAATTGCAGTCTATGCCATCAGATTTCTACCAGAAAGGCTTGAGTACAGAATAATCATCACCCTCTTTCAAGTATCCATCTCATCAGAGGAGTTACAGGACTACAGCAAGAATTATCTAATCCTCCATATCCCAGAGAAAGGACTTCACTATTGACATCAAACCACCAAGGAACAAGAAACAAACAATGCACTCCAGACCACCTTCAACTCCAGATAGTGCTAGAACTGGATCCCAGGAGATCTTTAGCCCTTCTCACCCGGGGCATGACATCCCGCTCTGTCCTGCAGTACCACAATCCCTACATGTTCTGGTGTTTCGAGACGCAAAGATTTGAAAGCTGTGGTGATGAGGCCCTGCTGAGAGCAGGGAACCAAGTTGGACAAAACCAGAGATACTGCCTGGAATAGAGAGCTGGTGCTTTCAGGAGACGGTAGGTGTTTTGGGAGGACTCCCTGTCCTGCAGCTCATACTGAGACCACAGTGCAAGCGACAACAACCTGGAGACCTACATTTGTGAGGGGTTCAGAGCAAGATTCCTCCACAGCCCACCCTAAAGATATCAGCCCTTTCAAAACAAACTACCATTTGTCATTAAGAAAACTAATGTACCGAAAAATCACTTACTAATTCCCAAAGTCTTACTTATCCCCACGTGCAGCACATCTCAGTTCCCCTGAGTACACCTGTGGCCCTACAGCTCAGCCAAGAAGGGGAGAGGAGGTGTGAGCGTCCATGAGCATCACCACAACCCATGACACAAGGACGAGTCCAAGACGTGGCTCTAGTGACGGGATGCTGGCTGCTTCTCTTTGGAGATGGTGGCAGTTCCCACCCTGACCGCCTGTACTCTCCCTCGCAGTCCCGGTAACACACCGGGAATGAGGTGTGTTGTGTTTGTGTGCTTGGGGGATGAGGAAGGAGGAGGTAGCAAATGCTGCCAAGTAGTTTACGCCCAAAATCTGACCTACCTTCCAACAGCTAAAGTGTAAGGGGAAATATTTTTTTTCGGCTCTAAGCAGCTTATTAAAAACAAACCCCAGAGTTTGTGTCATCACCAGTTGGCCCTTGTAAACCAACGTAAGGATTTTTTTCCCCCTGAATGCATGGATTTTATTAAGTATGCATTAACAGTATTGTTCTCTTTGATAATCTTTGGATTTACTGGCTTCAGTCTTAAGTTTTGCAGCTCTCAGGATAGAGATTGCTGACTCAGCTATGTCTAATGAAAGCATGTTTCCCACTTCATTTAGCTCACAAGAGCACAGTAAGCTATAGGATGCTATGCCAACTGGAGGCCTGGTTGCAGTTTTGATTTGATGGTAGTTACTTCTGTCATCTGTGAATTTGTCCTGGTAGAGAAGAAGCCTGATAGAAACCACAGCTGTGCTGAGGATCTCCTAGGGCAGGTTTTCAAAGGACAGCCCAGGTTTGCCTGGACACCAACGTAATGTCATCAAGTTACAGAATTGATCTGCAGGACGAGGACAGACCATGGGGTCAAGGCATTGGCACAGAAGCTGTAGGGCCAGATGTGAATTTGCTGGAGTGGGAAAATGATCTTCTCATACCTCCTGTGTGGAAAACCCCTTATTGCTCATTTAATTCAGGGATGCAGCTGCCGTTGAGGCAGCTCACTCAGGCACCAATTTTCTGTTCAACCACCTCGGACACATCACAGACTCCTTAATCCTCTGTTTTCCTTCTGTAAAACGCAGCCCACATCGCATCCTTCCTTTTTACCTCTTTTGTGCCTTGAGAGTTTGGACTGAGTCTGCTTCTGCTACCGCCCCACCAGAGACCATCTAGTGCAACGGGCTTTCCAAAGGCTGCAGACAAGCAATAAAAGGCATTTGCAGCGAACACAGTGTAACTATCTCAGAGGCTTGACATCATTACCCAGAGGACAGGGCTTGAAGTAATAAAAGTGAAAGAGAGAACTGATGTGCGGAACGCATCATTTTATGTTCTTTACTATCTTTATGGCTGGACTGTGAGTAATCAAACCATCAATGGAAACCAGCAGTCTGTAATTAAGATACGGTGAATGACAGACGTAGATGATTTGTCTTTAGAACCTACCTCTGAATAAAATTTTACACTCTGATAGAAAACAAATTAACGTCCGTTTACATTTTTATGAAAAATAAAGCCATTTTTGATTCCTGAAAGCAGCATGTATCTGTACTGTACACAAGAGGGCACCAGCCCTTAGTAGCGTGCCCAATGCAACCACAGGGACAGTCGGACCAGATGGTCCTCGTCAAATAAAAAGGGACGTATTTGGACCAGCCTTTGCTGGGATAGGTGGCTGCACTCTCACATACCTTCTCTTGCACCCGAGAACTTGCTGGGCCCCACTGTTCAGTGCAGGATCAGCTCTGGTCAGCACGGGTTTGCGAGCACATCTCTGCACAAATCTGTCTGTAACCTGAACTCCTTGGACTCCTTCCTTGACCAGGAACACAGGACTGATGGGTCCCACATTCCCAGAAAAGACAGAACTGACTGTTAAATACAAGTTTTCTGGCAGATTGTGAACGAATAAACCTTAAATTTTCAGAGGATATTTGACAGCCTCTCCTTGGAGGGTAAGCGCATGTTAACTCTTAAACGTGAAATGGATGATTTTTGCCTGGCCCAAGACAAGCTCCGAGACCCTGGACGTGCTGCATTCCCAGCTGGGTGTTGCACTGACACAACAACTTGAATCTCCACAATGTGCAAAAGTTAAAACAACCAATTTGTTGCAAGCAACCTTACCTTTTCTCCCACTATTCCAGGCTCCCCCACAGGACCAATGAAACCCATCAGACCCTGAGGAAAGAAAGACACACAATGAATTTTCAGTATTATTTGCTGAGAAAGTAAACCATTTCTTTGGTCCACCTTACTGGTTGGAATAGCGCAGCATCCTTCGCATCCTGCTCAGTAATTCCTACTGGCTACCAGAGCGGACAGAGTTACTCCCGGCCATGGGAATGTCTCACTCCACAGCTGCTTCTGCTTTAGGCGCCAGCTGGAACAGCAGCACGAGGATCCGCAAGAGCCACAACACACAGTATCGGGGATGAGTTAAACATGTTTCGTAGCAAGGCCGAGTCCACAGTGTGGCTTTTGTTTTGCAAGCATTTCCCAAAACGTCAGTGCAGCTTCACCAAGAGCATCGACAGCGGGAGCTCCTGGGTTGCACAGTCTGGGAGTTGCCATCGTTTTAACTGCTGCACTGGGTAGACTTGTCTGGGTTAATCTCAGCTGCCTGAAATCCTTGTGCATACTAATAATGCCCTGGATTTATGCTGTTGGGATGTCAGTAGGAAAGAAAGGTCTGAGGACAGAGGCAGAGGGGCCAGCAGGGCAGCAGATCTACCACACTACCCAGAAACTATCTATCTTGGGAGAAAAAAAAAAGAACAGTCTAAGCTCAGGATTTGTCAAGATTTAACAACGTTTGGGATAACGAAGAAACAAACAGAACTGCTTTTAATTAAGAAGATGAAAACAAATGCAATCTCAAGCTAAGATTCCCAAGAATTAAAACACAGCAGCCTCCCTACTAACTTCAGATGCAAGGGACCGTCCCCTCTGCCACGGCAGGCGCTCGCCCTTCCACTGCGTGGTTCTCATGGCCTTGTCCCTAGTCCCAGCAAGGGTCATCGGGAGATAGATAGTTATATTTAGCTTCTCCAATGAGCCTGTAACTAAAGGGATTCATCTCCTGCCGAAACACTTCACAACCTGCCCATGGTTGGCACGGATCGAGTCAAATGGAGCCGCGTCCCAGCTTGTTTGATTTTTGGCAACTGTCTGACTGCCGAGCAAGTCAGAGACAGGAGGTGGATCCTCCAGTGGTGTTACCTTTCTCTTCCTCTTTTTTAGAGTAATTTAAAATCCTCATAATAAATGGTGAAGTTCCTCTGTGCAAATACATCTCACCTTTTTGCTTCAACATCAAGGAGGTTTTCGAACTGCACACTAAAGAAAACATTGAGCATGAACAAACACAGTGGGGAAAAAAGCTACCCTAGAGCAAGGCAACTTCTGGAGTGTGGTCTCAGAAAAGGGAGAGCTTTTCAACCTGAAGTCTCCTTTCTTGGGAAACAGCAAGAAAAGAAGCAAAAGTTTCCTGTCCGTACTCCTGCTTCTTTGCTTTCTTGGTTCCCAGCTGGCCTGACATGTATGCGGTTCTTCGATATGTGTTCTGCAGCGTGAGCATCGTGGTGGTTCTGTTCACGTCTGTGCACTGACAGTGGAAATGATACCAGATACAGAGGAGCATCCAGCACCCAGAGAGCAGCTGCTCACAGGTTGTACCATTCTTCCTGCCACCAGAAGCCTCTCTCCATGAGGCCACGCTCACAGTATAAAGCTCTAGCACAAAATAACCAGCCTTATTGCTATTCCTGTGTGTGAGGCTCAGCAGACCCATTCAGAGACATAAACCACAATGTGGGTCACTCTCCAATGACTTGTAGAGTGAATAGCTTCTGACAATTATTCCAAGCATGAAGAGACTTCTAGCATTAACGTTCCTGGTGTATTACAACCAAATGCCATCCTTTGAACATCACTGGAGACAGGAACTTCTCACCGAGGAATGGTGATGGGCTCAATCCTCTCACTCGGATGCTCAGCTGGATTCATCTCTTGCATAGAGCAGCCACACTGTCTGATCAGGAGCCATAGAGCCCTTGTCACACTCTGGCACGGGAGCAGCATCCAGGTGAAAAGTGTTTGGGAAAAACTCATGAGAGAAAGCAAAGAGCTCAGAGGGTATGTCGGAGCTTGGAGTTAGATGCTTGCATTATAAATTCCCCCAGATATGATGTCCCAGGAGACCAGCAGGCCACTGTTCCACAGTGGAAATATTGATTAACAAGGCAACAGCTACTACCAGGAAAGCTCTAGTGTTACCAGGTGCTCACTGTCACCAGTCCTTCTGACATCAGCACTAAATGGTCTTTGCTGTGTCCAAAGCTGGTGCATTTCCAGTGCACAAACATGTCATTGGGGCTGGGCTGCGTGGACAAGACACATGAGAACAAAGTGCTGGGCTCGGAGCAGGTTGCCCAAGGCAGGAACCAAATTGGGAGCAGGCAAATTTGCAACATTTGCATATGCAAGGTTGCCACTGGGTGGCATCACTGAAAACCACTGAATCAATTATCTTTCCAATTAGACACAAGTGCAGATGCGTAGCTGATAACTGTATCCAGTTACTGAAGTCTTCCAGTAGCCCAAGGCCACGAAAAAGGCAAATCTTAAGGCAGAGGAGAGAATAGCAAAGCAATGAGATAAAACCAGGAAATGCTTTGCTAGGCAAAAATAAAATAATAAAGCAAGAAAAGAATAAATCTGTTCTTTCACTTCCAGTTTCTCAGAAGATCTGCAGAACTCTCTCTCCCTGGGAAGATGCTCTCCCGAAGATGTTTCTGGGTTACTTAGGTCAGTCCCTGCAGAAGAAGAAAGGTCCCTGCTCTTGCAGCAGATGTTGTTACCATTCAGAATAAGACTGATTAAAAAACACTTCTGGGGGGTATTGCACATGCAAACCCAGGCTTAAATGTTAATCTTCTGATACAGTGTCCACAACAGCACCAGGTCCCAATCAGGTGTTTAAAAGATGCACAGATGAGGTTCTTAGGGACATGGGTTAGGGGTGGACTTGACAGTGTTAGGTTAAAGGTTGGACTCAGTGACCTTAAAGGTCTTTTCCAACCAAGGTGATTCTATGATTCTAAAAAGTCTCTAAGGAATCTGGGTCATGAAGCAAGGTACACGGGCTGTGCTTCCCAGCCAACCTGGTGCTGCTCTACAGATGGTTTGCAGAGCATGGACTGCAACTTGCCAGGCAGCCCCCAAACCCAACGCCCCACTGGGACCCCTTTCGCTGTCACATGTGCCGTTTGTTGTCACCGCTTGTGCAGAAACCTGCTGGCACTGCCAGCACAAGCAGGGTACAGGTAAACACCCCAAACCAGGGGAAGTTCTGTCTGTGCTGGTACATTGTGTTCCTGCTCAATGGAAGATGTCACTGCTCCCCATGTCCCCTGCAAGAGGAGCATCTCGTGGTGTCACTGTGGTAGAACAGGGACCGAAGCAAGATGCAGAGCAGGGACCCTGCGATGTGCCCAGGCTTCCAGCACAGGAGCTCTGGAGCATTTGCAGCCAACACTGCCTGCTCTGGGCTAAATGAACTAACGTTGCTGTGTCTACAAACAGACACAAATGGAGATAGCTATGTCTAGGCAAAATAAATCTCCGTAAATTATTGGGATTATATGAAACAACTAGAGGAGATTGGGTAACAGTATTCTTCACCGGCCAAAATGGGACAGACGCTAAAGCAGCAAAAGATTTAGGTTTTACGCAGCAGAAAAGCCACCAGTGGCAAATATTAAATCAAAGCAGAATGGACTGTGGCCATTACGCTGAAATGGCTGCGGTGTAACGTATTTTTCCCAGGTTCTCAGGGTTGACAAGAAGCCCCGCATCAAACACGACTCCAGGCAGTGTGTGTAATGATGCACGTGAAGTCGCAGCAGCGGTGGCTGCCCGGATAAAGGGCCACAGTATACAGGAAAGAATGTAAAACATTTATATTAGACGGGGAGTTCAGCATGTCGCTCATGATTCAGTCTGCTGTGTTCCCCGGCCAAGGGCATGGCGGAAAAAGGATGGAGATTGTTAAAAAGTTGCTGGGGGCTTGAGGGGAAGGAAAAGGGGGGGACTGGCGGGTTGTAATTCCTAACTCCTGTCTGGCTTTCCCCATTTATTGTCCGGCCCTGTCATAATTAAGCCCCCCCTCTTGGCTGCATCAACGGAGAGCAAGTCAGCAATGAAGCCTTGCATAAATCATAGCCCATTTGAGAGAAACAACCGAAAGGCGAGCCCAGCGTGAGCAGGGTCTCCCAGGGATGGGACCGCCAGTCGCTCCCAGCAGGAACCGATCATGGCCTTTCTGTGTTACTGGTTCGCTAGAACTCAAAACAAAACAAACCAGGGACAAAGGACGGGAGGGAGTAAATGCACAATCCTCCCATTCAGATGAAAGAAAGGGAAAGTAAAACAGTAAATATCACAGTTTAAAGGGAGGACGCTCTGACCCGCAAAGAAAAACCATGGGGTTTAACCCCCTGTGCGCCGGAGTCTGGGGCTGTGTTGGGTTCCAACTGCCCTTGGGGGAGCGAAGGATGGAAAGGGGGGACACACTGCAAAGCACCTGGTCAGGTCAGCAGGGCTGCACACACCACAGCGCCAGTAAAGCCCTGAATGAGAGATCTGCAGCTCAGAAAGATGCTCTGAAGGGAAGGTAAATGCACTGGGAAAGGTGCTGCTGCTGCTCTAAGATGTGGGAAATGCTGGTGCAATTCCCCGCTCGCTTCTCAGTGACACATCTGACCGCGGTTGAGCCAATCCATGTCTCCACGTGTCAGACCCCACCTGCAAAACCGACACCACAGCACAGCCTTCCTTTGTGAGAACACCACAAGGAAAATACAGTAGGGAGATAACTGGTGGCATTGGTTTCCTTTGACTAATTATTTTAGAATAGCGTCTGTGTAAAGGTTTAAGGACAACATGCTTCTTCCTTGAGAGAAGAGATGCCCCCAAGGGGCTGTGGAGTGACTGCCCACCCCAGCCCAGTGTGATGAGTGTGTGGTGGACCCCACCATCACCCTGCGAGTGAACAGGGCTGTCACTTCTGGGACAGCAAGAGGGATTCAAAAAGCTGTTCCTGCCATGACAGTACCTCCTCATTCCTGTTACGGATGTAGATCAGCCTTAGCCTCTTCCAGCACTGATATTTTCGGTCTCTAGGACAGAGCCAGGGGCCCCATGTGCTTGCCATTCCACAGTTTGCTATCCTGTCTGCTGCAGGGTGCTACTGCTTCCACAGAGCTGCCTGAACTTCAACGTGGACATCTTGGTGACATCTTTCTGCTCATTCCCAGCTCTGGAACAGGAAGGCTGGTGGCCTGGGCCTGTTCTTCTTCACATTCTTCTGCTTCCATCTACTGGCAAGGAAGGGTTAAATCACACATTTCCAGGGTACAGGGGAGCCCAGCAGCTGGACTCCTTCCAGCACATGAAGACAACAAGCATCTTATGAATGAACTTCCCGAGTCAGCGTCCTTGCAATGGAAAAATAACACATCAGGGACTGCCATGTGGCTTAAAACCTTGTTTTTCCAATGAGAGCTCAAGTGTCACTGGGAGTATTACAGAAACTCCCACGTTTGCCTAAACAGATGTCCCTAAGAAAGGGAAGAGGGCTCCAATGAGATGGATGGCGGATCTTCTCTCAGGCTGTTATATTGAGGCTTCCAGTCAGAGGGAACCCATATGGAGGCAAGCTGGAAAAGTTTAATGACTGCTATTGTGCCTATGGAGCAGAAAACATCGAAGCCTCCACACCAGAATACAGGGTGAGGTGAAGGTGTCTTTTAGTGCCTTGGGTAGCCCAAACTCTCAGAACTCTGCAAAAAAACCAACCCAGCCCCAACACCAAATGCTGAAGCTGAGGTGGAGGGAGGAATGAAAACCCAACACTCCAGCGTTGTTCAGTCAAGGTGTGATGGGAAAGGAGGTTATTTCTCACTAATCTGGTGCGACATTTTTGTTCTAATGACTTGACTGGTACGGAAATGGAAAATCTTTCTGGGTGATATTTCTGGACAGAGACTAATTGACTAAGAATAATACAGGCAGCTTTCACACCACTGTGCTGGGTTCCGTGTCAGCTGTGTTTTCTTTCTGGTGAACGGTGTCTACAGTTTTCATCCAAGGTCAGCCCTGAGGGACGTTAAAGAATAATAATCCTAATGATGTTTTGTCCTTCAAGGGCAACATCTTGTTACAGATCATAAAGCACTTCTAAATATTCATTTTAACTGTAATACAACAGTCTCCATAGGTGCCATCTGAGAACAGGAAGCATTGTGCTAAGGACTGTTCAGAGCTGTCTCACACCTTCCACAGAAGGGAAACTGAGGCACGGAGCACTAGAAAGCGCTGCCTGAGATTGTGCAGAATCTGATAAAGCTGCAGTTGGAGCTCAGATGTGTGGAACAAGTTCGCTTCTTCAGCTGTTGCTCTTCATGGAGTAAATTGTTACCCACAATATAGAAATGGCTCTAATTTCCAAATAGAAATAAATATCCTTGAAGAATACTGAGACTCATCAGATTGCTGGTACTGAAAAGGATCCACCTTGTTTTTTCAGACTTGCTTGGTCAGAAAATCATGGAAGAAGCGACACCCACCTGTTGCACACAGGGGAAAGAAGAGCCAGAGAGGCTGATGAGCTAAACCAAACCAAACCAAACTGGCTGACCATTGGGTAAGGAACTTGCTGGGCAGGAAAGCTATGCTGAGCAGCAACACCCTCTTTGCCAGGGCCAGCTGCTGCTGCCAGCTTGGTGTGGTCACATAGGAACACACAGAACATGTTGGAGGCTGCGCAGCTGCAATTTCAGGGTTGGTGGTGGAGAAGTTGGTTGGTTTCAATCACAGAGACGTGGGAACAATTGTTTCTTTTTCCTTGATGCCTGTGGTTCCCCTGAAGCCTTCAGGGATGATGCATGTCCCCTGTTACCTCAGCAGAACATTCTCTCTTGCAGTACAACACAATGCGGCTCAGTGCCTCTCTTCCTCAGGGTCCAGTTTCTTCAGTTGCTGTCTCCTCTGCTCCACAGTGGGAGTCAAAGCAGCACAGTGCCCAAAGCAGAGGATCCTACCCTTAAAACCTACGTAGGCAAAGCCTGAAAATTGCCCTTTTAGGGATAAGAGCAATACACAGAAATGTGTGATCACTTTCCCAACCAAGCTGGCCATACATGCTGTACTGCTGCCAGCACATCACCCGAACTGTGACTGCCTTGGAGCACTCTGCCTATGGAAAGACCTCCAGTTTAAAACAGATACCATGGTCACGGTCTGTGATGGTCCCCAAGAGCTTCAGCCAGACTAAGAGCATCCCAGCTGGAGCACCAGGACAATGGACAGGCTTGAAGTGGCCAGAAGCCCTGACCACTGTCCTCTGTCTGCCCTCTGGTCATTTAGGAGGCATTTTACAGAGGAGATTGTCAAACAGACATGGAAAACAAAGAGTTTACCTGCTCACCAACTTTCCCTGGTCGGCCGCGGTTTCCTGGCTCACCCTGCAGGACAGGAGACAAGGCACACAGGTTACGTGGTGCTCCCAGACCCTCAGCACGACACAATTCTTTGTACACCCATGATCTGGGCTGTTGTGTATGAATTGTGGAAAAACAGTAAGAAACATCATCTTACAAAACCCACCGTGACTGAAAAGGTAATCGAGAGCAAGCAACACAGCTGACATGAGCATGGAGCAAACGTTCGTTGTTCTGGAGTAAAATGCACCAAAAGCAGATGGTCCTGCTGTGGCAAAATAACCTTCACCAAACCAAATTTTGACATTGAAACATAAGCTGTCAACTTTCTGGTGGCATTATCCCTGTGTTTCATAAGGCATGGGCTTTCATCAGAGATGCTCCTAAAGATGGGGTGTTTCTAATGCATAACATTTTCATTTAAAAGACAGAGTAAGACAGAGAGATGAAGACAGAAACACATCAGCAGCAGGGAAAGAGTAGGGAAAGGACATGGATTAACCAAAGGATTTGGAGAGCACTGAAGAAAAGCAAGAGTACAGACACCAAGGGGAGGTGTAGCTCCTGAATGACAGAGGAGAAGGGATCCAGCACAATTCACCTGCTAGTGGAAGTGTCACAAGAATAAAAGACAACCCAAATATTCCCAGGCAATGCTGCACCCTGATTCTGCTCTTGCGAAATCTCAAACATTGGTACGTTACTGCCACACGTAACATCCACACGAGAACCACGGAAAGAACCCACACGAGCTAAATCACAGTGCAGGATGAGGGAAATTCAGAGAATTGGAAAAATGAGGGGTGAAGAGAAAAGCAGAGGGAAGGGGAGAACTTCAGGCTCACTGGGGATAAGGGCAGCCGTGCACAGGCCATGCCGAGGGCAGGCTCACCGCTAACTGGTATTGTCTCCGGGTGACGGCAGCTGTATTTGCTCAGTAGGCAGATACTCCAGATGTGCTGCCAGACCACATTTTTGCTATTTACTGTTTGAAGAGGTTGTTTTTGTTGGGTTTTCTCTTTCCTTTTGAGTGTGGGTTTGTGGACCGGACTGCCCTTGGATGGCTCCTGCTGCTAATTAGGCAGCAGAGATAGGAATGATGTGCATTGTTTCAGAACAAATTGTGGAGAAGCAATGGAAAATAAGATGAGATGACGGAGGGGGGTTGGTTAATATGAAAGGAGGACCACACTTGTTTATAACAAAGCACATGGCTTAAAAAATGCACCATCGTTCTTTTTGCTGAAGAAACCAAGCAGAACCAGAGACCCTAAAATTCAGAGAAAATAAGAAATCCTCAGTTCCACTTGTCCTCTCTGGAACGAATACCCTAGGCTGGGAGCATGATAAAGCTGAGAAAAGATACTTCCCTCTTCTTCTTCTCCCTTCCATCTACTGCTTCTCTGATCATGAACAAACTCTTTCCTCACCTTGGGACCATCAGGACCAGGTCTTCCCGGAAATCCCTTCCTGCCAGATCGACCCTGAAATACATGTAAGAACAATAAACAGCGTGTCTGTGAACCTGTGTGGTGCAGCTTACAAGCAACGCTCCCCATGAATTCAGGGTGCTAGAGATGGCGCAGTCCTTACAGAGGCCCAGGCAGCACAAGAGGAAAGCTCCGTGTCTCAAGTGACACCACGTTTGACGTGCCCAGATAGCTACTCCAAGGTTCCGCCCACTTCTGACCCTCCAGCTCAATTCCATTGCTTAAACATCACATCAGAAACATTATGCATGGACTATAAGAGCTTTGTTGCTGCACTTTAGTTGATCATGTGCTGCATTTCTTCTGCTTCCAGCAGTTTTCTTCTAGCAATGCCAGCGACGACACCAGCAGCCTGAGCATTCAAAGATGGTGCTTCCCTAGTGTTGGCCATATAAGCTTCTTATGGGCTCCATCCCTGGCATCCAGAGAGCATTTGGGAGCAGGACTGGCCTTACAGGCTGACATTCACAGCTACGGCCCAGAAAAGCAGAAATAAACCTGCAGACCAAGATGGTTTTTGTTGAGCCTTCCCTTCAAATAGAAGAACACTTCTGGTGCTGTCTTAGGCACTGGAGTAGCTGGATTTGTTATGTTGCTCGAGAACGTAATAGAAGTGGCTACCAGAATAGTAGAGGAAATGCAAGATAAAACATTTATTTTCTGACCCACCTAGAAGCTTCAGCACAGTTACCAATTTTCAAGATATTTTACTATTTTGAAACGGTAATTATATACATAACCATTACAAAATCCTGAACTGGCAAGCTCACAGATATAATATTCTTTTTGCTGCTTCTAACTGTGTTTCAGTGATACATCACTGTCTTCAGGGTGATGTGGAGGTCAAAAAGGACTCTGACTGTCTGGGCTTTTATCTTGCTTTTGCTTCTGCTCATTGAAAAATATTATAAATCATGGAAGAAATATCAGGACTGGTTACAGAGATGGTTTCCAGTCAATGTGGTTTATCTTGAGGATGAACTATTCAAATGTTAGAGGGTTTTTCAAGGTCTGAGACTTTAAGACTCCCACTTGACACCCTGTGCAAGACACTTCCTTGACTTCCAGCCATCCTGGCTCAAGCAATTGGACCAAGCCCTGGACAACCCGATATTTCTTAGAAGGGCAGATGACTTTCCACACCAGGAGGTTTGAAGCTTCATGTTAGTGTAACTACAATTCCATTGCAATGTCAACAGAGCTGTTAGTAACTGAATAAATGACTGGCACCTACCTCTGGCCCAGGGACTCCTGGTGGTCCTACGGGTCCTTCATCTCCCTGAGGTGAAAAGAAATTAAAATAAAGGGCAAAGTAGTGACAAAATTTGGACTCATCATGTAGCAAGAATGAAAGGTCTGCAGTATGAGCAGCAGTTAAACACAGGCTGTGTGCTCAACTGCCACATTTTAACAACCGAGCCCTTCTTAATCTTAGAGCAGGCAGCTCAGCGTCTCTGACGTTTCTCATCTCCCTTTCCCATCTTGGGAAAAGAAAAGTCTGAAGTCAAGTCCTGCCAGTAAAGGCCATCCAAACTTTGACCAGAGTCAACACCAGTTGAGTGGGCCTATCATGGGCTGGATTTGGCCCATGGGGTACCCTGGACAGGCTCACAGGACTCTGTCTCATTTGATTTGGCAGAGATACGAATGCTGTAGAGCTCTCTACTCTCTTTCTTTCTTTCTTTTCTTCTTTCTTCTTTCTCTTTTTTGCCCCCCACAAAAAGGACTTTGCAAATTTCCCACAGAACCATTTGGCAACCATACGAAGGTTTCCCTTTTGCTTTCAAATGGGACTACACATGCTGCAGGATGGAGCTATCTCAAAATCTCACACAGCAATTGGACTCGGTCCTCTCCCTTGGCTCTACACCAATTTCTAATGTGATAGGATCAGATCTACGGTTTCTAGGAGACCTTCAATTAAGCCTCACAAAAATTATCTCAAGTGTCTAAAACCAACTGCCAAGAGAGAAATTAAAAGCTCCCTTGGCAGCCGCAGCTCTGGCTGTTCTCATGTAGGTGGTCAGCCGTGGTAATGAAGTGGCACGAGCTGGAGATGGGGCTGGAAGTCAGGAACCCAGCAAAATGGGCTCAGACAAGCCACCCACGATATGCCATGTTTCTAAAAAAGATGTAATTCACAACCTTGACCTCCCGCCTTGGGTAAAAGCAATGGTGAAGTCACCGTGGTGTGGGTTCGTGCACATTCAAAGTCCTTCAGCACAGCTGATGTCCAGCTCCATGTCCGTGTCTTCAGTCTCACTTTTACACTCACTAACTAGAGTAAATTGAAGGCAGCTTGGTCATGCCTGCCTGAACCTGGAATGCAGGGCTTCAATTCCATTTGTAAATTGCCTAGAATTTTTTTTTTCCTATTTCAGTGCAAATAAATGAGCTAATTTGCATTAATCCCATTCAGAGAGCAAGCAAAAGAGTTCCCAGAAAAAGTTAAGAATTATTAGTGCTATTAGACCAATCTGCCCACGCGTGTGCTAAGTATTATTTGCACAATGCCTCATGACTCTGGACAAACAGCTTACGCTGCCCTATAGGAGAAGAAACTCCACTGAAGTCACTCGAGTTACAAGAGGATAAACAGGGCACTCAGGCCTTTGCTGCTGCTATAAAGTTTTGCATCTCCAGGACAAGCAAATCAATCACAATTGTCCCTTTTTCGTGACTGTGAGTGGGATGAAGCTTCAAGTTTTCCATGACGCGGTAAGTGAAAGCTGTGAGCTCTGGGATGCTGGGGAAAACCATTATTTGCAGAAGAGCAATTTAAATGTATCTGCTCTTTTAACAAAAGGGTATTGCTCTGTGTGAGAAAGTGCAGCCTGCAGGTCTCACAGCTGAAAGAAAACACACTTAAAGGAGGCAAAAAGCACAAGGCAGGTCAGAGCATGCCTGGGAAAGGGGATGTGCAGGGAAAAGGGCACTAACACCTGTTCTAGATGGGTGTGGGGGAACAGACCTTAAAAGAAAAGCCAATGCAGGGTTTAGGGTCAGCAGATGTCAGCAGCAACTGGAGCAAAGATCACAGGACCACAACTTAGAGGAAACTCCTCTTCTGCGTGTCTCTGATCAATGAATATAACCATCTGCTTCCAGATTCAGAAGGACAGGAGGACTTCAAGTTGCAGGCACCATTTCTGCATGCATTAATCTTCAAAATTCAATGTTATTCTTTAAATCTAATCTGGTTTTGGTTTGAAGACACTCACCTCTTGTCCAGGCAGCCCTCTTGGCCCAGGTAAACCTCGTGCTCCTGGCTTTCCCTGAGAAAGTACCAAAGGAAAAGATACTCAGAAAATAGAAACATAAGCTCAGAAGGGCAATTAAAATCAGAAAGTTTCTTTCACAGCCACGGGACATCATCCAATGTCAATTTTGTTACAGAAAAAAAAAAAAGAAGAAAAAAAGAAAACCCTGCACTTGGAGGGACCTCAAGCCAAACAGACAGGGCTGCAAGGCTGGCCAGGACAAGCTCTAGGAATCTCCAGGGCTTTCTCTCTCTCCCCACATCCCACTACTTTGCTTTCCCTGGCTGCTTCCCACCCCACACTGAGCTCCAGTCTCTGCTCCACTCACCTTCAGGCCTTCAGGACCATTTTCTCCAGGAGGGCCAATGTCACCTGGGAAGCCCTAAAGAAAATGAGAAATAGTCAGCGGGGGGAATAGGTACACTTTTGCCAAGTCACAATCCCTGTAGGCATTTAAACGAAGCGTAGATGAGGTTTTTTGGGACATGGTTTAGAGGTGGACTTGGCAGTGTTGCGTTAGAGGCTGGACTTGATAATCTTAAAGATCTTTTCCAAGCAAAATGATTCTGTGGTTCTATGGTGTATGGGTGACCGTGTGGCTTCTACACGGAATGAAGCAAGACATCGGGAGCAGTGCTATCAGTTCAATTCAAGAACAGCCTTTCCCAGCAGTTCCCTTTAGGTCCATCTTCTTAGCAGATTTATTGCTGTGAGGGCCTCCCTGTCATCGCACAGCTAAAAATGGCAATTTGGGGTTTTAATTAATCTTTATGAGTCAACGCATAATCTCGCTGCTCCGAGAAACGAACTGCATGGCTCAGCGACAAAGGGAAGCAGGCGAGGAATTAGGAAAGGTGCTGACATGCTCGTTAGCTGCTGCCTTCAGCCAGGCAGCGACTCCTTTCCACCCACCAGCCCTTCACCGAGGAAACAAAGGAATCTGTGGTTATTTCCAACAGCAACAAAGAGGAGCGATTGCTAAGTGGCAGCACTCGACCGAGAGCCCTTCCAGATCCGGCAAAATACCACAATACCGATGAAGGGAAAACAGAGCATCGGTTGTGCTGGAAGTGGCTCTCCAGCATCTTACAGATGTTGTCTGGTTGCTTATGAAGGAGAAAAATGACAATGTGCTGGGGGAAGCTGATCCTGCACTTAAGGTATCACTGTGAGAACTTTTTGTAAGGGCAGTAAGGGTCTTTTTCTACTTGAAATGGTGTTTTGTGAGGGAAAAACTGAAAAAACCCTCCATAGTATCTATGACAAAAATTGGAAGGAAAAACCAGGAAACCATGAGATGCAGAACAGATCAGGAACCCATCCCGATCCTCCCTACCTCATCACCACTCATACACAAGAAGAGAGTGAAGCCTCACCCTGAGAAGAGGAGAGTAGGCAGAAAGAGAGATGCAAGAATCAAGAAATGAGTGTTCTGCCCCACAAAAACAGCTGGAGAACAACTTCAAGGGCCAGAGAACAACACAGCGAGTAGAAAGACCAGTGTCCACAGAGTAAGGCTGGTGACTGGGAGACAGCCCAGGGCTCTTGCCAGGTTAGAGACAATCTTTGGGGCCTGACCTTGCTGAATGAGAACAGAACAAGATGTTACATTTAGGACTTGCACGGGAAGAAAAAGGCTTGGAATGGTAGTTGGAGATGAGGAAATCTGAGTGCAGGGTGGTCAGAGGGCACAAGATGGACAGTTTGCTCCATCTTCCACTTTGAACAAAAGTGGATCTCAATTCACTAAATAACAGTAAATCCTACAACACAGCAAAGCTCTTTCTGGAGCCTTGGTGCACTGTTGTCCTAGAACAATTCTTCTGCCCATCATTAGCGAAGGTTCTGACCCCAGAACACACTGGTTTTGGGCTGGTAAATGTGTCAGAGCTCAGGTCTCATGGTGAGTGGTGGCAATGGCAGCTGTCCCCTCTCCCTATGGGGCTGGGTGCCCACACGGGAGACAGCGTTTGGCTCTTGCTTTCCCTATGAATTAGCAGCAGCTATATGCATATATGCCTCCTAATCAAAACCCTGTGTGGGCCTGCCTGTGCGTGGCTCGAGAGCTAAAAACCTCCAACGGAGAAAGGAGATAGACATCTCCAAATGCCACAGGGGTGTTTATCAGAGAGCTGGTTCCCAGAGGGGCTGCAAGCTGCAGACACCGAATAACTCCTGCTGCAGAGGCACAACGAGATGGGAGAGATGTTATCGTGTGGCTTTGCTGAAGAAAGGATGCTGCAGACGTTACTGAAGAAAGGAAAGACGTGAGAAGGAGGTGGTGGGACATACCTCAGGGCCGGGTGGTCCTGGAAACCCAACTGGACCTTTGTCACCGACTTTTCCCTGCAGAAAGCAGAAAAACATGGAGAAAGGTGACTCCTGGCTATTGGCTTTCCTGTTTAGAATAGCACAGCTCCACTGAGTTGTCTTTCCAGCTGGGCACTGAACCTTCAGACAGGACACGAGGAAGCAGAGGACACTTGGTTACTTACCAGGGGACCTGCTTTCCCTCGCACCCCAGGGGCCCCGGGCAAACCCTGGCTGCCCTGAGAAGAGACACACACACTTTTATCAGGAAGCACAATGAAGCATCAAAAAACACCAATTCCCCAGCTCCAGCTCCAGTTTCTGCAGCAGAGAAGCACTTTCTAAGGGTGAAACTCAGCCTGCAAGGAGCTGGGACAGTTACATTAATGTCAGTGAGGTGTTTCTGCTAAAGCCAGACTGCATTTAGCCCTGAAGAACATACGGGCTGTTGCAGTTAGTCATGGCTCAGAGCCACATATGCCCCAGCGCAGTCCTAAGTACGGAATTAGCCAGCTGAAGTGAGTATCATGTTGTAGTCACCGGGGAAAAGTAATTTGTTTAGAAGTTATTCACAGTGTTAAGTGCTTCACTGGGTCGGGGTTTGAGTTGCCGCACTGGGCAGGCAAAATCTCTGAGTCTGCAGCTGCTGGACCACACACATTCACACCCATCCCCATCAATCCCACCCATTGCTTCCCATTTCTGCATGAAGATACGGCTCCTTTTACAGAAAGCCCCCAGTAGAACTGCTTTTATTATGAGTAACAACAAAATCCATATATTGATGTGAACTTTAGAAAGGCACAGTGTGCCCCAATGAGAACTACATGAGCAGGGGAACCTGACAGCAGGATGTAGCTACTTTCAGCTCATCATGGCTTAAGATGAGCTGGGAAAGCTGGTGGCCACACATACTGCTATGTAAGGGGGAAAAATATGATGGAGAAAAGAACAATTACCTTGTCTCCTTGGAAGCCGATGTCTCCTGGAACACCTGCTGCTCCCTGATCACCCTGGATACACATCACCAGAGAGTTAAAATAGGCACCAGCAATGGCCGAAATGCCCAGGTAGATGTTACCAGTGCATTGTACAGCAAAAGTCTCATCACTAGCTCCGTTCAAAACTGAACTGCTGGCAAACCACACATCCTATCAACTGTAACGACAATCCTGAACAAAGTGTGTATTTCCCAACATTGATTCTAAAGCGAGAGATGAAACTGCAGGAGAGAGAAAAAGATGAATTCCCAAGCATTGTCTTTCTATAGAAGCTGCAGGGAGAGAGACTTCTTTCCTCTGGGTAACAGCAACTGCGAAGGTGAGGAAGTGTTAAAATTCAGCTGAACAGAAGAGCTAGTTCAGTTTTCAATGAATGGACCTTTTCTCTCAGAAGGCTCTATAGAAAAGAAAACAATACTCAGGGCTCCTGTGAGTGTATCCTAGTGCTGGCATCAAAGATCTATCTTCTTCTATAAGAAAACAAGAGTAACTTCTAGTTATTCTTCAGTATCATCTCATTGCCAGTGTCTAGGCTGAGATTCCCAGGGAGGGGTAGGTTGGTGTTCATTGGGATGGGGATCCCATCG
Source organism: Columba livia (assembly GCF_036013475.1). NCBI lineage: Eukaryota > Metazoa > Chordata > Aves > Columbiformes > Columbidae > Columba > Columba livia. The sequence continues at coordinate 6,176,519 of NC_088620.1, forward strand.
TTGAGCACACCACCACTGACAATATTTCCTCGCCAAGTTATTTTTCTTCCCCCTTTTTGGACCATCCGAACAGATCCTGACACTCTGGTTAGAAATAAGCATCCCTGAAGGTTTTGTTAGGAGCGCTGGGTTATCTTGTATTGCCTCTCAGCCCTGCTGTCAGGACCAGCTGACCTCCTGATGTCCCTTCCAACCTCATTTATTTAGTGATTTACTTAAACAAAGGATGAGTCAATGACGGGGCAGAGAAAGGAAAATTCTACTTGGAAGGCCGAAGGAAGAAGGGCTATAAAAACTTGGTACCCTGACAAGACCCAACAGAAATAACTGTTAGAGGAACTCTGTCCCATGCACAGCACATCCCTCTAAACTTGGCTGCCTAGGAAGGAAACAAACCATTTGAGAGCAGTGAATTACGTGTTTAAACATAGTCCACATGGAGCACATATGGACTCCTGCGACAGAGCCAAAGTCTACAAAGAGATGACAGAGGACACCTCCTTCTTCTCAAACAAAACCCACCCACTTGTTATCAGGGAGCTGAAATAATTCTAACTACTTCAGAAACGTGCAGGGGATAATGAAATTGTCAATGGTTAAGGCTTGAGTTGGGAAAGGCTTTTTGGAGACAGCTTTTTCAGAAGAAAAACAATGAAGAACTATGCAGATTCAATGATGGAAACATTTCATGGATTCATGCTAAATTTGCTTAAATGTTTTGGTAAATGTTCCCAGGACATCTCGCTGAACCATCTTCAAAACAAGTCTTTTATATAGCAAAATTGGAATGTTGCTCTCAAAAAAAGCTAAATGAATTTTATTAATTTGGTTTGTAAGCTAAAATATTTTAATTGGAGTCAAATAACCAACTTTAACTTTTTGCTGCATCTAAAGTATTTTTCATATTTTTTTTTGGGCAATGCAAGCAAATGAAAATAAAATAGGTTATTTACACATCTTCAGTTCAAATGAACCCCAAGTATCAGATACAATAGAGACCCAGCCCATTTCCAGCCGTTATCAGATTTCTCTCATCTTCTCTGAATTTTCTACTTGTTTTATCTAGTCCAAGGCTTAAAACACTGAAAACAGCAGGTTTTAGCACCTTTGCTAAAAAAAATATTAGCAGTTTTCCACCCAGACAGTTTAAGTGGCCACTGAGTTAGTGTTTTAGAAGAAATACTTGGACATTAAGAAATGCCTATTGGGAAATGTGGATTAGAGAGGGTAAGAAGGAGCAGGGAAGACAAAACACACCTCTTGTCTTTAGCTGGGCTCCAGGCAACATGTTCACATGCTATGGCAATAGCACAGCAAAATGTCATGGCATGAATGATCCATCTGCAACGGTCATTAATTAATATCTTAACCCAAAAAATGAGGACTAGGGCATCCCCTTTCACCTGCCTTGAGCGCAGTCAATCTGGAATTGTGACTCGGGGTGTGTGTCCTTAATGTGAGGGAAAAAATGAGGAGGAAAGAGGTCAGGAATGTTTATTATTAGAAAAAAGAAGTGATGCCAATATGATGAAAAGGGGCTGTAAGGACTTTGCTCATGAGGAGGGGGAGGGAAGTAAAATCTGAAATTATAAACAGGATCTGCCCATGGGATTTTGCTTATGTTTCGTGTTTCACCTATAAAAAGAAATGCAGCTTCAGGGACCCAACACTGCATGGAAAGGGGACTACGAGGGAAGGTACAGATTTGCAGGAGCAAGGTGGGTTTGCTGTCTGTAGGACACAGAGGAGACCTCTGTGCAAAACACCCATTTTGCTCTCGATTGGACATATTTTTTTCCAAGACTTTCTGCTTGGCAATATAAGGGGAGCTAAGACTGCAAGACTACTGTGTATTTAACTGTGTCCTTCACGAGGTACAGATGTCCTGATTCACACAACTGCTTACAAGAACAATCAGCTGGGATTTCCACCTCCTCCAACTTTGCTCTGTACTCCTCACACAATGTGGTCTTCTCGAGACCACTTTCATTTTGGGCTTATACAATAATTCCACTTCTCCCTATAAAAGCAGATACAACCCTCCCTGTCCCCACGAGCTCTTTGAAGGCAGGTGGTTTTTTCCCTTGCTGCAAAATGAGCAAAACCAGCAAGACCAGATATAATTTATATTTCTCAGTCCTACCAGAGCATAAACAATTAAAATGTAAATGTAAACAAACTGTAAGAAGGGATGAGTGTTTTTGCTCATGTTGCCCAAATCAGAGTGAGAGAAAATAAGAAGGCTTAAAGGTGCCATTCACTAAGGAAACATGGGAGTCAATAAATGCAACAGCCTTTTGATCAGGTGGAGAAGGGATGTATTATAAACTGGGTCAACTTGCTGAACAGCGAGACCGACAAATCAGAAAACCAAATAACTGAGAAAACCACAAAGCTGTTTCAGGCCAAATCTTCTCCCAAGTGTAAGAAGAGCTGCTGAACTTCATCTCTACTCATGCAAACAGACACAGCAAACTCAGATGCTTCGGCTAAAAACCACAATGCCAGAGCTGCGTGACTTCACCTGAGTAGATGAGAATTGCGGTCATCGATACTTAAGTAGGCTTGATTTTCCTTTTGCCTTGTATTTCCCAGCCATTTGGCTGTGGGATGGCTGGGAAGAACACACACAAGCTGTTTGGAAGCTCCCTCTGACTCTGAAACCATCGTTGGTCTGATCTGAGTCTGATAGCACCCAGGATGTTCAAACTAAAGGCAACTCATTAGGACAGAGGAGGCTCGAGCAGGAGGGATGGTTTGTCCGTCTTGGGTTAGAAAGAGGCTGTAATGAAAGCCAGGAAGGAAATCTGCCCTGTTCAAGCAAAATACAGTAGGAATGGTAAGAAGGAGGGAGAGAAAAGGTTTTGTGCACCTCAGGAGAAAGGCTGCAAGACTGAGCGTGGGGTTATTGGGGGAAGACGGATAATTCTGCACTTGGGAGTATTGTAAGGATAACTCTAGGGAGAGCTGCAAACCATTTGGTTACAGTGAAAGCAGTGGCTGGAGAAGTACTGGGGATAAACAGAGCAGTCTGTGTAAAGTGATGGAGACTATTATATAGTGTCCAGGAAGGTTAATTTTGCTAAATAATGTTGGCGATTCTGAAGAAACTCAACCATTTCTTCTAAGGAGCAGACGGAAGAGTCTGAGGGCTCTGAGAATTGGTATTGAGTCAAAAAAACAGCTACAATTTCTTAAGCTTGTCCTAAAGAAAAAGTCCTTCTCTTGCCCTGTCCTTCCTCTCTACAAAAGTGAAAAGGCAGTGCAGGACAGGAATGGAAACTGCAGACACAGGAGCCCTAGCAAAGAGCTGCTATAATATGAGAGTGGAATCAACTGGCTTGATGCTACTTTCCCCAAGTGCAGTTTTGGGCTGCTAAATCATTCTCTAAAAGCAAACATCTAACAAAAGAATAAAACATCAGACGGGAGGAGGACAATATACTTAATGGTCATTTTCCACTGCCCTCCTGAGCAATCACAGCCAACAGTAAATGACTGCACCTCCCACTCTTTCAGACTAAATAAGCCCTACAGTCCAATATCTGTAGGAGGATGGTTCTCACGACAGCAAGACATTTACACACACAGCTTCATGCTGATGTGGCTCAAGCTGTGTGTTTTTGTCCCAGCAGCACAAAATCATTGCAATCAATGCCCAGCTCCGTTTTCCTTTTTCTAAAGTGATTTATATCAGTTTGGCATAAGGCATTTTCCCCTCTCTGAACAGGAGCTGAGGCACCGAACATGAAGCCATTTTTCCTGGGAATCCAGCTGGTTTGCTTGATCCAGTGAGTTGTGCTGCTTTGTCACATCATGTGTGCAAACCCACTGTCAGTGTCGTTAGGTTTTCATCCTCCTCCCCACCCTATCATGTAATCAATATAAAACCACAAAAGCCCAGCGTAACACCAGATAATCTGACAGGTAACACCGTCATCAGTGGGAAACAGAAGATCCAAATCGGAGCTGAGCATAACTGATCTACATTAGAGCTCTGTGGAAAAGGGGATGGGGCAGGTATCATAAAAGAAAGAAAAATCAAAACTGGAGTGTCAAGAAAGGAGGGAGGATGGCAGCAAAGAGACAGCCCGAGTGGAACCAGTACCATGGTACTGAGTAAGGAAGAGAAGCTAGAAAGGGGTTTTCACATGCAAAATTAAAACACAGTGCAATAAGGGAGTATTCAGATCACCTTATCACCTTTCAGTCCATGTTCTCCAGGGTTTCCCATCAGCCCCTGAAACAAAACAAAGCCCAGAGTGAGACGGAGCCACCATGAAGACTTGCTCAGGTCTATGACATTGATGTCCCTGATGGGGCTGGTGGCTCAGACCCACAGCGCTGGCCAGGCACAGCCCTGAGCTCAAATGCCAACCCGCTCCCAAAGCGTGCTCCTTCACACAGTCTTTAAATATCCTTTGTGGGCTGGAGGCACTGGGATTCCGTGATGACTTATACCTACTGCAGACCACCAGCGGGATGTTGTGCTCGACAGTCCTGTGGCTGGCTTGATGGACAAGCATCCCAACACCCACCCTTTCTCTCAGAACCATCACCATCACCCACGGGAGGATCAGAATAATCCTCAGCCCTGCCATGGAAGTACAAGAGCTCACACAGCTCAGTTATTTGCTCACCTTTAAGCCTTTTGGTCCTGGATAGCCTATCGGTCCAACAGGGCCCATGTCACCCTAGGAAGAGAAAGAAAATGACTCAGGTCATGAGGTCCAAAACCAACAGAGAGCTGTATGGGGTGTGAAATCCCTCTCCTATTTGGTCCTTCAGTATCCCTCATTTATAGGAACTGCATCATGGATTTCAGTAGAAGTAGCATCCTGGCATGAGCCAAGAGACTTTTAATGTATAGACAGTCTGTATATAAAATCAGCACAGGTGTTTGCCTTGCAGGCACAGGAGGGAAGAAGAGCAGCTCCTATTGGCATCCTGCTGTTTCCACAAAGAAAAGACCCCAAAGCAGCTTGACAGTGGCCACCAGAGATGTGATCTGTACCCCACGATCAGCCCACCCGGCCCCACCGTGCTGCTGTCCCCGTGCGTGGCCATGGCCATGGGACAGAGCGTGCTGGATGTCGGGAGAATGTGGGAGCATCCTGTGCCACACGAGATATGTGGGTTGGGGAGTCTGGTCAGACTCCTGGATTCACTTAAAAATCAGATAAGGAATTCAGGCTAGTAAATTAAGGGCGAAATAATGAACAATTAATTAAGAAACCACTGTGAAGTGGAGCTGAGAAAATTCTTTTTGTATGTTCCTTCTAACTTTTGAATGGATTCATTGCCCTCTTCTACTATTTAAGACATTAAAATATCAAGCTGGTTTAAGACAATCCCGAAGAGTGTTTATTCTTGGTGAAGTTACTCATGTTCTCAGAAAGAATCTACCGCAGTATTCCCAAGTTCTCTGGAGGGAGTCTGAGCGTGCATTAAAAAGGACAGGCAGTAAACAGCAAAAAAGGCAACAGTCAAGAAATTTTGATTGTTATTGAGCTCTGATACCTAGAAGAGATATGGGGAGGAAAGAGGAGGAACAGGAGGTGAGGACAGGGGTGTCTTATCAGCGTGGCCATCCTGCTGCAGCAAGAAGTCAGCACAGCATCCTGAATTGAGGTTTGGAGGACAAGCTGCAGCCCAGGAGGACACGGGAGCTCAGGGCTGCTGTGTGCACATGTATAAAAGAGCCTTCAGAGCCCAGCGTTCAACCAGGCTTTGGCTGCTTTCTGCCCATGAAGGGAGGCAGTGATACCGCGCACCAGCCTGGCCTGCCATGCGTAAATAAACAGGGACGGCTCTGCTGAAGGAGCGCGGCTCTGGTTGGCAGCCACCGCACTGGGAGCACTGGGAGCACTGGGCCGCAGCCGCCGAACAGATCCCCTTTTCATACCTCCCAGCATAAAGGCTTCTTGTAGAAACGCGTTGACTTAAAGCTTTGCCCATATAGTTAATTAGGAGAGCAAGAGGCTTTAGTTACATCTAATTCTGCTCTTCAGCCTCTCTTAAACAGCAAACCCAAACACTTGCAGGGTGCGGGGAGGCAGCCGGAGCCCGGCCGGTCCCCAGGGGTGGCTGTACTGGGAAGGAAACGACTGAACAGGGACCAGCCCGGAGCAAACACCCAGCAGCACCTTCTGCACCCTGAATTTGCCCCAGTCCCCCATATGCATGATGGGTTCACTTGTTCCACCATATTCTCTGTTTTTCCCCATGGAGTCTGTGATTTTTGGGTTTGGTGCTCTCTGTTTGTGCAACACCTCTGGCAATCGAGGCCTTGATCTCAGCTGACATACACACTCCTTCAATTTAAGCTATGGAAAGGCAAAATAGGAAGGTTTTTAAGCATTCATTGCAAGTTAAGTTTTCATGGATTATCATAGCCAAGGAGGAATCGTTTTAAAAGAATGCATACCACTTTTTGTGCATGGAGTGAAATAACTTAAAATAAGTACCAAGACTTAAAAATAACCCATAATATGTTCAGCTGGGCATTCACTAACCCCCAGCACAGCTGCCAGGGGATGAGTTGCCACCCATCCTTACAGCCATCTGTCTCCTGCTGGGGAAGAGAGTTATAAAGGGTGGAATTTGGCTATGTACATAATTACCTGGATTAGCAAAGGGATAGTGAGAGTGCACGGACAATTCATGTATATCCAGAGGACAGGGAGATCCTTCCCACAACCTCTCCAGTGAACAAGAACTGTGTGTCCTTAGGTTACTGCTTACAAGGACTTGCTTTTTAAAAGACAACAGATCCTGGTGTGAAATGGACATTGCATCTTTAAAGAAATACCCTGATAAATGTTGTCAAAAGGGTGAGTTATCTAGGAAACAAGGGCACTAACAGCAAACCTTTAATCTGTTTCCTTTTGCTTAGAAAGGGTTTGCCCTCCTCCACCTCCCGCTCTACCAAGCAACCTCCTCTCTCCTCAGACATCACGCCTCCCCCATGCAAACACTCATCCCCTTCACTGCCACGGGGAGACAAAAATCTGTGCGCAGTTATGCAGGCTGAAAGGGTTAAAGCCCCGAGAAGCCAGATCTCCATTTGTTTTTATACTTACAATGAGTCCAAGGACTCCAGGAGGACCTGGGGCTCCCAATTCTCCCTAAAAGGAAAGACAAACCCACATGGTTACGGACACTTTGTAGACAAACAGAGGCTGAAAGGCAGCTCAGTGTTTCAGGAACTTGAGGGAAGGGAAAAGGCCGTCCCTCCCCCTTCCGTCCCCCCCACAGCCCCTTTCCTCAGCCAAACTGATTGAGAGCTTCCATCTTTGCGAGCGCAGCCTCTCCAGACACAGGGCTGCTTGTTGTTCTGCAGTTATTTGCTGACTTCCCTCCCAGGAGCAGCCTGGAGAAAAGAAGCATTTCACTGTGCGGGCAGGGGGTGGTGGGAGCCTGCCCAGGTGAGATGGAGGCAGGGACAGGGACAAGGGCAGGGACCAGGGACAGCAAAGCTAAGGTGGGAAGGAGAGGCAAACTTTTGCTCTGCATCAGAAAACATTATTTTAATATATTTTTTGAGTGGTTAAGAAATGATAAAACTCATGAGAAAAGGAGCATTTGGGTGGAAATTAAACTGGGTAATTTAGGAAAAGGGTATGCCAGCTTCTGGTACTGGCTGATGGGCCCTGGGAGTGTGTTTGGCAGCTCTGAGGCTGTTCCTCCTGTGTCTAAGAGCTGGTTTAAGGTGAAGAATCAGCAGCCTTCTGCACTCTGCCTCATCCATCCAGGCTCCAACCCATCAAATAGCCTTTAGTTTCTAGAACAAGCTCCCAGTCTTCACGCTGCAGCTTGTGTGCAGGGAGGTGTCTCAGCAGCACTGTCCCCAGAGCAGAGAACCCAGCACTTGCTCTGAGGAAGAGCCACTTTAAATCACACCTAAGTCGCTAAGTACAAGGTGTTTCAAAAAGGTGAACTCAACATGTTATGATTACACAAAAATTTGCAAACGAGTTATCAAGTTTCAGCGATACCTTTCTATAGACGCTCTGTGTTCCCTCCACCTGCTGTACAGATTGAGAGTTTCACTCATGGGCAGTTGGTTGTTGCAGAGATGTAGTGATTTCAAATTTCATCCATCTTTTTGAAACACCCTGTACTTCAGCAATCCCTCTGTGATGCTCAGCCCATCCCCGCGTCTCCCTTGGTGGATCACATTGACAGAGGGTTGCCTGGCAGGACAAGGACTGGCTCTTACACAGCTCCGTCTCCAACAGGGCCTCTCAAAACAAGTGCATTGGAAATGCTAAACTTCCCGTTGGCTCAAACACCCCCCCTGCTCTGGATCACACTGGCTACTTTCTTTGACAGCCCAGCTCAGTTTATGGTGCACATCTGGTGGAGTCCCCTTCAGTGCAATAAAGCTCCCCTTTTATGGAAAGATTTGCCTGGTGAAAGAATGAAAGAGAAGGGGACGCAACATGACTGAATGTGCTCGGCCTCCTTGGGTAAAGGGTTACGTGTGTTTATTTTATGGGAAGTGGAGTAAAGGACTATTGGGCAAGCACACACAAAAAAGCGTTTCATAATCTCAACCAGCCTAAAAATTGCTTTTTTATGGCCGGTTCCTTTCCTGCATACTTGGGACATCTGTGGAGCAATTGCTCCTCACGGGTGGGATTTCTGCATCCCCAGAGCTGCTGTAATAAGGTCGGCTTCAAGCTTTTAGTCAAGGCCTGGCGTTACCAGGCTCTGTAAGAAGAGGGAGTACAAGCAGGGATGCTGAGCACAGGAGCTGCGTGGTGGCATCCCAGGGTTTCCCAGGGGGCTCCGCAGGCTCCGAGGGTGGTTGGGATGAAGTTTGGGGGGATGGTTGGCTCTTGGTCCCACCAGCTGCAGGAGGAGCTGCCTAGATCTGAGTTACGTCATGTGGGTATTCCTCAAGAGGAAGGGAAAATGTGGAAACCCATGGACTCACGTCTAACACAAGAGGATTTCCTCTTGGAAGAGGAGGTGGCGGATTCCTCTGGGAGAGGGGGACAGGACTAGTTGGTAATTGGAGCCATTCCCTGACCTGGGAAATGGAGGATTTCCAGGTGCTCTTTCCTGGCTATCAGTAATGACAGGCTGGTCTCTGACCTATAAGGAAAATCAGGCTCTATTCTCCTTTTTTCAGTGCATGAACTGGGCACTGGGACAAGAGACGAGAAGATGAATCAACAGCCCTCTCCTACATCTAATTCCTGTGATTAAGAGACTAATTGGAGTGGCTAATGCACTCCAGGAGTGGGGGATCTGGAATGTGATGGCTCAACAGTTCTCAGCAAGTTGGTAGGAGGGAAAAAAACTCCCCTGCGGCTGGAAAAGCCCTTGCTCTGTCTGGAGGGGATGGAAAGAAGATCAGAGACTGTCGGTTTCATCCATCCCCGAGCAACGGCAGCAGCGTAAGTGCTCGGTGGATCAAACGGGACGGGGCAGCTCGGGACCCGCGGCAGCTGCCCGCCTGCCCACGATTGAACTGCATCCTCCACCTAGCGAACTCGGCATACTTGCGTGTTCCACAAACAGACTTTCCGGCATTTTTCTGCGTCTGTGACTCTACTCATGACCCTGTGAACCTCCCTTTAAGTCAGCCGAAACAGTCTGTTTTCATTCTACAATCTCCAAGGCACATTAATATTTAAAAGCCGTTGATAAGATGAAAGAAGAGCAATCGTTCTGGATGAATTAACGGAAGGGACCTTTGCTTCTCTGTGATGGTCTGGGAACTGGCATCCAGCTAACATTGAGCACATCTTCTGAATGGGGCTTAGACAACTTGCAAATTTAAAGAAAACAAAACAAGTTGTTTGGAAAAAAAAGTCTTTCTGACCTCCAGGATTCCTATTCTTCCTGCTGGGCTGACTGGAAATAGCAATACAATCTAGAAGGTCTTCTACTTTGGGACTACTGATTCCACTCTGACCCATGGTTTAAGTTGACTGAGGGATGGGAAAAGTCCTGCAGAAGTATTCCTTGGGAATCTAATTCTTTCAGTTCACTGCATTTGTGACTCTTGTGTTGAATTCCCACAAAGGCTGGAGTGTAGCTGAGCTCCTTAGAGTTGCTTGTGAAAATAACTTTTATGCTGCAAATATGACGAATGGGAACTTGAAGACTCATGCAGAGTGGGTTACTTCACACAAATCATTCCATCAAACACCAAGAGCAGCGCTGCGATTATGTGTGAATAACCAAGACAGCAAGAATTTTACAGATGAATCAGTACTGCTCACGTGCTGATTGAGGGAGAATCAACAAAGTCACACAGAAAATAATTCAGAATAATTAATACCTCTGAGAACTTTTTCAATCCATGAGGGCGTGTTTTATGAGTAGCGGAAAACACAGCACATAGCCAACTGTTTGGTATTAAGTGCTACAAGAGCAGAGCAAAATAAACCTTATCGGCATCCAGCTGCTTAAATAGTCTCTGGAACCATCCTGACCCAATTCCCAGGAGACACATCCCATTCTTGGAAAGCCAGCAGGGGTCAGATGAAGACCGGAGAGAGGCCAAGAACCCAGGAGCCTCGGAACTTCTCCCCCTGCTGTGCCAGGGCTGGCTGGGGCAGCAGAACCCTGAGCTGTGGTGTCTGTCTGTCTGTCCCTCACCACGCCCAGACACCAAAGTGGGGAATCTGGCACTTTTTGCACCAGTATTAACATTCACTTCAGAAAAGGAAAAGTACTGAACTTGGAGCACTTTAGACTCTTACTTCTACAGGCTAGGGAGATGCAAACCTGGTGGTATCAGCTCGTTAACCTGCATCAGAGAATGAAATGTGGTGAAAAGGAGAGGACCAGCCTCTTTATGTATCTCAGAGCTCTATCCAACTGAATACATGGCCTACTCCTCTGAGGGTTATGTGCACTCAAGTCTGCGGTGCCTCGTGGTGATATGTTCCACTGCCTGTCCCATGTCCCCCTGCTATGTTCATACAAAGCTCCATCCAGCACACTAGTCACCAAGGTGATTCCTGTGGCTGCCACAGGCTATACATCAGGCCCTGTGGTATGGACAACATGCTCCAAACACCGCCTGCTCATCAGGAGCAACAGCCCTACCTTTTCTCTCTGGATTTTTCTTCTAGTCGTATCCTAGAAAGCATTTATCAAGACCAAGGTGCAAGAAAGGCAATAGGTGGAGACAGAAAGCAAATGGCAATATGGCGACCTGGCAGTTACAGGGTGTTGAGCCAAACACAGGAATTTGCAGCACGCTTGAGCAGGGCAGGGATGTACATTTGTTCTTCACGGGGGACAAAACCAAAATGCTAGAAGCTGCCACCAAACTTAAAAGCTTCTTTCATCTCTAACTAGTATGATGCTCTAACTAGTATGATACAGTACATGGTCTTGTCTACTGCAAGAGAAAGAGAGAAGGGGAAAAGCTCTCAACTTACTGGGTTCCCATCGATGCCTGGAGGTCCTCGTTCCCCAAAATCACCAGGAAAACCCTGAGGAGAGGAGGCAAACACAAGTATTCGTTATTGACGCACACGGGTGTAAAGGTAACCAGCTTAAAAGGCGCTCCCCCTGCACCCAGTACAGCGTTTCGGTAGGCAGCGGCTCACAAAGAAACATGGACCGTCCATCCTCATGCAAACCATCCCTGCTCCACCAGCACAGCCGCCCAGCGAGCAGCTCCGCGAGGCCGAGAGCTGATTCATCGCTCTCTCCTGGGGCCAGTGAAGGGCAACCACAGGCACCGTTTAACTTATTAACTAATGGGAGCCTTGAGAGGAAGAATCAGCGAGGAGACAGGAAGGGCCACGCAGTGAAAAGCCGCATCGCTGAGGCTGCTGGACCTGGCATGTTCTTGTGTCACAGGCTATGTCCAACATTAATCAGCACCTTCTTAGCACCAGTTGTCAGCCCTGGGCACGCTTCATATGGCAGCATCATGTAGAAAGACAACGTGAGCGAGCAGAGCAGCGAGAATGGGTGGAAATAGGTGCTTCTGTCTTCGTTTTGGTTCACTCAAGTACTCCAATATGTCCAACAAGGAATATGCAGCCCTGAAGATTATGCTGTGTAGTTTATGCATGAAATTATAAACCCTCATTTGGAAGATCAGATTCTGTATTGAAAGATACAGTGCTTTCTATCCTCTTTCAGGAAGAAATATCCACCAGACATGAGATACAACACATTCACGTTCTGGGCTGAGAGATCCCATCAGAAGGATGCTCTCCCTCCCTGCCTGCTCCCCTGTATACTACAAATACTGGTTACCTTGGAAAAGCAAACCTGAAGGAAGCAAAACACGACAGCCAACAGCAACACACCATCTGGAAACCCATCAGCACCACTGAAATTTGAAATGATCACAGCAGAGAGAACAGGAAAACTATATGGGGAAGCTCTGCAGTCAGAGATGTCAACCAAGACCTCCCTTCACCTTTGGGGGTTTACAGCTCCTGGCCAACACAACCAGGTAAACAGGTACTTAGTCAAACCTATGGTGAGAGATAGGAGACCACCAAGTTCAAAGCCAGCATTTCACCTCTTTTGTACCAATTCCCTACAGTATTCAGCACACACTTCTGAATGGACACAAGCTATCACTTGCTTGGACTCAATACTTCAATTTTATGGGCATCACTGTGCATGGGAAAGCTGTCTGATTCCTTCCAGCTGGGCACCATGTCCCTCGAGCCTGTGCACACACCATGAAGCTGTGGTGAGCAACCACTGGAAACAGCCTCCTGCCATCTAGAGACAAAGACCTCAAATATAAAAAGAAGGCAGGGTGGTTTACAATTTTCTCTAATGAAAAAAAGGGGGAAAATAACTCTGCTACATGCTGAATCAATAAGATTGGAACAGGGCTGGTTAGGGAAATTCATTGCTCAGGCAAGACCAAAAAAACCCCATCTTGGAATATTCTGCTGTTTACAGTCGTACAACTTGCCAAGGAAAATATGAGTGTGCACAGACTGATACTGTACTTATGCTGTTACAGATTTCAGTCACAGCCCTCAGCACCCCCACCGCTGCATCTTCCCTTTCTCAGAGGACAGAGCTGGGCACAGTGACCATGGATGTCACCGAGCCACCTGGCGCTGTGGCTGCTCAAGTGCCTTCTGTCGGGCTAAGGTCTTGCCAATGTGGGAAGGTTCTACTACCCTGAATAGTAAAATTAAATTGATATAGCTACAGCAGCATAATATCATCTAAAGGAATGCTTGCTCCAGACTAAGAGCATTTTCTGAATTTGGTTTAAATCTCTTCCAACATGATATAAACAACACACTCCTCTGCCAGACTAAAAGTGTCCCGATAAGGAACTACTCAAATTCATGTTTCCCACTAATATCTTTTTGTGCCTCAGTTTCTAGTACTAACCTCACTGCTTGAAGATAAAGACAAGGGAGATTTGGGGCACTTGGTAACAGAGTTAATAAAAATCTAGCTTTTGCACAGCCTTTCCAACAGCAGATCTCTGAGTATTTTAAAAAGCAGATTATTCCCATTTTGAAGGCAGAGAGCTGAGTACCTGAGGTCACTTGGCCAATGCTGCCCAGTAAGAGATTCGACAATAAAACCTGTTCACAGCACAATGTGGCTCCCCCAGAGCAAGGATTTCTGTCCGTCCTCGAGATGGGATGGAAAAGGGGCAATGTGGCAGGAAACAGAGAAGAAAAAGCCCAGAACAGCGAGGGCTGGCACCAGCACTCAGCAGCAAAGCCCTGTCCTTGCCAATGCCTGATTGTCCTTTAGATGCCACCTGCTCTGCTGGCACGAGCCCCCTCCAGGCCCAGATCGCTGGGTGATGGGTGCTCCCCTGGTAGTTTTTGGCCTGAGCTGCAAAACAAACCCAGAGGAGGAGACAAATGGAAAGAGCAGCTTCAATTCAACTAACCCCAGGCAGCCTAGCTCAATATTTGAGCTTGGCAACATGAACATGAACAGTCTTTCACACATTAAATGAGACCAAGGCTGGTGGCTGCGGCGTGAAGGAGGATATTTCAGCATCCGTACAGTCTCCAAAGACCCAACCCAGGTTGGGAAAGCCATCCCACCAGCCCTGTGCACAGCAGGAAACAATCAATCTTTCAAGCCCCTAATGAAAAAGCAAGTGCTTTCTTTCCATGGGGTAAGCAGGAGCAATTTAAACCACAATAACAGTTCCAGTGACCACAGTGTCCTAATTTATGGGATCTCACACGTCTGTAAAAGCCATTTTTTTTCAGTGCCTCCCCGCTCCTGCCTGAGCCTGAAGGACAGCGATGTTCCTCAGGAACAAAACCAGTGCTATTCAACCAAAACAAGCAGCCTAGGAATTACAAGCAGACTTTGTTACCCCATTTGTTTCATCCCTGTAAGCAGCAGTTCCTCTCCTGTCCCGTGTGCTGCTCCAGCAGCCTGAGGAGCCCGAACCGAGGGAGAACACACAGGGCAGGTAGATCATTTTATGGCACTGGCCGACAGGCAGGTTGCAACTGGCAGCCCATTGCAGGAGACTTGTGAAAAGGATTAACGATCCCAGCACATCCAGAGTCTTTTGACCTTTCCAAAGTAGAGTGCAGAGGTTTTTTTTGGTACAGAAAATTCACCGTTTTTCAGAGTGCGGCTGTTTTTCCAGAAAGTCTAGTCCCTGGAAATTATGTTCAAGAATTGGGACAGCAAAGAAAACACTCCAGTGAAAAATATGGAGCCCATGCATCCTGCCTGCTCTGTGGGAGGGAGGGGACATGCAGAGAGGGACCAGGGACCGGGAAGGGATGGCAAATGGCAGCAGAGGTGGGAGGAAAATGCTCAAATAACAAGTTCTGCTGGCCAAGGGCCAGCGGGGTGCTCCTCCTCAGCGGCTGCAGTCAGGTATGACGAAACTTTTGGCTCTATCTCACAGCTGGGAAATACAGAGACGAGGTGAAGAAACAATGAAAAAATCCATTCAGCTGAATGGATTTCACATTGTGTGAAGGAGAAGTTCAATGAAAGAAGCAAGATGAAGCTTGAAGAGGTGTTGGAGAAAAAGCATCCGAGCAGATGGTTTGCACTAAGCAGGATCCAGGTGCTTTGGTGCTCTCCTGTCCTCACCCCAAGCAGAGCTTTATGGTGGTTGCAAAATTGGTCCTCACTGCACTTGGTGGAGCTGAGGAACCACTGTCAGAGGGGAAACTGAGGCAAGAGAGAGATGCGAACTGATTTATCCCAGGTAACACTGAGA
The DNA here is from genome assembly GCF_036013475.1 of Columba livia. Classification (NCBI taxonomy): domain Eukaryota; kingdom Metazoa; phylum Chordata; class Aves; order Columbiformes; family Columbidae; genus Columba; species Columba livia. The sequence goes on from NC_088620.1 coordinate 6,191,700, forward strand.
AGCCTGAAGCTGACCCAATGACTCAAAGATCCTACAACAGCACCTTAATTCCTGCTCATCCATCCTCCCTGCAAAGGGCGTCCTTCCATACGCCAAGAGACTCCTGCTGAGAACAACCAGCCCCAGACAGACACTGGAACCAGCTCTTCCTGCATCAGGGGTTTGCATCCCCCTCCACCTCCCCATCTTTTCTTCCTCTGCACAAAACAGAGCAGCCAAAGGGCTGCTCCCGGGCCGAGCAGATGCCACCTCTTCTTGTCCCCTGTCCCTGGAAGCAGCTGTCCCCAGGGAAGCAGAGATGGGTGAGATGCGCCGGGTCCTTTGCTTCCCCAGGGCCTTTTCAGGTGTGCACATGTGGGTGGGTGTGTTGTATGTACACAACATCTGATTCCATTTAAAACGCTTTTCCTGATGGAGTAAGGGAGGCAAGTCTGGCAGCCGCTGCTCCGAGGAATCCTGGCAGGTCTTCACGCCAACAGAATCCTTCTCCAAAAATAGGATTTTATTTTCCTGTTGGCTGAAGGTGAAACTGCTCAAAATCAACCAGCCCTCCTGTCTTGTCTGCGAAAGACTCTATTTGCCAGTTGGCTTTGACCAGGTGAATCTCTGCCCAGCAGCCTCCCCAGGGATGGAAATTGAAAGTCAAACAATTTAAATAAACAACAAAAAAAAGAGGTAGTGGTGGGGAAGCAGGGCTGAGAGTGAGAGAAGACACTCACTGGAAAAAAAAAAAAAGGAGAATAAAATAAACAAGTGTAGCTTATGTTGGCAGCTTACGGCTCTGAGAACGTTCTTGATGGGGAGAGCAGACGTGAGTCCCGCGCAGGTGGGTGCGGGGGGCGGCTGGGCCAGACCCAGCGCTGGTTCCCAGGGCGGCGAGAGCCACCCCGATCTATTCTAATAATGTGGGTTAATCAAGAAAAATTATAGCAAAGAATTGACTTAGACAGCTAACGGGAAAAAAATCCCTATTTCTTTAGCAATTTTTCGATTCAAATTCCAATGTTTCTTTAAAATGTTTCTCAGTGTTTAGAGTGAAGTACAGCTCCATTCCTCCTCCTTTGTTTTGGTAGGTAGCAAGGTCTCAGTGACAAAAGAGACATGGCTGGAGCTTTAGCAGCCCATGTAAGCCATGATATTCAGTGCTGTAGGTGAGATGGGTGCATCCCTAGGTCATGTTTCTTATGAGAAAAGCCGTATGGGCCGCCTCTTTGCATCCACAGGGAGCTCATTTGATTTTTGCTCATTATTCATTAAAGAAGAGATACTTTGAAATGCTGCTACCAGTTTCCCAAATCTCGACTCGTGTGGTGCAGGAGACTCTCATTCGGTTCACTCCAAGCACAAGGAAGGACCTCGGCTGCATCCAAAGCAGAGAAAGGATTGGAGCAACGAGAGAGGAGATGTTTATTGTCTTAGTCTCTACAGAGAGGGGCAAAATTTATTTTTCTCGGTAATTCGTGGTTATGCCAGCCCGTCCAGACGCATGGCAAAACATGTTCCCTCATTGTTTGCACGGACAACAGCTGAGACTGTGTAACTTGGCAAAACCCCACGCACTTACATTCACCACTAAGTTATCTCGGCCATATATCAAAAGGTTGGGGGAAACTGGAAAATGAAACCTTCCCAACCCAAATGTAGCCCTGCTTTTTGCTATCTCACGTCTCTCACAAGGTAATGTCTTTTCTTATGAGGCAACAGCCTTCCCAATTTGGAGTGGAGTGCAAAGTTATCACGTGCATCTCTAACAACTTATCAGATGCAGCAAAAAAGAATATATTGAGGCTTGGTGTTCACTGGAGGCAGGAGTTAAGACATTAACTTTATAAGTTAACATGGAAGAAGACAGCAGACATGAAAAATAGCCTGGCAAGAAGGCACTGCTGCGTTACAAGCTGAGAGCTGGCAAGGGGGACCCTGGCTGTGGTCAGCTCATAGAAAACGGATGCCAGATTTGGCAGCTTGCCACCGCGATGAGGCTCAAACAAGTCCTGAGGCCACGCTCGGGCGGCTGCCAGATCACAGCTGGCTCCCACAACCTCCACGTTGTGGCTGATAGGCAGAGGGATGGGAGACTTCTGGACTCACCTGTGCACTCGTCCTTACTACTTAAAATCCACATACCACTTTATGGCAGCTCTTCCTTGATATCTAAGTGGTAATCTTTGGCTTTTACAGGCTAAGTTTCAGCTACCGAGCTCAAAGGAAAATCGAGTGTATTACCCCTGTCTTGCACACAGCCCAGAACAGCCACACAGCCCGTCTGAAGCTGCACACCATGGGGAGAAAGCAGGGCCCGAATCCTCCTCCTCCTCCTCCTCCTGTGCAGGCACTGAGCACTGCAGCATCTCCCCACCTTGCCTTGGCAATTCCAACCATTCTCACAGAGGAGAGAGCATTCCTGGCCACACATCCCGGGTACAATCCAACCAATGGATCCTTGGGGCCAGAGCTTTTCTTTCACAAGGTGTTTGCATGGTACCTGACATAGTGATGCTCCAAGCATTCAATTAAGCTCCAGGTACGGGACCAGCAGTCCTCAGACAAACCCGAGAATTAATAACTATGTCTTGCTCTTTCTATTCTATTCTATTCTATTCTATTCTATTCTATTCTATTCTATTCTATTCTATTCTATTCTATTCTATTCTATTCCTTTTAAAATAATTCTACTAATAAAATATTGTAAGCAGAAGTCAGGCATAAGATAGCACAGCTGGTGCAGTACTGATAGTCTACATGAAAAAAGAGATAAGCACCTATCAGTAATGAAGATGAAAGTTTAATATAACCTGCAGTGCAGACATCTCGGATCATAGCCACGCATCTCCCGCAGCAGAAGAAAAGTGCATATCACTACCTGTACCTCCTTTTCCTGCGGGTCACCTCCTTCAGTGACAGTACATCTCCTTTCTGAAGATGAACTAGGGCTGATATATCACCTCTGTGTGCCAAGACAGAAGGTAACAACAGCTTCTCTCATTCCTTCCCCCCACACGGTGCAGACTGCAGCCCTCATAGCAGTGGGGTCTTTTATCCTCCCTTTGTTTTTTTCTTTTGCCAGCTGCTCAACCGAATGCCATAAAAGTTCACAACATTGTGATAAAAAGCCATTCCTTTCAGCCACTGCGTTGGCAAGACTGAAGTTTAAGCAACCAGCCGCTTCAGCTCCAGACCTCCAGCATACCCCTAAACCAGCCAGCAGATCCGAGACACACAGACTCTTGTTATTTCAGCCTCCCTAGCGCATTGTACTTTAATCCCAATTGTCTCCCTAGCCAACCCCCAACCCTCTCCTTGCCCAAGAGTTCACCATGGCCCATACGTTACAAACACATTCGCTTCCTACGTTGCGGATGCGCTGCAGGGAGAGCGGAGCGGGAGGTGGAGCCGGCTGTTTCCACGACAGATTCATCATGTCCCTCACAGCTCTGCAAAACTTAACTTCCCTGGAAGGGTTTCAAGATCTGACTCATATCCAGTTCTTCTATTTTAATCATTCCCTCTTACATCACCCTCGGAGGCCCACGGTGTCACATGCAAACTCCCCCTGCCCCCCGCTCCTCCTCTGCCCAGCATCTAATCTGCGGCTGTCTGTCATCCCAAACAAAACGAGGCAGAGAAATAGATTTGATACCAACTCCTTCCCTACTTCCCAGAGCATTTACCACCTTTGGAAACCCTTATTAGCCACCATCCAAGAGCTCTCCATTGCACTGACAACACTGAACGAGAACAGTAACAGTAGCCACGCTAGCAAACCTAAAGCTGTGTGGGGATGTGAGCAACCAGAAAAATCCCTTGCAAACACTGCGAACCAGCTGGGAGACAGCCCAGGCCAGGAGATACGCATTGGGAAAGGAACCAGGTCAGTTGGTTCCTATTTTCCGTTCTCCCAGTCACTTCCCGAACAACACTGGATGTCACTTAATCTTTTTGTTCACGCTCGGTATTACAAATCATCAGCATCAGTTCATTCAAGATTTCTTATTAAACCCGATATCATGCAATGGGAACGGAGCCAAAACTCTCTGAAAGAGCCGAGTAGAACAAAGGTGCTCAGGCGCAGCCGTTTAATCCCTTCTCTAGATCCCAGCCTAAATGCCTCCACGGTTGAGAGATTCCCCGCTGATCCCAGGGGAGCCCCTTGTTTGTAACAGTGACTGCCAGACACAAACTCTTGCCTGGAAGATGCCAAACCCGAGCCAAACAAGAGCTGGAACGCCTGGAGCCTCCGGCGTGCTCTGTGCAGGGACACAGAGCAGAATCCCTGCACATAACGACTGTTGCTTTGTTTGTTTTGCTCTGGTCAATGAGTCACCGTTACATATACTGCTCTCTGCAATTATTCATCGCAGAGGTTTCTGGTGTAACCAGCGGTTTACAAAACTGTAGAATCTGGTACAGATTTCCACTGCCTCCAACGCCAAAATTTGCTTGACCTTCCCCCACCCCAGAGAGAGGGAACAGCCAGCTGGGGTGAATGTGGCACTGTTGGGATGTTTGTGAGGCTTTTACTAGGAGAACACCAGTAAGCGGGAGGCGTGGGACTCCTGGAAAGCACACGTTTGCGTGCAAGGGTGACAAGGGGAAAGCACTGGATTTTTCCGTGTGTGGGTGAGTGGTCATTTACAAGGAGCCTGTGAGCGCAATGATGTCAAGAGAGTGAGAGAAATTCAGGCTAACACAAAGAACAAGGTGTAAAGGCAGTGAGACATACCAGAGCACGAACATGCCCGATCTCTCTGCTAACTGCCGGAGTAAAAAAGCTTGATAGATTTTGGCAAAGGAAGCAGGCAGAATTGCTTGGAAGCAGGAGGATGTGGGAAAGGCTTTCCTTTCTGTCCTTTCCTTGTTTCCTCTGCTCATTTTGGTACTTTTCTCACCTGCTTTTATTTGCTTTTTGCTACAGTCAGCACAAACCCTTTCTTCTATGCAGCTTTCAGGGTTTTCACCTTGTATTCAGCCCTGCCTGCAAACACCTCTTCCTCCTGGCCAAGCCTCAAATCGACCTGGTCTCCTCACTCCTCAAACGTGTCTTCATCTGATCTGCTTTAACTCTTTACCACCACCAAGGACAAAAGTGTTTCTATACAAAAGTGCACGTTTGTTATGCAAATCAGAATGGTACAAGGGTTGGAGAGAATTGCAGCAAAAAGAGTCAAATGCAACGGGACTAGCGGGAGCACAGAGCAGTGAATGTACCAGAGTGAGCACAGACACCTGGGATGCTGCTATCACGGTGGGAATTACAAAATGCCTACAGGGAAGAGGCTGAACGGAGGGCAAGATGTTGCAGAAGAGAATCTGAGAAGTGTAGGATCCAAGGAGCATGGAGACAGTGCAAGAAAAAAGGACAAAAATGCCTGTGGAGTGGGCAGAGCATGAAAGAAAGGAGAAGAACAATATTGGTATCTTCAGTTTTCATCCTGCTTGAGAAAAGAGACATGGAAAGGTTTGCTTGATCTCCCCATTTAGTTCCCATCAGAAGATATGAAGGGACCCAGCCAAAAGCCAGATGTTTTGTTTCCAGTTTCATTCAACAAGGTCTGCATAATAGACGAGGAAAAACTTTACCGGCCTACCCATCTTGCCCCTCTTCCCGGGAACTCCAGGGATCCCCTGCAAGGAAAGCACACAGAGAAAAAAAGAAGAAAATAATAGGTCTGGTTGAGAAAGCAAACAGCCAACCAACAATACAAAACAAAACTAGAGAGAAAGGGGAATGCAAAACAGGCTAATGACTGCGGCATTGTTCAGGAATCAAAATGTCAGCTACTTGCAGTCAGCTGCGAGAGCAGAAGACAATTAATTAACCTTCACCCGCTAACTACGGCCCTCCCCGAGGACACACGCAGGCAGCATCCACACCCAGGGCAACTGGCTGGGACTGAGCTTAGCAGGAGCAGTCATTAAGCTACTGGTCTGGAACCGAACGAAGGCCACCGCCAAGGCACTCGCTGGAGAACTTGTGTTTATGTTTCTTATTTAGTTATACAAGCATTAAATCAGCGACTCTAGAGCGCGGGGTTGTCCCCTCCCAGGCAGGCACACACACATGCGCTCACTCCCACATGCTCCCGGGGCCTCTCTTGTTCTGGAGCTTGGGTTTGAGGGAGGAAAAGCTGGAATAAAACAGTCTTTGTCTTACAACAACCTTCGTTAGGAGCTCTTGCAGGAGGAAGAGGGGGTCCTTGGGTAGGTACAGATCAGGAGGGTGGGGGGACATGGGGGAGAAGAGCCAAAAAGCAAGAGAGGTCCTGCAAAGCTCCGAATGTGTGGGTTTGGAGAAGGCACGATGAAAAGGTTGGGGAAAGAGGGGACACATGGGAACAACAGCCACAGCTGCCCATCCAACAGGCCCCAGTCTTGACTGCCCAACTGGAAGGAGAGACATCATCAGAAAGTCCCCGGCACTGTCACTTCCAACAGCCAGGCTCTTTCCAGACACCTCCAGGTGGACACCCAAAATGCTGGGACACTGTGGATGGGATGTCACTCCTGTGGGAATGGGCAATTTCCAGGTACATTCTCCCCCTGCCCCATTGCACCAAGATGAACTAGTGAGGGGGGGAGGAAGGCAGGTTTTTAAGTGCAGGAAAATATAGAAAAACTCCTCTCTATGCAACGGTGAGGTCTGATGACCCTGCCTGAAGCCTGGGCTTTCCTGAGCTGAGTGACAACATCACACAGGGACACAGGTCTTCATGCAAGGGTAGACACAGGCTAAAGAAGGCTTGGTTAAACATCAGGCATGCTTGCCTCTTGAGAAGGTTACAACAGGCTCTGAAGAACTGCATTCAAGTGACACACCGAGGTTTTTTGCACAAAATACTCACTCGTTCTCCATCAGCCCCTGGTAGCCCAAATAATCCTGGGAGACCAATATATCCCTAAAGAAAAGAGGAAACAAGTAGTAAAGATACATTTCTCCATTAACAACCAGTCAGTCTGTGTTTCCTGAACAGCAGAGCATCCTCCAGCGTTGGTCAATGGCAGCCGTGAAGAAATAAACCTTGAGGCAAGTGTATATGCCCATGGACTGCATGGTGCTGGCTTCCACGATGTAGTCCAAGGGCACATACCCTCACACCAGGGATCATGAGGACTCCGGGAAGCAAGAAGCCAGCAAGAAGAAACCTTACCTGGGCTGGCTCTGAGTGTACCTGGGGGAAACGGAGCTTGGTTCAAGGTTAGCAAGAGTGATGGCAATAGGAATCCACATGCCCGCACCTCCTTTTGTCTCTCCAAAGGCTCTTTCCCTGCCTCTGGCGCTCATTCCCAACCATGTTGTGAAAATGTCCAGTTGTACCAAGCCCTTCCTGCTTGTCTTGTGTCACGTGGGGGTCACACACTGCAGCCCCTTCTCACGCAAACACCTTCTCCTGGCACGTGGGGCTGCTGACCACCCCACTGCCGAAAGAGGAGCGATCGGTCATGGCTCTGCCTGAAGCCTTTCCCTGCAAACCCAGTGGTACCACCAAGACCCTTTGCAAACATTTTGTCAGTCCAAGCAGTGGGGCGGTGGGGCTGAGTGTGACATTTCAGGCTCTTAGGGCTGGTGCACAAGGCTCAACTTTACATGGATACAGATCCTCTGACATCCAGCTGTAAATAAACCTCCTTTGCACCAACATGTTTCTCATAAAATCTGCTCCTTTCACACTCATCAGCAGGCATTGCGTTTTCAAGTAGGCGACATTTCTCTGCAGCCTTGGGATCCTGCTAAGACAGGACACAAGCGCCGCGTTTCCCTTCCCTCGCAACAACTGAAGCCTTGTGTTTAATCCTCTTTGCTCAGCAGTTAGCACAAAGTTACCTTGTGTGCTGGTCCTTTGCAAAGGACTAATTTGTGCCAAACATGCAGAATCAAGAGGAAGTGAATTTCAGCAGGGAGCCCCCTCAGTGGCACCTCGCTGTTACCAGAGCCAAGTGTTAACACTGATTTTCTATCATCTTTCCTTCTCCATCATCGCTAAGTCCCTTACTGTTGACCCCGACAAATATTTTCACCAGTCCACTGCTCCCTTTAGGTTGCCCTTCCGTTAGGGATGACACCTAGGCCGGGAAATACAGCCACATTACAATGATGCTGTCTGTGCCTCCTGAACCCCAAGACAAACCACGTAACTCCTGAACCACTTCCTGCAGAAGGACAAAAAGAAATAGAGGTGGGGGATGGAGAAGAGCCCACAGCCGGCTCCCTCAATCCACCAAATGCAGGTATCTCACCTTAAAATCCAATTCTGACTGAGAAATGGCTTTCTTGGGTAGCTATAAATATTTCAGTCCTGAGCACTTAAAGTGAAAAATCATTATCTAGTCTTACATTCTGCACATCTCCTGCGTGATAGTTACACGAGGTCCTGGTTAGCCAGTGAAACAGATGCACCAGGGGGAACTTTATCGCTTGCAGAAGTGAGGTGAGCAAGCTGCGCTATCTCAGATCTTCCTGCAGGACATGGAACACGCCATCCCCTTCCCAGCTCCGGAATACAGCTGCCTACAGGGTCAGCATTGTTTATTCCTTGCAGTTTTCCTAGTGATGAAAGCCAGCTGGTTGAATTTACTGCATATAGAAAGCGTATCGCATGTCAGAGAAAGGGGGGATTTTATTGGCTCAGAATCTCATTGTGAGTTTATAATTGCAGGAAAAGAACAAAATGTGATTAACGAGATTCTTAATTGGTTAAAAAAAAAAATCCTTTGCAGGGAGAATGAATCCTCAGCAATTCGATTTGGTGAGCAAAACCAGGCAGAACAGAGATATTAATGTTTGAATTTGCACGTGGCTTCAAGATGCTGGCTTGCTATTCTGCATAGCGATATAAATCACTCCCAACCTCAGGACTATACCCAAAAGAGCCCATATTCAGCATGGTCAAAGACCGCTGAACCACACTTATTGAAACTAAAGAGGCCTTTGGGAGATGGGGCTTGCAGAAACGTCAGAATTTGGTCTTTGGTAGGAATTTGGATGCCATTCTTTCCTGCAATGTGAGCTTTGAAGGAGTTGACGTATCACCAGCACTGTCGGTGAACTTTGATCTTGGTACATTATGTGTTTAATTTAAAAAAATGTAACAGTGCTTCAATAAACAAGCGATGAGCAGTTCAAATCCCCTGAATCCGGTGAATAAAAACAATCAGTCTCAGGATGGCAAAATTAAGCATAAAGTTTCTCGAGAAGCCTTTGGCAAAAACAAAGGGAGAAAAGACAAATGAGAGGCTGCTTACCCGACTGCCTTTTGGACCAGCTTCCCCTATGGGGCCAGGTAAACCCTAGAACAGAAGGGAAAAAACAAAGACAAATGTGGACAGGCTTTAATTTAACCTAACGAGCAGTGCCAAACCCCCAGCATCGTCCCCGCGTGGTTCTGCTTTCAGCGCCGACTCCAAAGTGTATCGACAAAGGAGAAAAAAGGGCAAAACGGTACAAATAACAAATCTCCCATTGTCGGGGAGCTGGGACTCTGCAGAACCTGAGACTGCTGCACACACTGAGCTTTCCCTGGGGCTGAGGGAGAGATTTCTGATCATAAAGACCGAAACGGCAAAGGCAGCGGGGAGCACGGAGGGTGCGTTACACTTGGGATGCGATGGACAGTGATGCTCTGCACCCGACAGCCCTCGATTCAGTTTCCTGCCTCACACAAGACATGCACAGCAAATAATACATGTATTTCAATACCTGTTTAGGGAACACAGGCAGTGAGAAATCCTTTCTAATTTCTAAGTGCAGGTTCTGCAGTACCTCTAACCCTTTGCAGCATCAACAGCTATGGAAAGAACCGAAAACACATTCCCAATTCTACTTCTATGCTTATTGCCGCTCACTTGAAGTACTGTGAAACAGAACCCTGTAAACACGCATAATGAATTCTTAAATTTATTGTCTTCTAGCAAGGTTCCAGGTCAATTTTTTTCTAGTTCCAAGTGTTGTTGGGCTTTTTTGGAAGGGGGGAGAAAAAAACCCCGATGCTAAGTCCATATTTTGTTTAGCTGGCAGCGCTGTGTACTCAGCCTGGGAGCTGAAAGGCAGGTTGTGCTCTTTCCTGCCTCACGCGTCATTGCCAAGGATTTCAGCCATGGGGTGAAGTTAACAATTCTGCCTGTGATGCGCAAATCAGACCAGAGCCAAGCGCTGTCTCCCATAGCACCGTGGAGCCAGCGCAGCTGACAAGAGTAACAGGCAGTAAAATCTCAGTAAAGCAAACAGTTCTGATGCTGGATACACACAGCATTCAGATATGCTGCAAAAAGCTGCCTTTAAAAAAAAAAATGCACTTTCCTGACCCAAACTACATTTTAAGAAACCGTTTTTGTTCTTCGTATGTCAAGCGCAAAGATTTCACCCTGCTTATCTGATGGGCAGCGCAGTGCTGCGAATTGGGAACCAGCATTCATTAACCTTGTATGAGCAATACAGCCCGGACCACTTGGTATTAGTCACCTAATTAATACACATTCCCACCTAGGAGATGCTTTGGCATGCAAATCTCTAAGAGCCTTTCAGAGCATAAACGGGACATTTAGTCAGGTGCATAAAACTCTCAGCCAGTTCCACCACCTGCACTCTCCAGCCCGCGTCTGTATATTCCACCCGAAATTTGCTAAGCGAGGCACCAATTTCATTTCAAATTTAAAATAGCCAGAGGCAGGGGGCATGCAGAGTTGTTCTGCATATCTAGCTCACATTTAGTCTAAAACTGTACATATCTGGGTAAAAACTCACATATGAACTCATGGTAAGGCTGAAATGCTCCTGGCAAATATTTGGGGTCTTAGCTGTGTACTAAAATATGAATGTGGGGGAATCCAACATGAATGTGTTCATTTAAGAAAAGCATGACAAATTCATTTCCCTGTAAAATGTCACAGGACCAGGACTTCTGCCCTCCACATATTCCATTTGTTCAGCATCTTACACCAGTAGGACTATAAAGTGTCCAATTTTGATCCATTTTCCTTTGTATGCTCCTCCGTTCCTAAAGTTGTCTTTGTGCAATTATTTCACGATGAAAACAGACTTGGTTTTCTTTCATAATCTTTTTTTTTTTGCATCTGCAAATATAATTTATAGGGTCCATGTCTAATTTTATGTGTACATACACGATTCCACTAGTGAATTCATCTAAATACTTTGTTTTGGTAACATGCCTTCTTCTGCCCCAGATTTCTAACATGTTCAACATTAAATGTAAAACGTGCCTCAAAATGAAGGGTTAGCAGCTTGCAGGTACGTTTCTCTGCTATTTTCTCCCCATGCTGTTACACTGAAGCAAAAATATGTCAGATTTTGCTATAGAAATGCAGGTTTTATCTATCATAGGCATAAAGTGCTTTCTAACAACCTTAGTGTCCTCTGGGGTTGAAAGACAATCTCATCAGCACAATATCTTGGGGAGGGAAGAAGGAAAATATATTCAGACATATTCTAGAGGTCTACATTGCCTTTAGTGGGGCACATATTTAGCAGGGCACATATTCAGCTACCTGCACACCCAAATCCCTAGTCTGTGCACAGCACGATGAGATTTACTGCACCTGCCTGCCAGGATAACCTTTGGCACCTGGACTTCCGGCTGGTCCTCGTTCGCCCTTTGGAGAGAAAAAAGAGAAGGCACAGGAGTTAAGGTGAACATCACACGTGGGAAGCATTTTTAACCACTTCATTCTTTGAGCTGCGGCAAAAGGAGGATGGAATGGATTAACCTGATGCAAATTTAGAAAATATATAGGGTAGACAGTGGAATAAGTTAATGATAGTCAATAGGATCCATGCATTAGGCAAGTGTTGCTATTTCCCCTTCCATCTGCAGCAAAAGAGCAGATAGCTTGAAACAAGGAGGCAAAGAGAAGGTGTAAGGCTGCATCTATATCTGGCATATGGAACCGTTTTACTGGTGGGGAAGCACTGCCAAAATTCTTCCAAACTAAACGGATTCATGTATAATATCCTTTAACATCATTGCTAACAGGGCCTGCTATTCATTGCCTCTTTTTTTTTTTTCTGAACTACAAACATCAGACTTAACCAAATAAAGATGAGGGGAGAAAAGGGGAGAGGAGGAATGGGCTTTGGGAGGGGAATTACATGTTAGTACTTAATACGATGTGGTTTGTAAACTCCAGGTGAAATGAATGTAAAAGTAAAAAATAAAAGGAGAGTAAGCTGGCATTTCTTCCACCATGTAAACTTAACGTGGCTGAGCAATAAAAATTAAAGATTAAATTTATAAAGTCCAGGGCAGTGTCCTTGCAGAACATGCCCGTGCTTGGTTGCTACGTGCGGAGCTGAGGGTGGGATGGGAGGTCACTGCGCATCCCCCGTGTGCACCGAGCAGCCTGTACAGCATCCAAACCAGCATCGGGGCCAGCAAATCCATCCTGCTTCTAAAGCTGCAGTGTTGGAAACTAGCAAAACTCACCTGGTCTCCGGGGTGACCTGGTGGTCCAGGGTAGCCTTTATATCCCTGTTGAAAAAGGATGGAAAAAATGAGTAAAAAGGAAGAAAACAACCAAAAAATGATCTGGTTTTGGTTTGAATTGCTCTTTGCAGGTGGGAGGAAAGTTCTGAAGAGAAGCAGGATAAGGGATAGCACTACACAATCATGCAAACTTTTAACATGCTGCTTTGTGCTTGCATCACCAAACCTGCACCTGCCGGGGCCTGGCCCGGTTGTTACTCAGGAAGGGTTGGCTCTGTGAACAGACGTAGAGTTGTACCTCCACCTTCAGCAAAGCTGCCCCTCATCCTTAGGAAACCACAGGCTTGTAGGGTGAAATGTCGGCTTTGGGCAAGCTGGGGGACTACGCAACACGAGTCACTCGTATTTCAGAGCGCTCACTTTTGCTTTAGAACTTGAAATGCCATAGGAAACACCAAAATGACCATTTACTGTCACAGGAAACTTTGGTTTTGTTTCTATCTTGAATTTGTCTATCTTCCAGCTCTTCTAATCTAATTACAAGGTATGACAAGATCCAGAGTCCTTCACTCTGAAGGTACCTAAAGCAGTGAGCGAGCTGCCTCTTAACCTGCTCTCTGCTGAATTAATTAGAAGGAGTTTCTTAATCCAGCTCGCGAGCTGGCAAGTGTTGAAGGCTTCAAATCATTCTCACAGGTCTTTCACAAACCTGTTTCAGTTTTTCAGTGTTTATTTTGAGATGCAGACACTGGAGCGGGACAAAGCCAGCCTGTTCACCTGCAGACTGATCAGTGTGTATTTTAAGAGTTTGCTTTCTCCAGGGTTTACACAGAGCTCTCTTCAAACACTGAGTAGATTCTACAAGTGACAGGCACTTCAGACTTTTTTTCCCCCTCTCTTCTTTATTATCTTGCTTCAGCTATTTAAAACAAACTCTTTTCCATCATGTGGAGTCAGAGCAGATTAGAATATTAGATTCAGTTACAGAGACGACTGTTTAGCTATGCTACTAGAAAGATTAAGAAAAAAAAAAAAAGACAGAAAATTTAACTGGAAACAAATGGAGAGAGAAAACAAACAAGAAACAATCCTTGCACAAATCCTACAGAAAGTACAAAATGCTTGCAGGGTGGGTTACAATTGCCAAGCGTAGCTCAGTCCCTGTCCCCAGCCAGGGCTCCTGGCACATGTCACCCCTCTGCAAGCCGAGCATCCCCCCTGCTCTGGAAGCCACAACCAGACCCTGGTTTGGCTGAGAACTTGGCCTTTTACTCCATTCACCAGATGAACCCAGGCCTGTTTCTCGCTCTCAGGTCCACACCTCTGCTTGATGGATGTTTTATTCTTCCCATGGGCTATCCTAGACCTGCAGCCGAAGCCTTCGCTGGCGGAGGTATGCGATGCGCTCAGCCATGCTGGCTACTACCCGCTCCCCTTTGCATTCCTTCTTGCTCATTATTTCAGATATTTTGGCCTGGAAAAAAATGTTGATTCCCTCTCCGCAGATTCTCTTCTGCTTGATGTTGTTGATGTACCATGGCCTGTGCTTATTTGACTGAGCCGCATCCCCTGTGAAGGTGATGCCTGACCTCAAGGACCATTTTGCTACCAGCTAACCCTTACTTAAACCATCTAGAAGGTCCTTTTCCAAAGTCTGTCCGTGCATTTCAGCCAGTGGCTCCTCACTGGAAGTGCCTCAGCAGCTCTTGGAGAAGAACCAGCAGACAGGGCTCCCTGCCCCTCTCCAGGAATCTGCCCCATGAGATCCTCACTTCTTCTCTCCCTGGCTCCAAGACAGACACTCTGCATCAGCAGAAGGGAAGGAGGATGCTCCACCCTGGCTGGGCGCCTGGCCAGAAGGTGAAGATGCTTTGTAAAGGTCCAGACCCACCCTGGTGTGGACAGCTCTGTATTGGTACCACCCATCCCTGAAACATGGATGTGCAGGGCATTGTGCAGATGGAGAGCGTCTGTTCCGAGAGCTGCCAACAGAAACAGCCCTGGGTTCAGCATCTCCAGATGTGCCCTGGGATTTAGCCTGGAGCCCATGGGGTTTCCACTGGGGCTTCTGCCCAGCTCCTCCAGCCACAGCCTGGAACAGGAGATACCTTTGTCTCCAGACACCTACTTCCACGGATACAAACGCTTAGAGATGTTTCACTCTCTTAATTGATAAAAAAAGAGGTGCCCAGCTCGGCTGCTCCAAACCATTCTGCTCAGACTGGGGTCCTGCAGGACACATCTCAAGCCTGTGCTGTGCACCCAGCGCAGGTGGTGAGATGACAACCCCTTGAGATGCTCAAAGCACACCCTGAGCTAACGTCTGCACCACATGTTGCATTGCGGCCTCTATAATGGTAAGTGAATTGCACTTAAGTTAAATATATAGACATCCTATTAAATATCCACCTCACTATATACAATGAGCTCTGGAAAGCTTTGAACGTGTGTTTCTTTAGAGTATACTGCAGTTATTTCTGTCTCGGGCTAATTATAACGAGGCGAAAACAGAAAAGCTTGTGTATGCTAAAGCTGGCTGCAATGTGAAAGTATTTACCTGCTAAAATCCTCTTCAAATAGCACTAAAATGACAGGGCAGAGGGTATGAAAACAACTGCATTTGCTCTTTTATCCTAACACTTCCTGATGATTACAGGGTGCTCAACACAAAGGGCTGTGATTTAGAAAGGAAATTGCACTCCAGTGAAGGATTTACTCATCTGTGATGATATTTATAATCCACGCTCTCTTCACTAAAAAAGATCATCCTGCACTTTGACAGAAAATGTGAAGAGCCCAGCAAATGGGATTCTGTAGGACAGGGTGTGTTTTGAAGCTCTGACCAATTCCTAGTTCTGCCTTTACTCAAGTAACTTCAGTGAAGCTTTTGCCTCTCTCACCGCTGGCTTCTACAATCTTGTACTTTGCTACAACCATTTTCTCCTCCACAGCGGCTGATGCTGGGAGCAATGGTGCAGAGCTCTGCTGAGATGTATCCGCAAGGCGGATGTACCTGCAGCCCCCAACACAAAGCCAAAGCCACCTCGTAGGCACCCAAGGGAAGGGCAGAGGGGACAGCCAAGTCCTGCCACCGTTCCCCTGAACTGCTGGTCAGCAAGAGCAACATTTGCCCTACATGGAGAAGGTAAGATTATATCTGCCGCTTGAAAGGCACTTTCATATACTTGTAGATGGGTGCAAGCAAAAGCATGGAATCACAAAACAGTTTGGGTTGGAAGGGACCCTCAAAGCTCCCCCAGTGCCACCCCTGCCATGGGCAAGGACATCTTCACCAGCTCAGGTTGCCCAGAGCCTCATCCAGCCTGGCCTGGGATGTCTCCAAGGATGGTTCTTCTACCACCTCCCTGGCCAACCTGGGCCAGGCTGTCACCAGTTGTGGTGGTAGCCACGCTATTCAAACCCATGTGCCGCTTGGTTGTAGCTTGAGCTCGTGCTGCTAAGCCAGTTGTTTCATTCAGTGGGAAAAGTATTTTTGTTTCCCCTGGTGAAATATTTTGCCTATTTGAAAGTTTCTACATGGTGTTTTCAGATCAAAGCCCTCGGAGCTCTTTTCACAGTCTCTCTATGGAGCGAGCAGGAGGAACGTCCATTTCCAAGGCGTTGCTGTTTTCTGGTAGCCAGGATGCGTTGCCCACCTTCAGCCAAACACCAGCATATTTTCACTGGGAGAATGCCAGCAGGGAATCCAGATAAAAAAAGATTTCTTTTTCCAAACATTTCTCCAGCAGCTGTAAATTTTTTCTTAATGCAGGATGCTAATAAAAGCCAGGTTACACCAAAACCACTGCCAGACTAGTGCTACTGGGAGGTGGTTTTTGTAAGCTGCACCAAAGGAAAAAATTTCAGCATCCAAGTCGCTCCTTACTTGAAGAAACAGAAGCATATTCCTGCCATTGCCTTGTCCTGAGGGAGCTGAAATCCGATGTGAAGGCCATGTACTGGACGCAGGAATGTTTGTTCAATCTCCTATTTCTTCTCCGCTTTTTCCACTATGAGTCCTTGCACTCCCGACGTTGCGTTTTGCTGATCATAACCACAAGGCTTTGTTTTATGAGCTGTTATACCAAGAAAATGGTATTCTTTGCACCCTATTTGTTAGAGCTTGTTTGTGACAGCAGAAGATCAGTCGCTAATCACGCTGCTGCTCCTACCTCCGCACAGCACCCCAAGCGTGACCAGCCTTGGAAGCAGAAAAACGAACCCAGCCCCTAATCTTGGCAATTTGATTCTAATATAACGCATACACCAAACAATCACGGAGATGGAGGTTTCCTTCAGCCTCCTCCACACCTTCTTTCTCTCCCCAGAGTCCTACAGCATACCTGAGTGGGCGTTTGTGTGCAGTCAATTGCCCTGAGGAACGGTAGATCTTCAATGGCCTGTTGACAGGTGAAGGGATTGAAACACGGTGCTAATTTTAACTGTTCGGCTTTTCTGTGCTGGTATTGGCTTGCTGGGAAGGGGAGTCAAGTCCACTTAGTTCAGTTATCGAACTACATCTGGCCTTTTTGAACATCATGAAGTTCACACGGGCCCACCACTCAAGCCTGTCATGGTCTCTCTGGATGGATCCCTTTTCTCCAGCGTGTCAACCACACCACACAGCTTGGTGTCATCAGCAAGCTTGCTGAGGGTGCACTTCATCCCACTGTCCGTGTTGCCCACAAAGTTATTAAACAGCACCAGTCCCAATACCAATCTCACTCGTTTCCACCTGGACACTGAGCCATTGACGACAACACTTCAAGTGCGACAATCCAGCCAGTTCCTTATCCCCCAAGTGGTCCATCCATCAAATCCATGTCTCTCCAATTTGAAGCCAAGGGTGCCATCCAGGACAGTGTCAAATGCTTCACACAAGTCCAGGCAGATGACTTCAGCTGCCCTTCTCTTATCCACCAATGCTGTAACCCCAGTGTAGAAGGCCACCAAATTTGCCAGGCATGATTTGCCTTTAGTGAAGCCATGTTGGCTGTCACCAGTCACCACCTTATTTTCCATGATCTTGCTGGGCACAGGCATTTTAAAACAAAAACAGCCATCTAGTTCACTAGAAAAGAACATACTCCTACCTTTCTCCCAGGTGGTCCAGGGAACCCAGTCAAACCAGGTAAGCCCACGTCTCCCTGTAGGAAGGAAACAAGTTCCGTTAGTTTTCAGCAATGTTTTCCCTATACCTAGCATACTGTTACTGAAATTAGTAGCACCCAGCTATTGATATTTCTGATTCTAATTGCAAGTCTTCAAAAACTGACTGGATAATAAGTGTAGATTTAGACATCATCTCTATTAACTAGCTAATATAAATAATAAACCTAGCTAATTAATGGCAGCTGCTGCTAGTCCAGCTTTTTGCCAGCAGAATGAATGCTTTATTTTTTTTCAGTAATCTCATTCAGTCACATGCTTCAATTGCCTTTTGATAGGCATTTAAAATCACTAAAGCAAGGAAATTTTAGCTTTTAAATGCAACAAGAACAACAGGTACCTCCTGCCAAATCCTGTGGTTGTGCTCATACTCTGCTACTGCACTGGCTCAGCCCACAGCTGCAGCTCAGATGGTGCTGGTGGTGTAATTATTTAACCCACCTGGGATAATGATTTAACCTGCCTATATGACACGGATTGAACCTTTGCAGGCTGCTGGTGGGAGGATTTTTTCCGTGGCCTGTACTTCTGAAAAGCGACTGCATTGCATCCCAGCTGGCAGACCCAAACCATTATAGGAATGCAGAAGTGCTTTGCTGTGAGACCTCTCTAACACCCAATCCATCCGTACAAGCCCATTTTGGCCTCTTCTGACCAGGTTCACAAACCCCTTTAGAGCCTCTCACACTGTGCTGTGCCTGCTTCCAGAAAATACGTTTGGACTATCCAGCCTGAAAATTAGGCATCACTCCAAACTCCTGCTGGAAACTCCTTGTTTCTATTACTGCTAACAGGAATAAAGCCTTGTTAACACGAGCTAAAAGTGATCCGGATCTCTCCCTTTCTTGCACTGAGCATGCTTGCAAGAAAACAGTTCCAGACCCCGTGAGTGGATGATTTCCATATAATGCCATTCCGATGAAGCGCACCAGAAATTTCAAAAGGCATCTCATGCTGTTAAGTTAAAAGCGTCATTTCAGACTCAGCCTTCTTCTATGTTTTCTAGCGTCACACTCCATCTTGTACTGGTGTGGCTCTCCATGCTTGATGGAGGCATCTGGTTTCAAATGAAGGGCCTGAGTTCTCCATGGCTGATGCTTTCTACTAGTTACAGTGAGGCTTATGAAGAAAGGAAGAGAACCAGGCTTCTTGCCCTGGACATGAGTTATGAAGTACTGTGCAGGCACCACTGAAATTGAGGCAGATGTTGTGGAGCTCTGATCGCTCTTCTACTCGTTTCTAGACTTCTGTGAGGCCTTGTTGCCTCAGTAAAAATCGCTCAGCTGTGAAACAGCAAAAATGGGAGTTGTAATTTATTGAAAAGAATTAGCAGAACTCTGATCCTCAACAGTTGTTAAATCCAGAAACCAGCCACGTTCCCAAGCTGTGTTGATTTGAGCAGACGTTGGTGAAAAGGTGGTTATCACAGAGCAGGGTCCATGCCTTGCCAGGACCATGGTCTCAGAAGTCTCCCTTTCTCCATCAGCAGGACAGAGAAATCTGCTGGGGGAAGCCTATGTGACATGAGGCAAAGCACCGTTTCACAGGTCCTTGGCAAGAACATCCTTGCCTTTGCCTTCAAAAAGCTTATTCCGTATCCTGGGATTGCCTCTTTCCACAGTTGCCTGCCCAGAGCTGGCGAGGTGCGGCTCTATCTCATATGCACTGGTTTAAATACCCAGCTTAAGTAGCCACGTGCTTGCAGCAGCAGGGACACAAGTTTGGGCTGCATATTGTGCATAAAATGGATAAATATTTGGATGACAAAAAGCTGTGACAGCAGGCACTTCAGTGCACGCTGGGCAATACCTGAGCTAACTCTATTTAGTCCAGAATCTGGGGTCTGAGTTTTAATTTTTAGTCCTAAGTCTGCTTGAGTAGCAGGGGTATGAACTTGCTCCACAAGGCATAATCACACTGTGGTTTGCTGTCTGTGCACCCTGGGTGACATCTCACCTTCTGTCCATTGCGAGCTTTTCCAGGTGACAGCCCGGGATCGCCTTTCTGACCCTGAAATGGAAACTTCAGTTAATGACGCACTCCAAGAACAACTACAGATGTAGTTGTGCTTCCACCTGGCCTCCAAACTGAAAGAACATTTTGTTTTACCTCTGCCTTGCCCTGACGTCCCAAATGTACTGAAGTCCATGGGTATGGCTGTTTTGCTGGAGCTGGATTTGGTGAGTGATCGCTGCTGCTAAAGCATCAAGTTTTAAATAGTATTTGACAGTATTAAACTGACTAAAGAAAGGATGACTGGGAGAAGGCAATGTCAGGACTCACGATACTTATTAGACTAGGCAGCTGTGATTTCTTCCTTGTCTACAACTATCATCACAAAGATAATTACCAAGCCTATTACTGTGCCTAAACCATCCAACTTGGGAAATGCTATTGCTTTTTTAACTGTGGGCAACAGATGAAACTGCAGAGAAAGTTAAACTAATTAGACACTACCAACAGCCAGAGCAATTGTGAGGCTTTCAGGTGGTAGAAAAAATAGGCATACTTTATCTTATGTAGCAGCATTCCTTATTTTCCTTTTTAACAACCATGATGAGAGAAGCTACAATTTGAGACTGTGATCTTCTGATGAACACCATCTGGGATTTCAGCACCATTTGAACAACTAATTCCAGTATTCCTTTGAAAATCCCAGCTCAAATTCTGAAAAGGTGGAAAGGTGATGTGCACACCTACCGGGGTGAGAGAGAGAAGTAAGAAAAACTAGAAGAGATTTGGAGCACGGCAGGTTCATTTGGCAGGATAAGGTTTAGCACACAAAGCAGCTTAGGTCTGTTAATGTCTCAGCTGGGACACAGGTATCCCAGTGTCAGGCACTGACCATTTAACACCCCTGGGATCATCAACAAACCGCAATCTCTGTGTGCCACATCAGCAGCATGGGATTCAGAACCAACCAGCAAGCACACGACAGTGTGAGGGTTAATTAATGCTCGTAAAGTGAAGGGCTTGGAAGGAAGGTGAGTCTCTACAAAGGAATAATAGCATTTATTAACTGGCTTCTTTCATTAGCAGGACAAAGGCCGGGCTATGGCCGAGCAGCTTTTCCATGCAGCCTCACTCCGCTATGTTCCACATGTCCTTCCCACCTTGCACAGGGTGCAAGTCTCCCCTTCTCCTCCTCCGCCATCCACCACAAGCTGCGAGGTTCAGGGACTGCGACTACTTGGCTACGGACTGTAGGGAGCACTGCTGATTCAAGGCAGATGCGTCTGTGCAAATCCTGAATGAAGGCTGCCCGGTTTCCAAGCACTGAATGTGAGTCAATGAAGTTGGGAGGATCATCTCACTGTGTGTGCAGCTGTTATCAGGGCAATTCTCCCGCTCTTTGAGCTTCACAGCGGTCAGTGGGTGCTACAACTGCTTGGAGTGGATTAGAGCAGTCTGCAGGATCACAGGGTGTTCATTTCTACTCTGCAAAATTAATTTACTGCAGCAGGTAGACAACCACCACTCTCCCTAAATCTTGCCATGTGCTCAATGCAATGACTTTGAGCCATGTAAATGAATACGAGCCTCTCACACTTTTCCCTGGGAGGCTCCAGATCACATTAGCAAAGCCTGTGCTTTACATCACAGTTCTGTGTTTTGTGCTGCTGAAACCATCACACAGGTGGAGAACTTGGCCGCAAGCAGGATCACACTTCCCTGAGATTCATCAGCACGGTGGCAGCAGGGCTGAAGGGCTGAAATTGGGGATGAATTGCCCAACTCTTCTCACACAGCAACCACAACATCTGAATCAGCCTTGGCCTCGTCCATCGCTACCTGGGAGAAGTCTGGAGCTGTGCAATTTAAACACCTCAGCTTCGCAATCCCACTAGTAGCGTTTTAAACATCAGCGAGCCAAACTGATGAGCTATCTTGGAGCCAAGCCATTCACTAAAAGCAAAATGCAATTCTTTGCTAGTGCTATAACAAGAGACATTTATCCGGACTAGCTACCCAAGCAAATCATACTAATGCCTGATGCCGAAAGCCTCCAGATGAGAGATGCAAACCCAAGCCTTGTAATGGCTTTTGAAAACACATTCTATTTGACAGCTAATCCTCCTCCCAATCCCAAACTATATTAGAACCTCAGAACTGCACCTAGTGGTTTGTAAAATGCCCCTCCTGGCCGCAGCAGCAGCTTGCAGGTCACACAGCCAGCCACAACTTATGCCCTACAGCCATTTAAGAGGTTATCTACTATAATCAGCCTTTGCTAACTAGATGCAATAGTGATTTTGCAGCTGCCAAGGAAAACAAACAGAATGCGAAGAGTGGCAAGAAGCCCCTTTAAGCAGCTGCACGTTATAAATTGCTGAGAAAAGCACAACGGGTGAAACTCTCGGGTGGCACGAGTGGGTGTAACGTCACTGAAGTCGGTGGAACCGTGCCCAAGCAGATCAGCGAGAATTTGGCTCAACAGCTGCATGAAGCTCTGTGCAAAAAATCAGCTTCCTAAATCTGAGGGATTACAAGAGCTCAGCTCCAGTGACGAGAACCAGGTGGACCTGCACAGGACAGACCCAGAAGCACAGCAGTCCCAGCACACGCTGGTGCTCGCCGGTGCAATGCACAAACACCGCATCCCTGCCAGCTGCCAGCCACATCACCGCCCTCGTGCGCAGCCGATTGCCCAGCCTTACAAGGGTTCTGTTCATTCAGCTGATAAAAATTATGCTCGTGGGTTACTTCTTCAGTGACAATGACTTGGTGTTAGTCATGGCTGTCAAGCCTGGTGAAGGACGGATGCATTTAAAATGTAAGGGGGTGAAATACCTTTTTTTTGGTGCAAAATCCATCTTCTGGGATTGTCATAATGCCAATAAAAGGAAGGAGGGAAGTCAAAACTCTGGGATCCGATACACACCTTACAAAAAGTGCTTCACATGGAAAGATCTGGCAATCATGGCTTAGCATGGTCCCCCTGCGAGGGGCGAAATGATGCCCAGGCCTGGGCTGAGCTGCAGATCTCACATCCCATTGCAAGCTCAACACTTCTTTGGATGAAGCACCATGTAGAACAGCCTAATCCTGCAAATGGTGGCTGGATGAAACTAAAATGCATCGCACAGACCGATGTCAACATATCTCTGTCGCAGATTATTACAGCTATCCATCCACTGAGGGCTTCCTGCTGCCAGACTGTGCAGCAAAATAGAGGAAAAATGCTTCCAGGAAGTTCTTATTTCTAGCAGGACACCAACTGAATACAGCTTTATGGGCAATTGATGATTTCTGACCAGTTATTAGGCTAAAAGTGTTTCGTTTTGGTTTTCCTTTTTTATTTTTTTAATCTGATAGCATAGAACCAAAGTTTGACTTTACAGATCGGACCAGGGTGAATTTGCGGGGCTGGAAATTAGATAAAAGAACTTTGATTTGACTTATAAAACTCAACAAATGTGATCTGGAAGTCATTGATGGACAATAAACGCAGAACACTAAGATGCAAAACTTTTACAGCCTCACTTTTCAGGCCATATAACTACACTTTAGAATTTAAACCAGCTGCTGTTCACCAGCATGTCTCCAGTGCCTAATTTTTAATCACATAGAGGCAGCTTGCCAAGATTCCAGAATCTTTTTCCCAGAGCATCAATAGTGTTCATAACATCTCTGCCTACTGATGAAATCATGAAAAGCAAGGACTCCTGCTTGTACCTTTCTCTGCGTTTGGCTGAGACATCCCACAGCTTCCTTGGTAGGGAAAACCTCTATTAAGCACCGCCTTTCAAAACTCAACTATTCTGCAGTGCCAGATAGGTGTTATAAAATATAAATCTATTTCTCCGTAAACTATGACACCAAAATGATCCAAACTAATTTCCCAGGAACTCCACAGTCTTAAGGCAGCACAAAGCCTTATCCACAGGAAAGAGCCGGGAATGAAAACACCTTTCTGAAGGGTTTTGCAGGGCACGGGGTGAGCTGGAGCTGTTGCTGTGCTGATATCCCATGCAAAGGGAGGGGGTCCCACTGTGGGGGGTCACCCCCACCTTGCAGAGCTCCAGCTCCCACCTGACTGCAGCACCGTGGGGAGAACGTGTGTGCAGGACAGAAGGACAAACCACGGGGATCTGGGCACTGCAGGAGGTCTGGGAGACCTCAGGGGAGAGATGGGGATGTCTGGAAGGAAGCAAGGGGGTCAGTTTGGGAGCACTAATGAGGTTCAGGGTTCCCTGAAACTCCGGAGGGGAGCAGGAGAGACGTGGGACTTTCAGGAGCAGGACGGCAGAGGAAGATGCCGGGTGCTGCTGGTCCTCCCCACCCCATCCAGACCCAAAGGTGGAGGAATAGGCTGCAAAATCCAGAAGAGAGCAATGAGAGAGCAAAGAAATCCAGACCTGGCGAGGCTCTGAAGTGTGAGGATTCCACCACCCTCCTCTCAACAGTGCAGTTTGCTCCCTGGCACAGGCACAGCTCAAGCAGGATCCTAATTAGGCAGCCTTTGAAATTAGGGAGCACCAAGAACTGAGGCACACAGCAGGGGCTCTCAGTAGTACAGCAAGAGGCTGTGTGTGAGCAGAGGAGCGGGGAGAAAGGGCCTCAGCCTCTCGTCATTTTGTGGGGAACAGGATAACAAAGCTGAACACCCCCCCGGGACATCCTCTGAAATGGGGACAGAAAAGCTCCTTGTGCCAATTAATACTTACTTTTGGGCCTGGGGGGCCAGGTGAGCCAGGGTTTCCGTGGGGGCCTGGGGGACCCTAAAAAACACAACAAACACAAAATAGAGTCAAAAAGAGTCAATAGGCACCTGCGTCAGTCCTGGGAGCTGCGGAAGGTCACAGGTTGTGGGCAGCAATGGGACCCTCATCACCTCGTCACTGCTGAAACTCAGCTGCTGGTTCCCACCCCCCTTTGCGGAAGGTAACGTGTCTGTCACAGGATGTGTCGTGACAACAGGACGATTTGGGTACACCGAATATTCCACAACCACGAACAGAAACTACCTTGGGGTCAGGGGAGTCAAAGCTCTTACAAGGAGCCCCGGCAGAAAGACATGGATGTGATGCAAAGGGGAGCAGAACTGTGTGGGGTGTTAACGGTTTATTTAGCAGAAATGGAAGAGAACAGAAGCAATTACTAAAGGGATATTGTCCAGCTACTTGGAATGAACTCATTTACCCTAAAAGGCAATCAGATTTTCAACTTTAGACATTAGAAAGAGAATGGATGCATGGACAGTAAAATGAGGGGAGCAGAAGTCCCTGTTTAAACCATTTAAATCTATATTTTTGCACAGGTCTCACAAGCCAATGACGCTGTCAGAGTATCTACCTCAGATGACATACAGCTGAACCTCCTTTTACATCATATTTTAAAAGCACCCTGCATATTTTCCGAAGACTATTTAAGGAGTTATCTGGAATAAGCAGCTAGGAATAGTTTATCCCAGGATTGTATACAGCACAGAAGATCTGTTAACCTTTCAGGCAGAAGTAATAACAACTCTAAGTCCTCTTGAACACGTTCCTGGGAGATGAAACAACCTGAAGGTTCAATTCCAAGGGCTCCTGTTCTGCCAAGGCCGTGTCTGAGATTTACACCAGCACGAGGAGCACTTGAACGTGCCCTCTAGTGAGAAGGAGCAGAGTCTGGGGGATAAAAAGCCACTCACGCACTTTCTGAGTGAGCTCTAGTATTTCTGATGAGCAATTCGGCAGATGTGGGGCCACAATCTGCAGGGTCTGATTTCCAAGGAAAAATCACTGCAGTTCAACACGCGACTGCCACCCAAGTTCAGCGCCCTTGCCCTCTTCCGAGGGAACATCGGCATGCTGATGTCTATTCAGTTTTATTTTTACTACACTGTAATAGAAAATAATGGGTTTTTTATTTAGCTATTGTATCTTGTGGCATAGACAGTTGTTGAGTGCTCAGTGCTATTTCACAACACATGCTGCCCTGCTGTAAGAGGTTGTTCAATTAAAAAGCCGAGGATGAACTTTTCAAATGGCATTTTTTACCCAAATAGATTTAATGCCTCGTCCTTAAACTCCTTCCAAATTTTCAGCCTGAAACCAAATACATTTATTGCTCCATTCTTAATTTCCTTCCAAATTTTCAGCCTGAAATTCTCCGATAGTTTAGCCTGGCTGTGACTTTCCAATGAAATTGAGAAAATTTTAATTACAATTAAGGCATTTGAGTATCGACTTGTCATTTGAAAACCCATATAGCTGCTGTAACCAGAGTAATTGAGCTCTGCATTGTCTCAAACTAATCTTCCCAGCAAACTATGGCATCATCTGTTACCTCAATGCGTAGGACACTGAAACGGAGACTTAATGTGCTGCTAAAGGTAATTCAACAACCCTGTGGTAGCGAAAGTGCTTCAAGCCAAGTCTCAGATATGTATGGAAATTAAGTGACAGAAATCAGAACAGTAAAGTCTCTATAAAAGATGAGTCCCTAAAAAGCTCTTACGTTAAGCAATAATCTAGGTAGCTCTGTAAAGGGTTCATAAATCCAGACTGCCGCTAGATTTGAGGAGGGAATTCAGCTGATATTCAGCTTTGGAGGGAGGCAGCTTGGCCCAAAGCCCATGTCAGGGCAGTGAGTTGAGATCCGTGCTCCACCATAGCCTGGGCTGACTGAAAACAGCGTCAGACTGAGGGAACCGCGTGGTTTGGTGTGAGTCCTACCTGACAACGAGAGTTTCCAGGAGGAAACCTGGGCCACAAGAAGCTCAGCTGCTGATCAAGAGCTCCTGGGTAAGAGAGGAATCACATCCCCAGCAAAATTTGGTGCAGTGCCTTCCAGAGCCAAACCAAAGCACAGCAACGCACAATCATAAAAAGCCTTAACCAAAAGGAGGGAAGAAGGGAGAAAGAGTCTAGTCCCATTATCAAAACATGTGATTATGAAAAACGCAGGCTCTTGACATAAAATAGAGCCTTTACCACTGAAATTGATGAGACTCATAGCGTGTAATCCAGGCAAAGGAGGGGCAGAGACCCATCTTGTTCCCAAAGACCAATGTGGTTTTATCTGAGTGAGAAGTGGCCACATCCCGCTGACGAGGTGACAGTGGGAACTCCAGGCTGGGACACAAGAAACTGCTACAACCAAGCCTGGGGTTTGTGCTAGACACGTTAAACTGCTCTCGTTACTGCGGAGAGAAAAGTGCATGGTCTGGCAGCAGGCCTAAAAATGGTAAAAAATAAGGAATCTCGATGTGTTCCAACATGGTGAGCCCTGAATCTGTGATTACACCCATACCCTTGGCAGAGGAGGAAGATGCGCTGTGGGACAGTTAGATGGGCTGAGTAACAAAAGGTGCAGGACACCTCGCTAGCTGTCAGCAATACCAAATCTGAACCCACAGGCCTTACAAATTAATCCACACGCCAATCTGCAAGCCCCAATAACTGTTATCATACCCCCAATACCTACCCTTGTTTTATCGAACCCTGTTCAACGTTCATTCCTCTTCTCTTACTGTGCTCAGCGGAATTACCCATCTCCAAGCAGTGCTCCCAGAAACAGCCCTCTTTTCTTAGAGAAGCAATTCAAGAGTTAATTACTTGGTATTTCAATAATTAATAGCTATATTTTACTCATGCTAAACTGGACTTAATTCAGTTTCTCACCCACTTCTAGAAACTGGGCTTCTCCTAGATATATTTATGATCAATACATTAGTTTTGCTCCTTCTACACGCAGGATGGGGCAACGCTGAGAGCACTGAATAAAATAATCCCACAGCGCCTATCACTATTTGCATGCCTGCCTGTTTATCCGCCCACTTTGGCTGCCTTGTAACTGCTCAAACAATCTGATCCAGCAGCAAACTTGCATCTGAAATCTTCCAAGGCTTGCGCTGGAAGTTCCACGGAAAATGTTACCATTTGACAGCAGTTGCCCAAAGCTCAGTGGCACGGAGACCAGAACAATCCCTGAATGTGTTCTCCAAGTGACGGGGGAATTACCAAAGGTGACGGGGGTTTGTAATCTCCCTGGAATGTCTTTTACGTGAACGATGCTACTGGAGAACTACACTGTGCCATCCAGTTCATCTTGGTGACGTGCCTGGAGATGGGACCCTGCTCACAGAAGGGCTTTTATGCGTAGTGGTTCACAGCCGGCAAAAATTAACAAAAGTGTAACTGTGCACGGCTCCCCCCATCCCTCCTGCATTCACAATGAGGGGAAAAAGAACTCCTCCAAACTCCTGCTAAATGCTAGAAAGCTCCAATCAGAGAATGGCCACTCGTTCAAAACTCATTATGTCTTGGGGGTTCACTGCGTAAAGCAACTTTTTCTGCTTCTGACCTACAGATCCCACTTTGACCTCTGGCTTGCTGAAAAATGAGCTAAATATTTGAAGAGAAGCCAAACAAACTGTTTCTTTAAACACTTCTTTTCAGAAATTGGAAAATCTTCCGAATGGAATGAGGATACTGGGAAACCTCTACGGCTGACTAAGTTCTTGCTTGTTTTAGGAGGGAAGCCCTGTATTTTGAAGGAAAGGGAGATTTTTTGCGACCACAGATCAGATGTAACAGGGACATGTCATCCTGGGTCTTCCAAGCTGCTAAGGTTCACAGGAGGATGGCAAGAGCATCCCAAAGCACCAGGGAGTACATACATGTTCTCTTCACCCATTAATTTGGATTTCTCCTGTATTGTGTCAGGGAGGTTAAATAAAACAGGAACAATTACAGCATGGCAGGGTTTTTATTCCCCATTTTGCCTCTGACCCGTTGTGTGAACACGGGTAAAACACACCCCTTGTACTTGAGCTTGCCCACCTGTTAGAGATGGAGATCAACTTCCAGGGAATCTGGCTTCCTAAATTACTTAAGTGTTTTGGAAAGCTTAACCACATCTAAAGGCCTTGCTGTCCTGGAAGTGAAGCCAACAACGGGATTGCTGTCTGTCACGTGTCAGTGAGTTGTCTCCTTCATGTAGAATGGGGACAGAGAACCAGGGTTTACATGGCACTTGTCTGGACAGCAGTATTTCATAGAATCATAGAACAGTTTGGGTTGGAAAGGACCTTAAAGATCATCTAGTTCCAACCTCCCTGCCGTGGGCATGGAGACCTTCCTCTAAACCAGGTTACTCAAATGAAGAACTTGTGGAAATTCGACATGCTGGAAACTCAAGTTTGCTTCTGAGCGATGCCCAACGCTTTCATCTCCTTATCAGGCCAGGTTTTTGGACCAAGTATCACGGTTCACAGTGCTTTTCTACACACCTGATAAGCCTTGTGTAGTTTGCTGGTCTAACTATACCAGCGAGGACTGCAACGAGTGGCAATTTGTGATCAACATAGATGTGCCGACAAAAGCCCCTGATGCAGACGGCGGGAGAGAGAAGCTCATTGAGTCCTGGGTGCGGCAGGACCGAGCTGCGATGGTGCAGAAGTTATTGCTCCGCTGGGAGCCCTGTGTTGACAGCTCCTTGTCGAGCTTGTTAGCACAGCCCTGCTAGCAAACCCAGCACGGCCTCCCCGCCAAACCTCGATGTTTGGAGAAACGCAAAGGTCATCTGCAGAAATGAAGCGTAACACACAATCGCTTGCACAGAGCTGCTCTGTGCGGGTGGGCCGGGCACGTACCCGAGCAGCACCGCTCACACACACACCATGGAGAAACTGTCCCACTGTGAGCCTGGCAAAGTGCTTTCACGTCACAGAAACCTGGGGAAAACCTCATTGCTAAAACCATCATTCCCTTCAAGAGGTACCTCAGATCTCACACAGACAATTGCCAAGGCAGGTGGTACATTCATTTGAGGAGAAACGGAGTGGACAGATCTCTTGATTACACCTTAAGTTCTTTAACGAAGACATTGAAGCTGAAAACCAGCCCAGCTGGACACAGAGAGAAACCTTCCTGTGAAGCACACATGATCAATACAGCAATATCTACAGAGGTTTGCAGAGCTCCTCAGGAAGTGTTATTCACCATCATTTCCAGACATCAGAACTGCAACGGTTTTACTTTTTTCCTTTTTCCCTAATACGATAATGAGAAGAAACACCTGGCTTTCGTTTGTTATATTGCTGCCTTCACACTTGCAGAGAGCAGAATGTCAGTGTAGCCTGACTCTGTCTCAGTGGGTCCCTGATGCTGAGCAGAGTAACATTAATTCCACGCTCCTAAAATGGAGATTGGGTTTTAAAAATTCAATAAATGGTCATTTTCAAGAAGACTGCCACTATCCACATTGGGTAGCACTGGGATGCCAAGATGTGTCCTGAACACAATCTCTTTCATGCTTTTACGAAGATTAGCATTTGTTATTGTAAACCAGGTGGCATCGCTTACATGGGAGAGCAACATTCAGACTGCACAGGCACGTCTAGCGATACTTATCTGCTGGAAACAAAGAGGCAGAATCACGGGATCAGCCAGATTTTCTTACAAACTGTCACTGACCACAATCTCACCCTCAAAGCAAAAGCTCATCAGACCTTTGGTTTTACCCTGACCAACACGGAGAGGTGAAAGGGAAATAAAACAGAGACAATATGGAATTCAAAGGAAATACTGCGCTACATCAGCAAAAGAGCTGCTTTATAGACTTCACAGCTACAGAAGGTCACGAGTCAAACGCTGCAACTAGATTTTCAAATGAGCCAAGCAGTTATACAAGCATTAATAATGTAGAAATTATACAAGCTACCACAAGGGCAATTACGTCTCATGCTTTAGGCCACAAACGGCCTTGGTGACAATGACAAAATCCTTCCTTTCCGCTGGCATCAGCACTGTGAAGTTGCGTGCAACCTTCACCTCCCCTCAGGAGCTCCACACGGGGCTGGAGCCTCATGGGAGACCTCGTGGGTTACCCATGGCCGGTGTAAGAACTGAGCAGCTGCCGTGTTTGAGGACCAGGTTAAACTGAGGTAGAACATAACCCCTGCAGTGTTCCACGTTCATTTTTCAATGGCTCATACAACAACAAAAGCAAAAGAAGCAAGAACTCCCCTAAGCCTGTCTTAGTTGCTGGCAGCTCCTCTTCTTTGCAATGAAACCCTCAAACCCCCCAAAAGCCACAAGAAAATAAAATATGAGAAGAAACACGTTCCAAAGTCAAAACAACGTATGCACAGAGTAGTTCTGACTTTGGTGCTCCAGGCCAGACATTTACAGTGTGGCCCTTGTGCCCCCACTCCAAATTAGCACAATCTCTTTGCAGCGGTCTCAGCCAAGCCAGGCTCAGCTGAACTGAGCTCTTCCTAACTGGGAACTCTTTCCTGGGCTGTTTCTCAGCACCTCTGGCAGGGACTGAACTCAGAAATCTTTGTTGCTTATTGTCTTTCAGGGGATCCTCTTAAATATAGGATGAAACATGCTGGGAAATAACACAGAAAGTCACAACGTGGCTTCCACAAAGCTTTTTTTTCTTCAGAAAAACTCAAGTTTTGGTAAGTAGCAGAATTTGGTTGTAGAGCTAGACCTTGGTTATTCACACAGCAAGCAGGGGATGCAGCTGGGGTCTCCAGACATGGAGAATAGTTTGAACAATGCAGGGCTGCAAAAAGTAACACTAAACACCTCTCCCGAGTGATGCGCTGGGGTCAGAACAAACTTGGAGCCTTAATGGGGACTTGCTAAGAACTGCAAACTCCAGGCAATCTACTGATGTGATGGCTGTACTGGTATTTGTGAATAGAAGACACAAGGGCTGTACGACCAGCCATGCTGATATTTCATTAAAGAACCTAACTAATGTGGAATAGATTGTCCTGTCTCTAAAAACTTCCCAGGCTGCAGGTGGACCATGCAGTTTGGTTTTTAGTGTTGTAGAATGGAGGTGCGTTTATCTTTGCTGGTTACTGCAAGATCTCACAGGACTGTAACAAACGTCCTCAGGGAATGCATAGCCTGCTAGCTCTTAGCCTCTTGGTTGTTCTTTAAAGACATTACATGAGGTTTTTTGGCCAAGTATGTGTGAGGAAATCTCCTGCTGCTGCCAGGCCAGGATGCTGCCTGGGTCACCGATCCAAATATTCCCTCCTTCCAGCCTCAGACACTTGCATCTTCAGATTCCCAACCCACATCAGTTCAGAGCTCAGGAAATGGGTTCCACAACTGTTCCTTGTGGGACAGTACCTTGCTACCATAAAAGTGGTGCCAGCAGGTAACTCTATCCAGGTCAGGCACATTGCCCAGCTTTGGGAGATGACTTCTGCAGCCAGGCCAATGCAGAAAGCTTTTCTCACAGCTAGCTGCAGCCCTCAGCACCAGATGTTTCCTCAGCATAGCACTCAGCGTTCAAAGATCTGCATCGGAATTTAATGTGAGGAGGAAGAAATTCAGGAATTTGCAATAGATCTAGTACAACAGCTCAGATATTTTGTTCTGGATCCTGGAAAGGAGTCAGAGTGCAGGCACACAAAAGCTCATCCTTGTGCAGGACTGTTTTTGCCAAGAAAGGTTGGACTAGATGATGATCCCTGTGGTCTCTTCCAACCTGGTATTTTATAATCTCACTAGTGAAAGACCTTAAAGAGAACAATCTGGGAAGCTGGGGAGAGTGAAGGACAGAACAAAAAGCAGCCAGAGCTGATATTTAGCACTGGGTTTGCAAGAAGGAATGGATACTGGAAACAAAGCGAGACAGACAGAGCTCCTTCTGATAGCCTTTTGGAAACATGCATCCCCAGCCCTTGCTGATGCCAAACCTTGGCTCAGGGGGCCTGCACATCACCAGTGTGGCCTCTTGAAAACCTTTAACAGGAATGAGAGAAAGGAGGAAGGCCAGAGCTCAACATGGCTCTTGAAGCAATCATTACCCAGCCATAGGAACATAAGTCAGCCCTTGGAACCGCAGGACAAGCAGATGCAAGTACAAATGGAGAGAAGTTTTTAAATCACTTACTCGCGAACCTCTCTTGCCAGGTGGTCCTGGTAACCCCGGCAGACCTGGTGGACCCTAGAAAAACAAAAACAAGTATTAACAATGATTCTACAGCTGGATGGTACTCCTGACAGTGTTTCAAGGAGATCCACAATACAATCATTTGGAGAAGACCTAAGGAGAAAGGCCCGCTATAACACCACAGCCAGAATTACCCTTCAACGACAACATCTGCAGAAGCACATGATTCCACAGAGCAGAGACAGAGCATTCACATCTCTAAGCTGTGGATCACATTCCCCCCATCACAGCTGCATTTAATGCTTCCAGTCCCCTGGCCCCGTGCTGCAGCACAGGGGCAACTCAACTGTCTCTCCTCTTCGGAGTTTCCTGCTATGTGTTCGCAAAGAGCCGAAGTAACGTGTTAGCACCCCGGTGAGGGGACAACAGCGTGGGCTGTAATATACACCAGCTGAGGATGTACAGTTCTTGGTATTGCAGGTTCCTACAGGGGTTGCAACATAATCGCATCCCAGCACCTCATATTTTAAAGCAGTGTGTTGGAAAACATAATAAAATTGGTGTCAATATTGGAAATTCTTAAATGTGGCTCTGTAATATAGGAGAGGTCAACTCGTACATGTCAGAGTAGTGGGGTGTCTTGGAAAGGGGTGAGAACGAAGTGGAGATATCAGGCGCCCAGCTGTGCGCTGATCTGAAACAGGTTAGGAAAAAATACTTCACCAATGAGGTTAGAACTCCTTTGAATTTATTCATTTATTTATTCATTTTTTCAATGGACTGGAGAATTCAGATTTCTGGAGAGCCATTTGCAGCTACTAATAACTCCTCCAAACTTCTTTTTTCCCCAAGCCAAACATGTCTAACAAGAATAACTGTTAATTAGATTGTCTCCCGGAGGATTTACATTCTAGTAGCTTGTTACAAAAGACGAGTTTCCACTGCATCCAGGGGAAGGAGAGATGCAGAGCTGCAGACTGAGGGATGTCTGGGAGGCAGCCTGGGCTCGCCGGCTGCAGGGTGGGCAGGAGGGCAGGTCCTAGAGCCCGGCTCCGTGGGGAAGGTGGGTGCACCGCATAGAGGGGTTGCAGCATGAGCCCCGCTGCCACACTAAGTCCCCACAACTACTTGGTCCCTCCCCACGGGGACATCTCTGAGGGGAGAACTTCTCACTGTCTACAACTAGGAGGCTGGAGTGTGGAGGGGATTGGTTTCTTCTCCCAAGGAACAAGCGATAGGATGAGAGGAAATGGCCTCAAATTGCACCAGGGGAGGTTTAGATTGGATATTAGCAAAAAATTCTTCCCAGAAAGGGTTGTGGGGCATTGGAACAGGCTGCCCAGGACAGTGGTGGAGTCACCATCCCTGGAGGGGTTGAATAGAGGGAGATGAGGTTCTCAGGGACATGGGGCAGTGCCACGGTTGGAGTAATGGTTGGACTCAATGATCTTGATGGTCTTTTCCAACCAAAATGACTCTATGACCCCATATGTGGCATCGCCCCAAGCAGACGCCACTGCAAGGCAGACCCTGCTGCTGCAGCATGGCCAGGCAGAGCTGCTCCAGTTTGCAGCAGGTTACTGGCCCCAAGGAAGAGTGAAAAGTTCATCATCATTTCAGGAGTCACCAAGTGCATGACTTAGCGACAAAAAAAGCCAACCCTGGAGATCCTTACCCTGAATCTCATGCTCAGGATAAGACTTTGAACAGAGAAAACCTGCCTGAACCATACAGGTGACTGATGAATAAATGTTCCTCTAATATTACCAACCCGCCTATACATAAGCAGCAAATTAATTTGTATATAAGAGGTCTTTTAAAAAAGGCACCCAGCCAAGTTTGATACAATAGGAAAAAGTAAGCAAGCCCAGCTAAGGTCTCTCCATTCTATTAATTTGTCAGGACATCAAATGAATCATAACATGCTAATGTTTTTTTTTTGGAATTATGTCTATCTGTAGCTAAGATGACAAGAAAAAGATTGTTTTTAAAGTGTAAGAGCCTACGCAGCATAGAACAGCTAATGCCCCACAGCGAGGCACACAGGGATGGACTTGCAGCCCCATATCACTCGCTGCCACTGCCCGTCCTGGACATCTCCAGTTTCCATGGACTGGGACACTTCATCTGACCCCTCTGCAAGTTGCTTATTGCTGGCGAACACAGTATTACTGGTCCTTGTATTAACAACCCTCATTGATACAGCTGACCCTCATTTTAGCAATACACACAGCATTTTAACCTGCCATTGTGCCAGCTCAGGGCCCCATGCATAATGCAATTATACAGCTGTGCAAATAGACATATGATTGTAGAGTTTTTTTAAGCCTCGTGTGTAATTGTGCTCCAGAAACCAAGCTTATATTAAAAAAATCCCCTTGCCCTTTTAGTTGGGAAGATAACTATCAAAACATGAATCCAATGCAACTGGTACAGCGACAGTTAATAGTTTACCAAAGATTAATTCCAGTCCTTAACCTCTTCTCCATCAAAACCCATCCCCACTTACCCCTAGAAGGAGAAGTAAAAGAGAAGATGCAACCGTCTGCGAATTGCGTTCCCTGCATACCAAAACCGAGGTGACCTTTTCCACCTTCCTGCAAACAGCAGCTGCAATTGTACTTGGCCACTTGAGCAAAAGCCTGCTCCAAAAATGTTTAGAATAAACTGAAGCTAACACAAAAATAAGGAGAGAGTTAATACCTGCACTGGAGCGGGAATACGGAGCTCGGGGAAAGCTGTCTAGCTGGAACAGCACGGGTAGAGCAGTTCATAATTCAGGAGACCCTGTCACTTAGCTTTGGTTTAATTTGCCTTTTAGCTGCTTTTTTTTCCCTCTCCAGAACACGAAGAAAGTGACTGTGGGATGAGTAGCTAAGAGGTGCCAGCACTATGGTAACTGCATAAGACAAGAGTGTGACCACATCTAAGTTAGAGGCAAGGTGGAAGAGGATTGGGGTAGCTAGATGAACACAGGTAATTGGGAAACATGATGTACTGCAAGACCACCTTCTAGCTTCTCACATGATTCCCTGGTAGCTGGATTGGATGGACTGTGCCCTCCTAGCGACTCATTTCTCTTCTGCCCCATACATGTCCCTCTATATCATCCAGCCCAAGCTCACGAGCAAGAGGCCTGCGTCAGACAACAGGCTTTGCCTGGGGAGAGCAACACTGAAATACACACGGAGAAAAACGCACGTCCAGAGAGACAGCCAGAGAAGAATAACACTGGATCAGTGCCCAGCTACTTGCAGATGATGGATGCGGTCCCGCTTAAAACGTAAGGCTCCGAGACGTGGAGAGTAAGAGATGTCTATCAACAAGCCACCACGCAGCAAGCTGCTAAGAGAAATAATCCTGGATAGTCCCTACACTCAGAAACATCCCCCTCACCCCAACGCAGGGGTGCAGGGGGGGGTCAAACTGATCACACAGCGCCTGCACAGACCTTCGCACTGCACCCTTCAGAGCATCCCGGGGAAGCCCATGGGGTTGCGTTCAGAGATGTGGGAAGGTTTCCTCTTCCTGGCAGCTGGAGGAAGATCTCACTTCTCTGCTCCTGCCCTCCCGTCGCAGGGACACCCCCCGAGATCAGGGAAGCCGACAGCCTCCCGCAGCGAGCTACTGTTCCTGGCACTTCAGTTCTTGTCTCTGGCTTCTTGCCTACTCCTTTCTACAAGCTGATGGCGGAGAACACACACCCTGTTATCATCGCACAAAGTAAAATCAGAGATCAAGGAGAAAACATGGCAGGAGCAGATACTCTCTCTTCTCAAGCCAAACAGCTGAATTGTTAACCAGCCCGAACAGTTCTGTGAAGGAGCTAATGGCAGCCACATAAAAGTTTAACCCTTCTCAGTTTCCCACGGTAGCATTACCAATGATGACTGATCCCACCAAATGATTATAGGATTTATTCTAAGCTGCTGCTGAGAAACTTTCTGGCGCAAAGGGGACTTCTTTTCTTAGCTTTTGAGCTTCAAATTGCAAATGGAATATTAAGCTAAGTTGTCTGAAAGGGAAATACATCGGACCCTGAGGACGGGAGAAATCTCAGCATTTCCTCTTGCTCTGAGATGGGCCGGTTCATACCTCTGCCTCCCCACGCTGTTCCTCTGCCGGCAGCAAAGCCATGGGGAGCTGATTGCCTTCAGATCTCAAAACCTGAGCGAGGCTGAACCTGTTGGGACAGGGGCTTCAAGGAAAGCAACATCAGTACAGGAACCGGTGCTGGCGATTTGGGGAATGACTCGCTTCCTTTTGAGTGATTACCGAATCAGACAGCAAAGTATTCCCATGATCATTCCCCATGGACAAGTCCTCGGCCTCATAGCAAATAGCTGAGAATACGCAGAACACAGTTCATATTCCAGTGCACACTGACAGACTGACACATCTATATTTTAGGGTCTTCCCTGTTCCGTACCCTGCACAGGATCAGTGGCACGGGTCTCCTCCATCCCAGGAGTGGCTGTTTCAGAGGTGGGCATCCCGCACCGGGCAAAACCCTGCGAGGGCTGAAGAGAGGAGAGAACATTCTTCTTTCTCAGATGCCAATGCATGTGGTAAAAGCCAACTTAAAAGGAAGTTCAGAAAATGCATCAAAAGCTTCTCCCTCACTTTGGCATCAGGTTCTGAGCAGTGACATTACCCCTGCACACAGAGAACCTGTCTTGTTTTCTTCCTGGAAGAAGACAAGGCATATTTCACATGCAAGGCCACTGGTACTAATTCACCATTTAGCCTTGTATGTCTGGGCAGCACGGTACAGAGGGACTGAGCAGCTACAGGGGCAGCACTAGAATTAAGAATTCCCTGTGCAAGAGAGAGCAGAACAGAAAATCCCACCTTCGAAAGACATGCCAACCTGCTTCATCCCACCATCCTCACCAGGGACTGTGCAGAGAGGGAGAGAGGACCTAAACTAAAACCCAGCTTGCAGTACTGCCTAAAACAAACCTGAAATTTTTTTGGGAAAAAAAATCCAGCACTTTGGTTACTTTCTTCTCCGAGACAGGCTTACCAGATTACATTTGGACACATCTGAGTTTCAACTAGTCTAAAAACAAAAGGCTCTCATAACTCTGGCAGGAACCGAGATGCTGGTGCAAAGCCAGCCTTGTAGTATGATTTCCACAATAGACACAGATGCTTATTCTGGGTCTGTAAAACACCTGCCACAGAAATGACATTGTCCATAACCGGATTCGTAATAGAGTGGCAGCGCAATAACATAATGAAGTATTAGTATTCCAGTGATGAATGCAGGTTTTTTATAGAGACATTTCAGAAACAATCTCTGCATGAGGCACTTTAGACTCTTGAGTAATCTCAGACCCTGGAAGAAAGTCTGGAGGGGTGTGAAGAAATAGAGGGATCCCATACTCTAACACTCACTTTCTGGTTTTGAAGATTTATAAAAATACCTGTATATATTTTTATAATACATCCAATACATCCCTACATCCTTTGCAGCACATTTATCTCAATCATACTTTCAGCTACTGCTTTTCAAAATGAACTTTTCTATGCAAATAGAGCTCTCTGAGGCTTAGTCATTTTCCTGCAAGATTTCCCTTTGGGGATAGTTCTGGTTAAACTGTGATCCAACTGTGTGAGTGAGACTAAAACTTTTCCCATGTATTATACAAAGCGTGTGATTCCGCGCCCCCCCCCCCCCCCTTTTTTTATTAATATGACTCATTCATTAAGAGACATTGAAACACATTGTGTATTTCTTAATTTATCATAGCCTGTCAGCTTGAGTAGCCTTTTCTGGTACAAAGAAGACTGGAAATAGGCACTTCATATTTTATCAGCATTTCCAATCAGCTAGCTCTCCCCAGCCCACAGATCGAACTGGCAAATATCACTCCTTTATGAAAGGAGCTGTGCTCCAAGACAAACTGCCCGTGCAGAAGATGGCAGCTGGAGCAGTCTAGACTGGGATGTGCTCAGAAATACAGCTACCTTTGGAAAATAATGAAAAAAAGGCAGTTTGCCAGAAAAACTCGACATCTCCAGCTGGGCTGTCAGCACCATGGTTGGAACTGGGGGCTCCTGGACACACCGATGGGAACTGGAGGTTTGGGGACACCCCCAGCAGGATAATTCCTTCTTAGATACCTGGGGAGTTGTTTGAAACATCCTCCCTCCTTCCCCGCTCCTCTTGTGTTACTCAGAGCCTCCACAGCCTCTTAGTAAACTCAACCCGCTCCTCTGCACATTGAGTATCACGTAGGGTTTCCCTGCTACAAAAATATCCCTTAGGCACTTAGCAATAATCATTATGGGGCTTTTTGCTTGCAGGGGCCAAAAAGCTATGAATTACAGCCTTATTATACAGGAGAGAAAAGGTCCAACTTGGGGAACACTGTGTACAGCCCAGAGAGACCCCAGGGCTGTGCCAGGGCAAGGGGTTCGCTGCAGCTTTACTGTGTCACACGGGGCAGGCACACGGCAGTGGGGACAGGCAGGGGACAGGGACCCAGCCCCTGCATCTCCCCATCAAACCTGCCGCTGGTACAGACCAGCCAGCAGTATCCTTGGTCCTCCAAGGGATTCAGCGCACCCACGGCATCACAGCCTTGCAAGGGCTTGACTTGCCAGCAACAAAATACCATTTTTCCTGTATTATTTATCTTCTGCGGGTGTCCAGGCTTCTTGCAGGGATGTGCGGGGTCAGGCCGCTCTGCAAGCCGGGCGCAGGCTCGCTTGGCCCTGCGCAGGGATGGGACATCTCGGCGGAGATGCTGCGGGCGGCCGCGGGGATGATTCAGAGGGACCTTTGCCAGCTGCTGAGTCAGTGCTGAGTTCCTGACTTAGCATCATGTTTGGGTGTTCTTTTTGCTATTTCCCCCCCTCCAGAAAGAAATTTAGAGCAGAGATCCCAAATGCTTGTGGTTATTAATGGTTCCCAAGAAATGCTTCCTTTTTAAGAGCATATTATCCTCCCTCCTCTAGCTGCCCAGCAAACCCAACATTCCTGAAGAATTAATGCTCTGCCATGAGTTGCATGTGGGATGCAGCGTCTCCGGTTCCTGTTGCGCAGCACCATGGTGGTCTCTCATGGCAGATTAATTGATGGAGGGTTCTGCCTTTTATTGCCAGGTGAAGAGATCCTTTTAGCCCCTTCCTTGCACTCTTCTAACCTTGCAGACATCTTCCTCAGTTGTGGGGTTAGGGCCCTTCTGCACAGTTAAGATTATACCACAGTTATTTTGGTAGCGTTCACAAAACCAGAATTGCACAGAGACCACAGTGCCTGAGTCATCACTGCCTTGCACCCCAGCTGTCAATCACATCCTGATTTTGGGATGATGAGGGTAAGAGATGGTCCCTCCTCTTAAAAAGGAGAGCTGGACTGCTGGGTGCCCAGAAATCATCACCAAGGTGGCCTGAAGAAACAGAAGCAACTTCCTATAGATACTTAGCCATCTGGTGTAAGAGCCTTCTTGAAGAGACCTTGCATCAGGCAACACAATTAGGAAAACTAATTAATCATCTTATCCTTCCATCCATGTGCCAGACTCTGTGAATGACGTTCCCAGCCCACAACGTGCCCGACCAGGGAACACGCTGGGCTGCGATATCGCCCGGCAGAGCGGGAAGGTCTGTACTGACCTCACCAGAAACGTCTGCCCAACAACACGAGGACGGCGCCAGGTAATTACTCAAGCACGGAGCATTTATCAGCACTTGGTTCTGAAACACGCTCGTCTGGCCATAGGAGTGCTACATTAATTTCTCAACATGTCATCATCCCCATTCTGTTTTTTTCCTCCTTTTTCTCTTCCCACGTCAGACACGGCCGACGAAACATGGTACAGAGATCACCGAGTGAGTCACAGGAGCGATCGAGCAGCCAGCTCCAGCCCAGCCATAACCTTTCCCTCCCAAAGCGCCGACTTTGTTTCCAGCAGACAAAGAGGATAAGGCCAGACAGAGCCTCAAAATGTTCTCCTTTCGCTCGATTCAGGACTCTAGTTGTTCTCAGACGGGATGGAAAAATCCTGCCATCCCTTCCCTCAGCCATCCACAGCCTGAATTTGTTTCTTTGCTGTGATTCACAAGCTCAGAGGGATTTTCCACTCCAGCTCGATAATGAGCCCTTTACATCGCAGGGGAAAACAGGGGCTTGGAGCTTGGTGACCCTCATGGCACTTGCAGGGCAAGAAGGTGGAAAAGGATTTCACTGAGCTCAGAGCAGGAAACCCAGATTCACTCCTTACAGGTAAGTTGTGTTTTAAGAGAAGCTCAAGATTGCTGAATTTCTACGCCTGGAAACACACCTGAAATGACTCTCCACAAAACACAGAAAACTGCCCAAAGATAAAATTGCTGAAGCTCATTCTGTCTGCACAGGGATTTAGCAAAACTTCAAGTACAAAGATGACAACAGGGATGAGCACCTGTAACACCAGGCAGGGGCGCAGGGTTGCACCCCCTAACCAGGGCAGCATCTTCCCCTCTCCCAAAGGTGGGAACCTTCGAATAAAACACCCTCCTCAGCAGCTCCCCACCCAAATTTCATCACCAGACTGTTTGCAATGGAGCAGGCAGGAAATGCAAACCTGGAAGGTGAGCGCCCATTGAGGGCTTATGGAAACACGACATTTCACTTCAGGTGTTACTTGCAACAACCAGCAGCACATCCGCAGGGATAAGCGCTGTTGATTGTGTTCCTTAAGCCAGTCTCAATATTTCCACTGTAAACCCTTCTTTCACTATTTCAAGAAATCAGCTGTAAAAATTTGCTCTAGGCTGGAACTTGGCACCCAAAGACTCTGTCTGAAATAGACTTATTTTACATGTACAGCCCCTCTCACATACACAATATAGCAAACAGCTTGGGTTGGAACACCAAATCCTCCTAAAAGCTGGCCAGTTTAAAGATCCTGTTTGCATTCTTGCATTTGAAAAAAGCAAGTTAGCAGATAATTAGTGTGGTCTGACGGCTTTTAGCATTACAAAATGTGTGTATACTTTTATGATGGCCAAGATATACACCCTGAGAGTGGTTATTGTGTGTGGAATGCAGTAGTTAAATTTATAAAGGAAACTCTTTGTATATTTTAAGATGTGGGCTATGAGAAATAAAAAAACCCCAAAAAACGTATACCATAAAAACAGGAGTTTGTTTAAAAAAATAAATCCTGAAGCAACCTCTGTACTTGTATTTGCTGAAACAGGGCATTTCTCTGCAAATGTGAATTTCAGGTACAGAACAAACTCATAACCAGGGTTAAGAAGTAGTTGATTTGTGGTACATTTTTGAGGTACCTGGGTTTTCTTTGGGAGGTGACCAGCAGTTCTGCCCTCTTGGCCCTGAGAAAAATCGAGGGCATGGAACAGTGTCCCAACCTGGCCATCAAAATTGTAACCAGCTACTTGTAGGAAGAAAGGTAAGATTTTCTTCCCCCCTCTTTTCTTAAATCCACCATTAAGCAGCAACTTTAATCATAAACTTTTAAGGGGCAGCCACCATCACAGACCACTCAAGCTTACACTGAGATAGATGCTAAAATTGCAATTGTAAGAAACGTAGTAGTGCTTGGCTGCTATTTTGAGCTGTCACACTCCACTGAGCTTTATGGAAACCCTTGTAGGTCATGGTCTGCCAACCACTCTGCTGATCTGTGACCGGGAATAACCAGCGTTAAGAGCCTGAGCTTACCTGAGGTCCTCTCTCTCCTTTCACTCCTGGATATCCCAGTAAAAGTGGAAACGGAGTGGGTCCGAGGGGGTCAAAGATCTGATAGCCATCGGTGGCAGCTGGGGTCGTGAGGTTGAAGACTGGTGCCCTGGCTCTGGAGACAGGACGGGCAGACCCCAGGGCCGGTTTGGTGAACACCAGAGGGATGTCACTGGGATTCACCTTCCTGGTGGGGGACAGCACATGCTTCTTTGGAATGGGCCCAATGCTTGGGTTCAGCGGGGTTTGCTTTAAGGTGACCAAGTGGATGCTGCTGGTTGTGTTATCAGTCATCCTCCTCATTGGCTTTACAGTACTGGCTGCTTCAGAGGGCTCAATGGTGGGTTTTTGGTTGATCTTCTTTTTGGTCTCTTGCTTGGACCCCTTCCTGCTGGCCGTGGCAGGGCTCTGGCTTGTTGGTGGGGGCTTTTTGGCAGTGGGAAGAGGAGTTTTCATCGTGCTGGAAGTGGGCCGAGACACCCTGAGGGTCGTCACCGTCCCCCGAGGGAGCGGACGGGTGGGCAGCTGTGTTTCAGTACTCAATGAAACGGGAGATGGGGCCACTGTGACCTTTGTGGGTTTGGTTGTCAGTCTTGGAAGTGATGGTGGGGATGATACCAATGCAATGGTTGACGTACCTGAACCACGAATCTTGAGGGGTGCAGTGACCCTGGCGAGCTCCAAGGATGGGGCTACAGCCGTCAGGTTTTTCAGACCCTGCAATGAGAGTTCCATATGCTGGGGAGTACTGGGGGAGGCACTGGGATCCCTGGGCAGGATGGGGAGGAGGGGAGGAAGGTTTGGCCGGTAGGTATCTGCTTGCCTGCACTGTTTTTTTAGGTATTTACAGTAATGATGAGCTGCCTTGGCGGAAGGATAAATATCAAACTGGCAGATGGCTCCTTCGAACTGCACAGAGTGCTGGTTCATCTTCCCAAAGAGGAAAGATCCATGTGGATCCAACACCTCGTTCTTTTTAAAATGCAAATCCGCATGTACTCTGCGCTTCCCACAAGAAGTAAATAAAGTGACTGTCTGGCCACGGATATCGATAGCCACATTGTGCCACTGGCCATCGTGGACATTGTAATCAAAATATACAGAGCGCTTGTGGCCCACGTACACTATGATCTTCCCCGGCACAAACTGGACCCCCAGCTGTAGTTTTCTCTTTTTGCTCTTGATGGCAAAGAGAAAAGCGTTGTTGATGCGGTGGGAGCAGAGGCTCAGCACCAGGAGCAGGTCGGTGCTGGAGCCTGTGGGGAGGATGGTGCTGAGCGGTGCTTCGACACGTGCTCGCTGAGTGACGATGACCCCTGATTTGAAAGGAATGACTCCTTGAGGAACTGTCCGTGATGAGGACCACCCGCTCGATGGCCTTTTCCCTGACAGGCCCAGTCTTTGAAGAACATCCACATCTGAAAGGGAAATGCAAAGAAACTGTGAGATGTTGAGCAACCCAAAGGCTGGGTGAGCTATGGGAGGGTCAAACCAGTCCATGCAAAAGTGCAACAGGTTACAGGAAACCCCAACCATCTTCTCACACATATATGTTCAAATAATCAGAATGATGAGCACATGCAGCTCTTCTGCATGCAGCATGAGGAG
Organism: Columba livia; assembly: GCF_036013475.1. NCBI lineage: Eukaryota > Metazoa > Chordata > Aves > Columbiformes > Columbidae > Columba > Columba livia. The sequence goes on from NC_088620.1 coordinate 6,235,464, forward strand.
CAAATACATGCTCAACTTGGTCATCAACAACTGCCAAAATGCGTCAGCTCTGTGGTGCATGTGGCTGAGTGTCCTGTCCCACCAGGAACCAGCTCCAGATGTTCTCGAGGGAGCTGACCTCACTACAAGGAAATTTCCCACTGAGTACCGACAGGCCACTTCCCTGGGATTTAATTCTGAGTACTGACCACACAGCTGGAAAGGAATTTGAACAACAGACTGAGCTGGGATTGCCAAATTTTATATCCCCAGAAGGCAAGGATCAGAACTTTCAAAGGGAGGAAAAGCCTTGTATCTCTCTCTCTCCAAATTAGTAAGAAGCAGCTTTTGATCTTTGAGACTTTGGAAAGTTTACGGAAGTGAAGGTGCCTCCCAGCACCAAAAAAAATTGCACCCAGGTTTCACAGAACCACTTTAGGTTCTCAGCAGCGATGGGTTTTTTCCCTCAGTGGATCATCTTACAGCCTCAAATTATTTTAATAAGTTGTAGGAACCAGACTTGGTTTGTGAAGAGCTGAGAAATTAATTATGGCTGCCACTGAGCAACAGGGGTAGGACTCCCCCACATTTGTCACTTAGGAGCCTTGTGGCAGGACAAGGAGGACTGATGTCCACAGACACCTATCTTGCTCCACCAGCTCCAGGAGAAGTCTGCAATGGACAGACACACAGGATCCTCTGGTTTCTGGCCCCAAGGTCTAACAGGAGTCACACAGCTCAGAGTCCAAGGCAGATTATCAGGCAAGAGCAAGACAAACTGGAGCCAGCTGGCAGCAATCTCAGCTCAACTGCTTAACTGGGGAAGATGCTGAAGTCTATGAGAGAAGAGCTGCAAAGGTAAATGTGCCCAGACCTGAAAAAGGGGCTCATATGCCCAAAAGCTTGTTCTCCTTTTCCAGCTCAAAATTTGGTCTAATAAAAGATGTTAGCTACATGGTATAGACAGATAAAGGTAAGGCTGTAAAGATCACCGTGACATTACCACTGTCAAAAATGAGCCAGGATAACTGTATTTCCTTCCCTCTTCCCTGCCCAAATTCAATCTCTGTAATTTGATGACCAGCTAATTCTCATATTTAAGTGCTTTTTAGGCAAACTAGTCTGGCCTGTATAATCCAAATGCTGATCTCGCAAGGTAAGAATTTAACAATCAGAAACGCGACAGGGCCAATCGTGGCTGCACGTCAGCTCACATCACGGGAGTGCAGCTTTCCTAGACCATAAGGAAAAGTAAATCAAAGGTTGTCCAAATTAAAAATGAGCTGCTTCTCTGAAGGGGTCTTGGAATTAGTCTTCTTTCACCCATACCTATTAAATATTGTGCACAATACCCAATATTTGGAGACCTGGCACTTAAATGAGGTCCTCAGTGTTGGCCAGAAGGGTTGTAGACCCAGGCCAGTCTGAACCCCGTAATGGCGCTGGCCAGGAAGGGAGGAGGATAACGAGAAAACCTCTGTTCCTTGACTTTGGCAAGTCAATCAATATTTACTTTGTCTGAGCTCAGCTTTATTCCCACCTCCCTTTTTTAAGGCTGCTTACCTCATTTTCTAGCAGAGACTACCCTGGAGAAGATATGAAAGGGGATGGAAGTTCTCTATGCAGAGGGGATAATTTACTGCACGGCCCGTGCAAACATAAATAATGTTTTTTCTCCCACACTAAATAATCCTTGGTCCCCCACCATTTTTTTTTCTGCCATATAGCCCAGTGGGGCTGTCCCTCAGCATAGCAAGGGTAGAACCTTCCCCTCTCGGCACTGAATAGAGGACTTACAGCAGCATCTTCACACTGGATAATCTCCAGAGCCCAAAGCCTGGCTCTAATGAAGTCAAATAGGACCCTTGCCACAGACTTCAAAGGAATTAACCTAAAGAAAATAAATTTACCACTTAAAACTAGGAGCTACACTCCAGCATCCAATTTCTACATGTATTTTAAGTTCTCCCAGAGACAGGCAGTGGCGTGTCTCTACCAGGCAGCCACACTTTAAACTCCAGGAGCTATTCATTCGGTAGCTGCTCTGCAAAGACATAATGATGTTTCCCTGCTCAGAGGATGCTGCTGCTGTTTGCAAGACCAATCCAAGTGCCTTGTTAGCAACTGCATCCAACAGTCCTTAAGAAAAAGGGGAAAAGAAGCAAAACCAAACCACTCCTTTCCCTCTAAACCCACTAAGGTAGAGCCAAGTTCTAGATGCCTATGCAAAACCTGATTAAAACAGGCCTCATGCAGGACACGTAGGTGGATTTTCCAGCAGCAGGTCCAGGCACAGAGCTCAGGACTCCAGTGCACCCAGCCCGTCTGCTGCTCCATCCCATGCTGACCGCCCTGGGCTGGTGGGGCACATCCCCCAGGACGACGGGGTGTCATCAACTCACATAAAACACAAGGTAGTTTTGGCTTCCTTAAGTAGCTCCAAGTTTAGCAAAACATTCTTTTTCCCCTTCAAATTTTTTCCTCTGTAGATTCTTTTTCCATCAAAACACATTATTTAAAAAGCCATTTGCTTAGAGCTGCCTGGTCCCAGGTGCCTTGAAGCTGGTTGCAACTTTCCCGTAACAACATTTGAGCAACTGGGAAAAAACTTTGAGATGCACAGAGATTCTTGAACAATTACACGATCATCTCTGAAAGAGCAGATTACGTGTTTTATTGCTCTCCTTCCCATCTCTTTCTTTCCCTCCCCGCTCCCCCATGAAAAAAATCTTTGTAAGAAAAAGAAGCCAAAAGGCAGGACAGAAATAACTTGCAACTTCCTAGATTCCAGCAGCCGAGATGCGATGCCCACAGCTAAAGTTGGGTTGAATAAACGCTACGTTTCCAAAAGTCACTGCCCAGACCTTTAGTCAGCCCACGTCAGATGAACTCACCAACCTCATGATCTTTTGGATTTGTAACACTTAAGGAAAAAAACATCCCTGATTTTCCAGTGTGCAGGAAGACCCCTAAGCCTTACAGTAATAACCACAGGGTTTTCAAAAGCCCACAGCACTGGCTTGGTTTCATCGTCATGCAGCTCCAAGAACAAGCTCTTATTGCTTTTGTAAGTCTCATGTTTGAAAATCCTGAGCGATAATACAGTCTCAAGTCACCAACGTTTCCTTTGCTTCCCTGGAAGATTGTACTTTCTGGTACCCAAAAGAGCCCATCTCTGATTGTGGGGAAACCAAGCACAGAGAAAGTATCTCAGAAGGGTGTTACCTACCACACTGAGTTAATGCACTGAGAGCAAAGTGAACGAGTTCCTTTTAGACTGATGGCAACAAAAGACATGGCATCATCCCATAAGTATCATGGGAGTAAAATGATGGATAGAGATGAATCTAAACAGCATATTAAAATCTACTTGAAAAAAAAAAGAGACGCCAAGACACGGTATTTGTTCTGCCTCTTTATGAGCTGACATAAAACTTGCTCTGAAAACTGCTTGACTAAGTGATTCAGCCAGATGTTCACCTCTTTGCATTGAAGCAGAATTTGGAAAATATTACATTTTTCAAAATTGCTGATGGCAGGGATGTATTTATTTTTTTTTCCCCCTGTAAAAAGCGCTCCATGGGCTGCCTTACAGCTGAGCAGCCACCGGCTTTCTATTTGTCCTTCATGTTTTGGAGACTAAGAGCAGAGCCCTGGAGCCTGCGAGTCCACTTATTGTTGTGTACAGATTGCGAAGGAAGCCGTTGAGTTCCAGCTTATGCCTGTGTAAAGCATCCATGTGGAAGAGGTGTTGCTATTCTAAGAGGAGATGGCTCCTTTACAAACAGATGTTGCAGACTATGTTGCAGATGTTGCTCCCACTATCAACTGTAAAAGGCAAATTTGTTTTTATTTTTGTTGACTCTGGAGCTTTCTATCTCCCCTCTTGAGGGGTCATTGATTAGTTTGCCCTGACCCCAGCAGCACTGGGGAGGGGATGCAAAGACCAGGCAAAGGTGTATGATCATTCCCCTATAGAATACTTACCCTATAGCACAAGGACTGAGCCAGACATACACATTCTACTATCAGCCACCCCCTGTGGTATTTTTCTCCCTTAAATTTGCTTTAATTTTAGCACACACATCACTTCTGTATGCACAACACACTACATGCCTGCACAGGCATGATCGGGTTGCATTCTAGTCAAGGAAAATCCCGTCTGCCAGAGACACTTAATTCCTTAATGCCCCAGCCTCAAGGGACACTTTCTAGTTGTGTACCAGGCACGTGCAGGGAGATGCCAGTGACATTTTAGACATGCCAAAGTGCTTCATCGCCACCAGTTCCACCAGACAAACAGGCACTTCTGAAAGTCCTGTGGGGCATGAAATCACCTGTAAAAAACTGGTTCCTTTGCCAGCTGTTAACTACATTGCCTGTATCAGGAATACTGCAACGATCAGCAATAAATGCATTTAATTGTGTGCACTAGGCTCAGATGTTATTAAGTCACAGCCCTAAAGTGATACCAAAGCACTTGGCTTTTACTTTGGTTGAAAGAGGAGAGGGGGAAAGAAAAAGTTTAATTTACCTTCAGAATTTCCCTGTGTGAATCCCAGGAACCAGGTAAAACATAATACAGTCCAGAGAAAGCAGAGTCCCCTAAAATTGGAAAAGAAGAAATAATAATGAATTTTTATAACATTAGTAACAGAAACTAGACCCCTTGTGTTGAGGGTCTTGATTACAGGTGCCCACGTGTCTCTGGGAAATGGAGAACAGGCGCTCGGCACAACAGCACTTGATCCGACTGAAGTTTATTTTTGCTACTTTAAAGTAATGTAAAGCCCACAGAATCCAGTGGAAGGTTTTCCCACTGGCATTAGGGGCTGTTGATCCAGCCTTGAGCAAGGACCAGAGCAGTGTTTTGAGATGCAGGGTCATCCCTGCCAGGTCAGCCGTCCCTTCGCTCCTGCTGCTCTTTGGCACTTGTCCAGGACAGAACATCAGAAGTGCAAGCGCATGGAGAAATAATTCAAAATCTGAAGGTCAAAAGACACACCAGGAGTGCATGTCTGTGAGGACACAGGTAGAAAACGGGCTGACATATGGCGACATGTCATCCGCACCTCAGTAAAAAAAAAAAAAATTGAGTCCTATTGCTTTACTACATGCTTAAAAACATTCTAAACATACCAAGTCCTACATGGATCTATTCCTCTTTTTACACCTAGATGCAAAGATGAGGGGCAGCTTCTAACCACTCAGCACCCTACGCTCTTGCCACTAATGACTTTCTCGTTAGCTTGGTATGGCAGGAAATTCTAGAAGGTGTGAGAGCTGCAGCCTCCCAAGCGCAGGCGCTCACAGACCCTTTCACACCTGAGAACTGGGCAAACCTTTCAGTTTTAGCTAAACTTTAAGCCTTGAAGTGCCATTGAAAACAGCAGCAGAGAGGAAAACTTTGACCAGAAAGGTAGCTGAAGCCCCCTCTTCCCCCATCAGCTTCCTCGATTTATAGCCAAAGAACAAACATAGGAAACTCCTTGGTTAAGCTCACTTAAAAGTGTCAGTGGAAAGTCTGAAGATTGAGTTCCCTCATCTTCTAGAGTTTATATTTAATGGCTTGATCAGCAAGGGCTGCTGGAGGAACAGAGGTAAAAAATGTAAGCTACAGAAGTCCCCGGGCAGAAGAAAGTGGTGTGGGACATCCCGGGGTTGTTCGTGGTCGCAGCCGCAGCAGCGCGAACGCCGGGACCCGCAGAGCGCTGCCAAAGCGCAGCTTGCTCCTCTCTTCACATCTGGCAAGGACAAAGCGTTCATCAAATGGGATTAGAGACCACTCTTCTCCTGCCATCAAGTCTGAGCTTCAGTGCAAGAAAACACCCTCTGAGACAACGGATTAATCACCCTGGGCCAGGTCCTCATCTAGTGCGAGAGATCCTTTCCCACAGCTAAAATGAAACCACAGTGATTTACACATCAGTGGGGAAGCCTGGCCCTGAATGTAAAACTCCATGCAGGAATCCAGCCACTAACTAATATTTTAAGTCTTGAAGGGACAAAATACTGGAGCGGCCCCTCATTGGCTGGGAAACAAATGAGATGGACCACATCATTCTGTGCTGTTTCCATTACCCTGACACTGGGCTGCACATTTCAGGAGCTCTGGGGCTGCTTTAGTTTATTCACGAAGGAACAACAGCTTGGAAGAGCCAAATCACGCTATTCTTTCGCCATGTCCTATAGCCAGACATATGCTAACCAGGAAACCCTCACTACGCTCTCCAAGCTGGGGAGACCTGGTTGTCTTCTGCCCATTTCATCCACGGGACACAGCTCTTGGGCTGAGGACATGGCTGAGTTCAAGGAGAGCTGTTGTCCCAGCTCATTCAGGGGAGGTAGGAAGGGAAGGAGAATAGGATGATTCTTCATGGCTGCCTCTAGCATAAGTCTTTCTATGACAATAGAAAGCAATAGAACAATGGTAACAATTTTAAACTAAAGGAGGGGAGATTCAGGCTGGACATGAGGAAGAAATTTTTCACACTGAGGGTGGTGACACCTGTCCCAGGTCGCCCAGAGAGGTGGTAGATGAACCATCCCTGGAGACATCCCAGGCCAGGCTGGACGGGGCTCTGAGCAACCTGAGCTGGTGAAGATGTCCCTGCAGGGGATGGACTGGACGAGCTTTGAAGGTCCCTTCAACCCAAACCAGTCTATGATTCTATGACTTACAAGGCCAAAATGCCCTTTACAGGAAGACCTGCATTTCTGTGCTCACCTCCAAAGGAACAATGAAGTTATGGACACGATTCCACACGAGCATGGAGCCAAGACCTTGCAGGGTATCAGCAGCTGGGCTTGACTGCCCAATGAGAGCATAGGAAGACGAGGAGAAGGGGGTGAGCCCAAGCATTCAGAACACCTTTTCTCTGGCGAGGATCAAACACTGTGCACACAACACACCTCCTGAAGTCCCACTCCTTCTTTGCAGGGGTGCAGGAATATCTTCACGACCCAAAAGTGATTCCAAAAACCCCATTGACCATTGGAGTTTGAGGAACAAGCTTAGGGGAAAATCCAGCACGTAATTTCATTCCAGTGACACCGACGGGGCTATAAAGGAGACGAATGCGCAGCGTGGGATCCAGCTGGCCTCAGCCCGGCTCCTGGACCCCTCACACAGCCAATACTGTAAGAGTTGAGAGCAGGGACAAGCGCCAAACGCTGAAGAAAAACACTTTGGCAAAATTTACCAACTTAATGGAAAAAGCAAAAGCAGCTTCCAAATGGCAGACCTGTGACTGATGGGGTTGTTAATTATTGCAGGATTTTATAATGCAGGCTCTTTTTCCGTTACAACTCCGCAGCGACAGGATTGCATAAGCAGCTTGAGTAGCAATAGTAAAGGAAGATTTTTCTCCTTATATAGAGCTATCTAGCCCACCTTGCCTTTATCACAGCTTCTTCCCACAAACAGGGATTTCTACAAAGACTCTATCAAGAGTTACCCACTAAAGGCACTTATTTATTCTATTGCATAGGCCCTGTGCACACCAGAATGAGGATTCCACTGCTGTAGTCGCTAGGCAGAGAAATGCCCCTAAATACCTATGATGTAAGCTCATGTGGACCCTAAAAGTTTCCCAGTGCAGACAAACTCCCTTTACAGCAAACTGAAGCTACTGACTACAACTTAGATTTTGCTTTGCTACTTTTTGTAGACTCCTATGATCGCTCCATGAGAACCAGTGTCAAAAAGCGCAAGGCAAAAGACAACAGAGAAGGACAGATCAGCAACACCACTTCTCAGCCTTCATAGTGCTTTAGCATCTTCCTGGTGAGGACCACGCGCATGTGAGTAGCGGCCAAGAATAACCATCCTGAGGAGCTGCTTCAAAAAGCAATGAGAAGGTTGAGGCACCACTTCTGCTGAGGCTTCAGGACAGGCGGGATGTCCCTGTGTGGTCGTGGTAGCATGTACCTATCTGGAGACCTGATGAAGTCACGACTGCTAATTAGCACACAATTACAGAGCAGTGCCCTGGGCTTCCAGCTCATTGCCATCCCCTTACTGAGCCCTGAATGATCTGAATGCTGAAAGCTGCAGGTTGTGACTTGCAGGATGAGTTATCACCTCCCCAGGTGGCTTGTGAACAGTGTGTCCCGCTGCTGGCCCTGGTAAAGTCACACCCAGGGTGGCAACCTCAAGTGCAAAATGAGGGAAATATCCTGTTGAACATCTCAGTTCTTACCTGACAACCACTGGAATAAAGCACTATACTGACCCAAGGACACTAGTGAGACAACAGCCACACTTGGTCAGGAATTACCCTCAAAAAAGCGCAAGTTTGAGAAAGCTGAGGCACTCTGTAAAATAGCAGTGATCAGTTCACTCACCACTTCACAATTTCTAGAACTGTTGGAACAATTTAAGTTTTTTTTAAAATTAAAGGATTTGCCCCTGCCTTAGAAAAATAGAAGTCCAAATGATTTTTACATCTCGTTTGCTTAGATAATGGGTTGAAACTGGAGAAAATGTTACTAGGGCCCAAAGCAGCATTCAATTTTTCATTTTGTTTTCTCCCTCATTTACAGTTGGGAAATCGCAAACATTCTTGCAGGGTGGAAAAATGATTCCCCCCTACTCGACTCCATTCAGGTGCATTTTTTTTTTCTATCCAAAAGACCAGAAAGCCAGCTGGATGCTGAAAATTGCTTTTCAAGAAAGGCAAATCTACATTTCTAGCTGTAGATCAGACAATGTATCTTAAAAGGAGAAAATGCCTATGTTGCTAAAGATCCTTTGCACATGGCTGGAGGTGACACTTTATAAGACTCCCAGGCAGTTTTGATAGCCAACAGGAAACAGAAAATCACAACCTACATATCAAGGCTTTAAATTGCACCACAGCATCAATTCCAGTCCCAGCTTTTTGGGGTACAAATCTTATTTTGTACTAGTATCATCCTTTGCAGAGCCGACTTCTGCTTTCTTTCCAGAGCTCCTAGAACTAGGATATTTCTCGTCTCGCCCTCAGTTTCCAGGGAGAGCAAAGGGAACACATGGTTATGTACACACCACTGTATCAGCCCTGGACCTTTTCTGCTTTATAAACCAGCTATTGATTTCCACCTCCAGCCAGAGATTTTTGGCTGGTGTAGGCAGGCACTAACCCAGGATGCTAAGGGGAGAGTTTCCCACGGAAATCCATCCCTGTGTCCCCCACACCTCAGCCACCAGCCCCACTCCAGAGGATGCTGTGGGAGTGCTGGGACACATGGGACCCCCAGTGCCATGTGGAAACACCCCAGAAGGTTCCCATTATGAGCTGCCTTCAGGCAGCATCACCCTTGCCCACCCCAAGGAAGAGCTGGCAGCACAGGGGTGAGCTGGTGAGCCTGAGCACAGGCCAGCTCTGGGCTCACAGGACCCTCTCCAAGACTAACAGCCTTGACAGGACCATCCAGCGGTGGGGATGGTGGGATGCACAGCACTCAACTCTGCCAAGCAACTCAAACCCCAGCACCAAAAAGCCCATATGGAGATAATGCAAAGGGCAGCAAGCGACCTCTGCTGAGGAGGGACTGGAGCAGCACGCTGGCGAGGTATGTAAGGGAGAGATCCCGGGAACAAAAGGCGCACATATTCTGAGTCGCCAGGAAAGACCAAAGCACACGTTTCCCATGGCACTGCAGCAATCAAACCCCATGCTGCTGTGCACAGCGCTCACCCAGGACCCCGAGATGCAAGAACAGATAGAGACTCCAGCAAGCGGGCTGCCACGCTGCCTCCTCTGCAGTCCCCATGTCCTAAGCCCGGTCTCAGCAGTGTCCAACTTGCCCTGGGACTCGAGCAGGATCACCTTGTCCTCATCTGCAGCACGATTGTGGTCAGCTTCTCCATCCCGCTCACAAGTCGGTGCTCTGTGCAACGACCGAGTCTCGTGCCAAGTATGTCCCCAGCATCGGGGCCCTTCCCCTCGCTCCCTGTGACACGGAGCTGCTCTGGGTCTTTCAAAGGAATCTTTATCTGTCTGTTCCCCTTTTGACTTCTCCATTTTTTGGACAGACAGCCACCCTCGCACAGTCCCAGGCAGGCATTTCACTCCAGACCGTACCCAACGCTAAAAAGGTTCCAACCGGGAGACGCTGCAGTTACCAGCATCTCCAGACATGCCACAGCCACGTCTGGGCAAATAAAAAACAACCCCAAACCCTAAAGCGCTAAAATTCAGTCCTTGTGAGTATATAAACACACAGAGAACTTCTCAAGGAGAGCTGGTTGCAGCCCCTGCGAGCGGTTCTGATCCCTCCACGTAACTTTACACACAGACACATGCAGGGCGAGCGTGTGCTCAGCCTACAAAGGAAACTGCACATTCATCCACGTCCAGACTCCAGCGCTGCGCTAACGGGGGGGCTGCCAGGAGCGGGGTGACCCTGGGGGTGAGGAAAGGGGGTGCCCCGAAATCCCCTCGCCCCGTTCCCACCGTTTCACCCCATCTCACAGCCCATGCAAGCCCGGCAGAAGCAGAGGGGGATCCTGTAACACAAACTCTTTTTTTTTTTCCCCTCCAAACTGCCAGGCAGAAGAATCCCAGCCTTTCCAAGGGAGTGTCGGTAAATCATCATTACATCCGACAACGCAACCAGAGGGATTAACCCTTTGCTGGTCCCCCCGGAAAAAAGAATAATAATAACAACAACAAATTTAACAATGAAAATAGTAAACGCTGGTCCCAGCCGTACGAGAGGGGAGACCAGCAGGGTGTGTGCTGTGTTTTTTTTCGTATGTGCATATAAAGATAGAAAGAAGTGTCTACGGAACACATGCAGAACACGCCACCAGGCACCGCCGGTCCCCCGGCCGTGCCGCAGTCCAGCCCAGGGCTCCCCCGCTCCCCGTGGGACCGCGGCGGCCACCTCCAGGTACCGCTGTCCCCACGGACAGGGACCAGCATTTCCCCCCCTGCTCCCGGCGGGGCTGGGGAACCTGCTCCCCCGGCCCGGGGTGGTGTAGGTGTGCGAGGGGGACGTGGAATTCCCCGTTTCATGGGTACAACATCGGCGCCCACCCCTCGGAGCAGTTCCCGGGCTGGGAGCTCCTTTCCCCGGTGTGGGGGAATTTTGGGGGGGGTTATGGGGGGGTCCTCCTGCCCTTCCCGCCGCCGAGCCCACCGCTCTCACCCCCTTTTTTCCCGCACACCCCAAGCCCCATTCCCACTCTCCCGCTCCAGCGTGGCCTCCGTTCCCTCCCAGCCCCATTCTCTTCTCTTCCAGCCCAGGAGTTTTCACATCATCCCCTGGCAGAAGGAATGTCTTCCCCCCACCCCATCCCCAGCCACCGGGAACGGAGCTCCCCTCTCCCGGGCCGGCTCTCCAGCCCCTCCCGGGATCCCCCGGCTCCCCGGGCACCCCCATCCCCGCCCGGGATGCCCTTTCCCAGGCGCGGGGAGAAATCGGAGTTTGTACTCACCCCCTGCCTGCTGCTGCTGTAGCTCTGAGTCTGGAGACCGGCTCTGATTCCGGCTCCATCACGTTTAGTGCATTGTCTCTTTCGGGCAATTTTTGCAGCAATCCATCAGAAAAAGGGGGACAGGCCGGTTTGTGGGTACATCCTTCCCAGGAGCTCTGCTCTCTGCCTCTCTAAGGGGCTCAGCTGTGTCAAAGACACCCCCTGGCCCGGACGGCTCACTCCTTCCTCCTTCTCTTCTGGGTCCTTTTGCTTACACAGATCTTTTAATCCCATTTAACTCCCTCTCGGCAGACTGCAATTACCTTGGGAAAAAGGAGAGAGAACAGAAAGTACACGCTAGGAAGCCAGGCTGGCCCATGGTCGCTGGATTTCTTGCCTTTTTTTTTTTTTTCCTCCTTATTAATAGTGTAGTTTCTGTGAGCTCTGATTTCCAAAGTCCTTCATTGAAAGTGTTTTTTTCTTAGCTGTTACTTTTTTTTTGGTTGGTTGGTGATAGTAATTATTATTTTTATTTGCAGTGCAGATGTGCCTCCCACCCCCCCCACCAGGATCTCTCCTCTGGACTTAGAGAGAAGAGGAAAAGGCAGATTTTGAGAAATGAAAATTATTTTAAGGATGTCCCTGCTGCCTCTCTCTGCTGCCCTCCTCTGTAACACTGAAGCACTTGCAAAAAATAATACAAAGTAAATAAATGATGAAAAAAAAAAAACAACAACCCACGAAACTCTTTTGGACAGAAGAGCTGGCGAGAAGCAATCAAAGACCCTTCTAGGCTCTTTGGAGGAAACACACAGGCCCCCGGTTTGGGGGAGGCTACTAATGGTTATTGTTCCTAATCTGCACTCCCCAGCCAGGGGCAGGAGCCCCCTGCCCAAACTGGCCCCGACCCACCTCACCACGGGCTGGCAAAGGACTCGCGTTACAAGGTACCCAACACGGCTTTTCCTGGGGCTCCGCATTCAGCAGAGGCAGTTGGGAATGAGTTTTCTCATGCAAGGTCCATCGATGTAAATCAGATGCCGAGTCCGCTCAGCCAGCTCCATCAGGGGAGGGGACTTTTGCATGTGGATAAAACCTGCGTCCCGGTACCCCCACCGAGCTGGGACCCAGCCACGGAGCACACCCCAAGGTGACCAGCAGGTCCCTCTTGTCCACACCAGGACACAGCAAACCTCTCATCTCCACGGGATTTCACGGGCAGGTGAGGGCAGCCCAGCACACCCAACCCTTCCCCGCACCCCGGGGTGTCCCCTCGGCCCTGCTCCCTCCCCCCTTGCACAGCATCTCTGCCTCGAGCACTTACTTTGCAGCAGGGTAAGAGGCTGTGCACCGTCCCCCCGCAGCCCTGCGTTCACTGGCATTGATTTGTCCAGCAGCTTACAGCAATTTCTGCTTCTTATAAAAAAAAAAAAAAAAAAAAAAAAAAAAATAGAAGGGGCGGGGGGCGCAGGAAAAAACACAACCAAACAAGCCTCTTTCTCCCTCCTTCCCTTTCAGTCTCAAGGTGTCTCCTGTGCTGGGAGCCAGCGAGTGCCTGCCAGGCTTACAGGCCCTGGCCAAGCCAAGGCTTTCTGGCAAGCCTGAGGTTCCCCCAAATTCAACAGATAATCCTTCCCCAGGGCTGGTGCGGGCAGCAGGTCCCCCTCGGGCTGTCGCTCCACTCGCTGGTCATGGATGCTGCAAGGATCCAGGAGAGAAGAGAGGCTGGGACGAGGTGCTGGGAGGGACATGGATGTGAGAGAGGTGGAAATTCTGAGGCTGCCCTTGTCCTTTTAAATAGCTGCAGCCAGGGGACTCCGCTCCTGGCTGGGGTGCCCCAGGTATCCGGTTTCAGCAAACAGCAGCTAATGAGCAGAGATCCAGCCTCCAAGGGGCAGGTTCAGGGCTGCACTGCAGGCTTGGAGAGGCACAGGGGGGGCACCTCGGGCACCCCACCAGCAAGGGATGGGGCTGAAGGAGGGAGGGAAGAGCTGTGGATGAAGAGCTAGATGGTCACTGCTGCTGCAGGGGCTCCTTGGGCTGCAAGGTCTACCAGGCAAAGGACAGGTCTCGTGGGGTGCTGAGCATCCAGCTGGGCATCTAAGCTGAGCCACCCATTTGCTGCACAAAGGCAGGGGCTGCATCATCCCCCGAGACATAGGAAAGGACCAGGCAGAACTAAAGCAGCTCAAGCCTGGGTATGGGCACTAAAGACACCATGGAACAAATGCAGCCACAAATGGGATCAACATCGTCCCACCAAGCACCTGAACTTGAGGTTAGAGGGCAATGATGTTGCACGTGGAGCAGAAAATTCAAGGACTCACTGGCCTGACTTAGCAATACAGGTTTCATTCAAAAACCTGACCTCAGAACATGGCCAAAAATTAAGGTTTCCACCGTAAGTCAGATCTCCCCTGTACATGATGTCTTCTGTTACCGTGCATGCTGGGGACTTCTTTAATACATATATTTGACTTAGTTGTGGCTGCTTGCTAGGACTGTGGTTTTGCATCTCCCAGTCTCTATAGGCATAAGATTTTATTCACAGCTTTGCTCTGAAGCATCTTCATTTTGCTTCCTTGGTTGCTATAATGGATCAAGTTCAAGTTAAGACTGGTGTAGCACGGCCTCACAGTCCTCAAGAAAACCTTTTCAGAAGAGCGCAGCTGAGTTACACATCCAGATACCTGCAGGAAACTCCAATGCAGACACAAACCTGTCTCACCCCTCTGGTGACCCAGGAGCTCAGACAACCCATCAGGACCAGCTTTGAGCACTGGGACTTTAGGGACAAAAGGCAGTCGAATAGCTTGTCAGAAATCATATAAAATCTCTTTTTCTCTTAGTGATTTTTTTCCCATGTTTCTCATCACACATTCCTCACCGAAATACATATCCTAGCCAAGCCTAAGTGTTTAAGATAAAGGTTTAATCTATTGAAAAAATACTTGGCGAAGAAGTCTGTGGAAATTCCTACAGTGTTGAATACACCTTGTATTATGTCTCCCTGCTCTTTTCTACCTTTGCTCTCTTCTAAAAGCAGCAAGTATTTAGTGACCTTCTTTCCCCTGAAAAAAGGCAAAGCATGCTAGAACGAGGCCCTGGCTTCTCAGAGCAAAGGACAGAGCAGAAAGCAAAGGGATGTGCCACATCTTTTTGCAAAGACATACGCGAATGGGAAGCATATGGGCGGCTGGAAAGGACTGGCAATGCTTCAAGTCCACAGCTTCGCACCAAGGACCACCATAAATACATTTAAAGCCCCATCCTCAAATATTCTGCACATACTCAGTTTTGCTCGGATGAACATTTTCAAACCAAACACACGCATAAAAGCTTTGTGAGCATGGAGACATAAATGTAGCTCGGCAGTAGGAAAAAGGGAATTAGTTTTAAAACAAAAGGAAACCCAACATTGCTGAAGCCAAGAGTAGTGCCAAGTGGATTCAGGTTCAAAAATTAGACCTCATTCTTCAAAAAGAGAAAAGCCACAACATATGATCTGAATAGAAATATATTTAGCAGATTTATTTTTCTTCCCTTCCAGATTTAAATAGAAGCCATTTTAAAACACTAAATAAACTGAAGTAAATTAGCACAGTAGTAAAATTTTAAAAAAGGAAGAAGGATTTGGAATTGACTGGTTTAGTTTAATTAGCCAAAATAAGAAAAGTACAGGGGAGGAGGAAATGCCACCACACACCACACAACATCTCGAACAGGGAACAGAACGCTTGCTTTTGGCAAAATACACCTCTCCAAAAAAGCAGCATGTCATTACCGCCTGAATAAATACAGTGTTTAAAATATTAATCTGTATTTAGCCGGTTTCCAGAAGAATCAGTACCCACCTCTCCTCAGGAGCTGGACCTTGGTAAAGCACATAATTCGCTCCTCTTGGAAAGCCAAGCGGGAAGGCGTCTCGGAGCCATGGCGAGGATGCATTACAGCTGCGCTACATGACTCACCGTGCCCGGCTTCGAGGACCAGAGAATCCCAGACACTACCCCAGCTTTGCCCTCCCAGTTTGGCTTGGCCTGAGGGATAACACTGAATTACAGTCCCATCATTTTTACTTTTGCACAAGTCCGAAAACTATCCCAAATCACTCACTGCCCCCAGAACGAACAAGGAATTACAGGGATATATTTGGATACATTCAAATAAATGCCCTATTCAGGTTTAAAACCATGGCACAGCCGGGCAGAAGGTGCAGGCAGCGTGAAATCCAAGGCACTGGGAAAAACAAACAAAAACCAAACAACTTTGTGGCAGGGATCAAACAAACAGGCGAAGGAGAGATGGGATAAAGAGCCTTTCAGTCCCCTCCGGGCTCAGGATCTGAACCCAGCCCAGATCAGGGGTATCTAAACCTGGTATCTGGCTGCGAGCTGCCTGAGCTGTGGGGATGGAACCCACCCAGGGAAAGGGAACCCACCCGGGGAAAGCATCACTGCCATGAATGGGTGACAGTCCCCGCAGTGGTGTCAGGACCCAGCTGTGTGGCCATGTGGCACAGCCCAGGGACACATATAACACAGAACAGGGCTGCCAGGGCCCACACCTGTAAACCCAGCAGGAACAGAGATTAACCATCCAGAGAAACAGGGCTCATCCCCAGCCCACACACAGCCATAGAATCCTTTTGGTTGGAAGAGACCCTCGAGGTCATTAAGACCAACCATTCACCCAACACAGCGAGAATAGGTGGTTTCAGCTGAGGATCAGAACGTGCAGCACTTCTGATTTTAGGAACTGCTGTTTGACAGCTCTTTGTGGTGCAAAAGCTGCTGTGGGTTACGTTCCTTGCTCCCAGTGAGCTATGGAGAGTATTAATTACACAGGAGGCAACATACAGAAAGCTCAAAAAAAATCAACTAAGTATCCAAGTTCCTGCCCAGTGCTATTTTTCCCTGTCTCCACAGCCTTTTGGACAGTCCCCATCCCTTCCCATGCCACGGGCTAGCAGTGACACATTTGAACTTCTGCAGCCATTTAGTGCAAAATGTTTTAAATTCTTTTTGGAAACACTAAAGGGTTTTGTCTCTTGACTGGTGCTGTGGGGATGCCATGTCTGGCAAAGACTGATCTTTCTGTGCTTTCCAGCTATACCATATCACCTCGGCTGCCCAGCCAGCCGAGAGGTAGGAAAGGCTGTTAATCATTACATGGAGCCTTTTGCGGTTGGAATTAAAGGAAACACAATGCAGCGATACAAGTCCAAGCCCACCCTTCCCAAGGAAATGCTGCCTGCTGATTACAACTCTCTCATACCCTTCTATTTAGATATTTAGAGAACTGCCATTTTACGGCATGGCTGTAAAGCAAATTGTTCAGCAAATGTTACAAGCAGGCAGTGTTGAACTGCCAGGTAAGCTGCAATAGAGTAACGTGTCAGGATGCTTCGACAGGAAGGTTTACAGCTCCTAGATCTTGATCATCTTTAAGACATCAGGAAAGCCTGCCTGGCTTTGGTTACATCCGTTTGACTTGTTTGCCCATCTGCTCCTAAACTGGATTAGGCTGTCCATGGTTTAGGACCTATTCCGTCACTGGTGCTTCCATTGAATACAAGACTCAGCAACTCTTGGCAGCTTTGAGCAAAAGCTGGTACTGTTCTGTACCAACACCAAAACAACTGCAATTTGATTTCTGTAGGCTGAGAGTAACTTTACAACCATAACAGGGGATTGCTTAACTTAATCTAAACTACAATATTCTGCTGTGACACTGTTTCCTTTAGCAATTGTATTCAGCCATTTCCACACCCAGTTGCTCGTCACCGTTCTGATGAATGGCGATGGGGCTGGTTAGTTGGCAAGAGGTGTCACCTCATTTCTTACCAGCTGTTTGGTCCTGGGGGGCTCAGACTGAACCCATCAGCTCTTCTCTTTGGAAACAACTGTGTCTCAACACGCTAACACAGATCTCAGCAGAGCTGGGTTTTGGTTTTCACTATTCCAGTGACCTGCAGGGTGACCTGGAGCAACTTAAACCACTGCTTTTGTGCCATTATTTTCTTGTCCCTAGAGTGAAGCTTGTGATATAGATCATCTTATGTGTAAAGAGGTTTAAGACTTGCAGACATAAAGCACTGCCAGCGAACTGTTATTACTTTCCTGTGCAGTTGGCAGCAGCCTCTCCTGCAGCAGAAAGTGTAAATCTATTTCCCAACCAGCTTTTTATATTCACGACAACCTGCCATCGTCCAGATGCACAGTTCATTAGAGATCGCTCCGTTTTATCTGGCTGTAAAGTTCCATGTAAAAAAACCCCGCTGATTAAACATGCAATTCAAATACATCTTCTGGAGTACAGTAGACGATTCCTAGCACTTTATCTGCACCGACTGAAATGCAATCTGTGCCACTTAGAGCAGAACAATGCTCGATTTCTTCATATGTCGCTTGAATTGTTAACACATAAAGCAGAAACAACCCATTTGCAGAGAGAAGTTCTCTTCTGACATACTCAGTATGTTATCCGAGAGTATACAAATCTGCTTCAAAGCTAATAGGCTTTTTTTTCCTTCCAGCAAACACACTTCACATCTGCACACTCTCTCTCTCTCGCCACTTCAATAGCAATAGTATTTAGTAAAGCTCTCCAAACTGGAGCCACTGCAGAAAGGCTGTATTTACTGATGTTTGGGTAAGAACTAATAAGAGACCTGGTTGTGTCCGTGTTCCTTCAGCTCCAAAAAAATAAAAATCAAGTCAATATTTATATACCCACTGGTGAAGTAAATCCCCTTCTGCCCAGAGAAGGGGGAATTAAAATGAAGTGATTGAAATGGGATTTCATGGAAGGGGACTTTGTGTTTGTTTCCTTATTTAAGACCTAAAGAGCCTTTATTATTATTATTATAGTAATTTAAATGCAATGGACCAAAAGCTCAGGAGCCCGTGCACGCTGCCAGACTCTCCCTAGCCCTGGTGGACACCAGGCTTGGGTCTGTTGGGCTGGACCAGCTCCATCCCCAAACACCCTCTTGGGTTACATCCCCTCATCCCTGATGGGGCCAAACTCGCTGAGCGAGAAGTGGTTAACGTTCCAGCAAGTTAGATACAGTATAAACAATTTAATCAGCATTGTTCTAGCCCTCCCAGCACGCAGATCCAGTCCAAAGCCTGTCAGGGCCAATGGAACGACTGACATTGACTCCTCAGGCCTCCAGAACAAGCTCTGGTTTCACCAGCACTTTGCGCTTATACAGACCCACGCCAAACCCAGCCTTTCCAGCCCACGGTTCCTTTCAAAGGGAAAGATCCATCAGTAACATATTTGTTTTTTGCCTCTGTGACAAACTGCTCTGCTTATCTCCTGTGTGATTCATCAATCCCTTTACTAAAGCAACGGTCAGAGCATTGGGGACACGGGTCCCATCAGTGTGTCTGTTGAAGGTGGTTTCCCTCTGCCAAAGGCAAATCCCCCCGAATTACACACCTGGACCAAATCCCACACAGCTCTGCACTGCTTGAGCTTTTGGCATTTCAGAGTATTATGTCTGCAGTATGATTGGCATCTCCACACTGTTAATCAGGAAAGCCTTTATTTTAGTTAGGATTTTCCTATCAAAAGTATCTATTGTTAAATCCTAAATAATGAAGTCACTATTATTAAGTGTTTTAAAAAAAGAATTCTGAATCCTTTTGCTCAAGATACCTAAAGGTTTTACAGAAGGGAGCCACTGGGATGAATTTCACTAAGCTGCCAGAAAACCGTTCCCTGGGCTTGATATCAGCCCTTCCTAACATGGTTTAGGAGGATTTAAACTGCCAAATTTCTTGATGTAAACTGTAGCAGTGCCATTGACTGCAGCTGTGCATCCCCCATTCACCAAAAGGAGACCTGGGAGCAGATTCGTGTATACTTGCAAACAGAAATAAATACATAAATACTGCCAATGCTCCATAGCAGCCTATCCATGCTTTCAGAAAAAAGTGTCAGTAAAGTCAGTAAACATCCTGTATTTCCACTGCTCACACTTACAGCAATGCAACAGCAATAAGTTCTGTATGTCCAGCTGAAATTTATATTTGTGGAGCAGCACGGAGAATTTGGCCCTTATATATTTCAGAAACGTAGCCAAGGGTGTAAGTCCCTGTTTGCAGCATCACTATAGAGGAGCCATTGTACAGGCCAAATCAAGACGTTTTTAAGCCCACTTCCCATTTCCCACTCCCCCAAAGTCCGTGGGACTGCAGAAGAACCTTGTCACCAGGGAGGGTTAATTCAGGGTCAAGTTCTACACTCCAAAAACCAAGGAAGAAATGCTGTTTACTCTCCAGTTTCTCAGCAAACAATCAAATCCCTCTTCATATGGAAGATCTCAATTCTGTGTCAGCAGCAAACTTTTCCACTGGCAAACTCGCCACGCTGCAACATTTGCTTCATACTTAACTTCAATTTATGCTTTATCAGTGTCATCTTGCTTTGTAGCCAGCCTGAACACCTGCCATTCTTCTGTTATATTATTCTTCTCTAGCTTTTCTTTATTATGAGCCAATATGAAACTATTTCTTGTTTAGATCTTAAAGGGCAACTTCTAATCTCATTCCGTTGCTCAGTGTATCTTGAGATGCTCTTTTCCGAATGGCTCTTATTCTGTCTCTTTTTCCATCAAATCCCACACATTTAGCACATAAACCAGATGAAAACTCATTGCAAAACTTGCATTAATCAGCAGAATGGAATAAATGAGATTATTTAATATTTTACATCTTCAAAAGTCTTGGATAAGCAACAATACTTTGTTAATATTCTTGTCAGTGGATCGGCCCCAGGCAGGGAGCAGGTACAGAATTTTGTCTGTAGTGCTGATGTAGTGCACCTGACAGCCTCATTGTCTAATGGCTAACACAGCCTCAGTCATTAATTCATGTGGGTAATGAGGCTTTCACCTTTACTTTCCTTGAAATAACACACACAAAACACCTCAAACCAGCCATCCCCATCAAATGCACGATGAAGAGGTTGTTAGAACAGAAACCGCTTTGATGCTCCTAACGTGCCTTTCATCGTAGCACCCTAAAAGCACTTTGCAATTATTAATGCGATCCCTAATTCATCACCCACCCACGCAGTTTTCCTTATTTCACCAGCTGGGTCAAGCCCCACATACACAAAGGTGCAATTCTGAACGAGATGCCTGCGCACTCGCACACTCTCAGTGGTCTCTGGGAGCTGTGCTTATCACCCCAGCTTCAGAACATAAAACCAGACCATTAGTGGCTTGTCCCACTCCGGTCACAGTGATGAGCCGAGCCCAGTAACCCAGTCCCACCATGTCCCAAATCCACAGAGCAGCCCCCCAGCACTGGCTAAATATCACAGAACACGCCTGTCCTACATACACGGTCAGCACAGGGACCTTGTGGAGAAAATAAAGCTTCTCTGTACTCCTCACCCCTCCATCCTGAGCTTTTTTCCCCCCCTCTCTGACATGTCATTATTAAACAACAGGAACAAACCTGTTTCTGGGCAAAACTTTCCCCAAAGGAGTTGGAAGATAGCAAGAAACGTAAAGCTTTGTATTTTCCTCCCCCTTTAAAGGGGAAATAACATTGAATTAAAGTATTTGTAAAAGGCACTGCTCAGCATTTTGTTTTCTAACTCTGATTTTTAAATTTTATTTTACTTTTTTAGTCCAAAGCCCACCCTCTCCCCCTAGCAATACTGAAAATTGCAGATTCCAGAGTTTGCAAGAGAACCGCAAAAGCTTAATTATAGTTATTGACATACCAAACACCCGCTGAAGGCTTCATCTTCCCTTGGCCAGAAATAACCACACAAAGTGAAGGTAGCGAACTGCTGCCATCAGCCAACCTCAGCTGGGTACAGCTTATTAATGCACTGGGGCACAAGGATGTGCCTTGATCACCTCCTGTCCCAACCCAGAGGAGACAGGGGTGGGGACAGTTGTTGCTGTCACCCCATCAGCAGTATTGACACCTGGTTTGTTCAGGGTAGGTTTTATGCCCCCCAGAGTTGCACGGTTTACCTCTTTCCAGCTGTTTTTCTCCCAAAACATCCCTGCCTCTGCTGCGAGATTCAATACCTGTGTTCTGCACCATGAATGCCCAGGGCATCCGTGCTGCTCCCCATCCTCCTGGGTACCCACGGCAGTGGTGTTGGAGCGAAGAAGCCTTCAAAAGCTTCGTAGATAGAGGTACGATACTCCTGGGAATTAGCAAATGTCTGGACTGGTCTGTCCCAGCCTGTTTGCACTGGGGCTGGGCTGGCAGATCCTGAAGGAATGGTGCTTGTGGGCAGCTCGCTGCCCTCTGGGTAGACTCCACGCTGCCAACAGCTGCAGTCACATCAAAGACTGTATGTCTAAAGCGATGCTAAAAGGGTTAGAGAAGGTGGGGTGTTCCCAGGCAGCCCGAGGAGGCTGCTGAGCATCAGTCCCTCCAGAGAGCATCGCCACGTGGCGATGGCCAAGCAGGCTGTAGCCAAACAGCTACCGCTGATTTACAGCCTGTCCTGCCATACTGCTCACACAGAGCCCCACGAACTGTGACCGTGACCTTGTGACAGCCTTGGAAGGGCAGGGAAGAGCTCGATTAACCAGGGAGACAGGCAGCAGCAAGGGTTGGGTCATTGTCACAGACAAAGACTGATAACGACCTGGGGAGGCAAAGCATATTGCTGCCAGAAACAACTCAGCCATTCTCATTCATTTTCATTTCATCAGTGTGGGAAGTCCACAGCCTTGTCCTCACAAATCACAAGGTGTTTTTTGAAGGGATGGGAAAGGCTATTCAACCTGGGCTGCGTTCGCCCTGTGTTCCTTTGTGCCTGCCACCTTCAACCACGGTCACATAGCCGTGTTTGTGCTGCAGCTCCCAGTGCTCTCACAAATAATAACAGACCTCATTTTAGACTGGAGCGAGTATATTAATGCAAAAACCCACAATGAGGCTTTTAGAACCTGTAGGAGTACACAGCTGACTGCAGGAACACATTTCACACTCACACCCAGCACCTTGCACCTCTCCTGCGTGGCCACTAAAGACCATGGGCTGGGTGTGCTCCACTGCAGGCGTGGGCTCTGGGGTGCTCGAGGAATGCAGGTATGGGGAAAAGCAAGTTCAGGTATATTTAACATCAATTTGAGAGCCTCCAGCACCCAGAAAGCCCTCACACTTGCATTTATTTTTTCTCCCCAAGGGACATTGCCTTTGCCAAGCACACTGGACAGCATGGATGTCACCCACAGCCTCAGCACCGGTCCCCTCCCAGCACACTGTGTTTTATGCAGTGGTGTTTGCCTGACAAGCTTTGATAGGGAGCTGTTCCCCAGTTAACACACACGGCAGACAAAAAGCTTTTGTAAGAAGAGAGAGATCAGAATTACCAGCATTAACCCTTTTGTGTGGTGCACTTCATGGCATGTACATCCAGGAAATTTGTCACTTAACAGCGTGGCCCGGTGCCCAGCGCATGCCCTCACTGATGTGGTATTTGATTCATAGGTGACACATCTGCAACCCCAGACAGCCAAGAGGCTGCAGCAAAAGTTTTAAAGAATGGAGACGGCGGTGCTGGGCAAAGCAGAGACCTTCTCAGGAGAAGAGGTACCAACACCTAGATACGTGGTTACAGCGATGCTTGATACTCTCATTTACAAGAATGATCAAAGAAACCTCCTTAAATCTGGAACAAAGCAAATGGAATAAAGGCTAAAACTGAATGAGCTGGTTATTGTAAACAGCAGTATTATACTTATTTGTTTCTCATCTCCTATGCACCAGCTTTAGTCCACTGAATAGCTACGGAATTCACTGGCATTATTCCTAATTTTACAATGATTTGGGAGAAGAGGGGACAAAGGCAAGCAAACAAAGCTAATTGCCTTCAGTGTTTTGTTTATCTAGCTTTTGTTCGGCCAAACAAAGAGGACGCTCAGGTTCAAGCTGACTGTGGAGCCACAGAACTGTCTCCCGGCTGCTGGAAAACACTTTGCAATTCTGGCATCCAGCATCTTCAGCAACTACAACTAGCAAGTACTTTCTTACCTCCATCTGGTCACTATAGAAACTCCGGTGACTTCAGCCACTATTACTACAGCTTGGTGGACCTTGCAGAGTCCCTCCAAAGGAGCAGGAAAGTCCCCCGAGAGCCAATGCCTTGGTCATAAAAAGAACAAAGCCAGGAGATTAATCACTGGATGTTATTTCCAATGCAAAAGTCCAAGCAGGAAAAGTCTCAATTTTAATAACAAAGCTATGCACTCTCGCCCATCCATACCAACACGCTTTTGTTCTTTGTGCCAGAAAAGAACACACTGAGCAGAAATGTAAATAATATGGCACGCTATGCAGAGAGAGCATGCTGCTGGCAACAGGCAGTGGAACACGGACTACATGAACCACAACCAACCAGTCTGGCCGGCTTTGGTTGCTGTCTCTGTGTCAGCCAAGCATCTAAAATTTCCCAGCACAGTCTGAGCAAAGCAGCAGGACTCCCAGGCATCAAGCAGAGGAGCAACAAGGAAAAGGGAGTCTGGGAATCATAGAATATTTTGGGCTGGAAGGGACCTTCAAAGCTCCCCCAGTGCCCCCCCTGCCATGAGCAGGGACATCTTCACCAGCTCAGGTTGCTCGGAGCCCCGTCCAGCCTGTCCTGGGATGTCTCCAGGGATGGTTCATCCACCACCTCTCTGGGCCAGGCTCTCACCACCCTCAGTGTGAAAAATTTCCTCCTCATGTCCAGCCTGAATCTCCCTCCTTTAGTTTAAAACCATTGCCCCTTTAGTACATGTTCCCCACCCTTGCTGTGCCCACTGTCTTGAACACCCTTCTCAAATGAGATTTTACAATAAAGTTTTAATGCTTCAAGCATTGCAGGTTTGGGAACAGTTCTTAAAGTTAGGTTCCTGAATGCTTTTATGTTTCTTGAGTAGAATGGGCTACCCTGTAGCACTAAGTGGAGGCTGGATTTGGATGAGCCTTGTCCAGTGTCCAGGACAGACATGCACAGGGTGTCTGACCAGCTCAGGGCTTGTTGCTCAGTAACCGCAGCTGTCACAGCACCCACTCTACAAGAATTTGCCATTAATCCTTCCAGCTCAACTATAAGGAAAATACTTTCGTTTTAATTGATATTATTATTTTCTGTTTACACAGTTATTTTTTCAGAGTAGACCCACACGGAGCAAGGGAAGGTAAGAAACAAGGAGAAGCCAATGCAAACAGTTTGGGAGGGACCCTTTGAAAATTGGGCAGGTTTCAAAGATTTCTCTTTCGAGTGTCCTTCAGTCTCCTCACATTAAGGAGGGAGCAGAGGAACCAGGTCACTGAACCCAAGGAGAAGTTCAAACAAGCCAATCTTAGCCAAAGCCCCTGAGGTTAGTGTGTCATGAACCTGCTCCAAAGGGGAGAGCTGCTGCTAAGCTTGACTGAAATGTTAGCAAGATGGGCTTTAAATAAACAAAGGGGGTTGAACTTATTAATGTCCTGCAAGATTGCTTTTAAAATATCAAAGAAAATGAGAAAAAGAACTGGTGCAGTGGGCTGGACACCTAAACCACCATTTTACACTGGGCTGAAAGCCAGAAGGGGAGAGGAGAACGACAGCTCAGTTTGGGCACAGACCTGTATTTTGACAAGGCTCTTTTGGGTCTTTTGTTATTTGTAAGGCTCTTAAAAACCACCTTTCACTAACACAACAGACACAAGACCCAGATGGAGCTGACAGACTAACACCAAACGTTTTGAATGACTGGTTCAAGGTGCTTCCACTTTTGCAGCCCCACTTGTGATCCCAGAACAAAACCCATTGTTTCAACAGCTTGGTTTTCCACAAGCGCTCTACATCTGCACCCAGAACTTCTCCTGCACATAGGTAAGGGCCTCCTACCTGTAAAAATACTCATTTCATATCTTAACGTTTCCCTTATCTTTCCCTATTCGTTACCTATTTTTTCTTCAAACACTGAGCATCATTTTAGCAATCTTATGAATCGAGATTCCTCATTTTTCTCCTACATGCAATCGGCACAAAAGCTCCGTGTCTAACAACAAAGTGATCTGGCTCATTCCTGTGGTTTTCCAAAAGGAAGAGATAAGCAAAGATGACTGTAATTTCCAAGGCTGTTGCCAAGGTGCTGCTCTCTCCCCTCCTTGCAAATCACCCCCAAAACAAATGGATGTTCCTGGACTGATCCTCACCAAACACAGCACAAAAGTAAAACTAACAGCATCACACGTGGGTTCTGGGACTGTCCTGGGACCCCAGAGCACACACTGAAGCAGCAATCTATTAATATCCATCTATCAGCTCAAAACCGATCCAGGGTTTCACCTCAGAATATCAGCTGAATTCATATTCTGCATTTCAGCCTGGCACAACCCAGGTGTTCCCTCAGTTACAAGGCTTGGCAGTTGTAGGATCTGCAAGTTTCTTCCTGGTTAGAGCACCCCAGAACAAGCACTGACAAGGATTTGCTGGAGTTCAGAGATTGCTGAATGGCAAGAGACATTCAAAATGGATTTTGGAGGCTCAAAATAGAACTTATATATTTTTCCTGGACTTACCATAACCACGGTTGCTTTAACACCTGTCTCTTCATCACTTCTGCATCCTTTTTCTATTACATACATCATTTCCTCACATGCTTTGAAATGCAATATACTTTTTTTAAACATGCTATTATGCCATACGCATGAACAGAAGTTAGTAGTTACTGTAGGACACGTGCTTATTGTAAAGTATATGCCCTCTATATTGTACCAAAAGAAGCCTGGTCATGTCCAACCTCCTATTATTCAACATGTTATAGAAACTACAAGCAACCACCTGGGCCCTGCTTGTGCTCAGGCTGCATGAGTGCAAAGCAAATTTTCCCAGCACCGAAGGCTCCACCGTTGAAATTATTAAGAAAAAGATAAAAAAGAGCCCCGAGGGAACACCAACCCCAAATCCTACCTCACCTCCTATTTCACATCCTACCTCACCTCTTTTACTTATGGATGAGGCAAGCTTAGAAACAAGCCAAGATTTGGACAAGCTGAGTAAGCCCTGACCAGCACATTTTCTTTTTAGTCCACTGAGCTGAAAGAAACACACATTATAACTTTCTCAGGCCACTCAGGAGTATCATATCACAGTGACTATTCCCTGTTTTAACATCATTAGGCTGTATACATGCAAGTCTGGCAGGCTTTACACGCATCAACCATGTGCTGCAGATAATGAGTTACCAACAAATTTGCCAATTTATTTTTGGAAAGTGTCTGATAGAAGCTGATAGTTCTAGTTTTGACCCAGTCACCCAGAGAAAACCTTATTCACAGTAGCCAGAATATTGCAAGAACACCAACAAAAAAAGGGCACTGAAAGATAAACCTATAATTCAGCCCACCACCACAAAAATCAAGGTTGCTGTGGAATTGGGATGGAGAAGCTCTGGTGCTGTGAACAGCAAACATACCATGAAGCTGCAGACACTAACTGCACCTTCTTCCAGAACTTTTGGCTTCACCGCAGGTTCATTTACTGTGGAGACAAGCGTGGAGTTCATCCATTCTTCCTTGCCCATTACACATTCTTCCCTCCCTGCTCCAAATTAATGAGAGCTTCTGCTCACTCAGCAGAAATTAGACTGGTCTGCTCTTAAAAAGAAAAAAAAAAGGCAATTAGGAACCTCTGCTGGGCTTGTAGAGCAGGTGAGAACAATCACGAGAAAGCAGAGAGGTGGGGTGGTGGACTCACAGGTGTCCCTGGGCATCCAGCTGCTCCAGCGAGCAATGTTCTCACTGGCAAGCACCAGGGTTTCTTCCCCACATAATATTTTCTCCAGGCTCATTTACCTTGTTGTGCGGAGAGCGGGAATCTGTCTGTGCCTGGAAGAGAGAGCTCAGGGTGCCCCTGCATGGAAACTCCAACCACGAGGCTCCTGTCCCTGCCTTCTGCTCCGTGACACGCTGCAGAATTTATCTGTTTGCTCAGGCTTTTCCTGATCAAAGTGGGAAAAGCTCTTTCCATTCTTGGAGCAAGGGAGGAAAGAACTATTAATATCAGTGCTGTCAGCATTGCGGGCCAATGCAATTAATCTTTTGCATATGGAATTCCTAAAGCTGCAGTTGTAAGGATGTAACAGGGGTAACATGGCTGGAAGGACACGCTAATGCAGGTGTGGAAGCAGGACAGTCCAGGGAGGAGAAAGGGGAGAAGGCAGCCAGGATGTCCATTCAAATTTCCATTTTAGAAGTGGAGAAACCCATATTTCTTATTGGAGGACACAGTGGAATAAAGGTGTTTGGCAGTGTTGAGAGTTAATTGGCAATTTTGAAAATAAAGAGAGAAATTAAGACAATAGCTCAATCCACAGGGAAGTACCGTCTTATTCATGGGTATTTTGAAGTTCTTATGCAACTGTAAAAATTCTATAAAATTCTAGGTTGCTACATAAGAATAATAACAAGAAAATAACTAGTAAGCTTCCTTCTTATCCCAGAAACCTAACTCCAACCTGTCTTTAATTATAAAGGACTGTCTTCTGTTAGTGCAATGGTTGGTGCTGAACTTGTAATGAACTAAAAAGGAACCAAACATTGTCTGGAGAAAGAAAACAGTAAAACAAAATGCCTGAAAGGATTGTTTCAATGGTCCTACCTTTGCATTTCATGACTTCAGCAGAGTTCAGTTAAGCCTCCAGACAAAGGAAAGTGGCTTGGGATTCCTCCTCTATTCCCTACAAAAAGGAACTGGATATTTTCTCACCTTGCCAAGACCCAATTTCTGAGCCTCCTGTCTTTATTCACAACTGCTGCCACCCCAACCCCTGAAAGATGCAGACCCAGCCATGGCTGAGGGGTGAGGAAACCCTATGAGATATAAAGGCTCTCAGGTCTTAATGAATAATTAAAGCTTTAGCCATGGGTGCCCCCTTGTGACATGGTGAGCAATTAAACACAACCCATGGAGTCTTACATGGCACATCACAAGCCAACGGAGGCTTATTTGAGACCCCCAGCCCACAACGCTGGTGTTTCCCAGTGAGCAAATCCCAAGTACCCGTTGCTTTGCTGCCAGATTTATATGACCAGGTGCCTGTGACATCCCTCAGCACACGTACAAGACTACAGAGACTCCCTTTTCACAAGGAGTCACATGGAAAAGGTACAACTTCCTCCCGAAGAGATTCCAGTTGGACACGAGAGGGAAATTTTTCATGATGAGAACAATCAGCCACTGCAATAATCTCCACAGGGAACTGGTGGATTCCCCAACATTGGACACTTTTAAGATCCAGCTGGACAGGGTGCTGGGCCGTCTTGTCTAGACTGTGCGTTTGCCAAGAAAGGTTGGACCAGATTATCCTTCAGGTCCTTTCCAACCCTGCATTCTATGATTGATTCTATGTCAGGCCAGGTAGCAAAGAAAGATGCTGCATCCAAGAAGGACCCTGCTTGGCTGCATGATGCACAACACATGGTGCAAGTCCCACTGTCCCACAGCACTAAGTGTATGTGTGTCTATATATATATATATATATTTTTTTTTTTTTTTTTTTTTGTGAAGTTTTTCTCTTCAAAGCATGGTGCCCACATTCTCCAGCTGAAACACAAGAAGTTTTGGAAAGTGCCCACATGTCCAGCTTGCCATGAGTTTAAGTGGAGATGGGCACCTCCAGAGACCTCATCCCAAAAGTCTTGGGGAAGTATCTGAGCTGCCCTCACCCACCAGCCACTGCCTGGGGACAAGACACCAGGTTCCTGAGGCTGTCCTGCTCATGCAGCATCACATATTTTCATCTTCAGAAGTGCCATCCTGGTCCTCCCCTTATTTCCACACCGGTCTCAACACCCCCAGCCCTTGGGCAGGGGGCCGCAGCAAGGGGACAGTCCAGGAATGCTCCTCAGCCTCTTAGGGTAACATTGCCCATCTCAGCTGCCATTACCTGGGGTTGTCTCTATTCCAATATTTCTGCTGCACAAGGGCCAGCACTAGCACCCCTAATTTGCTCTGCTTTGAAAACCATGGCAGAAAGGGGCAGAGTCACACTGTACTCTAAATCCAACAACAGGCACTTGAGTACTGAGCCTCAATCAATGCCTTAATGGGCCTAATTTTCTAGCCTTTGATCAAAACGTCTTTAGAGCAGCATGTCTTCAGATATTACCGCTGGCCTTTGGAAAACAAGGAGAAAGAACAAGACAACCTTTGTGAGACTTTGCTCCCTACAGTCTATAGCCAAATCCACACAATTTCGTTGTAGTATCTCCTTAACCCAGCCTGGCACATGAGAGCTGAGCAAAGCTGAATGTGAAATGGCTCCCTAACAATGTAAAACCAACCTCTCAATCTGCTTATTATAATTACAAGAAGTAATGGCAGTTCCTTCATCTCGGAAAATATGAATGGATATTTTGTCCCCGAAAACCCTGCACAGCCTGCAAATTCAACATTTGAGAATTGAAGTCCAAGATGAATTTAGCTGTGACCAATTACATGAGTCAAGTGGTTTAGCTTTGGTACTTCAATGAAGG
The DNA here is from genome assembly GCF_036013475.1 of Columba livia. Classification (NCBI taxonomy): domain Eukaryota; kingdom Metazoa; phylum Chordata; class Aves; order Columbiformes; family Columbidae; genus Columba; species Columba livia. The sequence continues at coordinate 6,265,350 of NC_088620.1, forward strand.
CAACTCTTTTCAGCGTGGCACCAAAAATATAAAACCACCCTAAAATATTCCCCTGCTATTTGAATCCCTCAGTACAGAAAAATCACAGAAAGTGTTAGAGAATTTTTGATGGCTGTTATTCAGTATAAACCAAACAGGCTTCCTGTAAGTCATTGCTAAAAAAATTAGAGTTTAAATCACAAAGATTAACTCAATTGAATGCAGCGTTTAAAATGTAGTTAGTTCTGGGTCTCATCACCAAAGATATTGCACGTGTATGTTGTTTCAGCTGATATAGAACGTGGCAGGACCTCACCAGCTTTAATTGCTTTGGTGTCAAAGGTGCAATGGGATTGTTATATGGGATGTCTGCTTTCCATGAGCATTTATTCAAGTAAAACCATCTTAGTGACACCAAATTAATGCTGGAAAACTGCTTCCCCTTCAGAAATGTGGAAATGCCAATGGAAAAGATTTCCGGTGGTTTGCACCAGGTCTACAGCTGCTCTTGTAGCCAATACTGGTGCTGGGAGCAGACAATACTCTGGCTATCATGAAGCCCCAATTATTTCATGATGAACCAAAGCTTTCTAATCACTTTGCAAAGTTTGTTTCAGAAAACTTCTGAAATGAAAACAGCTAACATTTCAGTGTGCCTGGGCTTGCTTCAACTGTTCCTTCTCCAACAGAAAAGTACTTAGAATCAGGCAAATACCTTTGGTGAAAGTGGAAAAAAGTGAAATAATTTTAGCATGCAAATGTTTCATCTGGAACTCTTTGCCCAGTTTTGAAGTTACACATCTTCAGAGTACTTTCACACAGTTCAGGTACCTGCAGCTGGGAATAAATGTGTGTGGTGGGGATAGTTACTACTCATACAAGGCTCTAGACCAGCATTAGCAGTGAGATGCTTTCCCTGCTGCTTTGGCTTCAGCTTAGACTCACTTTCTGAGGCAAAGGTGATGCCTGAAGCCCAAGAAATGCTGTTGGGTGCCCAGAAATTACGTTTGTTTGCATCCCTCTCTTGTTTGGTGGGGACATTGAAGCCACTTTAAGTCCACATCACAGGTTCCTCTTCCACAAAAGGGGGCGAACCTTGTTCCAACGTTTGCCATTACTCTCTAGAAGAGCAGCACCAGATCAGAAGACCGCGATATCAAAGGGATAAAAAAGTTGTTCACACATTAACAGTTAAGGATTTTGAAGCAATTTTGGAGATGTACACACAGATTTCTGGTCCTCATTAAAATTAATGAACGGTTTGTATGCGAATGCCTGTGTTGCCTCAGAAACCTCAGTCATTATGGTTCAGAAGTCGTCTCTGTCATACGAAACCTCCCAGGATGATTTACGAAGTTGTGCATGAGTTGCTTATTATATTTAGAGTCCCAATTATTATTTAAGATTAAATGTGTATTGGGAGGAATAGAAAAAAAAGGTCTTCAGGACATACCAATGGAACCGTCAATAAAAGGGATGTCGGTATTTTAAGGGCTGAAGCGTCAATAGCACATGGGCATGAAAGGCAAAGAGAGCAAAAGCAGCTGGGCTGAGCGTGGAAGCAGACAGAGACAGCAGGGGCTCCTCGGATCCGAGCGTTCAGATTTTGCTTTAACATTCACAAAGCCAAGAAAGATGTGAAAGAATAACAGCAGGAATAGCCCAGCAAGTCCCTTGTACGCTCAGGGACAGAAAGCACATCTCCATAGGTTTCTTTACCCTTGTATTTTAACACATACAAACCCCATTCCTCTCCCTCAAATGATGATATTTTCATAGTAATCGTTTCACTGGCTCAGTTGCCAAAAGCTTCTGCTTCTCACCAAGCTGCAGCTCTCAGAGACTGTGGAGTGGAATAAGAGTGGAATGAATATTCAGCAGAGTCAGGCTCCGAAGATTGCCATTACCTAATCCCGTACCATTACACAAATGTATTTGTTAGGAATATTCCAGGGGCTTGGGGAAAGGCTTACAACAGCTCACAGTGTTCCCGCTGCCCACCACGAACACTGCCGTTATCCATCGTGGAACCGCGCTTGCACTCCTCCGTGGAAAAGACAGGGAATTACAACAAACCTCAGAAATGTTGAGGAGAGATTCCTTCAACCTCTGAAAAGACTGGCTTTTATGTTATTACAGTTCCCTGGAAATTGCTACGTAGTCATCACTAGAGCATAAAATTTCATCAGAAGCCTCTGAAACGCTTCTGCATGTGCATTCCAGGAGGAGTTTAAAAAGCCCCACGTGCACAGGGGATCACAGCAAACCCATTATCTACCTACAGCACCAGAGTATCGATCTGCCAACACAGAACTTTTTGGAGAGTGTTGCAGCCACTCAGTAAATGGATTTTTGATTAGCCATGTTGTTTAAAATGACCACAAACTTTTACAGCAAACATTGGGCTGCCAGGCAAAGGGTCAGTCCCAAGGCTCAGCCCCAGCTTCATAAAATTCTTCCACTGGTTCTGGGCTGAAGTTCAAGTGAACCTCCAAGATGGGGAGATGGGTTTAAGTTCAAAATTGGCAACCCTGCCTGATTTTATCAAGTCTCATGATGCTTGGCATGTTGTTTAAAACTTTAGTACTTGGAGTCTTGTGCAAGAAATTGAAATTCTGCTTGAAAAAACCCCAAATCTCTATTCCATGTAAGCACTCTGCAAACCTGAGACATGCGTTCTACAGACCTCCAGAAGTCAGAAGGAAAGGACTGTACATGGCGTATCATTTAATTCTCCTTAGTTTTGGGAAATGTATTTATGACTTATTAAACATCTGGTATTAATAATGTGTTTCTGGAATTGTAACGTGAAGATTTATTTCAAAACTGTGACTTTGTTTGCTTTGAAATTTTGGATATATTAATTCAAAGGAAAAAGCAAAAGTGGAGAAAGGGAAATGAAACAGCGGCAAACATTCAAATATCTTCTAGAGAGTAAATAGTTCATTCTAGTTTAAAACAAACTACTGCACTTACTGTGCTGTGTTTTTTGCCCTACAAAAGACTATTGGTTTGTGAGAATATTCCTGCTACAGCCTCTAGAACGTGGTAAATTGTGTAGGACACAGAGCGGGACCTTAAATCCACCTCAAAGCCCCAGTCAATTGTCTGCTTTAAAACTGCAGATTGACTCTAAATAATCCCACAAAATCTGAACTAGCAACCATACCCAAAGCCAATTTATGAACAGTGGCTACAATTTAGGGTCGAGCAGAGCTGTACCTGGGATCTCTTTCTGGCTCCTCTAATACCATCTACTTTCCAGCACTGGTATTATCTTTCTCTTTTCATCCTTCACATCTCCCCCTCCCTTCTTCCTCTCACACAGTGGCTCTTTTCATCTGCTCTCAATAGGTGCTGCTCTACCTAATTAATTGAGGACTCAACAAGTGCACTTTCTAATTAAAGTAAATAAGCCCATGCTTGGAACAGTGGCTCACAGTGTTACCCAGCACTCCTTCCCCAGGAACAGGATATTATGGGCTCCACCTCCTCTGTGCTAAATTAATGCATTAAACTAATAGAGCAGAAGCAAATGAAGTCCCTTAAAGCATCGTTTAGAGAAATGATTCCAAACCATAAAGCGAATCCCAGCCTTGAATCTCCGAAACCAGTGAGATCTGTAATATTTGACACAAGATCAGGCTTTATGAAGATGGGGGAAAACACTCCCCCCCCCCAACAAACAAACGAAACCCACCAGAAATAGATTTGAAACCCAAACTCCCTTTTGGTGCTTCCAGTGCTCTTATTGGAGATGACTTAGGAAGAGGCAAGGAAACAGAATCACAGGACATTTCTGTTACCTCCTACAGTGCCGAAATGACTGAGTCTGTCCCATAATAACAGCCCTGTGTTGAGACTGCTCTCCTTCAGAGTCATTTCTGTGCCATGAGCCCGAGATGTTTGGAAAATTCTCCTCGCCCTTCTTCTATATCTGAAGTTATATTGGGGTCTCCACTTCTATTATTAAACTGGTGATGATATCCTTCAGGTACACACACGACTTGTAACAGATGCATTTAAAAGAAAAGGGATTATTAAATTATGGTATTTCCACTGAGCTGAGCAGGGGCATTCACCGTCTCTCTTATGAGAGAGGTCAGACTACAGAAGCATTTGCAAAAGCTGTCCTTGGCTGAAGGAGAAATTCTGCATTTGCGGCTGATTTGGGGAGAAACAGCAGGACTGGCTTGATACACTGGCACAAGACAGAATACAGGGGCCGAATACATCAGACAATGTTTTGACAGGGAGGAAAAACCCTTATTTTTTCCTTTTTTTTTAAATTTCCTCCTGTCCAACCTGTTAAAAGAAGCAGCAGGGGCTCTGGGGAGCTGGTTGGCATCCAACTCAAAAGCCTCTCGACACAGCAGGAACGAGACATCGGCTGCACCATCTGCAAGCCCAGCCTGTGGAAACCCAGGCAAAAGGTAGAGCCCCAAAATGAATCAAATCCACCACCATCATCCTCTATTACTGAAGGATTTCCATAGCAGCCCGGACAAAAACTAAAATTAAGGATTTCGGAGTATTTTATAAACAGTCAAAAGTGCTTCCCAACCAGCATTCAGATTTGTGTCTGAATTTGTTTCCATAGGTGGGTTGGGAGCAAGACTGTGTTAGTTTAGGCTTTATGTACCTAAAGTTCATTAAGTCAAAAGAAAGCTTTGTGTCTTTCAGTGGGTTTTGGATGAGCTTAAAGGCTTCAATAGCCTGGACAGGGCTACGGGAAGAACTAATGGGAAAGGAACAGAGGTGTATGGAGCAATGAGGAGTGTGAAAACAGGGTGAGAGAACTGCGTTTTGCATCAAATCCTTCTCAGCGTGTTGTATACTGCTGGCTTTGAGCAATTAGTCCAGAAATAAAGATTTGTTTGTGTTTTCACAGTCACTCCCTGTTGTGGAGACCAGACAGAAAGCCAAAAAAAATGGTGCTCTTCCCACTGCATTTCCTTCAGCAATAAACACCTTCATTTTTATATATTTTATATATTTATGAAAAAAAATCACACACAAAAAAGCGCCAGGAAACTTGAGCTTGAATCTTATTTAGATGTATGCAAAATCAGTCTGTGTCCAGCCAGAACAGTTGGGCAGATGTGGGTTCAATCTCTAGTCTTTAATATTAATGTTACCTCAAAATTCTTGTGTGCTTTTTTCTCACAAAAGAGTATGGAAAGGACATCCTTTAAAAACTGGTTGCAGTTTGGATCGGCATCGCTGTCAGGGCTCATCTCTATGCCAGCCACACCACCGTGGTACGACCACTTCTCCTTCACACCATAGATCCTGGATATTGTTTAACAACAAAAGCACAGATGTGCCCATTGAAGTATGTATATATATATATATGTATATATATGTATTTAACATTATTTTCGAGAAATCAGAAATTATTTTCCGTGCACGAGGCTCTCACAGTGATGCTGTTTTCCAGAGGAAAGCTGCTGTTCCTCAGCAGGTCCAAAGCCTCAAGTTACCCCTTTGAATATGTATCCGCTTGGGTTTCTGTTGCCTGGAACTAAAGGCAATGGAGAAACAATAATTCTGCTCCATCCTGAGTCACCAGAGGAAGCGAAAAGAGCAGCAGCTGAGCAGGGAATGTGGTTACACTCAGACCCACGACCAGCAGCTCCATGAAGTCACCGCAATTCGTTATTGTGTTAGCACTGGAAGCGTTAAAGCAAAAAGCAACATTTCATTTGCATTATGTTATTAATTTGGCCAAAAGCCATTGCCTTTTCTAGATTGCCTTAAAATAACTGTTTCCTACTGAAATAGCTTCCTTTCTCCCCAGCCAAATTATAAAAGTAGTTGGGTTCGGGGATGGGGGCAGGGAGAGAAAAAAGCCCCAGGTTGTTTCCAGTTTTTAGGCCTATGGAAACTTAACAGAACATACACAAAAGCGCTGAAAGTCCAAAGGGCCAGAGTGTTTAGTGCTTGTTTTTGTTTCCTCCCTGCCAAAGCAGCAGCACTTGCCCATTTTTTCCTTTGAGCCTGGCAACCCGACTGCTGGTAGGACAAACCTCCAGTCTTGGTACCCACCACGGGGCCTTGGCACCGCTCGCGGCTCCGCTGTCCTGAGCTGATCCTTTTATTCCATGGCATTCACCTCAGCTGTATTTCAGCTGGCTTGGTGGCCTTGCTTTTTAAATAAAAACCTGCATGAATCACCTTCGATTTATACACAGAGGGAGTCACAAGTTTGCCGCTCCTGTTTGCCTCCGTTTGTCCCACATGCCAAAATATCCACCCTCTTCTGGGTGTTTCAGCCACTGGAGTCACCAAAAAAACCCCACCCTTCTTCAACAGAGTGGGCATTTTCACCAAGTTTACTTTGGCCTTTAAAAAACACCCAAAAAAGCAACAAAAAACAGAACACCAAACTGACTTCTCCCTGTAGATTTGCTCCTGAGAGCAGCCTCCTCACTGATTTTATTATCTATTCCCAAGTTATGTTGTTTTAGAGATCCTTTCTGTTCATTTGATGCTGAAGCAAAAATGCTTGGACTATTTTTGTTCTGTAAACACTGATGTTTGGTTTGCATTGACCTAAAGCGTAAGGATCAGTGAAAAGAAGGTCAGAAAAGGATGAGAACTCAAGATATTCTTTGGACTGTGTTGTTTGAGGCCTCCTCACCAAACCCAGGAGAACAGGAGCCCCATTTTATTGTTACTGTTTAAAGCCCAACAAATTCTTTGAGTAAGTCTGATCCCGTTCTCCAGGTAGTTATTCCTGCTGCCATGGCAATAGATTCTTGTGATCATATGGAAATATGGCATAGAGGTAACTCTGAAACCCCCAAGAGCTTTGTCATCAGCTTAAACAGAGCCAGAATTTTCCTGTAAAACCCTCTGTAGTGGAAATACAGATTTGTTCTGCTAACAGCGAGGCCTGAGGTTGGTAGAAGAAAAGAGGATTATCAGTAACATGTCAACAAAGCCACTGCATTGAACAGTGACACCTGGCCAGGACCCAGCAAAGGTGAAAATGTGGCAGAATAGGTAGAATAGAGATAGTACGTGAAAGAAACGCTGCGAGCTCAGTGCAGCCGACAGTCACAGGATCCTTCCCGCCACATTAAACTGCTACTGATGTACCTAAATTGTCACATCCAGGGTACGGACTAACGAGCTTGATGACATCAATATAGTCTGCAAATCAGGCACAGCTCGGGAAAATGAATGCGGTCAGACGGAGTGTGAAGCAGCCCCACGGTGAAGCACAGCACGTAATTAAACTGTGAAACCCGTTGTTAGAGGACGTTGCAGAAAGCAATTGGAAAAATCTTTCAATGGGTGTTAAATCCAAAAAAAAGGGTGCTAACACCAGTTGAGAAAACCCCTAGACTGAAGTCACGGGAAGAACATACGTGGAGAACGATTTATCCCTATATACTGATTGTTACCTTCTTCCCCAGCTGCTCCTGCTGGTGCTGGGGACAGGAGCGTGAGGCTGGACACATCCACACTGCGAGTCCTCCTATGTTCTCAGGGTCTTTGACCCAGGGACAGAGACTGCCTTCACTCCAAATTAGCATTGCTGATTTTTCTAAGCAAGATTAAGGTCAATGCGCAGCTTTGTGCTCTTACCATTTGGCTTTGAAACTACTTTGCCTGCTCTAAGAGTCCAAAGCACAGAGCCAAAACACAAAGGGGATAAACGCCAGGTAAGAGTAGAATCGTCACAGAGTATTTGCACATCATCTGTTAAAGCTCTCTGGGCATGGACCATCCTGTTGGCACAGACACCTCTGACATCTCACATGCATTGCCCAGACATCCAGAATACGTGTGTATTCCTTTTATTGTGAGCAGGCAAGTTTGAAAGTGACCTTTCACAGGCTTTCACTTGTTTGCTTCTTATCCATGCTAACAAGGTCTGTCCCGAAATAGTGAACAAGTACATTGCCTTTCTAGAGAGACTCTGAGAAAGCCCCAGGTACACATTGCAAAGAGGACATGAGTTTTACATCTACACAGCGTCTGAGCAAAGTGAACCATGGCTCTGGCTGAGCACGAGGGACAGATGAGCAGGTCTTGGTGTCTGATCAGATTAGGAAGCAGATTTCTGTCCCCAGAAAAAAACACAAGTCTGGGTGGGACAAACCCTCTTGAGCTGTGATCCTCCCAGGTCATTAAAACATGGCACTTAATCCTGGGCAAAATGATTACACACCTTTGTGCTCCTATTGGGGATCCCATTTTCCCCCCAAAAGTGATCAAAAGGCTTCTCAAATTGATCCCTCTCTCCCCAGAGTAAGGTTTTAGACAGATCGGGGACTTTAGGGATGGAAAAGGCTCATTACAAATGCCGAGCTGCTGCCTCTGGCTCCCTCCTGCCTGGACATCCCTTCCTCCCTCAGTGGGCTCTTTCCAATCAGTTTACCCAACTGATGCACGCTCTTTTCTCCCAGTCCCACAGCAAGCAACCTTGGGACCCACAAGGAAATAAAGGCTATGAACCAAAACTATTTAACAGCATTTTTATGGCAGCAAATGAGCCATCACAGCCATCTGCCACACAGGAGAAAGAAGGAAAGGTCCTGAACTCAAGGTTTTGCAGAAACATTGATATCCATCAACTGAAGGAGGACTTTTGTGTGTACTTCACCACTTTAACATGGTACAAGAGTTTAAGGTGGTGATTGGATTTGTGCTACTCGCCCCCTCTTTCTATTACTCTACAGCCAAGGAAGGATTGATTCTGATGCTCATGCACCCCCCTGCAGAGCTCACCCCCCAGGGACCAACCTCCTCTTCCAGCAACAATTCCCCATGTGCCCTTCCCAGGCCGCTCTGTCTTCTAACCTTCTATTTCTCAGAGACCTTTAAATATGTATTTTAAATTCCAACCAGATTCTTGGACTTGGCAGATAAACTGTGGGTCCCATAAGAGTTATATTTTCTTTGAAAGCCTTGAATGAAGTCTTTATAAAAAACTTCATTAATATTGCTACCTATATGCCTGCTCCCCGCTTCCTGCGCAAATCCAAACAGATTCTCCACACAGAAAGGCTTTTGAAATTCGCATATTTACTTCCCCCAAACAGTGAGAGTGTTACTGAGGAGTTTGTGGTAGAGTCAGTCCACATGTGTGTTGTCCTGGAGTTTAAAAAGATGAAGCCTTCTATTCATGGGAGATGAATAAAGTAGATGCAAGAGGGGAGGATATAAAACAGGGGAGATTAGGGCTCTGGAGTTCTGTGCTCTGGTTTCATGCCATTGGCAGAATATGGCCCATTTTAGCAATTGAGTTATATGAGAGTAAAGAGTCATTACAGCTAATGCAGTACAGTGTGTACAAGGGTGTTAAAGCTGTTTCTGCCAGAATAGTCAAAATTAGTAAAGGAGTTGTTTCAAAAGTACCATGGGCTTTTTTTAATGCGAGCAAAACTATTCTGCTGAATTCTACAAGCTGCAGATGCACAGCCCTGGCTTTCAGCACAAGTCACCCACTCAAATCTAACCCGTACCTCAAGAAACTACACCCACAAAACAAGTCCTGCTCGCTGCAGCCAGAGGGTGAGCTCCCCACGCTGAGAGAGGGCTGGGACACACCGGGGTGCACAGGAAGGAGTGAAACAGTCTACCAGAGGGCATGAGAAATCCAGTATCTCATAATATTCCTACTTTTCAAAGTCAGCTTCCCCCAGGTTCACTACTCTGTCGAAGGTTGTGTATCAGCAGCAATTAGCCACAGGCAGAAAAGGGCAACATGCAGGCACCAGGCTGAATGAGAGACAGACGGACAGACAGCAAGTGAAACAGAGTCATCTGGGACATGGTCCCAGCTCTGTCATGTACCACACTTCCAATTTCCCTTTTCCAAAAGATACGTAATTCTGCATGAAGAGTTCTGCAAGCTACAGCCTACATGCCATGACATACAAGTAATCCCTCTGAAGACTACTTAAATGTTTAAAATTATTTGTGCTTTTAAATGTATCTCAGGGAAAGTGTACGGTACAAGCAGCAGCTAGTTACATCTTACAGACCTTTACACACACTCTATATAGTCTACAGGGCTAACCAGGCATGCATGGTTGTTGGACATACAGCAGTTTAAGACATTTTATATATTGCTAGAGCCAGGACAATTCAAGGAGGAGATCCCCAAGCAGGCACCAAGGGCCCTACACATCGAAACAACTTAGTGTTCTCATTTCCATTGACCAGAAACAGTTGAATGATGGATTTAGAAAGTCTCCTTTGATCAAAACTGTCCCAATTATTGAACCCTTGAGTATATGGCAAGGCTCATATATTTGGGCAGGTGTCCGGAAAGGGCCAGAGACTTAATCTTTATTTAAAAAGGATTAAAGATGGTGGATGTTTTGGGTACGTCAACAGGACTTCTTTAAAGAGGAGTTTGTTTTAAACTGGGCTGTTTTAACTAAAAGGTAGCAAGCAAAGGAAAACAAAATAGAAAACAAAATCCATTTGAACTTCTTCAGTGGAAAATTAGATCTCTGATTTAGAGTCGTGTGACCTCTCCTTCCAAAGAAACATCAAAAATTTCTGAACAAAACCCAAAACATGACATATCTCATGGGAATCTGTAATCAGCTATTCAAAATCCCTCTGCTCCTCAACAGGCAGCATTCCCAGGCACAAAGCATCCCGCACAACATGACTGCTCGGGGCTCCTAGGACACACAAACCAAGACAGGAGTTCATCAGGGAATGCTCGGTGTGAGCAAGGGGGTCTGCTGAAGAACAGCAAGAGCACGAAATAACACAGAAATATTGGAATATCCTGGGTTTAAGTTTTTCTCTACAAAAGAAATTTCCTATCGAAAAGAGAACATTTTCTAACCAGCTCATTCTTAGATTATTTGTCAAGGATAGTTACAGCCCACTCCAGTTTGTTTGGTGTAAATAATCAAAATTAGAATTGCATCAGACTTTGGCTGCAGGAGGGAGATACAGAGTTGTGATTTCAACACCATGCTGGGAGAGTCACCCCCACCCTCTTGTTCCAGGGCTTCAACCAACTTGCCATTCAGCCTGAGCACAATTTGCTTTTGCGCCATGTGGCTGCAGAAGAGTCATGGCTGACATAGTTTGGAATTTGCCATTAAAACCCACTTTCTTCCATAACATCCTCTGCAATAGGGACTACCTTGGAGTGAGTAAATCAGAAAACCTTCCTGGGCAGAAGTTCCATCACCAGGAACCCTTGTATCACAGCACCATGATACCCAGCTGCGCGCAGTGCTTGCAATTGGAAATAACACACTAAATTCAAACTACTGCGACTCTGGATAAGTATTCAGTTTTTAATGGGAACCCACTGCAGTTGGAGAGAAAACTCCAGCACTGGCTAATTCTTTGGAAGGAACAAAGGCCAGTAATATCTCAGCAGAGAGTATGGAAGGGTAAATATCCATGTGTGGTGTAGCCAAGGATCATTGTTTAAAAAACCTTTACAGAACAAATGGAAGACTGAAATCTTAAGAAGTGTTATTCTTTCCCCCCCTCCTTTTTAAGGAAGGAAGAAACATCTGTGGGAAGTATTTATGAGACATATAATGCACCTCACATCATACCCTAAGGGCCATCTTTAGAGTGGAAATCAAGCTTCCATACTAGGAGTTTGTTAACATTGTGACAGGGATCAGACGCAAACACAAAAGCTTGCTTGTTCTGTAGTGACTTGCTGAGATAAGTGTCCCTTATCAGCAATACTGTTTTCTTTTGGAAAGGAAGAGACTCTGTGTGTACAAGCAGGGGATGGAAGTCAATGAAAACAGAAGGCTGGAGAGGTCTGAATGGGTATTTTGTACTGTAATTCTAGCTTGGGGCTGCTTTTTTGGGTGTGGAAATATCAAACACTGACCTCCTACTGACGGTCCTTGGCAGTGGGATAAGTCACTCATTTATTTTTGCTCGGCCACAAAGCTGCTGTGTAACACAGCAAGGTCCTTGCAAAGTTACACAGGTCCGATACATCTCCCAGGGCAAGAGCCTGCACCCCAACACCGCTGCACCCAGCTCTCCCATGGCCCTTCCCAAAATATCACCCAGCTCATGCCCACAAACAGGTAATCCCCACAGCCCTCGTCAGGCAGCTCTTTCCATTCGGGAAGAAAAAGGGATTTGTGCAGGAGGTTGGGGTGGGAGGGGTGGAGGACGCTCAGGGCATCCTTCTATTATAGCCAATAAAACCCTTGTAAAAGGGGCCTTTGGTGGTGATGCCCTGCTGCTTTTGACCTGGAAACCCAAAATAAGGCCAGGCTGAAATGAACTGCATGAAAACATCACACACACACCAGAGCAGTGAGGTGTGCAAGAACTTCTCTCTATTCAAAGTAGTCACAGGATTATTTTTAACGAGGGGGAAAAGGCAGGGAAAAGAGTTTGCAAAAAGGCGACTGTCTCCAACCTGAGACTCAACAGACGACAGAAGTCAACTTACTGAATGAAGGGCTGTGCCACCAGGTCCTTCATGCAAGTCAACATGGATAATTCACCAAGATACCATAACTAAAATTTGACTTTCATATTTAAGGCTACCCAGCTCAGCTCCATTCTGCCTCCAGAGCAATCCAGGCTGGAACATCCCTGAGCAATCATGAGGACATGGCTTCTTTGACCTACGCCAAGTATTGCTGAAAATCCAGTCTGACACTGTGATACATTTCTGCTCTTCCATTGCTAATTCAGTCACTAATACCTACACAGACTCTGTTCCATAAACAAGTCTGAAACTAGACAGGGGGGATCAAGGGATTTTGTGAGATTCACATGCTACAGCCAAGGAATGCTCCAACACCATCCACCAAAGGCAAAAAATAAAAGACAGGTTCAAGAGAAGACATCCACCAGGAAAGCGCTAGTGTGCAAAGGAGTGGTGTGAACTTGAAGCAGTTGTCACTTTAAAACACATTGTCTTCTTCTGCCATAGATTCAACACTTTTTCTCGCTATTAGCCAGCCATTGAAAGGCGATAGGGCATCATGAAAGAACTGAGCTTTAATAAGCCAAGTCCAGCTCCCTGAGACAGAGATCCTCCTCCTCAAGCGTAGAAGGTTTCTGTCAAAAGTCTGGCAAGCATGGAAAGAATTAGAACAAACTAGAGCCCCAGTGATCCCATCTGTAGCAGCCAGCTGGATGCTACAGGGAGCAGACATCTGCTCAGAGACAGAGATGGGGAGAAGCTTTCAGACACACCAAGGAGATCAGCTCTGCAGCCAGGATCCACTCGTGTGCGGTACAGCGCAAAACTCTAGAAATCCATAAGTTTCTGGGCACCTTAATTGCTCTTTACAGGCAACTTCATGGAGCTTGCTGGATAAACCCTCTCTGTGGAGACAAGCGGGCTGACAGGAGATTTGCTGTTGGCAGCCTGGCATGGAGCGAGATGGGTTTTAGAGGCCACCTGGCTACAAAGCAGGAGCAACAAGGAAGCTGGACATTTCGGTGCAAACTCACTCCCTTCAGTGTCAATTTGTTCATGAAATATAAGGCTCCAGAATGCAGAAGTGACAGGGTCTATGTGCACTTTGGGACAGGTGGCAAAGGAGCTGGTGGAAGATGTGCAGGTAATGTTAAATATATAGGCAGAAATATATTGCTATCTTTGCTAGAAACCAGCCAGGGTGCTTCTGGCCGAGCCATCAGTGCACTGGAATTTGAGGCACAGGACACAAGAGGAACACAAGAATAAGCAAACTTCTCTGTTTCCAAGTAGCTGGCATCTCCTTGGAGAAATACCAAAGGCTGCAATACTTCATCTGTGTTAAAATATAAACTCCCTACACTTAGTTGGTCTGTCCTGGCTCCGTAAAGCAAGGCTTCACGGGGGCTTTGAGAGGGTTGACACTGTGCAAAGAGACATTTCAGCAGATACACATGGCACTAGCTTTTCTGCATGATATCTTACTACATAAGGCACAGCATTTGTGTTTTGCAGCCAGCTTGCACCCCAGGCAAGCTAACACTGCAATCGCAGGTAAAAAGCAGGAGACTCCAAGTGCTCCAGCATCACTACACACTTGCAGGAGCATCATGAGAACCTGCATCATCACCAAGCTGGCTGCACAAAAACCCTGACAGTGCCAGGGTGGCATCTCTGCTCACATTGTTAAACAAACATGAAAACAAACACTAATATCTTCTGCTGTGAGAAGGTATGTACAACATCAGCGTGCCCCTATCCTGGGCTCTACCAGAACAGTTAGTTCTAGAGGAGACCATAATTTGATTCTCCTCTTTGCTCTGCTCCAAAAGTGCTCAGAACAGATCTCATTAAAGGGCAACAGACACCACATGAATCTGTGGGTGAGGGAGTGATCTTATTCGACTTACATTTAAGAATACAGCATGGGCTGCTTGAATCAGACCTTGTTTAGGTAAGACCTCAGAATAAAAAAGAAAGAAGAAACGCAATCTTAATCCATTTCAGGTTTCACAAGACAATAAGCTGCTACTGCACAAGGAAAACACTCATCTAGGGAAAAAATTATTACTGTTCTGAAATCCATCACTTCACATTCACCCTTGCTTGTCTCTGTGACCAGAAGGGTAGATTTGATAAGTCTCACAAGTACAAATGAAATAGGGATTTTTACTTGTGATGCTTACCTGAACACTATCTCATGTTTTCTCTAACTCAGAACAAATATTTCAACCCATGGCCATTTACTGGATTTAAGCAAAGATGAGGTCAAACTGATAAATATTGCACTGAAATTCAACTTCACAAAAAACCAGTGATATCTGGATTTACATTTGAAAGAAGCTAACACTGTGAGATGGCTGGTTTGCTTCCCTGAATTGCATTTGCATTGGAATCTGGTTTTGTACTGTTAACACTGCATGACAAGCGCTGACATTACACAGATTAACTTGTCTCTCAGTGGATATATATCTATCACAAGTTACTCCATCTCTTGGAAGAGAGCAAGACAGAGACACTTCATCACAACCTGGAAGGGTCTGGAGAAGTTCCCAAACAACAGGTGCAGGGAATTATGTCCTGGGCATTGCCAGGAGTGCTCTGGAGAATAAGCAGGTGGCAGACACCACTGTCACCTCCCTGGCCAAGCACCATGGTGAGCAGAAGCAGAGCGAGCCCTGGCTGCCAGATCACAGCTTCCTCCTGTCCCAACATCCGCACCAAGCAACAGCATGAGAGCTGGAAAGCCTATTCATCCTAGATCTCCCAGAAACTCGTCCCAGTTTTGAACGTGATACCTCCCCTTTATCTCCTTTCCCATCTTCTGGCAGCTTCTGGGGACCTTTTGGCAAAGCCAGCACTGCTGGTCATTCTTGTTTGCCTCAGGACTGACTTTGCCCTGTTTTCCTTCAGGACAAGTTCAAAGTTGGGTTGGTTCTCTGTGGGCTTTGTCCAAGCATGTGAATGGGACTGGGCTCCACAGAAATGGTGCTCTGGTGTGTGCCTCCCACCGTGGTGCTTAATATACTCCTTCCCCCTTTTTACAGTAGTACAGTATTTTTGATGTCTGCTCAGTTTGTGATTCATAGAAATGTTAGATTATATTCTGCAGGATTGCAGAGGCAAGTTCGTCCATCCTGCAATCATGCAGTGGACTGTTCTCATATTTATTTTCACTCTTTTTTAGAGAAATACAAAGGGTTTCTTCCTCCTCTAAAAGGGGTTGTCTCAAGATCACACTGAGTCCCATCTTCCAGCATGTTAGAAACCTTTCCACTTTGCTGTTACACAGAATCACAGAATCACCTGCAGCTTTTAAAAGATGATTTTCTATCCTATCATGCACTTCATTAATGTACATATACAGTGGTCCTAAATCCTGAAAAAAGCATGCCTGCACTGTTCTTGGCCATTTGGGGATCTGGGAGGTTGATATTCCCTGACAGTAACTAGTAACTTGGAAAAACAAATTATTGATATATACCTTACCACATTACAATCAACACCATGTTTTCCTGGCTTCTGTACAAGAACATCAAGAGCTAGAACATCAAAACCTTACCTACATCATCACCTACTGTTCCTCCCCATCCATAAGCCCTCTTGCTATATCACTGATGCAAACTCACTTGATTTAATAGTTGTATTTTTGACAAGGCTTTGTTATCCCCCAGGCCATCACAAGTCACTACCTTATTCTAAAACCTGAGGTAAGTCACTCTGCTCTGTAGTTTCTGGTTTCTTTCCCCCCACCCTGCACGTTTTAAAGCCAAGTACTAGGTTTGCCCTTTGATTCTGTGTAACCTCACTCGTCTCCAGGAGTCCTTGAAGGGAGCCAAAAACAAACTGGTGCTCAAAAACCTCTTTGGCACTATTCTGGGTACTTCAAGGTGAATTTTATCCCAGCCAATTATCTAACTACATCCAGCATGAGCCCATACCATCATCAATCTCTGTAGAGCATTAACAAGCTGCAATCGCACAGGTAAGATGGACTTGCTCAAGTCATGAAGTGTTCTGGCATCTTTTAACATCAGCTTCCCCCTGCAGTAGGCAGAGGACAGTTGCGTGCTTGGTCTCATTCACAATGATTTTGTCCTTCTACTATTTTTTTGACTTGTGCCTTAGTTTTTTTTGACTTGTTTGATCTTAGTTTCTGCCTTTGTGGTTTTGTGGGGTTTTTTTTGGTCTTTCCTTTCTGAGTCTCGGGGCACTGAATAGCTCCCAGTTCATCTGAGCTCGTCTCTCATTCTACTCCCTCCATTTCCTTTGATCAGAATAATTTGCGATTGTACCCTTCATAGCCCAGTCTTCAACACATTATGGCATTCAACAAGACAAAAACTACTGTGTTCTGGGAGGTATGTGAAGACACTGGAGACCATATGTTCCCATCTCCAAATGGTACATAACTTATGCTTTCCATCATAAAGTTGCTGCTATAGAAGCCTCTTTCAAGTCTCTCTGCTCCCAACTAGAATGAGGCCAGCATCCCTTAGCTGGAAAAAGGGTGTGATCTGTGGTCAGGGAGGAGCCGCCAGGACATGCCACACATACGGCCCACGTATCCCCTTCAAACCGCAACCATTCATGTAGAAGCAGCCTTGCAGAGCAAGAGCACAACCTCCTCCCGGGCCACAAAGGTGCTTTGGAGCACCAGAAAAACACCGTGGAGCCGTGCTGTGCACATGACATCATGTGTGCATCTGCATCAGATGGCCATCCATCCCTGCGTTTGTGCTTTTTTTCCCCGTTGTGTTTTGATAAACCGCTACAGTGGGTTTCTGGAGCATCACCTTTTCCACTGTGCACCACAGCCCCCGTTGATGGATGGGGAGAACACACTGAGGTTGGGTGTTTCCAGCCCAGTCTGTGTGTGTCTGGGTGAAGGCCAGCACTACCCCCACACTTTCCCCTAGTTCATCATCTCATTCCTGTATTAAGGCTCAGTCTAAACCCACTGATGAGGGGAAGAGCAGTTTATAATCAACTCCATCAACATTCAATCCCTAGTATCTCCTTGCTTTGTAGGACACATCAAATTTGAGCTACTTCGCCTGCCACAGATTTCCTGCCTGTGTTTTCTGATATACATATAGCCTTCAACTCAGCCTTATTCCAGTTAAAGCTCTTCATCTCTGCCCTGCCATCCACAGATAAACCCTCCACTATGTCTTTGATTGCTGTGAACCACCACCTTCCCAATCCCTCCTGCCAGCAACCTGGCCATTGCATCCACTCAGCTCACTCCCTACTAGACGCAGCACAAGAAGTACATGGGGTTTACCACTCCAAGAACACAGCCTCCCGTATTCCCCCTCCCTGCCGAAATCCCCGTCTCCACCCTGCCAAAATCCCCATTCGGATCCACGCGTTAGCTCATAGATTTCTGCAACTGTCTTTCCTCCGGCCTTGGCAGACAGTCTCTCCTCAGCACATATCTGCCTGGAACAGCACCACAAAGATTACTCTTACTGTTTGCCTTTCCCCTGCTTAATTCCTCCTTTTGCATTATCTTTCCATTTTCTCTCTGCACCCAAGCAAGGCCACTTCCCTGCCCTCCCAAGGACCCATCAGAGCCCCGCCATAAACCCTTCTCCTCACTCGAGCCTTTTGGAGCTCTTTCCTCTGATATTTCAAAACACCCTTGAGAACAGCCAAGCTCCTGATATACCAAGGCCATGGCTTTTCTGAAAACCAGTTTGCTCCATTCTTCTTGGTCCTCCCATACTCTTATTGTTTTATGCTTTGACTGCAGGCACCATTGCTTTGTTCACGCTGCCCTTGTCTGTGGGAGCCCTCCTTACTGCACTGAGATAGCTGATAAACTAGAGTTTAGGAAAACTGGTGCATTCAAACAAACTCAAATTTCTTCCATTTTCCTTGTAAAGGAAAAACTCATCCGATGCAATTTCTTTTTATGAGGCCGGTTTTTACAGACCCTCCAGCTCTCGTTATGGAAAAATAAGTGAAAACTCCTGGCAGGGGCTTATATTTTTTGTTGTTTTTATATATATGAGCAAAAGCATATATTATACTCTGCCTACATAGACTTTGCCAACAAAATTTGCTGATGCTTGCAGAACTATGGGACAGTTGTCCAAATGCCTGCCACTTGCTACTCATAGACAGTCATGAATTGTCCTTCTTGCTGACAAGTTAATGTTGCATCATAAACTGCCCATATGAAGTTTTGTTGCTATAACACATGACTGAATTCAATCTGTCAGAAAAATGATTAATTGCCCCAGAGATTTTGGATCTTTAAAAATAGCAGAAATTCAAAAGCCTGATGTTCTTTATTCTGATGGTGGTAGAATTGACATCACGGTTAATAAATAACAGGCCTCCTTCAGAAATTAGGTCATTAGATTATTCTATTTGCAAACATAAAAATGCAATCAGATGGAACTAGTAATGTCTAAGATATACAGACTAGACAACAGTGACATCTCAAATGTTTTTGGGGACTGTTTTAGGGAAATCTTGGTCTGACTTTCAAATGTTTGCAACTGTAGGTGCTCCAGTATTAGGAGTAAGATTAAAAGAATTAAAAGGTTCTTTACAGTGACTCAGAACTTGCAGAAGATTTGTACCTTAGGGTATCCCAAAACTTAGTGCATCTATCTCCTCAAACCCCAGATTGCATAGCTGGCCCATAACTCTCAAGCACTGCGCAAAACAGTGATGTCCACCTGGCCAAACACCCTCCATGAGGCAAATTTACCCCCAAGACAAAGGGATCTACACTTTTAGCAAGAGGTTCTTCTAACACCTCTGCTCGTGTTGTGCATTATCTTTGCTACAAACATGCTCTGAACCCACCTGTTCTCCAGGCATTTTGCTACTTCTCATGTAGGTGTGATGCATAAGCAGACCATTATGAAAAAGCTAGTTCCAGGCCCAAATATGCTACATTGAACACTCTTCTCTGGTGAGCATGGCCATGCAGCACCACAACAAAACCCAGCCTTCCTCCACCCTCCCCAAAATAACCAAGTGTTTGCACAATAACGTGCTTATTGCACCATAAGCAAGTGGCTACAAACATGCCCACCCCAAACGTGATGCTCTTTCCCCAGCACACCAAAAACCGCCTGGCCATAGCAGAGATAACCAGTGCTTGATGGTGAGTCTGTGGGGAGAAATGCTGCTGGTGGGGTGCTCGGGCAAACCTAGAGACAGGCAGGAAACAGCCACGTTATCCTTCCTGAGCCAATTCTGACCATTTCCACATATTGTGTCCAGTTGTGGCCCCTCAGTTCCAGCAGGACAGGGAACTGCTGCGGAGAGTCCAGCACAGGGCAACAAAGATGCTGAAGGGAGTGGAGCATCTCCCGTGTGAGGAAAGGCTGAGGGAGCTGGGGCTCTGGAACTGGAGAAGAAGAGACTGAGGGGTGACCTCATTAATGTTTACAGGTATATAAAGGGTGAGTGTCAGGAGGATGGAGCCAGGATCTTCTTGGTGACAACCAATGATAGGACGAGGGGTAGTGGGTGAAACTGGAACACAAGAGGTTCCACTTAAATTTGAGAAGAAACTTCTTCCCAGTGAGGGTGGCAGAGCCTGGCCCAGGCTGCCCAGGGGGGTTGTGGAGTCTCCTTCTCTGCAGACATTCCAACCCGCCTGGACACCTTCCTGTGTAACCTCATCTGGGTGTTCCTGCTCCATGGGGGGATTGCACTGCATGAGCTTTCCAGGTCCCTTCCAACCCCTGACATTCTGGGATTCTGTGATACCTCTCGTGCACGGAGCAGCCTTTGCAGAGCCAGCACCCCACCAGCAGCCTGGGAAGAGCTGCTGTTGCCAGGAGGCGCACAGAAAAATAAAAACCAATTATAAATGATGGCTAAGCTGACAGCAAGTAGTTTTAATACAACCACCACACATGAATGCCAATACACTGCACTGAATCTCTTTCTCATCAGCCCTTTGTGTGCTGCAGACTGTTGAGGGGAGCGCGGCCCCCAGCACGACAGAGCCTGACCTGGGGCTGCCTCGCTTGCAGTGGGAAGAAAATAAAGAAGAACATTAAATATGGGCTCTGGGGCTGCGGGAAACAGATGCAAAGAAAATCAACTGGGACATTACCAATTTATTAAGCGAATACATTCTGTCTCAGCTTCACGTCTCAGAAGTCCTGGCAATGGAGGAAGAATCAATAGTTCCCTAGTGGATGCTTTGGCCACTCGGAAGAGAACAGGCTGCTCTTACCAATAGCAAACCTATTCCCAAGAGTTACAGGAAAATTTAGTGTGTAAATACAATCGACTGAATGGCATTACCATTATATAGACCCAGGACCACACTGGGGGAGGAGAGTGAAGGTCCTTGGGGCCAAGGTGAGACCTCATCTCCTGCAAGCAACTGGGGAGCATCCCATGGGGACAGCGGGGAGATGCACCGAGGGTTCTCCATCACTGCCAGCGCTGGCTGCAACAGCGGCTGTCACACAGGCACTGTGCCCATGTTATAACAGGGCTTTATAGCCCAAGACACCAGAAAACAGGACACACCAGCTCTTGGGACTGAGGGCTCTTTCCTATTTTCTCTTTAAAATGCCTCTGGCCTGAGGAAGGTTGGTAAATAGACTCTGAACTAGCACAGAAACACAAGCCTGGCCTGTACCTGGGTTGTTTTTTTAGAAAATGCTCTCCACTGAGGCTTTTCTGTTCCCTCCTGTCTACACACCAGGACCCCAACTTTGGCCAAGCCTCTGCTCCTAACACTTTTTTGTTTTCTTAAATGGACTGAGAAGTCCTTTCATAAAGTTCACGTGGGGAAAACACGTTCATCCCAGGGTCCAGGTGGGTTTTCAGCTCAGCCCCTCTCTCACATCCGCAGCAAGTCCATCTCATGACAATGCCCAGGACCTGAAGAACCTCATACATGTACAAAACCCACTTTCTATGACAACTTTTTTTGCATGTATAGGACTACAAGGAATTCAAGCTCTTTGGGTGCTGGGACACAAACATGAGGCATTCCCTCTGCTGACTGCAGAAAGCCTCTGCCAGCCCACTGCTGATGTGGTCTTGGGAAAACATAGTATTTAAGGCATTTTTCCCCCACTATTTTCGAGTCTGGGCACTTAGTGTGAATGTAAGTATCTGTTCTGTTCTTACAAGTGCCTTGTAGTTTTTCTAGCCTTGGAAAAGTGTTGAAGGCAATGTTTAAAACAAAAACCAATCAATAGAAACACTTCTGCATCAGATTAGTGTTTCAGACCTGGGCTATTCCACATTGTAATTACTATTCTGCCATAAGATTTTTTCTTTTCAACACTTCTGAAAGTCCTTCTGCCAAGGACCTCAAAGCATTGTGTAGTCTTAGGCACATCCTGACACCATCAGATGAACACCATCAATGACTGGGAGAGGAAAAACAGGCAGAAATGACAGCAAAAACTGGAATGACAACTCAAACCCACCAGCACCTCCTCTACAGGTCTCCTCCAGGACTTGGTGCATCTCCTTTTTACAGAGTTTGGTCTTTTGCACAGTTGGGAAAATCACGGCAGAACCACAAACCAAGCCTATCCAGCCCAAACCTTGCACCAACACTCCCCTGACACCCAGCCTGTCTTCTGGGCCTCTAACACCTTCAAAACCGCTTCCTCTCCTTGGACCCAGTTGAATACAGAAGCAGACCTGCCATGAAAAACAAAACATCCCATGCCCTATGTTTTTTCCAGCTCGACATACCAGTAGAAGATAGCTTGGGAAACCGGGGACGTGCCAAACACAGCAAACGCCGGCGCGCTGCTGGAGCTCCACACCTGCCGCCAGCAGCGGCCTCAGCTTACGTGGTGGGGCAGCAAGGCCTGCTGTGGAGGACAGCCACACAATTAACAGTTTTTAGACCACTTATGTGCTTTAAGCTGTTTATTTCCACCTCTTGACACATGCACGCTGATCTTCCTTTTCATCATGTTTATGCAAGGCACTATAACTGAAGGGTTATTACTCGGAATGTGGAAGCCTCTTCCAAGCCCGCCTCAACACCCAAAATCAGGTCTCACTGTGGTCTCTTAACCCGTAACACTGCTGCTCCCTCCCACACCTTCCCATTTTCTTGGCTACTTTTTGAACAGTAAGTTCTCACTGCTGATGAAGGCACAATAAAACCCAGCAGTGGGTTTGCAGGGCATCACATCCCAAGTCAACAAACAGGTCCTAGGACTAACTCTGACCATATTGCATGGACCTGGGTAGGCAACTTCTCCATCTGAAACATTAGATTTTCATCAGGAGCTGGGTGCTCAGGTATAGGAAGAGAAATGAGGAAGGAGGAAGCAAGGGAATACAGAAACACCTGGAAAACAAACCATTTGCTGCATAATAATTGAATGAAGTCACAAAAAAGGCCAATAGAATGAGTTGTCTTTCCTGGCTGTCCAGTCACAGCCACCTCCCAGGATGCACAAAACATCAGCATGGAATGGAGATGTGTTTCCCAGAAGGGACAGGGTGTGGAGGTGATGGAGAGCATCAGGCATCCCAGGGGAGCTGCCACGTGTCCTGCTCCAGTAGCTGCCCATAGAGTCCTCCCCACCAAGGGGGAGGCTTAAACAGTGGACATGGCATTGCTAAGAAGAGCAAGGAGATAGGGAGGGCTAGATTTAATAATTAGA
This sequence comes from Columba livia, assembly GCF_036013475.1. Lineage (NCBI taxonomy): Eukaryota > Metazoa > Chordata > Aves > Columbiformes > Columbidae > Columba > Columba livia. Next base: position 6,288,369 of record NC_088620.1, read on the forward strand.
GTGGGTTGCCATCCTGTAAAGGCGAGTGAGGGACCACAGGAATGAGAAGCAAAGCTCAACACAGAGGTGGAGCCTGCCTGAAAACTGGCACGACGCATCGCTGGGCTGAAAGATTTCAGCTTTCACATGCTCCATTTTTCCAGCCCGAAAAGATGAAATTTTCCACAGAAGCAGATGCTTTTCTTGAAAGATTTCTTTGAGTAGAAATGCCAAATTCTCCATCAGGAAACTGTTCTGATGGAAGCATTTTCAACAAGCCCTGTTCAAGGTCTATTTCAGGATTGGCCTTTGCTGGCCTGAGTCAGTTCTTTAACTCATCACACGTTGTTTTTCCTGCCGTTACGTACTTCTAAATTGAGACTGTCTCCGTTTTAATTGAGCTCCTGCTACTGTTTAAACGGGCCCTTGTTCGGTCAGGTCACGAACGCGGCGGCCCTGGCGCGTTCCCCCAGCACGGCTCAGCCCGGCGTGACCGGGGCTGCCGGGCAGTGATCGCCTCCCGATAGGGAATCCCCTTCCCAGCAGGAATGTGGCTGTTGCACAGGGATTGCTCATCCCTCCACAAGCAGACACATTTTTAATTTTCTTTTTATTTTTTTTGTTTCCAAACCCTTCTCTGAAAAATCCAACTATTTTAGACCATTTTTAAGGCATTTTCAGCTTACTCCACCCATTTCCAGAATGATGTTTCCCCATGTGAAAAGAGTTTAAAACCACTGGCTGGTTCCACAGGGTCATTTCCACCTGCGTTGCCCGTGTGGAGCTGGGAATTACTTCTTTCTTCTCAATTTCAGCTTGATATTCTGCTGCATTCATGTTGCATCCCTGCCCTCCAAGTGTAGGAGGAGGAAGGTGCCATGAAGCAGCAGATGCCACCAGGACAGCAGGGTATGACATCTGGTTCTGCACAGCACCAAACAGCCTAAGATGCTCCGCCATGTCCCCGGGCCTCGCTTCAGTGCTCGGCCACCCTTGTCAGGGGTGGCTTTTACCAGATTTCTAATAGTGTTTCCCATTTTCATGCTGCAATGGGATTTGGGCAGGGTGGACTGGAGCCTTCATAGCTGTACTGCAGGGAATAGGGTACAATGTCTTCACTGCAGAGAAACCTCGGTCCTCCTCTACGACACGCAGCAATAGAACCTAAGTTTTACTATGAAATGCACTTCACACTTTTAATTTCAGCCACTTTGCTGCTTTGGATGTTGGCAGACATTAATTAACAGGGCAGAGTCCCATAGAACTATAGAGCAGCAACCTCTGCATTGACCCGCAAGACAAGCAGCATCCGAGAGGAATTTAACAAAAGCCAATAAATTGCTTCCCATTGAGAAAACGTCCTGCAATAAGCTGTGCTGCGTGCTGTGTGGACACCCACAAATCCCTCTGCCTCAGCCACCCCCAAAACTACCAGGTCCTGCTCTGCATTTTGCAGCACATCATCCTCTCCTGATGCTCCCACCAGCTTTTCCCAGGCACAAGCAGAGATTTGTGGCCTGGGGTTGCCCTCTTGTGGTGCAGCTCAGTGAGACACGGCAGCGAATTGCAGTATTTCTCCCTCACCTTGGACACACAGGTCTCCCCATCATGGATTCAGACCTACTGACATCAACTCATCTTCCTCAGGTACCCCAGTTGCTCGGAAGCGGCACACAGAGCAATGGCTGTGCTGAGCCGTGCGCGTTCTGCAGCTTAGAACAACATTCTTCCACTCAATGCTGTTTTTCATAGAAACAATTAAAAATTTTGTGTGTAAGGGGATTGGATTTCCAATAAAAACTCAAGCCAAAAACTCTTTAAAAGTTTGGTTTTTTAAAAAACACAAATCAAAACAGACTCTGCCTTAGCCAAGAACTGAACCAAACAGCTATTCTTGTCCCTCCACAAATAAGTCCTATGAAACACTAGATCCTTTTAAACAAAAAAATGAAAGCTGTACCACGAAGATAGATCACTTGCTTTGACTTTGATCATTTCAAGTTACAGAAACACTTCATCTTTTATGGGACTGGCTCTTGGTTTAAACTAAAATTTGTTTTAAAATAGAGATATTGTTCTCTTCACAGTATAAGTGTATAATGCCAGCAGTTGTTAGGCTCCCCCAGATCTATCGTTTAGGTAAGTTGTTTAATTCACAGTACTACCTAGAAGTGAGTTAAACACACCTCTACAGGAGATGATAGATGCCGGGTCCACTGAGCCTTGGGACTCCTGAACTAGGACCACTGCAATCAGCGCATTGGATCGAATGTCATCTCAAATTTACAGGGGCTTCCAAGGGATGTTTTCCCCAGCCAGACAGGCTGCCCAGCTTGCAACTGCAATCGTTCACAGCAGCACAATCTCAAAAACAACCGTGTGTGTTCAGATCAAAAAGGTCTTTAATTCAAGTGTCCCATCTTCAGCAGCGGCCAACAGTAGATGTTTAGAGAAACCATGTGATTAACAGGCACATTTATAGCCATTCCTCCTTGGCACAACCTCATAATGTTTTGCTACTTAAATACCTGCATTTATACCTCAGAACTCCCATTGAGGTGGGGCAAATCACATGGTGACCACGTCTTTAGAGGTTCACGTCCTGCAATGCTTGTTTGCAAGGCCTTGAAGCAAGTCTGTGCATCTCTTTGCAGTTCCTGCACCACTTTGGAAACCTGGAGCCACTCTGGGGAACTAATGACCCAACAGATGAAGCAGGACATGGTTTGGATTTGCACAGTCACACCAGTGAGTATAGAGCCCAAAGGACAGAACTGCATGGCCTGCGTTGTATGGCAGGTAAGACCGGATGATTTAATAGCTGCCCCCAGCTTTAAGATCTGCTATTAGACTTGGAATTTCAGAAAGAAAAAAAAATCCAAGGAAAAATCAATGGAAACGCAATTTGATGAATGGTTAAGACATTAAAGCCAATCTGTATTTTGACCAGCACATCACAAGCACAACAAGCACTTTAAAAAGCCATCAATACTACAACTTTCTGGCAGACTCAGACACTAAGTAAGAAGCATATTTAAACGGCGGAGATCCATGGGAGCCAGGAGTGCTCTGCTGCCATCTCCAGTGCACAGGGCAAAAGCACACAGAGAAAACCTGCGTGTGCCTCATCTGATGGTGGATGCCACAGTCATTTTGCAAGCTACAGATACCCACTGGCAGTTTGCTAATGGAAAAGATCAATTCACATGTGGTTTCCTTAAAATGACCTCCATTGATATCATCTCCTGCTGTTACTGCTGGAAACCCTGGTCTGACCCACTGGGACATTTCTTGCTCCCTAGATTTGGGCACTGTTCTTTTTGAGGGGAGGTAATGGGTCTGGAAAGATGCTGTTATGTGCCATAAGAAAGTAAATAGCGGCAGGCAGGTACCTATGGAGAAATAGAGATCGTCGCCCAGCAGTTCCTCTCTTGCTCACGCAGCACTGGGTTCCCAGGAAGAGGACACAGGTGGTTCTTTTCTGAGCTTCACCCCATGGATCAACCAAACAAGACACCACCATCAACCATGCACATGTTTAGACTGGAGCTTCATTCTCCAAACCTCACTGAGCACATTAATGGGGCCTCAGCATGCCCAAAGCATCACCCAGGCTCTGTACTCTTCTACTCACACAGGCAGAAGGCAACAGACAGGATGTCTTTACATCCTTAGTTATTATCCACTAGGATGTCAGCCAGAGCCAGGAACAAACAAATAAAACAACCAACAGAGCCCAACAGAACCCGAGAGGTCCCGACAAAGCCAGGCAGGGCCTGACAGAGTCTGACAAAGACCAACAGAGCTTCCTTATTATGCCTAACAAATATTTGTGTCCAGCTGTGAAGCTGAGGAGATGTTTCTCCTAGGGACAGTACCTAAATCCCCAACGAGAGATGCACGGATGGAAGTCCCTGCACATGGGGTGGTGGGTGAGGATCAGAACCTTCCCACCAGACGATACTGCTGGTTTGCTTGAGTCAGACATCTTTCCGATGACCAGTCAACCTGTAATGTGGCTGGAAAACAGGAGAAGACATGCAGGAGCTTTAAAGGGGAGGCCACCAGGTGAGATGTATGTGGGGGCAGAGGGCGGAGCTGGCATTTAACCCAAAAATCCAGGTGACTCCTTCTAGGAGTCAGGTCCCGCCAGGTATCCAAACAACCTCTTGGTTACATTCCAAGGTAGAGGAAGGCTTGAAGAATAGCAAGCCTTACATTTTTGGTGCTAGTTCTTGGCTGAGACAGAAGCAGAAATGTTGCCATGATGTCTACTGAATAAATATGTGCTACTGCTGCTCTCATTTGTCTTTACAGCTTTGGAGGAGATGCAGATGGCCCTTTGAATACTTGCAAGGCCTGCAACTTTTCCAGAGTGGGTTTTTTCCCCCCTTTTTCCAAGCTACTTGGCTCCCTGCAGTAATTAATATTATCTAATGGGGTGAAAAGCAAAGCGAAGCCTTCATATTTGAGATTATTCACACAAACAAAAATGTAAACAGCTGTCTGAGAGACAAGGAAGAAATGGGCTTGGAGACAGGACCCTGCAGGAATGAGCTGTCTGGAGCCGTAACAAAAGTCTGTGTCGGGATATTGGGTGCTCGCTGGGTACAGCCAAGCAGGAGAGATGCTCTGCAGCTGTGTCCCCATCAAAGAGAGAGGCCACCAGCAGCCCCAGGGGACTCTGTTCAGGGGCTTTTATTCCCTGGAACACCTCAGCTCCCACAAAACACGCTTCTCTCCAATGCTGCCACACTAAGACTTAGCGGCACGTCCATCTAAATCCCTCCATCAAGCTGAACATCCTCAATGACCCATGGAAACATAAGGAGAAAAACACCCACCCCCCCACAAACCATAGTCACTTCGTTTCAGATCTATTCCTAGATAATGGGGAATGGGATCATAAAGCTGGATGATTTCAGAAAACACAAAAAGAATAACAGAGGGGCAGATCATTAGCGGGGCTCCGCGGTGACAGGTGGCTCTGGTCAAAGGCAGCCCTGAGAGAGGCCCCAGCAGAGTGTCCCCGGTTGCGAGGAATAGCTCGGTAATGAACTGGGCTGCAGGCAGATGCACTGTATGGTTTTGGAGGAGGCATTAGCTTTTAAACCGAGCAGATAACCTCGGGAGGGGTTAATGAAGCATTTCCCTTTGTGTATCCGTGCCTTCGCCTGCCCTTTGTGCACAGTAACCCTCTGCTGCCGGTCTGTGTGATTCGTCCTGACCTTGCTTAGATCTTGAAACAAGGCTTTTCCACCTATGGCGTTCATAAAGATCCAGTCTTTTTTTTTAAGAAGGTTTAACAACAAAAGTTTCTGCTTCTGGGGCTGAGGAGAAACATCATGGAGCAGTTTGCCTGTGTTTGCCTGTTCCCCTGCTGGGTGCTTTGCAGGGGATGGGGATGGAAGCAGCGGAGGAAGGCAGAGAAGGAGAAGGTAACCGTGGGGACACCACTCCAAAGGAGCTGGGAAACAGCGCACATTTGTCTGCAGCAGAGAAAAATACATAAGGGAGTGCTGCAAATGCTGCCTGCTAACCGGGGAGGTTGGATTCGCTCAGGAACATGTGGCTATACTGTGGCTCTGGGAGAATTAATGAATAGATGGACTGCAAGGGGCTTGAAGGAGCCGGTTATTGCAGAAAGAAGGGGTTTCTCCTTGGCTCTGTGTGTTTGGGAAGGATGCTGCTGTTCTTTGGCAATGAGCACCCGAATTTTCACTACAAAAACCCAGCCCCACTTCTATCCTTGTGTGAGGCACCATCAGTACTGTTATTCTACTGAACCAGAACAAAATGGTTATCTTTTGTTTCCCTTTTCATGAAGCCATGAGTCCACCCTGGCCACCCGCGTGGTTAATCATAGACCCGAGTCTGCAGATGGGACGTGCATTGGGTTCCCAGGACAATGCGTTTCCTCTGGTGGCCATGCCACTTTTGACCTTTTTCCTCACACCTTTAATATATATTTCTTTGAGGTGATGGAAACAACAAGGAAATACATTACCAAGGCAATAGAAGGAAAATCCAGTCCCCAAATTATAGATTTGTTCTTGAGCAGGACTTGGAAGGGATTGGGGGGTGTCAAAAACAGGAGTCTGGTGGGGTGACACCTGCACAGCACTGGGAATAATGGTGACATCGGAGCACACCTGCTCAGGGCTGTGCTGGGTTTAACTTTGAACCTGGCCCCTATAGATTCCAGGATTGGGAATGTGGGGTGATCCTATCCTTGCAAGGGTGCTGAGCTAGACCCCATGGTGGGATTTCAAGGCGTTCTGTGCTTTGCATGGGGCTCAGGAGGGAGGAGAGATGTGCCCCTGCAGTCCAGGGCCACGGTCCCTTGGGTACCTGCTTGCCGACCAGACACCTTTTCCTGGACCAGGGGTGCAACTCCCACCCCTCGAGTCCTCAGTAGCAGCCGGGCATCACTGGCCAGCCGAGCCACACACAAGGGCTGTCCCTCTGTCCGGGAAGTGCTGTCACGTTGTCCTCAGAGCCCCAACGCCATGAAAACACGGAGCTTTAGGAGAGAGCAGATTCGCTCAGCGCGGCAGGCAGATGTTACACAGCTGTGCGCGCTGTGTGGAGCAACACTGACATGCAGCGGCTGGCTGCTGCCATCTCCCCGGCCTCCCCTGCCCAAGCCTTGCATCGCTTCCCGAGAATTTAGCCATTTCCCAGTGAAATAAAACATCCTACCTGGTAATCTTGTACCACAAAAGTGCTGTTTGCCGCAGAGAAATCACCTGCTGGTTGAAGAGGAGGGAATTATTAGCAGCTCTCCAGCAAAAAAGCATTTTTTCCAGCATGTTATTTAGATTTCTTTCAAACTGACCCATAATACTGCCTATAAGTGACTGTGCTGCTTGCAGCCCAGAGAATATTGGTGGACGGTTCTTCCTAGACAGAAAAGTATGTGTACATGCTATAGCTGCAGTGCAAACCATGCATATATAGTAAGAGACCAAAAGACACTATTATAACCTGAAAAAGTGTGAAATGGGAGCAGTTCAGTGGGGAACACCTGGGGAGGAAGAAGCAGCCCCAGCCTTAGCAAAGGGGGTGCTTTGGGCTGGTTTGTTCTGTGTAAGGGCTGGAGGGAGGTTGTGGTTGAGCACCAGCTCAATGGGACCTTCCTGGCAATGTGTGTTTTGTCACCCAAAAGACTGAATGAAGTTCTTGGATGTGTGAGAAGGGAGAGGATTTTACCATTTTATGGGACTGGGGAGGCTGATTCAGGAATTTTACATCCAGTTCAGGTGTCTGCATTTAAGAGAGGGTGTTGGAAAGTGTTGAAAAGAGCTACAAAAATGATTGAAGGACTGGAGAAATGGCCTTACAAGGGGGAGAACTTAAAGACCTCCATCTGTTTGCATTATTAAAAAAAAAGAGGTTGAGAGGTGACTTGATGACAGTGTGTATATACCTTCATGGGGAGAAAAGAGCAGGCATTGCAGGTTCTGTAATCTATCGGGGGGAATACCCACAAATGGGTGGCTGGAAGCAAGAGCAGGTGAAGTCAAACTGGAAATTAATCACCTTCATTGTTTAAAAAAAGAAGACAAACAAGCAACCAAACCAAAACACACACATACACACAAAAGAAAAACAAAAAACCCCACAACAGGTCCAGTATTTTGGAACAAATCCAAAGGAAAATGGTGTTTTTTTCACTCTCAATGTCTTTCTGCATGATGTGTCAGTTAAGGCACAAGCAAGCACTTAATGGTTGGGGTGTAACGTGGGGATCCTTGGGTTGAAATGATTGTACAGATACATCTGGAGCTGTGGAGCAGCTGGCTGGGGTGTGTCTGGTCAGAATAATGTGCTGTGAGGGGGTGGATTACTAGATGTCCCAAATTAATGAAATCAGTTTAAGAAGGGGTTTAGCTGCGCTGGTGCAGAATATATCTGGTAATGACAGCCTTGAGGCCTTGCCAAGTGGAAAACCCAGACCTGGCTTTTGGAAGGTGGGATTTTCCCTACCCTGGGTGCACATCTGGTCCCCCCACCCCACATCCCAGGCAATAATGCGCGTTCAATATTCAGTGCAAAAAAATCTGAGCCCTAGAGTGGAGGGCAAAATGCATGTCTGTAGCAGGGAGTAGGAGAGATTGAAAGTGTTACCAGTGGTTTAGGGTGGGCAGTAGCAAGAGATTTGCTAAAGGGATCTGGAAGAAAAGCCCTTTTTCAAAGGAATTTTCTAATCCCTGGTAGCTCAATGTCTCATGCTCAAGGACTTGCCTCAACGATCTGATGTCAAATGAAGAGAGGATTTGTTGCTCTCTTCTGTGCAGTACGGAAACACTTCCCTGCTGCTTTTATAAGTCTTATTTGAAGGGATGCTCTAACCCTTTTACCAAGTGCAATGGCTGGCCCTGTTTTGTGCCCTCACACCCCCTCTGCTGCCCAGCTTCAATTAACAGGGTAAATGCCATCCCCCTCCATCAATGCTTCGGAAAACTAACCCTAACCTTAACCCTAACCCTAACCTAACCCTAAGCTCTAAACCCTAACCGTAACCCTAACCCCAAAACCCTAACCCTAACCCTACCCCTAACCTAGCCCTAACCCTAACCTTAACCCTAACCCTGAAGACTAACCCTAACCCTAACCCTAGCCCTAACCCTTACCCTAACCCTAACCCTAATCCTAATCCTAATCCTAATCCTGATCCTAATCTAACCCTAAACCTAACCCCAACCCTAACACTAACCCTAACCCTAACTGTAGCCCTAAGCTAAACCTAAACCTAACCCTTACCCTAACCCCAACACTATCCCTAACCCTAATGACTAACCCCAACCCTAATCCCAACCCTAACCAGAAAATTCGCAATGAACAATAGGATTTGGAGATGAAACCAGATTTTGAAGTGCCACAGTTGTCTACAGAAGAGAAATTGTAGTTTCTGAGCGATCCTGGTCAGCGGTGCAGAGCCTGGTCCTACCTGCTCAGCCCTCCTGACCTACCCTCTCAGAGGGCAGCAGCAAACATAGGCACAGGCCAATGTATTAGGTCTTTTGCATTTGTAGGGCATTTTTGATGACAAAAGGAGTGTAGCTTCATATTTGTATGACCCTGAGATGCATAAAATTAAGCCACTCTTTAAGTGTGTGCGGAAGCGGGACCTGTTAGCGGTGCCCGTTCCACCACCGCGTCCTGCTCCCCGCTGCCGACGTTCACCCCCTGTAAGAGAGGGACGTCTGCCTGCTAATTGCATTTATTTGAAATGACGACAGACCTGCGCTAACGCTGGGTTTGTTTATGCTCACGGCAGGAGTGACGGCTGCTGCGGCACACGGCGTTTTGCAGCCCCGTTGGACGGGGATGTGACTTTTGCTGCTGTCTGAGAAGTTGCAAGGAGGACACCAGATATTTGCCGTTTCATTGCTGTAGTTGCTTTGTGCAAAGAAATAAGGTGCGTGAGGCCTGTGGAGGCTGCAGGGTGGCTCGTGACCAAGGCAAAGGGATGGCAAGAAGATGGGACAAGGCAGGGTTTGCAGAGAGATGGAGGGAGGGATGCTCAGCACCACGATAGTGGGGTTCATGCCAAGAGCAGTCATCCAAAGGCACTTCTAAAGCAACATCATTGTTTCAGAGACACCTACAAGGGCAAATTCCCCATAAGCACAGTATATGAGGCAACAGGGCCCCAAAGGAGGAGGAATTGGCTCATGGAAGCTCAGTGATGCTGTGGATGCTCCACTGAGGTGCAGCTCCCAGCCTCTGCCCACCAAGCCCCACCGCCTGCAGCCGTTCTCCTGCACACACGGCTCTCCAGGCTCCGCTCTTAATTCACTCGCTTTCATTCATATTCAAATCACAGGATAAATGTAGGCAATGCGTGCGCTTCAGCTAAGGCAAGGCTGCTGTTTCAGAACTGCATAGAAGATGGTTTATTTTTAAAACACGTGGAGAGGGAGATGAAGATATAGAGCTCTGCACTCTAACCAGCATCTTCTTGTTGCTGTTGTTGGCCCAGTCATGAAAACAGAAAGATTTTTTAAAGTTATTTTCTTCTCAACGCACACGCTTGGCTCCAGCAGTGAAAATAGAGCCATGAATTCTGCTTGCGTTTAACATCAGTTCCTGCATCTTCCATGCCACAGACATGCTCCTGGGGATTTTAACTACCTTTTATTTGATGATTTAAATGGATGAAAAATGTACATGTGGAATAATGAAAATATTCACCGGGGATGTGCAGCCTAAAGAATATCTTGAGCTCTCTTAAATCTGGGCAATGCTTGACAGGGCTCTGCAAAGGGAGGGGAGGGCACCCACCTCAGGGACAGTCATGCAAAGACCCACTGGGTCAGGCTCTTAAATGACAGTGGAAAAGCATCATGTGCAGGCTGTGTGCCCTGATAAAGCATGTGGGGTCTCACTGATAATCCTTCACAGTCAGAGCATCACTCAGTCCTAAAAGATGACCCTGATGTGCTTAAAACTGACAGTGCCCTTTTGCATCATGCTTTTTAAGCAACCATGTACTAACACCTATATGCTCTGTCCTCACTGCGACTGAGCTTTGCTCCTCAGTCCCCGCAGCAGCCCCATCGTTCCTGGGCTCTGCCTACCCCAGAACACAGAAATGTCAGAAACCCCTTAATACACGTTGACTTAATGGGACTTGTGCAGCAAAATGCTGCTGAGTGCTTTGAAAACCAAGTGTGCGAAGGGAATTCGTTACTCCTGCATTGCAATTAATGATAATTAAAAAAAAAAAGTTTTGTATCCTGAGTTATGCTCAGTGTCAGAATTAACATCTTATTGAATTATCAAAGCTTTCAAGCAGTGGGTGGTGGAGAGAGTGGCTTGGGGCTTGCAAATAGGTCAGAGAAAGAGCTGGTTGCTACATATCTGATGGAAACTTTCCACTGGGGAAGAAAATCTTGCTGATTTGATGGAATAGGAACAACTCCAGGAGGATGCTGATAGCCTCAAAATTTATGAAAAAAGCAGGTACAAAGGCTGGGCCGCCTGCTCACAGCCTGGGCTCTGTGTCAGCTCTCTGCGTTCCCCAAGGACCCATCCAGCTCAGACATGCCTTTTTCACCTTCTCATTGCAAAATGAAAACATAAAAAGAAGGGAAGCATGAAAATTTCAGTGGCGCGGTGCCAGTGCAGGTCTGCTGGGTGCCCTTGACATCCCTGCCTGGATGCCCTTGAAAGCAACCAGAAACTTTTTGGGTGCTTGTTTTTTCAGGGTCCATCCTGGGATGGTTTGTGCCCAGGGTTGGGGGGTGTGGAGCACTTGCAGCTCTATCTGACATCAACAGGGGGAGCGGTGGGTCCTGCTGGAGATGTCCCTGTGCAGGGATCGGGAGATGCCATCCACATCCTCCATCCCCTTTGCTCAGCATCTGCCACAATCTTTCTCCAGCCTTTGCCAAGCTCTTGCTGTGCAGACCCACAGCTTTGGGGGTTGCTGATGATTTCCATCAAGGTGGGAATTCAACTCTGGGGTTTTCTACCCTCAAGGCTCTGGGTTGTGTGTGTCACCAACGCGGCGGAGATGGTCGTGTTGCTGCAGCTTTATATAACGATTCTCACTATAAGACACCACTGAAATAAGCCGTCTGGGCAGAATTAGCCTCTGTTTTTGCATGTGATCCCATGTTTCCCGGGGTGGCCAGTCCTCTTGCATGGGTCCTGCTGGGACAAGGATGCCCCGAGGGTACCTGATGCAGGCAGGATCTTCCTGTCTCCCTCCTGTGTCGGGGTGACAGCACAGGGCGCCTGAGGATAAAGAGATGAAAGGCGGTGACATGCATAACTGCTCCTCCCAAGCAGAAAGGGGGAATATAACATTTTGGAAACCAGCTGAACAGACCTGTCAGCCTGTGCTGTGCAGGCTCTTGTGGCTCCGACAGGAGCAGCACTCGGCTGGGAGACAGGCACATGGTCCATCATTTGGTGGCTGAGGCTGTGCAGTTTTATTTAAAACTAGGGGATTTATTTTTTCCAGGCAACTCTTTCCTTAACAATCGATCATCTGCTTGGTTTCCCACTTCCCATTCTCGTAGACAATAACCTTGTGTGAATCGCTGGAGGAGGGACTCGGTCAGCAAACCATCGTCTCTCTCTGCCAGCTGTATTCCCCCTGAGCGGAGGGACTCTTCAGTCCCCGTGGGGAATGACAGGCTGACAGCGATTATAAAAAGCTAATCTCAGAAAGGTTTGTCTCCATGGGGGGAAATGGTGCAGCATAGCTGCTGGGGAATAATAATTATATTATTATGCAGGAGCAAAGTCCCATTTATTTCTGAGAAGGGGATGGATATGCGGGAAGAGTGGTGAGTTATTGCAGAATCATTAGCCCACAGCAGCTGTGCCGGGCAGCATTCCCCCACAGACAACCCCTAAATATTGCTCTGGAGAAGGACTTGCAGCCTAGACCATGCGGTGGGTGAAGGTGGGGCTGTCTAACCCCAAACAGACACTCATCAGCACCTGCTGGCTCCTGCATGAACAGGAGGCCATGCAAACACTTGCCTGGCAGTGCCACAAACCTACAGGCAAGGACAGGCAGCCGAAAGCCACCGTGTCACCGGTGCTCAGCACCTTCCTGCAGCAGGATGCATGGGGTGGTTGCTGCCCATATGGTCCCATAGGGCCCACCCAGCCACTCCGGCACAGCCCGGTGTGCAGCCACGTGCCTTTGTGTTGATGGGAGCAGCGTTTTCCCTGGCGCACAGGGCTGGCGGCGCATGCCTGCGTCTTGCTTCAACGCGTGTGAACCAGCGATCACCCAGTTGGGTATCGTAAATAATTAATATGTGTGTCAGTGTGCTGCCTCCCCCCGCTGCGCTGCCGATCGCTCCTCTGGGACGGGAGTATTTGGCCAAGGTCATGGCCGGTGTGTGATCCCAGCAGGACTGCGGGTGGGGGGCAGCTGGGGTACTCCCCAGGTGTCACCGTCCTTGTGGCTGGTTCCCAGGTTGCACCCACGCTGGGTGGGAAATGGCTCCAGCCCCGAGGATGAGCAGCACAAAGGGGAATGGCGTTATTGCGGGCTTGAGGACGGGACGTGGAGATGGCGGAGGTGGGCAGGGGGACATGGACAGAGATGGTTACTGGGGTGGGGGGGGTGACCCTCTGTGACCTGCTGGACCCCTCCGGGGACCTGCAGCAGTGTGTGCAGGGAGCCGGCAAGGGGGGACTCAGCTGACAACCTGCTTTGTGTCCCGCTGCACATCCCGGTGCTTTATTGTTTTGCAAAATTGGGGGATGAAATTTAATTTTTAAAATACAAATATAAAAAATAATAAAAATATAAAATGTAAAAAATGTGTATTAAAATATTCTAGATATTTCAGATATTTTTATACACTAAAAAACGAAGGCGTGTGCCCGTCCGTCCCCGCTCCCCCCGAGCTGCCGGGGGGCGCTGATGGGGGGTTGGGGGCGGTGCCCCCCTCCGCCGCTGCCCCCGCCTTCACAATACCGCACCGTGGCCCCGCCCCCGATTCGCCCCGCCCCTGCGCCCGCCTCCGACGGTCGCTGATTGGCTGCAAAGTGTTACAAAGTTGCCGTCAGGTGGGGCGGGCGTGGCTCTGATTGGCTGCGGCGGGCGCGGGGCGGGAGCGGCGCTGTCAGCCGGGCCGGGGCGCGGCGGGAGCCGCCTGCGGGGCGCTCGGAGCGGCAGCGGCGCGGCATGGCCGGCTGAGGCGGGCGGGAGCCGCCGCCGCCTGGCCCCGCTCCCTGGCCCCTCTCGGTGGGTGAAGGAGCGCCTGGATGTATGAATGAATGAATGAATGAATTAATGGCGGAGCGCCGCGCCGCAGCATGAGGCGCCGCCGGCCGAGGACCGCGCCCGGTCTCGCCCTGCTCTGCCTCGCCGTCCTCCTGGCCGCCGCCGCCGGGCTGCCCTCCGGCACCGCGCCGCCCCCCGAGCCCGGCAGCGGCAGCGGCGGCCCCGCTGAGGGCAGCCCCGGCACCGTGCCGCCGGTTCGGCCCCGCAGCACCGCCGCGCCCACCTGGGGCAGCGCTTCACCACCACCGCCGCCGCCTCCGGAGGAGGAGGAAGAGGAGGCGGCGGTGGCGGAGGAAGAGGAGGCGGCCGCGAGCAGCAGCCCCGCAGGTGAGCGGCCCACGCGTGTCCGGGGCGGGGGCGTCGGCAGCGGGGCCACCGGTTTGCTGGGGAGCGGGACGGGGCTGCTCCGTCCCTCCAGCGGGCGGACAAAGACGCGGCCGGGGATGGCATCGTAGGGGGGCGGTGGGCTTCGGGACGACGGTTCCCTGGGCACCCTCCGGCTGCAGCGATCCCGTCCAGGGCAGGAGGGACCCGCGGGGTGGGACCTCCGGGAGCATCTCATGCCCCAGCCCCTTGTGGCCGGTGCGGGGCTTGGCGGGCTGCGACCCACACGCAGGGCTGGGATGTGGGGCCGGGTGGTCAGTGTGGGGGTTCGAGGGGGCCCTGGTGGGACAGGTGCACTGAACCCACACCATGCCAGTGGTGTTACTGGTGTTTTTGGGAAGCAGTGGGGCAGGTGCTGGCCCTAGCTCCCCAAAGCATCCTCCACAGCAGCTGTCCCTGGCGTGCACCATCCTCCCCACAGAGGACTTGAAACACGTCCTTCCCATCACCGTTGTATTGGGGCAGTATCCACACTGTTGGACACTGGGCTCAGGCATCACTGGGTGGTACCTTGGAGGCAGAGCTGTTCTGTGAGCGCCAGAGCTTCTCCTCATGTCCCATCTTCATCAGCCAGCAGCAGAACAGGGTTAATGATAACTTGGTGTCTCTGGAGCCAATGTTCTTACCTGTAGCTGAAGGTGCGTTTGCAGCTCCGCAGGTGCTGGGAAGAGCCCGCACTAGTGTGGTACCCAATGGGTGTGCGAGAGGAGAAAAGAGCTGCAAGCTTGTTCTATTCTGGGAAAGGTGCATCTCGGTGCAGCCCACTCAAGGTCTGATCCTGACCCTGTTGCAGTTGGGGGGCTTGTACAAAGCTGAGGAAACACTATGGTGATGGGAATAAATGGAATTATCAATGACAAACATGAGGAGGGAAGAGGTAAAGGGCAGCTGGAGGGCTGTGCTGTCAGCTGAAGCTCTCGCTCGGTGTTAGTGCTGTGTGATGGTGCTGCTTGTTCACCTGGAGATGAAGACAGTGATGGTCTTCGATGCCGAGACTCCAGTTTAGCAGAGCACTGTATGCTTATTTTATAAGTAGAGTCTGTGGATGGAGCTTTGTCCACTTATTTTACCAGAGAACTTGGCTTCATTATGCATTTGCAAAGCTTTATGTTCAGACACATACGAGTGCTTTCCTTTTAATTTATTTTTCCTCATTGCCTGGAAGATGTTTGGTTTAAGTGTGTTGAGCTTCCTCTGTTGTGAAAGGGATATATTCTTCTGCACTGGTAGCTTTAGCAGTCTGAACAAGTGGATTAATCAACCTGTTTTATTTGGCTTGAAATATAATCAGCTGAAGACCTGGAGTCTCTTGTTTTCAGATTTCAGTTCCATTGAGGTTTCTGTCTTTGCTTTCTCTGGAAGAGACAGAATGGCTTAAGATTAGGAGTTGCTGATAAAGGTAGGAGGGGTTGAGTTTTCTTAAAGCAAAAGCAATTTTCTCTGTCGTGCCACGATCAGAACTCATCAGCTCAGTGCAGCATGGTGTGACCCTCTGGGTGCCAAATAGGGGATGCTCGTACCTGCCCAGAGCTGTGTCAAGCACATATTTCCCTCTCTGACCTTGTGTGGGGTGTTTTGTTTTCTGTCGGTGTCAGAAGGCACCAGTCCCCTCTCCCATCTTGGGCTGTAAAGGTTTTATCAAGAGCATCCCTCTCGTACAGGACAAGGGACAAGTGCCACGCAAGGGTATTGCAGTACATGAGGTGGCTGATTTAGTAGTGATGGCTTCGGGATGCTCTCAGATGTCCATGTATGATGCTCACATAACATCCTTTTTGTGTCTGCTGCCATATGAGGTGTCAGGGATGCGAGCTGGGAGGTTTTGTGGCTAATCCCAGTGCCATGGATCATTCTATGGGCTGCCCTTCAGATCTCCCTCGGGAAGTGGGAGCACCGATGGCAATAACCCTTCCGTACCACCCCAGGATGTGCTGAGTTTTTAGTGGGGAGGCCAGCATCACCCTTTGAAATTTTAAAGTGCTAATTATTAATGACTAGAGCCGCTTGATCTCAAAATTACTCTTCTGGTGCCTTTGTGCTCCGTGATGGCCAGGGCAGGACCTCATGGGCAGATTATGTGTCCTCAAGCAGGCTAATTTGTTATTCATTAGCGTGGCAGGTTGAGATTAACCCTGGTTGATGGGGGATTGCTGGTGTGCTCGTGGGTCGGGTGGGTTTCAGGGCGTGGGGGGATAGGGGGGGCTTTTCTGTGCTGACCCATCTGCTGAGAGCTGCTGGAGTCCTTTGCTATCAAGGTGCTTTAAGCACTGAGGACACAGCAAAGCCAGTAGGCACTGTGGTTTTACCTGAAACCCTCCTTTTCCTTCAATTCAAGCATGTTTCAACATTATTTTTTCAATTCAATAGGTAATTAATGCATTATATGCTTTATTGCATGAAGCAAATGGGCCTTTTCTCATGCGCATTATTAGAAAGGCCTCCTTTAATGCCGGTGGCATTATTACTGATAAGAAATTGGTGAGTCTCCCCATTCAGTATTTGTTCAGTGCCACCAAAATTTAAATTCTGACTTCAATGGGTTTTTCTCATTCTGATTTAAGAAGCACTTCAGCTGGTGCTGAGCTGCCTGCTCCCTCTGCTCTCATTCTCTTCCCTTTCCTAGTTCTGTGATGTTTATTTTTCTTTCCAAGCCTGCGATCGTGTTAAAATCCCAGATTTTCTTTTTAAAGAGAAGTAAATTGCTAATCCTCATGTTTGTGGAGACAAGCTTAGAAGTATCCCCTGCCTTATCGCCAAAGCCTCTAACGCCTGCCGTGGAGACTCTGCCTCTTCCTTTTGTACAAAATAGGCTCGTTTTAAAGCCAAAGCCGGAGCTTTGCTGGGGAAGCTGACTCGGGAGGGATGCTCGATGTCGCAGCAGAGATGCGGCTGCTGCCACCAGCATAGTCCTGGTTGAACTTTCCCTGCCTAAAGAACAAAACTTCTCTATTCCACCCCTTTCTGTAGGGTGGTGTTGAACAATATGGGTTTCTTGGAAGGATGTTTTGTTCTGTTTTCCAGCCCCAGGAACAGCAGGTGGGTGAGCTGAAGAGCCCAAACCTCCTTGCACAGCCTCACTGTCCCCATGAGCTGCACCCAAACCCTGGCTTTAGGCATCTTCGGACCCTATTAAGTGTGTCAGATCTCAAAAGCCGTTGCCTTCTCTCCTCTCCACGGTTTCTGTAGAGCCCCACCTGGCTTCCTGGGTCACCAGGTCCCAGGTGTGACCATGAGTCTGGCTCCTCACCTCTGCACCTGCTGGGATGTGACAACGGGCAATTTCTGCTGCAACCACAGGAAATGCAGGTGGCCCGGTGGCTTGGAGCAGTTGACCACGGGAAGGTGTCCTGTGTCAGTACGGAAATGGGCAAAAGCTGAGTCAGGTTGTGCAATTATCCTTTGATGGTTCTCCAGCCCCAGGCATTGGGCCATCTCTTGCTGGGATGCTTGCAGCCTGAGCACCACCAGGGGTTGTGGCTGCGGCTTTGGGTGGGGTTAGAGGATGGATTTGGTTTGTAAAGAGGGGCTGGGCAAATCCCCAGGGTGCTGGGGGGTGAGCTGGCTAATTGGGTGGGCACAGAGTAGGCAGTGAGGAGAGGACCTGGTCATGAGCACTGGCTTCATTTCTTCATCATCCAGCCGGAGAGCTGGAGGGTTTTGCTTTTGCACAGGGTGCAAGAGGCACCAGGGGGGTCCCTACAGCACCAGCAGACCTGTTGGAGGGGAAAGACTTTAGCCAAAGCCATCAAAGCCATCAGCACCCAGACCTTCCCACACCAGGGCTGTGCTCCTAGAGGGGTTGGGAGCTCTTAGTCCTGGTGGGACAGAGACAGCCAAGTTGCTGAAGGCAGCTTTGGGACATCTTTCCAGTGCTGGTCCTTTGCAGCTCTGGGAGACTCCTCTTCTTCCCTCTTCCCATCCAACCATTAACCCCTTGGTAGAGGTTTCCCACCCAGGTTTGCCCTGTGATCATATTTTTCCCTGTGCTCATTGCAACACAGGCCTCTCTCTGGGATGCACATAAATGTTTAATGCCCTTGCAGCAGGTTGGGTTTCCAAGGCTGGTGCTGAGCAGTAGGTGAGGCTGAATGTTTGTGATGGAATTTTGCAGCCTTAAAAAATCTCTCTCTTAAGGTGCAAGCACAGGTCCTGCCCTACGGGGCTGGGCTCATACCCAGGGACCTGCTTGCATGCCCCTGCTCATCGCTTGGGCAGCTTCAGCTTCCCTTATATGAGGGCTTGAGAGTGTGTTCAATGTGGTTACCAAGATAACTTGCTTTCAAAATGTCAGTGGGATTTACATATATATTTTTTTAAAGAAATGGAAATTACTTTACAGACACGAAGGCTGAGAATAAGGAATATGGTTGTGTTACTTGGGATCAGTATGGGTGCAGTCAGAGCGGAGAGCGCCTTTTTGCAATCGAATAATAAATTGTGGGGTTTGTATCTTTGAGCTTAAAATAAAGGGATGTTGCCCACAGCAGAAAATGTCAGTCCCTTGCCTTTCTCCCTGCCTCCACGCTCCTGAGTCATTCTTGAATCAGATGCATCCAACTGTCCTCACTCAAGATTTTGAGATTCTTGGACTTAGCGATGCTCATAAAAATTGGGATCTTTCTGGGAGGATCTACAGAGCATCCAAGGTCTTGTTTGTCAGCTGCCCCTCTGCAGGGAACAGTGCTGGGATTTTGCCTTTTTTCTTGTAAATGATAGCTGAGATTTGAACACCATCACATCACTGAGCTGCACCTTAGAAAATACCACATGTAAAATAAGACCACTACTGCATGGTGTGTAAAAGTTATTTATCTGGATGCATTTGATAACCCCCAAACACCAGCCTGCAGGGTGACCCCTGCCAGCCTCTGCAGCAAAGCTGCTGGAACACCAATCAAAGTGGTTTTCCTGAAGCTGTGTGGTGGGCAGGAGGTGTCCCAGCCCCATTTGCTGATGCCAGTTGTCCTCTGGGCTCTGTCCTCAGGGGCTGGGACAGTCCGGGCAGTGCCCAGGGGGCTGGGATGTGACCGGGGGACTCTTGAAACACAGAGTGGAGTTTGTGCAGGGCACAAAGGTTGTTCCTGTCTGAAAAGCTGCGATGGGTTTCCCAGCTGGGGCTGGTTTTGTCCCTAAGGCATCTTCCCAGGGCTGTCTGCTGCCAGAGAGGTGGTGGATCATAGAATCATGGAATGTCCTCAGTTGGAAGGGACCCATAAGGATCATCAAATCCAACTCGATGGATGCCCCATCCCTGGAGACATCCCAGGCCAGGCTGGACGGGGCTCTGAGCAACCCGAGTTGAAGGTGTCCCTGCTCATGGCAGGGGTGGCACTGGGGGAGCTTTCAAGGTCCCTTGCAACCCAAACTGTTCTATGGTTCTATTAATAACCCCATCCTAGAGTCCTTGTGCTGTTTGGTGCAGCTATGGTGGTGGCTGCAGCATCTTGGGGTCTACCCAGATGAGTGGTGGTGACATCAAACCTCTCCCCAAGTCTGTCCCCACCAGCTGTACATGGATGAGCAGCATGAGGATAGAAACATCCAGGACTTTCTACACCTCGCAGCTGTGGGCAGAGAAGCACAGAACAAGCTGTCCCTGAGGACATGAGTCTGCTGAAGTCAGGGGAAACATTTTGGAGTTGGGTTGTTTTTTTTTTTTTTGATGGTAGCCCATGCCCTATAAATACGCAGGGCGAAGTCATTGTGCTGCTGCTCATATTTGCAGAGCTAAGGCCAGCTGACTGTCAGGAAGCGCTGCTGCAGATCTGAGGTGCTTCCAAGCAGCAGCCAAGATCTTAGCAGTGGCGTGATGCATCTGCCGCCACCAGAAATAAACTCATGCCTGTGCTGGGTGCTCAAGGCAGGGATTTCTCTTGTAACCATCTGCCTGGAAGGGAAGGCTCCTTCTGCTTTACCTCTGACAAGCACTTAAAATAAACCCAAAGAAATTAAAATGTGAAGGAGCTGGATCGCTGTGCGACACCTTGGCTGCACCTGAGACTTCGTTGGGCTCTTAAAGGAGGTTGCAGCAAGGGCTTGGGCTTGACTCAGAGGTCCTGGAAACCCCGGGGCTTTGCTGTCCTGGCTGGTGCTGCGTGTCTGAGCCCAACAGAGCTGCCTTGTGCAGTGAGGCATCGCTCTGTGGGGGTTGGGGGGGCAGAGTCTGGCACTTTATAATTGGTTGGGGATATTAATATGTTTTATGAGCTACAGGCTAGATTGCAATCTAGCCATCTGCCCTGCCTGGGGGGGGGTCGTGTGTCTCTACCACCCCAGGAGAGCAGAACCGGTTGCGATTCAGCCTCGTTAAATGGGCTGAAAACCAGGATTTCTGGTTCACAGGAAATTATTTGCTTCTTAAAACAAAATTTTTAATTTGACTTTTGGGTTGAGTCAGACTGAAATGAAACGGTTGTTCTTGCTTTGCTTGTGCTTCCAGTAAGCTCGAGGGTCCTGTACCGTGAGGCTGCCCCATACGATCAATGTCTGGGTTTCTCTTGGGGTTAAATCCATCCCCAGTGCAAAACTAGGGTCTGCTGGGTCCTTCGTGGGGGGAAACGCTCCCAAAATACCAGCTGGGCTTGTCTGAAGGGATCTTTAATTGGATTAAAGCTTGTCAGTCTGGAAGCATTTTGACCGAGACATTCTGGACTTGAAATAATTGAATTTTATTTGTTTGGACAGAACTTTTACCCCTAATTCAATAGGAAACTTCCTAATGGTGCCGATCCTGGCTCCTCTGCAGCTGCCTCTCCTGGGGGAGCAGTGGAGGGTGTCCCTTCCTCTGATGGGGACATTGACTCCCCAAGGGCTCCTCCCTGCTTCCCCACAGCCAGGGATGCTGGAAAAGTGGTCCAGCTTCTCCTGCATCCCATCCAGCCGGGCTCCTGCAGCTTGGGGACAGCCCGGCTGTCACCCGGTGTGTTCACCAGCTATTTAAAAAGGCAGCGAGCACCGAGGGGGGCTGCTGGGTTCACGTGGTCTTTCTGGATTGCGCCTAGCTGCCCGCGAAGAATAGACCCTCTGAGCACGCTGCCGGGCACTAATCAGCCGGGGACGGTTTGAGCTGCCCGGATGGGCTCTTTTGTCAGAGCCTGAATTCCTTCTCTGCCTGATGCTCGCCTGGCTCTTCCCATGCTAAATTCCTATCGCACTTCATCACGCAAAATGCAGTGGGGTCGTGATGCTGGACAGGCTGCCAGGACTCATGTTTGGCAATAGCTCTTCTCAACCCCCATCAGGATTTTTATTCCTCTCCCCCCAGAAAAGATTTTTAGGCTCTCTGCTCCTGCTTTATACATGGATGGGTCCTATTTCAGTAAACAAGGAGCTTCCCCAGAGCTGCACGAACTAATGTGAAGCCTCAGTTTGGTCTTATGTTCCTTTTTTCTGAACACCTGCTGTATGAATTAAAATTTGCCTTGTAAATGTAACCAATTCAGAGTCTGTGCATGAAGGGTGGGTGTTTGCTTGCTTGCCTAGAAAAAGAAAAAAGCAAAACCTCAAAGGTTTTGCTCTTGAGGCAGCTTGGCCGCAAAACGGGAGAGGAGCCCAAGTTGCTCTTTTCTCCATTTTCTAATTCAATTGCCCCCGTCCTTATAAATAAGCCACCAGAAACATGACAAGGCAAGCATCTCTGCTATTTATAGCTCACGCTGCTCCACATGCCTGTTTTAAAAATCAGCCAGCTAAATGGCTCTGCAGCCTTTCAGCAAAAGGCTTAATGACACAGGCATTCGATACGCGTGGGGAGATGGATGGATATTTAAAGGCCGTTCCCCGTGAGCCTTCAGCCGGAGCAGGCAGGAGGGGGTATTTCACCTGGGTGAAGGGGAGACCCTCTAGAGTTGCTTTGCCTCCGGGAAGGGGCTCTGATTTAATCTGCACCCGCAGGGCTTGCCCCTGCTCCAGCCATGGCCATCCAGCCCCAGCACGGGACTGGTGCCACTGGGGATGCTCCCAGCCAGGTCGGTCCTCCCACCTCTCCGCTGCACCTTGGCTTTTCTGGGAGATTATTATTACACAAAATATACATTTATATTCCCCAAGATTTTTTAAATTCTTGTTTTTCAGCTGCATTAACCCTTCATTTCTCTTTTTCTCCCCTTTGTGGCGTCACCTCTGTGTAATTAAGAGGCTGCCAGTCACCTTTACCCGTTTAACTGGTCATGCCACTTCTCAGATGAATCTACTTTATTCCTGGCAAATTACACTGCCAGAGTTTTCAGGCAGCTTTACTCTATTTGATTGACTGGCTGACTATATTAACTGATAGTGCTGCTTGGGCTGCTTTGATCCTGTATTATTTATGGAAATGATGGCACATAACTCTGCGCAGCTGATTAACGCTGCATGTATTTTTAATGTGCTAGTTCTACTGTTTGATCTGTGCTAAATGATTATTCTCTGATGCGTTCCTGGGTTCATTTTGCTTCCTTATGAAAAGGATATTGAAATGGACTGTTTGTTTTGTTGCTTTCTTTTCCCCAGTGGTCTCATCTTGTGCTGGTTTTAAGCTTTCACAGCTCGTTTTCCCAAGCACAGCTCTGCTGCTATCACATGGAGCATTTACACTTTATTGCTATTAATTTGAGCGTTTCATTGGTGGCATTACTCGAAATTCATCGCTCTGTGTGATGTTTTGGGGAGGTACAAGGTGGGAAAACAACCATTCGAGTGATGCTCAATCCTTCCTACTGTGTGATTGCTGAATCCCAGCTTGGCGGTGACTCAGGTCCGGCGACATCTGAATGAGAAAGAAACCCATCTGAATGAGAAAGAAACGCATCTAAATGGGAGGAGGTATAATTAATATTTTTCCGTGGCCCGTCACAGGATGGCTGGGACTGGTTGATATTAAGAAAATGACTTTAATTGCCAGGGAGGTGTGTGCTTGACGCACATCTTCCTCCTCCGTGGCGTGAGATGTGGTTGTGGTTGGGGAGGGACCGGCGGGCGAAGGTGATGCTTCATCCCGGGAAATACTCACCGCATCCCGCCGCGCATCCCCTGCACGTGCGGCTGGGGACGGGCTCTGACGTCCTTCATCCCTCCTCCAGAATCCGCCCCAGCGACCAGACGTGGCCAACGGGGTGGAAACCGGGAGGTTGTTCCAGGAGGGACCATCTGTGAGCCGGAGGATCAGCATTTCCCTTCCCTGGGGGCAAAACAGAGTGGGGGAAGCTGATTTTTTTCAATGTTAATTTATTTGTCCGCCCTGCCTTTTATAACACCTGTTTATTTTCGGGGTACACACAGGGGTTGTCTCCCAAGCCCTGCCCATACCCAGCGTGTGGTCAGACACACCTGGGCGCACCGTGCTCCAGCAACAACAGGTTTGCGAGGATGCTCTCATGAACAGCGCTGTAAAGCTGTTGAAAACCTCTCAAAGAAGGCCTTTTTTCCCTTCTCTGAACAGGGCTTTTTGTTAAAATCAGCAAAATGTATATCTTTCTGCAAAAGGTTCCTTTTCCATTAATGGACTTTATATTGAAAACAGTTTAAAGTTTACATTTTGTTCCTTCCCTCCAAATTTTTAAAGCTCCTTGTTCCATGAAAAACCTTAATAATTCCATTTTCCTCCTGCCTTCTGTTTCAAAGATGACATATAGCAATACATGTAGATATTATAAGATATATAATTTTATGTTTTCTTTCCATCAGCTATAACTCTTACCTTTTGTCACTGGGAACAAAGCAAACATTATAGCCTGTTTTCTGGCGTTCTTCCCCTGCCCCAAAACAGAGACATGCCAACCTGAGCTCTGCAGCGAGCTGCTTATTTGGGTGGAAAATTGAGGATGCGCCACTTCGGGTGCTGAGGGAAGAGGCAGGATTTTTGGATACGGCTTCACAAACCAAACTGATTATTGGCAACATGTCTTGATTGCAGACGTGTGAGTAATGAGGCAGAAACATCCTCCCCTTGGGTGCTGTCGATGGGGAGAGGAGCCTGTGCAAGGCACAGCGCCCGGGGCTGGCGGGGGGGTGTTTCTGTGCACCCCAACTACCCCAAACCACAGCCCGAGGGGTGCGGGGAGCTGGGCTGGGGTGCACTGAGGACCCCAGGATGTCCAGAGGAGTTGGAGAATCTGCTTCAGGTTGCTCATCAAAACAAAAGGGTTATTTGAATTAAAGCAGAGCATGCGCACCTGTTGGCTCTTGCCTGGGCTGGGAGTTTCCTCCTTTTGTGCCAATACAGGAGTCGTCTTTGCCAGAGCCTCCCAGCTTGTGTTCTACCCTGCCATGGTCACTTAGGGTTTTTCCCAGTCCTTGAGGAAGGATTTGGGGGGATTTTCCTTGTTTTAAAGCCATCCCATCTCCCAGAACTCCCCTCCCCACCAGCGGCTGCATCACGATAAGATCTGTCTTGCAGGGTTTTCCACAATGCCCCCCGATTCCCAGGCAGGGCTGGGGTGCCCCTGTTTGTGTCGGGGAGCCATCGGTCTGTGTGGCATCGCCACATCTCGGCCGCAGGTCCAGCTGGCGCGGGGAGCAGATGGGGAGGTGGAGCCGTGCTGCTCGGCTGCGTTTCAGGCTACGATAAAGCAAAGTGACGTAGAAAACTAAATACCTGTTATCAGAGAAAAGCAAACAGAGCCTCCACCTGCCTCCAGCCTTTCCCCCTTCAAGGGCAGGCTGCGTGCCTGGCGTGTAGCTCCCTGTAAAAGATGTTTTATTATTAACATGCTTGCTTTGCCTTGGCTGAGTTGTTGAGAAATCCAAGCTTGACTCTAGATAATGAATGACAAACATTTGTCTGGACTTAACTATTTTATTCTGACTATTTTTTTCCCTCCTGGAAGTTTACAGTAGGTTGTCAACAGCGTGCCCTTTGACGTGGATTAGTGCTGACGCCTCGCAGTTGGATCTTCCCATCCTTTTCACATCTTGGTTGTTCCTTTTCAAGGGAGGCTTTTGTGCATGTCTAATCCATTTAAAATGAAAAATAAACTAGGAATGGACTGATCTCTGGAGGGGCAGACAGGTATGAGGGTGGTGTTAGATCCTTGCACAAGACGATGAGCTTTGGGGTGGGATGGAGGGAGCGATGGTCCTGCTGGGCCCAGGAGAGGTTCGTTTCCCCCCAGCATCTTGGTTTGGTGTCAGTGGGTGCCTGGAGCAATGGCTGTTACAGATTTTTGGCTTGCAAACCCCTTAAAAGCTTTCCAGTTGGTGTGTAGATGGTGAATTCAAGCTTGTGGACTGGGGAATTGATGCTTCCCTCTCTCTGCTCCACCATCCATCACTTTGTGATCCCTCTTGGGGACATGCCATTTGTTCATGCTCACATGTGTACATGAGCTGGATGGCCCTTGCCTTAGAGCTGAACCCTGTATATATGTAGTGTCAGGTAATATATGTAATAGTGTGTGCAATATTGGCCAAGCCAAACTAGAGCATCTCTGCATTGCCAGGGTGGTGTCAGGTGCCTGCAGCTCTCCAGGTCTGGTAGGATTTGGGAAGCCCATTTGCAGATGGGATGCTCTTTTTGCAGGGTTTATCTTTGGCAGCAGAGCTGGTGGAAGAGGTGGAAGCTCCTTCTCCCACAACACCCAAACAGTCATTATAAAGCCCTCAAAAACTGGGAAGTGGTTGAGATACAAATGTCAGCAAACCTCTTCTAGCTGGTCTGCTGGCTCCAGAGGAATCTCTGTGGCTTTGTGCATCTCTGACCTGGGGTCAGGCTTGGTTTTGTTAACCCAAAACTGAACACGCTGCCTTTGCTGAGGGTTGTTCACCTTCAGTGGTGCCGTCCTGGTTGCAAGACACAAGTGATGTGGTGCTGCCGGGGGTGCTCGGGTCTGACCCTGCTAATCAGCAGTTTGGGTTTAGTGTCTTGGCTCAGACTTGGTCTTAGCTTAGTGCCTAAGCTGTGGGTGAGATAAGTAGCACATCACAGGATGCCTGAAACCCTTGAGCCTGGCTGTTTCCATCCTCCCCATCACACTTCTAAAGGGTCTGCCTATTTAAGAGGATTTGGCTTTTCTGTGGGACATGGTTGCTACCTGTTGTACTGCGCTGGATAGCCTGGTATTTATTGTGAGGGTTTCAGAGGACTGGCCTAGACTTTAAGTCACTGTTTATTTGTAGTGGCTGAACTTCTGCTGTTTAATGGAAACATTTTCCTTTTTGAAGGTGAACTATTGCTGGAAATAAATACAGACGATACCTCGTGGCTGAGGCAGGAGCCAGGGCTGGACGGGGCTGCAGCATCTGCCGGTGTCGGCAGCAGCAGGATGACTAAGCAGGGAGAAATTAAAAGCCGACGTGCCGCCTTGATTGAAGTCATTAATCTGCTGCAGGGCTTGGGGGTTTAAAGCAACGGTGAGGGGGAGGCAGGGCTGGCGGCTGCTCTTGTGGGGGGATTCTGTTCCTGCTCAGTGTGCACGGGGTGGATTTGCCCTCTGTAAATTGATGCCATCCCTGCAGCTGATGGAGAAGGGTTTGGAGTATAGCTTAGATGCACTTAGATGCTGAGAGAAGACCTTATAGTTGTCTACAACTGCCTGAAAGGAGGTTGGAACACAGAGGGGGTTGGTCTCTTCTCCCAAGGAACAAGCGATAGGACAAGAGGAAATGGCCTCAAGTTGCGCCAGGGGAGGTTTAGATTGGATATTAGGAAAAAATTCTTCCTGGAAAGGGCTGTTGGGCATTGGAACAGGCTGCCCGGGGCAGTGCTGGAGTCACCATCCCTGGGGGGGTTGAAAAGGAGTTTAGATGAGGATTCTTAGGGACATGGTTGAGTGCTAGAGTGAGGTTATGGTTGGACTCGATGATCCTGAGGGTCTCTTCCAACCGAGATGGTTCTATGAGATGTCCCCTGACCCTGTCTGCTCCTGCTCAGCAGGTCCCCAGCAGATGATATTGGAGCTGCTGCAGTTCCCGTTTCCAGCGATCAGTGATGACGTTCTCTGTCCAGGTGTCTTTTTTCCATGACGTGTGCTGGGCCCATATCAGTTCCCCCTTAGAAAACTCAACTTCTCCATGGATTTGCCAGTACATTTTGTCTCATTGCAGTGTCTGTAACCCAGTTCTGCTGGTGCAGAATGAAAGCAAAAGTGAAACAAGTTCTCAAAGGGGGAATTAAACTCACCCAGTGTGAGCTGGAATCAATACACCACCATGTCCTGTGCAAAGTGTAGCAGGGCAGGCACAAAGCTGCATTATAAATTAAAAGAATAAAACTTACAGAGCAGGAAAGCTCTCTTCTCAGCTCAGAAAGCATTTTCTGTGCCCTGTCGCTGCTCTCCCTGCTCATAGCGCATTATAACTTACAGCTCCTTGTCTGGCAAGAGTTATGGTAACTCCAAGTTAGACCGTAGCTCTGTCATTGTAGCCTTGAAATGGGCCCAGATGGGAAAACCTGCCCCAAACCAGTTGTGATTACTCATGATTTGTGCTATCCCTCTCCCTGGCTGGAGTTTCTGCTATGGTAATTCCACTTATTAAGCAAGGAGACAAAACACCTTTATTAAACTTGGAACTGAGCTCAATGAGAGAACTTCAGAGCGTCAAAAGGGTTTTTTCTCTTTGAGCTCCTTCTCTCTTCCTCTGCACAACATTCAAAGTGAACAGGAGAGGGAGAAAGATACTTTGCTGTTTGTGATGAATAAAAATCTGCATTTAGGTATGTTTGTTTAGAGTAGCAAAAAAATTAGGAAAGTGTATTGGGAGTGAATCCTGTGATGTTGAGGCTTCACTGGATCTCCAGGCTTGGAAATGCAATGAGCTGAGGTGGTTGGGGTCTTAGCTCAGGCTCTGTAAAGCTTCTTTTTATTAGTACTTTCGGTAAGTGTTAATAAACACTGGCTAAAAGAAGCCTTTGTTAGGGGGTCTGTCCCTTTGCTTCTGCAGTGGAGAAGCTGAATCTTGAAAGGAATTGCCCTGGGCACCTGCTGGAGTTACTGATGAAAGTTTTCATTCCAGATTTTCTCCACAGGCTTAAACATAAAATAACCAAAACTCCTCCAAAGCAAGTCTGCCCTCTCTTAAAAAAAAAGTTGTAAAAATGTCTTTTGCTGCCGGTGTGTGGGGCCTTGTGCCCCGTGTCTGTGGAGAGCATCGCTTTGTGCTAAACAGCTGAAAAGACATGCATGAGCCCCGTCAGCAATTCTGTCTTCAGAGGATTTAAAGAGAGTTGCTCATGTTGTCATTGGCTTTTGTTCATCTGAACTGCCATGGCCATGGAGTGGAGGGGGGTGTTGCTTCCATTGTGGAAGCACCCATGCAACTGGGGTATTATCCGGTGACATGGGGGGACACATCTGCCTGGTTCTGTGGTCCACAGGGCGCATTGGAGGAGCTGGTCCTGCCCCAAAGTGGGACTCAGGGTCTGACCTTTCTTCTTGCCTTGCAGCAGTGTGAACCCCTCTTGGTCCATCTTCTACTTCTTGTGGATGTCCTAAGTCTCCCTTTGAAGGCACCTTGGGGAATGAGGTTATAAGGACATGGTTTAGTGCTAGAGTTCGGTTAGATTGTGGTCGGACTGGATACTGAGGGTCTCGTCCAACTGAAATGATTCTATGATTCTATTCTATGATTAGAGCAGTTTGAAAAGCGGTCCTGGTCACTCAGAGAGAAACCCGAGTGTGATACGTGTGCTTCCCGCAGAGGTGAAGGCCTTCTCCAGAGGTTACCCATGCCCCAAAATGGCCACGTGGCCCTGGCAGCCCTCTGAGGGAGCATTGCATTCTGTCTTTCCTCCCAGTGAAAGTGCAATTGCTTTAAATGAGAGAAAAGAAAAGGGTGATTTCTTGCCACATCCATCCTGTGTTGAACCAAGCTTTGGTAACTCTGGTAGCAGTGGTGGGGGAAAGCTGCGGCTCCCTTTGTATGTTGGCGGAGCACCTGGATCCCCCATGGCTACACCGGCTGTAAAGAAACCAGGTTATGTCTCTGTTAGCAAAAAAACAAAAGATGCATTTTGCAGTGAGATCAGCCATGTGTATTTGCCACCACACCAGGAAACCTCCCCAGAGGTCCAAGCTCTGCAGCTCGTACTGTGATGTACCTCGGTGGAGGGATGTAGGCTGCCGGTGCCCAGCAGCAAACCTCTCTTGGGCACAGGTTTCAGCCACAGCAGCTGAGGGTGCTGCAGCAGATGGTATCACCTGCTGTATGACTTCTGTACTGAGCAAAAAATGGCTTTAGAGTGGTCTGAACTTGGCCATTTGCTTTTCTTCTCGAAGGTACCGTGAACACACCCATGGACCTGGGGCAACAATGGCCCGGGGCAGCAAAAACCACTTGCCTGCACCCACTTGCTCTTGGGGTGGGTAGTTCAGCAGATGCTCAGCACTGAGCTGGGTCCAGGCTGGTCTGGAAGGAGGAGACTGGAGGTCACATCTGTTCCTGCTGAAGCTGAATTTGACACTGAGCATGAGGAGTTAATCGCGGTGACTCAGGAGAAGAGGAGCTTTTGTATCCCCAGGTGCTGTCAGCAGGCAAGGTCCAGAGGGGAAAAGGCTCTCCAAGGCTGCACACCGTGCAGCAATGGATTTTGGCTTTAAGTAACTATATTGTGTCAGAGCAATGTGCAGGCAGGAGGCAGCTCCTGGAGCTGGGCAGATGAGGTTCTTTGCAACATGGACAAAGTCTGCACTTTGCAGCCTGCACAGCTTATTGAGGGAGGGGGGGACAGGCAACAACTGCTGTGTTTGTGCATAAAAAGCTCTTGGATAAAAGAGGAGGAGGCGAGCTCTGGTTTTGTCAGTGGAGCGAAGGTGTCCCCCTGTACATGTTTCTCATGGGTTTTGGGTTGAGGAATATTTGGGTGATGAAACACTGGCCCAGGTTGGCCAGAGAGGTGGTGGATGCCCCATCCCTGGAGACATCCCAGGCCAGGCTGGATGGGGCTCTGAGCAACCTGAGCAGGTGAAGATGTCCCTGCTCATGGCAGGGGGGGCACTGGATGAGCTCTGAAGGTCCCTTCAACCCAAACCAGTCTATGATTCTATGATTTGCCCTTCTTGACTTGTAGTTTGTGACTGTCTTAGTGATGGAGATGTGGAGAACACAGTTCTCTGGTGATTTCTTCCTTAACTGTTGTATACTTAAGGTATCTGGTTGCTGTAATCTGCATTATATTGGAATTCCTTGCAGAGAAGTTAGTATTTGTTAATTCAAGCAAGGAGAAAGCACTTGTGTTGTTGAACTTCCCAGCACGCAGCTCTCCTGCCAGCGGGATGCTGCCTTAATGGGGCTTGATGTTCACTGGGTGATGGTTGGACTTGGCAGCACCGAGGGATGCGGGAGCATCTGCTCTCAGCCGGGCGGCTGCTGCCGAGGAAGATCCGCGGCCATCGGGCAGACGGTGCCTCCAGCCGCAGCGGGACAAGCAGATGCTGTCAAGTGCATCAGGAACAAAGAGTTTTGCTTATTTCTACTAGAAAAAAAGTTTCAGCAGTGAACCTGACGGTTATTTAAATGGCAGACTTTATGGTGCCCTCACAGAGATGTCACCTGGAGGAGTCTGCAGCTTGTTGCTGAATGAGAAGGATACACAAATCCTTTTCTTTGCTCAACTAACAGTGACGTGGCGTTTTCCCCTTGGGATGTCACACCGCATCAGTGGTATAGAGGCAGCTCTTGAAAGGTTTGGTTGTTCACTGCAGAGAAGCATCTAAAAATTTTTGACTTTTAAAAACCAAAGAAGCAATTGGGTACATCCCCAGGACTGGAGAGAACCTCTTCCTGCATGGCTCTGAGCCCGGGCTGGCATCACCTGCCCGTTTTATCTCAGCATGAGCACTGTGTGAGGCTTTAACCAATTTATACCAGTCTTGAGGGGAAGAAAAAGATTAATTCTTTTAATATGGAAAGTTATAGTCTTAAAAAGGCCTTATTAACCTTCTGTTTGAAGATCTAAAGTCATGCGAGTGGCTCATCTCGTGCATTGCTGCTCTCCTTGAAATGCAAACATAACTGGGTGGTTTCCCCTTCTTCTGCTCCAGCCACTTCTGGGCCAAAAACTAAGGAGTTGAGGGATTTGTCCTCAACAGATGATTTATCCGTGGGCTCCTTGGCAGAGCAGGGTCAGTGATCAGGAGGGCTTGGCTCCCCCTTTCTCTCAGCTGTCAAAAGTGGGAGCAAATCCCCCAAGCGAGGGGTGCTTATTGCTGTCATCTCCAGATTTGGTTTGGTGGCTTGGGAGATGCTCACCTGGGTCACCTTGGAGACATGTGGCTTCTCTGAGTGGTGAGGGTAGAGCTTCCCCATCCAGTCCTGTAAATTCACATAAATCCAGCCTTGCAGGGTCCATCCTGGGAGATGTCTGTAGTGCAGATCTGTAGATCTGCAGATCTGTAGATGTCTTAAGTAGGAGAGCAGTGAAGGCAAAGTAACTTGGGTTTTCATGCACGTGCAGGAACCTGGAGGAGCCAGTCTGAGCTTAAACCCGACCCCATCCCTGGTCCAGGCTGGTCCCAGTCCCCGCTGTGTGCTGGGAGCACCACTGGGGAAGCAATAAAAGTGGGGGGATGCTCGTCTGAACTCGTCCTCCAGCTCATCTCCCAGCCTCTGTTTTCTTGCTGATTATTCATACAACACAACTTTATAGCCCAAATACAAACCATTGAAAGAACGATTCTTGCTCAGGGTTTTTTTCTTCATAGTGCCTGTAAAGCTGCTGCATAAATTCACACGTTTGTTCATTAGCTGCAATTCCCCAAAGCACCCAGTAAAGTTTGTGATTTTAATTACTTTTTGCAGGGATCTGAGTGTACGGAGACTTCAACAGATTATTATAGTTCATATTATTCATGCAGCTTCTTTTAATCCCTTTCTCTGCTAGGACATGGTCGATAGATACTAAAATTGAACTCTGCTAATAAATTCCCAGCCCCGTCCTGTGTGAGGTGTCTTGATCTTTGAACTGAAGCGTTTTGCTGACAAAATGATTCTATTTCCTGAGAGGTGCTGCAGCAAATAGGTCTGTAAGGAGGGTGTGAGCTGCCAGGGTTGCTGTCTGCAATGTGGAGGCATTTGCCAAAGTTACTTTTCATCCTGTTTATCTCTAAACCCCGAGCTGGGCCGGTTGTGTCTCACACTGGGTGGTAAAAAATATGAAGGTTTTCAAACAGAAGCACGGAATATTTATATGGTGGTGGAAATATTAGTGGGAAAAACTAACCAACTAAAGTAAAACTGTTTTCAAATTAATTAAAAGGATTTGGTCCATTTTTTTTTTAACTGTCAAGATTTTAATCCTCAAGCATTTATATGTTGTGTTTGAAGTCACTGTATCTTCTTGTGCGATAAATGTTTGGGAGCCGTGTTCTTCTTTGTACGCAGTCTGCTCAGTAAAGACCCCGAGGTTTTCTCTGCGTAGGGAAACATGTTATATAGGAATAATTCTATGTAATCCCCCCTGCAGAGCTTTCTGCATCCTAACCTGGTTCCTAATAACTCTTGGACCACTTCTGCTTCTGTGACATCTCCTTGTCTCATTGATGGGAGTTCCTCAGGTATTTGCCCTGATGGTGTGATGAGCTGGGGATCTCCCCGTGCAGGAGGAATCTGAGGTTAATGAGAATCCATATTTAACTTGGTTTTCTTTGCTTATGTTTGCAGGGTTTGATCATTTAGTCTCCCAAGACAGCTTTGCACCTGCGATTCTGACTTCTTTGATGCACGTTTACTGGGGGATGAGCTGATTCAAAGCTCCCTGCACAGGTTGCTCCTTGTTTAGCATCCAAAAGGAAGGGAA
Organism: Columba livia; assembly: GCF_036013475.1. NCBI lineage: Eukaryota > Metazoa > Chordata > Aves > Columbiformes > Columbidae > Columba > Columba livia. The sequence continues at coordinate 6,321,206 of NC_088620.1, forward strand.
AGCAACCAAACTGCTCTGTGCTTGTGTTGCACGGAGGAGCTTTCAGAAACTCCTCAGAAACCAAATTGCCTCTATGTTTGATTGCAGGTGCAGGAAAGGAATAAAAATAACTAATCCCAGGAGTGAGCAGCCTTTGCATTTGTTTAAAGGCTGAGTCCTGGCTGGGGTTGGCCCAAGAAGGTTTGCTTGGGAATGTGGACTGATGTGGGGATGCTGCATCCCTCTGAAAACACGAAGAAAAAGGCAGAAGGATGACAAGGTCTGGGCCGAGCCAGAGTTTGGCCAAAACTCCACGTCTGCCAGCTTGATGTGCTGAAAAGTGCTCGTGTGGCTGCTGGAGACCCTGGGAGTTGGGGCCTTGGCTTCGTGCTTCTTTCCAAGGGATAAGAGAGTGATTTAATCTGATTTAATTTTCCTCAACAAATATGTTTGATCTTTTAACGATATTACAAGGGATGTATAAGCATTGAGAAATCCTTGTCTTTCCCCCGCCCCGTTGACCCACACAATCCTGTTATGGAACAGCACAAGTGACTATTGTAAAGCTTCTAACAGCATTAATGTGAATGATGCTGTTCTCGTCGCCGCCAGTGTGCCTGACTCTGCATTGAGCTTGATGGAGGCCATAAGCACTCTGAATCTGATGCACTCAGTAATAAAATGACTGCAAAATAACAAAACACACTGCTATATGTATATAAAATCTTTTTGGGATAGGCAGAGATCTTCTTTCTACCACTTTGCCTTTACATTGTAGCCTCAAGTGAGGGTAAATTACAGGTCTGAGCACTTTAATACACCTTCGTAATGCAAAAGTCAACTATTATTTTGTGCTGAGTGCTGTGTAGATGTGAATGGACTTGACAGCGCCCCTCTCTTTAAGAAGGTACAGAGCATCAGCTCATCTCTGATCCCGTTCTTGCAGAACTCTTAGCCCGTGGCAGGTGTTCCTCAGCTCAACCAGATGTGCTGCAAACCACAGGCGAGGGCAAATTGCCTGCAAAGGTTGGATGCGAAAGCATCTTACACTGGACTAACGTCTCCTGTATTCGTGGCATCAGCTTGGTTGCACCAAGCTTGGAGTGATGGAGTTGAATGCAAAAGCCAGTCCAGGGCAAGACTTGACCACGTGGAGATGGTGGCGTCGGAAATGCGGGAGGGATGGGCTGGAGGTCAGTAAATTGTTTTATGAGGGCTGGGATAAATAGGACCTTGGCTTTTAAGAGATGGCAGCTTGCAGGGAGGCTCACAAATACTTTTGTGATTGTATATCCTGTGCTGGGATGGTACCATCCAGTTTGCTGGGGGAGGTTTAGCCCACGGGTGCATCGTATAGAGATGAAATATCTTCTCGGGGTTAAGGGAGATATCCTGTTGAGAGGTGAGGGGGAAAGAGCAGCAGTGCAGCACAGCTGCATCTTTGGCTGTAATCAGAAGAAATTCCCAGTGGAAACAGCCGTGTCTGACTGTTAAAGGGGGATTTATGTGTCTGGGGGGAGGAGTGGAGCTGCAACCGGCCCTGAAAACGGGGAGAAAATCAAAACTGCCAGGCTGGGTCAGACCAAAGCGTCACCCATCCAGGACTGGCCAGAAGCAGATGCCAAGGACAGGGCATAATTCAGATTGTTCACAGCCAGCGTTTCGGGGACTTTCCCATCAGGATGCCTCCTCCAGAGCCCTGTTGAACAGTTGCCAGCAGACCTGTCCTCCCTGAGCTTATCCAGTCCTCCTCTGGAGCTGTAGGTATTTCTGGCTCCCAGAACATCCCCTGACAATGAGTTCCACAGTTTAATTACAAGGGGAAAGGAAATGGCCTTGAATACATATATATATATATTTAACCCTTTGCATGAGCCCTTTATTCCTGTGTTGTCAGAAATGGTGTCTGGAGAGGGATTGTGAAGGGGAAATTAGGGAGAAGGGAGAGAAGATACAGCTTGAATTTGGGTATAAAGCATGGGGAGAGTAGGGTAAACTGCTCAATTAATACCAAAACAGAGCCTTTCTGGAGATGAGATGTGTTATTTTTTCTTAATCAAGTCTAGCAGGTCTAATGACACCGCACGCAATGAGCTCTGAAAGGTAAATTTGTTTTGATGTGCGTTTGACAAACTCCAAAATGCTTTTGCACAACAAGTTCTCACGGCTCCCGTTGGCTGGGAGAAGCCCAAGTGCCCAAATCGATAAGGTTCCGCTCGGATAATTGAGATGGGAATTTGGTTCGTTATGTGAAGTGGATGCTGAAGTGGATAATTGCAGATCTTGAGGTGTTTGTCCTATTTGCTGGTTTAGATTGAAGAAAATTTAGGTGCAATTTCACAGGTGTGTAGATACAAAACGACTTCTGTGGGGATAGTGTGCTTGTATCGATAGGGTAATAAAGCTAAATAACTCATCCTTGGTGTGTTGTAAGAAAACAGATGAAAAGTAAAAGCTCTGAGTGCTGCAGCTGGGCTGGCTCTTGGTTAGAGGTCCTGTGGCTTCACATGGTCCCTTTTCTTTGCAGGGAAGAAGGGATCCTTCCTGCCTTTGGCTTGGAATGTTCCTTGAAAACTCACCCTATAATTCTGGTTTTATGACCACTGTGTCTTTGTCAAAGTGCTCTATAATCTGCCTCCCTGTTCTGCCACAGTCCAGTGGCGAATGCACCAAGGGAAGGTCATCATGGACCCTTTATGGTGCTGTGGTGATGGGGGAGACCTTATAGCTTGTATTCCAAAGGCTCTGAGGTCTTCAGTGTGGTCTGATTTCAGCAATTACCTATTTATTCCTAAATTAATCTTCATTTAGTTACTAGATTTTAAGTGTTGTTCAATCTGAGCATCTGGTGAGGTCCTTTCTATTGGATGGAGGCATGAGCGTGCAATGTGTTTAAAAGAAATATGAGTGCTGATGTACAGCATTCATTCTGAGTTTTCTTGACAATATTTAAGCTTTATGTCAAGTTTTCTTGGGATGGGGCCCTGGCCTGTCCTCTCATAGTGAAGTGCCCTGATTATTGGCTTTCTGTGGGAATAACAAATACCAGTGGTTGCGTAAAGCCCCTGATGCTCTGTGCACTATTTCTGCAAATAATCCTTGTTTATAATTCACCCTTGGCAGAAAAAAGACTTTAAATTATTAAGGCACTAAACACTTTGCAGTGAAGGAACAGAGATAAACCTCTTGGCAGAAACAAATTGCTGAGGAGAGGTTGTTCTCTTTGGCGCATTTGGTACTTTAAAGTATTATGAGAAATAACGCGCGGGGGAACTGGGAATTCATTACTCGATCAAAAGATTTGTCTCTCTCTCACAAAAGCAGCTCCTCGGTGTGTGCTTTCCATAAACCCTGCAAATAAGGAGTGTCCCCAAGGCACAGGTGTGGGTCCCCAGAGGTGTCCCCGCTCACCATGGGCCTGAAGATGGCCCGATGTGGTGATGGGTGGTAGCCACGAGGGCTCTGTCCTGCCCCCAGCTCCACCACCCCAGTTTATAAAGCCTTTTTCACATTCTTAATGCTTCCTCAAGGACAGTTTTCCAGGGGAGCAGTGGGGATCCCCCCATTGGCCCAAATCCCTGGAGCTCCCTTGTTCCCGGTCAGGGGATCCTGTGTCTGTTCTCCAGGAGCGGGAGATGCTGGTGCCGGTTCATCGTGTCACTGTGTGTGTGTCCTGTGTCAGTCACCAGCCCGTTGGTAAATCAGGGTTGTTCAGTGGTGTGAAACAGAAGGTCTTATAACTGTTGATTTTTGCCACCTGTTGCTTATTTATCCTGTTATTACAACAGCTGGCACGTGTCAGCTCCTGGAGTCACGTAACCACACAGCCATCCATGTGTATGTATGTACGTACAGCTAAATATAAGCATGTACATATAATACATATGTATTTAAGTAGTTATACCTACAGTTTTCTAGCCGTTTTCTGGAGAGAGACTTAAAACATGCACCATGGAGATTCAAACCCCAGGGTACTCCCAATTTTTTTTATCATCTCAGCACTTTAAAGCAAATATCATCCTCAACGGTGACGATGTTTCCAGACTGGAGTAAGCAAGGGGAGGGCAGCTGTGCTGACAATGCCCCGTGTAGGCTCTTGTTCCACATTGTGCCTCCCCCAAACTGGTTTCATCCTCTTTTTCTCTTTGCAGGAGATATCTGCAACTGCAGCGTCGTGGGGAGCGCCAGCGCGGCCGAATGCAACGTCACGACGGGGCAGTGTCCCTGTCTCGATGGCTACACCGGGCTGTGGTGCGAGATCTGCGCCCAGGGCTTCCACCAGGAGCCGAACAGCCAGCAGTGCCGGCCCTGCGGCTGCAGCCCCAGTGGCTCCAGCAGTGCCCAGTGTGACCAGTGAGTAACGTGTGCGCGGCACTGGGGTTCGGGGGTGTTTTGGGATTAGAGATGCACATCAGGCAAGAATGGGTCTTGTCATTTGGTGCTGGTATTTAAAAGAAAGGGGCAGGAGTGAAGCTGGGCTTAGAAAAATTCATGGATTACTCTTATTTTCTTCAAGATTTGGGTTATAAAAATATCCATAACTGTGGCAAAAGCCCTGGCAACCCACAAGGGAGTAAAATTGCATTTCTGAGTTGTACAGAGGCAGAACCTCTCCTCTAATGCAATAGACTCTATCGGACCAGACAGCCTTCATGCTTGAGCTGGGTTGGGGAGCGGAGGCTGGGATGGAGCACAGGGCTTTGGAGAGCTTTATTTTCCAAAGGGATATTTGTTACAGCAGAGAAAAGTGAAGCTTTGTGCTCTGCCCTTGCTGAGCAACGTCGGCTCCTGCCTTGCCCGGTGTTTAACCTGCCGCCCCCTCGCCTTTACTGTGTCGAGAAAATCACCGCAGCTGATGCTTTGAGCTCTTGGATAATGAATGTGTTCCTCTTCATCTCACCTTACCCACTCTTGCATTTTGCCTTTTAAAAGCCGGCATGCAATTATTTTCTTGGGCCCGTAAAGGGAAGCGGAGCCTGTGTGCAGATGCAATGGGCCTCTGCTTGTTGTCTTTTAGGGTTTGGTCCGGGCTCAGCGGGTGTTGAACGAACACCTGCACGTTGCTGCCAAGGTTGGGGCTGACTCAGAAGCAAAATGTTCTGCAGAGACATGCCATTTGTAATTATTTTATCCTTTTCTTTTTTTCCCCAAGCCCCAAGTTGAGGTCCTTCCTTTTTGTTTCATTGCTGCATTTTTCTGCTTGCGTAAGCTCCAAAAAATCAGAACTTATAAGCAATGCTCCAGCTGACTAGAGTGACCTTGTTACTAAAAAAGGTGATTCTCGGGGGTGGAGAGTGTAGAGTTTTTCACTTATTTTTTCTAGTGGTTGTTTTGGGTATGGGAAGATGTGCCTGGAAGCATCAGGGTTTGCCACAGACAGGAAAATCTGAGTTTGGTCAGATCTACTGCAAAGGCAAATTGGGCAGAAAGGCAGATGGGGCAAATCTTATCTTTGAGGCCTGGGAGAGGAGGGAGGTGCTGCTGGAACAACTGGGTTAACTGGGATGGCATGTTCTCGCCCTGACTCTGAGTCATGGGCAGCGGGCGAAGGAAGGATGTGAGTGATGTCTCCCAATGTGGAGCGAGACAAGTCCCCCTGGGGACTTCAGGTGAGATGATCCAAGTCGTGATGGAGAATGAGGTGGAATTTGTGCACGTAGTGAAGCCATCAAACCCAGCCCCAACATGTGTGGACCTGGAGATGGCAGAGGACCTTGCTACCTTCTCTTCAGCACCGTTTTACAGCCTTGAGGGACATGGGACATGCGGATCCTCAGGCATTTGGAAGAGGCAGCACAGGGCAAAATTTGGAGGAAGACTTGGGGAGGAGGACTGATGTTAACAGGAGTCACTCTGTGTTTCTCTTCCCTGCTCAGTGGGGTTTGCTGCAGATGGAAATGACCTCTGGGTGTTTAAAAAGAGGAAAATTAGGTCAGTTGTCTGTGTTGCAGGGCTTAGGGCACTGGTACGGCTGTGAGATGGGCAGCATCCTGCACGGCAGTGTCTGTGGGAAAATGAAGTGAGATGCAAAATCCCATGGGGCAAATGCACCATCGTTCCTATTGCATTAAAGAAGTGCGGTGCCAGACACATCTACTGCTTCTCTGTGGCAGGGATGGATGGGGAGGCATCTGGGATGTGGGTACCGAGGCGCATCCCTGCAGTGGGGTCTGTCACGATGGGTGGGATGGCCTCTTCTGCATTGCAAGGAGATGCATGTGTGAATCCAGGAATGACGTTTTTTTGGCTCTTGTGTTGGAAACATTGGGTCTGGAGCTCTGGGTTTGGTGTCCACCTGCTGCCGAGTCCCTGGGTGAGTGGTGCCTGTCCCTCTGGACGTCCCCGCTTGGGATGAGGCGCAAGCATCGCCCAACACCAGCAACCAGCTTCTGTTTCATTGACAGTAAAAATACTGTAAGCTGTATTTTTTTTAAAATACCATCCCAACTATAACTTGCACAAGTTAATTCCTGCTTGCTGGCTTAAGAAAAAAGGAACTGCTATTCAGATGAGTCTCCGAGATAAACAACAGCATGATTTTGGACTCTGCCCCTTTTTGACAGTGGCTGGTTTGAGAGGCAGACTGCCTGGAGGCTGGGGGCACACACTACATGCCTGAGAGGGTTCAGTCGGCTTGCCCAGGCTTTTGTAAAACTGCCTTTTAAAGCACCACCATATGATGACTATTAGTATTATTTCTAGGCACGCTCTATGGCTGGCCAGATGGCACACCTAAGTACGCTGTTGATTAACTAGGCCTCAACTGCAGACCATCGAATAAAAATTAAAAGAAAAAAAACCTTTCCCGAGGCAGACAGTTGATTTTGGGAGTGAACATTGACCTGACATGCTGTCGCTACGAATGGGCTCCACGGCCACTAATCAAAGGTCTGTTTTGGTGGTGTTAAAAATGTGATTATCTGAGGAGATCCACACAGATCTCCCCCTGGGCTGGCAGAGGGTTTCTGTGCTCTGGTTTGGGTGGTTTTTTTGTTGGATGACAAGCCGTGTGTAGTTGAAGCTGGGGCTTGTTCCGGGGCTGGATGCAATCCTGGGCTGCACGGAGCGGGACGGGTGTTCCCCATGTTGTGGTAACGCCTAGAAACCTCAGATAAAACCACATTTCACTGGGTTGGATGCTGCGTAGATCCTTGCTAAAGATAGCTGTGGCCTGGAAGCGTTCATAGTCCATAGAGGAAGGGTGGAGAAAGAAGTGACGTGTCAAGGTCATGGAGCAGTGGAGAATGAGGATGGTGACTCATGTGGGTGCACGGGCTGGGAGGGAGGGTGTCTGGTGGTGGCCCCAGCCCATGGAGTTGTAGCCAGGAGCTGCCCCCCACCAGCTTCATCTCCCTCACCATCTTTTGGACACCTCAAGTTAAAAGCCGTGTTGTCCATCAGTCCATCCTCCCCGGGAGCAGGAATATCCCTGCCTGGTGGAGGAGGCAAAGGTGAAGATGATGCTGCTGGAGAAGGCCATCGTGCCCAGGCTGCCCAGCTCAGATCTCCCAGGCTTGCACCCCTCTGCATTTATTTTTCTCTATGTGAGCAGAATCCTCTGCATGAACTCTCATCTCCTACTCCCTACGGCTGGGCAAGAAGCCAAGCCAGAGGCAGCAAAGATGGTCTGGGGAGGACAGTGGTCTCCAGCCCTCCCGTCTGGGGCTCCTCGCAGTGTCTTCTCCCAGGATGTCACTCGTGTCCCCAGCTGGCTGGTGACGCAGGGACCCAGCACAGCGGGCAGCTCCAGGAGGTGACAGGAGATCCGGGGGAGCCTTTCCCTGCTGCAGAGCAGCCGTCGTGCACCGACACGAGAGTGATCTGCACAGGCGTAGCTGTTGAAATGCACACGGAAATGATTTTCCTGTGTAAACCTGTCCTCTGGCTGGTCGATTTAAAGGAGCAGGACTGAGCCCGGCCTGGCAGAGGTGCCCTTCTGCTGAAGAGGACATGTCAGATGACTCTGCATTTTGATTTATTTTGGTACTTTTTACCTTGCCAGCAGCACTGGCCAACCCCATAGGGGGCTGCAAACATGAGTAAACACTGGCCAAGGGTGTCCCAGTGGTCTCGTCCGCTATGCTGGTGCCAGGCCTGTCCCTGTCCCTTGGTGAGGGAAGGAAAGGTGTCACCACGCTGATTTACCTCTTGCAAGACATTCAGTTGTGGTTTTCATCGCCCGGCATGTAGGATGTTGTGGCTTTTCTCCAAAGCATGGCCCCATGGCCACAGGGCAGCATGTTTAGCCCGTGAGCAAGTGTCCCCACACGGGTGCTTTTGTACTCCACAATTCGGGATGTGAATGGAGGAGCTGACAAGGTGGTGCACCCTTCAACTCTTATCACACCATCACCTGGGCTAGCGAACAAGAGGAGAGCTGTGCCTGCTGTGGGCTGTTGAGGATTGCCGCATGGTTAGCTAAACCTGGCTTAACCATCTAAACTGGCTTAGGTCCCTTAAAAAGCTCTAAACTAAACACACAAAATATGTTGTCATTGTCCCTAATGAAAACAGATACATGTTAAATTGGGGTCTGTGAATCAGTTTAAGTTTCTCCCTCTGCCTGTGCCTCAGTTTCCCCACAAGCAGAAGGGTGATGGGAAGCAGAGGCTCTGACGTGCTGTTTGGAGGCCGTGTTGGCTTTGGGTTGTGTCCTGTGATGAAATACAGCGTGCAGCTCTCAGCTCCTTCAATAACTGAGCAGCTGCCGGCTGGGGAGACAGATCTGCAGCCTGTGATCCCGGTTCACACACAGTTTGTGCCGCAGGCTCGACATAAGTCATGTTAGAGGGAGCTCCTGTCACTCATTTCCGCTTAAAATAAAAAAAAGATAAAGCATTCATATAAATGCCCAAGTGTTAATTCAGAGATGTTTTTGCCCCCTCAAGGGATTCTGATGCTTTGTGTTTGCATTAAAAGGAATTAAAGCAGAGTGTCCCTGTGAGCATTTCTACATGGCTGTCCCCTGGAGCGGGGATGCTGCGAGGCTGAAAGGGGGTTGCTGTTGCCATCCCTCTGTGTCTTTTTTGTAGTGGGCTTCTCTCCGGAGGGGCTGATCTCCTGACCCTTACTCATGTGGATTTGCACGACCATTGCTGGTGAGAGCAAGGTCAGCGGCGCTGGACAATGTTCTTTGTTCAGGTCTTTGAATGAGGGCTGGGGGTTCTGCCGGGGCTGGGCAGGGAGAGCAGCACGCTGGGTCTGCAGAGCTGGTGGGATGTGAGAGATGCAAAGAGGTGATGCAGGGGGGAAGCGACAAGAGCCATTGGTCCTGATGGCCTTGGGAAGCACCCAGGTGGGTCACAGACTAGATGCACCTTGAGCATCATGTGGTATGAAGCTACGTAGGGTAGAATCCTGGTTTTTATGTTAGAAAATGCAGATCCATTGAAATTCAAGGCTGTTGTGGAGCTTCTCCAGCCTGGGCAGGAAGGGTGCTCATGGTGACGGTTTGAGATGAGACCTCATGTTCCCAAGGCTTCTGCCCATCCTGGCCGCAGGAGGTGATTTGGGGGAAGGCAGTGGAGTTCTCTTTCTGCAGCCAGAAAATCTTCATTTGCTGTCTTAGGGTGTTATCACGCTTCTGAAATGTCTCTTCTTTGCGTGGGAACTGTATTTCCTTCCTACTGTATTTTTGCAGTCCAGTAAACCACATTGGGCAGATAAGACCTCGGGAGCCCCTACTCCTCAAGGAATTGTATATTAAAAAAAAAAAGCCACAATCTCCCCCACCTTTTTTCCCTATTTTAAAAAGACTGCCCTCCCTTTTATAGATTAGCTGAGCACAAGCAGTGGCTCATTATCTCCCAGTAATGCCTTGTCAGCATCACTCTGCAGAGAACAGATTTTTTTTTGGTAGCGGAAATTGTTACACATGGACATCATAAAAGCAGAAGAATATCCCGTTAGAGCGTATTTTTCTATGTGCTTTAATTATCTAAATCTTTCTCCCATTACAGACTCTCATCCTTCACATCCAATTAGCTCCCATCCTCTCTTCCCTCACCAGCAGGTAAATATTGTACCTGCACCCATTTTTATTCGGTTGCAGACAGGGATGGGAAATAAATGAGTGACTGGACACAGCAGCAGCGAAAGGTAGATTGTTATCATCTCCCCTACCATAATTGTGGCTTCTCAGAAATGCTGCTATTTCGTTGTGTTGTGTTTCATTTTTTCCCAGCAGTCTTTGCCCTTCTGGTGTTTTCTGTTCCAGACTCACTACTCATGTAAACATTGGCTGCCCTCAAAAAAATATTGGTTTAATTTTTTAAGGTCTTGTGGCTAAATTCTGGCTTGGGGGCAGTGGTTGTTGCCTGCGCCTCTTTCTGCTGCCTGTGAGGAGGCATCAGCAGAGATCTGGGGGATGGAGGGACTATGTTGGGCAAAACTGGTGTGTCCAGTAGGGAACAGCGCCATCTCCCTTCCTTCCTCGTCTCTTCTTGCATTGAGGTTTCCTGTCCTATCCCCATGTTGCTGTGATCTCCAAGGGATCATAGAATCATAGAATGGTTTGGGTTGAAGGGACCTTCCCAGCTCCCCAAGTGCCACCCCTGCCTGGCCTGGGATGTCTCCAGGGATGGTTCATCTACCACCTCTCTGGCCAACCTGGGCCAGGCTCTCACCACCCTCAGTGTCAAAGATTTTTCCTCATGTCCAGCCTGAATCTTCCCTCCTTTAGTGTAAAACCATCACCCCTTGTCCTGTCACAACAGCCCCTCCTAAAAAGTCTGTCCCCATCTTTCTTACAGGCAGAGGGGCAGAATCCTCTCCCTTGACCTGCTGGCCATGCTGCTTTTGACGCAGCCCAAGGTACAATTGGCGTTCTGGGCTGCAAGCGCACGTTGCCAGCTCACATCCAACCTTTCATCCACCAGCACCCCCAAGTCCTTCTCCACAGGGCTGGTCTCCATCTCTTTACCCCCCAGCCTGGATTGATACCAAGCGATGCTCTGGGAAGCCAGGAGCTGCTGTTTTGTGCTGAGATATTGCAGTTAGTTGGGTTTCTGCTGCTTCTCCTTGTGCCACACTATGCAGGACCCCATCCAACCTCGCTCTCCAGGGTCATCGTGCTCTTCCCATTGCTTCCTCCCTCCCCAGACACCAAGGTCACAGCGGGGGGTGCCGGGAGGGCACATGGAGGAGACAGCACAGCCCCGGGCTGGACATCCCCGGCTTTCCCATCCTCCATGGGGGAGACGGGGTGGCGGAGGCGGCGGTGGCCAGACAAGGTGGCCCTTTGACATTTACAGAATGGCCTTTCAGAGCTGTGAAGTGTCCCCGCTCCGTCGAGGGGCTGCCATATAAACAGATGCCGTCCCCCGGCACAAAATGAGGAATGCAGCGCACAATGGCCCAATGTTCCCCAAAATAAAGCTCCGCTTCTTCTGACCTCCACAAAGGCGGCTCTGAGCGGGGTGCAGGGTCCACCAACCCTTCCACCAATGGGTTTTGGCTGCTGGTGGCTTTGGTTTGAGCCGAGGGAGCAGGGAGGTGAAACCCAACCATGTGCTATATGGGGCTTTTTCCTGCTCTTTGCATCCCCCACGTGCTGGTATTCAAATTAATTGACCTAAAGGAAAATCAACACACGGGTTATGAGCGTTCTCGGTTTGCTCAGGGTGAGTGTTAACAGTGTTGGTTTTCCACAGAAGTGACTCGGAGCATTTAGCTTTCAAATGTTAACTCTTCTACATTGCTCAGAAAAATGTAAGAGAGATTTATCCCCTTGTTGCTGTCAGACATCACAGAAAATCAGCACAAAAGGAGCCGGGCTCACTGGAGAAATGCACCATTTTTAGCAACATCTCTTCTGAATCCTAATCTCGTGCAGAATCCTTTTGTCTTATCCCATCAAAGTGTGACAAAGCCTTTTTCACGAGGGTTGTTTTACAGATGCTCGTAGTTCAGCAACATGTTTTTCCTCATTCATAGGGAGCGCCGTTAATTGTATATGTTACAGGAACACCTCCAGGGTGAGATCTGTGACCAGAGGTTGGCACGTCAGCGGGTGGGAGGGGACAGGGTGGCAGGTGAAGCTGGAGATGCCACCAGGTCGGGTAAGAGCTGGCAGGACCCTCGGTTTCCATCTTCCCCAGGGCAACGTGGCCCCTCGATGGCTCTTCTGGGGCTGGTCCTGGCAGGTGATGTTGTGCTGGGAGATGCTGGGGTGTGAGGGGTTTTGCACCCGCTCTGTGCTTCAGGGTGAAGACGGTAAATGTGTTTGGCAAAGCTCTTCTTGAAAGCCACGGGGGGTTTTGGGTGGCTCACCCACCCTGGTTTGAGACTCATGAGAGCTCCCTCCTTCTCCGACTCTGCCCCAACATCTTACCAGTCTCATGGGCTTTAAAAGTAAAGGCACCGAAGCTTGGTGCTGTGCTGTTTTGGCTGGCTCTGACTTGGCCAGGCAGCCCCTGGGCTCTCAATGGCAGCTGGGAAAACATTCAAAATGAATCTCTCCCTTATCTCCTCCTTGTGGGGGGTGGGAAAGGAAGAAAATAAATGATTGGAGCGTGCTAAGGGTTTTCTGTTACATCATTAAAGCGTGCACAGCAGGCCTGCAAACAGCCCTCAAGGCGATGGTCCTCTGTCCTCCCATCCGTCTTGTCTGTCGTGTCCCTGCTAACTTCAGGATGTTTCTGTGGAGGAGGACAAGAGACCCATCGCAGATGCAACTGAACACAGCGATTGGTCTCAGATCACAGATGTTTTAATGCTCTTTTGTTTTGGTTTCTTTCCCCTTGTGATGAGGCTTCGGGTTCCCATGCTGTCCTGTGCCAAGGGCATTGCCTGAGGTCCCAGACGGAGTCTGTGTGTCCTTCCCGGCCGTCAGAACTGGCAGAACATTATCTGTGTGATGCTCTGCAGCTTCAGGCCATGCACGGGATGGGATTTTAGAGGTGCTACTTGTTCTCCATGTTGTGCTCCCAGGATGCTTCTAAGTGTGGTCAGATCTACCTACAATCCTCTTTAACACCACCCAGAGCAATGCATAGAGCGGGGGGCTCTGGTGTATCCCCCTAACTTCTGTGGCTGTAAAGCTGCAGTCCCGTGTGAAATCCCACCCTGGGGGACATTTTTTTGCCACCAGTGGCACAAATCACTTGGCGAGTGATGAGATTTCCTGCATCCCATGGCTGTTTCCCCTTGAGTGGATGGAGGTAAAATCAGCCTGGCTTTTGTAGACTTTTTTGGGGTGTCAGCTGTTCCCCTTGCCCAATATTTTGCTTTTATTTACGGCCCTATTCTTAGTCTTGTGGTGCCCTGCAGGCATCGAGACAGCAGCTCCTGAACATGAAACCCAAGGGCTGAGGGCAATTAAATGCCTTATGGGGGTCCCCAACCCACAGGCAGCCCTCACCCCCAAAGGCCTGGATCACTTGGGGTTGGATCTGAGCCTTGCACATGCTCCCGTCCCCACTAATCACCGCCTGCTCCCTCTGTCAGGATCTCTCGTGCTGGTGATGTTTTTAATCATTAGGAAACGTATATAAAGTTGATGGATGATGTGTTGGTGATATACACTACCTACACGGTCTTTAAAGTAAGTGTAGTCGTAAAAATCTAGTAGAAAGCAAAGCTGGGGGGGGGACTTTTGTAACAAAAGTCTGGTTTTGTCCCAACACACCCTTCCATCGATTCTTTTGTGAGACCTAAAAATTGGCTGGCTTCAGTGGAGTTAATAATCATCTGAAATGGAGTTGAGCAATTGATGTTGCTGCATCAAAATGTTTCCCTGTTCCCTTCCCCCAAAACAGAAATTCCTGGCTGATACTCAAAATCCCCTTCAGTTCTCACTGAGCGAGTATTAAACTGTGGGTCTTTTCTTTTCAAGTTTCTGGGGTTTTATGGGCACAATCGGGTTGTTAACAGGATTCTTTTTTTTTGGTGGTGGTGGTGGTTTCAATGCATTTATATCATTGACCTTTGCTTTAAAAAGTGTCTGACAGTCTTTACTGGACTGGAGCTATGAAAGGGAGTGTTGTAAGGGGGCTTTATTCTATGGAAGCAATGACCACAGGCAAAGCTTTATATTTGCTGAGTGATTTAATTCTTGCACATGCAGAACTTGGCTCCGTGCCATGTGTAACATGTTGAGAAAAGGTCTGCTTGAGAGGCATTAAACCCAAACTTTCCAAAACTGTACTTTTCTTCTTTTAAAAATAGCTTTCTTTCCTGTTATTTTTAACCTAACGAGGAAAATCGAGGGACGTTGCACCAAAATGCTGCGTCGAGCTCTAGCAGAGTCATTGGGGAAATAAACCTTCCTTAAAATAACAGATGGGAGGCTGGGAGGAGGGTGTCATTAAAATAAAGACTTAATCAAGGGACAGGAGAGAGAACCTGGAAACCTGAAAGGCTGAGGGAGCTGGGGCTCTGGAGCTGGACAAGAGGAGACTGAGGGGTGACCTCATTAATGTTTACAGATATCTAAAGGGTGAGTGTCAGGAGGATGGAGCCAGGCTCTTCTCGGTGACAACCAATGATAGGACAAGGGGTAATGGGTTCAAACTGGAACACAGGAGGTTCCACTTGAATTTGAGAAGAAACTTCTCAGTGAGGGTGGCAGAGCCTGGCCCAGGCTGCCCAGGGGGTTGTGGAGTCTCCTTCTGTGCAGACATTCCAACCCGCCTGGACACCTTCCTGTGTAACCTCATCTGGGTGTTCCTGCTCCATGGGGGGATTGCACTGCATGAGCTTTCCAGGGCCCTTCCAACCCCTGACATTCTGGGATTCTGTGACCTGGGAGGATGAAGATTATCCAGCGCTAGTACTGAGTCTTTTGTAAAGCCCGACTCACAGGGCACATCCCCAGAAGATGAATTTTCAGGCTGAAAGTATCAGATCCCCACCAAATGAGTTGCTTTTCCTTGCTCGGCTCTGCCTGTCCCCTGCCCGCTTACAGGAATATCTGTGCAGTAGCAGTCAGAACCAAATAAAAATAAACCGCTTATTGTTTGATCTTGTTTTAAACACTGTGACAACATTTGGATTAATGGCAAGTCTTGTGAAAAAAGCTCTTTAAAAGCCATACTGAGTTGCTTAACAGCGTCCCTTTGAATTCTGCATCTGCCTGCTCTATTCCCACAGAATGGTCTGGAGAGTGAGAAAACATCATATTTGTTTTCCTACTTGTAATCGGTCCATTAAATATGCCTGAGATTTCATACTCTGAAACTATTTAATTTTGTGGCCGCTTGGGCTGAGTTCTGTACATTGGTGTGCCTTTTGAGTATTTCTTCTTCCTTTGGCAAGCAAACAACAACAGAAATACTAAATTTTATTAATTTCTAACAGAAGCGATGTCTTCCCCAAAAACATTGCAATCCACTGCATTTTAATTAAAAACAACACATCGACAGCACATCAGGCCATTTGGAGCCTCTATTAGGTCTAATCAACAGATTTTTCTAGGGGCTTTTAGAAGCAAATTGTGCGTTGCTCGCTCTTCCCCAGGAGGAGCGAGGGAGAACAATAGATAATCTTTGTGCAGACAGACTGAACATTGACATACTGAATTTGAAAAGTGTGTGAATAGGGTGGGTGTTGTATGGGGCAGAGCTAAGAGGAGGGTGCGCCCAGTGGTGTGCAGGGGGTGGCACCCGCCTCCTCTGCTGCAGCTGCAGATAAACCCATCTCCTGGAGGAGATAAATCCCGTGTATCGGGGTTGCTGTCCCATGTCCCTGTGCAGCACACAGGGTGTCCTGCAGGTCACTGTTGGAGGTGTGCAGAGGTGCTTCTGTGCTCTGCTGTCCTCAGCATCCAGGGATGCAGGGGATGAGCCGTGGCTGCCGTGTGAGTGGGTGGAAAAGGAGCACAAGTGTGATGGGAGCGGGTGAGGGATGTGGGGGGCTCAGCTGGAGAACAGGAGCTGAGAGGAGAAGTTACCACTGTCTACAACTACCTGAAAGAAGGTTGGGGCATGGAGGGGGTTGGTCTCTTCTCCCAAGGAACAAGTGATAGGACAAGAGGAAATGGCCTCAAGTTGTGCCAGTGGAGGTTTATATTGGATATTAGGAAAAAATTATTCATGGAAAGGGCTGTCGGGCATTGGAACAGGCTGCCCAGGGCAGTGGTGGAGTCACCATCCCTGGAGGGGTTTAAAAGACATGTAGATGAGGTTCTCAGGGACATGGGGTAGTGCCAGAGTTAGGTGATGGTTGGA
Organism: Columba livia; assembly: GCF_036013475.1. Classification (NCBI taxonomy): domain Eukaryota; kingdom Metazoa; phylum Chordata; class Aves; order Columbiformes; family Columbidae; genus Columba; species Columba livia. The sequence continues at coordinate 6,337,351 of NC_088620.1, forward strand.
CTCAATGATCCTGAGGGTCTCTTCCAACTGAATTGATTCTATGATTCTGTTTTGTCACATGCAGGGACAGGAGTTGGACTTGATAATCCTTGTGGTTCCCTTCCCACTCAGGACATTCTATGATTATGTTCTATTTTATCCATTCATGTGACTGCTCTGAGAGCTGAGCCTGAGTGCTGCTAGTCTATAAAGTCACTTACAAAAGCAATAGGTTTGAAGCCTCTGCGTGGAGATGCTGGCAAGGAAAGCCAAAGGAATGAGGGTAACCCTGGTACCGGTGCTCAATGGAGCTGGGAATGGAGAGGGGCTGTCAGAGCATCTATTGGCAGCTGATGTGTGGGGATGGCTTTGGGCCAAGGCTTTCAAGAATGAGTGATGTTTTCTGGTGCCCAGCTGGAAATTGCTGTCAAGGCAACTGGTTTTGCAGAGACTCAGCCTTTCTTGAACTCCCCATCGCTTCTTGGAAATCGTCGCCCATGGGTTTCACGTCTTGTATTTCTGTGCGAGGTTCGCCGCTCTGAGAAGCGAATCCAAAACGCTGAGCGCAGGTTTGTGCTTTGGATGCCGCCCAGCACATCCAGATTTCAATGTTTGTTTTGTCCCTGTGCAGCTCTGGGAAATGCCAATGTAAAGCTGGTGTCACGGGCCTGAAGTGTGACCAGTGCAGTGATGGATACTACAGGTTTAACGAAACCACCTGCGAGCCGTGTCAGTGCAACAACCGCTCCAAAACCTGCGACAGTTCCACAGGTAACGTCTCGCGTGACCGTGCCTGTTTCTTCTGTCTCTGGTTTTTGCCATTTTCATTCAGCAGACCTCCTGCATCTCCATGTTTATGCCTTGAGTACTCAGAATCTTTACCTTAAAACCAAAACTAAAATGCAGGGCAAGGCTGCAGTTAGTCCACTTCTGGAGGAAGTCAATAAAAGCTGCATTATTTACCCTAGGATGTAGCACAGAGCCTTTATTCCACAGTCTGTATTGGAAATCAGTGCTCTATTGTTCTCTGCACTCACACAAACACACAACATTGGCTTTTAAAGAGCTTTTGTTTAACAGCTGTTTACCTGGAAACATATACGGTACTGGCACTGATGCAAGGTGAGTGTTATTGCCACAGATAACGTGATTAGTGCTGGAAAGAAACAGCAGCTAATTAATATTGCCTGCTTTTTCTAAATGTGCCGCGTTCATTTTCCTTGATCATTTCTTTGACTGTCTCTCAGATGGATGTTGATGGAATGCAAATGTGGAAGCACCTGTGCTTGAAGAGCTCATGGGAGGGCAGGGGGAACATAATGGCTTTCCCACGTCCACTGAAAGGGGAGATCCCGGAGGAGCAATGTTATGTGACCACCTGCCCGATCTCCGCTTCAGCAACAAAACTCGCACTTTGAAACCCAAATTCTCATCCAAACTTCCAGGCTGAAATGCAATTCTGTAACGTTTATCCAGGAGCTTGGAAAGAGCAATAATTTTTAAAATGTTGCAGTTTTTTTTTTGCATAGCTGGCAGAGATGCAGGGCTCATGAAATACGGGATTTTGGGGCAATTTCAGCCCTGGTGTGTGTTCCCTGGTGGCCTGTGTGTTTGCAGTGCTGGCTGTGCAGAGCAATGTCCTGGTGCTGCTGGGCACAGGGGCTGTTTCTGGGGGTGTCAGGGGTAGCAGCGGCCACCAGATCTGTGCTCCTTGAGGTTGAGTTATTGCATTCATTCCTATACTGAACTTTACGTGCTTAGGAGTTACTAATATTGAAGGATACAAGGCTGTGCCTAAAGCTGTGCACACACCAGCTGTGTTACTGATTTGGAGCTGCGTGTGTGGGTTTTGTGAAGGAGCAAGATAATCTGCTTGTCCTTTTTCTTCCTCAATGTTTCCCCTGCTCTTGATTTACAAAAAAATGGCAAAAAAACAGAGCAAGCCACAGTGCAGACGTTGCCTGTGGGATGGGGCTGCTCAGGCAGAGCAGAGCTGGGACTGTCCAGCGCTGGGCCTGGCTCTGCAGAGCCCCTCTTTTTGCTTAATGACCTATTGTTGATCTGACAGAAATCCCTTTTTAAAAATTTTCCTCCATCTGCTCTCTTTGCTGCTGGGGGTGGGGGAACCCAACGAAACCAGAACAGAGAACAGTCGATTAAAAATGAGATCCGACATGTAATAAGTAACGCAGCGCACTCGGCCTGCTCTAGAGGCTGCACTTTGTGTGACCTCCCCAGCTTCACATCAGCTGTGTGCAGCCTTTGTCAGATTTTCAAGGGTTTTTTCAGCATTAATGCCGTACTCTGGGCTCCCTCTGCTGGCTCTGCCACTAGCCCTGCTCAGCATCACCCTGGCCAGGAGCAATATTTAAAATTACTGGGCTGGAATTGGGGCAGCCAGAGCTCCCCAGGCGCCAGCGTTTCCTTCGACGCGACCCTCGGGCCCCATGTTGTGTCTGTTCGATGAGTTTAGTTGTTTCTTCCCAGCTGAGCTACTGTGAGGGCTGATCCTTTCTGAGGGCATTATCAGGATGGGAAGTGCTATTAATTATTAAGGCTTTCCACAGTGATACCTGCTTGTGAGCCTATGCGTACTTTGCATGGTGGAGCCACTTGCTGACTCACTGGCAAGGCAGCCATTTCGCAGGGTTGGTGTAGATAAATGCGAGTAGTTTCCGCCAATGGGAAAGTCATTGGTCCTGAAATGACAAAGACTGTGCAGAAAACGCAGGTGTGATCCCAGATTTATACGACCATTAATTCATACAGAGCACGGTTCACCGCACTCTTAGTGCTCATCAGGCAAATTGACCTTCCCCAAGCTGGCCTGTCCCAGGCATCCTGCCGAAGCAGCTGATTGAGGTTTGCAGCTGGAAAAAACAAGCCCAGCAGATAGTTTTCCCCTCTAATCCTGACATCTCTCCCACAAAAACCACTGGCTCGTGTCTGACAAGCTGCTGGGTGAAGAGCAAACAGTGTGTGGGAGCTGACACCATGCACGTGTCCTTAGTCATCGGGTGCTGCCAACCCCAGAGAGCTGGTGGATCAGCCGCTTCCCAAAATCGGCAGCTGCCAGGGTTTGGTTCCTGCCCTGGGTGACACATTTGGCTGCAAGGACACGCTCGACTTGCAATGAGGGTGATGAGAGCCTGTCCCAGGTTGGGCAGAGAGGTGGTAGATGAACCATCCCTGAGACATCCCAGGCCAGGCTTGATGGGGCTCTGAGCAACCTGAGCTGGTGAAGATGTCCCTGCTCATGGCAGGGGTGGCACTGGGGGAGCTTTGAAGGTTCCTTCCACCCAAACCATCCTGTGATTCTTGGTTCAGGGATGCTCAGCTGCAGAATTTTCTCTGTGCAAAGAGAAGAGCGGGAGCCACGCAGCGTGTTGGGCTTGCAAGGGAACCAAACTGTTCCAATATTAAGAAAATCTCCTGTGTTTTTTTTCAGCAGTCAGCATTAGCCTAATTCCGGATTTTTGTGTGTGTGTGGTTAATGTTGATATCAGACTTTTCCATGCCCCTGCAGCACTGCTAGATTAGCGCAGTGAATCTCCTGTATGTGCTTATGTGTACAGTGAATAAACTGCTCCGTGCTGCCCTGGTTTGTTAGAAGGTGGCTGTTGCCTTTTCAGTGTCTTGTACATGGGATTTAATTAAATAAGCTTCCCTTGGGTCACTGCCACCTCAACGAGGAGCCTGCTGCTGATGCTGTTGATGGATGGGCTTTTGATAGAGGCTGTGCTTTTATAACTAGGGAGATTTTTCTTTCTCTGGTCACAGCAATATCAAAATGCAATTTAGAGGGCCATTAGGACACAGCCTCTGCCCAGACACAGCACGTTGATTTTCTGATTCAGGGGCTTCCCTAGGAAGGGGAGGTGGCTCAGCCGAACCCCCAGTTCTCCTCTGTTTCTCCACGAAGGTCAGTAATTGCTGCTGCCTTGTGCCTGTGCTGGGGATGGAGGAGCTGGAGCCGCACGAGTGGGATGCAGCCATCTGTCCCCAAAGCAGGACCGTGGCACTTCCCTACCCCTGACCGCCAGCTCTGTGGTGCAGGAATAGGTTGCAAAGGTAGAAACTCATGAGAGTGGGGGGTTTGAAGCATCAAGATCCAGACTCCCAGGCACAGTTGCAAACCAAACCCACTTTCCTTGAGGACCATTTAATATTGATAGCGTGCATTTGCCTGCGCTGACCTTTTGAAGTGATGAACTGTGGGCTTCCCTGCTGGAGCCACCTACTTTTTCACATTGTGTGTGTGTGTGCAGAGGGGGGAATGACCATCAGAAGGTCATAAGAGGCCAGGATCATGTTTTGGCCGGAGGGCGTCCAAAATCACCTGTGAGCTCTGATAATTGAGAGTGCTCCATGCAGATTCTTGCTCCAAATGTTCTGCTCCAGTTCCTGCTGCCAAATGTGTTTTTGTGCTCCTGTCCCTTCCCCAGGCACCTGCCTGCACTGCCAGGACAACACCCAGGGGAAGCACTGCGAGCTCTGCAAGGAGGGATTCTACAGGAGCGCCCACGGCTGCCACCGCTGCCCCTGCTCCACCGTGGCATCCACCGGCACTTGCCGAATACGTAAGGCTTTTATTTTGGTCTAATTTCTCAGATAATGAATGTAGCTCTTTGCAATGAAATTGCCACTCGGAGTGCATCAGTGATACAGGAGGTGGCCAGCAGTGCCATGTAACCATCCGTACCTCTGCGAGCCCCCTTCCAAACATCCCCATGGGACTCCCAAACCTCAACCTTCTTGCTCTATTTTCACGTAACTGAGAGAAGAAATCATAACTGTAATAAACATATAAGATATATTATTATTTCCTTAATCACTTTTGCAATGAAGCCACCCCTGGCTTCATGTAGGCCAAAAAGTTCCTGCAGATTGCAAGAGTTAGTTCTAGCTGTATTCTGAAATGGCTGTTTGAGATGGAAATGTTCAGGAGTAATAATCAGTTTGCTTAGCAACGTGCCGAGCATGCTCTGTGCTGCTGGCACCAGGCATCAGAAACCCCCAAAGCTTTCTTTTTTTACCTAGAAAGAGAAAATGCCGCAGTTCCTAAGTTATACAGGGTGTTTCAAAAGATGGACCCGATTTCAAAGATCTATTTGAATCCATCCTTTTGAAACACCCTGTATTTTTAGCTTAAAATTTGAGATTGGTTAATATCCTGTTTCCCTGAAAATAAGACCTACCCGAAAATAAGCCCTAGCCTGATTTTTCAGGATTTTTGAGGATGCTTGGAATATGTCCTACTCCAAAAATAAGCCCTAGTTACAGTACATTAAAAAGTTAACTTAACTCCTGTCCAGGCAGCTATATATGTAAAAAAGTAATAAGTTTTGGAGCAAAAATGAGTATAAAACTCTATCTTATTTTTGGGGAAACAGGGTACTCACTGGCTACTGATTTTTATCGTAGTGACTTGTGGTCAGGTCCTACAGAACAAACCCCACAGCGGGTGTTTCTCTGTGACGAGCCGTGGCACACACCTGCTTTCTTTTCTGTGTCCTTTAGCGCCCGGTGAAACCGCCCCGAGGTGTGACCAATGCAAAACCGGCTACACCGGCCCCAACTGCAACCAGTGCGACAACGGCTACTACAACTCCGACAGCATCTGCGTCAAGTGTAAATGCAACGGGAACGTGGACCCGGCGCGGTCACCCCGCGTGTGCCGGCCGGACAGCGGGGAGTGCATTGGCTGCCTGTACCACACCGCCGGCTTCCACTGCCAGGACTGCGAGGACGGTTACGTCCGAGAGCCCGAGGGGAACAACTGCACCAAGAAAGGTAAAAGATGCTCCTCGGATCGGTGTGGGAGCTCGCTGTGCGGCGGAGCTGCCTGGAAGCTGCCAAGGGAGTGCTGGGAATGGTTCAGATGGGTTTAGATTCATCTGGCCTGTGGTGCAGGGAAGAAAAATAGAACTTTAAACACGTTGATACCTCCCAGCCTTGAAACCTGTAGTTTAGAGTTAGCTCTGTAACCTCTCTGATCCCCAGTAGCAGTCACTGCTCGTGAACAAGCTGGAAACCAAAAATTATTGGCAGTGTATTTAACTTTTTCAGATTTCAGTTGCCTGATGTACTTGATCTCTTAGTGCCCAGTGAATCATCCTTACTGACTGGTCCACTCGATAGCACTGTCTAGTTTCCTCGAAAGGGCGTTTATAATAAATTTTGTCACTTCGCATACTCTGCAAACAATCGGTACTTGGACCAAGTTTAAGGTTTTTTTTATTATTATTATTTTTCTTCCTAAATAGGGAAGCCAAAGCTCAAGAGAGATGAGATCCAAACTTGCACAGTGAGTTTACATCAGAATTTACTGGTACCTGCTCTGGTGTCTCATCAGACTTCAATCCACATCCAAGACACTGTATGCAGCATCTCAGACACAAACTAGCTGTGGTACTTAGAGCTACTGCATAGCAGGAGGACTTGGAATATAATGAGATTAAATGGTCCTTAAGTTGCTCCTTCAGTGCTTATCAGGAGGTTGGTCCACAAGGTGGATCTCCAGCTCCATGCATGGAAACAATACAGGTGTTACGTGTTAGTTAAGAGAACCCAGAGTTCAGGAAAGCATCGAGGCCCGAATTTGTCATTGTCACCAACAGAGATTTAATGCAGATCTTCCATTAGGAGCTAATGTGGTTTTCACTCCCATGCTGCTCTCGGGAGGTGTAATCACAGAGTCCTCTGCGCAGGGAGATGATCAATACAAAAAAAGTTGAATGCTCATTAGCCGGAACTGTACGGTTACAGGGCTGGAAATGGCACTTTTGCATCGGCTCATCCATTATCTCCCCATGCACAGCTTTGTTTCCGTGCAAAGAGCTACATGACCTTGCTCTGTTAAAATCCATATGTATGGCTTTGCCTCTATACTTGCAGTTTTCAACATTCAGATTTATTTTCATGGCATTGTTATAGCCAATTTCTTTTGTGGGGAAAGACTGTCCCCCTTCAAAGGGACTGGGACATGCTCTTCTAGCTTTCCTGTTTCCTCGGCACTGATTTTTTTCCCATTCTTATTAAACGATTAAAAAGGGATACAGTTTGTTTCTAGTTTCTTGCACACAGTTTGCCTAAAAATCGACATGCTGAGGTACTGTGCATTAACTAGTTTTAGGTTTAGATTTTCATAAACCGCTAGTGCATTGAGAGGCCTGGTTTTGAGTGGCTTCTAGAGCGAAATCAATTTAAGTGGTCACAGCTGAAAAAGAGCCAAAGTGTTCTGTACAGCCTGGGCAAAGCTAAACCCAACCTCGAGCACCCACTGTTCGGAGTCTTAAACCTGACCAAGGTGTTGATGCTTTCAAGGCTGATGGAGAGAATATCCAAAGGACACAGGGGGTGACCCAAGTCGGTATGTGTGACCCCTGGGTGGGTGGTGTTCCTGCTGCAAAGGTGAGTGGATTTAATGATGGAGCGTGGCACCGTGTCACCCAACCGAGCATCACAGTGTCCCCAAGAGCCGCTGCGTGGGCTCCCGCCTGTGCCTGTTCACTGCAGGAGCTTTGCAGAGATGGCATTTCCATCAAGCAGCTGGATGCGTGACACTCATGCCAAAGCAGCCCATTGACTGAGCAGCTGCCGCTCTCAAGGAGCTGCTGTGGGACATCTGGAGCGCTGGCACAGCCCCAGCCAGCGGAAACAGGCATCGCTGTGTCACCGCCCGAAAGTCAGAGCGTGGCACTGTGTCCCCATGACGTTACCGTGGGTTCCAGGAAATGTTTTCACCCATGTCCCCATTGCCAGTGCTTTGCTGGTGCTGACTCACAAATAAAGCCAGAAAAGTCCTGTTTCCTCGCTGGTGAATCAGCCATTGTCTCTGTTCTGGGTTTTTTTCTAATTATAGCTACTGGCAGGGTTTGCCAAGAATTGAGTGTTGATGAAGGAATTTGGAAAGGATGACTGAATTCTTCATGCCCTTCTCCCAAAGCTGTATCCAGGAACCTCTTACTCCTCTCACGTTGCTTCCTACTGTGAAATTCTGCCTGTTACCCCATAGAGAAATGGTGTTTCAGCATCCTGAGCATCCTCATCAACCCAAGGCAGGACCTGCAGGGAACAGAGGAGCTGCTGCAGGGAGGAACTCTGAGCAGGACCCTAAATTAGGTGTGTGGTGCCCCCTCCAGAGGGATTTCTTTCTCCATTGCCTGAGCTGGAAATGTGACAGCCCAAAGTTAACTCGTGGGAGTTCCTCCTGTGGCAGGAGACGTGCTGAATATTTGCAGCTCCTGTTGCCAATGGAGACGCATATAGTGCAAAAATTAGTCCTTCGGAAGTGACTCGCCTCCTCAGTCATAATTAGTAGATGTTCTCTTCAAGAGAGCTGGATCAATACAGCACGGCACCAGTGGCTGTAATTGCTGCAGCTGTAAGTGGGTTTCAAATGAAGTTGCATTTCTGAAAGCAGAAAGAGAAATGGAAGAGAGAGGGAAAGAGGGTGCAGAGAGTCTCGTGGAGCAATAGATGTAGAGAACATTTGGGTTGATTGAGGGTTCAGCTTCTGGAGGGTTCCTGCTGTCCAGACTTGAGAATCTAAAATAGATCAGGTTATTCCTGTGAAGAAAATGCTTTATTAGTTACATTTGGGAGCCTAATATTCAAGGCTTTTATGGTGCTTTTGGACAACTATAGCTCAACCGGTTTGAAAAAGGTCTAATGAATTTGCATCCCACTTATGACATTTCCAGTGATAATTTGTTGCCAACTCCTACATCTGAGAAGGGAGTTTTATCGCATTTCTGGGAGCAAGGCAGGTTCTTGGCTGTTTTGTGCCCAGGAACAGGCTGCAGAGGAAGATGGAGCTTGTGGCACAGTCTGGTCGTTCCCATGTTCTCATCCACCATATGCCAGCAGCTGAAATCAAATCAGGATCCCAACTGGCTTCTGCTGTGTTCAAAAGCCTCATAAGAACATCCAGAGTCTTTTGTTGTTGTTGTGATGTGATTATCTTCTGCTTCTGGTTATGCAGACTGGGGGTTTCTGTGAAATTTGTGCGTGACTTCTTCATTCCAAAGCAGAACTGGGATTATTTTGTCCTTTTATATAAAGCAGTGTAGATATTGAAACCCATTGCCAACCACTGTGATGGCAGAATACTGATTGTTCATCTTTTTTCATTTTTGATCTTCTTGTACAGGTAAGGCAGAAATGAACCCCATATTGTGACTATAAATCCTACACCCAGTGTACTGACTGAAAGGTTTCGGTTCCCGGAGCTGCTGTGTCCTGGTTGTGCAGCCCATGCAGACAATGAGCTGAGTCCCTTTGTTGTATTCAAAGTCCAAACTCCTGCTGAGCTTGGTAAAACCCCATTTTCATGGGCTGGATATGAGCTGGACTGAGTGACTGCCTTTCATCATGAGCTTTTGTATCTAACACTGAATCTTGGCTACTGCACCTATCCATCCATCACAGGTTTTTCAGAGGAATGCTGCAGTCCGTGAGCACTTACCAACAGAATTATTTAAAACAAAAAACAAACCAAACAAAAAGACCAAAACCAAAATCTAACCATTTTTGTAAACTACTTTGAAAAAATACCAGCTTGAGCAGTGTAGACTTAATTGCCGTAACAACTGTGATATAAATGTCCGATCGCTTATGTTTGTGTTTGATTCCAGCTTAGCATATTGATCATTTTTTATTTGTTTTGTAGAAGCCACTCTTGGCCCAGAAACAAGGGAGTTTACAACTTCTGCTCCAAATGCCAGCAAGGCAACAGCATTTTCAACTGCAGTGATAAACAGTACGTTGCCTCCAACAACTATACAGACGATACTTCCTATAAGTTCCTCTGACAATAGCACCGCTGCTTTTGCAGATGTTTCGTGGACCCAGTTTAACATAATTATTTTGACAGTTATCATCATCGTTGTGGTCCTACTAATGGGCTTCGTGGGTGCTGTCTACATGTACCGTGAGTATCAGAACAGGAAACTCAACGCCCCGTTTTGGACCATTGAGCTCAAAGAGGACAATATCAGCTTTAGCAGCTACCACGACAGCATACCCAACGCCGACGTCTCGGGGCTCTTGGAAGACGACGGCAACGAAGTCGCACCAAACGGGCAGCTGACGCTGACGACACCCATGCATAATTATAAAGCTTAGAAGAAGCAGCGGTGATCCAGCTATTGCAAAGTTGGCGTAGAAGAAGTTACAGGGCTTGTTGGAGGGTATCGGGGTCCGCGCCGAGGCTCCACGCTGAGGAATTTGCTCTGCAGATACTCTTAGGCTGGGTGAGCTGTAGCTCGCAGGTGAACAGGAAAACAAGTGTAGTACATCCGAATTTCAGGTAATATGGTGGAATGTATTCAGTGTCCTGTTCTCCGTAAAGATCCATAGAATTCACTGTTGTTAAAGACTTGACTATGCTGATCTTAAAATATATTCTCATGAAGAGGTGGTGGGGTGGGAAAGCAGGACCCCATGACTGATCAGAAGCTACTCCATTTCCAGCCTTTAGTTTGAAAAGTAGCTCAAGAATTAACAGTGGATTTTCAGGAAACAGACCTTTGCAAAGGCTTCGTGTTAGTTCCTGATATACATTTGTTCAAAAAGGAGGACAAAAAAAGGGAAATAATTGTTCACTGTACTAGCAAGAGGCAAGTAGAGGAGTGAGTTGCACACTTCAAAGAAGTCACCATTAGCAGTTTCCAGTAAGTAGGGAAACAGGAATAAAAATAATGAAAATATTGGAGTTAGGGAGGAGGCCGAGCTTTTCCCTTTCTGAGTTATTTATACAGGGTGATGATGCTATTAAAACATAGCAATCCATTTTTTCTTCTAGAAGGAGTTAATGAACTTGTATAGTTCCTGTGCAAGGGAAGATGACAAGACATCTCAGGGTTGCCATGTAAAAATAAACGCTAGGCTTAATACCCTACCTACCCTGATAGAAATGGTGTGTTCTGTATATAAAATGTAATATATCTTATCGGAATTGTATTTGTAATTATTTGTAAAAAAGACAACCAACCAAAAAAGTCCCAATGACAACTCCCCAACCTCCCCTATTCCCCAAGTCATATTTTGTCATTTAGATTTTAATTGTACAGCGGTTAGTGGAGTTGTTTAAAAAGGAAAAAAAATGCGGATTGTTTAAAATACTGTAAATTAGACGGCAATATTGTTGGAGCTGGGACTCTGGCAAACACCGACTGCTTGAAGCTTTTCTTCTAGTGTCACTAAATAACTTTCTTTTTTAGGGAAAATGTGAGTGCTCCCTACTTGCATCTGTCAAATTTCTCCATTCCTTGAAATACTGAGTGAATACCAGTGTTGCCATGACTAGCACTTAGTAGGTGTCCAAAAATCGGATGTACCGTTCTGTTACTTGTTTTTAAATCTTTATACAAAATGCAAATACACTGTCACGGATGCGTTGAGAGCCTGATCTCCATGGCTGAGCTTTTCCCAAGCGACTGCTCACGCCATGGTGGATCTCGTTGCCATCTCTCCCGTGCGGACACGGTGACAAGGGGACAAAAATCCCCTGGATATGGGTGGAAACGGCTTTTAGCTGAAGAGCTTCCAGGAGCCGATCTGCGCTTCTAGATTTAAAAGCTGAAAGCGCATGGATGCTTTCAGGAAATTTATGTAGCACAAGGCGGTGATGGGGAATCAGCTGTCAAAAAAACCCACAGGGGACTTTAGGTTTTACAGATTCCCCTGATTTTTGTGGGAGGCTGGCGGACTGTTAGTGCGGGGAGGACAACAGCACAGCTCACCGCTTGGTACCTGCACCGTGCCCTCCCTGTGCTGGGGAGCCGCCAGGTCCCACCCATGAAAATCAATAGTTATATTTAAGCAAGGTGTGAAACAAATATTTCACTGAACTCCTGACCAACCTCAGAACTCAAGCGGCGTTGCTGTGCGTGTTGGTGCTTTGCAGGCGGTTGCTGCTGGGGATAAATGAAGTACCTGCTGAAGGGCAGCGGGAGCCGACTGATGCATCCTCAGAGCCAGGCAGAAGTCAATATTTCTCAAGACGAGAAACAGTAGGAAGGATGTGGTGATTATTTATTTGCTTTCTGGTGCTGCATGGAGGCTTTTCTTATTGGAGACTTTTTTTTGGGGGGTAGGGGGGAGAATAGGTGCTTTAAACACATGCACAAAGATGCCATTTCTGCCTCAAAAACTTGCTGCCTGATATAAGGATGAGGCACGGCAAGTAAGAAGGAAAATAGTTGAGGATGACCAAGGGAAATGGTGAGGGCAGAATGTGATGTTGTGTGTAGGCCTGAGCCGATGGGAAAGCTGCTGCCTGCTGTAGGCCAGGGTGAGGTCCCATATTTAGGTGATAAATTTGGCTGATGTCATTCAGAGCAATGTTAGTTATGAAACGGGGGAGGACTGGAGGAGAAAATCTGGATATTGGTAATCCTTGAGTTACTCATCAAACTTTTAAAGAGCAGAGTGGTGACAAAATAGAAGATTTCCTAAAAATCGTAATTATTTAGCAGTGCTGATTTAGTGATACACTTGCACTTGGTCACTTCATGGGGTGGGGAAAGGTAATTTAGGAAGTGTTAGGTGGGGCTAATGCCAGCAGGCAAAGTGAAGGACACATTGTTCACTTTAATGTTTCCAAAATATTTTAGTAGATCTTTTTATCTTTGCCACAAAACACCTCTTCCTCAAGTTTTGCTATGATTCCAGGCTACTGTGTAACAGGAATAGGCTTGGATTTTTCCCTCAGTGAGGAAATATCGCAGGTCTGCAAAACCAGAGGGTGAGTTCAGGTGCTGAGCCCTCCGAGTCCCTGCCCACGGCAGCACGGGACGTGTTTGCATCCGGGCTGCTTCTGACCTCCAAACTACTGCAAACGCTTTGTGTCTGAGCAGAGGAGGAGGTCAGGATGCCTTACAGTCAGTCTGCAAGGGAGGTTGGTCCAGCCATGGCCTGCGGGTCGTGCATCTGGATGAAATGATCTAGACAGCCCTTGCAGATGTGGTGGGGAGCTTTGTTGGGCAGGGAGGACCTGGCTGCCCAGGTTTGGCCAGCAGAGGAAAGCACAGGATGTTCTTTAGCAGGGAGTGGAGCACAGCAAGGATGTGGCAGCGGGACAACGCTTGGCAGATGGCAGAATGAGTCGGCACGAAGACACCAACCACCTCCAGCTCAACCAGGCCTTTGGCGCAGAGGAACAGCATTTATAAAAGATCAATGCCTCAGCAAGGAAAGAATAAACAGCTTCTTGTTTGACGTGGGTGGTGGGGATTAGATCTTCCTTGCTGTGTCCATCAGTCATGCAGCTGTCCCCTGGGTACCCCCGGGGGTGAGGAAGGAGCTGAGCTGGCTGTATCTCTGGTCAGCTCAGGTTGGTGTCATACTTGGATGGGGTGCAGAGCTGAAACACCCATGCCAGGGTACTAAAGGCCACTAGGACCGCTGACCTGCTGTGTGGCATAACTTGTCATGAAGCTGCCCAGACCTTGAGGTTTGCTATGTGCCGCACTGGGGTTTGGGCAGGTAAACCAGATGTCGACTTAGAGGGCTGCGCTAGTGCCCAGCTCGGGAGCCATGAAGACAAGGGGAAGGCATTGAGGTGACTTCTGGGGCTGGTGTGGCGATGCAGATACTGGTGGCACTGCTGAAGGGCCACCACGCGTCACCTTCTAACTGAGCATGTGTCCCTGTCTGGCTGCAGTGGTGTGGCTGTCGTGGAGAAGGGCAGCTGGTGGCGTGGTACGTTGGCTGTAGAGCATGGAGAAGGTACGACAAGGCAGGGAGGGCTGGAAGGAGGTTGGAAACCAGCTCTCAAGGCAAGTTCCTCAGGGTCGTGAGGGCCCTGTGGATCCAGCTGGTCTGGGTGGGGTGAGTTCAGTTCCACAGGCCAGTAACTGAAGGCAAGAGGATATAATGGAGTGAGAAAAGGGCAAAAAGCAATGATGTGTCACAGGCACGGGGCAGCCTGGGTGGCCCACAGATTGGGAGAGCAGTTGGTAAGCACAGAGCACGACAGATGTGGACAGATGATCTCAAATCTGACGCTGTTGCTAGAAATAACCGTGTGGAGCGCGAGCCCTGGGGAGCTGTCAGGAGATGTCATCCCGTGCAATGGCAATTCCCTCGGACCAGGCTGAGCAAACAGCGCGCTGGAAGGCGCGTGTGAAAGAGGAGGGGATGTACTGAGCATCCTGCAGGCATCCCGGGCCAGGTAACCCCTGCTGTACAGCATCTGAAATGTTACATGCAATGTAAATGTAGCAGAAAGTTTGCACAGTCTCCTTTATTTAAAGGATAGAAGATCGAATCCTAAAAATACATTTCTCTTTAAAGTGAAGTTTTGAAATGAGCTCCCACAGGGCCCTGCGCTTCGTGTGTCAGAGGAATGGATTAAAATAAGAAAAATGTGGGCCTTAAAAGTTGTACTTCCTCCCAAATGAAACCCATCAGTCTTACTACACATCCAAATAAGGCGTCTCCTAAGCATATGCTGTGCTTACAAATGCATTTCTAAAGAAAAAAAAAGTGTATGATTTGAATATATGTCAGAATTTATACAGAAGAATGTTATTTAAAATGAATAAAAATAAATGTATATAATTTGTATCTATGCCACTTGGATTTTTGCATTTGTTTTTTGTTCATTGAAGTTCAGCAGGAGTCTTTTCACTGATAGCAACCAGAGCTGGCTTGAAACCTAAAGGATTGAATGTGATCTTGTCTTGGTAATGACATTTGTTCCAAGAGAATTATTCCTTCATTACAGCCCTATATGTGAGATGAGAACTATGGCACACAATATTTTTACCATCAGATATTCATTCGTTCATTTAGCATCAGTTGACACTCCGTGTCAGATAATCCATCTGAAAAATGAGCCCTGTGATCTCTTGTGTCTGCTTATTAACCATTCCAGCTTTCAGCTACTTCCATTAATGTGTTTGGTAGCCAGACAGTCAATTCATATTTCTCCATTATTGTTTGTAATATTCACATAGACATATTTTGTCAGAGATGCATGCAGTCATTCGCAATGAAATGTACGGAGCAAAACTAGAAATTGGAACAGGATATTTTATCAGATTTTTCTCCATGACCACAATGGATCTTTCAAAAGAAATTAATGTTAACACATACTCTGAAATCCACATCTGTGGCATCCATAGTTTTGAATAGCTCTGGTAATGTCTGCAAAAGGACCTACGGAAAACTTGCATTTCTTTTTCACTTGTCAGTGTTAGGAAATTGATTTTTTTTTTTTGGCACAGAAGCAAATACGAAAGCTGAAGGCCAGTTTTTCCTGCTGAATGTTACATCTAACTTGTTGGTCCTTATTAAGCAAAGAACTTGGAGAGGTCAGTCAGCATCAATTAAGGGAGTACTTAAAACTAAGTGTTCATTCAGATGCTTAACTGAGCCACAGCTGTATAAGCAAGGGCCGCACTGGTGAAATTCCAGGGAGTTTATTGAGACGTGATTTGTGTTAGTAGCACAGTCTGTGTTTGACACAGCTTTGGAGGAATTCTGCTCTGAACTCATAACAGGAGGACACAACTGAATGCTGTGTCCCAGAGCAGGGACTTGAGAAGAGGACAGCAAGGAGGACCCGTGCTCGGCTGGCGGTGACATCTGTCCCTGTGTCACCATCGGCTGCAGCCACAGCGCCCGGAGCAGCTGGATTTCATTTGGCTCCTTGGGATCCTCTGGGCAACTCACACATATGTTGCACTCACCATAAGTGTTTCTTTCCCAGACTCCCTTTACTACTCTTTCCGAGGTGGTAAAGATCTCAGGCTGCCTTGTAAAGTGGGAAAGCGCCGATCCAATGAGGCTTCCTGGTACAAGGATTTAGCGTAATCTCCCCAAATGTACCACTAATTAAGATAAGGTTAAACAACATTAAGCAGATTATCAGAAGGCAAGTTGTTAACTGCTTCTAAACAAAATATCTCCCAGCCCTTTCTGCCCCTCGCAGCTTCTTCATGCTGCTGCAGATTTTAAAACATTGGGCAGTGCAGTAACTGAGGGAAATTGTCCATCATGTCTCAGTATATACACATGTGTATATCTATATGCCCTTGTCCATCAGACATTTCATGAAGTGATAAACTGAGCAAGGATTAGCTGATTTCCTTCGGAAGATCGTATGTTGGGGTGCGCACTGTGGCTCTGCAGACACATGGGTGCTGTACCAGCCTGTCGCACATAAGCAGTGAATGATTTGTGCTGTGCTTGTGGCTGACGGATCAAAAATGTAATACGCTACTGCCACCTGAAACAAGAGCAAATTGGTGTCCTCCTTTTGATAAGTGGACTCATTAAGTACGCTTAATTATATGAAGATCTGCTCTGTAAACATGGGAAGCCACAGTTCAGGCTGATCAAATCCTGGTGCCATATGGCAGACCCGATTTCGCAAACCTCAGCTTGGCAGAAGGTGCGGCCGCTGCAAAAGGGGACCCAGTCACGTAAGGTGACAAATGTCTCTCAAAGGTCATGCGGGAATTGAAGGGACTGAACATCTCGGAGGGTGATCAGACCCCAAGTGCAGGGAATCAGGCATGTTCGGGCGGACAGGAGATGAGATTAAGAGCTCGGTTGTGCTAAGTCGTGCCTGGCATTTTGGGGCACTAACAGCTGCGCTTGTACACGTTAATGGAAAGACAGAAGCAGAGATGGGAAGCCCACCGTGACCAGACACATCCAGTGGTTGCAATGGCTGCTACCAACAGTTTAGGGTGTTTTACAGGCTTTCAACTTTCATCTGTTTTGAACAGAGTAGAGCTGGAGCAGGTACCTGGAGAAAACGGAGCTAATGGGGCAGAATGGCCATTTGGAGTAATAAACCCACAAAATTACCACAGCCCATGGTCAGCCCTTATCCATGTCCTATCTCCTGGCCAGGTGAGAATCCCCTTGGGACAGCCCAGATGATAACAAGTGAAACCTGACACGTTCAGTACTGAAAAGGAAACCAAATCTAAGGCTTAAGCACAGGGTTACTCCTGTGGTCGAGTGTCGCTGGATCAGAGCTTCCTCACGTTACCAGCGATGCTGAGTGAGTCCCAGCATGGTGCCCTGGCTGAGGCTGTAAATGCTGCAGGAAAGTGTTTCAATCCTACATACAGATTCCCAAAAATGAATTAAAAGAAGAGGGTGAAGAGTGTGAGAAGCAAAGCGGGGTTTGGAGCTCCCAGCATGGTCACCCTGGTCAGACACTCCTCTAGGAGGGGACACCACAGCAGGGTTTAATTCAGTTTAGCATTTCCAGCTGCCAGTTACAAAGAATAGTGACTAGAATTTGAAACCAAAGTGTAATTATTTCTCTCTCCAAGTCGGTTTGGCGCCGGGGAAGACCTGGAAACAATCAGCTCCAGCAGCTCTGCCAAGAGCCCGGCGTCCCGGCGCACCCCAACAAAAGCCTCTTCCAAACGTGCGTTTGTCGGAGGGGGCCCGGAGGCCCCCGGGGAGAGGCGGGTCCGGTCCCCCGCCTCGGCTGGGCCATAGTCTTGAACAACGTGCCCCGGTTGCCCTCACTCAAGATGGCGCCCGACAGTTTTCTGCCCCTTTAGCCCAACTAGCACTCCCCGTCATACCCCGCCCCGCTCTGCCCTCAGCCAACATGGCGCCTTCCCGCCCAACTTTAGCCCCCGCCCGCACCAAATATGGCGGCTTTCCTTCAGTTTCCATTGTGCCCGCCTCGTACGCTCTCCCGAGGTGGCTTCAGCGGCTTCGCCTCCGTCGACGCAAAGATGGCGGAAGCGATTGCGGCCGTTTGAATTCCAGCGAAGCCGCCAAAGCCGCGCACAAAGAAGCCGGAGCTCGGTCGGCGCCGCCATGGACTCGCTGCCGGGGGAAGACCTGACGCTGCCGGTGGCGTTTGAGGGCAGGTAGGCGGCCGGGACCGTTGGGTAGGGGCTGGTCCCACCGCGGGCGCCGGGCCCACCGCCCCCCTCTCCGCTGTGCCGGGCTGGGCCTGCCGGCCCCGAGCGGTTGTCGGGGGGACGATACCTCCCCACGCTTTCGGCTCCTCAGCGCTGTCCTCCTCCCTCCTCAGCATCTCCCAGCTGCCAGACGTCTCCCGCGGGGACCCCGCGCCTCCGGCTGGCGGCGAAGGTAAGGCCGGATCGGCGGCATGGAGCCCCCGGGGCGGGCGGGAGGCGGCGGGATCGGGCCCCTCAGCCGCCGCTGCCTGGGGCTCGGTGCTTCGGGGGGGGTCTCGAAACCTGAGCGGGGAAAAAAGGGCAGAAAAATGTTTTAAAGTGACGCAGCTTGTTGTTAAGTTCTGTCATTATAGAGCGCCAGTTACTGCTGCACTTACTGCTGTCCCTCTGTGGCCTGTGGTCATAAGAAGTCTTGCGTAAGACGAGCAGCGGTTTTGTGAAGCGTGTACTTAAAATACTTAGAATATAAAGCAAGGCAATATTGCTATTTCGTATTCTGCTCAGCATTAGGGAAGCTGCATGCTGCACAGCATTAGGTTATTCAGTTGCAGTTCAGCTTTTCAGTTACTTCTGCCCGCAGACCTGACCTGGACTCTGTATCTTCACTTTTATCTATTTCTGCATTAAGAAACCTTCCTGTCTAGTTCCTGTTGAACAGCAGCTGTAATTCAGTGTGGTTTTCTATATGACGACCATGTTAGCATCTTCCTCTCCAGGTGTGGGAGACTTGCTTGAAACACTTATTTTAAAGTAAAACAGCTGAGCGGTATTATGTTGAAACTTATCTATGGGCTTAACTCTTCCCTATTCTGTAAATTCAAAGTGTATGTTTTTGATTTCTTTTTATGCATGCATGTAACAAGCAAGGTAACTTGGCTGACTTCATTGTATGGCTGAAGTAGGCAATTGAAACTGACTCGAATTAGGTGGTTCCACAGGAAGATCTGTTTGCTCATGAGAATAAACAAATATAGGAAACATACTAAATGCTGCAAAGTAATGTTACTACGTCCTACATGTGCTCTAGGAAAGCTGCCTTGTGAAACTAATTAGAATGTCAAGATTTAAAAACCACTGTCTGGCATCCTTTGGGTTATTTTCCAGACTCCTCTACATAGTTGAATAACAATTTTGGAAGTATGTTAAAGAAAATATTTTACTTCAGTTAGTATGAGAGTCAGTCTGAGATCTCAGCTGCCTCTTTATATTTAAGATGATGCAAGTGCTACATGTTTTATACAGTCTCATTATTCTGACTAAAAGTTTGCTCTCACTAATCAGAATGGAAATAAGTTATGCAGTCCTGTTAAATGTGGCTTTTACAGAATAAACATGCAAACAGAAGCTTAAATACATGTACATTCATTTCAGGAACAGGAATTAGTGCAGACCTTTGCTGTCTCCAAATTGAGGCTTAGTTTAGAGGTTCTGCTGCCTGAACTTGTTCTGTCTTTTTAAATGTCTAGTGTTACCAGATGTGGCAGAGGATACAGTCTCGCCAAGTAGAGCTCGGACCATGAAGGACTATGAAAATGTAAGCAGACTTTTAATATAAGACTTGGTGGGAGATTTATGGCCAAGGTATTTCAAACATGCTGGCTAAAGTGTTGACTCTGAGTCAGATTCTTACTTTGTGTCCATCAGCACGGATCTGTTGGAGGTGTGACCAGCTGTCTGTCTGTGCTTTCAGCCTCTGTTTCTTAAGTATTGCTTTCAAAAACGGGAAAAAAAACGTTGAGACTAACCAGCTGCTGCTCTTGAGTTGCGAAACAAAAATTGGCAACCTCGGCTCAAACATTCACGCAAGCACCAGAAACATAAGAACTTGGTTTGCAAATCTGCAATTGATTAATTTCAGGGAAGCTTGATGTTTATTTTCATTGAGACTAGTACAGGATTTGACTTTTTAATTCATTGACTGCTGCAGAATACCTTTTACCTTTATAATTATGTCTGAGCGTGCTTGGAATACTTTTGTTGTAAAGGAATACTTCTGTTGTAAAGGTCTAGTATTGTGACAGTTCTGTAGAGAAACTGTTCTTGGCACTTACTAGAGTGTAAAAGAAAACATCAGATATTTAAAAAAGAAATCAATTGTATTGGTTATTCAAATTGAAGAAGCCAGTTGCTCATAACTGCTGAATGATGGTGTGGCTGGGCTATAGCTCTGTTGCAGGACAGCTTCCATATAAAAAAATTTAAGACGTTTAACTCAAGTTCTTATGATTCTGTGAAGAAACTATAGAGAGGAAAGCAATAAAAAAATCTCGGAGATGTTTGCTACAGATAAATGCTGTGGCTTGTGATCTTCAGGATGTGTTCAAGTGTCTGCAGTTTCCAGTGCTTCTGTAGCTGCTTTGGCCTTTTGTAGCATTGTTATGTTTGAAATGAGTGTTGCTTCTACACTCTTTCAGTTTCTTGTGGCCTTATGTCCCTCTGAGCAGAAAGCTTTTGTTCGGGGATTTAAAGCTTGTTTTGGAAAGCGCCGGTGAAGGATGTTTTTTATAGTCCGTATCTATTTCACTTTCTCTTTTGTGTATTGGCTGGGGTAAAAAGAGACAGTCTTGCCATTAGTATGTGCTTAAAGTCTTTGATATATGCCAAAGACCTGTCTAGAATATACATTTGGCAAGTGGTTATCTGCTGTGTTTGTTTGCAGAGGGGAAAGAGTTGTAGAAGGGAAGAAAAATCTATTGTTTGTGTGTGATAAAGAGGAGAAAGTCTCTCCCACAGATCTCTGGCTTCCTGGTACATACAGACCCCTTGTGTTAAACTGAGCTGTAAAAGGTCTCGGAGGCTTTTATGGATGCAAACAGTATAATGAAGCTAAAACATCCATTCAACTGAAGAACGAAGAGTCCTTTAAACACAGATATTTCTATAACTTCTGCTTTTGACTCTTTAATGTTACTGGTAGCTGGAAGGTTAAACTTGACAAAGAGAGCATTTGCTTTTCTTGACCTTTTACTATTTACTAAAAATCCAGTAGCAGAGAGAACAGGATGGTTGTAATGACCCTTGAAGATCCACCTAGAAAAGGTCCTTGTATTTTCAGGCCCGAAGAAGATACTGAGCCAGATAACATCAGAGGTGTAGGTTTTTTTCTAGTATTTATGGTGTGTTACAATTACTTGCAATATAGGCAGGAACCACTGTGTGATAGAATAAGTGATTACATGGGCAAAATGAAAGGCATCTTTACTTGAGGACCTTGTTTATTAGGCCTTCATGAGTAGAAGTGGGATGATTGATATCAAGTTAGGGAGCTAAGTAATAATATCTGTGGGTTCTCTCTTGTCTTCCCAAACCCACTTACAGTTTTACTGTCTTGTAAAATGGCCTCTGCTGCCAAACCTGTGTTGTGCCGTGAAACCGCAGCCTCTGCTGACAGATGCATACAAGTGGCTCTGTGTAGACTTGGAAAAGAGCTGCTGCGCCAGGCAAGTGGTACTTGCTGCCCTGCTGTCCGGGGTGTAGAGCGGATTGCATTGTCCTGGTTTCTCAGAAAGTGTTGGCTGCTTCTCTTCTTTCATTCCTTTTTTAAATACAGAAATCCAAATGCATGAAGGAATTACGACGACATCTTTTAAATGCATAAGTTGAGAGTGTTGCCGTTAAAATCCCTTTGTAGTGTGAACTTGTTTGCATTTTACACATTGTCTTTTATTAAGCTATAACTTTTAAATTGCAGTCTGCCTCAATTAACTTACCTCTGAGAAACTGAATGTCAGAGCCAACATTTGTTTCAGTTCTTGGTTTATGATTGCCTAGCCTGTTTTGTTTGCCTTTTGAAAACAGAACGCTTAAGCTCTGCCACTGAAATACATGTGAGCAGAATTAAGGAATGCTGAGTTCTTTTGAAACAGTTTTTTCCTTTTGACTCCAAAATGTAATGAATGTGTGAATACTAACTAGAATTTCAACTGATATGGTTTGAGTGTCTTTGGCACTTGGACCTTTCCTGAACGAACAGGAAATGATCTACTGGCAGCTTAAAAAGAACCACAAACCAAACGCTGGAAGATCTGCTCTCGCTAGTTGAACATGGTAGTTCACAGAAGCCTAGTTCATCTCCCTTATGGGGAAAGGCTGAGGGAGCTGGGGCTCTGGAGCTTGGAGGAGACTGAGGGGTGACCTCATTAATGTTTACAGATATCTAAAGGGTGAGTGTCAGGAGGATGGAGCCAGGCTCTTCTCGGTGACAACCAATGATAGGACAAGGGGTAAGGGGTTCAAACTGGAACACAAGAGGTTCCACTTAAATTTGAGAAGCAACTTCTTCATGGTGAGGGTGCAGAGCCTGGCCCAGGCTGCCCAGGGGGGTTGTGGAGTCTCCTTCTGTGCAGACATTCCAACCCGCCTGGACACCTTCCTGTGTAACCTCATCTGGGTGTTCCTGCTCCATGGGGGGATTGCACTGCATGAGCTTTCCAGGGCCCTTTAACCCCTGACATTCTGGGATTCTGTGACTTGGAGTGTTTGCAGCTCCCCGGGTGATGTTTCGGGGATGTTTCGTTTTGACTTGGGTGTCATGTACTGTTATTAACACCTTCACCATTTGAATATATATATGTGTGTGTGTGTGTGTATCACCCACATTTAACCATGTTAAATCTCGAATTCTAACCTTGCACTGTGCAGAGCAAACCCAGATGATGTTGTTTTCACTCTTTGTTTTACTTGGTTTGAAACACAATGTAATTTGCTCATTTTCTTGTTTATTTCACAGCAAATCACTGATCTGAAAAAAGAGAACTTCAACCTGAAGCTCCGTATATACTTTTTGGAGGAGCGAATGCAGCAGAAATTTGATGGTCCCACTGAAGAAATATACAAAATTGTATGCATTTAGAATAATTTAATAGAATTATAGATATGTTTTCTCAAATTTGTTTTGTGAGGACTTTACCTGTTTTACTCAACTTTTGAGTCTATTGTTGTTGGAAATTTTGATGTGATGAGTTTATTTAATTCTGGCCTAATCCTTTTCAGTAATAGCTAAATTAAAATGTCCTTTATAAGGTGTGGAAAAGTTATTTTCTAATGTGTGTGGGCCCATAGTTATGGGACAGACTCGGAGATACTATATTTCCTGTAAGTGGTTATGAATCTTTGGTAGTTGTTCTGCTGAAGTCATGTACTGAATGGGGAGCAGAGGAAGCAGCAGCACAGCTCCCCTGAATTTGGTACGTAGTTATTCTGCCTTCTACTGTTGGGCAGTTCAGTTCACCCTCTGTTCCTCTCTGGGTTTATCAGCTGTCAGTACAGCTACCCAGAGGTGGTTTGGGCACTCCAGCTCAAAGTTGCTTCCTTTGAAGCACATAGATAAATTTTTACCAGGGCTGTGTGTAGCTTCTAGTTTTATTGCTCTAAACTGAAAGAATGTGTATTTGTACAGAATTCAGGAAATCTATGTGTTTCCCATGTCAGCTTGTAGAAAAACTTGTATCTTTTTAAGCTGGAAGAAGGATTTGAGTCGAGCGGTATGTCTTGCATCCTCATGATTTTCAGGTTTGCAGATGATAAGTAAGGATTTCTTATGCCCTTTGGTGCTGCCTGTGCTCTGGAAGGGAAGAAGAGTCATTTTGGTAACGCAGTAGCATGTTGTTTATAACAGATGCTTGCATCAGGTCTCTTTTCTGTCATAGGATGGGAACTGAAGTCTCTCTTGATGCTTGTTGCAGTTGTTAAGTACATAGATTGATGTTTAGCTTGGTCATGGTTTCAACTGTATGTTACTGGTTGGTGTCTGTCCTGGTTTTCTGCACTGGTGTCTGTTTTGTAGGTGCTAATGGATTAAAATGGTGTCTGTCTGCTTGCAGCCCAAGAAGTTCTTTGTACAGTGTGTGCTTATGTCATGGGTAGCTTTATCAGGCTATAACAAAATAATTTTAAGGTTATTAAAAACTCCATAGTTGATACAATCAGGTTTTTAAAAGAAAATGAAGATACCATAACTCAAAGAACCACCATGCACAGAAGTCCTAGAAACTCCCTGTTATAGTAGTTATGTCTGTGTGTGTGTAGGGGATTTGTGTTGCTTGAATACAATGGTCCTGAATGCTTTTTGAGCTTTCTGAAAGTCTTGAACCTTGCAGAACATGTCCTTTAAAAGCTAACATGTCTCCATGCTATTCTTAGCCCAATTATACTCTATATTTGCTGGTCCAAGCAAAAAGCAATCTACACATTGTCAGTAACTTTTGGGTAGGGTGACCTCTGAATTCTCTCCAGACGGTTTTATTCTTTTGTCCTAGAACATTGAGCTGAAAGTCGAGATAGAAAGTCTGAAGCGTGATCTGCAGGAGAGAGAGAAACTGCTCATCAAAGCCTCGTGAGTACCCGTGTATTTCTCAATGTTACTTGGGATTTCCAAGATCTTACTTCTATTGTTTTTCCCCGATGTTTTAGGAATATGAGGATCCCACAGTAGTATTTTAAGGGCACTCACCTAGAAATCGCTTAATTAATTGCGGAAGTTATGTGTGTGTATTCTTAAACGCACAATGGTGTTAATGTAATTATACTGGATGGTGCGACTTTGATATTATCCTTTGTTCGGCTGTATTTTAGGTGAATAAATGACTCCCTGGTTGGGAATGGCTTAGCATTCCTCCTGTAGAAGTTCAGCTACGAGCTTAATTGTCTCGACAGGTGAAGAGGTGGACTTTTTAGTTTTTTACAGCACTGGATTGAGAAGACATGACACAAAACACTTCCCAGTCAGGCTGAGAGAGCCGTTCAGAACTCATCTAGAGTGAATCTGGTGGCTTTTAATGGTGTAAAAATGAATGCACTTAAAATTCCTGCTTTTCTGTCAGACCCTCTTCTATAAACAAATACTACTTATTTAAAAATTACATAGTATTACATTGTCTTATGGCATGGGCAACGTGCGATATGCTTTGGGGAGGGAATGGATGACCATAGGGCTGACAATAGCCTGTTAAACTGCTGCTCTAGGTGCCTGGTTCAAAAGTACTCCAGGCTGGCAATGTCTGAAAACTACTGACTGCTACACGAGCCTTGTTTTCCATGGAATTTTCTCTATGTAGTTTACCTCACATGGTGTTGACTTGCTACCAATTAGCCCTTTTTTCAGTAGTTCGCAGAAGCCTCGTTTCAAGTAGAGACTTTAAAAATACGAAGGAAATACTAGACTTTTTCAACATACATACAAACTGCTTGCTTATCCACTGTGACAAGGCTTGTGTGTGGAACTGTCAGACAATAATTGCAATATAGTGCATAGATATTTTTATTTAACCTCAAAGTGACAAGTAGGTACCGATGAAGTGGAGACACTTGTGCATAATCTGTCAGCCGCTTGCACTTTAAATGTTTTCCACTCTGATATGCAATGGGATCTCTATCTATTATTATGGTCTTTCAGTAAGGCAGTTGAAAGCTTGGCCCAGGGTGGTGAAGCTGAAATACAGCGTGTGAAAGAAGAGGCACAAAAGAAGATGCAGGAAATGGAGAAAATCCTGACTAGCAGAATAAACCTTCTGGAAGAGGTGAGTGGCTGAAACTGAAGGAATAGTTAGAAACTGGTACTGTCCTTGTACGATTGTCTGAGACTTGATACTGTGATCTACATGTATTTTCAAAATTGGTTCAGCTTTCCTGGAAAAATAGCCAATGCAAAACCAGGAGGAAAAAAATGAAAGGGAAGATGGTTTTAGCTGCTCTTGAAATGTCAAATACGACGATAGCAGTTCTTCAGGAAATTCGTACCTAGTGGTGGTATTTTAGGTACACTCAGCACAAACCTTTTGGTTCCTGAATTCCACTGGCCCAGGCTGCCCAGGGAGGTTGTGGAGTCTCCTACTCTGGAGGCATTCAAACCCGCCTGGACACCTTCCTGTGTAACCTCATCTGGGTGTTCCTGCTCCATGGGGGGATTGCACTGGATGAGCTTTCCAGGTCCCTTCCAATCCCTGACATTCTGTGATTCTCTATGACCTTTGTTCAGTTTAATGGAATTGGGGTTTCTCAAAGCATTCTTTGTGCTATTGGATAGGTAGAGAAGTTCCTAAATTACTGGGATTGTGTGTTTTAATTACAGAATCTTAAAACTGCCCAAGAAGATGTGGAAAAAGCTACTGCAATGACAGAGAAAGAGAAAGCTCTGAGAACAGCTGCTGAGCAGAAACTTTCTTCAATTATGAATGCCCCTGCAAAGGATGTGGATACGATTACAGGAGCTGAGAAGGACAGGTCAGAACTCCTGCTGGTGATGTTTCTAACTACTGAACTTGTTTATTGCTAAAGTGTGACGAGTTGACATGGGTTTCAATAGTTTGATCTTACCCTCAGATACGTGTGTGTTACTGGCCATCTAATCTATTCAGCTATTAAATGAACACAGCAACCAGTTTACATACTGCATGATAGCAAAATCATCTTTAAAAGTTGTCTGAAAGTGTCAGAGAATCAGTCTGCATATGACATGACCATGTCCTGCTTTAAAGCATCTTTGTAACTTCGCTGACTTACCTTCTGCTTGCTGCTTTCTTGAACCATTGCTGAGTAGAACTTGGCTCTTTCATTGGTGTTCACTTACTGATTTCATGGTGCTTCTGTTCTCTTCAGTCCCAGGGATGGGTCTGTTGAGGGTGGTAAATGTAATGGGAAGGGAAACACAGTGTGTT
This sequence comes from Columba livia, assembly GCF_036013475.1. NCBI lineage: Eukaryota > Metazoa > Chordata > Aves > Columbiformes > Columbidae > Columba > Columba livia. Next base: position 6,363,896 of record NC_088620.1, read on the forward strand.
TGGGCTTCGTAGGTTTGATTGTGCTTTGCAAAGCACTGGCTTTGCCTTGTTTGGCAGGTACTTGGAAAGGTACACGAGTTGTTCAGTAACTTTAGGTGGGGAAAATGTAAAATCTCAATAGGCTGGAAGTTGTGTGTTTTGTGTGTTGTTTTTTGTATTTGTTTTTTTCAATAACTTATGCAGGGTAATGTACGTTCCTGACAAGCCTCCCAGTAAAGCTTAGTTAGTTAGGGGATGTGAGCCTGGGGTGGAGATCAAAAGATTGTCATGATTCCTTACACTTTGGAGTATCCTTTCCTGTCTCTTTGTGACTGAACCTGGCAGGTAGCTGCAGAAATGGTGTACCCTGGTACACAAAGTTGTGCTGGCCTGAGGCTTTCATCTCATCCATTTTGTATTACAGTAGGACCAAAGCAAGGTTTGCACTGTTTTTTGGGCAGTTTTTGTGAAAGTATAAGGTTTAAAACTGCAAATCTGAAATCTACAGTGGCATCAAATTATGAAACTATTCTAATAAGTTTTGATACTGCATCTTATCTGTCATTGTAGTAATTATAACCTGACTTTCACATTACCTCCCCCATTTCCCTTTCCTGTTTTCCTCTTTCTATCCATTAGTCATCTGCATGAACACAGTTACTCTCCTGAGGGACTTGAGCTGGGAAGGACTTAGGAAACCAGTCCCTTTGAGAGGTGCTTTGGTTGCCAGCTCTCTAGATTGTGTGAAAACAGTGCTTGAAGTGTGGAAACAAATTGTCAGGATTGGATCACTGGAGTGAAGGCTGAGTGGAGTATGATGAAGAATGTATCTCTTCTCCCCCTTCCGCCCCCTGTTGTTACCCAGAGTTAGCAGGATCTGCTGTAAGTACATACTGCTAGAGCAGTGTAAGGATTCACAGGACCGGAAAAACATAATGCTAATGGAAGAAGAGAATACTTGATTTCTTCAAGTGAATCAAATATTAATGTGCAATGCTTTAAACTTGTCTGGGAGAAGTACATCTGGAACTCATATTGTGTTAAAAAGATACTTTCACCGTCTCGGCTACAAAGTACTGAGAGAATCTCAGCTGGCATCTTATGCCCAGAAGTTTTCACATATAACCCTTATGTCTGTCAGAAAACTCAAGCGTTATTGTTTTTCTCAGTTAGAATACTGAAAGTGTCAACATGTATATTGACTAAAGAAGGTAGTGCTGACCTAACTTCCTTTTTTTTTTGCTTATGTGAAACAAGAACGAGCTTAGGTATGAATATAAATGAAACGGGGTACTTGAGAGACACTGACGGCGCATAAGGATCGGTGGCGTATGTGCTAAGAAGTGGAATAGATTGATACGCTTTTTGTGTGTGTTAAAAAGGATGATGTAACTGAGACATTGAACCTTAAGTGTTGGCATTTGAAATGGTACTGGGGGAAGATAAAAATGAGCACTTTGCGGATAGCTCAACCCTGGTTGTTGCTCTCTTTGAAGTGACGGTGCCTTTTCTGGGTTCTCTGGAGGGAGAAGGGGCTGTGAAAGTCTCCCCTCAGTTTTACACGTATTGTCTGGAGTCTTTACGTAGGAAAGTTGTCCTCAAGATTCACTGCAATTACTGGAGAATTTGTGGTAGATGATGCAAGATTAATATTAAAGTCTTATAATTTTAGACTTATAGAGCAACTGAATCTGTCATTGAAAAGTAAAGAAGCTCAAATTCAACACCTGGAAGAGGAAAAGGCTCAGAGTGGAGATGGGAACTTATCAGCAGAAAAAATCAGAGAACTTACCATCGCTTTGAGGCATGAAAAAGATAGTGAGATAGAGGTGAGGAAACTGGCTGAACAGCTATGTTCGAAATCTCATGCGGTCTAGGATCTTAAAGGATTTGTGCTTGACGATATGTGAGTGACTTAAGCCCATTTTTAAAAATACAGCTCTCCACAGTTATTCCCTTCTCCATTCCCTGAACATTCATGAGTTATATTATGGTTTGGCAGTCAATATTCATCCTTATTCTCCATGCTTACCATCCATTCCATGAGAGGTCATGTTTCCCATTGATTTTATGCCTGTATCTTATTACAGATGCTGTGCAATTGCCTTTTAGAAATATATATGTGTGTATATATATATATATATAAATAAATGCAAGGTGTTAACAGATCCCTCAATAGATGACGTGACTTCTGTAGAAGTTCAGAATGTGAGTCGAGAGTTTATTTTGGGAAGTATCTCTACTATTGTGAAAAAGCTGTGATAAGGGAGTTAGGCATAAAAAAAATCTCATGAACTGAAGTGAAAGTCTGACCTTTAGCCTACGAAAGGTGTTAAGAGTCAGTATTTTATTTCACTTGACTTTTAAAGACAGATCTCCCGAAAGCTGAAAGGTGGAAGCAGGTTTTTAAGGCTTGTTGTCTTTTTTTCCACTGATCATTTAAGCAATAAATTAAAGCTGCCACAATCAAAAGTAGTCATGGAGGCTGTTGTGCTTCTCAGAAATTTTCTGCCCTTTTGTATTGGAACTTAATATTGAGCAGTACCTAAATACCTTTTTAGTCTATAGCAAGAACAGGCAAGTGAACCTTCTATGGCCAGACTGATTAGTGGAATTAAGTGTTCAGTTCTGGGTCTTCTTGCAATTAAGTCAGTATGTGTCAGGAAAAACTACCCTGGTTTCACAAAAATATTTGTGTGTCAAGGTGAAAATGAGGACAGTGTCATCTTGAATAATTTCCTAGGAGGTGGACAGGCTGTGTCATCGTTTGGGGAATAGTATTGGAGAACAAATTCTGATGAATACCTTTGCACAGCTCTGTTTTACCATATGATTACTTTAAAAACAGAAATTCCATAACTTCCCTGAGGAAAAGGCTAATTAAAATCTCTCTTGAGAAAAGCAACTTGCTGACATAGATAAATGTCTCTTGAAAATGCATTTTTATTAACTCTGCAAGTGCAGTTGTCCTGTCTTGTGGAAGAACATGTCGTGTGTTGTGGGGTTTTTTTCCTTGTCCTCTTCATTTAGACAGGCTCATACTGTGGATTTGTAGACTACTAGGAAGAAATGTTTAATATAGTACAGTTTTGAGATGCATACTAAGTTTTTTGTGTTATTTTCTTTTTCTCCCCAAGGTTTTTAAGCTCATTTTGCTTTATTTTAATGTTTCATGAGTTACATTTATGTTTAGAATGAAATTACTAATATGTAACAGCTGTTTTGTTCTTATAGGCTATTAGAATGGAGCTTAGAAATGAGAGAAATTCCTTTGAAAAAAAGATTCGGGTAAGTTCTAATCTTGTTTCTGTTTCCTTGCCCACTGCAGTGCACGTTGGTATCTCTTGTTATGCATTCATAGAAACAGAGAGGCCTTGACTCGAAAAGAAGCAAGGCAAGTCCTCTGGTAAATGATCCTTTCTGGTTTCCAAGCAATATTCAGTAAAGCTGATAGGCATGCTCATCAAATATCGAAGCCGATGCTCGTGGCCTGCCCATGAGATTACGATTCTTATTACTATATTCCAGGCACCTTTAAAATGATGACTTGCATTTTGGGGCTATATTTTATGTTAGTAATCTGAGTGATATGATACAAGAACTCAGTTCCTGAGATCAGCTGATCGGAGGCAGCTCGGCGGGTCCCGATTAAGCGAAATCTTTGAGGTACAGAGAAGCCTTTTTTGGAGCCAGGCTCTTCTCGGTGACAATCAATGATAGGACAAGGGGTAATGGGTTCAAACTGGAACACAAGAGGTTCCACTTAAATTTGAGAAGAAACTTCTTCATGGTGAGGGTGCAGAGCCTGGCCCAGGCTGCCCAGGGAGGTTGTGGAGTCTCCTTCTCTGCAGACATTCCAACCCGCCTGGACACCTTCCTGTGTAACCTCATCTGGGTGTTCCTGCTCCATGGGGGAATTGCACTGGATGAGCTTTCCAGGGCCCTTCCAATCCCTGATATTCTGTGAACTCTGAGTGAATGTGCTTATTAATGTGTAGTTCCAGTACCTCTTAGTGGGAAGTTAATGCGACTTTCACATCATCTCATTTAGTCACTTCAAGAAGAGCTGCAAGAGAGAGAAAACGAGCTTGCTGTGGAAAAGAAGAATGGTTTGAAAAGGGATAAAACCATTCAAGGGCTAACGGTGGCATTAAAAGCAAAGGAAAAAGAGGTATGATGATGATGATCTTGCTGGTGTGTTGAACCCTCATTGGGAGGGGAGTGTTTTGTGTATGTGCCAGGGGTTGACTGATCATTAGGAGGCGTTGAGTGGGTCCTTAATCACAGCTGCCATATCCGTAAGCAATTCTGTTTATCTGGAGTTTTGGGTCTTGGACTGGAGGAGAGACAAAAAAGCTACTTAACTGGTATTTTCTCCCGTAAGAGCTTTGAAGAAAAATGTTCTCAGTTGCACATTGATTTTTATCAGCTCTGGGCACCACTTAAAAGGTATGAGAAGTATTTTATGTTGTTGGGTAAGTGGAGCTGTCATAAAGACAGTGAAAATAGAAGAAGTCGACATCAGCTGAAATTCAGATTTTGTGGAAGAATGGGAAACATTTAACTTGAGCGATAGGCGGTCTAGTGCGTGTGGTATAAGAACGAGAATTTATTTATAGAAGATTTGTTATGATGTATCTGGTGTTTTTAAAGTATTTGTTTTGTGTAGTTGGATGAATGGATAATGAGATGGGATAGCTATTGCTGAATCACCATCCCTTGGAAATAACTGTTTCTACATAGTATTCATTTTACTTTGTTTAAAGAATGAGGAGCTTGGTTCTGAAATAGAAGATCTAAATGCTTCATTGGCAAAGGCAAGAGAGGCAACTCACAAAGCACACGTCCAAAAATTCAAGGTAAGAAGCAAGCAATTTATGTGGCTTCCCCCATCCCTGCTCCTCCCTTCTCCTTAATTCCACACAGCGGGTGGTGCTTTGTAACTTTGCAAGAAGAGGAATGGAAAATAGTTTAAAATGTTTAATTTTTCTTACTTTGAAAAAAACTTCCCAAACCAAATTATTTAAATGATACAGTCTTAAAATGTCAGATTACTTATCTTGTTTCTTGTCAGCCACTCCTCCCGGCTTGGTGTCATCAGCAAACTTGCTGATAGTCACTCTATTCCTTTGTCCAAATCACTGATGAATATACTGAATAATATAGGCCCCAGTACTGACCCCTGAGGCACTGCACTAGATCCAGGCCTCAACTGGACTCTGCTCCATTGACCATGACTCTCTGGCTTCTTCCCTTCAGCCAGTTCACAGTCTACCTCACTACCCGCTCATCCAGACTGCACTCCCTCAGTTTAGCTGTGAGGATGCTGTGGGAGACTGTGTCAAATGCCTTGCTCAAGTCAAGGTAGATCACGTCCACCGCTCTGCCATCATCCATCCATTTTGTTATGTCCTCATAAAAGTCAATGAGGTTGGTCAAGCACTCCTCCATTGTCTTGCCTTCCTCTGGGGCCTCAGCAGTACGGGGCTCCTCAGGACAGCCTACAGCAGAGTAGACAAAGAAGGCATTCAGTAACTCTGTCTTCTCTGTTTCTTCTGTCACCAGGGCACCCACCTTGTTTATCAGTGGGCCTAGATTGCCTCTGGTGTTAGTTTTATCTGCCACGTATTGGAAAAAGCTCTTCCTGTTGTCCTTGACCCCTCTCACCAGGTTTAATTCTAAGGAGGCCTTAGCTTTCCTAGTTGCCTCCCTGCACCCTCTGACAACAGCCTTATATTCTCCCTCCTTCCATGATCTGTAAGCTCTCCTCTTCCACTTGCGCATACCCAGCTGTTCCCTGTTTAACCACGCAGGTCTCCTGGCTCCCTTCCTTGACTTCCTGTGCGTTGGGATGTTCAGAGCCTAATGCAGCAGTAACGTTGAGTTCTCACAGAGCGCCTCCATTTCTTCAAAAGCCATTTGTTTCACTTAAGGCCAAATTTTGAACGTGCTCTATTTATTGAGAGAAGTATATCCTATTTCTTATTCAGGTCACTTTTGCCTGTGTGTGAATCTGTAGTGTATATTTGCTTTTTCATACCTGGGAAGTCCTATTTAGAAACATTGCTCTGATTTTTTTTATATATTTTTTTTTAACCCTTTCATTTTTATCAGAGCTTGATAATATTTGTGAAGTTCTAGATTTAAAAATTGTGCAACTCATTCCTCCCGTCCACAGAACCCGTGTTGCACTGTGGGTGACAGAGCAAGCCCTTCTCCTCATTACTCTGCTCCTTAGCTCCAAGCTTGGGTTGAAGGCAGTTCTCTGTGAGTAGATCCCACTGGGCAGCCCCCCTACTCCTATCACTTCCATCGTGGACTTGGAGGCTGGTTGTAACAGTACGTGATGGGGAAAAACACGAATCAGACTTGCTATTTCATATAAAAAATGCACTTATGACTTGGTAACTGCTTGACCTAGTCTGAATTCAAATAGACCCCGAAGTAGAAAGTTTTATGGAATAAGAGCTTTGGGAACCAATAATAATTATATGATCTCATTTGCACTATGAGTTCCTTTGCAGGTCAACCTTTATCTAATTCTTAATTATCTGAGACGCTGTCATCCTGCGCTGGATGTCACCGAAACCTGTGTTACATGAGCTCAGAACATTTTCAGTGTAGCACTTTCTCTCTTGTGTAACTGTCATCTCACTGTATTTTTGCACCACAATTGTGAAGTACTGGAAAAATGCACGGGGGAGTGGGTTTGGACACAACAGGAGTAGAGACTTCCCGTCTCTACAGAATACCTTATAGAACTTGAATGCTTCTTTACATTTCAGGGTGCTGAGGATTATCAAGCTCTCTTGATGGAAAAAGAGACCCTCTTAGCAGAGCTGCGTTCAGAAAACCTTACAAAGGATGCTGAGAATCGTAAACTACAAAGGAGGATTAAAAGGACCGATCAAGAGCTAAGCGATTTGAATTTAGAAAGAGAGAAAATGGAGAAGGAGCTGGATGAAGCACAACTCCAGAAGAGCAGAAGTGACAAAACCATTAATGTTATTATCATTTTTTTCCTTTATTTCATAAAGCTTAAAAATAATTTAGCACTTCTAGCATGTTCTTTTCTAACAATTAGTTTTTTAATTTGAATGATTTTTGGGAAGCTAAATGCGTTTGCCTAAAGCCAGTGTTCAAAAGAATGTGGCCAAGAAGATTAAGGAAAATTCTGGCACGTAGTCTAAAATAAATAGAATTTTGATAGTCTTGGTCAGGTTCCAGAAGAAAAACCACATTATCCTTTATAAGTGGTAAATGGTTACTCTTGGTTTCAGTTTTTCTGAGAGGAGAATCTGAACATGAACAACAATGTACATTTTATACTTCTGCTCTACTTGTCTTATTACATGTCTGTACTTTATCTTAAATTACACTACTTAAACTTTATTCTAAGTTCCAATGCAGAACAGGAGTAAGTAGCCAGTTGTTGCAGCCTTAAGCCAAACTCCGGCTGGCTTTTTGCTCTCATAGCAGGGTCACTGTAAAGGTTGTATACTTAGTAATTTCTGCTTGTAAAATTTCCAAAATACAGCATTAGTTGATCACAATTTAGCATAAAAAATTATGTGCTGTATCTATTTTGCTTCATATTCTGTTTAGGATTTTTACCTTGCTGTAGGTGTTTAAATAAGAACCTTTGTGTCCAGTACATGCAGCTTATGCAACAATGTGAATAAGCAAGTTTCTTCTTTTCTTCCTTTGGAAAAAGGACGCACCTTCTGCAGGGTGTTTGACATAAAACACACAATTCTCACCATGTATGTCTTGCCACGTGAATTTTTTATAAAGTCTTTGCGTGCAAGCAAGACTCCAGGTGCTTTCTGGTCCTCTTCAGTTAGGGATTAGTCTCCTGCTATATTAAATTACATAAAAGATTAAATGAGCTTCTATTTATTCAGTGAATGTTTTGCTTCAATTATTAAATAAGGACTTCAATAAAGCAGGTATACGTGGAAATTGCCGTCCCTGCAATATCACTTAAAACCAGTAGAGGGATCTCTTTACCTACAAACAAACAAGTTCTTCTCCATGTCTTCTGCCCCCAATTTAAGTTGCATTTTTGGTTGATTGTCAACTGTGGTTAGGCTGCCGTCACAAAGTCTCTATCTTTGGTGTGCTTTGAAATTTCTTCAGGGTGTTGAGGTTAAGGAGAGAAAGAACAGATCGCTCCTGTCAGTAAAACAGCCACGAAGAACATACTTTATTGATTTAAAGTGTTTATATTTAACTGTCTTCTCTATTCAGGACTTTTTTTCAGCTTTCAGGGGAGCTGGAATATAACTCTGTATAGGAAAGATGGGAGAAATAGTACTGAGTGGGGAGTTGCCAGAGAATTTGATGTTACTTGTATTACAGAAGCCTGTTTGACTCCGTTATGTCCAAGTTTTTCATGTAAATGACTGGCTCCTTGGGGAAAAGCATTCTTGTCAAAAGATGAGCAGTCTTAGAAAAATTATATCCCTAACCTATTTCCTGCTCCTTGCAGAACAGCTGCTTCAATTTCAGAGTTGCTCGTACATTTGGATATAGCAACATTACCTGTGAAATGTTGCCCATTAAGTAGCAGATATGTGAGAGCAAAGAAATATGCCATGATATTTTGCTCTTTGACAAATAGAAAACCACGTCAGTGATCCAATGCAAACCTTTTATGAGACAGCCTTAAAAATTCTGTTCTATTTATGCTCAGATATATCTATTTATCAGTGCTTCTATTTTATTAGAATAAAGCCAGCAAGAATTTGCCTAAACTGTAGAAAATGCCCTCAACATCTTTAATGAACTGTTGTCTTAGCTCTGCACTCACAGGGAAATTTTCACTGACTTTTCATATACTGTAGGTATAAGTTGGGGAATGACCTATTAGAGAGCAGCATAGGGGAAAGGGACCTGGGGGTCCTGGGGACAGCAGGATGACCATGAGCCAGCACTGTGTCCTTGTGGCCAGGAAGGCCAATGGGACCTGGGGTGGGTTAGAAGGGGGTGGTCAGTAGGTCAGAGAGGTTCTCCTGCCCCTCTGCTCTGCCCTGGGGAGACCACAGCTGGAATATTGTGTCCAGTTGTGGCCCCTCAGTTCCAGAAGGACAGGGAACTGCTGGAGAGAGTCCAGCGCAGCCACCAAGATGCTGAAGGGAGTGGAGCATCTCCCGTGTGAGGAAAGGCTGAGGGAGCTGGGGCTCTGGAGCTGGACAAGAGGAGACTGAGGGGTGACCTCATTAATGTTTACAGATATCTAAAGGGTGAGTGTCAGGAGGATGGAGCCAGGCTCTTCTCGGTGACAACCAGTGACAGGACAAGGGGTGATGGGTTCAAACTGGAACACAAGAGGTTCCACTCAAATTTGAGAAGAAACTTCTTCTCAGTGAGGGTGCAGAGCCTGGCCCAGGCTGCCCAGGGGGTTGTGGAGTCTCCTTCTGTGCAGACATTCCAACCCGCCTGGACACCTTCCTGTGTAACCTCATCTGGGTGTTCCTGCTCCATGGGGGGATTGCACTGGATGAGCTTTCCAGGTCCCTTCCAATCCCTGACATTCTGTGGTTCTGTAATTGAGATAATCTGAATTTTTGCATATAGCTATTAAAAAAAGCCAAACCAAACCTTAAAGATCCAGAAAACATCCTTCTGCCCTCTTGTAAACCCAGCTTGTTGAGATGCTTTGGGCTTTACTGTCCTGAAATGGAAGAAGGTTAATTAAACTAAATTAATTAAGACTGCTATGTGTGAGCTGATCATCCAAATGGCAGACTGTGCCCGGTATTAGGCGTCTCCTGGAGCAGTGGCCATAGACGTCCTTGAGCAATTTATTAGCTCTTTATTAGGTCAAGTTGAAAAGCAAAACCCAGTTCTGTACTTCCCAGAAGCTGCTGTTAAGCAGTAGTTCAGCATCACTTTAAGCTCTTTGAAACAAGAACTTTTGGGCATATATTCTTAAGTACAATAGATGAGGAATAAACATCAGTTCATCCATAATGTTGCTGGTGTCCACCACGTTTCTGTGTCTACAACAGAGATTCAGTGCCGCTTGATGGAAGAGTTTGTTCAAATTTGCATGATTAAACACTTTAAGGACCCATTCTCTCTCCAGGCCTAAATGTAGACAATTATAGTGTGTTTAGTAGGTATTCATATTTGATCAGGGGAAATGCAGAATAACTCATTAGGCATAATTTATTATTTAGTCTTCCTACCTGTAGTTTAGCCTGAGAGGGAGGTTTTGGAGCTTCCTGACTTAATTATTCACCAACCTGTTTTCCACCTGACAAGAAGGGGGAGGCGTCTGCTCTGGTCTTCTGTATTATAGTGTTTCACATTCATTTTTCTTAGTTCAACTATCATTAATCATAGGGAAGTCTCTTGGGAAAAAGGTTGGCAGAGGGAATTGCAAAGTTTATGCTCCGTGAGCCGTAGGTACTATATTATCCTTGCAACTCAGTGTATAGAAACCAATAGATTTTCTCCCAGACAATTTGAGTGGTCAATGAGTTCAGGCAACCTGCTATAGTGATGGATAGTTTTGTGTGTTACAGAATTCAAGCTCATGCAAAGAAGATAATTTTCAGCCTCAACTCTAGCTTGTTCTGCGAAGGATGGCGGGAACTTGGAGGGCAGAAATAGTAGAGGCAAAGTATCTGCAAATTGCAAATCTCTCTCAGGTTTTTTTACTTTTTCCACAGTTGTATGCCTTGTCAGTCCTCCTCTTTCCATCAACAGAGCCAGAATATTTTTGATGCTTTAAAGACAGAAGCGTAGTTTCTGTACCTGGCAAGTGTTATACTCTGAGATGACTTGAGATCAGATAGCAGAGGGTGCGGTGCAGTGGTGGTATTGCAGTAGCACCTTTTCTGTCTCCGCATGTCTGTCATCTTCTGAAAGCTGTTTATGGTTTTCATAGAGAGAAGTCACAGAACGTTGGTCACTTGAAGTTATAGGACAGGTTAAAAGTGTTCCTTTGGAGTGTAATTACCTAGCAGGTAATGCATTCACTTAAAGCCTCTCAGTGATGCAACAATATAAAACAATATAAAAATAGAAAGCCGAGGAATAAATTTTGCAATGCGGTGAAAATCATTATGCTGCAGTTGATCCTTTGCTTCGAATATGCTTTTTTTATGTGAATATGCTGGACATGACCCACTTGAAGGATCTGCAGGAATGCAGAGGAGAAAGATATTGTGGTGTGCATCAAGTATGTGACCTGCAGAGTATAATCCTGTTTTTTATATTGCAATAGTCCGTGTTGATCCCAACAGATCCTTTCAAGTCCCTGTTGAAAGGAAATGTTTTGTGATTTAGAAGCAAAACGAACAAGGAGTGCACGTTTCTCTGCCAGGGAACTGAGATGTGGAGATGATGCAACTAATTGTGGAGCTGTAGGAAGTAATTAACAGCCAGAATTGAGATCAAGTTCAGTTCACAACTTCAAATCACGGTCATTTGAAGTTTGTGCTCTTGTGAAAAGAAAATGTTTTAGCATTTCTGACCTTTTGTTTGATGCAAAAGTAACTAGTAATACAATGTTAGTGCAAAAATTTTCATGGTGCGATGAGAAAAAGAGCAAATGACAAACCGAATCACCCGTAACCTATTTTCTCCTATTCCTAGCAAGGGAGTAAATTGACTCAGAAGTGAATGTTCATTTTGACAGCAACAACATCTACGTGCATGATATTCCAACAACCTTGGACTCAAGTCGTTCTGTATGAAAGACATTTAAAGAATAGCAGCCTAGGTTTTTAGAAGACAATACTGACACTCATCTAAAACTTTCTTTAGTTGTGTTCATTGATGTCAAGAGAAAGACACTGACTTAAATACATTCTCCAGACTATTCAGTGGTATGAGTAATTTCAAGCAATGGAAAGTTAAGCTAATAATGTGGATTGTTAAACTTTTTTTCAAGTTGATTTGCTAAATATTCAGTTTCTTTTTTGTTGCAGGACCTTAGAAATCAACTAGAGAAATTACATGGTGAAATGAGTGAGAAAGAAAAAGCAGTTGAACATCATTACAATATTCTTTTGAGTGAAAGCAATCAGAAGTTGCAGAGCCAAGAACTAGTTATCAAGCAGCTGACAGACAATGCCAATCAAAAGGAGCTACTGCTTCAGGTGGGTAGACTTAAGTTGAAATGAAAACTGGAAAGTTATAATTTGATTTTGTATGAGGAATTATTACAAAATCACATTCGTATTTGGAATGACTGTTGATTTTTATGATAATCCTTCACTTTTTATAACACCGTATTTGCAGAACAGACATATAATTATAGAGTGTGTGTCATTCAACAAGATTTCTTGTTAGGGTTTTATGAAGCGTGTGGACAGAGGAGGAAGAAAGCTTTATTGATACTTACGTAGAATATCACTTTTGTGGTAAGATACTTTAAAAGCTCTGAAGTGCCGATGATTTTCAGTGCATTGTGCAGAAACTGGAAGTTTAGGACTAGGTATAGATACTGAAATATTTTATCTGTCTTGTGGAGCTCATTCAAAATGCCATATAAGAGAAAGGAGCTGCCTGAATGTTAACAGACCCTTGCACAGTTTTGTTATAACTGAAGGTATAACCCTGAAAACTACTGATGGTATTAAACCAGCACTGCAAAGAGTGATAGTTGAGGTCAGTCAATACCTGGAGACTGAGGTGCGTGCTGTGACCTATTTTGAAATGTGAAATGAAAGGATTGGATAGCTGGGGAAAGCTTCTGTTTTTTGTTTGGTTGTTGCTTTTTTTTTTTGCTTCTACTATCATAAATTAAGCTCGTCTCTTCTGGGCCAGGTAAAGAACTTTAAACTAGGCTCGAAGAGGGATGGGGTTGTAGCTGGGCTTGCATCAGTGGGGCATTACTCTAGAGTTGATGAAGGCTGGGAGGCCTCCTGTGCCTTCCTGTGTAACCTCATCTGGGTGTTCCTGCTCCATGGGGGGATTGCACTGGATGAGCTTTCCAGGTCCCTTCCAACCCCTGACATTCTGGGATTCTGTGAATACGTGTTGGATCATCCTTGAATATTCTCCTGAATTTTGTTTGTCTCTTTTACAATATAAAACTAGAGTAAATTTTGTAAAACTATCTCATTGTTTTCTTTTGTTAGAAACTTGATGGAACAGTGAAAGAAAAGGATGCGGAATTGCAGGAGCTCCTGAATAAGTACAAGAACCTTCTAAGAGCCAATGAAGAACTTGAACTGAGAAATGAGGGCTTAGTAAAGGAAAAGTGTGCTGCACAGTCTCAACAGTCAATCATCAAGATAGTCCGAGAGTTAGAGGTGAGTTTGTCATAACTCTGATCATTTGCAGATAAAACCTTGATTTCAAATTGAAGAGAATTTTGACTTTGGCTTCAAAGGTGTGGACTCACACATGTCATTCACCCATACAGCAAGAGGTTGTTTTTCTTTCAGATCAGTATCATCACAAAATTGGCTACAGGACTGGTGCTACAGGCAGGACTTTGGGTTCTTTGATAACGTCTGGTTTTACAAGACACCAGTCAAAACAGTAGTACATGGGAAAGGTTTATCTCACAGGGGCAAAAGGATGCTTGGACAGGAATTAGTGGGGATCGTTTGGAGAGCTTTAAACTAGACTCGAAGGGGGATGTGGTGGTAGCTGGGCTTGCATTGGTGGGGCAGCACTCTAGAGTTGATGAAGGCTGGGAGGCCTCCCATAGCCCTGGGGTGAAATGGGTGTGCTCAGCTCGCTCTCTGAAATGCCTGCACACCAATGTGTGCTGCACAGGGAATAAGCAGGAGGAGTTAGAAGCCTGTGTTAGGGCAGGACATTATGACCTAGTGGCAATTACGGAGACATGGTGGGACAGCACACATGACTGGAATGTGGTCATGGGTGGCTATGTCCTTTTCAGGAAAGACAGGCCAGCCAGGCATGGTGGTGGAGTTGCTGTTTATGTGAGAGAGCAACTACAATGTAGTGAGTGTTGTCCAGGCATGGATGAGGGGCGAGTTGAGGGTCTATGGGTGGAAATTAAGGGGCAGGATGGCAAGGGTGATACTGTTGTGTGTGTCTATTATAGGCCACCAGATCAGGGTGAGGAAGTTGATGAGGCCTCTACAGACAGCTGAGAGCAGCCTCACAGTCACAGGCCCTGGTTATGGTGGGGGATTTGAACTTCCCGAATGTTTGTTGGAAGGACTACTCAGCCAGCCAGCCACAGTCTAGGAGGTTCCTCCAGTGCCTTGACGATAACTTTCTGATGCAAAGGGTAGAGGAGCCAGCTAGAAGAGGTGCACTGCTGGACCACGTCCTCACTAACAAGGAGGGTCTGGTTGAAGCGGTAAAGGTTGGGGGCTGCCTTGGCTGCATCTCCTGTGGCAGGAACAGAATTGCTAGCAGAATTTCAACCCTGGACTTCAGCAGGGCAAACTTTGGCCTTTTCAAGCAATTGTTGCGAGCTATTTCATTTTCATTAATGAGATTTGCCCAAGGATGTTTAAAATAAAGTGAGCCAATGGCAAAGAAAACGAGTGCTACATTCTGAACACTCTAGTGATGAGATGGTATGTTATGGGCACTATTATTAAACAAGGTAGCTGCGAGTGTGCTTTGAGTCATGGGTTGTTCGACAAGCTCGGAGTAAAGGACTCACATAACTCTTTGCCAGGGTATATCAATGTATATATGAATATACATGCAGGGAAAATGAAACCTGTAAAAGGCTGCGCAGAAATTCTATCTCTGTAAAACAAACTGCAGTGCATGCATGTATCTTTTCTCATGAAGGGACCCAAAAGTGACAGAAAATCAGACAGACTTAATGAAAATCAAACACTGCCTTTCCTCTGTACACCCCACTTCCAATACCGGTGTCTAACCGGGAGAGAACAGCGGCGGGCGAAGCCGTGCATGGTAATGACCCAGCTCCACCTTCTAATCACTGTCTATTCTCTGTTGCTGGTTCACTTCGTGATTGTGAACAATACCTAATCACAACCCTTTGTCCTCTCAGCTCAACCTTGATGTGAGATATCTCCTGTAAGAACCCACTTTGGCATATTAATCATAAATTTTTGGACACAGATCATCCCGAGCTCTGCTCTCATTGGCTGCCGCGGCCTCTTTGATGACTTTGCAGCGCTCCACCAACTCTCAACAAACGCACAGCTGGATCCTCCCCACCAGAGAGAACAGAAACCGAGCTCTTCCAGCCCCACTGATCTTTAAAGTTGAATAAACTGAATTGAGAGATGCAGAACTTTCTCTCTTTCATCATATCTTTTTTGCTTTATTTTAATGTAACGATAAATTTTAAAGCAACCAACATCCAAAGCTCCGCTGGGTGCCTTGGCCAGGCCAGGGAAGATAAGTGACAGTTTCTAATTAGACTTTGGATTCTTGAGCCACTGTCATGGGCTAGAGAGAGAGTGTGCGAGGGCACCGATAATTAGGTTAGTCACGCTACTGCTGACTCTGGTATCTATGGAGTCTCGGAACGAAATGTATTTTACAGCCAAGGAATTTAGAAGTGCAATGGACTCCATATAATTTGGAAACTTCAGTTGGTTTTGTGGTTAATGCTCTTCTCTCACAACCAAGACTCCTATATTGCAAAGCTCTTTTTGTTGGAGTGTTTGTTAGGTAAATACATTTCTAACACATATTTTTAGACCTCTGTGATTCATTTTATTACTGAGAAAAGCAGCAAAATTGAGAAAAGTGGCTCTTGTTCAGTTCTCGATCTGTGTTTCTGGATTCTGTTGTGTTGCATGCAGCTGATACTGTAGTAAGGGGCCGCAGTGATGTGAGTTTTAATTCTAAATTGATTTCACTAAGTGTAAAAAAAATTGTTGGATTTGCTGTAATGTAATCTTTCCATGATGTCTGTTTTTTGGGAGGGGGAGCTTATACTCCACTTGAGGGTGGCATAGAAAATGTGGTTAGCTGCTGCACTGCAAGGCACATCTGAGGCTTCTGCAGACACAAGGCACTTTCCAATTCCTGGATGATCAGCACGTTATTTGACTTTGGTTATAATTACTCCTGTATTTGGGGAGTTAAGACTGTGCAGTCAGGGAACTGAAGGCTGTGTGCACGCAGTTGTGATGTCTAATTTGCTGCGGCTGAAGGGATTATAGTCAACACATGGAAGTTACTGATGTAACCAGAGCATCGCAGTTGATGGCTGTTGTGAGAGCTGGAATTGGTGCTATTGCTGCACTGTGCAGGTTGTCACTGAATCGTTGTGAAATTGGTGTTGTGAACATATAAGCAGGGTGGTAGTTCAGTTTCTGATTTGATGAGATGAACTTATATCTGAAAACAGACATCTTTTTTGTCGGTATATCCAAGTCTACACACACTTTAAACCTGCTGGTTTTACCTGTGACACTGAGCATGGGGAGGGGAATGGATGTGGTTGGCGTGTCTCACCATGTCCTCATTAGCAGAAATTTCATCTTGAAGGAGGTAGCCTGATGAGGTGATATTTGGAGATCTGTGTATATTCCACTGGTGTTGCCTCACGTATCACCCATAAGTTCCTCAGAGCTGTCAGCTTTGTGACGTTTTCTGCGGTGGAGATGAGATCTTCTAAAAGTCACCACCAAAATCTTTTGCTGTAGTGATATTCACTTTTGGATATCACTCAGTGCCCTGTAACAATTCTAATCTTATTAGTGATTGTTTCAGTTATGATAGACCATAAAGTTTTACTGCAATGTTAGAAGAAATGATCAAATCCTGGTCCTGGTGGATGGATGGATCGGTGATGAGGTGCAGGTTATGGCCTTCTCTCAATTTTTCATCCTCTGACCTTCAGGGAGTTTAAAATGATCCCAAGGGCTGTTGTAAGCAAGAGAGTGAGGCAACTGGATATTCTTGTGACTTTGCCAATAAGTTATTTATTGCGGAGGTATAAACCTTTTACTTTCATTGCTCACAATTTGAGAAACCTTTAATGAAATTAAGTTATGTTTTCCACCACTGCTGCTTAGCAATAGTATTTCAGACTTAAATATAGACTTTAATGTATTAGATTGCCTCCTTTCATGGGAATATAAATCTTTCACTGCAATATGGTCCTGAATGTCTTGCAGCTATCTCCTCTAACACATTTTCTCTCACACCATGTGTCAAGAGGTTTAATGTTTCATTAACTCCCACAGCATTATGGTCTATTTAAGTTACAGAGCAGCCTTATGGTTTGTGTACCATTGGGGAGCTGATTGGAATAATTCACTGCTACGCTTTATTTAGAAATGACAATAATAATGTACCAAAAAAATTCTTGCTCTATCTTCTCATCCTTATTATTCTTGAAAGTTTCTGACAAATCAAGAACGCTTCTTCGTGATTTGGTGAACCTGTACCTGGTTGAATTTAGAATTTAATCATTTGTGTATAGTCTGTGACATTTGGAATTAAGAAACACCTTGTGATTCCTGTCATGCAGGGAAAAAAAAGGGGGGGAGGAGGATTTCATGAGCTGAGATTCTCGTGCAAATGTAGAACTAAATTAACATGGGAATTCTAAAAGAAACATAGGAAAGCGGAGCCCGGTTCTGTGTGTAGCGCTGCTTTGCTGGTACAGCAGCCACAGACCCCGAGCAATTGGTGACAACCATCGTCTGATTTGTGTACCGTAAGCTCTTCAGAGTGACATTACTTTGCCAGTGCTTCGGAGAGAGCTTTTAATTAGGATGTAGTTCTGTAGTGGCTTCGGTAATAATTGCAACGCTTGTATCAGACATATGGAAGAGTTCACTAAAACTTTTAACAGACTGTTAACCGACTAAATTAAGTCAAAAGATGTATTTTTTCCTGTTGCTTTCTACGTCATTGATCAGTGTCACTGTGATCAAACTTTTTTCCAAGTTCAATTGCAATCTGTGTATTTTATGTTTAGCGACTGTTCTTGAAAGGCTGAGATTCCAACGCACTGATGAGACTCCTGAATGCAGGCTCTAAGATGTACATTTTCACAGGGTTTTTTTAGTGAGATTTTTGTATTGATGGACTCTGGATCACCCACCTCCGTCTGTTTGCTTTTGTGTTTCTCGGTGAGCAGAAGCTATTGCTGTGTGCTCAGCTAGATAATAAACTGGAAGCTCAGTATTTGCACGTCGTATATAGAGTAATATTTAATAATTTATTAGATCGCACTAGAATCTGGAAATGTGTTAGAATCCAGCTGCCGTTAGGAAGGATGGGAGCTGAACATGATGAACATGGAGAAAGGCAAGGTCACTTCTTCAAAGCATCTGTAGCATTGGGTGGTGGAAGCTCCTCTTTCTGCAGTAGGATCTGACATGCAGATTACCTTCACAGGAGGAATCCGATCAAAACTTGATTACACTTGCAAAATATTATTCAACATATTTGCTAGCATACTGGCAAGTATGAGTGTAAATAATTAAAAGTAAACAACAGTTGTCCTTGATTTTGTGCTGTTTACTTTGCAGAATACTGAATTTTTCAAATTAACAGTCTTCGCATCGTTAGTGTGAATTAACGAGATGCTACTGTAGCTGAATTTTTGTTGCAATTCCTTCCTTAGGAATTGCAATCGGAGTAATAACATCTGCTTAAAACTCCTGGGTGTAGATTTCTTCCTTGTTAATGATCTGTTCACTAATGATTTAGTACCTCTTGAGAGCTTAGTTTCCAATCTTGAGACTGTAATATGGGAAAATAGAATTACCTGTCATTCGTGCTCTCCAGAGTTATCTTGTTGTACTGCAGCCGTGCAAATTCCCCCTTAGCTGTGGCACTTTCTTGTTCTTTCTTTTAGTTTTCAGTTGAAGAAGAAAACAGAAGCAACAAGACCAACTGTTCCTCTCAAACAGAGGCAGAATATGCGTCTGACATTAAGACATGTAAATTTGCTATTGATATCCCAGTTACTTTCTCTTCTGAGATGGCTGATATCTTACATATTTTTATGTGCTAAGTGCACGCAAATACTCCTTTAAATAGCTGCATTTTTTGCCTCCCGCTGAAAAAGTGGCTGTGTGGTTATTTTGAAGTGAAAAAAGTCTGGGGAACTTATTGGATCCTTACTGAGAATGCAGCATAAGAGTCGGGATTTATTCTAATAATAGTAATATACCTTCTGTGAGCAAGACTGCAGGTAAACTATTTGCTTTGCACAAGTAAAGAAGCAGCTCGTAGTGACCCAGCTGAGCGTGCAGAAAACTGACTCAGCGAGCGTGTATCTGACATGTTCGTCCTTTATTTGTCTGCTCCGTATAGTCCTTTTTGTTCAGAAATGGAGCAGAATTTACAGAAAGCAAATTCTATCCAGAATACAGAGAAGGCAGTTAGGGCACTGTCCTGAAATGTGTGCTTGGAGCTTGGGTTTGTCTGATTTCCTTGCCCTCCTTTTCCCTCCTCTGAGATCTGTACCTACCAGGTTGTCTTTGGCTTGTTGAGTTATAAACCTGGCAGGTGCTTGGGATTGGAACAAAAGCTTTTCAGGCACTGATAAAAATGATAAACCACTATTTAGATATACAACTCACAGTAGGTAAATAGTGAAAAAGCATTTAGCTTCTTCAATAATAGCCATTTTTGAGTGTCATGAATGGTTTCCAGATCCATATTAGGCTTCGGAAGCGGGCAGTCCTGTTCAGCAAATTTGTATTTCTTTCACGTTTTCCTCAGAACACAGGTACCCACATAGTTGTAGACACACGAACTTAAAAATTACACTGTAAGCTTGTTCTTGTTTTAATTTAGGAAAATAAAGAAGCTGAATACGAAAAGCTGATCCTTGCTTTAAGAAAGGAACAGAATATTTATTCTACACTAGTGAAGACCTTCAAAGAATCGGATAGGTAAGTATGTTTTCTGTTTTGGTGGATAATCTGAACTCAAAGGGCAAAAGTCAGAAGTTGTGAAAAAGGGTGCAGCTTAACTGGAGTGCTCATCATTTTGTAATAGGCAATTGTTCAGTTCCCTCATTTCCAGCAGGACAGGGAACTGCTGCGGAGAGTCCAGCGCAGGGCAACAAAGATGCTGAAGGGAGTGGAGCATCTCCCATGTGAGGAAAGGCTGAGGGAGCTGGGGCTCTGGAGCTGGACAAGAGGAGACTGAGGGGGGACTCATTAATGTTTACAGCTATATAAAGGGTGAGTGTCAGGAGGATGGAGCCAGGCTCTTCTCGGTGACAACCAGTGATAGGACAAGGAGCAATGGGTTCAAACTGGAACACAGGAGGCTCCACTTGAATTTGAGAAGCAACTTCTTCATGGTGAGGGTGCAGAGCCTGGCCCAGGCTGCCCAGGGAGGTTGTGGAGTCTCCTTCTGTGCAGACATTCCAACCCGCCTGGACACCTTCCTGTGTAACCTCATCTGGGTGTTCCTGCTCCATGGGGGGATTGCACTGGATGAGCTTTCCAGGGCCCTTCAACCCCTGACATTCTGGGATTCTGTGATCTTTCAAAGGAGGAAAATTACAACTGTAGTTACCATCATTAGTATAACAGGATCTTTACAATTAATTCTGTGGGATCAGGAGCGGGATCATTAGTTCAGTTTTCGTGATATGGAATAACAGGATGCACAGAGCGATGCGTGTTCATGGAGGGGATGCGCAATGATTCAATGGCAGAGCGGGGAGTTGGGGGCAGGTCTTCTCATTTCTCCTCCTCGTAGTTTTGTGGTCTGAGATGTACTGTAAATCTCACCAAGGAAACCTCGTACCCCCAAAGTTCTGAGGAGCTGATAAACCAGCCCCGCAGATAAATTCAGCGTCCTCATTTGTGTAATTGCCATCAGCAGTGACACGGATTTTAGGCAAACATCTGTTTTCTTGCTGACATATCTTCTTTTAGGCGTTATTTATTTTAAGCAACCTGGATGGTTGTTTTTCAAAATAAGCTACCGGATGTCAGAACCACGACATTTCTTGTCTCTCCAAGCAGGAAATCAATGCTTTTTCTTTTGGAACCTTTAACTCATGAAAAGGAGAAAATGTGCTTACTTAGCTTGTGGTAATGTGTTGGTTTGTATTTATTTTCAATGTTTTTCTGAGCATTTAAGAGCTCTTCCTTCAAAGATGCTCTTGAGTGAGGGAGAATTGGTTAAAGCAATAAATACACCAGCACACTTGTCACAAGTGAGACTGCGAGTCTTTTCATACGTGTTGTCTTTTAATTAATGCATTTCTACAATACGCTGTTATTCTCACACGAGTATGATGTGCTGTATGTTCTGTAGAGCCTCCTGCATTTAGTGCAGTGGATCGGAAATTCTGCAGCAGCTTCTTTTGTCTTAAAACAGCGAGGTTCTGAATGAAATCAATGTGAAAATAAAGAATATGAGTTCAGTAGTACCTTGTTATTTTTTTGTTATTAAATTAAGTTTGGTTAATTTTAGTATAATTTCAGTTTTTAGTGTTCTTAAGTCTTTTTATGGGCTGATCGGAACAGTCTTGTCGATGTTGTTGATGGGCGTGGGGACGATCTGGCAAGGGACAGCCAGAGGTGCTGACACCGTGAGCTCTGGGGACAGTGACTGATGCTAAAGGAGGAGCTTCGGTGGCCACCTTAGAAGAAACCTACTTAAAGAATTAATTCGCGTTGACAAATTATCATTTGTAAGTTTTGATATTCACACCCCATTGAGATAATTGAGCCAATTTAGACCTTAAAAGGTCTTTTTACAGACTGTTGGATAAACGGAGAAATAAAACAGTTAGTTGTGTCTGGATCATATTTTCAATGAAACACAATCTAAATAATCTTATAGAGTGTAGTTCTGTAGCAAGGGAACAGGGGTTCCGTGGTCATTATAATGGAATCACAGAGCCATCAGTATGATAAAAGTGATATTTTTTCTGACATACTTTTCAGAAGTTAGTAATTTTGATTTTCTTTAAAAGGAATTACACAGAAGTTGGCTGGTAGAATATATCTGTCATGTTTAAACTGACTTACAAGCAGCACAGCTCAAAACAGCAAGAAAAGGATGCGTATGTAAAGGTTTAGTCTCATCTTTCTCTGTAGGGATTTATTTATTCTTATACATCAAATGGTGTGACTGTGTGATGAAAACCAGCAGCGGCTGATGTGCAATGGGCCCTTTGTGGAAGCCTGGATGCCAAAAAGATGTGGAGTTGCACAACAAAATGTTTCAAATTGAATCCTGAAGTTTCTTTTTCTCCTTTTCTTTAGTCTAAACAGCTTGCAAACAGAACTAAACAACATTTTCATGTTGCGGAAACAACTAGAAGAGGACGTTTTAGCTAATCGGAATCTGCAGAAGGTCTTAGAAGATCAGATTAAGGACATTAAAAACCGCCAAGGTGTGTATATACATGTGCAGCCCATCCCTTTTCTTGAGGTTTTATTATTTTGTAATTCAGAAATAGTAAAGCTTTTAAATGTAACTTACCTTCTAGCTCTTTTTGTTGTACTTCTTTGGAGGTGTTTTTAGTATGTACTTAGATATAGAAAAGAATAATATAAGTGCATGATCTTAAATATAGTTCACTGCGTATGTACAGATGTATCTGTTTTATTCCATAGGGAATACATAAATAACAATAAAGCCTGTTCGCTTACCCCTTTAAACTTAGATTTTCAATTGTAGCATCACTCCCTTGACAGCCATGGTAAGTGAGGAACGAGAAGCTGCTGCCAGTTCAGAGTTTCCAGCCCCAAAAGTGCAGGCATGACAAACACCCAGGACAGGCCAAAGGGTCCTGAGGGTATCCTGAAAATTAGTAATGATTTCTGAAGCTTTGGGTCCTCGCAGCAGCCGTGGGATCAGTGTCAGAGCTGGGAGTAGGATTTGGATGTCTCTTCTTTGTCCTAATTTATATATGCCTTCTCCCTATCTAATATTTATAGAATGAGCTGTCATCTGTATCGTAAATGAACAGGTGTTTATTGAAACATAACAAATAATTCCTGCAGTTATAAAGGAAATGAATAAGTAGCTATTTTCAATTAAATTAATGCAATCTTTTGACCCAAAAGCAAAAGAAATTCAATAACTTCGTCTAACCCGGCTTTTCGCCTTGAGACCGTGATTTCATGTTCATAAAAATATACTTAAAACAGAATAACTATTCATGCCTTACTTATCCTTCCTAAAAATTATTTCTAATTGTAATGCTAAATATGCAAATTATAATTCAGAATTACGTTCACAACTCATGCTGATAACCACAGAAAATGCAGCCACAGAAAATACAGCATGTCTGCGTGTCAGAAGAACAAAGAAATATGAGGACAAAATTTGTTCAATTAACCAGAGAGCTTATTTTGGGGGATGAAACATTTGAACTGGCCTCCCACAGACTTATTAGTAGGTTCTTATTCAAAAAGTCCTGTCTTTGCATTTTATGCTGTTTTCTCCTGCAAACAGAGATCCTGAAATAATTCCTGTCCTTGGTTATTTCGACAGATGAAACGCAATCGTTCTGTGGAGATCAAACATCTTATATGAGTATCTGTTTAGGAGAGCAAGACCATTTAAGCCTACAGATAGACCATCTATCTCTTGAAGAGCTTAAGAAAAAGGTATTGGTCTTTTTTATTATTCACCATTTGTAACGAATTAATTCTGCTTCACTTATAGTTTGTGCCTCTCTCAAAAAGGTTTGTGTAGGTACAGTTGGGTAGTTCTGAAAGGATTTGAAGTTCTCACCTCTGTGGTTTGTGATCCACCTTTTATGAACTATTTAGTCTTTGTTCCACCACATGAGCTTCAGAATCAGCTGGAAGATGGATGGTTTGCTGCAAAGGTTCTGTGATCGTTAGACACCTGGATTCAGGTTTCAGATTCAATACCCTATTTTAGTCATCATGAAGTATGCCAACTCCAAAGAAAAGTTTTGACATTAAGTATCCTGCAACGTGTATTTCATGCACTTTTATTAATCATGTAGGTGGTAGTGGTGTCTATAATTTATATTTCTGTATAGCACACTCCGTCCCAGGATTTGCAAATCTTCATTCGTTTTCCTGCTAGTATGGATGTTACTAGTTTTGCTTGTTCTTCTTTTGGTTATTCAGGTTACTGACCTTCTCTTGCTGGTTAAGGATCTGCAGTCAATTAACCAAGAGCTTAAGAAAAAACAGCTTGGGTGTTGTTCAACGGATTCTCAAGGGAAGGAAGCACTGAAAATATTAAACCACAGTGAGGTAGGTTTTCTGTGTTAAAGTAGTGAATCCGACTCTCACATCTAATATACCTTGTGGAGTCGTTTCCATCAGTGCAGAATGAGTGTAAAACCCCCAGGGCTTAGGTTGCTAATTCCTTATAATAACTTTTTAAATTAATGATGTAAACAACTTCAAGATGTTAGCACAACAGAATCAGCTCAATGCAAGTGCTCAGTGATGTCTCAAGTTGATTTTAAGGAAACAACTTACACATTAAAATATTAATTGGGTATGTGATACTTTTTTTTTGCCAATTGAAAGGGGAGGAAATAGTTAATTTTACAAAGAAGGCACTATCTTATATAACATTTTAGCTATTACTGAATGTCTGCTGTTCAAGAGTCATTCTCAGGCTGTGTCTGGTTCTGTAAGAGCTCAGTTCATATCTTCTCTGCATCTACAGAACAACTAAGGTTCACTGAGGCCAAAAAAGAAAGAATAGCGTGTTGGGTCACTTAAACATGTTTGTTTCTCGGTGTAGCACATATAAGTATATGAAGAAGTGATGGATTGTTGAGGGGTGCAAGGAGGTGATCCTGGTGGGTTCCGTTCTTTTGCCCAAAGCCAAGGCTGCTTTGAGCTGTGGGGAAGAAGAGATCTTGGCAAAATCCTTCCACTGAGAAGAATTTTGGGTGCTGTGTCCCCATGTGTCTTATTATGTGTGAATGCTGGAGGGTGTTCAGGAGGGTCTCGCAGGTTCTGGTGATCCTTCCAGCTTGTTATAATGTGGTACCTTTCTTTATATTGTGCTGTGGTTTTTGCTTTCAGTTACATTGTTCTTGCGTGCCACATATTGAATAGAAAGGTAAAAATATTAAAGGAATAGTGATGTTGCTGGTATTTTGTGTCATGGATTTCTGAATTAACTCCATTAAAAATCAGGCATAATTTGAATCAGTTCTGTGTAGGGATTGCCTAATTCTAGACCTGCGACAGTGGCATTGATGATTTTCTGCAGGACAGTTTATTCTGCAGAATCTGGAAAAAGGGTCATGTCTTTTACTGTATGTGCTGCAGATGCAATGGGAACAATCATCAAAAGTCACAAAATATTCTCACTGTTCTCAATTTTAAGACGTGCTCATGTTACCTTTAATTGAAATATGTTTTAATTTATAGATTGGCCTTCAGGGATGCCATGGCTTTCATTAAAATAATGAATTTACATGTTACTGTAATAGGTTTGCATGAAAAGCTTGTGGGCAATCTGTTTCAGAGTGCATGCACTTGCTATAGATTAATTATATTTAGCAATTTGCCTCATCATCCGGCAGAGGGTGCTGCCCCCCCACCGATGCTGTCGTTAATGCCCAAAGAATTCGTGTCCATTGCTAAGATGATCATGACAAGACACTAAGATGATCATGACAAGACACTGTGCACTCCTGCATTTGTCTCAGCATGAAAAGAACATATGGGGCTACTTAAAAAACTGTCTACGTGAAATTAAATGTAGAATGACAAAGAATGAAGCTTGTAAAATAGAAACAAACCTCAACATTCTGGTAAAATAGGGAAGTAAAATATGGTATTTTAACCTGGGCCAGAATGTTAATAGTACTATGGAGCTCAAAGGTTGAAGGATTTGCAAGTAAAAGTTTTTAGTTTGAGAGGTACCATTTTATCACTCTTGGCAATAAATAGCAGCCAAGTTTTTGGCTTATGGATTGTGACAACAGTGTGTTTTGCATACTAATAACCATTGTCAAAAAACCCGAAGTTCTATTTTTTTTGTGCGTATTTTGGGCTAGAATTTGTTGGCAGGTAGTACTGAGATGACACTAACATATGTGCTATAAGAGGAATTTGGACAGACACAGGGAGATGTATCCTTCTCGGGTTCTTAAAATGAACCCGTCTTTCTTTTTGAGCACAAATCAGACGAATCTGCACGTTGGCGCCTCTGCAGGGCATCTCCCAAAGGTCTGACAGCCCCCAGGACTCCGCTTCTTGGCTTCGTGTTCGGAAGGGAGGGAGAAGGAGGAGAGGAAAAGGTTGTTTTTGTACTGTCCTCTGAACATCTGCTTTCTCCGAGAGAAGTGGCCTCAGTGATTTCAGCCTCCAGGGATCTTTGCAAACCAAGTGTATCAGTGGTTCGTTTAGGAAAAACATTCTCAAGGTTTCCAGTCTCCAAGGAAATACTTTAAACAGGTAGCTTAGTCTTGGTAGACTATTTTTTTCCTTGCCTTAAGACACTTATTTTCTTTTAATCTTTTGTTGAACATTAGGTTGTGCTCCTTGGAGCGCAGAAGGTTTATTTTCAGCCTCTCAGACACAGAACTGTAGGACCAGGCTGAAACTGCGTCATTTATTGTCATAGTGTCCCATAACCTGCTTCTCAGGGGAGAGTTTCATTCTAAGAAGCATCACTTATTGATCCAAGTAATGGCCTGGGAAACGCAAATATTAAAAATATTGAGTCATAAAAGACGATTCTTGTGGGTGGATAAGTTATATGTGCAAATAAGTTTAATTTTGATACACAAATGCGGTGTTTAACCACACAGGTCTCGCGGCTCCCTTCCTTGACTTCCTATGTGTTGGGATGCTCTGATCTTGTGCCCGGTAGAAACAGTCCCTGAACACTGACCAGCTATCTTGGGCCCCTTTACCTTCAAGCAGCCTTGCCCATGGGCTTTGTTTTACAAGCATCTATTTCTTCCTAAATTGTGTAGCAAGTGAAAATAAATTCTGGAAATTGCCAAATAAAGTAGGCACAATTAGAACATGGCTGGAGACAGGAGGCATTTGCCAGAAGAGGTTAAGGGATTTTTGTATTTTTTTTGTAAATTCTGAGGAGAAAGGGTTAAATGAAAATGAAGGAATGTGTAAGATCAAGTTTCACTGTATTTAATATGAGTCATGCCTGGGTTTTATATTAATTGTCTTTGATCTTGTTGAAGAAATCTAATTCCGTGTTTGTTACTTTGTATTACAGGCTTTTTTTATTTCTCTTTTAAGACATATCACTGACTTATTTATGCATGTTTCATCTCACAGTATTTTTTTTGTGCTACATTTTCACATCATTCCATACTTTGTGTAGTGTCTTGAAATAACAGAGGAGCCTGTGATGGAGACTGAAGATGGTGACAATGACAGGAAGAAACGGAACAGTCCATTTTCTGAGAGGGTCAGCCAGGTAGGACTCCAGTCTGGGTACATTATGTTTCAGTGCTCTTTTCTCTGCATGCCTTTAAACATTTTCTTAGAACATGAAGTCTTTTGCAAACAAAGCATACTTCTCTTGGTATATGATTTTGCTTTCAACTAATTGTTGTCCTAAAGAGTTTCTGAAAGCTTTTTCCTCTATTTTTCTGCTGCTAGGGTTTTGCAGTCATGATAGATCCTTCTTCAGGGTTGAAATACCTGATATTTTGGTAACTTGTTGACCACATTTTCATACACACAAAGATCTGCTGTCCTCTTATTCTGTCATTCAAAATAGAAGTAATATAAAGCATTCTAGAATCATAAAATAACTCGTGTTGCAAGGGACCTTAGAAGATCATGCAGTGTAATTAAAGTTGAACCTTCCAGGAGTGGCTGACATGTCAGAGGCTGTGCTGCCATCCAGAGACCTGGACAGGCTGGAGAGTTGGGTGGGGAAAAATTTAATGAAATATAACAAGGGCAAGTGTAGAGTCTTGCATCTGGGTAGGAAGAACCCCAGATTCCAGTATAAGTTGGGAGTGAGCTGTTGGGGAGCAGTGAAAAGGGACCTGGCGGTCCTGGTGACCATGAGCCAGCACTGTGCCCTCGTGACCAGGAAGGCCAATTGCATCCTGGGGTGGATTAGAAGGGGGGTGGTCAGAGAGGTTCTCCTGCCCCTCTACTCTGCCCTGGGGAGACCACATCTGGAATATTGTGGCCAGTTCTGGGCCCCTCAGTTCCAGCAGGACAGGAAACTGCTGGAGAAGAGAGTTCAGCGCAGGGCAACAAAGATGATTAAGATGATTAAGAACATCACCCTTATGAGGAAAGGCTGAGGGAGCTGGGGCTCTGGAGCTGGACAAGAGGAGACTGAGGGGTGACCTCATTCATGTTTACAGATATCTAAAGGGTGAGTTGCAGGAGGATGGAGCCAGGCTCTTCTCAGTGACAACCAGTGATAGGACGAGGGGTAATGGGTTCAAACTGGAACACAAAAGATTCCACTCAAATTTGAGAAGAAACTTCTTCTCAGTGAGGGTGCAGAGCCTGGCCCAGGCTGCCCAGGGAGGTTGTGGAGTCTCCTTCTCTGCAGACATTCCAACCCGCCTGGACACTTTCCTGTGTAACCTCATCTGGGTGTTCCTGCTCCATGGGGGGATTGCACTGGATGAGCTTTCCAGGTCCCTTCCAATCCCGAGCATTCTGTGGTTCTGTGTAAATCATAACATGCCAAAATATAACATGAAATGTGGCATATTGGTTAGTAATGTTGAAGAATAATGATGTTCTGTTCTTTGAAATCTGTAATTTCTGTGTTTCTCTGTGTACTAGGTATGCCTTCAGGTATCTTTGGATTTTCCTTGTGAGGTGGATAAACAGGTAAGTAATGTATTGTAAAGGTTCTCTTGACTCTTTAACACCTTTATTTCTTGCTGCTAATGGAAACCGGATCCAAATGGGCCCAGTATGGATTCTCATGTAATTTAATCAAGAGACTTTCACTGATTTTAAATGGTGGTTGAAATACTGGCAAGAACCTGAGTAGAAATTTCCTAGGACATGTCTATGGTGTTACATACAAAAAAAGGGCAGTTTGTAAATACTTCAAACTGCTTCTTGTCCTGGCCATCAGGGCTCCCATCTGGAGATTACAGGACAGAATTTAGTACTGTAAAGACAGGTGATTCAAAGGTGAACTAATAAAAAGGTTTGCTGCAATCTACAGGCTACATTCTAGAAGTTTCATAACTCTTCATAGATAATGACCTTCAGGGAAATCTGCTTACTACTTACTAAACAACTGATCACTATGAATTAATCATATGAAGTAGATGTTAATTAGTTTTGCTATTAATAAATAGTAAGTGAAATGTCTATGGATGCTTTTTAATGTAGATAAAGAGCATCAGGAATTACAGGAATTACAAAACCCGATTACAAAAAGATTACAGCCCTGAATTTAGTAGAACATTAAATACCTGTGTAATAAGAAAATGTTTCCAATTTTTTCGCAGATAACTCCATCAGGCTATTCAGAGAGTTTTTGCAAAGATAGACATTATAGGAGTCCAAATAAGCCTCAGTTTGAACATGATACAAATGGGAAACACTTTGACAGAACAGGAATGAGTGAACATGAAACAGAAGAGAACTTGCTCACATCTCCTTTAAGAGAAAATAGAACATCTGTACTGGAATCTACGTAAGTATGAGGGATATGCTCTGCTTTTGACAGTGTTTCTATTTAAGAAGAGAAGAAAGTAATTTTGCTAAAGTGAATTTAGATAATGGCACTGTCTAATTTACCTGAGAGATTGGCAAGGTGCCTTCAGAGCCATTTTAGTCTATCATGCAATTAAGTAATTAGGAAACATACT
This sequence comes from Columba livia, assembly GCF_036013475.1. Lineage (NCBI taxonomy): Eukaryota > Metazoa > Chordata > Aves > Columbiformes > Columbidae > Columba > Columba livia. The sequence goes on from NC_088620.1 coordinate 6,393,540, forward strand.
ATCAGTAGAAATCCTTATGAAAAACCCATTACAAGGAAAAAACCTCTCCAAAGTTACTGGTATACGGAGCTTTACTGTAGTGGCTGTTTGCAGGGTGGGCCTAGTCTCTCCAAAAGGCATAAATGGGCTTAGTTGTCAAAGCACTAGTTATTGGTAAATGAGGAGATACTACCCTCTGAGGAGATACTACCCTCTGAGGAGATGAATAGATAACATTGTTTTATGTGTTAACTTTTCTCACAAGTCTGCTAATGAGTGATTCCAGCATCATCATCTTTACCATTCTAGTGTGTGATCTTTTCGATGTTCAAGTAAAAATGACCAGATTGACTGGTGATGAGCCTGTACTTTGCATAACTGAATTCTCACTCGTGACACTAGGTACCAAAGACATAAAAGCCTAGTTAGCTTCTGCCATTTCAAATGCTAGCTGTACAAATGCAGTTGTCTTAAATACTGGTTTATATGCTTAGTGGCACAAACAGCTCTCTATTGGACACATGAAAACATCTGTAGAATTCGAGAGCTTTCTTATTCTTTAAATGCCTCTTATTTAGCTTAAGTTTCTCTTAAAACATTGTGCTCCAAACTGTTGGCCATGGACCAGTTGTTATCTGGGGCGGTTTGCTGGTCTGAAGTGAGCTGGTTTCACAGAATTCCAGAATGTCAGGGATTGGAAGGGACCTGGAAAGCTCATCCATTGCAGTCGCCCCTCTGGAGCAGGAACACCCAGATGAGGTTACACAGGAAGGTGTCCAGGCGGGTTGGAATGTCTGCAGAGAAGGAGACTCCACAACCTCCCTGGGCAGCCTGGGCCAGGCTCTGCACCCTCACTGAGAAGAAGTTTCTTCTCAAATTTGAGTGGAATCTTTTGTGTTCCAGTTTGAACCCATTACCCCTCATCCTATCACTGGTTGTCACTGAGAAGAGCCTGGCTCCATCCTCCTGACACTCACCCTTTAGATATCTGTAAACATGAATGAGGTCACCCCTCAGTCTCTTCTTGTCCAGCTCCAGAGCCCCAGCTCCCTCAGCCTTTCCTCACACGGGAGATGCTCCACTCCCTTCAGCATCTTGGTGGCTGCGCTGGACTCTCTCCAGCAGTTCCCTGTCCTGCTGGAACTGAGGGGCCACAACTGGACACAATATTCCAGGTGTGGTCTCACCAGGGCAGAGTAGAGGGGCAGGAGAACCACTCTGACCTACTGACCACCCCCTTCTAATCCACCCCAGGTACCATTGGCCTTCCTGGCCACAAGGGCCCAGTGCTGGCTCATGGTCATCCTGCTGTCCCCAGGACCCCCAGGTCCCTTTCCCCTACGCTGCTCTCTAATAGGTCATTCCCCAACTTATACTGCAACCTGGTTTTGCAGGCTTTGGGCTGCTTTCTTGGTTTCCTTCTTCCCTGTTACATTAGAAATACATGAAGGGATAGATTTTTCAGAAAATCTCAACATCTAGAGTCTCCTGTGTTTCTGGTACCATTTTATTAAGGTAGTTAAATAAGAGGGTAAACTCTATTAATATATCTTATGTTGCTATGTAATGTTTGCAATTGATGGAGTGACCAGAGCTTTAGTATCTGTTCACAAATGGGGAGAGGGGCGGTAGAGTATATATGGTCATAAATATGAGAAAAGCATTGGTGAGATAATTTATGATATAACTTCGTGTTGTGAAAAGGTTTCAAACATTCTGTTCATTAGTGAGTAATTCATTAATGAGTAAAATGGAATCTCCTGGGAATTTCAAGTCAAGACACTGCAAAAGAGTTTCTTAGAACGTATTCATGTTTGCTTAAATAAAGATCAAAATTCATGCCTTTTCTTTCTTCTGAGTATAGCAGACAAGAACAAATGAAAATTGTAAATGAACTGTTAGATCATCTGAACACAACCGAGGAAGAATGTTCAAGTGAAGATATAGAGGAAAAGGATGAAAAAGATCTCAGACAAATGATTATTCAACTAAGAGCTGAACTCAAACATTTCAAGCAGGTCAATAAATTCTTAAAGCGGCAAGTAGAATTGAAATCAACTTTTGATGGGAAAGAGAAGCTTTATCTGGATGCAGTGCCGCAGATTAATAAGGATATAGAGTTGTTGAAAGCGGAATTGAAAGATGCAACTACACAAACAATGACTTTAGAGAGTAATGTCATGAGAGTCAAACATGAAGGCAAAAAAGGAGCCTCAGAAGAAAAGCCAAAATATTCAAGATTAAATGCAGAAAGAGAACATCAGCAAGAAAATGTGTACAAGGAGGGTGAACAGCATGAAAGACTTTTCTATAAAAGGAGAGCAAATGAAGTAAGTTTATTTAAAATTCTTTTTTGGGTACTTGGGGAATACATGTATAAAAGAGAAAAATACGTTTCATTTCTAATATTAAATCTTGCTCATGTGTAATTTTTACAATTAGAAAAAGAGATGTAAACCAAATATATTTTAGATAATTGTTCTTAATGTTCAGAGCTTTTCATCGCATACTTCAGTGTGCTTTAGAACATTAATTAATTGAATTTCAATCCTCACCGGGACTGGATACTAGTAAATGTTATAGCTTTTGGAAAAAGAGATTGTTTCTAACATAATGGTCTGATTATGTAGTACCTTATATCTCTGCATAGATGTTCATAAAGTTCAGAACCAGAGTCTTCTGAACTGAAAGCTTATTAAGTCTAAATGGCAAACGAGATCTACAGAACTGAAAATTTGCATGAAGTCTGAGAGCAGGCGTGTGAAGAGTCAATGTCAGATTTCAACAAATCCGAATCTTAATTCTGTGCTTTTATTAACATCTTGTCATTGTGTCTTGCTTTTTGAGAATATGACCAGTCATGCTCCATAAAACTGGGGCTCAGCTCTTGGTGTTTGGTTGGAACCTCAGTGCACAGAAGCCCTTTTGTGAGTACAGACATAGTTTGCTTTTGCCAGATAAATTTTCAAGCCTTTTGTTTGCAGACGGTCTGTGATCCCAACCAAAGAGGTGGGAGAACAAGTGTCTGCTAAAGGCTTCATCTGTATTGTTTTAGTAGCAGCTAGAGAAGCGAAGCTGAAAACTCTTTGAAGATCTTCCCTCTTGCAGACAAGGAGAGTATTGCTTTTGATTTTTTGCACTGCTAATAGAGAACGTTGTAGCACCTTCTGCAAAGAGCGGCTTCCATGACTTCAGTGATCAAGAGATTTCTGTGAGCTGGCAATTGGGAACAACTCTTTTTTTATTCTGGCTTGTTCCTGTTGGCTTCAGTTTTCTGAAGGAAGAGGCTTGTAAACCAGGAGATGTTGATAAGCCTTTGCTCTGTACAGGCGTAAACATTTTGTATAGTTCGGGTTTTTATGGAAAAGATTTTGGTATGTATGGTTGGTCCCTGGCAAGCGCCCTGGAAAATTCATGCCTGTCTTAGCCATAGGTTCTGATACCCTTGAAAAATCAAAACCTGAGTAACGCAAAAAAATTTTGTCTTGTTTCACAGAATCCCAGAATGTCAGGGGTTAAAGGGCCCTGGAAAGCTCATCCAGTGCAATCCCCCCATGGAGCAGGAACACCCAGATGAGGTTACACAGGAAGGTGTCCAGGTGGGTTGGAATGTCCCTGGAGTAGGAGACTCCACAACCTCCCTGGGCAGCCTGGGCCAGTGTTCTGTCACCCTTACTGAGAAGAAGTTTCTTCTCAAATTTAAGTGGAACCTCCTGTGTTCCAGTTTGTACCCATTACCCCTCGTCCTATCATTGGTTATCACCGAGAAGAGCCTGGCTCCATCCTCCTGACACTCACCCTTTATATATACTGCTTTGATTCAGCACTTTCCAGATTCCTCTCTAGTTTAATCAGTTGTAACCTCAGTGCAATCCCTGAGTCCATTGTGTTAAATGCATCTTGTTCACACTAATGCGGTGTATCTTCTGCTTCTGAATGGCTTTTATAAATAATTTTGCATAGCTACCTGTACTGGACTTTGGGTAATCTGGGTGACATATATGTCTGGACAACAACCCTCAGACAGCTGGAAATTGTTCGACGTTATTAGTGCAGTTTAGTAAAACTAGCAGGAAGTTCATCCCGCCTGGATTTATTTTTCAGCCTCCAAATTATATTGTATTCATGTATGTACAAAAGGAATTGAGTATGTCATTAGGAAAATGGAACTTGCTTTTTATTATTTTAAATTGTGTAAGGAGTATAATTGCTACGAAATTAATGTGGAAAGGTATTTCAGAATACACTGGGTGGTGGAAGAAATTACGGGACCTATGATGCTAGTGGAGGAAATGAACACCAAAAAAAACCTAACTGAATCTATCTGAACATGCCATTATTGATTTTTGTTATTACACACAATTCCATAACTCTCATCAGCATATAGCATGTTTTAATCTTTTTGGCGATAGCACTATTTTATGCTCTGTGGTTTAAACAGGGACACGTTTATTTTATGCAGTCGTCAAAGGTGAGAGGCTAAAATGGAATGACTGAAGAAATTTAACTTCTCCCCCCAACTCCAATGATAGGATGTCTGTTACAGCAGGAAATATAGCATACAGCAATATACAGCATACCAGAAATACACCATACAGCAGTACTGGGGCCTATATTACTGAATATATTCATCAATTATTTGGACGAGGGAATAGAGTGTACTATCAGCAAGTTTGCTGATGACACGAAGCTGGGAGGAGTGGCTGACACTGGAAACTGTGCTGCCATCCAGAGACCTGGACAGGCTGGAGAGTTGGGCAGGGAAAAATTTAATGAAATATAACAAAGGCAAGTGTAGAGTCTTGTATCTGGGTAGGAACAACCCCAGGTTCCAGTGTAAGTTGGGGAATGACCTATTAGAGAGCAGCGTAGGGGAAAGGGACCTGGGGGTCCTGGGGACAGCAGGGTGACCATGAGCCAGCACTGGGCCCTTGTGGCCAGGAAGGTCAATGGTACCTGGGGTGGGTTAGAAGGGGGTGGTCAGTAGGTCAGAGAGGTTCTCCTGCCCCTCTGCTCTGCCCTGGGGAGACCACACCTGGAATATTGTGTCCAGTTGTGGCCCCTCAGTTCCAGCAGGACAGGGAACTGCTGCAGAGAGTCCAGCGCAGGGCAACAAAGATGCTGAAGGGAGTGGAGCATCTCCCGTGTGAGGAAAGGCTGAGGGAGCTGGGGCTCTGGAGCTGGACAAGAGGAGACTGAGGGGTTACCTCATTAATATTTACAGATATCTAAAGGGTGAGTGTCAGGAGGATGGAGCCAGGCTCTTCTCGGTGACAACCAATGATAGGATGAGGGGTAATGGGTTCAAACTGGAACACAAGAGGTTCCACTTAAATTTGAGAAGAAACTTCTTCCCAGTGAGGGTGGCAGAGCCTGGCCCAGGCTGCCCAGGGAGGTTGTGGAGTCTCCTTCTGTGCAGACATTCCAACCCGCCTGGACACCTTCCTGTGTAACCTCATCTGGGTGTTCCTGCTCCATGGGGGGATTGCACTGGATGGGCTTTCCAGGTCCCTTCCAATCCTGAACATTCTGTGATTCTGTAATGTGACACCTACTGCTCTTACTGGAAAATGTTTATTTTTCCTGGGATATTTGTTTATACTTCCTCTGCTTGACTGTTACATGAGTTGCCAACTCTCCATTTTATTCCTTCCCTTTTTCAGACTGATTCTACTTACCTGCACAAGAAGTCCCGTCTGCCCATTCTCTTAAAATCATCCAGATCATTAGGAAAAGTGCCTTTGAACTCCTGCATGCAGAAGTCAGATTCCAAACTACAAACTAATGAAGGTCTGAAAGCATGTGAAGTACAAACCAAACAACTTGAGGCACAAACAAATGGAGAGTTGGTATCGAATGAGTCTGTAACTGAAAACCTGGAAGAAGAGCCTGCACAGGAAAGCACATCAGTGAGAGGTAAATAAAGAGCAGACACAATGGCTTGTAATGCTGCTCGAAATAGTGGCTTCTCTCATTGTAGCAGAAAATAAAAACAGATAATTTTTTTACACAGCTACAATGCTGCTTAATCTTATTATTTTCTTGAGTAGGCAAATACAGATCTTGAAAAATGCTTTTTTTTCTTTTTGGTGCTAGAGTGTAAAACAGCTTTGTATGGAATGGAATGTGCTTTGCATACATGACATAAAGTATATAATAAATGACAGTTCCATAGGTTGCCCACACATGCGCACATATGTGTCAATGTTATAGGATGCCAAGTCTAATGAAAACTGTCTGTAATGGAGACAAAAGAGTATAAAAATACTGTATTTGTTTCTGCTGCATAAATAAGTTTTTCCAATATTCCTCTGATCGGTCAAGTCATCCATGTCTGTTTACAGCATGCCTGGGTTAATTTAAACTCAGGTGCTGACAAAGTACCTGGATCAGCAAAGTATGATGAATGCGAGGCCAGGAGCAGTGGGTATCGTATAAAGATTTGGAGTGCTAAAAACAAAATGCACTTAGCAGTTAGATTGAAAACTGAGTAGGGATGTAAAGGATAGGTGAGGGAGAGGGGAGATGTAAATATAAGAAACAAGATTTGATTGAATAGCAAGTGAGCCGCTGTCAAAGGCAGAGGTTGTGGATGCTTTGTTGTTAATGAGAACGTTGTCGTGGTATGGAACAACCTTATTGCAGTTGGTAGGACTACAGCAATTAATTTTGGTATGTGCAAAACCTACGGAGAATTCTGAGAAGGGCTGTATGTTGGATTGGTTCCTGAAATGAATCAGAACGGATGAGCACTGCAGTCTGGGATTTCCTTTCCACATGGATTTCTTCACCCCGGGTAACTGCTGTGCTACAAACGGAGTAATTCTGAGACCTGATGTGATAGGAGATTGCGGAGGATTAGTGTATGATCAGTGCTCAGATTGGAGAAACTTTTTAGCCTTTTCTCCAAGCTTAAGATAAAGCGTTTAAAAATGCACTAATAATTGATTAACTATTACATTACAAAGGTGACTTTATCTTCATTTGTTGCTAGGAAGCCTTTGCAATTCACATTCTTAGTAGTTATCCTTATAAATAGTTTAGGTATTTAAAAAGTATGTACAAACACTGCTTTGTGTGACCAGTAAAGTAATTTTCAATAGTTCTTCTTCCTTAAATGACTTTCCTGTTCCAAACTGTCAGAGAACCAAGTTTGAATTCATAGGGTGGGGTGGTTTTGTTTGTTTGTTTCTGTTTTAACTCTCCCTACTTAATCTTTTTCAGTCACTTACTGACTTTTGCTTTATTTTCCCTCACTGTTCACCAGCTGACTCGCTCAAACCGGATCATAGTGACATCCAGGTGGAGTTGCAAGGTGTTGATCTGGGTACAGGGGACGAAAATGAATGTGTGATGGACAAAAATCAGCAAAACTATCAAGGTAGGGCATTTATATGATATAGTACAAAATCGTGAAAATATGAATTGCACAAAATTGTAAAAAACTGGAGGTAATTGTTTCCCTTGCCATTATTTGTGTATCTTAAATCTTGGATATTTTAGCTAGTATGGATTAATTTCTCTAAGAATCCAAGTTGGTATTTTAAGGGTTATGCTTTCAGAAGGGCCACAGGGATTTATGAGTCTCATTTCCAGTAAAAATAATGAGTTGTATGCCTAACTCTGATCTCTATTGCTAATGTCCTCACTTCTGAACTCTTCTCTGAATTAAATGTTTGTTACTTATTACTTCTGCATCTAGTTATGAACTATTGGAATGAAGCAATTTGATGATAGAATTTTGCTTATCTGAATTATTTGAAGGCATTCAACTAGCTTGAGACCTAATGGAATCGTTTAATGAAAATGTAAATAGGCTTAATACTGTGCATTACGTGTTTCTGCATCATCCATTAGTCTTTTTCAGGAGGGCTTGAATAATCTGGCTAGCATGTCGCATATAGACTACAGAGGATACGGCCAATTTTGCAGTCCTTTGTCACATCATTAATTTTATTTGCATAAGTAGTTCCATTGAAGCCAGTCAGTTGGTTTGCGGGATTGTGCTTTATGGTTGCCCTATGTGTGTGTGGACACATATGCACAGAGAGCTTATTAGTTCTCCTTTAATTAAAGGACAGCGTTTTGTTAACAAGTATAACAGTGTTATAATCAGAAATACTTCTTTGCGTGAAATCAGGAATGCGGAGTTGAAGAGTTCATTAGTTATCTGGGGTTTTGTCCATCTTAGTCCCCAGCATCCTGTGACGTGTGTTTCTGCAGCAGCCGCTGCCAGGGAAGGAGAAGCGAAGGAACCTGAGTGTCACATTCTTTTATTCAACGTGTCTTCTTGAATTCACACACAATGGAAGCGTTTCTGTCCCGTGATTCTGTCACCTCCGGAATGACACATAATGGTGTGCAGCGATGTGCGTGCTGCAGAGAACATCATCTCACCTTCATTTCCTATATGTTGATATCCCAGTATCGAAGCTTCATTATTTTCCTGGCTTTTAGGTTATATTTGGTTTTATTCTTTTGTACTTGGGCTTGACTTGGTCCTTCCTATACAGCTGCCCCCCCTCCAAGATTTTGTACTGATTTAGAACTTGAAGCTGGGCATTCGAGTTCTCCATGGAAACCTATTTGAAAGTATTAAGACCTCTGCAAGACCAATGAGTGACTCCCTGTCATGGTCCATTCGATGATGGACTCACGATGGTTCTTTTACCTTGAACTCAGAGCACAAAATTAAGGCAACCAAAATGCCAAAGGGTTATAATTCAATCAAGCAGTGTTACTTTATTAATTTGCCCGTAAAGCGGCATGCGATAAAGTAAGAAAAAGAAAAGGGAGAAGAAACGGGGAAAAGTAAAAGTAAAGGTGAGAAATGAGGTTGCATTTATCACCATCCAGTTCCAGAAGCTCCCTCTGGTCTCCGGTCCCGTGGAGTCCTGCCGGTCCTCCGTCATGGTTCGGGATCCTCTGGTGGGAAGATCTTCAATGGCATCCATTCTGGAGTCATCTTTTATGCTTCTTCACCCCCTCGCTCCCATTGTTCGAGGCCAGTCTCCGCCTTGATTTCGCAGCCCAAGCTCGTACTGCGCAGGCTCCAAAGATTCACGCTTTCTTTTGCCAACGCTTATGTGTCCAGCATTCAGGGGTCTTTCTCTGGTCCATGCGGTGACCTCAGGACCCTTGGTGAGCTTCTGGGCATGCTCCTTTTCATTGGCCGTTGTTTGGGGGAGCAGGTGGGGAACATGTGTAACTGAGGCTGCAGGTGAGAACACAGCTTCTGGACGACAGCTATTGTCCCTGGGTCAAAGAGACCATCATAACAATAACTTCCAGGAGGCTGGGGCTGGTTTGGCTGAAGCAGCAGGCAAAGTCCACACAGCAGCCATTGTAAGCAGCAGCCCCACTGTATTGGAGAAACCAGTGCAACACAATGCTTCTCCTCGGGCCTCTCTCCAAGTCATTGTCCATGCGTTCTTTCTGTCAGGGCCTCAGTTCTCTCAGTTCTTAATGGCAATGTTCACGCAAATACTGCTTCATCTTCAGACCGACTCTCACACTCCCAAAAGGGAGGTTCTAATTCATAGTGATCTTTTGCAGAACTAATAGAAGGGGAAAATTTAATTTACTGGTAACCAGAAAATAACTGTTTTCTTAGATACTTGCACATACAGCTGTCGACACACACAGAACTATAAACATAGGATATATGTAGGAATATATAGCTTTTATTGGTCTGAGTCTGGGGTGATTGCATTACTTATGAATGGCAAAGTCAACTAAGGGATGTGCTGTGCATGCCAAATGAGTGCCAGTAAAACCTTTAACACCGATCATTTTTATGGATTTTGTTTAGAACACATTTTAAAAAGAAGTTATTAAAGCCCTCTTTTCAAATTTTACTATTTTGTTGATAATCTTTTTAAAATGCCACTGACTTCATGCTCCAATTTGTTTTGTATAGATTTTTGAAGCGAGGAGAAAAGGAATATTTAATTAGAAGTTTTAGGAAGAACAATGTCAAGTCATAGAGTCTACTTTTAACTCGCAGTGCCTTATGTTTGAGGTTATCACCTTTGTTGCTTCATTGGTGTCTGATTCAGGACTGTGGATCGCAAAAGTCACGTTCTGTCATTGGGGAAAAGAGTGTTGTTATCTGAAAAGGTGATAAGGGGTTTGAAGCATTTGATGTGCAAGTTGAATTAGTGGGCGAATCATAGAAAGAAGTCAGAGGTTCAAAATTAATATTGTATAGTTTGTAATTATTCTGCATTTTTATTCATTCTAGTGCGGTTAAGAACAGAATGTCAGATAAAGTAATATTAATATTCACACGCAAGCCTCTTGTTTTTCAGAAATGCAAAATCATCATAACATTTGCAACACGAACAACCAGCGTTCATTAAAAGAGATAAATGAAGAGTTTTATTCCGTGGAACATGAGGACGTTGACTTGGCCACCACATATCCAGCTTCCAAGTGCCTACGTTCTCTCCAATCAAGTGTAACAAGTACAGATGCACTTGATGACTGTGAAGTCATAGATGATATAGAAGAATTGAAATGCAGAATTAAGAACATGAAGTCTGAGCTTGAAAAGTACAAAATGTTCGTGTTTAATTTACAGACCTCTGACCAGCTTTTATCGAGCGATTTTTCCAATATAGTTTTGAGTGACACGGCCTTGCCTGCGGAAAGACATGGTACACAAGTGCAAGATACAGCTGTGCAAGAAATCAAGACACTTCCTAGTGTACATCAGTTGATGGATTACAAACTCCACACTGAAAATAGGAATTCAGAGTCTTCAGAAGCACCCAATACATGGACAGCACAAAACCTTAAGGAACTGCTGTCAGCGAATGAGGCGGAACTTGAAAAAGAGCAAATTGCAAATATGCATCTTGATGAATTGTATCATCTTCAGAACAAACTGAGAGAAACATCACCATCCAAGTGAGTAAAGCTATTACCGTTTCAGGTTCCTTTTTGTAAACAGCAATAACAAATAACATAGGGAGGTAATATGAAGATAATTTTGTTCACATAGGAGCGTGTTGTTACAGTAAAGGCTGAATTTCACTAACATTAACACAGAGCAACTGAAACATTTAGTTAAAAGATGCCTTGGAGTACAAACCAGGATTTCTCTTGCAACAGAACTGCTCCTGATAAGCTCATATCATCCTCCATGGTAATTCTGTGCAGACACCCGTGTCTCTCCTGACACCTCAGGTCCATGATCTTTTGAGGTCCCTTCCAATCCCTGACATTCTGTGATTCTGTCTAGAATATATACAAATCACAGACATCAAATGGGGTCCCATAAGAGGAAATATTTTTTTAACTTCCACCACCATCCCTGCTTTTCCCCTCTAATTTCATTATTGTCCCGAGAGCCTGTAGAATGGCAGGAGGTAAAACAAAAAGATAGTTGGCTTGTTGGCTTTCTTCAGAATCCTTGAGTAGAAATATTTGGAGACACCGAGCAACCACCAACATGGACTATTGTAAATCTCTTAGTATTACTGCTATAAAATACAGTCATGCTCCACAGTACGTATAAATTTACATACCTTGAAAATATACCTCATCCATTTTACAAAGGAAGGTCTAAGTGTGTAAATTAAGGAATGAGACAGTATGGATCGCTGTCAAGTTTTTATGGCCACTGTCTTGGACAGTGGCAAGAGTCACAAGTGGCAGACCCCAGAATGAGTTATGCATTTCTATACAAATGACAATAAAAATTCTGTAACAACCCACACTGTCAGAGATTTTGTTTATGTCCCCTGTATTGTTTGATTATCTGCAGCTTTTCGGATCCTCTCCCTTTTTCTCTCCACTAATGTATGATTCTGTAGAAATAAGTCTATCTCTGATACAGACAGTGGTAGTAAAAAGGGGATGTCTGTGCTTGCAAGTGCAGAATAAATTCAGTTGATCTGAATAGATATTTATATCCTGGCATGTGGAGTACAAGAGTTTGGACACTGCAGTGGTTGTCACGGTCATGTCTCTGGTAATAAACATACAGAGGCAGGCAGAATTTTCAGGCTTGGTTGAAACCATCAGCTCAGAAAGTCCCATATTGTGCTCCTGGCAGGAAAGACATGAAGCTTCAGAAGAAGGGAATTAAAAACAAACACACAAACACCACCAACAAAAAACAACCAGTGAGGAAAAATATGTGTATTCTTAAAGATTCCTTTCATGTATTCACTCTTATTTACTTCAGTTTGGCACCTTTGCCTGCCATCGGGTTATTTTCAAGCAGAAAACAAGTCATCACTTCAGTTATTCTGCCCACCTTACAAATGAAGCAGCTAAATGAAGGATAATAACCCAGAAGTTATGCCCATAAATACAAAGCTCAACAGTTAGAGACAATACAGTTCTCATTGTGGCTGTAAAAGCATTTAAAAATAAAATTGAGTCACATAAAATTATAGCTTAGGAATATAAGTTTAATTCACTTTTTATTTATATTTAAATGTTATTTATGGTCATAAAATTACTTTAAAGATCATTTCATTTTCTCAGGTATGATTCATTAGTTCATTCACAAGCTCAAGAACTCTCCTATCAACGCCAGCAAATTAAAGAGATCTGCAGTGCCTGTGTCGCTTACCATCAGCATCTGACGAGCCTTATTAAAGCTTTTGAGGAACTGCTTCAGGCCAGCGATGTAGATTATTACGTTGCTGAAGGCTTCCGTGAACAGCTGAATCAAAGTGTGCTCTTGTTTGAGAAGCTAGAAAGGAAATTCCTGTATGGTAAGTAGCAGTATTTTGTGCTTGTTGTCGGAGATACGTTAATGTTCTTAAAATGTGAAGGTTTGTTTGATTACTTTTTTTCTTTTTAGTGAAAAGGAAGCCTTGCTTCCTCTTAGTTGCTTTTAAATGATTTATAGGGAGGAGTGTCTTGGAAGGTAAAATTTTGGTGCTCAAACAAGGCTTGATTTTACTTTTGTGGTTGTCCTCTATATTGACACCTTCCGTTTTGAGTTATCTTAGCACGTGCATATTTTAACTGTTCAAAATATGGTGGTTATAGCTTAGTAGAAGTTTAATTACAAGTAGGCTTCAGGATTTTGTATTTCAGGAAACGGGAAACTTGTTCCCAGTGAGGGTGTCAGAGCCTGGCCCAGGCTGCCCAGGGAGGTTGTGGAGTCTCCTTCTGTGCAGACATTCCAACCCGCCTGGACACCTTCCTGTGTAACCTCATCTGGGTGTTCCTGCTCCATGGGGGGATTGCACTGGATGAGCTTTCCAGGGCCCTTCAACCCCTCACATTCTGGGATTCTGTGTGATTCTGTGGTATTGCCTTCAGTCTGTACTTTGAAGAAAGTTAGCAGCGAAGTGTTGGAAAAGAGATACTAATATGAGTGAAATCTGGCAAGAAAGACCTTTTCCTATTGCAAGTATTGCTCTTTCTGACCCAAGCTACTGATAATACAGCTGCAAAACCAACATCTTCAGAGAAATACTTGAGGTGGCCTGATAGGGACCTTGACCCCTGCGTCTTCCCGAAATTGGCTCTAGAAGATCCTTTGTGCAGAAACATGCACGGCCCAGCCAAATAATGATCTGTATTCTGCCTTTCATTAAAGATAGTGGCAGCATGTTGCAGTTTCGATTGCTCATATAAAGGAGTTGTGTATGAGAAAAAGGTATTATGGCAAGTGTGTCAGAGCGGTGTAATAAAAGATTGAGTGTATTCAATGATTTCGGTGGCTACAGAGATTCCTGGCATTACAAATGAGAAGACTGTGTGGTGAATAAACATTAAATGCCTTTAAAAAAATCCCCAAACCAACAGATGGTATCCTATATACTACGAAAAGTCAGTGACAAGCGAGACAATTCAATATATCTAACACAATGGTGTTGCATTGAATCACACATTAAAATAAAATGATGTTTGTAGGGTTATAAAGAACATCCAGCGTACTAAGAATTGACTGTAAAGAAGCAGCATAAACAACCGTCTGCCTCTGCATTTCCATCCCGACCTTCAGTTCATTCCCCTGAAATTTCAGCTGTGAAACCCTCGCCTGCCACTTTTGCTTAATTGCACAAAAATTTTAAAATATGGGGAGTCAAGGTGACACCAAGAAACTCTTATTTCCGTATTCAAATTAATCCAGGTCTCTTGCACTGAACTGTGCTCATGCTGACACACTGTACCACCGAGAATATCGCAGGCAAAATCCTGTGTGTGCCCTTTTATTAAGGATAATTGGTTAACCTGACTCTGGGTGGACAAAATCCAAGTCAGATGGAATTGTTTTTATATGATTTTTATTGAAGAAGCAATGGCACCTAATGTACACCTAATCCTTTTGCCATCTAGCATAATATTTTTCATCTGTATGCTAACGAACACACCACGGCTGTGAAATCTGGTACCTGTGGTATGTATTTTTTGAACTCCAGAGAAAGTTATTCCTTTGTTGTTGGGCTAGAAATCATTTTGCTCATGTACAGCATTTGACATTAATACACAGTGTGTTGAGTATCTTTTGACTTCTCTAAATTCTCATTCATTTACCATTCTATATTCAAATGGTTTAAGACAATGGGGGTAAAGATTATAATTCTTAACATCTGTTTTTAATCCAAGCTTTCTGCTTTGCAGGAGAATCGATAGATACAGAAGGTACTATACTTTATGAATTAGCTCAAAGGTAAGAGTGCAATTGAATGTTTATCAAACATGTGGTTGTTTGGTCAGTTGACAAGGATGCTCCATGTTTTGTAGCACAACTTGCACTGCTTTACTTTTTGGGAGGGCTTTGCTTATGTTGCCTGTTTCATTAATATCCATTTTGTTAATAAAATATCAATTTAAAAAAAACAAAGACTCTTTTTCCCCACTTCGGTCGTGATATCTACCTGTGATGGGCAGTGTTCTGTTAAATAAATTCACTTGCTTTACCTGTGTCCTGTAAATTTGACACTGTGCTCTCTGTTCTTGCTGCCAAAACAACAATTTTTACATTTTAAATCATTTTGTTTGGCACAAAAGGGATAATGAGAAGAACACCACAATGTACCAGCAACTGAAGGATGAATCGCCTGTACCATCTGCTCTTCATAGCTTGTCTGACTTTGATTTGTCAGAAAAGTCCTCCCTTGGATCACCTGAGCACAGGCCTGACCTGGAAGGACAGCACAGCACACTGGCGCTTCTGCCAAACAAATTTCCCCCAGGTAACTTTTTTCCCACTGGAAGATTCACTGGATATTGGGAAAATGTGATAAATAAGACACAGGGGAACTAATTAAGAAATAATGAAGAATGTTTGTCTGCTTCAGCTTTCCAGTATCTTGCATAATCATTGCCATTTCAGTAATAAGACGTGCAGAGATGACAAGGAGTTGAACTGCCTCCTGTTTGAAACAAAATTAACTATGATAGTTTGTGTCTTTGTTGTTTTAGACTATCATCTTTTACAGTACTCCAGACGGTCTTTAAATAGACAAGTTATAAGGGGAAAATAGACAATTGTCAAGAGATCATTGCATTGAAAAAGAGAGATTTTTCTAATTTTATAAAAGCCAGCGTTGTGTTTCCTTGAGAATTGTAAGTGCTGCATAATTAATAAGTGGTGTCATGTTTGACCTGGATAGTTTCACTAAGCACAAGTGGTGCTTGCAGTAGTTTCTTATAGGCAGCGATGAAAATTTAATAGCTGAGATAGCATGTACTGTTCCGGAGAAAAATATTGCAGAGTAAACCAGGAGTGTACGACATGGATAAACTGACAAATAAGATAGTGACAGTTCGAACAGATAAGTTCCTGAGTAAAGCCGAAACTTACAGCCAATGGAAGAAAAATAGTAGAACGGCAAAGCAAGAAGGAAAAGGTACGGTAATGAAACTCGATCGAACAGATTTATTTATTATGGCATGCATTGTGTAAGTCAAAGTCAAATTTATATCTGAGTCACTGTGGTAAGCTTCTTATTGTTCTAAGGAAAAATGTGGACTGTTGGTGTTTTGAGACTGAATGTGAAGCTGCATTGCAGAGCTTTGGATTCATTTCCCGGAAATTTGAACTAGATACAATTGTTACCTACTACAGTTTTGTAGGAAGAAGAAATATAAAGACCCTTAAAACCAGACCATTGTTTTGGTTAAAATGTAGAACAGGAGTTTTCACTAAACGCAAGGTTTGGGCACTATGTGGAAAAAGACTCTTGTGGAGACAGATATTTAATATCTGCCATTTGGAACAGCTCTGTATCATGTTTTAGCATTAACACATATTAAATTTGACAGGAGTACATAGTGTAAAGGAACACAATCATTTATGCTAAATGAGAAGTGGTCTCTTGGTTTATTTAGAGTTATTAATGGAGCATCTGCAAGAAATTCGAATCCTGAGACAACGTTTAGAGCACTCCATAAAAACTAATGAGAGACTGAGGAAGCAGCTTGAGAGACAAGTAACAGACAAGGAACTAGATCAAGGTAAGAATTTATCTCATGACAAATTAAATCCATGTTTCCTACTTAAAGCCTGAAGGATCAAATGCTGCTTTTTCTGAAGAAAATGCACCCCTTTACAGCTGGAAAATGATGTGCCTTTCTCTGAACACTGCTGCACCTTGAGCACCAGCAGCAGACACAGCTTTGCCAGGCTTGGAGAGTGACATAAATACAGATCTAATGAGCCTGGACTCCATTGCTTCAAGCGTATCCAGTACCAACATGCAGAGGTCACAGAATCCCAGAATGTCAGGGGTTGAAGGGCCCTGGAAAGCTCATCCAGTGCAATCCCCCCATGGAGCAGGAACACCCAGATGAGGTTACACAGGAAGGTGTCCAGGCGGGTTGGAATGTCTGCACAGAAGGAGACTCCACAGCGCCCCTGGGCAGCCTGGTCCTGTGTCTGTCACCCTCACTGGGAAGAAGTTTCTTCTCAAATTTAAGTGGAACCTCTTGTGTTCCAGTTTGAACCAGGCGCTTTGCTCTAAAATACATCGCTGCTATTGATCCGAAGAAGGAATTTTGTGGAAATAGCTTTCCTGCTCCCACTCTGTGCATACCTGGGATGCTCAGTACAGCCTCACTATGAACAGGACTGTTGGAGATGCCTCTTCTGGAATTTTCTGATGCTTTAAGGCCAGCTTGTGTTTATCGACAGTGGCAAAATATCTGTAAGACAGAGCCTAGGCCGTGGTGCTCAGCTTGTCATTTGAATTGACGGGTGTGATAAATGTGTTCTCCCCATAATGACATAGCGAGTTTTTAATGAGATATACCTGACAGAAACTGATGGACATTTTAACAGAGAGCTGGTTTTCATTCCAAACTCTAATATCAAGTAGGGGATGAAAAATACTAAAAATAGGTATGCAAGTTCAGAATCACTGCTCTCTGTTGCCAGTGTTCGGCATCTTTGAAAGCCAAGCTCTCTTTCCACAAGCAGGTAGCCAGGCTTTCACTTGGGATGCTTTTCTAGCACCTTTTTAAGCACACGGTACCACTTTCTGAGACTTTACTCTGTTCTTGTTCTCCTTCCCACGTTTCCCCTCATAGGACAATTGATTAATATGCAATATTACTCAGAGTGGAAGCAGGCAATAAATACATACATGCTTTCCATTTTCTCAGTTTCTCTAATATTGACATTAGATTCATTATGTTTTACATCACCCCATGATGCATTTCTCTTGTTGTTTAAATGGAGACTACCTGCAAATGGCAGTTTGCCTTCGGAAATAATTTACAATGATGGAAAGGTGTATAAAAAGCATCCATTTCATTCACCAAGTATTTACGTTGCTGGAAAGGCATACTGTTCTCATGAAATAACCACACTGAAACACTTCCAGCTCTTTTACAGCTTCATAAAGATTCTGGCAAGGACATCCATTAATGCAGTGAGAGTATATTTTCTTTATAAACTGTCTTGTGCCTTCCATCTGTCTTCTTCTTGCCTTAGTGCATCTACCAATGCATGGAGGAGAAATTTGGAGAAGAGAAAACACACCTACCTGTTGGAACAGCACCTTTTTGTTGCCATGGCCTTGTAGTGCTTCCTGTTTTCTCTCAGTTTTGAAGATCTCTTTCATGTTATCAAATATGTGGATTCCCTCTCCTAGTAATGATGCTATTTTTTTTCTGAATAGATGGGCTGCTTTTGACTTTCAGTGTAAAACGAAGTTCCTAAGTGAAGGTGAAGCAGATTTGAGCTTTGAGACCTAATAATTCAAAACGATTTTTTCCTTTTAGCTTAATATCATTAGTTTGTTTTCCTTTAAAAATCAAAACCAAATCGTAACATACATAATTGTTGATGAGAGCCTGTTAAATCCATGTGGTATTGTTTATGCGTAGAATTATTCTTACCTGATAAATATTATATAGATGTAGATAGGCACATCTGCCCACTATTTTTTGCCATGATATTTTTAATATTTAGATTCTCCAAGTATTTAAATGCCTCTGGGCTTCTAGTATTCTATAAATGACTCAAGTGCTGGTAATGACTACATCGTTACTGTAGAGCTGGGGTTTGCAGTGCAAGTAGAACTGAAATAATTGCTTCAGTCATTTCAAATGTTAGGCTTCAAAATAAAATCAAAGGTTTGAGTTTCCTAGGTTTCAAATGTGATTAATGGCAGTTAACATTAGAAGGGGTTTTTGTTTGCTTTCTTTTAACCCGTAAGTTACTAATATATCTGCTCAGACTTACCTTCAGTTTAGTATGCCATTATTTTGCTTTACCTGGGATTGATTTGCTGTGATTTTTAGTAGAGCCTTTCAGTCAGTGTTTCCTTTGAACCCTTCAAGGTACGCTGCCTTAGCGCTCGCTTTTTCAGCACAAAACATAATGAAAACTCAAGTGCGTTGCCATTGTACGCCCTGATGCTCCGCTTTATCCCGGTGAGCTGGACCTTTGCATCTCTGGAGAGCGTAATTGTTGTCAGCGGGGCCCTGCACACAAGGCGTAGTCTCAGTAGTGGGTCAAATTGCAGGATTGTGGCCTTATTGTGGCTCTACTTTATCCCTTATTATGTAAGATAACTAATAGTTATATTCTAAAGCCTTTCAGTAGAACTGTGATAGCATAACTTTTCAAATAGGATAAAGCTGGGTGATGGGCAATAAATTAAATTAGGATCAAGATGAGACCATCAAGCTTTGCCACTTCAAGTTGAATTGCTTTGTTAAAATCTGAAAGGAAAAAGCCTTTTGAGTTCACCTAGCTACCTCAACTCTTTAACATATAGATAGTAAAATGCCATTAATGCCAGGTTTCTAGAGCCTTTGAGTCTTTCAGTAACGACAAGAGGTGCATATCATGGCACACTACATCCCAGTTAGGTAGTGGGTAAAAGCTTCAGTCGGGATTACAATAAAATGAGATTACTCAGAGGAAGTGCAGCACATCAAATTGAATTGAACTGCCAGAGCTGAAAGGCATCCTCCTCATACATTCTGCTAATTTTTTTGCCAGCTGGTAATTTCTCTATTAACCAAATAGTTGACACTCATGTCGTTATCTTGAGCTTTAAAGTGTAAGAGATACTGGGATAACCAATCAACTGAAAAATACTTTTAATAGTAATGTTAATTCCGGTGGGTCCTGAAGTGTTTTACTGACTATAAGCAGGTTATAAAGGGCAATAACAATTATTCTACTCGCATTTCAGAAGCAGCCACCTTGAGAGTGGAATGTGGCACTTTTCAGGCTGTCACATTACACATCGCTGTGGGATGAGTAGCGTAGATACACTATATTATGAGGATTACCTAGGCTGGAATTTGACTAACTGGATACAAACACTAGTGCAATAAAATCCTCCGAGTAGGGTTCATCACCCAAAAGTTACTGAAAGATAGACATGTAAAAAAGGCACTGGAGAGACGTACATCTGTTCACAGGGAGGTGAGTGGGGGAACATCGGATGTGTCGCTCTCTGGAGCTGCTTCTTTCTCCCTGTGACTGTTGACGGTTGATCAACGCTGGCTCAGTTACGTAAATCTTAGATACACGTATTTAAGAGGGATGAATCTTGATCCCCGTGATCATAAATGGGTTCTCAGTTTGTAATCAGAAGCGAAGATGGTGACTCCAGCCTTATGCTCTAGACTGGTGTGTTAACAAATCTGCTACCAGACTCTTTACGTTACTTCCCGCATTGACCACCATTAGTTGGTAGAATCCAGCGCTCCTCTGCAGTGGTGTCATTAAAGACAACAGAGAATGAACAGAGCAAGACTGAAAGATACAGTGAACCTTCTTACAGCTTGTGTTATTTTCAGAGAAAAGCAATGTCACAAAATCCTCCTGCATTTTGTCCCATTGGAGTATGAGCTGATAGGTAAAGAGTGCCAGGGATAATTTTGCAATTTTGGTAATGGTTGCCCAGCAATGAGAGGTACTTGCGAGGAAGGGCTTTGGATTACTTGGCATTAACCTGAGCTGCCTTTTAGTCTGTAGGGATAACCTTCAAAATACAGAGGGGAGAAATCTTTCATAACATGTTTTTCTGCAATTTTGTAAATTGTTCTTGTCTGGAAAGTTTAATCTTTAATGACCTAGAGATGACTCATAAATCATCTTTTATGTATATATTTATAGGTTCTGCAAACATTTTTATCCATGGCTCAGAGCAGCATAATTCCCTGACTTCTGAAATACATTTCCTGAGGAAGCAAAATCAAGTTCTGAATGCAATGCTAGCAAAAGGATCCAGAGGTAAAAACGGACAATTGTACTTTACAGGAGCAGGCTGCAACTCATTCCAGATCAAAAAACAATAAAATATTGGGAAAAATATTGAAATACTAAGATCCTAAAGCTCACAAGGGCAGCTCTTATTTTCTGACAGTCTCTGAAAAAGCTGGTTCTGTTCAAAGCCTTAGTGGGTTGTGGGCATTGCGAATACCTCGTGTTTCTTCTCATTTCAGATAAACAAAAGGAAAATGAAAAGTTAAGAGAATCGCTTTCTAAAAAGAATGTAATCATTGAGCATCTTCAAGAGGATTATGAATGCATCAAGAAAGAAAATGAAAGGTTGCAAAAACAAATTGGCCAAAAGGAGGATGAAACCAGATATCTGACATGTCAGATTTACAGCAGTCGTAATGAATTAAACAGGTATTGATTCTATCCGCATTTAGACATTAATTTAGAGAAGAAAATCGTCAATGTGACAAGCATGTGCTTAGCCATAGTGATTAACGTTAATGAGGTGCATAGATATATTCAAAAGGCAAGGGAGGAATTATGGAGGAAAGGGGAATGAATTTTAGATTTTGAAACAAAAGATATGAATTTAACTTTTAACATAGACCTTTATTGGGACTTAACAGGTTGCAGACAGAAATTAACATCAAGCAACATCAGCTTTCTGAGAATGAGAAGTTACTGCAGTCACTTCGAACCGAGAGCAAGGTTTATGAGAAGCTGGAAGAGGCAAGAAGGAAGAGGACAGGTACAAACGCACCATTATTTCTACGCCCTCAGCCCTTGCAACCCTTCCATTCCCAAATATCATCTCGGCAAAGGACAGTAGGGCTCGGTCACCGTTTCTACATGTGTCAGCCATGCAAAGTAGAACTGACAACTTGATGATAAAAAGCTGCTTTTCACTTAGGAGCGTAGCTGTGAGGTGGAGATGTGTGATGTGTTCCGACTAGGAACACGCAAGTTTCCTTTGTCTTTTTTAGCTAAGCTAAAAACAAATATTGAAGATTCAGTGGCTCAGGCTGGATAAGCTTTATTGAGATCTTAGATATTGTTATCTAAATAGATGCTGCTGCATCCTCACAGGTAGCACTTTACTCAGGTAGCTTGTGCTTTCTCTGGTGTGAATATGAGGGTGGTGTCTCCTCCCCAGGGCTGGCGAGAAGCCCTGGCACTGATTTCTGAATGAGACCTTTAATAATGTCCCATCTGCTTTTCTGTCCCCAGAGGTGAGGTGTAAGAGTGAGACTTACCTGAGCTCTTTCTACCCCTTTTGAAGAAGCTACACCACCTCACAGCTGTTGGTAAAGTTAGGTTAAAAAAGCCAAATGCTGTTCCTTGCTGCATACTCGTTACAGGATCCAATAAATTTCCCATGGGAAGTTCTTGTAAAAGTTGATATTTCTCCCTGCTACTTTACATAATACGCCCTGCTGTCACCATGTCCTATACCCAGCTGCAGCCAAGAGCCCTGTTGGCATAAGGCTTTATGCCAAAGTTGGCTCAGGGGTGGAAGGAGGTGTCGTTGCAGAATTGGTCATGTAATTAGAGAGCAGCAGCTCAGCCCCTTCCCACCGTCAGGAGAACAGTTTGGTTTCAGCGTGAAGAAATACATGGCATTATTTATGGACTGACCTCCTCCTCTGAAAAGATGAATGCAGCCCTTGCATTTTTCAGGTTCAGATTTGTTCCTCTGCTTGCCAGGTGATTGTTAGTTTCTCTTTTTTTCCGTGTACAACATAAAACTCCCAATTCTAATCCATCCCTCCTCCACACTCCGAGATTACCCATTCCTTTTTCTTTCCCCAGACTGTGCATTAATGCACTTCACATTTTGTAAATCCTCTTCATTCTCTTTTTATTATATTATTTCTGCTTTTGGCAGGAGACTTGTTAGCTTTTATGGACAAAGTGAAAAATAATTTTCGGCTCTTTAGATCTTTTGAGGGTAGAAGCAATTAAGACATGCTTTTTTGTCAAACCATTATCTTAATGCTGTTTGTAGTTAATTCTAAATGTTGAGGATAAAGCTGGCTATAATTTACTTGCTCAGCATTCTGATAACGGCTAATATAATTTTAATTGTTAAAGATGTTAAGTGTTTCTTTTGAAATTGTCTCAGATCCCAGATGTGATGCGTCAGAAGAATTCCGAAAAGATCAGAATAATCCACTTGACTTACATGAACTATTGACTGAAATACAGAGTTTACGAGTGCAGCTCGAAAGAAGCATAGAGACAAACAAGTCTTTGCATGAAAAATTAGAGGAACAGCTTTCGAAAGAGAAGAGAGAGGAAGCGGGATCAGTGTCAGCTGTGAATATCAACTATCTTGTCAAACAAGAATCTCAGCATTATGCAGGAATGAACGGTACTGTGCCATACGTGCTTTTGTTATACTGTAGAACCTGTGCCTTGTGCTTTAAAGATGCTCTTAAAGCCTCAGACAACATCAGCTGTGCGTTTGGGAGCTGCCCATCAGCCTTTCAAATCCCGTTCCTGTTAGTGCTATTAGTGCATGGGGAGGTGAAATGCGCTCTGCACTGTCTTACCGCCTCCAGCTGTCACCTCCTTTTCATTCAAGAAAAGCGTTTGCAGACAGTCTCTGGGATGGAAGGATGCCTACATTAAATTGCCATCCATTTTGCTTACCTGGGGGTTCTTTTTTTAATGCAGAACTCCATAGCGTTCGCTAAGGGTAAGCATGTATTACTCAAGAATGATCAATAAGTGCGCTAAATGGTCATTGTATAAATCAGCTGTCTGCTTTTTGCCCTTCAGGAATATTTTACCTTTATTTCAATCACTGTTAAGTGATACTATTTTAGCAAATTGGGGAAAAAGTAGTGTTTGCACTCAGGGATAGATTATTGTCCCAATACAGATGTATGTGGGACACAGAGGGCACAAAAATATCCTTTCTTGCTGCTAACACACTCTGCATAGTAACAGCTTTCCATATGTACAGCATATAGCCTCCTACTGCCTGCACATTGTGTTATGGGAACCAATAATAATGGGCTTTTTGGGTCGATACACTTCACCTGAACATGCCAACCTATATCTTACGTGCCACACAGAGCAGGCAGCACCACCAAGCAGAGGATGAGTGTGAGAACTCGTGAGACACAACAGGGTCTTTTACCACCTTACTGCTTTGGTGGGTCCATCATGTCCAATCAGAATCGCACTTCACATGGAATACATAATAAGCTTTACCCTATTCTGTACACGTCAGAAAGATGCATAACGTAGCAAATAACATTTATGGGTTGTTACCATTCTGTGTGTACTTTATACCTGAACACTGAATTACAGTCGTGTGCTCCACGTGGGGATGGTTCCCAGTCATGATCAAGTGGCTGTGGAGCAGCTCTCATGGGAAACCTGGACCACCAGTATTTCCAAATCGCATTTGTTCCGGCTTAGTTTGTAGATAGAATCCTGGATGTTGCTTTTGAGAGCAGGTAGAGCACTGGAGCTCGTTATTTCTTTAAGAAAACGGTGAATTGAAGTGTAATAGCTTGGTTTGATATGGACCAGAAAGACTCCTGGGGATGTCAACAGCTGAACTTCTGAACTTGTTTGTTTTTTACATGTGCTGTGATTAATCTTTACTCATTACTTGGGCAGTTTGGAAGGTCAGAAGGAGGAGGATGTAGGTATGATCTTAAGTATGGTATAGCTGTGGAGAGCATCACACTTTTTTTGTAGAGTTAATGGGAAGCTTACATTTGTTGATTAAAACATCTTCATCAGGATGTATTGTAGATTTTCTGACTATGACTTGATTTTGGGAGATACCTGGAACTTTGCATAGATGCTAAAAAGATTAATATAGGTAAAGACTGGAAGATACATCACATGATACTAGAAAATTAATTGTGTTTCCTGCTTCCTAAGTCCAAGTGCAGCATCAGCAAACTAAAGGAACAGAAGTAGAGCTAGGAAGTTTATTTAACGCATGTTAGCTTCTACTGATATACCCTTCCTTGTGCTGTTTTTATACATAGAAAATCTTTGCAAATGCCCTGCTACTGGCAGAAACATTTCTGAGCTGCGGAAACACGGACATTGCCTTTCACTGGCAAAACCAGGTACATTCCAAAGTATCTTAAACATGCGTGTTGCTGTTTAAGAGAAATCTGTGTCAATTAGCTCTATATGTAAGGTTAAAAAAATTAAACACTTTGTTTCGGTTGCAGGTACGCATCCAGCTTCTAAAGATGATGTAGACAGCACTTCACACTGCAGCAGCACCTCGTCGTCCAGCACGGCCTGTACCCCCCGCCTGGTGCCCGGACATCGGATGTGGGCGGACAAAAACGGGCGCCACGTCCTTGGCTTGATCGAGGATTATAATGCTCTGCGGAAACAGATTTCAGAAGGGCAACAGGTTTTAGGAGAAATGGAGATTTCTTTAAGAAAGGTCACTGGTACGAAACTGCAGGAGTCTGGGATAAAGGTAAGCAGTGAAAGCTGTTAAAAGATGGTGAATTTTACCTAGAGGTGCAAAATGTATGGGTTACAAAAGCAAAGAAGGAGGTTAATGGTGCAGCAGACACCATTAACTGAATAACTCTGTCAGGACACCTTGGCAGTCCAAGTCTCATCTAGATGCAGGACATATTTGTGATTCCGGTTTAATGATGCTATGTATAAATTAGTTAATTCTGGTCCTTTAATAAGCAATCTTGCTTTTACATGCAACTTGAAATGAGGTGAAACTATTTGCTTTTACTGTGGAAATTGGTGATTGTTACACTGGAAACGATAAAAAAGCCAAACAAAAACAACAACAAAAAACCCCACAGATAAACGCCAATGGCATCCTGGGGTGGGTTAGAAGGGGGTGGTCAGTAGGTCAGAGAGGTTCTCCTGCCCCTCTGCTCTGCCCTGGGGAGACCACACCTGGAATATTGTGTTCAGTTGTGGCCCCTCAGTTCCAGCAGGACAGGGAACTGCTGGAGAGAGTCCAGCGCAGCCACCAAGATGCTGAAGGGAGTGGAGCATCTCCCGTGTGAGGAAAGGCTGAGGGAGCTGGGGCTCTGGAGCTGGACAAGAGGAGACTGAGGGGGGACTCATTCATGGGGATCAATATGGAAAGGGGGAGTGTCAGGAGGATGGAGCCAGGCTCTTCTCGGTGACAACCAGTGACAGGACAAGGGGTAATGGGTTCAAACTGGAGCACAAGAGGTTCCGCTTAAATTTGAGAAGAAATTTCCTCATGGTGAGGGTGGCAGAGCCTGGCCCAGGCTGCCCAGGGGGGTTGTGGAGTCTCCTTCTCTGCAGACATTCCAACCCGCCTGGACACCTTCCTGTGTAACCTCATCTGGGTGTTCCTGCTCCATGGGGGGATTGCACTGCATGAGCTTTCCAGGTCCCTTCCAATCCCTACTATTCCGTGATGCCTTTTGCTCTATCACGTGTGCTCACACAGTCAAATGATGTCTGAATGACACTCAAGACTTTCTGAAGTATCATATATTTTCCAGTGGCCTAGTTTAGAGACTGATAACGACAGAAAAAGTAATCTCTCTGTAAGTTTTTAACTTGTTTTGTTGGTGTAAAGATAAAAGCAGCAAATTTCCCAATCTGCAGTTTCCTATCAAGCTTTACATCACTGAAGTTTCCAACTACTTAGCAATTGGGGTAATTTATGTGACGGGAGGATTCCGGTTAGCTAACAATGCTGAAAAAAGAATTCAAATTGTGTGCTGCATGGGGCAGGAGCTGTGAATGCTTTTTCCATTACCCTTCCCCTTCTGTATCACCATTGTTTTGGTAATTCATCTGCTCCCCGTCTATTCTTTCCCTCCTTTATTTCACATTTATGCAATTTCTTCAATTTGCTTTTCTCATCTGTCAGCAAAGGAAAACATTTTATGTGTGTCCTGATAGTTATTTTAGCATTAAACGGAGCAGTTTAAAGGGTCTGCTAAGGAAGAAACATCTATATTGCTTAAATTGATGTCTGTAATCATTTGACTTTCAAATAGCATGACACGAAATGCAAATGGAAAATGAAGAGAGTTGCCAACTGTTACCATGTGGCATAGCAAATCTAGTAAATGCAATCTATTATTAATCATGGCTATTGATTAGGATAAATCCTCTCCCTTCCTGAAATTCTCAGATAATGCATAATTCAGCAGTCTTTGTAAACGAACAAATTAGCTTTAGTGGCACACAATAGCTGGGTACATCATCTTAGATATGAAATCATACCAACTGGATTGAAACCATTAATTAAGATTGCATTTTCCTAATGTTTTAAGCATAAAATATAACATGTCTCTGATCCTACGATCCAGGTACCGGACCAGACATCACTGCACAGCTTTTCTGCAAATATTCACACAGTACAGCAAATTTTAGAAGAGGCTGCACGTTTACTGAAGCTTCTCTGGAGAGTTTCCCTGCCCCTGAAAGCTGGACCTGGTACTGCTCATGGCACTCAGGTACTATTATTTTGCATTTGGGGTTTTTTGGTTAACTGTTGTAATGTGTCAGGGAAGATGCAGCAGTTAGGAACGTGTCATTTGGGAAAATCTTTTGAAAATCTTGAACCCAGGATGCATGATGTCTGGATACGTGGGTTTATTCAGCTCTCATCACTGCAGGCTAAGGCTGAATGTGTCCTGATCATATTGCAAACCAGGGTATTTATTTACAAAATACTTTATATTAAAGATGTAATCTGTAGCCCTGTTACATGATAGTCAGGAATCCTAGGCAGGTGGCAAATGTTCCATTTCAACAAGAAAAGGTTTGGACTCCTTGTTATAGCGTGAAATTCAATTTGATTATGTATATACTAGTAACAACAGAACTTCAGCAACTTTGATTTAATATCAGCTACATTTGTATTTTATATTTCTGATGCCTAAGCTGTAAAATAGGGTTTTTTTTTTTTGAGTATGACAAAACCCTAAGACAAGTTTTATAACATTTTAACAAAAAACGGCTGCACTATGCAAATGAATGGAAGTAGACTGAATGAGGAATGAATTATCTGTACTGTCATGGTACCAGCAGTCAGTAATGAAACTGTTTCAAGCTCTGGCTTTAAAATAAATCTAAAGTGTTTTTCACCAGGGTTTTTGTATGTGTTTCCTAAGGGAGGCTGGAAAACAAAATGAAACCTTAGGAAAATAAACATGTTAGATATAATTGTAATAACATTTTTGTTGATATTTTCTGGCATCCTTAGATGGGCAAAATCACAAAAGCAGTAAGAATGAACTGTGCTGTCTCATACACTTCACTGATATTTGAGCTTCTATTTGGGATGTCTTGACAAGTGTGCATACTTCCACTTGTACCCTTATATATTCTATAGAGACAGCTATATGTTGGCTTGGATTGCAGTATCTGAACAAATCACAGGTCTTTCAGTGTATGTGTGATGCATCTAATGCTTTACTGTAATATACTTGATCTAAACCTTCTTCATCTGGATCACTCAATGTCTGTGGGACCCCAAATCCCAGGACTGCACCTAATTAGAGTCTAATTGCGTCTTTTCTGGAGTTTGTTACCCAATATCCTGAGATCTTAAGAACATTAGATTGCTTCTGATGTCTTAAATGCAGGGTATGAAAGAACATCTCTTGAAGCTTGATTCTAAAGATACTGAGCATTCACTGCCTTCTCTTCAGCTCCACAGGAGCTGTGAGTAATCAGTTCTTCTGAAGAGCTAAATGCTAGGGGCGAGTTCCAGAAGACAGTATTATTTAACAAGTGGCACAACAAGAAAAATGGATAAGCTTCAGTTTGCATGAGGATGGGAATGTGAAAGGACATCTTAAGTTGTTCATACTCCAAATAAGCTTGAGGGCTCTTGTACAAAAGTATTTAGCAATTAACAATGCACAAAGTAGTTTTATATAATGCCTTAATGCGTTTTCTTCTTGCAATTTAGGATGAAGGAATGAAAGCAGAAATATTGAGATTACGTAAGAAATTGTCCGAGCAAGAGAAGAAGTTACACAGCACCGTGAAACGCTTGCACTCCACCAACCAGCTGAAGGAAAACATGGAGAAAGTCATCATTGACCAGCGTAAGTACTTCAGTACTGGTGCTTTTCTAATTTTTATAGTCTGTGGCTACCTCTAAAATTGTAGAACCAACAAAATAGATACAGGCACCTGTTCTTTTGCAGTTGCTCTGGCTGGTTTTCCTTGTGCGCACTCAGTTTGTGACAATTCATGAGGTTCAGACTGTACAGAACTGATGAAAAGAAGTTGCCCAGCTACAAAAGGCTGCATAGAATATCATGAGAAGCAGTTCACTTTTACAAAGCCCAGTGATAATGTGTCAATCTACGCAGCTGCCACTAATTGCCAGTAATTACTTGAGTTATTCCATTTCAGATAGTGCCATTCTCTGTGTTTTCTACCCTACAACAGTTCCTGGCAGAGGCAAAGTTACTGGTGCTGTAGACCATCCCAGCCAAAGTGTGTTTGACATTGGCCTCAGAATTGTGACTTTGCCTCAGTCTTGGTAATGGTGGAATTGGGCTTGTAGATTTTCTGTCTGTTTTGTGTATCACACCACAGAACTGAGCACTGGGAAAAGCCAGAGCAGCAGGAAAAGAGATTTCTACATGTTCCACACCAGATCGAGAAGTGCCAGAGAACAGAAGGCTCAGAACAAGTGAAACAAAAGCTTACTGGAACTAATTTTTTTAAAGAAAAATTAAGACATGCTGTGAAATGATATTTTACCATTAGCAGCCATATCGAGAAAATTATGCGGAAACATGAAAACAAGTGGGACATGAGATACATTGTAGCTGTGTTAAGCCAGGTGTCTGTTTTAAGAGATTAATCTCTTCTGCTTCAGAGTTTAATCACTCATCAGAAGAGATTTGAATGCAGGTAACCTCTTCTCTACCTTCATGCTATGGCAATATGTGTATTGCAGGAGGAGGATTTAATTTTCTTCCTTAAAAAAACCCAACTATCTTTACCTTAAGAGGTGTGGGACTAAATGACTCATTAGTCTATGCTAGAATGGCACTTGTGTTGTCAGTAATTCATCTAGACTATAAAATGTTACACATCACACAAAGTTATGAAAATGGCCATAATACTCTAAGTTGCTCAAGTCATTTAAATGCGATGTACAGGAGTAAATGTTATTTTGCTCCATAGCCTGTAATCTTTATATCTAAGGTACATGTATCTTCTGTGCCTGCAGATTATTTTTATCCAAAATTATGTTTTGTTCAGGTTTTAAAGTTAAATAGTTCCATTTAGGGCTGTCATATAGAAAATCAAAGCCACTCTATTGTGTCTGTCCAAATAATATCCCTGGGGTAGATTTGTTTGGTCAGTTCCTGGTTCCAGTGACATCTCAGGCAGACATACATGGTAATGTCAGTAGGGCTGGGCACAGTGTAAATCGGCAGAGATTTTTTTACCCTTATGGCCAAGATGTCATCCCCATGGCCACCCACCCACCCACACTTTCAAAAAGAAAACTGTAGCATCTCCCCTTGGTTTTCCTCACTCCTTTTCAGGGCATTCAGCCTCAGCTGAACCAGGTCCTAACAAAACAAAGCTGCATTTCCTGAAATCTCCTTAATGCAAAGCACTGCCTGGGTAGCAGCAGCTCTGCTGTTAGTGTCACATCCTCTACATTCTCTTCATGTACTGAATTTAATATTTTTGATTTAGAAAAATCTAGTTTGCCAGGTGAAATGAATTTACTAGCAGAGTTCTTTATGAGCAGAGAGCACTGAGCTGCACAGAAAGACCTGGATACGATTTTCTGTAAGTTTCATTCATTACAGGAATTACAGATGTCAGGTTACCTTTGCCTTAAAGAGCAATTTCAGAAATGTTGCTAAATTGCATCTGTACACAAACTCCTGACCAAGCGTACAACAAACCCAGTGGATCATATGAAGCTGCTGGGTTTTGTTAGGATGCTTACACTTGTTTTTTTGGTATTTCTTCCTTTCTCCTTTTGCTAGTAAGAAAGCAAAGGCACAGCAGCAGGTGACCTTCTCTGCCTTCATTCTCCAAAGCCACTCTGCTGAGAATATTCAGGTTCCCTCCGTTATTTAGTTGAGTGTTCGTAAATACATTTCGAGGCAGAGACTGGAACATTCTCGCGGCTCAGAGTCTTCTGTGCGCTTTCTCTGGCGAGAGAACTCGTTGCTTATAAACCTCAGCTGAACCTCTGAACATGTAACAATGCAGTGCCAAATTGCAGTAATCTGCCAAGGGTGTAATTATCGCATGACAGCTATACCCTTGGAGTTGTTGGGTTCTCATTATTGTAATGAAAAATCTTTATTATGGCTAAATTGTTTATTTTTTGAGACTGGAATGTTAAATTGGTGCTTGTGAATGGTATTTTGCAGCAGTTATGGAGCTGACACAGATTACAGAATCACATATTTAACCTGACATTTCTAAATATCAGTTTTCCTTGGTAGCATCCCCTCCTCCGTACGCGGGTCTCGCGCTGTCCCCACGGAGACGGACAAGCTGGATGAACAGAGAAAACTTGGAACCTTCCAGAGCAAGCCCTGATGTGATTTCCCCATAGCAAATACAGCTTGTTTTGTCCTTGAACTGCTGAAGGCTCTGGCCAATTTGTTCGCCATCTGGCCTCTTCCCAGCCCATCATCCCTCCCATAACCTCTTCACAGCACAATCTTTCTCCCCCTCCTGCTAACAGTTCTCCCAGCCCGAGTGGGCTCCCAAATTGTAGTTAGATCATGTACCATCTCACCTTGAAATGAACAGAAAGTCTTTTGATGACTTACCCATGACCAGGTTCCCTTGATGTATCACAGGGGTCTGTTGAGATGTGTGCTGGTCGATACGGGGATGAGCTGTGCGTGTTTTCACATTTATCATTCTTGGTATGGTAGAAAAACTTTGAAAACTCTTCCCCCCTATTTAGATTTGAACAGCAGATTATGTGCTAGACAGAACATAGGAATTGGCACTTTGGGGTGGCACAGCTTCGGACCTGAGCAACTCCTGCTCTGCCCAAACTCTGCTTGTACAGCATCGCCCAATTTGGGGCTGTTTCACGTGGTTTTTGTACACCAGGCTGAGCTTCTGAGCAGGACTCAGGGCTGAAGAACAGCTCTGGAGCTTGGTAAGAAGGCTGAAGCGGTGGTAGGGGCTGCAGGTCATTGCCTGAGCGCTGCCCATCATGCAGACCCCAGTTCAGACATTATTCTCTGTATTCAAGTCCTGAAACTAAATATTAGATATATAAAGACTGTGCAATATTATTTTTAATCTCCTCTTTCTTTCCAGTGGTTTTAACTCACGATGTCTTGAAGAAAGCTAGAGGAAACCTGGAAGTAAGTAACCTTTAATTCCTTGGTATATATTAATTAGAAATATTCATTGCTGTGTCAGTAGTATTTTGCAGAATTAGTCCGATTTGCTTTAGGTTTGCCACCTAATCAAGTCTGGCTGACAGCAGGTTAGTATGATAAATATTCTGCAATATTTGAAGTTTCAATTAGAGTTTTATGACTGATCACGCAAACAGCTAAATCCGCTCCTTTCTGATGCTTTCCTTATGTTAATACTCATGTCTGTCACCATCCTCAAGCAGTTTATTTTCAGCAGATCATAGTCTAATGACCTGTCTACTGAATAAGTTCAGAAAAGGCACCCTTATTTAACGCCTGTGTATGTGTTAACAACTGGTGGTGCTCTTTTAAAAATACAGACCCAACAGGCCAAGCTTTTGCAAACAGCTATTTGCTAATGTGATGTAATAAGTTAGTTTGAGTGTTTAAGTAATTGCTGTTCACATTTGGTTTCTCCCAGAAGCTTCAGACTTTACTTCCAGAAGGACGTAACACACTTCTTGACTCCTATATCCCAACCCTCTCCTCACACCACTCCACTCTGTACATTTCCCAGACCCTCCTTAAATTTCCTTCAAAAAAAACCCTTTTCTGTGAATCTTCTCCCTCCGTTCACCAGCAAAACCTGGAACAGCTGCTGTGCTACCCGAGTTAAAGTGATGACATTAAAAAGTCTTTCTGCTTACAGAAGTCTTATCGCTTTAATTTGAAGACCTGCTGAACGCAGAAGCTCCTATTTGCAGATGCTTTTGCAGCATTAATGGCTCGGGGATAGGGACAAATAGTGTGTGTTTGAAGTACTGTAAAATAATAATAATCACTGCTTTTCTATGCAGGTGCCAGCAGCTGAGAATCAAAAATCACCTACCTATACCAGCAAAAAGAGGATTCTCTGAAGGAGAAAGTTCTGCTGATACAAACCGGTCCTGTGGTTGTTGTTTGCTTCTTTATGCCTTACTATTTATTGATGTAAAAATGTTTGTTCAGCTCTTTTAATGGAATCAACCTTTGACCAAAAAAAAAACACAAAAACAAAAGAGAAATCTTCTGGTAAATAACTTATTTAACATTTTCTGTAATGTAAAAGATGGGTTTTAATATTTATTAGAGAAGCAAGGTACTGGAGTTAGTGAAGAAAAATCTAGATTTTTTTAAGTTGTCTCATTTGAAATTTTATATTTGTATGTGTCATGTTATAAAACTATTTGTTGTTGCGGTCAAACAGGTCCTGAAATAATCAAGAACGTGATCCAGCTCCCAAATTGTTTATCGGCTGCTAAAAGAATGTAGGTTAGAAAAAATCCTGCCAGCTGTCATTGTTTTATAGCAATATGAGAAATGTTCAATATTTTAAAGCATTTTAAACATACCTGGAAGGTTGTTCTGGAAGCTGCCGGATGCTGAGCTTTCTCTTTGCCCTGTTAGAAACTGAGACTGCTGTTAGGTCTGAAAAAATATGACTTAGAATCAGGCAATTAAAATGAAGAACAGTCACAAATGTGTTGGTGTTATTTTGTTCGGAACATCAGACCTTGAGCACTTATTGAACAAAGAAGCCACATTACAATGTTGGTTTCTTGAGTTCAGATGAAATGAACCCAATCCTTACCAGCTGCATATGGGGTGGGGAAGCCCTAGAACATCAAAAAACATTTTGCTGTTGGCAAAACGTGAACGTCAGCCGTGTCCCAGACCTGTGCTGAGCAAAAGGCCACTTGAGCACCACAGCCAAACAGGTTTGAAATCTATTTTTCTGCTAAAATATTTGAAAAATGTTTCTCAAATTTCAATAAATCTTTTACAACGGGTTTTTATCTCCCATGTTGATACATATAACAGCGATACTTTGTCAAGACTAGAGAATAGCAGCATCAAACCTGCTCATTGTGTTCCACTCATCCCACCTTTGCAGTGGTGTCTCAGGTTTGAGCAGCCGAGCACGTGGCTTTGCAGCCGAGCTGAGGGCCTGCAACTGGGAAAATAACTTAATTTCACCCTAACACAACCAGAATTTAAAGTCGTTTGTTGGTTACAGAAGTAGATTTTATGACTCTAAATTGCAGCTTGATATTTACTAATTGGAGCAGCTGCATCCTCCCTTTGGGCAGACCCACGCTCCTAAATTCTGGGTGGGTGCCAGTACAAGAGCCAAGTACCACACAGGTCACACTTGGTTAGTGGGATGGTCTGTTGGATTGTGACAACAACGTAAAGCCGTGCGCTGTCAGTGTGTCCCTGCCAGGACCTGCCTGCACACGTTGACAACAAGGGACCTTCTCTTAAGCATGAAAATGTATTTAATGGGACGTCCCGCAGCCTTGCCGGGGGTGTCCTGCTCTGAGAAACGTCACTTGCCTTGGAGCCCCCAACCTCCCGCCCTTACCGGGGTTGGTCTGAACCTCCCATTGAGTTCTGGCTGCACCTCCAGTCCTTTGAAGGAAATTAGAGCCCAAGAACAAACCCTCGCTTGTCTTTAGCCGGCAGCAGGGGGAGGCAAATTCATTTGTCTGGAGTAAAGAAAAAAAGCCAGAAAGAAAATCAAAAAAGTTAAAAATAAACTTTGCAAATTGGAAAAGGGGGAGGCAAGGGAAGAGCATGCAGTCGAGCTTGTTCTTCAGTCTCTTCACACATTATTGTCCTCACAGCTCACTAAAAACGTCAAGTTAATTTTACTAAGTAGCTAAATTATAGACACTCAGATGTAATCAGAATCTGCTATACATTTCAACTTTTAAAATTAATCATCATACGTTTTTGAGTTATAACACCTGAAGGAAACAGCTGTACATCTATATATAGTACACCCCTGTCTCTTGGTCTTGTTGCAGCCTTTTCACCCCCTACACCATCTGTACTTACAAATTAATTAATGTTTTCTCCCCTTTCCTGAGCTGATTTGCCACTTCCCTCTTACCAGTCCCTGCTGGGCCCTCTCAGAGCTCTTGTCCTGACCCTTTTTCCTCCCAATCCGCTTTGATTGCTGCATCCATTTCCCAGCAGAGGATGCGCTGGTGCTGGGCAGGTCAAGGGGACGCGTTTGCTCTGGAGATTTGGTTAACAGGGAGAAAAAAAGCACCATGGTATATCATTACCTCTTTAAAAACAGATGATCCTACGAGATCAAAGTATTTCATCTTAATGAGAAGTGCCTCTTAAACACACACAGTTTACTGGGCCGGTTTAAAAAGAATTAAACTAAAAAAAGCTTAGCAGATGGAGAGCTGCAGAAGACAAAGCTCATGGAGTGTTAAACTTTGTTCCCATTAAACAAAATTAAATTTTCCTTTAAAAATAATTATGCGGGAGAAAAATAAGCAGCGTAAGCAAATGGAATTAAAGGAGGGGGCTCATTTGCTTAGTGAGCTCTTGCCTGTATTTTCATTACACGCACAAGGTGATTTGAAACGAGACAGAGCATTTCAGGAACGAACACTGGGGTAAGTGGGGGAGACCTGCGGGTCTGTCGGCTTTACCCGTGACCTTGAGCCTCTGTTCTGGGGGGGCAGAGCACAGGTTGTGGTCCTTCGGTAGGACGCTGAAAGCCTGTTCAGAAAAAGGGAAAAATAAAATAAAAAATAAATTAAAACAAGGCTTTTCCCTCTCTTTAGGCCCACTGCAACATGCAGGGCTACACCAGAATAAGGGAAATACTTAGTGCCACGGGGGCAGAGCAGTGTTAGATACACCCCAGTAGCCTTGAGCCCCCACCCCTCCGGGCAGCACAGCTGGATGTGGCGGTTCCAGCCTGAGAACACGATGTAATTACCTCTGCTGAACAGAACAAACACAAACAATGTTAAAAAAATATCACAGGTGGTCGTTTGTATTAAAAATAAATCAATGCTAATGCATTCAAGCGGTTAAAAACAAAAGTGCAGCAGAGCTGGGTGGTATTTTAATCTCGACTAAAGCTGCCAGTTCCATTTTTGTGAGGGAGCCGGTAAAGGTTTGTGGGATCCCATGTGCTGAGACGGGTCTCACAAGGGTCCTGGGAGGGGATGGGGTTGTGGGGACGGGCAGAGCTGTGCCCTGGAGAACCAAGCCCAGGGGAGTGCGCGCTCTTCCCATTCTGCATTTATCCTAATCACTCCTGAACTAGACAGAAAGCAAATCCTGCCATCGCTTCCAAATCCAACAGAAATGACAATATGGGAAGAAAACATATAAAAAGGAAGTGGCAACACTCTTCGTAATTCTACTGATACCAAAATCCTGATTTTAAAGCAACCAAACCTGACCCCTGGTCACAAGCTGAGTGACACTGCGGGTCCCCAGAGCTTTTCCACCCTGGGCAGGTGTGGGCTGAGGGTTAAAGCCTGAGCCTGGGAGCAGCCGCCTGGCTTTGCTGTGAGCAAGGTCAAACCATCCAGAGCAAGCATGCCCCTGCTACTGCGTGTATTAAAGCCCTTCAGATACACCCAGCAACTGCTTCTAGGAAGCTTTTCACAGCTTTTTGCATCCCTGGGTGCAGGTTCTGCTGCCGAGGCAATGCAGCCCAGCACAGCGTTGCACCAGGGATGCTCTGACCAGGTCCGGCAGGCCAATAAATGCCAATATCAACCCTTCTGTACCAGCAGCACACCCTGCAGAGCCTGGTCTCGTTTGCCATAACAACCTGGAAATAAGCTGCTTGAAAAGCACAGATACCCTGCATTCACTTCTCCCCCAGCTCTCCCTTCCTGACCTGGTCCATCTCCACACCTTGGCTCCCCAGGTCCATTTCTGAGCCTTTCTGGCAGAGCCACTAGATGGCAAAAGCAGGTTGTTCTGGCAGAGACGCGGGGCTGGGAGTGGGACCAGACCGAGCTGCGCAGAGCCCAGCGCGTCCCTGCCACTGCGAATCCTCCAGCACGAAGCCGCTTGCCTGGGCTTGCGCTCCTGCCCATCTTGCGCCTCTTCTGCCCGCAGCAAGCTGAAATAAACCCAAAACAAACCCCTTTTGCTACTAAAAGGCCTGTTAGTTTTTTTTTTTTCTCCCCACCACAAAGTTTGACATCACGCTGGACTCACAATCATGCATCTGGGTTTCAACGCTGGACGCATTGGTCCGGAGGGAACTGCTCTCAGGGAAAGGCAGGGGGCTGCTGCCTCCCCTGCAGCGCGTAACTCCAATTTAGCAGGGGGTGAAGCACGGGGAAGGAGCTCGGTCACTTACTTTATGACTTTTTGCAGAGATAAAGGCTGTAGCATGTGTTTGCAGCACCTAAAAGATGACACCACCCAGAACTGTAACACCCAGGAGGGGAGAGGTGTTAAGAAATCAGGGGAGCAGTGCTTTGTGATGCACCTCTTTCCTCCTCAGTGTGCAATGTGCCACCCCCAGAGCAGTAGGTGCTGAGCAGCCAGGCTGATAGCCAAAAGCTCAAAAGCTTAAGGAGCAACAGTCTGATGCGTTTCCCCAAACTAGATCTCACAGAAAACACAAACCAGCTCACTCCAGCACTTGCACTTTTCCTCTCCCCATTGCACCTCTCATGTCATAACAGCATTGAGGGGCTCCAGCCCTGTGCCTGGGGCAGAAGCCAGAGGCACCAGCCACATCTCCCTCTTATTTCCCTTTCCCATTGTTAGCTATGCCAAATCCTTCCCTCACCGCACCAGGGACAATCTGCATGGAGCTTGCTATGTCAGCATCGCACAAGTGGACTAAGGAGGAGATACCTGGAGGTCCTTGCGGGAGGAGAGGCTGCAGCCTCCAGCTTCTCTGAAACGCAAAGCAGCAGCTGCGACAGCCAAGGCTGCTCCTGGGCTGGCGACATCGAGGAAACAAGAAAGATTTCAAGTCACTTTAGTGGCCCCTTTCCCACCTTTCTGTCCCGTTCCTCACCATCCTCCCACACATCAAATCTAGGTTTTGCACCGCTCGATCCCATCTCCAGAGAAGCAGCACAACATTGGAATTCAAGCATTGGCACAGAGTTGCAACACATCTTTGCAAACCAGAAAATCAAAAGTGATAAATAAATCACAAGTAGCCCATTTTCCTACATATCTACCCTAGGAAGTCACTCTAATAAAGCTCCCAACAACACAAATCCAGCGCTCAGCCCCGCTGGGCTCTCCCCATCCATCCAGGTGCTTTGGTACCCGCAGCCGCCCCTGCCCCATCCTGCGCTCAGACCCGCTGCTCCGCACCCAGCAACCACATCACCTTTATCTTTAATTTTTGAACTGATCCCTCCTGAGAAAAGCTCTGCACGCCTATTTTTTATGCGTTTATCTTGTCATTTCTTTAGAAAGATACTTGTTACAGTATTTTTTCCTCTCCTTTCCCTCAGCCCCACCATCTGAAGAATCTACTTGGGTAATTTGTTGAAGCGGGTTGCTGGGACATGCATTATGCATAAGATGCAATCTTTATTTTCCGCACTCCGCTGTGTGCATTCTCAAACAGGGATGGCATCGCGTGCCCGCACGCAAAACGAACATTAGCAGCTCAAAAAAGAGAATGCCCATTTATTTAAAGGAAAGCAAAAAAACCCACTCTCCGCTCTCTCAAGCTGTTGTAGCTGAACAGCAAGAGCAGTCAAATTGTTCCCACTTGTACTCTGGTGTTGAACAAACTGGCTCAGAGCTGCTGTGTTCAGCGGGACACAAACAGCCGGCGCTGACGGCATCGGCTGTGCGACATCACCAAACACAGCAAAGGGGGCACGTGCCCCCTCCTGGGAGGAGGCTCACTCTCTGCATCCCTCCTGGTATCCGCACATATATACATACACACATTAATGCACGTGCACGTGCATTTTTAAGCCCATTCTTGCTGCTAGAGACAATTAAATCTGTATTAGTGACTCCCATGCACGTTTTTTGTGCTACAACAGCTTTCTGAGCACGCCATGGGGTCAAACCCCAAAGGGTGCTTTCACCAAGGCTTTGAGCCTTTATGACCTTATTAATCCACCTTTCCCCCAACACATCCCCCTTTCCCATCTCTGGATCCCCGACTCCCTGGCCGGTGGCACCGGGAGCAGATGGTTTGCTGCGCACTGGGGATGTGGCACGAGCTGCTGACACCGGCGGGTCAAACGACTAAGGACACAACTGACTAAGGACACACGCTGCTAAGTGTTGTGTCAGAAGCCTTCGGGTTAAATGCATAAAGCAGAACCACACGAAAAGAAAAGATACAAAAAATTCACAGGTCATCAAAACCACACACCCCCCCATTCTGTATTTCATGCCTGGAGGTCAGCTTGTATTATTTTAGAGCAATAAGATGCATACCCCATTTTAAAGTTCATTTCAAAGGCAGTTGTGACACTGCTGTTGCCCTCAGCACCTCTGTCACCTCCCTTGCATGGGGACATGTTGGGCAACGGGGGTTTCACCTCCACTGGGTCACCAGCACCCGAGGAGAGATGAACCTCCTGCCCTGCAGCGGCTTAAAATGGCTGGAGGAGAAAACGAAGGACAAGAAACCAGGTCTGTTAATCCCAAGAAGAGCACGAGGAGCAGAGAAGAATCAGAAAGTGGCCCCTGAGAAGGAATAAAGGGGGGAAATAATGTCAGAGAATGAATAAGAAGGAGAGAAACAGGACATGTGGAAAGGGAAAAGGAGCAGGATACAATGGAGACTGGGATGTAAGGCAAATTATTTTTGATTCTTTGGCTTAAGGGCTAATTTATTACAGTGGTAAATCATGCTTAGGACAGGTAATACAACGGCCAGAGTCTGGACGTTATTTAGACAGCGTAATCATGAAATTAATGCTCAGAAAAGAGGAAAATCTTAACTGCCTACAGGCCACATCTCCCTCTTTACAGTCTCCCCTTCTGCTCAGCCTGAAGAAATGCAGCACTGTCCCAGAGCCATGGGGCTCATGCGGGGGCAGAAAGGCGGTGTGGAAAGGCACAGGGTGGGTTTTCCTTATTTTAACATCCCACTCGGAGCTGGGCTCAGGCTGCAACGCCACGTTTTCCTCTCTCCCTGCCCCTCTGCGTCAGTGCTGGGGATGCGCCACCCACACATTAACCTGGCAGCTGCTCACGCACCCACCATGGTAGATAGAACGATGTAAAAAGATCTATGTATTTTAAAATACACAAAAAACAACAAGCAAACATATATGCTAGCTGGTACATGTCCCACGCACACACACAGGTAAAGGGGAAGGTGGGGACACAAGAGCTTCAGCTGTGATTTCTGAGGTAGAGATTGGCTCTATAAACCAACTAGGTGAGGCTGAGCCTCTCATCACACCTCCACAGCCTAACTCGGTTGACAGTGGAAAATCTTTACGCTATATAAAGATGGTGTATAGATATACATAGAAATAAACTTCCTAGGGGTTAGGAAAGGTGAGATGCTTCGTTACAGACACAAGAAGTGCAGGAGCCGCCCCGTCCCCACGTCCTCCATCCGCTCCTGGTTCACCAGGGAGGAGCACATAGAACCAGCAGTTCATTAAGATATCTGTGCTGCACAGGGCCAGCACAGCTCTGAGAAATCCCACCCTGACACTGCCCGGCTCTGCACCAGTCATGGGGCTGCCACGTCCATCCTTTGCCGCCTCCCGCCCCGGCTGCAGTTGGACCCATAGATCCTGCAAGATGCAGGTGTCCAGTGCTCAGCTCCAAACCTGCTGGCCCTCGAGGCAGCAAGCGATGTTGGCAGCCTTGAAAAATGATGTAAAAGACATGAAAAACCAACCTGCTTTGCCTCAAGTCATCAGAGCAAATTCCACATTCTCCAGCAGTCACGTAATATGAAATTAAATAACTCCATTGTACGCTGACACTGCTGCCAATGGGAGAAGCAAATTCTCTGCTTCCCCCGGGTGCAATTGGAGCCCATTTGCTCTTGGTTTCCCCCCAGTGTCACTTGCCATGAAATCCATAC
Source organism: Columba livia (assembly GCF_036013475.1). NCBI lineage: Eukaryota > Metazoa > Chordata > Aves > Columbiformes > Columbidae > Columba > Columba livia. The sequence continues at coordinate 6,434,380 of NC_088620.1, forward strand.
TATGATCCCAAGGCAAACAGCTACCCCAGCATCCCTCTGCGGCACAGCAGGAGCTCTCAGGTCGCACAGCCCTTTCCATATTCATCCCTGAAGGCATGAGGAAAATGGAAAGAGAGATTGTACCATCCCACCAACCCATCCTCGTCTTTCCCGTGCACACACTGGTGCTCTGACAGTCTCCACCAGTATTCCGCTTGCCTAAAGCCACAGCAGGACATTTTTTTTGTAGATGGGAATATATTCAAGGAATGTGTTTACTTATATCCCATGAAAGCACAATAAACTTATCTCCAGACATTACATTAAAGAAATACTGTGATTTTAAAAGTTACTTTGTTCTAAAACTCCTCCAGGCAAAAAAGATAATAAAAAAAAAAATAGCAAGCCACCGGTGGTTAAAGGAAAAAAAGAACCATGCGGTTATAATTTCACTCAATGGTCCATCCCTAACAGAGCAGCACACAAAATGCACATGCGGAACGATAAGTTAAAATATCTTGGAGAAAGCTGTTAATTTACAGCACGGTAAACAAGGGTTGATGGGGAGAGTGAAGGTGTTTTACAGCGCTGTTCACGTTATTGAGTCCACTAGATGTCAGATTGGCACTTGGGAGCCCAAGGTGGTTTGAAATGCGGTACAGATTGTCTCGCGTTTGATCTTCTAAACCTGTCTCCATCCATCATCGTCAGCAACTGTCAAGATAACAGGGGACAAGTTTTGATTGGAGCCTGATTGGTTTTTGGTGGTGTAAAGGCAGAGACGCATATGGTCCCGAAACCTGACATTTCTACTTCTTCTGCTGGAAAAATGTGACTTTATGCAGAAACAGGGCTAACTTCCACTCTAAACCCCGTTTGTTTGATGGAATTCAGCCTGCAGAACAGGAAGGATATTTGTGTTTACATGCGCTTGAATGCAGGCTGGCATGCACCCGCTCCTTGATTGGTTTTAGTTACATCTGATGACAAATGCAGCGAGAAAGATCAATATGAAGGGAGTTGGCCTGGTAACCTCCACCGACGGTGCAGAATTGACACTGAGACTTGACACAGGGAAACTGAGAAACAGCATGAAAATGTTATGCCACCAGAGCAGCTTTGTAATGATCTGCTCTCCGGGGACCTTCAAGGTCTCTTGCATCGTGCTGATTATCCCCCCGGGCTGCACTTTGAGGAGCGATTTTTCAGCTCCTGGTTGGGTTTGTCAGCAGGGCTGACCTGTCCCTGGGAGACCTCTCGGCCACAACCTCAGCAAGACCAATCATAGAATCATTTTGATTGAAAGAGACCTTCAAGATCATCAAGTCCAACCATTCCCGCACCCCTGGCACTACCCCATGTCCCTGAGAACCTCATCTCCATGTCTTTAAAACCCCTCCATGGATAGTGACTCTGGGCAGCCTGTGAGTGATGGCAACAGGATTTGGCTCAAGGCTTCGCAGTAACATGGTGCTGATTGCAGATTTTACCAGCATGAGCTTGCGAGGCGATTGCTTTCCGTACAAGTGCCAGTAAAACACTTATACCACACTATTAAATGGCCTATATATGCCACATCACTCTTCTGTAAAATATTTCATCAAGTGTTTTAAATTTTTCTGTCATCTTTTCCCCTTGCACCCCATGGCTGTAAAACCAGGCTGGGCTTCACAGGCGGGAGCTCGGCTGAGCAGAGCTTGCTGGGAGGGGGAAGCCACCTTCACTTCTTCACTTATCCCATGGTCTTAAAAAAAAGCTGTGAAAGCATGAAATGGAGTCAAATTACACAATGTGATCTCCCGTGTAAAAAATATGCAATCTAAAAGAATCCCGTAATTCCTCTTGAGCCTGATAGTGAAAGTCTAGATTCACAGCTTATGGCTGGCAAAGCCTTTGACTTCGCTGGTCTCACAGCACAAGGCAAAGGATGCTCCTGCCAAATTTGAATTTTAAGTCTATTTTTACTAAAGATTCCCAAGGACCGACTCGAACACGTGTGCATCTAGAAACAGGAGGACCCACCTCCAGCAGTGATGGGAACTATTTACAAAACATCAGGAAAACAGACCAAAAAGACTCCCCAAACCAGCCCAATGCTGAGAAGCAGCAATCCAGCTGATGTCTTCCCAGCATTCATCAGATGAACACATAATTTCTGAAGAATCTCAGAATGAAAAACCCCCAGCCCAGCCTAAGGTCAGTCAAAGCAATGTGGCTTGTTCCTGAGGGATAACGAATGAATTAACATTAGGACAAAATCTGTTTGCTTAGCATAAACCTCGGCCAGGATGTTTTCCTGGTGGCAAGGGAAAAGATTAGTATGTGATCACTCCAAAATCTCTCTAAAAATTGAAACAGTACAGGGCTGGCAATGAGGATAACGCAGCTGTGCGTTAGACAGTCCCTATAATTCCCTGGCACCCCCACAACCACCTCTGCAGCGGTGGTGACATTAAACCTGCCCGGACCCCTCACCTGCATCACCTGCAGGGGTTTGGGGTGACAGAGGGCAAAGGGGGGACACAATCCTGCCCAGAAAGCTTCTGAATACACAGGACAGTGACACGAGTCAAAGAGGTTTAGCTCTTGACTGAACTTTCTGGTCAGGAGGACAGACACACAGACACCAGCATGTCCTGTGGTCCATGTGCAACACGACCAGGGCCACCCAGAGCATCACCTGCAGATGTGAGTGATGCAGGTGTCCCACCAAGCATCCCCCCTCACACCTTCACACCCACCCAGTCTGTATTGCCTGAAGTTAAAACATATCTTTGCCAAATTCTGCCATGTGGCATATTTGCCAAATGGCCATATCTATGCCAATTTCAAAACACTTCCATTTTCCAACCTCGGACTGCTGCTCCTAGCATCTTGCTTTATTTATTTTTGGGTCCCTTCAGGAACTGATACAGTTGAGAGAGCAGAGAAATTAAACTGTGCAGGATTGCCTCCTGCATTGATAGACTCAGATTCTTATTCACACTGAGACTTAAAAAAACCCCAACAAGTCACTGGGATCTCTCTTTGCTCAGAAATCTGTATTCCATTAACACTGGCGTCAGGCACAATGTAAACCAAGAGAAAGAGAAAGTCAGACCAAGGGATAGCTAGAAAACAGAGACAGAGTAAATTAGCATACTCAGTGTGCAAAGTGAACAGAGAACTTTGACTCATATTAAATTATCCTGATGGAAGGAACAGTCAAGGCCTCCTTGCAGCTGCAACAGAAGCCTATGGCCAAGAGGGTCCATGTGAATTCGGTGCAGAGATAAGAAGGAGCCAAAGCCCAGGAAGCATCACTTTCTTGCAATGGTCAGCTGGAAAACACATGCACCACACTTGGCAAAACAAGAGTCAAGAGCACCCTGACAGAAACCCACCACTCACTGATAACTGAAAGAAAAGTGGTAAGCAAAGAAGTGACAATGATCCCATTATACCGTGACAAAAAGCTGGTTTCTGGCCCTCAGAGGGAAGTGGAAAGCAGAGCAGGGTCCATCTAGACCTGGTGGGACAACAGCTCCCATGTGGCTGTGGTTACAGGGCTGGGGGGGCTCAGCACCAGGAGGGGCATCAGGAGCATCCCCAGACAGGAGAAGGACAAATTCTGCTCAGCAGTGGTGCCTGGGGAGGCCTTTTGGCAAAGCGAAATGGAAGTCCCCCACCTTGTTTCATCCGGGAGCCAGAGCCAACCATCCTCCGGATGCTGGAACCCTCGACTGGATGAGCATGATCAGAAAACTTCAGGCAGGCAGGAGGCAAACCAGGAGAACGGGTAAAGATTTGGCTGTGCACAGCTACTGAGTGCGCTCTCAGCCAGCCCCCCCGAAAGCAACTGGCCCCCCTGCATTTCCCCACCTGTTAGTCCATGTCGGTACAAGCATTAGCACAGGGGAGGACGGTGCTTATCTGAGTGCTGGTCCACGTGGTGCTTGGCACAACAGGAGCTCAGCATCGCCAACAGGTAATTATCGGTGCACCCGCTGCGGCAGCAGAGGGGACGTAACGCCGGGACCCCAGGCAGGTCGTGGTCCTCACACCAGAGCGGTGACTTGTGGGGACCAACTGACACTTGCTGTACAAAGTGCCCCTTGTTTTCTCAGCGTGATGCTCTAGGTTTAAAGGGTCGTGCCACCAGTGCTGGCACTAATGAAGAACAATCTCCCATGGATTTGTGTCTTAGGGCAAACGGTAAGATCTGATTGAAGCTCTTCCCACAGCCGGGTCATTCAGCCTTTCTCACATGGATGTGTTTGGATCTTATGAATGAGCTTGTGGCCCTGTTCTTTCTTCAGCTAAGGCATGAATATTATACCTTTCTGCAGCATGACTCTGTTTCAACAGCATTGATAGGATGTAATGATACAAAACGTCTGCAAGGTGCAGAGCAAAGGAAGGAGGTTGCAGTGGTAGGGAGAAGAGTTTTAAGATGTGGGAGAGCAGCACAGGGGCACCCTAAGTGCCATTGCTGGATTCTAGTCTAAGTAATTTTAAAGCTAAAACAAGATATCTGTTCACAGAAGTGCACCACAATTCGTTCATATGCATTAATGAAAACATACTTGGGACATCGCTGTCAGATTGAGTTGAAATTCAGAAAAGCAATTAAGGTCTGTGTACATACACATAGGGACTGATCATGTCAGCCTGTTTCCTAAAGACATCTGACTGTAAAAGATATTATATTAAAAAAAAAAAACCAAACCCCAAACCAAACGATGACAGCAAAAGCCCCCACATTCCCCCAGGGCATTGCAGAGCACAGCATCCCTGTTGACAAATTCCCTCCATTTGCAGCCCCTAAGGCTTATGGCACTTGGATGCAGTTCTGCATGGGGTTGAGCTTCACCAGAAGGGAGAGGAGGAAAGAAACGCTGCAAATCCCCTATGGGCTCTTGCAGGCCCTGCGGGAGCCCTGCCAGGGACCAGCCAGAGCACGGCTGGCACACAGGCCAAATGGCACCGTTTGTCGTGGTCCACACAGGCAGAGGTGATGATGTGATGCATGCAGGGATCTTTCCAGCTGGAGGTATTTTAAACACACAGAAAATAATGTTGGAATCATAAGACTGCAATCTTTAAATTATATTCAAAAAAGATGCTCAAGGCATATATCATTGAATTATGAACAGCTTTGGCAGCTTTATTGATGATGTTGAATCTGGTTGACAGATGCATTTACACTGCATAAGCATTTGAGATGCTAGAGTAATTGCTTATTAGTCTTGTTGTGAGGCAAAACACCAGATTGAAATAAATAGGAGCTCATGAACACAGAATTTTGCTGCCTCTTTGATTATTTTTTCAAGCTAACCATCTGCTAAGCATCTGGGATTCTTAGAATCCAAGATCCATACCACACACAGGTGGGAATTAAAAAATACAAATAGAAGGAGCTTAAGAACCCAAACAAACTATAATATAAAATTGTCCAGAATGACTAAGGAGTTTCTTTCCTAGCTCGCATACAAATGTAGGAAGCTCAGCTCTTACCCTACACACCGAGCAGATGCACAACCAAGCTACTGTGTCCATGTCCTGCACTCGTGCTCTTCAACACATGCCAGGGCCAAAAAGTGGTGTGTATCGTACCCCAAGGTGGGGCATGGAGGGTCTGCAGAGAAGCAGCCAAATAGGGTACGTGGCAGCCATGGTCCTTGACACAATGAGACACACCAAGAGAATCCAAATTCCCCTGAGCTCACCAGAAAACCTTCCAGGGCTCTCTAGGGCTTTGCTTGTTAGAATGTTGGTAGACAACGTAAGACTTCAGGTTGTCCCCATCCCTGTGCTGTGTGGCCTGAAGACTGGGGGGAGGCAGCATCGGGTCTGTCCGAGCCGCAGTCTCAGTGGAGGAGTCGCAACCCCCACAATAAACAGAAAATAATGATCTGAAGTCCAAAACTCAAGCAGGACAAATTCAGGAGTCAGAATGATGTTTGCTCCGCAGTTTATTGCAGCCTGTGGGATGGCAGGCTTGATAAGAACATAAAATTGATATTTGAATTTTCCCCGGCTGCCATTGCACTTGATGCTGAGAACATGAGTTAATAAAAACAGCCAGTTAAATAACTGTCAAACTCTAGCAAATACCCATAAAGCAAATGTTCTTTTAAAAAAGCAAATTAGACATGCATTTTTCTCCATGAAAAAGTGCAATTAGAGAAGCTTTATAACTAATATTTGTTTTTGCTTCTGAAATATTAAGGATCTTTCCTAAACATAGCACAGTGAAGGGTTTCAATTAATCTCCTTTGAACACACACACACACATTCAGGTGTTTAAAAAGGAAAAAGAAGAAAGAATGATTTGCACATCACAATCTATCATCTCCAAAAAAGCTGTAAACAGTATCTTAGAGAGCGGAGTTTGTGTGACAAATTTGAGATTAGGCGGATTCCGATCTAAAAATTAAATTGCTTATCAGAGAAATAATATTAGAGTAAAATAAATTAGAATCTCTACTGAAGACTCTAAAAGTAATTTTTAAAATTAATTAGAATCAAAAAGATGGATCTCAAAGGATAGGACAACTCTAATTTAGACAGACGGTAATTAATTCCTTATTTCAGAAATTCATTAACAGGCTGTAAGAGCAAATCATTCCTTTGCTGGAGTTAAGCTCCAGAGAGAAAGATTCATCTGGAAAGGGGAGATCAGAACTCCCCTGTGTCCAGGGCACAGGGGCAGCAGCTGCCTAAGGGGGGTCGCAGTGATTTATTTTGGGGTCCTCTGGGGTTTGGACCCGCAGCTGGTCACACTCCTGGCTGGGTGGGGAAGAGGCTGCAAGCACAGAGGAGAAGCTGAACCACAGCCCTTGCCAGGATTTGTGGAAAATAAATAAAACCACAAAATATTGCTTTTATTTCTTGTGAAAAGCAGCACAAAGTGCAGCCCATCTCCAGTTCTTGGCTTCCCCGTCTCGTTTCACCCTCACCAAGTTCCTGACTGACCAGCACAAATCCCACCCCAGGTCCTCAGGCCCCAGTGTGGAGACCAAAAACCTAGAGATTTGAGGGAGTTCTACCATAAAACCTCGGTGTGCAGCAACAAGGAACTGAGCTTAGAGCAGACAAGTTTCCATCTTATTTCTCTGCTCCTACCTAAAGCCAAGGGACACCTTTCATCGCTCTAAAAAATAAACAACCCCACCCAACTGGCAGAGCAATACCCATGAAGAAAATAACTTGTGCACCTCCGTAGACTTAGCACATGAAGTTTTATCGCTGATAAACAAATGCCCTGGCAGCCTGGGCTGCTGCCAGACCCCCCCGAGAGGATTCACAACCGCCACTCCGCTCTGCAACCCTTTGGAGATGCCAAAGCTCAATGCCGGTCCTTGCCAGAGAGCGCACTCAGCTAGCTGGCATCTGGATTCCTTTGATAACTGGTCAGGCTTGGAGCTCATCCTCCGAGCTGGAGGGTTTGTCGTGGGGAGAATAAGCAGAGCACAAGTCTGCTGCCTGGACCCAACTGGAGAGAAGCCCAAACCTAAATCCTTATATCTGAGAAGACCTGAGCTCTGGATCTGGATCCGAGGAGCATCCTGCTGGCCTGCCCATCTGCAAGGGATGCTGCCCAAGTCCCAGGTCCGCTGTGCGGTGGGATGCAGAGCCATAAATATGGATTAAACCCTCCAGTCTGAACCCTTTGGGCTGAGAACTGTCACCTACTCCATGGCAGCAGTGGTCCTGGGCTTTGCGGGCTTCTTGGCCCCACTGCAATAGAAAGGATTAAATGGACATTTCTCCAGGGAAGGAACCTTGTGACCTGTGCAGTGCATGGACAGATGGTTCCCAAGATCTTCATCCAGACACCGGAGGGAGGAGATAGAAATGCAACAGGATTAGCTAGCGCTGATTGCAAAATAATCTTCCTCTGTACCTTAACTCATGGTCCCCAGGTCCTAACGGGAGAAGCAGCTTCCCAGGAGGACAACAGATCCCATGGCAGTGGGACTTCGCCATTTGGGACCAAAAAGGAGCCACACAATGTGTCATAAATATATATGTAGAGAGAGAGAGAGCAAAACATGCTTAGTACAAGATTCCACATTTTGCTCACACTTCTCTGCCACAAGCTTAAGGGCTAGTTCACTCCTCACCACGGTTCATTTGAGCCCAGTTTTGTTCTGCAGGAACTGAGGGGGCTACCCAAAAGCTGAAACCAGCCCCCATGCTGCATTTGAGCCTATAGTTCCTTTTCCCTAAGTCACAAGTCAGCCTAAACCTCCTTGTTGGAAAATGCAGGTTTCTCCGGGTTGCAGAGCGCTCAGCTCTGAGTGCAGCACCCCAGGACTCCAGAAAATAGACACAATTAGTGGCTACCTCTGAAAAATTAATTTAAGTGACAGACTGTGAAGCTGTTAAAAATCAACAGGTATGTGAAAACTGACTTAAAATAAAAGGACTATTTTTGTTTCTTTCACAGAGAGCTGTGGCTACTTTGAAAATCCTTGCTCAAACTAAAAAAGAAATTTAAAAAATAAATAAATTACAGTTACCGGGTCAAACAGCTGATTAAAAAGGAAAGTAAAGGAAGTATATCTTTTCTCTCACTGTTTTTCTCTGAAGTTTCCTGGGCTGTTTGAGCTGTAGGCGGTCATATTGGCACAGACTGGTAATGGTGCATGATATAAAGCACTAAACCCAGGGAGTTTTGGGTGGCACAGTCTCATCTGCACTGCACTACGTGTTTGAAGAAAGGTTTGTACACTGGATTGATTCTTTTCCTTTCCCTTGGTCATATCAGTATGTTAAAAAAGTCATATTAACTTCCCCGCAAGCCTAGTCTCGTTTCTGTCTGCAGAGAACCACAGCAGCAGAGAGAGCCATTTATATCTCAAATACACCACCAGCCATAGAAGGAGCCCATTTCAAACAAGATTTAGATACGTTTGACTATCAGTCTCCTGTGATGCCAACCCAGGCTCTGCAGCATCGTGACCCCTGATGCACCGAGCAGTGTTGGGGCCGCCATGGCACCTTCCTCCTCCTCCTTCTGCCAGCTGCTCTGCTCAGTTTTCTCCCTGACGAGCACTTGAATGTGGTGTTGTGGGCAGCTGCCTTTACAGCTCAGTGAATCAAACGTTCTGCCCACCGCTGCGTTGTCTCTTTGATTTACCATGTGAAAAATGCCTGGAAATTGTTTGGTTTGCTGTCATTATAACCCAAGGATATTAAATTTACATCAACTCAGCAACGAGAGCGCAGCAAAGGAAATGAAACATTCCCTCCAGAGCGAGGAAGGGACGCGCATCCCTTCGAACACACGGTATGGGTTTGGATCTCTGCTTTTCCTCCTGCCTCATCGCCAGCTCCCGGGCTGAGCACAAACAGCTCGGTTTTCCTTGGAGAAGAGACTTGGACAGAGCAGAAGAGATGATGCTTGAGATGCCTTTATCCCACATCTCTTCCAAGCCCTACGTGCCCTGAGATTGAAGGCACTGTTCCCCATCCAGCCCCACACCGCATCTGCTGGCACAGCTGGCATCTGCCACCGCGTTTGCTGTCCTGTACAATCACAGAATGGTTTGGGTTGAAGGGACCTTCCCAGCTCCCCCAGTGCCACCCCTGCCATGAGCAGGGACATCTTCACCAGCTCAGGTTGCTCAGATCCCCGTCCAGCCTGGCCTGGGATGTCTCAGGGATGGTTCATCCACCACCTCTCTGGGCAACCAGAGCCATGGTTCACTGGCTGATTCCTCATCCACAACCTGTGGGGAAACATCTGTCCAAGCACAAAGAGCTGCAGGTGGCCGGTCATTCTCCACCATGGCCACACACACTCCAAGCTGCTGCCACATCAAGAGTCTCCCCGTTCCCTTTGCAAATCCCCAGGGAGCCTCTTAGCTGTCTCCTAATCATCAAGAGTTCTCTGGATCCCCATCCTGATAACAAAAAGCATTTCCACTTCAGTGTAAGCTCCTTATCTCACCGAAGAGTGTGCTCAATATTTCTTATCCCATTACCAAATATGAAGAACTCACATTCATCCACCTACCAGAAGGATAATTTTGGCGTCTTTACAGCTTTGTTACTTGAGTATCTCCCTCCCTCCCACCCATCTTTCCCTGATTGTTGATAAACACGGAAATCCATTCCCCTCCTAGCAAGGGGAACAGGAAATCTTTTATCCTCTCCCGATAAATGGTAATAAGCTTCTTATCCTCTTACCAATAACCGAGCGCCTCACAAATCCTGTATCAGACACACTAGGGTTAGGGTTGTTTGTATTACGTGAAGAGATTTTGTAAAATGGCAAATAAAAGGCATATCGTTTTGTTCTTTTATCTGAAACTTCCTTCTAGGAGGGAAGGCAGAGTTGTTTAGAAGTGGATTTAATTGGGTATTATTCAGTATCAGGTTGAGGCAAGTTCTCTTGTCTCCCACAAAGAACTTCTGCACTAATTTGTTCCTGCTCGTGGATGAAAGGTCATTGTGCTGACTAGGAAGTTAAGTAAACAAAATTAGCATCTAATTTAAGAGACTTCTTATTCCCTCTGGTGTAAATTAGTGTAAAAATTAGCAAGACTTTCAGTTGCTTCTGTTTTCTGCATTCAAAATGCATCAGTTCCTTGAATTTAATGGTGTGGAGCCTTATTATTTCTTTATTTATGCAATTGCATATATATGGGTGGTGAGATGGAAGGGACTGAATATATCAGCCTCAGAAGTGAAGGACGTTCAAGGTTAGCAAAAGCAGGACAGAAGAGGTCACAGCAGCACAGACACACGGACACTGAGGACTAACAACTCTCTACTCACAGATGGGAAAACATTTTTAAAAAGCAAATGTGGCCTTTAGCTGTAAAATTCAGTGCCACACAATAACCCAGGGCAAAGCAAACCCACTGTTAGTACAAGGGCTAACAGGGTGCTTCATTCAAAGTTGGGGGTGGTGGGCGGCTTTTTTGATGCTGTTTTTGTTTGTTTTATTTGAAATAAAGAATGGTCTCTCTCAGGTGTTCATATTACATTCAAATCACTCTGAGTACTCTCCAGAGATGAAAGAAAAGCAGCCACTGCTTGGATTAACGTTAAAAACCCAACAAATATATTCCAGAAGCAAGTTCCTGATAAGTTGCTCATTAAAAAGCTTTAAACTTCTTCCAAATCATCTATTATTGATTATTGCTGCCCATTCGAATAAATAACCTGATGCTACTGCAGCTTTGCCTGATGAGCTTAACTTTGTACTGCATTCATGAAAAGAAGCCCATACAGGAACAGAGGGCTGAAAAAATAAACATGTTAGAAAACAACCTCAGAAGGATGGCAATAAAGGTTTATTTTTTCTACCCTGCTGGGCAGAACAGCCTTCCAAAGTGGCAATCAGTCCTGGGGAGGGAGGAGGAGCTGAGCTGGTAGGTAAGAAGCATTGAATATGGGAGAGATTTTGTAATGGCTTTAAACTGAAAGAAGGTAGATTTAGATTAGATATTAAGAAGAAATTCTTTACTGTGAAGGTGGTGAGGCCCTGGCATGGGCTGCCCAGAGAAGCTGTGGATGCCCCATCCCTGGAAGTGTTCAAGGGCAGGTTGGATGGGGCTTTGAGCAACCTGGTCTAGTGGAAGGTGTTCCTGCCCATGGTAGGGGGGCTGGAACTAGATGTTCTTTAAGCTCCCTTCCAACCCAAACCATTCTATTAAATCAGGACTGGCTGCAAATATTGGCAAGAGATGCTGGTGATTTGCTATTTTTGTCCCCCTGCACCTGACCTTCTAGAGAAACCCACTGTGGTCCCATGGCACCAACCCCATAGAAGAGTTTCTCCTCCAGAGTTACACTGGCTGCAGCACTGCCCAGGGATGCTCTGGCTCCATCAGAGCCGTGAGCTTCCCCAAGGACAAATGTTGTGCAAAGGGAGCAAAACCAGTTCCCCCAGACAGCCTCATGGAGGTGGGGGCTACCCTTGTTTCCAGTGAGGTCCTCCTACTATAGTATTTTTAATCTTACAAGCTACTAATTTGGATGTTGATTTTGCACTGTGCAGTTCAAACATATTTCCACTTTAATTGGTAAAACTCAGTCCCCAGACCCCAAAGAGAGGTGCAGCATTTTCAACCAAGCTCATCATTTTGAATCTGCAGTTGCTTGTTAAACCAAAAAGATGTGGAACCGAGAGCAATATGTTAAAGTTAATAACATGAATATTAATTCCCTAAAGAGTTATGGAATATATCTATTCTACCAGCTAAGCAAAGGTAACACTCCTCCAACCCCATAAGAGGAACACAGGCACTGAAGTAATAGTTTGCATTTCTTACCGACTCAGTTTAAAATGTGAACAGAAACGCTTGTTTTGTTGTTAACAAGAGAGCAGCTATTGCAGTTGCCATGAAGGTTTTGCTACAGGAGAGGTTTGGGACCTCCCAGGTTTGGCTGGGCAGGCCAGGGGAGGACCACTGATCCCCGATGTCAGAGCAGAGCTGAGAAACAGCCCACAAACTGAAATTTGGGTATTCCCAATATCACACTTGTCAGAAATCAGACAGCTACTGGCAAACACTTCAGCTTGAGCGCCCAGGTCTGGTCTGTGTGCCACCAGCTCCTTTGCTCTCTTTACACAACAAATCCTGGACTCCAAAACCTGGACCTCTTCCTCCAGCAGAACCACACCACCAACTCTTTCCTCTGCCTGCAGAGGCAGCACTTTGTGGGAATACGAAGCATGTGATAAAAAATGCTAGCCTCCTCAGACTTAAATAAAGACTTAGTTTCTGGATACAACTGGGTGTAGAGACAGAGTAAGCAGGGAAGTGTTTCTCTACTGAAAGATCTCTGGGAACTCCAGGGCCCCAGGCACCTCTAGGCACAGGTGGCAGCTGAACAGGGTTTTCAGACAATCACCTCAAGGAAACTGGTATATAAATCCTCCCAAATCATCCTTGTATCTTCCCACATGGGGTCACACATCCAGAGATACCATACAAATCATTTCAGGTGCAAAAAACGAACCCAAATTTGTCTTCTCCCATGGGAGAAGCAACCTCTCAGCTTGCTGAAATATTTTCCTGTGTTGCCCAGATCACACTTGGATCCAGCAGCCCCCTCTAACGGGGCTGGTCTTGATCCCACCTGAGCCAGGACTTCTCAGTGTAGCCATTTCCCTCATTATTGTATTTTTCCTTGCACTTCATCAGTCAAAAGCAGTACTGGAGAAGAAGAGAAGTTCAAAGCATGTCACACAAATGACCTCTTACAAAAATGTCAGTAGACCTTGCAGGCAAAAGACAGTTTGTGACTGCTGTAGCCACAACGTCTTACAAAAACAGAGATTAAAAGCACAGCTGAAAAAAAAATTAGCAAGAAATCCATTAAGCATATGTTGGGTACAAGCCAATAAACACATAAACAACAACAATTGCTAGTTAACCACAGGCACGAACTTTCTACAAGCTGCAGGTACTAGGCACAAATTGACAATAATCAGGTTTAATGGGTTTGGTTTACAGTCTCACTGGTTTGCACATTTTATTATTTTCTGCAATATTACTCAGTAAAATAAAGCCTCTCTGTACTTGCAAATCTGTTGGGTTGGGAGAGTCCCAGATGTTGGAGGAGTTGTAGTCAACAGAGGTCCCCAGGGACTGGGAATTTTGGTTCTGTTATAATGCTGAGGCCTCAGGCACAGTGTGAAGAGTGTAATAACAAGGATGAAATCTGGATCCAAACCAGAAGTGATAACTAACAGAAGTACTTAAGTCCAAGGGAGTAAACTCAAACTTTTATTTCCATTCAGATGGAAAGCCCTTTGCACTGGAAAAACGCAAGAGGTTTCATACTGACAGATGTTTAAAACACAGCGACTATATTTTCAGCATAAAGTCGAAGCTCCGCTTCCATTGGACTAGAAACAGAAACAAATAAAGCTCATTTGGAGAAAAACACAGCAACCTTTTAGCTCAGGCTCTGAAAGAGGCCGCTCAAACCAAGACAAGCTCGAGCCGAGATCTCCAGAGCAGCTGTGTGCATTTGCAGCTTTCCTCCAAAAACCACACAGAAACCAGACAGCACGACTCTGCCCATTCCCAGTGGGGAGTGAAACCCTCATTCCACTTCCCATGCGTGTAGCAGAGCTCTGGGTATCACTGCAGAGATGCACATGTATGAACAGCTCAGGGGCACCATATAGCTCGTGGTAAGCAAAGCTTAGAGAACACACCGTAAGAACAGGAGGCAATACCACAGAGAATAATAATAATTATTATTATGCATTTATATTGACCATAAGTTCAATTTGCATTTTGCAAATGAAGATCAGAGACTCCATCTGACCCAGAGTCAGTATAGGGCAGAACATGTGAGCAAAACAAAATACCAGCGGAAAAGCAGCTGGGAGAGGGACTTGGAAGAAAAGAAAGAGGACCAAGTATGCGGTAGAACCAGGCTTAGTAAGAGCTTTTAAATTATTTACTTGTGTTATCAGGATGTGTTGCACAGTTTTGCAAAGTGCATGTGAACACCTTCAGCTCCCCGATGAGGAAGCAGAAAGCATTGACATGATTTACCTGTTTCCATGAGCCAAGGCAGGGTTTCAGGTAGGTCCTTGCTCCAGGCCAACCACAGTAGCCATAAAATAGGGAAAACACCCAGAGCAAGCCCCTCTCCCTCAGCAGAATAACCTTTCCCCATCTCCACCTTATTTGCCCTTGATTTCCTGATTGCCCCCAAGGACCTCATGAGGCATCATTGTGTGGAGAATTAATTACATCCTCCATAAAGACTCCTGATTAACATTTCCATCACATGCTAACGAGACACTTCCTGTCTTCAATCTGCTTTCCTTCGTTATAGCTTTCTGGAGACAAACTTTATACGTTTATGAGAAACATTAAATGCACCATTGTCTAACTACAATTTATAGCCGTCCTGGCTCTCTGAAGTTTGTATAAAGACTCAGTCTATTATAGCATGGAATCTGGAATGGCCTCCTTAGAGCAAGATTCCCCATCCAAAGCTGTTTCTTGGGTTACTTCACAGGGTGCCATCACTGTAAAAAACAGCAACCAAGCCCAGAAACATAGGTTGATGCAGCCTGAGCCTGCTGAAAATGGAGGGGAAAGTCCACCTCAAAAAATAGCAACAAAGAGATACCTCCAGGGCTCCTAGCAAAAGCACAGAGTGATCTGACTACTAATTGTGCCTCCAACAGAGAGAGATTATTGGGAAAAAAGAAAAGAAGTTAGAATTGGTATTTTGGGTAACGGGCTAAAAAATGAAAGGAAGGAATAATAAACAAAGATGACTGAGCAATATACGTAAAAATGCGAATGAAGGTGGGCACCTGAAATGTTTCTTGCATTTAATGCAGAATAAAGGTTCCAAGGTTTGAGTAAAATGACTCCTATCAAGGGTTTTGCTGTTATACTGGCTGTAATGCCTATGAGCGCTCGCATTTAGTGCACACGTTTAGCATCCAGAGTCTCACTCCAATACATAATACAATAAATGCACAAACAGCTTATTGTAATAAATACAACACCACTGCAAATGAAATTGTAATTATAAGCATAACTCAGACAGATTTTAGTTAATACCTATTTACTAGGAAGTGCTAATCTCCCAAATAAATGGCCCAAGTATATAAAATGTGCCTCCGTGCTCCCAACTTCCCTCTGTCAAAAACTGTTCACCCACTAATTGGAATTTTAAAAATAGCCCCATTTTTTGGAGTATGTTGGCAACAGCTATACCAGCTTTTGGAAACTAGATGCTGCTGAGGTGAACAGTTTAGCACATCACTTGTCAAAGCTGGAGTGGGCAAAGCAATCCATCCGCCATGCCCTCTCCAGCCAGGTTGGGATCCATTGCATCGCTGTTCCCACTAATGGGAGTCAATATGGCCAAAAAATGCTGGCAATCCTGTATATTCATCCTGGAGTGGAGCCCCAAGGTCCCAGTGGGGATCAGGGCTCACCTGCTGTTGTCGCTGAACACGTGCTGAGGACAAGGTGGTGTCTGCTCTGCCCCACATCAACAGGCCAGGCAAAGGTGAGAAACCAGGACGTGCATTTGCCTCCATTTGAAAAAGGGGAAGAGAGTTAAGCCTACGAGACTTGCCCAAATACACAGATAGCCTGTGGCAGGGAAGGAAGCAGCTTTTCCTAGTCCCAGCATGGTATTCATACCTCCAAATTATTCAAGTCCTCAGTGAAGCAGTGTTTCAACAAAAATGAGTTCCAGCCTTTGCCCAGGACTTGACCCTTGTTCTCCAGAGAAAAGATTACAAAGAGGAACAAAAGTTAACTTTTACTTGTCCCTCATATGTGGCTGCAGTGGCTCTGAAGCTTTGCCCTTGCTGGGGACAAGGACACGGGGTGCTGATGTGACCAGAGGAAGGTTGTGCTTTCAGAGCTGCATCCTTCCTGGTAAAGAGAGAAAGGAGACCCTAGGGAAGCTCACCAAAGCTCCTGGGCGATGCAGACCCTCACCCCTCAGGAAAAATATCCATCAGTCCCATCTGCCACTCTCAATACCTGGAAATCCCCCAAGATGCTCAGGTTGGAGGCAGAGTGGGCTGTGCTACAGAGAAAGTCTCCAGACTCATGAACACGTGTGTGCCAGCAATAGCCACCGCTGCTCAAGCTGGACCCAGAAGTGCCTGTCAGCCCTTGATGAAGCAAAAGCACAAATTGCCATCAGCCATGACAGCCCAGGGATTGATCTGGCCCTCAGGAGACAGCAAGGGAGCAAAGTGGAGAGTGTTAGGCTACGTGGACCATAATTCTGCAGCCCCAGGCTGTGCATTCATTGCTGGCTTTTCTCCCTCCATCACTGGGGTCATGTGCAATAAGGAATTTTATCCTGCAGGCCTGCCAGCCTTTTAATCCAAGCAGTTCATTTTCTCCTTGGAATTCATCTTCTGGACCAGGACGCACTAACCGCGAGCCTGCATTTGTGATAAAGACCATGAGACATGAATATTTTACACCGGTAATGAGATATTCAGCATTGATATACAGCCCAAAGCCCAGTGCAATTCCAGCTTTGTTAATTATAATGAACTATTGCAGGACTCGACTTCATCTGCTCCTTGTAAATCTTGCAATGTTGGTGTGATGTGCTGGTGGCTTCTTTCCAGGGTGAGGCTGGAGCTCACCCTGGTGAATGTATAATCAGATGTTCAGCCCACTATAAGAGCAGTTTAATGGTGTGAATGGTGCGTGGGTTGTGTTTTGCTGCTGCCTGGCTCCCTTCTGGGGAAGAAGATATGGTCCTGTGCACAGAGCCTGAGTACAACTCTACTGTAAATCCACCACTTTCCTCCTTACAGGTCTCAAGAAGGGACTGAAGCTGCTAACCACGAGGACAGTCTTCTACTGCCTGGGTTGCTGTGACTGGTGGGAGACTAAGCCAGCTTTGCTCATGTAACTCGGCCTCTGGAAGACATGATGGACCTTAGTCATCATTTTTGGAAGTCCTTTGGACACCTGTCAGCTGCCTGCTCTTCACGTGACAATGAAGTGTTAGAGTCTTGTCACTCTTCCCAAAGCCTGTGATAGACCCAAACCCTGTCCCCATCCCTGAAGCCCTGCATCTGATACATCCCATCCAAATTTTGGCAAGCTTAAAATTCACATTCATTGATAGCACAGAAACAGTGCAGACGCACTATATGTTGTGGGGTAAAAGAAAATCTACATTCAAAGCAAAGCTCACTGAAGCCCCCCTGGATTTCCTTCCTGCCCCAAATTCCTGGGAATACCCACCAGTTCTTTTGCTTCTCCCCATGTCTTTTGTGGGAAACGTCTTGGTCAAGTGGGATACAATTGCCAGGGGCTATTGCATGCCAGCAACCGCTCTACTCCCCTGCTCAAAAATCATCGAATCACAGAATCATTATGGTTGTAAGAGACCCTCAAGGTCATTAGGTCCAACTGTTAACCCAACACTGGCACTAAACCACGTCCCTAAGATGCTGCAGAGCTTTTTATCCTGAGAAATACTGAGCCTTTAGAGTTGCATTTGTGTGCCCAGAATCACCCAGGATCTGGCCCTTTGCCATGAAACGAGTGTAGGACATGGGAGGAGTGGAGGAAAACACACGTTTAAATTAATTTGGTACTGAAAAGTCACATAGCTCCACCCAAACAGGCCAGCCAGCGTGGACAAAGCTCTGAATAAACCCTGCCTCTGCTGAAGCACCTGGAAATGGAAGATATCAATGGCAGGAACAGCATCAAGTTAAAAACGTGATGGAGTGTGAAGCCGACGTTGGGAAGTGCCGTGCAGGAATGGCACAGTTCCGCCTTTATTTAGAATTAGTGGATACTTGAAAAAGTAGCTTAACGTTTTGTCAAATGCTAAGCATAAATCTGGATAATAATTCACGCTACACTAGACTCTTTATAACAGTAGTTTGCTAAAACAAATTGAATTCAAACCTATATTCATTTACTAACTTAATGCATGGCATATCTGTGAATAATTTTTCATGATCTAAAAAAAATTCTAGGCACAGCCCTAGCTGGAAAAGGGCCAGGAAATCTAAAATTAATGTACATTAAAGCATAACTGGTACTCTAAGTGCATTTGTTATATGCAACAATAACTGCTTTAAGCCCTTTTTTTTGAGAAAGAGGTTTTGTGTAATAGCTAAAAGAAGTTTAGATCTGAAAATCCTGGGGTAGGATGACAAATCAGAGCTTCTTATATTTCAAACTGGGGTTGAGAAAATTTGGGAGGAGGGAAAGACTGAAGCAATTTGGCACTTAGAAGATGCAGCGTTATTAATGGAACAACTTGAAGAAAAAGTCTTTTTCTTTTTTAAATGGTTGGTGGGGGGGCAGAGAGAATTAAACATCTTTGCTTTTGAAGATGTGTTGAAACATCTCCAATCCCTCCCCATCTCTCCCTCACTTGAAAGCACGCGATTTCAAAAAAATTTTACACATTGCATTACAAAACTGGAGCAATCCCAAAGTATTTTTTTATTACCCCTCAAGAGAAAAAAATTAAGTGCGAAGTCCTGTAAAAGTGAGGGCCAACTTCTGCACCACTTCTGCACAAAAGCGATCATTGAAGTCCTAACAAAACAATCCCAGCTAAGGTTGGACAGCCATCCATTTGCTTAGCAAGCAGAAGCCTGACCCTCAACATGACCTGCTCCACAGCCAGGACCATTTGGACAAGAGTAGAGTAATTCATCGGAGACCCCAGAACATGAAGGATGGAAGACACCCAACAGCATCTCTGGTTTGTGTTACTGCCTCCTACAAAGATCCGTATTTCAGAAGCACTCGTTACACACCATCCAAAGGCTGCCTTGCATTTCACCTCTGTGTCACCCCCTCCAACGCACATTAATATTAATTTCTTCTTCCTCCCCCATCCCAACAATTATTTACTTTGCAAAGGATTTAATGTGACACTTCAGCTGAAGGCAATGTGTATAAGCCCCACTCCTGCTGTACAAGAATTAATTTTTAGAATTCTTAATTTATTACCAATTAATTTCTTCTAAATTATAGGAGAGGCGACCTGCTGTAGATAACTGTTCCTTTCTAGTGCCTTCCTAGAAAATCTCTCATTAATGAGACCACTAATTTAATGGTGGCAGGGGCAAATCATCCAGAGAGAACCCTTCAGTTGCAATCTGTATGTCCCACCTCGTATTCTTGAGAATATGGTAGGAAGAAAGCTAAGTTTGTTTGCAATAAAAGCTTGTATAAAATATGCCTGTATATGTATGTATGCAAATAGCCTGATCTAGCATCATTAAACCTCTTAAGGAAATATGAAGTTTTGAAGCCATTTCCCACTTTAGAGCTCAGGCAATGACTGGAGCATCTGCATTAAATGTTTAATGTTCAGCGGAAGTGCAAATCACCATTTAATTAACTTCTTCCATAAAATATGATAGTTTAGTGAAGTGAACACAGATGAATTATCATTATTCAGGAGAATGCTGAATGCGTTGGTGAATACCAGACTTTGCAAAGCTGACAACAGTGGATCAGGGTGTCCCCAGTATCTAAAATAGAGTGGATTTTTTTTAAGGGACCATTTATTATTCATGAAACTGCATTTTTCCACAGCAGCCACTGTTATCAGACCCAGGCATGTGAATGCACAATTAAAGGCAAAATAACTACTGCCAACAGCTGGCAAAAAATAACTTCCTTGAGCAACCATTCATTAGCTTCTGAGCTGGAGCCTCTGCAAAGCCACTGTTTGGTGCTAAAAATGTCTATAATGGTGTCATGAGGGAAAGTCACTGTTCATGGAGATCATTTGATACGTGTCACTGTGGTATGATGTGGGAGAAGCCACCCTTGACTCCCCTCTGAAGGGCACTGTCATGATCCCTTCAAGAAGGACCCAGATGGAGAAGGACCACAGACCCCATCATGTGCCTTTGCTACAAGTGCTCCTTTTCCTCCATGATCTCTAAAACTAAAGGGTATTCAACGGTCTCACCGATTTCTTGCTCAAACTCCAATTTTGTGGACTTACTGTTCATCCCCCAAGCCATCTGGAAAGGATTAGCCACTTTGAACAGATTAATTTTATCTGATTATTGCCATCTACCACTACGCCACTCATCTGTGCTCCTCTGTAGTCTGTGGAGATGAGGACAAGTCCATTGAGCGCTCTCAGCTGAGACATCTCACAGTGAGCCACCCCCTTCAAATACCTTTCCTTCTCTCTTTTGAGAATAGATGGAGCCTAGCTCTATACTACTGCTGTACTATACATTGCCAAAGAGCCAGGCCAGACAGGGCTACATCTCATCTCTAGGGAATGGATAGCCCTTCCCACAGTATGTCGGTTTACAAGGCAGCACAAATGTGAGTAGCGAGTGCCCCTGTGGAATGATGCTCAAAACAGAGGAAAAAAACCCCAAAACTGTGTGAAAATGACCTGAGGCATTTCTGATTGTTTCAGAAATAAAGAGTAATGAAGCCAAATGGTTCAAAGTTGGAGCTCTCTTATTTTATTTTCACTCTTCCAATAACAATGATCTTGCACTTTATCTCTCGGGTTCTGATCTAACAGCGCTTCTGCTTGCCGAAATCTTGTTTTCCCTTTTGATCGATGTTTCCTTG
This sequence comes from Columba livia, assembly GCF_036013475.1. NCBI lineage: Eukaryota > Metazoa > Chordata > Aves > Columbiformes > Columbidae > Columba > Columba livia. Next base: position 6,455,415 of record NC_088620.1, read on the forward strand.
AAACAACCATTCTCAATATAAAAACACATTCCATTTGAGCAGTCACTAAAACCGTCTTAATGTCTCCACTCTTCACTTGAAGAAAAACCCCAGCCCCAACAAGGTGATTCTCTGCTTACACAGAGGTAAATGTATCTGTGTCAAAACCAGCTTAATCTAACGTCACTGCAGCAATCATTTAACTCTGCCTTGCTGTCAGAAACCATCTCCTTCACCTTGAATACTTCCTGTTGATAACTCCCTGATCTGTAACAATCCTGTGCTTTCCCCCCCCTGCTCCTCTCACCAGCCCCTGGTCCCTTCTCCTGCTCTGGGTGATGCTCACCATGGTGGGACCAGAGGTGACAAGGGCTGCAGACTAAGAAGTGTCAATGATCTTTCAAGATAATTTGTAATTGTCTGTGCTGCTGACACATGCACATATACATAACCACTGGTTGCAGATGGGATTTACAAGACCCTGAATGCTGAACCAGTTTCCTACTGCCCAGCCCAGCCAGGTGAAAACACCAGAATTCAACCACATGCAAGTCACGGATATCATGACACAGCAAGTCCACCCTGATCGTGACCGCAAGTAGGAAGGATGTGAATGTTCTACAAATACAGAGCAGAACAGCATATTTTTCAGATGTCACCAGATTCAGAGAAGCTCTGAAGATGCCACGAATGCAATCGCCTGAAAAGAGCAGGAGAGTGTTTATGCAGGTAGCAGTTTATCAATCGATCATTACTTTCATCAACAGCTTTTCATTCCTTGTTCCCATCAATAGGGACATCTCTGAAGGTCCATTCCGATCAGGACAGACTAATTGGTACTAGAAAGTTCAGTGTTTGAAGATTGTATGATTAGGGAAATGTACAAATTCAATTTCTTTCAACCAGATTCAATTCTAATCTAATCAGAGAGATAGAAAACTCCAGTGTAATAATGACAAAGAAAATGACTTTGTTTCAGGCCATTTAAATGTCCCTTACTGCAAACACTCCAACAAAAGAGGCTATGTTTAGAGTCAGAAACAGGGTATTTGCTTTGAATTCAACAGCAAATGGGCCATTTTCTGTGTCTAAATTAACACACTCTCTTTTTGAGAAAGAGAGAGACACCATCTAAGTCAAATGAGTATTTGTGACATTTAATAAAGTAATTATATTGAAAGGCTAGGGGCTTGAGATAGAATAGACTGGCTAATGTTCTCTTGGAAAACTCTCTCAATAAAGGAATGATGCTTCTCTCCAGGCTTCCAATGACCTTGAACAGATTAAAATCGGTAGTGGAGAGCATCTTCCATCAGCACTGTTTAAATCAAAACCAGATCTGAACAAAAGCAGGTTATTATTATGTGTTCCTACATGGATATTTCCAAAGAACCCAAAGGACTGAGGAGCCTTGTTGGCTCCCAGGCTCTGAAGTGCTTGACAGTTGGACCAACCATCAGCTCCAAGTGAACACAGCACCTCTTGGGTTGCTGTTGGCTGCCCTGCTTGCTACAGACTGTATCGTAGGTGACTTTTGTACCTTGAGCTGAGACCCAAACTGTTCTGCTAGACTGCTGCAGACACCTCAGCTAGCTAGTTTAAAATGAGCTTAGGTCTATCTAGATAAGCTTCACTTGCTCCTTTGGCTTTCTTGGTAACCCAGTCCTAACACTGAGCAGTTCAAGAAGTCTGAAGATGGATGTTCACAGCCTGCTGAGCTTTTTGGAAATGTTACCACAGGTATCATAGTAATGCCTGGAGTTTCTGAGCAGCAATCAGGGCTCTTGGAGCCACACAAACATAAGGAGGATAGATCTGTAGGTAAAATTTCACCAAAGGAACCTGTTTGGTCTAGCTGCTCTTCTGGAAAGAAATTCCCACTAAGCGCCGTGTCAGCAGAGCAGCATCAATGTTGAGAGCTGTTGAGTGTCTCGTCAGGTACCTGTTTTTGAGCCAAGCACAATAAAAATCAAGGAGGGGCCAAACTACAAGATCATGTTAGAGAAACTCAACATTTAAGTGACTCAGAGTTGGCTGATGAATCAGTGGCACAGCTGGAAATAAACTCTAGGAATCACGGCTACACAACCACTCATTCCTTATTGTGACACCGCTTACTGTTAGAGCTGTAAAATTCCTTTCTCTGGCCTCAGAAACAGCAGCTCATTTACTCACAGCGCATTCAGCCCAAATGGGCTGGCACCGCTTCAGAGCGGTCTCCTCACAATACACCTCGGTGTCGACTGGAAATACTTCCACGCTCATAACAATGTGCATTGTCTTGAGCTGGTGTGCAGCCAGGGTCAGCAGAGCATTGCCTTTTCTTTATACATCCTTAAAGTGAATTTTCTGCTTGTGAGAGGTTCTTGATTGACAAGCCTGGAGACTGAAGTCCTTAACACAGCAGGAAAACAGGGGCAAAATGGTTACAATATGAGCTTTAGTTCTGCTCTAGCATTTTGTTGAGCCTCAAATTTGGGCTGAATAGAAGAAAGCTAAGTATGAGAAAGATTTTACTTCCTTGCCTGTCCATGTGCCAAAAGGTTGGCTCATAGGAAGCTTGCTGTTTTCATGGGTGACACTGAGGTTTGATTTCAACCTAGTTGTTCTGTCAGCTGAGGCTTCAGTGACAAGGATCAATTCTCATACTTTCTTTTTCCAGCTAATAAAACCCCTGGCCAACAACAGTGACCCAGCTGTAAGAAATTCAGCACTTTTTCTCTGCTCCTACAAAACAAAGCCCACTTACTGCTTCTGTATGTCTACTCTTGCTCACCAAGCACCAAGGTGGAGGAACATCAACAGGGAGGGCCACCTTGCTCAGACAACTGCATGGACAAAAGGATAAAGCCATCATGACTGTATGATGACAGCCAAGTTGAAGGGCTTAGGTGGCTCACGCAATGAGAACTTGGTCCTTGCACTAAAATGCTCCTTTTGGCAACTAGGAGCTAGACTCTAAAATTGATAAAAGGGGACAAGAATTTAGAGTAATATCAGAGATTTCAGAGAAACTGCCCAGGTTTCTCCTATTGCACTACAGAGTCCATGCAGCCATGTGTGAATATAAGCAAAAATAATCGATAGACCCACACCTGGCAGCCAGTCCCCCCACGCAAGTTGCTGTGCAAACACATGGAAATGTTGTTCTGGTCACTAACTACCTCTATTTTAACTCAAAACCTCAAAAAAGGTTTTCTCTGGGTGATGTTGTTACTTGTTTCATGACCTGTGGTTTAATCCCGTAGATCCTCCCCAGCCAGTGGGGACCCTGCTCCCCATTAGTGACCCTGTGGCACCTTGGAAGAGCCTGAATCCTTCCTAAACTCACTCAGCAATGAGTCTCCAGCTGTGTGAGACTTTTGGAGCTTTGGTTTGCAATAAAGTAGCAAATGTTGTTACCATTGCATTGAAATTTCCTTGAAAAAATACCTTGATTCTGTGCCATAAAAAGCACCTTCCAATCAGAGGGCAATTTAAATCAATAAACGTTACCATCATTTAATAACACTAAAAATCATTTCAGAAGGCAACACGAACCAAAACTAGCAGTCTTTTAAATGTAATGACCTGCGAATTGAACCAGATAATCTGCACATTTGACATAACCATTTATGTTCTATTCAATTATTTGTTAATAAACACAGGCCCTACTGTTGTAATTTAATACTCCCAAACTACAGAAGAAGGTAGGGGTTACCTGTCTTTTAAATAATTAAATTCTTGGGTTTTGGTTATAGAGGATTTTATTACCCCAATAACACCTTTTTCCAAGACAGGTTTTCATAAGCTTCATTTGCATGTTGATTTTTTATAGTAATTATCAGTAAAAGGTCAAATATTTGCTTTATCTATATAATTCAATTTTAGAAATGCCTTTGGGATTCAAATTAACTCCCTTGTAATATCTTCATTGAAAAAGAAGATTAATTATGCTTACAAGAAACCTAATTTGGCTTATCAGACCTTTAATGTTACAGGGATCGTTAATGCATTTAAATTTAGGATTAGTAGAGTGATCTGGTTCCATTATTTTGGTGACTTTAATATTTGTCATTATTTTTATGCATACAGCTTCTTTTCCCTAAAGTGAAATTATAATGTCTATTATAAAGGAAATAAACATTATATATTGACCTTAGTAATTATGCTTCTGGTTTTTAAGAGTGCATAAAAAGATGTATTTGTGACTCAAATATAAATTCAGCATTCATACATTAAGTGGATTCTGAGAGGTAACACTGACAAATCCGTGATGGAAGGAGGACTCGGAAGCGCTGGTGGGGCCAGGGATTGGTGGTGGTACCATAGTGGGGACCCCTGGGCTGCTGAGAATATCAGAGGGATGCTCAGCTCTGGTACAGCTGCTCTCACGAGAGTTTTTCAGTTGAACTGACTTTGTTGGGAGCAGAACTGAAGAACTCGCAAGTGCTTTTGAAAATACCGTTTGCAGGCCTGGGTTCATCCCACCCACTTAAAAATACCCCAAACCCACCCTACTTCCCGCACCAGTTTTCCTTACCTGCACAAATACTGTGTGCACAGCCCACAAATCTGACTTTGTGGGTGGCTGCAGGGATTAACTTTGCTGGCTACATGGGGAAGAACTGGGAGCACTCCAAACCCGATATTGCTGTATAAACATCCAACTGTATTAATAAACACATATCAGTGCTCTTCTACCTGTCTTCTCTCTGTCTTAGTTATGCTGTGCTTGTTGGTATGGGATACAATTATTCATGCCATGCTGATTACCGGGATTTGGGGTTATTTATGCCAGGCTAATTGCTGTGGTATCGCAGTGTTCATGCTAAGCTAATCACCATGGTATTGGATTATTTATACTGAGTACACTGCTGTGGTATTGGGTTATTTATGTTGAGCTCATTGCTCGGGTACTGTGTTATTCATGCCGTGCTTGTTACTGTGGTATTGGGTTATTTATCTTGTGCTTATCCCTGTGATATCTGATTATACTGATTAAACCAGTTGCTCCTTCTGGTAAGGCTATTCTATTGTCTGATGTACTATCAAGAGAGGAAAATCATTCCTGTCCTTTCTCTCCTCCTCAGATCAGGTTCACATTAATGTTTTCTTTTGGTTGACTTTCTGTGGAACCTCCTGGCCATGCAACTCTATCAGAGAACTTGGACGTAGAGTCTCCATGTGTTTGCACAAGCAGTGAAGACATGTTTGTGCTGTCAAGGCTGCCTTCTCTTGTACCAGCTCCATCTTCGAATTGGCATTTCTGCAGCCGCATGATGGAGGCTTCGAGCTTGGTCTCACTGATACCTGGACAAAGAGCTCTGATGATTTCCTTGCATTGTATTTGCCTTTGTTCTGCTGTTCTTTAGCATCAGGACTCCTGTAAGCCATAGTCTTCTTAGAAATTTCTGAATATGCTATGTAAGGTCATCTATTTTTGCAATTAGTTTGCTGGCAGCTCCAAATCCATCTCTCTTGATCTGAATGCCATTGCTGGCCTCTGCAGCTGCTTTACTCATTTGGGAGAGTCCAATGAGCAAACCAGTCACTACCAGACCCTGCTGGTTTGCCCCTTGGTGGCTGGTGACTGGTGACATAGCACAGAACCAGTCTTGTCGCCCTTGTAGGACTTGAATCCAATGGTTGCTTAGAACTGGGGTAATTTCAACTTATAAAGTAGCAGGACATGCACATGCAACTCAGGGAGGTGATGGATTAACCCCTTCAGTACTTAAAAAGAAAATATGGCCAGGACTTTTCACCCCATCATTTACCAGGTGTCTTGCATCCCATACTGCCTATTATATTATTATATTGCATACTAGAGTTGAGATATTTAAATCAGAGTGAGTCCAGAGGTAACATGCACATTGTCACATGGATTCGCAGTGCCTGAGTGCCCCATGCAGCTGGGGGACAGATGCTCATTCCCTTTCATTACCAGATCTACCATAATCTCAGTCTTCAGACACAACTCCTTGAGAAATGACTGTGTTACAGGCTCACTTTGTAAGTGATGATACTTTGGAGGCCTCTCTGAGAGTGACCAAATCATTACACGCTGGTGTAAGTAGGGGCATCTGACATGGCCATTTTTCTCCTCCAGCTCTGCAGACGCAGCAGCAAGAGGGAACACACTGTCATTTGCAGTTCTGGGAACAGGCAATGCTCTCTTGGCAAAAAGGACTTTTATTTGCCTGTGGAGCTGCAGCTGCAGTAGAGCTTGTGATGAGCAGCAGATATTTGTGCCTGATGGGTGCCTTTAGATACCTACACAGATAACACTGCCCCAAATCACTTCGTCTAACTCCAGCCACCAAAACTCTCCTGGAAGCTGCGGTCATCTCCTTGGCTTTGAGAAGCCTTTCTGATTAACTTCAGCTGGGTGCCCAACTTCAGGATGAAACTAATTTAATCCCTAATTAACGTGTCCAGGCTCAGACAAGAAGATTCCAGCCCTGCTACACTCAGTCTCCCCCCAGCCCCCTAAATTCCCACCCATTGCTCCACCTTGAGCAGACACTGCTGCTCGTCTCTGCCCATTACACACAAATAAAAATTATCAGCTTAGTTGGTGTCTACTTTTCTTTAATTGTTCTAAGGATTTTTTGTGCATCAGTGATTCAGCACTGTGTATGTTTCAATACCAAAAACTTTAAAGGGTCTTAGTACATTAAAAAACCAAAAATCATTGCAAGAAATAAGCACTGATGTTAGCTTAGGAGAAAATCTTTTAAAGTGTTTTTGTTTTGCTAACAGAACATTGCTATGTATTATTCATTACAGCCTCTGAAATTTAATTATTATTAGTGCTACTGATGATTGCTAGAAAAATAAACCGTAGCAGAAGGTGTCCGTCATTGTGTGAAGGGCATATATATATTGTATAACTCAGTACACCCATTTGCATTAATCTCATTACTTGTTCACAATGCAACTGCTGAACTGCTGCTTGCAGGGGAATCAGGAGAGTGCAGAAGTGAAGGGACACATCTGCCCGACCTGCTCTGCCCCCTGCGCCTGGTCCCCATGCACCTGCCGGGGCTTTGTTTTCATAACACAGAGCGGAGAATGAGTTAATTAAGTCCACCTCTGGCTTTTTGCCTACACTTATTCTGTACCTGAGGGTTCCCCTTGTGGGACTGCTCGATGCTTTACAGCCCTGCCCACCCCACCCAACCTCATCTGTGGCATCGAGGCACTTGCAATGGGGAGGATGAAGTTGTTCTGTCAGGAACAACCCTCTGTGTTTGTCTGGTGGCTTGAGGCAAACGTGGGAAAGCTGCTGGAGTGAGTTTAAGAGGAAATCTTGATTCAGCAACAAGCAATGCCTTTTAGCATGCTCTAAACAAGACGCACAACCTCGCAGGCAGAGCATTCAAAGGCTCTGCCATTCCACGCGCTCTCCCAGCCTCAAGCATTGAGATTCAGAGATGATTGGTATTTTCCTCACTCTACTACAGTGTAATGCAATCCACTGTAACTCAGTTCAGCCCTGCACAGTACATCATTCGTTATCACACCAGCAACACAAATAGCATCTTGCAGCATTTTCCAGGATTAAATAGCACTGGGACGTAGATGTTTGTGCCAGGAGCTGTGGTGATGAGTGAGGGGGCAGCACACCTTTCATTCCTCCCTGCTGTGTTGCAATTCTGCATCCCCCATTCCCATTCACCCCAAACCCTCTATGAAGCTTGAAGACTCTCTCCTGGCACCTAATTTACCCACTGACTTGAAAGTCTCATTAATTGCCTGCTAGATCTTGCATGGCCTCTCTCAGAGGTGCTGGAACTACCTATGATGTCTGTGCAAGGGTTTTAACAAAATACTGCATATACTGCCCTTCTGTTTAGTGACTCTGACATCCCTGGCTCCACATTTGAGACTCTCGTTAGAACCCAGAATGAGGAGGAGAAGAATGTGAGTTTCTTCAGACTGAAATTCAATCTCTGCCGCTTCTGTCTTACGTGACCTTGTTAAATCACTAGATCCTTTGAAGATTCAATTTCTCCATCTGCTCCATTAGAGGAGAGGGAGCCTGTTACATCAGGCTAAGCACACCGGAGCTTATGAGCTACAGGGACACAGGCAGGGTGGGGGTCAAAGAAGGACTGGGACAGTGGGACAATTTGGAATATTTCCAGGCAGCATTGCAGCAGATCAAGTCCCTGGGGTTGGTGTTTCCAACTACATGGCACCTCTTGCTCAGCCTTCTTCTTAACCCTCCTGTGTGTCTCAAGAGACTTGGTCTCTCAGATGGTCCCATGTCTGTGTGAGACCTGTTGCCTCCTCTTTAATCCCTATTCCTTTTCCCTTCTTAAAAGCATTCCCTGTAAGGAAACAAAATGGAGGCCGAAAAAAGAGCCAGGTGGCTATAATGAATCAGGAGGTAGGTTGTGAAAAACGTCCCCCATGGTGGGCACGCAGATGTGCATATGCAGTCTCTAACCACAGAGGCCGAACAACATTCAATGAAATCTAGAGGTCTACAAGGCTCCAAAGAAGGGAAGAGTATTCTAGTAACTTGCTTTTCCACTCCAACTCCTATTGTGAGATGAATGCATTAACGGCACGGAAGCACATCAAAGGAGAAAAAGCAGGAGCTGAATCTTTCAGAAAAGAGAACAGCAAAAGAGATCATAGGACAGCAGGACTGAATTGAACCAGGTATCCATCGGGGACGTGGGATATGGAAGAGGTTTGATGTCCTTGATTTGCAAGAGAGAACTTGAACACAAAGACATGTACTGAAATCTTAGCCAGTTCAGTGTCTCTCTTTGAGATCAGACGCAAAGTTTGGTACGATTTTTTTTGTGTGATTACATGGGTGAGGTCTCTATGTATCCTGTCTCCTACATGCAAGTATGGAGGACACTGATTGTCCTCCTCCTATGTTGGTCCAAATATTTGGATCCTGTTTTCCCCTCCCCGTGTTTTATGCAGGTTGCTGCCCTGGCTGCTGTCTTTAGCCTCCCCAGTGGCAGCATAAAATCTTTACTGGATTTTACATCACCCTTATACACGCAAAACGACCGCTGTCTTCGGCAAAAATCGGATGAAGATCTCAGGATTTAGTCCAGCAGTTTTCTAATCTTCTTCTGGGACCCTTTACGGCGAAAGGCAGCAAATAAATACGGGTCGGTTGGCTGCGTGGAGCACAGGCGGATGGGTTCTACAGGTCATAACTCAGTGCTCCTCTATTGCAGCCCACTCTGTCCTTGGAGCCACAACGTCAAATGTTTTTATTGGGACTTGCGTGTTTAAAGGCTGGAGCTAATCTCCTGAAATGGATGTGTAAAGTGCTGGACATTTACACTTGGATTGTTGAAAACATATGGTCATGGGGCCACGGAGGGTGTTTCTCTGATTCTAACGCAGAAATATGCATTACATCTAAATTGACACTGCAAACTGACCTGAGCCTGGTATTAGAGAAGATTAAATTAACCCCCAGCAATAGCTCCATATTACAAAAATGGTTAGATCTTAATAAATTGAAAATGATAACAGCGGCAAAAGCTGTACGTTTTCCCTCATGTTCCTTTATTGCTGTAACACTTCTTTCCAGTTTGTTGCTTCCGTGGGTTTTATTAGCACATTTCAGTGGAGTAGATTTGCTCTGAAGTGATAAAAGCCGACTGTAATCAGAAAGCTTTATGTTATCTGCAGCAAACAATGGTAAATGCCACCTGAGAAGGGCTCCGCTCAATGCCTTCATTACTGTGATTAGTCTAAGACGCTAGAAGATAGCAACAAACTTCAAACTTGCTGATAACAGACTTTGTTAAGAACACAATAAACACTGAACACCCTGTGCTTCAACCTAGTAAAGAGACAACTCTCCAAACGCACTCAGGACTGATCAATATGCCACAAACCTGACAGGGAGTAACACGGTCTCCTCAACCGCGACCATGGTGAATGCACTTCCAGCAGTAAAATGCTGTGGACCACGCATGTGGGAATCGATGCCCAGATTCAGCAAAGGATTTGCTTCGATGCAACTTAAGCACGTGCTTAAAATAGAGGGCACGATCACATCCTTTGCCCCCCTGGGTACAGGATCATCAAGTACAACCATAACCTAACCTCACTCTAGCCCTAAACCATGTCCCTAAGAACCCATCTAAACATCTTTTAAACCCCTCCAGGGATGGTGACTCCAGCACTGCCCTGGACAGCCTGTTCCAATGCCCGACAGCCCTTTCCATGAAGATTTTTTTCCTAATATCCAATACAGGAAACTTTTCTGGCAGCTCTTTTTTCTTTGGCTGAAAGCCACAGTCTCTTCAGGTGAAAGCGTGACAATGCTGGTTTCAGCAAATGTGGTTTGGCTCCGGAGGAAAACAGCAACCACCAACAGAAAATGACATTCTGATGGGCATCCATCCCTGGGGGGCACCCCGGTGCAGTGTGACAGGGATGGCAGGACATCTGGGGTGCGGCACCAAGGCTTTGGGGAGCCCTACTAAGCAAGGGAAAGGTAACACAAGCCAGCTGGGCTATTGCTCTTCTAGGCACTGTAGCAACTCTTCAGAAGAAAAATACTCTAACTTCCAGCAAGAAAAATTAATTTTGTGTCTAATTTCTAAATACAGAATTAATGTTTCCACAGAACAGATAAATCTCACTGAATTCTCCCTTGGGAAAACAGCAGTCAAAGCTTTTTGGAGAAAAATCATTTCCAATAGAAATATTTTCCTCTACAAGCTGCTGAATTGTTTCAGGAAAGAGCATTTGGCTTTGGAGCTGGTGCTGTCCGTCCGTGGCGGAGCTCGCACGCTGGCTGTGGGTGGTCAAAGGGTCCGTCTCTACGTGTCAGGAATGGCACATCGCCCTTATTGAAATACACTTGCTGCCGAGCCCTGTTGACGAATGCAAAAGGCAGAAATCTTAAATAGATCGGGGAAGAGCAATCCTGCTGCCAAAAGGTTAGTTTTGAAGCGTTTGACATTTTCTACCAGAGCTGAGCAAATTATTTATCTGATTAATTTAGTTTCCTCTCTGTTCACAAGTTGCCCAGGAGCTGTTGCTGAGATTTGCTCGAATTCATTTGTTATCGGAAGTTCCTGCCTGGGTCTGCGGCTTGTTTATGGGCAGTTTGTTACAAGCAGTCACAAAATTCAGAGCTGTTGCTCATGGCTCTTGATTGGGCATATTGTGGCAGGATATTGTTTTAGCTCTCTGATGGAGTGATCTAATTTTTTGAATTAGATTTCTGATGTGAATGCAAGTGAAATTCGTTTCCTACCAATAATCTTTGCTGTTTGCCTTGAGGTCACTATGAACATTCTTGGCAGTTCCCAGAACTGCTCTTAGGACTGTAAAGGGCTGTCTTGATAGTTCAGCCCAACCACAAAACGTAGGAACACCATGCAGCTATAGCTGTGCATCACCACCAAAGCTTTAAGAAAAGAGTCCACCCTTGGATTTGGAGACTGTGAACGGGTGGAGAACACAGTATATTCCATTACCTGACCCCATAGTGATAACTGGGGCCCTGGAGATAAACATAGGGTGGATTTTAAAGTAGCAAAGTGACTGAAGAAATTTTGAGAGGGAAAAAGTATTTCTCTAACAGATTTCTACCCCCAAAATGCTGTTTTCCATAGTGAACTGAAACATAATTCCACGTGATAGGAGGAATTACAGCAACATACTGGTATGCAGTATGGACATCAAAGTGGGAATAATGAATCTAGGGTTTGCATAATTGAGATGTTATATACTCAGGCTGGAGGGCTCGTCTCATTGTTCAACACTCAGCAAATAATTTTAGAAAATTACATCCATATTTTTCTGCTTTGTAAGAATAATTTGAGTAACTTTGTTTATCCTTTCAGTAGCTTTTGGCACATCTTGCTGATCTATGCATTCCTACGGTGTTTGCGTGTAAGGGAGTGTAGGCTGAAACACTTTGTAATAGAAACAGAATGGGAATTTTTGGTCTGCAGAAAATTCTGATGTTTTGAAATAAATAGCTACTGCGAAGTATGATGAACAGTCACACTTGTGAAGTTTTCTGCCAACGTTTTTGTCAGGAGTCTTGGTTCAGTGCCATCAAGACATGTTTTTTCAATAGTGTCCAATCGCTTCAGTTTGGTAACGCTGAACCAAAATGAACAAAGTCCAAGCAAAAGCTGCAGACCTTTTAATTAAGATATGATAGATTATATAAACCTGCTACACTTGCTGCATTGCAATTAGTTTGCAAGGAGAAGCTAAAAGAATGGCAACAGATTAAACACAGAAACATTGTCCTTTCTAAGGAGCCAGCAGAAGTCAAGGTGATGCCTTCAAACCGAGCTCACCCCATGGACCCACCACACTCGGGTCTCCTAAAACCCACATTGGTGCTAAAAACCCAACAGTTGCCTCTACCTTACACCACAGCTCCGTGTGGAGGTAAATTTTACCCTAAATGATGCTGTTTGTACTTTTCTAGCCTCTATTAGAAATTGTGGCTCTCTAGAGTTTCATAAAGAATTGTCATTAGAAGGTACATTAAGCATGTTTCTTCCTTTTTTGTGTTTTCTTAATATCCCATTTCTGTGCTTCACAAACTGACATTTTTCATGCATTTCCAAGGAAATCACACACCATAGGTATTGAATCTTGGCATCTTCCAAAGTCATTTGCCAACATTTCCCTTTTACAGATTCAATGGGACCTCACCCCACGATGGGGCCTTTCTAGTGCAGCTGGTTTTATACCCAGAGTGAAAAAGAAGGTGTTTCCAGCTGCTCTAGCCATACGGGGGGGATTTCTGTGCAGAGTCACAGCTGGACTGACCCTATTGCAATAACAAAACCTGTCTGTTGAACTAAAAAATGCCAGTAAGCACACAGAATATTACATATACAGTGTCTCTCCACCTCCTGTGCATTCCTTTCTTGCTCCATGTTATTACCAATATCAAGAAATCTCATATGAAATTTTTTGTTGCTTGTGTAATACCAATGGGGGAAAAAAAAAGGCTCTTGAAGTCTCTGTTAGAGGTGAATCAGCGTCTTTTGCAAAACCAAAATCACAATGTATTTAAGTAACTTGGCATATATCTTAAGTCATACTCAATATGTTATACAGGCAAGAGGCATTTGTGCTTATTGGAATTAAGAAAACACTGTTGTCACTTGATTATAATTTTGCTGAACTTTGGCAAAATTAGGGCTGAAATTTTCCTTGCTGTCAGTCTTCTTGTGTCTGATTGCTTTGCCTTAAAATATCACAAAATGCACCTCCAAAATCTAAACCAAGAACATATATCTCCACTTCTGCCACCACAGCAAGGACATTCAGGGTTTTCCTTGCGTATGTGTGACCATATGTTTGTACACCCTACAGATCTGAGTGATAATAGTGGAGCAAAAACCAAGAGCCCAAGTCATAGAGCAGGATCCTGCTGTAACACGCAGCACAGAAACATGTAACACCGTGGTACTTGCTTCAAATGGGTTATAGCCGAAGCAGAGCATGCAAAATAAGTGGGATTTTAAAAAACGCTCATGTCCTGGGAGCAAAATTACTAAATTACATGATTCTGAGGGAAAAAAAAGATGTTGCTGGCATGGTGGGGTGTGTGACGGTGAGTGGTGCCCTCCCCTTGCATGAGTGCTTTGTACTTCATACCACACGTACGGTATGTAGACAGGTGCAGAGCGAATACCATGTGAAGGACCCGGGAGGTTATTTAGGAAATCAAGTTCTTCAACTTGCTGCAATTTTAATTTAAAATTTGGCCTAAGATTAAACGGTGGTTGGAGCAAAGGGCTTAGGAAAAGGTTCAGTAAGGTTAAACAACCCAAAGCCAAAACATTCATTCCACTTCATTTGAGTATTTTCGGAAGAAATATTTTAATCTTGCTTAAAGAAAAAAAAAGGCATAAACCACAACCCCCCCACCCCAGAGCGCTGCCTTCCCTTCTCCTGTTCTCCTTGTCTCAGGTCCCCTCGCCTGACTCCCCCCTGCTTGTTTCTGGAGTGGCTTTATCAATCTCTGCCTCTTTTCTTCCAAGTCCTCATTGCCTCCTTGTTGAGCACACTTTGAACAATAGTTCTCTAATTGCTCTTCAGAGAAAACTCGTGAACAACCTGGAAGGGCCCTCTAGCTGTTTCAGGGGAAAGGGACTTTTTAGAGAAAACGTCTTTTAAAACTGAAGCTGAACTGTTTTTCTAATATTCAGACTCTGAGCTATTTGTGTCAGTGACAGTCTTTTTATTCTGCCTACGGACGGCTTCGAGGACAACAGGCCTGGAGCCACTACGGGCTAGAGATTATCAGAAAAGAAAAAAGCCACATTTTCCTTCACTTGACCTTGAGATTTTAAATTAGGGCACTCTAGACTATATCTTGTGTGTATTATGTACTTCTTTTTCTTTGATCAGGATATCAAAGGACACAATGTCAAGCGGTGCTGCTCTAATACCTGGTCAGGGCAATCGATCACGCACGTTCAGATTGAGAAGTACCACTGGTGCTTGATCACCTTTGTCTGACCTTGAAAATCTACTAAGTGCTGAGAGGAAACGTCATGCAGCCACTAACATAACATTTTCTTAGGTCACGGAACTAAAAGGTTTTCTGATGGGAAAACTGAAATTAACTGTCTTTGAGAAGACTCTGCAATGGCAAAATGGAAGAAAATTGCACCTCCATCAATTAAAAACCCCTTAAGCTGATTGATTTTTGGAAAGCTCTATTTAGTACCTGCATATTCAAGTTTTAATTTGATGAGACTAGACTTAGACTGGAAATGTTATTCTAAACAAATCCCCTTATAGTATTTTCACATATTTATCTGAAGTATAGAGTAAACTGCAATAAATTCCCTAATCCCCATACGAATTTGCTGCCCCCATACTGCTCTGGAAGAAGGCAAGTTTTGGCTCCACGGAGCTGCGAAGAAGCCTCTGCAATTAGAGTATTTCTGCAAATTCCACTGGAGGTCAGTGCAGCATCACAGTTCTGCCTGGAACAAGATGTCCTTTTTACTCTGATCTAGTGCTACAGCTAAACGCAAACCCCTGTAGAGCTGTTTTTAAACTAGATTTGTATAGCAATAAATATGGGCTTAAGAACTGTGTTTTGTGGTTATATTTGGAACATCCTAGCAGGGATGTGAAAATCTAAACTCATTTGGGTCTTATGTTTTTTTTCCCCCTTTTATTTCTGTTGTTGTTGTTGTGCTGGTTATTTTTCAAGAGCTTAGGGTCTTCTTTTTTTCTTGCAAAGTAAAATTACTTGGAATACAAAAGGAGTAGATTTTGTGACATGTTTTCATAGCTCAAGAGATATCATATATTCTGGTGCCTAGTCCACAAGAGGAACAGAGATAAGTGCGGTCCAACATGTGCCCCATGTACTTGGGGTCTCTGGACCACACTATTTTTCATACTAATTTAAATGTGAATTTGTTCAAGTTGATGCTTTCCTCTCTTTGCCTCCTTTATCTTTCTCCCCTTTCTGTTTGTAATCCACACACCACGCTCCCTTCTCTGGGACTGCGGTTTGTGTGGAAAGGAGCAGATACACTCGAGTGAGCTCCAAATTATCCCCTTTGGGTTATGGCTCTCAATACAGGTGGTGAAACAATCTAAAAAGCTGCCAACAAAGCCCAAGCTAAGTGGTGTGAAGCTATTGGGGCTTTCTGGGGAACACGAGCTCCTCTGGTGTGAGCAGAGAGTGATGTGCACATCACAGATCTCCTGCATCTCCAACAACAGGTCCTGGAACCTATAGCCCTGTTCTCCCACTGGACATCAAAGATGGACCCTCTAAAATACAAGAGCGGAGAAGAACACAGATGGGAAATCTGGGTCCCAGGCACTACAACAAATGTTTTGCCTAAGTACTCTATGCATGAGGGATGTGTTACGTGAGCAACACCGAGTAGACATTGTCACAGTAAAGAAAACTCTTAACCAAAGACTACAAAGTCTCACCAATACAACCGGAGATCGACATGGTCAGCACGCAAAGAGCAGGATGTTCCTGCCCTTGGAGTCTCCAGGCAATCGAAAGTTTTACTGCTTCTGTTACAGGTACCTTGTTCCAGCTCATTGATTTATTTTTCAGCTATGTTGGCCAGAGAGCTCATTAAGAAAAGGGGCTGCAAACATCAGGTTTCCCCACACCCTGTTACAAGGAATGCTTCACATCTTTGGGTTTGCATCCTTCTTCCCCACCCTGAAGAGGGATGGAGGTGGAAGCTCGCTCTGGCTGAACTGGCCATAAAGGACCCTCTGTCCAGAAATTTTAGGTTTCGATTTATTTCAAGATACCGAGTTTAATTCAGGTGAGTCTAAGCTATGTTGGCAGAGTGCTAGATTAGACAGCTTCAACCTCCTTTATACACTCCAACACATATCTCAAAACACACTGTTTGGACCATGGAGGATTTCTTGTGTTGGAGCAATCTCATAAAAGAAACACTGACAGCTGTATCTACTACTTAATTTAAAACCCAGCTGGAACAAGGCCTGGGCAAAATATTATTGTGAAGTGAATCTCATGTGCTGTTGTTCTGTTCCTGAAGCAACAAGTTTTACCACAGTCCCCTCCCCCCTACCCCTTATGTCCTTGTACCCTGACTTAATTTCCCTCTTGGTTCCTGCAGTAATATACTTCAGCTGCAGAACATCGTATCAGCCTTCCCCCTCCTGCTCTGAGCCTGCTCTGCTTGGACCATTCTGCATATAGAATCGTAGAATCTATTGTAGTTCCTTCATCCTTCCTTCTGGAGGGCTGTGCAACACACCTCAGAAAGCTTTTTTTCCCTCATTTTTTATTTAACTCCTCTCCTGCCCAGCATACGATGCTCAGCTCAATTTGCTCTCTCTGCAGCCAGGTTTGGGGCTCTTTGGGGAGCAATCGTGTGGGTTCACATACCATTCTTTACACTTTTATTCACCAGCTCCCTGGAACTGTCTTACCTACTGCTGTCATATTTCCCTAAAATGAAGGAACCTTTGGTGAGTAAATCAGGTCATCTCCCTGAGTCTTACAGGTTTCTGTAGGAGCTGATAAATGTAACAGTGTTTTCTGTTCTAAATTGTGTCATTCCCATCCCTTTCCCTTGTTTTAATTCAACAAAAAGCTCCTTATAGGCCAGAATTGGGAAAGCTGAAAGCTTTAGCTTTGTTTTCAGAATTAGTAATTCTCCTTCTCTTAAATAACTTTGTAGAATATGTTTTATATTTCTCTCCCCCTTCCCATGACTTATTTTATGCTAATAGTTTCCTAAGTATTATTAATTAGATTTTTTTTTTTTAAGTAAGAGAAAGTTCTTGAAAGTTAATTAAAAGTTTCATGCAGTAATTGTGCAAAAGTAGCTTTTCCATTCTGAAAATTAAACCTTTATAATTAAAATCCAATATTCATTTAAAGACTCAAACAGGGTATTTATTACTCATTTATTACTATTTATTTTTTTGCCACTTCGGAAATGTTATTGCTCGAGCAGAGGGAGATCAATCCGGTCCCAGTGCTGACGTTCCCTCTCCCTCATGTCACCTCTCCGGGAAATGGGACATTTCCATCACCCTGATTGTGTCATCCTGCTTTGGGAAATGATTGAATCCTGAGGGGAAGGACACGGACACGTGCTTGTGCATATCTTGATCTCCTCCCCTAACAGCCTGTCACTTCTTTCAACCCCCCACCGCAAGATGTAAAAAAATTGTTGTCTTGTTATCTCAAGGATGGAATATAGATTTCAGAAGCTATCAGCATCTCGTATTTGCCAGCAAGAGGCTACTTACTGCGTGTTCAAATAACACCAAGGTTGAAAAATAGAGACCAGATAAAGCCAAAGACAGAGAAGCATTAGGGAGAGGGTTTGGACGCTGGTGTAAATCCTGAGTGACCCCGAAGTGCCTTTCTCAGTGCCATGTCAGGGGTTAATTATTGTTTCCTTCATTTAGCTCAACAAGTGGCACAATCTCAGTGGCAAAGTCATCCCCAGATGTACCGTGTAGGGCATGAACAAGCTTGCACAGAACTTTGTTGTGTTTCATAGCTCAATGATAAGATATACATCATTATCATAGAGTTATTCATCATTGTGCTGAGCTAATGACACCCATTTCTCTTAGAATGGCTGTTACCCCTATAAAATGCACAGCATGCCAATAAAACAAGAGAGCTACAATAACCAGCATATAATTAATAATTATCAATAACGAATGCGCAATCAACACAACTTCTTGTGATATGTTTAGGAAATGGTTGCTCCCCTTGTGCACCTCCTTTGGCCGCAATATTACTACAAGGTATTTTTACTGAACAACTATTTTGTGGGTACCAGAGCTATAAGAAGGAAGAAACTTTGCTGAAAAGCCAGGAGGAATCACCTAAACATTTAGGAAAAAATGAAACGTTTAGGTCAAAAGCAGAAAGAAAGGCTTTAGCAGCAGAGAGAGTGCTGTGAGCAAACAGAACAATCTCCAGCAATAGAAGCATCACCAACAGAAATAATCAAGAATAAACAAAATCCTTGTTGAATTAGCACAGAGGGAGATCTCGTTTGTCCTTGGGCTGGATGATACGAAGGGACTTTTCTAATGATATTATTATTACAAGGCACTAGAGCAGCACACTAAGTCCCTCATCAAGATAAGGGCCAGTATTATGGCAGCTTTCTAGGATGGGATGTGTGATTATTTATGAGAGAAACCACATATAAAAAGCTTAGAGTCAAAGCAGATGAGGCTCCAGAGGAGGGGCTGTCATCTCAGCATGGGGAAGCTCAAGGTTAATGTGGTACCCAGTACCTGATCATCACCGTGAGCACCAACCGCAATACCATCCTCTTCCTGGGGATGCTCACAGCCCCAGGGGGACCCTCAGGACCATTCCAAGGTGGCACAGGAGTCACCAGTGTCTGCTGCAGCCTTACTGAGATGCTGATTGTCACCTTGGCCCTAGGAAACTGCCCTCGCCCAGCAGTGGTGGGAAATGGGCTGAAACAGGGCAAAATCAGGCAATTGCAAAGGCTTGTTCATGTGGGCTTGTGTTCTAGGCCAAATCAGGTCCTCCGGCTTAACCACGGCAGCAGAAGTCCAGATATGTAAACCAGGGCTTACTATACCCAACTTTAGCTCTGCCCAACTTTAGTGCTGCCTTTAGTCTAAAAGTTGTCTCCAAAAATACCTCCAGAGAGTGGCAATTGACCCTGGAAAGAGTCTGCAGAACTACTTGAGGACTAGACACCAATTTTTGAACATCACCTTTAGGTCTGTTGAATCCCAGCCTTAAAATCCTTCCCTGTGTGATTTTGGAGAAATCACTTCACAACCCTGGACTTCAGTTCATCTCACTGATGCTGATATTTCTAACTTTTCAGAGAGAGAAGAATCATTCCTGAATATTAACCACTATGTAGCAAGGACTCTGATAAAGACGATTACAGAAATAAACCACCAGTTGATAACCAAATGAAAAAAAGAGAAATTATTATTCCCTCAGCTTTATCTGTGTGCTCTGCACCAGTACATTTTAAAGCAATCTCAGCTGAAAAGATAAAGACATAGCCATCCTTATAAACAAGGATATTTCCTTCAATAGATAGAAAGCTCTAAAGGGTTCCAGCTTTGCTGAAGCACTGAGACACTGAGAATTGAAAGAAGTGGGGAGAATTAATTAGACCTTCTGATATTATCCTGGTAAATAAAAGTAATAAGCGAAGCCTTAAAAAGGAAGACCTGATTCATATTCAAACATTTACAGAATAAACAGCTGCTGATTCTCCTATCTAGCCCACTCCTTATCCTTTAAGGCTGCAATAAGTGACCTCTTAATCCCAGGCAAAAGGCTGCATGAGCATCTGGAATGGAAAAAGAAAGCATATTTCCCTCACTATTCCAATTTCCACTCAATTGCTGTATGAAGTTGTTTCTGTCTTGTTTTTTTTTTTTTGGCTCCTACAGCAATGTGTGTTTGATGATGAGATTTTGTGCATCTGAACGCTTTTGCAGCCTTTTTTATTTTTTCCTTCCTTCTCTCTAAATAAAGACAAGCCTGACCTCCCTGCACTGAGCAGGAGTACTGCAGTCCTTCAGCTTGGTTCTATCTCCATTGTGCTGGCCCTGCTCTTAAAGCACTTATAGCAATAATTTCTTGGCATGATGGACAGACTCAGCAATAACCTGATCCTGCAATGCACTGAATAAACACTTTAGCATTTAGAACATGGACACTAATGTGCTGGGAAGTAATTGCTTAGCTGTTCCCAGCTTCAATATAATAATGCAGGGATTGCATTTATACAGCATAGGAAAGAAAAAAATTGTTATTGGCCAAACTTCCTCTGTCCCATTTTGATTAGCGCAGTAGGAGAGAGATGAAGGTAAACACGAGGTGATCCCAGGTTACCAGATCCTTCAAACACCCAGGGTTATATTCGGATATGGCTGTGATTAAGAAGTGTAGAAATTCCACTGACTTCAGCCCATTTACTCTGATTTTACTCCACTGTTCCTGAGAGAAGTGCCTGACCATTAGTATCCTCCCTCACAATAGCAATGCTGAAACGAGTGAAAAATTAAAAAGCCTATGCTAGCTTGGCCCAAAAAAAGAAGTATCTTCTACAGTAAATACATAAACATGCAGGCAGCAATTCCCCGGGTGAGCTGAGCTTAAAAAAACCTCAGTGGAGTTGGCAGAAGTAAAATGAACTGTGTAGAAGCACCAAAGTTTTGCATTTCCACTTATGCGAATAATTACTCCAGCCCTCATCAACATTTCCCTGCTTAAATAGCGTTTATAAATTAAAGACGCCTAAACTTTAAATGGAAACTAATTTAGGTATTTTGTTTATTATTAAAAACTTTTTCCCTGGACACTTTGGGCTTATAAATGATTATGAAACAGTTTTACTACTTTTAATTTTTTTTAATTTGCCTTTCCCCTTCCTAAGCGCTGCAAATGACTCCTTAATGGGATACAGAGTGTGGTTACCTCTAGGATACAGAAATGCTACTTGAAAACATTTTCTTTTTTAAAATATTTGATTTTAGAGCTACCAAAAAAAAACAAACATTCAGAGGATCAAAATAAAATAAAAAGAACAGCTTTCCCAATGTATTATTAATACCAATAAATGGGAGCTGGCGGATTTAAAAGCCAAGATGTAATGCATTTTCCTGGAGCAGTGAGCCTTTAAACAAGTTCCAGTTATTGAGATTGTGTAGTAAAAACTGGTAAAATGAAATATCTTTTCAGATAGGATAATAAAGTCAGGCTATATTAACATACACTTCCCGGGACACACAAGCACAGAAGAAACATTAGCTGTTGTTCTTTATAGACTTGGTTGTGGAAAGGTTGGCAAGTAACCTGCAGAAATTCATTTTTAAGTCCCTGTTGCAGGCTGGAAACATTTTGATGAAAATACAGGGATGGGGAGAGCCTGGCTCTGCTCGCAGGTGTCTCTGGGGAAGGTTTTCTCAGCTGTGCGTGGTGCCTCGAGTGGAATATTTCCTCCAGATGGTGGACACAAAGCCTCGTGTTGCGCTGAGGTTTTGCATCGACACCTTCAGGGGCTGCAGCATCTCGGGCTCAGTCACCACCGCACAGAAAGGGCTGAGCTGAGCAGCTTGTAGGAACAGAGGGAATGGGACACCAAGGGTATAACCAAGGATTCTTGCTGCTTTATCCCTCTCGGAGTGAGGACCAGGCTCCTGTGCCCGGCCCCAAAGCAGCAGCTTAGCCTGGCACTGACTCTCTGGGGAAACTGAGGACAGAGGGTCAAAGCACTGGGACATACCAAAGGCTTTGAATTAAACTCTTGCTCAGAGGGTTGGCGCCAGTGGTGCAGCGCAGCTGTCAGAGCAGCCTGGCTTGTTCTGCACTCAACATCTCCACCCTGCCACACATTAACATGCAAGCTCTCTAATTGCCAGTGTCCTCCTCGGCAATTTGTTACTCTCACGTTCGTTAGTTCAAACATCACTTATAACTTCTCATCTCTAAGAACATCTTTTATTTTAATTCTTGCAAATCCCCCCAGTATCTTCACAATTCTCTCCTAGGACAGATGTAGAAGCATTGCTGAGTTACTCTGTGCTTTCCACATTCTTCTTAATTGCTCCCCCTTTCTCGCAGCCCCTGGGAAGCTCAGAGTTGGTGGACTATTCTTAAAGCACTAAATTAATCTCCTGTTATGTATGTGTATATTCAGCAATTTTTCTATACCTTCCCAGGCAGTCTTTCCCTGTTTTCATCACATCTTTCCTTCTGCAATCCATATTCCTGCTCCAATCCATATTCCTGCTGGCCTCACTAAAGGATCTAATGCAGATTTGTTGCAGGGGGAGGGACTCATGTCTTCTAGCAGAGGTGTCCACCTGATAATGGCACTTTCTCTCCTTTGTCTGTATATGAACCTGAGCTCACCAGTACCAAACATAAGCAGCTAAAGTTTGGAAAGAAGAACCCCACACTCAATACCGTGGAAGCTCTTACTGAAATGCAACTCATGAAAATCTCACCTGTGATTGCACAGGGAGCCTTCCTGCTGAGTCTGAGAAAATGAAATCCCTACTTTTGACTTGAAAGACTTTTTTTTAATAAGTTTCTTAATTTTTAAAATGTATTAGTATTATTATTATTGTTGTTTTTTATCTCCTTTAAGAAAGTACTCTCCCCTGATGCTATGTTCTGGCCTAATTCTACCGCATGGTGCGTGGATGCGGTGCCACCACATGTGGTGATGCTTAAGGTAGCAGGTGGGTCACCTGCAGCTGGATCTTCAGTTTGCTATGAGCAACCTCCCACCACGCCCCAAGTTGTCCAGCTGCATGCCAAGAGCACAGCGACAATGATATGTCTGCAACTGCTCAGGGAAAGAGCATTTTAAAGGTAAAGAAAGATTTAAGGAAGCAAAAAAAAAAAAATGAGCAGAGATAAGGCTGAGACAGTGTCAGAAAGATGGAATACACATCTTGGAGAAAATCTAAAAGCAGATCATTATCCAAAAAATACTAGCTGTAAGCAACAGCTTGCAGTGCAGAAGGAATATTTATCCACCAATGTTTTGATAGTCTTTCTATTTCCTTTCACTGAGGGGTAATACTATTCAGGGGTTAGTAACAAAGGTTTGGAGGTGGTCATGGGATTCTGGTGTCTCACCCTAATTCTGCCCTTGCTGCGTGATGCTCATTAACCCCAGCGCACGCCAGGGACCAAGCACTGTTGTGCTGGGAGCTGCACATCCCCGAAACAGAGAGAGCACTTCAGCCAAAGGGTTTGTATACACATGGGAATTAATTTGGATAACCAAAGACCAGCTGTTTGGGGTCAGACTCAAGGTCCCTTTGAGCATCTCTAGCAGTGGGTGTGTTGAATAAGGTATTTGCAGAGCGTTCCCTCCCCTGCTCTGACCCTCCAGCTTCCACAACTTCGCTGCTCAGGGGCCTCTTTGACCTAGAAAAGGTATTTTGTGTTTAAAAGCAAGAGATAGGCTGTGAATTTAAATTCTGTGGCACCTTTCCTTTTGCAGTTGGTATGCCTTATTCCTGTTTGGTTTAGCTCACTTTCAGGCAGATTAAACTAAACTGGTACACAGCACTCTTATTATAGAATAAGTGCTCACAGAGAGAGCTGTTCAGGAATAATTATTCTGATTTAAACATTTCTGAATAATTCTATGCAAAGGCAAGTTCCAAACAGAGAGACGGCGGGTTGATGCAGCATACAGATGGAGGAGCGCAAGGAGCTGTAATACAGCGTATGAGCATTCGCGCTGGAGTCCCGTTTCTAAATGTTAACACATCCAGTCGGGAACAGAAACACACCAGGCGATCAATATGTCCAATGAAAACTAACACTACCACGGTGAATTCTGACCGTTAAATACGCCCAGCTAACTCCTCCTGAACGAGACACATCGCAGAGCTTACTCCCCCAAATAATTTAGTAAATAGGTTTGAAAAATGAATGCAATCCAGAAAAATCACCATCTGCTTACAGACAATTTGCAAACAGGAGGAAAAAAAAGTAGCAGGATTCTGTTAATAAATGATCTGTTATGAATTATTCACGCGGTTCTAATTGACATTAGGATTCCTAATTTCTTCAGGCAGCCCTAGTGCAACAATTCTTTGAGTCCTCTGTATTTTCCATCCAAGACCCTCTGAGCACTTTCCAGATGTTCCAGAGGTGAACCCCACTACCTCCTTTGAAGGAGACAGCATCTTCAATTTGGCAGGGGGCGAAATGGACACATCTAATGTGTTTTTCTGCAGCTTTCACTTATTTATATCAACGTTAATAGCAGTTTCTGCCCTTTTCATCTGCAATCGTTTCAAGTCCTGTTTTTACACTGATGCAAAAGAGCTCTGCAGGTGAGTGAAAGTGGTGATTTAGAGTGTGCTCGAGTGTCACAGGGACACAAGATTTGTCCGTTGTGTCTCAGGTGGTAGAGAATTGCTTTAGCTTTAACTGCAAAATGATCACTTTAATGCCTAAGGCCCACATTTTCAAAGACATTTTGGTACTGGAGAACACAAAATAGGTGCCTAAATTGCCATGACAATGTCATTAATATAGTTAGAAATAAATTCAGGGAAAAATAGAATTTTTTACCTTTTTTATGGGTACAAAACAAGTGTATCTACCTACATCCTTTTTATCAACACTTTACTACAAACATAGAAATCTCATTTCGTGACAAATTGTCACTTTTCATAAACCTTTTTACTAAAGAACCGGTACCTCTTCAGCAACAGTAATCCCAACAATGGAGGCTGCACATTTGCGGTCTGGAATTACGCAGTATAATGAGTTATGAGTCAGCATTACCCACTTATTATTGTAGGAGGATGGCTTCTATATTGCTATTTGAGCAGAGATTTACACCATAGCAAAAAGCTAATGTGTAGAGAACACTAAGGTTAAAATCAGCCTTAATTCTAGCTCTATGGAAATTAAATGTTAGGGTTTTTCATTACAGACAAGTTGGGCTAAAACTGAATCCTCATTAACAGAATGCTGTGATATACGGTTACATCTTTCTTGTTGGCCAGAATGTACCGTCTCTGAATTTAGCTTAACAATTTCATGTGGCATTTTCCCATTCACTCCTCCTCCTTCACAGTTCAAGAACAGGAATAGCTCTTGCAGCTGAAGGACAGGCGTTGTTTTTCATTAAAGTATCATAGTTTAGAAAAAAAACAACAAAAACCAACTACCCAATTCATCTGCTCTCCCTACATATCATTAAACACACTCAGCAGGCAGCATCCCAGCTGCCTCACAAGTGACGTCCTCACCCATCTTCAGAGTCAAGTTTGCTGCTTCCCCCGTCTCTCAGACTCCCAGCTTTCAGCACTTCCACGCCACCTTCTCATTTCCAAATCTAACACATCTTTATTAACCTCTGACTTCCCCGAGTAAATCCTGAGGTTTCCTCAGGGAAATAAAAATCAAAGCCTAGCTGTACTTCTAGAAATATTCGCAGCTGGTAGAAATGAAGGCACAATCTTGGTTTTGTAGCTCGAGAGGGTCAGAAAACTTGATGACATGGGTGTGCACCAAGCCACAGGGTATCTGAGGTACCAGCTTGGTGTCTACCTGTGGGTGTTAGAGCCTTATGACACAAGGCTGCCCAACAGGTAAGTTCTGTGAGATAGGATGGAGCCTGAAGGTTATGATTTGTAGCTATCAAAGACCTGTCCTAGTGATACTTTATTTGGAAACAATATTTTGTTACCTCTTGGCAAATCTGAGATTCTATCCTTACTGGGGACTTTAAGCACAGTTGTGATGAGAGCTAAATGTATGGTATTCACTAACAAAAGCCTCCCCAGAAGAAACAGCATTTAAAATACAAAACAGTTCAGGCATAAGCCTTTTCCCCATAGGCTACACCGTGAGATAGTATTCCAGCCATACCTGGAAATTATAACTATATAGAGTAAGCCTCCTTGCCCCCAGACTTACGAAAAGTAAGAGTACAGAATACAGCTGTCAAGGTTGGTGATTATTTTGTATTATCATCTTAATGGATATTTGGTCCCATGTATGAAATTTGGGCAAGGGCTGGCTGTGTGGCTGCTGCTGCTTTTGCATTGTGCTGAGATTTTTAAGAGGTAAAGATGAAGAGAATCTCTAGTTCCTCATCTGTAAAACTGGAGTAAAGCAGGAAGGAAGGGAGTAAATTCAACATCTTCACTTCAGTACCATCAGCATTTCTAGCTGGATGAGCCTCTGTAGCCTGGGACATAGGACTCATCTCAAGGTGCACATGCAGGTGCCTTTTTATGGCACTGGAGTCACTCACTACCTCCCGTTTGCTGAGATAGTCCAGTACCTCAATGCTGGGTGAAGCTGCTGTCTCTGCTACCATAATAATAGTTCCTCTATTCCTGCACCCAGATCTGAACACAACCCAACGTCCCTCCTGCCCAGACGCTGCTCATGATGCAGTGACATGGTCCCAGCACTTCCACATCCTTTTGCCTGTCGCTGTGACTTGACTTGCCATTGAAGGAGAAGAATTCTCCCCTGGTTTTCCCTCCCCAGCTTCTCTGTTCTGCACACAGCGAGCAGGTCCCGACGGCATCTGAATTGCCTGGCTGAGTCCTGTACGAGTCCCTCCTCCTTGCTGAACTGCCATGGTAAATCAGGATTAAACTACAGTCTCTGCCGCACCGTAAAACCTTGAGCTCTTTAGCACCAGTTGAGAGGCAACACCACTCCCAGCCTCATCAGGAATGGATTCTTTTTACAAATATTCACTGACCGTAACTGTCCCCATCGCTTCTGTTCCCTACACTTATGCTGCATCCAGCCAGCACTGTATTCTGAGGACAAGTGATGCTAGTGGGTTTAAAAAAAAAAAAAAAGAAAATAGACAACAGTCCATAAATCTAGTTCTCCTGCCTGATCATTGCTTCCTTCCATCTCCCTCTGGCATTGTCGGAAAGTGGCTCTTGGAACAACCTCTTAAAAATGTATCAGCAAGAAGAAGGGAAATTGTTCTCAGTGACAACAATACCGTACACATATTTGTATATTTATTCTGAAGATCAAATTGATAACAACAGGTCTCTTCATGCCTGCTGATTTATCTGCTGAACAGGTATCTATGCCGTATGCACCGCATGGCTATAACTGTCATGGCTGATATAGGGATAAGATGAATAACCTCTACAGATTTCAGGTACAAGTAGGAAAATGTAATCATAACTCACTTTAGAACCAAGTGATACATATTTATACTTTGCCTATCACAGGCTAGCAAGCCTTTCCCTTTTATTTTGCATTCATGGACCTGTGATGCACATCAATCTTTTTTTCAGTTTGTTAATATTGTTGTCACTCAACTGAAATTTATCATCACATGACTTATGATTAGGAGGCAGTTTCATCTGAGGAACATTCTCTTAATTTACCACATTCAAATTTCCTTTCCTGGCTTGGCTCTGTATCGCAGACACCAACACCTTTCCTTGGTTCAAACCTTTGCTGCTTTTTTCCTCCCAAATGAAAAGCAGTAAAATGTTCTAACTATTTATAACCTGAACAAAAAGTCAAAGTAGCAAAAGAAAATAGATATAAACTCTTAATTAGCCCCAAAGGACTTAGTGAATGGGCTCGAACACCCATTTCTTTTGGGATATGTGGCCTTGAGGGACCCCCGCTTTGGATCACAGAATCATTTGGGTTGGAAGAGACCCTCAAAATCATCTTTCCCCATTGCAAAATAGAGCAGAAATTACTAAGCACAGCAGCCCTGTGCAAAGGCAGTCAGAAAAGCAGCTTTGCCTACTTTGCGGCAGGTTTTTTAGGGTTTTAAAGGCCTCCCGCTCTTCTAGTCTCACCACACTCCTCTGGATTTTAGGCTGCCATTGGGATGTAGCTCCATCACTGCAGCCACACTGGCTGGTTTGGGCTCTCTGTACCTCAGTGCATTTGGGGACACAGGTGACCCTGAGCAGGGCCACCTCATCTGGGCAGGTGAGACCATTTCTACTGCTCCAGACCCAGCAAGGGTGGTCCTGGCCATTGCAGAAAAGTCTCCACCACCAAACTTCACTGAGGGAAGAATTTAACTTTTCTTTCCCTTCAATCTTTTTTTAAAAGATCATAAATATTTATGAAGAACCTGTCAGTCATTTTTAGGGTTTCTGACTGAGTGTGTCACAAGAGAAGGGCTTTTATGAGAATTTATAGTAAATTGCAGTAAATTGTATTCCTGTCAGGGAGCAGAGAGGAGTTACGTGGTGTCAGGGGAAAGCGAGCAATCTCCAGAGTACAGTGGCAATGCTACAGGGTGAATCTGTCCCTGCCCTGGGGGTAACTGTGATGCTTCTGCACTTCTCAAGTGTCACTTCAGTCCTCAAACTTCAGCCAGGCACAGTCAGGAGAAACTCCTCCTTCTTGGACAGAAATCAGAGCAAAGCACCCTAATCTAGCAGGTCAATTGCTTTACATGATTTCTCCATGGCTAGATACTGCCTCTACACAAAAGCGCAGCACGCACCGATGCCAGATGTTATATCCAACTCTAACATTCCTTTAAGCTGCATCCCAACAGGAAAGCAGTCCTGAATTCTCACACCAGCAGGACTTGGAGGTTTTAAGGGATGTAAAAGCGGGCTTGAGACATCAGTGTAACAACAAGCATTAAAGAGACACCTTTCCTTCAATAAAACAAATCAAGACAAAGCCAGAGCATGTTACAGGAGTACATTATTGCAACTATCTGTTGTAAAAGCAACAGCAGGAGACAGAGGCTGCTGTAACAACACACTTCACCAAAACATGCTGAAACATGCTTGTCCAAACAGAAGTTCTTTGTCCTCAAAAGAAATCAAGGTTTCAACAATACCTCCTCAAAAGCTACACCCAATAGAGTCCTTGCACCAAGTTAATCTCCCATCACATTGTCACCTCCAGAAAACAAAAGCAGGACAGTAACATCACTTACCCTGGTATTATAACCAAAGACACTCTCCCATATGAGCTACATCGCTGTTGTACTAAAGCATAAACTACTCTTTCTCGCTGTCTTTCAGTGCCTCAATCCTAGCAACTTTAAAACAAATGAAAAAGTCAAGTACAACATTTTTTAAACCTGCCACAATTTCATCTGATTTTGTTACTTATCATTAGGACTACAGAAAATTAAGGGGAAAACTGATGACACCCCAACACTGAAGCAAACCCTCCATGGATCACAGCACATTAACCCAAAAACACTTGATTGCATTATCCTACCAGTTCCAGAACCATGCTATTATTCTTTGGCTGATTCTATCACTTTATATTTTGCTCATTAAAGTGGGGGAAGAATGTCAAGATCACATTTTTCCCAACAAGGAAGAAGTGTGAAGACGGGAAGTGCTTTTGCATTAATTGAATCAGGATGGCAGTGCGAGCAGCTTTGAGCCCCATAAATCTAGACAGGCTCTTGTCAGATAAAGTATCAATGCTCTTTATCAAACTTTGTCTATAGATTTATAGAGTGCTCAGACCACAGATCTGTAGTTCCTCAATGTAATCACTTCAGCATTTGCTAGCTATGCTACCAACCTCTATGTGAAATAATGGAATTTATTGACAGAGAAGCAGGCACTGCAATTTTGCTGTTGTTTAGAAAAATTGCCCATCAATGAGGTGTCGGTGGAGAAAGACAAAAGATATTACAGTAAGATGACTATCTCCTGACTCCTGTTGAATTGGTAGATGAGTCATTAGCTTCCATAGAGGGAAAAGGGTGGCCACCCTTCCGTAGAACTGCTCTGTTTTTTCCTTACAAATTGTACTGCTCCAAGAAAATAAAAAAACCCCTCAAACCCCCAAACCTAGACTTGTTCCAGTCTACTGAATTACTTCAGTCACAGTTTACAAGCCAGAAGTCTGGGTTTTGTCAGTGTTGTTTTGGTTAAGCTATCACAATATTTAATCTCTTAATAATACAGGTCTGTCTTTGCACAATTACCCTTCACATCTCACTGTCTATTAAAGTGTGCAACTACCACTGATCACATTAGGTAAATGTGTATTATTCTTCCTCTCAACATTAAGGGATAGAGAGTGAGTTTGGGAAAGACTGTTAAAGTAAGGCTGAATAGAATGAATATATATATATATATATATATATATATATATATTTTTTTTTTGTACTGCTGTAAGTCCTCTGACTTCTTGTTTGCTTTTAGGAAGGAAACAGAGGAATCTTGCCAGGAATTCTTAACAAAACAGGGTTTACATTTACTGCAGGGAGTGAGAATACACATTCATGTGGGCATCAATTTATAATGCTCTGTGTGTCTTGAAGCATCCTTTTCAGAGATGGCTGCATGAGTTGGCACAAGGTCTAACGCTTTGTGAGCAGGACTTCTGAGGCTTGCTGTGATAAAAGTCTGGGACTGTGAGCGTTTCTCCCATTGGCTTCAGATAACCTTGATTTCAACAATTAGTACGACCTCCCTTTGTATTGACTGTCCTCTAAGAGTGCTCAAACTGTCTTAAAAAAATCTTCCCTTAAAAGACTCCTATTTTCCACCTGCCAACAACTGAAAATATTTTATGATTGAACGATAGTTAGAGCCCAAGCCAGATGATGAGCCCCCCCCAGAACACACCGATGCTTCTGTTGAAAAGTCCTAATCACGTCATCAGCAGATAACGATGCGACTTGTCTCCCACTGGGTTCTATTAATCCTGCTTTCCCCAGCATGCTTTGATGCCCATTACTGCTCCAACTGCTACTGCAAGGTGCTCGAAACAGATCCATGGACTGCAGGCTCTGCTGCCGTATTAACACCTTGGGACTCCAGACAAGAATCTTGTTCCTTTATTTCCAAAAAATACAGACTTGAACTGAAAGGAATACCTGGTTAAATAGACACACCATGTCCCTCATTCTCCCTTGACATTGACTGTGAGACGGTGTCACTCGCTCATTAAATGCCACTTCATTCTGGTACCAAAGCACTTTGTGGGAGATGCAGAGGTGGGAATGAGTTCATTCTTCTGTGCTGCAGCAGCTCAGTCCCCAAATGAAATCAGGGCTCTGTTGCTCTAGGCAAGATACACATGCTTAGAAATCCTGCTTGGCCTCCAGCACACACCGTTCAAGCAAACGAAGGAGAGGTAGAAGGAGAGGCAGAAATCCTGAAGAACGCAGGGACTTGCCTCAGGCTGCAGAGAAGGTCAGTGGCAGAGGCAGAGTCCAAGGAGCTTGACCTAAGAAATAATCAGGAATGAAGTATAAGCAGTCTCAAGTCTGTATCTCTGGGCTAGGATGAATTCCTTACTTTGATGTGACATTTTAAATTGCACCAAACTCCCAGCCTTCTCACCATACCTTGGTGACCCTTAGGGAACTGCTTTACACGCAGTAAAGGACAGTCCAAGCAATGGAGACAGGCTGAGAAATAAAATACTAGAATGAAGCATCATGGTTTCCTAGTATCAGCAAAAAAACCCCAAAGTCCAGCCCAGCCACACGCAAGACATTCAGTCAGAAACAATAAATAGCAACGAGGACCATTGCATAACGCTGTCATGTAGCGAGACAGGTACATAACACAGAGGGGACTAATTTTAGGCAGAAATCTCCTGTTGGAAGAGAATGACTGGCTTGTAACATACCCCTGCTACATGAACATTTCCCAGTTGTGAGTTCATTTGGAAGTATGCTCTTCAAATCCTGTCCTGGCACCATAGAATATCAGGCTTAAAAAGACATTGTGCAGTCAGGGACAGGAGCACTGCTCAGCATCTCACAAGGAAAGCCTGTTCTCACAAGGTTTAGAGTCAAACTGAATAAACCCAAGGTTCAAGGAATTTCCATGCAATCAAACTCCCTGTATGTAAGGATGATGCACATCCTACATCCCACCTGAAGCTGATTCAGAGGTAGTGTCCTCTTGCAACCCTGGTGCAAGGCTCAGGAGAAAGTTTGCAAGGTGGGGAAGCAATGCTCACAATCTTGACCAAAGAAAGCGGACAGGGCTAAAATTCAGAAGAGCAAGCCGCAAGTTAAATAATATTTTAAAAGGTAGGTTAATTACTGAAAGTTAGACTGACCCTTCCATACTAAGCCACAAGCTGTTGTTAGCATCATAGTATCTTACACAGTGCACACCAAGTAGACTTGATCTCCTGATCAATAGGGAGGACATGGATTAAAGCAGAGTTATTTCCATTAAAAATAAAAAATAAAAAAGGACATGACTACCAGGGGGATTGGATGGCTCAGGGGTCTGTTAATAGCGTAGAGCGTTGTTCACATTTCAAGGTCTCTGGTCTGATTACAGACCAGGTCAATAGGGAGAATGAAAGCCATTGCATTTAATGGCTGGTTAGTGATAGATGTGAAATGAATTGATGGTCTCAATCCAGTTCAGAGCAGACTCCATGAAAATGCCTTAACCTGCCTAGCAATTTATTTTTTTTTTTATAGAAATGCAGAGATCTGAGAAAGGAATAAACTAAGATTAAAGTACCAAGCTGACGCATCTTTTATCCATTCCAGCCTCTGCTCCGCAATTTCTCCCAGGTCTAGCAAATCACCTGGTTCCTCACAGTCTCAGTTCTCTCTATGTAAAACAGAGATGACAGTTGTCCACCTTTTATTAAGGCATGAAGATGAACACCTTAAGGTAGAGGTCAGGAAGCTGTAGGCTCAGGTAGCCTTTCCATTCCAACGGGATCCATGTACCCCTGTGCCTGCAGAGATCTCCTGTTTGCCTGGGGGTCAAACAGCAGAACGATGTTCCTAGATGCTGCTTCAGAAAGCCTCAGTCCTCAAGGCCATCAATCAGTCACCCTTCACAAGTGCTAAATTCATTTAAGGGAAGGAAAAATAAAAAGTAGAGCAAAGAAAGAACTAGATTTCATAATAGGGGAAGACTGTGAGTGGGAGTCTGCCTTTGAAGCGCCTACAAGAGAATCTAATCAAGGCATTTACTATAAACAGAAAAAAATCGATCACAGAACATTTTTAACATTTAAAACATGTCTCTGTTTGGACAGCTGAGACATCCCATTACTGCGAATGACACAGCTGGATCAAGGGTCTACACAATTTGAGAGAGCTGTAAATCATCCCCAGACCTTTGGGCATGCAAACATTTACAGAATTGCTTTAAATTATTTGTAAATAATGGGACAAATTCATCCCTGGGCACAGAATAGCTATCTGCCACAAGCTTCAGCAGGAATCGCATCGTCTCACTCCAAGGCTGAGCTGGGCAGGTAGACACATAGGGCTGAAGAGCTTGGAAATGACCTTGCACACTCACCCAGTGTGATGAAGCGATGGGCAGTGGGAGATGTAAAAACTCACATTTAAAAGGTGTAAAGGCAAGTGG
Source organism: Columba livia (assembly GCF_036013475.1). Taxonomy (NCBI): domain Eukaryota; kingdom Metazoa; phylum Chordata; class Aves; order Columbiformes; family Columbidae; genus Columba; species Columba livia. Next base: position 6,488,709 of record NC_088620.1, read on the forward strand.
GGGCAAGCAAGAATCTTTTGTATATTTTTACACCCTTTCGAGACACTTGTCTAGAGCATTGATGAGCCAAAAGCAAAGATAACAGTGGGGAATAATTTATGGGCTGATAAGTAAGGGTGAGCGTGAGGGCATATAGGAGTGGGATTCCACTAACACTGGCGGCCTCTTTGTTCACTGAGAAACAACCTCTTGTCGTGCTGGAAGCAGCTGGTGCCTCCCATGCTCCCTAGTAGTTGACAGCTCCTTGGTTAGCATCGTTTAAATGATAACAAATGATAACAAACAAAACACTGGGTCTTGGATACTGCTGGCAAGCAGCTCTCACAGTATTTTCTATGCAAGGTCAGTGTCATTAACTGAGTCTCCCCTGGCAAGATGATGGGCCTTGACCAATATCATCCACCAGGACATGCGGGGAGTGAACCCAGGTCTCTTGGACACTCTGCTGATTGGGCCACCCCCTGGTGGTCTTCTGAAATAAAAGCAATAACTGGGGGCTAGATTACCTCCTGCAGGTGAAAGGATCCGGATCTCAGGAGCTACTTACTATCTCTCAGCTCATGCAGAAAAAACAAAGTCAGTGGCAGTGTGCTCAACAAGCAGGGATGCATCAGCATCGAGGACCTCTCAGATCTCCAGTGGGAGAGAATTAAAAACAAACAAACCCCCACCAAACCCACCACATGGGCTGTGGCTTGATAACAGCTGGGACTGAGGCAAAGCCTGTACTTTTTGAAGACACTGTCTACATGACATCTAAACACACTCAACACGAGGCAATATCAAGGCCCTTGCATTCTTGACCACATCTTGACGTTTGAAATTAGAGCTTTTAATAGCAGTATGTTATAATGCAAAACAAAATGGAATCAATGGGGTTACTGACACGTTACAGTGGTATCAGGGCAGGAGCCCTCCTGCCTGGCTCAGTACTGCTGGTAGAAGTTGGTGTCTCCAGACACAACAGTCCCATCAGCAGTAAGTCAGTGGGCTGCTTCTCATGTCCAGGGCTGTTGATCTCAACAGAAGCTGTGCTAAGGACAGCCCTATTAAAGAGGATTTGAATAAAGGGCTGATTTGTAAATACATATGACCCCAGTCTCATTTGTAACGTAAGGAACATGCGCTCTCTCACCTCTCTGCTAAACTTTACAAAGGCCATTTGCTGTGATACATTAGCCTCTGAATTCTAAATGGATTTTCCTAGAACATTTCCTACAGACTTCCTATTGAAACTAAATAGAACTATCCATGTTGGATTACTTTATAAAACCTCCCTAGAATTTCTTGCTGATGCTTTATAGACAATGCTTGCAAGCAGAAAGGAGAATAAAGAATTCCTGAATTCCCCCCTCTGTGTCCCTATGGCTGCTGCCAAAGATGGAGCCAGCTTTCCCTCTGTGAGGAGCCCATGGAATTTCTGACTCAGAGATGTCTCAGAACATCTGTAAAGAGCATTTATTGATTTATACTTGCCCGTTTGGAAAAGCCAACTCAAAAGTTGATATTAAATAATGAAAAAGTTTTTCCCTTTTTTATTTCGTACAAGTATTAAAGGGGCCATATTCTAGCCTAATTGACATCCCAAGCAATCCTATTGAATCTCCAGGAGATTGCATTAAGGAAGCACAAATCAGCAGAGAATTTGGCCTGCTGTATTTACCTTCTGGTTGAAATCAATACAAAATATCACATCTCCTGATTTTTTTTTTCCTTCAAGTGCAGAGGCTAAACCCCACATGATAAATTACACACAGACTTAGCACTAAAAATTCCAGAACCTGAAAGGTTGATAGGTAGCCACACTGCAGTGTCCAAAGTTCCATTCTGCACCAAAATATTAGCTTACGTAGTATCCTAAGTTGAAAAGCACAGGATTACACAGACCAAAGGAAACAGGCCTTAGAACCAGTCTCTCCTGGGACAGGAAACAGAGAGATAACCTGCACTGGCACTGTATGGGCTGCTCCTGTCGGCTGGGCAGGTGAAGAATTCCTCTTCATAGCAACACTAACCATTTATTATTTAAGGACTAACTTCCTTGGCAATAGGCTGTCTGAACAAAACACATACAATGCAATCCACAGTTATCTCAGCTCTTGGTCCAAAGAAATTCTGGGAAACACTTCAAATTAGCATTATGTTCATTTGGGAATTTAAAAATAAAATGGAAAGGGTGTATCTCTTTCCACGGTTCCAAAAGAGAAATACAGCATCGTCTGATGAGGCAGCTTTGTAACACTTTCTCCCCAAGCTCTTTCATTCTCATTTCACCAGTGACTGGTACAAATATGGTGATGGAGAAGGAAGGCAACGACCTGCCAGGACAGCTCACCCTGCCTTGAATTCATCCCCTTCTTTCCTAGCAGGGTCACCAGCACCTTCCCTACCAGCTGTTCATGTGCACCCTATCAGATAACACCACAGTTATTTTTAACTTGTGCCTAGGGATATGTTTTGTGAGAGAAGAAACAAACAACCCCCCCCACACACCAGAAACCAACAGAAAACACACACCAGAAAAAGGAAAATAAATACATTTAAATAGATTTTTAAAGAAATCCTCCTTTCGCAGTAACAGTGAAAAAAACAAAACGAAATGAAACATGACTCAGTTCTGTCCAGGGAAACCACACCACATGTTTCTTGCCACAGGGGATCGGCTTGTCAATGCACAGCACAATAAGTTTGTTAGTATAAATGCTAGACACATTTATGCTGGTGGAAAAAATCTTACTTGCCCACATGCAAGGATCTGTGCCACAGATGCCCTTATTGAATATCCAAACCAGCCATTCCTGCCGGCTGCTGGTCCCAGTCTGGCAGAGGAACAGCCGTTGGAGTGAGATCCCTGTACATGAACCAGCACGGCTCAGTTGAAGCTGAAAGAGGGATACTCCTGCAAACAAGCATCTGACTTCATTTACAAAGCTGGCGAGCTGGTCCTTTGTGTTCACACAATCTAAACGACATACGCTTCAAGAAACAACAAACTGTGGATTAGTCTGACTGCTCCCCTCTAAGAACACCAGCACAGACCACATTAGGCTTGTGCCATACTTGTGATGGACCAATGGACACATCATTTGATGGGTGGAAATGAAGGTCAGTGGGGTGTGATGCCTCTTCAGTGGGTGATGTAAGAAAAGCATCATTTACAGCAGAGCCTCTAAACAGATGGTTGGCAAGAGGGCATAAAGTGACTTGGAGTGTTCACAAAGGGAAGCGGGATCATATGGTGAAGCTGTAATCGTTATTAATTATCTATTACCAGATTAGAGGTACATTAGTGACCTGCACCACTTATCCAGTGCACTAAACCATGCAAAGGTTTTCATAACATAATAAGGTTAAAACAATAATGAAACAGTACAAGAACATGACAAACCGTAGCACAGCACTGTCAGCATTAGTTGGACTCCTGGAAGAGTGCTTGAGCTGAATAACACCAGTTCCCATGGAAGTGAGTCAGGTTATATTATGTAGATGGGGAGTGGATACCATACAAATAATTGCTCACAGACTTACCTAACATTTTCCTCAGGTGATGGCTCAGGGTTATGTGAATGAAACCAGAGTTAACCAAACTCCTCTGAACAATCTTGTTAATTTATGTGGCTGAACTCAAGCTGCAGAACTTGCTAAAGCAGGAGGTCATTGAAACAGATAGTGAACTAGAATAAAATGAGAGGGACTGGCCCTTGAGCGAAACTTCATCACTTCAGCAGCTTAAGAAGTGGGGTTTTTTTGTCTTTTGCTGTATTCCTTCATAAGGATTTGCTGAAAAGGTGATGGAGAAAAGTGGTTGAGTCCAACCACTAAGTTACATAGCTGAGTTTTGCATGGGATGCAAGCTTGGCCATCAGCTCCCACTTCAGCAAAGGCTGCCTCTGGGCTTACCTTGTTCTCATTAGGAAACACCACCTTGCTTTTCCTCCACACTGCTCAGGAGGAAGCTTTCAAACAACTGCTGAAGCATTTGTTATTAGCACTGTTGGGCTCCTGCCCAGAGATCCCCATCATCATCCAGGAACATGGTTGTGGTGTGCTGCACACACACAAATCTCAGTTCTACCTCCAAATTGCTGATGCTCACGAGCAACTTCACCGACATCTTGTGAATCACCTCCCCAGTGCTGTTCCTACCTTGGAAGAGCAGGGCCATTAGGGAGCCCTAAATGTGTTTGAAAACAGCAGACTGCAATCCCTGACACATTAATGAATCTCTCTAATGAGGTCTCCCAGTGACTGAAAGGAGCAACCCCCCACACCCCACCTCTCTTCCTGACACATGCAGGTATGATGTGCACAGTCACAGGTGTCCAGGGGAGAAAGCATTTCCAAAAAGATCATTTATAACCTCAGACAGCTGGCACCAGCTGCACGTCAAACAGCAGTGTGGTCTTAGACAAAGATTATGATACCATTGGAGAAAAAGATGCTTTTGTTTTTTAAGGTCTTAAACTTGTTTTAAGCCAAAATTAAAAAAAAAAAAAAAATAAAGGAAGATCAATAAATCTTCAATTCTATTCAGCTGGGACAGATGGGAAAGATATTAAATATTTGGGCATCTGGCCAAATGTACATTTAAAGCAAAAATTGATGCTAGTGAAATAACCTTCTGTCCTTTTAAAAACCCTCTACAAGTTGATTATTATCCACCAAAGGAAAAAAAAAAAAAAAAAAAAAAGGAAATAAAGGAAATCTAGCTCAGAAATGCATTAACAGATCACTCTGAGTAACAACCCAGCAGAGTATATGGCACAAAACACAAACCTTATTTAGAAGGCATTTGGTTGGGGTTGATAATGCACAGTATCACCAGAGACCAGCACAGTCTGCTCTGCTGTAGCTCAAATGTCTTCCACCTCATGCTGATTTACTGTACAATTAAGACAATGTCTATGAGATCTAAAGCAAGTACCTACATCCAGGGGTTTACTCCTAGATCTAGTTATTATCATGCCAGCACGTGAAGTATCTCTTTCCAAGCCCTGCTGATAGTCCCTGACAAAAGGCACAATCCTGCAAAGTGCTGAGGATGCTCCATTCCCACTGGATCCACCAGAGGATGAAGGTGCTTCTGCATTGCAGGAGGTGTCCAAAGGCACACTCAGAGCTCAGCATCTGCTCCAAAGCACATTTCCATTCTGAATTAAGAGCAAGCATTTATTTTTCTTTTCCTTTTCTTATGAGTGAATCAAATAAATGGACTGAGAGTTATTTCTCCCCTGAATATTTGTTGTGCTTTTGAAAGATACCGCTGGCAGACTGATTGCTCCAGAATATTTATTTAATTTACTTACTCATTGTTTAAATTTATGCTGCGTGTTCATTCACTATTCTCTAGGTACACAGACAAGGAAAATATATACATTTCCTTTTTGAAATATACTGTGTCACAGATGTAGGCAAGCAAGAATAATGGGGAGGTGGAAAGTATGCTGAAAGGAAAGGCTGGGACATAAGCACAGCAATGCTGGGATCTTCTTGTTCCTTGGCAAATAGGGTCAATATAAGATGACCTGCCATCACATCTGGGGAAAGAGAAGCACAGAGTAGGGCTGAATTTTGCAACTGTTATAAAAGGTGGGTACAAATCAAAAGCAGTTGCAAAAATATTGACTCTGTAGCATAATTAAGTACATAGACGTTTAAATTCCATGCTTGTGCCAATCATTGATTGCTAAGAAAAAAAGAAAGTAAAGTTTAGACATCTAAATCCTCCTCCCCCAAACAAAAAGAAACCCTCAAAAAACAGCCTTTCAAGCCAACTGCATTTAAATCTCTAGTAAATTTTCTTTTTTCTCCCCTAGATAAAATTAGCAACGCACTTATTGATTTTTATGTAGCTGGAAACGTATAGGTAAAGCTAAAAGTAGGGTAAATAAAGCATGATGGAGTCTCAGCATTAGATAAAAGAAAGTGCTTGTAAATGGAGAAGTCCATGAGCAGAACAGAAACTGTGAAGGGTTCAGGCAAGAGGCCAGGGAGCCGATTGCATGCCATAAGTTACTATTTGTGTTGAAAATATCCAAGAATTGACTGAGTATAAGCTTTCTCAAGCAAGACCTTTCGCCAAGATCCATACAGTTATGATCATCCCATAATATTTATATTGCAGGAATTTCCCTAAGTATTATCCTGCCTTGTCTTTGCAGGCAGAGCACATGATGCACATGGGCAGTTTAAGCAAATTGGTTAACAGGGGTGATGTGATGTAATGTTGTTGGTTTAAGTGATCTTTGATCAACAGCATTCATGACAACAGCTGAGTTTGTTTGTCCTTAATGCCAGGAGGTATTTTACCGCTTCAGTAGTTTTAAAACTAGGGGACTGAGCCCAGGAAAATCAATATGAAAGTGAAAATCTTCCAGGTTCTTAGTGGAACTTAAAAAGGTGGGATGCAAAAATGGTTAAAAGCTCAACAAGAGCTGAGATTCCTGCATGATCACCTATTCCTTCTTCATGTGATAGGGTCACCTCTCTCTCCTCTTACCCTTGGTTTACCCACTTTCAAAGCTGATTTAAGAAATGAGATGACCTGCACCAGTGCTGTTGCATTGGGCTCATCATACCTAGGGTGAGATTCAATATCTGAATTAGTTAGGCCAAAAAACATACAGAGATTTAAAGATCTGCGTCACCAACATCCACCAAAAGCAACAACTACAATATGTAACAAATCAAGCCTTAAAACTATATTGACATTTATGTATATGTATGTATACTTAAAAATATAAAGTATCTTCATCAAAACTGACAGAAGGAGAGAGCTGACTGTAGCAGATAGTTCTCACGGATCAATGTTACTTTGACCTTCGTGTGTCATGTTTTTGATGCTGTTACATTTTTTTGCAGAATCAGACAAGCTCATACTTCTGCAAAGGAATTTACTGTATCTCAGTGATACAGACTGCATAGCGTTTAACCTTCCCAGCCTGAGTTTAAATGGGGTTGTGCATGCACGTGTCTTTCTGCGTTGCTGAGCTAATTTCTACTTCTCCAAACAGTTTCATAAGTACAGGGCAGATCTTGCATGGAATGGACTGCAGAGTCAGTACACAAAGGGCAGCACAAACCATAATGCATAGAAATTTAGTAAGTGATCAGTTGAAAACATAACATTAGATTAACATAGTGAAATAAACCCCACTGTTCTTACATTAAACAAGGCATCCAAGAGCAGGGATATATGACCTATTGTTTTCATTGCTATTACAGGATACAAGAACACAGGACCATATATCCAGATTTTAAGAGACAAAGCTGAGTGTGTCACTTTTCTGCTCTCCCTTATCTACTTTTTCTACACCTCTTGGGATACAGACTGTGCCCAGATATGACTACATTGAGATTGGTCCATTTTGGGGCTGGTAGTGGCTATTGCCGTGCTAATAGTTGTTAGCACCATGAATAATGCAACAAACTCAAGCAGCAAGCTGCAATGTGGCCCGAAACCTGCATTTCTGCCCTCACTCTGCTGCAGACCCACCAGGTGATACTGGGCACCACTTGTCCAGATGCCTCAGTTTCCACTTCTGCGAGGAAGAGATAGCAGTGCCAACCAGCACACCTTAAATACTTTGAGGTGTAAATATTAAGAGCTTTGAGATGTGAAATTTGTATGGTAGACTGCAATATTATTCACTAACTAGACATAATCAGCAAGAAGGATGACTCAGATATGGCTCTTATTGCTCCAGAGCAATAAAAAAATATCTTCCACAATAAATTTTAAAAATTAGTTTGTGTCATTTCTGAGTTATTGGAAAAGTAACTTGGCTTGTCCTGTTCTTATAAATAAAATGCTATCAAATTATCACAAACAGCATGAAATGTGATGTTCAGAGACAATCCATAGTGAGGGGGTCTTCTTGTGTTCAGGGAGTTTTCTATGTGGTCCTACCGCAATTCACCTGTGAATTGAACCATCTGCAATTAACTTAGTCCTGCTAGCAACCAATAGCTATTAAATTCACCCGTCAAAAGCATTTCCTTATGTAGAGTATCAAGTGTTTAATCTCAGACCTGAACAACAGCACCAGAAGGTTTTATTTTTCAAATCAAGTCACACTGTATAAGTGTCAAAAGAAAGATTTTAAAAATAAGGTTTGAAGACTATCGGGAGAAATTGGAGTGTTCCAGGTACAAATAGAGAACACGGTGTGTCTGTCACACGGCTAGTAGCAGAGAGAAATGTAATCTGCAGGAGCAGCACCGATTTCTCTTTATTTTCACTTCTCTCAAAGGGCACTTTTCATCTGCAGTTCCCAGCCTGGTGGGTGGCAGCTGTCACACAGGTTCAGAACCCAGACCCAAAAATAATCCATGCCACTCCAATTCCACCCTGCAGGACCTGGGCTTACTTAAGAGGTGGCAGGTGATGCCACCTGGCTCAAAACAATTTACATCCATGTGAGGAGGAATAATAAAAACAAGACAAAACACAAAAACCCAACATCCCCATAATGAGATCTGCATGTGCCAGGGCCAGGCAGCTCCGACTTGGGCTGTCCCATATGAGACTTTGCACAAGTTGTTGTATGTCTGCACAGGAGGGACAGTCCCAGGAGCCCGGGTAGCCTGTGGCATTGCCCCAAAGCTACCATCATGCCTATGGCATTGCAAATGCTGATCAGTTCTGCTCCTGGGCATTTAAATATGTTCATTCATTCCCTCTATCTTATTTATTGTTTCCTCTCATAGACAAGAGGACAGATTTATGCCCAGGAAGGTCACCCAAAGATGCTGGGTTTGATTCTTCTCACCAGGTCAGATTTTCAATAAACCATCCTCCATCACGCTGTGCATCCCTACCCATCCTTAGTCTAAAAAGTGATGGAAAAGGCGGCTGGTCACCCTGCGGTCCCGAGCCTCATGCCAGCTCTCCCCATTGCTTTACAGAGGTCATGGCAGGTTCTGCTCCCTCCAAGGGCCAGGGTGGGGATGGCATTTTGTCCTGAAAGCTGAGCATGACTTTCAAGTTGAAGCTACTGTTTGGTTTGTAGGACAGAAATAGGACTGTGGATATTAACTGCTAGCAAATAATTGTCTGATACAATAAAGCTGAACATCACCTGCTCCCTCTGCAAACTTTTCTTTTTTCCTTGTGGTGTTGAAAATAGGCTTTTCTCCCCTATTTCTGACAGTGCATCAGGGAAAACTAAAGATTTGTTGTCTCAAGGTGGATACCAGGATCCATTTGCATCTTCTGTGGGGAATGGGGTGCAAGAGGCTGCAGATCAAATTGAATTAGCAGACCCTCTAATTCTGAATTTCCAGTTTATTTGCTGTGCAGTCAGGGCAAGAACATAAGGGGAACAAAATAAAACTTGAGGTTTCTGCTCAACAGTATTTGGTAGTAGATTACCTATGGTAATGTGCATAATTTTCAATCCCTTATCTGTCTTCCCCAGACAGGTGACCCAGAGTTATTAAAACTGTTTATACCATTAAGCACTGGGCTGGGATTATAGTCCAAGTGACTGCACAACGCTATGTGAAATTCAGATCCCCTGAGCACCCGCTAATCAAGTTCACATGGGCTGATCTTCCATCTCCAATTCTGGCTAATCTTGGATTTGATTTAAAAAAAAGCAGGTAGACTCCTCCAATACCTTCACAGCTTAATCCGCGTATGCAAAGACCATCAAAAGCAAGTACAGACTGCGAGAGAAGAGGAAATATCGCTATGAGAGAGAGCCAGGGCAGGCAGCGAGACAGCACAAACCCATTTCACCGCTGCCGTGCAAAATGTTTTTAGTGACATGGAACTAAACTAGAGGAAGGAAAACATGCAAATGCACCTGAGTGGAGGAAAAATGCTCTTTTCAAACAGAGCAGAGCAGCAAGACATGTCAGCATGTGCCATTTTGTGTGCCTGGTTTATCAGTTGGAGGTCAGGCAAAGCAGGCAAATAGCGCTTATCAGCAGAGATTCATTAATGTCTTTTCACTGCTGCAACAGACGCTCCCCAGCACTCAGGATTGTCCCTGTATCCCGCAGGAGGCAAATATTTGCAGTGTGGGATGAGAGGTTTGCTTAGAGCAGAGCGTGCTGTGGCATCAGCACCGCTCAAAAACATCCCCAATCCCCCTCTGGTGCCATTTGTCCCCAGGGACAGGGGAAGGAAAGCCATTATGTCCACTATAACCCATCGAGCGAGGGATGTGACTAAAGACTTGCAGAGATGTAAGGCCAAGAGTGAGGAACATACTGAATGGCTCCTTATTTAGGCAGCTAAACGTCATCCTTTTCCTCCTTTTACAACCAAGTACACCATCTTTGGACAATAAACAGCCCAAAATGCTTATAACCCCCTTAAGCAATGACACAGTTGGTGGACACCCCTGGTTTAGGGACCACAAAAAACAGTTTGAACAGCTCCAGGCACTGTGGCCCTGGTCACTCAGCAGTGGAGCAGTGAAGAGTTTGCACCACCTGGCCCACCTTACCAACAGAAATGTTCTCCTTCTATGGGATAGCCAGCTCTGCTTAGGAATAAATCCCTAAATTAGCATCTCTCTTCCCTCTATTTCACACATAGATTAAGTTAAAACAAAACAAACCTAATACTTTTACTATAGTAATATACCAACATATAAAATATAACAGGGCAATGATATTTGTGAAAAATTCTGTATTTAATCATCAATGAAATGCCAACAAACATTGTATTTCCAGAAATTCCTGGGTATTCCAGTTCAGACCTATTGTTTATGGCTGAACGTTGGTGCCCTCCACTCACACTGGGATGATTCTTTCTCTTTGAGAAGTTTAGCTGAAACTAACAAAGCTACTCAAGATATGAGGTGCTTCTCAGAGCAATGATACCAGAATAATAACACCAAGCCTGCTACTTAGAACCACTGATATGAGCAGGTGTTCTTAAAGAGTAGTGTTTAATCAAAGATATAATGAAAAGAAATGAGGTCTGACCCCTTGCGATGAAAAATAACTTGATTTGAATGCTGATGGCTGAGCAACAAGAAGAGCTCTGTACTGGGAGCCACCTCCATGAACAGATTCACCCCCTTTTCCCCATTGCCACTGGGGAGCCAAAGCCACCTCCTGCCCTGGGAAGTGACTGAGGAACAAAAAGTGGCCAGAAATAAAAGGAGAAGAGACTGCAGCAAATCTGAATGAGCTCAGAGCAGCCTCAAACGTAGCTGGGAAACAGAACAGTGGAGCACTGTGAGCAGAGATCACACCTGATCCTCCATACATGGTGCAGACATGGTGGGACCTGCAGCTTGCAGGGCTCCTGTGCTTGGTGTTTAGCTCCTCAGCACCAAGCAACACTAGGTGCACATGGGGTTAATCTCCTGTCACCTCCTACACAGGCCCTACCTCTGGTAAGAGATAACATCAAGGAGAGAGACCTGCATCCTGAACAGGCTCTTGCCCTGGCCATGGCATAATCAACCTCCTTTTGAAGCCCAAGGGGCCACCATGGGCTCTTACTGAGCCCAAGACATGGCTGAGGAAAGAAGCTGTTTCTGAGAAGGTATCAGCTCACGGCAGATGAAACTGGTGAAGTACCCACAACTGTCACAGATGGTTTCTTTGTAATATAAAGAGTCTTCGCCTCAACAGAGATAGCTGCAGTTATGCTAAGGATGGCTGCACTCCAGGTGCTTTGGTCTATGCTCAAAATGAGTCATCTACCACACCGCGTAAACAAATTCCTTCATAACTGCTATGGGAAAAAAAATAACAACAAAAATAACCTATGCTATTCCTCCGGAGCAGCCACTGCCTGAACTGCCCAACATTTCACCCCTGGTCTGAGCTCTTGCTTCCATGCACAAGGAGATGGGGCGAAGCTGGCCTCTGTCTCCCCCCAGCAATATTATGATCCTCTAACTTAAAACATTCCTGAAGAACAGCCCTGGGGTTCCTCCCTTCCCCTGCATGACTGTCCCCTCCATAGAATCATTTTTGCTGGAAGACACAGGGGGTCTTTCAGGAGCAGATGAGCCAAGCACAGATGTGCAGAGGGAAGGGATGTTGGCTAAATAAAGAGATGCGCAATGCTTAGCTGAAGATGGACACATATGAGAGAGATTCTCTTCCCCTTCCTTGTTTCTGCAGTTAAATAAATAAAACCTTGTTCTTGCCCTAGGCATGTTTCTGCTGGATGTTCAGCTGAAACCTTCTCAGCAATTCACTTAACAGTTGTGAGTATGATAATAACAATAATAAAAACAAACACACACCACACAGGATTTTGCAGGACCTCATAGCTGGTTGCTCCAAATATCTGAAATGCCATCACACTTTCTTGCTTGGTTTATCAGGATGGGCAAGTTGGAAAGAACTGGCTTATTTCATTCCTATTCTCTTACTTATTTGACATTGTTTTGATTAGAAAAGAGAAGCTATTGGCACTGGGTATAATAGCTTTTATACCTCTCCTCAGTGTCAATATTAGATGCAGAGTTCTGCTCGCCTACCAGCACAAATTACTCCAACTCACTGGAAAGAAAAAAAAAAAAAAGCCATTTGGGTAGAAATATTACTCACTTCAAAGTTATTTTTATGGATATTGAAGAAATCATCTGTGCTGTAATCCCCCAGCCTACAAAGACTCCTAGTCTGAAACAGCTAGAGAACATCTAGCCTACAGTCAAGGTGGTATATCTAGTTTCTCCTTGAAGGATCCAGATGTTCATATTTCTTAAAAAATAAATTATAGCTCTGAGCCTTATTGTTCTAAAACAAGTTGCAAAAACGTGACAGAGATCCTGCAAAGTGCCCTGGGACAGGCTGCAAGATCCGCTTCATTCATTTGGGGGATGATGAATGTTCTGAAGGTGAACACCCATTCTCTATCCTCTCTCCAGCCCTGCCAGGTAGTGCTCTTGTGGTTCTGCAACACAAGAGCTTGTTGAGCCACGTGTGTCCCAGAAACTGGCAGGGGGCCTGGGAAGAAGAGGAATTTTTATGTGGACTTGGCCAGAGGTGAATGTGAGAAACCACATACTTAGCAGGGCACCAGCTAAGGAAGTCCAAGATGTTCATCTGAATACTACTTTCATCATCCCCATGAACTAGGAGATGGCCTAAGGATGAACTCTGGTTAACTCAACATAAACACAGTCCACTGGTCACTGCTCTGAGCAGAAGCAAATTTCATATCGTAGTGGACAGAGTTTCAAAGTTTGCAGTACTGTGAATCACAGAACAGTCTGGGTTGGAAGGGACAATCAAAGCTAATCCAGTGCCACCCCTGCCATGAGCAGGGACATCTTCACCAGCTCAGGTTGCTCAGAGCCCCGTCCAGCCTGGCCTGGGATGTCTCCAGGGATGGTTCATCCACCACCTCTCTGGCCAACCTGGGCCAGGCTCTCACCACACTCATTGTAAAAAATTTTACATCTTTACATTACAATACTGTGGCTGGTGCCAACATCATGACTGTGACATGAAAAGCCCAGGACAACTCACACATCAGATCTTGTATATTTCAGCATTATCCTGAGAGACAGCTCTTTGTGCATCCACAGCACACGCTTGTTATTTATCACATCACGCTCAGAAAATGCGCTACCCATTGCCCCATGCATGCTGATTTTAATGGGCTGTGTGCTTCATTTGCTCACTTTGAGCTTACCAGGGCTGACATTTTCATAGCTACATCGGAAACACCAGATCTGGCAGGATACATTTCATTCTTCATAAACTGTAAATGCTGACGCTGTCTCCATCTAGTCTTTGAGCGATGAGGTGGCAGCTGTGAAGCAGATGAATGAAGTCGTGTATTCACCGAGGTACACCCTCATTTTTTCCAACGTGGTCTCTCTCCCCATGTGTCGTTCTGAAAGCAAGAAGTGTCGCTGCTTCTCCTGGGCTGTCAGTTTAAAATCTCACTTGTGTAGGTGCTCAAACACAGGTGACAAGAGGGAGCTCCCCTTTCCCAGCTCACGCAGCACCATGGCACCAACAGAGCTGTGCTGGCGAGGGTGCGGATCGGAGGCGATCAAAGCCTCGCAGTGCTTCAAAGCGTTAAGATTTACCAGTGATGGCAACGGGGAAGAGTCCTAAAAATAATGGTGTGGAAAGGGCCACGTTACCTTGTTACACACTGTGCGGGGAACAGACTAGTTTTTAAAAGCAATTTGCATAATTTAGCTTCTCCGCTCTTAGAACAGCAAATTAACAGTTCATTTTATGACTCTACCAATCAACACCTATAGCCCATTAAATTTAACAACAAACTTGCCTTATGAAGGAGGTTGCAGCTGAGTCTTTCAACAAGCCCTCCTTATCAGTTATTCCTCCCCCTGAATTGTGTTTCTTTGTTTTATAAACTATGATTTCTATTTTCTCATTAGGAAGCATGATGTTAAATTAATTCCAGGTGTTAATTTACACATTGCGTGCACAATTCAGAACTTAGTTTTACTGGTGTCAGACACTAACCTTACTATGTCTTCAGTTCTCCAGAACACATCCGGAGCAACCCTGTGCTGCTCTCGCTTAGTGCAATGCAAGGCCCAGCTAAATCCACCCTGCACGCTGACGATGCAGATTAAAAATAAAATAAAACAACACTATCTCCTCTAACCCCATTCTGTCCCCAGTTAATGCAGTGTAATTTGAAAGCAACTTCACAGAATGGAGAAAAAAATACTCAGGGTGTATGTTGAATATAACCAGAGGCAAAAATTGGCACAAGGACTGAAAATATGCAACTTATTTTAAAGGCTCATTTTCAGGATCAGCTTTTGAACATGTGGTCATCTCAGTAAACAGACAAGCATGCTGCTAATTGAAGGGAATACTGCGCCCCATGGCTTCATTTGCAAAGCTATTTGGAATGAATTATCAATATTTTATAAATACGTTAAGGTGGTAATAAAAGATGCATGATGTAGTGTGTAGGTAGGAAGCCCTTCTGAAAGGAAATGAAGAAATTATAGATAACCTTGACATGTTGAAGTTATGCCGCTGGAATTGTTAAGGAGAAGGGCTTTTACGATGTTTCAAGGTAGGGAAGTGATAAGTATTCTTTAAAGGAACAATGCCGCTTTAAGCTTGAAATCTAGTTTGCCAGTAGGGAAATGTTCCTATCATCTCTTAGACTGACACATTTCACCCATGAGCTTTTGATAGGCATGTTTGCACTGCACTCCCCATTTCATCCAGACATAACTAATTACTCTTGTGCTTCTTGCAAAACACATCCAAAAGCATTTGGACAAATTCTGCTTATTCCAAAGACTAGACAGAGTGACAGTAATGGCACAACACAGCACACACTTGTACTAATGGGCAATAGTGAAAACTCCTGTTTCCCAGTGTTGTTCTCAGAAAATGGGAAAGAGTATAATGCCTGTGGAGCAGAGTAGATCTACACTGGGTTCTTGTGTACTACATGGAAACCCGTGCAGTTTGGGCTCTCTGGCTTTCACATTTGAATTCTTGCTGTGTTTGCTATAAAACCCTTTACAGCCATAACCTCTACCCGTAACCTCCAGAGACTGAAAAGAGACTGAATCACCCCCAAAAGTTACAGGTCAAAAGGTCACACTGAAGCTTGAGTTAAGAGGAGCTGTGGAATAAAGATGGTGACTGCCCAGCCACCCATGTGCAAGGAGGGATAGAGTCAGGGGTGGATTTTTGGGATGCTTTAATGCAGATTTCTTGGAGGTGGGAAGGGTTTAAGTCAGGATTGGGCATCCACCACCTCTCTGGGCAACCTGAGCCAGTATTTCACCACCCTCATTGTAAAAAATTTCTTCCTCATGTCTAGCCTGAATCTCCTCTTTTTAGTTTAAAACCATGCTCTTATGCTCCCCAGTGTTACCTTTGAAATTTATGTCTTACACCACATTTTTTCCAAAGGAAGAGGCTCAATTTGTAGATGTGTCCTGCTATCAAAATGATGCAAAGGGCACCCTTCTACCATCCACAAGTGAGCGTGGATTTGCTTGAACCCAAGCCTAGCTACACACACTCCAAAACAGCAAATCCAGCGTGGATGGGGATTAGAACTTGAAAGCACGTTAGAGCTTCCCTGAATTGTGAGTCTTACTGCCAAAGACTTCTGTAAACAGCTTCAGCTTTTATCCTTCCATCCTTTGAACATCCATCGTGGCGTGTTTGACCTGTACGTTCTCCAAAGAGGTGCTGTGCCTGGTGAGAGCCTCCGTTGGCACAAGCGCATGCAGCCAAATCTGAGCCAAACTGCTGAATTTTATGACTTGAATAGCAGAACAGTCACATTATTTGCTGAATATCACATATACGTATGTATACCACACAAAGTACAAAGCTGTGCTTCCTCCTTCTAATTAATGAGATCTCCTAGCCCAAGGGAACACTAGAAGTTGGTATCCTTGCCGTGTGGCCAGGCATATTTAAAAGTAAATCAGCTAATGTAACACCCTTACAAAAGCTAAATCCTGAGGTGTAGTTCCTTCTCTCTCCCCCTTAATTGTATTATCCTTAAAGGAAACTAAATCTGATGGAGTATCATTTATAGCCACCCAAAACAGAGGCAGCACCCTACACTAAAAGAGTTATTCATGGCAGAATCACAGTGGAGAACAATAGATGAAATGGATGAAAAATGATTTTTTTTTTTTTTTTATAAGATTTAGCAATTCTCTATTTCCAAACTTTCTGTATTTTTTTTTCCACAAAACCAAAAAATACCTATCAAAACATTTCATTAATATTTAATTATTAAAAAAAAAGGAACAAATACATTTCCTCCTTTTGAAAAACAAAGAAGAATCAAACCCTGCTTTTTTAACCTACTCCAGCAAAAAATAATCTCCTCCTCACGTAAAATCATAGGCTCCGGCTACATGAATAAAACACTGTTCGCATTATAGAACAGATGATGCAAACAAGCACAATTAAGTAACTTTGTATCAAGCAGCAGGGGGCTGTGGTAAATACACACTCGCCAATTTCTAACAGTGCTCATGTTTAAACATTTCACAGGTCTCTGAGCCCCCAGTTTTAATTTAAACAAATACACACTTTGGTGTATGTAGATAAACAAAATGAGAACAATAGCTCCCAGTCTGACAGGGCCCAAATGTGAGAGAGTCTATACTAAATAGAAGAATTATTTATGTAGATAAATAAGCCTGGTTGGATTCCTTCTCTTCATGCAGATAACTCTACCCACCACTCTTTTTTAAAAATGTTTTAGTTCTGAAGTAAACAATTCTGAAGGAAAAATGGCAGAGACATTGATTGTACATTGTAATTTTGGGACTAAAATGACTGACATCTCTAAAAAATGAGGGATGTGTCTGAAGTATGTTCCCCATAATTATTTTTCAGCATCCTTGAGGCAGTGATCTCTTTTTCTAAGCACAGGGAGAAAAGACTGAACCACAGTTGCCACTCTGCAGCTATTACTGGCAAACAGTGACTTTTAAAAAGCTGTTGTGTGTTGGGCACCCTTCCAGCAAGGTGGCTGGAATTATACATCTCCCTCATTGGATTTCTCATTTGATTTTACTTATTTTTTAAGTCCCTAAACACATTGCTAGAAGATGCCCTCTGCGCAACAAACTGACCTGAATCTGAGATGCAAGAATGAAATGGCACCATCTCACATACCCTCCTCCGCGAAGCTGGGATAATGCTGACCAGGTATTAAGCTCATGCAAAACACACCCTGAGTGATTAGAAATTGAGTCGCTGAACCAGGAAAAGCGCTGAGGAGCAGAACAGGCAGATCAGAGCCAAAACCAAAGCAAAACCCACCACAACTAAATAAACACTAAAAATTTTAAAAAAAGATTAAAAAATATCCCAAAACTAAAATCCTCTAAAATTGTGCAAGACAGCTTTTCAATGTTGCAGAATTTGCCTGTCTATATATAGAGCCATAATGAGATCATTCACATGTCTATACAAACACAGCAGAATATAAGCAATTCCCTCCTAGAGGCAGACATCAGACGAGGTTCCCACCATACTGGTTGTGGTATAAACATATATTTTATATTATCCTCTCCCCCCAAAGCTTGTTTAATTCCAAGCTCTCCCTTTCTGCAGTGCTTTAAGCAGAGGACTGGGCTTATTTGCAGTGTTTGACTGCATTTTATCATACAACACCAGAATCCCTCCCTTCCTACAGGTTTGGTACAATGTGTTAACCCAGAGCAGGGTGGCTGGGGCATAACATGCATCCAAAATCATTTTACATTGGATATTCCTACAAATTCTGAAAATCCCAAGCAGTGATAAAATAGTTAAAACACCCTTGGGCCCATTGGGCTTTTGTTTTTGAAGAAGCTACAGCAAATATTTCATTTTCTCTTTTCCTCCATCCCCACAATGCTGACAATGTATTCAGAGGCGTGTTAGGACATCTGGGGACGGAGAGAGGTGGGAGCCAGGGCAGAAACCGGATTCTTTAAGCTTTACCGCATCCACAGCAAAAGCAGGGCCCAAGAGTTTCTCACCACACCATTGAAGAACTGTATTTTTCAGGGGAAAAAAAATATACATATATATAAATGGGACAACATTCAGCACTTTTTTTGGCATGTTACTTCTGCAAGGGACTTTTCCTAGAGTCCAGATTCTACTGCAGCTAAAATCCCCAATTATAGTAAGAGGTACTTGCAATACAGGTTATTTTGATGGACATAATACCCAAAACTAAGCTTTCTACCATCTGTTCGTCCCTAAAAATTGAAAGCAAAGAGAACATATTTCACCACTGCGTCAGTGAAAAGTAAGATAAATGCTATTTAAATGCATGTACAACATATGTTCTTTCTTCTATGCCACGTTCATCTGTAATGCTTTACTCATTTCTCTGGAGACACAAATCAGTGAAGAAAAAAGGTAAAGAAATCCACCCCAAACCAGACTACCCCACAACCAACCCCTCCACAGACCCAAGTTTCCTGAACACAGGTAGGTTTGCAGGACACAACGGTGCTATTCGAATGGCAAATGAGACCAGACTACACAAATAATATCTTTTATTTATTCCTCTCTCCAATTCTCTCCCATGACATGAGACAGGAGGATCTGGGTGGGGGGCTTGAGAAGCACAAGGAGATAAATCTGTTATGGGGTGGAAGGGTTTGTGTTATCTATTCAAATGGACAGTGTGAAGGTCGTATCCCCAGCAGATCCTTTGCCATGTCCACCAGTTTGTAATCAAACGGGAAGGGAAATAAACATCTCAAGTGTCGCTGCACAGCTTTTGAGTACATTGGACTGCCCTTGTCCAGCAGGAGTTAAATACTTAAGAGATATTTGAGGATACATTGATTTTGCATCTGCCTGGTGCATCTTTACCTCTCTTTGAACCCAGCAGTGTCAGTTCTGATGCAGGCTGCTACACAGGAGGGGTGTGAACTCCAAGACATTTGTTTTTCTCAGTTTCCAAAGCTTTTTCAGAGCTCTGTTGTTTGCAGAAAGAAGCAGAATTTCATGGGTACCTGACCCCTGTGCTAAGCATGCACTTGGCATAGCAAATCTTGCTATAGCAGAGCAACTAGGGTACAAAGTCAAAGCTGGGATGCAACCCTTGAGTGATGCTATGCTGACTACTAGACCCTATTTTCCCAGTCCTTCCCTCTCCCTATCACACAGGCACTTGATGCAGCAGATGGGGATCCAAGCTGAGTTCTGCAAAGAGCTCTGGAGGAGTCACAACAGCTGTTTGCAGGGAACAGAGAGGAGAAGCTCCTGTGCAACATGTTTAAGAGGTTTGTCTTTGAGAAACTACTCTTCAGGCTACATAGCTGTGTGTTTGTGGAAGTATTAGCAGCCCAAATTGCTTGTCAGTTTTGAAAATGTAGGCTGATAAAATGAAGGAATTTGATTATTGCCTCTGTCACAAAGCAAGAGTATTTGCGTTCTGCCCTTTATATCCTAAAATCTGCAGGCTCACAATCTATATGCAATGGTTTTGCCAGGAGTTTAAAAAGCAAGCCGCCTCTCGGCTACATGCAGAAGCACACAGAGATTTTTGCACATTATTTGGAGATGTTTCAGCAAATCTCCTTCCGTTCATTGAGGAATGCTTGGCTTTCATTTCTTGGCACTTTCTTACTCCCCAGGCTGCTGATTTTGTCAGAGACACAACCATGTCTGTAGTCTGGTTACTAGGGGGTCAGTTCAGAAGTTGTGCTCAGGGAGGGACCAAGAGCTCCAGCTGACTGAATGTGCTGAAATGTTCCTGTTGTCTCAGGGAAGTGTCCAGCATTCATCAGGTTGGGTCTTTCTTTCAGCTGTTGGCTTGAATTGACAAAGATCCACTCAAGTGCACCAGATCAGAATTGTTAGTTTTAAGAGTGGCAGGAAGAGAATACAGGGCAGATAAGGTCTTGCAAGGAAGAACTTTTTTTAGAATATTTTTTTCTTAAAAGAAATCTAACATGATTATATATTTCTAGCTCCACTTCCCATCTGTTCGCCTTCCGAAGTGACATTTAAGGGAGCTGAGTTTACCATGCTAGAGGCATCAGCAGCACTGGATTGAGTGGATCAGATTCCAGACAGACTCAAAAACTACTCAAACCTTGCCTAAAGCTCAGCTCTTATTTGTTTTCCTACAGCAGAGGAGCCTTGATCTCCAGAAATGCTGGCATCTGCCCTTTTCTTGTTTGCATGCCTTTCTGCCTCTCTTTCTGCTCAGAGCATTATCTGTCTGTCTACATTTCTACTTGGTAGAAATGCTAAAGCCCCCTTTTACATGCCTGAAAGCACTTTGGATGAGGTGGAAGGTAACTCCAACACAGAGTCGGAAGTTCAGGACCCATTGATCAACACGGTGGACCAGATCCAGGGTAGCTCTGCTCTCCAGGACACACACAGCTGCTAACTGAAGATGTGCCTGGACTCCTGCACCCTCCAAAACATTGGTGGCTGATGCAAAATGAGAAACAAGCACTTTCACCTGCTCTGTAGTTCAAGCAGGAAAGGCTTGTGGTTGATATGACCAAGGCACAGCCTTCTGAAACCCTAAAAAACACTGCAAGCATGGATGCTTGCATGTCTTTTGCAATATAAAAGGTCCAGCTCAGATTTATTCTAATGGGTCACTAGGAATGAAGGTCTTGAGGAAGACAAACTCAGATGCAATATAAAAGGTGATAAGACAAACCTGGACAAACTGAGCACAGGAGGAGAGGGAGAAATAGCCACATAACACAGGCAGAAAGGGGAAGAACCTCTTTGTACTTCGCACATGTAAGGGCCAAGGAGGAGAAAGTTCTCCTTTCTCAGACAGTGACCTGGCCTAAGGTGAAAGAAAAGGATTTAGCTAACAGGTAAACCATTGGGAAAATCTGTCAGCGCTACCTTTGCCATCTTGGTTTCCTCCTCAGCAAAACAGGTGACTCACCCTGCATCTTCTCTGGAAAGTGTTTGTGACAACAAGCAGAGTTCCCTGCAGGAACCCAAGCTCTGAGCCTCCCTGTGTGTGTATCCTAATCCCACCATTGCCTCTACAAAGCCTTGGTTTTATTGACTAATGACACATTTAGGGGGAAAAAAAGAAGAATAAAAAGAAGAAAAAAGGAAGCAGCCACCCACATTGCTTCTGTCTCTCTGTTCTTCTGTCTCCCACAGTGGCAGGGCTCTGGCAACATTTTATAGGCACGCAATTCCTTGAAAGTTTATATAGCTTGAAAGTAGAAGAAGTGATAAAATATGCAGTTTAATTGCAAAAACCCCATGTACTAATCTCACTAATGTGCTAGATTAAAACCGTAAATGTGTGAGGCTTCAAGGTGGTTACACAGATTTAAAGCAAATTTTCCTTCTAAGTGTTTCTAACCAAACTCATATTTTATGGTGTCCTGGACTTTACAATTGACTTTTATTTGTTTTATTTTTATGAATGATATTTAAAGTACAATATTGTCACAAGGGATTCTCTTACTCTGTGGATCCTTTTATCATGCAAAATTTCTATTAGCGTCTCTCTGAAATTTTTTGTCACACTAGGCTGCTTTAGTGGCTGCAAGCTCTGTTGTGTCACACTGGGTTGTGTTAATAGCTCAAGCTGGAGTTTCCCCTTTGTGTGGAGGGCTAGTACATGGACTTGACATGCTGAAAATCTGCTAAAATTCTGGTTTGAGAACTTGACACCAATGAGAAGATTCCTGCATTGCTCCTGAGAGATGCTGGTGACCCATATCACCTCAATTTCCCCAAATTTCCTTTTTACCCCCACTCCTCACCATATAAAGTCTTTGGCACAGGACATGCTCCTTTGCTTATGTTTGTACAATGCCTGCACAGACCTATTTCCTACAGATAATAAAATAACATATAACTGAACAATGTCCAAGGGGACACAGATGTTAACTCTAGTCCCAGAAGATACTCAGACTGGTTCAATATTAGCAACTCCAAACTCGAATTTTAGTGGACTGGTTATAACAAACTGCATTTTTCTAGAATAAATGTAAAACAGTTACTCTGGAAGGCAAAGGACTTTCTTTGAGCAGTAAGTGTACAATAGATCTGCTGTTTAGGAAGGAGCTGGCTGATCCTTCTCTGTTTACATCAACCTCTTAGTAACTCCAACACATTTATTTCAGAATTTGGGATGGACAGCAGGGTTATTACTGACCTCTAGGATCAATCTGTGATGAAGATGCTAATTTGAGTCCTCCAAGTAGCCACTGGCTCAAGAGCGTGGGGCAAGGGAGCAGGTGACGTGTCCCCACACCACTCGGTCAGGTAAAGCCTTCTTAAAAAAAAAACACCCTCAAATCTTCCCCAAAATTGCCCAAACTCCAGTAGAGCTCTCAGACCCCACAGGCTCCTCCATTTGCACTACACCTTGTGCATCCACAGCAAGGAGATGCTAAACCATGATGAAAATTGACTTTGGGACCTGGAAGTCCTCCACAGATTACTCACGTTCACTATGTACCCGCTCTATTTTAATGCCAGGAAGGGATAAGAATCTAAACATCATTTTGCAAATGTTAAGCTATTAAACTAGCAAATGATTTGAGACAAGAGTAAGCATACAGGGTCAGCTTCTCTTTCAAAGACTTCCAGGGTACATTATGTGTAGCATGCTTCATGCAAATACCATGGCCTTGAGGTTTTTCCTTGTGGCTTTGTTCATTCTCTCATTTCTGCAAGGAGGCAGGAGGAATAAATAGATGTTTTTATCACCACTTTTTTGCTTTCAGAAAGTTCACATATTGCATTTTTGACATTATGTAAATTAAAAACCACCATGGCATTACCTGAAATAAACTATTATATCACTCCTTTCACGCTGCTTTAGTTAAGATACTGTCAGCACTTCCATTACTAGCCCTTATTTCAAGGAGTTTCAGACTTAGTTGGTAGGAAGGTGGGTTTGTTTTTTTTTAAATGGAAACTTACAACAAATTCCCAGCCTGAGGAAGAATTTCATTTTCTTCAGATTTGAGCAAAAACTACTTGTCCGTTTTATTGTTCAAATGCAATGTGAAGATTAACCCTCCAAAAGTTTGAGCATTAAGCAGAAACCTTATGAACGATATTTCTCAAGTGTTGAAAACTCAGCTGGGAAGTTTAATTGGAGCAGCTCATGGCAGAGGTTTAGAACTCAGAGCAGGGCACATGCTGCAGTGCAAAAAGGAGAAATTTATAACAATTTATTTTTCATAAAATTAGCCTGACTGAAGCTCTGATCAGTGGGGCAGATTGTTATGTGTGTTGGGAGTTCAGGCACTCCAGAAATTTGTTGTGTTTGGATCAATGTTTTCCTGTGTCTATGCTTATAAACCCCACAGGATTGTCCAGGCTTATCACACCAGCCTGTATTTGCTCTGCCCAAGCAGAGATTTTGTCCAGGATTTCCAGGTAGCATAGCCCTGAGGTTTCTGTTGCTTGGCCTATGTATACATACACACAGGTAATTACGCAATCGTTTAGTACAAGTCTTCAATAATTTCATAAAGAACACCTCAGACTACAAATTCAGTTTTGCTTAGAGTGGTACTTATATACACACACGTTCAATACAAAGGCAATGCACTGTCTCAGGTGCTGTTAATGCTGTTAAATTTGGCATCTTCTTCTCAGAAATGACATTTGGAAATTACAGCTGCTCTGGATATCGGTACAGGACACATCTGTATTCCTAGGGGTAACTGCTGAACGTCCCAGTACAAAAACTCCTGATGCTCAGGTGTTCCCCAAAGCCAGGCTGTAAAACCCAGCTCGCACCACAGGCACTATGGGTATGTACTGTGGAACAGCTCAGTTTTGGTTTGTGGCCCCAGCCCATCTCTGGGCAACCCCCTCCCCAATTCTGGTTTACACTGCATCAGCCTCAAACCAGTGCAAAAATCAGCCCAGCTCTGCTGTTGGAGTGAAAATACCAACTACCTGGAGGAACAAGGAGAGTCCTGACATGCAAGTGTCACCAGTGTGGGTCTGAGAAGTGTTTGCGTCCCTGCTCCTCCTTGGAGGCTGAACCCCATATACATCTTTTGGAAGGTATCTGTTTTCAGAAAGAGCTGTGCAGAAAGTAGAATCAATATGGTCTCCATGTCGGGTAGAACAAGGAGTAACGGACTTAAATTACAGCCAGGGAGCTTCAGACTAGACATTAAGATAAACTTTTTAACAGCAAGGGTAGTTAAACACCAGAAAAGATGGCCCAGGGAGGACGTGAAATACCCACTCAGAGGTTCTGAGGACAGATTAGACACATGCCTGACAGGAGTGACAATCTTGATGCTCCTTTGGGGCAGGGGATCATATCTTGATTTCTCTCCCAGCACCATTTCCTACAGCACTCTGGAAATCCTTTAGAAATAAGAAAGAATACATATTTTGATGGCTTATGTCCTACCCTGTGTTTCTCTGTGTAATCACTGGGTCGGGGACACTCCGCTCGGGCTGTCTCCTCAGTACCGTGTGTAAATGCCACCAGCTCTTCAAATCGACCGTCTCACAGGCTGCTGAGCAAACAGCACACAGGGCAGGGTTTAAAGGGTTCTACTCCGTGCTATGTCAGGCAACAGGCTTCACAATGAGCGAGCACCAGGAGGCGCAGAAAACTTTTTAAAATTAATAAAGCCTTTTAGCAGGTGAAACGGAGCCCCTTTTTGCTGGCTGCATTTGAGTTTTTCTGCCAAGTTGCTGCTAATGCGTCTGCTTTCCCCGGCAGCGAAGGGATGAGAGTCCAATTTGCGAGCCGCAGGAAATTTCACAGGCAAAATGCAAACAGCCAATTTAAGGCTTTGTTTAGAAATATTTTCTGTGTTTCCTGCTGCTGCAAGAAACCAAGTAGGGGGAAGAAACCCAAACAGGAATTCACTCAGCCTCTTCAGTGCCACTCATTTTCCCACCCCCAGTAAAGCAAATCCAAGCTATAAAACTGGAGGCAGCTGCCGCTTTGCTCTGCAGCTCTCTCCTCTTCCTCACTCTGAAGCCTTCGTGCCCTCTTTTCTTGCCTGTCCTGTCTCACCTTCCACATTATTGCAGTCCCATCCTCCCGCAGCTGCTAAGCTCCTGATTTTAACTCTTCAGGACCAGAAATCCTCAGCCCCTGTGCAGTTCATACTCCTGGGTCCCTGACTGTGCTTCTTGCTGCCTCTTTAGTCTAAACTAGTGCTAAACTAAGCAACATACCACTTTTTTCAGCCTAGGCTGGAATTACTAATTGAGCTACTGCCAAGACAGCCTTGACTACTTGTATAATTTCCCAAGGTATATTCATGCGATCACATATTGCCTGGCTGAAAACACACCCAGAGATGGCCACAACAGCAAATATCATGGAGAACCATGTGTTTTAAATTAATTTCACTTGGAGTAATTCCTCAGCTGTGCTTCTCTCCCAGCCTTTGTCTCTGTAGCTCACCTTTCAAACCCAATGAAAAACCAAACAGCATTTTCTTCTTCCACTATCAAGCACCCATCTTGACACACAGAGACACCATAAGAGGGGAACCCAACACGCAGAGCCCCAGCTACAACAGTCCCTGCACCTTTGAGCTCCTTATACACAGATTTCACATTCAGAATACAGACTCAACTTTTCATAGCCATCTTTCCTATTTTTTTTTAATCATCCACAGCCATAATACTGGGAAGTACAGGGACAGACAAAAGGGACTCCAACTTTTAAAAAAATGTATATATGCAGGCACATATATATTTTTCATTTTGGGATGTTTCTCTTAATCATATCTTGAATTAATGCAGGGCTTGTTCATTCGGAGCTCTCATTACCCTCTTAATTAACTGTGCACAGATGGAAAAAGTCGGAATTGCTTCACTCGAGTTGTTCTGCTAGTTTTAAAATGAGATGGCAGATGGAGGACAAGGCAGAAAGGGCTCAGCTCAGAGGTAGGAGACAAGTTTTCAAGCTGTCACAGAAACGTCAACAAACTCTCCATCTGTTTATGAGGAGTACCAGGCAGAGGCAGTTTTAAGTGCCATCCACAGACGTGAGTTCACAGAACTCCGAACAATTAGCAGCAAAATGAAAGCTGCAGTTTTGGTTTGAGCTTTACCAGGATGCTGTCAATTCACATTTCTGAGTCTGGATTCAAGAGCAGCAATATTGTCAGTACAGCAGCAGCCAAGATGAGCTCAGGACCCTCAGGGCATGTCCTGGCTCGATGTAACTACATCCCTAAAGCTCTGGACACAACCTGGGAAACAGGAGGTATGCTCCCAAAGGCCCTAAAGCAAGTGAATCTCCCCAGACTGATAAATACCCTGCAAGAAAGCTGCTCTGAGCTTATTGCCTATGGGCATGGGGCCACAGAAAGGCAAGGCAAGGGACTGAGGACCCTCAAATGCAGACACAGGCTTTGAGGAAAGAGTCTCCTCTGGTTTCAACTTCCTAGAAGTTTTCTAGAAATGAACAGTGTCCCTGGAACCAATCTGGGAAGTGCAGGCAATCAATCATAACTAAAGCCACATACACAAGGTGATGCAGGTAAGCAAGAATAGACTTCTAGCTTCTCCTTTCCCAGAATAGCCCTTCTTGAGCTGCTCCAATGGGATATTAAATTATTATTCTTTCCAATAATAACATGTACATGCTGCTCTTAACATGGGAGGGCACAGCACTGTTATTAGCATTTTAGAGAAGCAACAATGTAGTGTAAAACAACCATGTCAAGGCTATATGTAATACAGTGATGCTGGATATTTAAATAACCTAGGACGCCTACAAGGAACACATCTGTTTCCTAACACAGGAGCCAACTTATGTGAGCAGTGTACATCTGTATCCAGGCTTTGTTGGTTTATATATGGTTAGCAGGCATGGTTGAAACTGAATTGTACCCACGTGGTTTCCGCAGTCAGAGATGCTAGAAGAAATGCACACAAAAAAGCAGTTCTGCATAGCTTCTGGTGATATACTTGCTAATTCTTTTTTCCAGTAACTCGAGTTCTTTTTGGGCAACATCATATGTTACAATGATAGGAAGGATCCAGGACCTCGTCTACATACCCTCAGTTCAAAACTGAAACTATGGACTTGCATTTTACTCAGTTTCAGAGGTATCTGGACCTGCCTTCCTTGTGGGACTGACAGGATATAGTGTGTAAGTGTGCTTTGAGATGGAAGGGGCTACTTCCAGTTTAAAATGATATAGGATAGGTGGGATGCAGCTATAATTTGCTGCAGAGAAGCTGAGTAGCTGAGGAGGCATCTTGCATTGTACAGCCTAGAGTACAAGTGTCGTATCTTATTTAACTTAGGGTAGAATTAAACCTAGGTCTGAACTAAACCACTAAAGGGCGTTCAGCAGGGTGTGAAGAGCCACATGCCCAAGGCAAAACCATCATCTCAGTTTTGCCTTCAGTGCTATTCATACACCACGTGTTCAGGCCCCTAAAATGCCATCAAATGATGCTCAGGCTGCAGAGCTAATGACTACTGGGAATACGAGTATACCAAATTATAAAGTTTTGTCAGGAGCAGACCACTACAGATGACACTAGAACACTACAGCTGCCCACAGTTCATTGGAGAGGAACCCAGAAACATCCAATACCCTGCCAGAAAAATGATGTGAAAGTGATTTTCTTCAGATTGCTGCCCAGGAAGCTTAAAAGACACAAACCTCACAAAGATTTTTCTGCAGGAAAAGAAAAAAAAAGGAGGAAGAAATAAAGGAAAAACTAGGATAACAGCAGAAACTAATCTCTGTGCATGTTCTCAGGCTGACAGGAGAATACCCTTCCCAAGGGTTTCTTATCAGAGTCTCAGCTCCCTCAAGGTCACAGATCAGGGTAATTACACTCTGATAAGCACAGCTCTTGCTCATTTGCAGTTAGATAGTGTAGTTCCTCATTTTCTGTTCTGAATATTGGGACAGCATTGCTGCCCCACAGCACCTGCAACTATGTACTTCTCCAAACCAGTTGCAATTCGAAAGCATAACATGCAATTCTAGCATGTACCTCCAAAAAAGCACTTTAGGGATCTTAGGTTCTAAATAGGGCCATGAGAGGCCAGATAGTATCAGAGGCATGTTGGAGGCTCATGAGGCAAAAATCCTACAGACCAGACCATGGAAAAATCCAGTATCAGCTGTAATAGTCCTTTCTGGCATTGTCATGAAAATCCTGAAGCACCCAGCATAGAAACACCAGCAATGACTGGAAAGGGAGAGGTTATGTTCATCACTTGGGAACCCCACAGTGAGCTGAGAGATTAATCAGTCCAGCATACTTCATCCTAGGCTGCTCATAGCTTCCAGATTGCTCCAGAGATGTGAATCACAACATACTGTGTATTATAGAGTCTGCTATACCCTCCACAAATACAGGACAGTCCCACGTGAATCCTTCACCAGACTGTTCTCCTACCTCTCGAGGCACTCGCACACAAAGGTTGATGCAAAGGACACAATCCCTTCCTTAGCCATTACCAGTCCTCAAATTCAGCAAATATTCCCCCTAAAAACTGATCCAAACAAACCTGGTGCCAGACAGACCACCCCAGAATCCTTCTGCAACCCAGCTGGGATGGAGGTTGCCACGAGGAAGAATCTCTGAGGTATTGCTGGGTTATGAATGTATTTAATGAGTGAGCAAAGAACAGTTTCAGTTTTAGAATATTTCCCCCCCACACACCCCTTTACTCTTTTTTCTCTTTTCTAAAACAGGTACTTAAATCATCCCAATGAATAATAAGGATGCTCGCCAACCCAATTTAAGGCAATTTCCATTTCAGTCCCAATATCATCCTCAAACATACTTTTCCCTTTATCTGTGGAATGGCCTGTTCTGCACAGCACCTTAAATAGAAAGTGCTATGCTAGCTAAATGCTGCCTTTCAACTATTATAATAAATATCTGACAGTGAAGAAAATAAGAAAAGAGGCAGGTGGGGACTGATCTGCCTTGTCATATGCTAGTGCCTTGGCACTGAAAGCTTTGTCAGTCCATTAGCTGCTGTTAATTTTCTTGTTCTTCGTGGCAAAGGTGGCCATAATTGGTGGAGCTGCTGGAAATATCACATAAATGGGGTGATTCACACTCAGAACTGTCACTATAATAAAATCCCATTTAGAAAATGTCCCCTTCACCCAAGGAAAAAAGCAAGCTGCAGAGCCTGCCCTCCCTTATTTTCTCCTGCAGGAATGTATGACCCATCAGCACCAACCAGGAGAACAGATCTGTCCATCTCTGAAGACTGGTCATCATTTGAAATGGACATCAAGTCTGATGGTCTATAATCAGTTCAGACACAATAGCTTTTTTTTTTCTTTTGTTTTTAGTGGGACTTTTCAGACTGAACAGAAGCCAAGGAAACAGAGATAAATATAATGGCAAGAATTTTATGCTTGTTTTACCAGTATCATTAGTGTGTGTGCTTGAGGAAGTGAAAGATGTGAAAAGAGAAATAAGCAGAACTGACTTGGGGAGATGCAGCACACCAGGAATCAGGGCATTTCAGTCAGCAGTGCCCCCACTTATTCAGACCATAGACCTAGACCAGAACATCCACCTTTTCACCTGTAAGATGGAAAGAGGGGAGGGGACACCTTCACTGAAGGGTGCTACAGCCCTTTCATAAACATAAGGAAATCACACAAAGCTCTAATGCTCTGAGAAGGAGTGATTTTAATTTTCAGTACAATCTGAGACGCATATGGAAAAAATCCCAATTATTTACTTTTGGACAGATCTTATATCTGTTCAGATATCATCATAGATGCTACCTAGTTTTGTTGAAGCTAGAATTTGCATAGCAGCTGGATTTTCTTCAGAATGTTTAAAATAAGATCTCTACCATATTTGAATCCCACTGAAAAAACTTGGAAGAAACACGGGGTGGGATCTCCCCTGAGCTAACATGCAATACTATATTCATTTCCCAAAGCCTAGAGGCTGCCCCTTACACTTGAGCACTGCCTTTGCTGAAGTCCTGCCCAGAGATTTGACCTCAACAGCAAATCTTCCACTAGCTTTGCTGTTAAAATAATCCATACTAAATTAAGATTTGAAAGGTTTAGTTTGAGTACAAAGCTCAAACTCAGTTGAGCGGGCAACAACTGGGGCATGAGGTGCTCTCAGGAACCCTTCCATTCTTACAGCCACACATTTTGGAAAAAGAGAAAAAAATTAAGCAGGATATCCATCCCTTCTGGTCTAACCTGAACATCATGGCTGCTGGTCAGAAATACGTAGCTAGTTGGTAGCTCATTTAATGTACATGCAATTAACTCACAAGGCCTACCACTCAATAAATTTCCAATAATCTGAAAGTACAAGCAGCATAGGTATCTCTAAATATTTTCACTGGATTAAGTGAAGTCTTCAGCATGCCAGAAAGATGAATCCCAAGCTGACACCAAACACATGGGTGGATGCCCAGCTGCCTGCCCAGCTTCTGACCTCACATTTGCTCGATTTTGCCCAGAAGCACAGTACAGAAAACACCAGCAGATCAGGGTATGCTGCTGTCAGGTATCTGAGCATGACTCTAGTCTTTCAAAGGATAACAAGGAGGATTTGTGGTCAAGGGTTTGGCATTTCCCCTTCTGACTGGGCTGGTTAGGTGAGGCTTGTCATTGCAAGGGCTGGATTTGGAGTGTTTTGCAGTTGTGCCTCCTAAAATATTTACTCAGTGTCCACTGGAGCAGTTTGCAAAGCCATCAGCAATCACTCTAATCTTCCTGAGCAGCCTGAGTGAGCAGTGAAATGAAAGACTCCAGTAAAGTCTTCAAATAGTTGGTGAGATTAATCTTGTCAAGTGTAAACACTTCTTGACTCAGCAGTGGGTTTGGGTGGGGAATACAAGGCTACTCTCCTTTTTTGACAAACCCACAACTGCCAGTTCTCCCAATTACCCCAGAAAAAAAGGCATTGTCTGGATGATAAGGTAGAAAAAACTATAATGTTAGGGAGAAACCTAACCTGCAGAGCGGGATGTGAAGAGCTGCAGTGTGTTTGTCAGCTCTCTGCTCAAGCAGATGTGACTTCAGTAACAAAAAGCTTTCCTGGAAAACAGAACATGCAGGGTAAGGTCTCCTATCTCCCAAAGGCTTCTACCTCCTTCTCAGCAAGGTTTTGTGAGGGATATATATATATGTAGGGACAAACATATTTTCTTGGTTACAGCAGAAAGCAATTGATAAGGAACATCCTGCTCTTGGCCCATGAGTCTGAGGATAACCCAATAACCTTGAGAAGTGCCTTTTTTTTTTAACCCTTTAATGAGATCAGTCTTGTCACAGCCTTACCAGTCTTCTAAATGCCTGGAGCTCATCTCCAAGCCAGGAGAAGGACTAATTACTAACAATGCCAGGTCCAGCAAGATGAGTAACATCAAGACTCCAGACAAGCACCTCAATTCGGTAAAGCACTTCAGCACACAGGACCAGACTTCAATAGACCTGACACATGCATTAAGAGTTAAGGATGTGCTGAAGTCTTTTGTTGCACATATTGTGATCGGGGATTATCATTCAACCCAAATAACTCTATAAACCTGATGCTTGGGAGCCTCCCTCCTCCCCTTGCAGCTTAGCAGGACACAGTAAATTAATGGCAGTCAGAGCAACACAGAGGAATACAAAAGCACTCCAGTGAATCACTACAGCAGCCCATGCCTCTCAGCATCACCTACACCAGACAAACAAGTACCTCAATATCTCATAAGCAATATCCTGAATTAGGGCCTTAAGCACAGCCCTAACAGTTGGTGCCAACTATTGTGATAGCTGGAACGAGCCAAAGAAAGCAGGAGTCTGGCTTGGAACCAAGCACAGGTTCTGAAGATTAAGATATTTTAGCTAATGAGGAGGTGTAGGAGAGTGAACAACATACAGAAGCAGTAGAAAAGAAAAAAAGGCAACGGGATGGCAATCATCACAGGAATTCACAACAGGGCAAACCATGGTAGAATTATTGTGTTCTATTGTAAAGGGCCACAGCAGGACCAGACAGCAAAGGAAAAATTGTCCTTTGCAGCATCGTTGACCTCCCTTCCATGAAATATCCTCCTTTCTGCCAAGGTGCCTGTGGCTGTAACACTGTAGTCCATTTGTATATCCTTCGCAAATCATTGCCTTTATGATGACCTGAACCAAATAAGAAGTTTCACACTAAGAATAATCCCATTTCTCTCCAGGATGAGACGGCATAGTGAAACACAATTGGGTTCTACATTTCTTCGTGTCAGTAGTGTTGTAACTTTTTTTTAAGCTGTTCTAAAGTATTTATCACACCCTCCTCCTTTGCAAGAAGTAATTATCATCACAAGCAATCTCAAAGCAGTGTCATTGATAGTCAGTACTACTTTTGACTCTAAACAGTACACACAAAATCAATTCCATTCCCCAAACTCTCCCTACTTGACCCACCCTTATCCAAGGGTGTTTTACTCCTTTTGATGATCTCCAAACATAAGACATGACCTCTAAGCTTTATTCACACAGATGCACTCCCAATCACCACTATTTTAAAAGCAAATTGCTATTCAGGGCTGCTAGATAGTACCAGATTAAGAGGAGAGTGATGAACGATGCACAATAAAACAGGTAACAGCACAAAACCTTCATGCCCCCTGCTCTGCTCCCCACCCCAGCACAGTATGCAGCAATCCACAGCAGGTCTGTAAGTATAATAGTTTAAGTTTTCTACTGACTCTCACTGCCTTCTACAGTATTTCTGCAGCAGAAGACAAGCATAGCTTCAGGATCTGGGTAAACAGAAGGAACATAGTATTACAGAGTAATTGAAGTTGGAAGGACCTCTGCAGGTCATCTGGTGCAACCCCTGACTCAAGGTAAGGATGACTTCAAAGTTACATTAGATAAACCAATAATAGTGATTATTTAGGTCACCTTTGGTCTATCTGTACAAAGACAAGCTCAGGCTGGCTTGCTTCATACTGCCTTAAGCCTTGGTTGGGTTAGACCACCTCTTCATCCTAGAGGACTACACCTTCTCTAGAGCCAAAGACACTCAACTCCACAATTTACTGCATTTCCTGAAGGACTCTAAGGTTAGACAATCCTTTCAGAGCAGGAAGGGGGTGGAAACACACAAGGATAAAGAATCTTGCACCCAAAGCCACCAAGCAGAACCAGACTAGAAGCAAGACTTCGTACAACTCCTCCCAGTTTGCCACCAACTGAGCAGATATCCTTCTCCCCCAGTTAATACCCAGCTCCACAAAAACACCAATACTCCATCAGAGAGAATCTTCCCACTGACCAGCAAGCTTCCCAGACTAATAAAGACCATCATTGTGCTTTACCTGGCTGTAGCTTTGGGTCTCCACCAGCTCAGAGCAGACTGGAACCAAACAGCCCCAGGTAAAAAGGTCCACAGGCAACTGCAGGGCTCTAGAAAGCTAATAAAGCTTGATGCCTCCCCCTTTATAGGAAGGAGGCTAATCTAATTAACACCTGAAAACAGCAGAAATGAGGTCACCTGCTTCCTGTGTAAAGCTTAATTTTGTATAATTTATTTTTACATTTTCTAATTGAATGAATATTAATTAACTGCAGTTTAATGCAGAAGATGAAGACATTAAACTCTCATTAACAAACACTGAATCCTATTCATCCCCAAACACTTCACATCTGCAGCATTAAGTTATCAAAGAAAAAATCTTCTATGATTTATGTCGTTTTCCAGTGGAAAAAGGGAGGCAATGAATCTGCTTTATCAGCTAATTATCTGCAGGGTGACACATGGCTCTGCAAGCACCCAGAGATGGGACATGGGTTTCAGAACCGGTGTATGGACTTTCTGCTAAAGGCAATGGACCTTACAGGTGGACCTGGGAAGAGTAAACATTTCTGGGCTTAGCCTGTGCCATTTGAACCTGAGGTTTCATTTGTTATGGTCTCCACCAGTGTTGGGTTAGTGGTTGGACTCCATGATCTTGAGGGTGTATTCCAACCAAAATGATTCTATGTGCAGTGGTTAATGTCACAGAACTGCAAGCCCCATGGTGGATGATCCATTTGGGCTATTTCTCCTTCAGCACAAGACAGATGGCGAAGGGCAGGAACTCTCTTCCTACCTGCAGAAGGTTCCACCACCTGTTAAATCAGCTGCAGCTCATGGGGGGATGATGGCAGGTCCAGGCAGAGCTACTGAGCAGGGAAATGAGGAATGAGCCCAGGCTGTTCGCAGAGACTCCTGCAGCAAATCACCCTCGTTTCCCGTGAAGGGAGATGTGTCAGCTTCTTCACTGCTTCAATTTACTTTAAATAAAAACACTGGGAGATGTCACTCTCCTTCAGAAAATGGAGCATAGCTGCAATGTACTAAAAGTGTCCCAAAAAGTTATTTAGTGATTTTAAAGTGTTTCTTTTTTGTCATGTCATTTATAATTTAATTAGTGGCAGGTTGTCAAGCAATAACTATAATCTATAGATTTATGCACTGGAGAAAAATAGATACCTCATTCTTAAAGCAGCAGAGCTTGCTTTCCTCTGAGCTTGCTGCTGGTGAAGTTGCCATCTGCTGATAGTTCTCTGCAATGTCACTTGCTCCTTTAAGTATATTTATATAAATGAAACAAAACATCTTCAACACTTTTTTTATTCTATGATTTATTCCTGCAAGTTTTACATTTCAATAGCTTTTTCATTTTTCCAATAGAAATCTCTTCCGAATATGAAACCTGAGTTTACATCCAAAAGCAAACGTTACCCTAAAAGTGGCAACAATCATCAACCATAAATTGTGAAAATTGCCTAAAGAACTATGTCTGAGAAACAAAACCAGAGGTGACAGTGGAGACACTGAAAAGCTTAGAGAGAAAAACATCTAAGATGGTGAATTCTGTTTCATATCAAGGGGAGTTCAATAAACTGGGGGAGAGGCAAAGAAAGAAAATCTAGAAATCTGATAGAAAACAAAGCAGGGGAAGTCCAGCTACAATGCCCTGCAAACATACCTCAGCTGAAGTAGAAAACTGAGCTGTTGATAACAAATAGGAAACTAGCACCCAAAAAATAACCTACCATGACACGCCGGAACCAGAAAATGCAAAATTCCTCTACCACACTCCTTTGGAGAGGACAAGACAGAGCAGTCTAACCAGACTCCAGATCTATCTGTTGTCAAACCCGAACAAGGGCTCTGTTGCCCTTGTGGATGGTACATCTTTCACATAGAAAGAATTAAGATCAGTATTAAAGTCAGTAAATGTTATCCCTCCTTGTTCAAAATAGAACGTTCTGACCAACTAAAAAGTTTTTGGCATTTACATTTCACTGAAAGGAAACTAAAAAATGACACCAGAGGACCTCATCTGCTCCTGAATGTATTTATTTCCCTCTGAAGGGAGTTTCCTATGAAACAGAACACCCAGTGCCTGCCCAGGTCCCCGCTCTCTGTACTCAGTTCTGTGACGTGACACAAAACAGTGGTTCTCCCCCACTTCTTGCAGCAATGCAGTCTGCTTGAATTTAATGAAATATGAATAGCCTAAGAGACCATGTTAGCACTGGCAATATAATCCCTGCTCCTAAAAATCACATCAAAGTGACGGAGCACTTGGACTTGCCATCTCTTGTCTAGATGCAAACACAGGCTATTGCATCCGTGTTTCAGGATTTTACAGGACACCTCAAGGATGATGCTACTGAACTGAAAGCCAGTGAGGAAAATAAAATAAGGATGTTCTCTACTGTAGTTGCACAAAGGCGATTGTATGATTCAAGGACTCGCTGCAGATCGGCTGCTATAAAAAAGACCTGATAGAAAAAGCCAACTAAAATCCCATAGTTAAATGGACAATTTGCTACCTACACAGCTACCAGCTTGCTCTGGACTTTTGGTGATAAATGTGCAGGCTTACGATAAGAGATACATGTTTGTAGTCTTCATGAGACAGGAGGTCCTCCAAGAGCC
The DNA here is from genome assembly GCF_036013475.1 of Columba livia. Taxonomy (NCBI): domain Eukaryota; kingdom Metazoa; phylum Chordata; class Aves; order Columbiformes; family Columbidae; genus Columba; species Columba livia. The sequence continues at coordinate 6,525,024 of NC_088620.1, forward strand.
AGTATTAGGTAGACTTACGTTTCTGTAGATGGAGGTATGGTGTAGGGTATGGCCACCAAAGAGCCACCAGGTCCCCCAGGGCGGGGGAGCAGGCTGGAACTATACAATAAGAAATTTGTTGTGTACAGCGGAAGGATGTGCAGCTCTGCTCTGGTGATGGGTATGGGGTGGTAGGTCACCTCTGCGTTAGGCCAGGCCTGAGGTGTGCTGGGGATGGGACATATGCTGGAGAAGAATTACACAGGAGATTAAAACAGTGAAATGAAATTGTTGCTATTAAGCACCACGGCTCAGCACTCCTGTGTACTCTGCAGTGGTTTGAACCACTACAAATAAGTGCAAGGTTGAGGCAGGACATTCCTGTTCTGGTTTGGTAGCTGTATGCCCCTTTGATGTAAAAAACTGCAAGTTGCTGGGCAGATGAGCATCTGAGCTGCCATGTCTGTGTTTTTTGCAGGTAAATTCGGAGAAATGGATGATGGAAACCAGACTCTAGCTCTGTTTGAGAGGCTGGTGGGTGATCCCCCCAGCAAGCTCACAACAGGGCTGGTGTTGACCTTCAGGGCAGGTTTTAGAGGAGGAGAAAGAGCAGGAGGACTCTCTGGAGGGGACAGAAATAAATAACAAGACTTGGGTGGTGTTTAACAAAGCCTGTGAAAGGAGTATTGAAAGGACAGGAAGAGTCACAGGGCAAGAGCAGAATCCTTGCCTCTCTCTATGGGATTAGGGAGGAAAGCTGTAACAAAGGAGGGTTTTCCAGGGTGCAAATCCCTGTTGCTCTCCCTGTCCTTCCCATCCAACCTTCCCTTGGCCAGGGCAGCCCAGGATGGGGGAGATGCACGGCAAGGGGTGGACCTGCACTACAGAAAAGGGTGGCCAGCATTTCTGCAGAAGAAAGGATATTTTTGCCCTTCTGAGAGATGGAAAGAAGCTTTGTAGTTGGTAAAAGCAGGTCTGGAAGAAGCCCGTTTGCTATGTGCGAACTGGTCTTCACAGACACGAGGTGTGTTCAACAGAAGAGAAAGTGTGGTAGAGATCACCCACCATGAGGGCTGAAAAGAACCAAACTAAAGCACAGAGAGAACTGGCAGATGTGTCTGGAGGTCACTGGGGGATGAACACAGGGCGATGAGAACATCCAAGCTGATGGATGTGAGCGGATGACATGGTACCTGGTCTCAGTGCCACACCAAATGTGGAATTATTGTAAGGAGGAAGGAGAGTTTTTTATGGTGAGTACAATTCTGGGTTAAATTTTTTGGCTTCTTTTTTTAAAAGGCAAATCCAACATGTGATTATTTTTTTAAAAAAAACAGGTTAAGAAAGCACTTCTGCAGTTGAGTTTTCAAAAAATTAAAAGCATTTCTGAAAATCAAATTTCAATTAAAAAGAGAAAAACCAGTTTCATGTTTTCACACTAAACTTCTTTTAGCAGCAGGAGGGTGAGTTTTGAAAAAAAAATCAACTATCTCTGCCAATAAAAGGAAATACATTAAAAAAATAAAATTAACAACACATCTGTTAATCATGACACCTTGAATGTTTTCTTATCTCATTTTGGATTTATGTTACATCTCTTTTCTTCTAAATTTCATCTTTTTTCTTTCTGCCTGAGTTGTAAACTCTTCACAGCAGGGACTGTTTTCTTATAATGCATTTGTCCAGCACCTCACATGTTGTGAACACTAATGTGATGTGAATAATATATAGTATTCCTCTCTTGAGCAAAAGATAAAACTCAGAAGCAAAAGCAGATGATGATGGCTTTGTGACAGTGAAACACAAATTCAAGACAAACCTCGCTGCAGCATGAGGTCTCCATTGTGGCTCATGAAAGTAAACGCCAAATGGTCTCACTGTAACATAGATGATCTCTAAATCATTTCAGGCTATGCAATTGCTACACATAATGCTCCTAAAAAAAACCCAAAGCCCACAACTGAAACTCTTCACCATCTAAAAGTGTAGTGCAAAGTTTTATTTGAGTTAGCTCCTGCCAAGAATATTGGAGAGCGGCCTGCGTGCAACATCTGCTCACATAGAGGGAGAGCAAAAACATCTGGTAACAGTAGCTCACCCTCCCACTTGTCTTACCTATGTTAATTCTCAAAAAAAAGTGGAAAGAACGTGGCTTTTGTAGTAATGCCTCTGTGGCTGGAAATAAAGGGGAATAAAGTATCTTCTCTAAGGTACCACACGCTGATGAAAACCACGGCTTTCAAGGAAAACTTCACCCATGCAGGTTTGTCTCTGTTACTATCCTACCACGTGCACCCAGCTCCTTGTGTCCTCTCCATTGTCTTCATGATTGCTCCTGTATGAAGTCTTCTCCATCATCAGCAACAAGTCTGGGTCCCAAAGACACTGTCAGTGTGTAATAGAGCAAAGCACCTTCATGTATCAGAAGAGATATTGCTTCATCTCCCTCTGACAAGGAAGCAATCTTGCTTCTGTTCCTAGTAAATTCACGTATACGTTTCCGGCTTATTGCTTCGTGTTTAAAGGGGGACGCAGGCACGACAGACTCCAAACTGCTGTAGAACACTGTTGCAAAAGGCAATGACAGCAGTAGACACGACAGAATTTTTAACAAAAGATAGAGGAGGAAACAGATCTCCTAATGCAGCAGTAAGAGCTATCATTTAGCAAGGATAAATGAGTCAAAGATACCTTAAATATGTCCTGTTGTCTAATTCTGGGAGAAAACGGATGACAACCATTCTAGAATCAGTGTTTGGAAATACACAACAAAAGGAAAAAGCTTTATTAACACTGGAAATGTACTCTTAGCTTGGATTTCCTTTTCAACACCCAGCTTGTTCATCTCACAGCTCAATGAACTGTTAACATCACATATTTCTTCTTTTCCAGCAGCAAGTCCAGTTACTTTGGTTTCTGCTAAGCACAGAGAGATGAGATTGAGCCTTCCCAGGGAGAGGGGGCGCATCAGAGGGGGTGAGACACGGGTCTCAGGTGGGCAGCAACATCAGCGAGTTGCAAGTTGGATTTACTGAGATATTATTAAGCCGAATGCTGCAGCTTTCTATTATTTGTGCACAAAATGTGAATCAGGCTTTCTGCATTAATCTGTTTTTAAACTGACCCAATACCGTAGCATTCAATAAGGTTGGAGAGCATTGTATAAACAGATAAAAAGTCGAGTACTGCTATGTGTTTTGTATTCTGAACCAGGCATATTCCCTTGTCCTTTAATAGCCCAATCCAGTCTGCCCTTCCAGACAAAGACCAGGAAATGTCCCTTTCCATTTCTGCATAAGTACAATGGGCAACCACTTTCTGTAATAAAAAGTGATAGACCTCTGAAGTTAAAATGAAGTCAATATTTCTAGAAACACTAACTTAGAGCTGTAAATTACAGCTGTAAATAAAAAAGTTCACTGTTTAAGATACAGGGGCAGACACTGGCATTGCCTGTATTTCCAAATACATTTGTTTTGCTTTTATCCATGCTTTGCCACAATGTCCTTCATTGTATGTATATTTGAGCAATAAGAACATGGAGAAATTAAATGACTCACTCATGCAGAAAGGTAGAATAGGAAGAGAAAAGCAGGTGAGGCCCTGTCCCTCCTTCATATCCGCCCTTGTCTGGGATGGTTCCGATAGCACCAGACTTGGTGGAAAACTGTTCAGCTTCACAGATTGTGGATTCAGTCTCTGGCCTCATTTCTTAGGGCAGAAGAAAAAGTCTGAGGAGTAGAAGAAGAGAGAAAAGAGCAAGAGTCTGGTCTCCCTTCTAACAGTAATGCAGATTTTTCAGTACAAACTTCAATCAGTTTAACAAGAAATGCTAGCTGGACACAAATGTGTGATAAATACAGAATATCTGGGCTGACCTTGAAGAGGTTTCACAGGTGAAGCCTCTGGTTCTAATCCTTTATTCTAACCCTCCCTGAGTTCCTGTCAAAACTCATGTTTTGTGCACCCTAATCTGGTAGTGTTATGTATGTGAAAGTATGAATGAACTTTTATTTTCAAATGACAGCTTCGGTCATGACCCGCTGAACTTTCTTCTCATTGCCAACGCTGTCTGCCTTTTACTTTTGCACAGTTTTTATGTCACTAAGCTGGGAAAGAGGCAGCTAATCTTTTATTTTTGATCAGTGAATTGAAAGGAAATGCTGCTAACACCCTGCCCCTCTGCGACAGTGACATTTGGCTGCAGGTGCATGCAGAAGATGGAATCCAGCATCATGTGGGAACTGCAAAAGATAATATTTTTTTCTAAACGTTCATTCCTCACACATTTCCCCCAGGAAGAGAGTCAAAAAGGAAGAGAAACTTAGCATTCAGGAGTGGAAAAAAAAAAGATGAAATCTAATGAATTCTTTTTCCCCTCGGGGATTAGAAAGCAGTTCAACACTTCTGATTACGGACAAGAGAAAGACAACCACATGCAATGCCGTAACCGTTTGTCCTGTCCTTCTAACACAGAAGGATAATCAAGAGAATAACAACACTACCAGCAGGCAAGAGTTTGGGACTTGTCATCTTCCTTGGCTACATGCAGTTAGGTCTCCGTAAAGATGACTTGCTAAAAATCTAACTAACGCATCAAGGCTCATTGGGTTTCGCTAAGCTCCTACCTCTGTAATCACCATTTACCAAATTAGAACAGGGGGAAAATGAGCCACTTCATCTCTGTGTCATATAATGGACTTTTTGTGTGTACCAGAGAGGGTGATTGCCGCTAGGTATAATTATTATAATAAAGATCAGTAAAAACTCAAGTTAAAAAGGAATTGGAGTTATTGAGCCCACCAGTGCGATTCAAATGGAGCCGGTCCCCATACCTCACACAGACGAATTCAATCCGCTGATCTCAACCATTGTAACAGCCCAAGAAAACCCAAGCAATGATCCTGTCCAACGTTTGCTCATCTGCCTAATGTAATTCAGATTATTGATTCTATTTGATGTGAAATCCACTGATTTCTCTCAATGTAATCAAATGAATTAATCCCATCAACTCCAGTCCAATCCATGAGTACAATCTAGTGCATCTGACAGTGATCAGCCAACAGACAGAGAACAAGGCAGGCATAAAGATGAATAATAAAAATCAATAGTTTTATAAATAATGTCTGCACTGCACTGGGTGTTTTGCAAACAACTATAAAAAGCAAGGAGGTTGATATTCAGCCCATATACATTTTGCAGATACATCAAAAGTTAGAATGATTTGTACCACATTAATGGTGGCTGGAGGTGCCTATTCCCATGTTCTTAGGACATGGCTGGTTAGGTTCTCTCCAAATGATAAATTTTGCTATAAATTTTGAAAATTTTACTTGCATTGAAAGATTACAAAGAACCTAATGAGCATTGTTTGGAGGATGTGCTGAAGAAATGGGGTTCAGTCCTGAGGACATTGCTGATATGTTGAAAGGAAGAGTGGGCTGAGTGAACATATATGGAGGCTACCTGGGTTCTTTATTCCCAGCTCTGACACTGGCCTCCACCATCAAATCACCTTCCATGGTTGTACAATGGGGAAAAAGCTATTTATATGGTGTATAAAGGACTTTGAGATGCATGTCTGCTCTCAACATAGTAGGAAATCTGTGAATGTTTTTATTTGAGAATGGAACATCACACAGATGGAGGAGTTAAGGAGTGCTTCAGAACAGGGATTTTTTTTTTGTTATTGTTGTGGGGTTTTTTGTTTGTTTTCACCTTGGTTTTGTTTGTTGGTTTGGTTTTGTTTGTTTGTTTTCCCTAATTGAAGAAAAGAAGGCAATCACAGTTAACCAGGAAATTTACCACTTCTCTGTCCACTGCTTCCTGAACAAGCTCTTAAACAGAAGCACCATAAACAGCCTAAAAATACTATAGGGCAGACTTTTAAAGGTGGTAAGCTCAGGTAGGTGTACTTTCCTTATTGCAAACTGATCTGGCCTAAGTCCCTAACTTCACATACTTCTTAAAAAAATATTCTCCTATATAAAACAGATACTCCACATAAGAAAATATGACACAGAAAAGAACGGAAAGGCCATGGTATAAAACAGTCACAATTCCATTAGAGGTCTGTTCTCTTGCCCCTTTTGCAGTGTCTTTCCTTTAACTCTGTAATTAATAACATTATGTGCTAATAAAAGATCAGGGAAGTGGCAGCTGCACTCCAGCCTCTAATCCACTCAGAAGGTATTGATGCTGCTGCTCCTGCTATTCCATCTGCTTCTCTAATGTTTGTTCCATGCTGCATTGCTGGAGACACTTGAGGTTAACATCTAAGATAACCTACAGGAATACAGGAAAAAAGAAACCCAGCCTTGTGCAGAGGAGGGCCAGCTATGTGGGTTTTTTTCTCATTTGGACACTGGCACTGCCATTCCCTGCATTTAAGGTCCAGATGAGAGACTCCCAAAGGACAGAAACATGGTGAAGGCTGGGTGATTCAAATTTTCTGGCAATGTCTGTGATGGCTGCATTGCGTACCCCAAGACTTGACAGACCTACTGTTGTTTTCTTTCAGATCCAGGATCCCAAGAAGCTTTGTCCTTCAGTTCCACCACGTGTCCTTCAGTTTTCTGTTTGCCCATGTGGACAAACAGCCTTCTCGCTCGTGTTTTTAATTATGTTTTATAATAAGGTCAAGGAATTATGCATTCTGGCCTTGATGGGAAGAGTGGCGCAGCCTCATTGTTGTAAATTGTTGTGAATTAGGGTGATACCAATGCTAATTGTCTTCTCCTTGCTTCACTGACTCTTTAAATAATTGCCCTCCTCCTTGGTCAGTTTTTTCCTTGCACCTCTGAGAAATTTGCACCTCAACTCTTATCAGTCTCCTTCCACCCAGCCAATGTAAAGTACATTCTGGCCACTAAATCCAATTAATCCTCCCAGCACTCCCCAGTGAATGAAATTAGTTACATTTTACAGATGGGCAGTCAGGGGTGCAGGCAGCTTTCCCAGCGATGTCTGAATTATCTCTCTGCTGCTGAAAGCCTGATGTGCCTCGTGAATAGTTGGGTCTTCAGAAGCACTGAGCACCTTCAGCTGCAGCAAAAGTCAGGGCGAGGAATGGATTAGGAGCACCATGGGAAAAAGAAACACAAGTGTTTTGGTTACACCCAATGCCGACCTGAGTTTCAGTAAGTATAATAATTCTGTCTAGTCTTACGTGAGGGCTGTAGGATGCATCCACATCCCAGCTTCAAACACCCACAAAAAAACACCCACCAGCAAGGGCTAGCTCAACAAAATAAAACACAAATATCCTATTTCTCTATCACTCAATTTTTAGAATAATGTTCCTCTATCTTTTTCCACAGGACTGCACATTTTTTTTGCAAGATGAGTGGAAAATGAGGTGTTGAGCTTTCATTCAAACAACAGGCTTTGCTAGTTTCGGATCCTCAATATTGGATGCAGTATCTATTTGCAAATGAGCTGAAGGATTTCTTTTTCCCTTAGAAAATAAAAGTGTGGTAGAGTTAACGTATTTCTCATCTCATGAGCTTTATTAGCCTTAGTCAGAAGCAATAAAAAAATAGCTGTCAGGCTTTAAAGATCCTATACTTAAGTTGTTCGGTCATTGCATGATACCCCTCTAACCTATGAACGTTTTAGGGGACTTCAGGCCATGCATAATTTATTTGTAGCCAAAACCCAAAGAGAACAGTAAGAGGATGGTTGACAGATCTTAAGAATTAACATGGATTTGTTCAGTTGTTACTGAAACATCGCATAAATTCTTGATCTTGGCTAGACACTTGGCTTCAGGCACATGGATAAAGGAACACAGGACTGCACATGTTACAATCCACAAAACATTTCCTGGTATTTAGAAACTAAATCCTATAGTTCAAAATGCCAAAAGCCACAAAACCTTCAATTTGCCAGGGGAAGACAAGCACACGAGACTGAGGAAATCAGAAGGCTCTGAGGTTTCTGCCACAAAAGGAGGGAACAAGTTATTTCTTCAGTTTCAAAGGGATAATTCTCACATTTTTAAGTTACATCTGTGATTAAACATTTTGCTGGCCTGACCTTTGCTTTACATCACCCCAAATGGACAGTTGCTCACTGATGTGTTATTAGGAACAACATACAATTTAAAGAGTGAACAAGAGAAGCAAAACAGAGCAGGGAACTCAGAGGAGCGTGGTCAAGAGCATCACCACCTTTGGCACGTTGTGTGAACCCAAGTGTGCAAAACATCTTCTGCTGGGGCACTAAGCACAGAGCATTGGCTGCTTTAATCTCAATTCCTGTTGATGCAGGTTCCCCAAAGCAGCAAGTGTTTGAGCTGGTGGAGAAATGACAGTGAGACAACTGGGGGTGGATTACAACTGTGAACAGCAAGGGCTTTTCATTCTTTTCATCTCACCAGACATGCTGTCCCTATTAAAAGCTAATGTTTGAAAATCATCTGTTTCTCTTAACCGCTATTTGTATTCGGCGACTGGAGCAGCAAATGTAACTGGTGCAGTGGCTGTGAGGGACAGACTCCTACTGGCTTGGTCAGTATGAAGTCCGTGTGCTAATCGCTTACAAGCCACCTGCAATCCAATGCTTTCATTTAAATAGGATTCGTTGTCCTCTCTGTTCAAGTGCTCTGCATCTCAGGCAATCTCCTTGATAATCCTTTCCAGATTAGTGTCAGAGCCCCAGATGAAATCCTTGCTCATTCTCTTGCCATGTTTACCAGGCTGATTTCCAACACTGTTTCATATGGATTAGGCAGAGCAACTTAGTGCTCTCATGTTTTTCAGTGCATCTCAGTACCTCACGAAATTACATTATAGATTCATTGTATAAATAGAAGACTGAACACAATTACAGTCCAAAAGCCCCACAGCAAAGGACTAGAATCTGAAAGTAGATGTGACCAGATCTTGCTGTGTGCAAGTATCTCATAATAAATTGGTCACACATTTGTTTATTTAATCTCTGTTTTCTAAATTTCCTCTTCTTGCACAGAAAAATAACCTTTCTTCACACTTCAGCAGAAGGACAAAGGCAAGCAGGTGCACGTTTCTGTAATTGCCAGGTCAAATCAAGGATGCCAGTGGTTCAACCCAGCTACGAAAAACAAACTGCATAAAGGTTGTTTAAAGAGAACTTCCCATTGTTTTTCAAGGTCACAGCATTTTAATCATAGCTCTTATCACAACTTTCCTCATAGAATCATATTAAAACTTGGGCTGAAAGGGACTTCTGGAGGTCACCTCGTCTGACCCTCAGCTCAAAACAGGGCCAGTTCTGAAGTCAGATCCACCTATAGGAGGATTAAACTGGCTGAAGTCCTGTATGACACTGGGAAAATCATCACTGAAGAGAGTCACTGAGCTTTTCATCATCAGTAAATAAAAAGGTTTGTGAAATAAATTAATAACATCGGGATATGCGTGCTTGAGGACACAGGAGGTCACGCTACTGATGGAAAACTGGGTTTTATGTAAATGCTGGGCTGCACTGACAGACCCATACTTTAAAAGTACTAATTGATATTTGAAATTTCATTGCAGAAGATCATTGGGCTTCCAGTTGTTGACTAGAAACACAGGCCTTTCCTGTTGATGAATATAGCTCCCTGAGTGGAGATTAGCAGAGACAGCTATCATTGGGCCTGTAGGTGAATGGATTACCCTTGATTTAATAAGAAGTAACAGGCCATTATTTCTAAAGCTACAGGATGGAAAATGACATCTGGATTCTCGATGTAAACATTATTCATCATGTCGGATGCTTTGCTATTCTTGCCAGTACACTCCGCTCTGACGAGGCTGTTTTTTCTAGGGCAGATGTATGGTGAGTACAACACAGATTTATTCAGACTATGTGTTGCATCTAAGCTCTTGTGTTCCTCGATACAGCTGTCTGGTCAATTGGCCCAGTCTAGAGCTGCCCATCACTGGTTGTCTGGCTGGCGGTGATGGGCCAGATCCTCCACTGGAGTCAGATGGCCCCAGTCCATCGATGGCTGCATAGCTGTGCAGATCTGCAGGCTTGGAGTTTTCACATCATATATTGGCTTCTTGTGAACAGCCTGGAGAGGCAGTCACTGCAAATCCCCGTCAAGGAATATTGAGATCAAAAGCAAAACCAGATGAGAAGAGAGAAGCTGCCAAGCTGGAGTCGAGTGTCACAGGTGTGATGAGCAAGGACTAAATGACTTTTGCTAATGCACACAAGGGGCTTTCAGGTTTATGTCACAAAATCCACCTCTGCTTTTTGGAAGGAAAAAAAAAAGAGTTGGAAGGTACATCCATAAATCCCATCAGTGTTTGTTTACACTGAACACCCAGTGAACCTGCTGTGCTGAATGTTTTGAGTTATTTCTATACAGTTTGACAGCTGAAAGGCCTCAAGATGGTAGATCATAATATATGGCACTTTTAGCACATATTTCTGACCTCACATAATGGTAAATTAAATTGGGGTAAACCTTTTTGCTTCTATAGGAGATGAAAGTCTTCAAGTTCTGTCTAAACTTGGGTGGCCCAAGAAATCTCAAGTGAGCAACAGAACTAGTTGATTTTTCTGTTCTGTCCAAAAAAAAATCTGTATTAGAAGTGAAATGCTATTCTTACTTTCTTCAGTAACGTGCAAAAAGTAAATGAAAGTTTGACCTAATAACAATTATTTCTCCTCCTCCAATCCTGAGTGGCAAGTTCAGGAGGGAAAGAAGAGGAAAGATACAGCAGTTGCAAAACTGGAAATGAAAATATTTTGCAAGGATTTCCCAATGACAAATACAAAGGTTTTGCAAAGAAAACCATATTTTCTATGTTTCTTCAGTGGCTATTTTTCAATAGCACAGAGAAAAATTTTGAAGCTGGACCTATTATGAAATGAAATGTTGAAAAAGTACGTGAAAGTTCAGTTCTGCAGGAATATCTACTCACACACTTGCTGCTGTGACTAACCCTAGCAGAACCAGTTAACTCAGTCACTTCATTAAAATTTGATTTGTGCTAGGTTAACTTATTTGCATGCTGAAGGTTTATGTATCCTAGCTCTCCATCCATGCCTCCCTCATTGTGTGAGCAGAGAAGAAATGTTCAGTGACTGCTTTCCTGGGTATAATTTCCTACAAACTCTGCTGTTGAGGGTAGATCAGAAATTGCAGGTGGCTCAGAAGCCTTTTGCAGAAGGTTTTTGCAGAAGGTGTGCTCTGCATACAAGACCACTACAATTCCACATAAAGGCCACAAATGTTTCCATTACACACAAACAACTCCTTGAACACTGAAATGCCAGCAGACTGCAATCATTTATAACAGCACAAGCTTGTTCCCCGCCCCCCCCCGACATATTACTGCCAGTGTGTAGTAATGAATTCATTGATTTTACCATTTTTTTATCAAAACAGTTATTTCAGAGATAAATGTCCTTCATTTGCAGTTATTAAATCTGCCACGTCCAGGACAGCTGTTGAAATAATTATCCAGTGCGGACAGAGGGAAAAAAAAATCCATGTCCTTCCTTTATTTGGGACTGTTAATTGGAGATCAGGTGATCTGACATGAGAACAAGCCCCTGAGTTATTTTGGAGTCACAGTCCATGCTGCATCCCTTCTCTCCTACTTCTGGAAGTGAGCAAATGGGGAAAATGCTGCATTTCCAAGCCAGGAGGTGACAGTGGTGTCTGTGATCTGCAGCTGCTTTGCAATGTGATGTAGGCAAAAGGCTGAGCGTGTCAGGAAAATGGCCCAATTCATGCTTTCTAAAGTCCCTGGAAAGGTGACATTAGAACAGTGCAATATCTCTAGCAGAAAAAGTGAAGGTGGAATAAGTTGGTGGTGAGAAAGAGTGTTGGGATCTCCTCTTGTTCAGAAGTTTCAGAGGTGTCGTGTGCTAGAAGGATCTGTTCTGCTGGTTGATTTAATACACAGGGTCCTTCTTTTAGTGAGAGTCTGAAAGGTAAGACATTAAAAGTCACCTAGGTTAAGATAATGAGTTGCAATCAAGAGCAATCTCAGCGGACCGGAGAAAGAAATCTGGATCTTCCAGATCCACGAGGCCACGAGGCCAGAGCAGAGTGACAAACGGTCAGGAAGTTTCCTTTCCCCAGGTTTCCCAAAGCAGAGACTCAGACATGGATTTCAGAAATTATTCTTTCCCTGACACAAAAGTCTGCTACTGACTTCAGGTTCAAATTCCGTTGATGCTGCCAACAGGTAGGAGCCCAGGGCATTGCCAAGGGGCAGGAGTTGGGGCACAAGGTTCCTCCAGCTGGGGAGGAGGGAGCAGGAAAAAAGACCTGCCCCAAAACTGACAGCGACATGTGCACAACCGAGTAAAGCGTCTCTTCTGAGCAAGACCCAGTTCCACATTGTTAAACTTTTGCTATTGTTAAACAGTTGGAAGCTGAATGTTGCAAATTAAAATTACTTCCTTGATTAGCCAGAACAATCCTTCATGTCTTCAAGCTCTCCTACACTGGAGAGGCAGCGAGCTCTTTTTAATAAGGCTGGAAACATGACACAATACGGTCCCAGAGCCAAGCAAATTGCTGTGGGTATTCTGAAGGCCCCATTTCCACAACACTGCCATCTCTACACAAGGTTCAGCTGCAGCTGCTTACCCAGCTCATTCATCCTGCTGAGCTAAAGGATGGAGGCTCTCAAAGGGTCACCTACAGAGGGGTGAATATAGCCCCTAATGCTGCTCCTTCCAAGCCCTTCTCTGCCTTTCAAGGCCATCAAGGCATTTGTGTGTCCCTTCCTCACAAGTGCACCACGCAAGCTAGAAGGTTTCTGTCCAGTTTGGACCTTGTCTGGAGCTGGGCCACATCCATCACAGACCTGCAGCGAGGCCATGGTACAAGCTGCTCTCACTGCAAATGGAAATGGATGCGGAGATGCCTGCCAAGCCTGCTACCGCAATGAAAAGACTATTGAAAAGGAAACAGCAGTCTTGTACCTAAAGTGCTGAACATGTGCACGTGAGATGAGTCTGAGCCCAGTCCCATTAGTGAGGAACATCAGGAGTATGAGATAGGAGCAGAAGACCATAACTAGCATCCACAGTTGCTTTGGCTTTGTCAGAAAGCAGCCAGCATCCTCAACATACCTGTCAACCAGACTTTTCAGGGTGAGAGGAGACTTTCCAGGAGGAGGATTCAGACCAAATGCTATGCAAAGAAAGAGGGACTAGCAGAACGAGCAGAGCAAAATTGTCGATTGAGCTTTATGTCTCTGCATTCTCTTCATGCTGGCCAACCTTTACAGTTTCTTCCTGTTACACCTCAGAAATGTATTGCATGCACCAGGTCAAGGGAAGACCTGCCAAGGGCCTGATCCTGCCCCACTGATGGGGCAAAGCTGGTGTTTCCAGGGAGGTTAATGAAAGGACAGTCCATCTGAAATATCAGACTTGGGGTCTTTAAGCAGCTTAGGACCTTTCTTTTGTGTTTAGCAAAATCTCATCTCTGTGCTACCTGTTTTCTTTCTACCTTTCATCTGTCCCATCTCAATCACTCATCAGCCCCACTGTTCTTTGCATTGCTTTACCTGGACCTCAGCTGTGGCTGAGGCTTGAACATCCTTTGGTATTTCTCCTGGAGAGCTTCACTCTCCCAAGACTGTTTCCCCTACTACCTGTACATAGCTTTTGTGTGAAATACATGGCCTGGGTCAAAAAAAAGAAGTAGGTTTCTCTCCAAACAAGCATTCATGTGAAGACATCAAGACTGATGTCATCACACCCCTCAAAGACAAAAGATTGCTTCTGAAAGCTAATAAAGTCCCTTCCTCACCTAAAGTGTAGGCCATGCATGCAGGTTGGTGGTCATGCCACCAACAGCCTCATACGGCAACAACCACAGATGCCCATCCCCTTCTAAATCATCTTCATTCCCCGCTCCTTTTGTAGGAACAAAGTCAGGATCCAACAACATGGGATAACATCCCCCCGACGACACTCAGAGCTGATACCACGGTATGCAGGAATTGTAATGCACATCTACACAAGTGGTAAAGAAATAAATAAATACATGCATACTGATGCCTGTGCAAGGAAAATTCCGCGTATTCATCCCCCTGTTTCCTTTATCACTTATTCTGTAACAGCTGTTTAATTAATTGCTTGAGTGATTTCCTAATACATCTTATTTACATACAGAATTACAGAATAATGGTTTGCCTTTGAGTCGAGTGAGAATTTAATGTCTGCTCGCCATGCCTCATGGAATATGGTTACTCAACAAGAAATGAAAGTTCTGGTTGATTTTGTCCTTTTTAAAAAAATATTTTTTCTTTAAAAAAAATGATTTTCCTCCACAGGTTTTGTTGTTGTTTTTATAGGCATTACTGACTGATGCTAGAATGATAGCAGCAAGGAGGGGGAGGATTCTTTTTGAAGGTAACTCAAATCCTTGAGGAAAAAACAATAGTAAAAAATAATGTAACTGAATAGGATGGCTTCTACTGAAACAAGTCATCTAGCATCAGTGGAAACAATACAACTTTATCTCTGTTGTTCAGGTTTATTCCCTGGCTGGTGGAGTTTGTCATGAAAGAACGAGGCTGTCCTGCTTTAGTGGGCTTTTCACCAAAGGATGCCCTTTTTGCCTTCTGACACAGAAACCTTTGTGTTGGATCATGAGAGCATCAGGCAACCATGTTGATGCTGCTGATAAGTTCGTGTCAACCAACGTTTTTCTTTTACAGACTCAAATGCATCCAGTCAGCAGCTGTACCCGTGGATGTGGACCTGAAAATTCCCTCCCAGAGAAACACTGGACAAGCACATCCCTAGTTAGCCCTTTGGTTTGGATTTTCATTAGTACCCAAAGCTTAACATTCCTCTCAGCTAACCTAGGGCACCTAACTGATGTGCCTTCTATTCACTAACATACCTCACAGTTGAAATCTTATTTGCTTGCTAATGATCCAGTACTATTATTTAAAAAGTTGTTATATACACCATGGTTGTGAGATTATTTTTCTCACCAGTCTTAGGGCAGCTACTATTAAATCCATATCAAGAGCTATTGCGCTTTTTACCAAGTGTAAAAGGGGAAAAATATTACTGTTCATTTGTGTTACTCTTTCTTTCTAACTATATTCACTTTATAAGGTATTTGCTTGCAACACAGTCTGTGATACATTCTGTGTTTTATAAAGTATCCCCTGGGAAAAATAACCAAGGAAACACAATTTTTTGGAACCATCTCCTTTTATTAAGAATAATGAAAAGGAAACAAGAGTCATTCCAGCAGTCAAACATCCTTATACTCTTCCTTATTGGTCTTTTTATGATAACTGGATGCCTCAGCACATAATCTGAGCTGACGGAGTTTGTTTATATATTTACATTTGTCCTTTCAGTTACTGTGCATGTATCAATGTAGAGACAAAGTAATATCTAATATCCATATCCACACACACACAGAACAGAGATCTATCAAAAATACTGGACAGGATAATCTCCACAGTGAGGTGTAGCTTCATACCTAAATTTCAAAGGTTGAATGGAGAGTTTGGTTATTTCACTTGCTCTTTACACCAGTTCCCCACCACCAGATTCACAATATAAGAGGAGCTCCTGCTCTATTTGTGGGCTGCAACAGTCACTACTTGGAATATTGGAATTAATTGCACACATGTAGAAATACATCCCAAAGGCCCACTCCTGCACCCTCTTTCAATGGATTTTGTATCTTCATTATTTTAGTTACTGCACCTCCCAGGACTACCAAGGGCAGGAGAAAGCAAGACAGCCCACCTCCAAATTGTGTGAGATACGATTCCAAGCTGGAAGAATACTCTTCACTCTATATATCTATCTCAACATGATGAAAGATTGTGTTAGTGCTCATGAAGCACCAAATGGCCAGTGCCTGCCACTACCAGATCCCATTTCAAGCCATTGGGTATCTATCTTATATTAAAGCTATAATTTATACACTTGGCTGGTACTCAAGCTTGTTTTTAAAGCATCGGTTATTCCTGAGTAGTCATAGATGATTCAGACTTACTCTATAGGTGCTTCTGCCAGATATTGATCCTGAAGACATTAATTATCAATTACAAAAAGGCTTATTTCTTGCAACATTCATGACTAGAAGATCTGCATATTTATTTTGCCTAGTGATTTATTGACGCATCTTTATACATTTCATGGAAAACCGCATTATATAGATGGGAGTGAGGAGAAAAGCCTCCAAGAATTCCGCTTCAATTAGAAGAGAGCACTCAGAGAGCAATATCATGGTATTTCTTTGGGTTGCCTCAAATATGAAGATTGAAAACATCTTCCAGGTCACCCATGCCTTGCAGTTGAAGCACAGATCAGCACACTGGTTATAAAACCTCCAGTGTTGCAGGTGCTCTCCAGCACAGTTTACATTAATGAAAGGAGGTGACACCTGCCACACTCTGGGGTGGTCATATGCTAAGGAATGGCTTGGAAGACACAGTATCTTCTACAAGGAGATAGCTGGAGTCAAACAGATGATATCACCAAGTGACTTCATTCTTTTCCCCGAAAAGATTAATTCCTAACACTCCAATATTCTCTAAAAACTGTCACACTATTGATGCATAAAAATGGAAACTAACATCAGAGCTAAGGTGAAAAGACTATTCCTTATTGTTTTCTTTTTTGGTACGTTTACCAAAGCTTAGATCTTTGTTGAAAAAGGGCTGTTGCAATGGATCTTAGTCTTAAAGACTTCTTGAAGCCAAAGTCCTGACCCGTCTTCTTGTTTAGTATTATGCAGTGACAGAGTAAAGGTTAATATATTTAATTGCCCATAAACACCACTTGCATAAAAACCTAATGTATCATGACTTCCAGGACAAAGCTCTCTGCACTGGACCGTACCATGTCCACTGACTCTGCTTCTCCACATTGGCTATTAAACATGTTGCTAAACATTTGTGGTAATAGGACTTCAAACGATACAAGAAAAAAAAAAAAAAAGGACAGAACTATTAAAATCCAAATAACTGTAATATAGTAGATGTAAAAATCCCTCAGTGTCCATTCTTCTTATTTGCATCGTTAATTGGTGTCTGATTAAAAATCATTATGAAGCTGAAAACAAGTTAAAACAGAAAAACAAAACCTGGCATGGTGAAAGAGACAGTACTTTATAAATCACAGTGAAAGCTTAAGCAGATTCCAATCTGCAAGCCAGAAATCATTGCTCTTAATAAATAGAGAGAAATGAGGACACCTAAACACAGACCTTACACAGTACAAAAGGTTAGAATAGAGAGATGGATAGAGTCCTGTAAACTGAGCAAGAAAAAAAGATGGAAACTCGCTGTAGGCTAAACTGGCATGGAAGTCTGAGCCTTGGAGATAAGACACATTCCACTGTGTCCCTGGAGAACCTACTGAAGCGATGAATTATCTGGAGAGGAGCATCTTCTTTAATGGAAACCTGGGCCACTGCTCATGATCCTGCTGCTGCCACAGACCAACTGGTAGCTCTTCCCAGCACATGGCTTTGGTTCGGTCCTGGTCCTCACACTGGAAATCACCAACTGTCCCACCACAGTCTACTAGGTGAGAGATCACAGAGCAGGTGAAGGGAAAGTACTCATCTCAAACCAACATTTAGGCTTTTATGCAGCCTTTTACTGCCTCCCTCTGCAATATCTCAATGCTACCTTGTGTCTTTTCCTGGGGGAAGCCCAGATATTCCTTGCTGTGTTTTGGGAGGGCTAAGCCCACTGCATCCAGAGAAACAACCAGCTCATGGGACCAAGACCTTCCCATCACAGACACAAGCACACAGGACTCGTCCCACTGGTGCAACACACCCTGCTTGATTAGTTTTGCACTGAGCAGCGCTGGCTTGTAGAAGAACAATCACAACAAAAATGTTTTTATAAACCTCTGGAAGAAATGTAAATATTGTTTTAGGGGACAGTATATAAGTGTAAATAGATGCATGAAGCCATCAAAAGGTTAATAATCCCAGTACAAAAATTCTTAGACAAACTCTCCTGCAGTTGAGCTGTTAGCAAAGCTATTAAATTTAATTGCGGTATAATTACACAGCCATATACCTAGCTGATACCCAGCTATCAAGCACACACAGCGCAGGTTTAAGCACACGCACACAATAAGTGGGGGTTTGCCTCAGGTGCTACACGCATCCCGCAGCCAGATGTGCTCCTGCCTTCCCAGCCAGGCTTTATCTCAGTTACAAACATGCTCGGGAACAGACCTGGAGGTGCAGTCTGGGATGCATTAGTGCAAAGAGGGTCAAGCTGCTTTGCAAAGCAAGGACAAGGAGCAAGATAAACCGTGTGCCTTTGTAACAGCTGCGGTGGCACTATTTGCAGTGCATTAAGTTAACACGCCTCTCAGTCTTTGCAGCATTAGGGCCAAAGCAAACAGCACGTTTCACTCTCCTGGACTGGTCAGATAGGCCTAATTTTTCCTAAGGGAAGCTGCTGTCTCCTGAATCAAAGGCAATGAGCCCAGAAACATGACTGTGTGTGTATCCAGAACCTGTTTCCTGAGGACGGGGTTTGCATGGCGAACACTCACTGATCAGGAGGGGTTTGGTGAAGGATATGCCCTGGAAAAGGGGGATGTGGGGAGGCACTGGACTGCCAAGTGCTGCTGGGACATCCCTGTAAGAGCTGCAGCAGAGGACAGCCAGCACGTGGGTAAGTGGGTGCATCTTCCTGGGATGACCCAGAGCCCAGTGAACCAGATGATGGCTGCAGGGCAAACCTGCAGAGAGCTCTGACATGGAGCACACCTGGCATTTTGATGGGTAAGTCTGCTGCAGACCTGCACATCTCACCCATGCCAAATCCAAATCACACTCCTGCAATGGGGAGACGAAACTACTTCTGTTTTATGCACTGCTTTCATCTCACCTTGTATTTCTCAGATCCAGATGAAAAGCAGGGGACTGAAATATTTCTAATGGTATTTTCATAGTGTTTCCAGCCCATACAGAAAGGCCAGCAGGAAGCAGTAGAAAGCTTGTGATGAAATGTATTTTCTGTACACATCTCACCTTTGCAGATGCTGGAAGCGTGGAGAATGTAACCACCAAGGCTTCTCGTGCTCATCACAGTACAAAGGTCACACAGGGAAGGTATCTAGTGTCTGTCCCTTGCTTTCTGGCCTTTGTCCCTTGACAGCGGATCATGACTAGACACACTTTCAGGATGAGACAGAGAGGCTCCAACAGATCATCTGGATGACTTCATGATGCATCCAATCTCTTCACTTGTCTGACATGTTCCTCTGGGATCATGGCAAGCTTGGTTTGCTACACGATGGCTGGGGACGGTGAATATATATAACGGGTGAACCTTATTAAACAGAACAAAGACCCTTACATGGATGTTATATGACATGATTTGACACGATGTCGTGGAGACTCCTTTAGCAAAAGGGGGAGCACTTTAGTCCTGGGCTTAACAGCAACTTTTGGAAAGTGTCAGCATTGCAGAGCAGCGAAATCCCTGCTGCAGCTGTGGATCTCTTACAGTGGGCCCAGTAGGTCAAACTCCCTTGCTCCCTCTGGGCTTTCATTTTATGGTTTTAAACAAACAATTACATTTAAATGAAGTAAATGGCTGGAAGCAGCTACTTTTCTAGGAACTCACTGAGCTCATCAATTATTGAATATGAATACATGTGGAAATCGTGCTGAACTCCACTTTCCTTGGGGGAGCTACCAGGAGAGCTTGGGCTACTGCATTAAGTGGGAGAGCAGGATTTGCACATCTCCTGAGATCACCCATGCATTTTGCATTTCTTCCTGCCTTTGGCAGTGGCCAGTCTGTGCTGATTTGGAGGAGAATGACCTCTACCCCCAAGCCATTTTTCACTAGACTAATTGTGCGATGCATGGAAAGAAATTACTTCCTGATCCCTGTGGGAATCCACTAATGCCTTCAAACTCTGATGTCTTTTGCTTTGGCAGAGGTTAAAACTAACCGTACAGCAAACCCCACCGGCAGCCCAGAACACCCTCCGGTTTTCTGTATTTTTGGTATCTGGAACATTTTGCCACCAGGACCCACTGCTAGCTACAAGTGCTGTTAGTATCCATTAAATCCTTCCCCACCTTTTCAGTCCCCTGGTTATTGCATTTGATCCTTAAGTGAAAGGATAAAACACTGCTGAGTATTATAAGCCACACTGGGAACTCAATTGCTCCTTGGTCAATCCGACACTAGTCAAACAAATGAAAACTTAAAATAAATAAAGTAGAAAGAAAAATCCAGCCCACGGGTGTGCCCACAGTGGGCAAGGACAAAGCAATGTGCTTTGAATGAAGTAAGAGAGGGATAGGTTTTCTCCATGCTGTTTGTTTGAATAAGCCCCTACTACAATAATTTTATAGAGAGTGGGGCTTTCATTGCAAAAAGCATTCATGAGAGGACCAAAGAAATAATACCAGGGGTTTTACAAGAAAACGAGGAATTCCCTGCTGTAAGATAATGGTATTGACAAAACAAGATTCGGGCTAAGTAAGATCTGGGGAGAAGGTCCTTGCTGCCAGTGTGGGACACACAACCAGAGGCAGTAATTGCGCAGTGAAGCCCAAGGTGTCCACATGCTCCCAGCTCCTCTGCAGGAGGCAGAGGAGACCAGCTACTGCAAGTTCAGGTTTTCTCCATTTTGGCCCCAGAAGTCATCTAACCTGCTGTTCTGCCTCATCCATCTTACAAGCTGATTTTGTGATCACAGAGGCTTCCTTTTTCCTTGCCCCATCTTTCCTTTAAGCTCAACAAAAATGACAGGTGAAGCAGCTTTTCCTCCCAATGCCTGTGTGCTCAATTTGAAAGACCTTTTCTGCAGGCTAAACCCCAACCCAAGCCCCTCAGATGTAACAAGTGGAAGTATTTAGCCTCTTTGTGACTCAGAGACTGAAAATGCCTTAAACTGATCATTTCCAGCTGATTAGCCTTGAAATAACTATCTAGCAGCTCATCCCAAAATTCTAGGTCTGGAAATAAATCTGATTTTTATTTTTTTTTTTTACCAGTGCTCTGGAGATTTGTATGTTAGCTACAGATTTGCTAGACATCTTGCAAAGCTATGTCTACAATTTTGTTGGCAGTAACAGCTCTGCTCTCTGAGAGCTCTTAATGCAGCCCTGCTTTCCACAAAGGGAATTGGGAGAGCTACGGGCAGAAAAAGCTGGTGTGATCTGGATACTTTATGGAGGTGCTGAGTCTGCAGGCATCTGGCTTCACAAAAGCAATTAGGATCCTGTGTGTCATTGATTATACACATAAGCTTGTGTCTGCTGCACGTCTATAGAAAAGGTGTATATCTGTGTGAGAGGAAAAGTACAGGTTTGCTTCCTGTGCTTATTTATAAGTGGATTTTGTGTATGTTTATTTTAAACTATGCAGCACGAAGAGGCAGGTGTATGCATGTTTTGCCCAGATCACTATTGCACATATAAATATCAGGCTGAAAGATGTGCATGCACTATGGGCTATGCATATATGCATGTCATGTAAAACTGTAACACGAGTTAGCATGACTGTAAACATATCTGTAGCCACATCTATGCCCAGTGTCACGGACCCCAAAACAACTCTAAGTGTATGTAAACTTAAACCAAAACTAATTGGGAATCGAAAACAAACAGACCGAAACCAAACACAGACCCTATACAAGCGGTGGGTTAACCCGAAATCAATCCCGGACCTTAGTTTTGCAAAACAGCAAACAGGACAACTGCAGAGACAGCATGTGTAGGAATTAGCGAGAAGGATTGATCGATCTTATCCAAAGCCTCAAAAAGAGTTGTTCAGCCCTCCACAGCAGCGTGTGGCATGAGCTGGCACCACAGAGGGGACAGAGCTTTATCACTTGAGTCTCTATTTTCTTCAGGCACTTGTTTTTTCAGGTGTTACAGCACTGAGGTACGAATCTGCCCCTGGGATCCTGATGATTTTTCATTGCACTAAGCACTACATCTATAAGCATGGATTATTCGTAAGTCTTTGAAGTATGCAGGGGAACTTAAGACATAGGTCTTTTGGGAAGCCAAAAACATATGGTGATCATATTAATGGTGATCTTCTACTGTGAATCTGTGCCTTCTGGGCAATATAGTGTTGTTCTACGATACTCATTGTGTGATACATACCGAAAAGTCAAAAATCTGTTTATCATGCAGGTGCATACTAGATGTACTGGGAATACAGATCATTCTGCATTCTTATCTGAGTATTTCTGTGTCTTCAGGTGATCAAGCACACAGAAGCCTGTGATAAAATGCAGAGAACGAGTCTTGTCTCTCTCGGTCCAGATTGGCAATACTATGAAAATGCTGGAGAATCCAGATCCTGTGATGCACCCATGTCTACAGCTGATGGGAGCAGAAAGCACTAAGATGACTTCTGTGTCACAAACATTTCCTCTAGTCCTGCATAAATGATTGGTCAGAGAAGAGACTTTGACTAATTGCTCTCAGTATTGCTGGCATGCTTTCAACTGAGCCAGGTACTTGAGCCAAGCAGGATTTATCAGGTATGAACACTTTGTTCTATATTACAACACCCAGTCATTTATGATTGGATTTGGAAGCAAAGTAAGACCCAAATAATAATCTGTGTCAAAGGCAAAAGCACTGAACAATAAAGGTAAAAATCACTTTCATGTTGTAATTTGCAACACTGCCCTTCATCTGTCCCCTCCCTCTCCCGAGCTCTTTCTCCCTCTTTCACTCCACCTCCTCGTTGATGGATTAGGAGTACAATGCATCACCAGGAGCAAACACTGAGGAAAGTAAACAAGGATTTGCAATGGAGTGGTGCTGCTTTACATTACCAGAGGACTTACTCAAACATAGTCCAGATTTATTCACTGCTATGTGGCTCTAAAACTCCCATTGCAGGGATAGCTAGCCATGAATGTTGGCTAATGAGGGGACAGTGACGTCTTTGCAAAACATGAACAGTTTTAGTGGAACTGATAAGAGTGTCCATGGTGTTACTGCTGGTGCCCAGTGCTCCTCTGATTGTGTCTCTTAAGGGTGAAAAGACCCCTGCCCAGCAGAGGCTAGGGGGTAAATAACTGAGAGAGCCTGGGGATGTGACCAGCATGACTAGAGGTGAACTCAACCCCATTATTTGCTTCTCTTTGTGCTTTTTCCATCTGGATACAGAGGAATGGGGGCCAACAAAGCTGCCAGGAAGTTGACATGTGGGTTCTCAACAAGCCGCTTTTCCAACACTGCTCAGAAAATTCCAGGCTTGTGGTGGAAACGCATTGGTGCGTTTGGAGGTATCTGAGCCCAGGAACTTGCAGTTGGTTCATGCTGAGGGTGCTGTGTGCATGGGAAGCTGCAGTCAGCACACAAACGTGAAACCATCTCAGCAGACCTCACCTCTCCCGGCCTCCTCTTTCCCAATTTCCTGAATCCTGTCTTTGCCATGGGAGGACAAAAAATCTTCCTTCTTCATCTCCAAAGCGGACAATAATAATGAAAGTCAGTTATCCTTAAGATTGCTTAAGAATCAAGAGACAGGCGTGGGATGCCCAACCCACCAAGAAAAAACAGTTTCAAAAAAGACATTGGTTTGCACATAGACTGCATATCTCCTACCAGAAGGTGTTGTGTAGCTGTACTAGTTAATCCATGTTAATTAAATTGTTATCAATTTACTAAAATTTACTTTTAGAAAGGCTTGGGTTTGGATTTTTACTCTTTTTTTTTTTAACATAAAGAATGCAGCTTCTGCAAAATAAGAAATTTCTATGTGAAAATGTTAACCTTATTAGTTTTTGTAATAAGGGTAAGGAAACTGCAACAGTTTGATTTGCTGTTTTGAAACCAGAGTGTCTCAGTTAGCTCAAACTGAGTAATGTTTTTTTTTTAATGTTTTATTTATTACATCTCTGGATCTGGTTCAACATTAAGCTGCACATTTCCTATGAAGCTGTCAGATGGAAATTATGTCTTAGACATCTCCTCTGCCCCACAGCACTGACCTTGCTGGCTGAAGCATCTCCCCAAATGCAGGGTGGTGTCCCCTTGGGTTGGAGACGGGTGATGCCTTCTCGGTCCCACATGCCAGCAGGTGCATTCTGTGCTTTTTGTAGCCTGTCAAACAATTGCTGCATCTCCTCTATGCTCTGTTCAATACCATCTTCACACTTGCTTCACTGAAAAGCTCTGAATTATCTGAAGCTTAAAAAAAATCTGCAAAAGCCCCCAACTTAGCTGAAAGGTTAAAGTTAGGCCAGTACACCCAGGTAGGAAACTTTTGTTTATTGTAAATGTGTGTCAAACCGAAATGCAAACCAGGAGCATTTCGTGGTTGCTAGTGCCTTCAAAACATAAACCTGCACCTCCAGAAGCATCAGACTTTCTCTTTTTAATCAATAGGAAATCTCAAGATTTTACTGAGGTTTTTTCAAAGCACAGAACCAGTGCACAACTGGCTCAGTTCACCCTGACGTGATTTCATTCTGCTTCCCAGAGTTACCCCAAACTCGGCTGATGCAACCACAAAAGGTGTCTCGTGGAATTTTTAAAGGCAGTGAATTGCAGACCCACATGCAAACACAGACCTCAGTCCTTCAAATGTCAAAATTATGTGCCGTGGCTACTAAATTGATCATGGAAAGACATTGCACCACTTTTGATAAGTCTTTATCAAGGACAGTAGTAACTGCAGGATCCCAAGTTAGTCTTCCTGGTACCACTGCTCATTTCTACCTATGCAGAGTCGCAGCAAGGAGATATCATGGGGACTATAACTGCCCTGCTCTCCCTGCCCAGTGCCCTACTGGCTGGTCCATGGAGGTGCCTGGTCATGAGGATCACAAGTCCATGAGTTTGGTGGAAAGTAGGCCACCTAAGCATCAAAGTGATCCCGGATGGGCTATAAAACAACTGTGTTATTACTGTGTATGAATGAATAGGAAGAGAGTGGCTTTGGAAAATTAATTTTCTGTGGCTTAAGCCTTCAATCGACCCATCATTCACTTGACAGCTGGCAGAAGAGGAAAAAAAATCCACTCTGTTGTGACAGATTGAAGACTTTCTGACAAAAAGGAGGACAAATTCTGCTCTTTGCTAGGCAGAGACAAATAGTGTACAGATAGCCCTCATGCCAATTTGGTCACCAAGATCTCACACCCATGCAAATGAGAACAAAACATGTGGCTGCTGAACTCCCTAATGCTGCCTCCGTTAGCTTTATATCACCATCCAGATCTCCCTACTTGGCCATTCTGTCCCCCATTCCTTTTCTCAGCAGAATGGTTAGCTGCCTCTGGAACTAATTCACTTTATTTGCTTGAGTGATTGTACCTGGCATCCTCTCCCACATCTTCACTGGGGCTTTCCTTTAATTCTCTCTTCTCTTCGACTTGCTCAGAATATGTTCTCCATGGTATTAAGGATGGATTTACTTTTGAGCAGGGAAAACTACAAAGTCATGAAAATCCTTTCTAGTTCTAATTAGACTTGAGTAATACATGTAGACAAAGACAGCCTTACCTGTACCAGTAAATGAAGGATCTGGGAATCTGACTGTCTTTTGTTTTATTACTCAGTGGAGAACTACAAAACTATTCTATTTAATTATGACCAGGAAGAATGTAAACAAGGAGCAACCTGCATGGCACAGTGCTGTGGGCATGTTGAGTATAAGTAGAGGATTTGAGGATCAACCCGTCCTCATGGATTATTGTGCCTCAGGGTTTTTTTTCTTTGACTTCAGATGAGCCACTTAAAATTCTTTGCCTCTGCTTCTTCGCATGTGACAGGCAAGAAAAATGCGTCTGTGCCTTGTGAAGTAAATGGTATGAAGTGTTTTAAATGGTGGCAAGTTTTATTAGAAATCTTGTCACTCATGCCTAGATACAAGGATGGAGGATGTAAGAGAAATAGGAGGGGGCAGTAGAGACCCCTCAGGTGGTCTCAAACTAGATGATCCTTTTCTTTCCCAAAGAATTCCCATGAGAGCTCATGCAAGGCAGTTTATTCTGTGCCTTGGTTTCCCATCTCAAAAAATGTGGACTACAGGCAACGCTGCTTCTTCACTGTGTCTCTTTTTCCTTCTGGTTTCCAAGGCCTGTCTTCCTTTTTGGTGTAAATAGATCAAAACTAACGCCTTGATGGAACACTGAAGCTTTGAAAATTAAGAGCCCTGCCATCCACTAAGTTCTTTTGTTCACCAATAAACAACTTTATCTGGTAATGGAAGAAAGCAGACAAGAATGTATCTGAAAGGAAGGGTGTTAATAGGTTAAAATGAATGCTCCCACCTTTCCAGAAGTGAATGCACATTTATCTGAATTGCTTGGTTGGAGTTGGTTATGTAAATGAATTGTTAATATCTACACACACTTTATTCTGTTACAATGAAGTCACAAATCAAATTAGGACAAAGATTTCTCTTTAATTTTTGTTCTTTTCTTCTCTTTTTTTTTTTCAATTACTGCACTTTATATAATTTCTCATCTCGATCTGACAGCTTATTAACAGACTTGAAAACCACAAATTAGCATTTTTTAAAGACCACAATGAGAAGAAATGCAAACAGTCCATCAACATACATATTTCTTCCCTATTTCTATGATCTAGTGACAGATATTTAAACCTTAGCCTCAAGTCTCTCCCCAGTCAACTTTTGGGCAAATCCATCTCCTTTCTGTACAAGGCTGAGTGCTAACAAAGTCGCACATGGGGGGCAAACTCATTATCACGGCTGGGTTCTGTCAGCCTAAAGCAGATGCAGACATTTAAATAGATGGTGGAGAGGACCCAGGAGCACGGCTCCTGCGGACACCATGGGAAACGAATATTCCCCTCTCCTGACCTGCCTGTGTACAAAAAGTTAAAGAAAATGGTAAGGAAAAAAGGCTTGCGTTTGCAGCAGATATTACCCGTGCTTTCCGAAAACCAGAGCAATTCAAGGGAGTTCAAATGGGGAGATGTTGTGTGAGTGACTTCAGTGTGCCCTATGGAACGGATAACAACAGGAAGAATAATTTAGATGTAGAAGGCAAGCTGAGAAATACAATTTCCATTGCAGCAAATCTGGGGGGAAAGAAATCAGTATGATGCTGTTTGTTCCCTAGCTGCAGAAAGGCTTTCACAGGGGATAGCATCAATCGCTTGTGCAGTGTTCTTGTACGCTTTTGAAATGAGAACCTGCTCTCTTTATGGAAGGGGATGTTGCAGTTGGACAAAGGACCACAGCAGATTAGATTGGACTTCTTCCCAACTCTAAGACTCTTTTATTTCCTTCCTGATAAATTCTTCCAACACAGCAGACCTCATTTTATTTTTTTTCCCTCTGTTCTGTTAATATCCCCATGGGCACTTTCATTTGGATTTCTGTGGAATACATTGTGGAAATCCAGCTGATTCTTTAGCCAAGTGAAATGCAAAAAAACTAGAGAAATAACTGGAACAAGAAAGCTCAAGGTAGATTGTTTGTGACTACGTCATAAAGTTTGTCTATTTTTTCAACTGCTTTGAGCTCTCTGAAAAACAAGGTGCTCTACCCTTTCAAAGGACACTTTACAATTGCTTCACTGTTATAATCAACATTTGTTTTCTAAAAAGAGAAAGTCTATGGAAAAGAGGCACATGTGTGGTCTCCTCTGTGTATGACCAGGGATCTGCCCAGGCTACAGGACAGGGGCTGAATAACCCGATATACCATGAAATACAGGGAAAGTTTTCGAAAGGATACCAGCTCTTGTACTTCATTGTTTAAGCTACTTGAGAGCTGAGAAAGGTCTCCTGAAATGTAAGTTCTCACTTAGTTCATTTATCTGCTCTAATTATTTTCACATTTTTACTTGGAAGCACACGATGGCACTTTCTGACAGATGCAATAAGCAAGATGGAATGGGTGAGAATCCAGCTGTTCCTGTGTTCTCGTGCACCAGTTGTTTCCCTCAGTAACTCAGACTGCCCTTCCTGGCCATTGTACAAGGGTCCACCCCAGTAACTCTACATGTCCTTTCCCTGAAGAAGCTGAAACTATGTTTACGCATTTCCGTGGTAAATCAACATTTTTTGGTGCAAAAAGTATTTTACTGAGAACTACCTGAAATATTGTCTATTTATAATTGTCTCTCAAATGCCACTCCAAGTGGAGAGTAGGAGAGGTGCCTGAGGACTGGAAGAAAAAATCTGCACTCACATCTACTTTGTGGGTGAAAAACAAGACTGTGCTCACAACTCTCTTTGCACACTATTAGCTTTGTATACACAGACAGTATTATTTAGTATTACAGAATCAGTTTTGTTCCCTGGGTCCAGTTTAGAGAGGCAGTTTGGGTCGTGGTGAGGGAAATCTTTGGAGAGCAGCCCTGTGTTTGGCTCACCTTGTTGGTCTGTACTGCTGCAAGATCCTGGAATAATTGGCACAATTAGACATGCAGAACTATTTGAGCAGCAATGCCTAGTCACAATGGAGCAATTAAGACAATTACTGTACATTTTATGTAACAGGACAAATGGATCTCACTCTTAAAGTCTTTGAAAATCTTCTATAAAAGCTGTAATAATCCATTAATATATTAATCCTCCTAATCCTGTCAAACTACCCAAGTATTTCTGTGAAGGGGTTGACAGGAGATCTCAGTACTAAGAGGAATAGCAGCAACCAATTACTAGAGTTGCATTTTAACTATTTGCCGATATCAGGTGTTGCAAATCACTTTGGTTTAGTGGATGAAAGGTGAGATAAGCGAGTAAAGAAAATTTGGAAAGCCTCTCTTGGTCTCTGACTTGGAGAACGTTCCCTGACTCATGCACACCGCCATTCCTATTGAATCCAGTAAAAATATGACAGTTTCTCTCGTGCCACAAAACTAAAGGAGACAACTGTGACCAGGGTTTGGTGGGACAGAATTCACCAGCCAATGATCCATCCCAGCTGCTGCCTTTTCCTGCAGCCCCAACCTCTGGCCACAGACACAACCTGCCACATCTGCAACCTGGAGACTTTGGAGACCTGAAATGAGACTGAACACTGAGATATGGGCCAACTATCCAAACAAGAAGTAAAAAGAAAAGTAAATCTAAACTGAAAAAAAACTTTGTAAAATGAAGGTACAGGTAGCACAGTTGCAGCATCGTGGAGAAAGAAGAAGAGAAATTGAAGAATGCTGTATTTCTATTTACCTATGCTTAGATCAGATCCAAGAGTCTTCTCCGGTTCTCTGTTATCCAGCTGACAAGCCATTTACAATGTATACTTAACCATGTCCCTGTGTCTCCTGCTCTTAGGCAAAGCTCATATTTTCAGATTGCCGGTAGGGGAAAGGATGTTGATTTGGATATACAAGTTTTGTTGCTGCTTTAAAAAAAAAATAATTATTTTTTAAAATTATTTTTTATAATCCTTCCTGATATTTGGTTCCAACTACAGCCTCTCCCCACAAAGATATCTTTGACATAACTTCAAACTAGCCCACAGCGGGCTTCTGACTGCCTCAATGCTTTAGGAACTTTTTAACGAGTTGCTAATCTGTTGTAAGATAACATGCTCTTTCCTGCCTGGCATGGAAATGCTGAAATCACAGTGTGAAGCCTTTTTCTCATAGGCAGCCTTGCATTTCATAGCAACCAAAAACTGACAATTGCATTCATACAATAATGTACACCGCACTGATACAAGTAGCTCATTAATAGCTCTTAATTGAGACTAGAGTCGATGGCTAAGCAGCCACTTTGAGAAGATAATGGGTGTGAGGTGAGTGACCCCTGCTCAGTCTTTGAGGGATTTGATGGTACCTGGATTTTCAGAACAGCCTAGGGAAATTAGACCTGCAATAACTATTGTATTTCACTGAGAATGGCATATCTAGTCTGGCTTAGAAAAAGAAAATACTCAACTTTAATCTTCCTATATTTTAGGTCTTGATCTGAAAGTCAAGGCTAATGCTTCTTTTCCTAATTTATAGGCTCATGGATCCCTTAAGATCTGTGAGTTATGTAGATGCTAATTTAGTTTGGGCTAGTTAAGTACTATCTGAAAGTCCAGGATATGTATGAACAAAGGCTGTGCCTTCTATATTATCTCAGAAGTACAGGACAAATGAGCAGCTTTGCAGCACAGCCCCTCTCTACAGCTGAGCACACAGTAAAAGAGGGTGCCCCTCTTTTTTAGAAGACATCTTTGCGGTAAATATTGCCCTGATCCTCACCTGTACCAATTTATCCTGATTTGCAACAGATAAGGATCTATCTCTTGATGCCTAAATATTTTCCATGAAGCAGTCAGAGAATGAAAACAGAGGGGAGAGGTTAGGCACTTTCCCCGTGAAAATTTTTGAAGGGAAGTTTTCTTGACAAAACACCAAAGTTATGCTAAGGGGATAATGTGAAGTTGTTTCTAAAGAAATGTGAAGGAGGGTGAGAATGTGGTGCTGGGGGCAACACAGCCCGATGTCCCCAGCACGATGATCTTCTCCAGCAGGAGAGCAGCAGCACCCCAGGAACTGACAACCGCCCATTTAAGCAGGAACATTTAATTGTGGTAAAAACCCCGTCCTCCAAATGGAGCCATTTGGCAATACAGTCGCAGCATGGGGCTCGGAATGGCAGGTGATGAGTCAGCCAGGACACCATGGGGGTTGAGAAGTTGGGGCTGGTGACTGTGCTAACAAATCTCTCCCTGTCAGGAGTAGGTTGTAACACCCAGACCAGCCTTTGCCATGCACCAAAAATATATTTATGCAGCTTAATTTAAGTAACATGCTGTGGGAGGGCTGGTGGCCTCAACTCCTCATTCTGATAGCTGAATATGTTTACAAAAATTAAGGTTATCGAATGCAGTGATTCTTTTCAATCGGCCTATTAATGCTCGTTTTATGTAACAGGACAAATAGATCACAGTGTAAAGTCTTTGAAAATCCCCTGTGAAAGCTGTAATAATGCTTTAATGTATTAATCCCCTTAATCCTGTCAGACTCCCAAAGAATTTCTGTAAAGGCTGACAGGAAATCTCAATACTAACAGCAGAACCAGCTGCAGACACTTTTCAATAGGTGGGGCTTAACTATTTTTCAGTCTTCTGGCTTTAAAATACTCCTTAGCTGAGGGTAAAGAGAGCTGCAGTTTGTGAAGCACAGGGGAAGGTTTTTAAGAGGTTTTTGTGGGCTGGATTGTCCTTTAATTTACATCATGTTAAATCAAAACTACTGCTGGATGTTGACATGAGGGTGAGGATCAGCATTTTGCACCCTCCTTTTCTGTATCCCCCTCCTTTTTGCTATGCTTCAGGTGTTTGCACTTTGCTCTTATCATCTTTCTTTGGTCTTTGCCAAGCACTTGGACACTTGGGCTCCTTCCCGGTTGGGATGGTGATCTACACCTTTGTCTCCTGGGCTCTAATTGCATTGCACGCTCCAGTGGGTTTGCCATGCTCCACAACCGAGCAGGGGATGCTGCTTCTTGGGGTTATAGGGTATAAATGCCCTGCCAGAAGGCTCGTGTATCTCTTTGCTCAAGTGTTTGAATGTAGAGAATAACTTTGAGAAGAGAAAAATCAGATAGTGCCATGTTAGCGGCATAATGGCAGTGCTGCTTTGAAAGGTGGCACCTCCAATTTCAGGCATGTTCTCAGCAGACTATAATTTAGATGGAGCTGAAGCCTTTAGTCTGTAGGACTTTGTTTTTCTTCCTTCACCTTTTCTTTAACTAGTAAAGAAAATGACATTCTGTGTAAAATGTAATAACCAATAATGAATCCTTTAAAGTGCAACATTATCTTTTCCGCACACATTTCTTTTGCACCTCTCCTAATTATTTGATTAAATATGTGCCTTAGTGAGTTTAGTGTTTACTGGAGTGATCAGGATGAATTCATTTTCCTTGTAGTGAACAGAAGATGGTGTATTTGGGGATCCTGTGCAGTTACTTGCCTTTGTGATATGGGAGGAAAAAACAAAACAATGACAGCTATTTGGGATCAGTACAGCCCATGTATTAACTCCAAGTTCGCTTTGGTTTCATTTACAGCAGTGCAAAATTTTAGTAATTTCATTAAATCAACAGACTTGGTCTGAACATAAATTCAAAAACTACATGCTTCTCTCTGCTATCTCTACCACCACTGATGTCTCAGCATCTTCCCTGACTGGCCAGCTAGTTTATGGACAGATTTTTCCATTCAGGGTGTGCAGGTTTTGGCTGGGATAGAGTTAATTTTCTTCCTAGTAGCTGGTGTAGTGCTGTGGTTTGGACTTAGAATGAGCATAATGTTGATAACACACTGATGTTTTGGTTGTTGCTAAGTAATCAAGGACTTTTCAGCTTCTCACATCACGCCAGGTGCACAAGAAGCTGGGAGGGGGCACAGCCAGGACAGCTAACCCAGGCTGGTCGAAGGGATATTCTACACCATATGGCATCGTGTTCAGTATATATTTTAAGGGGTACATTTGGAGTGATGGCATTTTTCTTCCCAAGTAACTATTATCCGTGATGGAGCCCGGCTTTCCCAGGGATGGCCAAACACCTGCCTGCAATGGGAAGTCGTGAATGAATCCCTTGTTTTGCTTTGCTCACATGTGCAGCTTTTTCTTTATGTTTTTTAAACTGTCTATATCTCAACCCATGAGTTTTCTCACTTTTACCCTTCTGATTCTCTCCCCCTGTGTGAGAGAGTGGCTGCGTGGTGCTTTGTTGCCAGCTGGGGTTAAGCCATTACAAGGGTGAAATCAAAGGAAAATGAAGTCTTCTTTCAGCATTGACACACTGAGGATAAAGCCGTTCTCTCTGACTGCAGCATTCCTGATGGAGCAGTGGTGGGGGAAGAAGAGGTAACTTCCCATTCTAGAGTTTCAGACAGAAAAAAGGAGCAAACTTGGTATTCACCCACTGGAATGCACTGATCCTCGGTCCATGATCAGAGCACTGTTGTCCTCTCCTCTCACATACCTGTATCTTCTTTGATCTGGACTCCTCACTTGGACACAAAAGTCTTGATGTGCTCCAGTGGGGAACTTCTATGATGAACAATGGAAAACTGCCAAGAAGTGAAATTACAGTGTGCTGGGAGAAATGTAATCCACCCACTGAGCATATCCCATACAGGAGAATGAAAGCACAATGAAGGCAGAGTAGAAATGTCTGTGAAGTACTGTAGCATCATTTATTAATCTCTGGTTTGGTGTACATGATGTGCAACAGTGTACAGTTTAGAGGTTTTCATGTAAAGATCAATGTTTTCCCTTGGTAGGTGGAATAATTATTTTCTGACAAGCTTAAACTCTGGGTCACCACCAAAGCACAGAGCTGGAGTCTGTGCAGCTCACAGGATGGTGTCTCCATTGGGAGGGCTCTGGTTGCCCCAGGCAGAGCCTAGATGCAGCACCTGGATCCCTGTGCTCCCCAGCAGGTACAATGGCTG
The DNA here is from genome assembly GCF_036013475.1 of Columba livia. NCBI lineage: Eukaryota > Metazoa > Chordata > Aves > Columbiformes > Columbidae > Columba > Columba livia. Next base: position 6,558,341 of record NC_088620.1, read on the forward strand.
AGCCTGGCTCATGCATTTCCACTTTATCCTGTGCATTCATCATTTATTTGAGCTGCTTTTGCAAGAATAGCATTCAACATTTTCTTGCTTAACGCCTTGACAACAGCATTTATTACCTTTTTTTTTTTTTCTTTTACTAGTACAAGATGCTGTGCCAAGAAAAATCTAATGCTCATCCAGAAAAGGATTAACTAGATATCATAGCAATATCCTTCAGTTTACCCACAGAAGAATGGAAATAGTTTCCTTTTGTGCAACATGGTTTAGAGAGTATTTCACCTCAACTTTAATGTTGAGACTGTTTGTAGTCTGGAGATAAGTCTTTGCAAGAAAATCGATAATAACTTGTGCATGCACAACTCACATCACCTTCCACAGGACATTAGGTTTTGTATTAACATAACTGAAAATTGGAAAGTTCCTTTTTCAATAGCATAGAGATAACTACTGTTTAAGTGCTTCTTCACATGTGCATGTGAGTCCCATATGAAGAGGCATGCTATAAAATATAGCTTTGTAGGTACATTGTTTCATACAAGCTTTGCATTGCAAGTATTTCTAAAAGATCGCATCAGAAATGCATGACACATTAGACTGGCTTCATTAGAGACACCCAGGGATGCAGGTTTCATCTAGAGAATTGTAAATGCCCAATTTGTCATTTCTTTACCTGTTGATCAAATAAGGATGAGAAATAAGGGAATTCATAGGTCTGGGACTAAAAGGGATGGAATGTGTCTCTTTGGTACCATAAAATGTCTCTCTAATTAGTAGGGGAATGTCAACAGAACATAGAATCTCATGAACAAGAATTCAAGGGAGAGTAAATATCATAAAACATAGGCAATGTTGGCCCAGGGATTACAGATTCCCCCAACTGTTTCAAATGATGCCTCCACTCTGTTACTGATGGTTGTGTTCGCTGTCCTACCAAAAATTGAAATAAATTATATTTGTGGTTAAAAGGATAAAAGATAAAATATGGAGTCTTTCACTGCTTTGCGAGGGGTTTAAAATCTGGGCCAGGTTTGCAATGATCTGTGACAGGTCAGTTCTGTAGCTTGGGTTTATTATGCTGAAAATCTGCACTGCGAGGCATATTCCAACATAAAAGAAAAACACTGCTACAGCTAGAATTGAAACCAAAGAAAGATAAGCTTTCTATCAGTAAATGTTCATGCTTTCCTACCGTAAGATATAAAAATAAATAAACCAATCCATCAAGGTTCCCTTTAAGGTACAGGGGGAAGTGTCCCATTTTCGTGCTCCTTGCCTCTGAGGACTGCTGAGATTTGAGGAGTGGAAGTGACAGTCCCCTGGTCACACACAGCCCATGGACCAGGTTCGCCACAGCCCTTTCTGTCACACCTGCCTGCCACGCTATGGGAGATGATGGGTTTTACATCATATCAATCCTTAGGAGAGCTCGAGCTGCTGCTCAGAGCTTGCATTCAGCTCACAGTGCTGGGAAAAAAAAAAAAAAATATATATATATATATATATATATTCTCTGGCCATACCCAGGGCTGCATGCAGACACCTTGTGATGCTTATGTGTATATGCAGGCAGATGACAGCACTGTCACTCTCCACCATGTAAGCTAAATATGTGCCATGTTGTGTCATGCTAGTGGGGGTCTCATAGCTGTAACCTCCCTGCTCCCCAGGTCATGAGGCTCTTGCCTGAATCTGTTCATTCCTGGTAAACTCATTGGTATTTCTATTTGGCAAAGTAGTCGATGGCTGGTTGAATGTGAGCCAGTCTTAGGGGTCTGCACTTGTCTTTGTTCACAGACATGAGAGCATGAGTGTTTAATTTCTTCGGAGAGGTTTTTAACCTACTGCTAGCTAGGTATTGGATGAGATTTATCTATTTTATCAAATAATGAAAAATCAGAACACTCCAGAATCTGTTGTTGACCTGACTGGCACAACTTATTGCTCTCTGAGCTCTACTTATTGATGGAAAATCTAAATCAGAAAAGTTGTTGTCTTGCTTGGCATGAACTGACTCATTTGTCATCATTCTCACCAGGGAAACCATCAACTGAGTTGTCAGGACTGAATTCTCACCAGCAGCCTCTCTAACCTGGCGTTGTTGAACATGTGGGGGAAACCTCTTATTAATATTGTCTCTGGCTGCTGAGTTGATTGCCAGGCTATGACTTTTCAGAAGTGGCATAAAATAGAGCACATCGCATACTTCATGTTTGCAGCCGGAGACATATTGGAAGTGCCTGATTTGAGGTATCTGCAACTTGGAAATTTAGATTCTTAATGGAAATATACAAAATCCTCCATGAAAAAAAAACATACTCCAAATCCTTTATTCCTGTTGAAGATCCTGGCTATGAATTTTCACTCTGACATAGATTCACAAGCCCCACAGTTACTAGACTGAAAAATGAAAGGAAACTCTCCTCATGAAATCAAATGATGCTTCCATGGAAAAATATTTATGTTATAGAGATGATCAGTTTACGCTATTTTATAGAAACATGCATTTGGGGATATATGTTTACTACAGTAATAATTACATGCTCCATAGTAATCTGAGAAGAAAAAACATGCCAAGAACGATTAAAATAAATATTAAGGCCTTGGCACAACTAGTATTACAGTGATGTAGTTTTCTAAGTGCAAAATATTTCCCAGCTCTTTGGTATGTCATGAAGGAATAATGAATGCAAATGCTGTTGATAGTCATTAAAATTCTGCAAATGAAAAATGACTCACCCTCTTCGTTAATTCTAAACCCATTGCATAGAGAACCTGTGAATGTCTTTGTCAGTGACACTGTTAGCTTTGGAAAATGAGAAGAAGGTTCTTGAGTAGCTTTCCTGTTCCTGGGAAACTTTGTCCTTGTATGGTAGCAAGTTTTTTGACTGCCAAAGTGATGAAAGCCATTTAACCACCTTAGATGTGCGAAATGGCTCCAAAAATAATGCCTGCATATGACAGCGAGATTGGGACATGGTATGAAAGGGTCAGTGACGATGCTGACCATTATGATTAAGAAAGGAATATCACCTATGTTCGTGAGGGAGTTTGGGGCTCAATTGTGCTGACTTATAAATAAAATGTCTCTGGAGAACTTGTAATATAAATAGGAAAGACTGACAAAAGATGAGAACTATTTTAGGGACAAAGAATTGAAAAAGTGAAGGATTATTGTTAATCTTTAAGCACAGACCTGGACCTCATGGTGGTGGATGCTCAATCAACAGTGAGTATCTGTCACACGTGGTGGACATGGGGCCATCCTTGTGAGAGTCACACAGTCCCTGGGTGGCCAGGGAAAATGGGGCGTTTGGGTAACTTCCTTTGGCATTGCCCTTGGAGTAATGTGTCTTTATTGCTTATAAGATGTTCGTCAGTAGCTGTGGTGGTATAAGGAGTCCAGAAATGGGAGGCCAAGTTGGCTGAAAACAGCAGCAGGAATAATTTGTCTTTGACAGAGCTAAAGTCCTTCATTTTAATTTAATTGGCTAACGTGAGCTACAACCTTGCGATTTGCTAATTTGTTGCACTAGAATATGATTAGAAGATGTTTTGAGACTGGGTGATGAGGAATTTTAATAAGACATTTCTGAGGTGGGGCTGTTTCGACACCAAGGATTTTGTTACAGTATTTTAAGCTCATTGTGACTCTAATGATGTTACAAATGTGAAAGTGAGATAAATACGAATGAATTGCTATTGAACCAACCCAACAGGAAACTTTTAAAGTGTTGTGGGACATATGTAAATGAATATGTAAATTAAATGGTTTGGGTTATAAAAGGACATGTCTGAGGAATGGCTCTTTGGAGGTTCTTTGGATCAGCATCAAGGATGCTGATCATTTGGAGCTTTTACATATGTTAATCATCTTGTTCTTCCAGGCCAAAGAGGCTATGAATATAAAAGTGTTAACAGCCTATTAGCAACTTGTTTGCAAGAGTCCTCATAATATAAACGTTAACTGTATTGCTTAATTTCTACTTAAATAAACCTGCAGCTTTCTGAAATATCTGCAGTGTGATTGGCTGGAATCAGACCTATCTGAAATAAGCAGTGTGATTAGACAGCCTTATCTCAGTTTAGTCTGACAGTCAACAAGATGTTTGAAATCGAAACAAGTTTTAGGGGCGATAGATAGGAAGTAGCTCAGGGATGGTAACAGGAAAGCTTGAAGGGGTCAGAGTGGTGTTTGCAACAGCATTTTGGATTAATAGGAATTGCGCAGACTGTAGCTACCCAAGCCAAAAGAAAAGCATCGATCAGAATGCAAGATGATGAGAGGGCTTGCTTGGTTTGGCTACAGTTAATGACTCTGTGGACCAGCTGAGGAGAGAATGAAAATTTATAAAGTTTTCTACTCATTGAGTGATGATCTCAAAACTCTCAGACATCTTCCTAGGGAAAAGACCATTTCTTGTGATTCTTAGTGTAAGGCTCAAAAACACCCCCTATGCTGGCCATGCAGCTCAGTCACCCTTTGCACCCCTCTCACAGCCACTGGGATGTTACTGAGCTCTTCCTGCATCTGGTTGGGTGCTCACCTATTTCTTTGTGAATCACAGGTCATGTTTGTCTTTGGGAACTTTCAGCAATGCCCCAGCATGTCTCTTGTGTAAAACTATAGGCTCCACATACCATATCTCATACCAACATGTCTCGTACATTCTAGCCAGCAACAGTGACGCTCCAGGACTATGAGGAATACAGACTTGCTTTTTGCAGTTCTAGTTTCCAAGGGTGCGTTTTTATTGCTATCACTGTTTAATTTTGCACCCTACTTGAGGATTGCTCTTAGATATGTTGGTCACGAGTGGTAAGAAGAGAAACTCAAGTTTTTCCCCCTTGGAAATCACTGAGGCAAGGAGTGATACTACTGATATTTCCATACAAAATCTTCTTTTTAGTCTTTTGAGGTGCACTGCTCTCCCGAGCTTGACTTTTTGAAGTAATAACATGTAATCTAATTTCTGATGTATTTAACTGAAATCTAATTTCCATTTTTGTGTCCTGTAAAGAACAACTGGCTCTGGGAATCCCTGATAAAGCTGTGGGAGGTACCTCCTGCTTCCATATGCAAGGAACTAATCAATCTGCTGCCAGGAGTTTACACTAATATCTGTGGTGATTGCAGCTCACGTATAATGAAGACAAATCCTGTTCTGACTAAAGATCAATAATTCAAGGGGGAAAAGGGGGAGCCAGGACTGGTGGATGGAGACTGCAGGAGCATCTGCCAATGAAATGCTTTTTGAAAACAATGAGCTTTAAAAACAGAGTGTAGGACAATTACTGAGAATTACTGAACGTCTTATGGGTATGAAGAAGACCCCGTGAATACAAAATATCTTCTCCCACCCCTTCCAAAATCCAATTTCTCTCCTAGGAGAGGCATTCAGAGACTATTATAATAGAATGGCAGGAAGCCAGCTGTTAATCAGTATGCTAATTCTGGGTTGACATCATATGGACCAGTCGTGGTACCTGCATACATTAAAGGCAAGGGAGCTGAGCTGGCAGCCTTGGCCTGATTTCCTCAGCTCACAGCACCACAAAGTTCTGGCACCTTCTGAGGATGAGGAAGCATCCAGGGAGGGTGGAGCAAGCCTGAGATGCAGTTGTAGAGGTTTTGTGGTTCATTTGTAGTGTCAGCTCTTCTTGATGAGATTGGAAAAGTGATGTGTTTACTCACCATTAATATAGGCAACAGGATAAGGAGAGTGAGGTGAGCAGGCCCATGAGAAAGCTCAGCTGCTATTTTGGAGATGTTGGTGGGCTTACCATGCCAGTTAAGTGATGCATCAGACAAGACATGGGCACTTGGGGGTGCACCGTGACATCTCTTACCTCCTGTGGGGTGAGTATCCTGGCTCCCATGTGCTCATCTCTGCCCAGGCATGCACCACTTCATTACACTTGCCAGGGGTCTTAATATTTTACCATACACGTCTCATATTTTAAAATATTTATTGGACATGGGCTTAGGCTGTTGTCACAACATCTTGAATCAGATCAGAGAGGTACTGTTAACAAGTGTGACAAGGCAGAGATTGGCCTGTTCAGGCTGTTATTTCTCCTCCTCTTTAAAGTATGAAAGGGTTAAAAACTGCCTGAGACTCTCCTTTTGCTGAGACAAGAGAACTAAGAGTGTATTGATTTTACACCCCTCCCCATTTATTTTTTTTGAGCGCTATGAACTCTGTTTTTCGCTTGCCCTGCAAAAGTGATTATTCAACATAAATACAGACAGTTTACAGTGTTTACAAGTTAGCTGATATAGCAAGTCTCCTTGTCATGTGCTCCTAGAATATAGGGTAGTGTCGATGTTGCCAACCTTGAGCATTCAGGAATCATGAGTGAAATGCTTCTAAAAATCACAAGACTGGTTCCAAAATCATGAAGGTTTTTTTACTGAATAGAGGAAAAGGTCCAGAAGTTTGTTGCCATATATTCTCAGAGACCAGAAGGGGTCATGTGGTCACAATTTAAAATTTTTCCCCTTGGTGAAAAGGGAGAGACACTCACTTTGTCTACTTATATTTTTTGAGTCTCATCACATGGCTCTTAAAGCTGGAGTTTTGAGATTGAAAACTGCCAAACCAGGGTGAGACGACAGCACCAACTCATTTGCATCTTGATTCTCTTTGGGTATCAAAAATAAAGGGCTTGGAAAGTTCTGCTTCCCCCTCAGGAATATTTTAGTATGAACTAAAATATTCTGTGCAGTCAACTGAAAATACAAAGAAATATAGAGTGTTCATCTTGTTTATACCCCCTACTACTTCATCCTTAAAACTGAAGAGAGGAGTAAAATGATGTGTGTCTTTGTGTAAGAGGGATGACAAGCCTGTAAGATGGGCTCCCCAGAAACACAACCATCACCCCTGGCAGAGTCAGTGCAAGAGAGAGGCTTGAAAGCTGGACATGCCAGAAAATCACTGCATTTCCCAGCTTGTGCAAGAGAATTCAGTACTGCTTCATCTCTGGGGATTTTAGTGGAAACAAAGGCTTGTCAAGGCATTGATATGGTTTTGCTGGATGTATTCTTTGCTGTAGCTTCACAGAGGCACTGTTGGAAGAGCCCGAAGCCGGAACTTTTCAGTCAGGAGCCTGAACTTTTGGGCACATTGATCCCTGAGCAGCAGTCCAGGAGGGATTTCATGCCTTGCTCACTATCAAGGAGGTAATGTAATTTCTTTTGAGTGTTGTGAATTGTGAATCATTTGGATGAAACAGAAAAGAGACTGTGGAACTTGCTAACATCTCCCCACACTCCCTTCAGAACATTTCTGGTGTTTTCTTCAGCTATGTGTGAGCTGAGATAGTTTTTCTCAGAGAGCAAGCCAGACTAACAAGTTTCATATCTTGATCTCTCCAATCTCTCTGCTCTTCTGCTGTGATTGCCCTTTGGGGATCATTCTCTGATGATATCTCCCAGATCTTCTTGGACCAGAGTTCAGGGCCTGACACAGCCACAGATCTCCCCTGCAGAACTGCCCGTCAGCCACCGCCAGCTGAGAAAACACATTCTTGGAAAGCTGCATGGCAAAGAAGACATAAAGTCAGCCCTGTCCATCACAGCGTGGTCCCACAGCAGAAAGGTGGTGGAGGAGCTGGTGCCTGGGTGGGAAACAGCCTCCTGCCCTTCATCCGAGCTGAGGTCAGGCTGGACATGCTGGTGAGCATCTCTGGGAAAACATCTTCCCCTGGCCCTGCTGTCATAGTTTGTAGCTGAAGAGAACATCATGTTCCCGGGACTGACAATCCAGGAGCTCTAGTCAGTGCTAAATTCACTTTAATAATAATCTTCAGTGAATCAGGTGGGAAATATTTCACAAGCTTAAAACACCAAAGAACCTGCAGGATTCTCTTAAATGAAAACCTATGAAAGTGAGTGTTGCCAATTTATTCTGAGAGGAAACTGTGAAACAGATCACCACAATTTTATAATGTTGCAAAGCTGCAGCTTTGTAGCGGAGGGAAACATTATAGTGTTCATGAACAAGGTCCCGTTCATTTTCTCTGCTTTAATACTGCAATCTTTTTTACCAATTGAAGGAAGAACTAGAGGCCAGCATCCCATCTGCCTCTGCCGAATGTTAGGCTGATGTATGCAAAATGGGAGCAAGCTGGAAACCCAGCGGACTTCATGGGATACAGAGACACAGCAAAGGCACATATGCTGCAGCTCCAACTATGTCATTTTACTGCTGTATGTAAAACACCATCTGTGGTGCAGAGACCTCTGCTATGACGGAGATGCACATTCAACCCAGAAAATTGTCAACTGAAGTGCTATAAAGTTCTCTATAAGTGTCTTCATCACTCGTTGCTTGAGAAAAGCACCTAATACTATGGAACAGTGTAGCAAGAGCTATTGTAGATGTAGTAAGCCAAAACCAACACTGGTGTAAATGGCTGCAGCTTGACTACTTTTAGTAGTAGAAGGGAGCACAAGCTCCGTGGATCTCAAGATGAAAAGGGGTGTTAAGTCCACTGAATTTAGTGGTGCCTCGGTGCAGCACCATTCAAAAATACAATGAGGGTGCTGGCATGTGTTTTCCAAATTATTTAATTTGGGCCATATTTTGCTTAAGGAAAAATTTTATGGAAAACAGGAGGCCAGGGGCGCCAGCCTCATATTCTCGCCTAGCAGAGCTGTGTAATTCTACAAGGTCGTGTGGAGTTAGTGCCTTAAACTTCACCTTCACATCTTTCTCTAGGCATCAGCAGCTTGAAGGTGCAAGTTGTCTCCTACACACAGGGACCAGCAACTCCAAAGACATTAACAACCTATTACTGCTAAAGTTTGGCTTGCAAGGAGAAAGGTAAATAGCTGTGCTTTCCTGAGATGTGCAGTACCACTCATTGCCACGAAGTGACCTGATGCAATATCGGTGAGCTCAGGAGTTGCTCAGGTACAAAATGGATACCACGCACACTGCTGCAGCTCCATGGTCAGACCTGGTGCACAAAGATGAAATCAGTGTTGCTTTTTGCTCCTTGAACTCAAAGAGCTCGTTAGGATGATTTCCTGATGGAGAAGAAGGAACTGAAAAAAAAATTCATTCCCTTCAGGTTTTTTGTAACAGTAGTTAAAAAATACTGGATTTTAACATTGAATGCCTTGTGTGAGCAGCGCTGGACTCTCCCCTTTCCCAAGGCCTGGGAGCTGGCAAGGGGATGCTGTGTTGTTGCCAGCAGGACAGCTCATGCCAAGTAAGCGGCTCGTTAGCGGTTGCAGCAGTGGGGAGGTTGCTGTTTAGTTGCTTTGCTTTTGCCTGTAGATTGGGCTTGCTGTCGAGCTTGGTGCTCGTAAAAGCAGCAGGAAGTTTTGAGACGTTTGCCTCTCACCAGCAGGCAGCAGCTCATTCATCACAGCAGAGGAGAGCTCTGGGGCGGTGGTGTGACCACAGCCAGGGGAAAAAAAAGGCCAGGGAACGCGGGGAGCTGGCAGGCAGCTTGCATCCATGTTGGGAGTGCAATGGTAGAGCAGAGAAAAAAAAAGGAGGAAGATGCTCTTTTTCATCCCAGTAGTTGCACCTGTATTTATTGAGTTTCATCACTGCAACTGGTAGAAATAAGGAAAAGACAGAGACACCAGCACAGGATTCAGAGGGAGTATGAATACTGGGACATGACCTTTTTATATAGGGACATTTGAAATGTGTGCTGTGTATTATGATTTGTAGCTGGAAGGATCTAGAAACATCAAGAGCTTGGACTCAACCTCTAACCATTTAAGACCTTCAGGGCTCCAGGAGGAGTGGCTGTGCATTAGATCTTGTAAAAATCACAGAGGTACCTTGATGGAGGAAGCTCAAAGTACAAAAGTGGAAGAGCTTAGAAGGAGAGAAGAGACCCATAAATGCAGGACCGGGAACACAGGAGAGGGAGATGAAGGATGGTGCAGACAAGACTCCTCATGGTGACAGGGTCTGCGGTTGCTAAATGCGTGTTAAGGTACTTGTTGCTCCTTCTGCCTCAGTTCTGGACTCATTCCTGTGCTGCACTTCTGTTCCTGGAGCTCCTTCCCCATCCAGGGCTGAAGCCTGTACTCAGATTAAGCAAGAGGAGTATAGTCACTGAGGAAATGGAGGTGCTGCACATTAAAGATAAACTTTTCAGGAAAAGTGCACAACTCCTTTGCTGCCACTTCATCTTTATTAAAATACATAGACAAGTGACCATGAGTTCACAGCCTCTTCCATTTTCTCCACTGTGGGCTTCGTATCTTCTCTCTCCTCTTTTGTTTCCAGTCTCCAAAGTGCAGGGACTGTGCTCATCCTTGTCTCTCAGTAGCACGGAGTGAAGCATCAGAGCCAAGCCCACAATCGAATGGTGATAATCTTCCCGAGCTGTAACTAGACTCCATTTGTTCCTGCAGAAGCCACTGCGATGCCAGGCCTGGGGACTGGCAGGGTGAGAAATACTGCACTGTGCTGGATTGCCAAACCCAGGGAACAGAACCCAGCACACACAGATTCACACTCTCATTCATTACCGAGTATTAAGATAGCAACTACAGATGCTGTTCCTCATCAGAGTACACAAAATATTCCCAGTTCCTCCCACAAAAAATTTACAATGAATGTAGGATGAAAAGGGGAAAATTGTTCCTGTTTAACACAGGAGGAATTGAAGTCCTGGATACTGTAAAGGAATCAGAGGTTAAACTCACTTCTTTCAAGCTCCAGAACAATGACATTTCTACAACACTGTCTTTCCCAAGCATGTGATTTGAGGACAGTTATGAGGCAAAATATGCCATTCTTATTTTTTTCCGTTGCATTTTTGTGCTGCCTGCCACCACAGTCATTGGGGAAGAAAGGCCATTTTGTGCAGTGAATATACCCAGAAGGTAACTTAGGCTGGAATCAAAATGTTTTGGTCTTTCTCCACTGGAATACAGAATAACTCAAACTTCTTTCCTTGTTTCTTGCTAGTGGAGCCAAGTGCTGCCATTTGAACTGGAAATGTAGCGTGGTTACAGCGTGGAAACTCTCCTGCCATCTGCTCCACCTTGAGTCACTGTAACCCACAGCAGGATTAGCTCAGACCATAAAACATGAAACCGTTGGTACATTCATCTCCTGATGGGCAATCTGGCACAGGGGCTGAACCCATTCCTTGATCACCGGCTTATTTTATGTGACCAAGCATTTTTTTTTTTCCCCTGTACATTTTGCAAATCGTTTATAGTTCACATCCTCATTCTCATGAGCTTTAACCTGAAGCTAAAAGTTAGCATGAATTAATGAAGTAAATGCCAGCGTATAGTCCTTTACCTAATGCTGGGGGAATACGCAGCAGCCCCATTTCTCCTCCGTGTAGTGTAGGGGTCAGTTAAGGTTTTTGTCCAGATTTTATTTTGAACCCTTGCATAGAGGCACTTTTTCGAGGTTTTGGGGCAGTGTTTTAGTGACTGTTACAATAATATTCAACACTTTATGGACATTTCAGTTTGAGTGATACAAAGTACAACTTGTACACGCAGTCTAAGAGGGAGACATGTGCCCGTCCTGGTTTGTGCCTGCCCTGGGCTTGTTGACAACCTGTTGGTCACCACTCTAACTAAATGCCATGCATGGAAATGTAGCAGATTAAAGGTGCCTTAATGCTTCTGTAGCATGTGCCTAGAAAAATCATGAAAGATAGATAGGTAGAGTCCCTTGGCACCGTCTCTAATTCATGTGTTTGTGACTTTAATCCTTAGCTTGATGGTGTTTTAATTGACAGAATGTAAATTCCTTTCTGTGGTAATCCTTCTGGCGCATGGAGATGTGGACAGATGCTCTCGGTTCACAGGCAGTGAGTGGGAATAGACGGGAGCGGCTGGCACTGCGGTAGTATTTACACAAATATTTCCTGATTTGTTTTTTTTCTGTGTGCTTCACTTTGCACTGTCTCACTAAAATTTGCCGACATTGTGTCTGTCTTTCTTTCAAGAATTATTGCAACAGAGCTGCACCTGCCTCTAAAGCTTTACCCCGCAGAAAGATGCTTGGTTAAGCGAGGGATGGGCAATGCAGAGCCCTGCATCGACAGCCAGACTGCCCCCAGCCCTCCCTCCAGCTCTGTGCACAGACACGTCCGCTGGTAGTTGAGATTCAGATTAACTCTGCGACCCACCAGTGCTTTCAACGTTTTCAAAACCAGTGGAGGTCTTATAAGGGGAAGACTTCTCAGGAGATGTGTGGAGCTCAGCGTACCAGCCCATGCTGTGCTCCCGGACCAGCTGAACCAGCAACTGAAGACATGCCTAAAAATGGAATAAGCTTTAATAAACCATTAAAAAAAAATATGCAGGCTTTTCAAGGCTGCAGGAAGAGAGGTGTACAGATTAATTTTAAATTTACTGTCATTTGTGGTAGTTTGGTCTACTCAGCTTGTATAAGCACATTTCCTTCTAAAACCATTATTTCCTTTCTAGACTTACCCATAATAACTGAAATCCTGACCATTTTAGTCACTCTGAGTACTATCAGAGTTTTGGTGCAGAGAGAAATGAGTAGCATCTGGGAAAGAATTCCATCTAATGGTGTAGGAGTTAATGGGGCTTTATTTCAATGTCTGATTGTTTATCTTTTTTTCTCTCCCAGACAGACACTGCCCTTGTTCCCCACATTGGGGATGCCAAAGCAAACCCAGGCAAACAGCAGTGCAGTTGGTTTCTTCCCAGCATTGCTATTCCTGCTACAAAGGATTAGATTTTCCTAAATTCCTTTGAAGTATTGTTTTTTTTCCCCAGCTAGTTGTGATATCTGTGACTCGGCACCAAAAGTGGGGTTTTGGAAGCAGGGGGCAGCGAGGGGCAGGGGCTGCTCGCTGGGGATGCTGCAGCCGCTGCTCTGACCTCCCAGAGCTCACAAGCTCGGTGATAGAGAAGGACAACTACAACTTGCATGTCCTTTCTCTTTATTTCTGCTTGATTTACTTGCCCTAGATTTAAAACTTTTGACTACTTCTCAAGTTGCTGCTGAAAAACAAGTTCCATATGTATTACCCTTCATCTGCATTAGACACAGAATAAAAAAGAGACTTTTCCATCTTAGGCTGTATCATCTGAATTAACTTGCAGAATGCCTGAGTGGAAACGCAGGGTTTGCGCAGGCCCCTTCTCTTTCTCTCTCTCTGAAACATCATTTTAACTCTCTGAGATGCTGCTGGGTACCAATGAAGACAGGACCTCAGTGCCATCACACCTCTTTTCAGGGATCTATGGGAGCCAATCAACTGAAAATTGTCTTTCAGTATGTTGCGAAAGAAAGACCTGAACTTCCAAACAAGAAATTTAAGAGTGAAAGTCAAACAAGCTCCAGTGAGGATTTATTTCCTCTAACACAATCACTCAGGGATCAGAGGGTTTGTCTGTTATTTCTTTAGCTGCCTTCAGCCAAGCTCTACATCTTTCTTAATCTTTAAACATTTTATTGCTGTGTGCATCCCAGTATCCTGTACCCTTCTGGGCTGAAGTACCATTCTGGAGCCTACACCAAATCCTCAGATATGCCCTCTCTAACTTCCTCAGTGTAGTATTTTCTTCTGGTAGCTGGCAGGTGATGTTTGTATTTTCCAGTCCTCTACAGCCACTTGCATCTGGAGCTGTGTCTACCTGTACTTGCTGGATTTATTAGTGATGGGGGAGAATATAACAGCACATTGACCTCAGAGGGATCGAGGTGTGCAGTGGGAGAAAGGCAGCAGGTTGATGGAATAGAGCATCCACGAGCACCTCTTAAGGGCTCTGCCTGACTCAGGATGGACATGTTGGTTTCTACCTTCTGGTTGTGCAAACAGAATGAGGACCTTTCTACAACACAGTGTTCTGTCTGCCTCATGAATATCGTCTGCTGACCTGCTTATCAGCTTACGGTGACAGAGATTGTCACTCTCAGCACAAACACAGCCATTTTTGACAGAAAGGCATAATTTCTATTTAGATACACTCAGGAAGTCTTGGGGAGCCCTATATTTACCAGTCTTACGAGGTTCAAAACTGTCCACAATCAGACGAATGAACCATCAGTCTCCTGGTACAATATCTTCTCGAATATAACTTTGTTCTCATTTGTCTCTGGTCTTTGGAAATTTCCTTAAACAGCCATTTGAGTGACCTCTTGCTTTCTTCCCAGTTGACAGCAGGAATCTGAGCAGACAAGTAAGATTTATAGCACCGGTTAGGGACAGATCAGGTGCAGTACAAGTTGAAGAGGTAGAAATTTCACACCCCTAAAACTCAAGCCAAAGTTGCCCCGACTTCTGCAATTCCAGCCTTCCATGCAGCACTTTTCAGGCACGTTAGTTTGATGTGTAACAAAACAACAGGTTTTTCAGGTCGGTATCCTCATGCTGCTTTTCCTACCTACCTTTCCCGTGGCTTCTACAAAACCCATTTGCTATTCTGATCTCAAGATGCTCCCACTCAAAGACTGATGAAGGAACCGATGAGCTGTCTAAGTTCAGGGAGCAGAGATGGACGCATGAGGACACGCTGACTTTGTGAAGTTTTGAGTGCAGGAAATGACATGCTCTTCTTCCCACAGAATGGTCTATGAAACAAGCATTTCCTCCATGAATTAGAGACTTCTGCCTCTGATCTTACAAGAGTTCAAGTACCTTCACTTTTCTGAGCATTTGTTTGGTATGTCCATGCAAGGCACGAAGTTCAAACTAGACTTGTTTATTGGGAAGTCCACCAGCTCAGCAGTATGCTGAATCATGATTAGAGCTCTACGAGAAAGCTTTTGCTTTGTATCTTGAATTCTCCAGTCAATAAAGCAATATATTTAATATTCAGGTAAAATAGAAACATTTTATTCAAGCCTAGAAGACGTTTTGTTGCATTCACAGTTATTCAATGATGCATTATGCAGGCTCATTACATAATATTATTAAATTTTTCTTCTTGGGACTACACTTTTTGACAAATTAACAATTTCTGAAAACACCCACCAACCTCTATTCACAGTCACCAACCATGTTTGAATTCAGCAAAGCCCAGGACAGACAGACTTTATAAGCAAAAGTCTGATGCACAAGGTTTGAGAGCAGTAATTCAATATCTCATTTGACCCCACATATACTGTTCAGCTCTCCAGTTTGCCTTTCACAGTATTAATAGGAAAGGGGAAGTCTGGAGGGAAATATGATGGAAGTTGCACTATGTCCTAGTTGCAATGGAAAGCTCCCTGCCTAACACCCTGAAAGGTAACTGTAATATATGAAGAGTGATTTAGCTTCTCGATGTTTATTGGACCAAGTACTGCTGAATATAAACCCTCACTGATCATGGACTTTACAGCACAGGTTTATTTGTATCGTTTTGGGAGACTTCAATGGCTTTTGCATTTTCATTTCATAATGATAAATTACCTGAAATCATTTGGCTCAGAACAGATTCCTCCAGCTTTGGCTCCTGCTAGGATGTTTCATTTTGTGTTGAAAATTGCAATAGAAAATTTCCTTGAGCCGTTGATATGTCAGAATAGAGTTTATTATCACTTGCAGTCCCAGTGTATTGGAGCTGTGTGAAAGGTTTTGTAAATAATATGACACGGGTAGGAACTCATTTGATGCTGTGATAGGTGGTGAATATTCCGTGGCAGGGAGGCAGGGTGAAATGAAGTAGCAGAAAGTGTGACCTTTTCTAGTAAGAGGTTTTCTCACTCTGTAATGTATATTGGTAATTAATTAGAAATTTTACTGGAGGAAGCAGGATTTCCGTGGCTGATAATGGCACAACGTTTTGTCTTGTTTACTTGTTATTAAAACTGTTTGTTCTTCATGTACATCTATAATGAACTAGAAGATGGCTTCTGCATGCACACTCTTAAATTCTCTTTCAGGTCCTGCTACAAGTGTGTTTTCAAGAGTCTATGAAAATTGCCGTTTAACACATTTCAAAGCGGAGGGTCAATCAATAGTCATCCTAATCCACAGCCAAAGGCAATATCACCTCTTTGATCACTTTGGTGAATCAGAGAGTTGACCTGCTCTTCATGCCAGTTTTCCCAAGTATAGATTAAGAACTTTTATTAAATATCAGGATATTTATAGTTATGAAACTCATGATCAACTTTAAAGTGTTTGTTTTAACTGTGGTTGCCTCAAAGCTGGTGGTTGTTTCAAACCCCTCTCTTGCAATAATCTGCAATAATCTCTGTGCTTTATTGAATTGAAAATGAGGTGCTGTCTGATGGTGCCTTCCTTATCATTAACAAATTTGTGTCAAGATTGAAACCCCAGTCTGAATTGTCCTAAAACTCATACTCATCTCTCATTAAAGCTGAGCTAAATCCATTCATCTTTCAGCTTTCAGGTGTATGTAGCAGAAGGAAATTAATTTAAGAATATCCATGGTTTGCCCAAGTGTCATTATCTTGGTGTCTAATCACAGTACTCAATTTGCATATGAGGAAATTGACACATGCAGAGGTAAATTTTCTCATTATCAAATGAATATCTAAGTTAGGCTGTAGCTATTGATTGCCAGTTTTAACCTTGATGTGACATGTGTCAGGTTTCTCCTTGGTGTAAATGTGTGTAAGATCAGGGATCAGCTCACAAGGGGGCTACGAGGACACTGATCTAGTCTGAATTTGTGGGAAAGATGCTTTCAGCCTGGGGTTCTTTCTAAGCTGTTTATTTCAGATCTTGTGTGCTCACTATTTGTGGTGCATATCACTCCGGCAATTCCTCTTGGGCCGTTAGTTGTTCCAATTATTTTTAAAGAAATTTTGTGCAGAGCTGAGTTCTGTATCCTTTCCTCTGCTCAGGGGTCTCTTGACACTTCCTAGTGGTTTCAGCATTAGTTTATATGCAGACAGAGTACAGATTTAGCCTTCCTTCCCCAGGTTTTTGGCTGATTTTTTTGTCAGTGTATTTGTCATAGCCCAAATGGTATTTCCAACTGGATGCTGCTAATCATTTACTATTCAGCACAGCTAAGAATGAGATTTTATTTTTAGGTTCTGTCACTTTGTGTCTTTCCATTTTAAGATAAATCCATCTCTGATGTCTCCTGTTTCTGAGCTACAAAAATCTGGGTATCATTTCCAGCTCCAAACTGTTATTTCATTCATGTATTAACTTAGTCATTAAGATCTCTTGCTTTTATTTATCAGACATTTCCAGAAGTTG
The DNA here is from genome assembly GCF_036013475.1 of Columba livia. Lineage (NCBI taxonomy): Eukaryota > Metazoa > Chordata > Aves > Columbiformes > Columbidae > Columba > Columba livia. The sequence continues at coordinate 6,575,483 of NC_088620.1, forward strand.
TTTTTATTCCACTGAGCCCCAGCAGAACCTCTGACACACACTGGCTCCATCACAGCTCTCACATTGCAGAGAACAGCTGATTGTTGACTGAATTACTTTATTACCTGCATATAGCCTTTATTTTGGTCCAGAATGGTGATCTTAATGCATTCAATAGGACCCGTTTATCTCAGGGAAACTGAGGCATTCAGTGCTGGAGTGTGTGGACAACCTTGTTGATGCTGGAAGGGAACATTCCTTTACTTCCATCTTTCTCCCAGCCTAAAATCTCCACAGTAGAAGTTGTCTCTTCTGCCTTGATTTCCATCCAAGTGTTTCTCAGGAGGGTAAGCAAAGTGCTCGAGAGTTTCAATATAAACAAATATTTTTTTTAGACATATTTCCTCTGCAGACCTCAGTTCTGGAAATTATTTTGATTTAATAATGTAGCACCATGCATTTTTTGGACTGGTCTTTTCCCTAGCGATGCTGCAGGCAAGATTTAGACAAAGCAGTGAAGAACAACAGAACAGGAGAGGCGTGTTGGACCACACCAGCCACAGAGATGGAAAACTGTGAGAGAAGTTTGATTTCTTGAGTATCTCAAATGAAGGCTGCAGAAGAGGTCAGACAGGTGGAGCCAGAAAGAAGAAAAAGAGATCTTGTGGAGCCAGACAATAGCGGATGGTTCACTGAAAGCTTTGTAAATATTTGCAAGTTTGGCCTTAGCTTCAGATTTATTGAAGAGTCCAGATCACTGAAGCTGCACCTGATGTACTGTGGGCAGCCGTATACGGCTTTACGGGCTGTGGTGAAGCTTGTTCTGCTACTTGTAATAGCTTTTCTAACATGACTGAAAAGCTTTTCTCCTTGTTGCCATTCTCTTTTTATATTTTATTTTTATTGTATTTCATGGAGGGGGGACTATCCTTATCGTGTACCATTCTAAGGTTGTCATGGGAAACTGGTTTCAAAAAGGCAATTTCTCTCCTTTTTTTCCCTCTTTCCTGCAGCTCTAAGTGTATCTACAGAGCCTGTGCACTCTTCTCTGCACCCACAGCTCTGCCAGGAGAGCAAATCAATTAGACACAGTCAGAGCCACCCAGATCTGCCCAGCGGTTGTAAGGGAAACCAAATAATCCCATCTGAAACATGCACAAAGTTCGTTGTTTATTTGACTGTTTCTGTGTTCTGCTGAGAAATTGTATGGCTTAATGCAGTTGCCGCAAATATTTAGGACCTCAGACTCTTTATGGACCCCAGTGTTTCTCAAGGGTCAAACTTATAAATGAAATTAATTTATAGGTTGTATATTCTTTTCTTTCAGGAACCAACTTTCTGCAGCCTTGTGAGTTACAGGTTGTCCGGTTGCCAGTTTGGGAACTGTCGGCACAGACAATAAAGAACTGATCCAGGTGTCACAAGACACAGTTTTCTTTCTGGATTCCCCACTGATGATTTGGGGAAAGTAACCCCATCACTCTGTGTCTCAGTTTCCCTGCATATAAAATGAGTAGAACCTAACTTCTTCATAAATCCCTCTGACAGCAACAACTAGGAGGCACCTGATAAATATGAACGGAAGTTGTGATCATTATTGCTGCTGTTCAGGCACTGGTTTTCCTTTCTGCATTCACTGTCAGCTTTATTCTTGGTGGCTGTGTTGTCACTGGTTTCAAATTCTGCACTTGGAGCCTTTTGTCTTCTGCTCTGCAGCCTGGCAGAAATTTCCCTTCAGACAATTGTACCATCGGCTCATTAACTCATTTAAAACATAACTCAAGTTCTTTTATACTTTTTCCCCACCCTGACTAATCTCCTTTTATTTTTGCTTTATGTGCTTATCCATGTGCTTTGTGAGTGGCTTGTTTTTCTATTTGGCACCAGGCTTTGACTCTTGTGAAAGGCACTATATTAAATCGCTAGTAAAGTGTGTGTAAGCTATTCATGTCACACACTGCACTGGGGAGCACAGTCCATTATGCAAATGGTCACTGCAAGCTTCCTGTAAATGACATATACTCAAAGGGCACTGCCTTTATATTGCCATCAGCAAGCACAGACATGTGAAAGGAATGGGAAGGATATAGAAGATCCTTTCTGTCAGGTTCTTGCTATTCATTCCTTTCAACAAGAAAGGAACCTGGGCTGTGTGGTGTGGAGCAAGGGCAGAGAAACCCATTGGTGTTACCAGCCCTCTCCTGCGGCCTGGCCTGCTCACGCAGCTGCAATGGAGTGGTCTGGATATTGCACAGATCTGCTTCTATCTATTCTTCAACGAATATCGCCAAAGGCACGCGAAGCAGATTTCTGATGCACAGTCCTTGATATCCACGTTGGCTTCCAAACCATCTCATCCAGTCAGGAAAGAGAAGCCGCACCACGGGACCTGGAGAATTACTCAAATCAGCTCATGTTTAGTGTGATGCACACCCACAACAAACCCTTCAGAAATGGCCCATGATTAGACATGTAAGTGATTGTCCACTGACGAGTTCCAAATAATGAACACATTTGAGAAAATGACAATCTGCTGGCAGATAGTTTGCAAACACAAAAAGATATAAAATTCGTCAGTTAAATGATTCATAACGGCTTCCTCTGACTTTTTCATGGCAAAAACAAACCGTGCATAGCTCCACCAGGCAGTTTCTGAGCTTTGCAATTTCTTTCTGTGATTGTCATGCATATAATATCTTATTACATTTGATATTAATGGCAGCGTGGTGCTCAGGTATTGAAAATCCATATGGCCTGTATAATATTTACAGTATGACAAAGTAATAAGTCACAGCGACAGCCTGCTGTCGTGCACTCCTAGCATTTCGCTCCAAGCAAACACAGAGATGTACTGCGATGTTTGTTGGGATGCGGATGAGCCTGGTTTTTAATTAGTTGGATTTGTGGCTTACAGTGGGGATGCTGTGGAGGGGGTGGTGTTGCTTTGCATATGTTATCATGGCATGAAGACTGATAGCAGAGGAATAGTTCAAGTGCGGCTTGAAGGCTGTGGTTAGTTTTTTGGCCTTGCTGCTTGCTGACAAAGCAGATGGGGGAACACCATGAAAACACCTTGTTCTTTCTGGTGGGCCACCTGGTTTGGTGGAGACGTGCATGAGGAAGAACAGTGATGCTTCCTTCTGCATGGGATGTGGGATCATCACTGAGTAGCTGAAATGGTTTTGAGAAAGGAGTACTGAGCTGTCACCCTGGAAATGCTCAGGAGCTCTGGAGAGCAAGAGGAGTGAGGGCAGGGAGGATTGTGGCAGGCAGGGTGCAGATGGGTGTCAGTGGCATCTTGGTAACACACCTGCCAAGCAAGGGACAGAGTGTGAAGTTTATGCTGTCAAGGATGGGGATAAAATGAGGATGCTAGTGAGAGTGTGAGCAATGGTCTTTATCTGAGAAGGGAAAAACAAAACCTCAAACCATGAGATTTGTACACAGCTTGGTCTGGCTGCGTGTGGCCTGGGAGGAGGGGAGTAGGGGGAGGTTGGGTATGACTGACGGGGACTAGACCTGAGCAATGGGAAGGAAATTGTGGTTGTGAATAGGGGGCAGAGATCGGAGGCTACAGAGACAGTCTCGGGGGAAAGGTCAGGAATACAGAGCAACAAGACGAGCATGGCTAAAGCTCCAGCTCCCGCAGAGACACAGTGCGCAGTGTGGCTAAGTCCTCGTGACCCCTGCATGTGTTATGCGAGGTACCCGCTTCTGCTTTTTTTTTTTTTTTTTTAAAAAAAAAAAAAAAAAAAAAAAAAAAGCCATGGGAAGCAATCCCCACACTTCTGTGCCTTGCAACGGTGTTTATTTTTCCCCCCTGCAATTTGCATCTCAGCAAGTCAGCCCTGGCACATGGAGCCTGCAAAGACACTTAGCTCCACCATGCTGGCCAGGGGCTGTAGTGATTCCTCATTCCCTCCTCTCCCTTTCAGATGCAGACGAGGTTTTATACCACAGGGGATAGCAACCTGCTGGCATCTGTCACTTAGGTTTTGCTCTCATTTCCAGCCAGAAGATTTCTTGTAACGATGGGAACTTATCAGCCTGAAAAACTTCCCAGAGATTCTATTTCTTGGAGGATGGAGTGGAAATGGGATCTCCTCCTCCAGGACATGATGGCCTTTTCCAGGGGACAGTTTAATCTTTTAGAGACAGATGAATATGAGACACAATAATCCGGTAATACAAGCAGAAGATGAGGGGAGATGGAGAGAATTTCAATAAAGCAGCTGAACATAAAGAAACTGGAGCTGCTGTACCTTCCTTTCAGAGTCCCTGCTTGATGAACCTGGGCTGGAGATCACCCAGGGCAGGTAGCACAGTTGCCTCAAGGGCAAAAGCTGCTTTATAATAGAGTAGTTAGTCCCTTCTCTTCTTCACTTGCTTTCTTATGTACCTTTACAATTGCCTCCCCCCCAGCCCAATTCCCCCATTTTTATTGCTTTTCAATAGCTCTGTCCCCTCATAACTCTCAGGCACTGTGCTCTTGCTTCTCCCTCCTACGTGTTCCCACCTCATTCTGCACTCTTGCACAGGCCTTTCCTTTTCTTGTCAAGAGCATTCCTGGGACCTGAGCAATGCACAGGTTTTTCTGCTGGCTTTAAGCAAAGGAGAAGATTTCATCTGTGCTGTGTAAGGCAAAGGAATGAGGTGGGGGGAAGAACACCACTGATTTCTACTTTCATTGCGCTCATCTTTTAGTAAAAAACAGTGTACCAGGGACTGAAAACCAACTAAAAGGGAGGTATGTGAGAGAACGCTTACTGCTCACTGTTTCCTATGCTATTACCCCACAGAGCTGGTCCTCTCCTGCTTGCTGTAGCACTCGAGACAGGGACATGTCCCAGTGGGAACCCAAGGGTGTATGAGTGATGGAAATGTCACTGTTATGTCCAACCCAAAACCCCTCTGTGGAAAAGCCACTGTCTGTAACCCCCACAGCAAAGCTGGGCCCTTAGGGTGGTTTTTATTCTAGTAGAGATGTCATGTCTGACAGTTGCTGTCACCCTATGATTAGATCAGCAATCAGCCCTAGATTCTTTTGATAGAATATGAGCCCTGACTGATTAACAAAGTGGCCTTTGGCCTCAGGTTAATAACAGATTTCACAGCACTGCTATGGAGTAATTATTATTTAAAAAGGTCTTAGTGGAAGTTTGATATTCTCCTACTGGCTTCTGTCCATCCGAATGCAGAATCTGAAAGTAACAATTATGGGCATGAACACCAGCTCTACTGGAGGTCTCATAGTCTTGATACATGACTATTCTTGATGCATCTGTCACATCTCTATATTAGATGGACTAATGTATCGGGTTTGCTTCTTTTTATGACACCTCAGTGTATTAATCAACCAAAGTATAAAGTTGTCTCAGTCCATCAGCTTCCTGAGTTATCAAGTTATCTTGTGTATCACTTTCCTCCATCTGTCAGTTGTCTCACTATGTCAGCAGGTGAAGTGTCTGGTAGCTCTCTCTTTCAGGTGTGTTTCATTCCCCTACTTTTGATTGTCATGGAGATATCAATCTCCAAAGAATAATTTTATCTCTTTTATTTAGTTATCTGAGTTTATCTGTTTTCTGGGTGGGTCTTTTGCTTTGGTAGCAAAAGTAGCATAGACTCGTCTTGTGAATGGTGCTACACTATAAATACAGAGATCAGCTGCAGACCACTGGCTGCAGCCTGTGGACCACAGCTCAAGAACTGCAGTTCTGAGCTGTTTGTGCCTCACTGAAACCCCTTGATGCATCAGGCTTTGGTACAGTAATCTCACATTGCTCCAGCCTTGTACCATTATGTCTCAGTGGGTGACCTGTGAATAGTCACTCTAAGGGCCAGATCTATAAAGGGATAGATCTAAGATTCTGTTAAAAAACATATGTCTTGAATGACTTACATGTCCAAGTGTATTCAGAGTAATGTATTGAACAGGAGCTCAAGCTTAACTGCAAGTCCATGGACTTTGTTTCCTAAGTCGTCCATATTGCAGCACTTTGCAGGGCAATGTCTAAGTGTTGCACTTGAGATTTCTGGGAGACCAACAGGAACCTTGGAGTGAAACAGGGAACTCAAATTGGGTCTCCTAGTTCCTGTGCCAGCTTCCTTTCCTGCACCATCCTTCTTTGTCTATTAAAGAGAGAGAAACAAAGCAGCAATGCCCATTCCACCAGTTAGGGACAGCTCTGAATCCAGAGCAGAAAATGGTACTGTTAATGTCAGTAGAGAAGGTATGGCAATTTCTTCTCCTACATGCTGAAAGGACCTCATTGAGTGTGCTCTCTTACCTGCAGACCTCTTCAGCTGAGCAAATGTTTTTGCCAATTAAAGGGTTTCCTGCTGCTGTGGTTGATCCACACAAATGGAAATAGAGGGGAGGCGTGGAGGAAGAAATCATTAAATCAGCAGAACAAAGGCATGAGGGCAAGTTAAAAGACCTGATCTGAATAAAGGAAGCTCCTCAAAATATCAGCTTCTTTGTCCTGCCTGTCCTTCATCCATCCAATTCTCCTGAATGCTGTAGAGAGGCTTTGTCATTCTCAATGACATGGCGAGAGGAACCAGTCCTTCAGCACACTGTCTAAAATAGCAACCGACAAGAGAAAAAGTGCTCAGAGGTTCAGCTCAGTCTACCAATGCTCAGCATTTCAGGGCTAGATCTGGATTATTCAGTCCTCACAATAAGCTTCCTCATCACAGATACTTGGTGCTTTGGAGACTGGGCTATAAAGACGGCCTCATCCATGGTTGCCCCTCTCATAGTCATTATCTATTTAGGTTAAAATCATACGTGTTAGAAAGGTGAGGTAGCAATACCACAGTAGTATCACAAATCAAAATTGGGCCCAAATTTCTGGGCTGCCTTTAGCAGCCTTATGTACTCCTGATGAAACTGGGATCCATTTTTCCCCATCTACAAAATCCCACATCTTTTAGACAGTCGCTGCAGCATCTTTACTTCTTCCCATGTTCTTGTACAAGGTTTATCACCATTATGTTTGAGCAGTTTCCAGTGTGTGAGTGAACGACTTATGAGCATCTGAGTACTGAGATTATTGCAGCTCTACATTTATATTATCAGAATTTGTCCTACTACTGCCTTTTTCTTCCATCCTTTCCTCTCCTATTCATCTAGTAATTCACCTCTCGGGTCTGAGAGATATGACCTGTGAGAGAATCCCAGACTGAAACTGCCAGTTCAAGAGCTTTGATTAAGTTACTTTCCCATAACTATTAATATCAAACCCTCAAAACTTGTATATAGGACATTGCAACATGCCCTTACTTGCGTTGTCAGCAGCTTGCAATACTGATACAGGACTTTCTGTCTTCACCAAAGGGTTGTACTGAGAGGCCTTTATATTTCTTGTTAGTATTTACAGTAGTTTCCTTCCACAGGAAAAAGCAACTGTAAAGCAATGAAATCGCATCACTTCCATATGCCTTCTCCACTCTGTTGTCCAGTACCTGCTTTTGTGCATCTAAAAAGCATGGGTCATGTGTGTGGACAGAATAAAATAAAAATAAAATAAGCCCACTGAAGTCACTGTGTTTCAGATGGATAAACAAGACCATGAAAAACAACACCTTTGTGACATGTTCCTGCAAAAATTTGTTGTGTTTATGTCCCCCTCCTATAGGTATCTACATTGCATAGAAGATAGCAGCCTGTTGCTCAGAACAGTGAGATGGAGTTAGTTTTTCAGTCCAGCAGAAGATAACAGATTCAAATCCCATGGATGCTTCACTTCAGAATCTGTGGCTTCTGCTGGAGCTTTTGTTATTTTTTCCAGTTCATGAGCAGAACCCAGTCAGCAGTTGGCTTGTAACTACTACTACTTTTTGAGCAATGCCAGGGTTAAATGGGCCTTGCTGTGGAGGGAGGCTCTGTGTGCATAAGCCTTTTCAAAGTCCCTGAGCATTTATCATCGTTCCTGTCTCCCAGCTAATGAGCAGCTAAAGTGATTTTCTATTGCTTGTAATTCACCAAAATTGTTCTAACTGTTCGAAGAGCCAAAATTGACAGGCTAATGTGACCGCTCGCCTGACTGTCTCAATGGCTCATCGAAGGGTGAGCTGATTGCTGCCTTGGTGATCAGCCGAGGTGCTTCAGACAACATCATTTCTGTAATACATCAACAATCTGAAAGCTGAAAACAAAGGCCAGAGGAGAGCAATCATCAGTCACAACTCAATGCTTAAGGCTAAAATAGGTCAGGGCTGAATACTAAAGAGTACAAGGAAGAAAAAAGTATTCTATTCGCTGTTTTTCTTTCTCTCTCTCTGCCTCTCTGCATCAGTCTCTGGGCAGTGTCCTGGTGCTTCTGGTCCTTTCCTTAATTAAGCAGACCAGATTAAGATGGAATTGAGGATGGAGTGGGCTGGTTGGGTTTTCTGTTGCCCTGGTAGGTTTGTTGTTGGATCTTGGAAGACCAAAAAGTGGAAGAAGCAGCCACTGGCCACAGGTGAGTGCGCTGGAGAAGACATCAGCCTCGGACAAGTCCTCCATATGTTAGAGGGAGTGTTTGCTGCTCACCCCCCTGGCAGCTTCAGGAATGAATGTTCTCAGGGATGCAAAAAACGAGATCCAACAATGCCAGCCCCTGGCATTTGAATCCTAACTCAGACTATACTCCTAAAATTTCCAAAACATAAACCTAGCTTAAAATGTCTCAGATTTTGTGTTTACAGTTGTGTGTGTGTATATATATTTGTATGCAGATACACACGCATACTGACAGAAAAATATTTCAGTATTTTGAGTTTTTAGAGTGTACTTTGGGTTGCATTTCCATTGTTATTTTTCTTTCAAGGATGGGAATTCAGGACTTATCTGAAAATAAAGCAGAACCCAGTTGGAAAGGCAGAACACTGAGGATGCTTTGCCTCCCGTACTCTGTGCATTGGTCTGTCTGATGTCCAAAGTGCTGTGAGTCCTTGTTGAAGCCTTGTAGTTGAGAGCTTCAGTGACTCCACTGTATGTGTATTCTCTGGTATCTGATAACATAGTTGATCTCGTGTTCCAGATATTTCCTGAGTAAAGGTAGAGGGTCTCTGCCTTCTAATCAGCCACCTTTACAAAATCAACAGGAGTTCAGTGTGTTTTTAAATGCTATAACTTTCTGGACAGCTGGCTTAAAAATGGCCAACATGTTCCAGTATTGTTGGGAGGGGATGAATACATGGAGTGAGTGCATGACCCTCATTTCTTTAGTAAAAAAGACTAAAAAAAACCCTGAATCAAGTCCTCACCTTGTTGTAGGATCTGAGGTTTTCAGAGAACTCCCTAAATGCTTGGACCCAAGAAAAAATATCTAAAGCACTGGGGAAACTGAGGTTACAGAATAGTCTAAAGAAGCCTAATGAAGGCTTTAAGCATTCTGGATCTAACTCCTTCCTTTCCTTGCTCAGGACACGAGTAAGAATGCCAACTTGTTTTTTTTTTTTCTCCAAGTGCTCCACTGCAAACTCAGTGGATCAGGAGATGCCTTTTCATCAGCCTCCTCACAAACATAGGTGTCTCCACTGGAAGTTAAAGTGTCTGCCAGTGTGGCTTTCAGGATCACTGGAATTCAAAAGCTTTCTCGCATCATCAAGTGCAGACCCCAGGGAAGTCATTTGAACATGGTGCTTATGCACTCAGCCCTCTATATCTGAGCTAGACAGCTTGAAACCTTGAAATACTGCGGCAATTCTTCTATGTCCACTCCAGTCTCTCATCATTGTTAAGCTCAACTACAGATGAAACTTGGAGGGATTTATCCATCCAGTCTCATCAAAGACAGCCACTAAAGAGAGGTCTGAATATTTACCCCATGCTGTGTTTATTTATTCACCAAAAAAATTCTTTGGAGTACAAATTAGTTTTGAACCTAATTTTCAGTGTGTGCTTTGTTTGGTGTGTAAAACCTGAGTCTGTTTGAGCTGACCATGGGACTGTCTTAGCAACTGCTGCCTTGTCCTCAATAGAAGGGATAATTACACTAATTTAGTCTGATAGAATGATGGCTCTGCCTTCAAACTTTAGAGAAGACTGAGAGACAAACCTAATGCTTTTTAAAATCAGAGGTCCCGGATTCAATTTTTACCACTGTGACCCAATAACAGGCATCAAACTGTGACTTACAATGGGTAAAAATAGCCAGGGACATATAGGATTAGGTTCTCTGTCACAAGAACATGAATAACTTGTGCTCCACAGATGCTCGGGTTCTTTCAATACCATATGGTCGATCTGTACAAACATAATATAAAGCATGAAGATACTGTAGCAAAGGTGGGATTTGATCCTGTATTTTCTGACTCCCAGGAGAAGATGCTGCCTGTAGAATAACATAAATAGCACCACTAATTGCTTTTCTGAGACTTGTTTGCACAGGTCCTGATGGTTGTGGGCACTCGGGAGATTTCTTGAAGGACTTATTTATGTGCTAATCTTTCTCAGCTTCTAATGTAGATAGAGGATGGCTCATCTAGAAGCTGGAGAAGGAGCCAAGTTGCTGTTGAATTACTGATTTAAGGAAACTACTTTGCTCTGTTAACTACTGAGCAAACCTAAAGATTTTACTCTCACTAGCCTGAAGCCAAGAAAAAAAGCTAAGAAACAAAGTTGCAGACATCTTCCTCATTTATTCACAGAAAAAAATCCTCACATAGTAATTGTCCACATCTCTATCTTCTTTGGTTGGCTTGCCTTTGAAATTGCTTGGTTTTATATAGCAGGATGCATAGGACATTTATAAACAAGAAGGGAGGCAGAAAAGACAGAAAGTGCTTCTGAATAAGAAACTTAAATAGAAAGGATGCTTAGATGCAAAGAATTGTCCCCATATCCAACGGTGACACATTAAATCACTGAAGTTTCAATAACTCATACAGTATCTCCATGGAGATGTGCACCATATGGAGTTAATTAGTAGAGCAACAAAACAATCAATTAGTTCCTTAATTAGTTTTACTAAGAAATGATAACAAACACAAACAATTTATTCAAACAAATGCCCGGACCACAATGATAGTTTAATGGCCCCTGTGAAACTGGCTCCACGCTGAGCCCCTTAGTGTTTTTTTGATTGGTTTTGAAGATATTGAGGGTAAATGTTATCTTTGGTCCAGCCAAAATGTTTTATCAGTATGATCAATTATTTATAGTATTAGAAAACAGAGAGAAGATTGCTGGGAGGTTTTCATTAAAAAAAAAAAATAAATAAAAAGGAAGGAAAAGAAAACCTTAAATCGTATGTTTTCATCAAGCCAGTATTTAACCTGGTATCAATATGTGGGGACTAAAAAGGTAAGGATTTTCCCTGCATGCCACAGGATCATTTAATCCTAGAAATAAATTGGTTTTCTGTGTCTTATACAGATTGGTACTTTTGGTATATACATTACTCGGAGAAGACTGAAATCGGGAATGCACAGGTCATCCATTAACTCAGACAAATGCAAAACAAAGTGGTGCTGGGAGGTGGAATGTTGGCAATAAAACTGTTAGGAACGGAACATGGAAGCCAGAATGTGCAAGAGGAATTTGCTGGTTGTTTTTTTTATGCTGATATGTATCACAGGTATTTGTCTGAGATTTTTTCCATGAAGGGAGGCATCTCCATGTATCACACATGACTTCTGTTGGTATCAAGAAGGACTTAAGAGCTCTGGAGAACTCATTACCTATGCCACCAAGAAAAGTAAATATCAAAATTAGCTTTTTTGCTACACTCAGCAGCTATGATTAATTGCTTGTTAACAAGATGTTCAAAGTACAATGATTTATCTGAGTTTCATCCAGCAGATTATGGGATATAACATTTTAATAAATTCATTGTGACTATAGATATATGTTAAAATGATAAATAGGTCAAGCTACTATAGATGTTTTAGATCCAATAAAGTTATTTTTAGAATGTGTTTCTGTGATGGACTAACCAATTATTTACCCAGCTGCATTTTTATGAACCAATCTTTTTCTTTAAAAAAAAAAATGCCCAGGATTTAGAATGGTGTTTTATTACTATGATCTTCCCTATAATTCCTCTTTCCCAAATAAATAGATCTTTAAAAAAAAATCCTGTCTTTGCAACTTTGGAGGAGGCTCAAGCCCTGCAGCCAGAGACTGTGTGGGATTGATGCTCGGGATGCAGATTGTGAGCAACCGTACCCGGAGGGGACACATCTGGCAACACTCTTTCGGGGGAAACTCATCCGTTGAACAGTCCCTCCCAGCTGGAACATGTACAGCAGGGGACCAGAGAAGGAAAATTGCTTGAAGAGAGAAATGCAAACTCTTGTGTAAGTCATCAATCTGCAGTCTTCATTTATTTGACCACTAAAGTGTGTGTGTATTTGTTTCTGTGACTGAGTCTTCCTGCTGAATCAGGAACAAAATGGAGACTCTTTTCACGCCCTTGCCTTGGTAGCTCCTCTTGTCAGTCCAGCAGGCTGTTGGTGAGTTTCCAGAGGAGCCTTTGTGTCAGGAAACGGGTTCGGGACTGACTCCCAGTCTGCAAAGGAGCCGGTGGCACCATCGGCTTTGTTCCTGGTGCACTGGCAATCACCGCAGCCCCTGAAGATGCTCTTTACAAATCTCAGTGTCCGTGGCTTCTTTACAGCATCTTCACTTTGCTCTGTTCCTGTTTCGGGAGGCCATATTAAATAGTTATTCTCTGTGGATACAGCTTATTATTTTGCTAAAGAAGAGGAATAAAATGTCATTTTCAGGTCTGTGTAAACTAATGCTTGCTCTTGGCTTTGTCCTGCAGGTCACCGTGAGCTGTTCCAGTAACACAGCCCCTGTCTCCAGCACCCAGGATCCCCCTTGGTGGCTGAGGAGCTGAGGATAAATCGCTGCTTGCAGCCAGGCTGCTGGTTAGAATGTAAATGTCTAAACTTTGGAGAAGTGACCTCTGTTAAGTGGTTTAATGCAGTCTGTTGCCAGGAGCTCATGAATTCTGTATTACAGCAAATAGTTCCATGAGATTGCAACTATCTTACTAATAATACAACCTCAACATATTTATCACAATAACTCAGACATGGAGAAAGTATAAATATCTTTGATACTGGGAAATGAACTGGCTGCCTATAGGCATCTTCTTTGCTTTATTGATTTAACCCTTTGCAGATTTCTGTGTCAGGGACTGGTGCAAAGAAAAGGATTTAAAAGGATTAAACAACGATGCTATGTGTCTGCACCACATACTTAATTCAGCATGGTCCAGAGTGCCTTACAGATGTTAGCAGCAGACCTGCAGGTTGGATATGAGAAGGCTTGCTTCACAAACTGCTGAAATGCAGCCATTTGTGCATTTTGGGTAGAGCAAACCAGATTTCTCTCACTATGTAGTATCTTGGAGGGAGGGAAGAAGAAAACTGTGCTCAGCAGAGGCACAGTGAATAATTTCAGGGTGGCAGAATGCTGATCCTGTTGGCTGGTTCAGGCCATCAGACACAGCATGATGTTTGGGATTTTCTCATGCTGGATCCTGCTGGCTAGAGGATCTCAGATGGGTTGCAACTAGTATAAGGTGCCAAAAGGGGAGAATAATGACAGTGATCTTCTAAGAGTGCAGTAATGACTGTCAGTCAACTGCTTTTCCTATATATGGATGGATATGGATATGGATATATGGTAGCAGACCTGGATGGGTCTGCTACCAAGGAACTGTTACAAATGAACTTGGCTTTAAGTCCATCCCATCATTCCCCATGACATCAAACTCTTTTTGTTGTTGTTGTGTTGGAGGATGAGACACTCAGTGAACACTTGCTAAACATAACCATCATTCCCTGTATCTCAGATCTGTCACTAACCCAGTCTGATTTACATTATCTGATGTGATCAGAGACCGTAGTGGTACTGGATAGATTTCAAAGCACATGGATATGGTCAGGTAGAGTGGACTTCTCCATTCCTAAGGGATTTAGGACAGGGAGAATTAGAAGTTATTATGCACTAGCTAAAATCTTTTGTGCGTGATCGAGCCCATGTGATGAAGATAGTCATGTTCTGGAGTGATAAAAGCCTAATTTCACGGGCCATCCATGCTGGCTTTCTTGAGATAAATAATGCTCCTACCACACATCTTCCATTTTGGTTAAGATCCTCTTTTACTTCTCTTTAAAATGAAGTAAAACTTTGGAGTTCCTGAAGAAGCAGCACTTTTTATGGTCATTTTACCCCTCAAAAGGTCTTCTAATATTTCAAGCAGCAGCAAACTTTGGAGAGGGGAAAAAAGGTTTTTTAGGTTCTTTTCCTTTGAAATATGGACTGGATACAGACAGGAGAAGGTCAGGGCTGCAGTGGCTGAGACAGCAGGGGAGGAGAAAATGCCAGGGCTGCTTTTTTTGTTGTTTTAATGATACTACTTAGACCAAATAAAATGTATCAGTTTTAGATACAAACAACTTGAGATGAATCTGGAAAAATTGTGATGACATTATTGAAATGTGGGTTGTCCTGCTGAGCCGCATTGTTCACTGTAGTTTCACTCAGTGATGGGTACACAGACCTTCCCTCCAGTTTGGGGGAATAATTTTGTAAGTGTTCATTGTGCTTGATGCACGGATTTAACTCTTTTGTATTTATTTGTAGCAGGAGAATGTTTTCAGCTGTGAAATCCCTGTGAAATTGAGATTTCACTGAGTGTTGAACTTCAGGCCCTCTGAATAACCAGTGTCCTGATCCAGTGGTGCAATGTGCTCTTCTCTGCTTCCAAAAAACGTGACAATCCTCCTTGCACCCTCCTCTCTGCTCAATGTGTTTGGAGGGATGCTTCAAAGCAAGCAAGAAAAACTCTCTTTATCTACATGTCAACCTGTAATTCACATACGAGGAAAGTCTGCTGATAGGGAAACAGGTCTCAAAATCAGACCCATGTCTATGATTTTAGTATGACTTTTATTAACCCTCATCATCTCGGGCAAAATGGATTTGAGCTGCTTGTGGGCTTTGCTCTACGGTGGTCACTGCGGTGTTGCCCTAGAGAGGTGAGAAAGGGCAATGCCAGCAAGAACCTACCGAGATAAGAGGCGGATGAAATCTCTTTCTTTTGCCAGTTTTTCCACAGTCTGCCCACAGATGTACATTTGCTTGGCCACCCTTTTCAAGGCAAATGTTAGCTCAGGACATTACAGCTGCATTACAAAGGGAAAGCCTTCCTGATAGAGATGTAACTGTCTCTAATTAAAGTGCCTGGTAGGGGATCCCAAATCCACCTTACTTCTCCACAACCTCATCCCTGTGAGTGGAGACCTCTGACTCTCAGAACTTGTCTCTTCAATGTCTATTTTTTATTTTTTATTTTTTTTTCCCCAAGGTTCTCAGATTGACGAAACCTCAATTATCTTAAACTCAAAGCTAGGCAAACCGAGACAGCTGTCTGAGGACACAACTGTTCTTGCCCATTTAGATCAGACACTTTCTCTCTAATCTTTTCAGTTTTTTCTAACATGAACTTTATTTTTTAATGTCTGATTTTTATTTTTTTTTTTTTTTCCTGAAGCTGCAATCTTCTACACCACTGACAACAAAAATCCTTTTACTGTCTGTGGTCCATGCAGTTTTCCCAGCCCAGAAACATCTGCAAAAATAAGCAGCCCCACTGAAGACTGATCTCTCTTTGCATAAATACAGTGGTTACGGAAAGGTGTTCATTCTATTTTCCACAACCTGTCATGTTGACTTTATAATGAACCGGTTACTCAGCTCTGGAAGGCAGATGGAAACCTCTTCTGACAGCCCCTGTCAAAGGAATAGGCAGGAAGAAGAAGAAAAGAATTGTTGGATATGAACTCCCAGTTCTTACATGGACAGTTGCAGGAACTGAGGAAAGATGTACGTTTTGAACAGGATTTAAAGGCTTGATCAATCGTAACAGTGATGGAAATGCTGCCATCAAATAATAATAAAAAGATATACAACTGGGTTTATATCATCAATTATTTTCTTCCCTAGTGAAAGCAATGCAAAGGTGGTGTTTTGGAAATAGAATCAAGAAGCAGGTAATCAGTCTATTTACATACCCCAAGCCAAAGGGAATATAAAAACCTGAGGAAACGGCAGAAATGAGCATTAGTAAAACTGATCTAATCTCTGGTGTTATTAGTTGCACAAGCCAGGCTGTTTGATAGATATACATATATATTGCTTCTCTCCTCTTTCAGCCACGGCCTCATATAACATCTGTCATCTCGCTCGTCCCCAGTGACAGAGACAGCCCTACTGAGCATGTCTTGCAGACTGAGCTTATGAGCACCATCATCCCGAGCTGCACAAGGATCGTTTTCTCCGTGAATGGGGCATGGTGCTACCGGGGAATTGTGCTTAAGGGTGGGCAGCTCTTCAGCCCTGGCACAAGCTGAATGTGTTAGCATTTTGCAGGAGCACGTTAGTATAAAATACTATATATACTCATTATTATAAAATATTTATATATTTTAAAAGATATTATTAAAAATATAGTCATTCTAAAAGACTAGGCACAATAGGAGGTTGTAGAGGCTGGAACCCAAGAGTTTTAGCTTAGTTTCCTGGGGAACTGAG
Source organism: Columba livia (assembly GCF_036013475.1). Taxonomy (NCBI): domain Eukaryota; kingdom Metazoa; phylum Chordata; class Aves; order Columbiformes; family Columbidae; genus Columba; species Columba livia. Next base: position 6,592,002 of record NC_088620.1, read on the forward strand.
GTGTCTGTAATATAGCATCCAGGCACCTGTCAGACCCCACGTAACAACCTCCAAACCTGTTGGGTTGCTTCAAACAAACTTGGCAGCTGGGTCCAGCTCTCAAAAAATTTAAATTCCTATGGATTTAATGAAAACACATGGATAGAGGAGAGGAGGCACCCTAACAATATCCCCAGGCTGCAGTGTTGACTCAACTTGCATTAGATATGAGAAATTTTAGAAGGGTGTTGAGTCCTGAGACATAAATCCTTTGATTGCCCAGCTTCATTGGTTCTGCTGCTCAGGGAGCAGCTTCTTTAATCTGGCATTGTTTCTAAAACTTAAAACCCTTAGGAGAGCTTCCAGGTGGTTTCATTCTTGCTAAACACACTTTCCTTTTCCCCCAGATGATGTAGTTAGAGCTGAAATCCCTTGAAAATAAAAACTAAAAAGATGATGACATTTGATGTGATAAATCCTAATGTTAAGTGGCAGAGGCAGCCGCAGCCTTCCTGATGACAATCAACAACCTCAAACAGAGATGACGACCAGCATTAAGCAGTACAACTGCCAGATGATTGTCTCGTGTAATTTTGTTGAGGACCACAAACAAGAGGAGGAATCTAAAGAGGGGTGGGTGTGAGCATCTCCTGCACTCCAGCTGCTGCTTTGTTGTGATGGGGTCCAGGACCTCTCTTCAGTTATTGTAAGGTCAAGGTCAAAGATCAGCACGTACTCGGATGCCATCAGACTAGCACGATGAACGCAATCCAGCATCTAACAGGCAGTGTCCTGCCAAGGTTTATATCACTAGCATTATCCCTCTCTGCCTTTGACTTTCCAAGTGAATAATCAATAACTGTTTACAGCTGAAAGCAGCCTTGAAATTCACGTCTAGACCCAGAGGATGACACTTTACCCTTTACCCGCCACACCTCTTAGTTACACATGCAAAATCAATTGTCAGCATAGGATGACAGGATTTATTGTTGTAGAAGTGTAAGGGGAAGAAGGTTCAACTACAGTTGACAGAAGACCACACAGGAGGATTTTATCAACTGAATAGCAGGATTGTGGATGGAAGAATGCTATCCCTAAGTCTAGTTCCCACAGAGGTGTCTTCTGAGCATCAACAGGCCTTTTTTAGTCCTGCCCTTACTTGGCTACACTACAGAAGTGACCTGTGGGTTGTGCTCCTGCTGGTGCTGCGTCCTTTGCATGTAGCACTAAAGCACATGTTTGGCAGAAAGGTGAGGAGAAAGGCACACAAAACCCTGAAAAGTCCTTCACTACATGTTTACGGATATGTCCCATGTATTATTTCCCTGTGGATTGTGAGAGCCTCCTGAAGAGCCCTCCATGAAGGACCAATCTGGACAATCCAGAGGAGGACTGGAAGTATCTTGCCTCAACACTAGTGATGGCTACAATGGACAATAACTTGGGGCAGCTCAAGATGTATCCCAGGTTTCCATAAGCCAAATTGAGTTAACTATCTTCAGCATGGCAGGAAAAAGGGACTTTGGACACAACGAGGGTTGTAACTAGAGACCACACTCAGGTGGCACAGGTTGAGGGGGAAATGAGGGTGGAATGTCCACCCCTGCAGGTTGTGGGATGCTCAGGTCTGTGGGTTGAGGTTGATTCCATAGCTGGCATGGATGGTTGGGGTTACTGTGCTTAAAATCATAGAATTGTTTTCATTGGAAAAGACCCTTGTCTCAGGGAAAGGGGCTGAGACATGGAGAGCTGCTCTGAACAGGGTGTGCAGCAGATCCTGGTGGGACACAGTGAAGCTCTGTCTGCTTTGACATGCACCTTTTTACACATCAAACAATGAGAGAGCGAAGGAAAACTGTGCTTGGAATAAATATACCACTGATCCTAGGAGGGCTTCAAAGGAGCCTGAGTGCTGGGTGCCTGGATCCTATAAATAAATCAGACTCGAACATCTCACTGCCCCTAAGATGCCTTTTGAAAGTATGAGCAAAAAGCCAACACCCCCTTGAAGAAAGTCAGAGGAGGATTAGAGGGGGCAGCTGAAGGAGGAGAGCTATGGGAAGAAGGACTCTTTTACTTCTTTGTAAGGAAAAAGCATCTGCCAGCACTTTAATCCAGACTGATCGGTTCTCCTGGGCTGAGAGGGAGCTGTTGCTGGTGTGCAAAGCTGGTCTGTGCAGATGAAAGTGCTTTCAAATATTTTTTAAAGAGCTCTGAAGAGAAATGTGATTTTTCTGTGAAACTCCTGAGAGTTTTTAAGCATGGATTTGTTTGGGTAAATTGTGAGTGAGTGCCCTCCTGTGAGCACATGGGAATGGCTGTTTAATTGGCCTACACCTGGTGTTGATTATGATGCAGCTTTTTTTTCCTAATTCCCTTCACTGTATCTCATTTGATCAGCTTCACTGCTGTACCCCACAGCTTGGGTTTGGCACGCTCGGTGTAAAGCATAACTAGTGCTGGAAAAATTATGCAAAGGTCTTCCCACATTGATGTAATTTGGTGTTAAAATGCAAAAACACAAGTTATTCAGCCTGGTTGGGAAGTTCTTGATTTGGCTGTATTTTCTGACCAGGACTTGCCCTCCACTCACTATTAGGTGCACAACCATATAAAAGTGAAAACAAACCATGTCCCTCATTGCTGCCCATTACTGCTTACAGTGGCAGGTAAATGCCTGGCACAGCATCCTGTACAAAGGAAAAATGGCTGAACTTTGCTTCATTACAGCCCTGTCTTGCCTACTAATTAATTGCCTCACAGGCAACTAATTGGGCCTTGATTTGCCTTAGTCCCAAGACATGGTCCAGTTGTATTTATGTTAATGAAGAGGGTGCTCTTTTTTTTTTAAAAATCCATTTATTTATTTCAGTCAGATCTCTGGATGTTCACCCAAGAACCGAAAGCCATCTCTTGTCTACAGTGGGAAGTTCCAGTTCTGGAATCATATTTATTTGGCCCCCAACTGTCTCTGTATCTGCAGAGGCCGAAAGAATAGACTTACAGTTGACCTTGCTAGCGCGTGAACTGAAAGGGAGGAAAGAAGTACCAGCAGCTTCTTCAGATATTGTAATATCATTTTTCCAGGGCTGTAGAGCTAAAATAATCTGACTTTGAATTTGAATAGAAACTGAAAAGCAAGAGAATTTGGGAAGGGGTGGTACTCATGCAAGGCATTAGCTGCTAAATTATAGCCTGTCTGTGAAAAGCAGTTGTGTCTGTGCAAGTGTGTGGAGAGAGGTGAGAGAGGGGAGGGGGGTGGGCAGGAAAATACATTTGATTTAATGCGCAGAAATTTTTCAGTCCTTTGGAGACCACTTTCGGTGCAAGAAAACTAGGAATTTTCAAGGGCTAGATTCTGCATAATATGTTCAGAATTAAGCAAACAAACAAACAAAAGCCCCCAACTCAACATGAGTGCTCTGAGTAAGTATCCTTCTCATGGGCTGCTTTGTTATTTTCAAATCTGAAGCATTTCTTTTCACACAGCTCTAATCTTTATTAAAAAGATGAAACATCTGGAATTGTGTGCGTGTTTGTGCTTATACAGAGACTCTCCGCACCAAGACTCTGTCTCCTCTGTGCTCATTAACTGGCTGCAGATTCTAAATTAGGGTTGTGACTGGAGCTGAGATGTGGGGGAGAACCCACCTGGCGAGCAAGACTTACTATTTATTTTCCTTAAAGCTCTAGAAGTTTACTCAGCTGGTAAAACAACGAGCCTCATTTCTTCAGCTGAAATGTTAAAAAGAGAGAGGAAAAAAAAAAAAACAAACAAATGGGAGAAAGCAGAGAAGGAAAGAGGAGGGAAGAAAGGAGTGACTAGAAGGATCGCCTCAGTCTGCTTTCCTGGCTTTGCTATTTGTTAGATAGCACATGGGAAGAACAAGGCTTTATATTAGTGAAACACAGCCCTGTGCCCCGGGGATGTCTCTTTAACATCTCATCATGGGTCATTTATTGCAAGAAATCCTGTAGTGCTCACACTCCCCTATCTGCATAAATGGTGCATTTGGTGGCCCTAATTCCAAGCCGATAGCTGGGATGCAATTTCTCTAAGTAAAATTTGCCATGACACAAGATAGAAATATTGTGGGAGCAGCAATTTGGTGGACCTGCCACCTGCCTGTTCGTCAGCCAGAGCCACCAGTAAACTGCTCTTGAAGTAGACAGCAGCTATGTGATCCTCTGCTGTGTCTCTTTTCACTTTCCTGACCTTCCTGACCCAGTGCAGATGGAAACTCTGATGATTATTACTCCAAGCATTAACTTTCTCTTTGTTGTGACTGTTTTCTTTTCCCCTATTCATTTTGTTTAGGACTGAGAATAAGTTTTGTTCCAGTCTAGTAATAGCCTACAGCCATGAGCTGGGGACTTGAGATTTCCGAGAGATAAAAAAAACAGGGCAGAAGAAAATATGTGAAAAATTGCAATGACAAGGTTTCTGCTGGTAGCTTGTGATACAGAGAAATGAAGTCCCAGGCCAACGTGCTTTGGCAGCTGAGAAAATGCAAGTGCTGGCATTGTCTATCTGGCAGCCAGACAGGCAGAGGAGGTGAGTTGGTGGGGGAATCAGGTACAGAAAACACTTACAGGAGGCTGTACGATGCAAGTAAATCTAAATTTTCAAGCAGACACTCAGGTCTGTCTCCTGTGTAGTATAGCTGTGGGTCTTACACACAGTTTTCTCCTCTTCTTTAACCTGCAAATGCAAATAGGGAAGGTTGTTTTCATCTACTCTGGAAAATACACAGGTCCCAAGGTGTTTGACTTCATCAGCTCAGTGGCAATGAGGAGTGCAGCAAATGTTGCTATACCTGTTCCTGTGGATTTGCAGGACCTGTGAGCTATGCAGAGTCTCCCTCGGTGGAGTTCAGCCCACACGGTGTGTTCTGGTGTGGATTTTCCTGCACTGTGGCCAGCTCACGGCAGCAGCTGTGTGTTTTGAAAACTTGTCTTCACACATCTCAGAGAAGTGCAATGCTCTGCCAGGCTCCAGCAAACGGAAGGTCAGAAAAGTTCCCTGTGGACCACACTGATAAAATCCTGCTCCTGCAGACAGGCAGTACCAGGGAAGATTGGGCTGGGGGATTAAAACCTCATTTCTGTTCCATCTCTTTTGACAATCCCATTTCCCACCTCACAAATCACCTTTGTTCACGGCTCGTCCCTGGTATGTGGCATTATCCATACCCAGGTACCAGCAACACACTGGCAGCCTCTTGTATTTTGTCCTGCTATCCTGGAGAAGGATTTATCCCCACTTTCAGATGCATAGAAGGAATAGCTGGATCACAGCTCATTTTAGGTGCATGTAAGCCTGGTGGAAGGTGGGTGATCAGCACAATATTGCATTCAGATATATGTTATACCTCCATCATAAGGGCAGAGCAGTTTCCCCTCTTGCTATATGGCTCAGAGGTGGAAGTACCTTCTGTGAGTAGGAGTGAAGTTCTTTCTTCCCCTCTGGTATTTCTGCTTTTCATGGAGGTGATCAGACTGAAGTATCAAAACAAGGTTTGTTGGTGCAGGTGAGAAACGCAACTGATTTTACGCTAACCCACAAACAGCTGTCTCCTAGAGGCTTGTCTTACAAATGACCTAGGCTAGATTAGGACCTGTGTTCAGGTCAAAGGAGCCTCAGACCATTATAAATTCACTGAGCTCACAGCCCTTGATATGCAATAAATCCTCAATGGCAATTAGCTCCAGCTGCTCTGTCTCCCCTTCAGTTGCACAAGGTGTATTTTGGGCACCAGGAATTATTTGCAAAGAGCAGTAACTCTGTGTGCCTACAATAAACACACTGCCACATCAATGACTTGTTGAGGTCCCACCAGCACCCAATTATGTAAATCTGATTATCTGTTGAGGAGGCTTTGCTGGAACAGCTTGTAGTTGTAACGCATTATTTTTGTTGAAAATGGGAAAATTTAGTTGAAAGCGACTTTTGAGTCTTAAGCATTAGGCTCCCAGAGCTGGATACAGCCAGCTCACTTGCATGTGGTTCTGGAAGGTGGGTTTGTATTCTTTAATGATAATACCTTTATCTCTTTTTCTTCACACACAGACTGAGGCTGGTGGGGGGCTGTTGATTCATACGTGCACGTCTGAATGAATGCAGGTGGGAATAACAGACCCACTGCTGACAATGGACCCCAGCAGTGCTTCTGGGGTGGTTCTTTGGCACAGATAACTTGCTCTGCTGCTGTTGCAAGGATTTTGCAATATTAACAGAGGGTAAACTTATGTATTGTCACAGGGAAACTTATGGGGACCTTAAGACAAGCTTCTGGCTCACAGTGGTGGCTGGATGTGCTGAGCTGTTTAATGTGAAGCAAAGCACTAAAGTCAAAGAGCAGAGATGGATTAATTACAAAATAGTAATAAGAACACATTTATGGAAAGATTTAAGCCCCATTTCTGCAAAATTCACAGTTTTAGCAGGTGCCGTAGGGCTGTGCAGGTGTGGAGCTGAAGAATGGGTTTCTTCATGAACACCCAGGGGAAAAAAGCACCTACGCCTCTCCGAGAGCAAGTGAGATCTTCATCCTGTACCTAACAGGATGGAAGATGAAAGTGTGAGCAAGCCTCCCCATTTTTCACCTGCACAGCTGCTAAGCAGATCCCAGCCGAGCTCCTGTATTTGTTCCTTTGTGTTTGTATCTCAAGTAGGACTTTGCCAGAGGCAGAATTTGAATAAAGGAGGTGGCACCTGTACTACAGAGATGAGCATAAATGTGAAGAGGTAGAAAGCGCTGCCTGTACCTACTCACCCCTCTAAATAAGCAGGACCTTGTTCAAGTAACAGCACGAGCTTTGAGGCAGAGGTGCTTTCCTGGAGGTGGCGCACCCTGAACCCTCCATCATATGTGTCAGTGACACACAAGGATAAAGCGATGGAGCCTGGGCTTGCCTACTTCAGGCAGTGAGGCAGGCAAGCAGATGGGAGAGAGACGGGAGGCAGCCCAGGGTGTGTACACACACCCAAGAGGCTTTATTTTGGGGAAGGATAGATACAGCTTACACTGGATCAACTGGATGCTTGGGTTTCAGGAGTTTACGCTCTCAGGATACCACCTTGCTGAGATGCAGTCGGGTGTGCACGTGAGATAAGGCTTGCAGCCAATTTTACATATGAGTATTTTATTTTATTTGACTTCTCTAAAGCAGAGGGAAGGCGTTAGACATCCTCACTGCTCCTGCTAGCTGTTTCTTAAGAAATCTGTCAGCCGTACTGACAGCAGGGGGCAAGCAAACTTCCAGCACCCCTGTGAGCCCACAGACACATTTTGGAAGCCCTGGTGCTCCCAGCGAAAGGCACATTGGTTGGGTGAGCTCAGCCGAGGTAGGTGAGTCCTGCTGTCACTCAGGGCTGCACTGAGCCATAATCATGGTTATTATGCTGATGCTGAGAACATGGCACACAGCCCTCTCCTCCCACCCCCATTTCCCCTTCTGTGCATTTACACCCCATGCAAGCAGGGGAAAAACAAGAAAGGATTTATTGTTTGTGAGCATTAAAAGCAGATGTTTCAGCCAAAAAGGGAAAAAAAGAAAAGATCAATTAACATGTAGCAAAGGGACAAAGACGACAGCAGAAAGAGGAAACCTTAAGTAACTCAGCTTGTGCCAGAATGGCTGAGCATCTACCCCAGCCTGCTCCACACACCGCGGGGATGTAATCCCTGTTTCTCCATAATTAGAGCTTCTGCTAATGCTTGTTCCATCCTCCTCTCTCTCCGGAGCTCGGCTGGAATGGAAGGAGGAGCGGCTCATTTCAAAGTGCCAGGGGACCGAGAGATGCATTTGCTGCCAGCAGCCCCATCTCATCAATTTAATCAAGAAAACACCAGCGCATTTTCTCCCAATGCAATCCTGGCACAGCTGGTGATGGGGAAGGGACAGAGAGACAACCCAGGAGGAGCAGACAGCATGGCCTGCTCCTGCCTGGGTCAAAAAAGGATTTTCTGTTGATGTTGCTGACAGCAGGAGCTGGACTTGGCTCCTTCATCTCTTCTTTGCTCCTCCACCTGTGATTAATCTTTCAGGCTCTCCAGTTTGCGCCTGCTCCAGGATGAGACCTGCTGTGGTTTCCCAGCTGTGCTAATCCCTTTCTGCACCATTTGAACTCATCTTTGGGACCTGAGTTGGTCAAGATTTTTCGGGGTTTTTTAAAAGAAAATAGTAAAAGCAACCTTTTTATTAAACAAGTGTGCTTTTCATTAAAAGCAAGTGTTTTATTAAAATACTCAGTCTCTCCTCAAAGTCTTGAATTGTAAACATTTCTCACATATATACCAACATATTTTGTTTACTGGCACCTTTGTTTGCAGTAAATGTTTTCATTAAAATATTTCGCCATAAGTTTTGAGGGGAAAAAAAAAAGAAAATAAAAGGAAAAATGAGTCTATTTTTAACCTTTCAGGATGAAAACAGTTCTGAATTGTTGTGTGAAATTAATTTCAGGATTTTTAATCAGCTATAACCAGGTGGAGGAGAGAAGAGAAACAACTAAGGGACACCAAAAAATGGCAACAATACAATTGTCAGCCTGGATCAGCCTATGACTACAGCTAATGCCAGACGCTTCTAAAGAAGATATAAGCACTGCACAACAAACAGATGTAGGATAATCCATCTTCCCCTCCCTCCCACTTATTCTTTAATACACACTGTTTTCTGTGAGAATTGTGTGAAGTCTCTTCTAAAGGTTTGTAGCATTAACTGCTCTAATTCTGGGCCTTCTCCTTATCCAAGTGAGTAGCCAGTCCCCCGGCAATCTTGTTAAATTCCTATTTTCAAAGGTTTCCTCTGGTAGTGAAACAAACTGTGAAGAAACAGTTTGTTTTATGTGTTTGGAATTTGCCTCTTAATACCCCATCAGCTGTCTCTTTGTTCTTCTCAGCCCACCCTCAGTCTGTCCGTCACTTCATACCATTTTCCCACTTTCCTTTTACATTTATCCCTGTACTGAACTATATTTTCCTGTGGGAATGTCCTCAGTTCCCTTCAATGAACTCTGATTTTGTGGTCTCCTGTCTCGGCTGGGCTGAGCAGCACTGCACACAGTGCCCCAGAGTTTGCATCATTGGATGCAAAAGGGTTTATACAGGAGTGTCGACTGAAATTCTCCTGCATCCAGATGCCAGGGCTTGGGTGTTTTTTTTTTTTGCGTTGTTTGTTTTATTATAAATTAATGACAGTTTTGAATAGGAAAGAACTTTAAGAATGCAGTAAAGGTTGTGGGGTATGTGGAGGGAGTTGTAACAGAGATAAAGCAGGACCTTTAATGTACTAGAAAAGGAATAAAATCGATGGTGGCTGAGTTACAAATAACTTCTTTTCAAACTAGCCCTTCACAGAAAAGCACAAAAAGCTGGGACAAACAATTAGGAAGCAATGAAGACTTCATCAGTAAAGCTGTTGATAAGGAGCAGATGAAATGGATAATTGAATTCAGTGGAATTTCTTTTTACTGATCACTCCTCCTAGCGATCATCCAGCGCTCTGGATCAAACCTTCCTTTCAGAAGCCAGTTCCCATTTGTGTTGATATGTTTGCTTCTTTCTTAGACTGCTCTGTGGGGCTTTTGGTCATGAGGATTAGACTGAAAAGTTATTTCTCTGATTTTCTTTGATGTTTTCAAAGGTGGAAAAAACCTTGTGCTCTTGAGGGTCCATAAATCTCCGTGCCAGTTTAATGAAGTGTTGGCTCAAGCCATTTATAATTTCACTTATCTATCTTGGCGTTAAAATGCCCAGCAGAACTCACCTCATGCTCCCAAGATGCAGATTCTGGTTTTACACATATGCCTGATTTGGAAAGCTTACAGTTTCATGGGTCTCATGTGGTAAGAATTCAGTCTTAATAATCATCACCCATTGAAGTCAATGGGAGGTTTTGCTCTGAAGGTAATGGCAGGTAGTTTAGCCTCTGCAGAATCAGCTTTTAAAATAAATATTTATAACAGGGTTCACCTTTTATGGGCACAACAGAGCATCTAGCTGAACAATATCCTTATGCCTCAAAGGAAATATGGTTTATTGACATTGCTAAAAAATGAAAAATCACTAGGAAGTTATCAGAAAAACTGGGAAACTTTTTTGGCTGGATGGTTTGTAACTGTTTCACTTCTGATTTTAAACTTCAAGATCAAAATTAGATCCCATAGGCTGCACAGCTCTTAAAAGGAGGCAATAAGAGAGACTGGCAATTACTTCTGAATCTGTCCAATTTCTGCTCTATGGATGGGCCCTCCCCTGGCCCCACACATAACTGTAGGCAGATAATGTCCCATCAGATATTTAGGTCAAAGCAGCACTTGATTACTCTGTAGTGGGGTCCAAATCAATGCGAGGGCAGGGGCAAGATCCTTCTAAAAATGAACATGGGAGGAGACAGCATTTATTTAGTTTTCTGCAAGACATGAAATGCACCTTGCAAATAATTCTCCAAAGCAGGATGGGTATTGGCAGAGATGGAAAATTGCCAACCAGGCAGCAAAGAAATCAGCAGTGCAGTAAGCACGGCTGAAAACATGGTCCAGCAGAAGGCCCAAAAGGATCAATATTAGCACCATTTTTACTCCACATCAATCTTAATGACTGGGGGGAAAGCATAAATAAGGTGTTAATTCTGGTTGCAGATTGTACTCCAGGGGAGTGATTGCAAACACTGTAGACAGTGAAATAACCCAAGCGCACTGAAGTGGTCAGAAGTGTAGGTTAATGAAAAGCTGAAAGCCCCCGTGTTCAGACTGGATTTCCATAGCCTGTTTTTCTTTCACTTGCGCTGGTGTGAATCATTGGAGAACTGAATTGAATTGTGCGCTGTAAAACTAACACGCTTGCCACACACCTCCTGCATAAACCTATAAAATCCACATGATCATTAAGTTACTTATCTTCAGTTTTTGGACTGGGTTTAAATGAAGAATGAAGATAGTGCACTATATCTAGGGATAAATAATCCGAAACAGGGGAAGGAGACCAGATTTAGGCTTTTGCCTGTTCTACTCCTGCTACAGAATTGTACTCGGATGACGGTGAGCACAGGCAGTGAGCTGTGGGCTGGTTTAGAACAATGAATCACAAGCAAGGATGCAAAAATCATGAAACAAGAGCACCCACTCCCTCCCTCTTCCCATACGGTGGACGTAGACCATGTTGCAATCTGATTTCCACCTATAAAAATATTTCTTAAAATTGGTATTAAATATTTCATTGTTTATTAACAGTGAGAAAATTCAACAAAAAATAGCGCCTGTGATTTGTTTGCAATATTTATCTACTTTGTTCCTACAGAGCATATCTGAGAGATATTTCACAGTCTTCTTTATAATGGTGATGCTAGAGATATAAACTGGGTTAATAGAAAAAAATGCATAATAGCAATACAAAAAGGGCTGATTATTAATAAAACACTGTCAGATTAACTAACAGTAAAGTAAAGCCTATCTAGTAAGTGTTTGAGAGATAATTCTTCATTCCAAAGTGGTATTTTAGAGTTATGCACTAATAAAAAACTGCTTTAAACTTTCTATGAGATTACAATGGAAGAGTTTTTAAAAATTGCTGGTAAAAATTCAAGTTAAAAGTAAGTATTAAATAATAGACATCAGTGTTGAAATCACATTACAGGCAGATCACATTTCAAAGAAAGGATGCTTTTTATGTTTTCAAGTAGCAAATGGCATCTGACATCACAGTCTCTGCCTCATCGGCTAAACAGCTTTTCACCTCTGTGCTGACAATTTGAAGTGCCAGTTTGGGTCTGGTCTATGGCTAAATGAAGGTGATGGGTTATGAACTGACTTCAAGGCACAGCAAAATATAGTGTGGGTGCTTTTAGATGACCATTAAGACTATAGCAGCCACTGTCTCAAGAGAATACAAGCCCAAGAAGCTGATTTGGTTATAAACGGGTTCCCGGCTAAGGTGCCCTCCTTTCTTCACAAGCAGCCACCCAGGACACCTTAGGATGAAGTGGGAAAGGTTGTCAGACAGGAGCAATCCTAAGGGGGATGCTAAACGCAACAGCTTGCAAGGTGGAGGGGGAAGAAATCCGAGCTCTCACAGCTCAGAATGTGGATGCCCCAAGTAAGACACTTTAATCTCATATTAATGTTATGAAACATCCACGTGAAGAAATACCGAATATGCCTGTGAATTCAGTGGTGCATCTATACAGGTAACTACAGCTGTGCTATACTGGGAAATTGCAGCTTATACATACATTGTCTCTCGGTGAAATAACAAAGGGACAACCCACTCAGGAACCTGGGGACTGAAAAATGCAAAGCACGTTCTTGTTCTGGTCTGCAACTGGAAGTTACAATAATACAAATAATAATAGTAAACAGTAAAGAGAATAATTTGAGAGCCAAAGGGTAGGGACAGCTGAAATAACTATAATAAATCATTCTGGGCTGTAATTGAATGAAGAAAACCTGAAGATGATCATTGGCAAGCACCTTACATGAGAGCATTTTTTCCTACATGGATGAGCTGATGGAGGGAAACATAGATCTGGTAGCTGATACCAGTGAAAGCAAAGGACGAAAAACTGGAGGCAATTGCCTTTCCACAGCAAGAGGATGACCAGAGGAGTACTGATGCAGGAGAAGAGGGGAGGAAACTTGGCTTTCTCAGATTCTCACCCGTGACTATTTTGTAAGACTGCTGCAAAATTTGGAACAATTTACTTGGTAGCAGCAGTAAAGCTGCTGGAAAATTTTCACACAAAAGCTGTCAGTGCTTCTGAATGCTTTTTGCTTCCCAGAGTTTGCAAGTTAAAAACTCCCTCCCAAATCAAGAAACTATATCTTCCTACCTCCATTAAAACCAACAACCAAACCCCTACAGTGCTTATAGGCTCTGCTTCTGAGAGATCCTAATTTGGAGAAGCATACCTTTTTAAAGGTATTTATTTAATTGTCTTATGCCTGGGTTGGTAAAGAACCTGAGAAAGCCTATTTTATATTTAAGAAAGGTTTTTATTATAGATGGGCATGACCCAGTCTTTGGCTATTTCAGACATCTATATATTGTACATTTGGTTCTCTCAAAGCATGGCACCAACACTGGGACAAATATTGTCACTAGGCACTGTGGTGAGGGACATATCCTGTGTTTTACAGTGAAACTGAGCTATTCTACACACTGAGAGATGAGAAAACTCAAAAAAACCTGTCAGCCCTTTCCACAGTTGTTCCCCTTGGCAGTTCCGGAAAAAATTCTCGAGTACAACTTGTTTCGGAAACTTGTGTTTGCTGCCCCAAGGTACTCACTGTTTCTTAGGCACAGTCCCAGAAGACTCAATAGCAACAGAGTGAAAGAGATGGAGTTAGAGGAAAAATAAAACAGCTGGGTAGACAGAAGGATGATGGGAGCGGAGAGAGGAGTCTCTGCTTTGCCTAGTATTCTGTATTTCTTGTTGCTGGAGTTCCAGCAAGCAGTATTAATAATAAATAAAAAGAATTGTGAAGGTTATCAACACTGACCCTTTCCCTCTTTCAAGTGGATCTCAAGTTCATTTTATTGATTATACTCAAACTTTATCATATACAAACCAGTTCTGTGCTGCCTTTCAAGGAATACTGTAGCTTGAACAACCTAGGACAGAAACTACTCATTCTCCCTGTCCCCCCTCCATTCTCATTTCTAAGAAATAAAAAGCTTTTGGAGTTCTTGGAAAAGTGGCACCAAAAATGCATGGTTTTGTCTTTTCAATTTGCTGGTTAACCACTGGGCTTTTGATATCATTTTAACAGAAAAAGTATCATGTTGAACAGCATTTTATAAAGCTGTTCCTGCAGCAAACATGAACCCATCATTTTCGTGTCTGGCTGACGGACCTGGCCATGAGACTTCACTTATGGAACTAACAGCTAGCAACCAGATTATGTGCAAATCATTGTTAAAGAGAACGCAAACATAATTTATTGCATATCTTACTGTATTCTGCACCACATGCAGGCACTATCCCTGTCCTCTTTTGTATAATTTTAAATTAGCCAGATTTTCAAGTGGAAGGATGTCGGAGGTCAAAGCCAACTCCTGAAGTGGTAGAACAAAGCAATGAGCTATTCCGTTTTGCTCCTCCTCTGGCCTTAATTTCAAGTGGCAAGTGAATGGCATGGAGGCAATTGCCTACTTCATTTGTAATATGAATGCAACATCATGCAAAGTGCCAGATTGAGAATTTATAAGAAAGCCTTTCAGAGTGATCTGGACTCTTCCTTTCAAGAGGAAGAGAATGGCAAGTTGATAGTTTTTGGAATGCTGTGTCATAAACCGAATCTCATTTCTCAAGTCATGAATTCTGAAAGTGAACTTGCTAATATCCAAAAGGAGAAAAAGACCAAGATTTGATTATTTTATAACCTTGCCAAATGAATACTTACAGATTGGAGGGAAAATAGGGGTGTGTGTGAGAAGAAATAAGGGACTGAAGCATCATGTCCCAAACATTTGCAGTTGCTTCTCCTATGAGGTCTTTGATACCTGGCACAGCAAGTTCTCCCCTACAGCCACAGCCTCTCCTGTATTTATGTCACCTCATACATTGATGCTGGGAGGAAGAAAACAACCTTAAGTTGCTTCCAGTCAGGTTTCTGGTCCCCTCAGGCTGGATGGTGTGTCTCTATCGGAGGCATGAAGCAGTGGATGTGTCACACATTGTAATATCAGGACTATTGTTGAGATGAAATACCACAGCCTGCTCTAAATGCCTCACCAACTAGAACCTACTGCTTCGCTAACAGAGATCTTGTAGCATCAGAGGGAGAGATGCCAGTGCAACACAACACAGCCCTGAAATGTGTTAGGAGAAATCCAATATTACAGAATTTATATCTGCAAAGTTCATCTTGTATTCTTTCCCCTTAGACGCCTTCCTATATTTCAGGCCTGTTGAATCGATGGAACCAAGGGGCAGTTTGTCGTAGCACCCTGTAGGATGATATTAAATTCTTGCTTTATTGCTAATATCAGCAACTTTTTTAGACTGAGACAAGAAAGAAAGACAGAAAGAAAGGAAGAGTGTGGGAGAGAAACAGAAGCTACAAGATGTATTGCTTATATTGCTGAAGTCTTAACTTGGAAAAAAAAAAAGCAAAGTCCAGTTTTGTAAAGCTCAAAACCAGATAATGTTCCCATTCTGCAGCTCTGCAGCAGTCCTTTAACAGCCACCACTGGACTGGCAGTAAAAAGAAGTGTTACTTATGCTGTGCCAGGGTGGTGGCTCGTGTGGCTCATGAAGATCCATTGAGCAGAAATAAGTGATTTCCCAGTCCTCTGCCATTCTCACACTATCCCACCACTGAAATCTGTTGTCTGAGTCCCTTGTTGTTTCAGAACACAACATCCAGCTCTCTGACTGTTGTTAGATGCATAGATACCATTTCTAGGCTTCATGGGCATTCTGCAAACCCCTTACAGCCACAGTGTTCCCACAGCAAGCAGGTAAAAAAAGGAGACATGGCCTTGCTTTACATATCTGGACAGTTTCACTGAAAATCAGGCAGATGACTAGGATGCTTTTCACTCCTGTATTGCCCACAACCCCTTTTAACCCACCACCTAAAGCCCTGCTGAAGAGCTAAAGAGCTGTGGTAAGATGTGGTCCCTGAACACTTGGGGATTTTACGTTTTCTCTCTGCCTAGGTTTTAATAGCATTTCTCTGTTGTGAAACAGTTGCAAGAGTAAGGGCTAAATGTGAAGATGCCAGGTACTGCAGAAGTCCTATCAAAAGCTACAATTTCTCTGTAGCTTTGCCTCAGACCCAGGACCAGCTCACCTCAACCAGCTCCCTTATTGTCCCTTTTGAAAACGACCTGGTATTGATTTATCCCGCAGAATTACAATGATAAGCTATAAGAACGAGTCTGCAATTAATGCGTGGTGTTAATTTATGGCTTCTGTAAGCAGGAGTGACTCCTAAATCACACAGATTTTCTCCCATGTACATCTGTAATGAATTTGCCCCGCCATCTGAGCATGAGTAACTTCTGGGCTCCCCGTGATCTCATTCATTCGTGGCAGTGAGGTGGTTATTATGCAGCACATGTCCAATCTGCTTTCATGGCAGTTGTGTGATAATTAGAGTCATTTCGTGTAAAAGACTTCTTCAGAGATGGCATCAAGGCATGGGCTGGATGAAATGGACACAATATTTGTTAGATATAGAACTAATATTAAGCACGATGATAAAACCCAAGGCTTCACTGTTTTGTTTTTTTTAATTGCTCTTGGAGCCCTAAGAAATATTTTTTTCCCTGGTTAGAACCACAATAATATTTCATTCCCACTGCTTACCCTAAAAAATGGATTTCCTTTCCCTTCTCAGTTGGTGATTTGTTTTGCATTAATGCCTTTCATAACTCATACGTTTCGCCATTAAAAATTAATGCTTGGTGCTGACATAAACAAATGAAATTTGTATTATTAATGTTTTACATAGGTAGGACTTTGTAATAACAGATTCATCATAACAGACTGTTTTAATTAAAAGACTTGCTCATTCCCTAAACTGATTTCAGACATAATTTTGGGCATTGGAAAGAAAGTCTTGTACAACTGCCTGGAGAGGAGTGATCAATAAGATCTCACATGCCATTTTTATAAGTTTGCGCTTGAGTTCAGACAAGGGATCTGCTTTCTAGGTTATATTCAACAAGAATAGCAAGTAAGAAAGGCACCAGTGGTGGCTTCTGCCTTGGTGCAGCTTCAGGGTTCTTCACCCTTTAAAGTTTCTGCCTGAAGTCCAGCCAGACATGGGACGTTATTTTGATACATGGGAGTACACTGAAGGTGAATAAACCACTGAAGTGATGGGACTGTGCTAAGGGTTTGACTTCAGGTCTTTGGACTCTTTTCCATTTGGCTGGAAAACCATGTGCCTCTCAGCATAAATCTCACGGGGCAAGTTTGCAAGATGATCTCCAAGCTGGACTTTGGAACTATGGGTATGATGAGGGTGAACTGCTTATCACTGCTCTTAGGGTAGGGAACAAAGCTTCTGATACCACCCATAGCTCAGTTAAAGACATGTTTTCTGCAACACTAATACAAAATTGGACATTAGAAAATAACAGGAGAAGCAACAAGTTCAGTCACAATCTACCTCAATTTAGTTTCCTCTAATAGAATAGTGCATGCTTGAAGTTCATGTTAATTATAGTATCAAGCAAACTTTTATTTGAAAATTTCTCATTAAAAATTTGCTTCTGGTTCTAAGGGTAATAGTGTTGACTGCCCAAGAGAAGAAAACCCTGTTACTTAGTTATGAGGCTGCAGATGATGTCTCCATAATATGGCTGGATGACATATTCCTAGGCAAATGGAGCTCTGGTTGAGAATAACTCAGTGTAAACTCCATTCCAAAACAGCAGTAATTTTTCCACAAGACAGGGCTACAGTCTTACAAAATTCATAAAAAGAAATTCAAACACGCTAAAGCATGTAGATGGACAGGTGTGAAAGAGAATGAAAATAGGAGCCCACTTTATAGCAGACCTGGGAGCAGTGGTACAAAGCATGCTAACGACAGGGAACTGGGTGATGGGAAAACATCAAGGGGGTGAATTTCTAAAGCCCAATGCACTTGCCTTACTCTTCCCCTGTTGAAATTAATGAAAATGTGCAGTTCAGTTTTTCTATACTAGTGAGTTCAAGGGGAGCTGAATTAAGCCATGGTGCTTTTAAGTCACCCACCCTCCATATCTGTAAAGAACAATTGGAAGAGTGAAGAGCTAAGAATTGAAACCATTGTAAAAAAGCCAGCCCTAGAAAATGGTTCTGGGAAGCCAGGAGTGCTGAAAAGAAAAAGAGAATGATGATAAGAACAGACTATCTGTATTGGACATCAGGAGCATATAAAAGGCTGCGGGATGTAAAATGGCATCACTCTGGAAAGGACGTGAAAGTGATGGAGTGAAGAGCAGGGCTATACAACATGCTTATTAATGGGCAAGATGACTGAGGATGTTTGGTTACTGTGAAGCAGTTGATAAAACTCCCCTCTCCACCTCATCATGCTCCAAGTATGACCAGTGCAGACCCACACAACCCAGTGGGAATGGATCCAGGCAGAAAATAGAATTGCAGAATGGGAAAGGAGGTTTGTGTCTGTCTAATGTGGGATGGGAACACAGAGGTGTGTCCCTATCTCTGGGTCTGTATCTTACTGTTGACACCAAATAGTTTAAGAGCAGCCCTTTGGTATATGTGCGCTGTAGAGATTTTTATGTTGCGAGGGGCTTTCCAGTAAAAGAAGGTTAAATGTACTTTTTGCACCTTTTACAAGCGCATATTGCAGCTCTGCAGCTGCGTGTCTAGCATGAGATCGCAGCCATTTCTGCAGGCTCTGTGCTGCTGAACCTATTTAATTAGACGGAATTGAATTAAATCTGCTAAGCAGTTATTGTCAAGGCTGCTTTCTGTGCACGGATCCATTGTTCGGGAGCCCACAGGAGTGCTATGCTGGACATGGGAACATTGTGCCTTCAGTTGAACCCCAGCCAGCTCCACAAAGCAATGGCAAAATTAAACAGATTTCAGGCACTAATCTTAAGTCAAAAGTTGAAAAAAAAAAAAAGGTATATTTGCCCAGTTCAGTGATCACATGAAAGGGAATATGGTCCACTTCTGCATGAGGAGCATAAGGAAAGCTGGTATTGCTTGGCGTGATTCCTCTTACATTTCAGGAGCCTGAAAACAAGCTCTCCAGAGGACATTGCAACGGGAGGGGACATGCTGGCCCCCACCAGGAGCCTCAGCAGCCCCCCGCTAACGAAGAACCACCAGACAGGAACGGGACAGGACGACATGCTGTGCCACAGCTTCATTTATTTGATAGGGCCATGCCAAGGCAGGGCGAATGTTCATTTTCCCAACTTTGTATCAATAATTAATCAAAACTGGTTTTACATAAGCCTGAACATAAAATTATTAGCTCCTGGAGGTTCTTCCAGCAGTTACAGCAAGACCTCTGTCAGCAGCTTCAGAATTGATGTGCTTTAAAAGGAGAGGAACATTGATAAATACTCATTTCTTTCCCCTGCTGTTGCTCACTCAATCAGCTCTCACCTTTCATTTGCTTTTCCTCTTGTGTTTGGAGGGGAAAAAAGTTTTAAAAAAAAATAGAAGGAAGAAAGCAGGATTTTACTTAGAGCCGAGAGTTGAAGGAAACTTTCTCTCTCGAGAAAGAAGAGAAAACTCATTTGCAGAACAACAGGATAAACTGAGTCCTTCCTCAAATCTGGGTGTGTTTCTGCAATTTCAATTAAATCGTAAGGTCTCCAGGACACAGTTTGCCCTTTCTATTCTCTTAAGCTGTTTAATGTGACAGGGTGTTGATCCTCAGTTATTTCTCCGAGGTGCTTTCATGGTAAAAATAAAACAATAAAGAGAGCATTGTACCAGGGCTTGGCTAGTCTGATGACTGGCACAGCGTGAGCTGAAATCCAGGGCTCACACGGTGACAGGGCAAACCTCTGGTATTCAGGAAAGCCATTCATTGCTTTCGTCAGTGGATTTTATGGTCTTCATTGAGCTTTTTTTGGGGGATATCATTGAGGTCTATCCATCTGCTCTGTATCTGCAATGGGTAGGTTAGAGCAGAAAATTAACATTATGTGCAATTCATTATTGTCAGAAATTCGCCGTCTTTCCCCTCTCTACTTGCCATGGGCAGTTCCATCCACCCTAGATTAAGTCCAGAGACCTCTGAGACTGGCCTTGGACTTCCCTCCCTGCAAGGGATGGACTGTGAACATCTGAACCTTGTCACACATTTTAATCTCTGAACACCTCTCCTGTGGAGAAGGTCTGGGGGTTTTTATGAGTTTTTCAGAAAGTTTTGACAAGTCAAGGACAGATTCTTGAGAGCTGAAACTCAGCATAATTCCCCCGACTTCGTGGAAGGGACAGCAGTCTGCACCATATTTATTGGCCTGTCCATCTCAGCAGCTCTACAGCATCCAGCCTTTCTTGTGGTCATGTCCCAGGGTGTTGAGTGTTTGGGTCACCTCACAGCTTTTGCAAGTCAGCTGCTGAATGCATTGCAGCAAATCGTGTTCATTAAAAAAATAATTTCTTTCTTTTATTATTTCCGAACACAGCAAAGTATGGATATAGGCTGCAATTGTCAAAGTGTACCTGAAGAATTTGCAGGTCAAACATCCATTGAAGTGAACAGTAATAAGACAAACAAGTCATTTAAAAGATTTCTTCCCACTGGTTTATCCTTCAGGATTCACTTCACAGGATGATAAAGATTTTAGATTTTGGACTGTTGGAAAACTGTCTCTTTGCTGTTCATACTGTGCAGCCAGTCAGCTAAGGTACTACCTCTTTCTTCTTGCTCACAGTGGAACAATGGGAGAGGTGAATAATGAATAAAAATCTGAATTTTCAGAATCTCAAAAGCAGAAGAAAACAAACTCTCAAGGTTTGCAGGATCCACCTCAAACAGCTGATATTTGTATAGGAACCTGAAAACAGGATGAAAACCATCTTGCAAAACACAGCAAACAAACCCAGGTTTCCTTAGATGTGAAAATATGCATGGGAAAAGAAACGATGCTGTCAAGATACGTATACTGTTTCTCCTGGATGCTTCACAGTCTTCCCAACAGAAATGCATGCTATTTTTCCATTTAATTTCCCGAATGCAGTTATTAACTCGAGTAGAAATAAATAAATAAATAATCATCATGGCAACATGTAATTTCTTGCAATGAAAACTTGAGATTCTAGTTATTTCCCAAGATTAATCTGAATGTTTGCAAACCTCTGGGAAACAGGACCTATCACCAGGGTTCCTTTAATTTTCCTGCTTCTTGCTCTTTTAACTACCACATTCCTGTTTTTTTCCTTGTCTGTAGTAGAAAACCTTCTCTCCGATAAATCTCTTTTGTTCCTCCTGAGACACTCCAGCAGTCTGTCAGGAGCCCAGCAAGGAATAGCTCATTTCTGTCAAGAGCTCCATATTAAGCATTAAATGTCTTCTAAAAAGCTGTCCTGATGACAGCAAAGCATGGGGTCACACTTGTTTGAACAACAATTTACTCCCTTTCATGGCAGAGTGAAAAGAACTGCTTGGAACTGGGAGCTTGGAGTGGGAAAAAAAAGCCTTGTGACTCACTTGCCTTGAGATACTGGCATGATATGAGATAGTAATGTGGAAATAAGGTGCATTATGGGGTGGTTGAAGGGGAAAGAGATGCCTTCGTAACCAGCCGAGCAGCACCATCACTCAAAGGTGAATGGCTCCTGAAGTACATGTCTCTCACTTGCTCAGAGTGGCACAGCAAAGAGAGGATGACATGGGGTGGCATCTGTCTCCCTCCCTTTCTGTCTCTGCTGCAGAGAAACTGATGCCTAACAGGGAGTCCAAACTGTCTGTTAAGGAACCTCTAAGACACCTAAAGA
Source organism: Columba livia (assembly GCF_036013475.1). Lineage (NCBI taxonomy): Eukaryota > Metazoa > Chordata > Aves > Columbiformes > Columbidae > Columba > Columba livia. The sequence continues at coordinate 6,613,419 of NC_088620.1, forward strand.
TGCCACCAATATCCAACACAGTCTAAGCAAGAAATCCCTATTCAGAAGGTTTACTTGTACACTGAGACAGCGAAAGATGGACCCCAAGCGGTGTTGGGTCACCTTTAAGCATCATTCCCAGCTTTTCCTCCATCTTCTGTTTCAACAGCTTTACAAAGCTGACACCAAAGACGTGAGAGGGACGTGTTCACAAGATAGCATTTTCCTTCTGTTCCTTCTGACACTGGGGTTTTGTCACTATTACTAAAGAACTGCCTGGCTTCAGGCAACATTTAGCATCTTAACTAGAAGATCATTCATCTTTTCTGTATTACTGATGGGTGACACTTGTGCATTATACTAATAAACAAAAGATTGCAGAGCTGTTGAGTTCTGCAGTGCTACTGGTGAGGTTTTGGGGACTGTGAGTAGGCTCAGGGAGCTCTTTCTACCCTGATGGTCTTGACAAAGCTGATCTGATCTGACCTACTGATGTGCCTGCAGGTCATTTCACCTCACAAGCGCATGGTACAGCATCTTTAATTTACTTCAGTACTTTTTTAGGAGAAAATAATACCACTACATGGAGAAGTAGGCTGTGCTTCCATGAGGTAAGGTTTGGCAGAGAGTAGCACCCTTTGCTGTGGATGATGTGACGCTGAGTTGATGGTCCAGCAATAGTCTGGTTTCACAAAACCCCTGTTCCTAGGCCTTCCCAATTATTCTGGATATCATTCAACCTTGTGAGATTTTCCCATTGATCTGCATTTGATGTCACGTTTTCTGCACAGCTGGGAGGGGAGGTATTATCTTCCTCATGAGTTGTGTCCATCTATTTATGGAGAAGATCCTGGGAAATTACCTAAGCCTTGTTAATAGTAATTATAATAAATATAGAGCTACAATGAAAAGGAGCATATTGCCAAATCACACAAAAGAGACCAGCCACACTGGGAATTGTAAGGCAACGCATTCCCTATCTGTTCTTGCGTGATGAATAACGCCAGCCCACCAAAGAGCAAGATTATCCCTCCTGCCCTTCCTATGTCCTCTAGGATGGCAGGAAAGAGTAAGTGGGTGTTTGTTGCTTGAAGTATCTATGGGCTCCAAAGTCTACGAGCATTTTCAGTTCTGGGAGCATGAGGCAGAGAATGTATCTCTTTCTCATGTCTTCTCTCTTTATCTATGTTTCCCGCCATCGGTATCTCAGATTCTGCAAATGCATCAGAAAAGAAAAATCAATGTAAACTAGACAAGAGACTTTCCAGGCTGTAAAGCAGAGATGGCATTAGGTGTCCATTAATCCCAATGCTGTAGTAAGTCCCTGAGGCGATGGAAATGGAAGGGGGGAGAAGGGAGAAGGAGGGGAATGCCAGGGGACAGAGAAACAGCAAATCCTCTCTTATGGTTGTGGTTGCATTCCTTTTTTTTTTTTTTTTTCTCTTTGTTTCTTTGTTGTTACTATTTTCGTTTTGTTGTGGTATTTTTTTTCCTTCCCAGTTTAAAGAGCTCTCATAAAATGAGCTGAAGCAATATTCTATTTTCTCTGCATCCATGCTAGATTCAAAATGCATGTGAAAGTTTCTAATGTCAGCAGGTCCAAATAAGATCATTTGCATTAAAAGAAAGCAAAGCTTGCAGCTATCCATTTAAAAAAAAAAAAAAAAAAAAAGAAAAAAGAAAAAGAAAACCCCCAGCTTTTAAAGAAATCAATGACCCTTCTGGTTGATGCCTATATAGAAAGACTAAACTAAAATGGTCTGCTTCTAATCATAAAAACTCTGAATTAACTATGGGTTGGCTGTATCAGGGTTTAACACAGGTCTTTCTATGACCCATTATGTTTGCCTGTGGCTTTGGAGGATGGAATCTGTGGCATCCAGCCTTTGGAGAGGCTGGCTGTGCCTCCAGGGAGCAGGATGCAGCAGGGCATGGAAGCCTGACATGCAGACAGGTCTTTCCAGGGATCTAACCCATAACCATTTTTCCCTTCATCAGCAGCATGACTAAGACACACCTTCACACTTTTTAGCGCTTCGTCTCTGCATTCCCTCAGTGCAATGATAAGCATGTCCAAGGTGGTAAAATGGATTAATAGATGTTATCAGATTAGAATGAAATCAGAGATGGAGATGATTCCTGCTATGAAGCCATTTCCAGGATGGAGTTTCTCCTAAATAAAATAAATAGATATTATCAGATTAAAGTGAAATCAGAAATGGAGATGATTCCCGCTATGAAGCCATTTCCAGGATGGAGTTTCTCCTGTTGGTATAGTTCTCATAAACACCCCTGGGACCTCCACCAGCCCTGCTCTTGCTGGCTCTAGTCATGGCAAGGTGTGTGTACATGGCAGAAACAACATCCCTGCAGCAGCGTGCTGCCTTATGCATTTATTACACGCACTTTCCTAACATCATTTTCAGGGCAGTGATATTGTCCTGTGGCAATTCAATAAAATGGCAATAAAATCTCTGCCTTGAGGAAGGGTATATTCATGGTGAGGTGTTCCATGGTGACTTTGCCTTCCAAAAGGGATGGCTGGAGGTAGGCAGCTTCCCTTGCTTGTTGTCCTTCAAAGAACAGAATATACAGAGACTGAAACTTAGATGCAGCTGCAGAGCAAATGCAACTGTACAAGGGTGGCTGTTGCTTAATTTTTCCTTACATGCCAAACTTCAAAATGGCTCCTGATGCAGCCCTGCAGTTTGCCACTCCTACAACCATTATTTTTTCCCAAAATATGAACATTCTTGTGCCTAATTATGTGAAATTCTGCAAGAATCTGCATACATCCCCTCCCCCCAAGTGGAAACCCATCAAGTCTGCGGGTTTTGGTACTTGTCCATTTTGATATGCTCCAGCCACATCTCAGTTTATAATTTCTAATAATTTCCAGTGTTAGTGAGGCTGAAAAAGCCATTGAGTGTTTTCAGGACTGAAATTGAGCCATCAATTATGAAAACGTTTCTTCTGCTCAGTTTCCTGCTGAGCCATTATCTAATAAAAATCACCAGGAAAACACCTCACTCACCAGAGGAGAAACAGTTAACAACAACCACGAGCTGTGACTGGACTGCCCCAAACCCAGAAGCGCTGGATACGGTCACCCACAAATCCAGAGTGATCACTGGCCCCAACAGCTTGCAAAGAAAATTGCAGACTCAAACACTCTCAGTTGGCATAATTTTCTATGTGAACTTGTCCCCTTTTCTTGAAATACTAGAATTACTTTACAATACAAAAGCTCTTTGCAAAAAAACAGCTTTTTTTTCCCCATGAATCTCCCCTATCATTCCCCCTCTGCCCAGCACACATTGGAGGGAAAAGCTTATTTGCATGTAAGGCTCATTCATTAGGTTCCTCTTATTATAGACCAAGAAAAAAGTAACTATTGAGAAAAAGAAGAGAAGAGGAAAGGGAGGGGGGGCATAAAAAGTGCAGACACAGTAAATTACTGTGTGAATTAAATCTCCAGCTGACTGGAAATGGGGCTGTTTGAAAACTCCTTTTGATTTTTGCAGTGTAAGGTGGGGAGGCTGCCATTCTTCTATTTTATGTTTGCTGATCCTTTGTTGTTCCTTTATGATCTTTTTCACCCTACGATATGTGATTTAGAGTCATTTCAGGAACACATAGAACTGCAAAGTGGGCATGCTTGGGAGGGAACAGGAATGACCAAGGTTCAAGGTCGAAACCAAAGTACGTACATGAGCTTCCTTGCTGGGTGTGCAAAGACTCACCCCCAATCTGAGCGAGTACATGCAAACAATTAAGTCTGGTTTATTGTATATTTTCCTGTTACAGGAAACAGTACGTTGTTTAGAATCACAAATTCACTAGAGATGGATATGGAGTTTTGATCAGGCTAACACAGCCAGCCAGTGGCCAGACAGAGGAATAAATCTAGTCATCCTATTTGTCAGTTTTCTGTTTTAATTTAAAATGAAGGAAAAGAATTGGGTTGAAAGGGGTCAGTTTTCAGATGGCCAGCTCTTCTCTACCTCACTGTAATATTACCTGAGAAAGTAATGGGAAGAAGGGAAAAAAAATACTAGCAAAATAAACAGAGAGAACAAACACAAGATGTGGGAACTGCTGATGCCACTGGAGAGAACTGTTATAACAAGAAGCTACTGGAAAGAACAGTTAATAAAAATGAGGAAAATAAGAATTACAAAGAATGCTGCTAATCTACAGTGTTACCTTGCAAATGTGGTACCATAAAGTGATTTTATTGACTTATTGCACCTTGTATCTCTCCTGCCCTTTCCCTACCATTGCCCCTAGAGCTGTGCCCAGAAAGCAGCTGGGATCACTGTGGGGCTGGAGGGATTCTGATGGGATTCAGGGTACTCTTGATGTCTCTGCTCCTCTCTCCTTCCCATAGAGAAGCTGTGCATCTACTGTCTGAGTCGAAACTGGGAGCTCTCAAGCTAACTGTGGGAGAAGGAATGCTTCGGGTTGTCTCCTCAGGCACCTGGACTATGTCTGTGATAAATAAGACAGACTTTGTGTGTGTTTGTCAGTAGAACTTTATTAAAACTGACTCCAGATGATGCTGTATCTCCCCTAACACAAACCATTTACCCTTCTACCATTCAGAGACAAGTCGCTAAATTCTGGTGTGAAACACAACCAATGTCAGACGCATTGCAGCCACTTACCCGGAGCTCTGGATTTGGTCCAGGGCTCCAGTCTACAAAGCTGTCCTTCAATTGCAACTCTTCATCCACCATCAATTCCTGCCTGAGCTCATCGCACACTCTCTGGGCAAGCTCTCCACTCTATAGAGGTCTTTTTGGCTCCATCCCTGTGCTGCTGTCAGTCCAGGTCACCGCTGACTGATGCTGCCTGCCTGTCATGCACTGTTTGGCATTCACCAAATCTTTACATCTCTTCTGTTTTGTGGGGAGAAAATACCAATTACCAGAGTCTCCCACATGAGTTCTGCTGATGACAGGAATTACTTAAGGTTTGTCACTCTTTTGCCTGTATCTGATGGTTTATTGGAAAAGGGCTGAGTTTATACATGCACCAAGATGCTGCTTCATTGGTATTCCTTGGTGGATGCTCTTCTGCTCCCATCTTAATAATCTTCTCTTCTTCTTATCTAAGAGGGTTTTATATGGGAAGAATGGGGGGCAGTGAGGGGTGAGGGACAGCAGTGTAGGAAACACAAGGTTATCAGAGACCCTTTACTGCAGAGATGTGCATGGAGTTAGCAGGATAATGCTCATCAAATAATCTTTTCATTGGATGCTGTAATATTTCAGCCCTTATTTGTACTAGGTGAATAACTTGCAAACATCTTGTGTGACTGCCCCATTTCATATCTTATGAAATTTTCTAAGTAAAATATTTGTGAAAAAATGATGTAATTTTAGGCATCTGCCTGGGTGCACCAGGATATCCAGCAAAACCCCCTTTCTCAAGCATAGCTCGTGCACAATACAGTCTTTTTCATGCTTGTTCTCTTGTTCTTGAATTGTTCATTAGATTGGGTCAAAACCCTAAGAGACGTTTGTGCTAATTCACCCTACAGTAAGGAAAAAGTGAACAAAAAACACATTAAGGGGCGCATCCAAGCTGCACATGCAAAATTGATGGACAAATGAGCATCTCCTGTGAGAGAAATGGGAAAGAGAAAAGTTTCAGCCCATGAGGCTCTGACCACGTTTTGCTGAAGCCCCCACACGGGACACACAGACACAGGGACCCGAGCTGTGTCCTCAGCTGCAGAACTGTTGTCATGGAAGAGAAACCTGAAATATTACCAGTTGAAAAGAAAACACACACAGCGGATGTCATTTAAATGTAATCATACAGCCAAGACTCTCTATTCATCCCCCAGAGTCAGCAGTTTGTGAGCGTGCTGAAGCACATGGAGTGGTGCAAAATGTCTGCAGTTACGACTGCTCTCAGTTACCATCAGGTGCTTCCCAAATATTAAACGACATCTGGGCTTTGCTGTCTGGAGCTCACTGGCTAAAACAGCGGAGGAAGGCAGGCAACATAAAGGCAGGTAGTGATACATATTCCCACCTAATCACCCAGAATTGCAGAAGACACCACAAGTATTCATGCTCTTTTTATTCCTGATGGTCCTCACTTGCAGCTTTTACCTTAAGCTCTGCTATTTCTATATATCATGTTCTTTAGTGATTCTCAATGAGCAGCGTCTGCTGAATATTTGTCTCTCTGTCTGTATTCAAAACCAACAGCATAAAGTAGAATTGCTGCACTTCAGATGATCTGAAAAATCTTGATTCACTGTTTCTTTACCATTTCAGACACATACGAGCTGAATTCATGCCTGGCGCGTTGTTTGGCTGACTTCCCGCAGAGATACGGCAGCAAGTTGTCCACCGCACTCCTCCTCACACATGACATTTTAATCTGAATCCCATCCAGACAACAGAAGTCCGATTCTGCAATATTAATGACAAACAACTGCAGGACCTTTGGGTGATTTGCATCACATATTTTTTTTCTGGAATGGAACAGAATCACCTTTTCTGAGACATGAGTCTGTGCAGATTGTCTTTGCAAGCGATGGAGGAGCGTGCACTGGCATGCTGTCAATCTCATAAACAAAGGTGTTGTCAAGAAGCCTTATTTAGAAGTATTTCAAATTAACCTTGACAGAAGAATTAATAAATAATAAGAGCTGAATGATTTATAAAGAAATCAATTACACTATAAATTTTAAAACAGCATGGTCTCAACTATTGCAGGGTGAGCAATATGGAGAAACTTCAGGTGGGCTAAAACTTCTCTGGAGGGTTTCTGGTGTCCCCTCAGGGGTCCCGTGGCTTCTGAAGGTAAGATGAAGGGAGTCACAGACTCAGAGGGGTATTAGAAAACAAACAAAAAAACCCATTGTGTGCCACAGAAGATTGTACGATGATCTCCTTGATGCTTTGAATATCATTTCTCCAGATAGGATTCCAACAGTAGCAGCTCAATCACAAATAAAGTTAGTTCAAGGTTTCAACAATTTAAGAACAGCAAATATCAGAGGGTCTTGGGTCTGGCTCCAAGATAACCCTAAAACTGGGGGGAGAGGTAAAGACCAAAGGAGAAATTAAAGTGGGATTTGTCTTGCCCAACTCTGTCTGCTCTGAGTCTTTTTGGCTCCCCCTCTAGCTGATGGAGAGAGAGAAGAAGGTCCAGAGACCGAGTCATCCCATGTGTCACAAATCTCTATTTCAAGACAGAGCTAAAGCTGCAGCCAACCTAGTAAAGCTTGCGGGAAATGTTTTGTTAGTGCCTGCTCACAGGTTTTGGCAGTCCAGCTTCTGAGCTGCTGGAGACCTGGGCATCCAACAAAAGCCAGCCAAGAAAGCCCATTACCCCTGGATCCTGTTTCAAATTCTGCTTGTCCTGGAGAGGTGACCACATCAAAGGCTGCATTTTCATGGAGAACTTTGGCTCTTTGCTTTTCACTCCAGAGGGAAAATTCCACATTGACCTTTTGACAGTTTCAGCAGAAATGGAACCACTTTTCTGTGCCCAGATCTAAAACCTGCGAGTAGTTTTCAACCACTGAAAGGCTGGGCTAAGCTTATCTGGGCGATTGATCAAATAGGTATGAGTATTGCTGCCAGTTAGCTCATTTACTTTAATATCTGGAGAACACAAAGCTCCCAAAAAAGGCAGGGAAAAAGCTGTTCAGACACTGGGGTGGTGGACGACCTTATCAGGACTCCATAGTTAGGTGAAAATTGGTTTAAAAATTCAAATGACTGTTCATATAAAATGACTTGCAGGATTCACCCAACTGTAATAGCAATTCTCTGCAAATGATTATGCAATTACCTCCAGGAGGTCAAAAAGTAATTACCACGTAACCTGCTCTCTTCTGCTGGTTGCCTCTAATAAATAATAGATGCAAGCTCTACTCTGGTTTAGAAGAGAATTTGCCATTTCTTTACCCTGTAATTACATTAGATTATTTACCCAGCATGGTCAGCTGTGACCATGTAGGTCTGCTAACACGATATAGGAAGAATGGATGAGAATGATTTATGTCCTGAATATCCTCCAAGACCAGGGATCAAAGGGAGCTTTGGTTTCTCATGCACTGAAGACATTCCCTTCTCACTGGCCATATCTGCATTCATGGGTGCTGAGCACTCCCATATGTCATCGTCCTAAGGTCCGCTGAACTCAGTGAAAAAACATCCATTAAATTTGTGGGGCTTCAGTCAAAGCCCCCAGCAGCCAAGCTGTTCTGTGGGGCTTACTGGGGGATCACTGGAGGACGTTTTTCTTCACACACTGTAGCATTGTCAGTACATTAGGCCTCAATAAAGATATAACACCTTCTTTAGCCTCAGGTTTACAAAGCCTGGAAGTCCTGGGTCTCATGTGTTTTCCCATGAGCAGGTAACCAGGCTACCATCATTTTAATTTTTGTCAGAAATAGTTTGTTGTTGTTCTTGTTGGCTGAAGTTCATACTGAGACAGTTTCTTCCCAAGGACCTGGAACGATGGCATTTGCTTTGTTTCTCTGACTCACCTTGAAAGACACAAACCACAGAATACTCTGCCTTTTTCTGGCAGTCTGCAAAATCGGTTGCTTCAACCTTGCTGAAAGGAAAGACACTTATTATTGGGGAGCATGGAGAGATGAGGGGAAACAGTGCACTCAGAGCCTGACAGAAGCAGAACAAGATGAACAGCTTCTTCCTGCAAAAGTTGACAAGAAAAGTAAAACAAACTAGGCAATGTGCAGGAAAAAAGCCAGATTATTATTTTCATTTTATGCACAGCAAGTGAGGGGCAGCAAGATCAAGTAACATGACCAAGGTCATGCAGCAGATCTGTGGCAGAGGCAGCACAAGCAGAATCCATCTCTCCCAAAGGCTCGTCCAAAGTCTGTACCAAGAAAATGTTTTCCTCTCAAGTGCTCTGCCTGTTAGGAAGCAGCTCAGTCTGAGTCAGAAAATGTTCTCTTGCGATGTATTTCCTCTGTCAGAAGATATCTCCCACTCTCTGCTTACTACAGCTGCTGTTTAATAAATTAAGTGTCTAATTACACGGTATAGAAATGAAGCTGCTATACAAATGCAGTGACTGGAAACAAGACCAAGCGATAATGTTCCAACAAAACCCAGTGGTCTCTGCTCCTGATTTCTATTTTATGCTTTGTGGTCTCTGCATTGGAATATGTGCCACAAGCTGGGTTCAAATCAGGTTTTACTGCACCCTGTGATTGATAGACGTGGTTCCAGCAAGGACTGGAGTCTCAGCAGCCTCTCCCCTGCCTTTTCCCACCTGTTGTCCCTTGGCCACAAAGCACAGGCAAGGCTGCTGATGAAAAATGCATCTAGAGCTGCTCCTCTCCATCACCCAAAGGTAAGAAGAAGTATTTATGGAGGGAATAGTCTCAGGTTTTTATGTTAAGAGAACAACAGACTGCACATGACCACCAGGCTCTGAATTTCAGCCGATGCGAATCTGTCCAGTGATTTTGCTGAATTTCGCGAAGGTCAGCTCTCAGACATCCATGTCCCCTTTCACCACAGGGATTTTGGAAAGTGCTGCAGCCTTGTGGTCCATGGCCTCGGGGTCTATAGCCATTCCCTCCCAGCTTTTCTTCCTGGCCCTATAACTCAGAGGTGCCCAAGGAGTTAAGTGGAGCTGATGGGTGTCATTTCAGGCAGATATGAGTGATTTCTCAGTTGTGGGCAAATGCAGGTCGAGGTGGGTGTAGCCTTCATGTGCATGTCACACCTTAATAGCAACTTGTGAGAGAAAGGATGGCAGGTTCATTCCCTTCCACTACAAGCAAGCGCAATAAGCTGTGGCCGTGGATTGCTGAGCTCTATATTATCAATAAAGGGCAATCACACCACTGGGAGTTAATGACAGTTTTGCACATAATAGAAACCTTTGAGAGTAATTACAGAATTCTTTAGTGCCAGTGAGACCCAGTGCGCACACACACATGTATCTCCTGTTGCCTGGATAAGCTGGGCAGGTTGCACCGGCACTTGGTGCATGGCACAGGCAGCATCACATCTGTATTCTCCAGCCCTTTACCAGCCCCTCAGCTGCCATTTGTGAGTCAGAGCTCAGCACTTGGTGCCAATGCAACTGTCAAAAATGAGGATCGCTTTTGGGGGCGGCCAGATTTGTGTGGCTCTTTCCTTCTGCATTGCCATGAGAATACTGTGTGATCCAACTCACATTGCACCAGCACTGACTTTCTGTGGGAAGCAAAGGTTTGACTCATGCTTAGTTGAATGCTAGAGTCTGAGTGATAAGAGGAGAGGGAAAAGTGTGGGCATGGATCTCAAAGAACAGCACAAAGTACTGGGCAGGAAAAGAGAAGAAATGGAGGCAGAGAGAACCCCAGTAGTAAACTCTGTAGGCTCTGAAGCCTGGAATTAGTCTTAAAAAGGCCAAAACTGGGCCATTCACCCTTGTGTCCTTTTCTTTGAACCCCAGAGCTCTGCAGAACCTCCTTCAAAATGTCTGCTATTAATATTAGCATCACTTCCCTCCTTCCTTCCTTAGCAGAGAGATGCCTTGAACTAATTAATGTGCAGAGTTTGTGCAATCCCATTTTGGTGGCTTAGCACTGGGTGTCCCTCAGTAGCGACATGGCCTAAATGAGAAAAAAGCCATGGAGGCAGAAAGCAACCACACCAATATCTCAAAAAGCCAAAAGGCACGGAGCCAGGGGGCTGGGAGGGTGACGACTCCCTGGGGGCATCATCATTCCAGGGAGCAGAATCAGATGGCTGCAGGGAGGGGAGAAGCTCTTAGCAGCAAGAAGGAGAAAATGAGGGGAAAAGTGTAAGGGAATAAAAAATAAAATAGAGAAAAAGAAGGTATAGCATTCTTATGGTGCAGAACTAAAGGGGTACTGTATGTCCTGTTTGTTCTTGCAGTTCTTTACCGAGGAGGCACCAGCTCTCATTTCAGTATTTATATTTCCCCAGAGCAGCACCAACTGTATTTCAATATAAATGTAACACAGTTAATTGAAATCAGTAATTTCAGCAGTCATTAATAACAAATCTCTAGGAAGGAATAGCCCTGCTGCAGTTAATGAGCAGCATAAAAAAGACCCTCTTTTAAAGTGGAACTGTGAGCTCAGGGTTCATTTTATAGTTGATTAGAGTGAGTTAAACTTTGCCCCTGTCTGTAAGTTGTATATTTAAATATGAAAAGTTAGCAATATTAGAAGTTATCAAAATATCACAGGTGCTCTGGAGCAAATCCAGCCCTTATGGCTGATCCTCAAAAGAGTGATGTGACCCTGCAGAACAGAAAAGGTGGAATTAGCCAACAGAAGTTAGAACGGACTAAACTGTGCTGTGAGTCTCAGTGTAAAACAGAGCTGAACCTCCATAAAATCAGCAGAATTCCACCAGATATGTGGGAAAACTGGCAGAATCTGACCCAGCCTGAGGCTCGTCACCACAGCTTGTGAGATGCTATTGCAGGTGACAGCTAGCCCTGCTCTGAATTGCAGGAACATCCTGAATGTTTGAAATTGCCTATAGGATTGCATTAACATTGTGAATTCCTTTGGAAAGCTGACTGTAAACCGAAGGGACTCTGCCCCTTTGGGTACTGCATAATCAGAATATGCACTGTGGCTGGGGCAGTAATTCAAAACCAGATCAACTGTAATACAAAAATGGAAATCCAGATACAGGTCCTGAATTAAATTCTCTCTATTAGAATAGAACATCTGAGAGTGGCTTTTTCCTAGGCGACAAAAGCAAGACATGGTCTTAAACACCTTGGGAGAAATGTCTGCTGTAAACACATGAAGCAGTGGTGTTGGACTGTGGAGTGGATTCTGCTGGAAGAGATTAAGGTCCTGATATCATTTTGGGTTATCGGAGCTTCTGTGGGTTTGCACCAGGTCTGGGTTCAGAAAGGACGCAGCCACAGTTGCATTTCTCTCTCAGTGAAGCTGCAGGTCCGTAATATATTGAGACAACCTGGTGAAACTCAAGAGCTAGCTTCAGTGAAGTGTGCAAGGAGCTGGCTGATTCCTTTATCTAAAATGCTTGTCCTTTCACCACGCAGGAAAACTATTGGAAAGGGCAGATCTCATCCTTCCACATACCACAGTGAAACTGTCTTCTCCATATACAAGGCCATCTTTAACTATAAAACTCTGCTCCTTTAATTAGAATGAGAAATGTGATTTGGAAAGGTAAACAGCAGAAAGTGTATGCATGGCAATTACCTATGGACTACACGAGAGGGGAGCCCAGGAATGATGAATGTAGAGGGACATGCATTCTAAGTGGATTATCTACTGGGGGAAAATTTACTGCTCACTTGAAAATGACACGGACATAAACCCAGTCTCAAAAGTCCATCCTTGATCATTTCGATCCATGCTTGGACTGTCAGGCTTCTGGTTGGAAAACCTACATTTTCTTTCTCCCTGTATTTTGACATACAGGCTTTTGTTTTCCAGCACAACCTGCAATTGTTAAGTGTAACTCAGTGGTGAAATAAGCTCCAGTATAGGAAGAGATTTACCTGTCTTTCAATTAAAGGAACTGCCCTGTAAGTCCTGAAGTAGGTGTCAGTTGGCAATGCTGAATGCTGTGGATCCAGCTGCTACACATGCTGCACACAGGTGACAGCTACATAGAGGCACAGTGGAAAGGAAAACAGAAGCGCTGTGTATATAATGCAATGATGGTTCGTTTCCTAAATGTCGCAGAACACTTTGGTTTGCGTCCTCACCGTGTTGCTCTTGTTGGTACTGCCTAGGATTGCTTTAGTCTCTGTTACTTGAGTGATTCTATCCAGTGCCAGTACAGCCTTGGTGGCCAGGAAAAGAACAAAGTGAAAGCATTTACATACATTTAAACTCCAGGTGCTCAAGAAAGTTATTGAGAGGAGATTATAGCTTCAGGAAACCCAGGATCACATCTGTAGGAATCTGGTTTTCTAAGAAATATCTGTGTATTGAGAAAGCTTAGTGGTCCTGATAACATTTGTGGGGCTGGAGGTGTCAGAAGCCAGTGAAACTAGCTTTAATATTCATGGCTTTGCAGCCCAAAAAATCAAAAAGCAAATCCCTGCTGGTCATTGAATCTGTTCACAGCTTTCTATGAGATGTCATGGTAACTCACTGAGGTGGGACTTGCACCCCTGCAGAAAGGGTGCACTCTCCTGTCCTCACAGGCTCACCAGGTACCACCACCGTACCTAAAGCACGAAGAACAGAAACACTCCATAGTTTCTCCTCGGAAGATGTGTCTAACTGCAGAGAACTCTCTTCCTGGGATCCCAGTGCTTTTCCAGTGTCTCCTTTAATTTGTTTGGTAGAAACCTTTGGAACTATATGCTGCTCACTTATATGTGTAGTTGTACAGGCTGATGATGGCTGAATTTCAATACTTACAATGAGGATATATTATGCTATCAGAGCAACTTTGCTAGGAAGCCAGCTGGAGACTGAGGGCTGGCTTGGGAGCTCTCCATCATCAGATAATAGCTTGAGCTCCATAAAATCTCTTTTTTAGCATGAAGTTCCATTTCTGGAGCACAGCAAATCCATGGACAATTGCTTGTTCCATCATGGAAGTCAAAACATTTTATCCTTTCAAAATCAAATTTTATTTCCTTTGAGACCCTGCACAACATTCTGAGCCCATGTCATTTGTTTCCTTCGTCATGACTCTCCCAGTAGGATAAAGTAGAAAGAGAGAAGATGAAATATCATTTGAGCAAATAATTTTAGTTGCTCTTCCTAGTGATGAAGAAAAAAACATACTCTGCTATTAGAGGGGCTTGTCAGCAGGGAGACAGTCCAGTAGCTGGTTCCCCAAACACCACAGCTGGAATCATAGAATCATGGAATAGTTTGGGTTGAAGAGACCTTCAAAGCTCATCTAGTCCAATCCCTGTCATGGGAAGGGACATCTTCACCAGCTCAGGTTGCTCAGAGCCCCATCCAGCCTGGCCTGGGATGTCTCCAGGGATGGTTCATCCACCACCTCTCTGGCCAACCTGGGCCTTTGTTTTACCACCCTCATTGTAAAAAATTTCTTCTTCGTGTCTAGCCTTGGAAAACTCTGACTGGGCCAGCAGTATCAGAATTGCACATTTCAGCACTGTTTTACTGTCAGTGAAAGAAATCTCCTTCCCCCTTTGCATCACCAGTAAATATCAGGTCTACCAGTGTTTTGTAAAATAAACAGTATGCACAGTAGAGGCCACCTGTCCTGATATTACGGGGCTGAGGGTGTCTGCCAGGTAATCAGGACTCGCTGTGGTCTTTGAGCAACAGAGCGGATCTTGGTGCATGAGCAGGGGCTGAGTGCTGGGGTCTGGTCTCCAGGTACTGGGCAGCCCAGAGCAGTGACCTTCACTGTGCAGGAGCTGGAGAGAGAGAAGATGCAGCTCATAACAAAGAAAAAAAATAACTAATGAGCTGCACAAACTGGCATATAGCCAGCCCTCAAAAAATCATTAACATGGTCAGGTTAAGGAGAGCTCTATTAAAGTGTCTATCAAAACCTTTGCTCTCAAATGGATTTATTGGATGCGAAGGAGAAGCTGGGGTCCAGAGTAAATACAATAATAATGGGCCTGGCCTCTCTGTGCCAACAATGCCTAGTTACTGGAAAAGCTCTGTGAGATGGAGCGATTTGCCGGAAAATGGGAGAAATGGAATTTAAAATCAGACCTTGGGAAATGCTGAGACTCAGATCTTGCAAACCAGCAATGTGCAGCAGCTGGGGAGGCAAACCCGGATGAGGGCAGAAAGAGATTGCTACTCTGAAGACCTCCTGAGCTCATGGTTTATAGCTACAATCCTATTTCTTGGGGAAAGAAGAGGTGCTCAGAATTATGACAGCTACTACAAGATGAGATGAGCTGCTCCAGGGGCTGACAACCTAAGGAGTTGGCCCAAGGGTGGCGTGGCTCGGGTGCAAGTTACACTGACATTTTTGAACAAATACAATTTTTGAACAAGTCATTACCATATTAAAGTCTTTTAAAATGAATATGGTGGCACTTGAAGATCAAGACAGCTTTGCTCCTTTAGGGTTTGTGTCTAGAGGAACCCAGACCTGACTGTGTTCTCCTGCTTGGGTTTGCAAGCACCTAAGTCCAGCATTCTTCAGTGTTCTGGCTGCTAATTTATACCAGCATGTGGAAAACTCACACGTTTGGTTTCCTCCTGAACTGTTGCTGTTTATCCAGTCCCAATGGAATTCCTCTGTGTTCAATCAGAGGGCTGCAGGGATCTTTGATGACCAGACTCGCAATACGCTGCTCCAAGAGCTGAAATTCATTTTTTTTTACACTTAACCACAAAAGTTTTCACTAATGACATGCAGCAAAACCTGAAAGTTGAGAAATATTTCGGTGTCTCAGACTTTAAGCACATGAGCAAGTCCCGGGATACCTAAAGTTAATTCTACACATGAGTGTTTTCTACAGGAAGGATGGATTTAAGCATGTGGTTAAATATTTTCCTGAATCAGAGCCCTCAACAGTGAAGAATGAAGAGACATTATTGGAGATGCAGTTTTTACCTGAGACTTGGCACATTAGACGGAACTCATGTGGTTAAAACACACTTTTTCATTAAAAATTATAATAGGGGAAAAACAAATTAGAGCTGAAACGAAATAGGCTTTTTATTTTTCCCTTTTTACCAGGAGATTATATATTTCCCAAACACAATTTCTCTAATCCATATCTAATGCATTAGAGGCATTCTGCTATTTTGCTCTAGACAAACAAATTTCCCACCCAGTGTGGGATCACAGCCCTGTTCCAGAGAGAAAAACAAGTCATAATAATACAGAGGCCACTAAAGGAAAATGTTAAAATAATTAAAATATGAAAGAAGCTGCTGTCTTTCTGGGATTTCAATTTCCGAGGTGCCTGAGGGGAGGGGGTTGGATATCTCACACTGATACACTGTTTGATAAAGTGTGATAAAGACTTAGAAAAATTGGCAGATTAAACTGAAATAAAAACTGTGGATGTTTGCATTTGGAAAGCTATTAAAAGCAGTGTGATTGAGCAGCAAGAAGCTTCTCTTTTATGCAAGAATGCACCGGAGTGGGATGTTTGCTACCGATGTCAAGGAGATCAAAAGAGTTGTTTTTGTTAGTGGCACTGACTGTTCTTTTGGCTGCTGTCTTGGATGTGCAATTAAAGCCTTTGGGATGGTGCTGTGCAGTGGTGCAGGTGGGACTGATGTGATGCCACCATTCAGAACAGGGTCAAAACCCACTTGTGGCAGGTGCGTGTTGGAGATGCCAACTTGCATAGAAGCGAGATGGCTTGCCCAAGTATCTCCCTTCTTAAGGAGTCTTTCCTTCAAAACTTCTTGGAGGTTTCGTCTCCATTCAGTTATCTACAAAATAATGTTCCTTTTTTAAGTTGATTCAAACATGCTGTCAGGGTGCTGCCTAAAACTGGAAGAGCAGTTTTAGAGATCATTCTTTGCCTCCCTTATTAGTTAATGAGGCACTTGTCTTTAAGATGCACAAGGCTTGCACACCGAATGTCCTAATTTCTGTGTAAAACTGTAGGTTGACTTACAGACTGGAGACTTAAAACAGGAAAATGTGAATGATCTGGTAACAAAACAGAAGTTGCGAAGGTTGTGACTGCCTGATTGATCTCGCAGTTCAAATAACTGATAACAAATAACTAATAACAAACTCCAACTGGTTGCTCCACGGACCAGCCAGAGATGGAATCATGTTTGCAATGAGCATGTTTGTCAAACAGCCCCAGCCCAGGGTAGGCAGAACAGCCACTTTGCTATGCAAGAGGGTCGGGGTTAGGCCTTGGGTATATGGGCACACTTACTTGCTCTTTTCCTAAATACTGAAGTCATAAAAGTATGATCTGTAGTTTAACAAAAAATCAAAGCAAACACTGATTCAGCAGCAGCATGGGTCACACAACAAACAGATTTTAAGTTTACAGCAAGTCTTGTTACTTTTCTCTCTTTCTCTCTCTGCTCCAACCCAGACTACTCTCTTTTTCTTTTTTTCCCCAATTGCCTCTGTCTGGCAGTTTTATATTGGTGACCTGAGGGTGCAAATTAGATGTTTGAAAATACAGCAGTTAAATCAACAACTCTGAAGTGTAATAGAGGTCAGGATAGTTTGCTTCCAACTCGGTAGCTCAGTTTCTGGTTTGATTCACGCTATCTGCATTTTGCAAAGTCCCTTGATTTCTGAAGAGGGTGTAAATGGGGCCCAATCCTTTTTCTATTGAAACCTCCAGGAGTTTTTTTCCTGTTTATTTTTAGGCTTCTAAAAAGAGACAGTGGTTCCCTTGGTTTATCCACTGCAATTTTCTGGGACAGGCTCCCAGTCTGGCCTATGTCCTTTGCCCTGGAGCTCTTCTCCTAAATCTATTTGTTGCTACACTGGGCAAAGGAATGTATTTCCCCCTGAATTTTTGGTCTGTCCTGCTGCCAGTCAGTCAGAGTGTCTGGTCCGATTACATCTTGTCTGTCTTTAATGGGCTCGTTAACATTTGGGTATGCTCACATGTTCTGCTGACAAAACACCCCCATAGCGTTAAATAAACACCATGAATCAGGAGAACCCTAACCAAGAGCTGCAGAATGAAGCTTCAGGGGAAATATTTCACGATAATATCTGAGCCTTGTAATGGAAGGCTGGCGAGCGTGGGGGAAGGAGCAATTGGACTCCGCTATCATCCACTGGAGACTTGATTCATTTGTCTTGATTAGCAAAAGTTTAACTATCACATGCCTTTAATTAGCAGCTTTCTCAGAAGACTCATTGGTGTGAACAGCCAGACGGAAGGGAAGGCTGGATGAGAGGAGGCAGCTCTGTGTGGTCTGTTAGGGGGAAATCTTGGGCCATGGTCACTCAGGTCAGCAGCGCAGGGAATGAGAACAGTCTTTAGACTGAGTATTGCTTTGCAGCACTGATGTCTGCGTTAGCAGAGGAATGGTGCTGTAAAACAGGCATCTGGTCTGTCCTGAGGAAGGGGGATGTGAGTGCTATTGAGAGACTCTGGAAGACAGAGGTGACCCTTGCAATGCATGAGCATGCCAAGGTAGAGGTGACAGTCAGCATCACGTTGACGCAGGTGGTGGCAAGACTAAGAACTTTGGTTTCAGTCCCTTAATTCTTTTCTTATGCACATTTAAAGTGCCTGCTGCTTGGGGGGTGAGGATAGTGAAAGCTGCCTACAAGGTGAATCAAGACACATAAGCAGGTGGGACTCAAAGCCAAAGAAAATAGAGAGATTGTGAGTATCATTTACTAAGTGATCCTAACAGGTACTTTTGACAAGGTGTGCTTTGAAGAAGAGGAGGCTTGGGGTGGGGAATGATTTGCTGTCAATTCTTTCTCAGTCACTTTGTGCAGGAGGAGGGTTGTGTGCAGATGTTGCTAAATACTGGAGCTGCTTTGCAGCACTGGCACTGACAAATGGTTCAGAAGCAGCATCAGATGGACCCACCACCTTAACCAGAAATTAAAGCTCTTCAGAGAGGGCTGATGTGGTGTTTTGGCTGTGCAGGGCTGAGTTCTCTTGGAGGGCAGGGAAATACCATGAAAGACATTTAGGGAAGGTCATCAGTGATTTCAGTTTGCTTTTGTGTGTGGCCCTTTGGGTTCAGAGAGGTCCCTGTAAGAAGATTATGGAGCACTCCAACCCTCACTGAAACCTTTGTTCTCTTTTTTGTCAGACAGTCACAAATTTAAAGTTGTTCCATCTGAAATCGTTGGCCCTCATGTAAACAAGGCCATTAAACAGAGAAAAAGACAAATTATGCCAGTGGGCATGTGCTTCATTCTGTCTCAGAAAGCTCAGTCCTTTGATGGCTGAGTGATCCCACATGCACCTTGGAAAGGTCTGGGCTATTGGAGAGAGTGAACAAGTCCTCACTTTACCTTTCAAATCCTCCCTCTGTTCCTTTTCTCTCCTCCCCTCTTTGCCACATTCCACCTTCCCATTTCAGCTTTTCCTAATTTCTTATATGTTAGTCTGCATATCCTGGAGGCAGAATATGCCTTTTTCAGGCAGCGTCCCTGGACTTCTAAATCTTTTTTATTTACTTCAGATTCTCTCTGATCGCCTCCAGGCTGCACACACATACACACACACACGCACACGTATTTGTATGTGTCTCTGATAACATTTTCTTCCCCTTTCCTTCCCAAGCACTTTTCATACATTCTTTGAGTTTCTTAGACCTATTTCCATCAATCTTGAGAGGAAATATATGCTTTATTCTCCTTTTTCCTCGCCTTCCATCAATCCAGAGTAACAAGCAGCTCAGATTTCCTATCTCTGTGATTACTTTTCCAGGAGATTTTGCTTTCTAGAGGAGGTTTTGGTTGTATTTTTTTTTTTTTTTTTTTTTTTCCTTTCAAAGGAATCATCCTTTTCCTCCCTTGGTCCCTGGCTCCTTCTCCAGTGTTTTATTCAGGCTATGGATGATTGTCTCCGTACACTCCTTTTATGCTATGAAATGAATTGCTAATGCAACCCCTGCCGGGAGAAGCATAGTCTGATCTTGTCCTAAATAGGCCCGTGTTTGCAGGGGATGATGTATAAATGTATAGACTGCAGCATTATATATTCACTTAGTGGAACACAGGCCTTGAAAGAGGCCTCTGCTTATTCCATAAATGAATTCCTGGGGAGAGGAGACGCTTCCAGCCTGAAGGTACCTTGAAGCCCATACTGGCTCCCCCTGGCACGGTGCTCAGCAAAACCCCACATCAACTGAATGTATATGCACTGTGAGAGGGCCTGGAAAGGTGAGGGGGGTTGGAGAGGTGACGGCCATGTCACCTGCAGGGTCCGCAGCACAATGTTCATGCCAGAAATGTGACCTTCTTGCCAAGTTGCCTTTCTCTGAGCTCACTGGTGGGTGTGGGTTGGAATCCCTTGCTCAGAGCATCCTCTGGTCTGGGGGAAGCATTCAGGTCTGGTGAGGGGACAGAGGCAGATTCAGGGCTCTGAATCCTGCAGGCTGGATCCCTGCCACATTGCTGAGCTGCCTGGGGGTATGCAGGGCTGATCCCTCTTTTTGCAGTGAAACGCACTGAGCAGGATGCAATCCAAAAATTTCTGTTAAACACAGTAGTAAGATTTCCCCTGAGCTTCTTACGGTTTTATATAAGCTCTGAGAATCAGAGAGGCTGAATAGGATACAGGAGACTTTATCTCAGCCCCAAGGTCTCCCACAGTCATCCTGCCTGGTCCTGGTGCAGACCCAGAACTGCCCCATCTGTTCTGTCCTAACCCAGGGCCGAGATGGCAGTGGAGACACTGCAGCATCTCCAGGATGCTCCTTGGAGAAGAGTTGAACAGTTTGCAGCCAGATCCTGCTGTGCTATTGGCTCAGATTGTATTTTCTGGCACCAAGGAAAAAAAAATAATAAAACTAGGTTTTCCCTTGTTTTATTTTATTGCTTCATTCTGAACTAAGCTCTGGGCTTTTCCCAGAAAAATCCTAAACTATTCTATTAAATCAAGTCACCACAAGGCAACACATAGCACAGCCTCTGAGTGTAGTTTGTTGTTCTGCTGCTCTCAGGCCTTATCCCTCAGCCTGGTTCAGTTTCACCTGGGTTCACCCTTCTCTCAACTAAACCCTAATTCTGCAAATAGTGCCTGCCTTCCTCCTCCTCAATACAGAAACAGAATTGCTTGAAACTCCTGTAACGTGCTTCTTGTGTTTGCAGTAAAACCGCTTGCTAATGGGCAAGGTTCATGCTATTTCCATTTGTGCTAGTCAGACTCCTGGGGCATACAGCCTTTTTTTTTAATTAAAAAAAAAAAAAGCTGCATATTTTAAGGTGTAAACAAAACCTGGTGTTTTGTTAAATAAATGTGACAATTGCAATAACGTTTTGCAGATTACAGGAGAGGAAACTTACAAGAAACAGTTCCAGAACCTCAGCACTGTGTATTTTGCTGATGCTTAAATAAACTCTTCTTTGTTACTGCTGTTTTTTTCTGTGGTGCTGTTAGTTTGATGCTACTTGAAAACCTCAAATGCCCAGAAAATCCTTCTGCTAGACAGGGATGTTCCTTTTACCTTCTGGTCTGGACAGAATCCTCTCTATTTCCTCAGTATGTCTGCACCCAGGCAGACAGATCCAGCTTTTGCAACTCCTCACTTTTGCCTGTGAGTCAGCAACTCCCTGGATTCAGATTAAGAAACCAAATGAAAAGCCTGGGTCAGTACGATGCTGCTGCCACCACCCAGGCAAAGCCCAGCTTAACTCAGGCAGTGCAGTGACAGCATGTTCAGTCCTGATATATGAATGAAAAACCCAATCAGCCCAAGTCCCCCAGCTCTCCTTATTATTGCAAGAGCAGGAAAAAGTTCTCCAGCTGGAAGGTACCTAACCACCATTTAGCTGAAGTTTAATGTGAAATCAAATGAAGGCTATCTCACCTCCTTACAGCTATACATAAAGCAAAAAGATAACTAGACTGAAGTTATAAACTCAGCTTTTCTGCAGAGAAAACAATTCCCTTCTCAGCCAGTCCCTGGAGTTGATCCCACCCCTGCTTGCAATGCTAAATGCAAACTCTGCTCACCTGAAACACATCCCATCTCACCCCTCCAACTACTTCCACTCTCCTGCAACCCCACCAGCAATGAGGGCAATTTATCCCAGCTGGTGGAAAGGGATTTAACCCTTTTTCTGCCAA
Organism: Columba livia; assembly: GCF_036013475.1. Lineage (NCBI taxonomy): Eukaryota > Metazoa > Chordata > Aves > Columbiformes > Columbidae > Columba > Columba livia. Next base: position 6,635,085 of record NC_088620.1, read on the forward strand.
TGCTGGGAGGAAATCATAGACACTGGTCTAGAAGCTGGGTGTTCTGCCTGAACCCTAAGTCTCAGCTTTCCCACAGTGTCTCTGGCTTTAAATTGTCTGCAGTGAGTAATTCTCTCTGAACTCCTTCCTTGAAATGTCCATTCCCCATATGCAAGTAGTGTAAAAGAAAATTGAAAGTGTCCTTGTTTCATCTCTAGGTTATTTTTGCTGCTTTAAAGGCACTTCTTCTTTCTGTCTGGACTCAGAAAAAGCATCATTAAGGCATTCAGCAGAATGCAAAAAAGTATGGAAGCTAAAGCCTCCTGCACTGAGGTCAGAGTGTTTTTATTTTCTGCCAAGACAGAGGCTGGTGCAGGCAGGTCATGGGGCTGCTGGCACAGCTGACAGCAGGGGACAGCCAGGTGAGCTCTGTGGTGATGTGATGTGACAGCTCTAAACCTTCTCTGTGCAGCCCATCAATCTGCCTGATGTGTGTGTGTGTCCGATGACAGAGGAGTGCTGAACTCCCCGTGGAACCTCAGTGAGTGCATACGGGAGGGAGTGGGATCAGGGCAGACCCCAAACTCTCCATCACTGACCTCTGAAATAGCAAGTATGAGGAGACAAGGGCTCAGCCTAAGCTGCAAGTGTCTGCCTGCAGCTTTTCTGCCTTAGACACGCTGCTGCCAGTCCTGAGCACATCTTTCACGGGTACCACCAGGAACGCAACTAAGATAGGTTTGGGGATTGTGGTGCCATCTAGTTGACCCCATGGCCCTTGTCATGTAAAGGTCTCCTGTGGAGGGCACTGGTGTACTGTCCCACTAACCAGCCCAGCCTGCATGCACACAGGGAAACTCTGGCTCTCTGGTGCTCACTGGTCTCTTGGAGGGATGTAGAAACTGTGTGCAAAACCCCAGTAACTTTAAAGGCAGGAAACAGCTGAGAAACATTGCACAAAAAGCAGAATTTTCTGCCTTAAAGTCTTCTTCCCCTTGTGTTTCCCCCTGTACTTGGTGTCAGAGTCCCTTTCAACCTTCACACCATATTGGTATGGATTACACGCCTCGATTAGTTATGTACCTTAATTCCCACTTTGGGACCTGCTTACACTGTCTTGCAGCTTGCTCCGTCTTACTCATCATTTCCAAATTAGCTGAACTTGATTGAGCCAGATCAGACTGCAGTCCTCGTGCACCAAAGCAAAGAAAAATTAGTTGCTGCACTCCCTCCTCTGTAATACCAGGCTTTAAAGAGCACTGCTCTGTGCATCTCAACAGAGCAGAGGCCACATCTTGCCTGATGCTTATATCAGAGTTTAATAGGGTAAAAAAGTTCACAAAGCTGAAAGGCTCTGAGTGGTTCAGATGCATTTATTGTGTTGAGCCTTCCCTGCCTTGCCCTGTGTCTAGACAACACCTTAATAAAAGCACCAGTGACTGGCAAGGGGGAAGCATGTGCTGATATTCTGTGGGTGGAGGAAAACCAAGCTAATGGCATTACCATGGGTTCACAAGGCTGTAAACAGAATTAAGCACTGGACCCATGAGTGCATGTGCATTTGCTGCATGTTGAATGCAAACGAGTGAAAAACAGTTGTACATAAGGCAAGGCTTGAAACTGTTGAGCTAAAAAGACAAGTTGAACTGAGGTGCATATTCACTTTGCCCCTGGATGCCCAGAAATCTTGTTTGAAGATGCGCAGAAATAAGCCTCTTCTTTTTCTTTCTCTTTTTCTCTCTTTTCCCAGGCAGTTGTAGTACGCTGGGCAGTGCTGCCTCTCTTTTTTTGCAGTGCTCCCATTTTTGTTTCTCTTCTGATTTCTTGTTTTGTGCTTCATGCTTCTGAATTGCTGCAGTCATTATCTTTTTGTGTCTTCCAGCAATTGTCGGGCAAAAAAAAAAGGCCTCCCAAACATTCTGCAAACTAACTTTTTTCAGCATCACAGACGCAGACGCCTACCCCGACGGAAACTCAAGCTTGTTTGCTTTATTTAAACCTACTCCCTTGCACACGATATAGCTTCACAGATGCCTGGAGTCTATTTACCTCCTGGCTTGTTTATCCTGAAATGGCCAATGGAAACTGCTCACATTTTTGTCTCGATAAGAATCCAATCATGGAAATTGATTGAACTCCTTCTTTGAGCTTTTCTCTTGCATTTACACTTTTCAACCAGCTTGAATTGTTTAATCTGCAGTTAATTTAGAGACATACAGCTGTGGCTCTGATATATCAGGAGATCAAGATAAATGGCTGGAGTGTTTTTATGAGCAAAAATCTCTCTAGATTCTAGTACATAAATCATTTGTTGTGAAATCGCTTATTGTCTTTAGGCAATGTCATAGTGAAAAATTCAATCTATTCATGAACAGAAAGTCAAGGGATTAGGAATGATTTGAAGGGAAAAACTACACATTAAAAAAAAAAAAAAAAAGAACAACCAAGCCCCAAAGATTTATCTCTTAATACTCCCCTAACATATCTTCCCTGCCCTTGTTTTTCAGTGTGGACTCTTGAATTCAATTTCACACTCTTTGTCCTCAAAGTCTAGTAAAAAGGAAGCAATGAAGATGTCCCCAGGGGAAAAGGGGTGTCTTTGTATTAATTTCAGGAACACTTTCTCTATTCTTATTCCCTGATGCAACAGAGGAAAGCTGGGAAGAGGCCTGTTGATGATTTCCTACTGAGGACCAGACCGTGATCCCTGTGCTTGCAGTGAGAAATTATTTACTACAGGCTGGGCTCTTCCTGCAGAGCTCAGGCAAGGGCTGCGTAAGATGCAGGTCCCAGAAGAGACTCTAAAACTGTAGTATATGAGATCTTCCCCTGTTTTTTACCTTTTCTTTCAATACATGAAGCGTCTCCTTTCACTTGAGTTACAACCTCCCATGCTTCCACCTTGACCATTTTGTGAAGGTGATGGAATATCGTGAGTACATGGAGGAGCTGTTTGCTGGAGGACAACTGGAAAATTATGGGTTACAATATTCATCATTATATTACAATATTCATCACTGTAAGAAATGCAAACAGCATAGTAGAAGTATGTATGTGAGTGAAACAGAATAAGCCAAAAAAATCCCCCTAGAAGAAAGTTAAGGAATTGAGATGGAACAACCCAGGACTTCCAGATCTGAGGGGCTTCCAGAAGTTTGCATATAAATCTAGATTTCCTAACTGGGCACTCTTCATACTAAATCACAATTGCAGAAGATGTGTATCTAAAGGTTGTGGATATCCGGACTGAAACCAAACTGGGTCTCTGACATGAAGCTTGTTAGAGAAACGATGAGCATAAAGACCTGAGACCAACATGTTTCCCTGTTCTAGAAAACGATGCATGAGACAGAGACTCAACAATTTACCGCTTACAGTGTTACAAACAAACTCCTTTCCATGAGATGACAAGGGCTCATTGCCTTCTAGAGCGAAAGGTGAGGGGGGCGTCGGTGTAGGATCAAGGCTATCTTTATGAAGATTTTTGTATATATTTAGGTGGCCTAAATTCCACTTAAACCTTTTTGCCTTTCTTTATTGGCTGGTTCTGGGCCTTCATATATCCCCAGTCAACAGGGAAACATTAGGCTTAGGGACTTAGAGATTTAGGTAGAATTTAGGCCATCTGAACACATCCCTTTGAGCCTTTTTGCTAATTCTAGAGGCTCCATTTTCTCTCTCTGTCCTTTACTCGGATGGATTAATGAAAATATTCCCCATCTCCCTTTGCCTTTCCCACCCCCCCGACTCCTTTGTCCTTGGCTTTGTATCACAATCTGGAATTGTCTGCACACATGGCAAAGAGTGTTTGTTATTTATTGGCCAAAATCCATGGTCTCATGAAAAGGGATGTTTATTCATTCTGAGTAATTCAACCCCTGGAGTCCTTCAAACATTAAAGTTTTAATGCTTCTCACCTGGAACAGCTGAGCTAGCCAGGAGAGATGAAGCTTTGATGGGAATACTTGATACGAATTTCTAGGCAAGCAAAGCTGTAATGTTCCTGTACACAGGATGAAGATCCCAACTTAAAGGAGCATATATGAAATTTTGAATCGTTTAGCAGTCCCGATGAAAAAAATCTCACCAGTATTTGCTGGGAAGCTTTTTCCTAGGCATGAAAAAGGCATCCAAGATCCCTGCAAAAAGGCACCTACTCTCTTAATCTTTGCCATGTGTGACCATAACCCAGGTGACTTCCCTTGTGGCTCCATCCACATGGACGCAGCCGTTTACTTGGTGAAGCAGAAGCAAAACCACTGCTTGGCTACTGTGGGCAATGTCAAGTGCACCCGGGAGTCTGAAGCCAGCTAATTTCAGTCTAACCTAAGGCAACAGTCAATGTGACTGTTCTGCGCTCCACCTGCTTCCCAACTTTAATCCATTTAATTTGGCAAAGTGAGGCTAATGAGATTTCCTTGACAGGAAAGCCTACGAACAGGACTGCAGGTCTTGATAGTGGATGCTGAGGCAGATGCCTGAGCTCCTTGGGAAATGCAAGTCTAACAAAGTGTTTCAAAGCATTCCACAGTCGCCAGCTTCCAGAGGAGGCTCTTGCAAATGTGTTTATTATGCAGGTACATGGTTATTAAACTGGGATTTTATGGCTACTTCAGCAGATACAAAGTGCAACAAACTTCCATCTCTAATAAATAATAAATATGTCTCTTGGCACTGCTTTGCCCTGCCACCTATGAACCAGGCTTATCCCAACTTTGAAGTCCTGGAAAGCTAAACAGTTGACAAAAACTGATTTATGGTTTAAATAAATAAACCACCTTTCATGTCTGAACTTACTATCTGAACCCAAACCAGAGCCAAGGGATCAATGACTTCTGAGATTGGGTTATAAAAGGTAGTCCTTACAGTATGCAAAAAAATTCTGAGAGCAATGATCACAGTTGTCCCGAAATGATTTTGAGAATCTCACCAGAACATGTCAAAATAACTAAGAATCAAACTGTGGAGACTGGGAAATGTGGAGCTGGGAGAAACTTTGAGAAATTAATCCTTTTTTTAATCATTTGATGGAGGCAGCTTCAAGTGTATTATGGCCATGCATGGTGGATGTTTGTTTATCAAGTGTTTAAAAACCTTCTTGACCTCCTTATGTACTTGCTTGATTACTTTACTGTCTTCAAAATTGTAATATTTTTCCTGCATCTGAAATTAATTTGATCTGTTATTATTCTTCCCCAGCATGTAATATTGAACATCATCTTCTTTCTAATGACCTCTTATGTATGGAAAGTCTGTTATCATGTTCCCAATTTAGTCTTCTAATTCTTGGACTGAACAAACCCAATTCTTTCAGTCTTTCTTAAATCACATTTTCAAAACATCTAATCATTCTTGTTGTTCTTTTCTGGACTCATTCCAGTTTGTCTACATCTTTCTAGTGGGCTGGTGCCCAGAAGTGTGCACAATATTCCAGCTGAGATCTGACCAGCAGCAAATAGAGCGGAATAATTACCTCCTGTGCCTTTCATACGACACTCTCGTTAATACCATTCCAAAATGAGATCTGGCTCCCTTTTTTTTTCCTTCTCCCCACTCCCCACCCTCCAAGGACATCATATTGTTGACCTGCACTGAGTTTTTGATGCACACAAAATCAGAGATCACTTCTGACACTACCACATCCCTGGTTCTTCCCCATGATGTAAGAGACAACCTGCAGCCCTTGGATAGAAATCCCAGCTCGTTGAAAGGTAACTTTGCAGCCAGGACACCATTACACAGACCATGAAGTGTGAACTACTCTTTTTACTCATCTCCATTTACAGTGTGCATCCTAAAACTGTTGTCCCTTCTTATTAGCTTAAACAGTGCTGACAGATCAATTCTCTTTGGAGGATCCTCTGGTCCCTCTCTCTCCTCACCAACCTTCACCATGCTCCTTCTAAGAAAGATGGTAGACCAGGGGGAAAAGGTACATGAATATCAGGACTAATAGAATATTTCCTTGCCAGGTTATCTTTGATCCTGAGAATGACATACAGTATCTTTCCCAAGGCCACATTCTGAAACATTTTTAACAAGGAAGCAGCAAGTTCTGAATATAGTGACATTAGACCTTGTCTGACAAAAACATCAATATCCGTGCATAATTAATGCAAGGATCCATGGTAGCGTGGACTGAATAGGGGCAGAGTACTTTCAAAAATCAATTTGCTACCTGAATTACAAACACTACCGATTAAACCTGACAAGGCAAAACTCAAACAGGGAAAAAAAAAAGAAATTAAAAAGCCCACAAGCCACTCTGCTGGAACGTGACGCTGGGCCAAAGTCCACAGTCTCCCTTTTTCTGATCTGGTTACAGGAACAACTCATTCACACAGACAAGGTCCAAGCACGGGGGTGAACTGCTCATGAGTCTTCACTCTTCCTCCAGTTCGACAGAACCACCACGAGTAGCAGCCAGACCCTCTGTACACCCCTGGTTGCCCATATGCAGGATCCCAGCCATGCCCTATGTGTTGAAGACTCCAGCCCATTTCCTTCACTGGATGATGATGACCTTTAGCCAAATCCATTTTATGTGGAGCACCATATCAGTGATGCTTTTCCCTCCATCGCAACACCCGAAAGATGGTCCTGTTGGTGGCAAGGGGATACTGTGCTGTTGAAAGCTGACCCACCATTATCTTTTTCCATCAAACACTGCTTTAAGATATCTAATACTGACACTAGGGATTTGATTGAATCTCAGCAACTATGTCCTCTCCTCTTTCTCTTACACCTTTGAACAAGCAGTATTGAGGGATGTGGTGTCTCTCTATTCAAGCACTTCTGTAAAACTCCATGACTGCAACTGGTCCAGCTGGAAAAGCAGGGCCCTCCTGACCCAGAACTACTGCTGACAGATTCCATCTGCATCCTGAAATACCTTCTTCTCATTGTTCTCTCTGTGCAGGAAGGGTTTGGAAGGTTCATCTCAAGCTTTCAGCTGCAAGTCAAGTAGTAGCAGCATTTACCTTGTCCTAATCCCTTACTGATGAGATTCATAATTTCAAGGCTGATAGCCCAACTGTTCACCTTAACCCCCTCAGTGCCACAGGTGATGTCCAGACCAGGCTTGCTGAGACCCTCTGCACTCTGAAGAGGGCAGCTCTCAATTGCAAAAGCAGCCAACCTGTGAAGGACAGTAAATTAGGTGACACTGCACTCTGGTGCTCTTGCAATTAGCCTGGTGCTTGCAACCCAGCTGACTGGGGTCAGAGCTCTGCGCTCCGCCCCGTGCCTGACATGCAGATGAGAATGAAAATGCTGCCGGCACTCACTCTTGTGCGTACTCCTCTCTGCGCCCATTCCGACAGTTCCTTGAGCACTACAGAGCATGCCCAGGGCACTGAAATAGTTAAGCAACTGATTTGTCTCTGCTTGCTTCCTAAGTTCTCCCGGGGAGTTCAGTCACTGCCATATGTTATATTACAGAGCATGAGAAATCAGACTGAGGTGGCAATTTTAACACCCTTTATTCATACATCCTATTTTTACACTGGTAGATGTAAGATATGCAAAGTGTAATTCCCAGCTGAAGCAGACTCAGCACATGGTTCCTGCTGCCTCAGCCGGGGATGGAGGAGGACAAGCATGGAGAGCTGGTACCTGCAATGGGGACAGGCAGCCCTGCAGGCAGAGTAAGCCCTGCCTGCTGCCTGTGAGCCTCTACTCGGTGCTGCCTGTCCCTTTTTCACTGTTGTGCTAGCACAATCTCATCTGCTGCAGGTGTTTGACAGCTTGAGGTTTGCTGGTGGTTTCAGTTTGGCAGCAAGAGGTGAAAGCCACCCTCGTGCTGGTGATGCTGGAGGAAAAGGCACTGGCCCCTGGGCAGTTCCAGGTGTGGAGGTCTCAGAGATGTTGGCAGAGCACTGGGATGTGAAGTGGTGGCCTTTCCCTTTTATTGTCCATTACTGACACCATTTCTCTGTTTTCTTTCCACAGGGAGAGTGCAAGTTGCTGAAGGTTTTGCACTTTCAGTAGCTGCCTGTGTCTTAAGGAGACAGTTGAGTCAAAATCAAAGTTTTTCTTTGTTATGAGTACAAAGAAAGAACTTAGAGGTGAGGCTGTAAGCGTCCTTTGCTACCACAGAAATAGAGCCACTGCGAAGGGAAGAGCTCAGTGATTTACCTGTGTGTCAGGACAGACTCTTGAGACAAGAACTGCTGGATTTCTGGATGAGAGTCCTGAACACAGAGAGCAGAGTCCTCCTCCCCTCTCCTGAAAAGTGCCACCTGCCTTTTCCTGCTATGGGGCTCCCTGAAACAGCAGTGCAATCCCTGCTTTGCAGTGCAACTCTTGCAGGAACTAGTTAAAAGGCTAAAAAGAAACATTTCTAAGTTTAATGTGAAGCACCGTGTGACTGTGAAACAGATTTGCATGAACGTCTGAAGTGAGGGATTTTGGAAAGGCGGTGGGGGTGGGAGCAGAGGAGACCGTAATTATAGCAAAGCCCCGACACACATGCTGGAGCAGACGCATGTGGGCCAGGAAGGAGCCCGAGCAAAAGAGGGGGACAGTGGGAAACATCCTGACACAATGGAAAAGCACATGGGTCCTAGAAACTGAGAGTGGGCATGGCAGGGGAGAGGATCTTCTGTGAGACCTAGGAGCAACCTGAGCTGAGGATGAAGATGTTCCCTTCTCTGTGAGAGATGTTCCCTGACAGCATGGGGCAAACTGAGCTTGTCAGCCTGCTGGGAGAAAGCTGGAGATGGTTCTGTGAGCAATGGGCTGAAGGGAACCTGGTCACAAGAGATTGGTCTCATGGACCGACTCTTCAGTCTTTTCCTGAGATGGATCTGTTTGCAGCATACCTAGTCCGTGAGCATGCTCTGCTAGCTAATCCAGGGCTGAGATTCATTAAGAACACTATCTCCTTTACCTGATAACTTATTTTCATGAAACACATCAAAACCTCATATTCTTGCCCACTCTGACAAAAAAGACAGTCCGTGACAAGAGACGCAAGGCATCTTTCATTTGGAAATCGGGCTGGAAATGAAAGACGCGTGCCAGATGTTGTAGTGGAAAGCCTGGGCAGAGGCACTCAGTGCACAAGGAGGACAGCACAGGAGTTTAGACTAGACTGGAATTATTATGAGAGCTTTGCCATGACATGACAGACTTGCAGCTCACTTTGGTCTCTGGACAGAAAGAAAATCGGAGGAGAAAACCCAAGCTGCTTGCCAGGTTGAGATGTGGCAGTTGAGACTCTGTGCCACTTTGTGTATTCATGCATATGTGCAAGCTCACGTATGTACAGACAGTAGTGTGCATATGAATAAATAGGGACAACTGCAACAGGTATGTATGTGTATGATTATGCTTGTATTTGTAGACACACACATGAACTTGTGTTTTGTGTGTTCATGAGACAGAGAAACCTCCAATCCCAAATTCAAACCACAGAACAGAAAAACCTTTTATTGAACACTTATCTTAATCTCTTCCAAAAGGTCTGCTTTTTATTTCAGCGCACAAAGATCTCCAGTTGTACTGAAGTCTGAGACCATCACCGCACTTCTGTCTTTTGGTGCCTAAAGTGTCGGGGCCTAAAATAATGTAGGCTCAAAACTCAACTGTATAAACCGCCAGAAAGGGAAGAACAATAAAACATCCCTGAAAGATGGTGGCAGTTGGAAGAATTTGGTGCTCCATCCCATTAACAGCAGGGATGGATAATTAGGCTGGACAAAACAGCATAAAGTGTACGTCAGGGAGTCATCCTGAGAGGCAAAGAGCTGGACTGCATGATCTAAGAGGTCATTTCTCGCTGTAACAGTGATGAACTTGGTGATTTTGAGAGCCTGTTTTTTCAGTGTTGCTCAGTAGTGGGTCAGAGGAAGGAAGGGACATGATACATCTCCTACTATCATCTGACACATTCTGCTGCACACCTTTTCTTTTTTCCTTCTCCTTCTTGTAAATGGTCTCAACAAGGCATCAGTGGGTCTTTAAGGGAATGTTGCAAGAAAAAAGAAAAGAGCCACCAGCTGTGTGCCAATGGGAATGAGTGGAAGGAAGCCAGAAGACAGTGTCTGGGGTGCTAATTGGAAGATATTTTCTGCTGTAGCAATAGTGTTATTTATAGGACTGAGTGTGAAAGGCTGTGAATGAGTGTGATAGGGTGCTAGTGTGGTAGGGTGTGAACAAAGCACCCCAAACTGGCTGCCTACAATTACAGAAACTCGCTAGTGGATTTTAGATCTGGCCATTAAAACTCCCTCAGGAGATGCAGGGACGCACACGGAGATAAAGTCTTATTTACACAGATAAAGGCTTATGGGAATGTATAAGCTGCATGCATGAACTCACATGCAGATAGGCTTTTGACATGCAGCCTTGAGAAAATACACCCTGCCTTTAGCCTTTTCCCTCCTAGGAAGCACCAGTCCCCTTTTAACACCAAAGAGAACCCACTTTAATATCCTTTTTTAACCTGCAGCTGCTGAGCTTACCAAGCAGAGCAGCCTGCCTGGTGCAAAAGTTGAGCTTGAACGGAGGGACCAAGTCTGCGGTCTCCTGCAGGCTGCTTGGCGAGGCTGCGAGGAAGCAGATGGCAGTGCATGCCTCCGCGGGGGTCATAAATCCGTGCTGAACAGGGCTTGCCACTTGGAATGACACCCTGTTCCTGAAGCCGGGGATTTATTTGCAGCGTTTTACGCATTCCTCATGTCACTGGCATAGTTAAACCTGTGCGGGCTGGCGCTATTATGAAGTACCCCGTTGGCTCCAATTTAAATTGGGGTTCTGAGCTAAAAAGAGATTATGCAGAAGCAGCCTGCACTCGCTCATCAGATTCGCTCCTTCTGGGTGTTCAGAGCCATCGCAGTTTTTGCTGCTAATTAATACAAGCGTATAGCGCTTTTGATTCCCTGTAGCACTGTGGAGCTGCCATTGTAATGGGAGCATGAGCTGGCATCCCATCTGCCCCGTTTTCCCAAAATTCCATTTGGGGGGATAAATCTGGCTTTAGCATCGCTTACCTGAGGACAGCAGAGCTGGAAGGATGCAGCAGGGAGGTAGATTTTCCTCTTTCGGGTTTTTATGGATGATGATCATGCACAGTGCAGTTAAAAACCTTCATTGCTTTTCAGAAACCAAACACTTAAGCCAGTTTTGGTAGGAAGTTTCTTCATTCTGTCCCAGTCCAAATGAATCAGTTTAGGAAATAATTACATGTGCAGTTATGCTGGCAGGTTTGGAGGGGGTGGATTCTGCTGGGGGTGGTGGGGATGGGTGTGATTAGTAGGGATTACCCTCAGCGTTGAACAGCAGGTCAGACTATCACCCTCAGGAGGTGGGAGGAGGCAGAAATAGTTTTTTATTTTATCCGAACTGGCATTGCCTGCTTTTACTGACAAATGATTCCTCATTAATACCAGAGAGCAGAGAATGAGTATTCATTTAGGTAAAAAATAATGCTGGAGAGAGTCTTGATGTCTTGTCACTCTAACAGAAATACTGAGAACTTTATTTCTTGCTCATGGGTAAGTCTGATGCCAAAAAATAAAGAAGGCAGCTGCTGAAATGCAGCACTTTTCCTAGGGAAGGATCTGGCCCTCCCTTGCCAGACTTGAGGGGAACACAGACATCTCCTGATGGATGATAACCTGATGTCCAGCAGCCATGTGCAGGTCTGTGACCACCGACCACCCGCACACTCCTCCCCATCCAGGGTTAACATGACTGTTCGGGCCAGTTGTACCACCAGGATGTGGAGATGCTCTCGCTGACACCCCGAACAAACCCTGTACATTATGTGCTGCAAAGCCATTCACAGATTCACAATGGAGCATGTAAAACATGATTCCTTGTCCTTTTCTCTTGCTAACAAAAAAGAGCTGCTCTGCCTCTGTACCTCGCAGCCTGTGCGGTGCTAAGTGAGCCAGACAAGCAGTTAGCATAGAGCTTGGGATCTGGGAGGCTGTTTGTTGTTTGTTTTTTTTTTTAATGCCGGGTTGCCAAGTGCTTTCATATACTTGATGCCATGAGTCCTGCCAGTGGGAAAGCAGCAATGAGTGGCCTTCCCTGGCCTCTCTGAGCACTGAAAGGGCATCCCTGTGACCCCATTCCCTTGAATGAAGAGAGCAAAGCTGCTTCTTGCTCACTCATAATCAGAGTTTGGGCAGCTGTGTGAGTTGTTGGATGCAATTTCTTGTCTTCCTCTCTGAAAGGAAGAGGCAGACTCTAGTAGATTAAATTTGTTGGTTCATGGAGGTTTTTTCCTTTCCTTTTCTCTCTCTACTTCTCTTTTTCACTTGACATGCTCTCCCCTCCCAGCCTCATTTTCTCTCTGAGTCAAGCTACACTTCTTCATCAAAGAAGCTCTAATGGGATCACATATTTGACCGGCTGCCAAGGAAATTTCCAGTAACCTCTGAAACCCTAAACATTCCATTTTGGAGGATTACAGGGAAAATGTTTCATCTTTCTGATAGAGAAGCACCAAAAAATTGAGAGTCGCCAGCTCATCTTGTGCTGTTCCGATGGAAGGAGCTTGGGCGGGCTATTTTTAGGTTACAAAGCTGTACTTTGCTGAGATAAAAACCGGGGCTCTTTCAAAGCAAAAGCCTTAAAGTGTGAAATCCATCAAGTCCGTTATCCTGGGGAGCCCTGCGACATTGCCAGACGGTGGTGAGCTGGTGTCTCTTATTTAGGAATAAACCACCTGGAAATCAAGATCAAGGTTCTTTCCCTCTGGGCTGTGATGACCTCGTGGTGTTTGCTCTACAGCAGAGAAGGTTTAGGGCTTTTTGTTGGGGTCGTTGCACAGTGGTAGCTGGAAGTCCAGATGGTTTGGAGCTTGTACTTGCTGCCTGGGAAGGAGATGGACACACACATCCAGGGATGTCCCATTCAAGAGACACTCCTGATTAATTTTGGATATCTACATGGTGTGGGAAAGGACCTACTTAATCCCTCCAAGTGCTGCTCTGTGATGAATGGGTTAATATTCAGTAGGGGATGACAGGCAGGGATTTGGGGAGACACAGATGTATAAGGGCTGTATGAATACATGCAGATAACAGCTCACCTGAGAGCATTCAGATTTGTTTATGCTGCTGTTTTTGTTCCTCAGGAAGATAGCCGCTTTGACAAGTTTTTCAGTTTACTAATACTAAAAATATAGCTGTCCCAAGCATTTTGAAATTGTCAAAAGTGTCCCAGTTAGGTACTTTGTGAACAAAAACATATTCTCCTTCAGCTTGAAGCAGTAGTGAGCAGCTGTGGGAAGAACAAAACTAATACCTGGTTCTGAACCAATCTGACCCATTCTCCTTCCCTCTTCACAACAAGGCTCAAATTTCCATCCTCATTCACACTGAAAGACACCACTTTTCCTCTCTATAGCCTCAGAAATACTCACAGCACAGGACTAGCCACTTTCCAACTAAGCCTACTCTTAAATTGCCATGTGCCTTGATTTGCCCTCATTTAAAAATGAGGCTGTTTTACTTGATTTCTTACAATCTTCCTGTGCTGATGCTGGTTAGTTTTGCTAGGCCAGAGATCTCAGCACTGAGCCCTGACTCATCACACGGTGCTGCTGGGAATTGCGGACCCAGCACTGACAGATCTCTCAAGCCTTTATGCACAAGTACCATACATGACATTTGCGTTCTGTCTCTTACCAGAAGGCTTTGTACTTATGTGAAGATGCCAAAGCACTTTATAAATATTAATTAATGCATGCTAATGGCATCTTGGTGTTTTGCAGATAAAGAGGCTGAACTGGTGAGAAGCAAAGTGATGATGTGAGATGTGGCCAGTAAGGGACACAGCTGGGGAAAGATCCCCAAGTTTGTAATTTCCCAAGTGCTGCTCCAGACACGGGGCCAAGAAGGAGACAATGTAATATGTGATGTGTGTGAAAAGTAAACAACTCAGGTAACTCTGTTTTCCCTCAAAAAGCAAAGAAAATAAAGAAATTGCAATGATTAGGTTATTTAACTCTCAGTCAGAAACAGAAAATAGAAAACATATTTTACTATAGTAACGTAATTATTGTTTATTCGGTTGAACTAATTTCATTTCTATATGAAGGTCGCAGTCCTCTCTCCATGAGAAAAAAAAGTCCTTTCAGAAATGGAGTTGAAAACCAGCAAATTACAGAAAGCAGATGAAGTTCTCATCCGACTTAATCTTCAAGGATGGGATTTTCAAAGATAACTAAGGGATTTAGCAGTCTGATTTCCCAATTTGAAGCCCAATTGTCCTTGAATGAGATCTCCCCAGACAGACGTGATCCAGGGGGAAATAGATCTACTGGAAATGAAAGAAAAGGTGCCAACTCTACAAATGGGTCTTTAGAAAAAAAATTCTCCGAGTAATGAGGACTTTCAAGAAGTGGTGATATGTTGCACAGGCAGCAGCAATGGATAATGCCCACAAGAGGGTTATTTTAAAACATCTGTGTTCAAGAATGAGCTAAAAAGGGGGGCTGTGATGCTGTTCGATTTAGCTGACAACATCCAATAATTCTAATGTGATAAAAGATCCTGAAACATCTGTCAAAGCTATTACTAACCTTGCTTTGGGGGAAATTCTGCCATTACTGACTTGCTGGTTAGAGACGTGTCTGGGGCCAAGATATGAGAGAGGCAGCCCAGGCATTTAGGGGACATCTTCAGAGAAATCTCACTAAGACTGCTAGAATAGGCTAAGTGAATCTTTTCTCCTCCACCTGCTATTATAACAGTGCTGTGGCCTTAACTGAAACATGTGGCTCTTTGTTGACCAGTGATATGTGTAGAATGAGTTCACGACAGAGCCCAGTTTTCACTCTTGTTGCCTATTCAGGTCTTACAAGTCACTAAAGATGAAACACAGGAGCATTAAAATGCCAGGCTGGGTTGGACCAAATGCCTGCACAGCCCAGTGCTTATGTGATCTCACAGGGGTCTATCAGATCAGAGCAATCTCATGGTGCTGCTTCTGCCTGTCCCCTTCCTTTGCTGGCAATTTGCATCTCAGAGTGTTTCTAGGTGAGACGCAGCTTCTTCATACTCAATAGATTAATTTTCCACCCAGCCTTCCCTTTAACCCATACAAACTTGCAGCACCCACAGTGTCCTGCGGCAAGGTGTTCCACAAGTGAACGACACAATGTGTGAAGAAAATGTTCTTTTAGTTTGTTTTCATCTTCTGTTAGGTTCAAACAAACAATGAACAACTGATACTCATACTCTCTCACCTTGCCACTCAGCACACATCCCTACATGGCCCTTAAGTTGTTTCTTTTCCTGCCTAAGAGGTGTTTGTACTGTCAGTGAGATCATCTGGAGGTGGGTGTATGGACGAGGAGTATCCCATGTGCTGCGGGTGGTAGGTGTATGGGGAAGAGGAAGATGCTGAACATCTTGTTCCAGCGACTGTTGAGCAGTGCTGCACCCACACACGTATCTCGCTTCCCTTTCTCCCCAGCTAATGCCCACACGTGGATGTGGGCATGTGCCTGAAGCTTTGTAATTACACTGGGAATCTCATTCCAAAAGGGAGGAGGAAAAGGGGGCAGACAGGGACGGAACTGCCAAATTTATCATCTAGGGGTTTGGTTTGTTTTTTGTTTCTTTTTTCTTTTTTTTTTTTCTTGGCTATAGATGACAATCTACATGAAAGTCCCTTTCGTACATTCATTACTGGAGATTTTATAGCCTAATGAATGTGACTCATCTGCGTAATCGCATTGTTTTCCAGTACTCCAGATGTTCTGTGGAGCACCTCTGGCTCGTGATCTCCCATTTAAACATTTCTTGTAAACACCAAAAGCTGTTTGTTTGTTTTAATGTTCCATCACATCCCATTACCCAGTGAAGGTGAAAGATTGAAATGCAATGTTGTCTTGCCAAGAGATTTTTTTCCCCTCCTTCCTCCCTCTGCTTCCCCTGCTGTATCTATGTCTAGTGTCTAATTAGTATGCAATGGGATGCAGAGATTCCTCTGGTAATATCTTGTTGCTTTCTGCTTGCCTTGATCTCTATAAAGCAGGTGGATGGAGCACAGCTATCTGGGGCCTGCCAATATCTCAGGTGCTGAACAATTTCAGTTCTTCATGTGAGAACTCAATGTATCATTGTGTCAGGTGTACGGTGCTATGGGACTTGGCTCCCAATCTAGCACAGTTACTCACACCAGGGTAAAATAAATATGAGAGGTAAACACTCTGGGCCAGTAGCACTGAATACTTGTTGCAATGATGTTAGAGCTTGTCTAGAGGTTATTTTCAATCCTGTAGGTCAGTCAAACCAGCTTGATTCTCTGAGAGTTCCTTTTAACACCAAAGAGGATGGGGTTTAACACCTTTGGATGGATGTAGCAGGTTGAGTTGTAATCTAGGTAGATACATATAGCAGCAAGCAAATGTTGAGCATAAGCTAACTGTAGGTAATAGCAAGGTGGTTCAGTGGGGTTTGGAAAAAATGAAGCTTCTTTTTATTTTGCAGGTCACAGCAGTGTGGTTCCATTGCTGTCAAAGTCACATCTGTTTTAATTTTATATCTCTTATGGGTCTGAACCTGCTACAAGTCTGGTCCTTGGAATGACTTGGAATCTCTGCAGTATGGGAGGATGTTTCTAATTTTACAGGATTTGACACAGGAATATTCAAGTGACAAGAGATTTGCCACAGTAGACACCTACTGCAGCTGGTAGGTACCCAAAGACCATGGAGCATCAGTAGTCAGCTGTAGGAAGGTAAGTGAAGTATGAAAACACAGATGAAGAAATGTAATGATGAAAAGGAAATCTTGAAGCAAATCCCAGGATGGAAAGTGGGAGTAGAAAGGAGAGTCTTTGGCCATGAGATAACAGAACAACATGGGAAAATTTGATAGGGGACAAGGGAACACAAAAATAAGAGCCAAGAAAACACCAAGGGGGACATGAGATGGTTATTTCAGTGAAGCTTTCGGAGGAGAAGCTTTAAATATTTCAAAATTATTATCAACATGTTAGGGATGAGGGACTGATTTAGTCTTATGTTCTTTTGAGAAAAATTATGAAAACTAATAACAAGTCTAAAGCGTGGCAAAGCTGCACTGCCTGCTTCAGTCTTCCCAGATGAAGCTTAGGGGATCGTGGGAGATTAACGGCTGATGAACGAGGCTTTGACGTCTGTCAAACGTGGAGCCTGAGCTCTCTATTGCTTGGTTTTCACCAAGGAGAACGTGAATTAGAAACCTTGGGGAATCCTGTATCCACAGAGGAAAACCAGACTGGTCCTCAGGGAATTGCCAGGTAGGAAAGGGCAGGGGACACCAGGAGTTCGATGTGCTGCATACAGTTTTAAAAAAAGGACAAATAGAAGGCTGAACAGATTTATTTGCTTCTGAGAAGCAACCTGAGAGTCTCTTCCCTGAAGGAGTTACAAGAATCTTCTTTCTGCTTCTGAAGGTGGCTCCTGATATAGCAAGGGCAGCTGTTTTGTTAATAACATACCAACAGAAATGCTTATAATACAACATTTTGTTTTGTTTCTCTTACCCATATATTAAAACAGCGGGTGACATATAAAAATGAAGATATATCTGCTTCGAGTTAAATGCTTCATGCAGCGGAACAGAAGCAATACTGAATACTATTTGAGTTCTGCCCTTTCAGATTTTGGGTTGTTTTCTTTTTTTAAGAGGTAGAAAGGAACTTCTTCCAAAAGAAGTCTTCTAAAAAACATAATTTGTGGTTATTCAGTGCACTATTTTTGATCAATGCCAAGTACTTTTTTCCAGTTTTGATATTTTAAGCATTACCAATCTGTATAGAATATTTTTAATGGAGTAGTTTCAACCTCCAAAAATTTGAAACTTTCTGTTCTGATAAAGTTGAACCTTACTGAGAACATTTCATTTCAGTTCTATTTCTTTGGAAAAAAATATTCACTTATATTGACATGTTCCTTAGCATAGGTTGATTTCAATAAAATGCCACTTTTTGTCAGAAAAAAAAATTCCAGCAGAATATTTTTTTCAACCTGCTCTAGTTATGAGTTTTTGCACATGTATTCACTGTCATAAAAATTATATCTGTGGTTACATTTTAATAATTTCTTCTAATTTCATCCAACTTCCCTGAAATGCTTCAGATGTTTAATGAATGTAGCCAGATAATTTTTGCCCATTTCTCGTAACATTTTCAATCAAGTGAACCCTGTTCCTCTAGCCACTTATTGGTTTTAAGCTATGTCTGTGGAGTTCGGACACTGAAATTACTGAAAGCCTTAACAAGTATTTGTGTTATTTGTACAACTGTATTACTAAGACCATATTTTGCTGTTTCTTTTAGCAAAATGTTTATAATCTGGTAAATTCAAAAGGCCAGAGGAAGGATGCATTTGACATCAGCTCTATGCAAGTGGGAAACTGAGGCACAGAGTGATACAAAGAGTGGAACAAACCTCACTTAATTTTAGCCATCTAAAAGGTATCAAGGCCAACATCATAATTTAGATTCCTCTTGGCATTAAGCAGAGAAACACCTCCAGAACATGAATATTTTCATGTATCGTAGTTATGTATTGCTGGGTAAAGCTCTCTTGTGCAATCCCTCTCACACTCCACTGACTGTAGCAGGAGCCAAGGCAACTTACTTCTTCTAAAAATTTTGTGTAGTTTATGTCAGACAAAAATGGATCTTGGCTTTTGTGATAAGCCTAGGGCTTCTCAGAAAATCTGTGGCAGAGTCAGAAAATGAATGTATATCTCCTGCATTCAAGGCTAATGCTTTAATCATAAGATGGTACTTCCTCTCATAATCCTGACTCTATCTTATTTCAATAATTCAGCATATTTCCTTCAAAGAACAGGAGTGGGACATCTGTAGAATGCCGAAAAGCAATTATTTAGTTGGGCAGCCGAATCATACTAAACACTTCTGCACTCCAGACTTCTGAAACCATGTGAACTTTTGCAAATGCTCCTGAGAGATGCCACAGGGAAGATTTTCCTTTCAGAGAAACGATCTGAGAGTAGAAACCATTTCACACAAGAGGAAGCAACATATGCCACCACAACCAAGGAATAAATAGGGACAAATAACAGAGGAACAACAAGTTTTTTCTTTTGGTGGCAAGACTGTTATTTCCTGAACACAGGAAACCTAAACCACAAGACACATCACCAATAAACCTCTTCTTGTGACAGATTTTCTGACTTGGAAGAAACGCTTTCATCATATCTGCTTCCTGCATAAGTGTACACGAGGACCCTGCAAGATGTGTTCACAAGTGCGTAGGAATAGATGGCAGTAAATATCTCCATCAGGCATTCTCTTTTGCTGGACAAATACCAAATCTTCTCGGTGGACTTTGCTTCAGACTATCCGGAATCTACTTCTATGCACATGTCTGTGATGTGTTTGCTGCTGGTGGGAGGCTGAGAGCTGCCTGGAGAAGCACATAATGGACTAAGAGTTCTGGACAGGAATAAAAAGAAAATGTGGAACATCTACAAGAGGACTGTACCTCAGGGTTCTGCTCACAGTTTGCTAAGGAGGAATCGCAAGACTTGGTCACACCCAGGGAACCTTAGACAGCCCATATGTCCCTTTCCTGAGTGTTTATTCTGTGTATTCAAACCCCATCTCAAGGATGCCTGTGTCACAGCCACTCTGCAATGTGAGGGGCTGCCCATGGTAGAAAAGAGTTTCCAACCTTGAAAAGTAAAATAAGACAAACAGGACGGATGGAGCACAGAGGGGAGAAGTGATCTCCTGAGGGTCACCTGGAAGATCACTGGCATGCGGTTTGAAACCCAGCTCCCAGGCTGCTGTTCCTCTTCACTGTGTTGAGCCATTCTCACCGTGAGGAAAACGCAATTTGCATCTAAGCTGAGTTCCTGCAGTAAGTTTAGTGCACAT
Organism: Columba livia; assembly: GCF_036013475.1. Classification (NCBI taxonomy): domain Eukaryota; kingdom Metazoa; phylum Chordata; class Aves; order Columbiformes; family Columbidae; genus Columba; species Columba livia. The sequence continues at coordinate 6,654,924 of NC_088620.1, forward strand.
CGATGAGGTACGATTTTACAGAACTGCTCGTCTTGATTGCGTCTTGCTATAATTTTCATTCCTTTCAGCCAGTGTCTTGCTTACATGATATGTGAAAATATTAAATCAGTTCCCTTTACTGGAAATTATATTCCATTAAACCATTGTCATAGCTACTAGGAGACCTTTCAGCCTCCTGGTAGACTTTGTTTTAGAAACATCTGACAAATCCTACAGCACTCTTATAAAGAGTTCAAGGCAAAGGCATCATAAGCTTGGGCAATTACAGATTAAGTGGTTTAATATTGCAGAGAACAGAACAGGGAAAAGGACAAGGTGTTGGATATCTGTGCCCTTCCCCAGGTTGTGCTTTGCCGGGCTTTTTGTGTTCGAGCCATTGTCCTTTGCCTTTTACATCCATCTGCAATATTAAAACACTTAATATGGGCAGTAATTATTCGAGCTGATGATGCTTTTTCTTTGAACTCCTTGTTGGAGTGCCAAAGGATTCGTTAGATATTGCAGTGATGTGGAGTGGTTTGAGGGGACATTGCTCTCACCCCCTATAGAGCACCCGCAAGACAGAACATAATTGGACTATAAACTTTGAACTTGCTGAGGTTTTTCATCTTACTTTTGGTGTGCGCAAGTGGCTATTAGATACTTATCTGGATCATACTATTCCCATGATAATAGGGAACAATAATAACATTAATTTGTAGCTGCCATAGGATATTTTTTACATATCAGTCTCAAAGACGTCATAAAGGGGCAGGGGGTAGTATGATTTTCAAGAGATTTATCTAAAGTTTTAAAGAAGTGGTGATTTTGTTAGGAAAATGAGCTTTCATGTCTGTCCACCTGAAAAAAAAAAAAAAAGAAAAAGAAACATTATTTTATTTTAAAAAACAAATCTCACAATTTTAAAAGAGCAGAAAAATATGAAGATTTTAAATAAAATTCTCCCTTTTCCTTCTACATTAGTTCAGATTTAAAAAAAATACAGAAGTTCTGCTTGTGTTCTTTGCTGTTAGCATTTTTCTAACATCAATTCACCCAAGCACTTATCAAAATAGGAGCCTGAAAGATGACTTGATTAAAGGGTTTATGTGTCTTCAGTGGGAGAAAACATTGGGTGCTGAAGGACTATAATCTAGCAGAGAAAAGTATAATGAAAACTAATGGCCGGAAGCTAAAGCCAGACAAATTCAAATTAGAAGTAAGACACATATTTTGTAACACTAAGGATAATTAACCACTGGAACAATGTGCTAACAAATGTGCTGGATTCTCATCCTGAAGTCTTCAGGTCAGTACTGGATTCCTTTCCTGAAGAGAAAGAACTGGTTTAACCAGTTACAACTGGTGGACCTGCATACAAGGAAAATGGGCTGAAATCCACCAACTCAAAGCACTGCTTTTTCCATAGAAACCAGTCCATCCACACCTGCATAAAGGTACTATCAGCAAGTTTGCTGATGACATGAAGCCGGGAGGAGTGGCTGACACTGGAAGCTGTGTTGCCATCCAGAGACCTGGACAGGCTGGAGAGCTGGGCAGGAAAAAATGTAATGAAATATAACAAGCGCAGGTGTAGAGTCTTGTATCTGGGTAGGAACAACCCCAGGTTCCAGTATAAGTTGGGGAATGACCTATTAGAGAGCAGCGTAGGGGAAAGGGACCTGGGGGTCCTGGTAGACAGCAGGATGACCATGAGCCAGCACTGGGCCCTTGTGGCCAGGAAGGCCAATGGTACCTGGGGTGGATTAGAAGGGGGTGGTCAGTAGGTCAGAGAGGTTCTCCTGCCCCTCTACTCTGCCCTGGGGAGACCACATCTGGAATATTGTGTCCAGTTGTGGCCCCTCAGTTCCAGAAGGACAGGGAACTGCTGGAGAGAGTCCAGCGCAGGGCAACAAAGATGTTGAAGGGAGTGGAGCATCTCCAGTGTGAAGAAAGGCTGAGGGAGCTGGGGCTTTGGAGCTGGAGGAGACTGAGGGGTGACCTCATTAATGTTTACAGATATATAAAGGGTGAATGTCACGAGGATGGAGCCAGGCTCTTCTCGGTGACAACCAATGATAGGATGAGGGGTAATGGGTTCAAACCGCAACACAAAAGGTTCCACTTAAATTTGAGAAGAAACTTCTTCTCGGTAAGGGTGACAGACACTGGCCCAGGCTGCCCAGGGAGGTTGTGGAGTCTCCTACTCTGCAGACATTCAAAACCCACCTGGACGTCTTCCTGTGTAACCTCATCTGGGTGTTCCTGCTCCAGCAGGGGAATTGGACTGGCTGATCTTTCGAGGTCCCTTCCAATCCCTAACATTCTGTGATTCTGTGGTCCTGCACTAGGTTGGGTTTAGAAGAGGTAACCCCTTGAGTTTCTTCTGTCTGTGCTTTCTGGAGGTCTGTGACTTATAGGTACTTCAATGTGGTCCCCATATGCTTTATCAGGGGTACCTAAGATGTCAATTGCTTCATGTTCACATCACTGGCTCTGCTCAAGTTTGTTTTCAGTTGTCACTGAGCCAGAATTTCTGGACTCTTCTGAAAGGCTTGTAAAACTCTGGTAAACACAGGGCATGTTGGGTATCATATTTGGCTCTGACACTTTTAAAAAATCTGGTTATTATTGAAAGTTACTGTGCCAGCAGTTGTATTATTAATATTATTATTTATTATTTATGGAGTGCCGAGTGTGTGCTAGATGCTTATGTGATTATATACTGAGTTACACTGGAGTTGCACAGTCTACTGAATTACGATGTAAAGTTATTACCTGCAGCCTTTGCATGAGAATGATATTTTTCATCTACTGTAGTTGGTTCCTTTGTCATGTGATGGCCTGAATAGGGTCTGTGAATTTTAAGTAATTAATGTACTAGACCTGACACCAAAAGAGACAGAGAGGGAAATGGTACCCACATTTTAGAGATGGAGATTAATGTTGGAGCTCAAAGGAAGGTGAGCATCCTGGTGTCACACAACAAAGCACAAAAGCTCTGAGAGCATCCTGGTGTCACACAACAAAGCACAAATGCTCTGAAACCATTGAAGCTGCCAGTTACTTTTACTGACTTGAATGAGATTGTTATTGTGCCTGAAAATGGAAAGTCTTCATTCCCTTGTGGACTCAGATGACTTGTCTTAGCTGAGATCCTGCAGCAATGACTTCCATACACTCTTTACGTAATCCACCCAAATGGATTCCCATTCACAATGATACTTCTTCTCTCACTATTCAAGGCAAAGACAGACTGTTCTATGAGACAGAAGAAAATGTGTTCTTAGATTTTCTGTATTCCATTCAGTACTTGCCACTGTATTGCTACACACTCTCACAGTTGTTGTATTGGGACTAAATTTTCAAATCTTTTGATCTCTCTTTACACAATATTTATTCATCCTTTACACAGTGTTAATTCATAGTAAAATTCCTGAAACTTCAGAGGTACACAAATGATTTCCCTGAAAAGATAGTCAGGTGGAATAAGTAAAGTTTTAAAACTATCAGCTGTCAGAAAGAGGCATTTTATAAATTTAAAATTATGAATCATGTTTTGTTTTAATCATCAGCTGATCAATTTTCATATCTACACTATAGGAGTAGGACATGACTATGTCCATACCTTCAACTGCAGTTTTAATCAGGAGACTGCTCTCTGCTTTAATGAAGTAAATGAGACCTCTGGTAATATTGCCTGTGTAATTGACATAGTTCTCTGGGAAACATTACACTTTATAATGAAAATACTGTATATAATTAGGATCTAATAGGAAGAAAATAGTAATTAGGCAGAATTAACTGAACAGAAGCAATCAAGCAAATAAAGGTTATTCTCTGGAGAGGGCCCTTCGGGGTTCAAATGTGTACATCCCATGATTGTAAAGAAGTCACAGTAATTAACAAGAGTCTTTTCATTGCATAAGAATAGCCTTACATTGGCCACCGGAGTGACCCCTGCAAATCAGAATGTGCTGTTTCAGTCCTGTGCTTCCACAGGCATTGTGGGAAGGAGGTTGTATCCCACATTTTACGTGCTTGCACAATGGCTTGAGCAGAGGTTATGAAGGCATCAAGATCTTCAGTTCTGGTCTTGCCCCAGCCTTCATGGACCCTTGTTGCTTTTCATGTTCTGCTCTTGCTCGTCAAAGTTTCCAGAACAGCTCGTTGTACGTGAATTTCACAGTGACTCTAATCCACATAAGATTTCACAGTAATAAGGAGATTACACAATGATCCAGGAGTGATCCTTTCCCTGGAATTACCAAAGTCTAGCTAGTTGGTTAAGTGCAGGTATGAGCCCGTTCTCACCCACAAAGGTAACCTCCAAGCCTGTCTTACAAAACTCTTCAGCCCCAGTTCTGGAGTATGGTTGTGGAGAGATCATGAGTACTCCTGCACTCTTAGGAGCATCTCAGTTTCTCGTCCCTATGACCTGGGCAAGGGAGACAGCACAAGACCATGGCTATTCCAGTTCAACCCATGCTGAGCAGCCCTTGCTGAGCACAGAGTAGGCACTTCAATCCGACACCAAAACTGACAGAGTAGGCAGAAAGCACACAGGTCATGGTCCTCGGCCCATTTCTCTTCTAACCACGTAGACAAAAAGCAAAGAGGATCCAGATTTGCCCAATAACAAGGAATTCAGTAGCGTAAAACTTCTTGAGCTTTGATACATTTCCATCAAAGTAAACAGCTGCTAGTCCAGTATAACCCAACCTGATACCAGTATGACATGGGATATTCTTGATAATGGAGTGCAATGGTTATGTGATCATTTTGGACATTGTCACTTTGTGAAGTAATTTGCAGCTCTCTGAAAGCCACCCACCTGCTCTGGGACCAGGAGTCTTGCTGAGACGCTGCCACCTCAGCACATTTTGGTTCCTCTGGGAGTGCAGAGTGGGTCTTATCACAGGAGACAGTTTCTCAAGGATTCCTTATGAGTTATCTTCAGAGGTTGATAGTGATGGTCAGACAAAGGAAGAGAGCAGAAACAAACCATCCAGGGACAAAAGGGGAGATGGTGTTTTTCTTTCTTCCTTCTGTTCCCTTCTCTCTCCTGGAGTCAGTCAGGACACAGGGGAAACACATGATTTCAGGTGAGCATGGGAGGCTGAAGGCAAAAACACTGATGACCAAAAATCTGTCAGGAGAGAGTTCAGAGAAGTCCATAACATGAAAGAGGATTATTCCAATACTTCTCTGAAGCAGAAATCATAACTAGACAAAATAGATGAGCCCAGGACTAGCTTTAAAACAGTTCCTATTGCTTAACAATGCTCCTTCTGTTACTATCTATTTTTCTACTTTATTTATCTATGCATTGATCTTTTGAGTAAAGATTTACTACAACTATCAACATAACACTTAACATAAATTAACAACAAGAACAGCTTCATGGATTTTTTTGTTTTATTCACATAGATCAAAAGTGAAGTTTCCACACAGCTCCCAACTTGAATGAGATTTTCTTAAATTACATGAACTTTTCCCAATGAATTTGCTCCTTCAACCACTAACACGTGCGGCACCAACCACAAACTTTTCTTGTCTCAAGACTTCGTATTAGATTGAGAACCATTCCCCACCCTTATCCCTTCACAAAACATCAGGTGTTGTCCCTTGGGAGGGTAAGTAAAGCAAGTTTCTTTAATGTGATGCCCAATGTACCATTTCATCTCTCATTTTTCAGATTCTCTCATTGGAACTTGAGAAAAACATTTTCATAAAACCCAGCGTAAACATTTCTGCTGCAATTTAAGCCCAGTACTTCTTGCCCTGTATCTTCCTTTTTGAACCTTTTATTCTTCAGAAGGAGGTTACCTCCTGATTCTTCTTTTATGTTTTTTTGCTAAGCAGCCCCAAGTCCTTCTGCCTTTCCACTTTGATTTTTGATCATTCTCACTGCTCTGGATTCTCTTCACTTTGTCCCCCCTTCCCCTAAATGCTGAACTTGCACATAGTGCTCCAGCTCAAATCTCACCAATACTCAGTCTAGTGAAAAGAACAACTCATTTGTCACTCAGGTTGTTCTCTGATTTATGTATTCTAGTATGTTCTTTGCCCTTTTATGTAGGATTGTATATTAATATATGTTATAGATCCTTTTTGCTTCTAAGCACTTGACATTTTTCTCCTTTTTTTTTTTTTTGTTCTTTTAGATTTAAAATCATAATTGAACATAATTTGGCTAGCTGGCAAATACAAACATGACTTTTTCACTATTAAGTAAATAAACAGTGTTGCTGTATCAATAAAGAGATCTTTAGCAGGTGGACAAGAACTAGAATGACCCCCTATATTTCAGCCTCTGGCACACGAAAATGCAAAGAAAAAAAAAAGAAGTAAAAATAAGTGGAACTCAGAAAAAATGTATACAATTTCTCTTTTCTATAATAATTTTCTTCTCTGTGAAGGTTTAATTGGGTGTTATTCTTCTGGATTGGACTATTGACAGAAGTTTAATGCAGTTAGATATTATCTCACTGAGATTCAAACTCCTAAATCCACTACGATGTTTGATTATCCTGGTCCTTTTACTCACATTAACAAACTCGTCTCTAAATGAGAACAGAGCAATAGAGTATGGTGTAATGAAATACATCTCAAAGCAATGAATTGTAGGTTTTCATCTAGTCAAAACAAAAAATGGAAGTGCCGCACAGTAGCTACAATATGGATGGGGATAGGGGATGGCTTGGAAGTTCAGCAAAAGGCCTGAACCAGGTATCAAGGATTTACGCAGAACTCTGAGGTGGGTGAGGCATAGTAGGAACTATTTCTTGGCTTTCTTGGGCGTGATTAAAGAAGTCTCATTGGTCTTGTAGTCTGCCACTGTCTTCAAGTCAAGTTATTCCTTTGCAGCCAGGTGTACAAGCAAAAGATTTGGCTTTTTAGCAAGAAAAGAAATTCAAATTTCAGCAGCTGGGCATGTCACCCAGGTGGGTGCGTGGGGACGCTCTTACAGAGGTGCATAGGACACATTACCATAGTGACAGACTTTTCAGGAGCTGGCCTTATGCCATCCAAGAACAAGACACCGTGTCTCTTGCTACAGCTCATTACACGGGTTTATGGAGGCTTTATGGACCATTGCAACGATCTGATGTGGATTTTAAATATGGAACAACATGGGGTACTCTAATGGTTTTACGACCATCTTCAGCTAGGAAAAGCTAGGCCCTCTGCCAAAGTGCTGTGAAAGCCAGAAGAAACAGAGGGATGAACAGATATGATCTCTCAGCATCAGGAACAACTGTGGTACTTCTAGTGGGAACGGACAGATGCCCACGTAATTCTTCCTCCTTAAATGCCTTGTCCCACTCCTTAAACACGTTAAACAAATATCAGGCATCCCTCAAGGATCTACTTTTTCTTCATCAGTCCTGCTGTTCTTCAGTCAAAGATGCAAACCTTTTTGTCAAGTGTTTATCTCTACCACTTCATTTCTGGGCTCAGAAAACTACAAGATTGGTACTTCAAGTCTTCTGCTGGTAGAAAATTAGCTCCATGGAAGGGTAAATGGAAATATCAAGGAGCATACGGGTAGCCAGATGGAGTGATGTAAACATAGAGCAAAAGCTGGATGAAGAATAAGGCTGAAAGATTCTGTGGATGGATGGACAGTGATTCAATATGGACAGATGGAAACTGAAGCTGTTTAGAAAACAGAATTTCTGTTCAACTGTGACACATTTGAATTAGTTTCCATCCAGAATGGGAAAAAAATCGATGTTTCAGCATTTTTTAAGGAAATTGAAATGTTACACAAAACCCCAAATAGTTTCTGAAACAAGGGTATAATTCATTCATTTTAAAACTTTGTAATGCAACATGAAATATATTTGTGATTTTAGAAATGCTACATATAAGTATGCTGTAATTAATATTCTCTATGATACAGAGGCTGACATGAAATAAAAAGCTGAAACTCAATGCGGTCACACATTGGAGAACAATGAGAATCACATATACTATTAAAAATAAACATATTTCCACAAAACATTTTAAAATTTCATGAATTTATACTTTTTTTTTTTTAAAGCAGAAGTCTTCCATTTGTAATCATCACATCCTCCTCTAAAGGAATCAAGAAATAATCTGAAAAGTGACGGTTGGCTATGTTAGAGGGTGTGAAAAGGGACAGGGGATGAAATGGTGGAAAGGTGTCAAATATGTGTTGTTGAAGGTTCAGAATTTGTCCCATTGCAGTTGGTGACAGTTCTTATTTGGCTCAGTACAACCAGCTGGGAGTTTACCCCAAGCTGTCAGTGTCTGATGGAAAACCATAAGCCACATCAGCCTGTTCCAGCATGGGGAACGAAGGTTTTCAGACTAGATCTCACAGGCATTTTAGTGCCAGGCTTTCCAGATGATGTTGCCGAACATCCCTGCACTCCAATTTAATGGTTTGCAGAGAGGCCAAGGCAGGTGTCATGTGCCAGAGATTTTTTAAACTCTTTTTCTTTCAGGGGGAACATCCTTTCTCCCACTAAAACCTGTCCATGCCATACGATGGCAGCTTTGCACATGGGAGTCCTGATGGGGTAAGTTCTACTTTCAGCTGCCAAATTGTTAAATGATCAATGAATAATAAATCACCATGTTCTGCTGTTGCAGGTGATGCTGTGCACTCTAACCTTGGGATGCAGCTTGCTGGTTACAGAAAAGAGTCACAAGCTATGAGGATGTGACACCAATCTGTGAAGAAGCAGCAAAATGACAAATTTCTGCTATGCAGCTGTTGTTTTGGATCCATTCTACACCAAATCTAGGTATTTTTCCCTTCAAAACAAATTTCTTAGAGACACAGATATCTGTCTAGCATGAGAAAATGCAGAGACAATTCACAAGAAGTGCAGCCCCAGAGGTGACATCTGGTGAAGGTCCTGAGAGCGAGTGGGACCCTGAGTGCTCCAACAAACCAGGCGCTCTGCAAGATCGAGCTGCTGGGACATGGGAGCTTTAGCTCTCCTAGGATTTGCTCATTTTTACAGGAGTTCCACTGATTTTTCTTCCACTGCCCTTTTAAATTTGGTATGGAAAGAAAACATCTGCCTTTCTCTGAGCCTGAAAGACTTTAACCCAGAGGGAGGATCTCTCAAAGTAAAATTGGGCGATCTGAAGAGAAAACCATAGAGTCGTATATAAGGGGGGACCATGAAATCACCTCCACGTCAGCTTTTGATTTACACCAATGACACCAATGCATGATGCATTTCTTAAATTTTTATTCCACATCCTGTTTTTCACTGACCCCTTGCCAGAGGCGCCTATCTGGTGTAATTGCCCAAGCAGGAGGGTAGATGAGCAAGAAACCAGCACCTTAACACTAAATTTCAATGCAGCTTCTTCTCCCATCCCAAGAGGGTGCCCTGAATATCCTCTACCCCGTCGCATTCTGCAGCAGGACTTGTTGCATATTCTAATTTCCCCTCACTCCCTGATTTAGTGCTATAGCTAATGCTTTTGATGTCAGCCTGAGTGAGATAGAAAGGTTTAAAAATTCATAGCTGACCTTTCACTGACACGTTTAGTTTCTGTTAGGCAAGCACTGTGTGGCAGGTCCAGGGGATGGGGGGCGGTAGTTTTTAAATCTAAATTGCCTTTTTCTTAAAACAAAAGAAAGCATTAGGGGTGTGGGGGGAATTGGTGTTTCAGTTCTGTACAGGGGAAGAAAGGGAGATGGGAATGAAAATTAAACTGAGAGAGGCCTCAAAAGCAGAGGACAGGCTTATGAAAAATATATACCTTCACCAAAGGAAGATGGAATACAAATTGGATCCCTTTTAAAAATATGCCTTTAAAACAGACGTTTTGAAGGGTGGGAAGGGGGGATAAGGAGGGAGGGAGAGAGGGGGAGTAAGAGGGGGGGAAAAAATGTCTCTTAAATGTGTTCAGAACATTTCTGCAGCCTGCAGAGCTGGGATTGTTTATTAGAAGATAAGATAGTGAAAAATGTATTTTGCAGAAAGAAAATAGTAAAGCTGGTTTCCCAGCAGATAAGAAGCCAAATTTCTATTTTATGCTCAATTGAATGATTCAGTTACATTATCTGGGAGGCAGCAGTGAAATAACACCCTTCGGAAATGAGACTGTGAGGACACGCAGTTCAGAGGAAGCAGCTCCGGACCCATCACCCGGCGACTCAGATGCCGTCCCTGGGACACCCGTGGGCAATGCGTCTCCTCTGCTCCAGGTCTATCTGGGGATGGTGAGAACCACGTCCCAAACAGCCTCTGCACCCCTTCAAAACTGGGAAGATGCAGGATCAGTGCTTCTCTCTTCATGCTATTTTCTTGTTTTGCAGTATTTCTTATTTTGGGGTGGCTCCCTCCCTCCTTGACACAACATGGTCCATCCTGGACCATGGTTCAGATAAATATTCAGGAACAGAGATGAGATCCATGCAGAGAGCTGCTGTCCCTGTCTCTGCAGGGCAACTACAGGGCCTGGAGTCATGGCAGGATCGTGCTGTTTTTCCCTCTACATTGCCTTTGCATTTGTCAAGTCTGATGTCCGCAGAGGCAGCTACTGTCTTCTGCGAGAGAAATAATGTGACATGTGCTGGGACATGTGTTTTTGCAATTTTACGATGAGTTCTGCAGCTTTTGGGATTTTCCTTAGAGCTCCAGCTTTAGGGAAAAAAAGGAAAAGAACAAAAGGGAAAAAGAAAAATGAACTTCTTTAGCCTTCTAGCTGTGGACAGCCTGTTTATATAAAATGAGTACACTGTGTAGTCTCAAAATCCAGAAAAAAAATAGGTATTGTTATTTTAAAAATCCACAAAGTTAGCACAAAAACCATTCCCATGATTTTTTACCCCAGGATTCTTAGTTGATGGACTCTCCATTTTTGACTGCTCAAGGTTGGCAGTGTTATTTGCTGTGTTCCTTAGGAGACTTAACTTTTTGTTTTCCTTTTTCTTTCTCTTAACATAAATGTCATTCCTTCTTAAAGCTTATGGCTCCCCCTGTAAATGAAGAAACAAATGAAGCATGTGGCACATTAGTGCCAGTCTTTTCTTTGCACTAGAGGGTCTGGCTTACAACAGTGATTGTTGTGTCCTTGATAAGTCCATTTTTTATCTACTCAGCCATTTAATTTGTGATTCATTATTTGTATGGGCCTGTCCACGCTGATCATCCAAAGAGAAATCCGCTATTAAAGGACACAGCAGCTTTCTGCAGTTTTTACAGTCTCTGTCATGGGCAGTGTTAGCTGTTAACAGAAGCCACATCAGGCTTTGAGTTGATGTATGGTTAAGCATACAGTTTAGAGCACTTAAAATCAAACTTCCACATTAGGATTTGTGGAGGAGAATATTTTTCTGCATGAGACCAAGGTGCGGTGACAACCATGGCCAGGACATGGGCAGGGAGGGTGGTGGCAACGCACTGGTCCTCTTCATCTTGATGTTTTTTTAGCGGCCTGTTCAGATGAGTTATGATTACAGCCCAGGTACCAGTAGGCAGGTATGACACATTAATTGGCTTAGACTGGTGTCTCAGATAATGGCATGATTTGGAAAGATAAGAACTGAATTCCGTGGAGAAAAAGGATTGTTTATTGAGCAGAAGGTGCAGAGGCAGGATTCATCAGAAATAAGATGGTGAGTTAAAGAATTAACCAGAGAAAATATTCCATCTTGACCACCAAAACTCTGAATATGTCCTTAGGGACTGTATTTGATTATAATACTATGATTTATTATACGATTTACAGCCAAAGGTTCTGATTAAGACTGAATTGCCACTGCAGTAGGTAGGCATTGATTAGATGCATGAAAAAGAATGTCTTTGCTCCAGCCTTAACATCTGAGAAAGCACAAAAGATAGAAATTAAGATCTTCAGGTTCATAGAGTCGCTTGGTGGGGACGGGAACCCAATTTCTGAACTCTAATTCACAACACTTACTAAAACTTCCTTGTCATTTTCAGCACTGAATTTCCTTTCAACAACACTCCTATGTATCAGTTTTATCTGCTATTCTGACACCAACATGTCAAAACAAGTCCTTCTGAAAAGGTCTGAGGGAATTTTTGCTTCTACTTTCAGGATGCGCTTCAATAGCACTGAACTTTCCATTTCCACATTGTATTTTTTCATTATAGTGTAACATACTCTGGTGAACTGATAAAGTTCTGAGGAGACATGCAAGACATTTTAATCTTGCCTAATGGTTTAATCTTTTCCGTATGAAACTCTGTGAGTTTTGTTGTGCGTGCAGTTTAAAAAATTTTGCCTTCCAGCCCAACTGCTCTCCTGAGCCAGTTTTCTTTTTTGAAGGCCATCTGCTTATAATAAAGGTACCTGATGGATTCAACTGTCTCTCTTATTACTTTTCTATCACTGTTAAAGAGCTAGATATATATGAATATTTACCCTTTCTTCTCCCAAATCTAGTAATAAAATTTTAGGGTTTGAGCCCTGCTGACAGAATTTTCAGCAAAAGTTCTGAAATGAGGGAAGATTTAGAGAAAGGAGATCTCCTAAGGGGAGGAGAGGCTGAGAATCAGATTATTTACAGCTTGCTCCCTGCTGTGGACGAGGCAGTGCTGCCATGCCCCACTATTCAGTACTTGTGAAACCACTATGTTTTGAGCCTGTTATTTCAGGTTAGGCTGGCTTCTTAGAGGATGAACTCCGTCATATGCTTTAAAAAATAATTGACAAATACTTCTGTGAACAGTCATCACAAACTCCATTATATCTTGTGGTTCAGCCTCTTGGGAAAATCAGTCTCAATGTGAAATGGCTGAAAAATCCTGCAAGTTTGGGTGAAGAAAGACTGTACATGAGCAAAAATTTTGCCCTTCCTGAGTAGGATGTGATCGGTCTATCCATGTATTTGGCTAAGCACAGCATCAAAAGAGATGTAGATGTTACTGAATGTAGGACCCCTGGGATGGTGAAGAAGTGTCATGCTTGTTGCAGTGGTGCAGAGTGGGACATGGATATGTAGATATATGCAAAACCACTGCTGGCAAGAGGTAATAGCAACCGAGGACACTGAGTTGTTGTTGAAGATAGTTTAATTATAAGGGCTGCTAAAGACACAGGCTGTTTGAAATACAACCCACCTGCCTACCCTGAGAAGGTACATGTAAAAGGTCATGAATTCTTTTTTGAAGAAATGTGTGGTTTCCACTGAACTGCATGTTACCAAAGCTCTTTTGGTATATTTGCCATCTTTAGTCATGAGTGAAAGACTCTGACATCTGATGGATACTCAGGAGCCCAGAGTACTGTGAAAATAGATTTTCTGTCTTATAAGGAAGGTGGATATTTTGATATCTGTTTTTCTCAGAAGCAAAATAAAAATAGTAATAAAAAGGTATCTTTTTATAGAATTAAAAGTTCCTGGACATTGTGACTGACAAATAGCTTTGCATACTTCATTTTGCCCCAACACAACAGCTCTACAAAGCACTGAAGTGCCCAGTGGGAAGTTGATCTGAGAGATCTCATTCCCATGTGCATCTGTAAAGGCTCCGTTTAGGTGAGATGCAAAAAGGTAACTTATTCCAAGAGATCCCTAAGTACCAAACCTGAGCAAACACTGAAAATTGTTGTGGGGTGGCAATGAGAGAAGCAGACTTTGCAAACCTTTGACTGGCTTTAATGAGGAACCATAGGACTTCACTGACTGGGGTCATCAGCCCTCTGGCCTGATCACAGCTAAATTTAGTGAAAAATAAAGAAACCTCTTGGGGGAGGGAGACAATTATTTCAGTGTGTTTGAGTCCTCATTGGTCTTGTGTCAGAAACACAAGAAGATAAAACCAGCAAGACAGCCCAACTGCTCTGTGGTTGGTGTTCACAAAATCCTGTTCACCCTTGCTGCTGGTTGTCAGATCTTGGTACCAAGGTTTTCCCCACTGGACGGGCTCAGGACAAAAGAGTAAATCCTAGTGGCAATGAGACAGGCTGTCCTTCTGTGTGCTGTCATTTAAACACCTGCTTTATCCACTTTCTTCCCTATAAAGTTTCTTTTCCCTTTTTTGAGACCTTTCTTCTGCTGGAGGAGCTGACTAGCAGTGGGGATGGGAAACCCAAATAGCTTTCATGGGCTGCTTCATTTACCCATTTAATCTTCTTGTGCTTAAGTGCAATGCCACTACATTACTTTCAGCCCATGGAATTATGGAACAGCATGTTTGCACCTCTGTGTCATTCATGACTTTACATCCCATTGCTCTGAGCATGAATTCCTTTTGCTCTGCTGGTACAGACTGGGTGGATCCAAATCTCAGACCACCATTCTGGAGATTTTCACTCGCTCTTAAAGTATCAACATGGTTGCATTCATTTTCGGCTCAGACTCAGGTCTAGCTTAACCTGCCACACTGCAGCAGTGTGACAGGACTTGCACGGCAGTTGCAGACAGCAGGACTGGGTATAGCAACATTGGCACCAGTTTACCTTGCAGACCCTGCTGTACTAGTATTTGTTAGGATTGCAAATAAAACATTGATTCACTCAAAGAACTGTATTATGTGGGCCAAAGAACAGAAAGAAATTGTAGCTCAGCTTGAAACTGGGAAACAAGCTCTTCCAAATCAAACAGGCACAGTAGGAGTTAATGAAAGGTTGAGAATAAAGCCATTTTTCTTGGCATTTTGTATTGTTTTGTTAATCAGTAAAAGAGATGTCATTTCTCCAGGCCTGTGGGGACTAAAGTAGAAGCCCCTGAGATGATTACATTGGATATGAGCTAAAGTATCTTTCCAAGAGATAAAAAATGTCTGGCTGACTAATCACTCTGAGACAACAAAAAGGGGGGTCTGGGGGAGAAAGAAGATGTAATTCGGTCAGAGTCACAGGGCTCTGCCGTGGGAGCATCTCAACATCCACAGCCTTCCCAATACACACACAGAACTCTCTCCTTAATGTGGCTGTTTCACTCGCTTTGTAAAAATATTGCCAGGAAAGGGGGAGAGTTTATTTATAGAGAGAGCACAAGAAAACAAATGTTTCATTCACTGAACTCTAACCTCTTGCGATATTAATGTGCGTGATAAATTCCTTGGCTAAAGGCAGGAGATAAACGAACTGCATTTAACCACCAAATTACATTCCTCGCCATCCTTCAGCTAGAAGAGAAACGCTGGCGACTGTTTTCCTCATCGGCACCGCACCTACCCCATCACAAGCAATATCAGAGACTAATAACAGCAGCTCTGCAAGCAGGTATTTTATTCCCACAACGCCCTAAAAAAGGAGCTTGAATTTCCTTCAGAAAAGATGCCCAGAGTTGGGTTTTACCTCCGCAGGCTGATCTGCACCCTGCAGCTCCCTGGAGCCCTATAGGCAGCAATCACCATCCATACGCTCCTCCTGCCTGGATGAGATTTCAGGCTCTGCCTGTGACAATCACATTGGAACTAGTCAAATAACATTTGTCAGGTAATTTATTCAGTTGATGTTATAGTGTTTTTATAGCGTTATTTGCCAATTTTCTCCTCCCTATTCCTCCATTGCACATCCCATTCATAGAACTGGTGAAATGATTTGCAAATAAGTTTAATAGATCTGATTCACAACATTTTGCAGACAAAATATTGTAGGAGCAATGCCCATGCTTCTAAGCCAGGAAGTCAGCAAGAACTAGAAGAGAAAATCTGTCTTATTCTGATGTCTCACTGCAGTGCCCAGTGGAAGGTTTCCTGGAAGACTGGTACTTCTAATGTGCAGATAAAAACTTAAAAAAGTTGTTGCGGATCATTCAAAAAATTGGAAAAAAATTATAGAAGATGGTTAGTAAGTTATGTACTTTACTCATTTAATAATCCTTTTTTTTCCTTTTACTACAAAATATTTAATCCATTGCCACCACAGGTGCATGAACAAACATCTATCTTCCAAAAAAATTTAGGGAGGATTGTCTTATTATGTCTTATTTTATATATCATGCCTTACATTTGTAGCTATCTGACACTGATAGACAATTAATGGACATATCTAGGACATGGCAAAATTAACTTATTATTCCTGCTGCAACTGGCATCGCTTTCCTAGGGCAAAATTTGTGTCTCCACAGTGACCCATGTCTTCGACTTGGGCACTGGTCTGAGTGTTGGGAGGGTTTGGCTGGGGTCACCTACCGTTACCTGCAGCCATACTCCCGAAGAACAAGGTATTCATGCTGTTTCACGGGACGTGGCATTGGGAGTTCATTTATCCATTTTAGCTAAGGGCTGGTCAAAAAGGGCTGTGTGAAGTAAACAAAATAAAGCCTGACACATCCTCCTATGAGCTTTGCCACTCTTGATCTGCTTGCTGGATGTACCAGAAATGGGTTGAGGTGGAGGAGATTGTCTCCTTGATGTGATGTCCATACGATGACAATCTACAAACCCAGACTTTCTCGTGGGTGTTCAGTGAGCTCTTGCTCCCCCACTGACATTTAGCATGTCTACACTCCGTCACTGTGGGTTATGAGGAAGGCAAGTGAAGCCACCCTGAGCTCCAGGCTGGAGAGACAAAACTGCTCTAGCTGCGCTTCGGCACAGACATTCCTTCTCCCTGCAAACAAGTCCATTCATTGACTTCTAATTTCACTTTATTTTTTTTCAACTGACTTGTTAGTGAAATTGAGCTTAATGAGGGAAGATCTGAGACTGAGGACTTTAGTGGTGTTAATGCATCCTGTGCTACTTGTGTGTAAAATAGGCCACTTATCAAGGTCATTCATTGTATATTTGCTTTGGTGCAGCAACAACAGTATCAATCTTCCTTCTAAACCCAGCAGATTATATAAAGCCAAGTAAGTACTTAAAATCTAACTTAGCAATACGAAAAGGGCATGTTCTCTCCAGGTACTCAAATGATTCTTTAAAATTAGCAGATGATTTAGTGACATTAACCTTGAAAGGCCTCAAATCTATCCAGCAAATCTAAAAGGAATGGAACCGATTTCTCTGGATTGGCGAGGTATAAAATTACATCGTCAGTGTATAATAGCTGAAACTTTCTTATTGATGATTAACCACATTTATTAACAGTAGGCTATAATCCCAAGATGTTATTTGTACAATGAATGAGATGTAATATAGTGCTTTCTAAAGGACCAGATCATGAAATGCACCAAAGGTCACCATGGAACCCTGCAGAAATTAGAACATCAGTCTTGGAAGAAAGCTGTAGCTAGTTGTATTGGCCTTTCTGTCTAGTACAAAGAAATTCTGACTAGTTGATTCCTCTAGAATTTTCTTTATTTTTAATTCAACAACTGATTGAAAATTCAGACACAAGGCTTATTTGTGTTGGAGCTTTTGGCTACTAACACAGCCAAGTCTGATGTAAACTCCCAGGCTGGGAAAAGCAGCTTTGATGAGCCTTTGGTACAAATCCTAAGGTGGTAGGGGAGAGGAGGCTTCAGAGCATCTGGCAAGAATACACACTGATTTAGGTGAAGTTTATTTAGTTGCACATTTTGCTATGGATGCTTGGCAGAGCTCAGTAGGTTAGTAGAAATGGAGAAGTCAAAATATCTGCTGGTATGTCTTTTTTCTGCCTTCTTCCTCATCCCAAAGTGCGTGATGCTAAAATCTGAGAAACTAAATTTCCTTGGAAGTAAAAGATCTAACAAATTGGCTAGGGGAAGCTACCTTAAGGTCCACTAAATAAATAGTTTCTCCCCAAATTTACTTTGTGCTGGAAAACAGATACAAGTAATGTCAAACAGCAGAAGTTCTACTGACTTAAGGTGTATTAAAAGTAATAAAAGACATTTATAACACACATTAACTTCTAGTAAAAAGAAATTACGTTGTTCCTGGAACATAATGTGGGAAAACCCAGCTGCCAGGGCTGTTAATCATGTTATGTCTTAAACAATATGAACCATTTGCAAGGAACAGTTGGTGAATGGTGAAGTGCTTCTACCCCAAGTGGAGCTTCATGACGGATTAATTTTCATCCGGATTAGTTCCCATTCCTGCTGCCAGAACCAGCTAAGCACGGGCTGAGCACCAAGAATCCCTGTAAACATTTCCTTGGACTAGCAATAGTAGTCAAGCCTCTTGGTAAAATTTTGATGCAGGCAACTTTGGTTTCATCCATTTGAATCCTCTTTCAATTTCAACTCAGGACTCCCCAGTGATCCCCATAAACACCCTTGCAAACCATTGCTGTATTTTGGTCAATAACTGCCATGTTCCACCTCAGAGGTAGCAGCATTTTGGTGTTATGGTGTCTGTCCTTATGTTTGTTGTCTATAAATCTTACATCTCTTAGAATATTATTTCTAATGTAAAGACAAAATCACCAGTAAAACACAGGGATGTCCAGCCCACTCTCCTAGAGAAGGTGTACAATGCTGCAAAACTACATATCACTTTCTACTCTGTCCCTCTCTACTTGTGTGAAATTATTAAGGCAGAGAGGAGAGAATTTGTCCTGAATTTCAAATAACATTCCTTTTTAAAATAATGGGGTTAGCAGTGGCAGCTAAAAGCTCTGCTTTGGTTTTCTGAGCTGAAGAAGAAATGCAGTTCAACCTACAAGATGTAAAAAAAAAAAAAAGAGAAAAAAATGTTTAAACATACCTAGGACTAAACTATTCTCTTGAAAATCATTTGAAAAGGGCAGAGTATTGGAATTTGGGACAACAGGAAGAAAAATGATCTTAGTTTGGAAAGTCTGCTTGCATTCTAATGAGAGAAGTCGTTCTTGGAAAAACAGGCACCTTTACTACACTCCTTCAGTAGCAGGTGGTGTGTCAGGGACAGATATCACACTCCTGACTTGTCTGTTGGGCAGACAAAAATGACAGCCATTGACAGCAGTTAATGAGAACCTCCTAATGGATCAGTTCCATATTAGAGTTGGAAGTGGCTTTCCCTTTTCAAAAATATTGTGGAGAGAGCTTGAAATGCTTTCCTCTCCTGAATTAAGACAAAACCCTGACATATTTGAAACCTTTGCAAACCTATAATCTAAAGAAATGTTTCACTTTGAAAAACTGAAAAGTGTTTTCGTCTGGTATTTGAACAGCTCCCTCCCCTCCATAATTAAGTAGTTAAAAGGTAGCATATCTCCTTGTTTATTTTAAAATCATGACATTAACAATTCTGCACTGATTTAAAAATTGAAAGTAATCTTGGACTGGAAAATTGGCATTTTTCAGACAAAATGTCAGAACAAAATGTTTTGACAATTCTAAAACTTAAAAAATATGGAGTTGAGGAACAAGTCAAAACCATTCCCTAGCTTGTACAGTTTCACAATACTGAGTAAAAATGTTTTGGCAAAAAAAGCACCCGTTCTAGTGCTGGCTGTGATTTACGTGTACTGTATAGGTGCACCTAGGCTGTCTACTGCAGCTGCTGATCTAGGACCTCCTTTCACACACAGGAGCTACCTGAAGGAGTATCTTCATCCACATTTCCCTTCTGGTTGCCTCTACTTGGCTCTGGATGAACCTGGCTGAAAAATGCTTCCAGAAATTGATGGGCTGGGCTTTGACCACAAAGCTGACAATATCAGCAAGATTCAAGAATGCTTGGAGCTGAGAATTAGGATTTTGGCTTGCTTTGGCTCCTCATGGCATAACCTCAGCACCTTGTCCCTTCTTCCCACCCTGCCTGTCCAAGAGGAGCTACATGGAGAGATCTTTATTGCAAACTTGTGCATCTCTCCCTGTAGGTGAGGTGAAGGAGCAGATAAAGAGGGTTGAATGACTGAGTAAGGCTGCAAATGAACTCCCTTTAGCTCTTGCTGTATATCTCTGGTGGAAGGGTTTGGTAAACAGTTCGCACTTATCTCTCTGCTCAGCATTTAGCTGATTTCCATAATGAGCTCCATTGAACTGAGAGGCCTCGAGGTGTCCCAAGGCTTCTGAGACGCAATGTGTTCTCTAAATCTGATTTATGTAAAGGTGAAGGCAATTGTGTTAACAAAGGAGAGGAACACAATCAACATGCAGTCTGCAGTGGCTGGGAACGCAGCGGTGGCTGATGCTGGATCCGAGAGAGATGTAGGATGGGGAAGCATCGAGATGCAGCCTTGGAAAACACAGCCAGGAGGAAGATGCATGGGCTTTATTTATTATCTTTACTTTTTTTCTCTCTCCCCCTTCAAAACTGAGAAAAGCTGGAGCTCTGGGGCATGCAGAAACCATCTGAGATGGCACCAGAGGTGAGTCAGCCTGTTGATTGTGGGGTCCCCGCTGAGCCCAGCACTGGTGTTCGGGTCCCCCCTTCGCCCTATCACATCTTGGCAGGTTCGGCTGCAGAAACCTCTCTTTGGGCCTGAGCACAATCTCAATTCCTCCTGCTCAGTCAGGCACAAAAATCCTGCAGACTTCAGCCAGTCTCTTTTGTGGGTTTGAGTCTATCTGTCATAACCATGAACAAAGAAAAGAAAATTCATACAGGTATTTACAAAATCACTTCTTCCTTTACATCATCTCTGAGGGCTTCTATTTCCATCCAGCATCTCTGGAGTCCACTCTCATAATCAGAGGACTTCTCCAAGGTCACGAACATCAGCTCTGAGACAGGTGGACCTTGGGGGCTTTTAGCCACAATTTACAAACAACTATTAAACTATAAATAATTTCATAAGGGAGAAAGTGGAAATCAAGTAATGTGACTAAATAGAAGTTAAGACTCTTGGAAAACAAATCCCAGGAAAAAGATGCTATCATTGGGAATAATTCTATTTTGGTTATAATGGGATCTGCATGACTCGGTGGAGCTTTTGCATGGCTGGATGCTCTAAGCAAGGATAATCATAAAGAGAAATTAGTAGAACGTGAAGAAAAAAGGATGGAATACGTATTTTTCTCACGGTAAATTAAGAGAAGATTGTAGGAGCGGAAATTCAGACAAGGCAAATGCAATGGAATACCATCGAAACAGAACTAGTCATCTGCATCTGCTTTAATCACCAGCTCATAGGGTGGAGATGACAATACGAGCATGTCTGTCTCTCAAGGAGAAGACAGGTGTTTTTCTGCTAGTTTGCATTTAATTGTGTATTTTGCAATTTCTTACACCACCAGCTATTCTGTTAAATTTGGCTTAATATGCAACAAACACTAACTACATAAACAACATGTCTGTCCTAAACCCTTATTTTAATTCCCAGAAACACTTGCCGGCTTTCTGAAACCCATTATTATAATTATAATCAAGAATCACAGGACACTGTGATCTGTGCCAAAAATACATATACGCTGAATTGTTTGTGCAGGACACAGATAGAGAAGGGAAGAGAAATGCAGCTTCAGTGCTGCTCGATTCTGGAGCAGGAACTCCCACCCTATTTAATTTTTCCTCTTTTTGTTTTCTAATTTAACCTGTAGCTGCTGAAATCCAGGCTAGTAATTGCTTAGCCCTCTGTGCCCTTCTTTAGCCTCAGTGCAGGGAACCCCAAGCTGTGCCCTGGTTTGCTGCACCCCCTCCCCAGCTCCAGCAGCCTCTGCCCTGGGAAGATGCAGAACTCAGGACCCATTGCTCACAGCAGTGGTACTTGGCAGATGCAAAATGCAGGCCAACTCAGTGAAAAATGCAAACACAGCATGGATCTTAGTTTTATTAGCCTTTCGCACACAGTCCTTCTCTCTTGAAACACTTTGCAATCAAAAGACACTGGAGTGGACTATTTTGAGTCCTGATTCTTCATGCTAAGAGGTGGTGCTGATTAGGTTGCACCACCACAAGGCACTGATATCAATATTCTTCCTGAGGGTTTTCTCAGAGAAGTGGAGGGTGTGATTCTGATCTTATATTACCATATTTAGGGAGGAACATCATGAGGGTCAAGCTACTGCCTGGGCATTGGAACAAGTTTAATCTTCTCAGGTCTGTGCTTTGAACAAACAGTTCCTCAGCATTGCTTTTATATATGTTTGTATACATATATAAGTATGACTGTGTCTGTGTTTTTTGTATGTATGTATTTGCATATATCTATATAAACCTCAGAAGAAACAATAGAGGAGATGTGCCAAGCAGGGTTCTTGCTGACAGTGCCACAGCTCTCCCTGTTTGAGAGCCACCTCTGAGCACATCTGTGCAAACCTCTTGTTTAGAACAGAAAAACTAACATCTGGTATACTACTTTCAGCCCAGAATTGAGAGCAAGAGAGATGGGGTCGGCTGCTGGAATCAGGAATGGAGACACCTTTCTGGTTTAAATGCAGCAGGGTGGTGCGTTGGATGGTAGGATGAGGTCTGAGCCTCTTGTCGTTCTGTCTGTACACTGACGTGCAGAAACCGAGAGGAACCTGTCATCAGGGACGTGCCTGATCACCCAGCAATAAGTAGCAGTTAAAAACACCGTATTGTAGAGCCCAGGTGGCCTTTATATTCCTGTTGCTAAGTATGTCCTCTGATTTCCTTATGTGATAACACACGAGGACTCTGGTACTTAAAATTAGATAAACTGCACTTGTTTTTCACTACCAACAAAACCAGCCAGTGTGTGTAGTTATTTGATTCCTTAAGATGATTATACTGGGTAGCTCAGCTCCATTCAAAAGCCCATTTACACCCAAGGGTGGCTCAAAAGACACTGCAGAGGACAAAAAGTAGGACAACGCAGTCTGAGATCCCAGGGTAGAGTAAATCATCTCAGAGTTTTCTATTTCTTCTCTTCAAATCTGCAAAATATCACAGGCATCCATTGGCTCTCAGTATACACAGGCAGAGCTCAGCTGGCCTGAACGGAGTCAGGCTGAGTTACACCAGCCGAGAATTTGGCCTCTTATGTGTAATGGCCATTGCCAGCTCAACTCACAAAAAGAAGATAAAATCACCCAGGCTGAAGCTGAGCCAAGATGACCAAAGAGGTCATGAAGCTTTTAGAATTATTAACTCCTATTAGTATAATAATCTTTTTTATGACACCATAAAATTACACGGTGCCTTTCAGGATGTAGATAAACTACATTCCTTGTGCTCAAGGGCCACCTCTCACACAGAATTCATAGGATCACCCGTGTCTATAATCCCTGCCCATTGTCCTCACTGCCCTGGGACCTCATCCACCGAGGAGGACCTCATCCATCCATTCCTTGGGAGGAGTCCTATCACCCTGTATCCTTGAATCTCCTCTCCACGCTTCCACCAAAAAGACCTCCAGGGATGTGGAAAAATCATATATTCTTCTCAGTTTTAATAGTCTAAAAGTGTGAAAAATTTACATTTCCTTTGTTGCACCTTTGGGCTATAGATGCTGCTTCTCTGTTCTGCAGGGACATATGGGGTGAAGTGGGAGGAATGAAGTGGGTTTATTCTGGAAAACTAGGACAGATAACGTTTTTGCACTTAGTTTTCCCATGAGATGACTAGGTGATCCGAGGAATATTGCAACAAATTAGCATCGAGCTCATATTAACATCACAAAAATGGTGAGATTTTCCACACTTCCAAGTACCAGTGAGCACAGGGAGGACTGTAGGGCTGCACTGGAATAGAAGATCTTGAGGATGACAAATAATGTTGGAGCAGAATATCATATTGCTGGATGAACAGAAAATGCAGCTCCTGGGCAAGAGGCTCTTTCCCACACACCAGACTTCAGAAGCCTATAGAAGTAACACATTGACATTTTATTTCCCCAGTATTAGGAGGTAGAGAAAGATGCCACCAGAAGTGGTGTTCATATTAAAAATGACTAATCGGTTCATTAAAGATGGAAAATTAATGTGGAAAAGCGCTGAGGATTTCAGAGACCCAACTGGTCTATTTTTGTTGCTCACACAATCCTGGCAATTCGAAACCACCCATTGCTGTGCAGTCCTGCTGAGTCAGCATCTCTGGGTCATCTGGTGTAAGGTTTTACAATCTGGTGAGAAACCCAAGCTAAAATTGGTTGGTTCTTTTGGTTGTTGAAAGTATTTTGAGCTAAAATAATTACTTGAACATTGACTTCTTGGATATGAATCTCTGTCAGCTTTGGGGAGAAGAATTTCTGTTAATGGAGACTTTTCAAGACTTTTTGGTTGCAAGCTAAAAAAAGCTTATGATTTGTAAGGCAGAGAAGGAAAAAAAAAATGTTGAGTTTGCCATGAAATAGTTGTTTAGGAATTCCCAAGTTTAAAACTGCTATTTATACACTTCCAATCTTTATTTCCACCCCCCCAAAAAAATCATCTTGCTTCTGAAAATGATTAAAAAATACCTGGCTTTGATTTCTTTGTTTCTTATCCCCTTCCCACCCACTCCCCTGATACAAATGTTTTTGAGCAATATTACTTTGGACAGCAGATGTTAATTGTTTCAACTAAAAATAAAAAATCCAGTGCTTTAAAAATATAGAAAACAAACAGCTCAATTTGACCAGGAATGCTGCTGAAGTAATGGCAATGATCCCACTCTTGACTGATACACACTTGCAGACCTTGACATTGGCACATAGAACAGAGAAATCTCCAATTCTGGCTGATACCAAAGTGAAATAAAAGGGAATTGCATTGGCTTGGATTTTCTACCAACAGCAGAAAAGAATAAAAAAATCAGCACGTGGCTAATGAAGATGAATAGATGCAAGGAAAATGGAATTCTCATGTTTCTAGGGGTTTTAAAACAACACTGAGTAATGTCTTCGTAATAACATAATTTTTTAAAAATAACATGTGAATCTCAAATTAATCTGGGCTGCCACTGCATTGACTTCAATGGGCTTGGAGAAAGTTGGTTTTCTTCAGGGAGAAGTAAGGACCCATGCTAGTAGAAAGTGAACCTCAAAAATCTATGTTCTATTTTGGTACAAGACAGAAGCATCATCCCTCTGTAAGCTCTGCTCCCATCGGGAGCACTGCTGGGACATCACGCACTGTGGGGCTCAGGACGTTGATGGGATCCTGGAGCAGCCCCAGCTGCTCTACTCATGGCCTCCTGTACATCCTCCACTTGGTGCTTTCTGCTTCCTTCAAGCACAGGTATGTGACAGTGGAAACATCCTTGCTGATGAGCAAGAGGATACAGGCCATTGCTTTGCTGTGAGAACATGGGGAAATTGCTTGATTTCAACTTTCCTAGCTATAAATTTGGGAAGCAGGCACTTGTCTCCACTTCTTGACATCTATGGATTACGGGAGCTTGTTGTTCTTTTTTATTATTATTATTATTATTTTATTTTTAAGCAGGACAATCTTCAGTTCTACAGATAAGCAAAGCCATTCAGCTGGACTAAAGAAAGAACAGTGGCTCTGCCAGACACCCTGTTGCAAAAATTTGGGGACCAAACTCCATTGAACTGAGAGGCTGCACAATTCCCAAGCCCAGCAGCATGTAGTGTCCAGCTCAGCCAGAGGAGCAAGCTGGTGAATGCAGTTTTGGGGCAGAGCTTCCTACGGTTTCTGGCAGCAGTGAGTTCCCTGAAGAGCTTTTCCATCTTTCTGAGGGATGGCCTTAGCACAAACAGTGCTCGGTGTTGCCTGACACAGCCAGTCATATAAGGTCAAGCTCATAAGATATATGGTGATGTGTGTGGGGGGGTTCAGGTTCCATAGTGTTATGGCACAAGGAACCATTCTTCCATTACACAGAGATCTATAAGGGATCGCTGCCATTAACGGACTCCATTAAATGCAATACATGTGGGAAAAATTGCAGTTTGATTTAGTTTAGCAACATGGAGATATTGGCAAGATAATCACATAAAAGTGACACCTTTTATGGCCAAGCTCTTTGATTTTATGTCAGTGAGTTTCAATTTCTCACATTTTTTATGTTCATATATAGGTTCTCGTTCTAATGTATGCATTAGCTGGCGTAAAGGTTAAATAGATTGTTTTAGCATTTTGCGATACAGATTGTGGATATGCACAAATCTTCAGTGAGCTGGATGAATTATTTTAGGTAGGAAAGGACTGTGAGAATAGAGCAGGAATTATTCCTCCAACTTGGTCCCATCTATTTAAAGAAAAAAAAAAAGGAAAAGGAACAATGAGGAAAAAAGTGTTTTACATATGTAATGTGATTTGAAAAGCAGACACACAGGCTTCCCAAGAACTGTCAAAAGGAGCAGATGGTGTGGGTCACCCTGCTTCACAAAATGGTCCAAATCTGAATATTTATTTTTAAATGAAAAAAAAATCCATTCCTTGTGAGGCAGATTGCGATCTCCCTTGCATCAGCTAAACTGTCTGACGATGGGATTGGCACTGGATTGATACTGAGAGTCACAGAGGGCTGGAGAAGCTGAGACCATAACCTGGCCTCCCATGGAGAGAGTCAGCCTCAAAGTCTGGCTCCATGGTCAAGCAGATGAAACTAAAAGCCTGTCTTGTAGCAGCATTTCCAAAACAAGAATATTTTTGTTATTAAAAAATCTGAGTTGGGAAGGTACTTGGTGTAGGTGGTGAGCCTCCTGGAAAAAGTAGAAGTAATGTCTCCTGCGAAAAAACAGGGGTAATGTCATCAGAGTGACTTTTAAAAGCGTTTCACTCTCCCCTGTGGTGTGCGACAGCTGACAGGAGTTTGCTGCCATGGGCCCAGCTGATACATACCATCCCTTATCATCATGTTTAGCTTGGGCCAAAGAGACACCTTGGCAAAGTCATATTTCAATATCCCTTAAACCACATTAGGTACATTTAATCCCTCAATTCATCTTTTCTTTATATGTCCTTAGCCTCTGTTCTGCAAACCCTCCTCCTGGTGTCCCTGCTACTTTACCAAGAAGTCTTTGAAAGACTAATATTACAAGTCCAGATTCTAATTTTTTTTTTTTTTTTTTTCCCCTTTTTAGCTACATCTGAAAATCTTTTGCCTCTATCAGTTCCTTAAGCTGGATATATTACTCTTCATCTCATGAAGGGAATTCAAGTTGTCACTTTAAATCTTTCTCTTCCCCCTCACTTCACATTCTCCCAACACTTCTCTGTCTTTTCATTTCACCTCATTAAAATATTCAGCCCAATTTCAAGGCTTAATAATGATGAATAAGATTGAGATTAGGATTTAGTAAGAGTGTTAAGGAAAGATTTGTCATTCCAATGGCTGTGGGTCTTGGCTGAAATTGAATTGGCATCCAGCCTCTGGGCATGCGCAGAGCCAAACTGTTGGCTGGCTCCCATCACAGTTTTCTCTAGAAGAACAGGAAAGGTTTTCTACGCTCAGCCCTGATCATACAGGGGATGATTTACTTCCTAGATAATTGTGCCCTCACTGTCCTCTTCCGTGATTAAAGGCCATTTGAATCAAGCACTGGGAAGCCTGGGAGCTCCGCATGGGCTGAGGTCATTTTAGATAATAGGTCTTAGCTCTTTTCATTAGTGCATTTCACATCCAGGTATGACTTGGATAGCTGAATCACTGCTTTCTAGGGTTCAAATTCCCATGTTGGAACTGAGATGAATCTCAGTGACAAAGCCTAAATCTATAACTAAGTCTCAGGCTTAACTAAGTCTCAGTTTGGCTTACATGGAGGTGCAGGTGTCGGATCAAAACTCAAGGAGGAGACACGTGTGATGGGAACACCAAGTATCCTTATTGCTTTACAGATATCTACTAATACCATTAACTATGGTGCAGGATGACCTATACATCTCTTCTGGGAGCTACATGCTAGGGTCTGCAAATACTCGTGGTGAGCCAACCAAAACCCCTCCAGAGCTGCAAATCCCTTAACAGTCTGCAGGAAATCATTTGTATCTTCTAAAATAAGCTTTGTTGCACATATCCATAGAAAGTCTCATCTTTGAGACCACCTACCCCAAAGCACTCTGCAACCTTTAGTGCCTCTTTCTTCTTGAGGAACAACCCCATGGCTTGTGCCGGTTTCAGTATTTTGGACTTTAAGCAACTGATCTGGTTTTAAACACTTGTAAAATGTCTACAATGTCTGTTGTGCTTGGACTCAAGAGGTACCAGCAACGGCGGCTCAAACTGTTTTGACAAGGGCTTGCTGGAGTGCCTGTTTGCCTTGTGCACACAAGCCCAAAGAGGCTTAAGGCTTCTAAAGTTTTAGGGACAGATTCCTGGCAGAGGAAAAGTGCTGAAGCTCTTTTGAAACCAGGGGGTTTGTGCCACTTTACTCCAGGCGAGGGTGTGGACCTCAGGGGTGCTCTAAGTGCTGAAATTGCTCTGCAGTTTTAGGGAGTTTACAGTAAGCCTCTTAAACTGCTCTAAGGGCTTACAGTATCTTAAGCTTCTTAAATTATATTAAAAAAAACTTACAGTATTTTGGCAGAATGTACAGTTTGGAAAGATTCAAGGTTAGAAAAAAATAAAACTTGGCTTGCTTGATAGATTTTATTTGGAATTAAATATCTTTGATGAAAGATTGTTTTAATAATTTTAAAATTATAAACTTAAAGACTTATTTTGCCAGCCTACATTAAGGGAATTGCTTATGAACGTATATTAAAATATTCAAACTGGCAGAAAATGCCATAATTTGTAAACTCACAGTTTCCCGGCTTAGGTGTTATTAATTTTACAATCACTTATCCAATTTTCTTCAAGCTTGACTTAATTTTTATGTCACAACTACCTCTACAAAATAAGACAGTTTGGCAAGTCCATAGTGATCTACTTTTGAGAAATCAAAGTGTGAAATGTCTGATCACAGTGTATGAGGAAATTACATTTGTTTCCAAGCTCAAATTATTCAAAGAGAGATCTGGAATTCCTGAATATTAAATAACAAACAAAAAAAATCAAAAGCCCTTCAGGCTGAGATTAAATTGAAGATTTCTTCATGAACAATTGAAAGCAGAGATTAAAAGAAAAGAAATTGGAAGGTTAATGTGACTACAGAGGTTGTGACATACCTTCCCTATCAAACTCATTAGTTACTAAATTTTAGCGATTCTTTGAGTATGATTATTTTTTTTTGTGACATGAGAGAAAAATGTTGATCTTTTCTATGTTCCATCATGATTAAAGCACAGTTGGAGTATACCAGCAGAAGTTCCATAGAACTGTCATTACATGGACTCTCACAATTTTTATGCTTTCCTTCAAATTTCATCAATAAGCTGCACCTCATTTTCTCCATCTGCCTGTCATAAAAGTGGTCAAAGAAAAGGCAGCAAATGGGAATCTTGTGCCACCAATGGGAAGGAGCTCTGGCTTTAACAGCGCTGGTGCGACGTCTGGAGTCCGTCCACATGAACAAATGGGCACCATATGTGGTCGACAGCTACTTCCTGCAATTCCAGCAAAGCCAATTGATTTGAGTACACCAATTTTATACAGGTCTGTTGGGAGCCATGAGATGATCCTTGATTTTGACAACTCAATCAACAAGAAGGTTATGTGCCTACAAGGCAAGGGATAAAGTCACTACTAACCTAAATCTTCAAGCCAGACTTGCATGTGACTTGAGATGCATTTTTCTGAAGCCTGATAAATTGATTCATTTTAAAAAATGAACAGGTTCTAATCATTTTGCAACCCAGTGCTTGATTATAGGAATTGTCAACATGGTCAGAAACAGAAAGCGATCCTGGAAAGTCTCTGTTCAAAATGAATTGAGGAACTGATTTACCAAAAGAGAATGAGAGATGGTCCTCACAAAATGTGTCTGTGCTGTAAGGAGAGGTGGGGACAAGTTTCCTGATCCTGTTTGCAACTTGACTCTTCCGGCTTATTTTCATGGACCAAAACAGTTGTATAATTTTTCTCCTGAAGCAGCTGAAAGCCCAAGTGCTGTGGGACAGTGACCTAACCCTCTAAAACTGAGATTTGCCTTTGGAAAGTTACTCATTCTGCTGCACAGAAGAAGAAAATCCTGCATACAGATGTAGTTCTTACATCCAAACATTTTCTTATTATTTTATGTCAACTTTTCAGGCCTGTGCTGCTTGTTGCATTCTTGCACCTCTTCTCTTCTTACACATATGAGTTTGGAGCCTCATGACATCTTTGATGTGGCTCAAAGTCAGAGGACCATCATAAGCTCTGGGCATCACTTCCAGAGGTCTTGTGACACATTCTTGTTTGATGTTTTTGTTATTTCCATTCATACCTCTGTCAGTTCTTCCCTATACACTTTTCTAGCTTCAACACTCCTTCTAAGGATTAATTTTTTTATTATTACATTGCTCATCTATCTATAAGACCTTGGCACATCTCAAACCCAGCCTTTTTTTCCCTAGGAAATGACTGAAATAGCAGTAATTATGGGGGGGAAGGGGGAATTGTTTTGTGTTTGTCCTTATTATTTTGTGGATATTTTTGTAACATCTTTTAGAGATAAAGTTCAATTAGGAAACAGATGGCACCAAAATATCGTCAAACATTTCTGATGGGCGACAAATTACTGACTTAATTATGTAAATAATTAAAATTTATATTTACACCTGATCATCCAAATGACAGTGAAAATACCAATTTCAGGGTTTGTTATGGTTGCTGGCAGGGTGTCAATCTGTGAGCAAGTTGCCTCCTTTCTTCAGCTTCAGATGTCTCTCTTAGATCCTAGAACAGTCAAAACACAAAAAAAGGGGAAAAGTAAGAATGAATAAAGACTCATGACTAAGTTTCTGTCATGTAGGTGCTTTCCCAACTTTAAAAGGAATCCCGGTGTTGGTTGAGGGGACTTTGTTATTAACAGGCTCACAGCAATTGCATCAGATCGAGCTGGCCTTGTGCAAGTGGTTATACAAAGATATTGTGAGACAGTTCTTGCATTGAAGAGATTATAGGCCAGATAAACAGGGCTGACAAGTGGTGAGAAAGAGAGTGAGAGTGAGAGGGAGTCAGACAGTTTTATTAACTTCTCTATTACAGACGCAGAACTGAGGCACAGAAAGATAGAATGTGTGATTCTCATTTGCACTAAATTTGCTTTCCACTACTCTGGCAGCATAAACGGGCCATGAAGTGGGTATATATTACATTTACACTCACTTTTCATTTCTCCCATGATGTTAAAACGCTTCATTGTTAGTGAATATCAAACTCAATATGATT
This sequence comes from Columba livia, assembly GCF_036013475.1. Classification (NCBI taxonomy): domain Eukaryota; kingdom Metazoa; phylum Chordata; class Aves; order Columbiformes; family Columbidae; genus Columba; species Columba livia. The sequence goes on from NC_088620.1 coordinate 6,685,790, forward strand.
TCTCTAAGATTACAGAGGAAATCGATGCCATTGAACCCACATTTTCTTAGTGCCACTTCAGTGCCTTAGTTACTTGCCATCCTTTCACCCCTTCCTGGGCAGCAGTCTTGTGTAAATAGCTACACATAATGCTATCATTCCTTCTGGGGTTATTAAACCTGTTTTAAAGATCAGCTTTGCTGGAAATCCAGGAAAATTAGTCAACTTTTGCTTGTCTTCTTTTGCCTTTCCTCATACCTCTAGAGCATGATGGCAAAAGAACAGGGAAATGAAAGAAAAAGCTCCAAGGCGATGGTAGAGATCAGCATGTTGACTTCCAACCTTGCAGTGTTTTAGTTTGCATATCTCAGGTCCTAATTGTTTTCCAGATTCTGAGATGGAGTTGCTAAAATCCATCAGAAATCATTATTATATTGTCTCCAGTATGCTACCACTAAGAAAGATATGCCACTGTAGGGCTGGATTTGCCTTCAAAAAACTAAAACTCTTGGTAGTTCAGGACATGAGTTTCCTTCATTTAATCTGCTCCAGAAATTGGGTTAGTTAAAACAGATACAGTCCTATAGTTTTCATTCTGAGCCACCTTTGAAGGTCAAAATTGGGCTTTTGTGGTTCTTCCTACTTTCTGTATTATAGGTTCTGCAATATTAAGATTTTTATCTTAGCCCTATTTTATCAGCTCTATTCTCCCATCCCTAATTTGGAGCCAGTGGGGGTGGGGAAGGAAGAGGTGATAGGGAGGTCAGACAAATGCTTCTGCTGATATCCCTGTAATAAAAAGAGCTTTACTTTCCTTTCTGCTGATAGCAGTCAAAGGAGCTTTGCTTTTGATAAAATTAACCTTGGAGCCAGAAACAACAGAAGCTGCTCTGATTTCATCAGCCCTTCTATTTGAGGAGATGTGATCACTTACTAGCAATGAAAGGGGACATGTCACCTACACAGGCAACGGATGTAACAGGACAAATTCCTCCCCTCAGCTCAGCACAGTGGATCCCACCTCAAATGGTCTGTGCTCAGATTTTCAGAGTCTTGTTTCACCATGGGGATGGAGAGAGTAGAAAAACATGGATAGCTGAGGTGAAACATGTTGGTTCCAGACCTGTTAACTCCCACTGACACCTTCACATGGACATGTTTAGACCTTTTCCTGGTCCCCTGCATTGAATGTGTTTGCATTAACAGGACATTTGCCTTAAGTCAATGCATGTCTTAAAGCTACCCACGTGCAGAAGGGCTACGCTGGATCATGGTCTAAAAGGATATTTCCTCCTGAGGACACTGGTTGGAGAGGTGCTGGAAGGATGGCAGCCTTGTCTCTCTGGTCAACCTCAGCACGGCTTCAAAGTCAGCGACAATTACATCTTCCCAAACTTGAAGTCATGCTGTTATCACAAGCAGATTTTATGGTTTAAGTGCTCCCCCAACCAGCCATTTATCAAATGTTTCCAGGCTCTAAATTCCTTATTTAATGTGTTAGTAACCACTTCAAAAAAGTACCTGTGCCCCATAATACTGAAGTACTTCACCATAAAAGATAATGATTATGATCATGATCTGCATAAGCAAAGGCCATTGCCTGGTCTATGCTGATAGTATAAAGGGATTTGCTTTATTTCTCCCTCCACTCAGAAATATTATCCTGTGCACCCAGGGCTGTTAACGCTACTCAGAGCTGTTGCCACATACAACTGAGAGGACTCATTGTCACAGCTGTTATTCAAGGGTGGAAATAAAACTTATTAATTGTTTTGGAGACAACTTCCCCATGTGGGCTGAAGACCATGCTTGCATAGTGCAATGAAGCTGGGACTGACAATAGGATGATGTCCTCAAAAAGGAAGGCATCTCTGGCCCATTTCTGTGTCTCTAGGGAGTGATGCTCATCAAGGGGTGGACCTATGATATAAAGCTAGTTTGGGGTTCTCATTCAATAAAGTTTTAGTGGAAGAAAGCTTTAGTCCAAGCAGAGTCATCAGCAGACAGAAAGGATCCCTGCACCTCATCAGCCTTAACAGAAAATCGCCATCATCCCTTTGCTCTGAACAGATCCCTCCATGCAAACATGTTTCTCTGCCTCAAGGAACTGAGTCTCCTTTATCACCCATGACCGCACTCTACTTTGGAATGGATGGGCAAAATGACAGTCACCAACCCACACACTGTCTCTTTTCACCTTTTCCTTTCAGATGGAGCAGAGGGATGAAAGGAATATTTGTATTCTGTGGAGAACAGAGATCTGCAAAGCACTGCTGGAGAAGGCTTCCAAGGGGCTTCCAGGGCTTCTGCCAATCTACCTCACTGTCAATTAGCGCAGTGGTTTAAGCAGCTCAGGGTAATATTTCCTCAGCAGACAGCTGTAAATTCTCATTGTCAATATGTACAAATAAATATTTCAGGTGAAACAGACAAAGACATAATGGCTCATTTCTCCTCTCAAATAACACTGTGTGCTTTGCCCTTGTTATTTCTTTCCTTTTTTTCTTTTTTATTTATTTTTTTTTTCCAAATACATTAGTATAATTCCAAGCCCTGAAAAAAAAAAAAGTGAGATCAGGATGGAAATGGGCAAAACAATTCTGACTTTTCTCCCAGCTCTTCTGCCCTAGCTTGATTTTGCTGCATGGCAGCATTGCCCAGTGATGAGAACACGATTCAGGAGGAAAGGTTTCTACTTCTGCCCTTACAATGTGACCTTAAGCAAGTTGCTTTTGCTCTCTGGCTCTTTCTTTCTTTCTTTCTTCCCTCCTATTGCTTCTTTTTTTCTGGATGCATCTCAAAAGAAATCCATGTCCAGTGAGGATGCTGAAAGCTATTGTAGTAGAAATTAGAGTTCTTAAGCCCCACATGGCCAATTGCCTACTTACACTGCTGAGCAGTGTGATTGTACAATTAGTCCTACTATCTCAGCAGGGGGAGTTGGAGATTCTCAAATTTATTTCCACTTTTCTTATTCATTTTCAAAGGGAGAAGAAAAAGCTTTTTTTCTGTATGGGTGAAAAAAATGTAAATATCTTATTTGGTGTTTTCCTACACAATTGAGGATTGAAATAAGCAGCCACTTCACTGGCTTTAGAATCAAAGCATTCCCTCGATTATGTAGTTGTGTGTGAGAGAATTGAAATTTCCACACGCCCATTCACAGCCTAATTGATTCTTCTAACTGTAATGCAATTTTCCCCCCTGTATATTTTGGACAAAGCATTTACAGTGATATTGTTTTGCTGTAAGCCCACACTGATTCTGTTAAGTCATTTATAGTGAGAAGTTGGTTGGAAAAAAATGACAGCAATAACATCATGCTGGTTATATGTAGGGTTCCTGGGTGAGCAAAAGCCTGACTGCACGTGTCTGGTCTCTTAGGCTCTTCAGTATTTGGAAAAATATATGAAGTCCTCAAAAATCACTTGGGCAAAATTTTTTACAACAGCAAAGACATGATCTCCAGGAAAACCATGATATATGGCAGCCCTCTTTGTAGGGTTACAGCACAGTGTTTTCAGGACTATCACTTGCACTTGAGATAATGTGTGTTTCTTTAAAAATATCATGCTTGAAAACAGGTTTTCTGATAACCCACGTCCCAGTTAACCCACATTTTTAAATGAGATGTGCAGAATCAGAGGCAAGAACAGGCAGAGGCAGGGAAGCTTTTTGGGAAGAAGAAGCCAACTCTGGGATATGAGGGTTCAGGACGTCAGCAAAGCGAAGGAGCTCTAGGGTTGTGCACGTTTGCAGTATGTGCACTCAGGCATCACACAGACTGCAGCAAAATTACACATTTTCTTGGGTGGTTGGATTAATAGCTAACCTACAGTTGTGCTGTGAGAATATATTTAAAAGCAATGAGTTGCTCTGGAAAAGATTTTTGCTTATAGTTCTGACTATAGAAATGTTATGTTATCCATTAATTCAGAAACCAACTTCTATCCTATCAATATACACACACCTATATCTATATCTTTCTATATATGAACAGCCTTGTAATGAGTTTGATAAGAAAATATCTGAGTCAGTGGAAGATTTATTGGAGATGTTGTGGAATTGTTCTGCTTTGTCTGAACTACTTGTGAGACTACTACGATTTCCACTGGTATTTAAACAGCTTGACTGAAATAAATATCGCCTGATTTTCACCCTGGATGTTTTCTGTGCACAGCATTGGTCTTTGATGCATACACAAGATAGTAATTAATTTGCAGTTTCATTCACTAAGAGAGACGTGAACTGAGAACGTCTCTAGACAGATACCAATTACTGTTTTACAGCACACCACAAGATTTTTAAATGGAACACCATCTCTTTACACAAATTGTTTTCCTTAAAGATCAGAGTTGGTTGTTCTACCCCATTCTCTCTTTCTCTGGAGTTCATCTGGAAGATCTCCAGTGTGATGGGAACAGGAGGGCCATGCGGAACAACAATCCATGTCTTGCTGCACTTGAAGCATTTGTAAACAACTCACAGTGTTTGCTCAGAGGTATTTTTTTTTCCTGCTGTATTTCTGATGAATGCAATGAAATGCAAGGGAAATGAAGGTCTCCTAAGTACATTTTAATTTAGATGAAAAATTATACATTATTATACCATAGTGGTGATTGTTCTGACATAATTGATTGGGAGGGCCATCCGCAAAGAACAGCGGGAAAGCTTGACTTTGAGGAGACTGCAGAAACTGGATTAACCATTTAGGAATGTGATAGAAAGCAGTGTCCTTAACTGGGAAAGAGAAAAACTGGATTTGGGGTTCAGTTTTGCTATTCTTTAGGGGAACTGCCTCCTTCTCTCCTGCCTCTGTTTTTTCTCAATGAAAGAGCAGCAGAGGTTTTTATTTATTTTGAAGTGGCAAATGAGAGACTTGCACATTGGAAAGAGACTTTTTACTTCACAATATCTAAAAGGTCAGGGATGACTCAGATAGGGGAAAATTCAATCCCTTTGTTCTCCTTGTTCTGTTCTCCAATGCAGTACCATGACTGCAGTGCAACCACCTCCACTCCTCTCCAGCTCCTTGTCCATGCAGGTGGTTGGATGAGCAGTTGTGATCCAGCAATGTGCCCCAGTGCAAAGGCTGGGGCTGATGGACTTGGGTAATGCTGATTCTGAATCTTTGAGTGATGACATGAAGTCCTGTAGGTTCAGGGGCTTTGTCTGGCTGCTTTCCTCCCGGTGCTTTATCAGGCAGACATCCAGGATGAACATCAACTGGAGAGAAAGGATTTTCATCCAGTAGACCAAGTCATCCCATGTAAAATAACCGTGAGACATCCCTAGCTAGTTTTCTCTTTGTATGTGTCTTCGTAGAGTAGCTCGAGAGATCAGTGCCATTGATGAATAAGATATTGTCAGGAATTGCAGAGATAGAGGCACAAGATGAGAATAATGGGAACTGAAGAAAAAGAATTAGCTTTGGGAAGAGTTTTGGGCAAGTCATTGAGATTAATTTGAATTTCTGAAACAGTCAGCACCTTACCTGCTTTCAGGATAACCTGCTATCCAGAGGATGCTGCGAAATAAAAATGTTTCTTGTAAGTGTGTGTTAGGACAGAGGGGGATATATCTCACTTGGAATTGTGTGACCCAAGGCAACAAGCAACTTTGGTTTATTCAGACCTTATGAAATTATTGCGATAAACCTTTTCTGAACCGGCTTAGAGGATGCATTTCTTTGACTGTGATGGATTTATGCTATCTCCAGGGCACCAGCTGAAAGTTCACACCCTACATGGGCCTCTTGGGGAAGAAGAGCAGACAGCACTGAAGAAAGCATTTTGAGGCAGTTTTGAAGAGACTATTACTGATTTCTGCCTAGCACAGGTGTCAGCACGTGCTTGACGGGTCTTCAAGCAAGTCTAAAGGCAACTATAGCAAACCTGTGTAAAAATGTCCTATCCTGACACGAAGCGACAGGATTTTCCCTGCACTGCCAATAAAAGATGGCTGGCAAAAAGGCTATATGTGTTTTACATTGTCAGAGTAAGACTTAAGAGATCTTTATCTGATGCACAAGTTGTACACTGCTTGCTCTTCCCTGGGCGAAATGTCATCCCCATGAGAACAAAGGCTCTGCCTCACCTCTGCATTTCATAGCTGAATGCATGTAGAATAATTAATTCTACTCAGGGTTTTACTTCAAGTGTCCAGTGTTCTTAAGCTCTCCTCATCAGCATTAGTCTCCTAAACCTTTTTATGTATGAGTTCCTATGAGCTGCCTTTCTGTTCTCCCACCTCATGTTGGTCGTTGGTCTTTTTTTTTTTTTAATATATATGTGGATAATAAAGCACAGAGCTCAAACTGAACACACTCTCCCAATTAAGACCCTACCAGAGCACAGCTGAGTGGAATAATTGCCTTGCTTGTTTTACACAGAATACTCTATTAGCAGTTTGATCTTGGACTCAACATTCACCCAGAATATTTGGTCTCTTTTTTTGTAGCCCTCAGCAGCACATGAAAAGCCAAGTGTAGACTTTGCCAGGCCAAACTCTCTAAGACTCCAACAAGCTGTTGGGAGCAAACAGCGTAGTTCTATCTGTTTCATCTTCTCCTTTCCTCTTGTATTTGGAGGATTTTGCATCTGCTTTTTTTCATTACCTTGACATCTTTGTACCCATGGAAAGTATATTTTTTTCCTTGAGCCTTCCACTTAGTTGCAGCACACTGTGTAATGCAGTACACAGGATGAAAGCCATTATCTGATTTGAGTTTAATGTTCAAAAGTCCTCAAGCTGGTTTATCTAAAGATCCTCCCTGCATAATTGTATACTTAGAATTCAGCTGCAGTGTAATAGGGCAAGCGCTGTGTGTTCTGTCTGGAATTACAGAAAAAGACACTATTTATTTTTAAGCAAATAGGAATGGAGGGGGGGAGGGAAAAAATACAACATAAGAAAATGTATTCAGCCAAGTTTCAGAAAAACCTACCCTGGGGTTTGATATATGCTGGAATTAGATTGGATTTAAGGGCAGTGAATAGAAGAAAAATCAGCAGTCTGGAGAGATGAGGATTAAAATTCAAAACTAATAGAAATACTTCAGGCAGCTCTAATCAAGGAATCAGCCCTTTTGGGCCAGGTGCTGTACAAAAATGTCGTACAAAGTTTCAAAGTGATCCTGGGATTTGAATCCAGCTCCTGCGTGTATTTCCCTTTAGATGCATTTTTAAAGCCACTTTATTAATATAATGAAAGCAAATTACTTACAGGAGAAAATGAGTTAACTGATTTCAGATGATCTAAATCAGTCGGCCCCTAACGGGAACTGTCACTGTGCTCGTTCAGGATCTGTTAATATGATCCTCAAATCCGAGGCTGAACATGTTGTTGTTATGAAAAGTATTTACAGCCTCCAGCTCAAATATACGCTGAAAACATGGCAGAGAAGTAAAACAAATAAATCATAAAGACAAAGAAAGAGGAGAAAGGAAGCTCTACTGTGTCATTTTATTGGGGGAGCAGAAACACAGGGAGATTAATGGTTTCATTTGAAGCTACAGCACAGTCTGTGACAGGATCAGGAACGGAATCCAGGTCTTCTGTTGAAAATTGGATTTTTGATGAAAAACTTCACGCACCATCTAAAATCAGGAGAATTTCACCTTACCTCAGCCAGGAGTTCCTTCCAAGAGAGGTGGGAACTTGGAGGCAGAGGGAAGAGGTTCTGAGCTCACATCAGGCTCTGTCTGCCTCTTTTCACTGCATTAAAGGACCCGTTCCAGCTTTAACTCAGTGGCCAACTGATGAAGTTGATATTCAGTGGTCAAAGCAAGGGTGTCAGGTCATGAGGTATTTCACAAGAATTTTTGTAAAGCAGCACTGCATTAAACCGCTGTGAAAGTTTATGTATTTTTACTGGAAAATATAAGCCTTTGTTTAAATAATAGTTAAATACTGAGATTTAGCATTCACGTTGATGGAGATCACTTCTTCCATAAAACTGTGAAACTCCCTTAATTTCACACCTGTCAATATTAAACCACCATCTTGTAAAGGTTTTACCAGAGAAAGAAAAATAAATTCAGTAAAGATTTTATGGCATTTCTCAAGGAATCGTGAAATGTCCCGGGGTGCAATTCAGAAAAAAAAAACAACCACCAACCTTCATGACATTTTTGGGGAAAATATATATTAAATTCAACTCTGCTCACACAGTTCCAGAAAGGAAATTAATTCTACATAAAATGGTAGCCTCCTTAGACTAAGTAATGAGAACAACTGTCTGCAACAGGAAGAGTGAAATAACAGTGAAGATTGGCGTGATTTTAATAGGCCTTGCTGCCCATCCTTGTTATAGATAAACCTACTGAAACACGTCTGTACATGTGGACTCACATGTGTGCCATTGTCTTCATGCATGTACTTGCTCTCACAGAATATTCGTTATTAATTTTGTTATTTTTTTTCCTGCAGAAATCACTTGACTGCTGAAAGTCACCAGAGTTTTTTTCATATGTTTCTGGGGTTTTTTTGCAGCAGCAAGGGCACAAAGGTGCCAATGGAAAATTGCTTTGGTACCTTGAACTGTAAATGATGCTGTTTTCGTGATTCATCAAATCGGTCTGAAGCAGAGGTGGCATGTCAGCAGGGCCAGGCAAAGTTTAGAACATAATAGGGCCCAAGAGGTGAGAGATATGTCTTTCATTTCAGCGGAGCATCTTTGAAGAGACTGCTGGAAATAATTAGGTTTCTGATTTCCATTGCCATTTGGTGCTCTTCACGCTAATCAGAGTAACTGCACATTTGCATGAACTGAAGGGAATATAAGTATTTCTTATTAGAAAGAGCCCATAACAAAGATAAAGGTCTCTTGGCTTCAGAATTCGTTGTCCCTGCAATTCTACACTGCAGTTCATGCCTGGCCAAAAATGAGGTGACAAATGTATATTTAATATTAAAGTGCCTCAGTTCTTTATAATCTTTAAACTTTGGTCCTGCTAAATATTCCAAACTCTTTTTATTTATTAATAAATGTTTCATTCTGTCTCTTCCAAAACCTGAATGAAGCTTTTAGGTCATACAGCCTGTGAGATGAATCACAGAGGGGAAATTGAATAAACTCTGATTTCTAATCACTTTGAAAGATTCTTTAAGGACTTTAGGGGTCCAGTGTTTAAAGAAGGGAGTGGGAGATGTGATTCCTGACCTTTCCCATCCAAACTCAGCATTAATTTACAGTTCTTTTATGATCCTGAGCTCATCAGCTTCACCTTTCTGTATCTCATTTTATCTATATGTAAAATTAGAAGAGTAAAAATATGACCCTATTTTACAAAGGTGTAACAGGTCTTAATAAATTTCTGATATTAAAGTGCTGTGAAGGCTTTGCTTTATAAAACACAGGCTATATTTTCAAAAGAGTTCAGCTCTTATTTAGACACCTCTGCAAGAACCTGGGGCATTGAGGACGCCTTATGTCCTGAATCTTTGCGAATATCTGGTTATGAGAATCTCAGTGTTCCCTGTGGGATGCTGAGCTCTTAAAGCAATCCAGATTTTACTTACATGCCAAAACCTGAAGTAAACTCCTTTCAAAATCTGTCCCTAATTTGAGAAATTTGAATGTAGGGGATTCCAATCCTTAGATCTCCTGATCCCGTAAATGAAATTAGCTTGAAAAGGGACTTGTCACAGGGCTGAGGACAGAGGGAGTTTGACATGAATCTCTAAGGAATCAGGATATTTTCTCCATGGGCTTCTTTACTGAACAAGTATTAACAATGAGATTAGACGAGAAAAGTTGTTGAGAAATAGACACCAAGTAGCATTTGTCTCAACAGTTAAGAAGGTCTCCTTTGCTTTTGATTTACTTCCTTCCTCACAAGTACATTATTCTTTCTGCCAATAGGTGTTTCTGAAAGATGAGACAAAGTATCTTTATTACTTAAAGTGAAAAAAGAAACAACGGCAAAGTGATTGTAGAATTGAAATGACACAAAATATGTTACTCTTACCCCTTGCTCCTGCTTTCCTTATTCCTATCGTTCCCACAGTGTGGAATTGTCCAACATGGACATATTTGGAAGTGTGCTTTTGTTCCATGGACCTCCTGTGGCTCCTTGGCTGTAGCCAAAACTCTGAGGTCAGGGGAATCAGAGCAATTTGAATGAAGTTTTCTCCAACAAAAGCTGGTACCAAGGCTTCTACCTCTTGCCATCCTTGCAGGATCACTAATGTAGACTGTAGAATTTATACAGCCCCAACTGTGCACAGCCAGCCCTCAGGTCTTCTTCTCCTTCATCCTACTTTGGTTTGCTGTGAACATGGATTCATAAAAATGCTGAAATCTAGGGCAGCTCAATCGGAATTCAGGCTTTCTCCAAGTTTTTACTGAATTAATGGAATAAATATCTGCCTCCAGTTTCCTTACAAGGTGAAGGAAACACTTTCAATGATCTTTAAGTATGGATTGCAAGATGCAGGGCAGGGCTTAGAGCTCGAGCTTCAGAAACACTCAGTGCTGAGCACTGAGATTATTCAATCTCTGGGAAAATGAACATCAAGAGTACAGGGTAAAAAGCTAATTTTCAGGAGGCCAAAGTAAAAGGGCATTTTAAAGCAAGAAATACCATTCCAATGTAGACTTTTCTATAATCTATGACAAGTATCCATTTGTCCTTGTTGAACTGCGAGATACATGAGCATATATTGGCCTCAAGAGGGAGCCATACATGACGTGCTGTTTAAGCACGAGATTCATCTCCTTTTGCTTTACTCATGTAAAACTGTGGTGTTTTACCTGACCCAGCATCCTAAGTTCTCTCTGTAGTCAAGGGAGAGGCAGACAGCTTCTCTAACAAAGGTTTACAAAACAGGATGAACAACACTTTAGAGTTGTCTATCCATCTTTCTGTCAATAATAAAAAGAACCTGGATGACTACCTTTAACAATTCACAATTCACATAAATTCAGATTATTGAAGGGAAACATGTTGCATGCTAACTGTCGCAATTGTCATCTTTTTAGAGACAGGCAAAATTACAGCAACTGCTGTCACCAAATCCATGTGCTACGGCTTTCTCTGAGTGGCCGAGTATTAAGTTCATTTAATGCTGGTGCTGTGATGCTTCTTTAAAAAGAAAAAGCCCTTTTATTGTCCATAGTGACTTTCTTATCAGGTTATGTTTTGTGGGAGAAGCTGTCAGATATCCTCTCCAGAGCCATTAAGTGCAATGATGGCTGGAAGCGAGCCTGCTTGGCTGACTGAGATGACCTGTCCGTGACCTGAGATCTCTCCTTCCAAATTCAACTCAATCCACCACTGACCCAAAGATAATGCATTAGTGACAGCTCTGGTTCTCCTTGTGGAGACGGATTTTGGAAATAATCAGTTCAGCTTAGACTGTGGCCATTTTCCAGTGTTTTACTATGTGAATTCAGAAAGTTTTTCCTTCTTTCCCCCTTGTTTTTGAGGTAGAAAATCTCCGTGCAGATGCTGTCACTTTTTGCTTGCAGGGAAGATGTACTCCAGAGTGTGAATTTCTGTGCTCTTCTGACTGTTCTTCAGAACTTGTCATGAATTCTTCATAGCGAGTGACACATCATCTTCCCAAATCCTCTAAGGGATGAGCATGCCTTGCCCCAGTAACCATTTTGGCAGAACTGTTAATTTATTTTAGAAATCTGTACAGAGTGTTAATAAAAAACAAAAAAGTTTCATTTAAGAGAAAAAAATCATATACAAAACATAAGCTCTTCTTTCCATATCCCAAGAGTGAAAAAAGACATTGCTCTAAACCATATTTCACAGGCTTTTTTTCTTTTTACCCTGAGTTTCCAGACTCTCGTGCAGTGCCACTGAAATTTTCGGAGCATTGAAGTTGTTGCTAGCGAACAGCATGGGGCTGTCTTGAAAACAAGGTCCGTTCACCACGCAGCCTGAGGGAGGAAGCCCTCTCCTGCTAATGTTTTTTTATTTTGAAGGTAGAATGAAAAAAAAAAACCCAACCCAAAACAAAACAACAAAACATAAGTGAAAAGAGAACAAAGCTTCTGAAGGTGTCTCCGCACTTTCGTTTGGAAACAAAACATTTCTAAAGTTTTGCTTTAATTACCTTAGATCTTAGTTATAAATTTTTTTTACGACTTTTTAAATGCAGAAAATATAGCTGAATTCAAAGGCACAGTGGGAAAGAGACATAAGCTTGAACCATAGGGGCTGTAGTTTCTGATAAATGTTTCTCTTCTTCCCACCAGTGGAAGGCTTCCATGGCTGAATTTAACCTAGGGGCTGCTTACTAGCAATCAGGACCTTTTGATCTCTGTAAGCTGATTCCCCAATTACTTACCATTTTGGAATTAAAGAAGGGAAACAAAACAGCTCTGTTAATTAACCAGCAAAATCCTCTTGACCTGGGCAGGTGCTGGGATGCTTCTTTGGAACACCTGTGGGATGTCTTAAATAGATTTATGAGTTACAAGACTGACTTTCAGCTGCTAAGGAGTGCAGCTTGATTTATCAAGATGGATGATTCCCTTACCCCAGGGAATCTCATTTTCTTACAGGTGGATTTTTCTCCCTTTTTTTTTTGAAGACTGTGTTACATATCCCAGTGGGGAGAAGCATCATCAGGGTGGGCTGAAAATAATACTAAGATTTGCTATGTCTCCAGCAGACTCTGGACAGGTCCCAGGTAACATCAAGCTTTGTAGCTGACAGCACATATTATTTTAATTCCTTGTGAATGAAAGCTAAGTTTCTAGTTCATCTGTTCATGTGGGGACTCTTTCATCTGAAATTATTCTATGATTCTACAGATTATTGGGTACTGGAAGCTCCACTGGATGCTAAAAGATATAGGCTCGAAAAAACAAGGTTCTGGCTCAACATGAGGTTGCACTTTAGTCAAATTCAGCTGACTGAAAAATACCCCATGGGCTGTGTGGTTCTGTACTGGGGTGAGAAATGTTAAACACTCTCATCCTTTGCAACATTGAAGCTGCACCAATTTGGTATTGAATCTGGGACCTCTCCTGCTTTAGTGAAATAGAAGAGACCAAAGCAAATCGTTAGTAAGCACTAGCTGAGGTCTTCAGCTGAGGACCTAAAGCTCTTTTCTGCCTTTCATTTGTTTTGGGGAGAATTTGGGTCCAAGGTGATGCGTATGGGAAGCGGTTTCCACCCATTCCAAACAGAGAAGATGGTTGTTCTTTGGAGATGTGGGGCACTTAAGGGAGAAAATTGTATTCAGTGCAGACTGCTCTCCTGAAGGAGAACAAGGGTTTGCTCAGTCCTGTGATCTTGCGGAGGCTTCACAGCTGAGAGGCAGCTGTTGCCCAGGGGGTGCGAGTGCTTATGGTGCGTAACACACAGGAACATATCCAGATCTGAGCGACAGGAGTCTCTGGTGGCTGGAAATGTGGTCGGCTGAGGACAGACCTTGTACACGACCTGTGTGTCCTCCTTGCTCGCTTGTGATTTTAATCCTCAAATCTCCTCCGGGAGCTGGGGCAGTGTTGTTGCCACCGTCTCACAGACAGACACAGACACTCCAACTCGCCTAAAATAATAATTGTGGCTTGTGGGGGATCGGAGGAGGCGGCAGCTGAGTGAGGAATTGATCACAAACCTTCTGATAGCACCATGGTGATTAAAACAGCTTTATCTGCGGATAGGTGTAATTCCACTCCTTCTACCCAGCCTTTTGTGCGCCTTGTCTCCCAAGATAGGAGGCTCTTTAGAATAGGTACCATCTGATATTTTACATAGCACTTAGCAAAACATAGTCCCGATCTCACTGAGCCTCTAGGCATTACCATAATCACTGCATTAGGGGTCATTTTTTTCAGACAGAGATTTGAAAATAACTTTGAGGAGTCTTCTGTAACAATTTTGTTTGCCATTCTCTGCAGAGCAGGTGGGGAGGGGGGAATCCAGAGTTGCACGTCTTTATTGAGTCTTGAAGAAGATGTAAGTTCCCAGCTCCCTCAAAAGAAATGAAGCATTCTGGGTATTTTGGAGAAGAAGAAGGAAAAGAAAAATGTTTTGAAAGAGCCAAGATATTTAGCTTTGAAAATTAGCTACTCAGCAGGCCAGCATTAAAATTAATTTAATGGAGTGTAAATTAACATACTTGACACTTTTTTGATCATTTTTCATAGACAGTGCTGACCAATGGAAATAAAAGCTTTTTTCCCCCATGAGGTTAGGACAAGAAAAATCACCAATTTACCACTCCCACCCCGTGAGGTGCCTTTCTCTTCAGGTGTCAATGTAGTACATCACATTTAAGTATTTAAATATTAAGCGTTGGCATATGTTTTTGCATATAATAAACCAACTTTTTTTTAAAAAAAGTTTCATTCACTGACACTGGAATATGTAAAGAATTTCCCTTTCAGACAAGCTGTAGAAGTTAAGGAAGTTCATTCAGAGCTTATAGTAAGGATTCTCTAAAAAGTACAGAAGAATATTTATAATCTAGTCCAAAAATGCAACACCGTGAAACTTTTGGTATGCTGATAAGTGATAAGAATGCCATTTGAGGTTTATTTTTTTAATAATAATTTAATTGTCATTGTAAAATGCCTCATAGTTGGGACAGATTAAATTGCCACAAAACCCATTACTGAAATTCATAACCCCCCATAAATGTAAAGTGTTTGCTGCTGTGCCATAAATAACCACACTCATTTCAGGAAAATGAGGTGCAGGAAATAAATTAACAAAATCCAAACACACAGGACATTAGGTTGCAACAATTTGTTGTAGAGGCCGCTGACGGGAATTCAGCTGAGCCCAGAAGAGAGGCAAATTCAACGTTTAATTATGGCCTCAGTAAATCATGGCCCCTATGTGTGTTTTGCCATATTGACATGGTTCAAAGATTATTTCACAGTCCAGTTCAAGAGCACTGATAAAGTATGTACATTTGAGATGTCATTATACTTGAAAAGGTCTGAAGAGCCCAATATTTCTCCAAAGATGTGTAGGACCCACTCACGGTTAAATGAAAGGAGGTAAATCAATTTTTGTTAGTCTCATGCAAAAGGCTCTGAGTCTGATTTTCCATCATTTGCACCCTGGGTGGTCGGTTTACCTTGTGTTTGGTGGGGGTGAAAATACATTAATATTTCAGAACTTCTATTGGTTTAAATGGCTACACAAGGTTCAGACCTCTGGCAGGTCTTTTAGCTGGAGCGTGGCATCAGCCTGGAAAAGGAATCAGGTTGCAATGAAGCATGTTGGAAAGGAGATGTGAAGGCTGGGGAGGGACATAGCGGGTGGGAAAAGGAGATTTTAAACAACTTAATTGTCACACAGAAATGGCATCTGTAGTAAACATATTGGGCTGATAAACAATGCAGCTGCTACAGATTTCACACAGAGAAGTAAATGCCGTGGCCATATGCAATTCATTACCTGCGTTAATTAGGGAATAAAAAAAAAAAAAAAAAAATGGAAAGAAATTGTAGGAAACGGGGACAAATTGAATCACCAGAGAAGATCTGTGTCTGCAAACTGCACATCTGTCCTGTCCTAGGACTGTGCAAGAGATCCCCTGCTCTCACTTCTGGCCAAGGCAAGAAGGTGCCAGCACCTTTCCTGCGCCTGGATAATGTACTGGGCACTGCTACTAACTTGTTAACATTTTCTAGGGGAGAAAAATAAAAGGACAGAAAGCCAAGAAAATTATTGGAAATGAACTTTTAAATGCCTGTTCTGGGTGCATCTGCTCACCATGTTTTTCCAGCCAGATCCCTCTCTGTTGATCTAAATCTCTGTTGATCTAAAATCTCACTGGTTCAAAGCAAAATGGAACTTTTCTGTATGACACTTCAATTACACTGCACCCCCCAAAATGCAGCTGGTCCCTGGTTTTGAACTGGAATAAACTCCAGTGCTGATTACAGGCACTGAAGGAACTTCGGAGTATGGAGGCTACAGGAATGGAACATTTCTGCTTTGCAGCCAATTACCACCTGAACCCACCAAGATGGTCTCCCTTCCACATTTAGCAAAAGCAGCAGGAACTCACCTTGAAGAGACTTCGGATCCACTCCTGCAGTCATGAAATAAAACTAAAGACTCTTTATTAGTCAGTTGGAAACTCAGGGACAGCTGCTGAAAAATAAAAAAGTTACAAAAACTCTCAGCTTTTGAATAGGGTTTCACGTTAGTACTGTAAATTAATGTAAATGTCACTTTAAAAGAGAATATGGAATAAAAACCTAATAAAGCTGCACAGCACTGCAGGGGTGGTGAGTAAATTGAGGGAATATTTGATTAGATTTCAAATGCTGCTCTTTAATTTGTATGCTCTCACTTATTTCCCCCCTGCCCCTCCTCACACTTTCTTCCTCTATTATATCTGCTAGGGCACCGTGAATTTTACAGTCCTACCTAAAAGGTCTCTCTTGTTGCTGTATGAAAATCCACATTAAGAAGGGACAGTTTGGTGACAGTTCCTCCAGTGTGTGCCCCAACAGCAGATGGTGAGACACAAACAGCATGAATTCCCTCCCAGCGACACTGTCCGTCCCCATTCCACTGCTCAAAGCTAACAGTGGGATCTTGTTCAACCCTGTGTCCTTCATGGGCTGAAAATCAGAGAGGGATTGCAACCCAAACACCCCAGAGCCGTGTTCCCGTGATGGGAAGGCAGGTTGGCAGAGACTGCTTATAGCAACTGCATCTCGCTCCTTTCAGCAAAACTACCTGAAATTCAGCAAGGCTGTTGGCTTCCAGGGTAACCTGTGGTGATAGAGACCTGCAGAAATAAATGAAGCACAATCCTAGGAGCAGGGTGCTTTTGGATTAAATAAAAAAACCCCACTCCTGCATGTGGTCTCTCTGCAACTCCAACAATGCAGGTTCCCTGCTAATGGTACCAGTGCCAAGCTCCAAGAATTCGGACAACCTGCAACTCTTGCCCACAGCGACACAATTGCATGGGCTCAGGAGATCCCTAGGTCTCTTTTCCTGACCACCAAGATTTTGGGTGATTTGGGACCCTCCAGGATAACACTGCCAAGATATGAATGCAAAGCAAAGACTCCTGGCAGAGGCTTATTTTCCTGCTTTTAAAAGCTCTTACCCCGAAGGAAAGCTCTGCTTTGGTTTAGCGACAGCAACCTTGTAGTAGAGATAATGATCTGAGATCTCTACGGCCTTTAGCTACTTCTTTTTTGCCTCAGTGAACTGCTGCTCTGGACTGCTCTCGTCTGCACCAGTCGGGCTCTTATCTTCATTACCCAAGCTTTGGCCAGACTTGCAGAAGAATTGTGCTTAAAGGCTCTTCTTCTGTCTCAGCCAGAGTGTTATCTTGGCATCGCTGAGCCTTTGCTACTCTCTTCTCAGGTGGCATCAGTCACGTCCTTGCAGTTTGAAGCTAGAAACTATCTCCTTCATCCTTATCCATATTATTTCTTGAGCTGAGCAAAGATTGACCTCTCCGTGTCCTTTCTATTCCCCTGCTGCTTAACAGACTGGCGGGAATTGATGGACTCTTTACTTTTCTCTTAGAGATCTGAGGGCCGGTCGCAGTGTGTCTATCAGCCTGAGCTGTCTATCTGTGTGCTCATGCTTGCTCAGATAATAATATTAACAGCAACATGCATGAGTTTCTCAGCTCCCTACCTTGTAACACTTTGAACACTTTCAAATCCATCCCTTCCAGGAAGCCAGGAAAAAGTGGGACGGTGGAGATGAGACTAGTCAAGGTGAGGATTCTTAGCAGTATTTCATTATTCACTACTAATTTCTTTAACCACCAGAATGTGGTGAAGCGGCATGTAAGAGTGTCTTCAAAATCAGGCAGGCTGTACTGAGTAGCTATATTTGCATCCCGATGGGTGGAAAAGCAAGCAAAGATGGAGGAAACTCCCATTAGGAAAATACCCAATCTTAATGAGCCAGCAAACTTGCCTCCCTTTCCGCACGGCAGTATCTCTGAACCTCAACGTCTATGTGGGATTTTAGTTTTAGTGTTTGCTTCTGTTGCTGTCTTAAACGCCTAGGGACAGATAAGAATGACAAGCGGCATAAATTAATGATGCATGGGCTCTGTTCTGTGTGAGTGGGAGAAGAGATGGAAACAGGGAATGGGATGATCTTTGCAATGCAAAGTTTGGCCATATGACACATCAGTTTTGCCTTATCAGACTGCTCTAAGAGCTGTGATAAGACAGTGATTCAGCTAAGCAAAGATGAGACTGACACTTTCCTTATGCCCTTACCCACACAAAGGCAACAAGAGTTATCGGACACTACCAGATGGTCTGACTCCATCCAGGGACATTACCCGAATTGCTAAAATGATCAGTTCACTGCTAATATGCTTTTTGTAGGGATTATACCTTCTTCCCCCAAAATGTTACGTATCATTGGTGATACTAGCCATTTGGCCATGACTCACTGTTGGTTTACAGATCCTGTCCCAAAGCTACCTTTATAGTAGATCAGAAAAGGTCAGGACTTGCAGCAAAAACAGATTGAAGAGAAAACTTTTAATGACTTTTCCTCAGAGATCATCAAGCTGTCAAAAGAAACCTCTGAAAAATCAACTGGAAAGACAAAACTTGGCTTCCCTTTGATGTTATCCTTGACATGGCTATTTTGAGGCATCACAAGACTCTCAAAGGGAAGACCACTGAGGAATGGCAATACCCAGCTCCTCTCCCATCTCAAAGGATGGAGCTGCCTTTGCAGGACACCTGAACTCTCACACAAGGTGTAGAAAACACAGTGTTGGGTGAAAGTGCAAATGTCTCAGTTCAACAGCTCGGCACAGTGCTGGCAGAGGAGGACTTCAGGCTCTGGGAGGCTCCCTGTGTTATACACATATGCAATCAGTTCAGCCTCAGGGAGCTCTTCCTGGGGACTCTCACTCTCTTGCAATTTTGTGGCACCAGTTTGTGCTCTGTGTTGCCTGGCTCCTCTTTTATGTCTTTTGATTCCCTTAAATTTCCTAGCCCAGGCCAGGAAGGATCATCGTTACTACACAGCCTCTAGCCTCCCTCCTTTCATCTCTTTCAATCTCTCAGAGGCACTTTTCTCCCGCATTGAAAAT
Source organism: Columba livia (assembly GCF_036013475.1). Lineage (NCBI taxonomy): Eukaryota > Metazoa > Chordata > Aves > Columbiformes > Columbidae > Columba > Columba livia. Next base: position 6,704,798 of record NC_088620.1, read on the forward strand.
GATCTCTGCCTTTGCCCTCCATGGGCTGGTATTTCCAAGGACTGTATGCTGCTTTTTCTTATCTTTCTCAGTCTTTTCACTCTTCTCTGAAAACTCGTCAATCAATCCAAATTGTTGCAACAACCGGTGGGAAGCCTCTAACCCTGTTGTCATTGATTTGAATAATGCAAATATTAATGAGTAGAAAACTCATTAAGAGGAAGCAGGAGAATTCTCACTGACAATCCACTTCTGCTGTAATGCCAGGTGGATCCTGCTGCAAACAGGACAAAAATGATCAAGCTTTTAATTCTAGCTCTGCTGGCATGCTCATATCTGTTCTACTCTGTCATCCACATGGCTGTATTTTTAAGAGTGATGTTCTGCTCGCATGTTCCAGACAATACATTTTGAAACTTATTAATCAGGAATTGTCCAATCCCTTGACACTGAAGCATCAGTAAAACAATTGCTTCAAGGCTAAATGAGGTTCACTGAAGAATCACCTGATTAAAGTGAGAATTTACAATAAATAAATACTTCAAATATTTCATTATGGATGCTGCAGGGGGAAAACAACTCGGATTAAGTCAAAGAAGGGGAAAAATATTTAAATTTGAATAAGTATGATGGACTGGCTATTGTGTTGGTGTAAATCAGCATAAGACCAATGAATCCACTATGTCTATGTCTATGCCTATGTCAGTTTGAGTGAGCTGAGTATTGGATATAGTTTATTACATCTCACTGGATTCAATGGGGATATTGTTTAAAAGGAACTGGAAAGAAAATGTTTGTATGCCATTCATTGCTCTGACATTCTCTTGCTGTGCTCGTTTTTGGAGAATCACTCCATATGCCTCTTATTCAGGAACCCATCTTTAATCTAGGGCTCCTAAGATTTATATGTATCGCAAGGTGCTTGTGAATCTTAATGAGCAGTATTCAGGAAATGTCATTTCTTGAAAGTTGATGCCCAGGTGCAATGGATGATGCAGTACAGCAGAAGTATTTTCAATTTCTTATTAACACTGTATGGAAGAGATAAGGAGCAACCATTAAATACAAACATTTATTTAAATGCGGAGTTGAGGTAGATGCTGTAAACACACAAAAGCCAGAGCATTTCACCACATGAAGGGTCAACATTTCCAAGCTTGGAAGTGTTAAGTCTCTAAATCCCAACTGAGAGACCAAATATATTGTAACTCAAATAACACAATACCTACTTTGAGCACCCACAGACCCCTTTTCCATTTACATTTCTAATCCTTGTACTGTTTCTCACATGTGTAATTCACTGTAATACAACATCGGAGAGGCAGGGTAGAAGTTACAGAGTTTAATGGTTTTCCTATGACCTGCCACAAGACTGTACAGGAGCCACATATGATACCATCTCTGCACCATTTAATTGCCTTCCAACTCTTAATCTGCTTTTCCTCTGCAGCATTCAACCTGCTGGGGCCAAGGGCTGGGTCTTACAGGGTTTTGTTTTGTGCCTGGCACAGGAGGGTCTCGATCTTGTTTGAAACCCCTTGTCATAGGTCTTAGCAGAAACAGCAAAAATACAGCCGGGAAAAAAATGGGGAAATGTGATTATGGGATATAACAGCACAGGAGATTGTAATGCAGGACAGCATGACATCTATAGGCAGGAAGAGCAACACTTTTCAGGGTACACTTCTGCTGTCAGAGAATCTAATTTTTTCACGTTTACTTGTAGTGGAGGTGCATCACTGTCCAAAAATTGTACTAGATAAAAATGTTGGGTCTTTATACCACGATAGCACTGCAAAAAAAGCAAAAACAAGTGTATCCTAAGCCATTAAGTGTATGAAAATCAGTTGCTGCTCTCAGACACTGACAAAAAAACCTACAACACATCAGAATAATTTGTCATTGTCTCAATATTTTGTCATTGTCTCAATATTTTTATTTCATACGTAGCTAACCTTAAAGTGGTCCACTACTTATATACTTATTAAGAGGGGTGTTTCTTACCTTATACAAATCAAAAAGCAAACCTTGTAAATTGCAGGGAAGAATCTTGAAAAATTTTACTTGTAAGAGTATTCTCAAAAAAGAAAAAAAATTATCTTTGATAGTTAGGGAACAGAATTAGAATGCTTCCTCCAGCATAATTAAAGGCTAGATTCTCCACGGCAGAAAAACATAAACCTCAATACTGATGTTCGCTATAATGTACCTAAACCACATAAATAGGCCTTGATGTCACTGCAATAATCTTATGTGCTGCTCACCAAATGAACTAATGCTCTTTTTATGTTTTTCATAGCAACAGAGGTGCATTATATTCATGCTTTCAAAACTGGCTGAAAGCAATTTCATTTTTTTACAAGCTATGAGATGGGGGGAAGCCATATAAATGAACTGGAGTTTCCACCTGAAGATGAATGATAACTTAAAGTTTCTTCCATGATTTTTCCCTTAGGAAAATGTCACAGAATCACAGAATCACACAGAATCACAGAATGTTCGGGATTGGAAGGGACCTGGAAAGCTCATCCAGTGCAATCCCCCCATGGAGCAGGAACACCCAGATGAGGTTACACAGGAAGGTGTCCAGGCGGGTTGGAATGTCTGCAGAGAAGGAGACTCCACAACCCCCCTGGGCAACCTGGGCCAGGCTCTGCACCCTCACTGAGAAGAAGTTTCTTCTCAAATTTAAATGGTACCTTTTGTGTTGCAGTTTGAACCCATTACCCCTTGTCCTATCATCGGTTGTCACCGAGAAGAGCCTGGCTCCATCCTCCTGACACTCACCCTTTAGATATCTGTAAACATTAATGAGATCACCCATCAGTCTCCTCTTCTCCAAGCTCCAGAGCCCCAGATCCCTCAGCCTTTCCTCACACAGGAGATGCTCCACTCCCTTCAGCATCTTGGTGGCTGCGCTGGACTCTCTCCAGCAGTTCCCTGTCCTGCTGAAACTGAGGGGCCACAACTGAACACAATATTCCAGGTGTGGTCTCACCAGGGCAGAGTAGAGGGCCAGGAGAACCTCTCTGACCTACTGACCACCCCCTTATAATCCACCCCAGGTACCATTGGCCTTCCTGGCCACAAGGGCCCAGTGCTGGCTCATGGTCATCCTGCTGTCCCAGGACCCCCAGGTCCCTTTCCCCTACGCTGCTCTCTAATAGGTCATTCCCCAACTTATACTGGAACCTGGAATTTCCAGATAATCAGTTTTCAGCTCAGACATTAAAAAAAAAAAAAAAAGTAAATGAGTATCTGGACTTCTGCTGAAACACAGTCCCTATAAAAAGTGGGAACCCTGAAAGTTTGCTAGGTTTTTGCATTGATGCATTTCAGCTTAAAATCATATAGAAAAAATTAAATTATCCGAATGTTTCATAAAATCAGAGAAGAAAACCTGAAAAAAACATTAACACTTCTTTCATAATTAGAATGAAGATATTTTGAAGCCTTAAGTGGTAAAAGCCCTTCCATTTCTGCCTAGAAAAGTCAGTAAAAGAGTCTCTTCCAGTCTAGCAGACATAGTAGCACCATCATAGTTGGTAAGTGACAAAGAAAGGAGTTGAGAAGAAAATTAAGAAAGTATTAATTACTAGAACATCTACCATGGGATTTGGAGAATTTGCTGTTTTTAACTGGCTTTCTCTCCAGCCTGGATGTCTGTCTAAGAGATCATCCTAAGGTACTGAATTGTGTGTTGCAATATCTACCACCAGAATATTGTTGACTAAATCCCTTTCTGGCAATTGAAGCCATGAATCTTTGATGTTCTCCATCCCAGGCAAATAAGGGCAAGGTCTGTGGTTTGGAACATCACATCTAATGTCAGATTCAGTGGCTTGAGATACACCGAAATATCTCATGAGGATAATGATTTTATATAGAAGCAAATTAGTCTGACAGCTGAAGTAGGGTTGTCTCCATAATGGCTCACGACCAATTATATATATTTTTCTCTGTATAAGCAGTGGTTACATACCATCAGTAAAATGTCTCAGTAACGAAATAAAGCGGGAAAGAACAAAAACTAGTCCAATTTCCAATGTGTGTGTGTCCCCCATGAAATTCTCTTTCCATTATGCTTCATAAACTATTGCCCATGTCTCCCAAACATTTGCAGACACAAATGACAGACAGAAACCATCCCATGTGCATTTTCAGTGCTAGTGGCTCATCCTGGGCCTTTTTTATCATAATGCAAACAGTGGAAATCCTGTCCCGTGGTGACAGATTAGGATTCAGTGTAGGACTGAGCTGCCCATGATTCAACCACGCTGATTCTGGTTTTATTCCAAAAGTTCCCTGCCAACACACCCCGGGATTCGAGGTCTCCCCTCTGCCCCTTTGACTCAGCTGAGCCTTCCCGAGCTCTATGGCAGTTGCCCCGGGCTATGTTTCTATTTTATTTGTAATCCTTTGAAAGCAATAGCCAGTTCTGGCAGATGAATTATATTCTGTCGAGAAGCAGCAGGGGATGGCTGGGACTGTCTCTCTCTCCCTGAATTCTAATTTAAATAGAGGAAACAAGATTTCATTGAATTTTAACAAATTAACCATTAATCACTTATGAAAACCTCCTGATGAGGACATGGATCGCCTGGGTTATGAATGGGAACAGCTTCATTTTGCTGTGATTGTTCGACCAAGTTAATCCCCATCTCTCATTCTTCACCTCCATCATGCTCCTCACCTTTTTCCCTGTCCCCTCATCGCTGCAGGCTCTTGTCTCCTGTCCCCCACCTCCACCCAACACAGACACCTTCCCCTCTCTTATCCTCTTCCCTGGATGCACAGCCACTGCCGAACCCATCTCTGAATCATTTTGGATGTCATGCTGAATATGGAAATTAAGGGAAAAAAACAATGTCTTCCGCTGGCTGTGTGGTGTGAATATTTATGAGGGAGCCAGCGAGGAAGCTAAAGAGGAGGCAGGAGCGAGGCAGCCGGCGATGGCAGCTGACAGGGGCTCATTCAGTGGCACATCCTTGGCTGCCAGCAGCATCCCAGCAGAGCGGGGGACACGTGAGTGACACAGTGGCAGCATCTTTGCCTGGGCAACACACACACACACACAAAGTTGCAGCCGTTTCTGTGCTTCTTTTTTATTCCTCCCTTCTCCAGCTGATCAATCTCAGCTACAAAAAAAAATAATAATAATAAAAAATCCTTGGATGTTGTTCAGCTGCAGCAGACGATTAGGCCTTAAAAATCAATGTTTATGTTTAACAGGGCTATAAAAACCAATGCTTCTCTCCACTTATCAAATCAGAATTGGAATCAGAAAAGCCCCTTGGCTCATCGTACAAGGGGTCACGGATGGTGGCACATGGTGATGAAAATCTCTCTCAGCCAAGGCTCTCTCCTGTGCCACCTCTCCTCCTGCTGCCATATTCCTCTACTCAATAGCCAAGTCTTTCCCACCGGGAGGCATCACTCTGCTAAACACCACGCAAGGATCCAGAGCACAGATGGGTATCAGAGACCTGGGAGTGTGTAAGAGGGAAGATGGTGTAAGTCCATCCATCAGACTCAGCCCTAGATGGAACTCTCAAAAATCCCATCTTTATTTTTTTCCTTTAAGGATAAAGCAGACCTAGGAAAGGAACTGATCTGGAGCTGGGTTGGGCACGGGCCAGCTGGAGTAAAACAACAGTCCTGAAGTGAATATTCTATCCTTTTGCTTTCCCTGAGGTCTGCAGAACCTCTGCAAGGTGATTATTTTGTTAGTCGGACTGTGAGGATGGGGCTATTCCTGCTGCCAGGCACAGGATGCATGTAGAGCAAAGAAAGAAACTCTACCTCTTCAAGTCACAGTCTTTAATGTCATAAATCCTGATTCTATCATGGAGCTGCCGATGGTTTCTAACTTACCTAGTGTCTGAAGTTAATATAAAATAGACCATATTTTTGATTGTGGGATGTGCAAATCCTAGAGAATGAGCTCTGCTGCTTTCCCAAGGAACATCATAATTTCTCTCCCTGGGCTGGGTGGAATCACTTTCAAGTATCCTGAGAATGGCATGTCCTTCCATAAAACATGTTTTAAATGATCTAGCAATTAGCTGCCAAAAGTATGGATGCTCATGAGAATCAGTGCCCTAAATGACACTAAACAGATTCTAACATAGGCCAGGTTATTAAATTTTCACAGTGCTGGATCACTCAGCCACCACCCTACCGGCAACGCACAGAAGTATCTTCTTCTGCAGTTACTTTTCCTAGCCCAGAGACAGGATTTTCCCCATCCAGTATCTTTCAGCAGTTGTTTTTCAGAGTGTTCCGGACTGATCCTTCTCATGACCACTTACAAACTGAAGCACACGACTTATTGTAATGATGTAGGACTGTGAAGCTCCCTCCTTAATTATAATCTTTTCACAATGATATATAGCCTTGCCTGACTCAGCTGGAAAATACTTTTTACTTCTAGACACATAACTGTGGGTTGTACATATGGCTGGGCTAGAAATTGTTTGGTCCATCTGGGTTGTCCTGTTAAACCATCTCCCCACATATACAACATTACTGGTTGTAGGGTTTGTGTTTTCTGATGGTTGTCATTCTTTTTCCATAGAGCCTTCAAAAGAGGAACCCAAAGCCTACAGCAAGCCACAGGCCAATGGATGGAGTTGGTGGTAGAAAAGAATCTGTAATATATAATAAAGAGGTGAGAAGGTGAATCTAATGACATGGATGAAAATATCAGTGAAAAAAATCCCATGGGATAATATGCTGGAGTATATCACTGGTGCTGTAAGAAAAAGTGGGTCTCCTGTCTGTCATTGTAGCAAATAAGATGTCTGGAACATGCTATAAACTTATAGAACCAAATCACTGCAATACAGGAGACTTTTAAATTGAAATTGATTAGGTGATCTGTCTCCATTGACAAATGGCACTGAAATCCTTATAAGAAACCTAGGCAAAATCATCCTAAAGACACTGCTAAATTTTGTACCCGTGCTCATCCTCCAATTCATATGGACATTTACATGAATTATGTGGGAAAAAATAAACTTGAAAAGACAATTTTCAATTTTCTCATTTCCTGGAGAGCTCAGATATGGCTGCAACATAAGATGCTTTAAAGAAACCTGAATATCTCCGTGTCCCCAGATGTTTGGTTATTAGTCATGATTAGTCATTTTCTCAGTTGTTAAGTCACTTCAAAGACCTTTCCTCAATCATAGCTTGTATTAAATCTCTACTTATTTACTCATTGCAATCCATCAGTCATTTTGACACTGAGAAGTTCAAAAAATGAGAGGAGGGCAGAAGGCTTATTTCAGATTTGGCTTCAGTTAAATGAGTAAAGCTACACCAAAAATATTCTACATGACATGTACAATGTCTGCATTACTGCACATCATACACATGTTGTCCCCAAATTTGGATCAGAAGGACATAGTTTCATTTAAAAGATTTGTGGGGGAAGTACAGATAATTGAGATGACCATTGACTATCTAATGTACAAAGCCATTTAAAGCTCAATATTTTACTTCATTATAACTGATTAATAAATACAAAGACTAGCTACTATCATATTTTTAATTCTACAATAGAAAGCTCTAAGCAATGAATATATGCTTCCTTATTATAATTTGTGAAACTGCAGATAAATAGGCAAGTAGCTCCGCAGGTAGATTCTAACTCACTAAAATATATTAATGGCTTGGCTACAAAGCTGCAGAGATGCCGTAACATCATGACAGCAACTTACTGCTTCTGGATATCTCTGTAACAAAAAAACCCAAACACCCAGGCTCAGAAGAGGCCATTATTTAAATAGCTGTCTCATTTCATGTAATTTCAAGTTCAATGGTGTGGCAATTCTGCAGTATTAGACCTACTGAATGATTATTAAAATCATACCTATTCAAGATTAACTATGAATTAATTATGAGAGGAATTCTGAAATTCAGATACCTTCTGAGATAGGCTCTGGGGTAAGGATGGGTAAGCATCAAAATCTGGCACAGGCTTAATCTGCTGTGAATTTTTCCAGGTGCATGTTCCTCTTCATCTCTGCAGCTATACAGGACAGGTGATTACTTGCACCCTGGATGTGCATAAGGGACACATCTAGTAAGTCAGATGAGTCATGCCCTCTGTGTGTTACTTCTCTTCCTTGATGATGAAGGGAGTCCAGATGATTAACTCAGATGTAGAGAATGACACCTACATCTAGTCAGAATGAGTCCCTGCTGGGGAAATCTGAAGCACTCAATCACTGGAGGAGATAACAAGCTCATTGTGGGCTCGAGCCCTTGATGTCCCATCAAACCTGAATTTGCAGAGTAAATTGCAGAGAATTTGTTAGAGTTCAGATGTTAAGTTGTACTCCACAGAGCAACACAGGGCCTGGTGTACCTGTGCAATTGTGAGGCTTCAGCAGCTTGGTATTGTACAGCAACTTAACTCATCCAGGCTACCTCTGTTCCTCCTTTATCTCTCAAGTCTGCTGGGACTTCTTTTCTCCTGTTGGTTTTATACACGAGTCCCTTAGTTATTATGTCAGTAGGTAGCTTTATGTAGACATAAGGTAGCTGGACAGGCAGGTAAATGGTGGAAAAGGTCCAGATGCTACTGTGTACAGCAAAGGGGAACAAATCATTCATATTTCTGCGTCTACAAAAGGTTGTAAGAAGGCAGCCACTGGATGTCAGACACCCTGGCTCAGACAAGGGTCCTTTGCGAGTCTGTGGCAAAGTGAGGGACAACAGTAATTTCTAATAAAGGAAACGCTCCTTGGTAAAGCTCCACTTTGCTCTGCAGTCTGGAAAGGGAACCTGCAGATGTTTGTGGCACATTGGTCGCAGTTTCGTCAGCCATACAACTCCTTGTGGTCAACAAGAATCTCTGCTCTGTCTCTATTCTGGTTTCCCAGGACAATAGAGTGAGCTCTGATGAGCAGAGCTGGGTTAGAACCTGCTGGTAAATCCTACCAGGGGCAGCTAGGCAAGCCTGGGGAGATCCAAAGTGATGAAACCCTTTTCATATTGACTTCAACCCCAAATTAATTTCTGAAGTTGCAAGATCTTAGAGAGAAAGGAGGGTCACATTGTCAAAAAAATCCCCCACGGATGAAAGTTGACACGATTCCTTTGCCAAGAAAAGCTGGTGGCAGGGCTGTTGAAATCTGGGCCTGGATTTCCTTGCTCTCTTATGTGAGCCAAGAAGGAAAACCCATTTTTTTCAAAAAACAGAGAATTTCTTTTTTTAAGCCCACTGTCAGAAATCCACAGTGTAACTGTGAACCAACAGCAGGAGTGGGCAGTCTGTGTATTTGGTCCCTTCTCAGATAGCAAAAGACAACGAAAACTCTAACTAGTTGTAAAAATTTTATTCACTACAGTGACAATCACACAGACATGGAGGAAATTAGGGCATGGCATAGACTCAGCGTTGTTGGTTTGCCAAACCTCCTTTTCTGCCAAGGTCTTGCGTATGTACATCCATTCTTTCACCTCTACAGAATCAATTACTATGGTGTCTAGCTACCAAATGTATTGTATAGAGCATTAGATCTAAATGGTGTAGTAGATGCTCTTCAATTATATGACTGAACATCTCTGGAGCCAGCTGTGATGTCCAGGCAGAGCACAGCTTGCTAGCCCTTTTCTCTTGCAGTAGGGAAAAGCATCTTCTTTAGCCCTGAACCTATTGTACTTCACCTGCTTGCCCAAAGATGCACGACAGTCATACCAGACTGTGCCCATTAAAAAAAACATCTACCAGCCGTCAGAAATTTAGGCAGAATGAATATGTGCAAATCCACTCAGGTGGCTGCAGGATGAAGTGCAGCATCCGACCATGAGCAAATATGATAAGAAAGGGTACTTACACATGGGCGATTTAAAGGGAAATAGACTGCAAAGAGAGGCTGGTACTAAGCAAAGGCCATCGCTCTGGAGACATGCATGAATTCATATTGTAATCACTATTATTTTTTCAGCATTTTTTATTTCCCCACTCATGAAATGGCCCTGAGAGAAGCCCAGCTGGAGATGCATGCACTGTGTTTTCTCATTAGAGTTTAGCTGTTCCCTCCAACTCTTTCTTACTGTTTCAAATTGTCTCCTAAGCAAAATGCAAAGCCACTAGTGTTCCAGTGGGTTCAGCATTTGGCAGAATGAATTTGTTCATTGCTAATTAAAACAAAAGATTTCTGAGGCGCTTTCCATTTTGGTTTATTAGCTTTCCTGTGCAATAGCAAATCGGAGCCCTTGTTACACTGTCAGCAGAACTATTATTATTATTATTTATTATTTACAGTACAACTTGTGACTCACTTCCTATGTTGGTGGATCTTTCACCATCTGTTAAAAAAATAATAGCAGTCATTTTCTGAAATGTTATTCTAATCCAAATGTTAAAATAGAACCATATGAAGCCAATTAAATAGAGTGCGTGTTGTTAATCTGAGTTACTTCAGCTCAGCTACAGAAAAAGCAAAAAACATAAAGGGATTGAGAAAGGCCTAAATGTAAAGCAAAGATGCAGACTTCAGAAATCTGTGGAGATTCTGCCAACATTTTATTGGAATTTTAAATTTCAAGGGAAAATATTGTAAATATGTCTAAGGCTAAGTTTAGGAGCGGATATGGATCCAAATCTGGATGGAAGATGGCAACTCCAGACCAGGCTTTATGTGAATCCCTAAAAAAATCTGAAAATTTCAGTTTTAATCCCTTTTAGTGCTCTCAGCTGTTTTTGTTCTTACTCTGAGTGAAAAAAAATTACTTGATCTGGTTTGGCTGCCTCCACCTGAGAGTTTTATGTAAGCTTATGACTAATTAACATGAAGTTCCCAGGTGGTGCTTCTGAAGACATTGCCCCTGCCTGCAGAAGTCAAGGAGAGATGAAGCAAATACATCATGAGGAAATTAAGGTGGTCAAGCATGACTACGCTATCCCTACGGCACGGTGATCAATAGCAGCCTCACTTCAAACGTGTGCGTGTGAGCGTTTCTTTGGGCTTTAGATCTCTGAGCTTGGGTCAAAGCGTATTTGAAACAGGCAGAGTTTTACCTGATCTCACACTGAAGCCTTTTTCGTATGATACCTCTGAGTAAGATGTGCACTGGGGGTTTTTGTTTAACTGAATTCAGGCTAAACATTACAAATCCTAAGTTTGTCTTTGGAGGAGAGGGGCGTGAGCTTGAGAGGTACGAGTTCATATCATCTAGTGAGGACAGTGATGTGATTACTCCACAACCTCTGTTGAGTTTGCCAAATCATGGGTACAACTAACCCATCAAAAATTTGGATCACTTTCTAGAAGTGTCTGCCTTTCTTCATCAACACCTAGAGAGAGGTCTGATGGCTACAACCCAAAACACAATACCTTGCCAAACGGCCCAGCATGTAAGCATCATGAAAACCAAGCTCTCTTTCAAGACTTCTTCTTAACTTTTTTCATTCCAGGGTAGAAAGGTCCCTTGAAAACCAGTCTCCAGTGGGAAACCCTTGGCTTCTTGGGCTGAGGATGGAGTCAGAAAGGTTGGGGTGCAGCAGCATCCTCAGTTTTGGGGAATGGAGCTGGGTTGTCCCCTCAGCATTGTGCAACTGGCGGATGCTGCTGAGCTCCTGAGGCTGAGCAGCCCAGCTGCATTCCTGGCTGCAGTTATTTATATTCCCCCAACAGCGTTGTTTACACAAACTGCATGAATGCAAATCAACGTGAGGAAGTGCTGGAGTCGCTGAGGTGTGCAGCAGTAACAGGCTCCCGGGATTGGTTTTAGTAATGTAGTGTTAACACAGCTACACATGGCTACACACACTTTCAGACCCAAGCGAGGGAGAGGGAAAGGGAACACTCATTACCTGGGACACTGGCCGAGTCCTTGTACCTCGACAAGAGATAAAAAATAAAAATGGACTTCATTATCAGAGGCTGGCTGTCAATCACCTGCCATTGCACCAAGCCTGCCTCACGTTTCTCCAACTGAAAGGTTCCCGTCACCGCTGGCCGGGGAGGAAAGCTGGATGTGTGACAGGAGACAGAGCAGGGAACATGGTGACTGGTGTCAGTCTGCTCACTGCTCTCTTGCCCTGCAGCACACATGCATTCAAACACAGTCTGCCAAGAAAGGCTTCTTCTGAGAAATGCCCGTGCATATAAACGCAATGTAGATATGATGCGATGATCTTCACCTTCCTTTGAGCAAGGGGTGTTCAGTCAGTAACTCTTGGGTTACTCTGTGGATCTCACATGTCTCCAGATCCCACAGCTGTTGTCATAAGGTGGCATCAGCCACTGCCCCCTAAACGTTCATTTCCAGTGCCAGCCGACCCCTACACCTCTGAATTCAGCAGTTCCAGTTTGCAAACTAGAAGCAACAGTGTGAGACAAAATTTTCTCATATTTAGACACTAAATTTCCTCCCCCGAGGACCCTAAATACTGTCTTTGGAGATCTTTAGGGTTAGTCCCTGCCTCTGTTTTCCTCATCAGTAAAATGGGGTTAATGATGCTTCAAAGCAGGTTTGCCAATGTGCTGCCAAGATTTCTTGTGTGCCAGTGACCTTTTATTTAACCCATCAGCATCAAGCTGTCTTTCATTCCATCACTATATATTCTCAGGGGGCTTTGCTAGCAATTCGGTCTTTCTTTTCTCTGCACTTACATTTTCCACAGTACAATAAAACAATAATAATAAAAATCTATCAAAACAAGTTCCTTGCTAGTTTATGGTAATTAAAAGCAATAAATATTCCTGCATGCAGTACTGTAGACCTTGACTCATCGGTGGGTCAATATTGCTTTCCTGGTGAGGCTGGGTAATAAATCTTTATTCCTTTTTGAATGGAAATAAGGATGGGATTTTATTCATGAATTCTCTGACCCGTTGAAGTGACATTTTCAAAACAAACACTCCAGAAATGAGGAGTTTTCTCTGCAGAGTGGGTTAATCTGCTCTCTTCTCAGCGTGTCTCTTTCATACCAATGATTTGCCTGATGCTTTTTTAATCCCAGCAGCAACTTCTCAGAAAGTAGGAAGAAAACTAAATTAAAACAAAGTAGCTTGGAGAGAACCGAGACGCATATGCCGGCGGGGGGAGGCTACAGGGGAAGGGGCACAGGGGTGGAAAAGATGGTCTAGAAGAGGTCTCTGAAGATCTGACTTGCTTGGCACAGCTGGCCCTGCAGATTCACCACCCGGTCACGCTTTTCCTTGCACCGAGGCCAGGGGTGGCCTTGAAGTCCCAGCCCTGCGCAAATACATCGCTCCTGCCTCCCGAGCTGTCGGCCTTCATTAGCTTCTGCTACTAGATGGATGGTGTTTCTCTGAACCCAGATCAAACAGCGGCTTTTTGTGCTCGCCCGCGATTGACTTCATTTGGTTGTGTAATCTAATTGGCTTGGGATGCTCTGCAAGCTGGGGAATGGAGCCAGGGGTTTATAAAACAAACTTGCAGTGAGAAGGATGCGAATTCCCGCCGAGTCCTGCCCCTTCTGAGCTTGTGCAGCTCAAGCACCGGGATGAAGTCCTTGGGTTATTTTTCTCTCTCTAAGAGGCTGCTTTTTCTTTAGAGGAGGCTAAACACAGCAAGAGGCCCCTTCTCCAGCAGCAAGGATCAATCGTCAGCTGAGTCGCTGCTTGTCACTGAACTGTGTTCTGAAACTTTCGGGGCCAGGTTCACCATGACGCTGCTGTTGGCAGCCGGGAGACAGGGAGACAGAGCTCTCCTTTCTGTGGTACATGCGGATCAGTGCCATTTATGAGCAGTGGTTTCCCTTCCCTGCTAACCTGTTTTTTTTTCTGAGGTCAGCTTCTATTGCTGTCAGTAAGACACCACTCAAAGACAAGCCGTTTGGCCCAGTTTGGCTATTTCACAGGCCAAAATTCAGAGCTTACAACTTTCCTAAAGAGCTGAGTGCTGACAGATGATCTGGCATGTGCAGTGTCCGCAGAAGTTTCTTGTCCACCTCTTTCCTCCACCTGTCATCCTCACCACTTGGTTTGTCAATCAAACCTTATGGGTCCAGCATTCACTCATGTGCCATGAATGGGGTGTGTTTTGACTGCAGAAAGTTGAACTTGTGACTGCTGAGCTACATCTGTCTGTGCTGGTTTGGCTGGAGAAATACAGAAGTGCCTACCTGAAAACCTCAGGCTTTTACAAACCTCACGGGGATTTCTAGATATGACACTGATAGGAATCTGCTCACATTAATGAGGTGAGGCAAGAGAGTTCATCCCTCCTCTCTCACCCGGGATCACCCAGGAAGCTCATCCGTGGGTTGGGAGCAGCTCTGCCATCACCCACTTCCCTAGACAGCATTTTTTTCTTCTTTTTTCTGAATATTATGGACATTCAGGCCTCACAGAGAGGAAACGTGAGGCACTTTGACCTACTACAGTAGGGTTAGGGTTAGGGTTAGGGTTAGGGTTAGGGTTAGGGTTAGGGTTAGGGTTAGGGTTAGGGTTAGGGTTAGGACCTACTACCTGCAGGTGGGACAGGACTGTTGTCTGTTGTCCTCATTCAAGCTGACATTTGAAACCAAACAAACTGGAGTAAAATGACACTTTCCCCTTATACTCCAAGCACTGAAGTGGCAGGAGCACTCACCTAGATTAATTTGAGTTATTTTAATTATGATTCTCTCCCCTCTCTCTTCTCTCCTTCTCTCTCACATACACTGTCTGGACAGGGAACTGCAGGTTTTCTTCCATTTAGGATTAATTGAAAAGGAAAAGTCAATAGGTTTTACAGCAATTACTGTCTTTTCCATTTGGTCTTTTGAAACAGTAAGGTGCATAAAAATTTAATTTCCAGAGAGAAAAAAATGTCTCATGGATCCTAACACAAGCTTCTTGGAAGAGGAAATATCTGTAGTTCTTTAGCCTGCCATCATGTCTGAGAGAGGGCAAGTGTCAACACAGCTGGGAAACTGGAGGTGATAATGACAAACTTTGACTGTTCAAGGTTTTATTGACATTTTCTTTACCAGATAAGGTGACTGGTCATTATCACAACCTAATCCAAAACCCTCATCCAGTGTCTTGTAAATCAGTGGAAATCTTTCCACTAGCATCAGTGATCTTTGGATCAGACTTCACTTGATGCATGTGGACACAACAAACTTCTACTGCGGATCTTGGCTCTTGTTCTATTTATTTGAGACTGTGTAAGGACAGTAAAACATACTGCAGGTTTACACTTTTTTGTTTCTTAGTTAAAACTGGAGCTGGAATGCACAAAGGGTGCAAATCCAGAATGTGGGAGAAGGAAGTAAAATAAGCAGAGGGTGATAAAGGAGGGAAAAAATAGAAAACAAGAATCCATCTCACTTGGTTTTAATTTACAGTGGGGCCACTCCTTGCTCCTCCGCATGGGAGTAAGTGTGGAATCTCTCCCTCTCAGCTTAAATTCAGTAGAAGCAGAACTTGTGGTTTATTTTCACATTATCTCATTGGGTTGCTTTCTGCAAGTATTTCTTGGAATGAAAGGGAAGAAAAAGGGGGGAAAAAAAGAAAAAAAGAAAGGTAAGAACAGGCTCACAAATTCTGTGCGTGCTCCTTCGCTAACCAAGCTGCTTTGCCCCAGAGAGCCTGCTGGGTGTGCAGCAATGCTCCCTGCAGCTTTGTTTAGGAAAGTTCCATTTGCTTCTCCCTCTGTGAGGCTATTAACAGCCTTTTCCCAGAAGTGAGTCTCCTTTTGTTTACCTGAAATTGCCGAGGAACAAAATAAATCTAGGTCCAATGAGTAAATAAATAAAGGACCAGATAAAAGGAGGGAGAATCAGTGAGTTTTACTAGAGAAAAAAACGAAATCCTGAAGAAATAAAGCTAAAATTCAGGAGGCTGGGTGTCTCTTTGCAGCTCCTGGCTGGTTGGAGCCCAGCTCCCAGCAAGACTGATCACCCTGTCACCACAAACAGCGTGTAAAAAATTGTGCCTCATTTTATTAGCTGGAAAACAGTGTTTAATGCAGCTGGAGCTGCAGCTCAGGATAAACGATGGAAGTTTCCCCTTGGAAAACCATCGGGGCTGGTAATACCATCATTTCTCCATGAGTTCAATTCAGTTCGAAGCGTGGCTGCGTTTGTTGTCAGTTCAAGGGCTTTAAGCCTGAGACAGAAAACACACAGTGGGCAACAGACACCAGCCTGGGTCAACCTGTCACTGGGGATTTCCCCTGTGGTCTGGCAAATCCATGCTGGTGACATTGAGAACTCGGATTGATTTTCAACTAATAACAGCAGCATATGCCTTGTGACCATGTTGAAAGGCGCTGTCTTCACCCTGTCACTGGGAAACATGGAGCCAGCCTGCCCTGATGCGGCAGTTGCAGCCCCCCCCCGCAATAAGGCTTTAATAGGGCAGCTAATTCCTACACACACTGTCTCTGCACTTGCCCCGTTTGCTGTTTTGTAAAACTAAGGTCTGGTTTCCATAAAGAATTGATTATAGTTGTTTTTGCTTGGAGTAGTTTCTGGGTGTCTACGCTACACCTAGCTTGTGTCTCTTTGCACGACGTTTCTGAAACCTTCTGCAGCACAAAAGGGTCGCCTGGTAAATCTGCGGTCATCGGTATTTCATGTGCATCATTTAGATTTGTATGGTGATTTCCAGGTGTGATAGTATATGATATATAGCCTGTGATAAGGAATGGCATCTGCTGGAAAAAAAACAAAACGAAACCAAACCAACAAAAAGGCACCTGAGGGGTGAAATGTGCCAGCATTAGAAACCACTTGCCACTGACTATCCCTGTCTGCCAACCTGCCCACAGGGCCGCAGCCTTAGGCTGAAGGAAAAACGGCTCCTAAATTAGAGCAACACGGATAGAACTGCCTGTTTAGTTACATAGTGGTCGTATGTTTCTCTCAAAAAAAAAGGTTGGAAGGTGAGTCATCCATGTGCCCATTGGAATGGGGTAAATCTCTGCACATGCCCATCTAGCACACAGTGAACACCAATTTTCAGCTGGCTTCAGTGGAAAATGGGACTTGCTATTGTTTTTCTGTCTGTAGAGCTGGAGTATTGAGCTTCCTGACGTTCAGAGCTAGACAGATAATCAGCAATCCATTAGAAAAATCCAGTCTCCCTCTCCTCCTGAAAGTTAGCCTCTCACAAATTGCAAAATTCCCAGCTGCTATTCGTTGCTAAAATAGTTATCTAGAAATGTCTTCAGAGGATGAGAGTCAAGGCCGCTAAGCTGTTCACAAAGAGTTCATTGAAAATATCCAGCATTCAAAGTTTGCAATCCAAGCTGCGTGGATAGTTACATGAGCTGTATTGTGTAATTTCTGATCTCTGATTGAGCAAGTTGTGTAACTAATCACATCAGAACCAGCATCCAGTTTGAACTGCATGTTCATGTGTGTAATTTGGAATACGCTTTTGGAAAATATTAAGCTATTTGAGTTCCAAATTGACTTTTGATGAGTATTCACACCAGTAAAGCTCATTTGCTAGAGTATTTGTGGAAAGCAGCCATAGAAACAGACCGGGAGATTCAAAGCAAATTTGTTCAGGACTTCAAATGAATATACACAGACATCTTTCTGCAATATTCACTCGCCATTAGTCATATTGCAGTAATACCTGCAGTACATACTTACAACTGAGTTAGACTTTCTACTGTAAAGCTGTGTTTCTGAGATTTATTAGCTCAGCAGTTTCAGGATGGATTTGACTGAGATTTTTAATACCAAGTTCCCAGCTTGGAGGGACACTTTTTAATTCCATCCCCTCATGCCCCCTCCCCCTTCTCTCTGCAAACCATTACAATAATTTAAGTAATTGTTCGCGTCTATAGCTCAAAAGCCTGAGCACAAGAAAAAAAAATAGGGGAAAGTGGTGGCTGGGGGAATGGTCAGAGAATTTTAAACAGTGAAGCAGAGAAGCCCCACATTCTCTGTTAGTTGCCTTTCTCATGCTCAGTGAGAATCCCCAGAAGCGTGAGTAATAAAAGAAAATGCTCTAGAGGTAAAACTTAAAGGACAATATGTGAAATCTCATTTACAAGTGGGAAGCAAATGAGGCAGAATCCAAAAGCTATAAAGCAAAGCAGGCTCTAAATCAACATTTATAGCAGCGGCTTGGCAGGTGGGCTTTACCTCTCACCAACCTGTATATGTGTTAAAGTGAACAGGCCAAAATGTGTTCTTTGTTACATTCAATCACCTCTGAGCTGAATTTATGGAATTTAAGTAGTTAAGGAGTCATAACTCTGAACAGAGTGTGCCTCTTAAAAGATCTGGTAGGGAAATTTCACTTCTCAGAAATCTTACCTAAACCAAAACCTCTCCAGGAGGGTCTCGTTTACAAAACCACCAGATCCTGTAAATCTGAATATCAAAATGTCTTCCCAGTAAGATATGATTCAGTCATGGTGTCACTGGAATTGTCTATAAACATTGCTTTTCATTTTCTCAATTTCTTTGTGCTGTGAAATGTGCCCAACATTTCCTCTGTGCCTGTTTTTCACACCTGATCTGTACTTACCTGGAGCAAGCTGGTACACCAGACATTTTTGTGTCTGAGACTGGTGCTGCAGCTAATTGCCACAACCAAAATTCCGAAGACACAACCAGAGTCACGGGGCTGCTCTGGGATTGTAGCTTGTGAAGGTTGTAGCAGGTAAATCTGTCAGAAGATCCCATGGTGGTGGTGGTCCAGCACACAGGGACCCATCCATGCCATGCTTGGCCGCTGACTTTGTCACTTGCTGTTTATTTGTCCCTGTGGCTCAGGCGTTCACCACTTCACTGCAAAGTATCAGACTCCAAAGCAAAGGTCCTTGAGCTCCCAGAAGAAGAGGAGCTGTTTTTGTCACTAGAGAACAGTGTCTCAGCACATTGTTTGCTATCACCGCATGCTGATTGAGTCATGTAGTAACAAAACACCTGCCCTATAAACATAAAACAAGCTGTCACAGCACATCAACACATGAAGAGGCAAAGCAATATTGGAACAACGTACCAGAATTACATGCTGGCTTCCAGTATCCTTGTCGAAATAGCTCTTCCTACCCAGACAAAGGTGGCTTTGCATTTTCCGTTTGAGAACTCTGATGCATTTTGTAACAGTTATTTCCATCATTTTCTAGAGTGGAGAGACAGAAGCATTAAAAAGTTAAATCATGCATGCTAAGAAGGGAACAGAATTCACCTGAGGCAGAAATAGGACTCGAACCAAAGGTATCTAATAGGTATTTTACTCTTACCACTCATCTATTCTGCCATACAGGAAGGTACAAATGAAAAGGGACCATCTCAGCAAGAGCCTTGTCCCATTTTCCCTGATTGCAAACAGGCATGGATAGGAAATGTCCATACCAAACACAGAATATTCCTGACTGGCTGATTTGAAAACAAACAAACAAACAAAATTAAACTCTTTAGCAGAAAATACATTTCAAAAGTCAACCAACCTGCTTTTTCTTCCTGCAAGAGCCCTCCCTTCCATTGCAGAAAGCTGCCCAGCATCCACTGAGCATTCCGACCCCTCTTCTCCGCAGATTGTCCCATGTGGGCAGATGAAAGAAGAAGACTTGGCCACGGAGCTGGCACATGCCCTGCCAGGGACAGGGGCGCAGTGCACCCAGACGTCTAAAGGTGTATCTCTGACCTGAGATGTCTCTTCCTTCTTTGGCATTTTCTGCAGTCACCCCAGTTGTCTGACCTAATGTAGCTGTTGCATTGCTTGCTTTTCATTTTACCCGTTCACGCTGGACACGATACATAGCAGCTCTTATTGAGTTAATAGAACAGAAGAAAGAACATAGTGATGTGGATGGGCTCACACACTTCTGCTGTGCAGGAAATTTTTAGAAAACATCCATCTCTGGGCAGGATTTGAGTTGTGGTTCTTTCTTGGGCACAGCCCTGCAAAACAAAATTGCATACCAAACCACATGAAAGGGAAGAGAGCCTGACTTTGGCTGATCACGGGGACTTTTGCAGTGTGCAAGTGTATGTTCTCCCCTGAAACACAGAGATTGATCAAGGGGTTTGGTACCGCATGGTACAGATTAGCTTGCGGTCTTGGTTTACTGCTCATGTGTCAAACTCTTCTTCCAAACTGACCTGCCTCCTCTTCTGGTGCATGTTGCAGTACTGAGGTATGTCCTGGGGCTGAGAAAACTAAAGGGAGGAAGGGTTTGTTCTGGCATGAAGCCTTTGTCACATGTGGTCCTACACAAATGCTATTTTTTTAATTTTTTGTGAGACTCTAGAGTGTCCTTTACTCTTACACACAGCAGCTACTTTTAGTCAGGTTGGGTTATTGCTGTTCAGTCTTCAGACGTGGTCATGGAAAGGCTCTGGGCTCGGGGTGGGATGTTCTCTGTAGGGTTCTCCCCTGGAAAGAGAAGGGGCATCTGAGGTTGGGAACACCCTCAGCTTTCCTTCCACCTTCTCTTCACTCAGGCTACAGAAAAAAAGGGACTTTCCACTTTTGCAATGACCAGGTATCTCTCCACCGGCAGGCCAAAGCAGACACTGTTATCACCATGTAAAATACAATCCACATGTTTAACTTTCTTTGCTGCAAAGTCTGTGGTGGTAGCAGGTGATTTAAGTGAAGCCAACTTACACATCTGAACAAGGGATAAAACAATAGCTTGTATTAACCTGACCTATGAGGCTTCATTGCTTCTAGGCTTGCAGTTCAAAACATTTAACCCAGGTATTATTATTCAAAAATATATGTTCAAGTGTTTCCAATGCTGTCATTTTCTCTTTTAGCAAAGAATTTGGAAATCAAATTCTAGGAGAACAAAAATATATTGCAAAATGACACCATTCATGATACAGTTTTTATGCTATTTGCTTTTGAAAAAATATGCATTTAGAAAAGTTCATTGTATGGGTATGTGCTTATTATATAGTCAACGCATGCAGTGAGCTAGATAATGGTGATCCTCATTGCTGGGCTGTCACTTGTAGCTTGTAAGTCTTTGAAACAGGCATTGCCTTTTTGTTCTGTGCTTAAACATTCCTGGTACAACAGGGTCCTGGTCCAGGGCTGAGGGTCCCTCCGTGTTGCTGGAATACAGATCAGTAGTGGGAAGAGGGTCTTTAGCATTCATTTTCATGCTTTTAAGTGTCCCAGTTTTGAACATGGAAAGCAATTATCATAATATTACAAACTGGCAAAATGATAGCTGGGGATGAAAATGTTTTTTTTTATGGTAGTAGGATTTTTCAGATTAACACCAGGAAATATTTTCTTTTTTTCCCATTTATTTATTTATTTATTTATTTTTTACTTAGGTAAATGAAGAGTATCTGGCCAATGCTTTTTTAAATGTTAAATTAATGAGATGGACGAGTCACCAGATTGTTATTAAAATGAGAACTGCAGGGCTGACCATGCCCAAATACCTCCTTCAAAGCTCAGCTGCATTTAATACGTACCTGAGAGAATAATGCACATTTGCTGTGCAGCTAAGGAAGCCAGGAGCACAGGTTTGAAATGCAGCCTTGCTTCACCATGGCTCCAGGGAATATGGACATAGTTCCATCCTCCTCCTCCACTCAATGATGAGGGGATAACCAGAACTTGTTCACCGCCTTGTTGGTTTAACAAGCTTTTGTATATCCTGGTGGTTTGTCTTTAATGCTAGACGTTTAGAGCCTGGGACTCTAACACAAGAATTAAAGGCATATTTGGTTTTTGATGTACTAGCCTGGTATCTCTTAATGGTTTGGTTGCAACAGGAAAGTGTGAAACAAAAGTTTGTGTCTTGTGAGCATCTCTTTGGAAAGGGGACATCGCAGTGTCTCTTTCTTGAACCATCTTCTGCCCCAGTCCTCTGCTCAAAATGTTGTCTTGGTGCCCTGTAAATCATGCTCTAAAAGCTTTTGCATCAAATCTCACCTGGGATCAGGCTTTTTGACTGAACAGTGGCTGGAACTGCTCTGCTCAGACATACACACGTGGAGCCCGGGGCTAATGAGTACCTGCTGTCAGCTCATGGCTGTTTTGGGGAGATCTACCTTCTCCTCACCCATACTTGACCTACACGGCATTTGGGTGCAGGAGAAAGAGACTACTTGGAAGACCTTTTTGTCTCTGAATTAGAAATATGTGCCAGGTAAACATCCAAGGCTTTAGCTTTGCCCTTTGGAGAAGGATGTGTTTGGCTTTGAGTGAAATCTCCCAAAAGCAAAGAGGAAAATCTTGTTGTGCCCCTTTTCTACACTGTCCCCGTGTATCTGTGTCCTCCCAGCTTTGCAAAAGAGTCAGCAAAGCACTGTGGACTCTGGAAACCTGGATGCTTAAGGACCCCCAGGTTGATCGTTTACTACACAACTAATTATAACTTTTTCAAGGCTCCTGTTCATGTCCCCTCCCTCCTCTGCATCCTTTTCATTTGCTGTGTCCCGGGCCTTGAAATCCTCGGGCTTGACACAATAATCGATGGCTTCTGACTGTATGAACATAAAGGCATGGAGTCTAAATAGAGCCAGATGGAGCTTGTATTGTATTGTGTGTTTTTCTTAAATAAGGGAACGATTTATAAATTGATGAAATTTATTGTAAATAAGAGAACATTGTCCCTTTATAATAGTCTATTGTAATTGAAAAACACTCATGAGTAGTCTGCTCTTGGGTCACATTAACGCTTTGTTTTTCATTTGTTGCTCTCCTGAAGAGCTCACACAGATGTTTTGTGTCTTCTGTACCCGGTTGGGCTCTGTGTGTCACATTTGCTCTCACTGTGTGCTGCCAAGCTCACAAATACCAGTATTTTGCAGCCAAAATTTCTGTTCTGAGTCTTATCTAAACTAAATGAGGACAAGACTCGCAGGCTAGGGAGGGTCAAAACCTGGGCTGGAAGCTTTACTAAATCTTGAAGCTATCAAATATGGGGAAACTGTAGGGTAGCTTTTTTTGGGATTCTCAGTGATAAGGTGGGAGCTCTGGGACCTGCAGGCACCCACATTTTGAGATTATTTCCCCTTCAATAAAAGGTGCATCCTCTGCCTTGGTTGTCTAAGGGATGGCAGAGCCTTGCTCGCAGCTGCTCAGTTTTAGGAGCAGGCTCAGGTTTTAAGGTTCACATAGGAAACTGCTTCCCTGGTGTGGGAGCAGCTTGGTCAGGAAAGCTGGTAATGTCCCCAGAGGAACGGAAATGTTATGTAGCTGTGTTTCTGCTTGGCTTTCACTCTAAACCTCTGCACAGGATCTTCCTCGGTAGCACCTTCAGGTCCTTGGGGGTTTTGAAGAAAGACAGATGCTCTCTGAGCATCTCTGTTTCAGTCTTTGGCATGTGGTGGTTTTTATTCCCACTTGTTAAACCTTAGAATTAGTATAAACTTAATTTCATGCCTCTAGCTAGCTTTCATAGTTCTGGTTCTTTATTTTTGGATATACTATATGGTATGAAAATGGAGAGGTCTGGAATCTGTAGGGCCTCGTTTTTGTTCCTCCTCAAACTGTGCAATACCATCTTGCAGCTCACTTGGCTTCTCTGTGCCTCAGTTTCTTTAGCAAGAACAAAGTAACAGTGACCTTGATAAAGTGCTTGGAGATCCACCAATGAACTGGCAATTTAGGACAGGAGGTGAACGCTCTCCTCTAGCCCTAGTTATTTAAGGAGCCTGATTTGATGCAACTGAGTAGAGCACTCAGAGGAGCAGCATTGTCACCTCAAACTGCACAGCAAAATCTCGTTCTGAGGTTCTTCTCTCATGGAGAAAATGGCACTCACCTCCATGTGCTGGGACACTGGTTCTTGCTGGCTCACACAAAACAACTGCTGCTTTCACAGCTGTGGCTGTGTCACATTCAAAGTCTGGGTATTGTTACATATTGATTGTTCCAATTAACCCTTTCAACTGGGAGGAATTCCTGAGGTTGTGTGTCTCTGTTACCTGCTTCCCTAAGGAGCTGTAAAACACACAGCATAGGGCACAGAGTCATCTTGTTGCTGTCCTGGGGAGACCCAGCTAAACCCAGAAAGGAGACAGAAACCGAAGCACCCTGAGCTTTCTGAAACCAAAAGCCTCTCAGATATACCAAACCATTTGTCCTTGAAATCAGCAGTTGTCAAACCCATGACTTCCTAAGGGCACCTTCCTGCTTAAATCTCTCCCCCGCCCCTTTTTTTTTAATATCAAGGTGTCTTCAGCTTCTAGGTGTCTGCTAATGTTAACTGCAGCACAAGGACAGGGAAGATCTTCCAGAACTGACAGTTCAAAACCCAAAGCTCAAGAGATGGTGACAAGGATGGAAGAGTTTCTAAGGAAGGGTCTTTCTCAGGATGTATCCCACCCAGCTGACAAACACTGCCCCAGCTCCAGCATTTATCCAAGTCCCAAGCTCAACCAGACACTGTCATCCCTATAGAAGACGTGAGGCTTTTATGCAAAGAAATCCCAGACCTTTAAGGCAAGGCCAAATGCAGCACCTGGTCTCGATATCTTGCAAACACTCATAATGCATAATTTCAGCCAGCTCCTACGAACCCCAGCCTTCCTCACCGGGGACTCCCTTGGCTCCCCTTTGCTGCCAGCCTTGGGTTTCATTGCAGCTGCCTCTGGCGTGTTTTGGAAGGGCAGCCCATGGGAATCGGTAAAGGCCTGTTGGAGTCCTGTTGCTCTTTTGCTCACTGCACGACAAAGCCCATCGTAAATTCTGCCCTAAAAATTCTTTATAGAGTCCACCTGTCTACAGCAAATAAATCAATTGCTCTAAATTAAATTCTGTAGAAGCTGAGTGGCGTAGGGTACCATGTCTGGATTTATACAGGAGCCAGGAAGACTGTAATTTTCTAAGACAACATTCTGGCCCTGCTTTATTCATTCACTGTTTGTGATAAAAGTGGATCTCTCCCTATATTTTTGGCTGGTTGTTTCTTCTCTCTGAAATAGCTGTAATAAGCATGTCCCTGAGAAGGGGGCAGTGGGAAGGAGGCACAGAGGGCTGTCATCCAACGGAGAGAATTAAATCAGGATGTATCTGCTCATGCTGGCTCCTGTTTTCACATAGCCTTCTGCTTATATTTTGCCTGCATTAACTTTTCACATGCAAAGATAAAGTGCCAGGCAAAGGCCTCGTTAGACACACATCTTGGGGAACTCTGGTGTGCCATTAATTAAACTCTTTCACTGCCTCTTTCCTGCTGGTTTCAAGGACTAGCCAGTGTGCCTTAACTCTTTTATTTGCTTTCATTTTCCTCCTCAACTGTGCTCTGAAAAGAGCAGCAGTGGGCTCTTTCCCCATGGGGATGGGATGCTGTAGTGCCCTCTAAGTGAACTCTCAAGCCTTCTCTAGCAGAGGGAGAGCCCTTGCCAAGTTCATTAGACACTAGTGCACAGAACTGCTCTCTATCAATGGATTTGTAGGGCAAAGTCAGGCTCTGACAAAGAAGAAGTAGATGCCAGCACGTCCTGGCACGGCAGCATCGGTACTGCACCATTCCCCTGCCGTTACCTTCAGCTGATGGCATTGTGATTCTTCCCATCAGAAGGGCTTGCACTGCCGGCTTGATTGATCCACCCAGCTA
Organism: Columba livia; assembly: GCF_036013475.1. Lineage (NCBI taxonomy): Eukaryota > Metazoa > Chordata > Aves > Columbiformes > Columbidae > Columba > Columba livia. The sequence goes on from NC_088620.1 coordinate 6,730,253, forward strand.
AAGATTCAAACAGCAGTTCACAATATTTAGCCCCTAGTGTTGCTCTTCTTTCATTTTATTTTTTTCCTCCCCCTATTGTCCCCTCCAGCAAAGTTGAAGGGGTTATTTCAATCATGGAGGCACGTTGTCAGGAATGCATGGTGCTCTGGCTGGATGAGATGCTCCCCATCACCCTTACCCTCGGTCCTACAAAACCACTGTACCAGCTGAAGATCCAGCTGGGGAACTGGTCCTCTCTATGACCCTGCTAAGTAATGTCTTATTCAGTCAAGCCATCTCCCTTCTAAACATGAAATAGACATGATTATAGACATACAAATATATACTTCAATACTGAATATATCTGTCCTAAATATACTTTATGCAAAGAGTTGAGCAGTCAGGGCTAAACCTAACTTCAGAAGAGATGTTTTCGTGGCTACTTATTGATTAGAAGAAAAGGAAATGTAACTGTATATATCTCCTTTACTAAGAAGCTATGAGATGGAGATGATACTAATACTTTGTTCTTTGTCTTTGCTTGGCAGTAAAATCTTTTCATACATCTCAGAGGAAAATTGGGTGCCACTTTCTGCTGAGTATACTGCCTACTTGGTCCTTAATGACCCACTTTTTCCTCATAACTGTAATCCCAAGTATGCAAGGCTTTAGCAATGAATCTTATTTTGGGTCCCTGAATAGCTTCATCCCTTGTAGCTGCCACCACGGCCCTTTCTTCACCCCTCAGTCCCTATCTCCACATTCAGAGGTTTGGTTTGCAGGCAGGGAAGCCTGTGAGGATGGCAGAGTCAGCAAAGAAATCCCTTTGCCGGCTCCTCCTGTCCTGCCGTGTCGCAGATATTGGGGCCAACCTCTGCTCTGCTGGTGACACGGAGAAGGTGACAGCTCAGCGGGAGGAATTCTCACTCAAGGCAGCTCCTCTCCACTCTCTGCCTGCTGTAATTAATATCCTTTTCCCTGCAGGCTGTGAGGCTCTGACAGGCTTTATTTTTAACTCCACTTAATGACAGAGTATTAAGAGAAAATGCAACTTTGGTGAGCTCCAGGCCTTGGGGAGGCATGAGGGTCTTGGAGTGATGCTGTACCTGGCAAGAAAGCTCCAATTTGCAGGTGTGTGTGAAACACAGCGAGCTCAGTGTGCCGGGGATCAGAGACCGTTCAGAGCAGACTGGAGACCATCTGACACACATTCAACAGGTGGGAACTCAAGAAGATGCTCTTCAAACTTGATCCTACCCAATCAACCAATGGGATTTTGATAGAAATGAGAATATCTCTGCCAGCATCCTCAGAGAGGGGTAGTGGGCATGTGCTCTCCAGAGACAGACAGAGGTTTAGGTTATAAAGCTTCCAGAAGTGGCGAGGAAAGTGAATGATAGCAGAAGAGAAGTCTTGAAGATTTCTGCATATCTGCAAGATAGGAGGCAAATTTGTGGAAGATGTTGGAGTGAGAAGAGACAATAAATGAGGCATTCTGTTCAATCAGTAGGCAAAGCACGGCAAGTTAACAAAGTGGTTGGAATCAACACAGAGTGGGCAGATAAAGTATTCCTTTTAACCAAAATGCTGGCCATAGCTTATATATCCTTTATACACAGATTAAAAAGAGAAGAAACAGCAACATACGGAAGCAAAGTGTGGAAAAGAACAAATATTTGCAGAAATAGACAACAATATAATACATGAATATTCTTCCTGGGGAAAAAAAAATCCTGGACATTCTTCATACATTTTTTTAGGGTCTGGGAAATTAGCAAGATAAGGAAAAGATCAAAGCAATACCTGGCAACACTCTAAATGCAATACTATATCGATGTCATAGAAAGTGAGATGATTGGAGAGCTCATAACAAAACATTTTCTTCTTCAATTCATGATATCATGACTTGTAGTATTTGTAGTGACTTTTTCCCAGGATCTCTCCTCCCAGTTTGCATCCTGCAAGGAAAATGTTGCCAGTGGACTAAGCTGAGAGCAAACACATCGCTGACTTATTTTTCCTAATGTTCATCTCTCCAGTAGCAAGTGGCAGGTGTTTTTGTTTTCGGATATTAGGCTCTCCCTCAGCCACATATTCCCCGTAGTTTAGTTAGGTGAGCTCTTTGGTACAGCAATCCTTTTTGTGTAATCCTCTGTCCACCCTCCAGCGGAGGAGAAGTTCCCCCATCATTAGTACCGTTGGCTCCACCTATGGATTCCGGGCCAATGTGCAGAGTAATTGCTGCTTGAGATTACTTATGACACAAATGTTGACATTCTGTTGGCATAACTTGCAATAATGTATGCAGATTGCATCCTTCTAGTGCCTTAATTATTACTTCTCCACAAGAAATAGTCAGGTTGCCCTCTGCTTTGATTTGAAGGAGATAATTCCCCCTTCAGAAGGACGGTTGTTTAGAGGAAGGGGAAGGGCAAAAGGAGAGGGAAGGAATGGACTGAGATGCCATATCGTGTTTTTTCCACCACATGGTATGTGTCTTGTAGCTCAGCCGTGGCTACGTCTTTCTCTCTTTTCCTGCCTCACTGTGGGAGTGGGGAGGTCTCTGTCAAGGTGAAACTTTCCCTGGAAAAACGGAGGAGTGCTGCATTTAATGAGCCAAGACAGATGTCCTGCTCAACACCCAGCAGCACGCATGAACATACTTAGTATTTAGTATCTGTGGTGTGATAGCGTCTAGAGGCCACCACCAAGGTTGAGGCCTTGTTGGGCTGGGCCGTGTATAAAACACCTAGTTAGATAAAATTCCTGACCCACAAAGTCTGAGCTATAAATTAAACAGGAGGCTGAGAGAGGAAAGAGAGACCCATCTGCAAAGCACAGATCAATGTGAAAGCCAGCAGCAAAAATCCAGTAAATTTGACACCACCTTACTCTTATATTTTGCGTTTCCTCTCTATCTAGAAATGTCCTGTGAAAGCTGAGAAATTGTTATACAGAAATACTGTTTTCAGACAAGTTTATGGAAAGAGGAGAGCAACAAAGACCTCTGGAAACCCAGTTGAGGAAAGGAAACACAGGCTCAGATTCTCTAACATATTTAATATTATTATTTTAGTTTTATAAACTGACAAGCACCTGAAGACATTCAGAATAGAAAACGAGATACAAGAAAATACTTGCAAAGTATATCCCTGGAGAATACATTTGCACAGCAACAGAGGCTGCATTCCTGGAGCTCTGGAAATAAAACTGCAAAAGACTCATGTTTTAGACATGGGAGAAGGTGACTACTCCGTGTCTTTGCAAGGGAGGGCAAACATCTTTGTAGGAGGACATACCACTGCTTCTGTGTGCAGATAATAATTTTCTTTTCTGATCAAAGCTCCTTCATATCTGAGATGTGCAAAGGTTTAATCTGTCCTGCTGTATTGACCATTTGTATCAACTCATTTATTCTGATGTCCTGCATGAATATCCAGTGGTTTGGAGAAATCATGTTAGTCTACACCTGATTCGTAAATATTGCATTGCATTTGTAGCCGCTGTACGTAGCTTACACCGGAGAAAGATAAAACCTTTTCAGGCCTGGCTGACTGAGTTGAGATCTCATTCCCTGGCTTACATGACAATTGATGCTTTTATTGCATGAGGAAATAACTGACCTTCTTAGAAAAAGGGAGCCTGGTGGTCTTCTTGTCTTGATAACTTCCCTGAGGCACTGAACTGTGAATGTCACCCATATGCTGGGTGCATTTCCCTGAGCTGCTTTTTTGGTTTCACTAATTGTGTCCATGTTCTTGCACTGTCTGATGGAAAAAGAACAGGTCTGCTAAGATTAAACTGAAAGGGCTTGTGAGAAGTGGGTCTCCTGAGGTAACTGGTGGAGGATAATTGACATAATTGGGAGTATTCACATTCTTTTAGTTCTTTTTGGTCAGTAGGGATCGATTTTCCAGGATTTAGATAAAAATGGACACCCTCCCCAAAATAATTTTCTATTATTGTCCCAGAAGTCAATTAACACAAGGAACTGTGGCCATTATTCTCTCCTGGAGGCTAACTGAATGAAAACCTCAGAGTAAATTTAAGATACTAGATACTATAGCTATCAAGTTCTCCAGCAATTCTAGGTGCAATAACTTGGTGCTTGAACTCTGACTTTTCCAAAGCAGATTGAATATTTAGACCAGATAGATTTGTTAATTCTAATTAGGTTTAAGAGATCTTGGTGGTATCACCCAACTGCTCAGCCACAGCTGCAGTTCTGGATTGTGGCACATCCCTCAGTGTTACTACTCTTGTGTGCTGGGTTGGACCCAACAGCCCAGCAGTAAAAATTAAGTTGAATGGGATCACGTTGTGGTGAGTTATTTTATCCCTTTTTTGGAACTGAAGCTGACCTGGCAGGACTCTCCTTTATGAACCAATTTCGTTCTGCCATATTCAATAAATGCACAAACTGCTGCTCAAAGGGTGTATGTGTATAAATACATACATATATAAATATATATACACACCTCTGTGATAGCATGGTTTTGTGTTACATAAACTTTCCTCTATGTAGGAGTGTGACTGACCCCTGAGCCAAGACCTTGTTTGCATTTTCGAAGAATATTTTACACTCACTTTTTCACAGATTGGGAAGTTTTGTAGATAAGTTGACTTCTCCCCTTTCTTCCCCTTCAGCCTGCTGCCCCTTCTTCTCTGCTTTCACCCTGAAAGCATTTTTCTCTCTTCTCAGCAGACTGTCTTTCCTTTGCGTCCTGTCTGAGCCAGGACAAGGGACAAGACAGGGACAAGAGTGGTGGATTCTGGCTGGTGTCTATCCCAGAGGACCTGCTCCATCTCTGCCTGCCCGAATTCCTGCTGCTGCCACCTTTGTTAATATTTGCAGCGAGGGAACAAGACATGAGGGGTCACACCATGGGAAAGCTGCATCCCCTCCAGGATAAAAAACACATGTGGAGAGAAAGATGCCATCTCCATCCCTTCCCACCCTTCCTGCTCTCTCCTCTGATGAAACACAGCCCAGGTTTGTTTAGTCAACTTCAAGTGAAATCGTGGTGCGTTGGCCAAAACGCTCCATGAAAATCCTGTTAATTTGTTTGATGAGCTGACTCCAGCTGCAGCCAGACGAATAAACGCTGATTGGCTCTTTTGCTTAAACTGTCCATAATAAAATGAGCCGGTTTTGTGCCTCAGCTGAGCGTGCCAGCCGGGCTCGGCGAGAGGTGGATGTGTGGGGAGGCGGGGGGAGCAGGAGGCAGGGGGAGATGCATCTAATGGCATCATTTCCATTTCACAATAGCTAATCCTGCTAAATCAATGAAGCCCTGGCATCCTAATGAAATTGGGTTGGAATTTGTTCAGTTTATGATGAGCTTTTTAACCTCAGCTTCTTAATTAGCCTGGTGCGGAGTTGAAATGGGAAAAAATGGAACATTTTTCTCCCCAGCCCATCTTTCATAGGCAGCGTAGAAATAGTGGAATTAGATGCTAATCTGCTGGTTGGGTTTAAAAATAATCTCTGCGTTTAACTCTGCATGGGGGGAGTGTGGTGGAAATAGAGCAGGGGGTTCATATTTATGAAGTTAGCACCTTCCTCGGCTATGCAGGTGTTTCCCAGGCAGGAGAGAAAGGATGCTTGGAGGGTCCTGCAGAATTGGGGAGTGGGGACTGTCCCCTCGCACAGACAAGGGAGGAAGGGATGAAAGAGAAATCTCATCCCTGTTTCTGAAATCAGTTTGAACAGAAATGTTGCAGCTTCTTCCGTAGAAATGACACTATTCAAAACTACTGTTGAGATATTTTGACTTAGGCAGGTGTCTTGGTGAATCTCTGAGAATGGGAAATATTTGTGGCTACCCAAGTGCAAAGGGAATGAACCATCTTGAAGGAAGCCAGGGCTCTCCAGAGAGGAAAGGCTGAGCAGAAGTGCTCCAGGTCAGGCAATTATCTTCTTTACTTGGACGCAAAAGATATTTTCACAGCAGGGGCAAAAAAACCTCTTTGTATCTCCTTCGGTCCATTCTACCAAGGGAAAGGAAAACCAGACATCCATTTATCTTTACACCCAGGAATAATGTCTTGGTGAAGTACCATAGTACTAGGGAGAACTGGGATGTCATTGGGAGCCATTTACGTAAATAAGCAGCTCTTCCTCCTCTGCAGTTTTTCTCCCCATGGAGAAAGGGAAGAAAATACACCTTTTCACCATCACACTCTCCAGCAGAATAAAATGTGATTTTTCCCCTAAATAATTTACAGCCTGTCTTCTTCCTGAAAGTTTTGGTTAGTACAAAATGACACTTCTTACCCTTTAATGCTCTGATGAAATATCCTTCCATTTATAATTTAGGAACCGGCAGCTGGTAGTAGCAGGGCAGGTGTAGTGCTGGCATCTGCAGGAAAATCCCTTGGCACCAGTTTGCTCCCAGGCCACGGATGAGGATGGCGCAGGAAGAACTGAGGACAGGATCAGTGCAGAGACATCCCTGCCCAGCCTCTGTTCTCTGGAAGGCTAAAGAGCAACTGGGAAACCAGCTGTGATGCAGCTTGGAGAGATACCTCACTACTAGGCAAGCAGAAAGGCTTAGGGTTATGTTCATTTGAGGCATACTGGATCCTTGATTGAGATTTGAGCCTAAAGAAAGGGAAATAAGGTCAAAGCCTTGCTCTGCTGCAGGCTTCCTTTGTGGCTTTGGGCAGTACTATAGACTCGGATCAGCAAACGTGCCTGTGATATTTGTAGATTGTGCTTAAGTTTGAATAAGCTCCAGATTTCAGAGAATGGGACACTGCTTCTTTGTGTCCATAGAAGAGGAAAAACTGCTCCGTGTTTCAGTGCTTTAAACAGGGAGAAAGAATTGCTTCCTTTTTTAGAGACACATTTTTAAATACAACAGGTGTTTTATTGCTCCTGGAGCATTATCACTGTGTTTTGAGCTCAATTTTCAAAATCTTAAACCCAGTAACAATCAGCAGCATTCGGGTTTCATCCCACATAAGCTCTTCCTTACAAAATTTACCATTACATTTTGAGGACATGTATTTTGTCATGTCATTTTCTGCTGATGGGAACTTCCCTTCCCTGGCACAAAGACAGAGGTGCAGGCTATCTTATTCCAAACTCACATCTTGAACTATAGCAATAGCACAACCCTATCCCACCACTACAACGACATGAAAGAAGCTCGGGGTAGATCCAAGCATGGATGTGTTGCAGGAGCATTTCCCAACCTATATGACAGGCAATGTCAATATCTGGGTGCAAAGTGGTGACCGTACTTTTGACTTTTGCCCTTTTCTCACTGCCCATGGCCCTGCCTGCGAGGCATAATTAGTGTTGAGCTCCTGTAGCTCCTTATGCAATGGCTGTGCAGTGCTGGAATGCCTTGGCCGTGGGTTTTTCACAGATATTTCATTAACGTTCAGAAAATGGCACGCACTTGCTAATAATCTACCAACATTTAATAAACACAGCCCAGGAGTTTTATAACCTGTTAACTTCCAAGTGGCAATAATTAAACAAAAATGATAAATAATTAAGGCCTAATTACGTGGTATCAGTCATTTCATTTTCCAGCAGGCATGTTAAGTGTGTTTGCCACTACTGATTGGGGGCCCATTCGACAAGCGCTCCGCACTTTCTGTGCTCGCCTGGATGGAGAGGCAGGTTCCACGCAGCTTTATGGTGGAGAAGAAAAAGGAAAATGTGCTTCATTAGCTGGGTAATTGTCCCCTTCCACCACTGAAGATAATTCCCACTGAGGCTGTTGGGAAGGCAGCAAATAGAGCCATTTGTGTCTGGCGTTTCTGTGATAGACTGAGTTGTAGGAAATGGGACAGATGCAGAAGAACAGCCCCATGCCACACACAGAGATGCTTCTTTTCACTCTCCTTCACTTTGGATCTGGATCCAAAACTGACATTTGTACATTGGGCCCTACAAAACAGGATGAAACGAACCCCAGTGAATAGACAGATGGCAGGCGTTTTAAGCGGTTATATCAGGATCCAAACTCATCATGAGATCCACAAATGATGTAAATCAGCAAAGCTCCACTGTAGCACCAATTGACAGCATGTGAAAATATCTGCCTCCAAAGTGTTTCATCTGGATATTGAGGACTATCCCGAGGACAGAGCTGGAGGGGCTCTCCATAGCCTGTCTACTGGAAAACTCAGAAGGACAGGGAATGCACGGAGCTGGCAAAAAAAGAGACAGAGTGTCCAGCACTAGCACTCTGTGCTGGTCAGGGGATGCAGCAGGTGCAAGTACAGGACACTGAATTCTTCTGTGCTCTTAATGGACAAGGATAGATGGCCCAGTCTGATTCAAGCTAAGGAAGGGGGAGATGAGCTGACAGTACAGGAGACTGAAGCTCTTTGTCTGGCCAGAGGGCAGGGATTGTGCAGGACTGGGGAAAGGACCAGGAGGAAAAGCAGGCACTAAATCCACTCAGTTATCTGCTGCCAGGGCAGCATTTGTCTGCTGCAGGGAATAAGTGGCCTCCATTGCTTCAAAAGCAGGGAATTGGTTTAATTGATCTCTAGTGGACCCTTAGTCAAGGAGGAGCCTTGCACATGCTTTAGCTTGCTTCCCCGAAGCTGTACATCGAGCTGGTTTGCTTCAGTTAATTTCCAAATGGTTGCAAAAAGCTTCCCAGTATTTAGGCAGCAAATTCCACTCAGTTTTTTTAGCGTGTTCCAGTTCACCCCCTCCAGATAAAGGGCATAATTTGATTTTCCCCAATGAATCTAATTCCTTACTTTACCCAGCCCCACTGTTGCAAGTTTTTGTTTGTCTGACGGTCCATCAGCACTCCCCAACATCCCAGTGCTGTCACCTTCAGCTTTGTGGTCATAGATTACACAAATTTAGTGCAATATGGGGTGGGGTGGGATGCAAACACAGTCTTAGAAGTTTTCTGTTTTTCTGAGAGCCCACTGCAAATGCAGTGCAACACAGCTCTTTTATTAGGGGATAAGCTGGGGTGAATTACCTTACATGTGCCATAGTGAGTCTGTATCACATCAGGCATGAAGCCTCAGCTGAAAAGTGATAACTCTTAATGTGTGGTGTTCTGAGTGCACATTTCCAGGTTTAATTGCACACTGTGGGAACTAGGAAAGAAGTCTAAACCAGCGTCTCGGTCCAATGTTCTTTTCTGCTCTTACCAGCCAGCCCTACCCAAAAATAACATTCACATCCCTGGCCACTTGCACATCTTTCAACTGAGATTTAAAACTGCTTGGGGAAACACAAACTGCCCTGCTAGCGAAATCCATCCTGTGGATCGCAGGGAACCCTCAACATCCACAGAGAGCTCAATATTCCCACTTCAGCAGCTGGGGACTCAATCAGGCAAGGTGTTTTTTTACCACCCGGAGCATTGCATAATGAAACGTTGAGGAAACCACCTCGCATGGATAGAAAGTAAATTCTCCATGGGGGAGAATATAGTGAGAGAAGCAAGTGGAGAGGCATTAGCAGAACAATGCAGGTCCTTGCAGAAATGAGGGCACATGTCAGCTGCATCCCACTGTGAACGATGTGCGGTGCTGTGTTGGAGGAACTGAAGCATCTTCAAGCGTGCTGGATTGCACAGAATTTCAGGACTGCTGCTAAGTAAGTGGCAACCCTTGCTCGCTGGATAAGACTGTGCCTTGATGTGCCATTGGGGATGTAAGGGCTTATTCTGACTGACCCAAAAGCAAATATTCTGGTGTGGGTGGGCTGACTCGGGGCTTGGGGTTTGGCTTGAGGTTTAACGACACTTGTGTGGTTTTTGAATCTGTGGATCTGTTAGAAGATCCACCCTGGAAGAGAAGGAGAAGAACGTACAGCAGCAGCTCCAGGCTTCCAGGCACCTGCTGCTTCTAGCATAGATTATCTACAAAATGAGGCATGATGGATGATTTCTCTTCAAATGACACCACCTTAGGTGATGCCTTACCCCACTTAAAGGAGAAGGTAGATTGCTCCATTCTGTCCAAGTAAAATCTCTTCTGAAGATGGATTTTTCAAGGGCTATTTCCACACTCAGGATCCCCTTCAGTGAGAAGCACTGGGCTATTGAGAAATGTCTTAAGTGCTGATTTTAAAGAACCCCGCCAGGAGTGCCGGTGTAGCCTGTTCAGTGTAAAAAATAGATTTTTCTCTACCAAAAGCTGTAGAAATAACTGCATTTCCCTATTTTCCAGTTATCCTGAAGTAGGTGTGTTATAATATTTCAGCATCCATACTTAGTCCAACCATGAGTGCACTATGGAGCTGGAGGGTTTCACCCTGGGTTAATGCAGCATCAAGGAAAATGGGTACTTGCTAAACACAGTAGTAGTTCACAGAGCAGTCGCTGGAAAGACTGGATGCTCCATCCACAAGAAGAAAAAGATCTGCAGAACATGCTTGATGAGCCATGTTCTCCAGCAGCAGTACAGAGATGGGATAGAAAGAGTGGACATTACAGCAGGGGGAGTACAGAGATCTGACCCGTGGAAAAAAACCTCTTTCAGGGTTGGAAAGACAGATGCAGAGGGGGTAGTGTTAAATGGGTCTGTTCATGGACAGATGCTTCCTGAGATGTTACCAGTCAGCCTTGCACCTGCTGCTTGGACATGACAAATGTGCTTTTTGCCAAGAACACGGCCTGCAGGTAGCAACTCTTTAGCATATAATGGAACAGCACCAAGTTGCTAGAAGCTATGCTAGGCTTATTTCTACAGAAGCCACTTCTGCTTGCTCTGCAAAAAGCTTACAAGGACTCAAAACACCATTACCATGACAGGATTCTTTTTCTTTCTGCCACATCCCGGTTTGCATTATCCGGTCCTATCAACAGCCACTATTGCACAAACTCGATTGCCTTAAATTACTAGAGGCCTCAGTCTGCTCTACCATATATGTTGGTGTCTGGGCATTAAATATTTATTGAAAGATTCATTATTTGGGCATTAAATATTAATTTCTATGAGGGAATGAATTGGATGATTTGTGTTTGTTTTTTACCAATTGCCTTGGAATCGGAAATGTCTGGTTTCTACAGGGGGTGTTTGGGGGCAGCTGTTTTTTTCACTCCTGGCTTTTCTGTGCTCATTGCCTGTCCTTCAGACATCCTTTTCCTCATGGTGTTTGGCTGCCTGTGCTCTGGAGATTAACTTTGCTATCAATATGCTTGTGTTTTGTTTACAAACCACACAGTTTGAGACAACTTCCTTCTGCCCTCCTACCCCAATCACAAGTCACACACACACACACACACACGCACACACACGTAAGAAGAGACTTAAGATCCTCACGCATCAATATAATTGCTTTTGTTACCAGGAGATGTCTGGTTGTGTTCTGTCTCTTTAAGCGAAGTTTATGGCCTGAAAGGTAATTGATTTGCAATGGTATTTAAGACAAGAGCTGGAGGATACTGCTGTGCTCTTCTGCAATACAGTAGCCTGAAGAAAACCATTGCTAAAGCAAAAACATTGACTTTTTTTTGTGATGTGGTCTCTTCTGATGCACTCAGCAGGGGTGAGGCTTGCTCTATTTTTACAGAATTGTCTGCTATTTTTACAAAAGTAGTTTGGACACTGTACAATCTTGCAAGTTGTGCTGTGACTTAGGCACTGGCTGCAGGAAGGGAGGCAGGACACTCCATGCCGTTGATTGCTGCTCTCTGCTTTATCTTTTGCTTTAGATTAAGTTTTGGTTTGTTTTTCCAAGGAAAGGTAGTTTTGCAAAAGATTCAGGCAGGGCTGCAGAATGTGCTGAGGTTTAGCTACCTGGTGTATAATGGCACAATGGGAGGGATAAATACATTGATGATTATGGGTAGGGACAGTGCCAAGATAATATTAAGGGGTAGGATTAGAGAAGGTAGATGGGAAGATTTTCCTAATACACTTAAACCATTTGTACAATTGGTCTATCAGAAAAAACTTTGTAAATTGGAGTTGGCTGCAGAGATGAGAGAGCATAAAAGTTCCAAAGTCGATGGCAAATCTCTTTCGCCTTTCAGTTTGAATTTCACCGACTCTGTATGAAGCAGGAATACAGCAGCAGCTGGATAGTTTATGTTTTAAAAAAAAACACAAAAACCAAAACAAACAAAAAAAACCCAAACCAAACAAAACCAAACAACCAAACAGAAAGCAACCAAACAAAAACTCCAATCAACCAAACAAAAAAACCCCAAACCAATAACAAAACCAGACAGGGATAATCTCAGTAATATACCTGAGCAACCAAACGCAGCAAAACTCTTTGTGCAGCTCACAGGGCTTATTGGAGTCCCCATTGAGTAACGTCAGAGCACAGTCATTTCCCTGGGCTGGAATTACAGAGGACTTGGGATTAGTTACCACTGCAATATGAACGGTAATAGTAAAGACCATTGCAGTTATGGTCAAATCACCTTTGTTGACTTTCTGCTGTTTTCACATATTAATTATTCATAATGGTTTTTTAAACCAAAGCCTGAAAGTTGTTCTTTCTCCTCTTATAGAATCCCTCCCCTTCCGTCTCCACCTTAAGGGGAAGCAGCTTCTTCCCACCTTAATCTTTTATATACTCACCGAATAATAACCTTTTCTGGTCATTTACTCAGCAAGGATTTGTCATTCCGATATTTCATTAATCCTATAAAATAAAAACCAAAAGATGTGTACATGGCTGAGCAGCAGCATATAATTCCTTGGGTAGCTTAAATATAACGCACACAGTGTAAGAGCAAATAAGTTTTGAAGGGGGGTGTCATAACCACTATCTTCCACTGCTTGTGGAGACCACTGACTTTTGTCACCAGAGTTTTAATTAGGCATTAGGAGGAGACAAGGGGATTCCAGCAGATCAAAACTCCTTTGTGCCTGGGAAATCCCTGTGGAATCAGCCACTACAGCCATGATGTAAATCCAGGCAAATGTCATTTATTAATGTAATTTTGGTCCATCCCTGTGCCGGTGGCTCCACATTGATCAAAGGAGTGCTCTGAAGGTTGCCAGAGATGCTCTCTGCCTGCTGCTCAGGGCACTGTCCCTCTTACACACGATTTTCTTAAGAATGTGCCCACTCTGTCAGGCGCCCAGGGAGCACCGCTTTTGTGGGATTAATACAGAACCTCCCGGGGAAAAGACAAATCAGACTTTTTATCTGCTTGCCACAAGCTAGTCCCAGCTTCCAACCACTAAAGGCACTTCTGCTTCTCTCTGCTTTGTCAAAGGACTTAAGATGATCAATTTATAATGTCTACAGAGTGCTAGGATGAAAAGATGTTCTGAAAATGCCTTGGATGAAAAGATGCTGTAAAAAAATAATCTTTACCCCGATAGACTGATTACAATCTATTGTGCCTTGGATTAGTGGGTGAGTATTTATTCAGCTTATTTTTTATTCCTATGTACAGATGCTTTGGACCACAATGACCCCTTTGAAGTCATTATTGGCTCTTGCATCCGTGAGTAGCACAGAGGGCACATTAATAAGCTGTGTATAGAAAAAGACAATGAAGTCTCCAAGAAGTCATTAAGAGTCTATTGTGTCAGTCTGACTGTAGCCCACAAAAGCTACTGAATCTGTGAGCTAAAAATATCCTTCGGAAATGCTGTTGACACAGTTATTTTACATTGGCAGCAACATCCTCCCCACATAGGCACATGCTACCCTTGCTTGTCCTGCTCGGAGCAATGGATGTTCTGGGAAGCGCCCAGATTTTCTTGGGATTCAGTGATCTCCAAATGGCACTGTCTGCATTGGCATCTTCCAGCTTTGTTAGTGAATTGCAAGGGAAAGCAGGAACTTTAATTTTAACTCCGTCCTGCAGTCCCCATTGTGTGAAATGCCACTCAAACCCCCAGCTAGAGATGGCTGTTGTACCGAAGGGCTGGCAGAAGAACAGGGAAAGATGGGAAGGAACGGGTACCCACTGTGTTTCTGCCCTTTTGGGACCCAGAGGTGCTCCAGCCTTACAACAGTGCTGTTTCCTATGCCTGAACAAGAGGGAAACTTCATCTCATTCCAGCAACAGAGGAGCTGACCTTATATTTCCCTAGTCATACCTGCCCTGGACTCTCCTTCCTCTGTGTTTGCTGTGGAGCTGGTCCCAAAGGTGACAACCCTTTACGATGGCTGGAGCAGCTGCAGACGTCACCACATTTTCAAGGTATGACTCACAATTTCTAAGCTTAGGGATGTTTCTGTTTTTTTTGTTTTTTTTTTTTTTTTTTAATGGAAGCTGGAATTTGGCTGTTACTAGTCAAAATCAAGACGTGGAAAGGAATATACGTTCAGCCCTCATTCTAGTCTGAAGAAGTTCTAAACTAAGAGGACAGTTCATGTCATCCTTAGTGGAGTTATCACTGTTGACGAAACAAAATAATACAACTCCCTCCAATGGCCCAGTTGTATTGTAAAAAACCTAAACAATACCAACACAGCAGGCTTACCCAGATACCTAAAATGGCTCTGATCCACCCCTGGAAGTCTGTAAAATATTTCAGTAGTAGGTTTGAAAAGTCCTTTAATGGGGAGTCCTCTCATCCAAAAATGCTCTAATCCTGCAAGAAGAGGTTGCAGAGTATAAACAACCACTGAAACCAGCAAAGAGAAAGCTGGGAATTTATATAAAATCCAGTTCTGCTGTTCCCTTTCCTGCTTAAAAAGAATAAGCAACAAGATTATTTGCTGCTTTACTTGGCTGTGGAGTCTCTAATATTGTGTCTAGCTCATGCTGACTAATGCATATTGATTGCTTTATTACAAGCTTTATTGTTCAGTCCATCACCAATAAAAAGTTTACGTAAAACAAGAGCTGAAGGAAGCAAGTGAGAGAAAGTGAGCTGGAGAGTATGAATGCACACAGGGGGTAAATGTTACTTTTATTTCCACACAGATATCCTACACCCACATTTTAACAGTAGGAATTTATTTTTTCATCACCCTGTTTTAAAGCCTTGGAGGAAGGGTTTTGCTTTTTCTTTTTCTTACTTGCTCATGTTCAGGTTTTCTCAGTGTAATAAAATGCCAGGAGAGAAGGGCAAAAACAGGTAAAGATGCTAAATTTGCACATGAAAGGGAGCAGCTGAGCATTTTGCTGCATTTAAAAGGGACTGAAAAAGAAAGAATGAGTGTTTACAGCAGGAAACCCAAGTTGGCATGGCAGACTTAGGGCTGGGTTTCTCTAAACACCGTCCAGGTGACGTGTTGGGCATAACCACCAGCACTTCCCTCTGCTTCTCAGTGGCTTCTGGAGTGAAAAGAGTTTCATTTCCATGGCCAAATATTATTGCATGCTATGGCTTTCTGTAGGGTGATAAATGAAATGGAGCTAGTGATAATGATACTCTACTTGTCAAGGGGAATGGTCCCCTCTACTAGCAGCTTGACTGAGATTCACCCAATTTGCTCCTTAAATGCTGGAACTATCCTCACCACTAAGTAAATATGGAAATACAGGGGATAGAAGAGGTTTTGATGGTTGACCCACACCCCCCCAAAGGATCCTGTGGTACCAACATCGTAATAGAGCCACAATGCTGGTGAATGGCTGGTACCCGCTCCGTGCTGAGCTCAGCCTCCCTTTAACCCGCTTTTGTGGTTGGGTTTCCCTGCAAAGCATCTCAAAGACATTTATCAGTCTCAGTTCTTGCGGTTCCATTAACTTTCCTTGGCCTCAAACAATAAAGCCGTGGAGTTAATTTCATTCATTTAACCAATGGGCAGGGGGTGGGGGTGAAAAATAGGCAGAATGCATTTTCTTTTAATCTGATGGATACAGGATGCTGTGCTCGCGTTCCCGGTACAGTCAGCAGTGTCAGCATTCACTAGCATCTCGAGATTTGCAAATAATGATTCACTTGGTTCAGTGATCAAACTGAAGTAAAATCATGGAAGAAAAATGCTTCAAGGTTATTCAACAAGATGTTTTGACCCAAAATGGAAAGTTTACTTTTATTTTAAAGCATTTATTACTTTTTGTTTGCTTGCTTTTCTAAGTAACAGAGGATAAAGAGGCCATTAAAAAAAAAAAAAAAAAGAAGTGTTATTTCAGACTGAAAAGTGGAAGCATTTTGTTAGGAAATAGAAATGTGGGAAAATGTTAGGACCTCTCTATTTGTCTTTTCATTTTAACTTTGTATTTTTGTCCCAGCTGAAGTTACATGCTGAGTCTGAACTGAAAAGCCCTGCTGATCATTTCGCCTGGATGCCATATACTGGTGAACTAGGTTTTCACTGTCTCCTTTTCTTGTATTTGGCTTCAGCAGTGCAGATGTGGGAATAGTGAATGGGGACCTCACAGTAGGAGGCTATTGTAGGCTAGTAGTAGGCTATTGTAGGTCTCTAATCAGAGGTATTTGATAGGAAAGTTTCTAAATAGTTCTAATTTGAACCACATATTTAGAAATAGGAGTTCAAGAGCCAGATAATTTTTGCCAAAGCCTGTTGACTTTCTGTGGCAGATGTCACTTTGGACATGAGCAACGAGTTATTTAACCTCAACTACAGAATCCAACCTGCGATAGCTTTAACCTGTCCTATGTCCACTCGCAGCATCCTTATTTTGATAGGTATAGCAAATTCCTTTCATTGCATCATGAACAAGAGGTTTTTGCTGTGTTTGAGCAAGCGAAAACCCAAATGATTCTCTTCCTAATTAGCCTAATGAGCCTTTTGGCTCTCACATGATGACAAGTAAATGAATTTGCCCTTTCCTTGACAAGTTCTTATGGGAATGATCCGAAGCCTTTCGTAACAATGTATCAAAAGTACAAAGTCATTAAAAACAGTTGTCCAACTATGAAATTAGTTATTGATTAATATTGCTTCCAGACAGCCATATTGTTCATTCAGAAAAAAAAAAAAAAAATCCACTGTTCATATTTCTTCATGAAAGTAGGTTATTGAAATATGCAAAACATTTGAGATCCTGAGGTCATGTATGTCTGTATTTCTGTGCTCAGACATGTCATCTTTTTTTCACTTGAAGCTCAACAGGGGTCTTGTGCCTAGAAAAAGTAGTTGATCATTGTAAACATCCTGACTAATGTCATTTTGATGTGCTCATTCCCAGCTGCAGAGATCAGCTTCTCCTGGAAGAAGCCTGACTGAAATGAGCAGAACTAGTCCTGTGAGTCACAGGGACTTTGTCATCTCCCGGGCCATGAAGCGCAGTTAAAAAAAGAACAGAGGGCTCCTAAAAGTAGCTGAAAGGCCCATGATCTGTGAATAGAGCCAGGAAATAACTGAGTCATCTCGAGTGTTATTAAGGGCCAAAAGAGTGAGACTGGAGAGGAGGGAGTGCAGAGATGCTGTGAGCAACGGCCCCGTCGCCACTGGGATGATTTCCATGGTCACCCGCCCAGGTCAAGAGATGTGTGGCTGCACTTTTATACCCTTCAGCCTCCATAATCCCTTGGTCTTTGAATGGAGAAGAAGGAAAATAATGCAGGTTAAAAACAAACAAAAAATAAAAGATGGGGAATATCAGTGAAAGAGTTCTTGGAACCACACTAGCCATAAAGTGCACTTTTTTAAGGCAGTGGCGGTCAGCAATGGGAGCCGACTGGCTTACCACAGTGTTATGACTTTGTATGCTTAAAACCATAATGCATTTTGTGATCTTCTCCCTCGCACAGAAGTCACATTTGTCAGAGTCTCGAAAAATTCCAGGTGCGGTTTGGGTTTCGTTTCACTCTGAGGCAATTGCCAGTCAGCATTCATTTGTGGGCTGGGCTGATCAGAAGTTTTCAAAAATAATGTAGGCACTTTTTTTCACATAAATATCCTCTTACCAAAACCAACATGTCTAGCAAAAAAGAAAAAAATATATTTCCCTGAACTTTCAGTTCTCAGAGGAGTCTGATCCAGCAAATGGCACAGTTATAATGTTGTTCCTCCATTACAATTGCTTCAGAATCATTACTCTTCTATTTCATCCTCAGCTGATTAGTCCCTAGGCTCAATCGCTTTCAAACAAATAAAACACAATCTACATGTGTTTTCTCTTCTGTAGGAAAAATTCTACTTACTGTGATAAACTAAATAGATTATTTTTGTCTGTGTGTGGTCTTGTTTTGAAGAATGAAATAATTTTGCTGGAACTGAAATTCTGATTTTTGAGTATCTAGAATGCAACTCTTCTATTGTTTGTTGATTTGAGAAACAGTTCGCATACCTGATGCAAACACCTCTAAGAAGCTTGAACTGAATTTTTGAAAACATAACAGATTTTTTTTCTTGTCTTTCTCCTTTCTGGAAAGGAACTGCAGAAATGCTCTACATATGCCTGCATACACATACCCAGAAAAATGCTGGTATTTATGCTTTTATCGTTATCCTTATAAGAATGAGCAACTGCTCAAGAAACACTGTACCTAAAAGATACATAGTCCTTGCCCTCTTTTTTTTTAACGTAAGGTGTTCAGATAGTTTGGAAAACTTCTAGACAGTCTTCCAAAAGTGAATCTTATCAAGTTTGTCTATTATTCCTTATCAAATCTGAAACATGCCAGGCATAATTTATATTGAAATATTTGGCATTTCACAAACCCTTGCTACATGTCACTCAAATCCAAGTGATGGGCACTTCAAAGAAAACCAGGGTGCAGTGTTGAGCACTTCTTTATAATTTGGACCAAACTTCCTCACTCGGAAGCCCTCTAGTTAAGCCTTACATTTCTGATGAATTTCCATGCATTATTAACCTAATTGGGCCCAACATATATTCTAAGATTCTCATTAATATTTTTTAACACATTACGGCATCTTTACCCTTGAGCAGTCAACCGAGTTTTCATCTTCATAAAAATGGGTTCCTCATAATCAGACAATATCCAATAATTTCCAGTCCATAAGGTAAATTTCCTCTATATTCTTTCAATTTTGCAGTTTTCTTACCAATCAGCACAATACATTTCACCCTGTGGCTTATTTCTCCATAAACCTTGCCAGTATTTCCAGAAGCTACTACCTGGAAAGGATGCTAACTTGAGTTGGAGGACACATCAAAGAGAGAATCTTACGCTAAATGCAAGAGGACACAACTCTTAGCATTTTATCAGATTTTTTCCACTTATTCTTGTAATTTAGATCCTTTACTGATTCAAATCATCTTCAAAATGAATCAAATGCCAACAGTGTTTTTGTAATTTGGTAATACTATACCAATGATGCATTATTTACCAATATTGACTGGTAAATAAAGTGTACTACAGCCCATTGATTCTTAAGTTACTTGTTAATTTATCTGTATAGCAGTAACATTTTGGAGTCTGACTCCTGAATACCACAGTCTTGAGGTGGTACAAAAAAAACATGAAAAGAATGGCCCTAAGCTAGAATGATTAGTGGTATTTGTTAGGTACCATGGCTGCAATAACGATAATCAGCCAGAACAATTATTGGGTAAAATTAATTTTTTTTTGCTATAAATTTGGAAGGTTTTTGTTGTTATTATCTAAAATTGAACTTTGTAGATTATTTTAAGTGGGTAGATTTTTGGTTTGTATCCATGAAATTGCTACCATATTAACAAGATTTTCCAGACATTAATGGATTGATTTCTGTATAATTGTAACTATATTAATTCATCCCAATTACCTCTAAGTAAAATTTAAATTAAGTTAAATTGGAGAAATTAAAAATGTTTGAAAACCCTGCATGGAAACCTTGAGGCATCATAAGATTGTCATTTTTCATCTTTAATATCATTCATTCTGCAACCGAGAACACAACATAAGTAGTTTCAGTTCTCCCAAGACTTGTAAACTGTTATTTTCTGTAGGTTTCAAAGCCAACTTGAAGGTCTCTCCATAAAGCAAATATTATT
The DNA here is from genome assembly GCF_036013475.1 of Columba livia. Lineage (NCBI taxonomy): Eukaryota > Metazoa > Chordata > Aves > Columbiformes > Columbidae > Columba > Columba livia. The sequence continues at coordinate 6,750,010 of NC_088620.1, forward strand.
ATTTTTCACCACTGATGCAAAAAACGTCTCTGGATGTTTCCTCATTTCTGTTGGTTTCTTATTGAGGAAGGTGATGCATAGGTGGTCCATTTATAATGTGAAGACATTCAGTCATAAAGACAGGTTTAAATATGCAGTGGAAGCACTGGCATTGGTCTAAGAGCAGTTGTGATGGGCATAGAGGAATCTTGAGCAGCACAGGCAACAACCCACAGCTCTTGTGAGTACCAGTGCTCTAAAAATACACGGCTTACCAAGGTCAGGCCTAGGATGAGCCCAGCACAAGGCTTGGAGGCAGATCCAGGCAGATCTAGCTTCTGTCCCATCTTGGAGAACACAGCTGTATTTGCACTTAGCCAAGATCTGTGTTGGTTGTGTTGTGCTGGAAGAGTTTAAGCTGAAACGGGCTTCAAGTGGAACCTTATCGTGATTAGTTTCTCTCATGACCGGAGTCAGAGGAGCTGTGCTGAAGTTTACAGGCATATGGGAACTCAGAATGGAGGAATTTGGACAGTTTGGTAAAGCAGATATACACATGCCAACTTCACCTATGTTTTTCTGCTGTGTTTTTGGAATCTCGGCACCTTGATATCTCAAGGTATTTCAGCTCACTTGCTCATTTTGTGACTAGCTATCTCTTCCAAAAAACACATTTCTCTGGTTCCTGATGCATTGATACACACCATGCTGGGAAGGGCTTGGGCTGCATCTCTGTTAAGGTGGTTTATAGGCTGTGTTGGTATGGAAAACAAGATTTACTAATAGAGGCTGTCACGTTGCTGCTGCTTGCACATCATGTCTTCTCTTTAGCTGACTTTTCCTGGTTGTGCCAGCCTCTGTAGGCTTCAAGGGTTGGCCAGGCGGTCTGCTCTGAAATGTAGCAGCTAACTAGAACAAATCAGAAAAAAATACTCAGTTTGGATCATCCGTGCACTGCTAGAATTAGGCAGATGCAGGTTGCACTGAGGAGACCCAGCAAAAGCTGTTCCCTCCCCCGCAGCAGAGTCATTCACACCGAGAGAAGCTGCTCCAGGAATGAGACAAAAGGTGCCTCTTAATTGCGATTTGGTTCTGGACCCTCTGGTGAGCAGAGACACACTGGGAACAAATGAAAGTTCCTGGTGTTGGGAAAAAAAAAGGGGGGCGGGGAGGAAAAAGTTTTGCCTCTTAGAGCAGGGAAATAGTTTGAGGCTATGTTTTAATTAAAATGAATATCTGCGCTATCTTAATGTTATTGCCAGTTAAGTGTAGCAGGGTGATTTAGAGTTCTATAACACAATTATACTCCGGTAATGAAGCTCCTCAGAATTATCCTAGGAATTCAAAATGCAGAGGGGAGCAGTAGCTCTCATTTGTAACCATGTTACAACCTTTATTGTTACAGTATTTTCTGTTTTCCTCAAAGATTAACTCAGTCGTATTTAAGTTTCTGGTTACATTAAAGAGAGATTGGGAATGGGTGACAGGAGCTGTTTTACCATCCCTGCAGCGATTCAATTCAAAATGTTCTCCCGCCAGCAGAGCCGACTGCCTCAACCTGTTCATGCTCTTGGTCTTTCTCCTGGGGGACAGGAGGCATGTAATTAACTAGAAATACCACATGCAATGTGGATTTGCAGGTGAGGCCTCAAATACCTGAATATTCTAGCAGGAAAATGTCTATTGAAGATGCCTTTACTGGTGACCTGGAGTCTTTCAAAGTCACTTTGCACCTTTGCAGTGCAGCTGCTTCTGGTTCCTTCTGGCAAGTTGAGGAGGTTTTGTTTGCTTCTGGGATCCTGCATTGGGGGTTTCCATGGGGTACATGGTTCCCTCCTCTTCTATATACATGAAAAACCATTTCTCTGTGCTTCCAATGCAGCAGAAGTTGTGCACGTCACAAAAATTGCTGGAGTTGTGGATTTAGACTTAAAGTACCATTGAGTTTGACTTCTGGGAAGTACATGGATCATGCCTGGTTTTTGTACTGCAGAACGTTTTTACCGTATGAGCCAAAAACATTCATACTCTTTGTAAGGAAAACACTGAAATTCAAACAGACTCACTCTTCTATCCATGCTCATAAAGCGCCTCATTTCTCCACCCCAAGAATTAATTTGTTTATTCCAACACTGAACCAGAGCACAAGCCCTTCACGTCTCTCAAAAAGCTGGGCTTGAGCGAGATGCTGAGTTCCAGAGGGGTTGTGGCACCGTAGATACAGCAAAACCTGCTCTCCCATACTGACTCTTCACCTCTGACTGAGAAAGGCCCAAGTTTTTGCTTCCAGCAATGGGACAAGTGTTTGGAGAAAGCAAGAAATCCCGCCAATGTTCATTCCCATTCGGAAACAAATTTGTTTGGCATTGAGGAAAGAAGAAAACTGCAACAGAGCTAACTTCACTTGGGTTTTCGATTTGCAGTAAAGCATTTAAAAGTAGAAAGGAATCAATATGATAATAAGAGCAATCCTCAAGAACACCTCCGAACCCCTGTGGCAGACCCCGGCAGTCTGATTAATCCAGGCAAACAGCTTCTGGATACTCTCTCTCTGCCTCTGTATTTTTTTGCACAATGTCATGTCACAACCAGGGTCCAGACTGCTCAAAAGAGGCAAAGAAAAATTACAAACAAGATTGCACGATAAAAGCACTCTTCTGCTCTAAGGTTCAGGTTGAAATAAATTGGGATGAAGTAAATGTTTCAAATCTGAAATGTGAGGGGTTTCTTACGTTTTCAAAACTGAATGTTTCTATTGGCTCGAAACTAATTTTAGTTTGTCTGGTTCTTTCCAGGGGTGCCCTTTGCAACCGTGTTTCCCAGATCTTAGCAATAAGAACAGCTGTTTCTTTCAGGCCCTGGTCTGTTCACACTGAGATGTGCTTTTCTGCCTTCAGGCCTTCTAACATATTATCCAATGGGGCAAAATGCTGCTCAACATGCATAAAGACCTTGCCTTTCACCTTTAGGTCAATTCTACCTCTATGGCCCAAAAAGTACAATTCTCCCATTGTTAAGCTTTACCCGAGGAGTAAAGGCTGTCACCTCACCGCTGTGTAAAAACCCACAGCTTAAGCTTCGACTCGAGGAAGAAGCGCACTGTTAGCATAAAAAATAGGTCAGTCCATTTTCTGCAGAAAACGTTCGTCCTGCAAATCTTTGGTGCCTCTCCAATCGCTTGCTAAAAGCTCATGACCATGGAATAAAGGCTAAGGTCAAATGCCCTGGAGCTACGAGACAATATCTCAGGATGCAGGTGTCCTTGGGCTCTGATTTAGGTTTCCATGTGTCTTATTGCATTTGCTTAATGATTTTCTAGGCACCTATGGCCATAGCATCTGGGCTGCTGCCACAAATTAAATGCAATCAGACATTAAATCAAACTGTCTACAGCAGGCTGCAGAAACAGGCTTCCTCCTTCTGCCACCGCAATCAAACATGAGTGACTCAGAAATGGTTCAAATTCATGCAGTAGCATTGCTGAAAGGATGTGTCTTGTGGTGCTCTTGGAAAGCTGGCAGAGTCAGTGTGGGTTACCAGGAAATCCACACTCCTGAACTGGAATGCTGCCACTGTGAATAGCAGAGAAAATAGGGCTGGAAAATATTTCAAATTGCTTAAATATTCGACAGCCTAACTATATCGAGAACCTGCCCTTGGTCTCCCTTTTGGGCAAAATCTCAGGTGTCATTTATGCAGCACAAGACCCCAAGATTCAGACACTGAGACTTTGGTGGTTTATGGCTTGTTATTAGGTATTTATTCTCCCAGCATGACCACTTGAATTTGTGGCAGCACATGTTGAGGGACATGCATACCTATCAAGAGCCACTGCCTGGTGTGAGTGTTCGTGCCTGCACTTGTATTTCATCCCATTTGGGATTTCATATTCTGTATGTTACTATTGGAGCTAGATACATACATGACCATTATCTGCCTGAGTGCTAACAGCTGGAATGTATAAATTGTCTGATATAAAGAGAGAATTACCAAGAAATTTCTCCAAACAGCATAACATAAATTCAGCCCTGTTTTGAGGTGTGAAAAAATGTCATTTCTAACACTATGGCAATATGAAGTTATATCTGAAACTCAACGATATATCTGACTCAATGATAGTTTTTCAAAATAGACAAAACAGCCAGATACTCATTCAATTTAATCCTCTTCATTGTATGAGAGAATCTCATCTCAGGGAGAATCTCAGGGCATGTAAAATCTGTCTGCGCGTGCCCATCTGCTTGCAAGGGCTTCATATCGCAGCTTGTTCGGAAAGCGTTTTTAGTTCTTCACCTGGCAAAGAAGGTCGCCGACCCTGAAGGACAAATTCTGCCTCTCTGCCCAACAAACTCCAGGAGCCATTGGTCACCCTGGGATGACAGCTCGGAATTGCAGGGCAATGTTTGCTGCATTTATTTCTCGGAGTAATTCAGTGGGCGGGTGCGAGTGGAGGAGGATGTCATGCGTTTGGCCGAGTTCATGGTGTGAAGGAGGCAGTAGGCCACGGTCGCCTCAAAAACACTGAGGGATATTTACAGAACAGAAAAAATAATCAGAGGCTGTTTACTGATTAAACTCGAAGCGAGCCCACTCCTTCCAAAAGAGTAATCATCTGCTATTCATCACGGATTCTTGCAAGTCTGGATGCAAGAGCTGTTGAGAAGCTCTGGAAGTCCTTCATGTTCAAAGTCACTTTCTGTTGTTGTAATAATGATACAGTAGCCCTTAGAAATCTTGACTGAGCCTTGGTTTAGCTTCTGGACAAAGAAGAAAATACAGGCAATGAACAGAGATGAAGTAACGCATCTTCCGAAGAGTTTATTTGGAAGTCAGGTCTCATCTCCAATTATTTTTTTCTTTACGGATGTTTAATACCTTTTGTGTTGTTTGTGTAGATATTCATATGTCCCCTGCTGACTGTTCGATGCCCCACGTTAGTGCATAAGTGGTATAACCAGACACTGTCTTCTGTTACAGGAGGATGTCTGTCCTTCTCTTTACAGGTGAACGCAAATAAAATGTAAGGATTGTCCCAGGTCTGTGCAATGCTGGTTCTTGCTGACCTGTTCACATGTGCCCAGGGGACACAGATAGCTCTTACACAGATGTTTACTCTGTCAGAAATTCAGGATGGACAAGGGAGACATGCACCAGAAAATGTGGAACAAGACAAGAGGCACCAGGGGAGAGGACAGGGGAAGTCCAGACGAGAACCAGAATCTAAGCCCAGCTCTCCCAACATTCAGCCAACAGTCCATCCATTCTCCCTTGTGGCAGAAAGACATCCCCATCCAAAGCAACAAAACCACAATACAGCTTGTGTAGGTTCTCATCTAGGATGAGTCACGGACCTTCCCTTTGTGGCACAGTTCAAACACCATGATGGGGTTAGAAGGACCAGTTTGCCTTCCCACTTCAGTTGGTGGGTTAGTAGTGGGATTTGCAGGCCTGGGGTTGTCAGTCAATCTTGTCCCAGTGCTAAAAGTCAACAAAAAAGAAACCCTTTGAAATGGAAAGCTGAATTTTGCAGGAAGCCAAAGATGTTGTGTTGTGACAAAAAAAAATGGCTTTTTTATTCATTAAAATTCGAATGCAGATAAATAACCAACAGCTCCAGTGAGGATTATGGAACTTCTGTATTTATAAGGAAGCAAAAATTTTTATAAATATTGAGATTGGCTATTTTCTAGCTACATACCTTTATTTTCTTCTTTATTTTTTTTTTTTTTTTAAGAAAAGTAATAACATTTGCTAGCCCGTCAATAATACTATGCATTTATGCAGCAGCTTTCATCCAGAGATCTCCAAGCACTTTACTAACATTGGTTGGATGAAGATTCACAGAGCACTTACAGAGGCAAATAATGAATTATTATTCCCAGTTTACAAGCTGAGAAATGTTTGCACAAAAAGATTGAAGAATTTTGTTCAGAGATGAAGGCTGAGAATATGGCAAAGCTGTGGCAGAGTCTGGGAGCTGTGATTACAGAAATCGTTCTCCATCAGGGGGACTTCATCAGTTTAAAGATGTGGTTAGAGGAACAAGGGTTACTGCAATAACTGATGGTCTGAACTATAAGCACATCAGTCACTTTGTATGCGCATATTGTAGGTTACAGTAAATGAAAGTAACTTATTCTTACAGATCAGCATCAATATCGTATGAATTAAATAGAATCTCAGAATGGTAGACCAACTCAGAGTTGTATACTAAATAGCTATGGTGCCTCCTGTATTCAGTTAGTTTAGGTATCTGTACATAGCACTGAATTATGCCATGTAAATGTCACTTTTATGGATAAGGTCAATTTAAAATATGTTCCCAACAGCAGCTGCAGCAGCGACAACAAGAAAAACAACAATCCAAAAGATGTTTTAAAGGTTGTCAAAACTTCTCTACAAGACTTTTTAATGGAATTTCCACCAGCTTTAGAAAGAAATTCAGTCATGAACATTACGTGAAGGAAAAGAATAAGTGTCAAAATCAAAGCCATAATAAATACAGGCTGAACAGAACATGTATTTTCATCAACTTTTACCATTTAAAAAAGACAAAAAAATAGATAAACACAGGACTGTTACCTGCTGTCAAAAGGAAAATTCTTCCATTATCCCAAAATATGGAACAGGAGACCTGGGTCTGCCCCTGCCCAGACCTAGTCTTCAGAACACGCTCCACCAGTATCACAAACTACCTCTGACAATTAGGAGCTTTCCTTTCTTAGATTCAGTTATTTTTGTGATTTTTGTTGTTGTTGTGGTGGGTGGTTTTTTTTGGTTTTGTTTTCTTTTTGTCCCTCCTTTTCACCTCTTCATGACATGTCTTTAAGGAATCCAGATTACTGGAGCTCCAAACTACAGCTATGGTGATTAAGAAATTTGAATGGCAGAAGGGGTGGTGGTGATGATGATGGTGGTGATGATGATGGTTTGATTTGTGGACTCCTAAATCTATTCTGCTTGTCACCACCACTGGCCATTTTGATGTAGTAGGCTCTGGCTCTGGGGTGCAACCCAAGTACGTGCAGCAGGTGACATTTCACTGTCTTGGAAACCTTCCTGTGCCATTTTCAGATTTCACATCCCTGTTGATGTGTGTATTGCTGCCTGGGAACTTCTCATTTAATCCGATGGCTTGTGTCTCACCCGCTATTTTGTATCAATCCCTTTCTTTCCATTTACACTGTAACACCTCTTTAAATCAAGCACAGATGTCTTTTTAAAGGCTTCAAGCGGCAGGGAATCCACAGCATTTAGCTGTTGCAGTGATTAATTACCAGTGCTATTCAGAGTCACACCTCCATCTAAGTCTGAGCATGCCTTTGAAGTTTTCATCCATTGGGCTCTGTTAGAACATTTTTGTTTCACTTTAAGAGCATTTTGCTTACAAATCTCTTCCCCAGGTAAGTACTGAGTGACTGTGATCAAGTCATCATGCTGTTCTTTACCAGGTGGAATACAACTAATGTTTTCTGTTGGAAACTGTCATTTCATCTCCCTCAGTGAGGGATGAAAATACAGCTGTCCATGAGGCAACGTCAGCCCTTCTCTTGACACGCACAGGACCGTGGTTCTTATCCAAAGTTATTAAAGAAAATGCTCCAAAGGGCTGTGATGGAGAAGGCAGGAGAGGGGATGGCAATGCTGAAGCTTTTAGACTAACACAGCATCTGTTGGTGGTTTGATTCACCCTGTGGCAAAGCCATCACTCCTTAAAATCCTCTTTGGTGGCCTGAATCTCCTGAACTCTCTGTACAGATTCTCAGGCAGAGCAGAAAGCTTGAACGGCTTCTTGTTTTGTTGTCCCTGGTGACCAGTACCTGCTGTGCTGCCTTTCTACCGCTGGCCCTCAGCTGATGGATCTGGCAGCATCCGAGGGGAAGGTTCAAAGTCCGATGGATTAATGACTCTTTGACTGACTTGGTGTTGTTTGATGTGCTATAGATACGCTCAGTCTGTGTCTCCTGTCTCTTTGTCTTCCCTGTGCAGTTATGTTGACAGCTTCTCCACTTCCCTCCTGAGCCGGCTTTACAGCACGAGGAGTTTCTCGGTACGAATTTTTGCCTTTGTTTCCTGGATCCTCTTTGCCATCTGTACAGCAATCCAGCCTCTTTATGTAAGGAAGGGGTTCATGAATGTGATAATCCACTTATAAAGGAAAGTGGTTAACTTGATGTTTAAGAAGAGAAAGGTTCAAATCAAAAAAACTCGTCCAAAAGCTTTAGGAGTGCAAAAAACTAAACCGCTGCTCTGAAAAATCTGAATTCATCCTGACTGCTGTTGCTGTGCAGATTGCTTGGTGTGCCTGGACACTGACACAAGCCACCAGAGTGAAAACAGCTTGTTACTGCCCAAGAGTCACATTGGAGGAGAAGTTCTCACTAAAAGCTGCCAGACAGATACTGTGCTATTGAACAGAGATGGAAATTCTAGACTTCAAAATGTCTTTTAAAACTTTTCCTCCTCTTCTGAATTGAAAAAACTTCCATGCTTTGAATGGTGACTTTAAGTGTGTGTCTATGACTGATTCATATTTCATCCAATGTGAAGTTCTTGGCTCACTGAGACCATTTTTGATGCTCTGGAGATAAGCTTGACTACCAAGAAAGTGGAACTACATTAAATTGCAGAAAATAAATTTGAAAATAAGCAACCACAGGAGGTTGCCTAGTCCACCCCTGCCCCAAAGCTTGATCAGCTACATCTAAATCTTTCTTGACAGGTATTTGTTTAACCTGCTCTTAAAACCCTCAGGTGGTTTCAATCTCGCAGCAATCTATTCCGGTCCTTAACTGCCCTTACTGTTGGATGTTTTTCCTTGATGTCTAATCTAAAATAAACAATTATCTCTATTTTCTCACGTCTTTGGAGACAGGAAAGATGTGCCTTCAGATGATGAGACCACACTTCTCAATTGAGAAAGCATCATTCTCCAATCAGGATGTACGGGCAGTAAGTCTGTCCTGTGAATTCAGACATCTCAGTGTTTTTCATTGTATGCTTACACATTTTTCTTTACTATACATTAATTGCCTTTCATTTTTCTATGTCTTTCTTTGCATTCTCTCTCTCATAATGTCATACTCTTCCTTGTCTGTATGTCCATTCCTCTCTATCTCTCTTGTTTCTGTCTGTATTTGCAATACTTGGTTTCTCACGGCCCAACACAGCAGGTAAAATCTCAGTTTCAGCAGCAGCAGATCCATCAGTTGGTGTTGTTGGTAGCTGAACGGGCATATCTGATGTCAAGGATAGCTCTCCGTTTTGTCCGACGTTCTCTTCCCTGAACTATTGATAGAAATATGTGGCAAAACCATCCCTCATGCAGGCTGCTACTCTCAAATGAAAACATGACATGTCCATAAAATGTGATCTATGTGTAATCATCATACACATACCCTCAAACAGGGGAGAAAAGTGACTTGCTAATTAAGTTTTACAATCCAGCGGTTGTGAGAAAGATAAAAACATGTCCCCGGTCAATCCATTACAAAGAGAACAGAACATCTGACCTTTTCATCCTGCCTTCCGTTTGTACTCGCTAGATCCATAACCTTTTCCAGCTGGAACGGAAAGTTCAATTAAGTTTTGTTGGCTCAGAAAACTGCCCATGTCCTGGAGAGTAGATTAGGCACTCAGGGGCTGCAATTATCCATCTGGTGCCACTTCAGCTATAATATCTATATATTTATATACATAGTGCCATCACTTGCAAGGATAAACATTGTGCTGAGTTGCTCAGAGGAGGGCACAAGTGTTACCTTCAGGGACTTTTCTGATCCCCAGGATCCAAAAATCAGGCTCTCTGCAGGGTAAATCCAATGTCAATGAAGCTTCTGCCACTCATAGCCCCAGAGGGAATGTGTCAAAGTGGAAAGGATTCATCATATACCACGCAACCTTTCAGGTTTGCACCTGTGTCAGTCCACTGATTTATGGATCTGCACTTGTGCACAATCTGGGGGAGGCATACAGAACCTTCAGAAATAATTTGATCTCTGTTGAGAAAAAAATATTATAAATTTAGACACATGTATATATTATATAGTTAACACTTTTGAGGACAAAGTGCTTGGCCTTGGCAAAATAATTCATGCAATTACATCAAAGATGAAGCACTGACAGCAACCTATGCATCAATCATCTGGCTGATCGATAAAGCCTGCAGTATACGCAATCAAACCTAATCAGACTCACATAGCCTGGGGATGAGAGAACATCTGAGATCCTCACCACACACAGAGAGGCTGTAGCTTCAAGGCTCATCTAAAAGTTTACTGAGCAGAATTTTCCCTTTGGAACTGTTTATACCCTGTTTGCAGATATCCAAACTCTCTAAAAGGGGAGCAAATGCATCTTAGATCATCACACCTAAGTCCTTGAGGAAGGAGATGCAGGTTTCACGTTTCTTCCTAGTAAATCACAAGGCCAGTGGGTATTGTGACTCCTAACACAAGGCTCCGCCTTTACCAGAATTTTATAAAAAGATCAAAATAAATTTGGCCTTATGCACTAGACACTGAGAAAGCTAGCAAACAAGCATGCATTTGTATTACAACAGACAGTCTACTCTAGTACAAGTTGCTAGTAGTTTAATTCAGTACCATGACAACACAGGTTATCCTGCTCAAAATGACAAAAGACTGTCTCACCTTATCATCCTCATCAAAAAAGAACCCTGCGCTTCCTACTTCAGAAGTTTGCAGATTTGGGAGATGTCACTTCTGACCTCCATCAGGGTTTTCTCCAGGGGTTGCTGAGCATGGGGCTTTTTCTCAAGTAGTCACCACAGTTGTCATGTCCTGCAGTTGCAGATCAACACACCTACCTCCATTTGCACTAGTCTTAGGACGCAGGAACACTCATCACGTATCCGAGACTATTAATGACCTCTGTTGGCATCACAACAACCTTTTTGCCTGGGCAGTTTGGCTGCTCTGGTGACCAACTTTCTTCTGCTAGAGCAAACTCATCTGCTCTCAGCAGAAAAAAAATTCTGAGACGCGCACAGGAAATCTGTTCCTGATTTCCCCCCTCCCCTTACTTGCTGACTTGCTGGGGAAATAAAAGGTTCTGAGAGAGCCCTGGTTCACACATTCATAGTGGCTGCTCTGAGAACTGAGGGAACCTTTTTAATCTACTCCAAAAGTTGCTTCTTCCATCTCACAGCACTCTGATGATCACCTTCACCTTGATTCCAGCATCCCTGGGCTTCTTCTTATTTTTTCCTCCTTACTCTTCTTAAAATGTTTTATTCTTGGGAACCCTCCTGCCTTTCCCCCACCAGTCTTTGGGCTGTACCTCATGAGCTGCTCAGCTCTTCAGCTGGGAGACAGGAAACTGGCAGGAAGGTGTAAACATGCAGTTTAATTGGGTGTTTCGAACAAAAGCAGCAGTGACAGTGCTGTAATTTTCAAGCTAGCTTACAAACAGGTGGTTTGAAAATCATTTCCTCCCATCTGCAGAGAGTTAAATCTCCTGACACATGCAGGCAAGCTTTTCTCTGAATATGGGAGAAGCAAACAAATAAAAGCTTGCCATTTCAGACCGTGAGACCACGTTTCAGTCCTGGCGTATATCCTGTCCTGTGCAATTGTTTATCATCTGCCTTGAGCCTCTGTAAGGTTGGGACTGCCTTTCCTCTTCTCCCCACCCATCTTATACCTGTGCATGATCATGATATGCACCTCTCTGCCTTTTTTCGCCTTCCTTATCGTGATTTTTGTGGCCTGAACAGTCAGCTGCAGGTGCCAAAATGTCCAGATGTGATGACAACAGGCAGATGTGCAGCCATATCATGTCAGGCCTGGGAACAGGGACACCTTTTCTGCTGCCCCTCATCATACAGTCCCCTACAATTATCCATCCATGGGAAAGAAGGCTATTTGCTTATTATTTTTCTTTCTGGTGGTCTGTACTTAAACTATGTGTCTCTGAAAAATAATAAGAAAAAAAGCCCTACTAAAATCTGTTCAGAGATGTCCTGCCTGCACCTATAAACGCAGATGTGGATTTATTTGTGTTGCTTAGAAACCTGCATCTGTGGCCTGTCTGGTCCCTTCATGTTTATTTAAAATCACATCTAATAGAAAAAGACACAGCCATAAGGCTCGAGAACGAAAGTTTACTGGGGTCACTGGTTCTGCCACCTGAACTATTTCTCTGATCTGTCCTCCCAAACCAAACAAACCATTTCCATACAGATTGGATCCTGGTTACAGAAACACAGGATTTCAGCTCATGTATCTCCACTCACAGTTTGTCCCCTGCCCCATGCTTGTGATGGAGACAGCAGTATTTCAGGCTGACAGGCATCTTATTTTCCCTAGAAGAGTGCCTTTTTCTCCTCCCTACTTGGAAGTTGTGTCCAAAGGGAAGGAGTAAGTGGAAATAAAGAGATTTTGATGGGGATGCCAAATATCCAGAAGTCTTGGACATATGGCTTCTGAACATATGTGGATAAACCAGACGTGCCCTGGCACAGGGAGCCTGGTGTGCCTGGAGCACATTTGGTTTACTCTGTGAATTGTCCAGGTAAATCTGTGCATGGCCAGACACCTTCAGGGTCTCCACGTGCACATGTGTGGTAGAGCCGTTCCTGGCATGTTTGAGATGTCCCCATGACTGCAAGTGTCCATTTGCTGCTGCTGGAGATGTTCCCTTTGGATGCTCAGACTTCACTATCGCCTTGTGGGGAACCATATGATAAGTGACACAGATTTTTGTAGAATAACCTCGCACTCTTGATTTTTACTTGTTTCTTTGTTCCTTGTTGGTGTACCTTGTTTTCTGACAAAGAAACAGGGGAGAACGTCCTATTCAATACGCCAGCTATATAGCTTAATCTAGAGAGTCTTTATGTTTGGTTTGAGGATTTGGTACCTTCTTGGAGTAAAACTGTATACTTCCTACACAAATATCTCCTAGAAACGGACCCAGGCTTCCAGTCCAATGCTAAGAAGCACCAGACTCTAGGTCCAGATATGATTTCCAGCCCAGCTTGACAGTGCATTAGTTTAACATTTAAGCACAGTATCAAAATCCTTACTGTTCTCTTTTATGTTGTTGAAATAAAAACTACCTAGAATCACAATTTAAAATCTAACCAAATCTGATTGTAATGGTGTCATAACTTTGAAACATGAGACAACTATGATTTACTGCTCTGCTCTTTTGTATAACCAAGGCTATAGATTTCTTCCACTTACTGGTTTCTGCACAAACCTCAATTGGGTTATGGTTTAAGCAGGAACATGCAGTCTTTAACACCAATCTCAGGATGAGCAATCTAACCACATTCCCTGAGAAGGATTTTCCAGTGATTCATCACTTTCACTGGAAACCAGGTGACACCTTAATTCAGGTTTGAACTTCTCTAGCTCCTCTTCTGATTGAAGTTAGGATTTCTATAGAAAAGCAGACAGAAAGTAAAGGAAATAACATCTTGTCTCTCTGTCTTTTTGCATATCTCATTTCCCATCACAGGATGATAATGCAACAGCTGAAATGCTGAAATGGAAGAGCTGTTTTGAGGATCTATTTAGCATAGCCATAAGCAGAACATACAAGAAATTTCATGAGTCTGATTCTGTTGATGTTGCCTGCCTGAGTAGGAGATTCACAGCATCCTGTTGAGAGAAAACCAACTTTCAGTGTGTTAGAACCATCTCTGATATTTTTGAAGTTCACTGCCTACAAATAAGACTTTTTTTAACTGAAAGTCTCAACACAAAGCACAGCCACGAGAGCTTGGAGTGCTGTCTAATTTTTCAGCTTCCTGCACCAGGACTTGATTGTTTTCCATGGCCTTTTGTGCTCCTAGTTTATGAAAAATCAATACTTTAATACAGAAAACGAATCCCCCAGCTACCTATTTAGAGCAGTATTACCTCCAGCTCTGTCGCTCCTGTTGTTCCATTCACTACACTCCCAGAAACCGGCACATATGTTGACGCAGAGGGATGGGATACCATCCCTCAAGGTGCAGGGTATGCATAGAAAGGCATCGCATCCATCACCTTCAGCAAGGAGCGTGGTCCCTCTTCTGAGCTTCAGCAATGTAGATTTTGAACAATGAAAGGAGTGGAATTTGAACACCAACTACTCTAAGTGCAATGTGGGAATTCTCAGATTTAACAATCTTTTCCTTTGTTTATCTGATTGGAAGGCAAAGAGCTATTAAAATACAGGGGAGAAACACCTCACTGTGTTTTTTTCCAGTTCAAAAGTAAATAAAAAAGCAACCCAAAACACAAAAAGAGTTGGCTTGCAGAAAATAAGGCTGTCAGTATTTATTTTGACATTCACCGGCGAAAAAACAGGTTTGAGATGTCATTCGTTTTCACTAAAAGGAAAGTCAAGATTCAAAAGAAAAGAGCTTGAAAATACCATATTCCAACTGATTCATTTCAGCTGTGTTTTGGCTTTGTTACCCCGGACAGCTTGATTTGAGGTAAAAATTGTAACATGTGTCATTGAGCATACAGTGGTACAGCACAGCTGGTTCTTGGGATGGCTCTCAAGGAACAGCCAGGTCTCCTTGTGCAGGTACATGACCCTGGATGAGCAGCAGGTTAGCAGACATAAAAAAATTGGGTTTTCTGCTTGATTTTTTAAATTTTTCTGTGGCAAAGCTGGGAGTCATTGGGTCCCCATCCCTTCTGTTGAGGGCAGGAGGACCTCATGCTGGGCTCAGTGGGGGCCTTTGCTCGGCAGTGTGTTGGTGTAAATCAATTTGATTTTCCCCAGGACACTCCTAATGCCCTCCAATGATTGCTCATCACTAAAACTGATCTTCTCTTTCCTCCAACACTTCCGCAATTTTTTTCCTTTCAAACACCAAGCCCGCTCAGTGCTGAAAGATGTTGCCTTTTCCTTGCTTCTCCTCTCCCATGGCAAACGGGGAGGCAAGAAAACATGAGGACCAACTATTTGAAAAAGCAGAAGAATGTCATGCTGCCTTTCCCCATCCCTCAGGCTTCAAACCCTTTCCCCTCACCCTGTCATTCTCAGTAATCCCCCTAAAACAAAACCAGAAGGTTGGGAATAAGCGGTCTCTGCAGGCAGGTGAGCAGCTTCTGTGCGCAGGGAGTTATTTTTGGCTGGGTATGAAGTACCACATGACACGATCTTCACAAAATGCCAAGCAGTCAAAGCCAGAGCCGCGTGCTCCTAACCTCTCGCACTGAGGTAAAAATAAACCTTAATAAAAGGGCTGAGGAGGCTTAATGGGAAGTGGAAATGCAAAAAGGAGGAAAAAAAAATAAAAGAAAGATCTATTAGGATGAGTCTTGGCAGATCTGAGGGGACGCAATGGGAAGTCTCTTTATCTGGTTGTCTCTCGTTTCACTGCAGGTCCTCGGTCCTCCAGGCCAGGACCATGGCAGGCTGCAAGGTTTGCAAGTGTTTGGTTCCTGCTGAGCAAAAGGCTCAGGCAGTGTCGGGCAGGATGAGACTACCCCAAAGGGCAGCCATGGAGACAAGACACCCTTGTGGCTGGTTACTGACTACTGACATTGTCAGTGGCTTTGTCAGGGACCACTGGCAATTTGCTTTCCCATAACTTATCCCTCAGTTCCTCTTCCATGAACGGGATTTTAATGACTGAAAAAATGCTGTGCATAAGGTAGGTATACAAGCCACGGCGGTGGTGTCCTATATCTTCAGCACGTTGAACCTCAGTCTGCCAGTAATAAGCCTCTCATGCTTGATATGTGGTTGCTTACAAATTAAATCAGGCTCAGAAATCATGCCACAGAATCTGTTTGAGCCCTTTGAAAACCTCAGAAGAGGTTTCCACCTCTGGCTCTGCAATTTCGGACACTGGTGTTTAGTGGTGGGCTCACCAAGCTGAGTTCACTTTACTGTGAGTTTCTCTCGGGGAAGGCTGGCTCAAAGGGCTAGAGAAGTTTATGAGGCACCCTGGCTGCCCTTCATGCTCTCACTTCCATCTCATTCCCTATTTTTTATTTATTTTCCAGATTTTGTACGATTGTTTTGTCAAAGCTGTTAACATAATGCCTGGCTCTGAAAGAAAACAAATCTCCACTACCCAAGAACCCTGAACTCCAACACTGCAGGAGGTCTCTATATAAGTATTATCTTCAAAATAAAAGAAACACTAAAACAATGTGTCTTCCCAGCCATGACACACTTCTCTTTCTATTTATGTAGATGTCTGTCCCAAACAGTGCTGAGCAAAGCTATTCAGCTGGAGGGTGAATGTCCTTCTGGTGGGACTGTGGTTGTCTGATAGGAACAGCATTGCAGTTCTGGAGAGGATGCCATTCTCCTGCGGTGCCCTATCAAAGGAAGATTAAGTCCACCTGCTAGTCTGGGACTGTGGCTGTTGTTGGGGGTCCTGGGAAGGTCAGGCTGTTTGTGTTTTCCATTTGTTTTACAAATTAGGGCTCCCAGAGGCAGGATCTATAAGCAGCACTGCCAAGATGGAGCGGACCTTGGCTGGCCCATGGCTCAGATCTGTTCTCTGGCCCTGCTGCCGCCTCTGCTGTCCTGGGCACTGAGCAGCCCCGGGCTCTGGGGACTGGCACCACAACCCAGGTGTTGTAGAAGGGGTTTTAGAGGGGCCTCAGTAGGCTGGACATGCTGGTGTCCTAAATCACCACCTGCATTCTGTGGCTCTCGCTCATGCAGGATTGATGCTTAAGCATCAGGACCCAGCAACAAAAGAGAAAGCTCTGGCACCAAAACGGGGAGGAAGTGATGGAAAGGCTCAGTGGTTTAAGGCTGGAAACATCTCAAAAGGAGAAGACACAAATGCTTTGGCTGCTCTATGGCTCTGCAGCTTCTCTCTTGCGTGTTAACTGCCTACTGTGGCCCATCAGCTGTCAGACTGATTAGCAGTGTCTGGGCTGGAGGGGAGAGAAGGAGACTGTGCCATGGCCTTGGGATGCCCTGAGCTCCCCCTGCCCCATGGGGGAAGCAGAGAGAAGATGTAAGTGGGAAAAGTGAGTTGAAAACGTTTTTATCCCAAGAGAAGTCTTATCCTGGCTGTGCAAGCATTAGCAGTGCTAGTAGAATGGTATGCAAACCTTTCCCCAAAGGAAAATGAGGTCCAAAAGGCAATGAACACAGGGACCTGGTGGGAAACAAGTGCATAGCTTTGCTCAGGACTGGCCTGAGAGCAGTACGAGGATTAAAACACAAGGTGGCATGTTTGAAGGTCATGAGTGATTTATCCTGCTTTTATATCTGCAGATAACATTTTTCAAATGAAGCTAAGAGAGGAGGCATAAAAATAATCCAATGAGAAATAATAATTAAAAATCCCAGAGCAGAAAGAGAGCAGGGAGCTCAGGCACTCTGACAGTTTCAATTTTCACTTTGACAGTGCTTCTCAGGACTGATAACCTTCTGCTTCTGCTGACAAGCATCCTTTCCCTGCCATAAATCCCAAAGCCCAGCAGCTGCTGATCACTTTTCTAACCTCACTCCAGCCCCTGAAAACCTTTATGAGACTTCACAGGGCTGTGGGAAGACTGAATTTCAGGCAAGGAGGGGATGATAACACTGTGACTCCATCCTGGAGGGAACAACTGAACCTGAAGGAGACAGTGGCATGAGATGGGTAGAAGCAAAAAAGCCAGTATCATCAGGGGAAGAACATATGCCATTTCTGTTGGATCAAAATGTCTGTTTGAACAGAGGGGTTGGACTAGAGGATTACCAGAGGTCCCTTCCCACCTCAGCTGTTCTGTCCTGTGACCACTTTCCTCACAGATACATCTGAGGAAAGAAAACATGGACAAGATACTGAGATGCAGGAGACATCATGAGGTCATTGTGCAAAATAAATAGACAAATAAAATAAGTGGCCCATGGTGATGGAGTAAAAAATGGGAGTTTGGTATGGAGGTGGCTGGACGTGGGCACCTTCCCTGTGTCTCTGCATCTTTATCTTCAGGACTGATGACTGCTGACTAGCATCACTGCATGGGGACACCTTAAAATTTTAACCTCTCATGTTAACGAGTGTTGACAACACTATTACTGGAGAGAGACACCAAAACAAAAAAAAGAATAAAAGATCCCACAGCAAGCCTCAGGAATGTTAAACCTACCCTGAGCTCAAGTGTCAAATGTTCAAACCCTGGCATTGCCTCCCTTTGCCTGGCGATGCCGCCCAGTTCATTAACATCCCGAGTTAAACCCGGGGGAGTGCACGAAAAGTCAGGGATCACAGAGGGAGTGAACTCAGAATTAGAGATGGACCTGAACCAAGCCCCTGGGTCAGATCAGAACCTCACTAAAGGACAAGCAGGGGGGTTGAATTTTGCAGCTCAGCCCGATCTATAATTCATTATGTATCTCTGGTATTTCTAAGGAGGCTACAGCTGTGATATTTAAATGCCAAACCTTTGTGCATTTTTAGACTCATACTTCTGTTGTTGTTTTGAGGATGTAAAATAGTTTTTGCTCCTCCTGGCTTCCTAATGAAACTGGGAAGGGACAAAGAACTGGCAGCAACTGGATAGGCTTGATTCTTGTTATTGTAATAACAAGGACATTTTGAATTAGTGAGTCTGGAGGTCAGGGTCATCTGATGGTTGGTTCACCCTTCATTTCAAGGTGTCTCTTTGCTGGGCAGAGTAAAATTGAAATACCCCCCAGCACACACAACAGGCCAGACTTCGTGATTTCCGTGGCTTATGGGTTTACCACATTTTTTCCCTACGGATAAGGAGCACAAAGAGACATGAACTGATATTGATAACTGAACAGATAAGGAGACTTCTGCAATGAACAGTATAAGGGGGAAAACCTAAAGCAGAGCAGGAGGCGGTGGTGGCAGTGAAGGGAAAACTAATGAAAATAAGCATTTCAAACACACGGGGGTCAATAGGCCAGTGAAAGCGTTAGGCAGGTCCTCAGGAAATAGCAAGAGATATGATGCTCCAAACACAGATACCAAATTATCTGCATGATCCGGGCTCTGTTACCTCCAGTGCAGAGGCACAGACTGGCTTGCTCAGCCCCAGCAAAGCCACTTAATGCTGCCACAGTGAGAAATGTCACCGAGATGTACACAGAGAGCAAAGGAACGTGGAATTTAAAGCAATGCAGCAGCCTCAGGGAACTGAACTGAATTTCCAGATGTGCCATTGACTTGGGACACATCGCCCGACCTGGGGCTGTGACTCCACCTCCACCCCATCTGGGGTATTCTGCCCATTTTCTTCACCAGTCTCTGCCCAAGAAAGATTCTGTCTTTTCCCTGATCCTGTACAGCCTCACAAATAGGGAACAACCATGAGACCACATATGGAGTTCTCAGGTCCCACGTCTAGAAACTAAAAGTAAATTTTTTTGGTTGTTTTTCTCTCACCCATTGTCAGGTTTGTCAAATAATTTTGTGAGAATTGTGGGGGCTTGATAATCTTTTATATACAAAAATATGCATGTATGCAACAATTAGTTGAAATTCTTCTCATAAAAGCTAGAGCAATGTATTCATTGACATTTAACCTTCTCCTTCCCCCATAATCAGTGTCTTTTAAATAGAAATGGCATTGAATTTGATTCCATTTTGGCAGTTATATCTTTTGAAAGGAAAAAAAAATGATAGAAGAGGGAGAAAAATTTCTGAACTAAAACAGACTGTGACAAAGCAATATGTATCTGCAGAGGAGAAGAAAAACCTTCTAAAACTGTTCCTGTGGAGCCCTAGAATTAAGATGTCAGAGGAAGGAACACAAGGAAAGGAGTGGACGGGGGAAAGAAATATATCAAGGCAAATACCAATGGGGTGAAAATACAGTGATAATGTCCTTCATAATGCCCCAAGCCACAGTTGTGCTATAATATAATTAGCATCAGCCACAGCTGAGGGAGGGCTGGGGCAGGCTACAAAGCCCGTGGTGCTGCAGGAGGTGAGGTGAGTGATTCAGTAATTGATGCTTTTCCTTCAGACACAGCATTAAGCAAACAGTTGCAGCAGGGTATGAGGTGGAGACAGGATGAATCAGAAAAAGATCAGCCTTTCAGAGGAAATATGTGGCAAAAGGCCGCATTCAGTGAAGATTGGGGGTACCTGGTTCACCTGAAGAGGGATGGCAGTTCTATTAGCCAAGGCTGCTCTTCCAAACCTTTATGGTAAATCCTTCTTCATTTGTACAAAAGCAGCTTGTGAGAATAAATGTGAGAGATGTTGCTTTGTGTATTTTGGTTTGTGCACTTGACAGAAGCTGGCCAGGTGTGTTTGGGGTGGGATCACAGCATGGGGATTCCTGAGAGCTGGAGCAATGCTCCCACCACAGGACACACATAGACTATCTCCCTTCATGGTCTGAAAAGCCCTTTGGGCTCCAAAGGAGTGAGAAGCTCCATATGATGCTTTTATCACAATTAATTGTAACACTTGTGTTTAGAGAGAGATGGAGAAGAGATTTGGGAAACATGAGACCTGTAAGTCTTGATTCCAGCAGTGGGGGGTGGGTGTTAGAGATACTAGCCATGCTAATCAGAAGAGGGAAACCACCTAGGGAATTGTGAATTAATTAAATATAGCTTCCATGTATTCAGAAAGGAAAAAAAAAAAAAAATCAAACCAAACATATTGAAGGAGCGCACAAAACCAAAAAGACGCCAAGGCTGAGGAGGGAGCTGTTAAGTTTGGCAGGAGGAAAGCTGTGAACAAGCATTGTGATGCCTCTGCTGAGCATGTTCTTCCAAGCGTCAGAGTGGAAAGCAGAGCCATATCTGTGTGGAAAGCACAGCTGGAATGAGACACCAGGCTTTAGGATGTGTGGAAAGTCTTGGGTAAAGCCCTGGCAGCTGCAGGGTGTGCAGGGAACCTGTGCCAGCTCCCTCAGCTGAACCACATGCACAGAGAGACAAAAACATAACCTGAGCCCAGCCTTGGTTTCCTTCTGACAGCACCTGTATGGGAGTAGAGCTTTTGGCACCGACTTCTGCAGTCATCAAGCTCAATGAGATAGAGAGCACGGGCTCGTGGTGGGCTGGGACAGAGGATAAAACTGAATATTTTATTCTTTTTCTCTCCTTAATGCTTTCCTGCTCCTCGTTAGGCAAGAGCTGTGTGGGGAAGGATCAGAGTGGAGAACAGTGGCTGGGACTGGGCTGTGGATCCTCCAAAGCAAGGACTGTGGACAGAAAAGTAACATCAGATTGATTTTTCTCTTGGCTATCCAGGGACGATGTCTGAGGGCAAGACGTTTTAAAATGCAAAGGGTAAAATCCATCATTGTTAGAAACAAAGGGGAGGTTAGAGCAATATTGCATGGAGTAGGTCTTCCAGCGAATTTCTTCCAACCTTAGGATTTATAATCTAGAAGCTTGAGAAGCTCTGTACTGTATACCTATGTTATCAAGGAAAATCTCAGGAAATGAGGAGGTCTTTCTTTTTCTGCTCTATTTTTTCCACCCCTAGATAAATGCAAGTATAGGGAGGATCTAGAGAACATTGCTTGTGTGCATTTGCCACATCAACAGAACTAAAATTCTTGAAAGATACCATGCCAAGCCATTCAAATTTAGAAAGATTCAGAGTCGTCTTAATAGCTGGAAGCTCAAGGCCCCACTGGATTGATCAGGAGGGCTGCTCTGTGTCTTCGGGCAAGTGCCTAGCTACAGAAAGGTCACCTTATTGTATAAAGAATGTTGTAGAAATCAAGAAAACGCAGCAAAGTGCAAATGGCATGACACCAGTAACTGATCTGCTCAGCTTTTCTCAAAATATGAAAGAAATAAAGTGTATTTGAAAAAAGAAGAGACCTGGCGAGATCAGACATCAAAAGAAAGAGGCAGAGTAGATATACATTTAAATGGCATATGAGAGAGAGGTGCCTTCATCTTGAATTTGCTCACTGATGCATGACAACCATTCATTTCAAGTGTAGAGCTCCTCTCATGATCCTGGAAGTCTCAAATACAGCTCATGGGACCTGGGTTATTGTTCCACCGGATGCATTTGACCATCCCTTCCCTCACAGTGTGGCATCCCTCGCCTTGGAACCCGTTACTGGCTTTGATGCTTCCAGAAGCTCCAAGAGAATCCAGTGCTGTGGAGCATTGACTTTTTTCCTCAGCGAGAATTTCTGTTGTCATTCATTCTCAAATCCAAGTACAAACAAGCACCTAATGGGGCAGCAACATGCACCATGCTAGCATTGCACTCCTGGCAGGTTAGATGTAATGCATCATTTTACTTCTGGGCTCTGGGCAACATTAGTTTTTTAAGGCAAGGTTAGATCTCAAACATTTGTCAAATGCATCTCTTGTGAGGCTGAGATCCATCTCCTTCCTCTTGCCACTCCCTTGCTTTTTTATTTTCTGCCTCCTTCATCTTAAAGTACTCTAACCTGTCCCGGAAATCAGAGCGTTCCTCTTTGCCTCCCACTTTGGCTAAACTATCAGCCACTATTGGTGATCCTCTGACTTTTCCAGAGAGTCCCAGAAATGTCTGAACATGATCTTGGGCAGAAAAGGACATGTCCTTGTGACCAGAAGTACAGGGGATGGTGTCCCACTCACCTGGGATGCCACCCTGGGCCATCTTCTGGGGGAAAGAGCCCTGCTGGGGGGACTATAATAAATGGTCCTTGAGTCCAGTCCTTTATGGGAGCAACCCCAGGATGATACCTCCGGGGAATTATCCTTCAAGAAGTACATTGGCAAAAACTAACCTTTCCATGAGCATGTATCAGAAGGTTGTTGTTGAATTTGGGTTTGGTTTTGTGTGGTGTGCTGTTTTTTTCTTTCTTCCTTTTATTTCTCTTTTTTTCACCTCTCCCTTAAAGGCAGAATAAATTAAGAGTTTATCTGTAATTTTCTCGGCAGGACAACTGCATTGAAGTGCCAGGCAGGATCTCCCATTGTATAAATCAATGCGTTTTATCACAAGCTTGGGCCTTCTGGTAATAAACTAAACAAGAGCTGCGGCTTTCTTCGTGGAGGTAATCAGCAAACAGGTGAGCACAAGAGCTTTTTTACTAATGGGGGGATGGGGGAGGCAGTTAATTTGACCTGGAGTGCGGATTTAGTCTCTCCTGCAGCGGAGCTGTTTCTGCAGTTATCTCTTCAAGTCCAGCCTCCGTGTCTTTCTGTCTTATTTCCAGTCCAGACATGCTCTGGAAACCATTACCATATTTATAAAGCTACCTGGACTCACCAAGCATGCATGAAAGGGTTAGAAGGACCTATCTATTTTAACAGCTGTGCAGTCAGTATCTGTAAGTGAGAAAAGGAGGAGAAGAAGGAAAAAAAAGAGGTTATTCTGCATTTACTGTGTAGGAAAAGTGCACATAGTTCTTTAAAGGTAGCATCCATTAACACTGTAAAGTAGAACTACCTATCCTGGCTGGACAAATCTGTCCTTGATGGTAAGTAGCAGGTTACCACATGCCCTACACAGATTTATCACAGTGCTGGGGCAAATCTCTGTGAGTGTGTCTGTTTTCTTACATTATGGGGCATGTAAGTGGAGAACATGAGCTGCGATAAGGAGATTTGGGGGACAGGGAGCAAGAGGTGTCTGTGGTGCAGGTTCTAATTCCAAGCTCAGACATGACTTTAATATGTGATTTTAGCTGAGCAACACGATCGTGATGATTATGACCCAACACATCTTCTTTACCAGATAATGAGCATTGGTAAGAGGCTGTAAATCCTTGGACAGGAGATGTCCAGGATCTAAAAGACCTGATCACAGCTGTACTAAATAAAAGGTTCCTGGGATGTTATCTCTGTTATCTCTGTTATCACTCATCTAATCCCTTAGTGGTCTGGTAATCCTGAAGACAAAGGCAGTGAAAAATAGCCTTGAATAAAATGGTATGAATTACATGAATATAATGTATTATTGCAAGGAGCTCATTGCTTGGCCTGGGGCGCTGAGGACTCGCTATTCTACAGCAAGGACGTTTGGGCAACACGTATTTTGGGGAGGCCTGCAGGGGATTCCCATTCCTCCTGAGTTCACACGCTTGGGTTTTAACCAGAGTATCCCTTTCAGCTGCTGGGAACATGCTGTTTCATCTTCATCTTTGAAGAGAAGATGATAGAGTGATTGTAATGCTGTCCTTCATGTGTTAGGTGGAAGCAGCAGCTACAGAAGCCACAGGGATGGTTTCCCGCATAGAGAACAGGTCGTATTTGCTAAGTATTTAGTGGGCCTGGGAAGTGTTGGCCAAAAAGAAAAACAATGTAAAGCTTAATGGAAAAAAAATTTGTGGGCTTCTTGGACTTGTGTTTTTGTAGTAGCACAGGCTTAAGAAGGTAACACAGAGAGATGATTCACTTTGCTTGCTCCAGTGAAGGTGGATGAGGGGCTACTTATACCCTATGTAAGAGAAAAGAAAAAGATATTGATTCAGAGTTCCCACATCTATGATCTACGTCCTTGTGCTTCCCCTAAAGAAAATGTATTGCTCCCCACCAGTAATAAATCAGAAGACTGACTTTCCTGCTCCTTCTCAGACAGATACACTGTTGTAAAGCAGGAGAGAAACTCCCTGAAGTGGAGGATATGAGGGCTTAACACACAGGAAAGTTCAGATAACGCTTCAGAACTAGGAGAAAAAAGATCAGCTGCCAATATGATGGAAAATAGTAAGCTTTTAATTATATTTAATTCATTTAATAGCTGTTTTTCTCTAGTATACTCATTTATAAATAGATATTTATTTATACTAATATTTATAAATGTATGTGTAAATATGTCTTTGTAAATATGTATTTATAAAAGAAAACTAAACAAATACATATTTATAAGGGAAAATTTAGTGCATTTAATAAACATACACAACTTTCTGCCATGCTGGAGGATAAAACAAGGTGAAGAAAATTGGAAGCAAACCTAAACAAAAAATAACCTTAGATTGACACTTTCTCCATAATGGATCCCAAAGCTTTGTTTTACTCCAATTTACACACCAGTGAGAGATTCGGTTCTGATGTGCAGCATCACATCTCTGAGAGGAGATACAGTAATTGTATAACCAGAATAGTAACACCACAACCGAGTGCAGGCTGGGCAGTAAAAGACTGCTTTTTTTCCAGTGAAACTTGAACAAACTCCTCAGACAGCTGAAATTATTCCTAGTTTATAGCAAGTAAAGTCCTAACCACAGCATCCAGCTGCGAGGATGTCTATATTAGAGGGCTGTATACAGGGGAAACATGGGCTTTCTAGACCAAGATAACAGCATGTTGGAGGTTGATGAGGACTACAAAGCCCTGGGGAAAAAAAAATAATATAAAAAGTAGAATAAATTTGCCCTTTCTGAGCAGCATACTGCCAGTTTACAGCGAGCTTGGGTACTTTTACAGCAATACTGCTGTACAGGAGGCGTTCGGAGAGGCTGGCATTTGGCTTTGACCCCAAGGTTAATTTAGCTGTTCTTGCAAGATGAGAAATAGGAACCCAGGTCCTCGTCTCCTTTGCTATCGAGTCAGCTGAGTGACACAAAGGTAAAACTGGCATGAACAAGAATTGGGATCTCTAATAAACAGGAACCACTAGGAGGTTTTCAGTCCTTGCAGATGTCAAGTTGATGACTGCTCAAAACAGACTGGCACAGGGGGATGGAGAACATTTTGTCTTGGGTTCTTTGCCAAGCGTGTTCTAGAAACAGCTGGGATATTTACTGCAAGAATTCAACCCTGGGATAATGGTCCTTGGGATCCACAGGTATCTTCATTTCTCCTACCCGATTCCCTCCAAAGGGATTTCTCAAGACCCAGCGTCAGAGATGAGTCTGGGCTGTTCTCTGCGTGAGGGACAGAACAAATCCCCTCTGGTGTGACATTTCAGACACAGCCACACAGGGGGGTGCACTGATCATTTCCCACCTGTTCCTTGCCAACAGATTTCTTTCCTCCCGTCATTGTGGAGGTGATTATTCCTCTGCAGCTGTAGATTACTTCTGTCGAAATCTTGTCTATGGCTTCATTAAAGAGTTCAAGGCTGCTTTTAACCTAAAGCTGCTGGATTAACACCAGGTCTTGACTTAATTCTGCTCAGGCAGTTCATCCTAGTCCTTCTCATAGCCACGTTTTCTAATCCTGAAGTTATTTTTATAGTCCATAAGCTTTTCAGGCCTGTTCGCCTTTCCCTGGGCGTTGCATCAAACAGCCCGTGGCTGCAGACATGGGACTTGATGCGAGAAGATAGACACGGACTTTGCTCAGGCGGAAAACAACCCCAGAGATACCACTTTTTCTTTTTTTTCTTTTAAAAACCTAGCCTTTGGAGGAGTGCCAGCTGATTTTAATACCCAGGGGACTGGAGGTAATTGCCAGCCAGGGGGATGCAGCCAGCTCTGCTATTACCTTGGCCACAGACAGGAAGCCGCTCAGCCAGACGCTTCCCGAGCGAGAGATCAGGACATCTCATCGCTGACTCAAAAGCAACCAACCCCTTTCTCATCACTTAGATTTAAATCATAGCTCCTTTTTCCCCACTCTGAGGTCTCATTAATGCCCCTGGACTCATGCTAGGAACAGTAGAAGTGTAGCGTCCTTGTTTTAGTAACTGGATTAAAACTGCAGTGCAGGGTTTGATCTCAAGCATCCTACTTTTCAGCAATGTGATTTAACCAGAGTCCATCTTCTCTCTCCATGCGAGAGGAACATCATGGTATCAACATCTGTCTTCTGCACTTGCTGCTCTGGGCCTGCTTCACATTCTGGATGGATCTGTGAATGAACACTTTTCAAATGCTATAAATATTTTATGAATTTCTATCCACTTACTTTAATGGGGGATTGTAAAAGCATTTAACCATATTACACCCGATCTCTCAGACACTGCATTATTTCAGCAGAACTATTTTATTAGAAGCAACTGGCGGAATTGCTGTTATATTGTTTAAATATATATATAATATTTATATATTTCTCAAGCCAGATGAAATCAGATAAAAGGGAAGGGGAAACAGCTATGGAAACTATCTCAGGCTTGTTCTGACGCACATGAAAGATTTCATTTGCTGTTCTTCTCGTGTCTGCATGCAGTCTTTTCAAGTAACTCTGTTTTTATAGATTGGGCTGAGACTTGAGTCTGGATGTCTGATGGACTTCTTCCTCTCCTCCTGAAACACTAAATCCAGATGCAAACATGTGGCATTGCCTAGAAACACAGCCGGGAAGAGTCCCTGCTGCTCAGCTGGAGACATCCCTCCCTGAGGACACCAAGTCCCCTGCCTGGGACTCTTGCGTGAGATTAACAGGCAGGAGAGACAGTTTGTATCGCCTATGCCAAGTAGGATTCTTTTGCCCAGGGACCCAGAAGTCCGTATTCTGACCCCATCACTGCTTTGGCAGGGAGATGTTTGTGCCACAGCTCTGGGGGACCCAGCCCCAGCCTCTCAAAGCAGAACCAACAGCAACTAGGGCCACCCTACATCAGACCAGCAGCACCTCATCCAGCAGAAGATAAAGATAACACTTTCTTCTTCTCCTCACCCCCCCTCCATCCATTGTTTATTTCCAGCATTGCACAAAGGCCTTTAAAAGCCCACTGAGCTGCTTTTGACCGTGTCCCTGTTGGGTAAATGAATTTATGGTCTGCCAGGCTGATTTATGAATGCCCATTCTACTTCGAACAAGAGGGCCGGTTGTTTTATACCTTCAGCCATGCGGGACAGTGAGCTGCTCTGATCAAAGCTGTTCTGATTTTGCTGGCACGATTGATTCAAGCCTGAAGAATTACAGCAGGTTCACACTTGCTCACAACAGTAATCGCGGGTCAGAGGCATCTTCTGCCATCAAAGACACCAAGTCTGAAGCTTGGGACACTGGAAGATTTTTACCCTTAAACCTCCTATTACCCTCAAAATCAAGCAGCTGTTCAGCCATATCTGAAGTCTCTAAAACCCATTGATGTTAAACCGATAACATATAAGTTGATTTTACTGGTTGTCCCTCCTGGCTCTCAGCTGTTGACACACCAGGAAGAGCAACTGTGCTGTGATACAGATATTCCAGCCCTGGTGTGCAGGGACTTCGTGCTGATGGACTAAGAGGGTTTGCCCTCCAGGATTTGTGCAGTCAAGGAGTCTAGCTACCTCATGGGTTCTTAGCACCAGTTATTAAAATATTGATATGTCTGTTTGCAGATGGCAAACTGAATTTTGTATAAAATTCCAGGTAGAGTGGCTTGAATTCTTTTTCAGAAACCTTCCTATCAAATACCTCTACACAATAAAACATCATAGAGATTTTTCTTTTTTGTGGGACAGATAACACACACACACACAAAAGTTTTTCCTCCTGTAGGGTTCTTTTTGGTTTGTTTATTTATTTTTTTTTTATGACAAATGATACACTTTTCACCTACATGCTCTTCTTGTCCATGCCAATATCCAGCCAAGTTTTTATTCCAAATCTCTACAGTGTGACTCCTGATCAAAGTCAAAGAGGTATAAAGTGTAAGAAATTCAGAATTTCTCCTTCCATCTGTCCAGAAAGGAAGGTCACAAACTACAGTAACTTCTGGAACTATTCATCAAACTCTTGGAAGTCACAACTCCCAGATTAAAAGAGCAGTGATTGATGATACCTTTTCCAGGGGTTACATTGGAAAAATGTGCTCCTTATAATGGAAACAGAGAAGAAATTAGTTCTCGTATCTCTCTTGAGTGTTAGTGAAAGTGGAAAACTGCAGATAAGAGGCTAAATCCCAAAGTCTTTCCTCCAAAACTCTGTCCACTGAGCTTGAAAGTTCTTTAATCATCTTCCTCCTTTTACATTTTTGTCTTGATGTCCCTTGCCTAGGGAGGAGTCATAATATACGCTTGGATGGTGGTGTCTCATCTTGATTATTTTAGCTACATGAAAATAGGATGCTTTTAGCATGAACTTTAAACTCTCTTAAGATGTATTGGTCCAGGACCAATAAAACCTATCATTCAAGTTTCACAGACAACCTTTCTGACTTTTAACAAAAACTGTGTAGTTTCCATTTGCCTTTAGTTCCACACTTCCCTGTTGTGCTTTGGTCTTACAAGGTGGCCAGGCACTGCAGTGATAAAATTTTGGGAAAATAAGGAAATATTGCAATATGACTCATTAATACCACATACTGCTCAGTGCACCCTTTGTAAAGTCACCCTGCTGGATTTCATCACTCGAGAAAAAGGAAGTCAGGAGGTTTTATAAAAGAGTGGCCCAGATAAGATGTGGACTCTCCAAAGTAACAAGGAGGTTTATAGCTGCGAAAGACTCCTCGTTCCCAGTCCCGGTGACAGTTGTTTTGACAGGGCTGTTTTGACAATGCTGAGAGGAGTGAGATCAAAAGACACCTATCTGTTCAAGGACTGGACCCATAAAGCAGAAGAGGACAAAGCTGTCAGAGCATAAAAACGGGGGCTGCAGCAGGCATGCGGTCATGGTTCCCGGGGAGAGCAGGTGACACCGAGGCAAAGTAAATGCAGAGATAGACATTATGGGTGCAGAGCTTTTATTTTCTCTAAGCGCAGAGTATTTTCAAAACAAAATATGACTTTCATTGCCAAGAAAAGCTGCTTTTAAGTGATAGCTGACTGTTATTTGCCGGAGGCTCTGGGAGGTAGGGTGGAAGGGTACAATCTCTGGCTACCACCTGTTCTGTTGATGTCAATCCTTTGGGAAGGAGCTGATCAGGATCCACTGAGAGATCCAGCTCTTGAGAGGCCAGGTTGTGTGGCCCTTACTGCATGAAAATGGTGACATGGCCGGGTCCTGTGGGAAAAGTTTGGTCATAGGGTTTGTATCCAGGTCTAGGGGGGAATCAAATCAGGCTGTCCTGCTCCTGTGTTGCGGAAATGCTACACTCCACACTGTGAAAATCTCTTTCTCTGCCTGAAGGAAAAAAAATCTGTTCCTATTATAAATAAATACTGAATAATGAAAAACAGAGAAATAAAAAGCATGGTTCATCAAGGTCTGTAATGACAGCTGTCAGCATCTGCAGAGAGTGAAACCCACCCCCCCAGCCAGGGCCAGGTTGGCTCATGGGGACCTGGGTCAGAACCTCATCTCTTAGTGATACTGTCATGGCATCCCTGCTTTAAATGTACCCACGGCTTGCAGAAGAAAACCCCATACATACCATGTGCCTATGTAAAAACCAAGACAGGCGAAATATGAAAATGATCACAGCTTAGACGGGGGATGCCAAAGCTTGTCTGAGGAGTCCTGGGTGCTAGCCAACAAGTAACTTACAATGCATAAGACGAACAATTATCCAAAGACAAATCAGTGCCATGCAATTTCTAGCAAAGGCATCAGGCTGTCATTTCTACATTGGATAAACACCACCCATATTGTTTCTTCAGGATAACAATGATTTCTCTTACATCACTTCACTAGGAAATCTCTGACATCTCCCTGGGACTTCCTGACCATCACTTTGGGGTTGTAAAGGCTGGTGAAAAGACATTCATTTTTACCTCTCTGCTTTCCTGCTGCCTCTGAGCTCCTGCTGGCCCCATAACCTTGGTCATCAGCCCAGATCGCAGTCCAAAGCCTCACATCCAGGCTATGCCTCTAGAAGCCTTTTCCCCTCATAACCTCTCTAAATAGATGTGACGTTTCTTCTCCTGCCTTGCAGCCAAAACTTTTGTCCAGCCCCTCACTTTGTATTGCACAATGACAGCAGGAACAGCCCTTTCCTCTGGTCTCAACAAATGCCACCTGGCTCCACCCACACGTCTTTCCAGGATACGAATGCAGAGATCCCTCTCCCAGCCTGCTGCTGTCAGTGTGTCATCCCTCCGTACCGTCCCCACCAATGGCACCTTTTCTCTATCGTGTCAAACATATGCTGCACATACTTGCTTTCACAGTCCATCTTCACCCACCCTCTCCCTCATCTGTCATTCAGCCTGGAGAGGTTGGTTCTCACCTTCAGTTGGCCCCTGGTGCCAGTCTTCCCTCGCCCACTTCTTCCATCTTCAAACAAGTTACCCTCGCGTTTATCCCATACTGTTCGTTGTGCTCTCTTGAGCATCTACAAGGCTATCTCATCACAATCCCCCAAAACGCTTTGTAAATCAAACTTGTCATTATAATGTCTGCAAAACCTATGACAATTACTCTTCTGGCACTGGTGTCTCAGTCTGACCCACAGCATCTCATTATTTCCCTACATTCCTGTCTCTCTTACACGTTTCTTGCTTTATACCTAGACGGAAAGCTCTTTGACACCAGGGTCTGATTTTCCTTCTTTAAGTACAGCACTTAGCATATACACGACCCAGTCCCAAATTAAGATGAGTAGTGACACAGAAATGATGAAAGACAGTTGTGTGTCCCTTTTCCTAATTGGAAATACACTCTCTAAATTTCTGTGAAATTGGATTCTCATTTGCCCTCACATCAGGTTCACAATTGTGCCTATATAACCGTGGTGCTCCAGCCCTCAGCAATGGCTCTGAGATGTTGCTGGCACATGCAATATTTCATGAATATCTCTATATTTGTGTGTATTTTTGCAGAAATAGTGTATTTTCCTGTTTATGGCTTGTAAGATGGACGGCAGACAAGACTTGAGCCTGCTACCCAAGAGGAAAACTCTAGAAAGAAATAGCAGGGGATGTGCCAGGGGCAAGTGAGAATAAATAGTGAAAAATTACCCTTGGCTACTAGAACGCATCATCCCATATTCCTAAAAATTAGAACATTTTTGCTCAGTCATGTGACTGATAGTAGCATCTGCCACTTCGCCAGAGCTTCAGCCCTCTCTCGGTTCAGGCAGGGAGAAAACGATTTACAGGAGGAAGCTTGTTCTTTCGACATGTGCTGAGGACAAATCAGCCATCAGTCACTCACGTCTGCTAATGCTGTTTCTCAATTCAGCAGAAACTGCAGCATCTTGTCCTGCATTTCCCAGCCCCGGCTGGCTGCTCTACGCCTTTGTCCATACCATAACCAGCAAGTAGGAGTGAATTTGGCTGCTGACCTGTATAATTCACTCCCAGCTCTGACTGGTCTGAGATGGACCTTTGCAGGGGAGAGACTTTTCTCTGCGTGCTATTTCTCATTCAAGACAGCAAACATTTCAGCATGTGACAGCCTCCGTCACTCCAGCCGCCTGGCATCTTGCATCTGAAATGCGAACCAAGCCTGGGAGTCAAGCTCTGCTTCCTCTGCTGACTGTTCTGCCCTGAAATAACAGGTCTGGGATGGCAGGGAAGGGGAAGGGAAATAATAACCCATCTTCTCTGTCATTTGGTGGGACCCCCACTGTTCACATGTCCATCGGCTTCCTGGCAGGCGACCACAAGGCGTTTAAGGCCTTTGGTCCGTGCTTTCACTGTAAACTTAATCCTTGTAAAGTATCTCCTGAGCTCCCAGATCCTGAAGACCTCTCAGACAGCTCCCTGTGAGGATGCAGAGAGAAAATGCAAGAGGCAGAGCTGAGGTGAGTGTCAGGCTTGCTGAAAGCCCAGTCCTGGAAACAAGAGCGGCCACCAAGGAGATGTGAGTGTGGATCTGACTCCAGCTCCTCGCTGAGAGCAGCAAAGTGACCTGAGGGCATAAATAGACTGTAAAGAAAAACTTCAAACACAGTGGTATGCATTCGGGCAACACTCACCTAACCTTTGAAACAATATCATTTCCCCGTGCCACATTTTCCATTTGTGCTAAAGTCACATTCAGGGTGAGTTAATGCCACTGAGCAAAAGAGAAGTGAATTTGAAATGAAAGCGTCCACCTGCGAAATCAAAATTACTGTGTTTTGTACTGAAACAACATTAAAATGGATTTTGCAGGAGGATCTGGAAACAGTTGTTCATTGGTGCTTTGCATTTCTGTTCTTCGCCATGATTTGCATTCCTCAGCTGGACTTCAATTCCCATCACACACCGTGTTCCTCTCTTGGGTCAGGTGACTGTCATATTAACACCTCTGGATTCAAGATGAAACTACGTTTTGAAAGACCGGAGTTTCCTAAGGGATGAAAATTCTTATTTGAAACAAACCCTTATTATTTAGTCTGTACTTGTAGTTCCAAAAGGAATTGGCATAGAGATTGATTTTATGCACTGATAGCCAGGGAATATGAGAATTTCTGGTGCATAGCTTTTATTCTGGAGGTAGAAAAGTACATATTGTTTACCCAGTATATAAATAAGATATTAACATTCTCCAGGAAATCACTGGACTTGATGCAGTTATGAGCAAATGGCAGAAAATAGTGAACTGCCTTTTGTCCCTAGAAAACAAAGTTTGAGATGTCTTTGCATTTCACAAAAACACATCGGTAAATTTTAAAATAGCTGTGGAGCCTTCTCATGAATTTTTGCCCTGGAGTTGTAAAGGAGCCCTTCCCTCCAACCTGCCTGATATGTTTGTTAGCTTCTGTAACTAGATTCTGAATATATATATTCCCTTTATTTGTTTGCAGCTGTAATCCCCGACAGCATCTAAATTGGATCCCAAGGGTCCGAAACACTGTCTGTTTGTGGAAGTATGTCAAGTTTGGACAACTCTAGTAGATACACATGTGGGTACCACATATATAGTCTCTGAAGCAGTTTTTGGAAACATTTTGAATGTATTTCATGCAGGAATAGCACAGCTATCTGTTTGAGAGGTGGGGACCTTCCATATAAGTACTCAGTGTTCAAAAATTAGTGAATGCCATTGATTGAGTTTATCCTAGTGAATTAAAGAAAATTCTTGCAATTTTTTAGGATAGAAAAGGTACATTTCCTCACATGTACATTACCATCTGGTGTGGAAATATATTAATATCTTGCAATATTTAGGTCATGAATCAAATCTAAGCCCTTATTGCACATTCAGAGAAAATTACTTTCTAGTGACATATGGCATGACCTTCAACTTCTATAAATTCATAAAATTCTAGCAAATCTACTCAAATTCAGATATTTTGTACCCACATTTTATTTTTACGGATGCTGTTAGCCACTTGTAGTGCTGGAGGTCTTAGGTCAATATAGAGAGTTTATTGCAAAGCTAAAGAAAATTACCTTTCAGTGACCCAGGGCATGAACTTCAGTTCCCACTGGTCAATGAGGAGTTCTGGTCTCCCTGGCTGTTGATACATACAGGACATCAAAACTATATACTGGGTATATAAAGGGTTTCTAGAAGGGACACAGTTATAGCTGGTTACGGAAATGCTTGTCAAGGGAATCAAGTTCTTTAAATTGTTAGGATTTAACATTTCTTGCCAGAACTCACCTGTTGCAATTCCTGCTCTTAATGTGACTTCAGAATTCATCATGCAAAAATCAGAATACGTGGACAATTTGTCTTTCATTAGTAGCAGTATTTTTATACAGCTGAGTAATAAACTACTTAGAATGGGGAAAAGAACTTGCTTTACAGTGTCTTGGATAAGTTTTTATTTTTGGATTTCGTCTTGTTTGTTGATTTTTGCAAAAGCCATGTTTGTCTGAATCATATTTCTCTGTTATTGTTGCGCAAAACAACACTGAAATTCGCTTCTTTCAAGCTAAGCTGTCAGGATTTAGGTCTATTAGCTGGAAGCATAGAATTAGAGACAGAAAATGCCACATAATGTATCTAGTCTTTTTCTCGCTCCTTGTCCACACTTGCAACTTGTTCACTGGTCCACACATTTTGATTAGTTCCCATGTTTGATTCACCTCTTCAGCCCAAGTCTTCATCTGTCCAGTTTTGCACAAGTCCATATTACTGTGTCATCTTCCCCTGGGTTTGCTGCTGCTCTCTCTAAACCCCCACCTTCTTGCCCAGGCTTTCCTTAATGCTCAGTGTTTTACCCATCGCTGCTGTGTTCCTTACAACCCCGCCCTGTTCCTTGAGGAACACAATATAGAGATGGTTTTTAACATCACATTCTCCAAAAGATAAAAAAGATCATGAAATCCAAATTATCCTAATCTAAATCTCTCCCTCTTTCAGTAATGCCATGTTTAAATGCCCGCCTTGGTCACCATGAGGCAATTTTGCATTTTTTTCGTGTTCTCAGTGGATTACTTTTCCATCACTCTGCAGTTTACAAGAAAAACATTTTATAGAGAGACTTAGCATCTCTTTTTCTCTCTTTCTTTTGCACACTCCCACTTCTTCAGTTCCTTCTAGTAGATAAAAGACCAAGATCAGGTGGCTGGAATTGGAGGTTGTCAGTGTTGATGTCGCAAATTAGAGGCTCAGTTTTAACAATAAGAGCAATTAGTCATCAGAGCAGGTTCCTAAGAGGTAGGGTGAGTCAGCCTCTTTTGTGAAGCTGAATAACTTTTCTGAAGGCTATATTTTTTAATTAAAATAACAAGTTCTTAAGCTTGATGAGAGAATCACTGGGTGAGCTCCTGCCATTTGTGTGTTGCAGCAAGTCAGGCTGCAATCATCCTAATACATTTCTCTGGCCTTAAAAAGATACGTGACTTGTGTCCTGGGTGAATGTCAAGTTCAACTTCATTTTCATATCTTTCCTGCTGCTCAATTTCATCTCGCTTTTTCTCCTCTGCTCTTTCCATGTTCTATGCATTGTTTGCTCCTCCCAAGCAGTTTTCTTTGCAGATTTTCTTGGTAGTTTACATAATTCAGTAGATTATTGCATGGAGATCTTCATGTCTGACTTCTTTTGATATGAGTCTATAGCTCTCTGGGATCACAGAATAACTCAGATTACATCCCTTTGGCCACATCGGCAACTCCTGTCAGCATTAAAATGGGCAGTATAGAAGACTTCTAAACATCTTCAATGTGCCTGCTGCTGATCCTAGCCCAGTCTAATTGGAGATAGGAGGGAGGATTATAAGGATTCCCGGGCTGGGAAATATTTGCATGAAAAGGAGAAAGAATTGCTTAGGATGATGGGGGGGAACAGCAATAGTTACTGTGCTCTTCCCTGGCATCATTATTAACTTCTAGAGACAGGACAGTAGCCTAGGTGGTCTCATCTGACAGATCTGGCATTGACAGCGGTACAGGAATGTGGGAGGATACAATAGCAAAATAATCCATAGAAATAATCGGAGCCAATTACACATTGTTTTAAAATTCTTTACCAAAAAAAACCCACCCATATACATATAAATTTAACCCAAATCTTGTGCCTTGATGACAATCCTTTTACCAAAAAATATATGTTGTGTCTCCTGTTGGGCTCAGGATCTTCTAAATAATTATTCTTTTCCTTTCTATTCCTTACAAAGCATTCTGGGCAAAGGTATTCCCTATAAAACCTATGGCTGGGACAGAAAGTCAGGCCTCAGGAGGAAACTTTTGCACATTTCTTTAGTAGGTTGGCAATTTATCTCATCTGGCCTCCCCTCTCCTCTCTCTCTAACCCCTAACTCCTGCCTTTAAGTAGTTCATCCAATCAAAGCACAAAAAGTTTAAACTTAAACTTAACTTAAACTTAAACTTAACTTAAAGTTAAACAAAAAAGAAAACTTAAGCTGGACATCAGGAGAAGATTCCTATCAGTGGGGTCTGCCAGAGCACAGAATAATCCCCTATTGGGAACAGCGGGAGTCCATCACTGGGATAGACTAAAACTAGATGAAACTAAAATCAAAATCAATATCATCATTAACGGAAGCAGCCTGAAAGGCTGAGGGATGGACAGTAGAATTTGATGCCCCTAGAGTTTAAGAAAATGGCTGTGACCTCCTGTCTCGCATTTAACCAGAGAATTGTTCAGAATGATACATGGAAGATGAAGGATTGTTTTCAGCACAATACATTTTTTTTTTCTGCTTGGTTGTTGAGTAGTTTTCTGGTTTGGGGGGAGGAAGGTTTTTGGGTATAGAAAAGATACAATATTCAGTATGGTATTTAAGAAAAATACATGAGGAGTGTGACTGCTAAAGTGATTTATTAACTGTGATTTTCAATAAGAAAACAGCTCAAGATCTAGCACAGGTCACTGATTATGCTGTCTAATAATCCGAACAAGCAAACTGCATGGGGCTGTCTGCTTTTTTGTGCACTCAGCTGGAGTGCAGCTGTGTGCAGCAGCCTATAGGATCTGCACCTTAGTGAGCTTTCTATCCCTAACATCTCCTGGCTCAAGTACATCTATTTAAGGTCAGATTTTTCCAAAACAAAAAATAAATTGGACCAGATACATTAAAAAAAACATATAAAAAACTAATTCTGGCTTCTGAGCATGGGAAAGTTTGGCCCTTGGTGTGGTCATCTGCCCACTGCTCTATTTCCATATTTTTGTATACTTGGAAGAAACCCTCTGCTAATGGGGTATTTGGAGAGGACTAGAGTGTGCCCATTTAAGCAGATGCAGCAGAGTTACGTGTGACTTACATATAGAGAAATAAACACCATGTCAAGGCCTTGTAGCACCGCAAAATATTGATGCTAAACATTTTTCATTAAGGAATTCTCCAAATGCTGGACTCAGACAAACTTTGATCTAAAGACACTTTCTATCAGATCTCCTTAACAGGACAGGAGTTTCCATTGGGAAATACCCAATGACAGACCCACCTTCGAAAAACAAAGCAAAAATAGTGCTCCCTGATGGGAACAACACACCAGTCCTCTCCTAAAGAGCCCAGAGCCCTGTTCTTTTTTTACCATAAGCCTTTCAAACAAAAACAACAACAAAAAACCCCTCTACCCTGTTAGAAATGAACCCCTTCATTTATCCTGCAATATAACCCTGAAGCTAATAATTCATGGTCCTCCCCATCTAGCACTTTGCAATACCCCACGTTCCTTTCTCCTCGAGCATTGGCTTCTGACAGGCTTATAAAGGATAGCAGAGAGTGTGTGTGAACTGCAAAATAAAGTGATGTTTTATTGTTCTGACCTCTGTAATGCCAGATGTAAATCAGCCAATTGCCTTTATTAATGATTTGTAGACAGCACTGTTTGAACAGTTTTGCTTTATCCCAGGACAAAAAGAAGAAAAAAAAAGAATCTCAGTTCCTGGAGATTGATTCCTGCTGTCAGGAATCATTAGGTATTTGGTACTTCTGGAGGTGTTGGGCTACAGGCCCATGTTGGATAATCCCTCAATCCCTAAATCATTTCACTGTAAACATAATCTTTGAGTAACAAAGTCGGTCTTGGGTATCTGCCAACATCTCGGGTTGAAGCTTGTCAAACAATTCCTCCAATTGCCTTTGGATGTAAATGGCTTGAAAGCCCACATGATTGGCAAGGCTGGGGATGCTGAATCAGCAGTGAAAAAGCAATATGCACTAATTCTGCGCCAAAACCACTTCTGCTTCCCTCTGGGAAGCCCCAGCTGAAATCCCCCACTGGGTCACACCAGCCTCCAAGGAGCTTGTGCTCACCCACTGCCCGAGCCACCTTCTTCCAAATATTGCATCTTAATTACAGTGGTTGCCTTCTGCTCGGCAGCTGCGTGTGGCCTTGTTACCGATATCTTCCTCCAAGATCCTGCTGTGGGTCTGAGCTCTTTTTTCTGAGTTCAAACTCAGCTTTGCACACCTCTTGTTTTTCCAAGCCATGGACCACAGCTCCTTGTGACCACTCCTTTCCAAAACACCGACCAGAGGGAGGTTTCTCCCAGTTTCTCTCCTGTCTGATGCAGCCTGGCTGGGAGCTGCTGGGTGGGAGATGAGCTTGCCTGCATTTGTATGGCATAGAAGTAATAGCTCCTTGGTATTGTACATGGCTTATGTTAAGATTTACTGTGATCTGAAAAATATAACAGATCTCTTTTTGAAACACGTTTTATTACTTTTCTGTGTATCCCAGACTAGTCAGGACTTGTCAAAAATATCCTTTACTTATTGGGCATTAGTGAGATTGAGAAGACTACCTATGCAGCGCTGAATGTCAAGAGAATGGGCCGTATTTTTCTCATGTGCGTTTCTTTTAGGGATTATACCAAAGGAGACTTTGATGCAATACAGATTACATGTTTATGGAAGGACTTATAGAAAGGTGGCTTATTTGGACACACAGACAATGAAGGAGAGCTGTCTAGACCGACTGGTTGAGAAATTGAGGAAAGAGGGATATTTGGGTATGTTCAGAGTTGCTTCAGCTCCTTAGGCTGCAGAAGACTGACACTGGAGGGGCAGCAGCCCCATTTTCCTTTTGCCTTGACAGGGACAGTGGAAGATCATGTAGCTGAATGACAGATTTTAATTTTCTTAGAGGACAGACTGGAAAAGGCAACTTTGTTTAGCCTTAGCCTGACTCTGTGTCACCCATAAGCTGCTGAAGAAGGGTCAAGATTGCCTGCTGCTTTTAATGTCACTGGTCTGATCATCAGCACCTTACTTCAGTTTCCTTAC
Source organism: Columba livia (assembly GCF_036013475.1). NCBI lineage: Eukaryota > Metazoa > Chordata > Aves > Columbiformes > Columbidae > Columba > Columba livia. Next base: position 6,789,204 of record NC_088620.1, read on the forward strand.
TTTACTGCGTCTATGTTTGCCCACTGGATTTCATGCTGATACTTTTATTTTTTATTTGATACTTTTATTTTTATACTCACTGTTTCCTGGGTCTAAGCTCCCTTGCACAAGAGAAAGATACTGTCCCCTCTCAGCCATTATATCCCAAACAAGCTGAACTCTTCTAGTCACATTTCTAAAACTGAGTGAAGGGAAGGAGATCCTTGAAAGGGTCTCTCTGCATCCATCCACATTACATTTATTTTTTCTGACCCTGTGTGGCCAAAGCTGCCATGCTGTATTCCCCAAAAAAAAGAACATTAAGGCTTTGCATAATGCCATTAATGCCCCTTGTTTCTTTGGGGAATTATTTGCCTGGTACATCCTAGGACATCATTTGACATTTTAATGGACAAAGATCCTTTGATCAGCTTGTACACCCTGATGCTTCTTCTCTTGTGACATTTGCAGAGAATGTGTTCCCGGTCCAGACATATGTAACCGTGTGAATTACAGCATCGCACGGCAGCCCCTTCCTCCAGCCTTTGAGATCATTCAGATCTTCCTTGTGCAATACCTGCCTTTGTCAGTGAAACCTCACCTCCCAGCTTCCCATAAGCAAATGCTTGATCAGAGCTGAAAAATTGCAGACCAAGGTCATTCATGAAGAAATCCTTATTAACTTAGAAAACAACAGCTCCTCGTTCGGTTTTTATTATCCCTCATTTAAGCACTAGCAGAGACTAGTTTACAAGTCTTATTTTAGTTCTCAGCAAAACTAATGAAACTAATACAGCTCTGTTGAAACACTACACTGAAATCAAGATTGGTTAGATACATCAGTGTCCCTTTCTCTCTTTAAAAAAAATATCATTTCCTCAGAGAAATGAGGTTAGTCTGGAACCATCTATCTTTGGAAACTGAGCTGATGAGAATGATTTCAGAATGTCTGGATAGTTGCTGACAGGAATGGATCTATTTTAGGTATTTACGTAGTTCATATTGTTGTAACATGTGAGTACATCATGGCTTGCAAAGTATTTATTTTCTACAGACTCCTGAAAGAAGTGAGATGATGCCTGTTTTAGTGATGGCAACATACTCAAGGCCACGTAAGATCTATCAGCAACAGAACTAAATCCAAGTATTTGCTCACAGAAGTAGCAGTTCCTAGCGGCTGTGACCCCAGCCCAGGGATTTTAAATCATTTGCCTCAGCATTTATCTTCCTTTTAGACTTCTTTCCCTGGGCACCCTACATTTTTCAGCTAAAGTGAGTTCACAACAAGTAAATGCTATTTGGTTCTGAATGCTGCCATAGACATAGCACTCACCTTCCTGCCACTGAGCTGGGACTTGGTCTCTCCCAGGGAAAATAAAGGTCACATTGACTTCTTTCCAAATGGCAAAGTCTTCTGTTTTATACTTTTTTTCTCCTGGTGCCATATTTTACTTTCATGCAGCACCTCTCCTCCTGCTGGGTCCTTAAGCACTTTGCAGATGATCTGTGCAAAGCATTGTTTCACCCACACAGAAATACAGTTTGGTGCATAAAAAAAAAAAAAATGAAACAAACAGTTTGCACCTCTACCACTGGGGTTTTTAGAGAAGCAATTGGAGGAACAAGTGAAATTGCATTACGAATCAAAGCAGGGAAAATTCAGTTAACCAGAGACCCTCACTGCCTTTCCACCTAGCAATAAAATAGCACAGGAGTCTGCATTGCAAGCAAGCAGTTTGGGACTATATTCTACCTTGCTCAAAATCCATGTCTGTAATGTCTTCAAGTCACAAGATCCTGCCACACCTCCCTGTGTATTTCCAAAGAAGGCAGAAATGCTGAGGGCTCCTTCGAGGGGTAAACACGACCCAAGAGGTCAGCTCCAAGTGTTCAGTTATGAATTCTTTGGGGTGACACCATCCTGTGCAGCAGCTTGGCCTGTCCCTGCTGGGCATGGCAGCGATGTGAAGGGCAGAGGCAGTTGCGGTCATGAACCACAGATGAATATTTTGGCCTGGATGCTTTTATCAAAACCTCTTCCAAGCAGAGACAGGCAGGCCCTGCAGTGACTAACATGACATCCCTTGGCCCTGCCAACTCCAATGGGGAAGGATTTCCCCCGGTGTCCTGGGGGATCTGTCTGTTATTTCAAAACCCAGCTCATGTCAGCTGTAGCTACAATTTGCCGTCACAACCTCGGCCCTGACCCGGCTTGAGGTTCCAGATAACCCTCGAAGAGGCTCTGTTTAGGAGGCGGCTTTACCACTTTGGACACCATCGCTGCATTCTGGCCGCTCCTTATTGATGCTGCATCCAGGTCCCTTAATGCTCCCATTAAAACACGCTGATTAAATCATGCCTCTAATTGCTTTCCTCATTGCACAGACATAAAATTCCTCTCCCTAGCACACAGGCGAACTGTTTCAGCTTGTGCATCTCCAGCTCACTGCTGAACTTTCTCCAGCAAATGGAACTGCCCGCTCCCGCCCTGGGGATGCAGCCTGATCCACTGCAGACCCCCAGCATTCATCCCCGCCTGCTGCCTCCCCCCGCTCCCTCCATCCCCCCGTTTTTTGGGTGGTTTGGGGTCGGCTCCCTCCCCCGGGCTGCCCTCCGGTGGCCACATGGGCAAAATGCAGCATCAGCTCTCTGGAGGGTACCAGGGACACGGGAGAGGGAAATCCCCCTTTCCTCCTGCCCATGCAGCCTCCGCAGGTGTCTGTTCCCTCTGAAATATAAATGTTCCTCTGCTCTATACCTGTCCTTGGCCACCTACACATGCTGGTTAGCAAGAAGATCTGTAATGCACAGAACACAGGACTCTCTCACTATTCTAGTCTGGTCGATCACACTCAGAAGCAGGGAAGGGAGATGGATAATATGAGATGCTCTAGCATGATGTGAGATACAGCAGAAATTAGGTGGGTGCCCCTCAGAAGCAGGTCTTTGTAGCTTCTGTAGACTCTGAACTTTGAAAGGACTAAAAGAGATCATCTCCAAATGTCAGGAGAACTCTGAAGACTCTGGAGGAACTTGTGTTTGCCCCCCAAGCCTTCTGGGTGTAGTTTTCTTGCATCCCCATGGCACAGGGACATCTCACATCTCTGAGGCTGGTGAGCGCCACATTCACGCCTCCCCACCTCTCGTCCTCCTCGCTCATCCAGCCCAGACCAACTCTTGGCAGCATTATTGTCATAGTATCAGAGAGCTGCTGGCCAAGGAGCCAGCTGGACCTCATTACTGGCACTGCCAGATCCAAGTTCTTCCTGCTGGGACTGCTGGAAGTTTCCAGTCAGGACCTCAGGTTGAAGGGATGGCATGGAGCCACCATCTTGATAGTTGTCCATAGAAATAGTCGTTTCCCTTCTGGAGTCAAAGCCATCTTTCCCTCAGGCCTCTCTGTTGGAAGCGGGACGGCCATTAACAAGTCCAGCTGAGCAGCCACATGGCTCTGCAGTTGTCTGAACCTCCTGAAGGTCATGGCTGTGCAAAAGGACAGGGAGAAACCTGTGGGCCTCAGACATTTTTATGCACTAGAAAACTACTCTGGATCATTACTGGGAAAAGATGCACACAGGCAACAACTGCGGTTCTCCCTGCTGCTCAGGTTGATGCTCTGCGTGATGCTGTCTGTGTGTTAACTCATCACTGGAGCAGGGATGAAGCTCCTGTTGTGTGAACTGTGATCTCGACATGCAGGTGAAGGCCAGTATATGGAGAGGGCCCAACACCATGAGGCATCACCTAAAAAAGCCCTTTTCAGAATTTGCTGCTATCTCACAGCTCCAAAGAGATCATGATGTGCAAGCCCAGAACGTGTCAGGTTTTTGTATTGGGCCATTTGTAGTTTTCCTCCTGCATTTCACATTTCCATCTGCTACTACTGGGTTGGCTGCCAAAGACCTCCTCTGTGTCTTTACAGCCTAAAGAGCTGCTCCTGGGAGTAGCCACAGCAGAAGGACACTGCCAATACTTGCAGAAGGGTATAACGTGGATCTGGGCTGGTGGGGAGGACAAGAGCCCAGGCGAGGAGGAATGAAAGACCGCAAAGTTTTCAGCTGTCAGAGAATACACTCATTTAAGTGCAATTGGCAAGGGAGACAGATCTGGAGAAATCCCACAGGAGCTCAGTAAGAAACCCAGCGGTATTTTAAGACCACATTTGATGTGTCAGAGCACAGGTAACAGGCACTGTTCTTATGGAGATGAGTGTATGTCGGTGACTAAGCCCACCAGGTGCAAAGCTAAATCAGATACTGCTCAGGGCCTGTGTCCCATCTAATTACCATCTTGAGGAACAGGTTGTGCCTGGATCCAGGAAACCTGGTGGACAGGGAACAGGAGATCTGAGTCCTGCTTCCACCAAACTAGAAGGTGAATGTGGGTGACTCAGTTCTCCATGTTGTGTCTCTTCTCCCCTCGGCAGTGTGTCTTTGCTATTTTGATCAGCAATCTAGCTCAGGAAATTTTAGCACTGTGCATGTTTCTGCAGCATTAATCACCAAACTCTGATAATGTTTTAATTGTGGGGTTTTTTTTGCAATGGTAAAGTCCTTCTAAAAACACCTGGGAAGTTGTACTGGGAACAGCATCCAATTACAGAAAGAAAGGGGGGTGACATCTGGCATCGTTTCCCTGGGGGGAGGATGGTGGAAGGATGGCACCTACTGTCATCTCCCAGGATGCAAGGGGAGATCATCTCCCTTCTTTTCAGAGCTGCTATTTCTGCTGCAAGGCATGGGCTGACCCTGCTGTCAGTTCCAGCATTGCACGGGAGGAGGGAACATATTCTAATGTCTGGGCAGGAGTTGCAAAGGTTTCTTGGTGCTGAGTTGCCTTTCCATCCCAGCAGACCCAGCTTGTCACCTTAGATTCACTCCAGTGTCACTCATTTAACTGAAGTGGCTCCATTCCCCCCACCGTGTGGGACTGGGAGGACAGATCTTGCTGATGAAGCCAGCATGTCTGCGAGCAGGGAGGACAGCCAGCGACAAACCAAAGGTAACTTTGCTCAGCACCATTTCTGAAGGGCACAGTTTGGACGCATGCACAGACCAACCCGGCTGAGGACCCTTTTCACAAGAGAGCTTCGTTTTCCCCTGGCAAGTCAGAACCACATACCCAAGGCATTGACCTATATCTGAGGATGCTCCTTTGAGAAAGCTCCAATAGCATCAGTCTGTGGGGCGAGATGGTTCCTGGCAAGGGGCAGAGAAGATGTACCAGCACATATATCTTCCCAAGAGGGTTTCAAGGCACCATGCTTGGCTGGCCCTTGTTCCCTGTCTGTCTGTCTCCCCTTACCTTGTCTGCTGTTCTGGTGACTCATTCATGCCTGCTGGCTCCCTGCAGTAATTACCAGCGGAGCTTTCTGTCGTCACAGCTCTTAAGGTGGGCTCATGCTGTGATAAATAAGCTGCTTAGCAGTGTGGAAAGAAATGGTATTTAAAGTTTAATATCTTTTTTAGCCCTTTTTTCAAAGGATGCTGATTTTGTGATCTGTTTGGGAAGATGCACTAGGTTTTGTTTCTTTCTTTCTGTGACGCAGAGAGGCACAAAGAGAGGAAGGAGAAATGGGTGTGTGCCTGTGTGGTATGACAGCCAGGCTGCCTTCCTTCCCTCTCACCTCCCCAAGCTTTGCAAAAGTGACTGACACCCTCATTATACAGTTTAATTCTGGCTGGCAGCTTAACTTGGCATTGCCGCTCTGGCTATATCAGTGCTTTGCACCCAGGCTCCGTTCGTTTCCTTCCTCAGGAGCAGAAAATAAATATATGACCTGGCAGTAGTGGGCAAAGATTGCTGCCCACATTCCCAAGGGACTCTCTGGTCCTGCTTTGGGCTTATGTGCTCTATGGGTCTTGGCTTTCTGGACCGAGCATCCCAAGGTCCAGAGCAATGCATGTGGGAGCTCGTGCAGGAATGTAACTGCTCAGCTTTGAGCAGCTGTTGGGATTTCTCTCCATAACCCCATTCGAAGCTCAGTGTTTATCCTCCCACCCCTAAATCTTGCAGGAGGGGCTAAAAATAAACCAATAAGCTCTCTTTCTGAGCTTAGTCCTCCCATAACTCTTTCTGTCCAGGTGCTGCAAGCAAGGATTGCAGCTCACTGTGGAGTTTAGCCAGCACTTAGGTTTCTCCCAACCTTCAAGAGGGGGATTTAAATAATTTTGTGTCAATCCTCTTGATATCTCTCTGCCATGCATTGGGAAGACTGTCCACTGTCTCACCCTTCTGATGGGAAAACTGAGACATGGGAAGGGGTGGTGCAGCCCTTTACCCAAAGGAGGCTTAAAAATCAGCATAACAGCAAAGGGACACCTGAACCTTCCTCAAGCCAGGTCCTTTTGCTTTTATTACTAGACAATATTGCACCTCTTGGGATGGGAAACATCTGTCCTAAAACAGGGTAGTTGGGATTCAAAGGCACTAGGGGAGATTTGGAAGCCCCACTACTGTGTTTTCTCCCTGATTTAGTCATTTGGCTGTGGTGGGCACAATGCCAAGTCACCTGTGCCTGGCAAGGCGGCACACAGCGTTAAGTAAAAGCGGTTGCTGTGAATTAATACGTTCAGATTTCATATCTCCAGAAAAGCTAGCAGACTCCAAACAAGCTCTCTGAATTCAAAGCCCCCTGCATCAAGTTACCAGGAACACGTGAGTGATTCCAAAGGCTTGTACGGCTTTGAGTAACAATTTATAACAACAAAAGCCTCATTTAAGACAGAGACCCCTGTGGGAATGTTCCTATTCATTTCTCTCTTCTGTGGGTAATTGCAGAAAGATGACATTTAAGTTGTTTTACAAAAGTGGAGAGGAAAAAAATGAAAAAGGGGAAAAACCAAAGAGAAAGATGGTACAGTTGGATAGGGTGAAGGAGAACATAGTGTGGCTGAGATTCCCAGAGACCAAGTAGTTTACAAATAAGCGGAAGAGGGTTTGTCCTGAATAGCAATCTTAGCACAGACATCAGCTACATGTGGACAGTGGAAATGTGAGACGGAGGTAGAAAAGCAACCTGGGCATGGAGCACAGCTCATCCCTCAGGCTGGTGGGCAATGTAGGTGGGTGACAGACCCGAGATACCCAAAGCAGAGGATTGTGGGTTGGCCATGAAGAGCCATGGCTGCCTGAACACCTCAGGGCTGGGAGCAAGTAGCCAAGAGGCAAAGGACTGTATGGTCAGTGACATGGAATTCCAAACATTTGCCAACATTCTGATGTAGAATGAAGAACACCAAGACCCAAAAGTTGGTAGGAACCCCCTCTCTATACACTGGAGAAATCCATCTGGGATGAAGAACTACGTCCCCCCTGCTTGTGTAGAAGGTGGTGAAACCTCTTCTGTTCTGCAGATTTTCAGAGATTTACTACCTATTGGAGGAGTTTAAATGCATTCAGTGTAATTAAACCCAGGGGGAAACACAAGCCTTTAATATCTCATGATTTCTAAAATATATATAAAAAAAATACATCTTTCCCTGCCACCTTACAGTACTCCTGCTTGTGGTGAGAGGGTTGAGGAACGCAGAGCTGGGACGGGCTTAATCCACTGAGCTGAGCAGCTGCACGTGTGTGTGTAAAATTATTTTAATGATCCATAGCAGAAGGGCAAGGGGATGAGGAAGGGGGGTGCCAAGTGGGGCTTATTCCTGCAACACAGGGATAATTGGCCCTGCAATGGTAACGGCAAGCTGCTGTCAGCCTCTAACAACGTGTGCGGGAGATGAAGTGACACCCTGACAGGTCCCACCAACGTCCTGGGCTGCCCTGCCTCTGCCAAACAAATGATTACAGCCTTTCTGCTGACATTCAGGGAACTAAATTGGAGGTAACGACTCTCCTGAGGGGCCTGCAGTGGGAATGGTAAGAGGGAGCCTCATAGCCTTGTATCTCACCTGGGACATCTTTTTTCCATGCTCTTCCAAACAAGCACGCGAGCTTTTCCCATAAGAGCACACACATCGATGGGCTGAGGTTGTACCCTCTCAAATTCCCTTCCCCAATACAGTTCACTGATACCAGCTCTGACCACCCAGTGAATCCAGAAATGGGATAGAGATGACAACCCTTCAACATCACCTGAGAGCAAATTCACCCAGTCTTTGCTTCTCCTTTTCCTCCCATGTTACACCTCAAACTCCCTTTCACTCTCTACTTGCTCAGTCTCCACTTATTTGCAGCTTTCCCTCCCATGCAGAAGCAAGGGGCCCATGTTAGGCATATGCAGAACATATAGCAAAAGAACAAAATAAAGCACTTGTGTAGCTCCTATTACCTGGTTAACTCCAGGTCTGCCTTAGAGCTGAATCTGATGTCACCAATGGTACATTGCCATACAAGAACAAAATTATGAAAATCTCTGTAGGTATCTAGCAAGCTGCATTCCTGCTGAAATGATTTAGTGTGACTGGAATATTATGTCACCGATGGCGGTGTGCTCTAATCTAAATCCAGGCAGGCTGTTGGGAAATTCTCAGGTCTCCAATTTTTCAGTAAAGTCACATCGTATGGCTCATGGCTTAAACTTATATTGTAATGGCCACACAAGGAATTTCATTTACTGTGACTGTAAGGAAGCAAGAGAGGGAAAGAAAAAATCTAACTTGTTGTCTGGAAAGCATCTATCAGAGCACACAACAGCTCCACCTCCTTGTGATATTCAAGTTCATCATATCTAAATAAATATGCTTGGAAACTGTCCATCACAAGGGAAAACAGTCATCTCAAGGGTACTTTTGAAAGCATATGTCAAAGGTAACGCCATGGGTATGTAAATTGATTCAGAGTACTTAATTGGCACTGTTTTCTTTAGTACATTGATGTCATTCCAGAACAATCCCAACCCCCAGCACACTAACATCAGGTCATATTTTGAGCCCATTTACTTCACAAGGTTGTTTCCTTTGACTCCAATGGATTAACCAGTTCTATATTGCAGTAGAGAGAGGTCAGATGTAGATCTCTTCCACTTACATCGAATTTAATTGATTTTTTTGTGTCTCTTTAAAAACCCCCTAAAATAGAACATAATGGAAAACAAATGTTCATTTCTCTAACCCGCTCAAACACAGCACAGAGCCCACTGTGCCAGGTGGTGTACACACACTGACAGAACAAAAACTCCCTGATTCATTTGCAATGTAGTCCACAGAGGAACAGCTTTCACTTCTAAATGAGTCAGAAGCTATTTTACACCCCAAAAACACAACCTTTCAACAGGCTCTCTTGCTTTCTTGGATAATCCTTCATTTTTTCTAATCCTTCCTGGAGATCTCTTAGCTCAATGGCTTGCAGTATTTAGAAACCCTTCTTCTTTAAGTAATTTCCTTTTTGGATACTACTGATCCACAGTCCAATAAATGTTCCAAGACAAAGTATTATCTCTGATCTGGGATCAGAGGTGAGAAAGTCCATCATATATTGGCTGTCCTGCTCTCCTCTCAATTATTACCCCAATTAGTGCCAGCTGCTCATCATCAGCAAAGCCTCTTAGACCAGGTGGTTTGGATTTTTCAGACCCTGCTTGACTCCATTGATGCTTTGTTTGCTATTAACTTTTGGGAAGGTAGAAGAAGTTGCTGGAAAGAATTTTCCTGGGATTATTTGCCATTATAAACTCATTTGAACTCCAATTTCTTTTGATCTTGGGCAGCAGCATGCTTAGAAATGGTATGTATACACATTTTCTTATTTGAGCAGTCCTTCAGCTTAGTCTTTTAGAGTTCAGGGAAGTGGCCACTATAGCAAGCTCTTTCCATGGGCACCATGTGGTTACCACTTCTAATGGTAACTCTTCCAAGAGCCATAGTGAAGTCCTTTATACCTGCAGTGTTTTCAGGAGTTTTTCCCCATCAGTCCATCTAACAGAAACTCTGCTGAGTTCCCTGTCTGAAAGTTATTTTACCATGACAGCTAAAGGACCCAACTGAGAGCAGTCTCCATTTTGTGCTTCGTGATGCACTGACAGTGAGGGCTTCTGTTGTCCCCAAGAATTCACAGTACACAGCCACAGTTCTCTTTGTCACGCTGTGTGGCATTAGGACCTGCTCTTTCTTTTCGATGACAGTCCAGTTATTGGTGTCACCTCCTCTCTGTCTGCCTAGATATGAGAAGTACTATGAAACTGTGGCTGCTTAAGGACTTGCTAAGTTAGCAAGTTTGTATCTGTGGTTTTCCAAAGGCTCTGCCTCAGAACCATTGCCAGGAAAGATTACTTTTGTAAGTTAATTTGGGGAAGTTCTGTGTTCTTGCCATAGAAAGAAATATCTGAAGGAACCTCAGTGTCCAAAGTGATTGCAGTGCTGAAATGTCCTTAAAAGCTGTGGATGTTTATCTTGTGTTTCCCATGTAGAGCAATTTTTCTCTGGTGAAAGGACTAAAATTTTATAGAAATAGCCATTAATAGCCAACAGGCTGTTGGGATGAGCTCCTAAACTGAAGTCCTAGTAGGCAACATGGTTTCTGATCTTCATCTCCTGCTTCTTTATTTTAACCATTTCTGGCAATCATCATCTGTTTCTGACCAGAAATTTCACCTTGCACAAAAATTTCAGTTAAATGACATGTTTAAATTAAAAGACTGGGATTAAACAAATGCCTGTTTTGAAAGAAAAGCAGGTTTGGTCCAGCTGCACTGACCTCTTCAAGCAGCTTGTGCTTTACTGTCTAAGAGTATTGCTGGTGGCCTGTGAAGGACTTTGGACAAGTCTTTCTTTGTTGTCATGCATTGATCTCATGCATCACAAATCCAGCCAGTGGCTGAGGAGTGGGGATCTCTGCTAATTGGTGACATCTGCCTCTAAGGTCTGGCTACCAGCTGGCAGAGGTGGTGGCGTTTGCAAGGCTGCCTTGGCAGAGCAGCTCTACGAATGCCATCTGTTGGCTTCCAGAGCCACATTTCCTAGACAAACACGGCCTCCCCATGGGAAATGTGACTTCTCATCTGCAACAAATGGAACGTATAAGACCCCTCCAGTTTTTGTGGGATCCTCAGGAACCTGCTAGGCCATAATCAAATGTGAAACCATTATTTTATAGTGGACATAATCCTTCTCCTTCTTGCATCTTACGTAAGGAGAACATATTCTACTCCCACAGAATCTGTAAGGAATTCTACCTTGCCACGAAAGGATTCTTTATTTGAACAGAGTCCGAAAAGAAATGTAGCTTTGCTGTTTTGTTTTGGTTTTCCTCTTGGAGATGCTGAATGTTTAATCACAGTTTCACAAGGACATGAATTTCTCTTTGGATTCCTACCTGAGCTGCAGTGGCTGATCTTGGCTCAGGAACAGAATTCAGACTGGTCCCAAAGGACTCTCTTGTTTTGTCCAGACTTGGCTGTTCTTGCCAAGGTTTGCTGAAAGGTCTTCAGGTACTCAGAAGAAAAACTTCTGCATGCATGTGTGTGAGTAAAATATATATATATATTCCCAGAGGTTTTATAATAATGCTTTTGTAATGGAAATTTTTATAGGAGAAAAAAATTAATAAAATAGGAGGTTTTTTCTGAGCTGTTGTCAGAGAAAGCTGTTTGGGTTCTCTGAGTACAGAAGACTATCTGGAGTTACATTGGGAATTTCTAACAATTTTATATTTGTGTCCACTGAAATCCACAGAAGTCAGATCTTTCCATGGAGTTCTAATAAGTGACTAGCTGATGATTATGATATATGCACCAGAAGGCTGGTTATTTCTTCTAAAATTTGAATAGCAGAGTTCAGAACTTCAGGAGATGAGTATCGTCCAGAGGGATCTGCATTGTCTTTGCTGACATAACCATTTCTGACAGAGTGATTAATAAATATAACAGCAGTACTCACGGCAACAGGATCACACAGGAACAGGTACATCAGTTGATAAATAATGTTGGTCATAACTTCTCTATTAAAAAAAAAAAGTTAATATTCAACCTTTTTAAAAAGTAATTATTTAGGAAAGATTGCTTTAAAAAAACAGCACCTGCCTGTTTGAAGTATCTTAACCAAAGTAAGGCTCATTGTTGTCCTTTTTTCTTATATTTAAAAGCACGTTGACAATTTCAAAACAACAAAAAAGTCTCTCTTAGGTAACATTGTAAAACAGAAGTTCCTTACAAGGCTCTGGCTGCTCTGTGGGCTTAAACACATTCTCAAGGGCCAGAAGACTCTGGGGGTCTCAGATCAAACACCAGGATGGATACGCTGGACAAAGCACCTGAAGCGTTTCCTCTGAACCATCAGCTCCCCCAGGGCTGATGAATTTGTGTGTTGACTTCTCATCACGGAGCCTTCCAGGCTCTTTCTGTAGGACAGGCTGCCTGTGTAACTGAAGAACAGGGAATTACTGTTACCAGGATCCCAGCTTCAGTGCCCCAGGGCTGAACAAGATCAATTCTGTGTTTTACCAGTCCAGAGAGAGAGAGTGGATGTTTTTCAACCATCATCACAAATATGCTGGGTAGGAAGCGTGGTCTAGTCTGTCCCAGATGCCAACACAGTCTGAGTGCTGCGCTAGAGTGGCAAAGTCTTTGAGTTTTATGGAAAACATACAGAAGTGGTTTTTTTTTCTGTTTTGTTTGGTTGCATTTTGTTTTGGTGGTTGGTTTGGTTGCTTTTCTTTGTTTGTTTCTCTTACTGTTCTTCCAAAGAGTAAGCATTGAGGTTTTGCCTCATTAAGAAGTATGGGACTATTTGTTGTCAGCGATTTCATTAAGAAGCCAGGCTCTGAATCAACAAGTTACTTAACTTTTTAACCACTTAATTATATGCACAAATGAAAATCCTGTTGACTCCAGGATATGCTTAACACTGTTGAACCAGAGCCTTAGTCCAGTTAGCAAACTCGTCGTGAACTGATCCTGATTTATACAAAGGGGTTTATTATTTTGAAGTATTCACCAAATAGGTTGGACAAATAATTTTTCAACCTATTGGCTTCTACTGTTTGCTTTAGACTGTTTGCTAGTAATTCATTATTCATTATGGTTGGTCAAGTGCAACACATGATGCTTCTGAACAGGAAAGGTGGGGAGGGGGGTAAAAGAAAAAGATCAATGAATAATGAATAACATACTTCCCATGCTGACACATTAAAAATTTTCAAACACTTTCATAAATTCTGTGTTGCTGCCTGAATACTCAAGAAATTATATCACTTGAAGAATAATTGCTAACCCAAAAGGGCATTTCAATACACTCAGAATAGGTACTCAAAGGCAATAAGTGCCAAACAATACCAGTGGACACCCACTAAGACTTTCAAAGATGCTCAAGCCAGCAGTGTGCCCAGGGTGCAGCACGAGCATCTGAAATTCCCACCTAGTGCTCATCTGCATCCTCTGAAAATCTTCTGCTCCGCCCCACCCAGTGATCTCAGCTTGAAACCACAAAAGCATCTCCTGAAATCATTACTTATGAAACCAAAAGCTTTATCATGTTAGACCTGAAGCACATGCTTGAATCCTGCTGGAGGTTGAAGTTCTACAAAGAGTGTGTATGTGATCCCACTTGGGAGAGAAGAAGGCAGAGAAGCTGCTGTGATCCTTCCAGGGTTGCTCAGTGATCTGGAGGTCAGAGAAGTGATTCCTTCAGGAAGTCAGTGGGGAAATAGACCTGATTGAGGGCAAAGGTTTTATTTGTTTGTTTTCCAATGGGAAGTAATAATATTTTGTTAACCAAAAAATGCAAACAGCAGGACGTTTTTGCTTTTTAGCTGAAAAGCTTTTGTTTTGAACAATCTAACAATTAATATAGAAATCTCTGTTTTCTGTAGAAAACACAGAAATGGGTTCAGCTGAAAATGCCATTTGTATTTGCTGAAAAACCCCTTTCACTGAATCTTCTGGAGAAGGTTGGATAGATTTTTGTTGCTAGGATTTTGCACTCAGGGAGGTGAAATCAAATGTAACTGAGGGCACTGTGCTTTGGGTTGAACTCGCAAAGCACAGCTGAGTCATTTCCATTTGGAAAAAAAAACACGCACCCCCATCCTTCTCACCATGAAACTTTCTATGTTTCACTTGCCAGGAGATGTTTTCTGTTTTTTTGCATACCAAGGTGTTTTGAGTAGATCTTATCCTGGGGTTCCCTGGGGGTGTTTGCCTCCTGCCCCCTGGTCCCTCCGCTTTCACACAGTACTGGGTGCAGGACCTGAGCATCAGAACCCATTGATTTACCAGCTTGCGGTGCCCTGCTCATTAGAACCAATTTGCATGCTGAACATCAATATGACAGCCCTAGCGAGGGATTTGTTTAGCTAATTTAGAGTAATGGAGAAGAGAAATTAATCACTTTAACACTGATGCTCCCTGGCACAGCGAGGCTGGTAGTCATCCCCCCCACCTGTCAGCAAGACACCCCCTGTTCTCCCCCTATTTCCATGTGTTTGCCCCTGAACAGAGAGTTCAGGGATATAATAACAGGCCTGGAATACCAGGCCAGAACCTGTCAGCACGGAGGAAAAAACAAGGCAGCAACCGAGCACTTACAGCAAGGTTAAAGCAAACAGGATTATCTGTTCGAAGCACTTGAGAGTGCTGATGCTCTCAAAACAAAGGACAGGGCAGGAGCCTCAGCTGCGCTCAGCTGGGGAGAAACCCAATCCCCAGCTACCGCTTCGTTAATGATTGATTAAGGGAATAGTGCTGGGGTGGAGGAACCCTGCAGGTGGTGAGCACGCTCCTCTCCAGGTGCTTCGCTCCCCTGGGATGCCAGGGCTGCGAGGTGGGGGCTCTGGGATGACAGTGCCCAGAGTGGGTCAACAGGGGCTGGGCTCAGGGATCTGGAGGAGAAAGTCTCACTTAGGAAAGAAGTGTCTTTTAACATACATTTTTTGGTTTATGTGCTCAACTATAGAAAAAAACATCTATATGAAAGTATTCTGCTCTGAAAACATTCCCTTCATTGGAAAAGAAACCACAACCTTTCTAAATCTTTCCTTTATATTTCACCACTCCCAGATATACTTAGCATGCTTTAGGCATATACCCTTTCCGAATAAATAAAGATATAAGTTCATGACAGCTGTGACATGAATAGAATCCATATTGTGAACTCAAACAAATATCATTATGATGTGCTGTTTGTTTAACATCTATGATCACTCTGCTCTCAGACATTGTCATGTATGGCAGTCTCTATTCTTTCTCCCACTCTCTTGTTTACAAGTCTAACATGAGTATTGTTCCCTGGTTAGACCTCCTCAGCATATTTAATTTCCCGTGTATTGTTCCCTAGTCCTCCTCTAATGCCTGGAACAGGGAGGGCTGATGTAATGAAGAGCTGTTGTCTCACATTTCTCTGTTACAAGTGTGCCCAGAATAAGGCTTTTCTGGCCTTTAATATCAACCCAGGCCAGGGGTGCAGGTTGTTTTCTGTAGACTTCCTCTAAACTAGGACTTCTAGTCAGTGAAAAGCATTAGAAACCCACATATCATCATTTATAGGCACAATCCAAAACTCATCTCCTTTTATAGGCCCTAGCTTAATAATTGTGGCTGCAGAATGGCCGCTGGTATTATTCCCAGAATAAGAACTACTGAACTTAAACAAGTGTAATGCAATAAGGGAGAGATGGAAGTACCGAAGCTTTTACGTACAGAAATGATACCGGATTGTAAAAATGTGAATGCTGTAAAATAATGTCTTTAATTATATACATAGAAAGAAGGTTTTCAGCAGCAGATGTCTAAAGATAGGCTCTCAAAACACAGACCTGTCAGTGAACTCTATGGAGAGAAAAAAAAAAGATGACATTTAGATATGGACTGACAGGGATTGTTTTAGTTTTCCTTAGATTAATGTGTGTCCATGTGTGTAAATCCAGAGCAGGGTACTTAATTGCAACCATTATAAATGATAGGGAGATTTAAATAAAAGCAAGAAGGATGGACCATGAATGATGCACAGCGCTAATCCCAAACTCTGCTCTCACCTCTGAATTGCAGAGTGACAAGGGAACCCACAGAAGTTGGAGGAGATGAGGAGACCTGTGCCAAACGCTACAGCATCTGGATACAACCCTGAGCAGGGCAGGTAGGGTTTGCTCCACTGCTTGTTCCTGGGCTGGGTTTATTTTAATAGGATTTGGCTTTAGCAGTGAAGATGTAGCAATAGTGGATGGGGACCTTACAGCATCATCCATTATAGGTTTGTTATCAGATGCTCAGGAATGACAAGCGGGGAACCACTGAGGGCTTGATGATGAGGCTGGGACATAGAAACATATCTTTAGCTAATGAATGTGTCTGAATTGTCTGTCTTGAGGTGTATGATGAAATTCCTTTGACACAAATTGGAAAAGACTGATCCTAATGGAGACCAGGGTCATGGTCCTCAGGACGTGTTGGGTCTGGGGCTTTCCCCGAGCACTCCCACACCTGCAGGAGAACCCAGCTGAGCTGCTCATCAGTGGCTCCCAACACACCACCTATTGCAAATTAAAACAAAAAAAATCCAATTACATCCCTGGATGACTTTTTCTTGATTTCATTGGGATTCCTATCACACCAGAACAAAGGTATTTTCGTCCAAGGTTTTCCAGTAATTGGAGATGTGTGAGGAGTTTCACCCAGCACTTAAATCAGAACAATTGCCATATTTTTAAAAGATTATCTTAATGTTGAGCTTTCTTTTTTTAATGTTTTATAATAAAGTCCCAGAAATAAAGGCTGCAATGTAGTTGCAATAGAATTTACATTAGCATATTTGGGGAGTTTTTTTGATCATTTTTGCATGCATTAGAATGAAATATTCTGTAAAAATTAAACATTATATGCAAATGAGTGCAACAAACCTACATTTTGAATAATAATAATTCATTATCTCCCTATAATATATGTAAGTGGCTTCCTCTTTTTTTTAAAAAAAAAAGAAATGCACTGTAGACATTAATTCAGCACAGCAGAAGTTTACAGAAGAGATCCACTGAAATTCTAATGGAACACATTCCTCATTTGCATAAATCCCAGAATCCCACCTGCCAAAACCCTCCAGCTATTAATAGGTGATATGAATGTCACTCGATGCTCATTTATAATATTGTCGCTGTAATATAATGCATATTTAGGGCAGACTTTAAGAATCATTGTAATTAACAAAGCACACCATTACCAGCAAGTGTTTATTTGTGTTATAGGATAAAGATGTTGCATTTGGAAACAATTATAACTCTAGAGGTGTTGAATTACCCCCTTTGGAAGTGTTGCCTCCTTTTAGTGAGTGCAGCAGATTTCCACGGGCTAGCTGCATGTAAAAAAAAATCATGTTTTAAAGTAACAGCACGTCTGTGTATCTGCAATGATAATAATCATTCATGTGCCAGGCCATGTCTCTGTGACATGTATTTATTCTTTACCCCAGGGCTGTCTGTGTGGAAGCTTTTTTCTCTCTTCATACTTCTTTATGGGGAAACTGAGTTACCGATCTGTGAGACCAGGCTCTTTGAAACAGCTTAATAGAGTTAAATGCACAGTTACAGGTGGAGTTACTGTGCGTTCTACCATCTTCACTGGTTTGAGTCCTGTTATAAGGTGGATATGCCCAGGACAGAGTGTGACTTGGTGTATTGGGTTATATTTTCTTTCCTTTGTTCTGATGAGGAGTTGGGGAGTGATGGAAGGGCTTGGTTGGGTACCCAGCATCCAGGTGGTCAACCCACCACACTTGATCAAAACTTTCTGGTAGCAAAATGCCTTTCTGATGGAAATTATACAGAATGGATTGAGTCGTTCATACAGAGGTTCATACAGAATTCCTTCTATAGGGTCTCCAGTTTATTGGAGTGTGAATAAGGTCTCACTAAATGCTTTGTGATCTGCCCAAATATAAACTACTTGACAGTTAATCGTCTCAAGAGCTATGGTGGCCAACATTGGAGCTGCTGGCTGATGAAGTTTCATGCAGTTTTGGTATCCCTAGATCCAGGTGGTGATCCCTCAGAGATCTCCTGGCTGGGGAGGTGGTGGAAGGTGATGGGAACTAGAACCAGAAGTAAAGAGCTGCTCTCCAAACCCAACAGGCACCGTTTGCCTGGAGTTTGCATTGCCATGGGTGTGTGTGGAGATGGTGGATTTAAAGAGCTGACTCTGTGCTTCCTGAAAATTGCTTTAGGTGGAGAAATCACCATGATTTTCCATGCTCAGCCTTGCTGGATGGTCTTTCTCCTTGAACCCATTAGGGCTCTCCCAGGGCTCTAACAAAGCACCATCAGCCCACAGGGGCTGCACACAATCCCTCTGTGATGCTGAATTAACCTCCTCTACTGGTGTAGGTGTTGTTGTATGTCCCACCCTGGGGAACATCCCACATACCCTGGCTGAGAAACGCTGGAATAAAATCTATTCCAGCAATAGCAGAGCTGTAGGTAAAGAGGAGGCAAAATTCTTGTGTCTTTTATGTGAATGGATTTATAAATTCAAATCTGAATTTTTAATGCAAAGCTCTTTAAAATTTCAGGGTTTTTTTTAACATTTCTACATCTTCCTTTATAAAACTGGTTAAATCCCACCTACAGTGTAGAGTTGATGGAGGCAGATGTAGTCATAGATATAGTAGCCTCCAGACTCTGCTTAGGATAGATTTCAGTTTAAAACTAACTGACATGGTAAAAAAATACTGTGGCTTTCCCCTGCCCTCCTTTTCTCTCTTTCTTTTACTCTTCTGAAATATTTCAACAATGAAAAATAATCTTCATCACTTTCCAGAGGGTAAAAAGAGGAAAAAAAAAAAAGCAACAATTTTTTGTTGTCAGAAAAAGCTAACCGAATTTGATCGAGATACATCTGTTCAGAGACGCCATAAAAAATAAGAAGACAAATGGAAACTCTCCCAGTGCTTGTCTGAGTACTGCTGAGAACAGAGACTTGTTGATCCTCAGGCTTTCTGGTTGCCTGAGGAAAAGAAATAATTAAAAACATCAAGTGAGCAAAACACTCTCTGGAAAAGAGAGACAATCTCTTTAGGTGAAAACTCAGCTTTTAAAGACTTTCTGATGGCAATGAGCTGACCAGCTCCCACACTCAGGCTGCTGTACGGACCCTTCCTGCAGCACCGTCTTTCACCACCGCAATTATTTTGGAGTCTCTGCTCCTCCAACTGCGGCCAGTTTTATGTGTCACCCTCAGCTTAGGAAAAGCATTATCTTATATGAGACCAGCGGTTTGATGTGATCAAATCCATCTCAGTTGATGCCCTTTCTCAGTTCAGCTGTGGCAATTCTTTGTAGCGGATGTTATGAGTCGCAATCATTGGAAAGTCACCCGGGGTCATACGTGGGTTCAGATGTACTTTATCAGATTGATGCTGCTCCTTTTCCTTGCCACATCCTCTAGCAGCTTTCTTGTTTTGATGCCTTCATCTGAGTTCCCCAACGTAGATCACCCACCCCCGGAAGGGCTGGAGGGAAAAATATCCCTCTGTAAGAGTGATCAGTGTGCAAGAGCAGAAGAGAAGCCTTTGAGCTTTCTGTGTTTTCAACGAAGTGGCTTGTGCAGCATCCGCAGTGCTTTAGCCTTGTGCCTGCCCTGGTGTCCTGCGGGGTCGCCCTCCAGACTCCAGGGCATGACTTTAAAAAAAAAAAAGAAAATTTAATTTAAAAAAACAGCAAAACAGACTATCCCCTAAAGACCTGTGGTCTGACTTGGCCAGGAATTACGCACACAGGCTGCAAGGGGCAAGTGCAGCTCATGGAGACCAACAATGCTTTTCAGGGCAGGTATTTTGCCATCGCAGGTATTTTGCTGCTCTCGGGCAGCTTTGACAGCTGAAGGCAGATCCTTGGAGCTGGCTCTTCCTCCTGGTGGCAGCTTTCCCCAGCCCAGGGTGCTGTGTCACTGTCCCTGCTCGGTGTCTGGACTGATGTGGTGTTGCAGCAAGCAGGTGTCAGCATCTCCCTCATCAAACTGCGTGGTTGGCAACAGCAAAGCAAACCCCAGCAGGCTTCTGCAAGTGCGTTCCTCTGCCTGCCTTGTGCCTTCTTCTAGCACATGCAAAAAATGCAGATGCTTGGCTATAGACATACCAGCCCATGCACAAACACATCCCCACCCCTCACAGCTTCATGGGCAGGGAGAAATGCAGCTTGCACACAGACCCCAACACACACATGTAGCAAACCCATGGCAAAACACCGGCATGCAGCCACCCATAAACACCTCGCTCTTCCCCGCTGCACTGAGGGAACAAACTGCACGCAGCCGCCTATAAATAAACACACCGAGACAGGACCAGCCTCAATGGCAGCTCCCCTCAGCCTTTTGGTTTAAATATAGGCATTGGCTCTGCTCCAGGAGGAGGTACAAGTGGTTTCAGACTCAAACAAATTGTTATGAATCCCATTTGCAGTGTGAATATACTTAGCGAATGTTTCTTTCTCTAATGAGGCCAAAATAGCAATTAACAGGAGTCCTAGTGCTACTGCTCCGGAGAAAAACACAAATACATATATATATTTATCCTTAAGATTATTCTTATCTGGCTTCAAATGCAGAAGCCGTGTTGCCTAAACATGTATGTCACACGTCCCACCTGTATCTGCATCTTTCTATGTCACACTCAGGCACGTGCAGGGGAAAAATATTTGCTTTGAATCACAGCAGATCCAAGTCCTCATTGCTGGTAAATCCCAGCACCTTTTTTCTTTTCTGGTTTCGTTTTTCTCCTCTTGAAGATGGTACAGAAGCAGAGCTTTTTCTCCCCTTTCTTTGCTTGCTGCATTCAGGTTTTCCTATCAGGGTTGTTTTTTTTTTTTTTCTTCTTCCCATCTTTTTCTTCTTTCCCTACAGCCAACAGAGTTGTTGGAGAATACAAAATTAGCCAATTCAGACAGAGGCCGAACATCCCGAGAGAGCAGGAGGGAAAGAGAGAGAGACATGATCAGCCCTTGCCAAATAGGCTCTCTCAACTCCGCTGTGCATTTCTCTCTTTCTCTGAAAATCACAAGAAACAAATGAGAGTGATAGGGAATACAAATTTCCAGTATATTCAGGGACTGGCCACCAGTGACCCTCCTGCCTGCAGCGTTTCCAGCTCTGCCCATGCTCTGCTGCAGTACAGAGCATTTACATCCCCGGCAGCCTTCTGCCTGCTGCTGCCTTCTCTGCAGAAAAAAGGCCAATTTTTTATCTTTTCCATACAAACTAGCAAGTCTGACCAAACCCTTCTGGGATCAAGCCACACAGGCAAATGCCCCTCCTGCTAGTTCCACTCATTTAAGCTGTGTGTAGGTCTTGCTTGTCCCGTTGAGGGGAATGATTTGGCCTGAATTCCTGGTGGCATGAACATTTGAGGTCACCCCTGGGTTTCAGCACTAGGGATGCTGGGTTGAGTCTGTGAGGTGAGGGTGCTTTTGGTGCTCCCCGCTCTCCTGGCTTCCAGCCTGCCCATGCTAAGGATGTCCTGGAGAGCGATGATGAAAATCATGGAGTTCAGAGCCAGGTTTTATTCCAATACAGAGCTGGGAAGCATGTTGGGTGAAACCCGTCCATGCAACAGAGGCAACACTTATAACCTAAGAGTGATGAGGCTGCATTTGCAGATCTGCATCCCTGTGAGTTTGACAGCAGGACCTTGCTTCTCTGAGGGTCAGGGAATGGTGTGTTCTCTTTAGCCTGTTAATATTTGCTTGATGCTTTGAGGACATATGTTGCACTGAGAGTCTGTTTGCTTGCCCATTCCTAGTTTGGGAGAAACTGATAATAGCTACTATGAATAATGGCCTCCATAAAGTGGTCAGTCAGCAGGGAAACATCAGGACTGCTCAGGAATATCCTTTTCCTGTATTGCATCCTTTGAGTAGGTGGGAGCAAAGAACTTTAAATAGAAGGGAAATTTTAAGGAGACCATCTACACTGACTTTTCGCAATAGCCTTTCAAGGTCCCCATAAGTGCCAGGGCATCCAGTCCACAGAGTATCCAGCAAGGCTGAGTCAATAATGTTATTGACTGGTCTCAGAAAAAGCTCCTCAGGTGTGTAGAGCTGGGACTTTAGTGCGAGAAGGGGAAAGAAATCCATCCTAAGCAGATATCTGCAGCAGCATGTCTAGAATAACAATATTAACAGCAACGGTAGCACAAAGGTTTAAGGCTAGCGGACACAACTGGAACTCACAGGAATGGTGTTTTAGCTGGGCTGGTTTCCAGTTACATGTTGTGCAAAGTCACTTATTCTCTTCAGAGCCCCTGACTTATCCCACCACCCCTTCCCTCACGTTTCTCCTCTCCCCTTTCACCAGCTCCTAACCCAGCTCTATCTCCCAAGAATGGCTGATTTCCAAAGTGCCAGCGAGTGCCTGAGAATTGCGTAATTGCAATATAATTAATGAATTAAAAAGAATGAGATGTTTTAAGTGCTTTCAATATGCCAGTCCCTATAATTATCTACAGAAAACGTGCTCATTAACAATCTCGGAGTGTGAGGCTGTGGCTCCTGGCTCTGAGTGCTTCTTTTTCTGGTGGGGCTGGAGGTGGAGGTGGGAGCAGGGAAAGGGCTTTTGCAAATCTTGAGAAAGCTTTGCTTTTTCATTGGGTTGAGAGCAAGTCAGAAGAGGAGCAAGAGGCTGCAGAATATCTAACTGTTCCCAGCAGATGTGGAGGCAGCACAATTCGCTAGACCAGGGTCATAGGACCTGTGTCCAAATTCTGGCCAAGCCGCGTGAGCCCTGTGCAGGAATGCAGATGGATGTGCAAATTTTAGAAGCGGAGCATTTATCCCCTGACAGCTCCATGCCACGGATGGAAATTGCAGATGCTTCTGCTAGAATAAAATGGGTTTGTGTATAAATAATTGTGCACTGGTTTTCAAAGTAGTGTCATGGCTGGGCTGAGTCTAGTGAGGGAATTGCAAATTCTCGCTTGTATGGGTGGGTAAATGTTGGGTATTGCCTCTCTGGATTTTCTGGGCAGGATTTGGTGTTGCTGGAGCACTGGCCAGAGGAAAGCTCTTTAGGAGGTTTGCAGTGCTTTTATCAGGACATGGTGGTGAGCTTGAAGAGCTTGATTTTACTTAGGCGGGTGTAAATCAAGAGCAATTCCTTTGATGCCAATGGAGTGGCCGACATAAGTGAGAGGTGAACGTTGCCTATTGGTATTGAAAGCACTTAAAGCATCTCTGGAGGGCACTCTGATGAGGGAGCTCGCTCTGTCAGGTTGATTGACAGGGTACAGCTCTGCTCAATGTCTGTCCTTCCCGGGATCCTAAATTGTAAATTAACTCAGCCATAGATGTGACTAACACATTCTCCGTCTGGAACATTTTAGCCATGTAGCGGGCTGCAGGCTCTGTAAATGGTTTTCTGTTAAACTTGGAGAATAAATGGCCAGTTCATTTGCAAGGGCTGAGCAGGCAGCACATGGATATCTGCCCACTGTCCAGTTTAGGGAAATTACAGACGATGAATTACAGACTTATCTCTGCAATTTAACAAATCCCCATGTTTCGATTGCAATACCCTCATTTTGCTGAAAAGGCAATATCCTCCAGCAGACAGGGGTTAAATATCCAGCGGCTGAGGAAGAAGCTGAAAGTGCAGCAGTGAGGGCAAGTGTTAATGAAGGAAGATTTTTGCTGGAAAAAAAGATAAAAAGCAGTCACCGGTTGACAGGGTTGGGTCCTGATGGGCAGGAAAGTCCTGACATTTTCATCCTGAGAGACCCGTGTCCAGAGTGCATCCTCCTCTCTTTGGATGCAGCTTTCAGCATCCCTAATGTTGCCACCAAGGAAAGAGACACAATTTGGTGCTTTTTAAGCTTAATAGGACAGTATTAACTGAAGGAATGCAGTCACAGCAAGAGCTGGTTCCTGTTACTCTTTTCACATGGGAGCGGGTGATAGCGAGTGCCCAGCTCTCTGCAATTAGAGCTGCACATCCCAACCTCCAAAAACATCAGGTGTGACTTGCAAAGCCTGAGAGCCCAAGGATGCTGTTCCTGTCCTGTATGTGAAGGATTAATCAGTCACCTAGTATTATAGGAGATAACATTTCAGTGGAATAGGGAGAAAATAGTTTCCTTGTCTTGCAAACCTTTCTTATTTACCTTACCCTGTCTTATTCTGAGTCAGAATGAGAAGCCAGAATAGTGAAAATGTTCACAAAACTAAATTCTGGAAAATAGAATTTAAATAATTTTGAGATATCATGCTTTGATTTGGACATTTTCTAAAAAATTACTGTTTGTAATAGACAAGTAATTTTAAAGGGGAAATCTGGAAGGCTTTGTTTCAAAGAGAGAAAATGGAAATTTTGTCAAACTTAAAAGGAACAATGCTTTTACTTCATGTAAAAAAGTCATGCAAACTGTCTCTTTTACTGAAAATATTTTCATTTTTGACAGTTTGCCATTTTTCAACCAAAAGACATTATTAGAAACATCTGAAAATAAACACATAAGGGAAGAACTTCTCTGTGGTAGGAAAGACAGGTACATTTCTATGATAAAAAATGAGTTTTTTCATGTCTGCTGAGCACTCCTCTCAGACTAAATAATGAGCACAGAAAACATGGTTTATTGTTTTGCTTTCATTTGAGTTTTTTTTACCATATGAGGAGGTCAGGCTGTACAGCTGCTTGTAGATTTTCAGTGCTACCCAAACTGAGCAAATACACCCTGAATATTAAACACATATTAATATATAATGGGCATAGAGATCAACCCCTAACTGAGCTGATTCACCCATGGGTTGAATCAAGTCTGCTGTGTCAACCCAACTATTCACCCCTTTGCACTGTAATTGTATTTCCAGCTCTCGTGTCCATCTGCCAGAAATGAGCCAACGCAGGGTCCCTGGCAGGGACGAGCCATCTGGCCACCCTTGTCCCCAGTGCCGGTGACAACAGCAGCACGGGTGGAAGCCAAATTTGGCTTTTGCTGGAGCATAAGGCAGGAGTCAGCGGGTGGCTCTCGGCTGGACATCGGCTCTTCTTAAAATCTGTGAATTTTCAGGGCGGTGAGCCATGTTTTAAAAAGCCAGGAGATCATCTGAGAATTTCAGTGCATATCAGAGAAAAGCAGTATTTTGATTATTTTTTTTTCTGTCCTGTGACTTCGGTTCATGGTCGTATCTGCAGGAGGAGAATGTGGCAAGGGAAAAGCAAGCTAGAGGATAATCCAGAAAAATGTACGGGCAAATGGTTACAACCTAAAATATCTTCTTTATCCAGCAGCACTTTTCACAGAATCACAGAATATCAGGGATTGGAAGGGACCTCGATGAGGTTACAGAGGAAGGTGTCCAGGCGGGTTTGAATGTCTGCAGAGTAGGAGACTCCACAACCCCCCTGGGCAGCCTGGGCCAGGCTCTGCCACCCTCACTGAGAAGAACTTTCTTCTCAAATTTAAGTGGAACCTTTTGTGTTCCAGTTTGAACCCATTACCCCTTTTCCTATTATTGGTTGTCACCGAGAAGAGCCTGGCTCCATCCTCCTGACACTTACCATTTATATATCTGTAAACATTAATGAGGTCACCCCTCAGTCTCTTCTTCTCCAGCTCCAGAGCCCCAGCTCCCTCAGCCTTTCCTCACATGGGACATGCTCCACTTTTGGTTCTGAATTAGCAAGAAAAAAATTGACCATGGGCAGGACATCTAATCTATTCTCTCTTCCGCTACAGTCTCAAAGCATAGCTTTGAAGAACAATTTGAACCAAGCCATGTCTTGGTTTCCGTATCTGAAGAATATAAATTATAACACTTTGCCACCTGACGTAGTTCTCAGCAAGCGCAATTCATTAACTTTCCTGAAGTGCTTTTAAATCTTCTGTTTCAGGCACTACACAGGTATCCAAAATAGACTTCACAGAGCTAGCTAAAACCACTTAAAATGAAATTAAAATGCCATAATTCCAGATTATCATAAACCACACTCAGAAAAGTTCTGATGACAAGTTTATAAATTTTTCTGTGTTTGGGGCGGCTGTGGGAGTCCTAGGAGATGTTAAAAAAAAAAAAAAAAAAAAATCAATTTTTTTGACAGTCATTCTGAGATTGGAAGTTCGATGCCATTTTTAGAACTTAAAATTTCAGCTCCCTCTTGCAGAGCTGGGAAAGGATGGAGGAAGAGCTGGAAAGGTGTAGGAAAAAATAGAGTGATATCCAGGCTCTCTGACTCTCCTGATCTCCAGGAAAGCTGCTGACACTTTGAAATTCAGGCCTAAAAACTTTCAGTGACAAGGTCTGCCCAGGCACAGGAGATGAGGAGACCCAGATGGGACTGACCTGTGCTCCATCCCTAAAGCTGCAAGGAGATGACACCGGAGAAAGGACTAAGCTGTAGGCGATCTGACAGTCCCCTGGTTAATATTGAAGGGATAGGCAAGCTGTCCTTTTAATATGTGAGCATGTCTGTCTTGCTCCCTCTGTTCTCTCTGTGTTCAATAATGTAAATAAAGTCTTTAAGAAGCCCATTACTTTCATCTGCAGTTCTGAGAGAATTGCTCAGTCTTCCTTGCAAGTTCTGTTTGTGCATAGTCACAATACTAATAAAAAAAACTCAGGAAAACATCCAAACCAAAACAAAAAATACAATAATGGTAAGGGCAGTAAAATAGAGTTTTGCATTTTAAAGGTGTTTGGACCACTTGAAATAAAAAAACCCAGCAAATATTTTGCTGGTATCAAACTCCTCTGTCTGCATAAGTTTAAAGAGGGGCAGCATTTGCCTTTTTGGATACAGGGTCGCAAGAAGTGAACTACTGAGCTGGCACGTTGAGCTGGACTGTGAGGCCTCAGGACCAGCATTTACAGCATCCCTGGACCAGGTTCTTTTTTTCCTTTCACACTAACTTCCATCTACCTTTCAAATCTTAGTAGCGTGGTTGTGGGTTTTTTTTCCTCCTTTTCCTTTCACTCTTCAGGATTCTCTTCTTGCCTTTCATGCTGGTTCCTTTGTCATCTTATCCAGCCTCCCCCTGCCATCTGTGCCTCTTTCATTTTGGCCTTGAGCTGGTCATTCCAATCACAGGCAATGGAAATGCGCTTCCCTGCTGTGCTCTTGTTCTCCCAAAGAGCCTCTGAAGGTCTAAGCCTGATGCTACTGAGCTCCTTGTAATGCTTCTGAATAGCACATGAAGAAGACAGCTACATTACTTTTTTAAAAAGTATTCAGGAAGGTGCCTGTCCCCATAAATTTAATTCTGGTAGAGCTACATCACTTGGTCAGAAGGCATCTCCCTAATGCTCATCAGAGCTGACCTGAACGAATGTGAGGGACCTGGGCTTTGCTGGACCTTGGATTAAACTGAAACCTTTTCTGAAGTCATGTTGCTTTGCTAAAATGTTGTTTTGGAAAGAGAACCTAGCATGGGAAAAATGGGGAAAACGAAACAGTATGTCAAACCAGCTCTTTCCCTATTTTCACTGTATACCACTTTTTAAAAACCTTTCCACTTTGAATTGCATTATTAGTGCACAGTTTTCCTGACTGAAGAATAGAAACAAAACATCTTATGGAAAAAGGACATCCATCCAACTTTGGATATGTTATTTAGTTGGGGCTTTTATTTGTTTTTGTGGGTTTTGTTTGTTTGAGTTTTTTTGTCGGTTTTGGTGTGTGTTTGTTTATTTAAATGCTTCTACTCTGCAGAGTATTTTCAAACACTTGTTATTTTCATGCAATTTGGCACCATATCAAGTTTAAAAATCTAGATGGACTTTGTAAAACTGAGCTGTCCGAATCCACCACCGGTGTCTTGAGACCTTTCCTTGCCACCCTGAGAGGACAAAACCTTTTGTCCCTCAAATGATGTTCCTTCAACTCAATACCATGCTCCTGTTCCTACCCTGGAAGCCTTATTTTTCCTCTGCCTAAACACCATGTTTTGAAAGGGGTCATTTTAAGGTCAAGTTTGCTCTGTGACATTTTTCCTGAGAGTATTGAACAGGTCTCATTGTGCTCCTCACGCTGCTCGCTCTCTGGTTTACTCAGCTCATTGCCTTGGTCTCTCTTTCCTCAACCAACCTATTTCTCAGGGAAGGAACCGATACATATTTTATTGTCTGTCATTGTGAGCCAGTCTTTGCTTTGATTTAATTCAACAAGTTCGGGAACAACAAGTAGACCGTGTCGCTGGAGCAGTGAGAGATGGGGTGAGGTGGGCTGAGCTCTCAGCAGAGACAGAGAGTAAAAAAAGGGGCCTCCCTGTCCCATTTGTGAACCCCTTTGGAGTCTCAGTACTCATAACAGTGGGATCTGCAAAGCTGCTTAGACAACATATCATGATTTCTGTCTTTGACCATTTATTGGAGTCACGCACATTGCCGGGAAATAATAAGCCGAGCTCAAAGTTCAGACCCCGTCTCTGCTGGATCGTGCTCTCTGCTGCATCATCCCCTCTGTACAGTCTCCAGTAAGATTATTTGAGGTTTAGGAGAATAGGTTGGGTCTATAATTGAAAAGAATGAGTTTTTTCATTGTTCTGTTGAAACAAAAATATCATCCTACTGAGACAAAAGCGTGTCTCAGTAATGCTTCAATTTCCATCACATTTTCAGCAGAAGAAAACATAAACACACAGTTTTGCTTTTCATTTTGTTGAAGTGGTACTTTTTTTTGGTTTTTGGCTGTGGTAAAAATGTTCATTTTGATGATATTGTTGAAGTCACACTCTTTAAACACATGGCTGTTATTGAAACAATGAACAAATATTATTTGATGTTTTCTGTTGTTTTCACTTTTTGTTATAATAGCTTGACATAGTTGGAGCTGAAGATGCTCATAAAAATGAAGCGTTATGATGCTTCCCAGTAATATTTTGACATTTTCGACTGGGGGTAAATTTTCATTTGCATTTTGGTCTATAACGAAAACAAATGTTAAATTTTCAGGGAATTAGCTCTGCCTGTTCTGACCAAGGGGGCTGAAGGATTTCCTAGTGATGGTGTTTGGACAGTGGTTGTGCTGAGAAGCCCTTCTGCAGCTCATCTAGTAAAAGAGGATTTTTTGGGGTTGGCAGTTTAAATTTGTGATGTCAAAGAATCAATTATTCATACAAATAGAAATGCTATAGGATGATTTTATTTAGCAAGAAGAAGAATCTTTTGGGGAGGGGAGGGGAACAGTTTTATTTTCAACAAGCTCTCTCTCTGTTTAAATGTGAATGACTATCAGGGGAAGAGCCTCACATCTGTCACTCAGCTTTTCTAAAAACACAGATTTTTTATTTTCTTAAAACCAAAGCTCTCTCTTGTTTGTTAAATTACAGTATTAGAACCTGTCTCTCTGCTCATCTCTTCTTCTCCAGGCCAGGATTATGTTTTGATTTGTTATAAAATTTGACACAAGTCTGACAATATTTTGACCAGGCTTTGCATTCTGGAGATTAAAATAAGCATCTGGGAATGGCAGCATCCCTCGCAGTTACGTTCCCTGCCCTCCTCTCCTTCCTGCTGCTTCTCTGGCCATTCTCTCCCATCACTGACACCTCTTTGCTTGGTGTTGCTCTCCTGCTCCTCACACCTGAGCTCCATGGAGCCTCCTTGGTCCTGTCCCCTGCCCGAGTCCCTCGTGTCACCTCGGCAAGAAGGACTTTGACCCTCTTCCTTCCACTGCAGTGTCCTCATGTCACGGGAGCATCGCGTGGGTCCTGCTGTCTCTTCCATTCTCTCGCAAATTGAATTCATCACGAACATGTGAATAAATCCCCGAGAGAATAAAAGTTCTCGGAGGTAATTGAATCACACAAGAGTGATGGGGCTTTTTTTTATTTTTTTTAATTCTTGCCTCATTCCCAGCCGAGGTTCAATCAGCATTCATTACCCCCACCTCCCTCCATCTGAAATGACAGAGGAACTGGGTGAAGGAGAACTCTTAGCCTTCTGATTAAATCTCCCAAACATGATGGCCTATCAAGCCCAGTAATTTGTGAGCCAGGAAACGTGAGATCTTAATCTGACACATATAAAAAGACAAGACCCATAGAACCAGCTGAGGAGAAGAACAGAGGAAGAGAATCGTATTGAGAGTATCATGGTTTAAAATTTTCTTTAGAAAGGACAATTTGATTAAAACGTGTTTGAAAATATTTTCAAGCATGGAGCCACTTAGAGTAGAAAAATGCTGAAACAATTAGCAATCAAAAGAAAATCTTTTGATTTGACATTTTTGCCCTCTTGTTTCATGTTACTTCAGTTTAAGGAAAATATTAGTGAAAAAAAAAAAACACCTGAAATTGAATGGAAATAATAGCAATATTCCCCACACATGCCACTTGATTAAACATTTAGCTTGCAGTGTTTTGACATTCTCAAAATGAAACATTTTGACATTATGAAATGGAATTTTTCAATAAGCTTGTTTTGATCTTTCTAGATCAAAAAATAATATAAAAAATCCTGGAATTCTCCATCAAAATGGTGTTTCGAGAATTCACTGATTTTGAGGGAATGAGAATTTCTGGTTTGTACAGGCTCCGGCAGCTGGGGAGGCTGTTAGTGATGGAGAGAAACATGTCACCTGCCACCGTCCCCAGCCAGGGCTCCCATGTGGCACCTCGGGATCACATGCAGAGACACAGCCCAGTCCCTGTGTCAAAGCCTCGCACGTGTCTTTGTGCCGATGAAACGTAGTCAACCCTCGGACATACCCCATGCAGGTTCTGATGTCCTCAG
Organism: Columba livia; assembly: GCF_036013475.1. Classification (NCBI taxonomy): domain Eukaryota; kingdom Metazoa; phylum Chordata; class Aves; order Columbiformes; family Columbidae; genus Columba; species Columba livia. The sequence goes on from NC_088620.1 coordinate 6,819,762, forward strand.
CCAGGCTCTGACCTGTGACCTTCAGCGCTAAAACCAGAAGATTTTACTGCCTGGGCTAAAGAAAATACTCTGCAGCTGCGGAGGAAATCCCGGGCTCTGCGGTGGATTTGCCCACTAGAGGGAAGTGCATTCACACACAGACGGGGATGCACAAGCGATGGCTTTGGATGCTGGACTCAGCGGGACGGCTGCACATCGCGATGTCTTCGCCAAAATGCTGATGGCAGCCGGAGCGGACAACAGGAGTTGCTCCAGTGACTGTATCCACACTCCCCACACCTTGCTGAGCCCCACTGTTTATCCCTTTGTGGATAAAAATACAGTGGCAAAACTTGAACTCTGTGGGGAAAGGGTTGAGCTACACGCTCACTTGAAGAATATCTATAAAATCGTGCTTGAATTGGTGGAGGAACACTGGAAGATCTCGGCCAAAGCCATTTCAGCGCTTCCTGCACTTGGAAAAGTGCTAAATGCACAGATGTGATCCATACAGATGGGTTTAAACATGAGCATCCAAGGCAATGCAGTAAAGTGCACACAGTGACAGTGTGTATATGTCAGCAATCAAAATCAGGCTGTATTAAATTAAATATATGTGACCAAATACATGCTGTTCCATTTGACTGTTTATCCAGCTAGCAAGGCTAACATACATTCTTCTGAGTAGGCTGGCTTTTAAGGCAAAGCTCTTATATGCTAATGCAAATGTAGGACAAGATATATCTCCATGAACACAGAAGGTAAATGTATTTGTGATGTGCAGACTGAAGTGAGCTGCACAAACCTATGGATATACAGTACCTAACTGCCTGTATAAAATTAGGAATATTGACATGCGTCTATGCACAGAAACACACATAGCACTTCTTAGTCATTTATGGATGTACTGCTATTGATGCATAGAAAAACTGTTGCATGTGTGCATGTACAACATCCCTCCCTTTATACAAATAAGCTCCAACCCTTAGAAAAATCTGCAGGCAACCCAAGACAAATGCACCTTTACAGATCCTCGCTGGATACCTCAGGACTAGAGGGGAGTAGACATTATAATTAACCTGTTGCTATTTCCCCTCCCTGCAAGTAGAATGTCTGTTGCTATTTCTGCTCCTCTTTTGGTGTTTTGTTGCAAAAACTGATAAAACTTGTACCTTTTCCCTAGTTCACTCCAACGGTCTCAAGAGCAAAGTTCTTAGCCAATTTAAATTTGTGATACTCTGTGGAAGGCAAAAGAGATTTAATGGAGCTACTTTGTGTTAGAGCATCTGGCCCCAAATTCTCCAGGGAAGCAAAGTATCATGTACCAGATCAAAGGGCCAGGTTGATGTGTGCTACAAACAAGGAATGGGGAAATTTGTTGAGATGGAAAAATGATTTTGCCACCTGCTGCCTCACCTTGAGCAGGACCTAAAATAAAGTTCTTGGCAGGGTTCCTAAATGGAGTTATATTGCAATAATTAATAGGAATATTATTACCAGTAGTAGTAATTTTTGATTTACAGTTCCATGCTTATTCCTAACTTCTTTCATTCTTTCATCACTCAAAGAAAGAAGCAGCAGAATATTATGAGATGAGGCTGTCTGACACTATGTTTTAAATATATTTGACAGCTAGAAATATGGAAAACCCATAAAGGAGGCCTGTCCTGAAGTGGTGAGATTTTCAGGGTAATTTTTTCCTGATCTGTGTACATTGGAGAAAATTCAGGTCAGACTTGGGGTGTTCCTCCACCAAGAACATCCTGAATTTGGGGTTTATTTCTTGTCTCATACACCAAGCTCTCTGTATCTCCTGTATTTTTAATGTAGGAACACTGCAAAACTCAAAACTGGAAGATGCTTTTTGTCACTATGTTAATCCCGTGCAACAATAGCATGAAGCAGAAACCACACAGGACATGAGGAGCGGTGCTGCTTTCTGGCCCTGAATTTTTCTAATCAGAGACAGACATTAGTGGGTGACTAAGGGTTTTCTTCAGGTCCATGTTGAAAGGTAAAAGGACAGTGTTCAACCATGCATGTGAACAACAAAACCTAGATGTGAGTTAAAATGTGGATGAACAATATCAGGAAAGCAGCTTTTCCTCCTGATATTTTTGTCATTTTCTCTTTGCTTATGCTTCAGGATTAGCTGTCATGATTAGCTTCCTTGCTGGTACTTCAGGACATCTGCATCTGGCTCTAGGTGGAATCAGAAGGATTGAAAAACATTGAAATGCGGAGTGAAATATTATTTTAATGAAAGAGAGGGCTCTTGGGTAGGAGTTGGAAGCTTATTTTATTTTTTTCTTTAATCTAAACCAAGATTCTTCAAGCCTTAGATCTCAAAAACCATCTTTATTCTAACTAGGAGACATGTCCCAGTAGGTCTCCACTTTAGCGATGCTTCTTACCTGAAGTCCGTCTGAAGTGGAGGAGAAGCTAGTACATCTGTTTGCGTCTCTTTTTTTTTATTTTTCTTTTTTTCCCCCAGCCATTTTTGTTTTCTTCCTTTTGTTTACACAGACTAATGATAAATTAATGGGATAAACCCAAGGCCTGGCTGGAACAGCTGTAAACTCAAAGCAGGAAGTCATTCAAAGCTTCTGAAACCTGGCTGTGTGATGCCGGAGGAGTTAATGACAAAGAACCGAATCCTCAGCTGGAGCAAATTGGCATAGTTTGCTCAAAATACACGAATTTCACTGGTTTACAGCAGTTCAGGATGTGGCCTGAAGTGCAGCGCTATTCTGATTTGTTTGCTTTTTAAAGTGATATCTGCTGGTTTCCTAATGGTTTTGTCTCCTATTGATGTATTCGTGGGATGTCAGTAACCGAGCTGGTCTCCAGCAAGCGCAGATGGTAAAGCATGGAAAAGCCCTAGCTTGGTTTCCCAGGGAAATATTTCTCTGAGAATTTTGGGGTAGCACTGAGGCTACTCCTGGTCCTGCAAGGGTTTCTATGGGCTGACAGCTGGTACTGCCAGAAGATCTAGTATCTTAGGTTCTTCTGTGCCCTTCTAAACACGATGCCGTTTAATTTTGTAGTGGCTCAACGATGGTCTTACAATATAGAGGATATTTAGATTAGCTTTCTGACACTATTGAGAGTGAAGTGCTGGAAAAAATAGCCCAGAAAGATGGTGGAATCATGATAATGTGAGGAGTTTGAAGGACAGACTGGAGGACACCCTTTGAGCACAGCATTGTCAGGGCTGATCCTCCCTTGGACAAGTGGGATTGACTTGAAGTGCTGGTTGGGTTCCTTTGTAGCCTTACATTTTCTAATACTAAAATTAACCCAGCTTGAAAGACTGCTAAATTTACCATGAGAAAGACTGAATAAGAAATGAGTTATACATTTGCTCTGTGGCAGAGCTAGAGCTTTATCAGTCAATCTAACCAAGAAATAGTCTTCTGCTGATGATCCCAGTATCATCTGGATCTGTGGGCAAAACACCGTTAGCAGTGGCAGAGCATATTTTCTTTACACTTCTATAAAGGGTTTTTAGTTGAGGACACACGAGCATTCAGCTCTGCTTTTACCAGAAAATGAAAGACTTAAAAATTGGAGGAAACGATTTTGCTGCAATTAAGCATTGGCAAAATTGCCCATGGTTATTTGCAGATACTAAACTGGAGGCCACTCTCTGAAGGCCAAGCTATCAGACAGAGCAGCTACGTCCAATTATATCCTACTGGAGGGGACTTCTAAGCTGCCAAGATTCAGGGAGGAAAGCCATTCAGAAAAATCGTGACAAACTTCTCCCCATGGGAAAAAAAAAAAAAAATAAAAGCTACTTTATCGAAGTCGAAACATTTATTGGAAATATACCAAGTGTAAAAATATTTCCATAAGGAAGATTTCTGAGATCCAAAGAGAAATTTCCAAAAGCAGGAGAGAGAGACAAATAAACAAACAAACAGAGTGACAGAGGCCAATTTTAAAAGTGGATGTTTAGGGCATAGACCTGGGGCACAGAGACGGAGGCTGAATCTCCAGACACCAGAGGAGGAGCCTGAAGCTGCAGATCCTTCACCTGAAGCAGCTCCGGGCAATGCTGAATGGTATCAGTTTTGCTCCAGATTGGAGCAAAAATGTAAATATGTTCTGCATTTTGTATTCCCTCCCCAGCTGGGATAAAGAGTCTGTCTGCTCTTACTGCTTTTCATAACTCGTGTTCAACTTCAGCAAGGGCATCACCTCAATCTCTGTTATCCATTGCACAAAGTGTGCAACAGGCCGGTCTTCAGAGGCTGAAAGGGATTAGCATGACCTCGGTCATCTTGCTTAATATAGAGATAACAAGAGGACTTGAAATGGCCTGGCCAGGAGAGGAGGTGGACCAAGTGCCTTGCTGAGGCCTTTGGGCTTTAAAATCTGTGAAATCAGGAGAGTGACTAGTCAAGGTAGGGCAGCTGGATGCAGAGAAAGGCATGCTTCAGCTGAGGAACCAGGAGATATGTGTACATATATATATATATGTGTGTGTATATATATATTTAAGTGATAATTCATACGAAGAAAAAATTTCCAGAGTGTTAGGTTGTGGAGTCTGTGACCAGAATTTGCTGTTTCTAAACTGGTTTGGCTCAAAGAGAGTTTTGATTTAGAGAATGGCATTTCTGTGTGGATATATTGTAAAAGGTGATAGCAAGGAGGATAGGAAGCAAGAAGTCAATGGGGAAATAAAATGCAAGTCATTACAATAGTTTGCTTTGTACAACCTGTTCTGAATTTTTTCCCCAAATTATTGGTTCACGCTGCCCTTAACATTTAGATTTTAATCTGTTTGCTCCTTTTTGTGAGAGGAAAACTATGTTAGGCATCTCATAAATGCTTACATGGAGACGTTCCCATCTGCTTGCAGATGCACCACGCTTGCTTTCTGCTAGGGACCTGGCAGTTCTCAGTGTTTAAATGAAACGGAACCCACTCCATTTGCTGGATGGGCAGAATCCAAGGAACAAAAATGAACATTTCTCAGTGTTGTTGATTTTGTTACAGTGCATTGAGCTCTGAAAATATTTCCAAACATCCACTGCAGGTTGCTTTCTTAAGAAGGGACCCTTTCAATTAAGACCAAGAATTAAGGCATTCAAGAAGCACACACTCTGTATTGTGCATAAACAGAATTATTATTTCCATTTTCTTGGCCTCCTTCCAGCTAATTCTCTTCCTTCACCATACAATATATGTATCTCTTTCTGATCCTGCAGCACCATGGTATTGTCTATACATTGTTCAGTGTGTGCTGCCTCCATCCCAGGGTGGTTTCATGTTGAAGGAGGTGGGAGGCACCACATTTGCTGGGTTCCCTCTCCTACCGAGGTTTTTGGCATGTGATGAAATACTCCAATATCTGGGGTCTCTGCTCTACCCTCTTTTCCACAGGCAGCCCAGCCAACATCCAGCAGTGCCATCCAAACACTCAAAACCTCCCCAGTGCTCTGTTTGTGTGAATCTCATCTATCTCTTTCAATTCACCTGTCTCTGAAAGGCTTGTGCATTTTGCAGACAGCGTGGAGGTGGAGGGTGGCAGGGAAGATGAAGAACTTGGTGATATACTGTGGGTATATAGAACAGTGTATAATATACTGAGTGATGTAACAGCGAGAGAGCTAAGTGGATGCTACTGCCTTGTGATTTACCGCTTGCAAATGGCTTCTCTTCTTCTGAAATACTGTTAATTTAATAGACAAACATCCTAGGATAAAGGCTCACCAGAGACACAACTGATGGGATAAACATCAAGAGATTAAAGACCTGTGGGCAAAGTGTATAATTCTGTTATTAAAATCCCAAAGTGCTCCCTTAAAATTAGACCCTAGCAAAGGAAGAGGAGTGGAAAACCTGTGCTTAAAAGAGGGAGTTATTGTGTTGAGCACTTCAGAATCATTTGCTAAGCAAAGTTAAAAGGAATAATAGCGCTGAGCTGGGTCTTCTGCTTGTTTTCCTCCTGCTGTCCCTAACTATCAAAGTGGTATCAAAGAAACCTACTTATTAGCTCTGTGTTGAGAACATTTTCCAAAGGCAGCCAGAAAGCCATCAGTGACAGCATTTCTGTGACCTCCTAATTGCACCCTGCACAATGTGGCTGCTGTTAGGCCCAGAAGACAGATGCATTTGCAAAGTGTGTCCCATGTCATTATATCCCAGCTCACGAGTAGGCATGCAATGCTAAATGCTGTCTCTTCGCATTTATTTTTGCAATATCTAGTGATTCCACCAGAGATCAAGCTGTCAGTAGACTAAGGCTCTGACACAACCTACATAAAAAAACAGTTTCAATGGGGAAACCACACAAAAGGAGCTATCGCCACCAAACTGGACAGCCAGGGGAAACTGAGGCATAGGGATCCCAGTCCTCTGGAAAAACCCGATCTGAACCAACCTAGCCCTTGATTCTTCATATGCCATCAACTAGTTTCACTTCAGGTTCTGTAAACTGGCTCTACTTTCTGCCCGAATGCCAAATCTTCTGTCTGCTTTTGTTAGATGAGTGTTACTGGTGGTATCGTGTGGGTACGGTGGGTAAATAATTGAAGACTTAGCTGCTCATTGCTCCGTATAGCATAGCTGGGAACAGGAGAGGTCTTTTGACAGGGACTTTCTCTTGATTTAGCTACTGATTAAGTGGTGCTTTCACTTTGAAGGAATTTTTTATGCTCTGGTGAAAACTTGGGATTTGTTTTTCAGTACACATTCCAGCTTTCAACCTTTTTTCCCTAAGCTGTGCTGAGAAGTCAACATTTTCCTATGACCTATGATGGCAACATTCTGAAGGAAATAATTTTTTACTGAGTCTCTAACAGTTTCCTCCTCCAACATCCGTACCCTTTTTGTGTGTGTGTGTGTATGAGAATGATAACATACAATAAGGGGCAGGACAGTTCTTTAAGATTGAAAAAATCAAAACACTCTGTTACAGCTGCCTTCAACTGAAATTTTACTGAAATCAGTGTTTGTTCCTGTAGCACGTTTTGATTTTGACAAATTGATGTTTTCCAGTGGGAGAACATCCCATCAAGATGCCAGCTACTTCTGTGATCACTGGAAATGAAACTTGTTTTCCATGAATATTTATCCTGTTGTTGAATTCCTGGGTGTGTAGTTAATTAGAAACTCCAACAGAATCAGCTTTCTCATGCAACTTGTGAGAACTTAATATTTTTGAGGCTGTGAATCTCTATATCACATTTGATTTAAGCTGTTCAGTTAGTTCAAAAGTTATTAGATGGGACTGTATAGTGGAGTAGGTGGATAAATGTGCAATAATTTGTTTGCACATCCAAACACAGTGCATGATTTTCTTAGAAAATTAAGCCAATAATGCACCTTTTAAAGGTAAATTTTTGGCCCTGCTTTGACTGAGGCATGTCATGTTTTCCAGTCAGACACTAGAAATGTGAATGGTCTTCACAGTAGAAATCTCCCTTATTTCCCAGATGCTTCCAGTGACACTCAGGAAATCAGTGCCACAAACTATGCCATGGATCAGTCCCTTCCTTGTTCTATGCAGGGACATTGTACAAGGACACAACAGCAGTAAGAATCCCTCCAGACACATCTTTAGAAGCTGCATTAGGAGAGAGTGGAACAGAGCCCCCAGATTAACAATTGCCAATGACAAATTACTCCGAAATCAACTGATCATGACAAAATGCACTTTCCTACGTATTAGTCACATATCACCGACAGCAATATTGGAGTCCATAAACATGCTTTTAATGATCAAATATTATTTAATGTATGCTGAATCTCACAGTAAGTGGAAATTAAATGGACAATTTAGTGTATCATCTCTATGCATAGACTCAGAAGCATTTCTCCAGCGGATAAACATTGACAATAAAGCTGTTGTTCAACAGAATACTACAGCTGCCAGATGTTAAAGGTTTTGGCCTTTGAACGTGTTGTCCCAGAGAAAAAGGCTGACATTTGCTGTTGTATTGGCATATATTTTGTAGTGAGAAAAAAAAAAAATCAGCTCTATTTTGAAGGCAATAAGGGCTGTTGAGTAAAGGAATGGACCTAAAAGACCTAAAAGATCCCAGTTTCCAGGCCTGTAGTTGGTCAATGGAGTTGCCATATCCTGTTCATCTGCTTTTTTTCATCACTCTTCTGTGCAACATCTATATCTGCAGTGAATTACGCTAGCCGCTTAGCTGGGTACCAGCCCTGACATTGAGAGCAAACTGCAGAACTATTTATTTAACTTTCCTTGGCATGACTCCATCCATCAGTAGCCATGTGTCCCCACTCCCCACCTTTCAGAAGAAAAGGCTTCTATCCATTTGCTGCTTCTACATTGTATTACACCTGCAAAGCAACACAGCAATAAAAAGTATTAAATTAATTCAGCATGCAAGACAGAGAGCACCTGTTAAATTTCTGGTACCATGGTGCGTTTGCAGAGGTGGCTGTTAAGAAAACAAATTTCTTTTTTGATTTGTAGACTGAACAAATTTAAACTGGAGTCCTTGAGCACAGTCAGTGAACCTCACTGTGCTTTTTGTTTAAAGACTAAAAAAGGACACGGTCTTCTCAAGAAAATCTTTTAAATACAATGAACTCTTCTGCAGCTCTATGGTTCTTTCAGATTCCAGCATATTGCAAAAATACTGTTAAACTCACAGAGTCTCACAGTATTGTACGTTGAGGAGCCAGGTCTTGGTATTTCTGTTCAGTTTTAGGTAAATCAAGGAAAAAAAATCTAGGTGTGGAAGGAAATTAATAACACACCCTGATGATGGTGCCAGGAATGTGCTGAGACAGCCTGTGTTAACACCAGGATTCCTTCTAGAGGGGTTTGGATGCACATTTGCATTTCAAACTAAATCAAATTAAAGACCTTCGTCAAGTCTCCCATGTTAGTGGCAATTTAAGTGCCCCATACCTTCCTTTCCTATCTGTGCTGTGATCCCAAGCGATTATCTAAGACAGAGCTTCCAATGGAAGAAATGCTGCAAAAGAATCCCTGCAGACACAGTGAGCAAGGTGGTCGCCTCTGGGGAGAATATTTACAATGCAAAATCAAAATAACTGGCTTGCAACATAAAACTTCCCAACTCAAGCTTCACCTTCAACCCTGCAGATGCTAAAGGTGGCACATGATTCATTTCCCACTCTCCCACCTGCAGAAAATCCATTTAAGAGCCTTTGAGTACATGTTCAAAGGGAGGGCACATGAGCAATGATTAACTCCTTGAGCTCTGTGGTGGCACCTGCATCAGAAGACAACCCTACCCTGGTTGTGATCATGAGCAGCTGATTATATCCTTCTGATAACTTGCTCTGAAATAAACTCACAAGAGTCATCCCATTGTTTGCTCAGACTTTTATGCACAAATCCCCAGTTTATCCATAAAATCACAATAATGAGCTTGGGAGGGGGGGAAAGGCATTTTTGTGCCTCCCGTCTTAATATTTTAGTTTGTCCCTTTGCACAGACTTGTCTTTGCGCACAGGAGCCATAAATCTAGACTGTCACTTTTATGGTTATTAGTGGTTAGACCTGATGAATATTGATATGTGGCAAGCGCTCTTTCGACATTAAATACATTTGCCAATTTTCCTCCTCCCAACTCCACCTGTTAATGCTTCATCCAATATGAATCAATATTGGTTTAATAATTAACATGTTTAAACATTTTTTAATGTATATTTCATGACGAGAAGATCTATGTTTATTTTATGATGATAAAATATTTAGGGCCCAGGGAATTTGACTGTGCTGTCATCACAGCGTTACTTGGACCCTTTTCACTCTGCCTGAGGGGGCATCTCTCTGTCTCTTCTCAGCAAAGCCGAGGCTGGAAAGGTTTCAGCTGCTTGTACAGAAGGGCTGTTTATGTGGATGTGAAGTTATCTGAAATATGTGGCGGGGCTGGGAGGGAAGGGCTGCCCGTGGGTTTGCTGTGGAGGGACAGTGTCCGCTGTCAGCAGCACGAGTGAAAAATTACATCAGAGGGGACAGATGGGGATCTGACCTGGAGAGACTTGCAGCAGGTTTGGCTTCAAAAGCAATTCATAGTAGAAGTTCAGACTCTTGGAAAACATGCACAAAAGTGAGCAAGGAAAGAGAGAGACTAAACGTGGTGCTGGGAAGGCTTTAAAGAGCCCATGGTGCTTGCTGCATAAGTGGGGGCTCGCTCTTCCTCTTGAAACCAGCAGGGTCTATGTTCCGCTGATGTTTCTGTACTGGCAGAAGTATTAAAACAGGTTTCCTGGAGTGGGAAGGTTTGGTGGGAGTGGAAAACCTCCCTACATAAGTGAAAGGGTTATTCCTTAGTGCCTGTGGAATGTGTGGAGGGTCTTGACAGCTTGACAAGGAAAAAAAATACCTGTAGAGTGAAATAAGCTTAAGAAATGCAGATTTGGTGCTTTGCTGTTTGGCCTTAGCAGTGTCTGGCTCCTCAGATCCTACAAGAACTCACCACCACAAAGGACAAATACAAAGAGCATGGATTGCAGATCAGTGCAAACAACATTCAGGTGATGCTTTGGCTTTGCACAGGCTCTTACACAAAGGTGAATTTTACTCTGGCTGCCCAGGGCCACCAGGGAATCAGGGATAATGAACAAACTGGCTCTGAACTCACTGAAATTCAGGTGAAGGTTTCCTGTGAGACTGTGATTAATGTGATAAAGATGATTATGTTTATTTCTGTGTATTTGCTGAAAATTATTCAACTGGTCACAGTCCAGCAGTTCCTGATGTTCCACTTCTGGGCAGCAGAACAAACACCTTGTTTTGAACATCTGATCATCTGATCTGGCTCTAATCAGGTACCAGCCCCGACAACAGCCCTTTTGCGGGTGGTTTGGAGGAGCGATGCAAGCTGTTTTCAGCAGGGCCGAGAAACACTTTTCTTGCAAGATTTGCTGTGAACATGTTTATTCCAGAAATGGATTTAAAAAAAAAAAAAAAAAATAACATATCACAGTCATGATGTCTCCTGAGAAGAGATTTCCTTGTCGAGGTGTGTTTGTTTGATAGCACACCTAGAAGGCGGAAATGTAATGTAGTTTCACACTTTATTTTTTGAAATCATGTAAACTTCTGTCTTTCACAAAACCAGAGTTCTACACCTTAACTGTGTATTTCGTGAAGCTATTACCTACTTCATGGAGGAATAAAAAAATCCAGCAAGGGCATTAAACCCAAAGATAACAAAACACCTCTGGCTCAAGGAGTCCTTGAGTTGCAGATCACTGGAGGCTGAGAAAGAGTAAGAGAGAAATGCTGTCACTTACTTGCCCTGTTTATATATTCTTTCCTAGTGGCAATTTTTGCCCACTGTTGACCGTTCACTGAACTAGGTGGACTTTTTCTTTCCTCTGACAAAGCTTTGCTCTTATTCTTATGGAATGAAATGTGGAACAGAGCCGGAGGAAGGTCAGTTAGGATATTGCTTTCTAAAAACATCCTGTGTTTTGACTTGTGCTTAAAAACCTTTCTGAAAAACAGGGAGGAGAATGTGAACACTTGCACATCCTGTTTGACATCAGGGAACTTCCTGCAAGATTTGCACAAATAAAAAAATAAATAGATATTTTTAAAGCCAAAAAACCCCTCACACCCAACCCTGACAGGTTTCAAAGGTTTTATTTAACTTCATTGTGATTATTTTCCACAGCTCTGGTTAGGAGTAGCAATTATATTAATCCTTCTCCTCCAGGTTGTTAATCCTAGTAAAGCAACCTGTTGCTTGGAAGATTGTATGTTGTTAAGGAGCTCCCAGAGAACATTTATTCATGCTTGGGGAGTGCGTTCCTAATGCATACGCTTTTCATTTAGCCTGAAATTCAGCCCTGGGAAGGGGGGCTGTGCTCACAACCTAGGTATCACTTAATTCATCCTTAAACCCTTCAAATCAGAGGATAAAATGAAATCCAATGGAAAACTCTGCTGATGTGATTAGGAGACCTCAGTGCAGAAATCAGTGAGGCTTTGGGTGAGAAAAGGAAGATCACTGAAATTAAAATCACTTTGTCTGAATTTGATGGATTTGAGCCGGTGTGAGAGATGGGAGACAGAATAAAGGTGCTCGTATAGTTATATGAGCTTGTATATTTATGCTCCAAACCTGAGTGCGTAGTGTAAATCGGATAAGACAAGTAAATTGCACCCAACGAGCAGTGAAAGCCGGGAACAGCATTCATGCGGAATCTCAATTTACACCGCAGCTGGGGTCTGGAGAAGCTTCACTGAGAAAGCAGGGGTCTGAATTGCAATCTACTTTTTTTTTCCCCTCTTTTCTCTCCCAGTTATTTGGCATAGTAGGTATGCTCCAGTGCGACCAGCAATGTAGCACTACGAGGCTGCAAACCCGTCACCTGGTGCCTGCAAAGAAGTGTCCCACATCTGAGGACGTGTTCCACATACCACTAATAGCCTGAGCAAGATTTGCATGGGCACCGCGCTCTGACATGGATTGCTGTCATTTCCATGTTAATACGCTGCTGTTCACCAGCCAGCAACCTTTGTCCTTGTAAAATGCTCCTGTGGCTTTGTCACAGCAGAGTGGCTCAGGGGGCGAGCCAAGCAGACCGGCTGCCTAATGCTAATGGGGATATGTTTTTCCTTTAAACCTATCAGGGAAAAATTATGAATTTTGTTGCTCCCAGCATGTTTAAAGCTCTTTGTAACATGGCTGTATCCCAACCCCTTGCAGACCGTTCTACCACCTGCTTCCCACAAGAAGGATGCTCTGCTGCTCCTCGGGCACCACTGCCCCATGGGCCGTAGCTGAGGGATGCTGTGGGGCTGGCCAGACTGAGGGCAGATGCTATAGGATGGTCCATATATACACCAGGGCTGGGATTCCTCACTTCTGACTTCCAGCAGCTCCAGCACAACTGTCTTCAGCCGAGCCAGCTGTCTAGATTCCCCTTATAGCTGGGAAACAGAAATAAGCAGTTCCACAGCACAATTCATCTGGCTTGTTTTAGATGTCTGCCTTAGAAAAAGATGAATTTGGCCCTAGAAGTGACTGTTTCGCTGCCTTGATGGTAAAGGGAGGGTTGCCAAGCTGCAGAGTTGCAGACCTGCAAGCTCTAGATACCTGTACACAGCCGGATAAATCCCAGACCATATGTCTTGTACTGATGTAGCCCAAGGATCCTCCACTCTGGGGCATCAAGCAACACCCACAATTGTGCCTTCTCCTGAAACAAGATCTCCTCTGCCCTGACAAGTGTGAGGTCCCAGCTCAGAGGCTCACGGTGCCTCATTTCTCTTGATCACGGTGGTTTGCTATGACAGATATCCCGATCTGTCCCTGTATAAATCTCTTCTGAAAAGCTGTCAAGCCATGTAAGAAAGAAAGATGGAGCTCCTTCTTGCAAAGTGCTGACAGGGTGTCGCCACGTACCAGCACAACAACAGGGCACTGTGCGCAAGCCAGACACTTCTCTTTCCCCACAAGAGTCTTGTCCCTTTGCTCAGCTCCTCCTGTTCCCAGCTGAAGCATAAGAATGCCTTCTGCTTTGTTCTTTTCTTTTTTTCTTAGCATTTTTTTTTCCCTGATGGTCATCATATTTAAATCACCATTTGATTCAATTCTGTTCTTTCTAAGTGTTTATTTTCTCATATGCCTGACTGCAAAGATATTGTTGTTCACAAATGTATTTCCAGAGAAGATTTTACTCAGTGGCAGCTGACGGGTTCCTCTGGAAAGTACTGATGCAGATACTGAGTGCCAGCTGTCCTTGTGTGTTAGGAACCATTTCAGCCCATTTCTCTACAACCTGCTCTTCATGTCTCAAGCAAACTCCACTCACAGTTTCTCCTACAGCTCTTCCCAGCAGCCTCATCACCCACTGGTCCCAGTCTCCTCTGTGCTGACCCAGCATCATGCACACTGACCCCTTCACCAGAGTTGTGTGACATATGACAACACACTCCTAAAGAGAGAAGCAGGAGAAGCCCAAGATGAGAGAAACTATTTTCAAAGGTTCTTTGGTAGAGGCGCATTTTCTATGCACACCTCTGCCCACATATTTCCATGGTGCTCAGATGTCACTGAGGGCACAGAGGTATAAGGGAAATGGTGAAATTATTGAATTACAGTATATGTATGCTGTTGAGCTCAAGGTGTGCGAGTCACCTTCCTTCCATGGGTACTGGTGTGCACTTTGAGAGGGCTGAAACTTGTCTTTTCTTGCAGGTGCCTGTCTTCAAACTGGAGGAACTAACCAGCATCAGGTGTTCTGCTCATCAGTTGTGCAGTTCAGCTCCCTGCTGTCACCCATAGGCTGTGTGAGGTAAGCTATGATGTACCTGCAAGCAGAAACCTCCTCTGCACACATGGGCATCTGATTTTTGCTGCTCGCATGCTCTCTGAAGGCACCCCAGCTTCAAAAACAAGTGTGGTCTGTAATGCCAGACACGTCCTGCTATAGCTGCTGCATCTGTCTATAGGAAATGGGTGTATGTCAAGCACACATATCATGGAGACACACAAGAATTATACTGATTAGTACACACACCCACGTACAAATGCAGTGAGACACACTACATGAGTAACCATACTATATTTATTTAATGGAAAGTAGTCCTGTAAAGATCTATGGTAATAACATACGCACAATCTCATCCCCACATGCAGACGTGAATGCACAAACTCTTTCCTCAGGATTTTTGTGCTGTGGAGTCTTCAGGGGTGAACGTACCTGGTCTGTCTCCCAGATCTATCACATTCCAGGACTTTATCCAGACCCCTTCAATGAGGTTTCAAATGTTTCTGTGCATGTTTCAATCAGTTCAGGCATGTCAGACAAGTGCGTGCTGTGGAGGTACCTGCAAATTAAACCACCTGGCTGCCTCAGTGAGCCGGACAAGAGGCAAACTGTGGGGAAAGGGAGAATCCAGGCATTAAAGGAAGGAGGGGAATGTAAAACTAACCATTTGCAGAGTAGGAACACTTAAAAAATCACTCCAAATAACTTGCAGTAAAAGTTTTCCCATTTCATGTTATTAACCAAATCTGTTAAGTGTGAAAGAATTTTCTTTGGAGTGAACTCAGTCCACTGGAAGATCATTTCCAGCTTAATCTTCGTGCTTTGAGTAATGCCAGGAAACGTCCTGTGCAGCAGAATCAGCAAATTCCCAGGTCTGGGCCTCTGGGGGTAAAAAAAGATTCATAATGGGGTTCAGTACAACTGATATAAATAGATAACTCCACAATTAGATAGCAGATGAAAGGGGCTTTTTCCCCCAGACCCATTTAAAAAAGAATAAAGGTAAATTTTCTTGTGTGAGTCTGCATGAAACAATGTCATTTCCACCTAAGAATGGGCTGGTCAGGCTTTTTGTCTTACGTACAGCGTTTCAAGTTCTCATCAAAAACAAAGCCCTTTGCACCACCTTTGCAAAGTGGTTTTAAATCATAACTGGAGAATTATTAAGGGGGAAGATGTACTTTCAAGGGAAATAAATTATCTTCAGGCAAAGCAGGTCTTTTCTTCCCGAAAGTTTGAAAGGAATTGGGGGGGGGGGGAGGGAGAAGGGAAGAAAGTTTTCTACTAGAAAAATAAAGAAAACCAGTTAAGCAGGCTCAGACTGGGTTCTCAGATCGAGATAGATGGATAACACTATGACTGGGAGCAAGTGCTCAATTCCCAGGCTGAGGGACAGGAACAACCAGCAACACAATGGCTAGTGTCACCGCGATGCCAACTGTGTCTGTTCCGGAGGTAAATCGAAGATGCTCATCTGTTGCAATGTTATTCTGGCAGTTTCCCTTAGCAGAAAGCTCCTAGTGGGAAAAACAAGGAGGGTGAATAGAAGTGTTTATTTGTTGAAAGGCAAGCGTGGTTTTGTTGACTCAACCTTCATTAAAGGGCTCTCATTATTGCCGCAGTGTGAACTGTTGGCACAAGCCTTTGCCACTAATCCCTAATGCCATCGGGAAAAGGAAAAGTAAAAAGCAGGGCAGAAAAAGAGCCTGAGCGTCTGTCCCTCGTCCCACAGCCCATCCCCGAGCTTGCCCCGATGTGAAAGGGAGATGCTGTGCTAGGAGGTGCCAGGAGCCCCGTGGCTGAGCTATAAATCTCACTCAGTCAGAGAGGAAGATTTACACTCACAGCTTGGAAACAACGCCTGTAGCACAGGTACACACACACAAACTTACACACACACACACACACACACACACATTCCTGCCCGGCAAAAAGCAGCAGCCTTGCCAGAACTGAGACTGAAGACAAGGTGCAGTCCCAGGAACAGCTAAATTGCTTTCATGACTTTCCAGCAGCGTTTCGAAGACAAATTGGGGGGTTGTATTTTAAGTGTATCACAAATTTGCATTTTGATTGGCTAAGAGGCCATGCAAATTCCACAGTAAAGTACTGATCTGTCAAAGGCGTCTGACAGTTTTCAACAATTGCTGAAATGGCTTTAAAACAGACTTGTGAGAGCTGGGGAGAGAAAAAAAAAATAATCAAAAAACCTCTGCCTGATGAGTGAGTTCTTTCATCTGCTAAAAGCTCTCCAAGCCCACAAGCCTGAGGCTG
Organism: Columba livia; assembly: GCF_036013475.1. Lineage (NCBI taxonomy): Eukaryota > Metazoa > Chordata > Aves > Columbiformes > Columbidae > Columba > Columba livia. The sequence continues at coordinate 6,836,262 of NC_088620.1, forward strand.
ACTTTAAATAGAGTCAATGGAGAAATATCTTCCAGACAGGGGAACGATGAAGCCCTCCAATAGTCTCTCTCCCTTTCATTCTCTCTCACATGTATTTACTTTTCCTCTCTCCCTCCCTTTAGAAAACATCCTATCCAGGCTGGTACTGGGTTCCTTCACTTCTCATGGAAGCCAGAGATGTGTCTGTCATTCAGCATCTCATGGGGTTCAGCTTCAGGATGTTCCTGCAGCAACCAGGTCACGGCATCATAACCGGAGTGAAAGAGGCTGTGAGAGGTGGTGGCAAAGGGCCCATAGGGACCTTTTGCCAGTTTGTCACAACATTTTTGGGAGCTATAAGGCATCAGAAAGAACCTAGGATTTTCTAGGGTCATAGAGCTATGCTGGGTTATCTGTTGTATGTTCATATCCTGAAGCAAGTTGCAAAACTTGCAAAGTCAAATGGGTTATATAATATATAAGCCAAATGTCTTTTGGTCAAGTGAAACTTTCTCTTTCAGTAGGGTATAAACCTTTTTCTTTAATTTTGTCGTGTATTGACAAAGCAAACAAAGAGCCCTTCGATTCTGTAATTTGCTAAGCTACAGAATGAGAAAGACGTTGCAAACTGTTGTATTCCACATTGCACAGGAGATAACTCTTGGACAGTTTCCAACACACTTCCCCCCTCAAAGAATCTTTAAGTGAAAAAGATATTGAAACTAGCCCTATGTCCATTTTAAAAAGTTTTCGATTAATTTTCCATTTGGGCTGAAAAAGTCCTGAGACAGTCACACCCTGCGAAGCTTTTAGAAGAATGATGGATGCTGAAAACTGGAGTTTCAGGCTATCAGGACTCCAAACTCTTTCTGACTCCAGAGATTCAAAGATCTCGCCCACTCCTTTTCCGTGTGAAAGGAGTCAGCTCATCTTTGGGTGCCTTTTTATGCATCAACCCCCTGACCTCCTCAGAGCCCTTAGGCCATCTCCGTGTGCAGTGACATAACAATGATGGATAAGAATTATTTACCATTTTGGGAGAGAGGCAGAGCAAAAAAGCAATGTTTCCCAGGCCTGCCCCAAACTGTGGAGCCTGGTTCTGCACCGACCTGTCCCTGTTCCCAGAGCAGTGTGCAACTTCTCAACCCGACAGCGCATTCCTCTCCCTGCCCTACAGCTCAGCTCCGATACCCCAACTCCTCCTAGACTTTTGACCTCGCAAGCGTTGCACAATCTGCCTATGAGCCTGTTCCTCCTTCTGCTTCATCATCAGCCTGAGGCAAACTCAACTGTGAAGAAACGACTACGCCTTGAGGCCGCAAACCTTTTGAGATATGCATGCAGACTCTACCAGCTCCAACAGGCACTTTTACTTGCTCACTCCTCTTGCTCATCCTGGTTTCAGGTGTGACGGATTCCTTCTGCACAGTTTCTCGCACACATCGTGCTGGTTGTTGCCATGTGTCACAAGGTGATATCTAAAGGCATTGTAACATAGTGGGTTGAGGAAAGAAGGTTGTCACTAAACTAGTGTGGCCTAGGAGAGATCAGTGATACCTTTGGATTAGCCATGAAGAGAAAAAAATAAGGTGACATGTTTAGGACGTATCTGTGTGAATGACAAGGCTGTGAGGGCAACACATGATTTGTAGCATGGTGCGATTCCCAGGCACTTCAGGACTTGGAACATGTGTGGCCCATGGGGACAGTGAATACTCCCTCCATGCTTGTTCCAGGTGAGATGATCCCACCAGGATAAGGAGACAACCGAATCTGGTGTGGAGGTGCAGAGGAGGAAGAGCTTCAGTCAAGGGGTTCCATCTCAGAGCTAACATCATGGAATCATAGGATCACTTTGGTTGGAAGAGACCCTCAGGATCATCGAGTCCAACCATAACCTAATTCTAGTACTAAACCATGTCCCTAAGAACCTCATCTAAATGCCTTTAAAGCACCTCCAGGGATGGTGACTCCACCACTGCCCTGGGCAGCCTGTTCCAATATCCCTGGAGCGTCTGATGCTGACTCAGCTCTGCACCACGATTTCCCAGCTGGCATTAGCCTTGCATTAGCAGAGACTGATGAATTGTCTTTGCATGCTCTGGATGAAGCCTCAGCAAATTGTCTCAACCATCCGCTTCTCCTCCACACAGCTCTGGCCTCGCTGCATCTCTCTTGTCACCTCTTTTGTTCAACATGCAGTCCCCAGTCTTAACTCACTGGTTCCTTCCTCGAGTATTCTCTCCCTATTTAACCCAAGCACTTTAGTGACTTGGCTATTTATTTAATCCTTAGTTAAGGCCATAGGAGTTGTATCCTTGACAGACGAAAGAACATGCAAGGTATTTTGCTCACTCATTTCCCTCCTTCCCCAGGCCTTTCTCTAGGAGGATTTCCCTTTGGCCTTAGTTAATCAGATGATCCAGCTCAGTGAATGGGGAGAGCTGCCTCAGGACAAAGTTCAAGCCTTTTTCTCCTCAACAGCTTCTTTCTGACAGTTCCCATTCAGTCTTTAGCAGCAGCAAGTGTTCAGTTATTAACTTCCCATTTCCATCAGGTGGATGGGGCACAGGGATGACTGGTCTTGGGGGTCATACAAGTTTTCCACTTGGCAACAGGTTTTTTTTAAGGTGTTGCCCTTGGCACGGACTCGACATCTTGGTGGGTTAAACATGAAGATGAGGACGAGGTTGGGGAGAGAGGACAACATGACTCCCATGTGAACCTCAGTAATTAGGACTGGATTGCCCTTTTCTTGTTCTTTCCCATTTTCTCCTCGTGACTTGTAATGGTCATTGGTAGCAATTTGTGTCATGCCGTCCTGGGCTCTGAGATTTTGCAAATCCATTCATTATACCCCCAGGAACAAATCCCATCAAATCACCCGTTTATAAACTGCATTTCAGATATGTTACATGAGCACTGATTGCAAATCTGAAGACATTTCCATTTTGCCTGAGGCCAAGATTTTTAATTTAGAAAAAAAAAATCCCGTCAGGGTCTGTGCAAAGGCTCTTTAGATATTCCAACCAGCACAGTTTATTTAAAAATTCAATAAGGCAATTTTCATGGCAACAAGGAAAAAGAAGCAGTGGTGGTGTCTGCGCACCCAGTAAGGAGGAAGAAGCAGCCAGGATCTTGTCTCCTGGACACACTCAAGCCAGACCGTGAGCTGCTGCTTCATTTTAGCTTCTAACAGCCTGTGGCCCCAGAACTGAGGTTCTCTTTCTGCTTGACAATTACATTTTCTCCAGCAGTGGAACAAGGATTAGGGAATGGGGAGCAGAAATGGCCTTTTTAGAATAATCTACTGCCCAGGAGTCGCATTAGTTAACACAGAGCAATATAAATGATCAAACCTATTTCTGGACTTCATGAAGCTTGTGACAATGGTTAGAGGAAAAGAGTGGTTGGTTTTGCATACACATAACTGCGGGAAGTGGACAAAGGCTGAGCAGGGTGTTTATTAAAAGTGGTTATTCCCTGCTTTCTATGAACCCTAAGGGTCTCCTTGGAAAGCAGAGACAAAACTGAATCGCTGTATTTAGACCAGAGATGAACATCTGTAGCTGCTCCACACCATGTAGCAAAGGTATTTTCTGCTGTGGCTATCTTGCTATGTGTTCCTCAACCACGTATAGGCAACAGCCAAGACATTTCCTTGCCTTGGCGTGGCACCAGGACACACTCAAGCCCAGCATTCTGATGTTTGGGAGGTTCCTATCACATCAAGGAAAGGAGACAGAAATTAGTGGTGTTTGCAGACAAGAAAACAGAAAGAGACCTCTGTCACTCACCCTTTACCCTCAAGATCTAAGCCCACATGGCCACTCCAGCAGAGAAGCACAAAAAAAACCTATGTGACCTCCCCCGTGATAAGTATTCAGGTCTCAGCCCTCTTGCTGGGGAGCCGAAGGACTTTCTGAGCCTGCTGCTAACGAGATCATTAAGACAAACACAGCGATTATGTGAACCTTTCCAGTCAGAAGGATGAGGTGGGGTTTTAATTAAGGTAATTAAACTCAGCTGGAAAGGCTATTTGCACAGCCATTTAAAGTCTCTAGGAAGGTGCTGTGCTGACAAGCTGGGTTTAAAGACAGTAATGCTGATAGGACTTGGGAAGCTGCTGTTTGGGTGGACTGCTGGACTCAAACTACCAACATCACCAGTGTCTTGCTTGAGGAACTTGATGCTACAGGAGAGAGGTGGGTAATGCTTTGCCAATGGCAACGTTAAGGTTGAGTTTGTGCTGAAGTGTGTCCATTATGGAGAGGGCCCTGCTCAGCTCAGGGGACTTTTCAGTGTCAGCACTTTTTTTTTTTTTTTTTTTTTTTAATTCTTTCCAAAAGAGGACAAAAACTTTAACTTCAGAAATGTTCCCATGTTAGTAATCTGTGGTCACTATCTGTGTTAGGTCAGCTGGTGTTTTGTGTTTGTAATTGAGTGTTTTGGCTTTGCGTGTGTTGTTTGGGTAGTTTTTTGTTTGTTTTAGTGCAGTGATTTAAAACTTCTGAATGAAAAACCATTGCAACCTGAAACTGGGAACTTGGCACTTTGACAATGTCATGCTTCTGACCATTCAAAACTTTTATTAATTGTATTATAGAAGATGGGTCAGAACTGACCCTGGCCTGCAAGAAGCTGAGGTTTTGACAAATCAATGTACAAGTCCCCATGGAAAATTCCTAATTACCTCTGGTTGTGTCCACTTTGTTCCCTTTTTTATTTTTTTTTTTTTCACCTTTTCTGACTAAAAGCCATTTCCAAACCTCTCACCCCCTGTTAGAGACCTGTCCTTCACTGCCTTTGTAACAGCTTTGCTGAGTATTGGGGGTCCTCAGTAAGGACCTCTCGTTGTTTCCTTGTCCTTGGCAAGAAAGGTAAAGTAGATCAATGTGACTTAAGCTTCACCCTTTCTCATTCAGTGCTGCCTCTCATTTTGTTCTGCTTTAATATCATCTTTATTGCAAGTCTGTTCTAATGCTGCCTGTTTATTTATGGCTATTACTGAGACGATGCTTTAATTGTCGGATCAGCGCCTCCAGTCCATCAGCAAAGGAGCAGGCAGCTCTTATAAACATCATTTTTTATTTAGCTATGCCACATGCACACACAACATACGCACAATTAGAAACAACAATGGTGTTATTCCCACTGAACCCCTTATGCAGTTCTTTGTAATTTTACCCCATCTTGAAAAGGGCAGCCTTTGAGTCTGTTTACTGTTCTTTCTGCACTGAGTATTTTGCCTTGTAGATCTGGAAAAAGGAAATTTAATTAGAGTAGTATTCAGGATGGTTTTTATATATATTTTCTACCAATTAGCATTTTCATTAAGGCAGTTAAATTGCATTTGCCAGAGACAGACACAACCCATTGCAGAGTATTATTTTAAGATCTCATTTCTTTTTTCTCATCTTGCAGGCTGAAAATGAAATCAGGTGGTGATTGATTAATTATTAATTCATTACTAGTGATTGGAGATGGTCAGGAGTATGTGTGAGAGAGGGAGGGGGAAGTGCTAAGACACAATTTTGTTTTGTTTATTTGGACAACTTTGCAGGAGTTAAGTGAGGGGGATAGACTCATCCTAAAGCTAAGCAGAGATGCTGGGCTGCCTTGTATGCTTGGCACTGTCTGCCTGGCACTGTCTGCCTCTGTATTTCCTCACCCTGATCTTTCTGCAGGATAGAGATAGTAGATAGGGAATGCTAGTATCTCATCAGTATCAATTCCAAAATCTTTTGGGCAAGACCCATCCTACTCATTGGTTAGTCCCCCTCCTCCTCATGCAGCAGCCAAGCAGTGGGATGGATGGTTCCTCTGCTGCTCCTCCCGGAGGGCTGATGAAACAGGACATGTACCCACATGTGGCACGTTCTTGCTGGCTGACACCAGTTGTCCAAACTGCACCTCTAGAAGAGGGTTAAGCTCTGCCTGCTGTTTCATTTCTGCTCACTCTGAAGGCTCCTCTCCATCCCTCCCTGTTTGCCGCGTGGTTTTGTCTCTCTTCATTGCTCTCAAGGTCACCATTGATCAGACTGTGAGTGGTTTACAGCTGCAGCCTTGGATGGACAGAAAGAGAAATTGATTGCAGTCAATTCAGCTGCAGATTGAACGGTATTGACTTGTCCCCTACCCATGCAGACATGGAGCTTTGCTACCTTTTAATTACCACAGCTCTCCCTTCTCAGCATCAGTGGAACTGTTGGGTGTGTGCATGGGAGCGTGGGAGGAACATATGGCCTTGAGCAAAGTCTCTGGAGGTGGGTAAGGATTTATTTTTTTGGACCAGCCAGGACAACACAAGCCAGGAGGGAACCCCAGGTTCTAATAGCTGGACAAGCCTGTTCAGCAAAGTCCTTTGGCCAAATCCTGAATCCTCTTGTTGAAAAGGAAGAGCTGCTTTTTGTGGTTCATGCTTATATCTGGGGATCAGGAGAGACTGGGTTGTGTCCAACTGAACCTTGTGGAACGTGATACACACATGATTGATTCTTTCCATGGAGCTGCTCAGGCTTCTCGCCCTGGATTCTGCTTCTGGCTTTGCCTGTGGGCTTGCAGGCTCTGCTGGCGCTAGCACGGTAATTTGTCGCTATCACAGAAAGTGCAGTTGGCATTTTTGAAAGGTGCAGGATTGGCAGCTTTAGAAGACAGAAATCCTCTGTTCATCTACTGAATTAATGCCAGTAGTACTAGCACCAGGAGTGAGAGAAGGGCAACGATTCCATAAGGACTGGTGAATAACTGCTTGTTTAGCTTGTTTTGACTGTTAAAACTAGTCTGAGTACGACAACAACTTCAAAGGAAGTTTCAAAATCATGTAACTTTTAAACTGGAGTGAAAATAAACATTTACAATACAAGTGGGGAAAAGGTTCCTCTCCCTGTTCCCTCTTCCTACAAAGGGATCAGAGGTTCTGTGCGGTGTTCTGATGTGGTCAAATACACCTCTTTAGCCTCCTGCTTGGGACTTATGTCTAAGACACTTCTCCAGACTCCAGGACTGCTAGAGCTTAGACCTGACAGTTTTGTAAGGATGCGAATCCCAGGCTGGGTCTAAGTACTGCATGTCTAGGCACTGGAAATTTGGCAAAGGTAAATAATTCATTTTACACAAACTATTAAAACACCATCAGCTGGTCACTGATGACCTGTAGGACAATTTCCTAGACCCTTCTGTGTAATGTGGGGTATTTTTATTGACAGACTAGGCAAGTGATGGTGTAGGGATACTGACTTAGTGAGCTCAGATAAAATAAGCAAAGGGGCTTCAACCTTTCAGTTATCTGCCAAGGATCATAATCTGTTATTTTAATCTTGCAGCAGGCAAGGTACAAAGATGAGATGCTTATTATGTATATGCATGACTAGAGTTTTAACCTCTGCTTTTCAAAAGGTCTTTGTATGGAAGTCATCTCGGTCTTAAGAAAACTCACTCTCTGGACCAACTAAAATGGGCTCAGCCCTGTACTTAAACCTCTGCGGTGGAGAGATGGGGTTGTTACTGTTGGCAGACCAGGGATATCCATAGACTATTGCAATCCAAACTGGAAGCAAACACAGAGACCAACTTTATAGTATAAAGCTCTTCCTCCTGTCCTGGTAGAGAGACCCTTCCTCTCTTCTTTGCAGCATCCCAAAGGGGAGAAGTGAATTCCAGCAGCTTACAACTCCCAGGGAGAGAATGTACTGTGATAATCTTCCTCCAGTTTCTAGCTGTTAAAATAAATTCTTCCCATGTTAGTAAGACTCCCCTGAGGCCTCAGGAGAACAGGTGCTCACTTGACCTGAGTGTCACCTGCACCTAATATATCACATCAGCCTCAGGGGGAGAAAAATAATGCAGCCAAAGCTTCTCTCCCCACACCCACCCAGGCGAGGCCTGGATCAGCACAACCGCAGATGGAGACCTGCATGTGTGCTAGAAACTGCACAGAACATGCTGAGAGAGAGTGAGAGAGACAGAATTTGCTTATTGTGCCACTTATCCAGCCTGTGCTGCTGTGCCACCAGTGATGAATGGTTCATTGGAAGGCTCAAAAGAATTGTGCAAGGCTCCTGTTGTCCGTTGCCTTTTTTGAGCTGAGGCATGAGTACCAAATGTCCTTCTACCAGGTGGCCATCCACTGACACTTTGAAGAAGGTCTCTGGACTCTTATGGCTTTGTTGCATTGCTAGTCTTGGTCATGCAGATGAACAGTTTCCTCTGATTTTGGAGAACTGACACTTTCTTGTGCACCTCTCAGGTGGAAGTCAAAAATTTTCTTCAGGGAAAAAACTCCTAGGTCATCTGGTGAAAACATCTCTTCCTCTGTCCTCTCCCACAGCAACCTTAAGGTGAAAAGTGTCATTCAAAGTAACCTGAATGATGAAAGATAACTCTGCTAGGGAAATTCAGGCCTGAATTTGTAAATCTAGGAAGAGAAATATTATGGTAAAAAAAATGGGGCATGTTCTTTGTACATGCAGTTCTGGCTGCCCACCGTTGAGTTCTTTCTGGAGGTGGTTTAGAGAACATTAAATGCTATCTCTTGTGAAGAACTTGTTGGGGACAGAGGTGCCATAAAAAGAAATTAGAGGAGATTGCCTCCAATGTTAATCAATAGGGGATGGCAGAAGAGATGCTGTATTATCTCAATAGTATCAAGACCCACATTACATCTCTACAACAGTTAACCTGTCTGCTGTGGCTTTGAGGTATGCAATGATGGGCTGAAAACATAGTTTACATTCTCATCTTCTTCACAACAACCCAAACTGGAGGAGCACACATACTTAGGCTCTCATATTTGTCCATACCTAATTATGTGTGCTAATTATTTAGCAGGTTATTAATTATTTTGCTAATTATTTAGACTCTGCATGTGACTGGTCATTCCAAATTATGTACAACATGGGCCAATTTCACACTTCATGCCATGTTTATGCCAAAGTCAAAAAGGCTTGTATTTCTTCATGATCAGAGAGCAATGTAGAGAGGTGATTGTGGAACAGTTGCTCAACACATGGTTCCTGGGAACCTCAGCTGGAATTTCTGAGAAGCCAACTCTCCTTATTTTTGTTTTTGGGCTATATGAAGCTGTTTTGCTGAATGCCATGTTGTGTGAGGACTTGCATCAACTTTCTACGAGCCTCTAGTGGCAAGTGTTTGGGAACCATCATCTAATATGGAAATAGGTTCAGCAGGACCTTATGATTTAAGTGACCAGTAGCTGCATAGTAATGATCAGCTTGTGAACATTTCAGAGCATCTGTTAGAAGAAGAGTCTGGGTTGTGATGCTAATGGTTTTGCACAGCAAAGATGCTTCAGAAAATTAAAATCTGTTCATGGAATATTCTGGCAGCAGCAAAAAAGTCTATATATGGCTTGTAAATTCTTCACCAAGCTCTAAGAATAACAAACTGCTTGCAGAAGAAAAAAAGAGATGCATGCATAGGCACATGAGTAAATAGGAATTGCTGCATTTATTTGGAGTGAAATGATGAACAAATGGAAGTAGATCTGAAATACACAGCTGCTTTTAAAAGACTTCAGGTCAGTCTTTCTGAGTGGCTGTTAGTAATTTACTTCTCTGCCTCACCTCCCATGTCTTGACTAATATTGATACTCATTCAAGGGCGGATGTAGGTCCAGGGGATGGGATGGCAAATGACCTTGTGCCCATGTCATGTCATCACAGTGCACGCTGAGGAGCTGGAGAAGACCGTATTCAGTTGTGGAGCTAAAAGTCTGTGTGTTTTCCCTTGTAGCAGGTTTACAAACTTTTCCTGAGGGCCACCTGTAGAGCAAAGTCTCCTCACTGTGGCCATCTGGGAGTCACTAGAGACAGGCTGAGTGTTGTTATTATTTATTTCTCTCTTTGCTGTACCCAATTAAACAAAAGCTTACTCAGTCCATAAAGAGCAATAGCCTGGGGACTGTGGGAGGGAGAGGCATTGCGAAGAGGCATTTTTATCTTTGATGCACGCACCTGGGCAGAGGATTGAAGGTCAGCGCATACACATCATCCTGGGCTGATTACAGTGTTGACAACCATTCACTTAGTTTTATGAAATTATCAATTGATCTGTGATTGCAGAATCTAATCAAGGCTTAGAAAATACAGTGGGTGGAAAAGCCAGTTGGGCTGGATTGTTCTCCTACATCTGGCTCTGTAGGAGGGGTCTCTCCAGGAACCGTGCAGCTTCCTGGCATGGGGCTTAATGCCACTTTACAGTGTGGTGGTAGGATGACCTTTATTGTCAGATACTTGTTTCTTAGCTGGCAGGTCATCCTGTCCTTTTGTGGTGTTTTAATTAAGAAGCAGAAGTTTGCTCACTCACTACTGAAATGACATAGGACTGTGAACATATTAATGTTATGAAGATACTCACTTGAATTTGCCTCTGGGTGAAAGGTTTGCATATTACAAAAGGAGTCTCTTACAAAATTTTTGAGTAACTAAGGATCTCTGGATATTGGCAATGCCATATCCCCAAGAAAGCAGTGCAAATTTTATCTCATGACAGTGATTCTTTAAGGACTTTCAACAAACTTTACAGAAAAAAGCCACCACCTGTGGAAAGAGGTGACTCTTGGGAATGCTCAGCAGCATTTGCTGGAGCCTGAGAATGGAGTCAGAAAGGAGGATGGAACATCTACAAGGGAATATTTGAGAATTTGTATTGTTTCAAAGTGATGAAAAGTGCAACGTTTATCAAGAGGCATCCTGACAAAATATGGGGGGGACAGGGGGAAAATACTTTGATTCTTGTTTCCCTTCTAACCTGGTGTTCTTATGACCTCAGTACTGTGCACTGAAAACATTTTAACCAGGTTATTGTAAATCTCAGAATATCAGTTACTTTCTGAAAGGCCCAGATCCAGGTGTCATTTTATAATTCAGATAGTTCATCTTCTAGCTACTTACTTTAAGAAACAAGCTTTCAGTTTTCATAGTAGAAAAATACCTATTGTGACCTTTCTGAAGGATCAGAAAATAGAAGTCAAATAAAATATCATTTTCTCTTTAAGCTAGTTTTATATTTCACAGAAAGTACCTTACACAGATTGAAGGGTGTTGTTTTTTTTTTTTTTTAATGCTTGAACTTATCAGTATTGAGCAATATGGAACTGGTGTCAATGCATGGATTTTCTCCTGGAGCTTTCCCTTCTGAAGGGTGAACAGACATGCTATATCACCATTCTTCTTCTAGCAGGAGATAGTATTTTCCAGCTATGTATACTATTTTTCTAATCTAAGTACACAACATTTCCCTTTCAGCTCCTTTGCTCTGTCACTGGAAGTGCAGTAGTCAGAGAAATTACACAGAAGTTGCCATCTAGCATTAGGCAACCATTAATTAAAAGAATAATGGCAAAAATGTTATTCCAAGTTAACAATAATGACTTACAAATACAAGGGTTTTAAAGTCAACAATAACAAAGGGATTTGGAGCAGTGGGGTGTACCTGCTCTTCTGTTAAGTAAGATTTGTATTATTTTATTTCTGCTGGATTAAGAAGGTACAGGTGGACTATTTCTTGCCAAATGAAGGAAGAAATTCTCATCTAATCAAAATGAAGCAAATAGACAAAAACTCGACATTATGGAGCTTCAGCAAGCTGAAGCTCTCCATATGTATGATGCTTATAATGACAACTTGGACCATAATAAGAGCCCTTCTGTGAAATAGAGCAGGGGGGAAATATGGGAGAAAGCCTTTTCCCCCCCATTCTGTGCTTCATAGAAGTGGAAGTAGCTGTTCAGAGTCATGCTGGGGGTTGCTCAAGTGGTGGAGTTGTGTTAATTGAAACTGGTACCTGTATTCAACACCTGCCGGAGTAGTTCTCCACCTTCACAGCCTGGTTTATAACCCTCTTTGGTACCCTACCACCAGCTGGCAGAAAATAGTTGTATCGGTTAAGTCCCACTGCTTTATTTCAAAGACCGTGGTTCTTCTCAGAAGGCAGCAGAGAAATTGGAGAGAGTATCCCATGCCCTCTTGTGATGTGATTGAGGTGGCTCTAGCAACCAAATATATTTCCACTATCCTTTTACAATGCTTTACAGTTTAATAAAATGGAAAATCAAATTGCAAGAGAACAATGATTTTCATAAACATTGTGGTGGGCAAAGGGGTCCTTTGGATAATAGCACTTTTATCGCTGTTTTTGAATCTGCAGTCTGCCCTAGACGCATGTAATAACAGTAAGTCATTCACAACATGCACATTCTCGCAGAATTACTGTATTAAACAACTGTGTTAAACTGGTGGGGAGCGAAGGTATATCTTTTTTTTATTATCCCTGCAAACAGAACAGAAGCTGATTAGTAGAAGCCAGCCTTGCTGCCATGGATAGACAAGATCTGTGGAGGTCAGCTCAGACAGTCATGATTTACTGCTCAAAGGTGCTGTCCTGTGGTCACACTAAACTGCAGGTGGAGGGATGGAAATAAATGGTGACATTAGGGGAGCCATAGTGGTGGAAGGAGGTTTTTTTTTAATGGTAGAGATTCATACTTATAGACTACAAATCAAACTGGAGAGCCACGGGGATGAGGTTTCGCTCTTAATCAGAAGTGTTAAAACAAATCCTTGGTCAACAGTGTCTGCATGACCTGTGCTGCTACTAAGGTCACGCTTTGGCTGAAACTGAAATGACTTTTTATCGTCACAGCTGAGTCACAGAACTGGAGAGCACTGAGTGAGCTGGTGGTGATGGGCTGGGACTGCTGTCCTCAAAGCCCCTCTCCTTGTCCTGTCTCAAGTGGCTTCTGTAACATCTTCAAGAGAAGGGTCTATGACTATAGCTATGGAGATGCTCCCAGAAGCAAAACATGGACATTCCTTAATGCAGAGAGGAGATAAACAGAAATCACACTGCAGTCCCCCTGTTTGTGTTGCCCTTTGTGTGTCAAAAGCAAAGGGACTGTGGGGTGTTTTTTGCTTGGCTGGTTATTTTATATTCTTCCCCCGCCTTGTTATACCTATGTTCAGTATCATGCAGTAGGAGAGAGGGCTGAGCTCAGGGGATGGGAGGAATGAGAAACCTGTAAGGCTGATCCACAGTTTCCCTTCCTACAAACTCTGCTCAGTTCTTGAGCAAAGAGCCCAGGGACTAAGATAGACTCAGAGTCCCATGCTCTGACTTCCTGGACTCATCTGCACATCCCATGATGCCAGACTGAAAGATTCTTTCTTTGTTTTTACTGTAAGTAAAATCCCGTGATGGAGAAGTTATGCCAAGCTAAAAACCTTTTCCCTGCAAAGTTTGGTGTCAAAAGTCTGACAGTTTTCAATGAAAAACCATTTCATTAGGGAATGTACATCCATCTCTCTTCTGCAGCTATTGGTCAGTTTGTATGTTTATAATGAGTGCTGAGAAGGAACCTTTTTGTCTCCTGTGAATATGGCCTGTTTGGGGAAACCATGTTTTTGATGGATTGTTCTCAGAGCCTACTGTTATTAGAGATATTTCCCAGTTTGGATTTCAAGGGGTGGAAGACTTTAATAGCAGGAAGCAGATATATTGTTATGTGGTGGAAATATTGCCCTCCATGCTGAGAACTCTTCAGTAAAATTTTGGTGGAGAATAATTTTGAATTTTTCTTTTCCCTCCAATTGTAGAACCTTTGCTAGCAGACCCTCAAAAGAAACACTGGCAGAGCTGAAGTGGTGAAAATGGAAACAAACAGTTGTCCCCAGGGCCTCTGAACTTCATTTATACACAAAACCATGTTAGTTAATTCTTCACTTCTGATTACGAGTTTTGAGGCACTGTGGAATGAAAGCTTCCATTAGGGGAAGGTTGATGTAGGAGTTAGGAAACAGGCTTGCTATTTTGGAAGTAACAGTTAAATTTCCTGTCTGGACACATCTTTTCTATGTTATTTTAAGGATAAGTCCCCTCAGTCTGTCAGGTTCTCATCTATGAGACTATTTCCACCTCATCCTAAATGTGTTAATAAATCTAGAAGATGGAGGCTTTATGTCTGTGTACACGCAGGGGGACAGACTACCTGCACTCCCTCTTCCCTTTACACAGAGATGTTACTTCATTCTTACAGCAGACTCGCAGCTTCTGAGAGGCAAAAGCATTGGCTTGTCCCTGAACCTCCTTTTCTCTTACCTGTGCAAAATAACACTCTAAAGATGACATAAAATTCTCCCACCAGACATCAATTTCATGGTGGTCTCTGTAGCTGAGGCACATCTTGGTTGAATGTGACTGTGAAGAAGCTCATCAAAAGGTGAGTCTGTCCACTAAGATCTGAATCAAGTGGTACATAGTATAGCAATGTGGGTTAAAACCCATCAGCCATTTTTCATCGTTAGTTATATATAATACATAAATAATGCTCAAATATTAATAATTATGTGTTATTAACTATCCTTCCTATTATTTGAGTCTAGATCACTGTGTTATCTTTTGGCCTAAACATAGGTCATTTCCCACCTCCGCTCTTCTTTTAGGCTGTAACAAGCTGATGTTTCTGTGTGGAGAACACAAAGCCTGAGATTACAGGACTGGGCTGGGAAAGCTAAAATCTATTCCTGTGATCCACAGGGCAATTCTAGTTAATGCTCTGACAGCTCTTGCTTGAGTTTCCCTACTTGCAGAAGTAGGATAGAAACAGTGTCTCATTAGAGCGAAGCTATATTTGTTTGTTAAGAACCTTTAGAAGAGGGGTGTTTGCACGCTTAGCTGCTTTTCATAGCTCTATCTATGCACACTCTGAAATATACTGCCTTTTTTTTTTTTCTGAAAAAGAGGCTGTAACAGAATGCTTTGCCTAGTCAGAGGATTTGAATATCTCACCTTGAGCATCAGGGTCAGAACAACCCTGTGTTCTCACATTTTGCTCTTGTAAAAGCCTAGGGAGCATCTCACCCTGTCACCCAAGGGAACCTCATGGTGCTGTGGAACCTGGTATTCCATGATGATTCTAGATAAAAACAGCATCACACCATGTTCAGAGTTATCTTGTACGCAAGTATCCATCTACCATTTTGCTGGTGAGTGCATCAATTGGGAGTTTTGTCTATGGGTCTGATTAGAAACCCACTTCATATCAATAGTAGTATTTCCTTTCAGCAAGCAGGATTTGATTGTGATCATTTGCAAGACAGTTTGGCCCTCACTGGGAGGAAAAGCACTGTACTGAACTGCAATACAGAAAAGTTTCTTCTTTCACACATTCCTATTCACGTGGATACAGGTACATCCATGTACTTCAGTACACTGAAATGAGTATCTGCTATAAGAATAAAGCTTATCAAAGCCTAAACACAGTACAATCTGCCTTCTATGTAGATGCAAAACCTTACTGAGCAGCAGCAAAAAGAATTAAACTCTGAGGAAGACGGAGACTCATTAAAAAGAGTTATAACAAATCAGTTATCAGACGTTAAAAGCATAAACTTGTTAGAATAAACCTGTTTAAATAAATCCTCAGCAGAGCTAATTAGGTCGGTGTTACAGTGGCACAATGGCTCCCTTCTTCCATAGAAGACTTAATGATAGCATAAGCCTGTTAGAGGAATACACTAAGTATACAATAAGCCAGCTATTTAAAGGATACCTCAGTCAGTTCATCCTCTAAATCTGACCTACCTACAAATTGTCTCTGGTGAGAAATAGCTCCTGTATTCCAAATGCCTATTGAAAACCCAGGCCCATGTGCCTTCTCCTTTGTGAGAGACACATCCATGGATACAACTCTTTTTCCAAACAAAGGGCTGGTGATGGCTCTGGAAGAGCTACATGATTGAGGGGTTTTTGTTTTCCTTTCTCTCTGTGTTGTACTTGAGGTGCAGATTAACCAACTGAACCCATTCTCAGATCTTTAATGACCATATTGATCGACTATTGGTGAAGCAGCAAGGCAAGAAAGAGAATAAAAATAATTACTTTGCCCCTATATAGTGGCTTTTGTTGGCACCTGCATCAGGATGAATGATTTGGAGATTAGAGACATTTAACTGGACCTTTTGTCCCAGTTCTACGCCTGGTTTTGTGTAGAACATAGTCTTTCTACATCCCTCTTGTAAACAGCAGGGTGACTACTGCTTCCTTTTGATTTCACCTGTTGTGATGCTGAGGTCTGTGAGCCAGGCCTTATAACTTCCATCAGGATGATCTACCAAGCCAAATGAGGCTTTCATAGAGTGTTGGCATTCCTGTGATATCTTATTCTTGCCGGTGTAGATAACTGCAGGAGTGGAGATGTGGGTGTAAACCATGATGCTCTCAGTGCTGTTTCCTATAAACACCTTAATATGTTGCTACCATTGTGCCTTCATGCTGCTGTGTAGATAAAAAGCTGGGTGGGTAACTGCAGTTAGCTCAGTTCTGGCTTCTAGGTGAAAGTTATACAAACAACAATAATCCCAACAAGATGAGCATTAGACTGGCGTATTATCACTCATGTTGCATAGATGGAAGCACAAGTGAAGAGAAGTGATCCCTTTGAGATTGTGGCCATCCAACAGCAGAGCCAAAAATATAACCCAGATGTTTGAGCTAGTCCTGCACATTTTATGCAATAGATCACTCCCTCCAGAGGTGAACTGGATGATTTTCCTCAAGAAACATGAGAGTTGAATGCTGACTGGCTTGAAAGAAATGATCTAAAACTAGCAGGGGAAGAAATGTTTATTTCTGGAGAAGGTGTCACAAGCAAAAGAAAAGCTTGAAAACAGGAGTTGAACACTACATAAAGAAACACTTGACAGCCACAGCCCTTTAAGTTGCCTTGAGTGTCTGTGTGCAGAATTCATTGCTGACAACCAAAAAAAGTGTTGGCTCTAAAAACTCAACCTTGGATATGAATCTGTTGTACCAGCACTGGGACATTGGGGATGACAGTGCTCTAGGGGAGACATCTCGTCTGGGTCAGAGCTGCCATGGACAAACTGATACCAAGAGGGGGGGAAAAATAGGAAATAAGAACCTGTAGAATCCCCTACACTGAATTTCTGCCTAACATTCAACCCACTCCTGAAGAAATGCAGTGAATGAAATGTTTGTCATAGAAAGCTGTAACATGCTGGTACCAGAGCGTGTCTGGACAGCAGGAGGGGAAGCAGCATGTAGGCAAAGTTCATTGTTAGTAATATTACCACTAGCAGAGAAAGGCAGCAGCTGATTTCAGGCTGCTTGGGGAGAGGTGTGTATACACAGAGCAAGGAGCTGTCTTTGCTTTGGGAAGCATCCAAATAAAATAAACATGGTGGAGTTTTTATACACACTCTTTAACATGCTGCTTGGGAAACTGTAGCATAAAAGCTACATCTAAATATCCTGGCAGCTGTGTTTTCACGCTGCACACTAAGATCTTGGTCCTAGACACCTGGATATGGTACATCAGATTCCTGAACATTTTGACTTGTCCTTTCCTGCTCTAACCACTAACCAGCATAGCCTGAGAGGCTGTGTTTATGCAGAGTTTTTGTAAAGCACTTAGGTGTGTGCCTTTCAATGTAGTTCCTGAAAACTGATCGCATCAAGTTTTTCTTAACAAGATGAAAAGTCCTTATTGTATCTGAGAAATAGCCCTGCTCAAGGCATGTGGTTACTGTGTGGTAACAATAACCTCACTTCTCAGGGTGCTGTATGCACCAGCTATCAACCTGGTGACTCACTGCAGACCAGAGGCAAAGCATGCTTATCTCAGAGTAGCAGCACACTGTAAAACATGCCATTCCTTAGTGACTTAAATTCAGATTTTTCTCCCAAATAAATAATAAATGATACCCAGGGGGGAAAGGGAAAAGAAAAAAATTACTTCTTACTCCTCTTTCTCTACCCAGGAGTTGCCAGGTACATTGGTTTGTGCAAAGTTAATGGTGATAGTCCATTTTGACCTGGACTACTGTTGATGAAAAAGCGCAATTTGGCTGCACTAATCTGTGTGGGACTCCCTGCACTGGTGGTTTGGATCCCTGGGCTCCAGCAAATGGAATTTACCCACTTTGTTTTGCGGCAGATAGCCAGGTGTCTTGGTCATTATTTATAATCCAGAGATAAAAAGACAACGATGAAACATCTAGTGCGATCCGTTTCATGAGCTGAAAAAAATTGCCCACACAGTTACAGCATATCAGCATAAATTTAACAATCATCCAGTTGGATGTGTATGCAAGTTATGACTTGGTTTTATGCTGGAAGTGGTATCGTTATTCTGTACTTAGTGCAGCCATGTTAGATGTGCGCTGGCTTCTCTTGAGTAAATCAGGAAAGAAGCACCGACTCTAACTCCCATTGACATGTTTCAGAATAAGCTTAGAAAAACTACCCACGACAGTGGCTGTCCACTTCTTCCAGCAACCCTTGTTAATCAAGCTAAGATATCTTCTTCTCATGCCCGCTTCACAAACATGGAGAAATATTAGTGCCTTTTGCTTTGCCATCTCCTTTGCAATGAACACTTTTTGCAGCTCTGGGATATGAAACAGATGCAAGAACATATATTGGAGCAAGGAATATGGGAGGAAAAAAGCTCAATTGAACATCCAAGTCCCTGCATTTGACTGCTTGTAGGGTTTCACCTACCAACATTTTTTCGAGTGGTCTGAAGTGCTGAGTGATTGCAGACAGAGGCAGAGTGAGGCTTGAAACCTTCTCTGCAGTGCACAGCTCATGATGGGTTGGGAGTTACAAGTAGTTCCCTTTTGAAAGCCTTACTCCAAGTTCAGAAGGAAACTAAGCTGCAGGTGATGAATACTGATGACTTGTACTTGGTACCAGACAATAGTAACAATAGTGAATATGAAAGACTGCTAATAAAGAGGATGGATTTGTGAGTAACATGGGAAAATCAGCAGATATGGGTTCAATTGCTTTCTCTTCTGTGCACCTCAGCAAGCTCTAGAGGAAGGTATTCAACTCATCTAGCTTCATCTCTAAAATTTAGGAATTAAGTATGAGCTGCTGATTTGTTCCCTTTAGAGTCAACACAGAGAGCTAATTTCAGAAGAAAATTCATACCACATTGAAGATAGTGTCTAAGATAAAAAGAAGATTACATTTGTAGAGTTAAAATTAGCCCTTTCTGTTAACTGGAGAGAATATTTAGACAAATACCTAAAATCCAAGAGCCTGGCCTGCTCTAATTCCCCATGAATTCATTGGATCACATCATTAATTTTGCATCAGTTGGCCTTGGCCAGGAACCCTCATATCAGTGGTGGTCAGGAAACAATCTTCTGAGCTGGGAAAAATCAGTTATCACTGTGCTTTCTGCTCACTACATTTTCCTAGAACTGACCTTATAGTAGTGGTTGCTGTCTTACTTTAAGCTTCAATGAGAGACAAACCACTATTCTTTATCACAAGGCGTCTGCTTCCTACTCAAGAACAGTAGCAAAAATACCAAAAAAGGTCATTAGAAACTGTACTTCAGAAGACTGAAAACCTCATTCTTGCAACCCCCAGAGGCTTGTGGTGCTTGTTCCCAGTGTCCTGAAATCTGAGAGCCTAGGGCAGCCGAAGTAAAATTTTGAAGCTGTGACATTTATTCCTTTGGTCTGATGCTGGACATGGATTTATCTCAAAAGATAAATTTGGGATATGTTAATTGAGGAGCAGTGCAAAGATGGAGCAGCACCTGACTGGAAACTTCAGTGGGTTCAGTGCTTCAAGCTTCTAGAGCTGCACCGAGGATGGTTCAGTTTAACACAGAGGAACCAGCTATCAGAGAGGGAAGGACAAAAATATTCCCAACTGTTTCTTCCCACTCTGCTGGGACCTGCCAACATTTTAGTTAGGTTATCAGGGGATTCCAGCCTTTCCCTCAGCCCCTGCTCAGGCCTTGACTATAAATCTTTAATTATGTATCAGAGGTGGTAGAAACAGTCTCTACTAGCTCCTTGTCTCTTAGCCTTGATCCCACTCCCAGATTTCTTCCCACAGTCCATCAAAATAGCCTAATATTTGCCTGTCCACACAGCCCTTCATATCACCCATCCTGCTTTGTGAACACTGAAACACCCACTTATTAAAAGATACCAACAGCATATGAATATGGTTGGTGCTTAGGAGTTTGGTATCTACACAACGAACACAAAGCACAGTATAAATAAGATCGCTACTTACTGTGATATTGTTTGCAGAGTAGAAAGAGGAAATACATTTCACAAGAGACTGAGAGAGCACCAGAATATCAATACAATGCTCACAAAGCAAGTTAAATCCATTTTTAGACTGTAATAAACAATGAAGTCTGCAAAACCTTGACAAGAATACATTCTGCATCCTCAAGGAAGGCAGCGCAACAGGGTACGTGGAAAGAAGAAGTTTGCTGGTAGCATGAGAACTCAGAGTAGTGTTTGATTATCTTCACCAGCCCAGGGGACTCTGGAGTGTGTTTTTGCTGTAGAATTACAAACAGAAATGAAGCGTTCCCTGTGTGCAGTTGGCACATAACAGCTCCTTTTGCACAAGGAAATGGCACTTTGTGGCATCTGGGATAGAGTTAATTTCCTTCATAGCAGCTCATCTGGTTTAGGTTTGTGACCAAAAGAAGGCTGGTAACACACTCATGCGTTAGCTGTTGCTGAGTAGTGTTTGCAGCACATCAAGGCCTTTTCCGTTTCTCACTCTGCCACCCCCAGTACCCAGATTGGGGGATACACAAGAAGCTGGGAGGGGACACAACCAGGCAGATGACCTGAGCTAACCAGAGAGAGATTCTATGCCATATAAAATCATGCTCAGCAATAAAAAGGGGGAAAAGGGGCTTTTAGCTAGGTTACCCATCTTTTGATTGGGAACCAGCTGGGTGTCAGTCTACCTGTGGGAGGTGGGGAGTGATTACTATTACATCACTTGTTTTTTTGTTTTTTTGTTTTTTTTTTCTCCTACTTCTCATTCAGTTAATAACAATTTTTGTCTTAACCCCCAATTTTTCTTGCTTTTACTCTTCCTCTTGCCCCATCCCGCTGGAGTGGGGGGCAGAGGGGAGTGAGTGAGCAGCTGTGCAGTGTTTAGTTCAATACTGTAATGAACCCACAGCACAATCGGAGCACATGGTGGAAACCCATTTACTCATTCTTGTGGAAACTGTTATGTGAACAATGTGGACACTGTTTTCTAGATGTCTCGGTTTCATGTGATGTGTTCCTAAACTTCTCATAGCACAAATTACTGTTTCCTGATCCTTGCCACCACTATAATTTCATATTTTTTCACCTAGTGGTTACAAAAGTGAGACTGTCTTTTTACACCATGTGCGTTATGAATTCGTTTGTCTTTGTATTCTCCCTTGATTGACTAGTTTCTATTTTCTTTGTAGGAAAAATATTATAGTTTTTAAAAAATAATCTAAACATTGCTTTTAAGACAACTGTTGAAAGAGGACAAAAAAGTGAGGATTGGACATACTAAAATTGTTAACAGTTTAAAAGAAGTCTTTACTGGAAGAAGAAATAGACATTCTTGAATTCTTGTTCAATGGAGCTTTGCTGATTTGGGGTGAAGATCCAGGCTTTGTTCATTGCAGGGAGAAGATGAGTTGAAATATCTAAGACTAAAAAGAAGAGACCACTGAAAAGAGAAAGCTACTGAAGTGAAATAATTTTGTTTTTAAAAATGGCATCCAGAAGCCTTATCTTTGACACATAAGAACAGACACATAGCTAAATATGCTGTAACCTGCTTAGGTTTCCAAAGCAGCAAATTAAACCAGTGGACTATGCAGTGAGTGTCCATTCAGATGAGCAAAGCTCATTGAACACAACAATACTGTAAGAGAACATGTTGAATACTCAATGCACCAAATAATCCTCTTTTGATACAGAGACAGTAAAAGCTTTTGGGAAAGAGGCAGCAATAGTGCGTGTGTGAATTGGGGTAAAAAAGAGAGAAAACATTTTGGGATAGGAAAATGATGAGCAAAACTACTATATTTGTTTAATTTTTCTCTTATGTTTTTATGATAATGGTAGGAATACTTGTTTCTAGGCAGGGCACTGGTTCCAAGAAGTTTGTTGACTCTGATTTTCTGGAATAAGGTGTTACTTTTTATAGACTATTTGATTTGTTCTCTTGGTCCATGAGACCTTTGGGTGCCTGAAGAGTATCATCTCACCTGTTTTCTCTCACTCTCTCTTCACAGGAATACAAAGTACCAGGCTGGGTACCGCCACATCCTGCTAGACCAAATCACACAGTAGCCTTCCCAGAGGTAGTGAGGTAAGACTGCCATTGTTGTTGGATTAGTTGAATCGGTAGGTGCCATGTGACTACACCACTTGTTCATGGAGCTTTTGCTTTGATTTCAAACAACCTCATGGAGGAGAGGATTCCTTTTCCATCTCTGGTAAATGCCAAGAGCACCAATGAAAGAACACACTGGTGGTAAATCCAAATGCTTATTTGTTTAAATGAGTTCTTTATAGCTATATATTCTGTACAAGCCCTGATCCCTCAAACTGCATGGTGTAAGCCATTCCTCTGTGGCTTTTTACCAGGGGAATCTGTGAGAATCATTTCAGCCTTTTATATGAGCCAATGTGACAGAAACAGGGATGGCTTACCAGCAAGTGTGCTTTGCAGCTGAACAGTCACTTGGAAAAAAAGTAAAACTCGGGAGCATTTTGTATGCTGTAACTGAGATAAGCTAAGCTTCAGCCCTATCAGAGCAGCCTGGAGTTTAACCAAACAGCTTCTAATTCTGCTTAGGAAAGATTTGCTGAAGATTTAGCTTAAGACAATGTTCTGTAGCCACAGGGATGGGTGAGTGAAGGACAGAGTGTCCTTGCAGGCCAGACAAGGAGGGGATGGAAGAAAGGTGTCTCCCATTGCCCTCCTATCCCCATATACCCTGCACAAGGTGTCTGAATTATTTTCCTTTCATCAGTGGCTTGTCTGAGGGGTCCCTGGCTAGAAACCTCGCACAACTGCAGGAATCGTTAAATGCTGCCTTGCCTTCGAGCTACTGAGATTTGCCTGGGTGGGTCGTGCCCTTGAGGCACTCACATCTCAAACCTTCCCCGAGCCCCGCGATGTGACTTCTACCCGCCCTTCCGGACGGATCCAGCCGGGGCTCTGGGAGAGCAGCCGGCTGCCCGCTGCCTGCCGGGGGGACTCGGCTCGGCCGCCTCCAGCCCAGCCCAGCCCGCTCCGGGCCGTTGCCGAGCGCTGAGCCTGGCGGAGGTACCGGCGGAGGCACCGCGCTGCGGCGCGGAGGGACGCGCAGCCCCGGGCCCGCTGCGGCCCCGTCGCCGCCCGCCGCTGTCCGCGGTGCTGAACCGCGCCCGCTCGGGGCACGGGGAGCGGGGTGTCCCCAGCCTGACTCCGCATCGGGGGCTTCCCACCTCTCCTATTTGTAACTCCTCGAGGTGGGAACCCCCCCAGTATGGCGTCAGGCTGGGGAATAGCCTGCTCCCCATTCTGCCTCTCCCTCCCCAGCAGCTCCCTGCTCGGCGAATCGAGCCCCGTGCTGCCTGGCTGTGGTGAGCAGAAAATAAGGGGGCAGAAAAAAAAAGAATGCAACGCGTGAGGGCTGCCTGGAATCGTAACCGGTCCTGCTGCAGCTTCCTCCCCCAATCCGAGGGACAAACAAGTTTAGATCCCCCACAGCCCCGTCCAGCGGCTCTTCCCGGTCTCATCCTCTCTTCCCACGGCCCAGGCTCCGTCTGGCCGGAGCTTAAGTTCCTCCTTTTTGCGCCCCCGCCCCTCCCCCTTCTGTAATTATGTACAAAACACTTCTTAGAATAAAATGGCCAGGCTGGGGCTCCTCCCCACTTTCCTCTTCCCCATTCATCCTCTCCAGACCGCTCCAAGCCCCTCCCCCGGTGGCAAGCCCAGCCTCTCACTTCCCTCCTGGAGCCCTTTTCATTTTTATTTCTAACCCTCTCTCCATTCTCCCTGCTGCCTCTGCTCCTTCCCCCGATGGCTACGAACTGAGCAGCAGAAGAGAGGAGGGGCACAGGAATAAGGGAAGGGGGGGTGGAAAAGGCAAGCAAAAGGACGAGGGAGAAAAAAGGAATTTTTTTTTTTTTCTTTGCCTCTGCCCTTAATGCCCGCGATCTGGATCAAGGAAGGGGATTTTCTGTCTGAGCATGAAAAGGACTGCTAGAGCCCCAGGATTTTCACGCCTGCATTATCAGCCCAGCACCCAGTATGCCAGCTGGACAGAGAAGCTCTCCCACAAGTTCCTACCGAGCCGAATAAAACCCACGGGCGACCAGATCTCCGCCAGAGAGGGACGTTAGCATCAGGTAAGGCGAGCGCTGCGGCTGCGGCGATGCCCCGGCTGCGGGCGCCCACCGGGCTCCCCCGTCCTGCCTCGGCCGCGTTGTGTAACGCGCCCCGCGGTCCCTCTCCGCCCCCGGCCGTGCACACGTTTTCTCTGCCTTGCACCCCCACCTTGGGCACGGAGTTACAGGGAGGATGGAGTGGGGGCTGGATGGCAGAAGTCCTGCAGCCCGATTAGCGGTTGTGTGTGTGGTGAGCACGGTACTGGGGAGACTGGGAGCACTGGATCCTACTGGGGAAAGATGTAGCTCCAGGAAGATGCCTGGCAATAGGGTTTCAGCCCCCGAATTGAGGTGGGGGTGGGAGGAAGCCAGGCTCCATCTATATTCCGGAGTGTTGATACATCCCAGGGAGGGGGGGGGACGACGACACACAGTCCCCAAGGAGATGGTGTCATCTCCACTTAATCCACTGTTCCGTTTTCACAAGTGACAAGCAAATCGCGGAGGAAAAGGAAAGTCTGTCGCCTTCAATCCCACACTGGGCTGATTGCCTCGACTTCTCGTGGGGACTGGGAGACAGCGGCAGAGCCGGGGGAGGGCAGCGATGGCGGGGGTGGGGGGAGCTGCATCCCACAGTGCAGGAGATTGGTTTTCTCCAGCTCAGCTCTCAGTGCTACTTAGGAGGCTGATGTGGAGCATAACTTTGCCTTTTCCAGTCCATGGGGAATAGGGGGACAGAGGGCATCTCCACGCCATTACATCATCCCCGAGGTCCAGCACAGCCTGGGTCTGAAGACCCAGTGATAGTCAAAAGAGAGGAGGGCTGTAGGTGTGAGTGTATTTTGGCTTTGGAGAATCCCTCTGTGTTTCCACTTAGGAGGGGGGAAGAGGAGGGGGTGTCACTTCTTAGGTGTAGCCTCCTCTTCATGGGCAGAAACAAGCAGCAGTTGGAATGCTGGCGGTCTTAATGTGTGAATTTAGCCTTGTGATTGACATCTGCACTAGGCAGGATGGAAGGGTGCTTCATGCTTTACTTTGGCTGCTCATCTGGGTGTATAATTATAATAATTTGGTAATAGCAGTACAACTGCTTTCCTAAGAGTTGTAGAAAAGTATTCAGGGAATGGTGAGAGGAGGAGGTAGTGAGTAAAAAGGAGATGAGGCTTTGGCATAAGAAATATTAAATGATTTAAAAAAAAATTCCTTAAAAAGGAAAAGGATTGATCCAGATCTGCTTGTGAGTGACAGACAAACCCGGGCTCTCTCCCTCCCACACACCACATAGACAAGCAGTCGTGGTCTCCCTTGCATGCATGTACATGCTAAGCACACAAAACACATGCTGCCGAACTCACACAGTCCACCCCGTGCTTAAATACAGCATCTTGGTCTCGCTCTCACATGGATGCAAACACCTATTGGAGCTGCGCAGCCCCACGGTTCCCCTGCGCTCAGACACAGAGACCTGATCTACACACGAACACACACTGTAATGTGCAGAAGTAACTGCACTGAGATTCTCATTATGTGAATCAAACATTCAGACATTCACATGAGCACACACACGCTGTCTTCTTTGCAGGTCTCTCAGTAGGTGGTTTGTTCCTCCAGCATAGTCTTCTCCCTTTTAGTTAGTTCCAGGCATTGATTTGGGGTTTGTCTGACTCCAAAGCCCTTTGCGACTCAGCGGAAAAAGCTCACTATGTCTTATATATCTACATCTGTTTTACTGCTCTTCACATGTTCCCAGGACTCATGATTTTGGTACTGGAAAGGCAGACAAGCAGCAGACAGGGGACCAGGGAGATGGCGGGGGGAGCAGTGGCAAGCTCGTACCCATCATGCTCTCTCTGATAAAGAGCTGGAGTCTGTGAGTATGGGAAGTGCTCTGCTAGAGTTACGCTGCATTTTCCCCTGTGAGAGTGTGCATGGGAGCAAAACAACACAGGTATCTGTAGCTAAAACATACAGGGTGCAAGGCTCCACTTCAGTCTTACCCTGCTTCAGGGCAAAACCCATCCTTGGAGTACAAACACTCCCATGCTTTTGCAAGCACCTTTGATCAGAAATGGTGTAGTATGTGCAGGGGAGATGATGCCACTGGTGTTAGATGTATTTAATCAACATCTCCCCTCTGACCTTCCTCCCCTTCACCTCTTTCTGTAGGGCCTAGTGAGGAGACTGTTCAGCCCTCCCAGAGCAGAATATAGTGAGGATGATTAAAGTCTGTGTTAGGACTTCAGAGAGGAGGAATGGATGGTGAACGGATGGCTTTCTCTAGGTAAAAGGTGTCCCAGAAGAGATGACGGAGAGTGTGTCTGTGTTCCCTCCTCACCTCTGCTGTTTACTACATCAGAAGTGTGTGTTATGCTGATGCTAAACACTACATGGGGTGGGTCTGCTGGCAGACAATGATCGTTCTTGTCTGTGTAACAGAAATAGTTCCAAGCCCAGTCCTTCTGTCTTTGCTCAGGCAGAAGTCCTGCTGCCTGCTCAGAGTGCAGCACTCAGGAACGTGCTGCAGAAACTGACTCCAGTCCAGAACTGTACCCGTCTCTCTGCTCACCTCCAGAAGTGGAGGGGGATTTCTGTAGTTTATCCAGGGCTCTGTGCTGGTACAGTACTTACAGTTGATGCAGAGACGTTAAGAAGGCAGGAAAAAATAATGGGGGGGGGAAGCTGAAGATCAGAAATGGGAATGATGAGCCCCAAAATCACCCCGAGGCGTGACGTTTGCAGATGGAAAACCAGGGAGAGACCCCTGCTTCACAGCGGTGGAAGCGCGGGAAAGATACCCCCCCAGTTCCGCCCCCGCGCAGCTCCGCGCCCGCTGCGCCAGCGCCGGCTCCTGCCGCCGGGCCCCAGGAGGGGGCGCTGTGTCTCCACGCAGCGCGGAGCGGCGCGGAGCGGAGCGCGGGGATCGCCCGCCCCTCACCCCCGCGGCCCCGCCGAGCCGGAGCCAAGCGCTAATAATAATGCGGGGGCGGGGGAACGATAAATAACAACAGGGCTCTCTTCTCCAAGGGGCCCAGGTGCAGCTGAATGGGTTTGGGCCGGATCCTTTCTGGCTACAAACGCGCTGTTTTTTTTGGGGGGAGACGGGAGTTCTGCTGAGGATCTGGCCTGATACACGCAGGAATCTTTTTACCCGGTGATGAAATGCAGCTACTTCTGGGACAGAGCCCAGCAGCTTTTCCGTGCCAGCAAATACTACAGGGGAAGTGAAAAATCACTTCATGCATTGAAAGTGCAGAGATGAACTTAGTGAGGCAGAATATAAATTACCCGGAGTTAGGTAGCTTGTGCCCTGTGGTTTGATTTACACCATCCCTCTTGCAAAAGTATCATGGGATTTTTAACAACCATAAGGACCTTGGCCCATTTCCCTCCAGGCCACACAGAGCAGCTTCTCAGAAAGACAGAATATCCATGCAGGGAGGGATCTGGCGTCTAAATAGACCCGTGGACCACAATCTGATCCCCTGGTTCTTCCTCTTGCTTGGGAGATGCCTGCTGCCTGGGGCAGGATGCTGAGTTACTGAATGGTGCTGGGCTGAGTTAGGGCAGAGCATCTCCTCCCAGCTGGATGTGATAGCCCAGGGTGTTCTCAGATGCCAGGAAAGGTTTCTGCTCTCTGTGCCCCTGCACTGCCGTGTCCAGCTGACTTGATGAGACCAGAGCTCGGTTGGACAGGGCTGCAGCTTGAAATCAGTGTGTGAAAAAGGGAAACATCAGCAAGCAGAGCAGCCTGGGGAAGGAAAGTGGACATATCTGCTGGGTTCTGTCTGGAGAGAGTCAGACATGGGCAGAGCTGGACTAGACAAATGACGTGACATTCAGCAGGGTTGGAGAGTAGGTGCGCGATAGGTGTTGCTGACTTGGCAGGCTGAGCTGTGCCATTTCAGAAAAGAAAAAGGGCTAGGACTAGAGGAAGGGGAGAAAGAGCAGAAATCAGAGGAGCAGCTGATTTAGACTGAGCTGAAGACAATTGGAGGACTCAAGTTTGCTGCAGGGATGCTGGATCAGATCCTAAGTGAGGGTGGCATAAGTTGGGTGTAAATGTGTTATTTTGAAAAGGGCCTCAGAGTCAAGCCCAGGATTCCCTCTGTGGCTGGGTTGGGGAGCTTAATACATGTCTGTGCCTTCTCAGCCCCACGCTCAGTGAGCTGTTTTCTTGCAGCCTTGAGGCAAGACCTGCAAGCAGCATCACAGGAGAGAGAGAAAGGCACTTATTTATTTTTGCTATTTATTCTTCTGAAGTCATGTGTTCTACATCCATTTTACCATTGCCTACAAGGAGCAGCTGACAGAGCTTAGCTGTGCACAAGGCTGTTACCGCATCTGTGACAGGCCCGCGTGGAGCATGGTGCTGGTGACACTGGTCCCCACGGCAGCACGATGCCCCTGTGATGGCACATCTCTAGGTGTTGACATAGTGTTCCCCAGTGCTTGAACTCTTGTATGCATGATGCCCTGCTTCCATTTCAGAAAAAAAACAGCTAGTTGCACTGCTGATGGATCACGTTTTACACTGGCAGTAGAAATAATAGCGAGTCAGAGCAGCAGCAACTGATCGGAGCAAATAATCTGAAACGACTTCAAATGGTGGCCTCCAGAGGAGGACAGAGTGAATAGTCTTTGCCAGACACATATTGTTGTTCTTCGGTGTTTATATTGGTGATAGAAATGCTGGGCAGAGGTAGAAACTCAGGTGCCAGGAGCACCAGTATGGTTTTCAAGCCCCAGAACAAATTCTGTCTGTGTGTTAGCAGTGAGCACTGTTCAGTGGAGTATTGCCATCACAGTGACATCTTTGGTCCCAGAAGTTCACAAATGACAACAAAGCCAGCTCTGGGCTGACATATACAAAACAATGACACAAAAGCTTGCAAACCAAGCTGGGAGAGGTTCTCACACATAACAGAGGCTCCAGGGCTTTTTGTTGGAAATCAAAACAGAATATGGGAGCAGAGGGAGCTCTCACTCCCATCCATTCTCCCGTACTGCCTGATTTCTAGCAGGGTAGCTTTGTTCTTGCAGTCTCTTCCTGCTTGGGACCGGTGTCATGGCTATCTTGATATAAAGGGTGCACTTTTACCTGGTGCTTATAGAAGATAAAGCCTAAAGCCTTATGACAGGTCTTATAGCCTTGACTTTAATATCTATGCATATTACAGCTGAAATACACCTTATGGTGAGTACCTGTGAAAGGCTTGGAACCACTTGCTGTAAATCATCCCAGCCAGTTGAAGCCAGGGGAGTTCGCGGGCTCCATGGTGAGTGAGGACCTCTTAGGGTTTGATTTAGAGTGCGATTTAGAACCTGGCCTGTGCTCTAGACTTTTCTGTTTCCATCATGATTTTGGATGCAGTTTTGGCCAGAAGTCCTGAGTCGGCACAACTGATCCCATTTAGCCATCTCTTTATTCTGGCTGGAGCTGCCTATGAGGTTGTCAGATATGTTGCTTAGGTCAGAGACCTTGGTGGTAACTTATTCTTGCAGTTGTGGATGCTGACTTGCTAAGCAGGGTGGAAGATGGGGATGGCGAGCTTTAAATGATTGGCTTTTGCAGGCAGAACATTCCAGGTGTGCCTGCCAGGACCAGAAGAATAAATAAAAACAAGTTTGTTCCATAATTTAGAGCATTAGTTAGAAAATTCCAAAGAAACTAAAACTACCCAAGGAGAGATTCTAAGGATGGAAAGAAGTGACCCAAGGGAGGAGGCTGACGATGCAGGGGAG
Source organism: Columba livia (assembly GCF_036013475.1). Taxonomy (NCBI): domain Eukaryota; kingdom Metazoa; phylum Chordata; class Aves; order Columbiformes; family Columbidae; genus Columba; species Columba livia. The sequence continues at coordinate 6,866,171 of NC_088620.1, forward strand.
ACCAGAGAACCAGGACGAGCAGGTGCGAATCTTTAGCTGGACCTGCGGGATCAGTGGAATAGCCAGCAGTGAGGCAGGTTGTGAGTGCTGGAGCAGCCGGGTTGCTTTCAGCGTGTGACTGCTCTCCAAGCAGGTACAGATGGTGAGCGGGTAAGTGAAGCCCTCAGACATATGCTGGGGTACATCTGTGGCTATGGGTCCCTCCTGGCTTGGGCCACCTCCTTGCCTAGAATATGAGGATGCTGGAGTTATTCCAGGCATCTCTTGCACCGCTCTGTTCTGGGGGGAGATTTGCAGTCAAAATCAAAGGTGTGTTTTGGGGGAACAGGGAGAGCTTAGGAGGTATAAAGTGAGACTGAAGAATGCCTGAGAATCCTGAGAAAGTCCAAGGAAATAACTAACCAAGACAGCGTAATGTCTGTGTTAAAATTGCGGACAGAGATAAAAAAGCAGCAGGGAGGATACATGTAACGTAGCCTTAAGACCAGCAGCTATTTCTAGAATTGCTTATGTCATGTCATCTGAATTCTGAGTTGCTTCTGCAAAACAACTCCAGGCTTCGCTGTTTTATGCCTGAGAATGCTGATAATGTGTTTATCTGCTATTTTCACTCTCCTAAAAGAGAAATATCAAGTATTTGAAAATGATGGTGGGTTGCTGTACCGTGTTTTAGGCCAGTGAATAGACAAACCTAATCAGCCAGGGAAAAGCCACCAGTTAGGGTTTGCACACAGTATTTATATGGTGCTGGCTTAAAGTAACCCAACAGCGGTAATTAGAGTTCTCATAAGTATTTTGATAAAACCTTTTTTTGTGAATTTAGCGATACGTGTGTATCAATCCTCTTATTTTATTGGGGGACGAGAGTTAATTATAAATACAGTGATTAGAACTGGATGTGTTGCTCAGGGTATTTGCCAGTGACATGGAGGAAGGAGGGATACCTTTTGGTGATGGAGGCAGATCGGACCTTGTTAAGACTCTGGAAAAACTGAAAAGTGGTCTAACCAGAAGAGCAGGACACTGAGGGGACCAGAAAGGCATGGATGAGTGCTGTCACTCCTGGGATGATTGTTTAGCTGTTTGGGGATATGCAAAGCCAGTAGTTGTCCCAGGACTGTCATGTGCAGTGTCACCAGGAAGCCCAGCTCCTTTGGGTATGGCATTTATTTGCTGAGTCCTTTTATGCTTTTGGTTTTCGTCATACTCTGCAGTATGTAAATAGTTATGAGTTGTGTGCAAAAATATTTTGTTCAAGACTTTTTTTTTTAGACCTGGTACCACATAACATCCACGGCTGTTTCAGACTTTCTGTGGGAAAGAGAAGGAGAGAATAACCATTTTTCATTGTCCATCTCTCCCCTACTTGTGACAGGGTAGACATCAAATCACACCCTTGTCTAAATGGCATGCAGGCCCCACTTCTGCAGGGTAACTGGGTGCTTAGATATTACTCACAGAATATTGAATATAGGCTTGTTTTCAAAAGTGTACTGAAGTGTTGTTGACCCAGTGCAATTATAACTGCAAAGGGCCTGATCCTGCAATTTGAATCACAGACAAATTCTTAATTACAATCCCACAGACATAATGAAACGTATTTCCAGGATCAAAGTCTAAGCAACTGTAAATCCATACGCATACTGCGTGCTGAGTGAATCATGTTTATGATCTGCCAGAGTTCAGCTTCTTTGTTCCAAAATGCTGGTCAGGAAGGCAGAAGAAATATTCCCCAGGATATTATAAAGACTAACATATCATCTGAGGGAGAATCAATGGAGATTGATGGCAAATTAGATGGATACTTGAGACATTAAAAGGAAGGACGAAAAATAGAAGTGAGATTATAATTGAACCGTATTAATATATTTTAAATGGCTTTACAAATATTAACAAGTTAAATAAGGAAAGCCTGGAAATAATCGTTTATTTAGTCTGGGAAAGCTAGGAGTAAGAAGGGACATTTGGGTTCCAGTACAAAAGTATATGAAGGTTAGAATGAAAAGTGATCAGAAACATTTTAATGCTTTGATGATATAAGAACAAGGGGGCACATCAAAATTAAAGGGCACAACTTTTAAAGCAAATTAAAAGGAAATAGTCCTTTCTTCAGTGTATAGTGAAGCTACACAATTCCCTGCTGCAGGATGTCACTAAGATAAAAGTCTGGATGGATTTGAAGTGTAAAGGGCTACATAACTTTTTAGCAATTAATAGCATTTGCAACTCTGCAATGTAGGACAATGGTAATCAGATCTCATGCTTCAAAGCAAAAGCTGACCATCTTCTTGGGTCAGGAAGGGCATTTTTCTCTGCATAGAAAGAAGATAATATGGATGGCGAGGTAATATGACTGGATATGGTCGATCCCGCTAGAAGCTAAGTCAGCAAGAGATTAGCAAATTGCTTCTGTGGGTGCTGGATTAAGGTATTATAAAAAGGTTTTCATCAATGCCAGACAGAATATCAATCCAACAATCTCTTCTTCTGTGTCAACTCCCACAAAAGTAATTTCACTGATTACAGTAGATATTGAAGTAGGACATAAAATGGGTGGTTATAAGCAGCTGCAATGACCCTGAGCTGCACATTTCGGTTTCCTCTATCACCACCGTTATCTGCTGGATGGTGCAGAGCTCAGATGAGCCTGGAGTCTCTTGGTGCTGGGTACTGTTTGGACGTGAGCTCCCTGCAGTCCAGACAGAGGAGGAGGAAAAGAAACAGGGAATGCCATCACCTCTGCTCCGAACCAGAGAAAGTGCAGCAGAAGGCTTGAGGATCAATTGAAATCCTATTAGAGTCTGTGGAAGCATTTCAGTTCACAGGAACAGGAGCTTGGGCTTGGCCTTGACAGATTTTTTTGAGAGTAGTCGGTGGCAAGGTAAAAGGAACATTTGAGGAAACAGGACCTTAAATATCTCAGTGGGATATGCTGAACACTTGGAAAATCAGGCTCCAAGGTGTTTGTAAAATGTCACCTTAAAGAATTTGCCCAAGGCTGCGGCAGAGATAAATGCCTGGATGCATTAAATCTAGAGATGTAATCAAACTAGCCTGGTAGGAGCAAGAGAGTGGAGGGAGATTAGTGAAGGAGCCCATTAGTCTCCCACCTCTTCTCACATTTTCTCCCCAGTGCTACAACCCCCCACACCAGAGGGTCCCCAGATGCCTTCTCCAGCCAGAGGTCCACCCTGTCTGCCATGTGCTGGGCACAGTCCTGCATCCTGCCCATGGGCTTCCGCTGTCGCTGGGGATGTGCTGGTGGGAGGAAGGAGGAACCTGCTTTTCTCCCTACTCCTCATATCGGCCGTTCTTTTCCCTGTTGCTGAAGACATACATTTGGGTGGAGGGAGGACAGGCTGCTTTTGGCAGGTGACACTTGCAGAAGGCCGCTTGTCCAGCGGCCATGAGCATCACCAGTTGAGTAGAGAGGAGACTGCTCTTCTACGGTCAGCTGCACTGGGGCTGAGACAGGTGATAAAACTGCGTTTCCTTCGGAAAGGTGGGAAGGATGAAAAGCTGCTGGGTGTGAGAAAAGCATACACTCCAGAGGGAATAAAGCTCTAAGAGAGACGCATGGCTGGGGCTGGGAGGGAGCGGAGAGCTGGCAGGTAGGAATGCAAAGTTCACTGGCAACGCAAGTGCAAATGCTGAGACCAGTCACCACACTGGGACTAATGATTCCTTTGCTTCCTGGATTGCAAACGAGAGAGATGTGACGAGCAGGTGCAAATCTGTCGACAGGATATTGTGTAAATGTGATGATGACTGTGCTCATAGGCTTGACTGGAAATGGGTAGGATGGACAAGGGAGGTTTTGCTCTGCAAAATGCATGAGAAAGATGCATGTAGAAAAAAAGCTATGAGGTAGGACTGCAGTTTACCTGCGTTATTGGAAGATTGATTTCTGATGAAAGGAGCAGAGAAGGGAGGAGAATAAAATTTTATAGGTGGCAGGAATAGGGATCAGAGCTTTAAAATGGCAGTTGTGAGTTAGTATTTTTGAAGGATTGTTTCAAATGTGACTGCAGATAACCAGCACTAGGTTCTGGTTTCCAACCATCTGCATTTAAAAAAGAAAGAGACCAGCATATTGGCCTCAGTGAAATTCTGCTGGATTTCCCCCAGAGAATCAGGATTGTCCCTGCATTTCAAGTATGTAAAACACCAACAAGGCTGAAAAGTGAGGTAGGGGTCGAACAGGAGAATGGCTGGCAGGAATAAGCAGATTGTAGACTAGGCTGAAAATTCAGGGATCTGTAATAAAACTGCATGGTGACGGATAGTGAACAAAAGACTATAGGTATATTATGGTTTACGGAGCACAGGACAGATATGTCTCTAAGGAGACTCAAATAAGGAGTGGAAGGGAGCAGCAGCTGTTTTAGGATGCAACAGTGCTGGGTGAATAAAGCAGCACTGTAGCAAGATAGTTCAATCCCGATGCTGTCACCAATGTGTTATATACGACCTTGTGCAGGTCACTTCGGCTGATATCTTTCAGAAGAGCTTTTTAAATGCGTGTTCCCACGCGTAAGAGCTGAATTTCTTACAGCCAGTGCTGTGGTTCTGAGCCCTCCAGCTCATACAGTGGATGGGAACCACTCGGGGGACTCGCCTAAAAGTTTGGGATGAGAAAAACAATCTGTTTGGGTTTTTTTTAAGAATTCAGCAACCTGTGTCCTCAGGAAATGTAGCCCCCATAGACTGATGTTCAGCAATACTCAGTCTTTACATCTCCAGTGCTTGGCAAAAGCAGCACTGGTTTGCATCTGACCCCCTTCTAACCCAGCAAAATGGCCCGACATTTAGAAGACTGGCCTGAATTAATTTCTCATTGCGTAAGACCACTAATGAAGTTGGCATTTTACTGGAATATTTAAGGGAAGAATATGCTAACTGTATCTCTTTCCCTCCCTTGCCCAGAGAAATGGGGCTTTTACTTACACACCATGCACAATGAAGTGTGCACGTGCACAATACACACACGTGCATTGTGCTTTAAGAAGCCTGAATAAAGACCACTGTTCCAGTGCAGCATATTAGTCTTTTTACCGACTTCAGCATTTGCACTAAATAGCAATTAATGATAAAGCTGCTTACATTAAAAAGAAGAGCAAAAGAGGCTGATAAGTCCTTCCTACCAGTGGATTCTCCCGCAGTGCTTCTCATTACTGTTTGTTTTCAAGTTTGAAGACAGAAATTTTGTCCGAGGCATTTTTTTAATATATATATATATTTTCTCACTGATACTTCTCCAAGGCAGCTCTTCTGTAAAGCCTTGAGACCAGTGAAGTACAGTCTGCAAACCCTTCATATCTCAGATAACAGAGATGCTGCTTTGATGCTGGGGGCATGACCCTCCCTTGGGTGCCAGGATAGAGGTGGACAGAAGGGCTGGGGACAAATGCACACGCTGCTGCCCTGGCACAGCCTTACTGCTTGTCTGCAGACCACCACAAATCGGATTGGGAGCTGGGGAAAAAGAAATCAACAGGAGAGCTGAGATAGACTCTGGATTTGATTTTTTGTGTGTAATTTTAAAATTCCAGGCTCTCGAAATGGTGTGTGGGCTGATTTCCTGCTCAGTAATGTGGTATTTTTGTAGTAAGATGCTCAGGATGCTTTTGCACACCCTATGCAGAGTCTTCTGGGACAGCACTGAAGGACTGGAAGATGACAATAAGCCTTCGGAGAGCTGGCGCTTGCTCATATTGACTACAACTGATGTTAATGAAGCAAGATTTACCCAGAACTAGGTTTCTTCTTAGTGGAAGCTTGTTTCTTCCTGAAGAAAACCCCAAAAGTGAACTAACACAAATGCAGTGTCTATGGCTAAGGAATGCAGGAGCAGAGTTCTTTGCCAATGTAGAAGCACCCAGAAATATTTAGATATCTAACTCCTAAATACGTGCCTAATTCTCTTGAAAACCACTGGATGCAGGAAGCTAAGCAAGTGATGGTGCCCCAAATATAATACCTGTGGGGCTGAGATTGCCAGGGAGTGGCTGTGAGCAGGGTTCTGTACTGGAAAAATCAGAGATAGAAATGGGTGTCAGATGCCTGAGGATCCCCAGGACAGGCTGGTTTATGTTTGTTTGCTTTTGGTTATTTTGGTTGGTTGATAGTGTCATTTGTTTGGTTGGTTTTTTTGCTTCATGTTATATGCACTTGGACATGACACATTTCATCTATCTGTAGGGACCTCATGCCTATTTAGTTACGAAAAGGAGAACCAAGAGAAGTGAAAAGAAAGAATTCAGAGAAATAGAGGATAAAAAGGGATGCTCTGGCTGTCTTAAAATAAAACAGCAGTAGATGACAGTTTCTAATGGAAAAAGTAAATCCAGTCTCAGATTATTTCCCAGGAACTTTTCTCTCATTTTTGATATGAGGATTTGCTCATTTATTTTTTTCTCTGAAAATAATTATTTTACTATAAGTTCTCTGTTGAATGCAGGTTTAGACTAGAAGAAAGCAAAAGACTATGAAAGTCATCAGCTTAAGAAACTCGCAGAATCTCAGCCTTGCTGAGATCTCTCGTGTTGTTATGAAGATCTGACAGACAGTCATTGTAATTCCTAGTGGGGATAGGTGAATAATGATGACTTTTTTTTTGTCAATTGGGTTCTGAAACAAAATTAAAAGAAAAAATTACTTTTAGCTATTCAAACATAATTAAGGTGGAGGGAAGAATGAGAAAACTCTTTTTATATGCAGGACTAGAAGGAAAGGAGAAGAAAAAATCACTTCAAAACTTTATATCTTGCAGAAATGCATGACGTTTTTCATAACTGGATTATTTCACTTTCGTTTGGGTTTTTTTTCCTCATTTCCTCTAGATCTGCTTTGTAAACATTTCAATACGAAGCATTTAAGTTAAGAAATAATGCAGTCATGTACTTTGATTCTTTTCAATTTTTCCCATCCCATTTTTTGACAGTAACTATCTAATGGATTCAGCCTGAATTAATAAACAGTCAGTCAATCCCCAAGCACATTTTTGTGCCTAATTTTAGTACACGTTAAAAATAATGTCTGGCATCTTTAGTGCCTATGATTGCAGTTTCCTTTATGCTACACACAGTTAAAGACAATTCTTACCTCAAACAACACATATTCAAAGGATACAGAGCAGTAGGACATAAAAGGAGAAAATAAAAAGATTTGGCTGAAGTCACAGAGTAAATCAGTAGCAGAAGCGTATAGAGCAGCCCACAGTCTTGACTTCCATTCCCCTGCTCTCTCACTAGACTGCGGATTAATTATAAATCTCTTTCTCACCCGTTAGGTTTTTCTCATACTTCTTCTCCTCCTCCACTTTCTCATTCACACCTTCAATTCTTTGCTTCCCTTCCTTTAATCCAACTTTCCTTATTCTCCACTTCTGCATGCTTTCCTCTTTTCTCCTCCTCTGCTCCTTCTGTACAAGATCACTAACGAAGTGGCAAGTGTTAATAACATGTCTCGGCTATGCCTGCTGCAAAGGATGAAGAAGGAGTAAGGTGGGTGAAGGAGGAGAGTAGCAAAGTGGGAAGGGATGTGCTGTGATTTCAGAGTTCAGGTGATGGTGTGTAGGAAGGCAGGAGACCCAACTGCAAGCTCAAAAACCCTTGCTGCAATGGGAGCAGAGTCTAAACCAAATGTCTAAGGAGTGGAGGAGAAGGGTTTCTGAAAGGTAGGACCTGTGTCTTCAAGGATAGAGGGGCCAAAAGGAAGCAAAGACTTACAGGGTTGGGAGATGCGTGGGCAAGGGGAACCAGCAGATTTCTGCTTTTTGCTGTGACAGGACCTCAAACCTGGGTGTCTGGCACTTGATTCATCTGGATGAATTTGTGCACAGAGACTTCTAGTTCTTGAGTAAAATGAAATGCAAATATGCATATTCAATCAAACAGGGGTTACTGGTGTTCTCCATGCACTGGGTGTTGCATGCTGGCAGGGATTAGACCACCATCTACTTGGTACGATGCACATCACAGGGTCGGTACCTGGAGCCAGGATGTTGATGGAGTTCCTGCTGGCTTCCTCGAGTCCTGCGGGCTGACATTTTTGTCACTGGAGCCTCAGTGGTGTGGTTAATGGACAAATCTGGACAGAACACACAGATTTAGGGAGGAGAGCGGGCAGGCAGAAGAGCCTGAAGAATCCATACATTGGGCTGATATCTATAGCTCCTTGAGGAGCACAGCCCAAATACACAACAGCTGGTGGAGAGAAACCACATTGATGCTGTGGGAACAAAGGTGTTGTCTAGTCTGCAACCTAGGCAGGAGGAGAGAGAAAACAGAGATGTAAATTAGGAGGAAGCTTCCTTGAGCTGCTTTGGTCTAAGAATATTATACCAAGAATAAAATGTCTGAGAATAGCTCTATGTCATTGTAAGCAGTCACATTAGACATGATAGATAACTTCAGGCTATGTCTTCCTGAGCACAGCAGACTCTAAATACCCTCCTTTCTTTGGAAACTCCTTCCAAACACCTTTGATTTCACAGGGATAAGCCAGCTAACTGTATTCCTGTTCTGCATTTGATTTACCACTCTCAGAAAATTATTTCTCTAGCTAGCTATTTATTATCTAATTCCATGGCTGCAGTTGAGGAAGGTCTGTTTATTCCTCTTCTCCAGCAGTGTCTCTTTCTCCGGTAGCTCTAACTAGCTGCTAGGTGCCCTGGGGAATGTCGGAAGAGAATTAATTAATCATGACCACTGATGGAGGTGTTTTTCAGATTTGGATTTGGCCATCTTTCTGGGAGTCAGGCTGTTGAAGAAACAAATGGAATGCCTGCTCTGGCTTGCTTTCAGACAGAGTCACTTTGGGAGGCTGCAAAGGCATGTAGGTTCTATCAAGCAATGGGGAAAATCTAGCAGAAGTCAGCAGTGTCCATGCTGGTAGAGGGGACTGCTTGCTCCCTTTGGCAGGACACGATGCCAACGAAACTGTAAACTACAATTTAGCATGTTCTATCCTGTTCCCGGCCCACAAAGGTGTGAATCTTTCAGCATTCACAAAAAGAAGTCTTCTGGGCATTCTATCTCCATGTCGCCTTTGGAGCATGAGGAGTTGTGATGGCACCTGGCACATGCCAAACTGGAAGTCCCCCCTTCAGCGTGCCCATGAGTGATGGCAACGCCAGCCAACTGCACAGGTTGCATTGAAGCAGCAGTGTTTGTTTTACAAATAGCTCTGAATTCCCCCAGAGCCTCGTCCCTCCCTTTGTAGAGCCCCGTAGAGCATGTGCTGTTCTTCCTGGTCAATGATTTCCTCCTGGCGATGGAGAAAGGTCAAGTGTCCACGCCAATTCTTTTTGATCTGTCAGCAGCCTTCAGCTCCTCTGGCAATGAAGGAGTAACGATTTGCAGTGTCTGGAATGGATGGGCAATCTACCCCTGCAGGAGCATTCCTCCTTTCCAAAGAGACTCCACAGTGTGGCTTGGAGCAGTAAAACATTTCCCTCCAGGACTTTTCCAGAGCGCAATTCAATGCTCAGTTGTATTGTTGCTGACAGAGGGATGGGGCTACAATATCATGGAGGTGCCGATGACAAGGGACAAGATCAACGTTCAAGTAAATAATCCCCAGTTTTCAAAATTTATCATCCACAAACATCTTCTGCCATCTTCAGCTTGTTCCATTGTTGCCTGACGCAGAAACAAATTGAGGCGCTTTGCTCCTTTCCCACCCCAGAGATGAGGCCGTGCATAGAGAAATGTCGGCTGGGCTGGAGCGATTTGTGAGGCGGGGAGGTGGAAACGTCAGCCTTTAATGGAAGTCTCAGACTCCAGCAGCACCCTCTATTAGCAAAAAAGCTGTAATCTACAGTGACAGGCCAGCTGGAGCAACAGTAGATAACCAGGCGGATCTGCATGCAGAGGTGCACTTGGAGCAGCTGTGGGGGGGAATTCAGATTTCAAACCGCAGTGCCTGGTGGTAGAAGCGTGTCCGTCCCTTTAAGAGGAAAAACAGACAGAAAATCCACCCCCCCACACTTTAAATAAACCTCTGAAGATTGAGGATTCTTCTCCTTTTTATCCCCATTGTACAAAGCACACACGGTGGGGGAACTAACCCCTCTCTCCAAGGGGTGCTGGCAGCTTTGCAACGAAGGAGCAACCCATGCTACTTATTTAACTTTATTTTAGCTTGATAAGGGAGGGGAAGAGAAACAGGGATGGTCATGCACAGCCACGCTCTGTATCCTGCTCTATCCACCAGCACACACAGATTTGCGTTAGGGCCCTGCCTTTGTGTACCTATATATATACTTTGCGTACATTTAAAATGCACCCTCTGTCTTACAGTGTCCAACGCTGCAAGTGGGTGTAGAGCATCCGGTCCCTAAACCCACTGCCCTCAGCCCCTGATCAAACCGCAGTGAATGCACAGGAGCCGTTGGGGACATTTTCATCCATGAAATGAAGAATCAATCGAGTTGCCTCATTAGGGGCTCTGCTCCGCGCTGCTGTCCTCGCCTTCCCTTTTGCCGCTCGCCTTGTCCTTTTTTTCAAACTGCTTTTACCACGGACTCGATGGCACAAATTTGCAGGTAGCAATTCTCCTCTGCCATGCATGGAAGAGCAAAAATATGGTTTAAAAGGAGAAGAAGAAGAAAATAATAATCAGGTAGACTTCCGAGAAATAGATGGAATATATCTTTTAAAAGTACATAAGTGGTTTGGAAGCCAAAGGCCCCGGGAGGTCAGTGGTATCCAGACTTTTCAATCCCTGATGCTCATGAAAACATCACACACAAATTCCACCCCGGGAAAAACTGCATTTTCTTTTATTTTTTTTTTTTTTTCCTTAAAAAGCAGAGAAGTAGGTTTTCTGATGTGCAGAGGGGAGTGGAGCTGTCGTTGCAGTCATTGAGCTGACAGAGCTGCTTGGAAAATGGACATGCTATTTCCTTGGGAAATTCTTACCTTTTGATTTGTGGTTATTTTTTTTAAGCTCCAGTTTGAATGAGAACTGTGCTCCTACAAAGCTCTTGTGGCCCAAAAATTCAAAAGAAATACTAATTTGAGGCCATAAATATATTCTGTTTCCGTGGAGCTGAAGTACTAAAATGCTCTGGGAAATATTTCGCATTGTATAACGATAGCATATGTAATAAATAAAACACCATCAAATATTTTATGCATTATATAGTATTTTAAACATATATCAATACAATTCAGAATATGTAAAATTGTCAAAACAAATTAATTGAAACAACATAAAAATAATGTGTTTATCTCCTCAAAATGAAACATTTCAGTATAACTGAAATGAAGAGAGAAAATCAAACGGATTTGTTTTGACATTTTAAACGTAAAAAAGTTTGTCAAAATTGACATGTTCCCATGCAACGTTTCGATTTCAGGAGAACTGCGTTTTCCTGCGAAAAACTGTTCTGTCAAAATTTTTTGACCAGCTCTACTTACAGTCTATCTAAACAGACAAGCTTCACAGCCAAGACTCTCAAACGCTCCAGGTGGTCAGAAGATGGATTTAGCACAGAGCAGAACAGGCTCGAAGAAGGAAATAAATAAAACTCACAGCTAGAGGTGGCCTTAAACTCGGGTACCAAACTGCTTTAATGTTTGAGATGCTCAGACCTGAGTAGTTTTGGACTTTAATCCTAGCAAGGGCTGAGTTCCTTCAGTTTTTAGCAAATCTGTGTTGGTGCAGTGATGGAAGAGATAATTTGTGATGGTGAGATGCCAGTGCAGATTCTCAATATCCTCTGGGATTTTTTGACTCTTGGCATTGGTTGGGGTCTAGCTAGTGACTGCCCTTTGTGTTGGACAGATTAATACTGGTACGTATGAGATGGCTTTATTTTCCACACATCCTTCTGTCTCAGTGGTAATCCCAGGCTTAGCCTTTAGGGAATGGGCTGAAAAGCAGTGCTGCAGGTAGACTGGATTCAAGGCTGGTGAGACTGGCTTTGGGCAGGAGTTCTTCCACCTTCATGATACACAGATTTTAAATCTTCTCATTACAGAAATGCAGTTTGAGGTTAATTTGAGCTTCTAATTTAATATACTCTTCCGAATTAAGAGTTAATATTATATTTGATTATCTTTTTGCAATGAGATCCAACCCAAGGCTCATTGACTTCAATAGACCTTCCAGCAGAACCTGTGGCTGCAGAGCCGCTTAGTGCAGGAGACCTACACTCAAGGTTTCTGAAGCTGCCGATAAAACAATGTTATTTGGGGCTATTACACATTCTAGCTCACATTTCTAGCCGGAATTTAAGCTCTTGTGTATTAATATGCATATAACTTCCCCTATATGGGGAGGCAGGGCAGTAGAAGGAGCTAAACCTGAGTGTTTTCAACCTCAGACCAGTAAGCCCTTTGTTTAACACGTCTCAAGTCAGTGGGCAGCATCCATCAGGTAGCTGCACAGTTTCACCAGGGTCCAGAATTTGCAGCTGCCAACAACTTGGGGTCTCTTCTCCCTTCCCTCTCCAGCTGCCACTGGTTCCCTTGGCTTCATCTGTCAGGAATGGTGGCAGAACCTGGTGCCCATAGGAAGCTCCAAGTTAAATGGTGCTTTTCATCCCAGCAGGCAGGGCTGTCATTACCCAAGCAGCAGGAGCTTTTACCAGGAGAAGCAATGGCCTGTGGATTTTAACCCCTTCTGCTGCTCCATAAGGGCTGAGGAACACAAAAGACTCAGGTCAAGAGCTGCACTCTTTTCTGAGGGACAAGAAAACAGGAAGATATCTCATTTGCAAGAATCATTAGGTAACCTCAGCTTCCTAGCAGACCAAAGTAAGCAGTTTTATCTTGTATTTGCCAAACACTATGGATCAGGATCACTCCGTGTGGTCGTGGTGGCAAAGTCCCTACCCAGGAATGAACTTCAGAACAATACAAATATTGCAGAGAGTGTCAGGTGTGGGGTAACAGTTGACCTTTTGGATTGAGCATTGCATTATTGCTCTTCAGGGCAGTTTTGGCATCGATTAGTTTTTTTTCCTTCAAGCTCTCTGCTTACAGGTCCAAATTGTTGCAATATTGGAAAGGTAAGAGTGGTGCACAAAAGAGAACAGGCATGAAAGCAAAAAACAGGGTTTATGGATTCTAACACAGGCCTCTGTGAACTTAGTTTTCAGAATACTCTCTTTCCTAGATTTCCAGTAAAAATTGTAAGGAATAGTATGATTTTTGTTCAGTTTACTGTGTATGGTTTGCAGGTGTTTCTTCTTACAAAATGCAAGAAAAGTATTAAATTAATTTGGATGTTTCTTTTTATACATAAATTACAAAATCTGTTTTGGCTCAGTCAAAACATACTGTTTAGGAAAACACTTCATTTTGATTTTTAATGTATATTACTCAACATGTAATGAAAACCAAAATACAATCTTGAACCAATCCCTTCCAAACAGAACACTCGACACATTCTGTTCTAAAGAAAAGCTGACTTTATCAAAATGCTTTTTTTCCCTTAAATCAACAAATTTCTACAAAGTGTTCTGCCTCTGATGAATTGGCATTTTTCTAACATAAAATGAGCAATCAAAAAAAATTCTTAGCAGCTCTGTGGCAAGTCTTAGCTAATTCTGGAATAGTAGCATGAAGGTGCGTAGGAAGGGTACTGCAAGGAGACGTGGCATTGAGCTGAAACTTAAGAGATTTGGGTTGAATTCCTCAAGCAGTTATAAAATCATCTGGGACAAGCCATTAATCTACCCCGTGTCTCAATTCCTATTCTGCAGAATAGGAAAAACAGCATTTCCCAATGTCCTAAAGCTACTGCGAGGATAAAATCCTATTAACACTTATGAGATTACTAGACTTTGATATGAGGTGTATAAATACTGAGGAAGACAGAAGACTGAGCTGCATTTTTCTGTAACTTAGAATGAAATTATGGGGAAGTGGACTAGCTTGGACAATAATTTAATAATAGTAGGAATAATTTCAAGTTCAGGGCAGTGTTTAATAGAAATCACTGCTCACCACCCACCATATTTTTTTTTAATAAGCAGCTCAGAAAAGTGCAATTTATCATTATTATTATCATCTACATTCTTTCTATCTCTGCCACTTCACAAATGAGAGGAGTTCCTCACAAATATCTACAAAAGCTAGCTCATTATCCAGCTTCCTTATTTAGAACTCTCATTTCTGACAATAGCTATCAGAATCTTGCCAAGCGTAGGGCTGCTGGTGTGCTGACACCGCTGCTCCCCGGCCCGCTGAGCGGCATTATCTCACTGTTCCCTTGCCTTCCCCCATCTGTCCCCAGCCATCTGCTGTCCTTGGTCTTCTAATGAGATTGTGAGCTTTTCGGGGCACAAACCACCTAGCACAATATCGTTCCAGTCTCAGATTCAGCAGGGTTGTCTTCAGAATGTGATACTTCACCACATATCTCTGTGCACTTGCAGAAGATCCTTTTAGTTCCATTCCCAACCTACTGAGAACTGTTTGATGGATCCTTTTTCTAAGTAGATCCCTGAACCAAGTGTCTGTGGATCCTGGATTTCAGAGCACCTTGGCTAGTGTTATAGATTTATGATGAGGACTAATGGAGTTTAATTCCCTCTGTCCAGCACCACCCGATGTCCTGACTTGATGGAGGTTGCACACCTGCCACGGTTCTTCCGTTCCAAGCCACCTCTCATCTTCATCATGATAACACCAGTAGGTTATAATTAGCTGGAGTGCGGGGACAAACGAGCTGAAAACAGGTACCTCGTTGTTGCTGGTGTGATTCTCGCCTCGCTACAGGCAGGGAGTAATTAGACTTTCCACACAAAACCCGTTCCCTTTAGGCTGCTGGTTGAGCTGCATTAATAACGAAGGATTTGTAGGGTGTTTTTGGTTTGCTGAATATTCTGACAACTTGTAAGCAAAGTGCTGACAAACTGGAAAGAGAAAACAACTTTTTCTCCTCTAAGTCATACGGGGTTAAAAGAAATAATTTTATGACTGTTCTCTCTTAAGAGGCTGGAAAGACAAATGAAAAACAGGAAAAACTCCAGTAGTTTCAAATGGAAATTTGGAGTATTTCCCCTTGGTGCTCTCACAACCAAAACCTTGACATCTCCCAATCTTTATCTTTTTCAGCATGAACAATTTGGCAAAAGTGAAGTGAATTTATGGACTGTGTTGTTTTTTTTGGAGAGGTATTTCTCATTTTCCCTCCATGCCTTTCCTCACCCCAAACTGTTTCAGCTGATGAATATCCCTCAGTTCTAACCACTCATGCGTATTTCAAATGAAATAGGTAAAGAATAAGTGCAAATTTAGACATTGATTAGTGCAGAATTACCAAAGTTTGGGGAGGGATTCACCCATCACTGCCTGAAATGGAGAAATCCCACTTCCATAAAGAAATAACTTTGCAATTATTTGGGTTTTTATAATACAATATTGCATGCCACAGTCATCCGGAAAATCAGAGCCACTGCTGAATTACAGCTCCATCCCTGACTCCTGTCAGATATCAGCCTCTGTACTATAAAGACATCTACAGCAGAAATGGCCAAATTCTGTTTTCCCAGGGCTCAGGTTTATCCACAAAAGTCCATATGACTTAACAAACCCCAACAGATTGGACTTCCCATTCTTTTCCATCCACTTCCCCTGCTTTCCCCTGGCCCTGACAGACCAAAAATGTCCTCAGCTTGGCTGGGTTCCTGACCAGTGTTTCTAAAGTTCAGCTAAAGCGCTTCACAGGCAGTAACTGCCTCCCTGGACTGTAACGAGCCATCTCTGGATTAGGTGCAGGACATAAATGTTATTGCTCCAGTTGCACCCAGTGACTCAACTAACACGAGTTAAATCCTGAAGGTGAATGGCAGTAGTTATCTGTCGAGCAGGAATGTGAGTACACAGTTAACTCAAAGCTGGGATAGTTGAATCAAACCTAGGAGAGTGTCTCCCATCCTTAAAATTAAGGATACACTTAAGCTGTTTGCTGAAATGAGGTCAGACATTTGTCACGTTATAGGGCCGAGCTCTAAACTAACATAAGCTGTTTCATCTCTCCCTTGACACTTTAGTCTTTTACTAATTTATCAGCATCCTAAAGCGGCGTGTGAAGTTTCTGCAGAACAGAAGTGTTTCAGATACAAATAGCAATTGTTAGCCTCTTCCCTCTGGTAAATGGCAGCAGGCAGAAACCTCTCTCAACCTGCCAAGAACCAAATGTGGGACACAAGGAAGAATTATTGGTGCATGAAGCTTAAAGAGATAGGGGACTTATTTCTTTACTGCAAATAATGCGTTCGGTAATTTCTCTTTCCTGCGTCTGCATTTTTGTTGGAAATACTTTACAACAATGAGCATGAGAAAACAGAAGGGATGTGTGCAAGATCAATTTGAATCTAATATAAGGGACAAATGAAAGGTGCATGGGCTAGTAAAAAGGTAGAAAATCCCAGGAGGCAGAGGAATAGTGGAGTGTTTACAACAAGCGGTGGAGCATCAGAGCTCCTGCATTCCCATTCATAGCAGTGATCTGGGGCTACACAGCCTCCCTCATATGAAACAGACCTTGCAATATCATTTTGTGCAAAATCCAACATTCTGAGCTATCCCACTGTATAAAAATCACCTTTTAAGTGGCTAAGTAGACACCCAGCTTTATTCCTTTCTTCTTATTTCAAGAAACAATGGGAGTAACAGCACTTGCCTGCCTTACTAGAGTGCTGAGAGCTTTAATTAATGTCTCTAATTCAATTTGAACTCCTTGGATAAAAGGCGCTGCCTTGTGACAGCAAAGGTATTGCCTAAAATAGAATATAATTAACACACAGATATCAATCACGATGAAATTAAGTGTACATTCAAATACAACTTGCACTTTACAGAAAGTACTTGCCTATTTTTCCTCCAAGAATCCTAAAGGCTCGTAAGACAAAGAACATTTAATGTTCCAGTCTAATTTCAGCTTAGAATAAGGCCATCTTAAACTGCCTAACGAAGTGAAAAGGGGTTCTGACAGAAATCTCCATTTGCACTGATGGATGCGCCTTCATGATGGACAATGCTGGAAACTGACTGGAACATGACTCAGAATCAGTATATCTAACATTTTCCTCTCCTGATACTTATTTACCAAGAACTCTACCATATGTCCTAGCTCACCCGCCGACCGTGTTTAATAACAGATGTGACAATTGTGTGATCATGTTTGTTACTGTGAATCAGAAAGACCCAGATCGCTGCATTGCTCTGTAATGCTCCTGAGTGGGAGTGGGCTTTGTAGCTTGGATCTGTTTAACTCCTGTATTACGAAGCTTGCTGACACGTTGAGATGGTTGTCATTCATTGCTTGTAAGACAGGAACACGTGTGGGCAGTGGGACTGTGTTTTGCAAGGTGCTGTACCCAGATGATGGCCTCCCCAGCAAGTTCATGGTCCAAGCAGTCAAAAAAATACTATCGTATCTCTATGCTGATACTTGGAAAATTAGGCAAAAAATTAGGGCACTGCTGAAGGCCACAGAGGGTGTGTAGGGTAGAACTGAGCAAAATGCTGCATTCCTGGATCAAAACTCAGTGTCTGACTGCCCCAAGCCTCCATTTTAGTGCAGAAATTGCTTCTGTGCCAGATTTAGCTTTTACTAAGTCTTAGGTCTCCTACCCAAGGGCTATATACTTAGAGACATCGCCTCCCTGTCCCTTCTTCTCCTGTTCCTTTTACAAAATCCCCAGAACATATCTTACATCAGTGGAGGCCCATAAAGACACCTAAAAAATTAATTTCAGATTCAAACTTGTTAGGAGTTAGATTGAATGCACCTCACAATATTGCCTTAGACACAAAATAATCCCACTTTAGTAAGCTTTATAGCTTCCATGGGGACCAGCCCCGTGGTGTGTATTAATCTTTAATGCGAAACAACATCTCTACAGCAGCTACAGGGGGGAAAAAGATACTACTAAAAAATTAAAGTCGATGGTGTGATAGTTGTCTAGACCCAATTGCGTTCTACCATCCTCGGTTGCCACAGGCACCGTTCCGGGCTCTCAGCACCGATACTCACAGCCAGGTACCAGGCTGGAGATGCATCTGTTTGTTCTAGTGATCTCAAGGCATGTTCTCCCCATGTCCTAACCCTTGGTTAAGACCCATCACAGCTCTAATCATCCTGACTTTGACCTAAAGGAAAGAAAGGGAGGATGAAGAGGTGTGTGTGTGGGGAATTAGTGAATATTGCCTGTCTTTTCTAAGCTGATATTTCCCCAATGTATGATGCCTGCATGTGGGAGGACACACTGGGATTTCTCTGAAACTTGTTTCTTTTGGTTCTTCTCATATTTAAGTTTGCGCTGTGCTGGGAACTAGTTGAGCAATCACTCCACTTTGGTATGTAAAAGCTCCCTTCCCCTCTTTGCAATAGAAATTCAATAGAAAGTGAAATGTTTAAAGGAAAACTGATCCAGGCTGGCTGATGAAGGAAGTGGTTATGGATGAGTTTAATGAACAGACAGGCAGGCAAGTTTGGATGATGCGTACAGAACAACTGATCATTATCAGCAGCAAATCTGCATACCTGTCTAATGGCAAATGTGCTGAGTTTGCAGCTGCTTACTGTGATGGGACAGTGCAGATCTGCAAAGAGCAGTAAGGCAGAGAAGGAGCCTGGATGGAGAAGCAGGAGAAATGAACTCCTGAATTGGAATTTGGAAATGCCAAGAATGGGCTGTAGCTGGGAACATTTCCCGCTAATCACGTCGGGTTCATGACCACTGTGAGTGGGAGCAGAGCTGCACTGTAGACCCCTTGGAATATACTGTATTCCTCTTGATGTGGGGCTGGAAACTCTCCAAACCCCAGTTTTGTACAGTGAAGTAGAAACACTCCTTTCTGGGAGGTGAGGGACTAAAGCACTGAGAACTTCCACGTTTCTAGGTAAAGTAGGAGTTAGTGGTGAAGGCTAGTATTAAACACATGCCTCCAGAACAGGAACAACCTCCTCAGGCAGGAGCTACAGGTACCATTATGTTTAATAACAGTAATATTCTGTCTGCAATTGGAAAGAAGTTTACATGTGCCCAACAGGAAAAGTGAACATTCAGTGCTTTCCCATACCTCACTTTTTCCATTTCTTCACGTACTGCAACAGCTGACTGTCATTTTTAACCAGCTTTACAAAACTCCGTTTTGTCGAGGGCTGCTGAGCTTGCCGCAGCTCCCCCGACACATGCTGTGCACACGTGCAGCCTCCCACGCACCCCGGCACACACACGCTTAGCGCTCGTGTTCCCCGTCGTGCTCCCGGGCTCCATCTGCCCGTGCAGAAGACACGAACACTCGCTGCCGTAGGCTGCAGCTTCACCACGTTCCTGGTGAAAGCTCTTGGAGCTGAGGAGGTGGCTGTGGTGGCCACAGGTGCTGGTGCCCTCTGGTCTGCGCTGTGCTGGTCACACCAGCCAAAGGTCTCACATTCACACGCAGATCTACACCCCTGGCACACCTTGGTTTGGCCTCTCCTACCTTCTTAGCAAAATCTTTTCTTTCTGGGAATTACAGGCTTTCAGAGTGTTTATGGTGGACTCAGACTCAAAACTGGAAAGGTTTCTGGAGATGTATGAATCAACCCTATGCTGAATCTCCAAGCTCTGCATAGCCTAATTTCTCCTGCTTTAAAGAGCAGCTACAGTCCCTCTGCACTGTGTTCTGCAGATGTAGGTGGGTGTTGTCTGTCCTGAGGACAACCTTTGGCCAGATTTGTGCCCCCAGAGCGGGGGATGCAGCCTCAAGATCACTCTGCCTGCCTGGGCATGCCCTCCGTGTTGGCACATCCCCTCCAAAACTCAGAAGGGCAGCCAGATGGATGAGAGGTGGGCAGGAGGAAGAATATGGATGGAGAGGACTATTTCAGAGCAACAACAGCAGCTCCCAGCGATGAGGAGCACAACCCAACACGCAGGGCTGCTGTTGCAGCCGTGTTGCGGTTGGGGAGCAGAAGGTTTGGGGGTGTCCACACCAGACACGGGGTGCCAGCTAAGCGAGCCGCTCACCTTCCACCAACGGAGCACATGGTTTCATTTGGAGAGGGGCATCGTGCCAACAGCATGACTGTGGAGGCGGATGATCTAATGGCTGAAACGCTGGAAACGCGAGTCAGGAGGCGAGGGCTCTCTTCCAGCTGTATCTCTGGCTTGCTGCGTAACCTTTGGCAAGGCATTTCACCCCTCTGTTTCCCTTCCCACTCATCATATGTCTTGTCTGTTTAGCCGTTAAGCACATTGGGAAGAGGAGCTGGCTCGTAGCAGGGCTGTCTGCAGCCATCGTTTGACAGGGGTGCAGCGGGACGGCCGCTCTCCCATCATATGAGTGCCGGTGTGCCCTGCACCAGGTGGTGTGAAGCATCCCCTTAAGCTCCCTAGTAAACCTCCGACCCTGAATATGCATGTTCAGTACGTCGCCCCGCAGAGCCTTGATCTTGGGAAGAGCCTCGAGGTCCAAAATAGTGACAGACCCTCTCCCCCTCCAACAGACACACCTCCCAAACACCCAGGCAGAAAAGCAAGTTGAGGTCATTTTTTTATCTTTCAGAATTTGGCAGGATTTCATAGTGATATACGTGTGTGTGTGTCCATGTATCCATATGTGCTCGTCACTGGAGCCTAGGTAATTATTTTTTTTTAATTTCTTTTTCTGGCAGCACTTGAAAGTAAGAGCTGGGTCTTTATAGATTGCTCAGGTTGCATGGAGTATGGATTACAGATCATCAGACAGACATGAAAGCAGAAGACACGTTTCTCTGGCACAGCTTTAAAGGGACAATAAGGGGGTAATTGTAGCCTAGGGTGGGCCACCTTCTGCGCCCAGCCTTCACTTGCCTTTGCAGCACTGCAGAGAACTTCACCAGGGAAATGATGGAAAATCTGGGTGAGGACGTCTCAGGTCAGGACCTGGTTATTTCAAAGGTGATATATGCTCAGGAGGTTAAAGACACCACTTAGGTACATGAATAAAACACTGCCAAATACTCTAAGCTGTAGCACAGGCAGAGTGAAGTCTTTTAAAACTTGATTTTTCATGTCTGTTTTCACCCTGAGAGATGACTGTCAAAGCATCAAAGGAATTCTCATTTTTAAACTATCTTTTTCTCTCCCTTTTCCCTTTCCTCTCCTCCCCCCTATTTCTCTCTCTCTTTCCTTCCTCCTTTTCCCCTCTCTTTTTCAACAGGACTCCACAGAATGGAGCAAGAATGAGAGGAAAAAGGCAGACAGAAAAGCATGAACTGGAGGCTTGTTGAGTTCCTCTACCTCCTGTTTATATGGGACCATATACTAGTACAGCCCTCCCACCAGGACACAACTGCTACCAACCAACATGTCTCCAAGGAATTTGATTGGCTTATTTCAGACAGGGGGCCTTTCCACCACTCGCGGAGCTACTTATCCTTTGTGGAAAGACATCGTCAAGGATTTACAACCAGATATAAAATATACAGGTATGTTGGTTTACGTTGGATAAGTTGTTAGGTGGTGGGAACTCAGCCAGTTCCTATGGCTTGCAGTCAATGATGTGATGCATCGTTTCTGTTCCACCTGGAAATGCTTCTTTGGTTCTTCATGGTCCTCAGCTGGCAATGCAAATTGCTTCAAAGACTCAAAAGTAATGCTCTGATAGTGAAATAAAGGCACAGTGGTATCATGGCAATATGCACAATATAGATCAAGATAAAAAAGCAGCAAGGGTCTGGGTATGCTTAGCTTGCAGTGAAAGATGAGTTCATAGGCAGGTTCACAAGCATGTTTTTCAAATCCATGTGCCTGTGGCCAGACCAGGCCTCTGTACCAAACTCATACATGTGAACTGCCGGTAGCTTAGGGTTCACATGGGCAAGAACAGACATAAAGGCATCAAGCCACACGTCAGTAGGGCAGTTCTCACACTGCTGTGCATGAGCCTTAGCTGGGTATTGCCTACCACAGACCTTTGCAGATTATCCCCATGTATAAGTCAAACTTGCCACCAGAACTCTTAGCTTGGTTTAAAAGTGTTCCAATTAAAAAACTACAGAGACTAGGCAGAATCTGGATTCTCCTTTGCCTTCTAGGTTTTGAAGCCTTTGTTGTTGCCTGTTTCAGGATTTTCTTGCCAGCTGTGATATCCAGAAACACACTTTTCTTTTTTCATTTTAACATGAAAAGCTGGAGTACTTACATGAGTCTCCTATTAAAGCAGCAGGCACATTGGAGTGAAAGGTAATAAGCCAACAAGTGTCATGAGATTTATGCTAAAGCCCAAAGAGACTGCAAACCTTTCATAGATACATGTGCATTTACATAACTATATAGTCCTGTTTTGTTTCAGAAAGACACTTGCAAATACAACAATGCAAACTAGTAGGTCGGAAAGTGCTAACGAACGGCCAACTGGTTACTGCACAGAGATAATATACATGATGACGGGGATGGGGGCCCAGGGAAACCACGTGTGCACAGGCAGTGTTCTCCCACGGGCAGAGAGCCAAAAGCACTTGCAGAGTAACAGGGACGTGCGAGACTTCATCTCTGTGTGGGGAAGAAAAATGAGTTGTGCCTGTCCCGTGGCCTGTAGGGAATGCAGCATCCCCTCCCCTCGCTGCAGCCTGCCGAGCAGGGGCAGGTTAGCATGGGTTGAAGACATTGTCTTGGCTTGTTCTCTTCCTTCAAAAGAGCTTGGGGGGAAGACAGCCCCAAAAACTAGAAATTTAGCTGCCGCGCTTCCACTAAGGACATCTCACCGTCTTTGCTTGCAGAGAGAAGCAGAGAAAACATGTTTTTTTCAAAAATGCTTTATTCCTGGTGATGCATATCCCCAGCTTTCTGCCTGCCCAGCCTGACAGCATCCACTCTGATCAAGACGGCAAATCTCTGCCCCACGCAATGCCTCTGGCAGTGGCTCTGCCCTTTGCTAAAGAGCTGTTCAGCCCAGAATGCCATCACAGCAGTCTGCAGGGGCTGTTGTGGGAGAGAAATGCCTGCAATCGATGTGTTCAGACACATCTAAGAACTGTCACTGCAGGTCAGGCCAGAGATCCATCAAGCCCGGGATCCTGTCTCTGAGAATCATGGAGAAAAGGGTCTGGAAGGACCTTGAGAGGTCATTTAATCTCTGCCTCTTCCCCAAGGCAGACTCAGCCATACCTGTGTCACATCTGACAGAGGTTCATGGCCAAATTCTCCTCAAAGATTTCCCATGACGGAAAAGTCACACCCAGAGTAGGCAGCCTGCACCACGGTTTTGCTTTCCCCCCATTTATAAAGGAGCTAAAATCTTCATTCTATGTGAAGCCTGTGATTTCTAGTTTTATCTGTTAAGGGGTAAGGAACAAATTCCTCTTTGTTTTGTATGAGACTGGTAAGAATTTGAAAGCTTATCTCAATTCAGGATGCAAAGCAGAAAGGGATCTGTTTTTCTCCTTGTCTGATGGATATTGCCAAAGCACTTACAAATGACACTTCTAGCACAGGGAGGACAATGTCCTCCTTCTTCCAACATGGGAGAAAATGGGCAGCAGCATTCTGCGTGCACAGGAGGTGTGGGGAGGTGTCTGAGAAGGGTCTTACAGATGGTCATAGGGCTGGAGAAGTCACTATTTGCAAAAGAAACTGGAAGTGAGACAGAGCTCTGGTGGAAATAGTTGGGTAGAGAGTTCAGAGAGATGTGGGAAGATGGCAAGGACACCTTGGGATGCATCTCAGGGCCAAATACCATGCACTAGGCTGAACGAGGGAGCTGAGAGCTTGGGGACAATCCAGCCGTGTGTGTGTCGTGGTTTGGGCTGCTGGAAGCTGAGCACATTGGCAACATACTCTATGGGACTCACTTTCGCTCCTATCACAGTCAGCTGAGGAGGAGGGAAAACCTGTGGTCCAGCAGAGCAGATGGAGCCATTAGGTAGGAGCCTGGCTGGATGTTGGAGGGTTTGGTTGTTTTCAGTATCTGTCCTTGTGGGCAGAACTGATCTCTTAAAAACTGGGTCCATGCATTTTTTAAGGAGAGTCAAAATCAGTCTAGCAATGGTGAATTAGTGGAGTCACAGCCAATTCTAGCAGTTAAGACCTGGACTCTGAGTGCACACACCCTCCAGAACAGATCATTTTACTGAAACCCACAGGGGTAAAATCTCATTTTTGTGGACTCCTTAAATTGACTTCGAGAATCTGTGAAGCTGTTGGGATTTTGTCAACTGTTTAATTTCAACATAGAAGCCTCTTTCCTCCCAAATGATGTCTCTCAATTGCTCTTTGCACCAGACTAGCCCAAGGGAGGTACATATTCTACATTAAGGATATCATTCTTTTCTGTAGAAAAAGCAGCTGATTTGGAGCATGGGAATTTTCTGTGTAGTCTTCTCTTTCAATGTTCCTTTTCTCCCACACTTTTTTTTTGGTTGGCTGGTTTGTGGTTTTTTGTCCCTCAGTCAGACAGTTCCTTTGGGCACTTGTGATTTTGTTGAATGCGGTCTGACCTGACGACTGTTCCTCTCCTAAGGCCGATAGCAGCAAACCCCAAACCAGCCACAGCGGCCAAGGCTTTGGAACAGACGTGAAATCGGGCAAGAGGACCTTACCCATCCCTAATTGAAACGCTGTCGCCTGTATAGTGGTGATTTCCCTAGTGTCTTGCTGTGCGGTAGCATGGACACAGCACATTAGGACCGTGTCGTTTATGTTGAAAACCCTCCGAGATAAAGTCACTGTCAATACTAAACAGCAGTGTAAGGCAAAAAGCAGCGTTTCCTCATTTTTACAGGTGACTTTAAAAAGGAAGTAACTCCAAACTAAAACATGCAACACTCCTTCTCCTATCAGCAGCAAAGAGCTGGTTTTAGTAAGCAAGGCTATTTTATATGCTGCATAAGCAGAATTGCTGTAGAATGGCATAGCTGCTGATATCTCTTCATGGGATGCCTGGCTCCAGATCTACCATTGTAGCACTGCTGTTACAGTCTCCAAAGGCTCATTCCCTCCTTCTGTGTATTATGCTTTAGCAGATTTTAGGCCTCTTTCTTGCAAAACTTGGACCACTGATTTTCCTGATACCCTCAGTCAAGGTTTGTACCTTGCATAAAATATCAGTAGGAAGGCAAGCAAAGGGGAGATGTTTTATATTAAATCATGGACAGTAGGGATAAATACAATTGCATTAAGGAAGCACATTAATCAGCATTGATTCATACTAATAAGGCTGGTGTAGGGGGGGCCTCTGGCAGGAAAATGCTGCTTTGATCATTATCTGTGCACTCTGATGCTAATGCAGATAGGATGGCAGATGCTGAGAGTGGTTTGTGGGATGTCTGAATATTCATTATCACTATCCTTGTTGTTGTTCCTAGTCATGAGAGCCTTGGGTCCTCGGTATGGCACGAAGGCTGGAAAACAGATGA
The DNA here is from genome assembly GCF_036013475.1 of Columba livia. NCBI lineage: Eukaryota > Metazoa > Chordata > Aves > Columbiformes > Columbidae > Columba > Columba livia. The sequence goes on from NC_088620.1 coordinate 6,891,521, forward strand.
AGCTCAGCTTGGCTTTGGGACTAGGGCATCGCTCAGAATAGAAAACGTTCCCATTACTACAGAACAGTAGTTGACAGCTTCAGTCCACTTCTTTGAAGGATATTATGGTGGTGTCCTTCTTTCTTCTCCAAGAAACTGAGTATTTAGCTATGAGGCAAAGCAAATGAAACAGTAGACTGAGATACACTATGCAAATAGCCAGGCACAAGCACTGAAATAGAGGCATTTTACTAATGATGCTGCTCAGTTTAAGCAAATTCTAGAAAAACGAATATTTTCCAGAAAAAAAAATAAGACTTTGTTGTTCAGTGCCAGAGGTGTGACATGGGAGGCAAAGAGGGAAGTGGTGAGATGATCTCATCCAGCTTGGAAAGAGGGACTTATGGTTAGACTGGCAAAGGGCTTCACAGGCAGTATCTTGATTGTTGTCCCAGGCAATGGTGTGGCTGTGGGAAATCTCACTTCTCTGTGCCTCGGTTCCCTCCCCGCCCTCCCGAGAATGGGAAATGGCAGCATTTGTCTGCTCTGTGTTGCTGGGCAGACTTAATTAAATGCTGCAAGACATTTGGACGTAAGGGACGACAGCAATATAAAGTGGATGATCGCACAGGGCTAGAAGGGGAATTTGCGTGTACAAGAAGAAATGTGGATTTTCCGTGTGTGGGAGTTTAATTCCATTTTCTGAAATGGAATTCAGAAAATGAAAGTAAGGACAGAGAGATCTGGCTTTCTATGTAAGAGAGCAGGGAAACCCTGGAGTATAAAAGGGAGATCTGCTCACCTTGCAACTTCTCCTGCAGTGGGACCATTTAGAGGCTGCTTAATTTCATGAAACCTGCAAATACAGAATACTTCTGAGACCTCTGCCAAGTCTGGTTAAAATGCACCAACAGATTCAAAACTTAGTGGGGGATGTGACAGCACACCAGCCAGTCCCCGTTCCATCCCTCCACCTGCAGAGTGACAGGACAAAATGGATTGTTCGTGTATCCTCGTTATTGTAAGGTCTCTGGACATGTAAAAAGGAAAAACAGATTCTGAGACAGGAAAGGTTGTGAGTAACTGGCTGCACAAGCTGGCTATAAATTGATTGGGATGGTGCCTGGGGGAAAAACAAACCAAAAAACAAACCTGATATTTATTTATTTTTTTTTCCTGAGAAAAATTGGTTCATCAGGAGGGTGGTACAGGTCTGGGACAGGTGAACAGAGAAGTGAGGGGTATCTCCATCCTCAGTGGTTTTCAAGGCTTGACTGGGCAAAGCCACAGCTGATGTGCTCAAGAGCTGGTGCTGGTCCTGCTTCAAGGAGGAGGTTGGATTAGGGACCCCCAGGGTCCCATCTAACCAACATTTCTGAGATTTCCCTGTTTCTCTGATTCAGAGTGGACAGTAAATTGGGTGCTCGTAAAGGGATTTGCACTACTGAATGCATTTGGTCACACTAGAGGTTTTTATTTAGTCCTAGAAAACCCACAAATCTAAGTCGCTACGTGCTCTCTAAACGTGTCATTCCCTTGGCAAAGAGGAAGAGAATTACCATGAAGTGAGGATCTTTGCTGTGTGCGTAGCACAGGCTACAATTGACTTAGAAATGCATATGCTGTTCCGCTGCTTAAATTTTCCTTTAGTGGAAAAAAAGAAAAAGGCAGACAAAAAATTGGTCTCACAAAACTGCCTCACAAAACTTTCAAAGTTCTATCACACCACAAATTAAAAACAACGAGCCAGATTCTCTGTGACATAAATATGAGAAGCTGTTGTCTTCAAGGAAAATTCACCCATTTATTGTCTGGAGAAACGCTACTAGCATATCCAGCATCGCCCCAGCACCTGCATCCACAGCACAGAATCACAGAATCACAGAAAGTTAGGGATTGGAAGGGACCTGGAAAGCTCATCCAGTGCAATCCCCCCATGGAACAGGAACACCCAGATGAGGTTACACAGGAAGGTGTCCAGGCAGGTTGGAATGTCTGCACAGAAGGAGACTCCACAACCCCCCTGGGCAGCCTGGGCCAGGCTCTGCACCCTCACCGAGAAGAAGTTTCTTCTCAAATTTAAGTGGTACCTTTTGTGTTGCAGTTTGAACCCATTACCTCTTGTCCTATCATTGGTTGTCACTGAGAAGAGCCTGGCTTCCGTCCTCCTGACACTCACCCTTTAGATATCTGTAAGCACCATGGTTTATAGGGCTGCTTGCCCTGTCTGTCTGTCTGTCCGGGAGCTTTATGACCTTTTATTATTTCAAAGCGAAAGCAGAATGCGAATCCTGTATTCAGGCACAAACTTGGACAATCTGGCTGGTGAATGTGAGGTTTTTAGGATTGTTTTTAGCAGCTTCTATGGAAGTTTTGCCTTTCCTCACCAGACCTTCCAGGCAGGTTTTCTGCAAACCTGTGATTTCCACACCTGAAGAGGTGATCCGGCAGAAGAGTAATCCTGCAAGAAAAAAAGAAAAAATAGATTTAGTTTTCAACTAGATCACTTTTCTGGTCTGATCCATTTTGTGCTCAGGTGACAGTAAAGGGACGGGACTCTGGATGGAGTCAGGGATGAAGGGGATGGTGAGGCTGCTGTTTTCAGCAGCAATGTGGATTAAAGTTGTTTTAAAGTGGCTGTGAAAATGCAAAATGCACACCAAGTTTTGGAAGAGACAAGATCTATTAGAGCTCCTTCTACCATTTTTTCAGTCCATTCTTCTCCCATCTTTCCACTCCTCATTGACTCCTTTTGCTATCTGCCTGTTGCATTGAATTTAATCTACTGGTCACTAGAGCTCTACAAATAACTGATTTTGTGGTTCACTGGTTGCACGGAAGAAAAATAACATTAAAAATGGGTTGATCTAAAATGGATGTTTGTTCAACTTTTCAGTAAAATGAAAAAAGCAAAACATTTCATTTTAGGCTCAGTGAAAGGTTAAAGCTTTGCTGTTTGTTTTTGTTTTATTAATCCAGTGAAAAGTGGTGGGGGTTTGCAATTTTTAAGGCATAGAAGTTCATCTTAAATCACAAAGTCAACCAATGCCACTTAGAAAAATGTCAAAAAACATTTTGATTTTGAGGATATTTTGTTTAGCTGTTTGCACTTCAGCTTCCTCGTTCAATTTAAGTTGAATTTGCAAGTAGTTTTTATGTCCTTAGGAAGGGTAAAAAACCAACCGAACAAAACTTGCTGTCCTTATTGTTCACTCCAAGAGTCTGAAATCTCAAAATTCCCCAGGGCTGAGCTTTGAATTCCCTTGGGTTCAACTTTTAGCATCTTATGATTCAACAAAATAAGATTTCCCCAGCAGCGCTGGGCAAGGGAGGCAGAACCAAGGGGAACAGCAGGATCACAACTTTGCTTGTTCAAAACCCAGGTGGATGCTGAGACCTGGGTGCTACTGACTGAGACAAGCTGTACAACGTGGGCACAGTCACAGTTTCTCTCTCACACACATCCCGGCAAGTTTTCAGTCCTCTTCCAGTTGTTTGGATGCCTGGAGCATCCAAAAAAGCGCCACAAAGGCTCTTCTCAAACAGCTTTAAGGTGATGCTTTGCACCGGTACAAATTGATAGGCACTGTTAGGCTTTTTAATCTTTGCTTTGGCTTTTTTAGTTATGCTGAAGTTCTGCTGACAAGGTTTTCCTATTAGGTTTTTATGCTGTCTGTTTAAAGAGGACATCAACTTTTATGTTTTCCAGCCGTAGGAAAGGCTGTTTTAGGAGAGGCACCACAGCAATTGAAGGACAGAGGGAGCAGAGATGAAAGGAGGCTCTTGCCTCTGTGCGGAATGAGCAATGGAAATCCGCACAGCATTGCATGGCAAAAAATACAAAATCTCCATAGTTTACATTATGCATGTAAACAAGTGATGTACATTGGTTTGTAATCAGTAAATGCCTTGTAAATAAGTGTGTGTAAACCAAAAATTTAAATCTATTTCCATAGTGCATGTAAACAATGAAGACTTCTAGTGTTCTCTTCAATGTAAATGTTAATCTAAAAATGACATTACTATGAGTTTATGCAACTTTACAAGAGACCCACAATTTGCATTCCTGTCTCACCAGCTCTAACACAGCAGCTTGGCAAACACGAGATGGGCACAAACCAGCCAATTCCATCACGCAGCCTCTTCTTTAGCCACAACCTTCATTCTTCATGCAGCTCAGGGACCAGTGTCGTTACATTCCCTGCATAATGCGTCCCTGCGTACGGGAAACTTTTAATATATTTGCATAAGCAGAATAAAGTCAGGAGTGGGGGATGGCAGGGAATGGCTCTGGCTGAACTGGATGTGCTTAGCCCTGGCAGTGCTGGGCTGAGCTTGGCCCTCATCAGGGCTGGAGGAGCAGCTGCCGCAGTCGCCTTTGGATTCAGATGGCGAGGGCTTGGAACATCGCTGGCAGCTGCAGGGATTGACAGTACGACACACCTCTCCTCTTTGATATTCTTGAGAAGAGAGGGCAAATGGAAGGATGAATGGCACCAGCCTTTGATATGCTCAGAGCTGCTGAGATCTGGGAACAGAACATCTGGCCAAGCTTTGGGGAAGGGCAAACCCTCCTCTCAAAGTAGGGAGAGGTGCAGAAGCAACGCAGATGATGAGTTCACGTTCTGTGGTTCGGACAGCCTGATTCCCCTGGAGAGAAGCGTGCACATGAGCTGGATTTCCAGAAAGACGTCTTGCTAACTGGCTGCCCTGCCTGCTGACCCGGGTAAGCTCCGTGCTGGGTCGGCCGAGTGTTAGCGCAGTTCTGCAGAGTTGCATGCTCAAGCACAAAAATTCCCTTTCTGAATCCAGACCGAAATATTTTAGCCGTCCTCCCAATGATCCCAAAAGCAGCACAGACAAATATTTTGAGTCGCTGAACCTTTCCAAAGAGATCTGCGTCCTGCTGCGTAGGAAGGAGCTGTTTCCACAGTCCTCTCTCAGACCCTGCTTGGTGGGAGGATCTTTTCCCCTTTACATGAAAAGCAGGGGAATTTGCCCAGCGAGCCTCCCAAGGCTGCTCCCAGCCTGCTGCGACAGCAATGACTCTGCACGTTCATCTCAGGTTTCTTCAGACCAGCACACTATGGTCCAGTGGCTTGAGAGCATATTTTAAAGGCTAACAAGCCAAGGAGAAGGCTTCACTCTTTTTTTTTTGAGCAGATTATTGATTCTGCTTTTAAATCAGGCATGTTTATTCCAGCAGAGAAGCTGTTGCATTAAAAAAAAAAAAAAAATAAGGAGTCATATTGTTAGATGAATGGAATTATTCTGTTCTGGCACCAGTAGCGTTGGGAGATGGAATGACTGTATCTATTAAAGGGGTTTCTCTATTTCTGGATCCTTCTAATGTTTTCCTTGGGTTCCAAAAGTTGGTTTGTTTGGTTTTTTTTCCTTTCTTTTTTGCTGATTGCCACCTACCAGCCTCTCTAAATGGAACAATGTGCGTTCCACCGGGGCAGTCAGAGCCATCCAGGGATCAGCTTTGCCTGCAGTGGGGAGGGAGAAGGGTTTGGGTCAGGCCTTTGTGCCAGGATCCTCCTTTCCAGGCTGTATGAAATCAAATATATCTGTGCAGAGCCAGTGGTTCCTCCATGTGCCGCAAACCACGTGTGCCCAGTGAAGGAGCTGAGTCAGCACACGAGCAGCTCGGTGCTGCCTCAGTTTCCCCTACAGAGAACCCTGGGCAGGGGGTACCTGTGCCTGGGGAAGGGGGTTGGAGCAGTATTTAGGCTGCCAGGTCTGTGCACTTGGGATACTGTTCACTGGTGACCAAGCCTGGAATCTCTGTGCCTCGGGTGATCAGACCCAATTTCACATCCCTCCATTGACCACGGAGGGTTTATGGGAAGCTGCAATGAAGTTCCCTTCAGCAGGGAGTCGTTTTTGCTGGTTGAATATATCCCATCAGGTGAGAAATGCTGACATGGATGGAAGGAGAGGGGCAGAGGTGTAGCTGCAGGTCACAGTGGTATTTGCATCCACCACACGGTGTGGGCTGGAGGCAGATGCTGCTGCCTCCTCCTCCTCCTCCTCTTCCTCCTCCTCCCTGCCAGGCTCCTTGCAGCTGCCTCTCCAACCTCTCTGTTCCAGCAGGACAGAGATCCTCCCCATCGTCCCTATACTCTGCAGTCTGGGAAAACCTCAAAGCTGCTCCATCCCCTGGCCCGAAAGGCAAACCTCGAGGTCTGACACCGGCAGCTGCAAGCTGGGCTGGAGCGGAGGGACAGGATTCTCTAAACTCTCTGCTATGCTGCTAAATCAAAGTCCCGCTGACAACACAGAGCACTAAATGCCTGCCTGGGGCTCTGCTCCTACAGTCATGTGATGACATCAGAATTTAAGCTTTAATTAAGAAATGAGTGCGGGGAGGGAAGGAAGAGTCTCTAGCCCTTATGACTGCAAAAGAAAGCTTGGAAACATGACCCGAGTGCAACCAACGTCTGCTTTAATGTGCAGACGGCTCCCAGCAGAGGAGTGAGCAGCCGGGAGAAGCCATTACATCAAATTCCCAATCAGGTCAGGCCTGCTTGTGCTTCTGCTTGCAATAAAAGAGCTTGCTTGGAGAAAGGGGAGTTTCCCTAAAAGCTGTGCTATGGCAGAATTCCATCAACATGCCCTCCCTCGCTGTACATGGCTCTCATATAGACTTGCAGGGCCAAATTTTATACTAACACAACCTCTACTTGTGCATAGACATGGTCTAGGGGTGGCAAAGCCAGCAAACTGCCACTGTGTTGCTGCAGGCTGAATTACGCCAATTGGGACTGGAGGCTCAAATATGCCTGATATTGCAACAACCGCTCATTCCCATGAATGATTATCACAAAAAGCCAGTGGAAGAGCTGTTGTCCTATAAGTTACAGCTGGGACCTGTCTCTGCATTCTTATTGACTTAGTGATAGCTCTTACAGGTGTTCTGACACTGACCCCTCTGCTGATGTGGCTGGAGACCTTGTCATTCCTGCAACAAAAGTGCCTTTTGCAAGTTGGAAACAAAGGTTTCATGGGCTGGTAGCGACTGGCAGGTCTCCTGGAGCATAGGTTGGGTCTAAACACTGATTTTGGGAGCTGACCATTGCAGAGGACTCAAGAGATTCAGCTTGGATGAAAAGACTTGGTTGCAAAGACTGATGAGCAGGGGACACTGCCTCCCCACAGCTGCCTGGAGGTGGAAGAAAGGATGAGGTGAAATGGAGCATTATGTCAGGAGAGCAAAGGTTTCATTGTCTGTGCATCTGTATCCAATCTCACTTTGTGTTTCCTCCCTTTCATACTTGTTCTTTCCCTCTCAGCAAAGGAAAACCTGTCTATTTAGTATTCAGCATTAAATATTTCAGTGTTAGCTTCCAGCTTGAGCAAAAACCCAGAAAGAACATTACTTTTTACTCGCCTCCAAATATCTGGGGCTGTCCCTGGGGAATACAGGAGCGCAGCCTGGCTAACACTAATCAGAGAGCTTGGTACACAGGGAGAACCGTGTGTTGCATGGTTAAGTGCAAACAGGAGAGACAGGAATAAGAAAAGAAGGTTGTTAGTCTCATCTCTGGTTATAACTAAATGAATAGTCCCCATCAGACTAAAATGTTCTCTTTTTAGTTTGTCTTTCCTTCCCCTGTTTTCCTCCCCTTTCCCCCCATTCATGGGCAGACTGGGAAAGTCTCAGATTCCCCCACTCCCACCCATAAAAGGCTCCTGACTGTTTCTTGGGAATATTTGATATTTGAAATCTGTGCCGAACCGATTCAGCAGCCGAGTGTTGTCGAGTCACATGATGAGCTGTATCTCAAGACTATTTAATGTCTCTTCAAAGCCCACACTTTCAGAGTCCTGTGATTATGTAAGAGTCTCAACTCAATTTTTAAAGTAAGTTTACGGCCCTCATAATTGCAGAGGAAAACTTGATAATATGACTCCTACATACTCAGAAAGCAGAAGGCAAAAAAGAAGCAGAAAAAAAAACCCTGAAGTTTATCAGATTTTAGAAGTCTCATGAATTTTAAAACCAATCTCTTAATTCTTTTTTGGAGCCTGACTCATGGTTTTCAAACAGTTAGCAATATGGCTGTAGGGATTGTAAGGCTGGTTTGTTATCTTATTAGATAACTTACATAAAATATCCAAACCCTTGGAGACTCAGAGATTGAGTATTGCACTTTAGTACACAGTTGGAGAGAACAGTGTCTTTTCTTCTGTATAGATGCTGAGGATTTCCTCTTAATCCAGGTCTCGAGTCACCACTGCGGCATAAATATTTCCCAAAATTATATTAGTGCTAATCATATGAATAAGAATAGCCGTAATATTGATCTTCATAATACTTAGGTTATTAAATTTCAGTTTGAAGGTAGGTTTGTGGGGCAATTCATAATAGTAAATCTCGTCAGCATGCATAAGCAGGGAAAGCAAGCCACAGAGCAACAGCATTGCAAACCCAGAGAGAAATGCATTCTAGATTCTTCCATCGTAACACAAGATTGCTCACTGAACAAACACATGTGAATAAGTTAGCAATGCCAGAACTGATGATTTGCTAATCATTTGATAATCTGGGGTGAACTTAATTGATCTTAAAGGGGATAAAAGCCTTCAGATATTGAAACAACTTCTTCCAGTGTTTCTATGAGGTGTACGCAGCACCTAGGCGCACTTTATTCCTGGAATATTTGCACACATACAAAGACAGGGATGCTGGTGTGATAAGATGAAGGGAGATTGCCACTGTTACAATTAAATACCTAAAGGGGACCTACAAGAAACCTGGAGAGGGACATTTTACAGGGGCATGTAGTGATGGGACAAGGTGTAATCGCTTTAAACAGGAGGCTGAAACTAGATATCTTTATGGTCCTTTCCAACCTAAACCATTCTATGATTCTAAGTGGTGGGCTTGCCTTCCACATACATGTTTATTGAGGTTGTCGACATTCAGTTTAAGCATCATGCATGCTGACGAGGTACAAGGCAGCAGAACGTCCTGTACTTGTACCTGGTCACAGAGCCCCACAAGTGCCTCTGTGCAGACAAGAGCATTGATGTCTGAGGTGCACGCAGATATTGGGGTAACTGAAGCGTCATACATAGCAGATTAAAGGAAACCTGAGGATGCTGTCCTGTGAAATGGCTCTATAAAAGGGGACCAAAAAAAGGCCTACCAGGTCTTTTAACATGGAAAGAAGGAACCAAGAGTGTGGAAGAGGCTGAATGATGTGATATAATAACATTACAGAATAATTGCAAACTGGATTTGGACTTCATTTTCTTCTGCAGAAGAGTCATAAAAATAAGTTTATTGTTTTTGCTCCTAGGGACTGAGATATTTGCATCATGTCTTTTAAAAAAAGACACTGCTTTCTCTCCCCACTTGAACATATGAATTCCACTGGTGATTGTCTCCTGTACAATTGTGGGTGAGCATCCGAAGATAAAGATTTTATACAAACAGCTGCTCTCTGCTAGCGGAACAGAAGTAGCTCAGCTCTCTGTCAGTGTCTTACAAGTGTTTGAAGCACTGGGTGGGGGGAATTTTCACTTGTAGTGTTGGGGATTGTGCACTGGAAGGCGAGCAGATCTGGGGTAGTTCTACAAGGATGATGGAAGGCAAATGACAAAATGGCAAAGTATTTGCATTTTCAGTGTAATAAAATAGTCTCAGTGAGGTAGAAAAATGTTTTCTCCAACATAAGGTTTTGTCAAAATGCTTTATTTTGTTAGTAGTATAGTGGTTTAGGCTGATGAATTTGATTCAACATATTTTTGAAGTCCTGGCCTCTCTGGTCACTATTGATGATGGTGAAAGAGAGACATCTAAGAAATGAGCTATTTTGACAAAATTTTGTCTAGTGAAAACATTGCAAGCTGTTCCAGATTCTTCCAGCGTGGAACAAAGCCAGATTCCGCAGCACTGAAAGTAGCTACAAAAAGGAATAATCTCCTAGACAGCTCCAGCCGCAATGAAGTCAGAGCTTTCCCAAATGTGAGCGATTTAAGCTTTGTCTGGAGACACAAAACTGAAGCCCTTACCAATTACAGATGAGTTATCATCAGGTGCCACAGGGACAGTGCAAAGGGACTGAGTAGTAAAGGATTAGCCAGTGCACACAGAAATATTGAGCAACTCACTACTACCTCCTATTGTGCTCATGCCAGTGGAAATCCTTCTTAGAGAGGCATATTTTATTCAATTTTTAAGAGCTCTCAATTTTTCATTTAGGAAAGGAAGTTGGAGCAGCGTCCAACCCGTAATCAATCAGTCTGCCTTTGCAGAGAAGCTCTGAGGAAGCGCTCTTGCTCTTTGGTCCTTTATCTTCTCTGTGAACTCACAGAAATTGTATTTCTGAATGGGATTAAGAGCAGGGGAGATGCAGAACTACAGCCAGGGCAATCCTCAACTAAATCTTATAGACTGTCGCCTTGCAGTAACTAGCCGTACCAAAATTATCACCAACCACATCACTTCTGTCTCCAATTGGAAGAAGCAGATGATGTTTCAGATAAGCTCAGAAAGACTTAAAAAAGGTATTTAAGCACTTTGTGTGGGTACTTAACTGTCTAAGTGCCAAATTCCTGTAGAGTTTAGTGGGCATTGTAAAATCAGGAGGTTTTGGACAGGATCTGTCACAGTCTTAAATGAGGTTGTCCATAACATAAGCCATAGATTTATTGCTCCGGGTAATAAATCACTAGAAATACACAATGATAAAAGGAGGAATAACAGACAGAGCTCATTCAGAGATCTCAAAGCTCTTTGCAACCATTATTTAGGGTTCCTTATGATAGCTGAGGAAAAGGCTGGGATTTGTTTGTTTGGTTTTTTCAAATGAATAAATTAATCGTTAGTAAAATATTATGCAGTTCATCAAATATATTATTCACTAGCTATTTGTCAAAATAACAGCTCCGTCATATATTATCAGAACTAAACATTTATAATGTGTGTATATCTAGTCATCGAATGATTTATTCGGGCTTTTGTGGAATGAGTTAGTTATTGACCAGTTTAAATCACTGCTCCCTTGGGAGGCAAAGACGTATTAGGTTGTGAGCTCCCAGTGAACTCGCACCATCTTTTTTGCTGCATTGTTGTTCAGCATCTGGCACCACAAGCAGAGTCCTGCATCTGGGTTCCTTTTTGAAACCACCTCAGTAATAATAGTTATAATTCTGTTCATCTATAGTCAGGGCCAGGTCTGTCTCAGGCAGGAAAATTCAACCACTGAGTCAAGATCAAACTATGATGAGTTCTCCATGTTCTTGTCGGATTATTGCCTGAACCCAACACCAAGTTCCTGGCCAATTCTTAGATATCTCAACTGTTCAGTGTCTCTCCACCTCCTGGTTGCAGGAAAAGAGGATTTATAAATCCCATCTTGCTGCTACGGGTGGTAGATCACACAATTTCAGTAACGCTGGGAAAGAACAGAGGAGCCCTTCACCAGGTCCCTCCCAGCTCCCTCTCCCATGGCAGCAATCTGGCCTCCTTCCAATAGTGCCTCAGCAGAGCGAAGCTACGTGACTGACACTCACTGTCCCCTTGCCATCCGTGACCAGCATCCCAGAAGGCTGCAGCTCCTTCCATGCCTTTATTGGTGTCAAACATCCCAGCCTCTCCCCTGGGTTTTATTAGAGAAGCTGATGCCAAATCACCCAGCTTCCTCCTACTCGATAAAAAATGTTTATAACCCAGTAAATTCTAACATATCAGCGGCTTGTTATGGAGGGAAAAGGTCACCGGGAGAGAAAGACACACATGCAAAAAAAGAGTGCCCTTCCATTGGAAATTCTGGCTGCGTATATACAAAGGAGTCAGCACCAGGAAAGTATCTTTTGATATGATAAAGTCTCATAATAGAAAATGTTGCTGCAATACAGGCCTCGTTTCTTCAGATAAATATTTAATATAGATCACTAAAGATTAATCGAGTACAGAAAAGAGTCTCTCCTATGGTTGGTGTAACGAAAACATCTTCTTGTTAATTTATTATGGAGCCTGAAATGAGAAAAATCCTATAGAGAGACATGCAGGGTACGGTTTCCATAGAGAAGCAGTGCACCACACCAGAATTTATTTAGTGTGTGGGCAGAGGCCTTCCCAGAACCAGCTGCAGCATGGCATGATAAAAAATGCCAATGTAGGAAGAAGCCTCATAAACTCATCGTGCTTGGCTGGTCTGACTCCTGCAGATCCCAGGGTTTCCAGAAATGGTGAGACCATAGGACCCGTGGGCTCTCGAGAGCATTCTCCACCCTGGATGAAGACTATATGATGGCATGTGAAATGTCCTAAGATGTTTCTCCAGGAAAGGACATCTGGTCCTTTTGTCGTAAGGTGGTACCCTGAGCTCAGCCCCCACACTGACCCCGAAGGCTGTTTCTTTCAGCCAGAAGTCCCTGTAAGCATCTCCTTGACAGCTGTTCCAAGGCACTGTGGCCATTTCACACTGTGCCCCTGGCTGTATTGGGCAGCAAAGAGTCCAGGGTGCTGGGTGAGATTTCCATCTCCCACGATGCTGGAACGTGTTTAATCAGCTCCATTGTGATGGGTAAATGACAGGACTCCTCTTCTTTCTATATCACCAACCACAGAAACCATCTTCTCAACCATTTTGCAGCATTAAATAGGACAGTTGCAGAGGATAAATCATAAATAGCAGCAGAGACAGTATGAGGGAGAAAATAAGAGAGTCACGGGCAAGGGAGGAGAGAAAAAAGATATAATTTCAGCCAAGACTGAAATGGAACAGTGTTGATGAGATGGAGAGATAGATGAAGGTTGTTCCAGATGGCCAGTCCCACTGATTTCAAATCAGCCTCTTGCACCACCAGTATCTACAACACGTGGATGAGGTGGGACCACTTGCTGTTAGATGAACAGTGGAAGTGGCGGGAGAATCCAGTAGATCTGTCTGTGCTCAGGGATGGGGGAAACAGAGGAGCCCCTCCTGAAATGCGTGTTTTAAAACCCAGAAACAACTCTGGAGAGAGGGAGGGTGTAGCATTTTACACCTCTCCAACAAGCCTTGTCTAGTTGCTTCTCTAGAGGTGATTGTTTTCGTACTTGACCTTTTCCTGTGGACACCTTTCCTGGTTTGGGACTGTTTGTATGGAGCAGTTGATGAAACACTAATCCACGTGTTTAGCTCTACCCAGGAGAGAGGCCAAGGGGAGAAAGGTTGAATGCCACCAGTCAGACCCTGGTCATGCTGCCCTGTGCATTGCTGGGAGGCATTCAGGAGATGCAGCTGGGAGAAAGGTGGAAAAAGCATGGTTAGAAAAGGATTTGTTTTATTTTTGCGTCATACACAATGCAGTGTGTCTCTTCTTGTGCTGCCATGCCTAGCTGATCTCACTGGCCACCAGTTTTTTGGCTCACATCGACAGTAGTGGAAGGACAGAGAGGCTTTAGCATCTGGTATTGCAACCCAAGGAACACAGGATTAAAAGGATCCCCCAGGGTCACAGATTCTGCCAGGCACAGCGTTTTGCCATTTGAAGAATTACAGTACGGGTGGTCTATTTGCAGACTGCATCTTCCAGGCCTTGGCTGCTCCCAGAACCCAAGTAACAACTGAAAACCTTAATAATAATTTTCTCTAGTTCTACCACGGGCTGTTGGACTTGGTACAGGTGTGACTGGATGGCAAGCTCTAGCCTCGGGCTATCGGGGGAAAGACTAACAGATTTTTAATAGCAGCAGTGACTGTTGCAATCATCTAATATAAAACTAACCTGTGTTTAGAACATTTATTTGTGGCATGTGGCACAGATGTGGTCAGGAGAATCGCAACAGCTAAACTACCCCCAGGATAACCTGGGGGCTAATCAAGGGGCTTCTATTTTCATCTCTGCCAACACGGTGGCTGCACTGCAGCTTGGCCCCTGTCACCTTGGCAGGGCGTTCATCAGCCGAGCCCCTCTGACTCCGTCATGCTTTGTACTCCCGCCGCAGTGAGCCACAGATATAATCTATGGAACACAAACATGATTTTATAATAAGTTTTCTATGCAGCCAGGATAAAACGCCAAACAGAATCAGAAAACAATCAGTCAGTGAGACTCGGCGCTGCTGATGAGTGCGCAGCTCGTAACGGTTCAGTGCCCGGGAAGATTGAGGCTTTAAATACAGGCACCACCTGCCCTTCCAAACACCAGGATATGGGGGGCAGAAGGAGATGGGCAAGACAGGGGGATGAGGCACAGGGAAGTGGGAATACATCTCCTGCTGGGAGTTAAGTTAAAACAGGAGCAATATCAGAACTGCAAAAAGGACAGCTTGCTGCTGCTTCTCCTATTCAGAGATCAGCAAATTCTCCAGCAGCTGGGCTTTGTGAGTAACAGTGCGAAGAGCATGGACAGGTCTGCTGCAGAGACGGTATTTGAGATAAACATGCACTTATTGTGAAGACCTCTGGGTGATGCTCTTGTACAGGACGGTATAATTGATTCCTCCCACCGCAGGCAGTTTTAGGATGCCTCTCTCCCCACCACCAGCCTTGCAACAGCCCTTCCCTGAACAAGTTGAAGGTTCTATGTCCTGCCGCAAGAATGTGGTCTGTAGGACCCTAAATCTGTACTGCTCAGCACAGTGCAGCAGCTAGTGGAGTGGGAAAAAGAGAAAAAAAAGGGCTGGGAAACATGAAAAGGGGAAGGAATTCCACCAAAGAGCAGGAGAAAGAAGGAAAATAGGTGCCTTGGTGTGGAGGGGAGAGCTAAAAAGCATCCTGCTAGTCTGAGCAGCAGCTCAACTCCCCAGGCAGCTTGCCCTGGTCCAGGAGAGGGTAACTAGCCAGCCCATCACTGGCCAGCCCACAACAAGGAGCAGACTTTGACCTGCCTCCTTGCTTCCTGACACTTGCTCAGGCACTGGGACTTGTGAGTTTTCCAGTCCATAGCAGGAAACATTGGGATCAGCTCCCTGTCAGCCTGCACAGATTTTTTTCAGTTGTTCCCTCCAGTATTTGTACGAGTTGGAGGATTCATAATGGTTTTTTTCCCGTCTTCTTTAAGTACTCCAGGCTCAAGTCATATTACTGTATAACTCACAACTTCCATTTAAAAAAATAAGACTAGGCTGCCTTTTAGGATTGCAAAGAAAAGCCAGAAAATATGAGTCTTTAAATTTCAAAACCCAGAAGGCAAATAAAAAGCATGGCAAATATTGTTATTTTGTTCAGTAGATAAATATATACATATATATGTGCTTCAAAATTCTGGAGTCCAGTTCATTATTTCTGAGCAGAAGCTTGGCTGTGCAATAGCACATAAACCCTTATTCAGCCCTATGCATTGGTTTAGCTGGCATAGGAGGTGGTGCTTTTGCTTTGCCCAGTCCTCACCTCCTGAAACTGCCACGAGTTTTCTCTTCAGCTTTTCTGTGGCATCTGGTCCCCTCAAACTAAGTTTCCAATACCTTGCCTCAGACAGAGCCTGACTTTAACTCAGCACAATCCAAAAGGACTATAGTGAAAGAAGGCAGCACAGGCAAGAGGGAAAGAATCAATCTCATAGAAGCTGCCACTCAGACTCAGCAAAGGATTCGCGAGCCACGATAGAAGCACATAGCAAATACTTGCCAAGGCAAAATGAAAATTTGAGATATAAGAGCTCTTACTAAAAAACAGAAAGAAAGAAAAAGAAAAAGAGGAAAATAAACCCCCACACCTCCCCATACAGCTGACTTCTATTTCCCCCTAAACAGATCATGAAAGGTGAGGCTCTAAATCTTTGCAGCTGGGCTTATCCTGTCCTACATGAGAGAGCTTTGCATTTGGGGGTGGGGGGGTATGGAGATATGGACTGTGTCCTTTGCATACAGGGCTCAGCTCCAGCCTCTGTCCTAAACTCAGAATTTTGAAGCTCAGAGACCCACGGGGCTTTGAGATTGTCTCTGTACGTGGGGCTGTACTGTACAATGTCTGTACTGAAGTTGAGGAGGTTTAGCTCTCAATGTCTCCAAGAGCTGAACCTCACATCTGGATCTTAGCATGTGAGTGGATTTTGCTTTGTAGCTGAATTAAGTGATTTGCGTGGACAGGTGATTTTGTGGCTGTGTGTGTGCTGCTGGGCAGTTTGCATGTACCAGCATTTCTCCGAAGTCCTTCCCTGCACCATGCTCAGTGAGCTAATGCAGCATTCTGGTGTGTCATTTTCCACTAAAACAGTCCCCTGTGTTGTCTGGCTATCGTATATTTATAAAACTACAGGATTTCAGGCAGCGACAACCTGGAGGGGTACAGCCTGGTGTTGCTGAAGGCATTAGATGTCTTCAACCTCTCTTGCAAACGATCTGGCACGTTCTTCTTTGCTGATTTGAACACAAGAGAGTCTGCAATCAACATGGTTTGTGTTTCATTAGATTGATTTGACAGCCTTTGGGGTCCCATAACTTTGTAGAAGATGATGACCCTACCGTCTACTTTAGCACTTACTGGTGAAATCCTTTGGCCAGCCTCTAGATCTGGGTTAATTTTGTTCATGGTTGTGCTGGATATTTTCCTTGGAAAAGTTGTTCATATCTTACTGCCTTCATTTCTCTGTCTATAGTGACATATTTCTTTACAAATGCTTTGAGATCTATATACCAAAGTCACAAATAACAGCTAAAGGAAATGTGGCTCATGATTGGGAAATTGCAAAGCATGTACCTGAAAAACCAAGTGCTTCACAAACAGCTCCCAGAAAACAAAAACTTTTGCATTCATTAGTCCCTGTTCCCTGGATAGGGCAGGACAAAAATAAAGCTTTTCCTTTGTGAAATGTTGCAGACAAAGCATAGTTGTCTTTCTATTGCAGGCCACCTTGCAGCATGCAAAGTGATGGTCTGTCTTCAAGAGTTTGTGAATTTTTATTTTATTGTAGTTTCTTTATTTCCTCCATCAAAACATGTCTGAGTTTGAAGTGGCATGACTAGGAATGAAAATTAAATACATGAAAACTGATTTTTGATGAAATGAGGTTTTGGAGCAACCAGGGAATGTTCAAGGCTTTCTCAGTTTGCTAAAGAGAGATGTAGTCTGAGGAAATGGGTCACCTTTTTCCTAGAGAAAATTTCTTCAATTTTACTGTAAATCTGCAATGTCACGGGCTTTTGGGGACAGGTTGGTTGTGGATTTTTTTGTTTTTTTGATCCTGAACAAAACACTACTATCTCTGATTGTGGATGGCTTGAATTTTACTGCAGCTATGCTCTGGCAGCCTATTATTTGTTTTAGCCCCTCACCTCTTACCTCGTGCCCTTCGCTAGTGATTTCAGGCCCAGTTACCATCTGAATCCTGTACTGAGAAGGGACAGTCTGTGTGTGGCCACTGTGTGTATCTCTGCTTGCTGGGTGTCACTGTTAAAAGAACAACCCTTGTCAAGTGGCCTGAAGGCAACAGAACAGCTTAGAAACCAAAGGGCTGTTGAGCCCCAGCTCTTGTACCTCCACCATGGACTTGTGAACACTTTCTTCAAGACCTCTTGCAATGGCGTGGGTGATGAAGGGTGCTAGTCCTTGTCAAATCTCCTGGGTTATTCTGAGGCTGGTGGCCATGTGTTGGATCTAGGTATGTCTTTAGGACTAAGTAGTGATTGTTGCATCTCTGCAAGTCAGGATTTCCCTACATATTCTCTATACGCAGCCTGGAGCATGCCCTTCCATCTAAAGGTTATTCCCTGGCAAGGGAGGGCATGGACTCTCTTCACTAAACCTAAACAAAAGCCCCTCAACTGGCCTGCAGCAAAAGATCTCTGATGGAAACAGGTGGCTTTGCCAACTGGTTGTCTTTAGGCATCCAAGCCGCCCACCAGCACCATCAGTGGTGTCTCCATCAGCTGACAATGACTCAGGGACAAGGTGGTGTGTGAGAGGGGACAGCTGTCCCATCACCGCCTGCTCTTGCTGAGCCCACAAGCTGCTACCTGTGCACAGGTGGCTGTGACAGGACTGTCCTGAGGGTGCTGCTGGATATAGAAGGCAGGAGAGGCTTTGTATTTAAACACCTCCTCCTGACAAGGTGAATTTGAGCCCTTGCCAAGTGAGTAGCACAACTGACCAGGGGGGGATGATGGGTCCATTTTCTGACAACAGTTCAGTTTTGCAACATAATTGCATGCTGTGTTGGAGAAGATTTTGTGCTCGTTGAGGGGAAAAAGACAAGGTTAAATTTCCGATACTTACTTTCCCAGTATTGGCAAATGCTGTGCTTAAGTTGCCAGTAGTGCAGCAGCCAGGTACCCAGCCTGTAGCATGAGAAATTTAGGTTCAAGTCCACATTTTTCATGTATTTTTTCATATGAGTTAACTGTGAATCATGATAAGTAAAGAGCAAAGCTTGGAGCTGAGATGATCAGCTTGCTACAGCTAAAATAAGGGGGTAAAAAGCCTATTGTCCACACACCTGTATCTTCAAGAAATGAGCAAGGACTGGGTGTCTCTATTGTCCATTCCAGTGCTTGGAACACAGGACCCCACAGCTTGTTAGAACATCTTCCTCAGTACTTTAATAAACCATGTCTGGTTTAGGTAAACTGTTAGGAAATGTTCTGCTCAGTTGCTGTTTTATTTCTATTGTTGATAATGTTTAAGCTGCAGCGTTAACAATGCTGGGAGCTCTTGTAGAGATGTCACTCTGGCTTCTAGCAGAGAGTATCAACCACTGTGTAAATGGTAGTGGCTTAAAAGCGCCGACAGCCCAATGCTGAAAACAGCTGAAATGGTGTTAACAGTAATGGGAACTATTTACAAACAAGTGTCCAGGGTGGATGAGGCTTAAGCAGGCTGGTATTGAAATGGGTATGTTTAGTGCCCAAGGTGGGTGCTGTTTGCATTAAATCTGCACAAAGGACATTATGGGGAAAGTTGAGGGGAATAAATGTCCCACAAACAGTTTGTGCTGTAACCTGATGCGTGTGATGAAAGGGAATTATAGAAGTTGGCTCAGGTGAAATATGGGAACAGATCAATAGATGAAGGTAGCTGGTGAGTTGACTCTTTGCAGAATTTTAGAAGTTATTATCTGTTAGTTGTATGTAACTCAGAGGTGATCCCGTTCACATTGAAGGGGTAATAACCTACTCAGCTGTGTTTGCTTGTGGTTATATTATTGTAATGGTAGCTATGTTTATATTTGAAGTCTGAGCTAGGAATCATAGCCACGTCCTGTCTATGGTCAAATTTAATAATAAGCAAACTTAAATAATGAACAAATTTAATGACCTGTCTTTTAACTTGTACTTACCTTGCTGAATCACTCTGCTTTGACTTTCTAGTAATAAATTTATCTTAGCTTCATCTTTTTTTAAACAAATCAATCCTTTCAGCACCCCACAATTACATGCTGCCTCTGAAGCAACCCAAATGTAGTCCCATCCTAACAGAGAACACAAGACTCGGAGTCGTGTCTGTCTGATTGGGTGCTGGAACAATGTGTTTACCAAGATACTTTCAAGGTCACATGAAATCCTGCTAACTAAAGTAGTGTTCTTTCTTTTTGCTTCTTGCAAACTTCCTGTCATTCTGGACCTATTATTTATCTAAGTCTCCTTAAAAAAAAAAAAAAAAAAAAAAAAAAAAAAAAAAAAAAGGCAAGCCATAAACTCCCAAGTTTTTAACCCTGTAACAACTTAATACTTCTAAGAAAAAATATCAGAGAATTGAAAACAAAACTCTGTTTATAACAGGAAAATCCAACAAGCTGAAACGGTTGCACAAAAAGGGGGCAAAAAGGGGGGTTTAGTTGAGGTTTCAGACACCTCAGCCAATACCAAGTACATGGCCAAGTGTAGACCAAGGAAAAAACAACAGAAGCTTCTTCCACTGTCCTGTGGAAACAGGTGAAGGAGTAAGTAGTCCAAGAGTGCTGTTTTAATTCTGTCATATGATTCTGGTGAATGATCCAGACAGTGATGGTCTTCTCCTTGGGTTCAGTCCTATCCAGGTAAATGCCCCTTTAGGAATGCTGCAGACAGCACAGCATTTATCAATAGATCAATAGTCAATTTATTTGTCATATTCACCTGCCAGCTGTCATATGTCAGCCTGTCTTGCTTGCCTAGTTGTTATGCAAAATGCTGTCAGGCTTTCAGCTTAAGTGATTTCTTTTTCATATTCCTCTGGTATTAGATTTGTGTGGGTTTTTTTGGTTTTTTTTTAGTGGCAGAGCTCTGTTTAATTTGAAACTAGTTTGAATGTATGGACTGGAGTTTTCTTAAATAGATTAGGGGAGCTGAGTGCCAAACCCTCACAGGAAACTAACTCTTATAGGTCCCTTGAAAAGCTCAGCTTTGAAGACTGACTTCTTCATGCTGGCCTAGACAAAGACACCAAGCTGCAGAGGAAACAGCTGAAGGAACAGTGCAATGCCCAGCCTGGGGCTGTCTGGCATTTTGAGGGCACAGACTAAAAATAAAACACCACTGACCCCGCCATAATCACAGATACCCTCTGCAGACTCCCATTAAGCCAGATCTGGCAGTAAAAGATAAGCATTATAGTGCTGTTGTCCTGCTCGGATCCCGTCCCCATGGCATTGTTTGCAGAGTCAAGGGCTCACAGAAACCTGGAAGAGATACCGCCCTGAGGATTTAAGATAACTATTACTATGGGCAGCCCATGATAGGGACAATTAGGCTGAGACAAAACACAAGACAAAACAAAACAGAACCCCCAAACCAACTGCTGTGGCATAGGAGCATCTGAAAGGATTCTGGAGGACTTTGGGCTAAGTTCCTGATGCTAACACAAAATTTGTTTATACCTGGGCAGGGACTAAAATCTGTCTGTTTTGGATCACACTCACTCCAGCAGCTAACAACACTTACTTGCAACATACATAGGGGTGTCCAAAAATGTCTGTCTTGATGATTGTGGTGCTGGTGCTGTTTGCTGGATGTGCACTATGAGTGGGATGGACCAACAGCCCTGCAGCTGATAGATCCAGCAACAGGAGCTGTTGGAGTGTTCTAGTTAGCATGACAGTTATCAGCTTTGTTCGGTGTCTTCCTGCACTGCTTTTTTTCCTTTTCAAACAGACTCTGTCTTGATCATTGCTTAATGCATTTAATTTCTTTTTGGTTTCAAGCACCAGCCCCTGAGGTCTGTACTGAACTTGTTTCTTCACTTAATGTCCTTTGCTTGTCTTGACCATTTGAAGATGGGGGATTTAATTTGTTCCGATGGCCTCTCTCTTTCAGACTTCTCTGCTAGGCTAGAGATGCTCATGCTCTTGGATTCTCCCATCCTCTCTGCTGGTGCAGTGGGGGGTCTGGGTGTGATGTACCCACTCCAGACTTCTGATTTTTCATCCCTTTTCAATGCTTTTCCCCCTTTTTTCTGTTTCCCTGGATTGGTTATAGTGATAATGAGCACTGAGACATCCCCAGTGACTCCCTCTGTCTGACGTGTGTGGCCTTGATGGTGAGCTCATTAATGCAAACTCTGAAGGGGCAAATATTTTCTCAGATATAACCACATACAAATAAAATGCATCCCCTTACTTCGACAGGGTGGAAGGCCTGAAATACACGTCTGCCTCCCTGAGGCGGTACTTCATAGTTCTATTTTCTCTCGCCTCCCTCCCCCTTTAGGCATTAGCACTTCCTACCCCTTCCAGCCATCAGACGAGGAGGCTCTTCAGTGCTTTCAGCAGACATTAGAGAGCAGATTCCCTCCTCTGACCTGGCGGGCATTTTCCTGGGTACGCTCCACATTAGGGCTGTCTGCGCTGGCGAGACATTAGAGCACAAACAAGTGCCTCTCCAGCACTACTCAGACGTTAGGTCATAGTTTCTCCTTATCCTGTCTCTGCATCAGGGATCCAGGCTCTTCTCCCTCCTTGCTAAGAGGTTTATCATTCTTTGCGAAGCCCTTAAAAGCTTTCCCACTGGCAGAAGTTCAGGTCCTTGCTCAGGATTTCCCCGAGGGTCAGAAGACTCTCTACTAATCCTGACTGTATCATGGGGTGCTACCATAACCCTGGCCAAGTCTTTGCACCTGGAAAATGAGCAACAGCACAATATTTCTTTTATAAAGTGACTTGAGACCTGGAGAGGCCACACCTGTGCTTCCGGGCAGTGGCATTGAGACTGTGATGTCACTGATGCTTCTTAGAAGCAACAGTCAGTAAAATGGCATCCAAGAATTATTTCTGAGAAGAAAGATTTCAGTGCCCTTTTGTATACATCGTCCATGAATGCAAGGCCTTTGTAAGTTCTCTGAAGACTCACAGATCCAAAGATTCAGTGGTGAGTTTGCTTATCTAGCCTGGTGCAATGGATTCACTTTTGGTCAATAGCATCTTCTGCAGAAAATGCCATTAAGTCTAGTACTGAAAGCTAATAGGAAACATGTCCTTGGAGGTGTTTCTTCATTAATTTCAGGAGTAACAGGCTGAATAATTCCCTAAGGCTGGAGCTATACTGTTCACTGCAAATATATATGTATATATATTTATTATTTTTTTAATCACCTCAATAATTCTAGGTGATTTCACTAGGCATGTCCATTAGTGTTGAGTCTATTTTCCAAAACTGTACCATAATCTTAGCCTCAGGTGCATATTATAGCACAGAGTTCTATAGGTTGCATGGAAGATTGCTAGTATTTGAAGAGTTAGTTTCAATGTAAAATATTCTGGAGCTGGGGAAGCCAAGTTTAAAATGTATTTGTGGTCATTAATCAGGAAGCTTAACAATACCATATCATTTAATGACCAATCCCAACCAATCAACAACATGCAAAGAAAGAATGCAGCCAAATGTTATGCAAAACCTTAAAAAAAGCTTGAGAAATGTCACTGAGTAAATTCAAATAATGCATAAATTAGAGGGAATTGCAACTGGCTCATGGATATTCTATGAGCAGAAGATAAACATCTAAGCTAGTTGCATAAATTATTCATCATAACGTATTTGCTCAGCTTTTCTCATCAGCTACGAAAGCCACACAGCCAAGCGTTTGGAGAGTATAATAGAACTGGGCTTTCTCCTCAATGATACGCCCTAGGAGCACGAAGCCCTGAGGAGGGATGGTTTAGGCAAGAACTGTGTGGAAATCCACATCCACTGTGATGTTTTAGATGTGGGTTCTGCCAAGGGTTTGTCTACTGCAGGAGTGGTGACACAGTGGATATAAATGATGCTTTGTCTCCATTTCACATAACACCTCCACAGATACTAAGTACTGGACTTTTACGTTATTCTGAGACAGCAGAGCAAAAAACCTGTTCTAGTCCATACAGGAAATACATGGACATTGGTATTGGACTCATCTGCAGACAACTTTTGAGCCAATGGTCTGTTTTCTCCACTCCTGGTATTAAGATGGGGTTTTTTTGGGGTTGGGTTTGTTTGATTTTTGGCCTTTTGATGTGTTTTTCTAGCAAAGACCAATGTTTCTGCAGATTTCAAGGTTTGACTCTAATGACTCTTAGGATGTGGTTAGAGGGGTGTTCTGATTTGGCATTTTTACTTGGCTTGTGAAAGCCTAGGAGTGGTAAATGGGGCATTATCTCAGGTGTGCGGAGGTATTTTAGAGTACAAAGCTGGCACTTTGCTGTTTTAATGAATGCAACTGCTGTTAGGCAGCCTGGGGTGTCGTGATGGGCTGCAATCAAAATAAATGCAAGCATAATTGCATTAAGTAAAATAACCTAACACACTTAAAGTGGACTGGGAGTAGAATCAACCTTGGGGAAAAACAAAATCTGGTTTGTGATCCTGGCTTTGCAACTGACTTGCAGCACCTCGTAAATCTGTCTGCATGTCAGGTTCTCTACCAGTAAAGTGGGATCGCCAGTGCTGGTTGACACACATTGATATAAAGTGCTGCATCAGTGCCAGGTATTGTCACTCCTATTATTTAAATGAAAGTTTTGTCTTAAACACAAGTTACAGGAATAAGCGAATGGAAAGTGACAGAGAAGATTGTGACTTGATTATCTGAGAGATACCTTAAGATAGTGCAGGTGCATTGTAGGAGACCAGTTATAAATAATATCCTTTCCTTTTAAGAAGGCCTTGCTCAATATTTTTCAAAGGACATTAATAGGTTTCTCATCTTTTAGGTGCTCAGCTAGTGATGTATTATAGAGGCCTGATTTTTAGATGGCAGGTGTGCAAGGTTTTTCTCAAGGCATTTCCCTTTGTGTCATTTCAAAATGGATATCTGCAATAAAGAGCTGCTTTTGCAAACATTATTTTTTTTCCAGTTGCTATCAGTTTAAAAGAAGGGACTTGAGAATCACTTCATAGGTTTTAAAAAATAAAAAAAAAAAAAATAAAAAAATAAAAAACCAAGCCTCCATTTTCATCATGGCCTCTGAATCAATCCTTTTAGATGGTTTATCAAGCATATTGTTTTTCAAAGTGATCTTTTTCAAAGGGTCTTTTGCTCCTGATGCTGAAAGATTAATATGTTTGGAGAAAGTGTGTTTCCTTCAGCCTAGCTTTGCAAGAGCGTTCCAGGAAGATTGCGGACAGGTGGGTATAGCAATGATCGACTGGTCTAGCTCTACAGTTTGTCTAACTGAGCGGCTCTTTTGCTGACAGAAACCAGAATTTGCTGCTTTATGGAGAGGTGTAAGAACCCAAAGTGTGTGTGAGGGTGAAAGGACTAGCCTGATTTCTTCATAGGGAAATGCAGCCTCTGCCAGACACCTCTGGAGCCTCTCAAGCTGCCTCATCAGCTTACACCCTGATCCTTAACATGTGTCATTATTGTACAGTAATGTCTCACTTTTCCTTTTCTCCTCCCCCTTCCCTTCTGTCCAGCCTTGTGGCTTCATGTGTGTATCCACATGGGGATGTCCAACAGGATTGTCCCCTTCACCATACTCCTTCCTTGCCCTCAGTGGCTCTCCCTGCCTCTCCGGACTCAAAGCCTCACCCCTGTTGTGTTCCTGTGCTGTCTCACAGGGAGTTTGCCCGTTGGAAGGTGAGGAACACAGCCATCGAGCGGAGGGACCTGCTCCACAATCCACTGCCCCTGATGCCTGAGTTTCAGAGGAGCATCCGCCTCCTGGGCAGGAGACCCACCACGCAGCAGTTCATCGATACCATCATCAAAAAATACGGCACCCACATCCTCATCTCTGCCACCCTGGGAGGTAGGTGGCAACCTGGGGTGGTTTTTGATGTGGATGGTGGGGTGGTGAAGGCACTGGAGAGCATCTGCAAACCCTGGCCATTTTGCATGAAGGCTGGTTGGTAGCACAGAGCCAGGCTTCACCTCCCTCAGCCGAAACTCATCTCCTTGTCAGATGGTGTGAAAACCCCCGGAGTACAAATAGCCTTTGCAAATGAATTCACAGCGCAAAGTGTGCGAGTTCAGCATCGGTGATACGTGAGCACCTGTGCTCCTCCGACAACCATGTGGGTACCGGTGTGCGTCAAGATAAACATGCTCCATTTGGTTGGGGAGCCTGTCTGTCATTCCTGTGCCCCCGCCCTTGATTTGACACTAGAGTGTGTTGATCTCGCTTTTTATTTATTCAGAATGAAACCAAATGCAGAGGGGAAAAAAAACCCCTTCCTTTCTTGCTAGAACTAGAGGAATTCTAAAGAGCTGCAGGAAAAGGGAGTTCAAGGAGCTGGGTAGCAGGGGAAGCGATGGACAGAAAGGCCTGTGCTGAATGCAAAGTGAAAGCAGTAACATGGAGTAGACTTCTGAAAAAACAGAAGTTAAGTAAAATTCAAAGTGTATCTGCAAGGACTGCAGAGAGGTTCATGTGTGCAAGCAGAATATGTTGGTGATGCCATAAGACAGAGGACTGTGGGGCTGTTAATCCATGTGTATGCATTGCTATTGGTGGTGCATAATTTCAAATTCTGAGCATTGAAAATGGGGTGTGGGGGGCTGGAAATCAGCAGCTCTTCTGGTATTTGTTGCTGTTTAGTTTTGGGTTTTTTTGCCACCCTCTCTTGTACCATTTTTACTTTTCTTTAACCCTTTGGAGCATGCCTTTAAATGCCTTTATTTTGAGAAAGATTATCTGTAAAAAGGACTATGTGGTGGTAAAGGGTTTTAATTTTAGTGAAGTTTGTTGTCATTGCCCCTTCTAATGTACCTGACCTCCAGTGCTGACATGTTGTGAAGTTTGTAGTGAACTTTGAGGAATTTCTGGCCATCTGTCTGTTCTCAAAGCATTCTGCAGGATGAGATGTAGATGAGATTAGATGTGTGCATATGATTCATGCACAAACTAGGTGGTAGGTAAATTGGCATGGTTCCATTGAAGTCACATGGCCTCTTGTGTGGCAAAAGTCCTTCAAAGAACCTTAAGCTTCTGTTCCAGTCCAGGCATTCAAACTGTCTGCTCCACCAGCAAGAAATGTGAGAGAAAGCGGGTAGGAGTGACTGTCTGCATCAGTCCTTAATGAAGTCTGCACAAAGAAACTCATTTTTTACTGAGGAAATCACTTTTCAGGACCATATTTTACAGAGTCCAAACCAGCTAAGTAAAAGTCCAGTAAGCTGTTGAGAGTTGGTTTTGTGGATTTACTTTTCGTTCCATTGATATGACTTTTTCTTCTTGCCACTTGCATCTGCGGAAATTGAAAATGAGAAGAACCTTTGGTAAAATATATTTTTAATTTTGCCTGGGTGAAGTTGTGAATTATTCACAGTGGTTTATTTCTTCTCCTGATTTTGCAACGCAACACTTTTAAATATGCAGAGGCTTGTAACGAACACCAGTGTTGGAGAAGAGTACTAAATGCTCCATCAGCCTGGAGCATGGTGAGCAATGGTGGGGGGAGAAAAGAAGGATTTATCTTGGCAATGGCAGTCCCAGAAAAAATGTAGATGTAGCTGGGCATGCATTATGCAAGGAGGACAGACTCTAATCACAGTCTGTGGGCTAAACAAGACAACTGGGATATAAAAGCAGACATGTCCTGGTATCCTTGCTCTCCCAGGGCCTCAGATCTCAGAAAAGTTACAAGAATTCTGCTTTGGATTTACAGTGGTTTGTAAACTTAGCCTGATGTCTTATTAGGTTGCAAACAAGTGACAAGCACACAGGAAATTGTTTGGCTTTTAAATGCCAGCTGTTGCACAGACCCCAGGGGCCGGGTGATAGATCAGGTCAGCCCACCTGAATGCAGCAGCTATTTTCACACCTGGCCACATGGGGAACAGCTCTGGTGCCTTTCAACCTACAGAGCAGTCGGGTCCCCCAGGAGCCTAATAAAAACCAGCTCTGCTCCAGTTTAGTTCTGACAAAGGGATTGGCGAAGGGTCATTTTGAGGGCATCCATGCTCCAGGTTGGAGCACACCGAGCTGAGAGCCAATTTGCAGGGAAAGCCCTGAAGGAAAGACAACTTTGGATATAGCATCTGCTTAATAAATGAGAAATTAAGACTTAATAATGCAGCAAAAGTCTATTAACCTCTCTTGATCTAAGGGTTGCTTTCTTGTGCACACTCTCTGTGGGGATGCTGTGCTTTTCCAGGTCTGCACACATGTACACAGAAAAGGTTTTCAGCTACATGATTTCTGCTCAGCACCCTTCAGTCCTTGGGACAGTATTTGTCCCTCAGGACAATCAAATATCCTCAATATAATAAAATATCTTGGGCTTTACTTTCCTGTTTTCTTCATCCTCCTCCCAGTGGAGGGATCCATACATCTCAGGGAGGAAAAATGACAGTTTTTGTGGGGAAATCACTGACCTCCATTGCCCTAGAGCACAAGTTTCTTCTGTCTGATGTCAAGGAGCTGTCTCAGCTGCTCTTTGCCTGCTTCATGTTGTCTGAGGACTCAAAGCTAAAGGTGGAGCTCCTGGTGAAAGAAAACAGCGTTGTTGCTCTCTGTCCAAGTGATCTCCAATCTCAGTGCTCCTCTGCTAAAACAAACTGGTCTGGACTGAAAAGGTTCTGATTTTTGCACCTTGCCTGTTAAAAGAAGGCATGATATTTTTCTACAAAAAGCTGGGTTTTTTTCCAGTTACTGGTGGAACTGAAGAGTTGATACCTGGATCCCACAGGTTCCTCTAAGAACCACAGCTAAGGGGAGAATTATCTCAAGTCTTCCCTCTCCTTTCACAGCCTTGTGAAATGGAGGCAAAACATCATTTATATTTGCTGCGTCTCCATGCTGGTAAATATTTCTGTTATGTGAGAGATACAAAACTTTTGGCTCAAAACAAACACTTGCCAATTTACCCCAAGCCTCTTGGCTAATGCCATGCAGGCGAATGAGTTGCCTTGCAAAAATTCCCAAAGTCTGACCTTCCTTCAGCTGTAAAACTGTAAAACCCACCTTGAAGATGACACCTGAAAACGCAGTGACAGCGGCCAGGTGTCTGGTGTGCAGTGATTGCTTTTCTCACACTAATCACAGTCATTTTATTGCCTTGTGCTTTGGCTGTTTGTTGCGTACACCTGTTGTGTCTTATCAGATACGTGGGTTTTAAGTCCTTGGGGACAGGAACCGTCTTTCTGCTGCTTGTGTGGATGGAGCTTGATGTGACAGAGCAGATCCCTGCTAAGGTCTCAATGCAGAATAATGTTAGTGGTGATAAAGGAAATCAAAGCTGGTCATTTTCTGGGGAAGGTGTTTTTGTGAGAAGTGACAATGATGATATTGTTACTACAGTAACTTTGATCATTGTCAAAGGTAGCATGTTATTTTTAACAAAATATTAAAGTGACTAAGTTTTACATGCCAAACTTCTCCACTTAGCTCCAGTGAAGCCAATTAAAAGATTCCAACTGATAAATTCTTTTGATGAAAACCATCTTCTTTCTACCAGAAACTTCCATCTTTCATATCAAAGCCAAAGGCTCAACATTCAACATATCACTTGAAAAACTGAAATCCAACAAAACTATTTTGATTTTTCAGCCAGAATATTTTTGGTTTGTTTTTAGGCATTTGGCTTCCGGATAAAAGCTGGAAAACTTCCAGGAAAGCAAAAGGGAGGGCTTTGTTTGTTTGGTTTGGGTTGTTGTGGTTTTATTTGGCTTTGTTTATTTGTTGCATGTGTGCAGTAAAATAAACTATTTGGAGAAATTGAATTATTTCAGCTAATACGAATTTTTACGAAATGAGCTTGATCTCTTTTTAAAAAAAGCCAGGGGGGGAGGGCAAAAATGCTGAAAAGGGCAATATTTCTTCGCCTAAAAACTGGTGCATTTTTGTTCTTTGACCATGCTATCGTTGCCGGAGGCAATGTATTCATCAGTGATGCATCTATCCAATCAGAACAAGTACTATTTTTCTCATTAAAAGAGCTATGTAGAAATGGCACATTCTTACCCTGGGTATATATTTTCTTCATTTGTTAAAATCAGAACTTCAGATGTTAAGAATGCAGGGTGATATTCCACCTTTTTACTCCTATAATGCCAGCTTTATGTTAAGAACGAACAGGATTTTAATCTGGCTCATGCAGCACAAATTGAACTTTTAGGTAAATATTACTTCTCAGCTTCGTGTCCTTTTTATATATCTTTTGTTAGATTCAGGTTTCTGCTAATGTTTAGGATGTTTGGTGCTATCAGGTCTTAACTACTTCACTCCCAGATTTGCTGTGATTACTGGCTTGAAATGACTATGGAAGATAAGGGATAACAGGTGTTTTTGACTTTCCACTTAAGTTTGCTAAATGAGACTCTAGGAGAGGGGAATAAAAAAAAGGAGCAAGGGTGGTTGGTTTAACTTAATGTTCCCAATTTCTCTTTCCTCTGATTGCTGTTCTTCACTCAGCCCCCTGCCCTTTCCCTTTTATGTGGTCATTACAAGCTAAAGAGGTACAACCAGCATTTGTTTGTCCTCTGTACTCACCCACATACTTATGTCCTATTTGCAGCTTAAATCATCATTTGTTCCTTCTAGAAATCAGGTCAGAGAGAATAGCATAAAAGCGACACCTCCTTTGGTCAGGTGTGGGTCATTCCCACGGCACTGCCCATGGAGAAAAGCGTTCCTCAAGGGGGACACTGGTCTGAACACTTTCCAACAGTTGTGGTAAAGATGTGCTGGATAATAAGTGTCCAACACGTTACCTACTCACGTCACTGGAGTTGATCTACAAGTGTGGTGGACCTGGCCTTTCTGGCTGCGTAGAGAAAGAGGCTCATATATATAAAACTGAGGTTCTGGTGAGGAAGGTGGATTCATTTCAGAGTACTTTAGATATTGGACTTTTCTTTCTTCAGGTGCAACATGTGATATCGTGTTCCTGCAAAGATGACCCAACACAGCATCCTTTTGGGCCTTACTGAAATCTTTTCGTTTTGCTGCAGGAGAGGAGGCCCTGACCATGTACATGGACAAAAGCCGCCTCGACAGAAAGTCGGGAAATGCTACCCAGAGCGTTGAAGCGTTGCACCAGCTTGCTTCCTCCTACTTTGTAGACCGTGATGGCACCATGAGGAGACTCCATGAGATCCAGATCTCTACCGGAGCAATTAAGGTACCGTATCTTGCCTTGGGAAGGCAAAGAGGATTGTACATCCATACAAATGCTGTAGGGATTTTGGGTAGGGCTGATTTCCTGGGGTAAGTTGTTCTCTTGTGGACCTTACTGAAGAATTTATTTCCCTAGGGCCAGTAATATCTGGAAAGAGGTAGGCATTCAGTGTGATGGTTGTGTAGGAGAGGAGACTTCCACAATATGTGGCAGTGACCTCTGGAAGGGAGAGATGGAACAGATAATCCAGATCAGAGATGGAGGCTGGAAAGGAAAAGCAGGTCTGTGAAATGGGAAACCCTGTGCAACCCAAAAGTATTTTCCTCTTGCAGGTGTAAGGCTGCTAAACATCCCACAGATGAATTTACTACAAGAAAAGGTGAAAAACTCAGTGTGGCATTATTGAGGCATCTGGAATGAAATGGACTGAGAGACAGCTTGAGGGTTGCAGCAGGAAGGAAGGGGAGTTGCTCAGAGCATACAAAATAGGGAAAATGGCTCTGCAGACAAAGACTGCCTTCTCTGGAAGCAATCATCCTATACTGGGGAGGGATTTTATTGTCGCAGAGTTCACTCCAGGGAAGGTGATGTGGATGGAGTTGTCATTGTTAGCCACTTCTGAAAGGTTTCAGCTCTTGTTATTGTTCTGTGGTGTCTCATGGCTGAGTCTGTTCCCTTCTGGATGGGAAATTGAATTGAGATTTTGAAACAGTGACAGCAGATAATCACCCCATCTGAATTCAGGAAGGGCAGCTCTCCTCCATGGCTGGAAACCAACGACAACAACCACAGTAACAGCACTGCAGGTCATCTGTGCCTCCATCCATCCTCAGCACAAGGATGGTGTGCACATATGCTGTGGGAGCTCTAGGCACCATTGTGGGCTGGCAATCCATCTCTGTGTCTTGCTTTCCAATAAGAGAAAGCCAGGGAATAATTCCTCTACTGGCTTCTGATGTTCTCCAGTGGAGATGCTCTATGAGAAACATCAATCTCCAGAACTTCCTTGCCAAGCTCAGAATAACATGCAGTATCATAAAGAAAGCAGATAGAATTCACTCTAGTTTTTCAGCTTGTGAGGGTGCCAAGCATTAGCTGTGTCAGTCCAGTGTGGGGCATTTTTCCCTGATTAGGGAAGATGTATTTGGGATTGCATCGGCTGGTGACAAGGGGTTGTTATATTACAAGGTCTGAACCTGCCTGGGGAAAATGTGATGGGAACACTTGCTCTTCTACCTCCTCCACAGGTAACAGAAACTCGGACTGGCCCCCTGGGCTGTAACAGCTACGACAATCTGGACTCTGTGAGTTCTGTCCTTCTGCAAAGCACTGAGAGCAAACTCCACCTGCAAGGTAGGGCTCAGGAATGAGGGAGAGGGTGATATAGGGCATGGAGTGGGGGGATGAAATGAGAGAGAGAGGCCTTTTTTCTAGCCTTTTCCATTCTTTTGTTTTCCGTGATCATTGCCTTTGCTCCAAGTTCCCTGAAGCAGAACTGGTGGCTTCATATGATGTTCGGCACGGTAAAGCCAGGGCTTGACAGCGATTGAGCTTAAGGCACAAGGAACTACAGACTGGACCCCAGAAAAGTGTCTGGGCCCCCCTGCTATTGAATTTTGATGATTTCTATGTATTACACACACACTGCTATAAATAAATTTGACCTTTTCCATTAATATTGAAGTGACATTCTACCCATGTCTCTTTGTCCCTCCCAAACTGATGATTTGCGTAAGAGGTTTGCAGATCAGCTTTTGGGGCTCTCTAATGACAGTAATCTTTGGGAAAAGTCACAGAGGTTTTATTTAGACGCTAGAAGCCATGGCTTCGGTCCCGGTTGGGGAGCTAGTCCAGAAGTCAACAGATAGAGGTCATGACTGAATTAATAAATAAATACATGCTGGTTAGCAAGAAGTCAGCTTCAGTAGAAGGAGAAAATTCACTGGGCATGTAATTTACTATGGTTATTCCCAAGTTTTTGACAAAATAAGGAAATGTGGGATTTAATTGCTCATTTGCCCAGATGGTTTTATTTCTGGAATCCTTGTACTTGCACAAATTTTAATTTTTCAGATGAATGGGCTACATTACATCTTCTGCTTTGAGTGTAATTTGGCAAGTGCTGTTTTAATCTTGGTTTCACAGAAACTGAGTTTCATTTACTGAGTCATGTTGTGGATATATTATTAGTGTTGTTATTATTTGCCTTTAAAAATAATAAGCAGGTGGTTTTCACTATTTCGGTGATTATCTAAGTCACTGAGTTGTGGTTCTTACCTAATTAACAATAAACAATTTGAGGGGTTTTATTTATGATGGCTGCTGGTAATGAGAACCCAAGGATGACACATCAGATAACTAGGTAAACTGCTAAATAAGCAGATAGCTCAGTTTATAGGCAGAGAAACTGGTAAGTAGGTAAATCAATAGATCTCTATTGGTGATCTGATCCTACAAAATAAGAGCAAAAGCAAGATACCCAAGAGAGGGAAGGAGTTGGAGGAAGAGGGAAAATTAAGGAGAGATAGGGGATGTAAGGTGGACAAGGCTGAGATTTCTGGTGGGAGCAGACAGGACCCCAGGGGTCAACCACACATGGGTTTCATGGAGCTTCATGGCATAACCCAGTGCAGAGAGAGGCCAGACCTGAGCCAAAGGAGATGCAAGGGAAGGGAGGAAGGCAAGAGCTCTTCCTCATAGAAGAAAGTGACCTCTAAAGCTACACCTGAGTGTTTTCTGCCTAATCTGGAGTGCAGTTCTTGGGATAATTACCCAGGATTGTTCCTCTGTTCTGAGAGGCCTCATTAGGAATTAGTCACAGGGATGCAGGTAATGGATCGTGACCGAGTCTCCTCTGATCTGATTAGCAACCGAGCATGAGCTGCTGACAGAAATTCATGTTACCGCCTTCCTGTCAGTCTGTCTGGGGCTGGCTCAATAAAAGAGCAGCATCTTCATGACAGGGAGAATTTCTGCTTCTGAACTTGTGAGCTGGTGCCCAGCCCTGAGAGTCATGGTTTCCAAGATGTGTCTTTTAGGCGATGCAATGGCTGCATGTAGGGTTTGGGAAGGTCAGCCAGCCTGGAGATACAAGCTGGATGCACACAGAGTGCAGGGTGTCTGGTTCTGCACCTGTGGGTACCTGGGCCGAAAAGCGTGACTGATTTATAAACCAGCATCCACATGGACCCAGCATGGGAAGTGGTGGAGTCAGCATCCCTGAAGGTGTTTAAAACACATGTAGACGAGGCTCTTAGGGACATGGTTTAGTACTGGAGTTAGGTTATGGTTGGACTTGATGATCTTAAGGGTCTCTTCCAAACAAAATAATTCTATGATACTATGCACGTACATCTGTGTCAGGTTCCCTGTCCTGTGCATGGGGACAGCTGTGTCCCCTTACAGTACTGGGGGGATCTTGTTGTGGGCCAGAATGTCACAGGTGGCTGCATTCATTTGTACTTCGTGTCCTCCTGTCCCTGCCACCAGCATGAAGCCATCACTTTGCCTGCCTCCACCTCCAGCGAGGCTGATGCACAAGCTGCCTGGAAAAGGAGAAAACCAGAGCATGGGAGGGGAAGATGCTAACAGCTCTCTAGGCTAAAATTTGAGTGAAAAAAAAAAGGGCAAAATTTTGAAAAGTTTCAGGATATTAAAATTCCAGAGACATATCCTCTTGGACAGTGTGACGTTATATACCAATATTGCAACATGGCACTATTTCAATAAGGTAAAATCTTCCTGTGCTATTCTAAACATTGTGATACTAAACAGAAAATATTGCATCTTAGGTAGCTTGTTATGACAAATATGGCAGAGTATTAAAATTTACATTACAATTAATATTAAAGTATTTGCCAAGATGGACAGAGCACTAATGACAACACAGAACATTTTGGCTTTTCAGTGCAACAAAATGACGAAGTATGAAAAATACATTTAGACCTTTCCCTGTCAAAAGAGCTTTTGGAGTCAACATGCTCTCACAAAATGCTTCAATGAAACTGCATTTTCAACAGAGTACTCTTCTGTGGAAAATGTTTCAAATAGCTCTAATTTAGCGCTGGGGAAATTTACCTCTTTTAATGCAGGAAGCTTTTTATATACAGTCCAAAGCCAATCATGTCTCTCTAATAGTTTTTCTAGGTGAATTAAGGACATGCTCCCTTGTCAGACACTTCATATTCTGCCTGTATTTATCTAAGACAAACCCATACCAAATCTGTGCTGCTCTTAATGTTTAAAGAGGAAATGTGTGCTTTACATAGTAGCAGAATTTCTCCTTCCAATCAATAAGTTGCCTTCAAAACTAAGCTATTCTTGTTAACACTCCTCACCAGCAAACTTCTCTGTGTATCATCATGTCCTGAGGCTGCTGTGGAGCATGAACCCATTCCTTGCACATGCTGGCTTGAATTGAGGGGTTCAGCCCACGAAAATGGCCCAGTATCTCAGTCTTAGGATAAATGTGGGGTTGTTTATATAAATATATATGTCAAGTGAAAGCAGGCATGGTTATATTTCAGTAGCCTTAAAACCGATTTATTCCACAAGGAAATTCCTGGCCTGAAGATCTCAGTGTCACGTGTAATTCCTACAGTATGTTTGCAGTTATAAAGTTAGGGCTTTGTATTTGGTATATGCACGTGTGTGTCGCAATGAGTAGCTAGATTTGTGTGTTCCTGGTCTAAGCACATATTTGAAAATGTGCTGCTTGTGAAATGTGACAATTAACCACATGGATTCCAGCAGAACTGCTTACCTGATGAAAGATAAGTGTTTATGTAAGTGTTTTGTTGAATTGGTGCTAAGTGTACAGGGGCTCTGATTACCTCTTAAACATGAGATAATTTCTTACAAGAGAAGTTTATCCTAGAAACATCTTTTTTAGAAACTGTGAGTTTTATGGACAAAAATAATGTATTCACAGGAGGCACTCGGCAGTGTAGGATGGAACCATGTTATGTTTTGGAGATGGCAGGGTATTGATGTTTCTGCACATGCTGAGACACACAACAGATGTCCCTTGCAATGCGAAGTGTTTTCCCTGAAACTTTAGTTTGTTTTTTTTACCCTTCTCCCATCCAGAAAAAAAATCTCAAAGCCAGTATTATTTGTAGCTGGTAGCAGACAGCATGTCAGTGCCGCTATCAGAGTATAAAATTCAAAGAGAAAACATGGTGAGCTGAAGAGCCTATGGGCATTTGGGCCTCATATTCAAAGGTTGGAGGAGCAACCAGGGCAGGTTGCTCCTCCATGAAGCGAAGAGTGGAAAGATTTGTTCATGGGACGTGGACCATGAATAAACAGTCAATGCACATGAAGAAGCTCAGCTCCCCTGTCCTGTGAGCTTGTAAAGTCAGTGAGTCCAGCAGCCTTCAGGCTCTTCAAGCCCCTTTTACAGATCTCAGTAGCATTCTTCAGTAGCACTGCACTTTTTCATCCTGAAGGAAAGTTTTGGAACCTGGCAGATGGCATTATCCCTAACATCACTGTGAAGACTTGAAAAGGAACCATTCCTCTGTGGTGGTCGCTTCAGATAAATCCCTAAAAGGCACTGAACCTCAGGCCTTGACAACAAGAAGAAAGCTGAGCTGCTTATTGAGAAACATCTCAGAAATGACCAAAAGGACCTTAAAACGTTGATCCCCATTAGACTGGTTTTGAGGTGTTCCCAGGGATGCTGCAGACTGTGGTCAGCTCTTTGTGTGTCCCTTCCCTTCCCTGCAACAGCACTGCAGAAAAGGCAGCAGAATCTATGCAGACACGGTGCCTCCAAGTGCCAGGCTTGAAATCCTTCCTTGTGCGAGTGTCACACATGTCTTCTCCAGCTGAAGGTTGCTCTGTGTTCATCCTGCCTGGTGGCTGCCACTGCTCCACGCATGACTGCCAATGCAGTCAGACACGGGGGCAGATTGCTGCCACCAGCCATGGTGCTCTCAGAAACCCTGCCCTGGCCATGGGGGAGAGGAAACAGAGGTCCCTGTGCCTTCAACACCCTCCCCATCCCCCCCAGACTCAGTCTTCAGAGGGACCTTGTCAAGGCTGAGGTGTCTCTGTGGAATCAAAAGCAAAAGGGTAATGGGGTCCTGGGGGTTCTGCCTGATGCTTTTCTCTTGCCTGAGGTGAACATGACCCATCACAGAGATGGGTCTGAACTCCTGAAAGGAGTCACAGCCCTTCCTGTCCTTCCCACACACTCTCATCCTCTGAATTATTGCCTTATTTTCCTTCCACTCCAATGAGCTGTCAGCCACGGATACCGTAATTCAGCGCAATAGAAACACAAACAGATGGGTAATTGACCCGCATGCCTTCATTACGCCGGAGTTCAGCTTTGCTGTTCGAGCCATAAACTCCTTTATCTGCCACTCTGAAATCCCTGGGCCCTTTACAAGGAAGGTGAAGCAGGCTGGGCTTCCTCCGAAACGCTTGCTCAGAGTTATTGTCATCTCTGCCTTGTGCATGGCAGATGCTGACTGAGTGTGACAAGCAGGACTCACCAGGTAGGGCGAAACAGCTGTGAAT
Organism: Columba livia; assembly: GCF_036013475.1. Taxonomy (NCBI): domain Eukaryota; kingdom Metazoa; phylum Chordata; class Aves; order Columbiformes; family Columbidae; genus Columba; species Columba livia. The sequence goes on from NC_088620.1 coordinate 6,928,422, forward strand.
CCTCAGGGACATCTGTAGGGAGCCTGGGGACGGGGGCTGGAGAAGGACAGGATGGAAAAACCTGTACACTGTCCACCAGGTGAACACTTTAACTGTTACCATGTCCTCTGGTACCTGAGCAAGGGTACACACCTACACTGCACAGATGGATGGACACACAAACACTTGCTGTGGAGGAGACATGGGGACAGATCTCTCAGGCAGTGTAAATCCTCAGAGCACCACTGAAATCACTGGCACTACATCCATTTGCACTTTAATAGGATTTGGCAAGTAGCCTTCCTAGCAGGGTGCCAGCTGAAAAGAGTCAGGTACCAACTCCTGTATTTATACTGTGGGAGCTGGGCATTTAACTCTGCAAGTGTCTGCTTGTATTATTTTCTTTTTCTTTTTTTTTTTTTTCTCCTTCAGTGTGTAGTTTCCTTGTTTCTGTGCTACCAAACCTATTTAGTCTCTCTCAAAACATGGCAGAAAAGCATAATGCTCATCACTTCTGAATGAGCACTTGGTTGCAACGTATAAAAAAAGCCTACAGCTGGGAATAAGGGAGGCTTTGCATTCGGGTGCTTTGTGCTGTACCAGGATCCAGGACTGGGATGAAAGGGGTTCACTGGGCATTGGGGTGGGGAACGTTATTTGTCACCCTTCTCTCGTAAAGCAAATGGGCTCTGCTCTCAGGTAACTCGCTGCTTGCACAATTTGTACCCCACCTTCCTTATGACAGCTCCGAGAGAAATATCCCAACAGCTTTTAATTCCTCAGCATCACTTTCCCAAGCTGTTAATGAAACAGTTTTTGAAAAGAAGAACAGATACCTGAAATGACTTTCTTTTTTTTTCTCCCTTCACATCCTTGCCCGTTGTTTCTATGCCAGGTCTCCAGATCATCTTTCCTCAGTATTTACAAGAGAAGTTTGTCCAGTCTGCCTTGAGTTACATCATGTGCAATGGCGAGGGCGAGTACATCTGCCGGAACAGCCAGTGCGGCTGCCAGTGTGCGGAGGAGTTCCCGCAGTGCAACTGCCCCATCACCGACATCCAGATCATGGAGTACACACTGGCAAACATGGCCAAGACCTGGACAGAAGCCTATAAAGATCTGGAGAATTCAGGTATCTGAGCAAAATGTGTTTTCCAACTGATTTATTTCAAACAAAGCACGTCAGGTTATACCGGTTAATACTCCTTTCTTCCCTTAATATAATGTTACAGTTAGGATAAAAATAGAGGATGTTGAACCCAAAAACATGATCTTAGTCTTGAGGGATTGCCTTTTTAATTTATACACGTACAGACAAAACCACACACCACAAGTAATTGTATGTATAAGGGGATATTTTCCATGGAACAGTTTGTTTGATTAAAAATCTGTTTTTTCATACTAAACCAGCTCAGAATCTCTCTTTAATAGTTCTACAGAGAAACTTCCACAATATGAATGATGCAGAAATTGCTTTTCAGATTTGCATGAATGATTTATTCTGCTTTGGTGAAAGGCAATTCACGGAGAGAGAGCACAGGCCAGATGACACCTCATTTGAGATAGAGAGAAGGGAAAATGACTTCTCTCTCCTACAGTGCTGATGTCTGCCAGTGTGAACGTTTCTCTCTTCACTTTCTCCCAGTGTGACACTGGAGGTGTCAGCGGAGTTTGTTCCATGTTGATGCTGGTAACCCATAGTAGGTTTGCAACATCACTCTCAAGGACTTGAGGTAGGAAAGAGAGCAATATTATCAGTGCAATTACATCCTTTCCTTTAGCAAGTGGATGCTAAGCAGAAATTAATCATGAATTTCATCACGAGCCTCTTATCCCTGTGCTGCCTCTCATCTCTTAGTGTTAGCCAGTTACCTTCCAATACGTTTTCTTTAATGATTATTGTCACAACTGTCCAGGTCTCCATGTTAGGAAAGAAAACTGTGAGGAAGGGACCATCTAGCTCTATTCAAGGCATTGAAGAATTCTACTTCAGAAGTCTTCCCAGCAATACTTTCTTTCTTGATGTTGAAGGTCACCTTAATCCCCTTAATTGTTGAAATGACTCAGCCTGTTTCCTCCATGAGCTATTGAGAACTGCTTCGTACTTCAAAATGTGGACCCTGCTGATGTCTCTGCTGTTGCACAGATTTTCATGTCCAGCTCACACTGTCAAATTGGTGCCTAGATGAGCAAAGTCAGAGCAGTAGTTAATGGCTCAGTGCTGTTGACCACCTTGAGAAGAGCCCTCCATAGACTATGGGGAGCCACCAGGCTGGGCCAGTTCCAGAAGTGGGTGACTAGCTGAACCAGTCCATGAGTTTCTATAGATTCATGGATGGGGTGGGTACACCAGGGCAAACCTGAAACGTGTATTTTGGAAGCTTCTACTAGCTCAGTACCACACAAATTGGGATTACTGGCAGTGCCTGGCAGCACAGCTCTGCTGCTAGTTAAGTGCTACTAGTTGCTAGTTCTGGCACAGGACCTCCACCTAAGGTGGTCAAGAGCCACACATTGGCCACCGCTCATCAAACCCCTTTACATTCCCCAGGAATCTCACCCAGACACTTAGAAGATGAGAGCCCTATGGAGAAAGAAATTACAGTCTCAGAGTGATTGTTTTACTGTTACATTCTGTACTTGTTGCACTTGATCTAAGCAAAGACTCTGGTAGATAATGATATTCAATCTCCCTTCCCTTGAGATTTCAATGGGGGAAGGTGTTTTTCATTTGCTATGTTAAAGTGACGCGTTCCAGTGCAATTCTCTGCTGTGCTGGAGCCATATTCCACCCAGGGCTGGAGGCTTTTCAGGGCTGGATGGAGTGATTATCTTTATGTTTAAAGCTGCTGCATCTCATTCATCACTTTGTTGCACCATGCGTGAACTTATTCTTTGAGATGAAAGTTGCTATCACAGAAGAATGTAATATTAGTATTTTGCTCCTTTGTTTTAATAAATATTCCCAATGACTAGAGGATTTTCTTCATAATGAACAGCAGAAACAAAATCTCTAATGGCATCTGAAGGTTTTTCCAATAAAGTGGGCTGAAAGGCACATGAGTGCTCTGAAAGCAAATATCATTTGCACAAGAGGAGGCTGATAGCCTTAAAGATCTACATTTTGTTTCTGATCTGTGTTGGATTCCTATGTCAATTTGGAAAAATCGTGCGGGGCAAATGAAGAGCTGGTGTGATTTGGGATGGCAGCTCCAAAGTCAAGGAGGCTGCAGTGAGCTGATGCTGCTTTGAATCAGCTCAGAAGTTCTTAGTCCATTGCTCATGTTTCATCTTTGAAAAAGATGTTTGACATGGCCACCTGTGATGCTGAGTCATTGCCAGGGCACTGGGTGACTCTGCAAAAATAGGGAGCCCTGTTGCATTATGGGCAATGTAGTCCTGGCCATCAGCAACATTTTCTGTGCAGAGAACTAAAACACAACCAAATGCAATCAGCATTATTAGTTAACTGGAAATTCTCAGAGTTCAGAATGAGCTATTTCCAGAAAGGTACAAGGCTTAGCACAATGTAGCCTTGGTTGGGGCCTTCAGGGATAGTTATAACTAAAATACAATTAAATAGTGAAGAAACTATTCTTTTTTTGAAAGTATTTTATTTTTTTTTCACCTCCTGCTCCCCTTCTTTTATACCAACCCCACCCAGCTTTTATTTTGCTCATTTGTTTTCCCCTCAGTGTTGCACTGCAGTATCAAAATGTGTGCACTGCACTGAAATTTCTCCCTTTGCCCGTCTCTATGAAAAATGTAGCACATTCATCATCAGAGGGAAAAGAGCTTGGTCTTGTGCACAAACAGGCTTTTGAGGAAATTGATTTATAAGGGGTGGGAAGCGAATGCAAGGCTTTTACTGCTGAAAGGTACCAGGAGTAATCAGCATGGTCAACAGAAGCAATTATACATGATGATAGTTTCAGAGGACCACTGAACAGAAGAGAATCATTTTTGGGGAGGAGAAGGGCACTGAAAGCAGCATTACAAACAGAGTGAAAACCTGAGAGATTATTTAAAAAAAAATAAAAAGAATCTCTCAGCTATCTTTGTGGAAGAAAGGAGACAAGCAGATGTCCCATGGATCTTCATAGTGCAACGACGATAATTATTTTTATTAGGTGCTCAGTTTCACCATGTGATGAGTAAGACATGAACATCCATTTACCATCTATATAATGATGGTACTGACTAATGCATAGATATTCTTTGTTAGGCAGTTAAGCATGAATTGTAAGTTATTGAATAACAGGAAATCTGTTATACAAATATATATAAGATTTGGATAATAGGTTGTAAATTATCTAGCCTGATTTTCTCTAATGATTCTATGGATTATTTCTTTTTTTTCTGAAAATATGTCAGCCTTTACAAGCTTTCATTTTTTTGGCTATTGTCCTTTTTTTTTTCCATCTGACAATGGGATGAAGGAATTTTTAAAAAAAAAGGATTAGGAAAGGAAGAAAAATAATGTAGAAAGCTTTCAAGAAGAGATGGCTGCATTTCTTGTTGGACACATTGTGGGGGTTATGGAAGGGCTCTAGTCCACATCCCTCTAGAAGGACTCCCACCAGTACTACCCTGTTTCCCCAAAAATAATCCCTAGCATGATTTTTCAGGATTCTTAAGGATGCTCAAAATATAAGCCCTACTCCAAAAATAAGGCCTAGTTACAGCTCACAAAAAAGCCAATTTAAATAGTGTCTAGGCAGCGATACATGTAAAAAAAAAAAAAAAAAAAGGTAAGCATCATTTGGAGCAAAAATTAATACCGACCTTGTCTTGTTTTTGGGGAAACAGGGTAGGTCGAGTCCACCACGGTTTTGTTTAGTGGAGTCTAAAATGAGAGATTCTTCTACATCTCTGGGCAGCACATTCCAGTGCTGCACTACCTCCAAGTGAAGAGGTTTTTCAAGAAATCATCTGAACTTCTTAAGGCTGCAAGCTCTCTATTACTTCTTGTTACATCATTGGTCTCTAAGAGGAGGAGTTTCTCTCCTTTGTACCTTTTAAGCAGTTGTAGGCTGTAATTACATTGCCCCTTCGCCTCTTCTTCACCACATTAAACAAAAGTGGCTCCCTCCATTTGACCTCATCGGATATGGCCCTTGACCATCTTGGGAGCCCTCAGCTGTGTCCCCCCTTTCCCGCCGCCCCCCAAAAAAATCAGGTTATTTTCCACTGAGAAAGTTGGAATCATCTGGTTTTTCCATGTTATTTCCATATGAGGATTTCCCAGTCTGGTCATCAGAGTCTGAGCAAACTGCACTTCTCAGTAGGGAAGAAAGGGGTGGTCAGAAACAGAATCAGATTTTCTGGTTTGTGATGAAAAAAACTCAAACAAGCCCTACATAATGGTGTTTTTAATTATCAAACGAAATCAAATGGAAATAAAGTGATCACAAAACAACATTCGACAACATATTTTTGGACCAATTAGATTTTTTCCTTTGGCTAAAATTGACACATTTTGTTCTGACTTTAGCCCTGCAAACTACTTTATTTTAATTTCATTGTTACATAAAGCAACTCATTTAACTTCAAATGAAGTTAAACGAGAAAAAAAAGAATCCGAATGCTCTTTTTAAAAAATGAGAAAGCAGGACATTTTAACACAATTCAAACCCTTCCTCTGGGGATTTTTTAAAGCTTTTTTCCTCTCTTTTTTTTAACAACACAGCCCAAGTGACTTGACTTCAACAACAAACAGCATTTTAGGAGCAGCTGAACAACAATTTAAATGAGAACTCTCTAACTGACAATGATTGCAACTCCCTGCTTTTTGTTCATAACCCCTAGTTTCTAATTCCCATCCTCCAGGGAATTTGCTTCTTTTTTAAAAATCTACCCTGTATATATTAACCATATTGTTTCACCTGAATATTCTCTGGGTTTTGTTTCCCATATGGGAGCAGCAATAGCCATGGAATTAGTGAGCTTCCCAGGGCAGAATGATAAACCAGTGTGTTACTGGACATTCCCTCCCTTCAGCAGAGCACTGATGGCCTCGTGCATCATGGCTGGTTCTCCATCCTAATAAAAAGCTTTGTAACTTCGTTATACTCTGTATTTCTCCACAATTTTGTGTCTTCCAGATGAGTTTAAATCCTTCATGAAAAGGCTACCTAGCAACCACTTCCTGACCATCGGGAGCATCCACCAGCACTGGGGGAACGACTGGGACCTGCAGACCCGCTACAAGCTGCTGCAGAGCAACCTGGAAGCCCAGCGCCAGAAGATCCAGCGCACTGCCCGCAAACTCTTTGGCCTCAGTGTCCGGTGTCGGCACAATCCCAACCACCAGCTGCCTAGAGAAAGGTACCTTCATCCTTCATGGGGGTGGGAGTGGTGTGATGGGTGATTTAGCTGAGCCTGGGCTTGGACCTAAAACACAACAGCTGAAGTGTTTGGATATAGGATGTGCTGACATGGAGGTCTGGGGGAAAATTAGTCTGAGCATGGGTTGAAATTTCTGGAGGTGTAGGTAACCTGTATCACATACCGAAGTGTACTCACATCCCTTCTGTGTGGTCTTACCCACCCAGGTGGAGGGCACCCACTTATTCCATCATATTCTACAGGGCTGATATCACAGAGCCAAGCAGACTAAGCTGCTTTTAAAACAGTCCTGCGTCACATACCACAGCTAAGTTTTCAGCCTCCATTTGCTATTAAAGCAGACATATGGAACACAAGATGCTTCAGCCCGTTTTCGAGCTGTGCTCCTCAATGAATGTCACCAAAGCAAAGCTTTAATTTCACTGGGAATAGATCACATCTCTTCTACAAAATGCAGAATGAACCCATAAAGCCGCACTGACCAGAAGCCTGGCAATGTTACTAGAGACGGAGAGAGCAGATTTTCCATTACAGCTACAGTAATTATTGATATCTAATAGTCACCTCCTGCTGGCCACTTCCAGCCCTGACCTATGGTTGAGTTTCAGCTAGTTTCAATCATTTTTGGAGACTTGCAACCATGGGTTTGAATAAACATTTCTTACTGTTTCTTTCTACATTGTCCAGAGTGAAGCAACTCTTAAAATCTAGGAAAAAAATGAGTCCAAGAGTCTTTTCTTCCATGCTTATCTTGGAAGGGTCAGGCCAAGTTAATACTTGTATAGAAACTGCTTTTTTCACCTCTCTCTTACCTAAATATTCAGTCTCAAGAAAATAAACTGATTGACTGATGTCTCCTGTTATCATCCAACCCCTGGCCACTAAGCACACTGAGTTTTCATTCCATCACTGGTGCAGCTCAGGAAACTCCTCCAGGGCTTAACAATTCTTTAATTACCAAGAGATCTCTTTGATTTTGGACAAAGACTTCATGGACTTACTAGGGATGAGGAGAAATATTTGTTAAGTTTAAAATCTTATGAAAAAGTCTGGAGAACTTCCTAAAATTGGCCCATTCCTGCCAAATGGCTGAGATTTTATAAACAAGCAAACTGGTGTAAGAATCACAGGCATGTCCAGGCATTATTTTGAGTTGTACCACAACAACGACGGAGTGAAGCAGCAGCAAGCAAATATCCAGCCAACCATGTTGCTGCAAAGCATTCAGAGAAATCTGTCTTTAGCATTTCTCGTCTATTTTAAAAAGTCAGCCACGCAGAAAGGGAGCCTCCAATGAATATTGTAAAAATCTGGGGGAAGTAGGACGAAATGGATGATGGCAGCTGGGTTTTTAGCTGACTGATGTGCTTGATTTGTTTAAGTCAACACCACCAGGCATATTATAATTTCTTTTCTTATTTGTCATTCTGCATTTGTAGCTAGGCAGGGGAGGCGCTCAGCAGGCAGATGTGTAGTGCAAGAGGGATGCATTTCACTCTTCTTTTCACAGGGCTTGGAAATACTCTAATTTTCTAATTGTTACCGTACAGAACGACAGACACTTATCAAGCATGCCAGGGGCTTTGAAAGGATGGAAAGGTTCTATTAAGGGCAAGCCTCTCTCTCTTTAATACACATAATAGCAAGCCTACTTTATATATTCAAAAGCAATGTAAAAAAGAAATAGGGTTGCTGTTGATTATCCTCAGAGAAAGGAAGAGGTGGTGTTGCCAAAAGAAAGGAAGAATAGGGATTTTTGGCAATTAGGCTGGTTCTCCATGACCTTTTGCAATAGCTAGGAATAATAATAATAATAATAAATATATATATATATATATTTGCTTTGCACTGCTTTTGCTTAAAAAAACAACTCTTTGCAGGCAAGTTTGTTGGTTTAAAAAAGAAACCACTCCTCAGCTGTTAAAGCTTCAATGTTGAATGACTACCTATAGTTGCATTTTAAAACTCTGGATGTAAAATATAAATAACATCCACTGGAGCAGGGGGGTTGATACATGTTCTGGGCTCCAGCCAAATAGTTATTAGTTAAGAATACATCTCACAGCTGCTGGGAATAAAAATAGCATTTTTTACTTCACTGTTCCAATACAGAAAGCCCAAAAGTACCTCCACAGCAGTTAGTGCTGGTTTAAAAGTAAAAGGTGAGTTTGCAAAGGAAATCTTGTTAAATCTCTACAGTTTTCCTTGGAATTAAAAAAAAACAAATCAGTCCTGCTGGATCAGGTTTTTGACTGTGGGTTTTTTTGTTTGTTTTGTTTGGGTTTTGGTTTTGTATGGTTTGGTTTTCTAGTCACCTCAGACACCATCTATAACAAAGCTGCATCTCAAGGGACACCCATCAGCTTCTTCCCCTCCTCAGACCCGATTAATCCTGAAAGATGACAAAGCGGGAGGGAAGAAAATGATTCATCACCTTTCTGTATAACATGACCTCCACTTCTCATCTGAAAGCCCAACACTGCCCTGCAAAACTTTTTATTTTGGTCACAAGAGGTAATTTTTAAATGGTGAACCAGCTCTGCGTGATGACCCGGCTCCCAGTTCCCAGCATTGCCAGGGGAGCAACAGCAATAAAACACAGCAAAATAAATCTCACATTTTTCCATTCTAGTTTGGAATGTAAGATATTAAAGTTGAGTGTAAAATTGCTTGACAGTGACCTTTGAAGACATAGTTTTCCTTTTTTTAATTTCACATACTCTAGTACTTAATACTTTGAACGGCCAGAGGTAGCAAACACAAGGCAAAATAACTTGCAATGATATTAAGAGGGAAAAAGGTAAACTGATTACTTCCTAATGAAAGAAAAAATAATTAAAATTAAAACCAATGGCTACTCTACTGGCTTTCAGCTTTTCAACAGTGGCTCTTTTCAGCTGCCATGTGCCCTGACATCTCTTGGTTCCATTCACATCAGCCTGAGCCATCACGGGTTTGTGTTTGCAGACGTTACCTCCTGTCAGCTGAAGGGCTGTGCCTGGACCTGCATATATTCTTATCCTGTCCCAGTTGCAGGACAAAACGGGGTAATTTATACCACTTTTCCTCTCTCACTCTGTCACACTTCCCATTGTCAAGTTTGGAGCCGATGCCCAGCTCTGCCCTGGATTCTGCATTTTCATTTAATTACGTCCTTTATTGCTGCCATCAGCAGATGGTGGATAGATGACTTTTTTTTCTTTTATGTCCTATTTGTGTATTTGCTGAATGTTAAGACATATACACACACTCCTCTCAAAAAACCCTCTTTCTCTGGATCTCCTCCCATCCTCCCTTCACAAAGATGATCTGGCAAACAGGAAAAGTACTAGTTTTGATTGCAAGATATCAGCCTAAACTCCTTTCTCATTTTGCTCTGCTGAATGTCAGTATAAGAGAAGGACAGAAGAATATATATATATATATTGTTTCTTCCTAAGACAGACAGGATATGGTCATCTGACACTGTGTTTGTTTATTGCATTCTCTGCTGTACAGCCTGGAAATCCTTGTCCCATGAGCTCAGTGGCATTATCCACATGTAAAACCTGTGTAATGCACCAGTCCAGCACTGCACAAATACACGTTCCTGCAACCCAGTGAACAGTGTCTGTATACTGGGGGGTTGCTTTGGTTTTAGCTTGTCCTCCACTTGTTTATCATCCCGCAGCTTCATGCTTAGATCAGTGGTTAGAGGCAAAGAAAGCAGCTTTCAAAGAGGTGTGTGGAGGAATCAAGGTGCACTCACAGCACCTTAGGGAGATTCAACCTGGAATCTGGATACCTTGCTATAATAAATTAAAGTGCATGTGGCTGGCTTTCCAAACAGGATCTGCAAGGATTCAGGTGGTGTAAAAAAAATAATATTTGTACTGCTGAAAAAGTGAGCAAAAATTCACCTATGAGCAGAAGGCAGACTCAGTCCCCAGGGGATAGTTTTGAGAGTGTTTTTTGCTGTCAGCAGCATGGTTTGCAATCATGCCAGGCTGTGCTGTCCCTTCCCCTCCAAAGCAGAGCTGTCCTAGGAGCCCAGTGCACTTTTCTGGGGACCAGAGCTGTCACCGTCTCCCTCTATTTGTAGAGGTCACTGCCTTGCTGCCAAGCTCCCCAGTCAACCTTGTCTTTTCCTCTAGCAGGAGAGCTCCTGTTAACTGTGAATAGAGGAAAGAGACCCTGGCAGCTCCCTACTGCAAGAGACATATGGAAATTGTCTCTTCCCACATCCAAGACTTTAGAATTTTCCTGCTGATGTACTTTTTTCCTCACTCATTTTTATTTTCTTTCCACTCAGTTTCTTCCCAATTCTTTTCATTCCTGCCTGTCCTCTGTCTTTCCGTTGTTGCCATTGTTTCAGTTTTCCCTTTTCTCCATCCCTGTTCCTGCTGCCCACTGCATTTCTCTCTCATTTTTCCTTTTACCTGCACATTTTCCCCCCTCTTTCTTCCCCTACCATTTCTGCTTCTGTTCCTTGATTACTTCTTTCCTTCCAGCACTTTCCTCTGTTTTATACTCTCATCCCTGCACTTGCTCCCTCCCCCTAATTATCTTGCTGGTCTTCGCTGCTGTATCATTTAATGCCTTCTTTGATACAGCCTACAGCTTAATGATTATTCGGAGGTCAGGCAATGCAGGTGCCATGAATTTCACTAATCCAGCTCTGAGAGCCTCTGTCCATAATCACTCCTCCCGTTCTACAGGGACTGAATCCTAATTTGTCATTAGCCAGTCCTCTCACTGCAGTGCTCCCAAGAACTTTTTTGCCCAGAGGAGACAATGAAGTATTCATTAGCTGGGGGGGAGGCGGAGGGGAGGGAGCGGGTGGCTGAATAACGGGTTCTGCTGAAGGATGCTGAGAAAGGAGTTGCTGTGCTGAGATTTCCCAGGGCAGCGGGGAGGAGGGAGCAGGGGGCAGCAAGGCCATGTTGCGAGTGGGTTACACAAAAAGCAAACGTGGGTTATGGTGTTGTTTGTAAGGATGGGGAGGTGAGGGTGACGATAGAGCAGTTGTGGGACTGGTAGGGCTTGGGAATGGGCAAGTGTGGATGCTTGTTAAAGGGAGAGGCTGTAAGAGGAGGTTAATTAGCAGCAGATTTTTTAAATGAGAAAGCATTCTAGCAGCTCTGTCTCTACACACCCTGACTTCCACCCTCTTTTGTGCTGTTATTGAGTTCTGCACCGTAAGCAGAGGTTACTGCTGGCTTTGCCTCATCCCATTACAAGTCTGATTTTGGAGAGTAGGGAGGAGTTACCAATGACATGGAGAGTTTTCTCCTGCTCACCTAGAAACTATGCTGACCTGCAACATCCAATAGCACCTCAGCCTCTGGCATGGTTTTATCAGCTCCACTCCCATCGCTGAACTTTGTCACTGTGGCACTGATGGGATTCTTGGCAGGAGACTGTGCCAGCCCCAGCTCCTAAAACAGCGTGGAGAGAGATATCTTAGATGATTAATCCTAACTTCTAGCTGTTTCTTAGAGGGCTTTTGTTCTCCACCAAAGGAGTAAACAGCAGGTGAAAGATTCAGTCTCAAAATAGTCTGGAATAGCTCCCAGATGCCACAGCAGGGCATCAGCATTCTGAGAGCTCTGCCTCAGATATATCCCTGAAAACACTGTGGCTCCAGTAAGATGCCAACACCAAAGGCTCTGTGAGACTCTACAATGCTAATGCTTTCTTCTTCCCACCTGCAGGACAATACAGGAATGGCTTACTCGGGTCCAGTCCCTGCTCTACTGCAACGAGAATGGGTTCTGGGGGACCTTTCTGGAAAGCCAGCGGAGCTGCGTTTGCCATGGTGGCACCAGCCTGTGCCAGCGCCCCATCCCCTGCATCATCGGGGGCAACAACAGCTGTGCCATGTGCAGCCTTGCCAACATTTCTCTCTGCGGCTCATGCAACAAGGGCTATAAGCTTTACCGGGGTCGCTGCGAGCCCCAGAACGTAGACTCGGAGCGGAGTGAGCAGTTCATCAGCTTTGAGACAGACTTGGACTTCCAGGACCTAGAGCTGAAGTACCTGCTGCAGAAAATGGACTCTCGTCTGTATGTGCACACCACCTTCATCAGCAACGAGATCCGCCTGGACACCTTCTTTGATCCCAGGTGGCGCAAACGCATGTCCCTCACCTTGAAGAGCAACAAGAACCGGATGGACTTCATCCACATGGTGATCGGGATCTCCATGCGAATCTGCCAGATGCGCAACAGCAGCCTGGACCCCATGTTCTTTGTCTACGTCAACCCCTTCAGCGGGAGTCACTCCGAGGGCTGGAACATGCCCTTTGGGGAGTACGGCTACCCGCGCTGGGAGAAAATCCGCCTCCAAAACAGCCAGTGCTACAACTGGACCCTGCTGCTGGGCAACCGGTGGAAAACCTTTTTCGAGACTGTCCACATCTACCTACGCAGCCGGACTCGGCTGCCCTCCCTGCTGCGTAACGAGACTGGCCAAGGGCCTGTGGACCTTTCTGACCCCACCAAGCGTCAGTTCTACATCAAGATCTCAGATGTGCAGGTGTATGGCTACAGCCTGCGTTTTAACGCCGACCTACTGCGCAGTGCTGTGCAGCAGGTCAACCAGTCCTACACGCAAGGCGGGCAGTTCTATTCTTCCTCCTCCGTCATGCTCTTGCTGCTGGATATTCGGGACCGAATCAATAGACTGGCACCTCCTGTGGCCCCTGGGAAGCCCCAGCTGGATCTGTTCTCTTGTATGCTCAAGCATCGCCTGAAGCTCACCAACAGCGAGATCATCCGTGTCAACCACGCTCTAGACCTGTACAACACTGAGATCCTCAAACAGTCAGACCAGATGACAGCCAAACTCTGCTAACCCGGACTTTTCAGTGGACATGTTGGTGATTGATCCTTTTGCTGTAAAAAAAAGAAATAATAATAAAAGAGGAAAAAAAATAAGAAAAAATATAAAAAGAAAGAAAAGTGGGGGGAAAGTTATAAGGGGGAAACCAAGATTTGTAAAATGTAATTAATATACAAAAGGAAAAAACAAGAGGAAATTCTTCATTTGTTGAAAACTAAACCCGTTCTAGCAGCTGTATAAAACTGTCAGGCATGTTTGTTATTTCCATAATCCGTCATAAAAGGGTGACACTTTACTCTCTCTTGACCTTGGGGGTCTTGCTTGCTAGTCCTTGGGGGCAGCAGAGTAAATAAAGGGAGGATCAGAGAGAGGGACAAACTTCTGTAATGAACTGTAAAGTTTTCTGCTATGCAGGTGCCAAGACAAAGAGACAAAAAAAAAAAAAAAAAAAAAAATCAAAACAAACAAGAGTTATATGTAAATGTAAAAGAGGTGCCATTATTCCTATAGTGGGAGTAAATGGTTAAAGATAAAAGATATTTCTTCTGCTGAGATTTATACCAGGTTTACATTGAGTTATTCACACAGCCTGTGCTGAACTTTGCTGGAGTACAGAAGGTGATGTCAGCCCTTTAAGAGTAAAACTAACGCCTCATTGGTGAGAAAACACATAAGAGGTGGAGGGTGGGTGCAAGTCTCAGGTGTCTTCACTTTGGGATTTCCACCTTGGAAGAGTTTTCACCCGAGGTAGAGTCTCAACTCTTGCTGAAGAATGATACAGCAGGTCCCTTGGGCTGCTTTGCTCAACTGGAGTTTATGCATCACAACTGCTGTTGCCTTCCATGTTGTCAGAGCTCAACCCCATGAGGATCAGCACCTATGGATCTGCGGAGTTGCTTGTCTTTCAGGTACTTCAATAGAGTCTCTAGAACAAAGCTAAAATCATACGCACTTTGATAAACCTAGGCTTACAGGCAAACCCGAGTCTGGCTTTCCGCCTTGGGTTCTGGGTTTTCCAATAACACTGGGAAGCCCTCAGCACCACAAAAACCAAAGCACAATGCAAGAAAATACATTTCAATGGAAAGCTGGAGACACAAGGGTACATGTCATTTTTGTTTTTTTCAGGGAAGGAAAACTCCCTTTTACTTTCTCATGTTTCTGTGGCTGTGAATAATATCCTTGTTATACTTACAATTTCTTTGTTCACAAAGAAAATTTACAGATGAGAAAATTTTATTGAATGTCCACAAAAGTAGTAAAAGGGAGGGAGTATTAAAAGTAGTAAAAGTGGGAGGGAAGAGCACAATAACCAAATCCACCCTGAATTTGCATGGATAAAACCAAATTTAAAAGGGCCAAGTTATCCAAAAAAAAAAAAAAAAAAAAAAAAAAAACAAAACCTCAAAAAACAACACCTAAAATACCTAAAATCTGGGTAAAATTTTGTGGAGTGCGTGTTTTTTTAAAAAATAATATATTGAATGGAGTGTGTGGATGTAGGATCAGCTGAGCTGGGTGATGAAGGCTGAATGCAGTGGGAGATGAGTAGTGGGGCATTTATCTTAATCTCACTGTGTTTTAGTTAAAGTTGGTGGTGAGAAGTGCTAGTGACAGACTAGAGTTTCTGCCATCTGAGAAGGGAGAAGTAAATCTCAGATTCTGTGGGTTTCTGGAGCTGGAGGAGTATTCAGGGGAAAAACACGCCTGAGCAAGAAGGGCAGTCCTGAAGTCCAAGATTCTGATTCAATGTGTTGATTCAACTGAGTTCAAAATGGTCTTGTAGAAACTGTGATGTTCTTATTTGGAGGCTCTGTCTCAGATTATAAGAATAACATCAGTTCTTCCAGAAAGAGCTAAATGCATGGTGGTGTAGTTCATGTGACACTGGGGACTCGGACAGTTAGGTTTGGCTTCAGATTTAGTTTAATTTGTGTGGTTTTGGTTGATACTCATTCAAAGTGAGAAGGAATTAGCTACTTCAAGGAAAAAATGCATTCATGGAACTCACCTACTGAACTAGCAATCAGGGGCATAAGATAAACTATCTGGGTAGTTAGTAAGAAACAAAAACGAGTCCTAATTGCAAAAGCACACCTACTTTTCCCAGTTTGTTCATTTGTTTTTCATTTGATTGGTCTTTGCTTTGTGTAGTAGACGTTCATACTTGCAGACCCCACCATTCAAAGAGGTTTCTTTATGGTTCTGACATTCCTGTGTCAGCTTTCTGATACGGGAAAATTGTATGCATGGAAGTTAGTTTTAAGCAAATAGTAGAGAGTATTCATGGGAAATGAATGTCAAATTTGTAATTACGAGTGGAAATAATGTTCCTGACAGTTACGTCCATCCAAGCAGGGAATAGCAATGTACTGTTTAATTTACATGTATAACCCAAAGAGCTGACACTGAGAAGAACTATAGTTATTGCTCTAAAAATACTGAATACTGCGTATGAACAACCTATGGCCTGAGATGCAGTCTGCATTCAATGATGGGATTTGTTCATGGCTGGGAATAGTGAACATGCTAGCACAAAGTGAAATTAATTCGATAAGTTGCTTTCCTATGAGAAAAGTATCCAGCTCTAGTGTCTAGAAGCCAAAGAAGTTGCAATTAAATCTCATATCTCATGGGTAACTAGCAACATGTTAGCTAAATCTTGCACTGTATTGGTGGGACTGTTAGGGATCAAATTAATTGCTCTCATGTATCTTTAATGATGCATTGGGATGAGCAGCCACCGGTATTACTGGGCCTCAGCACAGGGGGCAACACCGCAAACATTAAGCAAGTTATTGGGTGCCCACAGAACATTAAATCACTGCTGTCCAGTTCAGACCCAAGCAATGGCAGACAGCTATGGAGTTACAGATGCATTTTCTAACATGAGCTAGTGTATCCACCATGGCTGGGAATGGTGAAGCTGAAGCATAGAAAAATGGAAATAAGTCTGGCATAGATATTCTGCCAGTGTATGTAACTTACCTTAGGAGTACCTGATGGTGCAATGTGGCACCAGGGTATGATGGCACATCAACACAACAATCTGGAGCTGCATTGCAACATGCCTAGATGAGATTTTGTGGTGGAATTGAGCCAAAGTGTCAGGAATAAATTCCCTTGTCCTTCAGAGCAGGGAAAAAATGAAGCTATCTGGCAGCTCAGCCACCGCTTTGGACTCAAAGTTTATGTCAGAGATAAAAAGGAAAACCAAACCCAAACAACCCTATCAAATGTGGCCTGGACCATGCCACACTGTGCCTTTGATGCTAGAAGTGTCTGCCACAAACAGGGCCCATGCTCTGCTCCCACTGCTCAGTCCCTAATGCCTGTCCCCAGGTAAGGGGACGGCCTGGTTGAGAACCAGATCCTGCAGGTTTGTGTTAGGGTATTTGTTTTGCAGGCAATAGAAGATGTGGAGGCATCTGGCATACTTCTATCTTGATAAAAGAAAGTGGTTCTGATCCTCCTAGAGGACACACGAGTGCTATGGTGGTTTTAATGGACTTCTGAGGAAATTATGTCCAAGTCCTCCAGTTAGTCAGAAAAAGATGTTTTACAAGGCAATGACTAGAATGGAGGGTAATTATTAGAGGAGAATGAGGTGGGTCCCAGAGAAAACTTTAACCTATTTACTAAACTGCAAGATCAATAGATATTATTATAGAGTTTAATGATAAAAGGGACATTAGAAATATTAGTAACAATTCTCTTAACTGTACAAGAATGGAACTCAGCTTCCTTCCTCTGTACAAGAAGGAGTTACAGACCAATCCATAAGATTGTCCAGCTCAGCTAATACAGAGATGGTCCTACAAAATCATGGTAGATACTTGTCTCTTGCTGCAGTTAAATTAGGGACTGCATGAAAGCTGGAGCTTCCAAATAACCAAGAGAAAACAAGAAAAGCCAGATGCCAGGTATCCCAAAGGCAAAGAACGGCAAAAGTCAGCAGGCAGAGCAGAACCCACCTGCTTCTTCCCTTTAAATGCAGAAGACTTCTGGGATCAGTTGCTTCGAGTCACATGAGAGAATGTACTTGGAGCTTACTAAGAAATGTGTTTTTTAAAAGTTATTCAAATTTAGACTTAGCAGCCGATGTGGCAGAAAGCAAAGGACGTCAGCAAGTCTTATTAATATGCTGATTCTACGGCTTCAGGAGTGTACAGAATGCCCACTTGGATCAGGGCTAAGAGCACAGCATGAGGTTGCCGTGGAAACATGGGAAGGCCATTAATTAGCTATCACATGAAATTATCAGGAAGAATCTGGACCTCAGCAGCTTTGCCCTCCCCAGAGACAAAGGGCACGACCCTGGTGACCTCCCAGTCAGACCCAGTGATGCCTCGAGAGCTCCAAGAACAACCACATCCTGGAGCAGAAATGTCATCCTGGAGGAAAGGGACAAGGAGACAAGTAAGGGGGAGGAGGTGACAGGGGCAGAAGGCAGGAAAGCAAAAGACAGAGAAAGTTTCCCCTCTTATTTCCCCTTCCCAAGGAGCCTGTTTGCCCTCACATAAAGAACACTGGAGGTCTGCTCCCAGTGACCTCAAAGGAATCAAGACTGGCCACAAGGCCCCGGCAAATTCAGTGTATGGAATTTGCATCTTCTTGGGTGGGCTACAAGTGGGACAAGTGAACACCAAGGCTCCCCAGAGCCATCTCTGGCTGTGCTAAGCCAGGAATCCCTGTCTCCAAAGGGAAACATGGGCAAGTGTGAGCGGCTCATTGGCCACTTGCCCAGCCTCCCTCCAGAGCCAGAATCCACCTCCAGCCCAGGCTGTGTGCGTATGTTCCTGTGACAGCTGTGACGGACTCCAGCTGCCACGGACAGGATGTTCTTTTGAGCCCACTTGCTAAAACACAGGAGGACGTTGGGCAGATGGCATCTCCTGCACCAGGGTGCAGCACAATCCCTGGCCTGGCTGCTCAGTTCCAGTGCTGGAGGAGAAATGCCAAATCGCAATCCTAGCAATGTGTTCCTGTCTCCAGCTAATGCGCTTTCCTTCAGGGATCTATCCCAGTGCTTGTTGAAAGTGGGGAAAAAATGGCACAAAGATGAGGTGCTGCAGTTTATTGTCTGAAGGTAGAGACAGGAAGGTGGTCGGTGGTGTGTGTTAGGAGAGAGGCAGAAGGGAGAGAGATGAGACAAGGCATAAGAAGGTCATAAGGGAGACATTTCCATGTTCTTTGTACCCTGAAAAGTTTGAAGTGATACATTAGACCTGCTGGACCCAGTCTGATTATAGTTCTTGTCCAAGATACTTTTTCTAATCCATGTGTCAATTAACGCCCTCACATTTTCTTTGCGACTTCTTGCAATAATATTTTTTTTTCCATAATCTAAAACTACCTTCTCTTACTGTCATCAGGATTATTCTGTAAATTAAATAAATATGGAAAACAGTGAGGACTAAAAACTCTATACAAAACTTGTTGGAAATTTCAGTCCTTCCTCCTGAATTTTCAACTGACAAAAGATGGGCGCTTGGTACAAATATATTGTTAAACCAAATACGACTTTCTTTTTGTGTAACAGAAAAAAACCCACAAATAGTAACAGTCTGTGTCCCTTGGCTATGCAAAACAAACCTTCACATATACAAGACTGTCCATATGAATCCTGACCACAAGAAAGAGGTGAGCACTAGTGCTTCTTAGATAAATACTGACAAATACCACCAGACACTGTAGTGAGAGTGGGTCTTACAACAGGAGTATCTTTCCTGTCTGAGCTGGATTAACCTTAGCAGGACACATGAGGTGAGATGTAGCTGGCTAAACATCTTAATGGCTATTAAAGACATCTACAGGAACAGCCCCAGGTACAACATTTTGTGTCCCCATCTTTAGCGTTTACCCATGCAATCATGGGGTGGTTCCTGCTGGTCTCCAGTATTTGACCTTGTATAGAGACCTAGGAAAATAAAAAAACAACAACCAGAAAAAACATGCTATGGGTCCCTCCGCAAGAGAACTACAAATGGTATTGCTAGAAAAAGTAATCACAGCAGCAGAACCTGTGGAGGAGCAAGATCTGGTTAGGTGACCCTGACAGATACAGGCAGGCACAAAAGAAATTGGATTACTGACCTCACCACTCAGGGAGGACTCCTTTCGCTCCCCAAACCCATCTTGTGTCTCTTCAGCTCCTTTTTTCAGTTTTGGCTCAGTACTGAACAAAACCAGCCTGTTAGATATTACCTATAGCACACATCATGTCAGTGCAGCTTGAAATAATATTTTAATGCCACTGAAAAAGTCAAGCAAATTGAACTGAACAAAGCAGGAAAATGAAATGGGAAAAACACACAGACTCATTCTGCTTATTAGGGATGCTTTTGCCAGTGATAAATTGCTGTGAGGTGCCTTAGTTTTTAACAGCACAACAGCTTCCAGTAGAAAATGTCCAACTGAATTATTTTGACTGAAATTTTAAAGGTCTTAAAAAAGAGAAATTTAAAGTCAAGATTTTCTGCTTGAAACATGCGGCATAGATACTAGATTTGAGTATCAGAACTACACTTGGTTTTTAATACTGCCAGTCATCTAGAACATAGATTTGTCTAAATAGGAAAAAAAGGTCAACCTGAATGATTTTCCAAGGTGCTCACAGATTTCCTCGAACAGGGTGTGCCAAGGGGAGCTGAAGGTCAAGACTTCTCAGAGATGCTGCCAGGAACAGAGGAAAGAGCACCTGGAGTATGGTGCTGCTAAAATCAAGTGAGGAAGCCAAGAGACCTAAGGTGACATCAGGAAGACAGAAATACAACTTATGCCTTTCATATTTCTATATACAGGTATGTATTTAGTTAAGTTTTGATCTATTTATATTACATGTCTTTTATTAGTAGATATCTATAGATGTATCTATTAGTTTATGTTCTGAGGTCTTGATTACAACCCAAGTCTCATTGTGTTTGGTTCTGGGCTTGCACAGAATTAATACAAGCTTGTCACTTAAATAGAAATTATCGGTTTAGGGCTAGCCTGATTTTTACAGGTGGGAAAGGGAAATCTAAGATAGTCTGACTTGCCATGGCAAAACCTGCTCAGAACCGGGACCAGAATAATTCTTGAGCCTCAGTCATTGTATGACCATTGTATGAAGAGGGGAAGATGATAGGGCAGGAATGGTTATTCCAGATAAGCTTTTATTTCCGCTGACAGTTCCTGGTGTCTGAGTGTCCCACTCTCACATGTGTTGATAGTGACCTTGAGAAAGATGTATAATGATGTGCTACCAGGACATGGATTCTGTTTGAGACTTGTGATATCCCAAATGCTTAGGTCAAGCCTGAGAGTACTGCCTGTGTCTGATTTTGGTGCAAAGTGAAGCCTGTAATAGACATTTTCTAGAGATGAAGCAATCCTTATTTCAGTCTGTTTTCTGGGACAGGCTTTCTTGACAGTGTGCAGCATCTCCCTCTGAGTTGGGCTGTGGTATAATTTAGGACTGAATCTTGTTCTGCAATGTGATGACAGGAATATATTATAGAAATGTCATGCATCTAACTACCGAGATCTGGTTTTCAAACTTCCCTAAGACATTTACACTCAGGGTTCTATTAAGATTCATTTCAGGATGAGAAAGCAAAACCTGGATATTGGCTGGCTTGGATTTAGGTATCAATTGTGATCTTTTTTTCTATGTTTTTACAAGCTATTCAATGAAGGGAGTTCACTCCTGATTTGCTCCAGGATACTTGGGAACTATCTCCATATTTTTATTGTCTCTCGACATGAAAACCTAATCGTGTTCGTTGCTCAAAATCAACTCTGGTTGAACGCTAACGCAAGAAGGCTCAGCCTAAGCAAGCAGCTTGTTTGGGAAATGTAGATAAGAATCCCTCGTGGGTTGCTTTGAAAGTCAATAGACTCGGGTTTAGAAGGATTAGTGAAGGGCTCAGTCCTGTAAGGTGCTGAGCACAATCATTTGCAATACTGAGTGTCTGTGTATGTGTGAGCAGATGCATGAAAATCAAAGGGACTGTTCAAAACCATATGAGTTAAGATCATGTCCATATATTTTTCTGGGTCAAATTCAGTGCTCTCAATAACCAGCAATGTGTGTTGAGCTCTGGGGGAATCTCAGATCTCAGGGCTGTAAAGGCCCAGGAGTCTTAAGATCAAAAATCAACTTGCTGGCCTGAATTATTTTTAAATCTCAGTGGCTGGCTTGGGTTCGGTAAGCCCAGGCAGCTGCGATGAAGCACACACACAGAGCCTTTTAGACCCAGACGAACGCTTACACTGCACCCTGGAGCAGCC
Organism: Columba livia; assembly: GCF_036013475.1. Taxonomy (NCBI): domain Eukaryota; kingdom Metazoa; phylum Chordata; class Aves; order Columbiformes; family Columbidae; genus Columba; species Columba livia. The sequence goes on from NC_088620.1 coordinate 6,949,845, forward strand.
AGCAAAGGGCACAATGCGTGTCCAATGAACACCAATTGCGTCACTTCTTAATGAGAATTAATATCTCTGATGTAGCACTGGGGGACCTCAGTCATGCACCCAGACCCCAGAGTAGCTGGCATTTTACCAAGTCATAAGAAAAAGGAGTTGGGGTTTCAAGAAGCTTCTCAGAACAGCACTAATTAAGAGAAAGATGCATGTGGCACCAGCTGAAGTTCCCAGTGGGCTTTCAAGGGTCAGTCCCGTAAAGGTGGACCAGTCCTTCATAGGTTTTTTTTAGGGTGCTTTTTTTGCTGCCCTCTCTCTCCAGGAAATGCAGAACAAGAGCCATTGTTTTTGCCACTCTGCATATCTTGCCATTTGCAAAGTTTTTACCTCTCTGATTTTCTTTCTAAGGTGAGCAGCATTTCCTTCAGGTCAGCATTACTTGTGCATTTATTATAGGATCCACTTAATGAAAATTTAGAACAAGAAACAGAATAAAAGCCAGCTAGATGACATGGACGTGAGAAACTCATGTTCCAAAAAGTATTTGATTAAAACAAGAAAGAGGGGAGAAGTAGATGTTGAAAGAGTTACCTTTGAAGTCTCTGCCTACAGAAGTAAGAGTCAACTGGAAAATTTAGGGTTTTTTTCCAGGGTGAAAGGAGCTAAGGATCCAAAAACCACATCTGCTGTGTGGTTACTTTATTCACCAGTTGTAGAATGGCTCTAATTTCTCTGAAATATCAGACATGGGCTAGAGGCAAGGTAATAAACTCCAGGGTACCCAGTTGTTCTGATGGAACTGGCATATCCTACCTTTCTGCACTCTCCTGCAAGACAATAATGCCATTTCTGCCATCATTATGCATCACACATCAATCTGGCTGTTCATTAACAGCTGTGACCTGAATCTGTCACTTCACAACAAACTCCTGTAGGATTCCAGGTTTACTGCCATATAACTGCTTTATTATACATGGAAGGCTGTAATAAGCTGATTAAATAAACCTTCCTTTTTTTTTCCTGAAGACTTAATATGTACTTTTCTGACATCAGATAAGTACAAAATAAAACTGAAGCTTCACCCAAAATGCATTATGCAAAGAAACCTGTCACTATAAAAAGCCTAAACCACGCAGGACTCCCTGTACCAGCTCCTCCTGGCTGTATGTGAGGGAGTCCTGTTGTGGCAACTGGTAATTCTCTAGAAGCCTTGACTCAAACCATCCTTTAAAGCTTGTGCAAGACACCTTTCTTCCTTAGAAATGCAGCTTTCTGGAACAATATGTTCATTCTGAGGAGGAAAGTTCTAAAGTTAAATTGGAAGTGTCATTCAGGATGAAAGGCAACATCCCATCATGTTTCAGCTCGGGAGTCTCAGGATGTGTTGTCTTGCAGGGAAACTCTGGTAAATGATTGAAGGAGGCAAGGGCTTCTCTGATGGTTTTGATTACTTCACACCAGATGAGACAGAACTGGCCACATGCTAAAATTAAAATGAAGCGTTTCAACGATTTCCCATTAAAAATGTCAACAAAAAATATATTTTGCTGACTTTGCATTTTGGTTAGAGAAAACTATTCAGCTGGGGGGGAAAAAGGGTCAGCTCTGTCAGCAGAGCTGGTTATGAGTGGTGAAATTCATCGCATGTGGGCTAATGGGGTGTGAAAAATTGGCCTTGCTGAGTACATGTAGACCTTTCTTACTGCTCCTGAGAGGCCTTGGAGGAAGGAGTGATCCCTGATTACTCCCTCTCCTGTCTACACAGCTGTAATGTGCTGATCCAGACAGGGCTGGGGTCTGAGAAGCCCCAAGTGCTTCCAACCAACACCCTGATCATCAGGCCAATCTGTGTAAGTTGGTACACTTCACACATTCTGCTTCACTGATGCTCCATAGAGGGAATCAGTCCTGGTGGTGAGATATCACACAGGACCCAATTTGGCTCTTGAACACCCCAGACAATTATTTTGTGTGTATGTTTTGTCACCTCAAAGTGCTGGAGGTAGCCTAGGAATGGTGTCGCACAGAGGACATGTTGCTTACTGCAGGACATGTCTTGAGGATGGCTGGTAGGAATGTGAAAGGAGCAAAGTCTGTTCTGATAGTAGTGAAGAACTGTCCTGGATAGAGAGAACCAAACTTGGTATACATATAGATGTCTAAAATAGACCTACCAGCAAAATATTCTGTAAGCTACACTAGTCTTTGACTAACATGGAACAAGGTGATTGCTCCAAAAGGAGTCAACTTGTGGGATGTGAGTGCCCTGGGTGTAGGACCTTGGAGCAAGACGGTGGCACCTAGGGCCAAGTAGAAGAGTGTGTTTGCAAACTAGAAGGCAGAATTATAGCAATTATCTGCAATATTTTAAAGCACAACTTTACAAGCTAGAGACCAACTTAAAAGGAAGAGAAGGTATTTTGAGTGACAGGATTTTACAGTGTGTTCTGTACAATCAGTGAATAAAAGCCCCAGATATTTCTGTTAATCAAAGCCCATCTTTTGAATCAGTTATTGGGTTTTTCCTCTTGTTGCAATCACTGGCCAGCACAAGCTGAATTACAGTGTTCTTTATTAACTGGCACGGCTTGCTCCACCTTAATTAGTGCAGACCAGTGGAGTTAAGGTGAATGAGGTGAACATTAGATGCAATTCTCTCATTGATGTTGAAAAGGCAACCAGACCTTGACTTTTCTCTCTGTAAGTGCATCCCTTCCTTTTGTGAGATGATCAATAACACTTCCACTGGAGGAGGTGGGCAAAGCACCTTTCAGAACTGATAATTGTGCAGGATCCAAATCTTTTCTAATGAAATCTTTCAAAACCTTTGCAATATTTCTACTGAAGGCCAGCTTTCCTAGGAGACCTATAATTATTGAGAGCAAAAAAGAGAAGAGATGAGAGTTATCAACCTGTTTCACATAAATAGGACCAATTCAAACAAGGGACCTGAAAGACAGGGATATGGAGAATGAAATAAGAGTGGAAAAAATAATAATAACAATAATAATAATAAAAGAGCTAGGATCAATATCTCTAAGAAGAAAAGATCATTTAATTTTATAGAAACCATAAAGTGTACACAGGTTCTGTGATTTCCCAGAGGTCTCTTGGCTGATTGTATTTTCTTGTAAAACCCACATCTTTACACAGTATCCACAACTCCTGTTTTAGCAAATATACGTTCACACTGCAGGACATCCCAAAAGATTTATTCCCTTGATGCTGCTCTTCCTCCTCTTTTTCATGTTTCAAAGTCAAATATTTATCTTTTGGCATCTTCTGTGTTTTGCTTTGATCCTTGACAGAAAAAAAAAAAATCCCTTCTCATTGCCTTCTCTCTGGAAAACCACAAAGGCAGAAACACCATCATTTTCAATGGAGTGGCCAGGAAAATGCAGTAAGATGATCAACTTGAGAGAGCAGATAGGAAGATGGCTGCAAAACAGCTGTTTTCCCCAAACTGTGGCAACATTTCAACATACTGACACCTTCGAGAGTTTGGTATCTAGGAGGTAAAAACACTAATTCAGGTTGAGGAAGACACTGAGACATCTTCCCTTACCTTGGAAAACATCTATTTGAAATTCACAGCTTACTGATTATGGCACAGCCTGATTTATGCTAAAGCATTTTGAATATCAGGTCTTTTCTAAGAACAGTATGATCAGTGCTTCCCATGCTTTTGTCTGCAGCATTAGTGGGTAACATCTATGTTTATCCTCATCCAAAGGTGTTATTCTTCACCTAAACTTGCCTGGACTGTTGCCCAGACTACAGAAAATCAAGGCATTGATCGCGTCTCCTTGCTGATAAAGTGTAATATAGATAATTGGGGAAGTTGTGAGGGACAGTGTGCAAAAAGTGAAAATTGAAATAAGAACTCCAGTGACATCCCTGCCTCCCTCCCGTCACAGAGAAAGAGACACAGCTCTGTCTGTATCATCATCCCTCGATGATGCTTCAGCCAGAGGTGCATCCGCCTGGCCCCAAGGTCCTCCAGCCCTTTTGGAAGTCAGCCCCGGTTTCTTTTCCCACACACTTGCCTGGGGAAGATCAGCTCTTCATCTCTTCCACTTAGTGCAGAGGTGAGAGGAGACCAGTCTAAAAAGAAAAGGATGAAAAAAACAAACCAAAGAGGGGGGGAAAATACCCATGTAGCAACAACTGAAAACCTCCTCAAACATCTATGTGAGACCCAGACTCTCTGAGGTACCTCAGTGATAGCAGTAAGGACAGGAGGTGGGAGAAAAAGGGGACAATAAAAAAAAATTACACTGAAAACTCACTAGCGAGAAGGCAGGAAGGTGGGTTTGTGCCAGGCTGCAGCTCCGCTCCCATTACTGCTGCTGTGCTGAGCAGAGCTTATCATCCTGTGTAGTTCAGGGAGCTTCCAGGTGATTGCTCTAAAAATACCTTATCTGCAACAGTTAAAAATAATTTTCTCCTTTCTATTTATTGACCTCTCTCTTTACCTTTATGACCTCCCATTCTCAAACATCTCCTGAGTATTTAAAAATAACAATCTGTCTTTCTTCCTACCTAGCCTAATTTGATTAGTTTATACAGCTCTGTTTAATTGGGTGCACTTGGAAAACAAAGACCTAAGAGAGGAGCATTTGCTGTTTAGAGTGACACTCAGTCTCATCTCGCACAGGAATGAGCAACACCCTTCACACGCTGTCCCTGAAGAAGTTTTGGGTGATTTAAATAAGAACTGCTTTCTTTTGAGCTACCGCTTTGTTGTCCACAGTCTGAGGAAGAAGTGTGCTCAGGGAAAAGACACCTCAGATTGAGGGGAAAAAAGAATCCAGAGCAACAAATTGCAATAACTTGCATTGTACATGGATTAAGGGCTGTTTTTATTCCAGTGACAGCTTTTCCTGGCTGTACCTTCTCTTGCTGTGTGTACGAGTCAGCACTGCAAGGTCTTGGGCAGCAGAGCTGGACCAGGGTCTGCTCAAAAACTGTTTAATTGTTGCCTCTCGTAGTTTGAAGTGGGCATTTATTTCTTCATTCTTGATCTTTCAACAGCAACAAGAAGCAATCTTGAACTCATCAAAGAGGATGAACTCCCTAATGCTGCCACTTCAGACTGAATTGTCTCTTTAAGGCATCAGATATTTTCTTCAAACATTAACTTATGTAAAGCAGAAGACCGAGCTTGTGAGAGTCTACAGGTGTAGGCATGGAAGGAAAAGCTGTGCAGCGTGTCCTGGTTTGATTTAGAATTACATTGTTCATCTTTTGCTAGAGACAGAGTATTATTTAGAAGGCAATACTACCAAACACAGGGGGAAAAAAGGTCCAGCAGAACAGGTACAGATGCACCTCATTTAATTTAGTACTTTTGTGCTCCTCACTGTGATTGGGGATGCAGGGAACAGCAGCCACTTTGTGCTGCAAGCACAGCTTTTTGTAAGGACTTTGCAGTACCTTCTGCCCTATTAACACTCGCTGTATTCTACTCCCAGGCTTAATTATTCATCTTATACCCAAAAGTGCGGCAATGATTAAACTGAAGAGCACTTTCAAATGGAAGCAATGCTGCAGCGTTGGAGAGATGCATATTTCAAGGGTACAAGTTTGCCCTCTCCCCCTACCCAAGCCTCCTCTCCACTGAGCATCACCTCTGTTTCTCCACTGCTCTTAATTTCCATCTCTTCCCCCAGCCCCTCTCACAATTACATCTTTTAGCTCTCTCGTGTCATTACCTTTCCCCTCTGTTGACTCGCCTCTGCAACTGGATTTTCTCTATCGCTCTCTCTGCAGGCTTGGATGAAAGCCCATTGAAGACAACTGAAATTTTCTTACTGACTGTTGAAAGATATTGTTGAAAGAAGGAAATGTTAAGGATAACAAAACTTAACCGCAGCTTTCTGCCTGTGAATGGGGATGGGTCAAGTGACTTCTCTTTATGTTTCCAACAGGCTTTAGTTTCTCTGACCCCATGAAACTTGAGCAAACCATTTCAGCAGCATTTTTGAGAGACAAAGATGTGCAGATCCCAGGAGAAAGCACAAAATGGTCCTTTGAAGGGGCCATCTACTGAGAAGTAAGCTTTCTCCCTCACTCTGGATTTTGAAAATAACTTGAGACAAATGTGGGTAACAGTGAAGATGGCTAATTTCTGCCACCAAAAAGTTAGGCTTTCAGTTGAAACTAGTCATTTAAGCCATCGAAAGAGAGACAGTTACCTTTAGAGGATGAGTCATCCCACCCACTTTAGACGTTCTACGTATGAAGAGGTGACTCATTCTCTGGAGATGCCTCCCTTTCTCTTCACAGCCTGTAGAGGAGGGGTAAATCACTGCCTTAGACACCTAAACTTTTACATGGCTAAAGAGGGGTAAAATTAATCCTCATTTTGTTGAGGAAGACACAGATATTACCATGCTTCATAATAAAGCACTTTGATGGACACCAAAGCACCGTTGCTCTGTAATCCCACAAGAAGGACCTGCTGTCTTGTCCTAAACAGGTCTGAAGTAATTGCTGCCCTTTAGTGAGCCAGAGCTGAATTCTCCTGGGGGACAGCAGGAATTCTTTTTGTGTTTCCTGCTACCAAGCAGTGGGTGAGCAATCAAAGACCACTTTAATTTCAAAAACCTCTTCCCTCTCCTTTGCCACCTCACTTGGCCATTGCACCCCATGGACTGTGCTGCCTTCTTTCCATTGAGTTTCTCATCCTTAGTCACATAATTCTATTTCAATATCTCTAACGGGCTTGGCTTACTGTCCCTGACGCTATTAGGACATCTCAAGATCCTGGGGCAGATGGGAACTGAGTACAAGACATGCTTCCATATTCCAAATGTACCTCCAGCTATGGCCATGTTCAATGTCTTGGAGTGAAAATACACAATCCAAGATTTCACACAATTATTGGAGCACAGCCAGTTCTCTGGTGAGAAGGCATGCGAGCAGCGTTCAAATCTTTCATTTCCAGAAAAAAAAAAAAACACATGACAGGAAAAAAGTTAGGACTTGTTCTTGCTCCCTCTTGCTCATAGTTTCTCCCTTGCATTTCTGTTGAGGGCTGCATCAGTACACTCATTTATAAAACTGACCCGAAGACAAATGCGCACAAGCTTTTCTTGCTTTTTCACTGCTATCTTGGAGGCAAGGCTCCAGTTTTTAACCATATGACACAGCGAGATAAGCCTTACAATAAAAAGCAAACAATGCAAGGCCAGCCCCGGGCCTCCAAGCCGTGATCTCCGTTTGTTCAGCATTTTCCCAGGAGGTTGTTGGAGATACCTGTGAATAAGGCTGAATGCAGAGAGTCAACTGTGCTGAAGCAAAGAGCACAGCATTCTGGGTTATTAAACCATTTGTCTTACAGCCCTGGGGAAAATGAGTTTGCTACAGAAAGTCACAAATGGACTGAGTTTGCCTGTCTCAAGGCTGCTTCTCTCCATTTTGCTGCATCCCCAGCTTGGTGCCATCGTAGCATGAGCACCAGCATCTGGTGAGAAGAGAGCAGAGACTGAGAAATGGGGGAAAAAAAGGATGTCTCAGTAAAGCTATTTTTGAAACTGTCTCTGGCTCTTGTCTGCGGTATCTCCAGATCTCCCCTCAATGGTATTTTTTCATTGTTCTTGGTAGGTTGAAGGGTTTTTTTTTCAACAGAGTGTTGTAAGAACACTGAAAATTCATCAAGAATTTCCTTAAAAATTAACAAAACAAAAACAAACCCAGAGTTAATACCGTCAAAAAATTCACTCTTAAAGTAAACTACACTCTCCATGGCATGGTAATACAATATGCTGTTAAATTCTTTCACTCAGGAGGGAATAAAGGATATTTGAGCATAAATGCATTATCCACAATCCACAACAGCACAGCCTATCCCCCTGTGGATAATGCTATTAGCACTACATTTCAAATTAAAAAGCATATGCTCTTCTTCTTTCAAAAACAAGGGAGTGCTGCCCACTTCCTTCCCTTGACTAAAAACAAAAGCTTTTAAAGTGATAAAACAGCATTCATTTGGTAAAAACAACCATCTGCACCTGATTTAGTTAAGTGTTTGCATTTAAAGACAAATTGCTGGTTGGGGAAAAATTAAATACAAGCGAGAAGGTTGACTTGCTTTGACCACAAATTGATATCTACTATCCCCACAAGTACTAACCCTGATTCTGACACTAAATCCTGACCTTGAATCACAATTCCTGATCAAGGGCTCTTTAAATCATTTTACTTGCAACCTCTCTAATAAACATGTTCCCAAAACTCACCTCCTCCTTCTCAACCTATTAGTCTGTATTAGTTAAAGTGGGTTGCTTATTAAGTTTTTTATATCTTCAGAATAATTTGGAAAGACACCAAGGTCTTAATGTACCAGATTTTCATAACGCAATGTGATATTAACAAACATCAAACTCCATCAATGATCTGTGCAGCAGGCATCCTTAAAGCATGTAATTAAGATAACATAAGATAACATCAGCCACAAAAAACGAGAGCGGAGGAGGGAACAGAAATGCAGTTTTCTGAGGAGGCAGCATTGAGATCATCCCTTTGAGGTCAGGACAAGCCAAGAACATGGAAACACTGAAAACGTGATTCTAATAGTGCACAAAACTCACATGAACTGTAAGTTGCACGGATCACCCTCAGAACAACAGCAACTAGCACAGCCAGAAGGGAGGATGAATAGTCAAATATACAAGTGTCCTTTTAGAAATGGTTACGCAGACTCTTACGGAAAAGTCCTCGATTGTTATAACCTTTTCTTGATTTTTAAATAAATAAGGAATACAACGAAGGCAACAATACCCACCTGTTGGAGAGTGCTTTTCATCAGTAGATCTTACAGGCTTTGCAAAAGGGGTCAGTATTTTGAGTTCCACTCAAGTTACCTCCAGTGCTTTAGTTCCTGTGCCATTCTGCTGGGCACCTCACAAAGAGGTGTGAGCTCTAGAAGGGTGATAACAAAACACACAATGGTGAAACCAAAATCATCACTACTACCACTTTGCACTTTCAAGAATCACCCAGAGTCCCCCAGTTCTGCTGGGATATTTCTGCTCAGTTTAGCAGGAGCCATGTGGGAAAAGTACTTTCTTTCCAAAATGTTCCCCTAGGCTTTGAGAAGCGTGCGTGGCTCTGCACACCTCCTCATCTCTTTTCACTGGCAAACGGCTGGATATATTCATGCTGGAAAGTGTGGTTGTGGATGTTATTGCTGTTCCTTTGCCTAGCATAGCTGAATACATCCACACACAACTGAACATGTATATTTAGCTGTTAAAAAGAATATAAAATCCTGGCATATCGTGATAACAAGTTCATTTCCTACCAGAAGGTTCTATCCATTCAGTCAATAATTTCTGCATTCCCAGACAGTAATAGTCAACCCCAAATATATATTTCAAATAACATCAGAGAGGAGAGATTACAAAGCACATTTCAGATACACAAGTAAGTCCAAGTTCATAAAACCCCCTTTCCCTACTCACAAACCCCAGTGTCAGGCAGAAAACTAAACCAATTTGTCACTGCTGCTGCCTAGTGCCAGGATAAAAGTGTGTGCTATTCCCACTCCTTTGCCAGAGGTCACTGGATGCAGGGCCTCAAAGACTGTCTGAAGGAAAACAAATGAGTGCAAACATAATAAATTGCAAGGAAGAAGCTCTGTCGTGACTGGTATGAAGGCAGCAGGGATGATATCTTTTGAGGGGAACAGGAGAAAAAAAAGATGTGCACGGTTCATCCGGCACAAGACTACTTTAATCACTTCGCAAGGGGATGGCTGGATTCAAGGACAAATGTATAATACATGTTTCGCTAGGGCTGATGGTGAGATAGCGAGTATCTTTGAATGTACTGATACAGCAATTAAGCGAACTAGTGTCCTTGGGCAGCTGCTGAGGTTTCTTAAAAGTGGCGTTTTAGACAGCACTTCAAGTCTTTCCTCACTAGCACTGGGGATGCACAAAAAATGTGCTGTTGTGCATGTTGGCAACTGCAAAACATCTGTCTGGGTGCACCATTCCCTGCTCCATGGCTATAGCTTGGGATCACAGAGCTCTGACCTGGCACGTTCCCCATCCTAACCTGCCCCTTCACAGGGACCGATGGAGGGGCATCTCGATGCCATTCCCATCCCCGATGTAGAGGTGCTTCTATGTAATACGAAACATTAAGAGAAACCATGAACTCTTGTACCTTTGAGCTGTTGCACATAGGATCAATTCATCCAAAAAAATGTGCAATGGTCCTTGCTTTCCTGTGCAGCTTGGACAAATATATTTTATGGGGTGATATTATAAAACTAGATCCTTCTTTTGATATCCTCACATGCAAAGTGATGGGTCCAGTGCTGCCAGTTTACACCAGCCGTGCATGCACAGCAGATCTCTGGAGACCTCTAGAGAAACAAGAGCCCAACAGATGCCATTTGGGTTGACCAAAGAAACCGGGAAAAAAGTCCTACAAAGCTGGAAATCTTACAAAGCTTAACAGCCAGATCTACAAACCTGCTGTCACTCTCCTGTCAGGAATGGACCAGGTACACACTGAGACATCTGTTATCTCATGAGCAAAGGGTTGCCAGAGTTCCATAAAAGAGTGAAACAAACCCTCGATTCCCACTTTTCTCCCCAGCTCTGACACATCCAGACTAGTACAGCCACACTGAATCATTCTCCGCACTCGGGGTCACCCACAGGGAACTTACTTTTCACCTGTGCACAGCAATGATTAACTTCTAGCCAAAGGTTTATTAGGCTAATTTTGTTTCTTTCTAATTTATTAGTCTCATTTCGCCTTTCTGTAAGTTATCCTCCTACAACTGAGATCATTAATTCTTTGAATTTATTTGCCAAGTATTTTTTCCTGGAATTATTTTTCTGTGTCATAACTTACTTGAATCGTAAGCTTTGGCAGGTTTCCTTTTTTTTGTTCCGTGTTTGTAGTCCATCCAACACTTTGATTGGGGGCACACTGTCCCTCTGTGATACATATATATATATAAATAGGCTGTACATTGTTAGTACTCTGTACCCCATGTTCATGTTGCGCTGGTTAGTTCTGACACAACCCAGAGTTCACATGCTGTGTATCTGTCCCCTGATTTCATACACGTTTCTCTATCAAAGCAGGCTGTTAGGCGTAAAGCTAAGAAACAAAGTTGAGTTCCCTCTAATATCACCCAGTGGTCATTGGAAAAGGGGGTTCAGCCACAGAGCAAACAAAAGCTGCATTAATTAGGCTGTTACTTCTGGAAAGTGTTTTGAGGTATTTTCTCATTGTTGTTTTGTTCTCTTTTGTGCCTCGTGACCCCACCTGACACTCTCGCCACCATCCTTGCTCTTTCAAGGTATCTTTTATTGCCAGACAAAGGGAAAAATATATATTTGAATGTGGCCACCAGATAGGCCGTTGCTGACATCTCTGCAACAGAAAAAGACAGAGCAGAATAAAGACATCATTGGTATTATGAGGAAGCCAGGTGTGGGCAGAGAGGACTGAGGTGTTATCACACATCACAAGGATTAAAGGTTGCCAGCCTTGACTTTGGCCACACTAGGGCAGATTCTCAGCTGGTGTAAACTAAAGTGGCTTCCATGAAAAAAAACTGAACTATGTCTATTATAACCTGTGACTTGAAGAACACGTGATGGAAAGCGATCTCAAAGGTCATTGCATCCAGTCCCCTGCTATCTCAGGCAACTGCACCACATAATCCCACTCGTAAACTGAACAAGCTTCATCATAAAACTAGTCAGGCTGCTGCTTGCCACCCACTCCTCCTGCTGAAGGCTGTTCCAGAGCTTCCCTCCTCTGCTGCCTGCAAACCTGCTGCCAGCTTTCAAACAGAATTTATTAAATGGAATCCATTCCGGCTTGCCTTCTGAATGCACAATTTTAATCCAGCTGGGGGAGGAAGCAGAGGGTGGTGAGACTTCTTTGCATTTCTTTTGTTTCACAAATCTGGGATAACCTTCCCCAGCTGTAGGCAGCACAGTGCATGGATGAAAGGTGGAGATTAGCTTTCAGTCCGTACCTTTCCTTCCCGTGCATGGCATGCAGGTAATGTCCCTGCAGCTGCTGAGCTTGCTGCTATTTCATTTCACTCTTTTCCTCAAAGACCACTTTCTCCTAGGCAGAGCTTTTTTCCATGGTGAGGCTTACCCCAGGACAATTAATAGCAGGGACAAAATATCTATACCAGTTTTTTGTCCAAAATCCCAGGTGAACCCCAATAACTCTACAGGCAGTTCACTCACAAGGGGTGCACAGATTCACCAGGCTAAACATGAACATAATTAAATTCTGTGAGCTTCAGAAAAAAGATGGATTAGTGCTGTTCCCTGGACTTGAATGTGTTATGATAGTTTAATAAGGAGAGTAGACTAGACTTCATCCATTCAGGTTCATCTAACTATGATACTTCATATTAGGTGCACCATAATTTTGACCATCAGGGAGCCACGGCAACACTAATGTCACCATGATGGTGGCTCCATCAGTGGTGAACTGGAAATATGAGTCTATGCTGCTGGTCGGTCTTATTGTGCACCCACCACAAAAGTCATCTCAATCTTAGCCCAAGCTGATAGCAAGTTCCAACCTGGTCTATAAAGACATATCCTGGGCTTGAATCCTTCTGAGAAAACTTGTTATGTTTAGTCAAGTAGGCTTCAAAGCCTGGTATACACATTCTTTTTCTCTCTGCACAGAAATAAAATAGCATTATTGACTAGCATTTTCACCTCGCTAAATATGAAAAATATCACAAGGAAGTATGCTTTATAAAAAAAAAAAAAAACAACAAACTTCTAATCTGCTTAAGAAACAAGATTTCTCAAGAGGGATGTGATCAGCTGATGGAGAATTCACTTCTGGACTTCCATTTCTCTGCCAAAAAATACACTATTGTTTCAGCTGGATTTTTTAAGGCTAAAATGACAACGATTAAGAGATTCATTTAGTAAGCTTATGTTCCGTCCTTCCAGGCATACTCTCCCTGGAGGAGTTAAATTGGAAATCCAAAGAGGCTTCTGCCAGTGGGGAGCTCAGGGGAGGTGTGGAAAGAATATTTCAGCAGTTACCAGGGGTAGCAAGCAGGGATTTTCAGTGAGGATGCAGGAGAAGGTAGTAGGATTTTGAGCCCTGGACATTAAGGTTGTGCTCCTGGGTTGTGCTCTTTGGGAGCTCAGAAGAATGCAGCCATTTAACAATGACATGGGAGCACACCTGCCCCTAACAGGCTTGGAAAATTGACTTCAGAAGCGCAAAATGGGTCAATAAAAACAAGAAATGAAATTGATGTCAGAGGTTGTATATATATGATGATAAACAGCTGCATAGGCTGAAATTCCTCTCTCAGTTGGGAGGCTCCCAGTTCTTGGCCAAGTAAATAGGCTCCACAGCATACAGAAATGAGGAGACAGAGCTGGGGACACAAGCAGTCGTGAAAGGCAAGTGGGACACCATCTACAGGTAACATTGTGGGTAACCCTACTCAAGGTGTCCGATGTTAAGGCAGGCAAAGAGGTAATAGTATATTTGTGTTTAATTTTTCCTACTGTGTGGCAATATTTTAGATTATAAAATAATGTCAGAGCAGGGGGTGTACATAATAACTTGCAGTAAAAGCAAAACTGCTGGAAGATTTTCCCTTATAGGCTTATTTTGTCAACTATTGTTCCACATTTACTTTTTTCCCTCTTAAACTAAGAAACAGATCCTCTCTTTGCATTGTGAGAAGCACCTTTTGAAGACAAGAAAGAAAGAATGAGAATAAAATAGTAAAACATAAAATAAACCCTGGAGCCCGTGCCTCTGCTCCCAAGTGAGAGAGGATTTCAAAGGGAAGCATTAGTAATTTAGATTTCTGAGCAGCAGTGAAGAGGAGCCCCATTACTTCCCCACTGAAGATGCTGAGGCCGTATTCCTCTATGATGGAGGATGATGGTGACAGGAGATTTGGGAATAAGCCTGAGAGCAACTACTCAAAGCTCTTCAGCTGTTTAGTCAAATGAATTCTGCAAGTCTCTCAAATGAATGTCCACCTCCCATCTTTGTCCCAGGATCACTGACCACTGCTCCCGCAGAAGCACCCAGCACAGCAAGGTGAACTGAATGCGCTGATTTTAATTTGGATGAGAAATGAATTGCAATAAGATCTGCACCACCAGCAGCAGCCCCCTATGGCTCAGAGATATTTGAGTGAGAGCTGCACTGAACAAGGAAAAAAACGTAATAACAGGGGCCTTGCTGGATGCTCTCCACCCCCTCACCCCATGACTGTTTATTAAAGGCGAATTCCTGAGGGTGTTTGGAATCTACCTCTGACTAGCAGAGATAATAACATTGAAAGCTTTGATGAGACCAGCCTGAGCTTCCAAATTTCTGAATCTATATGAGTTTTTGAACTCCTGAGGGGTTAATACATCCAGGTGAGAGAGTGGACAACTAACCTGTATTTGTCAACCACTCGGATCACAACAGCTGGAGCTACAGGAGATGATGTGGATCACAGGACACCCCTTCTCACACTCCTTGTGCTCCTTCCAGCCCCACTTCCCAGGTAGAATTAACAGCAGCAGAGTTGGGTATAATCTAGTATGGCTGAAGTTCTGCATCCTAACCTTCAGAAGCTTCTTCCATTCTGACTCTAGTAATTCCGGAAGCTTAAAAGGCAAAATCCTCACCTGTGTAACAATATGGAGAATCTAGGTTTGGAGCAGTGAGATCTGAAACTATCTGGCCCTAGGAGCCCCTGTAATTTGAAGAATACAGGGGCCCTGAAAACATCTAAGAAGAAGAAATGCTTCCCCCCAACCCCCTTTGGTCAGTCTTTATGGTTGGAGATGAAATTGTGAGATTGTTTCACAGCTCAGTTTAAAATTGGGAACTTACATAAGTAGAACCAGAGTGAGAACAGGAGCCTGGACACACAAAGACAAGAACCTCCTGGGTCTGATTTGGGTCACCTTTGAGACAAAAAGTCAACTAAATTCCTCTAGAACCTGGAGAAGAACACAACCAAGCCAGCTCATGCAGAAGCAGGACAGAAGGAGGGACTTTGCCAGCTGTTCCCAACACAAACCTTGTGTAATTAACAGGTGCCGTAAATGAAGCAAAGCCAACCTGACAGTCACAGCTGGATTGTCTTCTTTGCTGAGCTCTGTCTCCTTCTGACCAAGTGCAGACATCAGCATCCTTCCCTTTCCGGGTACCAGATGCATCTCTGAAACCACACTTACGAGCCCAGCTCAGGCCTGGGCTCTACGCTAACCAGACTTCTGCAAAACAGATGTCCTTGTCCCTTTGTGGTGAACTTTGCTGAGCCACCCTGGCACTAGCAGCCAACAGCTTCTGCTGACCTTGGGTGACTGCTTCTCCTTTCCAATCCTGTTATTGCTCTCTGCTGTATTGCCTGCTGCTGCAGAGCTCCCTTAATGTCAAGAAGAAAAAACAGATTGGGTGGAAATGTGCTCACAGGCTATTATGATAGAAATAGTTTAGCTTTGGTCAACTTTACTATTAAGCCCAATACAGAAGTGTGCGGTATCTAGGGTGCCTCCTCTCAGAGAACTGAGAACTGCCAGCTCCCTGCACACCCTCTGTTCACATGGCCAGCGTCCCAGTTCACCCAGAAAAAATCAGGATGAGTGGGAAAGCCAAGTTTTGCCTACTGAGTTCTCCCATCTGGATGTACACAGAGCATTAACAACTCAGGCAGTGGCATGATCTCCCCTTTCCTCTCACCCCTTCTCTGTACCCTTTGCTTTGTCCCAAAACTTTTCTGCATCTCTCCATGTGCCAAGCATTCCTGATTTCATCTCCCTTCTATGCAGCTTTCTGTTCCCTCCCAAACTTCTTCGATAGGAACTCCAAACCATTCCCTGTATGAAATCACCCCAGCCTGAGGGTCTCCTTGCTCCAACCTGCAGACATGCCAATCTCAGGATGTCAATGGTCTAGTTTAACAACTTTATTCCTCCATCCTCACCTGCTGCTGTGGGGAAGTTCACTGCAGACCAGTGGCTCTCCTTCCCTTTGTTGGAGCTGGTGGTGTCTGACGTGATCTCTGGGCAGCAGAGGGACGATGTGTGTGCCTGATTATGACCTGCAGCTGAGAACAAAGCTCCACAGAGACACATGGGATGCACAAACCTGGAAAGCATAAAAACAAAGTGAAAAGCTGCAATTGGGACAACTGCGGGAATTGCTCAGAGGTTGCTAGTGATGGCAATAGCTGAAGTGTAGGATCTTCAGTACAGCCACACAGATTTCTTTCCTTCATTTCCATGACTTCCTGCTTCACCCGTGATCTATCCTATGAAGTTTGTGTGTGTCTCCCCTGCGTTGCCAGCCCAACAGCTCCTGATGAGGGGTTGCTGATCCCATGAATCACAGAGCTCTCAAGCCCTTTCTCATCCCTTCCAAGCGCATCCCTTCACTCTGGATGATGCAGTGAGCCTCTTACATATCTCTCAGTTGCCTGGTTACCAGGTTAACACTGATAGCAAATGCTGGATGACAGTTTGTTTAACACTGCTTCCTCCCTGATCTGGGCTCTAGCCTTCCCCGTTCCTAACCTCCTGCAGTGTCAAGGCTTCAGATGCTCTTGTTCACAGTGCCTCTTTCCAGTAACTAGCCTCCTGCATCCTACACCGAGTTTAGTTCTGTCATCTCCAATGTCCTCTGATCAAATTACCTTGTCACAGACCAACTTCCCCTGGATCACTCAAAAAAAGTTTCTGTGGTTTAATGCTTCCATTCTCAAGAAGACTGTTGCAAGAAATATCACTGCTTTTCCTCTCCCCTTGCACTAGAAAGAAGATATATTCATATATCATTGATCCTCTGCCTTATAAGCTCTCAGTCTTGAGGAGGGATGCCTGTCTTTATATGTTCACATATGACCTTGTATAACAGGATATAGTCTTACTGTTGCAAGTATATTACAAAGGAGTAATATTAGTAATAATGCACACAACTGTCAAACCTTTCCTTCCATCACTCATATGTAGATTATGCCCTTTGAAACACAGGCCACCTCTCTTTTACATATTTATAGAGTTGAGCACAATGTAGCTCCTACATGTTCCCATAATGCAAATAACAAGATATCTTTAAACCTAGATTTCCTTCTATCTTGAAAATGAGGAAGGGCTTTCATATTCCCTAGTTATAGCTCCTTCCTCTGTTCTTGTCCTTAGTACCATCATCGAAGCTGTTGAGTGAATGCATCTGATTTTCTAACCCCCAAACTCCTCAGAGAAGACTAATCATTAAAGTCTTCCCTGCCCCAGCCATGTATGATCCTATCATACGTTAACACTTCAGAGCATCTTCCTTTTCTAAGCTGAAATAGGACATTAGTCATCTCGCAGCCAAAAGCGCTCTACAACTGCGTGGTCTTTTGGAAAGAGGTGTCTCAGAGGCTGCACGAGAGGCATTTGTCCAGCTGGCAAACTGACTGACCAAAATATATTTTATTCTTCCTGTGCTGAAGCCCAGAGCTTTTGGATGAATATGTGCTTAACTATTTATAATTGACCTTTGCACAAAAGAACATGAAATTTTTATAGCCTAAAGCCTCATTTATTAACTTTACTGGAGTGTAAAATATTGCTGTTTGCTATAAATTTGTACCAGGACAAACAATATATATGCTAATTAGTGGCTGTGCAGCCATTCAGGGGTGTATGTGCTCACCAGTCATTTCCAACAGGCACCAGAGAAGAATGGAATAGACAAATGACAATTGAGTAGTTTGATACTCTCTGTTCAAACAATGAAGTCTGAAGAGGTGAATTAATGGTGTTCATTATAACAAGTCCATTTCCTTTTCATTTCTTTTATAAATTGGTCCAGGTAACATGCTGTGTCCCTGAGAGAGCCGATCAGCAGCAACCTGCTGAGATGCACCTGCAAAACCATCACTCTGGAGCTCCCCCTCGCTCCTTACTCAGCTTTCCCTTTCCTTCAGCGCACCCATTCATCTTCTTAGCTTAGTCTCCTCCATCTGCACTTTTTCTGTTCATTCTTTCCCCTATTCTTGTTTTTGCATCACTTTCATTTTTTCCCTTTTTACTCCTGCCCCTCTTCTCTTCTTTCTTCTTTTTTTTTTATCTCATTTTTTTCTTCATATTGTGTCTTGCTTATTTTTTCTCCCCATATACTATCCTATTAGTACTTCTGGGATCTTATTGTTATTTTATTAACTCCGGATCATACAAGGGCACAGGAAAAAAAAAGAGAGTGAGATATGTTTAATTTCATGTGGCTGAGCCAGCTATTTCATGTTTGGTTGGCTTCTGGTAGCAAAGAAGTAAGGTTATAGAGATAATAAAAGGAGCCTGTTGGAAACATCTCAAATGGTCCAGGATCTGCAGCTCCATCTGAACATCTCCTGTTCTGGTGTTTTTCACAGATATTTCAGCTTATACAGGCTGGAAAGTTGAGTGACAACCTGCTAGCAATGAATATGACTCATCTCAATAGTTCCATGGAATTTAGACCACTTAAGGAATCCAATTGAGTTCATTTAATTGTGAGGAATTGGTAGAGGTTTTTCCATCAAAATATTTGCGAAGAAGTATTCGGTCTCTATTAAAATTAAAAAACAAAATCAGCTCAAAACTATCAGCATCATAGAAATGGCTTCAGATTTTCCCTTGAAGTAGACAGGTATAAGCCTGACTCTGAAGCCCGTGGGAGAGAATAATGTGCCCCAAAATACCATAATCATGAGGCAAATTGACATATCTAGAGGATTTTAATATAAATTTTTCAGCATCTTCAAACTATCCTTTATTTTGCAACAAAGTTACTTTTCTGTTTAACTTTTTCTGCTATCAATCCTATTGATATATTGAAATGTCTTAGCGGGACAAAATTCCACATGCGAATCAGATCTGTATTCTGTTATAAATGTTAAATAAAAACATTTTCCCTAAACCCACAAACTTTCTGCTTCCTGGGGAATAACATAAACCCTGCTGTGAAGCTGTCCTTGGGTATTTGTAAAGGTAAATAAACAACAAAATACTTCATTAACAAAACAGTTGTGTAGAAAAAAAATCAGTCCATCAATCTCTCTGAGCTTATACACATTAAAAGAAAAAGCTTCCTTTAATGCTTTTTTCTTATTTTTTCCCATTAATTTTAACAAAATTTAAATGAACACAATAATGTACCAAAAGCTCCAGGGTTTTCCAGCTCTAACAAAAACACTTTGCTGAAACCACGGGTTCTGCCCTCTTCTCATTTAAAGACAGACTTTCAGTTAAAGCATAAGATTCAGTTTAAGAAGAAAATTATTCCGGTGAGGAGATGTGGTTTGGGGTGAAATCTCTATTGCTATTACAAATATTCTTTTATGTACAGCAAACCAGACGTCCCTTCCATGCCTCAGTTTACCAACAGAAGGGAGGACGTAGCATTTCTGTGATGTCCCTGAAGTAAAAACAACATCAGGTGGATTTTTCTTTCAAATGTCAGGTGTTTTGGGGAAGTGAGAGCACAGGCCTGGAGGGGTTTATTCCTATTGTAGTCTAGTCTCAACCTAGTTGAGCAGAAGCGTGGTCTGGGTGGTTTGACAAGACAAAAGGCTGGACTATGGCCAAAGCTCCAGACAGCGCAAAGGGTTTGGTTCAGGATGGAGCGGTAAGGGACGGTGTCAGCATGAGCAGAGATAACAATGTTCAAACACCTACTGCCTTCAGAGATTATTTTTTAAATTGCCGATCGCGAGAAAAATTATGGGCCAAATTGTCTGCTTATGTAGCTCATCTCAACTCCAACAGAGTTATAGCAGGAGATACGTCAATTGCATCTAGAGCATGCCCAGCTTTCTGTGTTCAAACAGCATGAGAATTGCTGAAAAAATGCATGAGGTTTTTACAAGCACGTTTTGAATTCTTGTTTATGTGTCTTCTCTATTTTAAATCTTTAGGATATGCTGGGATCATGGTGGGGGGGAATTGTGGGGTTTTGTTTATTTTTTTTCCGACTGCAGCTACAGAGAAAAAGCACTGCGTGTTTTCTTACACAATAAAAGAGTATTACTTAATACATGTCTCCAAGAACTAGGGATTTATGTGAAAGACCAAAGAATATTGGTACTATTGGACAGTAGGATGAACGAGGAGATGTCGGGGATTTTTGTACACAGGACAGTGATATGTAAGTACATTCTTATCAGTCCTCAGTATCATGGATGCTTTTGCCAGCGTCCTCTCATTGGCATTCCATTTTACATGAAAGTAAACTGGAGATCTCTGTGATCTTATTGGCACTTCTTTTCACAGCCTCGGGAGGGAGATGAATAGTTAATGACCCAAATTCTCACTTTCATCAGCCGTTGGAATAGCCCAAATCAGAGACCTGGACCTGGCAGCCCCAGCCCCTTCATCATGTCATCAAATTGGTATTGTCTGCTACATTAAATTCATCAATAAAGAATTTAAAAGATCTTCCTCCCATCTTGTCTTATAGGAACTGCATTATTCACGCACCCATACATCTAAGCATAAACTGAGCTTTATGATCACTTTCATTCAAATTTTTAGGCAAACAGCATATCAGTCAGGGCCTCATCATAAAAATATTGACCCAGTTCATACTGGGCATAAAATACCACTGATTTCAGGGGGCTTGTGGAATTTGGCTCACTGCTGTAAACACTTCCCATGAAGTCCTATTCCACAAAGCATCTGGAAAACCTCTTTACTCATATCTCACATAATCCCAGTGCCATTAGGACACTCTCCCATGGTGGCAAAGCTGCTCATTCAAACCTTTGTTTTCCCAGTTTTATGCAACCCTGCTGCTTCGCCTCTCCCTGGGACGACATGGCTGGAATTGGAGAAGAGGAGGGTGTGATGAACCTGGTGCGAAGGCTCCTCCAGCATAGCTCCATCCCTGTACCAGAGGGAGCTCAACACAACGCCAAATGCTTTGTCACTTGCAGAAAGAAGCCTTTATATAGAGTTTTCTCCCCAGTCAAATTAATAATGACTAAGATCGGAGCGGCTCAGCCAGCTTCAGAGCTGGACGGCTTTTCTGGATCATATTCAGCACCGAACACGCCCGGCAACAGCATCCAGGTTTAATTGTTGTGAGTGAAGGGACCACTTGCCTTGCCTGGTCCTGCACAATGGTTTTGCTGCCACTGCTAATATTTGAACAGTGTGTTTGCCAATTACATTAATACAAACAACTCCCCCAGGTCCCAAGGAAAGGGCTGTGCAAACCCAAAATGAAAGTGATACTGGTGGGCTGGATATTCTGCAGAGCCTTGTGCTGCAAGGCAGGCAGAGGCAAGACTGGGATGAGAGAGAACGGTGAGTTTTCTGCCAGAACAGACAGCGTGGCTTAGCCAGGCTTAGCTTAGCTAAGCCATGGGTGACTCCCAAATCTCAGGCTGGGAAGCAGATAGACTAATATGATATCAGGGATGCCTGGCTTGTTAAGTGCCAGGAGTCAAACATCGACTGCACTCCCTTGATTGCTCCAGACATATCCTCTCACAAATTAAATTTGTCCTGGTGAAACAAAGATATTTTATTCTTATTTTCCATCTTTAAGTGATCTACCCTAGTGTCAAAGGTTAATGTCCTTTTGCTTCTTTTAGCTGCTTTCTTGATTAACCTGTCTTCGTAACCACTCATCTATGCCTGGTTTCCCCCGCTACCACCTGCTATAAGGCTCTGCTGATCTGTTGACCTCTGGTTTGAATAATCAGAATCTCCTTATCCCAGCGGAAAATATGATCCATGAGTGCCAAGAGTGCGAGCTCAGGAAAAAAATCTTTCCTCCAGGACATAAGGAGGACGTAGTTGGAGTTCCTATGACGGAGGGAGGGCAGCATGAACTAGGGAATGAGGCCATGCATGGCAAGCTGCAAGACAACATCTGTCTTCTTTTATTTCAGTATCCCCATCTCTACGGACAAGGCCAGTGGGATTTAGGCTCCTCTTTCAAAGGACATTGTGTTTCCAGGTCCCTTCCTCCTCAGATCAGACCTGAAATCCGAAAGTTGCTCTGGGAAGCAGCAAGAGCTTTAGCGCACTGCAGTCCTTACGGGCTTTGTGCACACATGTGCGTGCCAACACATACAACCTCGCACCAAAAACTGGCACAGACATTGTCACTGCTGCTCCTGTGAGACAGAAAACACTACACAGCTGGTTTAATAGCCTTTAAAAGTCCCATTTGGAACTGCTCAGGAGCTAAGCCTCATCATTACAGATATACTCATAAAGCTGTCATCATTAATTGCTACCTGCTGCCACTACAGTGCGGGGTCACATCTCCAGGAAGGGGAAGGTCAGTTCACCTGGGCTCCATCCCACAGCTTGGGATGTTGTTAGCACCCCTCTTTATCCCCCAAACAGCACTGTTGGCTTCTTAGAACAAGCACAAAATCCTCCTGCTGCCCCAAAGTTCATGGTCTGCCTGTTCTTGTTTCAGCTCCAAATGCCCATCTGTCTCCAGCCATTTCCTAAATTATGCCTGGGCAGCCTCCATTTATTTCCTTCTTAACCTGCTCCAATATTGTGGGTTTGAAAGTTCACCTCCAACTTGGCCATCATTGGCTTTGCCTTACACTTAGGAGCAACTGTGAAAAACAGGAGCAGAGAGAGGCGAGGGAGAGTCCTGAGAAAGAATAAACAAATTAAATGCCAGCTGAGCTCTGAAAGGCATTTTCTAGCCCAAACAGAAAACACAGCTTGCCCTTTCGTTTTAGAACAGAGAGAGATGGCTGTTGCTCTTCTTTTGCTATTCCCCCCTCCCTTTTTTTTTTCTTTTAATGAATAATCTTTAAGAAACTCAGCAAGGTAGTTGTGGAAGTAGATGGAGGTGAAATTACAGCAAAGTGACAAACTCAAATGAAGAGAGTACCAGGATCTGGCAGGCTGTCCCTGTCCCTGGCATTACTCCTCCCTCAAGTGAATTCTTCTTGCCAGTATTTCCCTTTGGCTGTCCTCCTCTCCCAGGGTCTCCTCTCTTCATAAATCAATCTTGCATCTCTGTGCTTTGGTCCTACATCCTTTATCCCCTCTTCTCTGCCCCTGGCCAATACTTCTGTTTTTCTCTAGCATCTCTGTGCAGCTTTTCTTTCTCCAAAATCCTCAGTTCCAATCCTCCTCTCAGCCTCCAATGTGCCCCATTTCTTCCTTACACTATTCATGTTTATCAGCAACATCACAGATTTGGCAGTTTTGCCTTTGCATTAAGGCCCTTCAGACATTCCCCTCTTCTAATACCATAATTATCTTTTCCATCATTAAAATGATTTCTTGCCCACTGTTATCTCACACAGGCTCCCTGCATCTCCCTGTCTGAGCTGCCCCTTGCCATAGCTTTCCCTCTTTTAGCCATTCAGACATATAGCCTTTTCTATATTCCGGAGTAACACCAGCTTAAAGACACTCTTCTACTTCAGGGTCCACTTGTTTGCTGGTATTACATGCACCATCACACCACGCTTTTCCCTCTGGAACTCACTAAAGGCATCTCCTGGGTGACCCGTAGTCAGCTGTGCTCTCCAGTGCACCATCCACACCATGTTTTGAAATCCCAGCACACACCGAAGGGAATTTCCTCCCTCACGCAATCTCCCTCCCAGCAGCCAGCTCCCGAAGCGTGAGATGAGACGAAATGGAAGGTATAAAAACTCGCTTGCAGGAGAAACGCCAACAAAACCCAGCCCAGGTCAGGACACAACTGGCACTCGACAGCTGTTGTACGAGTGAGCACTGGGAAGGAGGGTGATCGCTTCACCGCTGCTAAAGTCAGACAAGTGTCCAGAGGAGGACTGCAAGGAAATGCACTAATAACTAGATACAGATATATAGATGTATTGATATAGATACATATAAATTATTTATATATTATATTCCTTTTTCCCCACTCTTTCTCATCAATATGTTTTTTGTCGGTGACCAAGACCAGCAGTGCATCTGCAACCAGATCTCAACAGTCCAATTGACAGCAGCCTCTGGGGACTTAAAAATCTGCCGGTGCCTCAAGAGACCTTATTTCCAGTCTTACTTTCTATGGGTTTTTCAACTCCTGAGTGCTATAGAGAAGAGTGTTTCAATAGACCTTGCTTTAAAAGTATGTTAAACACCAATAAAAAGACCCCTAAGAAAGTCTGAAGTGAAACACCAATAAAAAGACCCCTAAGAAAGTCTGAAGTGACAACAATTCATCCATATTAATATGATATCAGGAACAGCTTGAGAGCAGTAAAAATGGAAGGAGATCAGGTTTTCCTGTAGGTCTAATTAGATCTTCTGAACAAACCCTGATTTAAGTTTCTTAAACAGGACATTTCCTCGAGGGGGTAAATAACTTACCATGATTTCCTTACTTTGAGTTTACCTATAGCCACTGTCAACCCAGGGCAGGAAGGTATATATCCCCTCTCCTGCCTTAAGGCTTGACAACAGGGTAAGAAAGTAAAGAAAACTATGAGACGAGCTGATTCCCTTGTCCTGCTTTGCAACCACAGGACACTTTGCACTCCCTTGCTGCTGATATGAGACCGCCTGTGCAGTGCTGTGAATTACTAGGGCTCATTACTGCATCCTTTAGCATTCAGAGCCTCATGGATGTCTGCGAACCTCCTTAAGAGCCCAGTGGAACATTTGAAAGAGAAGATGCGGCATTTTCTTTTAAAGAGCTGCTGTTCTGCCTCCAGCTAAAGTGCTGCTGTAGCTCACTCCTGGGAGGGAGAAACCTATGGCTGTGTGACTATGCTACTTCAGACTGGAGTCCTTGGGGAATCATCGCAAACACACTGTTGAGACAGTGTAGTAACGTGGGCAGCATTTCATCGGTTCTCCTGCTGCATGGGAAGGGGATGGTCCCATCCCATGTCCCATCAACAGTGCCCCAAGGGGTGGGCACTTCATGTTTTCCCCTTCGGGAAATCTCTGGATTGAACACCAGCAGAAAGTTATTTCTCTTTCCCCAAAGCACCGAATTACGGAACACTAGAGTGGAGTCAGCTTACAGATATTTTTCATTCAAGTAGCAGCTAAGGGAGTTTTGCTGCCCTGCGCTGCTCTTTGGTTTGGTGGCATCTGAAGATGCTCCTGTTGCTCTGGCTCCTCAGGTTTTCATTCATTAATTCCCCACAACCCCTTTTCCATCCCTGCAGACCGCTCTGGGCAGCTCCTCCCATGCATGCAATGATTCTGCCGGGTCTCCTGAAAAAACAGCCTAAGCGTGTCTCCGGATTTTAGATGCCTAGCATTAAAAACACCCACTCATTAAATTTTACCCTGGATTTATTATCTGCTGTATGAGTATCATCCTCAACAGCCTATTCCTGACCTCCTTCACATCGATAACCAAACCAGATGTCTTTGTTACAAGGACTTAAAACCCCGGGTTTCCCTTCACGATGACACCAGCACATAGACAGAAGGGGAGGTAGGGGAGAAGAAAAAAGTTAAAAATTGAATCCTTGCACACAACTAACCATAGCAACAGCATGATCTTAACGCTGCAATCTCTGTCCTCCCCACACTTCCTCCCCAGGGGAACAATCCCTCACCGTGCTGTGTGTTAGCTTGTGGATCAAGAATGTGCCGATTCAGTGTGGTGTCTGCTTCTAACTTTGGGGAGACTTCCATGATATTTATTGGTACTCTGAAAAATCCCAGCCCTTGGAGTCATGATATTTTGTATGAATCTATGACTCTATTCTAAGTTTTCTCACTCTCTCCTTTAAATACTTTAATATTTTATTTCTTGTAAAGATGATTCTTATGGGTCTGCAATTTTCAAAAATTAGCAAAGAAATATAAACACTCAGAGAAAAAGCAGAAATTTACATACAAATATTCAGTATTTAGTAATATTTTCCATAAAATAACATTATCCTAATAACAAGCTCTTGACTTTTTGCAAATCTGCCTCCTTATTTTGGGGTCAGAAGCACAACCACCTATTGTTAACAATTCAGCTCACAACAGTAAATACTAGCTGCAGTAATAAAGATTAATTGTTAGGATGGTATCACACAATGGAGTCATTCAAGATACCATCCAAAGCCTCTAATATCTCTGTGGGTTTGGCAATGAACTTGAGGGCCAGGGGAGCACCAGGGAGAGAACTTTCCCAAGAGCATCATCTACAGATGGGGTTGGTGGGATTGAGACACAGCAGTTTTAGGAGCCAGGAGAAAGCAATGGAGATGCTTTGATACCAAGCCACCTATCATTCTCTGCAAATGGTTAATTATTCAGTTAAAATTAGATTTCATCACCTGGTTTTGTATCCATAGGAAGTCACTGTGTGACTCCTATTTCTGCTCTTATTGTCACATTCTAATCCTAAACGAACATGCAAGTAAATCATAAAATCCTTCAAATGACCACACAATGTGAAAATCCATTGCAGGGTGTATTTTTCTCTAACAATGCTATTGAATAAATTAACCAGGTAGCAGAGCAGTAACCTTGAGATAAATGATTAGGTGGTTTTATTTTCTATTTGGAAAAAAAAAAAAAAGGATGACACAGTTTTATCATATTTATAATAAAAGTCATTGACATAATAAAACACTCCCATCACATCAGTATTCATTTCTGCAAATAGAGCGCTGACGTTTTATAATATTAACATGTGTTATAAATGTCACTGATATATTAAGATTTTCAGTCTCTCTAACCAAAAATATAGAGAGATGACTGAGGAAGAGATGACTAATTCTAAGAGATTAAAGAGAACATTTTCTCATGCAATTAAATCATCTTCTGGTGATTGCGAGCTGAGGGAAACACACAAAAGTTCAGGTCTATGATTGCAATTTTTACCACCAGCACAGAATGACCCAGGGGCACTGAGTAACTGGGATATTAAGAAACCTGAGTTGGTGAGCTACTGGGCAGACTGGGTTGCCTGCTAGTACGGCTACACCTACTGAGGCAGTTTAGACTGCTCCAAAACTGAAAGAGTGCCTTTGGACATCTTCTTGCACCGAGATACACGGCCTGGACCAGGGATGCAGGACCAGCATTCAAAAAAAGATCCCTGGACTTCGTCCTGTATTGCAGGAAAATGAAGAGCTGCAGTTGTGTCCTGAAAGGGACATTTGCTGGCCCTGCTCTGCTCCTGGGAAAGCCAACCCACTGGCAAAATTGTTCAGCTCACAAACAGGAGCATCATTAGAACATGACAGGGAGATTCAGGGCCAGGACATGGCCTGTCTTGGAACAAAAACCCAAGGGATGAGTTGTCAACAGGGCTAGATCCACAAATGTGAACTTTAGTTAATGACTAAGCGATAAAAAAAGATCAAGGAATGAAGGAGTCCCTTGACACCATGACTAATTCTTTCTAAGAACAGTTTGCTAAAGTTCCTGGGTCCCATCAAGCTTTTATTAAATTTACAGATCCTGTCAGGCATTGGGCTTACAACAAAGACCTGTGCTAACCAATAAGGAAGTTTATGTTTCAAACGCAGCAGCTTCTAGGAGAAAATCCAGAATAAAAGACATTTACAAGTTCTTTTAGTCTTCAAGTTTGAACTTGCTACATAATCCACTCTGAGAATTTCATCCTGTGATTTTTGTATTACATCTGTAATTTCCGTCTTACTATTTTTATCAGAAAGAGCTATTTGTGCTTTGTACAAGGTCAATACAGAATCTTCACACCAGCACAGTTTGTGAGTCAGTTATGGGGACTTTTCTTCTTGTAACCAACAGTTAAAGCAATGCAGCACCTGAAATGTGTTCCCTCCCAGCTGTTTAAACAACACTTACATCAGTATTAATTATTTTTCCTCCTACATGAAAATAATATGTATTTATACAACAGGTAGTTTCTCTAAAAACCTTACAATCTGGTCAAGAAAAACAAAATTAAAACCCAGGAGCAAGCGGTGAAGGGGCTGAGCCAGAGTCACACGGGTTGGCATCACAAGGGGGACAGCAAATAAGGCTGAATTTAAAAATCATTGTTGCTTTGGCTGTTGAGATCTGATTACAAGCAATGCGCTGCGGTTCTCCCCATCAAAAACAGGTACTCACTGCAAAAAGGTGGGAGAAAGGAAGCAAAATGATCCATATCTATAGATACATCTGTATATCCATATCTATCTGCCTGCCTATCTTTCTTAACCTCCTCTTTTCTGCTGAGATATAGATGTCTTCAAAACGTTTTCATCAGTTCCACAAACAAACGTCACACACTTTGCCAAATTTCAGATCACAGGAGAGGAAAATATGTGTACTTCGTATTATTCATTTATGTTCAGGGAAACAGTGTAATTATGCCTGAACAGCTACAGGGGTAGGGAAGGCCTAAATAAATGTATTCTTAGACAACTAGAGTAACGAGTTTTAATTAGGTTTGCAGCTTCTTCCAGTTCCATTTTGCCAGTGTTGCAACTCATGGTGTTTGAATAGGAGCAGGCAATGGGAAATAAACCAGTAAACACGTCCTACAAACACCTTGTTGACCTTCAGCAGTTACATCCTTAGTTTACTGCCGAAGCATTTGTTTAAGGGTAATTTGATCATGGGAATACTCCTGGGGTTGCTGCTGCTACGGGTCTTGAAAGGGGTCTGGCAGGGTTTATTTGTGTCACTTGTCAGGGTTCCCTCTCCCGGGAGTCCCAATTACAGCGGTGTCATGGAGGTATAAATTTAAATCTTCAGGCTCCGTGCGTCTCTGCAGATGAACTCATCGGTGCCTACGAGAACCGTTCCCATTATAAAACATCATGTAAAACGACAGAGACCTTGGACTGCTGAGAGCACGAAAAACAATAAACATCCCACAGAGAGGAAATGAATTTTCCTCCCCGTCCGCTTTTCTTTTTCGCTCCGTCACATAATAACAGCGAGTGTTTGGATTGCAGGGGGCTGCTGGGGCCACGGGTGAGAGAAGGAGGGAGAAGCAAAGGCAGCAGAAATGGAGATTTTGTACTTACTAAAGCAAGTTATTTTTCACCCTGTACTCAGCTCTAAAGTTCACCACTGAATTATTAAGTGTGGCAGGCTTAGAATCTGCTTCAGCAAATAACAGCTATATTTCTTTGAAAAAATGTGGAAGCCCCAAACTTGGGACTGTGGGAAAAGCAGAATAACTCCAGTGGATGGACTGGAGTCAGTCACCTTTATACCATCCATGGGAGGTGGCCCATGGTCCAGAGTCATGGTCCCTTTGTCGCTGTCCTTTCCATTGCAGCTGCTTGTCTCCTGTCCCAGCCCACCTGGCACACGGCCATGGGCAAGAAGAGATAATTTTGAAGTAGGCAGCAAAAGAAGCAGAGTAGATTATAGGATCTGGGCTCATGTGAAGATTCCTCCTCTAAAGCAAAGATCAGGATTAATGGAACAAGAGGAGGGAGAAAAGAAAACAAAACAAAAAGTGGCATACCTAATCTTGCATTGATCTAGATGTTGCCAAAAAAATCCCATTTTGCAAACCGGTAGAAAACTGCGCACACTCGTGCAAATGACTGAGGAGCAGAAATACTCCAATCCACAAACTGTACCCAGGTTAAACAAGCCACTACATAATAACAGACCCTACTGATCTCTACAAACAGTCATCTCTCTGTTTATTCTTTGGTTGCAGGTGAAATTTTTGCCATTGTTGATTCGCTAGAATAAGATCTTGAGGTTTCAGTGTGGCCACACTGCTGGAATGAGGGGAAAGCTCAGAGCTGCTCTTCCAGACAAGCTGCAGACTCAGGCCAGCATCGCTGAGAAGATGTTGTTTGATTCACACTGTGAAGATTCCTCTTGCTACTGAAGTGCTGAAGACTTAATTATGTTTTTAGATGATAGCTTGGATTCAGAAGCATAAGCTGTATTGTACAAACAAGGAAGCTGACTCAACTAGACACCCAAGACAGCCCAGCCCTACCCCTTCAAATGCATTGCATAGATGATTGCTTTTCCTACAAGACTAAAAACTGAAGCAACATGAAGGGTTAGCGTGTTTCACAATGAATTCTGATTTATCAAACATGATTAGTGGATTATGAATATGGATGTGATTTCTAAAACTAAAAGGAAGTTAATGTGGTTCACCCTTCTTTAAAAGATTAATTTAAACTCAAGAAGCGGTAACAGCAACATAAGATATATTGTGTATAAAGTCAGAAAATACAGAAAAGAGTGAGGGAAGAGAAAAATTGGAAAAATCAGGTGAGCTCAAGCAGGATTGACTACGTACAGGGATTTACAGGAGTCTTGTACAATAAATGCAGTTTTAAGATGGAACAAAGTTGTCTAGAATCTATTTTGACATTTGTTATTAACTCTTGTGCTTTAATTTACTCCCAGAAACCAGAAGCTCAAATTTGAGGGAGGCAGTTCTATCTCAGCCATACTATTTGTCTTTTTCCTTTCTTCTCCAGACACAGCCCTCAAGGTTTGGCATCAGATCCCATCTGCAGGAACCACACTGAAGGTTCTTTATCACAGCAGGCTTCCCAGAGGCCAGCAATCTTCTACCAGCTGGTTAAGCTGGCTTTATAGCTGTGTTACATCAGAAGAAGTGCATAAAGGAGTAATTAGGGGACAAGAAAGGGCCCAGTGCAGCTCTGGCAGGACTGCCTGGAGATGAAAAGACAGTGTTTTTGGAGTATGGAGCTGGATGCAAAGGATAAAGTTTCACACTGATGGCTGGTGATAACAACAAAAGCATCTGCGAGCTCACTGCAAACCCATCCCAGGCATGCTCAGACAGCTAGGATCTTGGACATTGTAGAGTTGACTTCCAGTCATAGCTAAGGCCAAAATTCCAGGTTTTCTGCCTGAAAGGACAAGAAGTCTGTGTTCAGAAGAGCTTTCAGGTGCTCCTCGTAAGGCAGCACAAACACAGCCAGTGACCATGTTTCTGCGCTGTGACCAAGAATGAAGAGCTGCTCCTCTGTTGTCAGGGCCTCATACCTCTGAGCAATATCATATTTATCAAGATAGCACTCTGCCTAAGCATACAAGGTCCCCTGTGCTCATCACCATGGTATCTGAGTGTCTCATTTATTATAGAAACAAACAACTCACTTCAGAAACGAGTTAAGGTTGCTAAGTGACAACAATGTACTTACTTACCACATCATTTGCAAAACCCTCACACTTAAAAGCAAGGAAATGAATGATTAAGGACTCCTGAAACCCTATACTGCCCACATAATAAATATATATTTTTGAGTATACAGAAGTGCACTTTTTATTTTGGCTAAACAACCTCATACTTAACCTGTGGATTGTTTTATTTTTGTTTGCCCTCTTTTGTGTGATATTTTTATTTCACTGAATTTGGTGTACAAACATTTTCTTTTAAGGAATATTCATAAGTGGCAAATATGATTAGTTAGTTGAAGTACTTCCAAGTGCCATTATTACTGGGTAATGCTGTATTTGTAATAGGTGAATATGTGCTCATTTTTATATTTAAAAAAAAAAATTGCTAAACCAAACACACTACAACTATTTCCATAATACTGTTCTTCTTCAAACCAACATTCATTTCATAGGTGTGTTTCACAGTTTTTAAAAAGGTTTTGTTTACTGCTAAAATTCTAGAAGTGATCATAGAAAAAAAAAAAGTACCTCATTTGGGTTGGAATAGAGATTGTTGAGGTGTCTTTAGACACATGTTTTTTATCATATTTGACAAAACAATTTAGGTAAAATTGAAGTTCATCTAAAGTCAAGAAGAACTTTGACACTGCCTTCAGACGGGTCAGGATTTCACCCTTTGTATGTTTTATGTAGGCAATAAAAGATGGATGATGTTCTTAATTATTTATCTCCTAGCTTTTAAGCGCTTGGGTTTTGTACCTAATGCAACAGGAACGAGTGGTGCTGAGGGAGCAATGCTGTTACTTAATTGTACCTTGTTTGAGGAACTAAACTGCTGTTTGTTTCAGGATTTCCTAGATCACTCAAATATTTATTTTCTGCTTTTCTACTTCTTATTTTTGTGTGGATAAATTAAGATCCAGGATCTGCCTTCATTTGCTGTAGACCAGAGCTGTGTAGCTTAGGAAGACATGAATCTACATCATTTGGGAGGAACCTCCCACGTACTGGAATGGTCTGGGGTAGGTACCAGTTAATTAAACTCATGACCAGCTCTGGTGAAGCCGATCAGAACAAGAACCCCACATCCTTCTCCTACCACTGTCTTTGTAATAGCTGTGGAAGATACTTCCACTGAGGACATGACTTAGTCCCAATCCTTAGCAGGTGACAGTTCTCTGGGCTGCTCTCCGAGCCACGCCAGGGTCCAGATTTCCGAACTGTCAAGATGTAAAAGAGAGGGAGAGATTTTCAAAAGCACTTTCCTTCCCTCGTCCCCGCCATTACAGAACTCAGAAGAACAGTTTTGAAAGGACTCGGTGCTCATTGAGCTGTGCTCTCTTGAAAAATGTGGCCACTCTCTTTGAGGCCTAAATGGGAGCCCAGTAGTGTTGCTTTGGCTGCTGGAAGAATTAGTCAATGACAAAAGGGCAGTCACGGCAGCTCTTCTCCATTAGCTTCCTCTTTCCTCCAACAATATCAATTATGGAAGCTCCGGCACAAGGTTTCACAGAATAGCTATTTCTCTACAATTGCACATAAAAATGCCTTTTGCATGAACCACTGTCAAGGTCTAATCTAATCTATTTATCTGTATTTACAAGGCACTTATCTTCTGTAGCATCTAAGTGCTCCACATGGATTAAAAGGCAACACTGCCATCCAAATACCTCATTGTTTCCAGTGCTTTGCAACTGACTGAAAAAACTCCTGAGCTAAAAACTTTCCTTTTGAGTTCTGTATAAAATGGAAAGCATGATGAAGACCATGGCTGTGTGGGGATCAAGAAAAACACTATTCGCTGAAACCTAACGTCCGAATTCTTGTTGATGGCAGTAGATAGGACACTAGCAGAGGGTTTTAAGTTGTGTCCTTCCTTGGCATAGAAAAGGTTTGTGCCCAGCCCAGTACCATTGTTTACATCTAGCCACCAAATGGCACCTTCTCCTGTAAGAGAAAGCACCTTCTACAAATACTCCTCAAGGAAACCATGAAAGTTCACTGCATCCTGAACAGGGAGATATAAAAGGGAGAGGGAGATACAGGTGGAGGGTGAAGGCTACCGATCATATGCTAGTGTATAATTTTTTGTTTGGTTTTGGTTTTGTTTTGCATGACAAGGGGGAGCAGGAAAGGACAACTTCTCATTGAACCTTGGTAGGTCATATGCAGTGAAATATTTGCTTGCTGAAGGACAGACCTTCAGAGAGCTGGGGGACCAGAGCACCCAGCTGGTCTGGTTGTTTTACTTCCTCACATCTCCCTGTGGGCTGAACATGCCATGTCTATCCCTCAAGGGTTATGACAAATCCTTCCAGGAATCCTGGTCTATGTGATGCTTTGAAAACCAGAGGCACAGACTTTCGCATAGGAATCGCCTTGTAGGGAAAAGCCTGGAAAGACCACCAAATTAATGTATTGCTACAAAATGTGCTATGTACTACCTTCCCTTCTGCATGCTCCAGGCTTCCTTATTTCCATCCACCAAGATACTGAAGCTATATAAATGGGGATTGCAGACAGTGCGTGAAGTAATTTTTATTGCTGAAAACAGAGAGTTAACAGATGCTTTTAAAGCACATTCATTCTAACCTGGGTGCCTTGGAGCCATTTTTGGTCTAGTCTTGCACTTAGAGGTTTTTCATCCTGGAATATGGGAGACTAAAGAGTCTATAGAGAAATCTGATGCATCTTGATAACAAATTGGATCAAATTGTCTGGGTACGCTGTGCCTGGGGCAGATGCTACAATGATGCTGGAGAACACTTGGAAAAACCTGATTGCCCTCTCTGTGCTATCTGCGCGATGCTGGGCTGTGAGATGGAGGACAGGGAGACTTTTCCTCCAGAAAAAGCTTAACACCTTTTAATAACTGGTTGAGTTATTCTGGCTTTCGGACCTTAATTAGCTGAGCAGGTTCTCATATTTGCAGGCCTATTTTGTAGTGTGTGAAGTTCAACACTTAACAAACAAAAGTGATTTGTTTTTCAGGCCTCTTAAGGACACCAACTTATTCCTCTCTCAGCTTCAGACAAGAGGAGGGGGGACGCAGAGCCTTTACTTTCCTTATTGGTATTATATTAGCACCCTTATTCCTCTCTTGAGATCAAGGCAGCTTTGTGCACTGAGATCACCCCTATCCTAAAATTTTTCCTCAACAGGGAACGGGTGAGATGGGAAATGAAAAGCCAAGAGCAGCAGAGGACAGATTTACCTAAAGTCACAAGGGTCGCTATCACAAGAGGTGTTGGAAATGTGTGTCCTGAGGCCCATGCTGATTTTTAAGACCTCACTCATGCTGTCAAGATCCACCTATAGCAATGCATCTGGGAGCAGCACTGACTGCACAAGGGTGGGAGAAAGGAAGAGAATCTGTAAATCATTTTACTGCTTTTTGTGTATAGTTATATGCAAACATCCCTGTTTTCCACTGAGATGTAGACATTTGCAAAAGTTCTTATCAGCTCCCCAAGTAAATATCAAACAAATTGCTAGATTTTGGTTCATAAGGGAGAAAATTCGTGACTACCTCAAGTGCCAAATAGCAACAGGGCACCTCTGGGAGAAAGCTGTTATAGCTGGTGTTCTAGATTAGTAAAACACGCACACTGGGGACATTTGGGGTTAATTTATGGGAGCAGAGGGGAAGCAAATTACAGCTCTGTACCTGAACCTTCTCTCCAGCTATCCGATCTCAAATGGGCAGCATGAGTTTATGTATTTATGCTCATGAGAATTCAGTGCAAAGAAGCCTAAGTCCAGAGAGAGCAACTCCTGAGAAGTGAACTCTTCTTTTTCTCACTGCACTAGAATTCAGACAAATTTACATCTTGTCTTTCACTTAGGATACCCATATTTTCTTGGTTTTTTTTCTTCCCCTAAATCCTAATCCGGTCTCCAGTTCATGTAGTTCAGGGTACTGCTTTCTATTGCTGCCCCCTGTTCTATAGATCACACTAATCCTATCTATAAATTAGTTCATTTACTGAACATCAAGCACAAAACAAACAGTGTGATGGTGTCTTTACCTGACGATAATCCTGAATCAATACCATTTTATTCTTGTGTCTAAATCAGCGGTGATGATATGTACCACATTTAAAATGCTAATGGACCACTTGAGTACTTTAGAGATGGGATCTTGATGTGGGATTGGGGCATCTTTCTGCCTGTATGTGTGATATTAGCAACACTACAGACATCGCCAAACTATAATATGGGCTGAAAGGCCACATTGTTTGGAAGTCGAGCTTTTAGGTCCTTGCTAATCAAAGCTTAAGACTAAAACGTGCTTAGGAAAGACTGAAACAAATCTTGATAAATATAGCTGGGTATAGCATCAGAGGTCAATTTCTTCTTTGCAGAAAAAGTTATTTCAGGGTGCAAGAAGGTTTTCACAAATTTATTTTGACTCCCTCAAATAGCTACTCTGGAAACAAGAGCAAATAAGAAGATAACATCCTATTTTGGCATTTTAGAAATGAAGACTCTCTTCAGAGGAAAACAGGGATTTCTGCTATCCAAATCATATTTGTCTTAAGCTCAAGGATTCCCAAAGATTTAAATAACTTTTATGCTTAATGGAAAATGAAACTTTTCAATTGACCCTAAAAGAAATGCCCCTTTCCTTTTATTTTCACAAGGGATTACGAGGACAGGAAAACGTATAATCCATATTGGTTTGGGTGAATACTAAGCATTTGTTTTACCCCCTTGCTTTGCCCAGGAAAGCAACAAGAAAAGCTCTGCATCTTTGCAGAGACACTACGCCTAAAGGATGTCCTACTGCAAGGAATCATATTCAGTGTTGAGACACAAGGCTCCATTTCTTTCTACTTTATCCCTTCACAAGCACACTGAAAACAAGCTTTATAAATCAATCAGACACCAAGGACGAAATTGTTTACCGAGATACCCATGCTTCATTCTTAGGGACAAGGCCTTGGTGTTTGTGATTCTGGTTGGGTGGGACTCATACCCAGAAGGGATGTGGCAGAGAAATCACTTTCCATTTATTCAGACACTTACTTAACTCCACTCGACAGGAGTGTGAGGACAGAGCTCGCAGCCCTGAGCCACTTGTTAGTCACAGAAGCCTCCAGAATGCTGCAGCATTATGAGCATCAGCAGAGAATTGCCAAGTCCTGGAGGTAATTCAGCAGCCCAGCCAAGGCATTCTGGGGATATCTACTTTTCAGACATTTTCTGAGCAGGAAGATTACAAAGTGGGAAGATATATTTTTGTGCAGGCAAAATATTACCTTTCTCCTCCCTGGTTGGTCTTGTTCTTTACCAAAATGCAGTGTACCATGAGGATTTCACTTTTAATGAGGTCCTGTCATCAGTTATGCAAAATTATTAGCAATATCAAGTTGATTGCAGTTGCCTGCATTATTCTACCTTAACAACAAATATTTCTCTTTGCTACCAACCAAACTCAGCCATCCAGAATCCCTTCAGGATCCCTCAGATGGAGTTCTTCATGGGTCTGACCAGGGTGGAACAAATTTGACAGTCTTCTGGTTTGCTGTCCCCTCCTTTGCCTAATTGCCCCCTCCACTTCAGGCTCAGGAACACCCCTGACCGCAGTGCTACCCTAGAAACCGGTCTCCTGGGTATTTGGAGATGCTTTTTGGATTCCCCTTCTTGAAAAGGTTCTCACGTTGGAGGCAGAGATGTGGGAAGGAACACAAAGGGCTCTGACTCTATTCAACCGTTATCCACCCTGATTAATTTTACAGCTAATGACTCTCCAGACATGGTGATGTATGGGGTTCTGTCAGTGACAAAAAAAAATTGAACTTTTACTAATTAAGTAGAACATCTTCATAGGGTGAAAGGTTTTGCTAACGAAAGTAACTCACAAAGAATTATGTTGGCTAGAGACTGCTGCCGAGATCAGACACAGAAGGGAGGGAGAGAGCAGTGTAAAATATTCTCTGCAGCTACCAGTCCAAGATTGTCACTGCCACGTTTCCTGGGATGCAGCCACCTCTGTCTCACAAGAACACGGCTGACACTCTGTGCACGCACCCCTGACTGTGTGAGGAGCCTTGTTTAATGAAGTAGACTTGGCCCAACACCAGGAATGCGTGTTATTTGTCACAATTGCCGTGCGAGGACATACAGAACAACACAAGGTCCGTAGTGGTGCAAGGGTGTGGTTCCTTGCCTTCTCTACCTATAGATGCTGCCAAGATATGACACAAGGTGCACTATACAACTCCCTTTCCTGTGCAAAAGAACTTCAAAAGTAGATCAGGATGAGTGAAAACTCTTCTCTCTCGCCTATTTTCTTTCCTCTCCCTTCCCCTTTACAACCAACTTCCCACTTGCTGCAATGCTCATTACTTTCTAATTCTATTGTCATCCTTTCACAGAGAGATTTGTGGTGTTTTAACCAAGAAACCTACATTAAAATATTGAAATAGGTCATTAAATATTTATTTTGCTCAGCTACTTGTAAAGGCAGAAGGAAATTGGGGAAAAAACTGTCAGAAAGGAGTATAATATTCACATTTTTTGAAGAGACTGTTTATGGTTATGTTGCCTGAGGGACCTGCAAAGGCAGAATCACAGAGGCCATAGTGTTAGCTTTTCCTCCTTGTACTCTGTCTCCCTCTCCAGTGGTCTTTTTTTATTCTAGGATTCAGTTTGTTGTGCTCAATTCTCCAATTTCCTTCCCCAGTGTAAATGAAGGTTAAGTCCACACAGGTCAGTCAGTGAGGAGGCCAAAGACACAGATTCTCAGCCGGATGGAAATGTGGGGACTGACCCCCACCTCTGTGCCCCTGAACAGTTCTCCTGTGACAGCCTCTGTTTGTTCTCTCATGTGTGCTGATGGAAACCAGCTCCGTCACAGGCGCTGGGGATGTGGTGACATAAAATCAGAGTGACACGCATGTTGAGCCAAAGACACTTCCATTGTCTGCATTGGCTGCTCGTTCCTTTCCCAGCTGCATGTGAGGGAAACACGGAGAAAGGGAAAGATGACAGGAATTACCCTCACAGCTAGCAGGGAGCAAACCACCATTAGACAACACTTACTAACCCAGAGGAAACTACCAAGGGATCTCTAATAATGCCAAGTTGTGTGGCATTGGAACAGGCTGCCCAGGGCAGTGGTGGAGTCGTCATCCCTGGAGAGGTTTAAAAGGGGATAGATGAGGTTCTTAGGGACTTGGTTTAGCGCTAGAGTGAGGTTAGGTTATGGTTGGACTCGATGATCCTGAGGGTCTCTTCCAGCCAAAATGATTCTACGATTCTAAGTTCTGATTAAGCCAAGTACCAGCCAAGAGGCTGCTGTGACCATCTTCATAAATTTGCCCCTTAGCATGGCTTCAGGGATTTTCCTTGGAATTCTGAATTCTTATGTCCACAATAACAACTTCAGCCTCCACAGACCTCCTGCATGAAAAGGCTGGAAACTGCAGTCAAATCACCTCTCTTTAGCCCAATAACTCATCTTTGAAGACTTCAGAGACATTGGGCATGCAGAAGAG
Source organism: Columba livia (assembly GCF_036013475.1). Taxonomy (NCBI): domain Eukaryota; kingdom Metazoa; phylum Chordata; class Aves; order Columbiformes; family Columbidae; genus Columba; species Columba livia. The sequence continues at coordinate 6,988,372 of NC_088620.1, forward strand.
ACAGAGTCAGTGGTGCCATGAGCCTTGGCCAGCAGCAACAGACACTTTGCATTTAATATCCCAAAATTCAGGAGGAGAAGAGCTGCTCAGAGAGGCCATTCAGAGAAAAGGAGGACACCTCACTTGTAGGATGCTATTGTGGAGACTGTTACAGGTTCCACCCCAATACTGCATATTTTTTCTGCATTACCTGGTTAAAATACATCCCTCCTCTTGAGAAAATGCCAAATGGTGCTTACCTATGTTAAGTGTCGATCAGATAAGAAAATGAAATAAAAGGAAAAACAGTGACCCTCAAAATCACCTCATCTGCAGGAGACTTTAAAAGATCCATTAACGTGTAAGGTGTGAAACTCCCTGCCACCCCAAAATGACTCCAAGCAAATGGAAGTTTAGACCAACTGTATTTCAGAACCAAAACTGAAACCAAATGACAGAAACCTATAGAAATGGGGTATGCACAGTGCGAGGGGGGGATTAACCCAAAATCCCTTAGCACTTAACAACATTTAACAACCTGCAGGTTGGATGCACCAGATGTTGTTCCAACCACACACACCAGACATCATCTCTTGGTAAATGTCTTTTTTTAATGAAATTCCTGCTCAGGTATGACTGTATTTCTGATCTGTAGAAATTAAATATTCCACTCCCAAGTCCATAGTCCTCAGTTTCAAAAGCAGATCTTTCCTTCTTTTCTTTAATTCTCTGGGACTTTTTTTAGAGTGCTCAGTTTTTCAACAAAACAAATGAACACAGAAACTACAATACCAAGCTGGCACTCCCTATGACATTTTATAATTATTATTAAATGAATTGGTTTGGGCTGCTCAGTGCTTTGATGTGTTTCAGGTGTTTTTTCCCTTGGCTGTCTGGGAAATGGGGGAGACTGTGCCAGGTGTTGGCCCAGGTACAGAGGAATGGAAAAAGGAAGATTTCTTTGAGACACAAATAAGATCCACATTATGCATGACTCAGCACCTCATGTCAAAATTTGGCCCATATCAAAAGGAACACAAAAGGCTGATCACAATGAGCAGTAATCCAAAAATACGCTGGCGAGAGGAGCATACTGTGGATTTCAGAGCAGGGCATGACAATTAGAGCTGTGCAAGATAGTCACAGGGACAGAAATAGATCTAATTCCAAGTGGAAGGTGCCTTTGAAATTTGGGATTTACATTTTTTGTGTGCATGCTTTCAACTCAAAAAATAGCAACTTGGTTAAATAGAAAAGGCGAAGTGTGGGGATAACAATAAATATTATTTTATTTTAACAATAATATATCTGAATTTGGAAGAAACCCAGGAGTATCACTTGTGCAAGATTTAACACAAAAGATTGTGCTTTGTTTTGTTGTGCTTTAACAAATCCATTTCTAATTCTAATCACTAAAAGAGAAATTCTGTCTCTCCTTTCAGCAGTCAGAGAAAAGACATTTTAGATAAAGAGGATGCCCGGTGATATCAGGAACCCATGTGCAGGTTCTTGATCTTCAACTGACTTCTACGTGAATCAAATAGTCTCCATTTTTGATAGGTAGTTAAGTACCTAGTGGGATTCTCAGATGCACTTCAGAGCCTGACAGGCACACAGATATTTCTTTGCATGTTCCTCTCTCTCTGCACCACAGGTGATGGGGATGGCAGGATTTCCTCAACTCCCATGAAAAAAAAGACAGTGAAATGCTTAGACAGCGCACTGATGAAAATCAGAGAAGATTTAAAGATGGGTATAACTACCAGCTTTGAAAGAGCTTGGTTAAAAATAAAAAGTAATTCTCAGCTTTTCACCCATGTCACTCCAGCCTTTGACTTTGTCCTGCTGGCACTCATGCAGAGAAGGAGACGGGTGCTTCTTGGAACAGGGTGTCCACCCAAAGCAATTCAAAGACCTTATTTGCAATTCTCATTATTAGTATTTCAGACTTGATTTCAGAGACGCTTCCTGCAGCCACTATTCTGCCTCTTTCAGCCATATTCTGAGTACTGAGCTCTTTTGAAGCGTCTAGCTTTTGCTCTGCTGTGATAGCCCCAAAGGTTAAACACATTAATCAGTTTTCTCTCACTATAAGCGTAGGAAATCTCCCTCCCAACATCTCTTAGTGAGTGGCCCGTATGTGGCACAAGTCCCCATCCTGGCTGGAGTTCCTTGCTCACATCCCTTTTCCAGCCCTACGGCTCTTTGCAGTTCAGTTCTGCCTGGGATAGAAACAGCTTCACACTTCTGTGTTTATTCTGTTACTTGCTTCTAAGAACATTTTCGAAGGTATTTTAGGTGGCTAATACACCATTAGGACACACAGCTGATGCTTGAAATTCTAATATTTCCTACATTTTGTAAACCAGCTCATTACTGAAAGGGTGTTCCTATGCTGACACTTCTCTTGTAACTTTTTCCTCTATCTCACACTTTTGTCCCAGATCTCCAGATATATTTTGATACGACACTGGTGCTTTAATATCTCTCACTCCTGGTTCCTGTTCTAAAAGGAGGGAGTGAAACAGAAGCACTTACTCGTAAGCAGAAAGGGATCTCGTGTCTATTGCTCTTGAGCCCATCCCACACAGTTACATTTATACTGGATTCAGTCTTGAACATAATTGATACAAGAAATCCTTTAAAAAAAAAAAAACCCAGGGCAGCATTAAGGAAGATCACACAGGAAAATATTAATGCTGACAACATTCATCAGTTTACCAGCTTTCTGGTAAAACAGAGACGAACTGGAGCCCACACTTGCCATCACCTTTCCTGAAAAAGAAAAGCCTGCTTTTATCGGAGTTTTTATTTGATTTTTGTCTGTTGGAGTGGGTGGGCAGGCTGGGTCTGACTCTGATAAAGATTAAGAGCTCTGCTCTCTTCCCACTTGTCTTTGGCTATCTCACACTCTGACATTTACTTGGAGAAATTAGGTGATTCTGGGGTATTTTAGACAGAGGTAGTTGGCACATTTCACTGCTGAAAGGCAGCTATGGCTGGGGCCACCTCCAGCAGCCATGCGTTTTTGCAGAAACCCAAGGTCATTACCAAAAACTTGGCCACATGCACCAAGGTCAGCCTGAGGAAGCTCCCTGTGATGAACAAACTTAATCTGAGTGTTATTTGATGGGGCCTGCAAAACAATCCCCCTTCTACAATAACTGTTTTCAGGCCAAATGACAACGCTGCCAAGGTCCAAAGCATGCCCAGCTCATTGCAAGCCTGCCTGCCTTGCCAGCCACATTAACAGCCTCAGAGCTTTGGATCAGGATAAGAGAGGAGCAAGAAAAGGTTGAACAGAGTCCATGAAAGCATCACTGACCAGCCCTGAGCCATCTTTTGCTGTCACCCGCTTCCCATTTTTCTCCGTTCCATGTTCCTGGAGTTGTGAAAAAGCCTCGAAAGCAAAGAGTTGACCACCCTGAAGTGGATAAGAGAGAATACTCGCAAACTGCCTCCTGCAAGGATTCTTGCCATAAATTGCCTACAAGATTGGATATCTCACTCACTGTCTTAGAAATAGAATGACAGAATCATTTCAGTTGGAAGAGACCCTCAGGATCATCAAATCCAGCCATAACCTAACTTAACTCTAGCACGAAACTGTGTCCCTAAGAACTTTGTCTAAATGCCTTTTCAACCCCTCCAGGGACGGTGACTCCACCACTGCCCTGGGCAGCCTGTTCCAATGCCCGACAGCCCTTTCCATGAAGAATTTTTTCCTAATATCCAATCTAAACCTCCCCTGGTGCAACTTGAGGCCATTTCCTCTTGCTGAAGTCCATCACACCCACAATGTAAAAAGCAGAGCAGGGAGTTGCTTGAGCAGAAATCTCAACAGATGCTCTTTGTGAGCATCTCCAATGACAACTTCTATCAGACACCTCTGATCTGAGTATTCACTGACCACCACATCACAGAAACCTCCTCTGCCTCTCCATAACCCATCAACAAACAGACACACTAGTCATTTTATTTAATACCTTTCTCCCCCACTTCCCCCATCTTTCTTGGGTGACAAATTGCATGAGACATACAGAGGAAGGGTGTGGTGGTTAGAGTTCAAATCTGAGACAAGAAAAATGTCAGTGGCTATTTTTACCTCTGCCTCAGATAAAACACATGCCTCAGAACGGCCTTTCACACTTCTTTTTTTTTCCTTCTTCAGCTGTGTAGCACTTTGGAAATGCTTAGGAATCAAGCTGAACTGTCATCTCTTTCTACACTCATCTCTGGGCAAGCGGACCAATTGGACCCCAGGAAGTTTGGCTTTTCACTTTTATTCCTATATGACCCCCCTCCAGAAATTCTGAGTATCAGGAAGCTCAGATAACCCAGCTGACTTCTCTTCATAACTCTGTCTTTAATTTAATTGTCCATACTGAGAAACTGTCCTAAAGGATATCCAATATTTCAGCCACCAGACTTTCTCTAAGCCAAGGGGCAGTGGGAAGTCCTTGTATATTCTAGAGGCATGATGGGAATTATGGGCCATTTTTTGAAAGAAATCCATTGATGCAATGAAAGGTATAACTGGAGTTAATCTGAGTTAACCTTGAATTGAGTTATCTAGGAGAATAACCCAAAGCTAAAGTTGCCTTTACTCTGTGAACCACCACTATTTTTCTCTCTCTTTCCTTCTCCATTCAAAAACACATGAACTGGACAGAATGGCAGGAAAAAAGATCAAGAAAAAACAAGGCACCACTATCACTACCAAAACCTTCTACCGCAAAAGCCAGCCCTGAAAGTTTGTTGCGATGTCAGCAGGAAAAGCAATATCAGCCTCTGAAAAATTAATATGATGCTCACTTGCTGTCTAGTTCCTCCTCTGCTTGTCAATAATTCTGTTCATTCCACTAATATTAAACCTGTTTGCCAGAGCCCTTAATGTGACAAGAAGCTGATGCCTGAAAGCACGATTACTTTCAACTACACATCATATTTAATTTATTACATAACCTGGTGTTATTGCCTTTATTGATGAACTGTATAGTGTAAAATGATTATTTGTTAAAGATTTCACTGTGGTAAAGGAAAAAAAAAAAAAAAAAAAAAGAGAAAGAAAAAGAGAAAAATCTTTACTGCTCCAGAAAAGCTACTTGTAAATGTTTTTTTTCTGTAAAGACTCAGGAACAGGCATTAATATTATCACTGATTTTTGGCTTCACGCATTCTTTGCACTGCAGAACAGATCCACCTTCCTCCATCACTTAATTCAGTCCCTTCACTGAGACAGGAATAAGCAGCAGAGGAGCAAAGTGAAGCTCCTCCTGATGGGATCATGTGTAGGTAACTCTGCCATGCTCTGCATCATTAAATCTACATGGTTGGTTTGGACAGGACAATCTAAACTTGAGCTCCATCTTTTCCTCTGTTTTACTGTGATAAGAGCTTATTGGTATCAGTCATTTATACCGATACTGCCTTTTTGGCCCAGCTATAACACAAATGTGTTCCGATGCTGCACATGGGCAAAATAAAACAGGAGATTCCTGCCTTGAGAGAACATATACTCTGATGCAAAAAGGTAGGGAAAAAAGAGAGCTTGTTTTATGCACATGAGAAACCAAGGACCAGAGACATGTTGGAGTCAGTGCTCATATTGCAACTTCATTTCAACAAAGATACCATCTCTTTCGCTTCCAAGTTGTATTTTTATGGACTCCAAAGGAAGCAGATAACCTGGATAAGTACTGTGAATGCTGATGGTTGAGTCACTGGATAATCCCAACTGTCTATTTCCTATTTTAGGCTTTAGCACAGATGACAAGCCTGAAAAACGCATAGTTTCATTTGGACAAGTCAATGCTGAGAGGCTGCGGTCCCTCTCTGCCATTTCAGCTCCTGGGGCCAGAACACTGACTTGCAGCATCTGGACATTTCATTGAACCTCTATGGATCTTGCCTTCTTAATTCTACACGCAGAGACAGTGACACTGAATATCCTGTACAAAACTGACCACAGCGGGAGACTGCACAGGAGCCAAGATGTCCCCAGCAAAATGCTCCAGTAAAGTATTTTAGTGCTAATGCCATCCTCTTCCAGACATACAGGGTTTCAACTTGGTAAGGGAGAGTGGGAGGGTAAAGTTCCATTTATAAAAAAATTGATTAAAAAAAAAATCAAAACACAAAGGAAATGCATTACTCAGTCCCAAGTTTTTTGAATTATCTGCTGATTCCTGAAACCATGATATCAACTGGAGTGTTATCTCTGGTTTCATTCGGGTAATAATACAACATTTTGAATAGAAGAAATTTTGAAGTCTGCAACTTCAATAGAGATGTCTCTCTTGATTAAAAGGTGCACTGCCTTTCCCTAATACACTGGGAGAAATGCAGTCTCAGAAGAATTCTTGGAATGGTATGATACCGAAACAGATGTAATGAAGAATTAAACCTGCTGCTGAGAGACATTTCTCTTGCTAATTAGTTATAAACAATACAAGTGATGGTATCAATATATGAAAAAGAATCCAGAAATAAGGAAGTCTGGTTTTGGATACATTTCTGTCTCATGGCTGATTGCAAATACCAGTTGAAGACCTTGTTGTGGGGGCTTTCCCTGTAGACTTAATTTTCTGAAAATCTCGGACCTCATGCTGCTACTTCCCTGTTCACCAGGAACTTCACAGTCTCCTGGTTCCATCCAGCTGGCTGACTCCACAAAACAGAAGCAAAATCTCTGACTATTATCCTTGCAGGCTTTTGACCCAAGCTCTGCTTCCCTAGGTGAAAGAAAATTTCAGGGGCAAAAACCAGAAATACAACCCCAAATGGTCTGCATTTCCCAGAAAGACTTAAACAACAGGGATGATTCAATCGGCTGTTTCATTGCTGTCATGACCCCTGCCACTTTCTGCCTTCCAGATGCCAACAAGATCTTAAATGGGATTCTGGGAAACACAAGAGACCTACAGACTCTGATCATATAAAAGGAAGAAAACAACAAAAAGAAAAGGAGAGCAAGACAGAATGAACCAGATGGGAGAAAAACAAAACAAAGAAAGCTAACAGAGCTAGCTGACAGAATTTCTAGATGGCCCAGGGAGTTTTGTTCATCCCCAAGACATTGATGTTTATCTGAATAAAGATCTTCTTGCTCTGTCATGTGAGCACATGACACAAGGGAAGCACTCCTTCCCTTCCCCTAGCTCAATTTCCTCTTTCTCTTTTCCCTTCCATTGCTGTTTAATAGCAATATCTTCAAAATCGAGTCTGCTGCTTTCCAGAGGGACCACTGAGCCACAGAGGCCACCGAGATGAACGGAGATACGGTGGTTCACAACCAACTCTGCCCAGCAGGCTTTGAATTGTGAGTAGTTTTTCCCCAAACACGCTGCTCCCCCAGGAAACCCAGCCAGTCCCCCCAACACGTGTTCAGGTACAAACACACATACAGCCAGTCTGTCACCCATTCATCTTCTAAAGGACCTGAAAGATGCCTAACTGATACCCATTTTTCTTTTACGACGCATCATCTTTGATTCTAGCCATCCAAACCAAACTCTCAGATAATGAAAAGGAAAGGAGATATGGCAATTATGCGGGTTTTTTGGTTTTGTTTTTAAAACTCACCATCACCTCTGATGAATTTACCAGAGTTGATTTCTCAATTGCCTTTCTTTTGATTCCTTCTCTGATGTCTTGCTCTGTGTCGGGGATGTGGCCCTGACCTCCAGCGGAAGTTTTGCTTTGTTCCCCTCACTGTCCCGAAGTGCTGTGCAACTCATTGAAAATCCATTAATTCTGTCTGCACCCTATCAGATTAAAACTTCTTTTCAAATAACAGTTCAAATATCAGTAGCTTCACCTTAATATCTTTCTTCCATAACATTTCTCACGGCTCTACACACAGACTCCACTCCCCTGGGTAATTCCCTTTTCTATGCGAATTGTTGATTCTTTAAGAACACACACTCCTTGCTCCGTCTTTTTGCTGACGTTCCCTACTGCATCTTGCTCTCTCCTATATCATCCTCTCTTTCTCTTGCCCTTATTCTGTTCTTATATTATCAGAAGGCCTTTCCTACATTTCTCAGAGTCCCAAATTACAGCCCCAACTTGCAGTCACCAGAGAGTTCCCATTTGGTCAGCCTGCAAAACTTACTCAGCTGTGCATTTACCAAAACAGCAGCAGCTGAATTTGCTGGGTCCAAGTATGTGGATGCACCAAAATATGCTTCTGAGTAACCCTGGAAGACCCACCCCAGTGACTTCCCTACCAACCAACCAAGAAATCCCCATTTCCACTGAACTGACTTCCAGTTCCTTATGGCCAGACTTCAGCTCCATGGAACAGGGAGGCTGTGAGATGTTCCTCACCCACCACCCTCACAGACAGGCCTGGGCTATGACTCCACAACCTCCGTCACACGGCTTTGGTGGGTGGTAGCTTGTTTTGGTTTCCATCACTGAGCCCCAGAAGTTGTAGATGCAGCATGGGGATCACGAGTCAGTACATCCTCCTCTTGCTCAGCCAACACCTTCCAGATTTGGAACAGCAAAGCCTGGATGGAGGTTCAGTGTCAGTAGGCACAGGCTTGTGTAGGAGAGAGGAAAAAAGAGATGACAAGCACTTGACACGGTTAGAAATTCTCTCCTGACGTCACCAAGGACCTTCCAGCCTCTGCCCAGAGGCAGAAATTATCCTGGGCCTGTTCTTATGGTTTCTCCTTCCTGTCTTAACACTTGTCAAAGCACTCATCTCAACTTCCCTCCTCCTGCGATCATCCTCCTCCTCCTCTCTCCTGCTGCCTGGCTGGCAGAGATCTGCATCTCCAGGGTGGCAGGAGGCTGGGGCAGCACTGACAGTCAGTCAGGCTTCATCCCAGGGAAACAAAATAAAGCAGAAGTCAGGGAGAGGAAGCAGCGTGGGCAGCAGGTTTCTCTGCAGAGGAAATGGCGATAACCCATAATAACCATCTCCCACACAGGCGATAAGTGTGTTTACCCAGGAAAAGAGAGAGGAAATGAGGTAGAGTGGTTTAGAGGAGCTAAAATTGCCATGGGGTGGATGTGAGGGATGGACATGGGTGACACTGTCATCTTCTTGCTGTCCCCACCCCAGCAGGGAGTTGGACAGAACCTCAAGACAAAGGTTGGGTGGGACATGGTCATCTGGAACCTTAGGAGCTGGGCTGGGGGGCCACAAAGTGTCAAACCTGGGGGGCTCTAAAGCTCTGCTGAAGAGAGAACTCCCAGCTCTCCTTCCCCAGTCACTCTTTTCTGCTGGAATATCTTGTCCTGACCCTAGAGCCAGACCACGCACCAGTCAGTCCTTTTGCTTCATTTCTGTGCTGAGAATAACTTTTATGCCCATGTGGACTGAGACTCAGCTAAACTCCATGCTGTTTTCCAACTGATGCCTGTCCAAAAAGTCAAAATCGGAACCACGGGTTCCAATCCCTGCTCATTCTACAGTATTTTAGGATATGGTACATCCAAAGCATTAATACAGCCAATTAGTATTATTATTATTTTCCTGGATGACTAAAGCAAGGGAGTTTTGTGGGGCAGAATTATCTAACATGTTCTGAAATATTCAGGAGGTACAGACACAAATCTCTGCATAAATTTAATTCAGTGTATTTGGGAGGAGGTTGCCTACAGAGAGAAGGAATACTCTGTATGGATGTGAACCTGTGCAAGGTGGAATGGACTCAGCTGAGTAGCTTACAATATATTATTTATCAGAGGAATTTATCTTCTAGTTTTGCTTATGGTATTTCACAGATAATGATTTTTTCTTACAGTACTTCATTAGTCAAACATAGTTGGGGATTTTTGTATATGTATACAGAAAATCTCCAAAGATTTCTCAGAAGTGGTTTTAGTTGATCTCAGTGTTTCAACTGCAATGGATGAGTTGAGTCACATGCCCCTGGTCGTATTATTCATAACAGGAGGAAGTTGCAATCATTGCTGAATGGCCATGCGCATTAATTTTGAAATTTGTGCTCGTCTGGAAGAATTCTGTGGTGCACATGTTTACTGCTGTTGTTGTTATTATTGTTTATTTTATAATAGCAGGAGGAGCTCCATTGTCCCTGGCCTCCTGGTGGACACAGAGGGGTGCAAGACAACTGAAGGAACTTCATTATATGTTTGGGGGATGTATTAATACCAACATTACCATTATACTCTTTCTCCATAATATTTTTTTCCTGAACTGAATACTTAATTCTTCTTCAAAGACCAGCTTTAGCATACGCAGGGCCCTGTGTGAAATCAGCACAATGTACTCATAGATAAAAATTATATGCAGGGGAGTACTGGAGGCTGGAATTATGAAAACTATATGAAAAAAAATAAATTTAGACCCATGCTGACTCTTTTCTACTTCTAGGCATTTACTTAGACCTGGTCTAGCAGCACAAACCAAGAAAGAATTAGTTGGATCTACTCCATTAGAAAGTAATTGTAAAGTATTTATTTTGCAATTTCTTAATCATTCCATCATTAGTACCTCAGTCAGTTAGTCAGTTTGTGCAATCTGCTTTCACATGGTTTTCAAATTTAAAACAGGTAGAAGGATCTTGCACACTGAAACTGCTCCCAAAGGCTGGTGATGTCCTGAAGTGAGGTGGTTTAGGGGCAAGGATAGCACCCTTAAAGTCAGCCTGCCTCATCATTCACCACTCAGAGAATCAGGACACAGGGAGATATTTCTCAGGGCTCCTCCTAAAGCCTAGTCCCCTGATTTTCACCACTTTTAGACTAGAGACTAAAATCCTGGCCCTGTTCAAAGCAATGGCAAAAATCAGAAATGTCCTTTTCCTAATGATGACTACAGTTTCAAAAGGAAAGAAAAGTGGGGAAGAAAGCACGGAGACTTCCTGTGATGACAGAGAATAAAACAGCCAGAGACTGGAAATCAAGTCCTCTTTGAATGAAACCTGGGATCCCCAAACTACCAGGCATACTTTTTAACTAGCCTCTTCTGCAAAAGGATAGGCAACAAACACTATCTTAAGACAGCTCTTCGGGTTTATCTGCTTGTTTGTTTGTCTGTTTGTTTCTGAGCAGCCAAAGCAAACTTCTCCAGGGACCTGTTTGATTCCTCTCTACAGTCTGGGCTGGAATATTGATCCTGGAGAAGAGATGCGTGGTTTGTGTATGTGCGTGTGAGAGTACGTGCAAGCTTGTGGGGATGCTGAAGTGATGAGACAAGCTTGGGATTCACCTACCAGCCCCATCCCCTCCCCACACTGCATCTTCTCCTCCCCTCTCTGGGCTCAGAAAAGCTCATGCATTGCCATTGCTTCAAAACCCAGCTGTAATTTTCTGGCTAATGGAAGACGTATTGACAAAAGTTGACATTAAGTGGAACTAATTACACTGTAACTGCTAAATAACTAAGAAATAACTACCCTGTAATTTATGGTGCAGCACGGGCTCTGTTTAGCAACTTTCAGAGCCATTATATCTGCACAAAACTCACTGATGCATGTGCTGCAGAACTTTTCCCCTGCCAGTAGGATCCAGTTGATGGGAAACTGCCAGCTCTGCAAACACACATCGCCGTGATCAGAGCATAAAGCCAGCCAGGCTTCCCACAGCTCACCACAGCCCTGCTCCGGAGCAAAGGCATGAATGACTGCAGAGATGCTCTTCCCAGACCATTAATTTTATTTCTGGTTTTCATTTAGAGTCCTAATTCCATCTGGGATGTCTTGTGTCCCTCCAAGCTGTATGCAGGAGCCCATGCCACCTCCTGCATCCCTGCACTGATGGCTTTCCATTGCGGATACTGAGAACTGGGGTATATTAAAAAAGCTGGTGTCCGGTCAGGTTTGCTGCCTGTCATAATTGTAGCAACCACCCTCTTCCCTCTACTGAAATAATTTATCGAACGAGGCATTAACCAAACAGCTGGGAGCAGGGGAAGGCACGATTCACATTTGCACAAGGAGGATGGGGTACACAAAGGGACAGGGGGAATTTCTTCCATACATCACTGTCACGCAGCAATATCAGCATCCAATTCAGAAGATACATTTGGAAGTGCCTTGTTCCATCTGATCAAACTCAGGATTTCTTAAGGCTCATCATTAAAGTTGATGAGAAAACAGGCATTCTGTCTCCAGAGAAATCTAGCAACTCAACATTTGTTTATGTCTCAGACAGGACCACATCAGAAAATATGTTTTTGAAATATTTCTCTTCAGAAGTTACACCACCACCTACTGAAATGCTTCATTTTGATACTATTGAAATGCAGTTTAGTACTGCAATACTGGATGGTATAGAGATATGTAACAGAATCAAATTAAGATTCTAATATAGAAGTGAAAACAAGAGGGAAATGGAGCAGGAAGCAGCCGAAATAATAAAAAATTTAAAATCCATTTTGATTTAAAATTGATTCAATATTTTGCCTTTGAAACGTCATTGGAACTAGAGTAGTCCGATGAGGCATCCACATTTTACCTATTATCCAAAGAACAGCCTTTTCCCAGGGGCAAAATGTTCCCACAGACCAATTTGCAGCCAAATGCAAACCACAAAGTTTTTTTAGACTGGGAACTCTTCAGTGCAGAAGCCAGGACTTTGTGCTTTGGTTGTACAGCACCAAGCACAGCAGGACGGGTCTCCAGCCACCACCTCGACAGAAAGCGCAAATAATAGAGCTGTTGGTCAGGGCTTTTGCTGACGAGTCCCAGAGGATGCTACATTGTGCATAAGAAAAATGGAGAATTTGTGGGTAATGAGAGAAGGGAGAAAGAAAAAGCAGCCTGTGTTGGAGACGGGAAGACAGACAGAGAAAAGAGCGAGATTGCAAAGATATACAGGTGGGGAAAAAGGGAGAGAGGTGCAATTCAGCACCTGCTGTTGCCTGATTCGTTCCACCTCCATTATCATGCACCAGAACAACTCATTCTTTTTTTCCAGAAAGCGTAATAATGTTCCACAGGTGAAGGAGTTATCTCGGCTTTTCTCTTTCTCAGCAAAGCTAACACTCAGTACATGAAATAAAGGTTATCTTGAAAAATAGATGCTGCAACTCGCATACAAAGGAGCCCTTTCCTGTGACAGGGAGTCTTTTCTGAAGGGGCCTGTTAGATTTCGTGCTTGGAAGAAGAAGAAGAAAATGGAATTGACTGCTTAGTCTCCCTGCCAGGTTTCCAAATTGACTTTGGAACAGGACCTGAAAGACACTCTCCCATGGCACAAAGAGACGGTTACCCTGGCGAGGATGAGGATGGAGAGGAAGGCAACACTGCTGGCTACACCGTGGATCAGAACACAAATCAGCTTTCACATCTCTCCCAAATCAGGGAGGTCAGGGATGCTCTGAGGAGCAAACAGCCTGCGTGCTTGTAGAATCCCAAATACACAATAAGGAGAAGGAAAAGACAAATTTTCTGTCCTTGTATGACAACGTGGCTACGCAACAACACACAACTGCAACAGCACCAGTGGTCCTGCCTGTGCTCCCATCCTGTGCTGCACATCACCCCATTCAGTTGCCCATGCAGGCAGAACCACATGCTTTAGGCAGAAAAACGTGCTTTTACACCTTCTGCTGCTCCCTGTTTATGGCATCCAGCACAACAGGGCCTTGACTGTGGTGGTCGGAGTCTTTCAGCTCTTACTGCAACAACAGCATAATGCACATTTTGAGACGTTTGCTTTGCAGCTCAATCTGGGCATTTTTTAAAACAAACCTTAAAAGGATCTCTGAAGAGAAGCAGTCCATTTAAATGACTAAATAAAAGGTCTGGCTGTAGTTTTTTAATGAAAGACCGGCATGAACTTATACACTTTGCCTTGTTCCCTGAAGCTCATTAAATAATGCACTAAGCCACGCAAAGCGATCTACATAATTCTGCACTGTGATTTTTCTTTTTAAGCGTCACTGTGCTGATCAGGAGTAAAGAGGACAGCTTCTGGGCGGCATCAGCACCGATCTCAGGTGTTTATTTAGTATTCAGCTAGAATAAGTCTGGGAGTGTTCCTATCTAATTTCCTTGCAACAGCTGCCTGTCACTTTTACGTTCTTGGATACCTATAAAAACCCTTACAGAAGGGATGTATTTATTTTACTAGCAGTTCCTGTCATTGTGATCAGTGCTTGGGTGAAATATGGATTTTTATTTTCATTGAATTTTGTTTTATTTTTTAAATAACTGACAATAATTTTACAAAGCTCCAGAAGTTTGTCTTTCTTTACATCAAATCGTTGGAAGTTTCTGAAGGGCTCTAATCCTTAGTAAAATCCTTGAAGTGTTGACATAGCACAGAGTGATATCACAGACCTTGGGCTCAGTCATGCAGCTTTTTCAATCAAATATTCTCTTGTTTTGAAGGCGCTGGATACCAGTGTGGATGTTGGTGAAATGCTGCCATTTCAGGACTAGAAAATGGGCGCCTTTCAAAATCCTTTCCACCCCTCTGAGGATCCCTTCCCATTGTCTGCAGTAAGCTGCAGTTCAAAGACTGTCAGAGCACATAAACATGACACAGTAACTGAGAACATCAAAGAGCATTATGTTTCCCATACATAAAGAGTGACAAGCTGCCTCACTCTTTACATTAAAAATTCAGACAAAAAACAATTCAAGAAAAATCAAAGTAAAGCCTCCAAAAGAGAGTCAGATGCCACACATTGTTACATATTCCTTTTTGCCTTGCAAAGTGGCCTTTAAACTCTGTTTCTAATATGTATATATATATATATATATATATATATAAAACTTAATTTGCAGCAGTTACATTGCTTTCTATAGACAAAAGGGAAGGTATATAATGAGTGTAATATTTTGACAAACAACTTCTGGAATGGAAACCTCTGACACTCCAGTAGTTAAATTTGGAAGAAACCCTCAGAGACTGCAAAGTCCATCATCACACCCAACATCTGTTATTGAGTCCCTTAAAACTGGATCTATGGACTTGATTCTGGTGCTACAAAGAGATGATCCACGCACCACAGAAAAAACAAAGGAAGGTTGTAAAGACAGAAGACATGATACCCTCTATTTGGCAAATAACTAAATAAATGATTTGTAGAAACAATGGCCAGAGAAGGCCTTGGCATGAGCTGAGCACACTTTGAAAAATAATAGAAATTTAGTTTCAAAGAACTGAAAATCATAGTGAATTGGGATTAAATTTAGTGATGAGTTTTGGAACAACAACAAAAAAAAAAAAAAAAAAGGAAGCAGAAAGGATTTTGGAAACCTTTAAACTTTTCAAAACTTTGTTTCACTTCAGCATTTTCATTTTATGAATCAGTTTAAAGGAAAAATAGGTGAAGAGGTTAAATAACTTTGAGAAGAGATATTCATTTCTTCAGCAAATATACTGTTCCAGATTAATCGTGGGCTCGGACTTCAAATTGTTTCTTTTCCTTTCATTCTCCTTTCAAATATATTTTCAAACTCTGAAGTTATTTGAAGTGGATTTTGCCTTTTAATGCTTTTTTTAGCTTCTTTTTCAAATATATATTTTAAAAAGTTATTAACTTAGCTCTAATCACTGATAACTCCTGCAAAAATTTACGATACTAACCATTGTCTGTGCAACACGTGAAAGGGTTTTGATAAAACACCATTAAGAAAATGGCCAAAGGGATGGGATATGGCTCAGGGACAAATTCTTCCATAAGCATTGCAACTGGTTCATCACATTCCTCAGTTCTCTATCTTCTCTGTGCATCTTCCCTCCCTCCCAATCCCCTAAATGCCAACCCGGATTTAAATACCACCTACTGCCTCTGTAGTAAAGAAATGAAGCCTCAGGTAACATTTCTGTGCACAAAATGACTACCTGGCAATGGCCTCAAGCTTCTTCCTTTTGCAGCCTGCGCTTCCAAATCCAGCTGCAACAGCTTTTCTGGAGATTATCGAGTTTGCTCCATCCTTCATGCCCTCTAAGCTGTGCCTAGAAAACCAAAGCCTTTGGGGACTGGCATGGGAGCAACCGAAGCTTGTGCATGAATACACCCAGCTAATCCAAACCAGAGGCAACTGGCCTGTGATTTGACTCGATTTGATGCTTTTTTTTGTTCTTCTGTGAGTGGTGTTCTTCTATCTGTTCCTATTTACAAGCTAGGGGGTTATTTGAAGCGGCTTATTTATTTATTTATGCACTTCTATTATCACAAGAACCAAATTGCAACCTTCAAGAAAACATGTTTGTGAAGCGGGGGGGGAGCCAACAAATTGAAGCTGGGCGGGGGGAGCTACATCTTTATCAAAAGACAACATCAAATTAATTTCTCTCTGGTCTCAGGAACTCATGTAAAATTTATAGGCTGTTTGTTAATTTTCCTGTAGTGCCAGCAGCACGGGTGTTTGTGATTCAGGGGGAAGGGATGGAAGAAAAGAGAGAGGAGGAGAAGAAGGAGGCAGAGTAGGATGGCAGCAGCCTTGGCCGGGCTGGGATGGGTCTGTACGTGAAATAACCTCATTCACAAGCCAAACCACATGTGAGATGAAGCAGAAGGAGCCAGACAGGGGGTTTGGATGGGGACTCACTCACTCCCTTTCCCCGGCACAGCCTGGCAAGTTAAAATTCCAGCAGTGTCCCCAGCTCTTGGTACAAGGCTGCCTTTTCATCACCAACACAGTGACTCCTCTTACATAACAACACAGGCAACTGAGCAGGTTCACAACCAGAACAGAAGGAGAATGAGTTCTGGATTAACACATCATCTTTCCCCTCTCCCCATGCTCCTCTGCCATCCTCTTTCTTTGTTTTTTGTTAGGTTCTGGAGCAGTTCTGTGGAAGTATCTGAGGACTGGAGCCTTTTCCAGCCCCTTGGCCAGAGCAGGCAGGACAAGGAGCTGTGCTCCGAGGCAGCTGGAAGAAAACAGGGAGGGATCCCCAATGTCTTACTTGAGGTGGGAGAGCACGGTCCCCACCAATGCTTTACAACAGCAGCATCATTTTTGTTAACTTTCTCAAAAGCCTCTTCTAGAATTGGGGACTTGCAGCTTTTGGGAGCTTTGACAAAACCCAGGTTTCTGCTGAACTGCAGGGAGCAGCAGAGCAGGGCTGGGATCAGCAGCCAGGACGGGCTGATGTCTGTACCCTTCCTGCACCTTAGAGCATGCAGAAGTGCTTTTAGAAACACAGAGAGATGTCAAAGGGTCCCAGTACAATCATGTATGTCTCCTAGCTCAGCAAAGGTTTGTATTTTCCCCAGCAATGCTTACAAGCTGAAGCCTAATGCGACACTAGCAGCACAAACCAAACAAACAGAAAGAGCTGCAGGAATCACATGAATTTCAGTTTCATACCAAACTTTCAAGCTCTCACAGAAACCTAAAGCATCTGGTTCTTCGTTTTAAAGACATGAGCTGGCAATACTGCAAAAATTCCCAGCTGAACAAGAATACATTTCTTTAAAAAAAGGCCTCTAGACTTGATTTAAAGACTTCAGCAGCCCACCATTTCACTTGTTAGCTGTCCGAACACTTTAAGAGTCCTGCCAAGCAAGCATGTGGCTTAGTTTATTATTATTATTATTATTATTATTATTATTTCTTTTTTTTCCCCTCCCCTTTTCAGTTTCACAATGTGTAACTTCAGCTGCCAGCCCAGGATGCTCACCTGGAGACAAATGCTGCCAGACTCACATTCTGGTCCCCAGTCTCCCATTTCCTTACCAGCTAGAAAACAGGTGTAGAAAACCCATCCTACAGATGTACTGGAAATGATAAAACCAACAGAAGATGGAGATTAGATTAATATAGAGAATAGATTAGTCTAAGAAATCATCCATTGTTCCCCACTAGACTATTGATTTTACACCTACTTGTAACAAGCTACTTTATCGTCAAGACAGAAAGAAGAATCATCCCTGCCTGGGATTTACCCCGTGCCTCCCTCTTGTCTTTCCTCCCAGGAGAGGTGTGTAGTCATCCTCACAGCCTGCGGAGGGGATGAAGGCTGTGCCTACCAGCTGGGGGCAATTTCTTTCCTCCACAGCGATGGAAAGGAACGCTGTGCTTCATAAACACACTTCAAAGATGCCACGCTATTAAAAATACATGGACATCATGTGGAACTAAGCTAAATACATATGGCCTTTGATTGCTTGGCATTTCCAATTCATACAGGAACATTACTGCGATGCATTATTGATGATCAGTAGCATTTCACTGTCTCAGAGTAAGGACACCTCTTCCCCTTCTCCCTTCCTCTCATGCAGCACCCTTCACTCAGAGATTGAACAGTTTAATTAAGCTGTGATTAACTGTATACACAATTCTGACTGTCACTGATCTAGTTCTGGAAACGGTACCGCTGCATATGAACACTGTGCTGTCAGAGAGGGGACCCGGCTCACAGGACACCCCCACTTTGGGGGTCTCAGCTGCTCACCGGATGTGCACATCTGTCCAGGTGGGTTTGGATAGCACATGCTTCGAGTTTTCCTGGACAAACTCACATCCCTTCTCTTTATTGTGCTTTGGAAAGCTCAGGCACCTCCCCTGTTCCGTCTCTGGACATGTGGCTGCTCATCGCTTCCCTCCATGCCCTGGGTGTCGTGCATCTTGTGTCACCAAGTGCTGCACGTGTCACGCCGCTGCCCACACGCTGTCCCTATATGTGTCCCTGGCTGCTTTGGGGAAATGCTACACATAATGCTGATGTCTCTCTGGCTGTCATTTTATCAGTAATTCCACACTGACTAAGTCTCCCTCCTGCTTTTATTCTTTTCAAAAGGAATACTCCAGAAGCAAAAATTTGGGAGGAGGAGAAGACTTGGAAAGAAAAAAGCAGAATCATTACAGTCGAGAAACAGCTCTTGAAACTTATTAGCTCATGACTCATCTCTCTGAGAGGAGCTAATACCTTAATTTCATATTTCTCTGCTCAAATGGAGACCAAAGCATAAACTGAAATGAAACTTTACACTAATGGCTTCTTAATTACACCCATCTAAAAGCAATTACCTGAGGTTTAGCAGATACAAAGTTGGGTTGACGCGGCCACTGGAAGGGAATTGTGCAGCAAGGTTGGTGGGGAAGAGATGGGATGTGGGGAGGTTAAGAACAAGGTACCTCAGCCTGAATGCTCCTGTATCTCCTCCCTGCTTGCCCCGGCGCTGCAAAGCAGCTCAGCCCTTATCTCTTGCAATCTCCCTATGAGCATGTGCTGAGCACCAGCCATGTATCCACAGAGAGGAATATTCCTTAGGACTCCACTTGCTTTTACTATATTGGAAAATAAATTCATGACATAAAAACTCCAGCATGGAGGACCCGGCAAATGTGGTGCCAGCAACACATGGGAGATAAGAGAGAAAAGGCTAGTCTCTAGGAAAAACAATTCTCCTGCATTCTAACTCCTGCCCAATAACCCTTATTTTCTTCTAGTTTCTCATCCACAGGAGAAGAATCATTCCTGTCAGTCTCACAGTGCATTTTAAGAACGTATTAATACTTATTGAAGGTTTTGAAATTATCCACAAAAAGTCACTATAGGAGATCAAGGTGGTGGCATTGCTGTTATTATTAGGACTATTATTACTACTATCGCGGGCAGATTTCAGCTGTGTTTTGTTCACAGTTTAATGGTTTGGCACTAACAAAGGGCCTTTAGCAAGGCGGTGGTGTCCAGGACACCACGGTAGCTGTGTAGGTTTCCCGTACAATGTCTGGGAGGAATTAGCTGCCGGGATTGAGAACAGGCAGTACATGGTGCTGAGAGCCACGTTAGCTGGGAACTAATAACCACCGTGGAGGTGGATTTTAAATCCCAGTTCTCTCTAGAGCTTTAGTCTGAGCTGTGAGGAAACAATTCCCCCCCCCTCTTCCTTTCACGATTTACAGCCCAGAAGCCTCAGCTGGATTTAGGTACCATCACGTCCCTGAAAAAAAAGCCTGGGGAAGAGTCATTCCTTTCCTTCCGAGCACTGGAAATGGAGCGCTAGGTGGTGCATCCCACCTCAAAGGTGGGTATATGTTTTCTTTAGCGAGTGTTTAATACCAAAAAGAAAACTAACCTCTGCAGCAGAAACAGAAAGCTACATCCCCTTTCCCAGGGGTGCTCTAGTCACCACAGACATGCAGCCCATGTCCTTATTCTTTTATTGTCGTGCTGCTCCTGAATACAAGTCTCAGTGAGACCTGCAAAAATTAGTGCTATGGGACTTTGAGGAGAGCCAAACTTGTGAGCTGGATGCCTCTTTCTTTTCCAGAAGAAGCAAGCAAAATCATCTTCTCACTGTTATGCCCTGGTAGGACCATATCTTAGGAGGCAAAGGAGACTTCATTTCACTCAAGGAAAAGTAACAACTGAATGTAATCTTCTGTGTATCAGGATGATGCTTGAATTATTGAACTACTGGCTAAAAAAGAGGGGGCAAAGTTGTTCTCTTCCTTGGTCACAGTTTTGGTTAGAGCATAAAACATATTTGGACAAGCTCAGGACATGTGATGTGTGACCAGCAGCAGGAAAGAAGTTTTGAAACCTCATTGTTTTTGTCTTATACACACAAGGTGGGGCAGGACAGTGGCTCTTCAGTTGTCTCCTGCTTCCACCACTATCCATGTGAAGGAATGACCCTAAAGAATAAAACATTCACAGCAAAGAATGGGTTCAGGTGGCAGTTTTACAGTTCATATACAAGCAGAGGTCTTGCACTGGCTGGTGGCTTTGTGGAGGAGAAGGAATTTTGGGAAGAACAACTACTGCTCATCACCATGTAGCCCCTGTACCTGCCCACACAAACCCACCACCAGCTGTAGGTGCCTGCCAAAGACTCAAGCACCCACATCATTTCACAGGGCCTTGCACTGTGTTACACCACTGAATGAGATAATACAATTATGGGATAATTAGAGTAATCAGAAAGCGTTCTGCAATGGCAGGCTTTTAATTGACTTCCTCATTAATGGCTAATGATCAGGCTCTGCCTCCTGCCAGGGTGACACCCCCCCCCCCACTTCTCTTCCCCCTCCAGGAACAAGCGGTTGACCTGAAAGGGAAAAAGAACAGCTGTCCGGAGTTCATTCATGGCTAACGCATCCTTCCAGTTTGGTCAGGGAAGCAATAAACTGAGACTAATACAGGGAAAGAGAAGGTTTCTCAAACTGGCTGCTCGAATGGGGAGAAAATCCACCCAGAGCAGGGTCTAATATAGCAGAGTCACAGGAGGCTTGCAGCCCATCACAGAGCTGGTACAGGGGTACATGTAGCTGCAGTTACACAGCCCCATTCCTCTCCCATCACCAGCTTGAAGCCCTCCCTAGCTCTAGCCCAGGATCCTAATGCTTT
Source organism: Columba livia (assembly GCF_036013475.1). Classification (NCBI taxonomy): domain Eukaryota; kingdom Metazoa; phylum Chordata; class Aves; order Columbiformes; family Columbidae; genus Columba; species Columba livia. Next base: position 7,009,594 of record NC_088620.1, read on the forward strand.
CCTCCTCCCCTCTGGTCTGTTTAGTAAAGCAGTTCAAAGAACACAGATTCAATTTCACAGCTTCTTTTCAGGGTGCCAAACACCTGGTGTTTCTTTGCACCGGAACTAAAGCTAAACATTTCCATCCTATTTCACAAAATGTAACTGGGTTGAAAACTCCTGCTTCGAAAGAAATGGGTTGAATTCCCTTTTTGAGTTGGTTTCTCTCCAGTTTGGAGTGATTTGCTAGTGTCACAAAGACCACAGAATCATAAAATAGTTCGGGTTGAAGGGACCTTCCCAGCTACCCCAGTGCCACCCCTACCATGAGCAGGGACATCTTCACCAGCTCAGGTTGCTCAGAGCCCCGTCCAGCCTGGCCTGGGATGTCTCCATCAGATACCATTGCTATGGAAACTTTCTTGAAACAACACACGCTGTGATGCCTTGGTGTAACGGGATCTTCTCATGAGAAATATGCTGAGCTCCCATCTGGGTACTGACCACTTGAGGAAAAAGGCAGAAGCTACCATATCCAAGCACAAATCTTGGTTAGGATTTAAAATGCCTTTATAGTCTTTCATATAAATAAGGTTTTCCAGCAACAGTGGGAAGAAAGCCAAGTTTCCTTTTCTTCCTGTAGGCCAGTAACCTGGTTTTCCCACCAGTGACTTGGAAAGACCCCTATTCCTCTTGATTTCTAAGCACTGATGGGGCAGGAGGCAGCAGGTTCATTAGCTAAATGGCATCTGGACAGAACCGGTAGCTGCTAAACTCATGCATTGGTCAAGAGCAGCACTAATTTCAGGCTCTTTTCACTGCTAGCTTCACAAAACAGGTTGGAGTTTCATAACTATTTCCTCTCCTACTGTGTAAAATGTGCTTGAATCTGCCTAATTTATGTAGAAGTTACTTAGGAAGGACTGACAGACGAAGAGAGAACATGACTGTGGAAACTTGGTCTCCCTAGGAACCAATTTAAAAATAAACCAACTTTCTGCCAGGGATGTGATGCCATCCTCAGAGTCCAGCGCTTTCTACTTCTGTAATTGCAGCTTTTCCTTTGGTGTGGGGAAGATGTGTTGTCCTGACTCACATGGTTTAAAAAAAACAGTAATAATCTGGAGGATTTACTAATACACAACACTTGAGATGTTCTTGGATTGTATCAGGTGATTAAAATCAGCGCTGAAATCTGCAGAGCCTGATTTATACCACTTGAAGATCTGGCTTTCTCTGTTTCTGGATAAAAAGCAAGCAGCAAACAAATATTTTTGCTGCATTGATTCACTTTCATTTCAGAGCATTAGCTGGTAAATGGAACTCAATTCTGTAAATGCAAATTTGAAACTAAAGCTAAAAGGCTTTGTGGGAAGATGGTGGTTATTGCGAATTCCTGAAGTGAGCCCGTCCTTAGGAGCAGCCAGGAGGCAATGCAGGCGTGCAGCCAGCTCTCCAAACTGGGATCTCCAGACATACTCAGGCTGAGCAATTAATCTAACCGTAAATCAGGTATATCAGTGCTACACCCACCACAGGACATTGCAGGAGCACAAAAAGACTTTGTGTTGGGAAAGCAGCTCAGAAGTACCTCATTAAAACTAGTATACAGAGGTTTACATGGTTCTAGTGTGTTCACTATAGCTTATTTTGTTGAGGGCTCACCCAATATACCCAGGGTTTTTTATTCTATTTTTCAGGCAGGTGGATAAAGATGGAAATAACCCCAAGTTCTGTCCTTCCTGACCACCACTCAGCAGATAGAGTGACCAGAAAAAGCAAAAAGCCCCAGTTGAGCCATAGAGAAAAACAGAAGCTGCAACCAAACTGTGCTTCTCTGGCACATTATTTTACTGTCTAGACTGGTTGTCAGATGTTATTTTGTTGTTCTGTATGCCTAGAGGCCACACCAAAGCTGGGATCCCCATGTACAGGCTGCTTTGTTTAATAAGCGATAATCCTTGCCCCCAGGGATCTGTAATCAGGATAGGCAGGTCAAACAAACAGAATGAAGTCGCTGTCCTCATCTGGTGTGCTCCAATGGAAACAGGACCCCGAAGAGAATGCACAGCCTGCCTGAGGCCACCCAGAAAACCTGTTGCGATGCCAGGGAAAAAACAAACACATCCTCTGAATCCTAATACTCAGATGTGTCTCCAAGACTGATACATCTCTCTGTTTCCAGAAGAATCCAGGGAAATCACAGCTAAGACACCGCCGCTGTCCTCCCAAAGCTGCATTTCTTTCCAGAGAAATCCAGCACATCCACTTTCTCCTTCCTTACAGAACCTACAGATGGTTTATTACCTCCCTGGAGTGGGCGAGAGATCCTTCCCCGAAGGCGCTGGGAGGAGACGGCTGAAAGGGGTGGGGGGAAGAAAAGTCACCAGCCTTTCTGGCGCTGGAATGTAAATAGTGTTTTGCAAAAGAGCCATTTATCAGTGAAATTATAGAATCTCTTTGAAGATTCCCCTGGAGAACGCACTAAAAAGATGGCTTGTATGGAACTTAACGAGAGGTTTCCTGCGACACGCCTGGGCTTCGTGTAGGCAGGAGCACTTTGCTGAGAATTAAATCCGCGTTGGAAATGTTAATAAATGCAGACACATGTTCTTGTTTGTAGGACGCACTGTGCCTCCTTTATTTATTTCCTTCATTTTATTCTTCTGGATGTAGCTACAGTGCCAGCCCCTTCGCCTGACACATCCCTGGGGAAAAAGTTGCCGTTTCTCTTATTTCCATCCCCTGGGCTGTTCTGCAGCCCTTTAAGCCTATTGTGCTGCTACCCCTGGCCAGGCAGCACAAAGGTAACCACAGGGGATGGATGATTTAATTTCTGGGCAGATATCAGCTTTTATCAAGGACTGAAATAAAGAATGAGGAATATAGACTCAAGACTAGCTGAGGCAAAACTTTCCTTCTAACCAAGGCTGTGGGAAGGATTCCCCCATCTGCTCTGGGATGGGAGGGAAACAGGACTGGTTTCCAAGCAGAGATTTCAACCTGGATTGAATCTCCCATGGCTGCAGCCCCACGTACATCACACACAGAACAGCTGAGCAGGTATTTCTGCTGACTGGAACAAACACAGGATGCTCTCCAGCACTGGAACAATCGAAAAAAATACGTTTTCTTCATCTAATCTAAACAGTGTCATCAGCTTTTCACAGCCCTAATATTTGCTGCGACTCAGACCAGCACCCTGACCCATTTGTACCTTCAGACAAATCCTGAAGCCAGCACTAGATCCCTCACATATCTTCCTAGGAGCTGAGCACACTCCAATGAATTAGTTCTAATATTATCCATTTATTTCCTCCTTTTTCTATTCTGGCAGCTCCACTAGGAAAGAGTTTGGCCTGATTTCTAGAACATAGGAGGTGCTAAAAGCTCTGCAGATCTCTGCTGAGGTGCTCAGCCTCTTTGAAAATCACATATTTCTATTTATGATCCCAAATCAAGCATTCATAGGAATCCTTTTGTTCCATAAGGAAATTCAGATCCAACTGAATCAAACACGCATTTAAAAGCAGTAAGATGTAGCTTCTAAGAATCTATAAAAATTATATCTTCATTCCTACCAGCAGCCAGCCAGGTGTCCCATGTCCCCTCCCCACACATCCCTCCTGCAAATGCTGGAATTGTTCTCATGCTCTCTCAGGCTTCAATTCAGAGCAGATTTCTTCCCCTTCCCCTGTTCTTCCTGGTCCTATTTATTATAGAAGAAGGAAGAGATTAATTAACCAGGCCCCCGTGTCTGAGGACAGTTCAGCCCAACTCACAGGACCAGTAACATCTACAAAAGCCAATGATTGAAACTCAGCCTTGGAACTAATCTTTTTTTCAGTTCATATTATTCTCCCTTTCTGTAATTTAATTTACAACATAATTTCATATTCCTACTCTAAAGCAGGAGAACTTCTCTCTTTATATGTACATATATTTTTTTATCCTGCCAGGTTGGATTTGCGTCTGATTTTCTTTTATTTTGTTAAACAAGGAAGCTGAAGTCACTTTGTTTCCTTGAGTAGAGCAGGAGGATAAATCATTGCTGGAGATGCGCTGAGGCATATTTCCAAACTGTGGATCTTAAAAGGGGATGGAAGAAAGTGTTTTTATCAGGCATTTTGGCACCTAAGCCTGAATGAGGAATTGTCCTTTGAATGTTTGGAGTATTATATCCATTGAAGTATATTACACTACATTAACAAGTATTGATTTTATTCTTCCTTCTGGAGCTGGAAGGAATCTTTACAGGTGTACAAAACTGAAGAGGTCAGAGACCTTTATTACTTTATTAACTAGTTCTTCTCTAATGAGATTCTGCTTAACTGGGAATTGGAGTCCACAGCAAAGTACAAATAAACAGTAATAGGAGTGGCCACAAACTACCAGCAGGCAGATACTGAACAAGCATCTTACAGCCCTCTCCAAATGTTTTTTTTTTTTATTGTACTTTCTAGGTTTTCCACAATCTAAGTAAATTTTGCAAGGAAAAGAGCTGTGAAATTAGTTGGTATGCCATGGATGAACAGTGAAAAGAGAGCCACCCCCCACCTTTTTTTCACCACAGTATCAGACAAACAAGCCTCCAACTAAGTGCAAAATCCACTTTCATTGTATATCATATTCTGTCTTTGCCTAAAGCTTTGTAATTCCTGTTCACTGTTTAAAATTAAGTTTAATCCCCATAAAAAAAAAAAAAGGGAGAATATTTTTCCACCATTTAAAAAACAACAGAGAAGAATCATGATTTTTTCAAAGCCATCTAGTGCTTTGAGAAAAATAATGTCCCCAAGTTAGCACTGGAGGTTCAGGTAAGAAGTTTTCTAGGAAGATTTTAGAGAGGAGATCACACAGCCCTTTGGTTTGCCCTTCTGGCAGCCCTGGGACTTCCTGTCTTGCCTGAAAATCTCTTTATTATGAAGAGAAGATTCTTCTAACAGGGGTCAGTTGTGACACTGCGGTGTGTGAGCATCCCTAAGCACCAATGGTACAAACCAGGTATTTGTGGCTAAGAAGTTCCTTTCGCTTTGATGCATGTAATAATCATGCCTACTGGTGAAAGCTATTTATAAATGTATTTATAAATACCCTTCTCACAGCCAGCAATACTGCTTCTTTAATTTTTCAGAGGGAATCACTAAAACCATTTCAAACAAGGTGGTTGCAGCTACTACCAGCCTCAGGGAACAGAATCAAGATCACCTTTGTGTCAGCACTGAAATGTCTACTGTAGGGACAGGTTCATATCATTGAAGTCAAGAGTATTTTTTTTTTTTCTTTTCCAATGATCTAGAGGCTTCTTTGAAGAGACATCTTCCTTACAAACTCAAAGTTTTAAGCATTTGAAATTTCGCCCAATTTTTCTACGTAAGTAAATGTATTTAACACTTGCTCACATTCTAACTGCTATAATCTGTTCTTTAAATATCAAGAAAAATGTGTTACCACAACTGTCAAAGGAAGAGCAGGTTATACCTTTAAAGTCTGATCCATAGCTCAATATTGAGATTGTGTCTCGGCCATAAGAATGCACCCCTGTTTCTATGGCCATGTCACTTCCAGCATCTCTATGCAAAAGGTCTACAAGATCAGCCTTCCCACCAGATTTTATCTGATGGGCCCTGCCTCAGGTTCTTGCATTAAACTCAAAATGGGAGTTAACCCTGTGCCAAACAGCTTCCATCTCTATTCCACCACCGAGACAATTGATTCATCTCAGGCCAAGCCAGTGTGACAGGTATATCCATCCATACAAGGACATTTCCCAGGTAGGATGGGCTGCTAAATGAATGCACCAGATTGCAGCTGACACCCATAATGCTGATTTTCCCCTCTCCTTATAATCATAATGGGATCTCAGCAATAGAGATGGATTTGCTAATTTCCATCTCCTTGCACTTTCTCCTTTAATCACTGTCAGGCATAAATTAATTTCTGCTTAAAGAGCTTTCAGGTAGAGATTCTGTCATTGCACAGAGCACTTAAAGGTCGTAAATCAGGGTAATCCCTGAACATTTCCCTTCCAATCTGAGATTTCAGAGCATGTAAATATAAGTCATCAGAGCAATGTCACAGACCTTTTACTCAGGGTAGGGTAGAGAAGGAAGAAAGTTGAACTCTGAGTGTGCGACTTTCAAAACCAAGGTGAAAACTGCTGCTAAGTCACTTGAGTGCTTCTTCAATACCCTTCTCAGGTCTGTATTTATCCCACCTTTGTCAAACAACAAATTTAAGAGCACAGTATTCTGCTTGTGTCTATTGAAAATGGAGAAAGCAAACTGTCCAGAGGACATTTCAGCCCTTGTAAAACCTAAATTACCACCCAGAGGAACCTGCCTTTCTTCGCCACTTCTGTACTTCTCAAATAAGGTGGTTTAAAGGTATCTAAAGGTAATCAAGGTGTATCTAAACTCCAACATGCTGCTCTGAAGTTACAGGCTGGAGGAAGCAGTAAGCTTTCTTAACTAAACCAGAAGGAGTAAAATCATTAAGAAAAACATTTTTCTTAAAAAAAAAAAAAAAAAGCTACTGAATAAATTATCATTCTTTTTCATTAAAAATTCAGTGGAGATGAAACTGTGTGTGGTGATAATGAGCAAATGTTTATATTTGCAGAGAAGTGTAACTGCATAGATGGAAAGTTATTGATTTATCCACAGCTTTGACACATTTTGTGCAGCTACTTGGATGGATGTCTGTCCAGCTGGCTGCACAACCAGCAAAGAGTTGTCATGTCCTGAAAAATGGGTACAACTCACTAAGCATGATTTCCTGAGGAAAATTCAATTAATTTTTACAGTGTCCTGTAGAGTTATTATTTTAAGAGAAGCAAATCTAAAGACAGAATTTGTCATTTTCTCCTACTGTGGAGTTTTCAAACAACAGAAAATATAGGAAAAATAATCCTACAAACCTTTCCTCAATGTTTCAGTTTGTCTGAAAGTCACTTTTCACCAACAAAAACATTGACAGATTAAAAATTGCTTTCTAGTCTTTTAGTTTACCCACTTTTTTCAACTCTCACCATAGATAGGCTATTCATTCACTTACACCATCACCAACACTTATTAGCAGGTTGTGGGAACACAGACATGCCTGAGATTATTAGTTTATTTTCATTTTCTCTCCACACCATCAGGTTGGCACTCCATGTGTCTCTCCTTCAGAAACGCTGTTTTTTCCAGCCCAGCCATCCTTGGTTTTCTACCCTCTGGATTTCTAGACCTTCTCTTTCAGCAGAAGGTCTTCTCTTCTCTTTCCCTCCTTTCCCAACCTCCCAAGCCATGACCAACAGCAACATAGTCCTTCCCCGTCCCCACCAGCATTGTCTTTAAGTGTTTTCAAACGATGCCATTCCCAGGCTCCCAGGCAGCCAGTTGGCATTTTTTCAAATGAGCCACTGAATGGCAAATGCAGAGATACACTGGGATAAAATGAGCTCCTCTTATTGATTTTCCAAACCAATATGGCACTGATGCTGCCTCTTTGTGCCACTTCCCTCCTCTGCCAGGAGGCATTCACACCCCTTCCATCATTTTAATTAGACATTACACCTGACACAAATGCCAAGTTGATTAACCTTAAAGGAGCTGAATAGGTTCTCTGATCGTTAACACGGGGCCCCTGACATACTATAACTCATGCTAACATGTGCTGTTGCACAAACTCACAGCTTCTTCAGCTCACTCTCCAAAGCCACAATGCGATGTAATAACATCTACAGAGAGCTCTTTATGAGACTGTCTCACATAATAATGCCATAAAAGCGAGATTTAAAAGATGGATTGCCCTGGACTCCACAGACTGCACTTTTTAATGTTTACATAAATGCACCTTTTCTATGGTGTTTGCAGATAACAGGTGTTCCCAAGTTGTGGAAGTCAAGGCAACCATCAGTGTCCCCTTCCCCTAAAAGGGGCTCTCAGGAAGAAGCAGAATGCTCTGCTGGGATTCCTCTGCCACCTCCCCAGCTCCACCTTTGCTGGGATGGGTGACAGGAGGCACAAAGAAACACACAAAGACTCATTTACTACAACCACAGCCCTCCCATGAGTTTCTCATTTGTAGGAAAAAGTCTCTGGTGTGAACAGAATCCATCCAGCCTTAATGTGCCTTTGCCATACCACGCTAAAGACAAAAGGAGAAACAATAAGTTGTGATATGTTTAAGAGTGTTGCCAGAGGAACTATTTTCCTGCTCAGACGTGACTCCCTGTTCTGTGCAGATACACACTTTTGCTTGCCTGTCACTGGCATAAGCCTAAATCAACCGCTGGCTGACATAGCCTAAGTACAACTGAATGATTGCAATGTAGACACGAGAAATCAATATCAGCACAAAATTAATTTTATGCCCAACAGCCACAGAGAAGGAAAGTAGCCCAAGCTGCATCAGTGCCAGGATTGCTGGTTCAACTGTGTCATTGGGTGGCACATGAATGCCAGCTCTCAATAATGGGTAAGACATTACTGTAGAACCATAGAATGGTTTGGGTTGGAAGGGACCTTACACATCACCTAGTTCAACCCCTTGCCATGGGCAGGGACATCTTCAACCAGATCAGGTTGCTCAAAGCCCTGTCCAACCTGCCCTTGAACACTCCCAGGGATGGGGCATCCACAGCTTCCCTGGGCAGCCTGTTCCAGAATGTCACCACCTCCACAGAGAAGGATTCCTTCCTTATATCTAACATAAATCTCCTCTCTTTCAGTTTGAAGCCATTACACCATATCCTGTTACTACATGACCCTGTAAAAAGTCCCTCTCCAGCTTTCTTGTACCCTTTAGGTACTGAAAGGCTACAATAAGGTCCCCCCAGATCCTTCTTCAGCCTGAGCAACCCCAACTCTCTCAGCCTGTCCCCGTGGGAGAGGTGTTCCAGCCCTCACATCAGTCAAATCAGATTCCACTTTTGGAAATAGCAAGAAGAGAGCCAATCCTTAGCTATCAACAGAAGGGATATGAGATTGTGAATATATCTACTAATCTGCGTTGGAAGGGGGAAAAGAAAATGATTTGGTGTGGCTTAATTGATCTGGGATGAGGAAAAACTCCTCATTCAGCAGGCAGAGCTCCACTGAGATTAAGAAATTGCTGGAGATGTACAAATTCTGACGAGAACCCCCATTAATTGGCAGCACTGATTTTTCTGTGCCTTCCTCTTTCACTTTTTTATCTTTGACCTGCATTAAAACCTATCAAGCCTGCAAACAAGACAATATTTTTTGATTAGGCTTCTCAACGTGCTCTCTCTGGCATCAAAGCTGTCTTGCAGGATCACAGGATCCACCTGCTAAGCAGCATGCAGATGGACTGAAGATTAGAGTCTTCTGCTGCTTTCATGTCACTGGCTTCTTCAAGGTCTGTCCAGACATACCTCCTAGGTAAGGAGGCCTTGAATCATACATTTCCAAAACAAAAAAGCCTGCTGCCACCTTGTATGGCAGCCCAGCAGAATGGAGAGCGAGAGGGCAACCACAGCTGGCTGTTGAGCAGCTTCTTTTTGAATTCCTGCTCAGTACCAGGAAGACAGATGTCTTGCCAGCCTGAACGAGCACAAGTGGCAAACAGTGAACACAAACACATCTGTGGTGGTGTCACACACAGGAAGACGTTAGAGGTGTAAGATGACAATATTGCTCAGCCTTCTTCCCACTAAGAGTGATGGAGCTATGTCCTCCGAGCATCAGCAGAGAGAGAGGGCAAGAAAAATTGCCACGCAGCCTGTGGGATAGCTCGGTTGTATGTAACTGTATGTAACTGTAGTGCACCTACCTGCCTTACTGCCAAGCTAGAGCCTCCCTGAGCAAATGGAAAAGCTGATGGATAGACATGGTTATGTCAAAATACTGGTGTTGCAAGGGAGCAGTGAGACAGACCTGGGACATGTGGGAGGACAGGAGGGGATGAGGAGTAACCAGTCATACATTTCTGTTGCATTTGCCTGAACCTCCTTGTGTTTGAACAAGGGTACAACACAGGACAACAGCCAAACTCTAACAAGGTACCACTCATCCTGAAGGGCTCCTGTTCATACCTCTTCTGGAGAGGAGAGCATGTAAGCGATCACACTTCGTTTGTGCAGACTAGGTATTTTCCTTAACAGAAAACAGCTCCATCTTTCCATCCTCTCCTCCACTCAGGCAGCCTGCTACAAAAAAACCTCCTTCTTTCCCCTATTTGCTTAAGTGATGATGCAGTCATCCTAATTATCAAGGGAATCCACCGCTCCCCCCTTGCAGCACCTCCCCCTAGCTGCTGCTCTTTCCCTGCTATGGGTTTTGCTGGCAGATGGGACCGGAGCCTCCTCAGCCCACCGGCTCTTGCTTGAAGAAGCAGAATGTGACAGCCCCGCAGGCAGGCAAAAGCAGCTGAACCATGGCAGCATGACTAATCTGGCGGTTGGTAGCATCCCAAAGGTCGTGCTCACACAGCCAGCTTTACTGAGGGAAAAAAGGGTGCTGAGTATGGGCCAGGGGGATTGCATTACTGCCCTTGCATGAATCAACTATGGGAACTGCCTCTTAATTCCTTCCTTTTGTCCTGCAATCTAAGGCTCAGGGGATGTTGGCTCTGAAACATCCAGTTGGGGAGTAACCAGACAGCGAGGATATTAGCAAGCGCATACATATGGAAGGCTGACCTTACCAGCTCCACTCAGGGTTCGCTCTGCAAATCCGATATGATTTGCAAGCAGCCATGGCCATGCTTTTCTCCATTTCACCCTCAAGTCCTGTTCTTATAGTATTGCTTACATATGTTTTTGCCCATGTTTTTTTGGTTTATCTGTCCTACTTCTATCCCCATAACTCATTAACCTCAGCAAATTACCAGTTACCCACAACACCTTTTCTGCCAGATATTTGTTGCTCTGCTTGTGTTAGGATTGGGTCTTTCATGCAGAGAAAGATGTATTTCATAGTGTTATTTGTTTGCATGTAACAACATCACTAGCAAAGTCCAGACAACAATAACTGCAACCATAGCAAGGCCAGTTTAGTATGGTCTGGTCTGTACATAGCTTGTTTTTTAATGTACACAGCATCAGATGGTCTGCCCATACAATCATCTTTTTCTGTATGTCTGGAAATGCTCCAAAGAGCTGATGAACCAATTGAGATTATAGACAAGAGTGAGTTTAGTTATAGTCCCTAGGGGAAAATGAGGCCTGTGTGGAAGGAAGTAGGACAAGGGAGATGAAAATAGTCTACCAGGAAAGCAAGCCAAAAACCTGCCAGAATACCAAGCAAAAATGCAAGACAGCCTTCTCCCTTACTCCAACCCCATGGGCTCCAGCATCCCACAAGCCATCAGCTGAGCTGTCAGTACAGTCAGCAATTCTAGGACACCCATTTCAAGACCCAGAGCTGCAAAGCACAACAGCCAAATTTGAGGGTGTGGAACACAATGGGGGGAGGATAGAAACCACACTCATTTCAGATGGTGACCAAGCACCTCCTCCTCTGTCCTGGCCAAGACTCTTTCCTACATTGGACTCCTGGTTCTGCTCTGAAAGGCCACCAGCAGAGGATGGCAACCACCCCTTCTCACAGCAACCTTCTGCCTATGGACCTTCCTGTGCATAGACCCAAGGCTGAACTGGACATAATTGACATTTTAAGGCTGCAGAGAGCTCATACCTCATTCACATTTAGCGACCTGGATCTGCACTCAGAGATCACCCTTCGCTCCACCTTCTTGGCAGATCTGTTTTGTCATCTTCTGCTTGCGCACTTCCTTCTCCCAGACAGTATCTCAGTTGGAACTGACATGCCCATCTGCAAATATCCCGATCCAGCCTCTCCAGAGTGGACACATAAACATTCACAGCTCCAGGCAAGGATGAGGTAAAAATCCCTCCTGCAGATGGATTCCACAAGAGTCTTTCACCAGGCCCTTGTGCCACAAACACTAACCAGATGGCCTCACCGCACAGTGTCCCACCACATTTTGTAAGTAGCAAAGGTGCCAATTATCTCTTCCTTCCCTGCTTTGAAACCCTCACTCTCCCCACAACACACACGCTCTCAGTTATCCTGCTTTCCACATTCTAGGTTAGCAATCGGAATCTGCAACCTCTGAGCTTGCCTGCAAACTGATGAGCTGCTAAAAATACAGCCCCTGCAGGCACCCATTCAACTTCTATTTCTGTATTTTTTATTATTTATTTTTTTACTTTTACTTTTTTTTAAACCAATTTGCGATGAACAAAGCACTACAACAAAGGGAAGAAGAAAATGCAATGATTATGAAGATGGATTGCTGCCATTTACTTTGTTCATTTTAATTATACAAAGTCATCACTTAGCAGAGAGCCCCAGGATAGGAAAAGAGCATAAAGAAGTTACCATATCCCACCTCTTTACTTCACCATGCTCCACTTTAAAGCTTCCTCTGACATCCTAGGCAACAATACCTGAAATGGCACTTCACACTCCTAAATCCTCACACATTTTATAGGTTACTCACCTGCTGTGCCTTCAACCTGGAGAGCCCCAAGGGTTCCACTCCTTGTGAAATCCTAGGGCATCAGCAGAAACAAGCAGGCCCTTCATTCCCAAACATACACCACCATCACTCCTCATCCCCCTGAAAAAAAGCATGAACAGCTTGTTTATAAACTGACCAATCCTCTCCTGACACCTAAATTGGCTCCAGCTGGGAGCTGAGGTTGGAAGCAACTTAGAAGCATCAGAGCAATTAAGTTCAAGGTAGAAAAGTGTAAGCAGGTGTGTGAGTAAGACCAGGAACGTCCCCTTTTCATCTTTGTTATTTACTCTGCCACCAGGGTTAAACAATATTAGTCTGCCAACAGGGAATCAGTAAAAGGAATAATCAGTTAATTCCTCTGAAGTGCTATGTGTTACCAGCGGCACTTCTGCTATTCCTTAAGTCTTTCTTGCTTAACTGAACCACTCAGGCTTAGCTCAGGGGATCAAGAGAGCTCCTTGTGCCCCATCAGAGCACTTGTGTAGACAGCAATCGCTTTTGTTGGGATCATTTCTGATGCCAGCATTCCCAAATCCATGATATCTCTTTCATTCTCATGTGGTTGCAGCAAACTGTCTGGTTTTGGGGGACTGAAGGGGATTCAGCCCTTTCTCCCTTTTAACCCTGTGGTTCCTCAGGAATGACTCCAGCTCCTCTATGCAAAACATCATCTTTCCTCAAATAAACTCTCACTTGTGGTTCCCACAGCCGCCCGAGGTGTTTCCTGTGGGCCCAACCAGCATCATCATCTTTGCCTTCCTAAAAGTTTGGGCTTTCCTCAAAGGTCTGGTTTGATTTAATCCTTGCAGTTCCCCTTAATTTTCACTCAGGGGCTACTTGTAAGCACTTACTGGCTAATGCTGTGAGTTTGCAGCTTTTTTTATTGAGTGGTTTTGGTTTCCACTCAGGGATTTCTCTGCCTATTTTCTGAGCGTTTGAGTCTCTGTGTTCAGACATTCTCTCCTCCTACACCAGTTGCCACCTTGTTCTTTGTTTGACATAGATTTTCTCCCTTGTAGTTTTATCTTCAGTAAGCTATTGCCTTTCTTGTTTAACTAGAGGGTTTACAGGCATTATCCATGTGTCCTTTCCCTCTGAGGTCTGTGGGTTGCATTTCCATTTGCTCTGCTGCTCCTGGCATCAGTATCAGCTTTTTCACAGCCAGGATCAGGCCCTTGCATGTTTTTTCCACCTTTTTTTTTTTCTAATATTTTATATATGATCTTCACTTTTTTGGTAATTAGTAACATTGCCTAACCTTCAATACTCATAGGCTTTAAGTTCTAAGTTTGTTCCCACACCCCATTTCTTCTTGTATTGTGGTCAACAGGTAAGACTTAAACAGACAACATGCTGCTACTGTTATTGTGGTTGTTGCTATTTGCCTTCACATATTTACAGCATTTCTTCCAAGGTTTATGTCCATCCCCCCTCAGTCTCACTTAGCAAAGATTTTGCATTCACCTTCATTATTGAAGTTGGGGTTTTTTAATCATTCCACTCATTTTTTCCTTCTTTTTTTCATGCACAGGTAGATTAGATTTGAACAAGAGTCAGAATTTCTATTTCTAGGAGAGCTCTTGCAATTTTGTTTCAAAGAAAATCTGATTCCTGAAGATATGCCAAATTTTTGAAACTCTTCACAACATGACTTCACTAGAGCACGTTTCTAAACAATCCAAGTGATTTGTTTGGAAAACATCGAAAGTAAATTGACCTTGGAGGTGGATTGAAGCATAAAAACTGTCACTATCATGAAAGCTGATCCACTCGGTCATTAAAAATAATACCAAGAGTGATAGAGCTCTAAAATTTAAAATGATGCTGTTAAGAATGTGGTTGTAGAGAGGGGGTGAATGTGACAGGATCCAGCAAAATCACACTGCAGAAAGATGTGCTAATCCCCTCCTCACAACCCTAAACCCATTTCTCTACCTTGCTCCCAACATCTTTACTCATTCCTTTATCTTCTCCCATGCACGATATGAGCCCTTGTGAAGCTCTAACACAAGTGCAGCAGTGCTGACAGCCACACCAACTCCATTGTCTGAGACATCGCATCTACATAGATGTCCCCACGTTTCATCCAGATGACTCCTATGAACCTCTCCTGATCCAAAGTGATCAGGTACAAGGGAGCAGTAGAAAGAGATTAACGCCTGTAAAAGGAGACGGAAGCTGTTTTTTATCCATGGAGCAGGGCAGCCTGGTGAAAACATGGATGGCTCCCTTTGAAAGTGCAGAAGAGCGCCATGGTGTTCATTTGGGGTCCTGCAACATCACAGAATCACAGACTGGTTGGGGTTGGAAGGGAGCTCTGGAGATCATCTAGGTTCACCTAGAGCAGATAATTACCTTTGTAATTACTTGCTGAAAATAATCTCCTTGACTGACATAGATCAGACAAGATACCGGGGACCTTTATGCTAAAAAAAAAATAATCCTAAAACATAACAGTTGTAGAAATGGATGGCTATAATTCACATAGCAAATGTGGAAAAAGCTCTCTCTGTGGCAAGCAACCAAAAATGACTGAAAGGAGGCGCTAAGGACCATTCATTCGGATACTCTGTATGATGTACCACAGACAAGCGCATATATCCCAGCTTTCAGAAAACAAGCGACTGTGTATTCAATAAAAGCCTGTGCTTATTTGTTTCTCAGCATGCTCCTCTCTACTTACAAACCACCAGCTTCAGTGTTTACAACAGGTTGTTATCCTGGTGGTACTTCCAACTGACTGCCCAGCCAGCAGAAAGAACAAGTTATGGCCGTCAGGAGAGAACAGCAGTGGCAGTCCAGCAATGGGAGGCTGAGCCCACTTTGGCAGCCTGCTCTTAGCTCCTTGTGCCTCAGTTTCCCTACCTGCAATAAGGAGAATACCACTGATCTCCATGTAAAATGCTTTGAGAATACTGTTTCCCAGGACTGTCTCATGGCACTTTTTGAGGCTATGCACAATGTGGGATTTGGTCTCAGTGTCAGTGGCAGCATTTTGTGTTGTTTCTCATCACTCAGACCTATTATTAACACCATTCTGGAGACACAAAGCATGTCTACATGCACCTCTGGTAATTAGACTATGAATCCTACCAGCACTGATGCAGCTCTTGCAGAATGTATTAAGAGTAAAGGCAGTGCCAAAAAGTTTTTTGGTTCTTGGTAAGCACACCTGCAATCAGAATTAGAAAGAAGCACAGAAGGTGAGCAGGGAAAGGTGGGAGTGAGGAGCACTGCATGCAACAACTCAGCCTTTGTCCTTATGAGGCTGTAGCAGTCACTCATGCCCGAATGTCTCCTCCCAGCAGAGCCAGCCTGGCCTGTGGCACAGATGTGCTCGGCAGGGCCAGCAGCATTTTATTGCTGTGAGCATCCTGCTGTCACCAGCTGTACCTGCCCTGCTCACACCTAGAGCCAGCTCTGCTGGGAAATTAAATGGGAAAGGAGTCACATCCATTCCGTGACTCCCAAAGCCACGCATGACTTTTAGCAATCCTGACAGGTTCAGCTTTGCTTCGCTGACCTCTCTAATTCAGGGGCAGATGGTTAAGCTTTGTGTATTTGAGGAGGGAGACTCAGAGCTGGCTCTGCACCTCTTTTTTGCAGTTCATTCCTCTTGCCTCTCCCTGACTTAGGCACCCCAGGTCTCAGACGTGCCTGTTCTTAGATCTGTTGAACAAGAACCTGCGGGGTCAGAGAGGGAGTGACAGTGGGACCGGGCTGCTGGAAGGGAACCAGCCTCACCAAAGGACCCCCTGTTCCTTGCTCACAGCTCCTGCACCCCTTTTCTTGCATCCTACCCCCACGCAACCTCTCCGTGCAGGACCGAGCATTGGAAGTGAGGATCATGTCTTTAGGGAGAAATAATTTGGGAGAAAATTATAGAAAGTGACCCTGGTGATCCCCCTTTTCCTGTGGCCACCCATCAGAGCCACACAGATCTCTCGTGACATGGGCAAATGAGCGATGCTCTGTACACAGTCGAATTCTCCCCACTTCCTACCGCACATCACAGCTGCAGCGTCACACATACCAACCAGCCAGGATCTCGCAGGCCAGAATCCTTGAAAGGGAGGTTATGCAGGGGAAAATGATATCTCTAAGTGAAGAGCAGCACTTCATTGCTTTTCAATCCTTCTGCTGACGCCAGTTCACAGCCTGCAATGGACTCCAGAATACACCTAAAAATAAAACAACACCTGGGCCCTCTGCTGCTGGAGAGAACAGCCACAGTTTGCAATCAGCAGCATTTGTGAAAATGCTCTGAGCACAAAGGAGCAGGCAGAGGGTCAGCCCGAGGCCCTCAAGTTCTGATGCTGATTGCAAACATGGGCCATATCTCCTACGGAGCACGTTTCCCTGCTGCTCTAGTCGGCACATTGTCATTCCGGTGTGGATCTTTGCTTCGATCGTAACCACACACAAACACAGAAGAGGAAAGTAATGTTAACGCACTGAGCCCACCGGCATGGAAAACATGCACGGGAAAATGAGGTCTTTTCTTAATGGGCAGGGCATTTTTGGTGTTTTCTGGATGCGGCTTCTGTGACAGTAACATGAACAGCAAAACAACGTCAGGCTCTGAACTGACATGCAGAATGGGATACAGCTCTGATCCCCAGGGAGAGGGGGATGACTGGTACATGTGCTAATATTTGATTGATTCCTTGGACAAGTGACTCCCAAACTTGGGGTCATGATGCTCACGGTTGCTATAAGGCTGCACGACGGGAGGACTTTGTGTTGTCATGCTGATTTGGCACATCATGACTCGGAGGCAGGAAGCAGGCTGAAAACCACTCTTTTAGCAGAAATATCATCATTAGCAAGGGCTTAGTGTTCGTGGGGATGAGTGACAGAGAAAGGGAGATTTCTTTACACTAACCAACCTCTCAATTGCAGCACAGGCGAGCATAATATTCTCAAAACAAAGAAAACAGGCAGACAGGCAACAAATTCTACTCATCAACCACAGGTTGGCCCAACTGGGTTACGAGATGCAAGACCTATGTCACAGCTGCATAACCTGACTGATCTATCTCAAGTCAGCAGGAATCTTTTTCCCCCTCCAGTCGAGCTCTGTTTATGCTGAAGTACAACAAACAGTGTCCATGAAATTCATACTGGGGAAATAAATTCCTTGGAACCCAAGATTCAACCAAGCAATGATATACCAGGTTGATCACCTACCTAGAAACTGCTAGACAGAGAGCCTGCTTGAGGCTGTATTTTCACAAGCAAGTGTGAAATCAGATTTCTGAGACCTCTGAAATTGTTTGCAAAAATGCCCATGTGAAAGAGAATAAAATATGGTGCCTGAAAAGATCACAGGATAATGGCAAGAAGAGAAGCAAAAAGGTTGTCTGATCTGCTACTGCAATTCTGATAAAAAATTCAGTACTGGGTGATTCAGAAGAAGGTTTAACATACCTGCTCATCAGCTCAGATCTAACACATTTAATTGTGCATTTCTTCCCATGGGAGGTCATTTTTGCCTAACCCTGTCTGATAATTAGATTATGTTGTAGAGATTTAGTCATTATAAATTTCAACCTGTACCATGTTTTGTCTGGACATAGCTCTCAATGAGGTTGCAAACTCTTTGATTCCTCCTAAATTATTCATTTCAGTAATATGCTGTGACAACAAATTGCACAGATTCACTTCATTACATATATGGAAGGTTTTCCCGTGCTGCCTGTGCTATCTACATTTTGTCACCCTCATTTCTCTCTGCCATGTAGCAGACTGACAGGTCTTTGGGGCTGGATTTCTCAAGAGGAGAATATTTTTATGGGCTAAGATGACCATGTTCTTCATAGTACCATTCATCATTATGGCGTTCTGTTTGCAGAGCAAACATCCCAAGGAGGAGACTTCACAGAGCTTATTCTCTGTGCATCCTGAGTAGTGAATGTCTTGTTCCTCTTAGCTTGGAAAGAGGTGAAAAAAAGAAGCAGAGAAACTCAAATACCAGGTAGAATGTGATGGCACTACGGAAGCCAGTGTGAAAGGATGGATCTCATCTGCTCTGGTATGGTGAGAAACCTGTCAGTCACATAGTGGTTTACAAGGCAGCGTTTAACTTAATTTCAGCTAATATGCAGCAATGTTTCTAATAACAAGCTGTCACAGGAGCATGGGAATAGATAGGAAAACAGATAGGAAAGAGAAAGAGGAGGAGGATGGGGGAAGGAAGCATGAGAAGAAGCCATCCAAGTCGATGGTGAACCTCCCTCCCTCGCACTCCCAGAGCAACCTCCACACCCATGGAAACACAGAAGCACATCCCACCCCTGTCTGCTTGCTGGCAGGTAATTCCAGACCATGGAGATCCCAGAAAGGTGGAGCAGCAGATGGTGCAGCCCTGCAGCTCTAGGCAGGAACGACTCTTTGTCACAACAAACGGAAAACCTTGGGGAGTTCTAGAAAATGCGTGAAGGGAATGACATGATGACCACCAGCAGCTGCTTCCAAGAAGAGCTGCTCCTTCAGACATGCTCCAGTTGGTTCCCTCTCCCATGAACCCTTAACTATACACCCTTCCAGGAGCATCACACGCACACAGTAGCTTTCACATTTGCCTCTGTCTCTCTCCAGCCCATGGTTCAGGCTCAGATGATTCATCTGTGCTCTGGCTTTCCCTCCAACTCCCCTGGCAAGTGCCCCTGGAGCTCAGCCAGGCCACACCATCCTCTTTGCTTCCCAGAGACCTCTCCCAGCTCCAGTGCTGTAGATCCGACTGACATCCCTCCTGCCTCTGGACTTCCAAAGTCAAGCCAGGCTCTGATCCCTGACTTTTCCCTATCAAATCCCCGCTCCGCAGCAGACAGTGGCTGCCACCACCATTAGCTACCTCCCTGCTACACACTCTCCTCTTCATTTCCTCCTCCCCTCGGGATATTGATGCTGGCTGAAGTTTCCCATTAAACCAGCCACTCTTGTAGAAAGGGGAGCTGACATGATTAATGCTATTCAGTGGGGAAGGCAGTGAGTGCAGCCAGAGAACGAGGAGACATGCACATTCCCATCAGCCCATCATTAGCACTTACCCCAAAGACGCAGCAGGCATAGCATGGATGCGATTTTCCCACCTCTGCAATGTCCTGGACACAAACCTTTTAGGTCCAAGAGGGCAGAAAAGTGACCTTCTGTTTCCTTTTTAACTTAATCTGTTCCCAAACTGTGCTGTCTTTGCCACAGGTACAAAAGAAAAAGTGACTATCCTAAACCTGTCCTGGTGGCAGCACAGAATTCAAGCTTCAGGTTGGTCTCAAGAGACATCAGGTCTATATCCTGTCTTTTGAATTTTTAGCAGCTGTATGCTTTTTCTCTCTCTCCCCCTGTTTCTCTCTGCCATTTCCAGCAGATCCCCTTTGAGTATCTCTATTGACAAGCCCATTCCCTGTGATTTTCTTCATTAACCCAGAAAACCCCAAGAGGGGGGAATCACCTTCTCCTGACACTGCACCACCAGCACCTGGGAGGCTCAGGAGAAAAGGGGATGGATGGCAGAAGCTTCCCTTATACTCAATGGAGAGGAAAAAAGATCTCTCCACATGATCATTAAAGGCAGGAATTTGGCCTATGTGACCTAGAGGAGTCTGTTTTCCTTCACTGTTTAGAAGAGGAGGCCATGGAGATTAATTTCTGGCCACTGCAAACCTCCCTCCCAGTGTGATTAGGATCCTATATCTTCATGTAATAGTTTGCTCTAATCATCCTCACTATTTAAATAAGAAAATAAATGAATATGTCTACTAAAAAAGGGAAATCTCCTAGTTTTTAAACTGAACTAGTTGCCTTCTGCTTCCAGCTATTGATTCTCCTTATGTTTTTTCCAGATGGAAGAGTCTGTGAGTATCTAGTACCTTCTCCTTCCCCAATTGGTGGTTTAATAATACTTTACAAATTATTCATGAAAAATACTGGAAAAGAGCAGTTCTGGTACTGATATTTGTGCAAACCCTTAGAAATATTATTGCAGGGGTTTTCTGGTTTGTTTGTTTCCTCTTCCAGGTTAGGCAATACCTTTAAGACCAGCAGTTATTCAATATCATATGCATAAGTGCTCTTAATGAGCACCACAAAGTGCCAGGAGACTGGGAATTATTTAAACAAAAGTCGATCCATTATGTTCATCCACACCTTTATCAAATAAAACTGCAGTCTCAAATAATAAATTTAATTCAGTTTGAATAGATCTTTTTCTACAAAATCATGTCGACAAACCTCGATTTTCTTTCTACCTTTTGATTGGCTTCAGATTACATGGTCCCATGATTTGCCTAAGGCCATGCTACCTATCACATAGCAACAACCTTCTAGTTATTTTTAAAAATAATATTATTATATAATACACTATTATTTACCATGGTGTATGGTTTATTAGAAACTAAATTCAGCAGACCAAAAGGAAGTTCAGATAATTCTTCAAAGTGTCTTTCCATTTCCCATCTTGGATTTTCATATATAATTCTTATATATGGATATAGATTTTTCATTGCTCTCTTCCTTTGTAACAGTTCAAGTCTTGGATTCCAGCCAAAGTTGTCTTTCTTATTTCATATGAAATTGTGGTGGTTTGGGTTTTGGCTATCTAATATACTCCTCTTAGAGAAGCCCCAATTATGCAATCAGCATCTTCTCTGTCTGCAATTTCTCTTCTAATCAATTTTGCTTGTAATTTTTCTCAACTTTTGAAAATTAATGCTTTTGAGACAGCAAATGTACTTATTACTAGTTATGATCCTCTGTTTGCCCATATTGAATCTTTCTCAGTTACGCAAACATCTGGTAAGTAAAGAACAGAGAAAATTGTCCAGCAAGTTCTTACAACACGTTAACCAAAGAGAAAAAAGAAAGGGAGAGACGAAGAGGTAATGAAGCAATTCATTAGTAAAGAGCTTTTGGAATTAGAATGAATTTAAGGTAATAATTTCATGCCTTCAGAAAAAAAAAAAAAGTCAAGAAAAGACTGATATCAAAGTGGCATAGCTCACTTCCACAACAAATATCATGACTCCTTCATTCAACTCACCCTAGTGCTTTGGCTTCAATATTGTGTATGAGTTTTAGGTGCCACCTTACAAAAACTGTAATCACAGAATCATCCAGGTCAAAAAGGACCTTAGAATCCCATTGAATCCATCCTCTTGCTTAGAGCAAAAGTGAATATTGAATTCAGACCAGGCTGCTAAATTCAGACCTGCTGTTTTGCCCAGCTGGGTCTGGTAAACATCCAAGAACCCATTCATGGATGGGTGGAGGAGAGTTTAATGGTAGTGCCAGAGTCTAGAAATCAGCTTAGGCTGGACGAAGTGGGTTGATTACCACACAGAGCAGAAGGCAGAGGGGACATGTCACTGCCTTGGGAATGACATGTCAAGCAGGTCCTGCCTTGGGGCACACACACAGACCAGACAACCTCTCAAGGTCCCTACAAATTCCCTTTCCTATGACTCGATGAACACTGCTTAACACAGTTTCCAGTCTAGGGAGTAATTTATCTTTATTCCCAGTAATAGTTCCTTTTGCAGAAGAGCTACAAGAATTGTCACACATGACAGAAGCTGTTGGAAAACTGCATTCTTAAAAGTTATTCTAACATTTTTTTATAAAGGTTTCAGGAGATAAGCTTCACAGAGGAAGACCTCTTGTGCCTTTCTCCCTATATATTAACACAGCTTAGACTGCACATGAACAGCACTTATGGAGAAACCCTGTCTGCTCTCCCGACCATAGTTGAGCTTTGCTGAAGATCAGCCCCATGCTTCATCTGGGCTCAGTTACTCTCTGAAGAAGCAGTGATATTCCTCCAACAAAACATATGTGCTAATTTTGCTCCCTTAGTTAAAAGCCAGTCTGTCCTGGCTCCCTTTGTAGGCAATGGAGAAAAACATTGACTTGCCACTGCCTATACACGGTTCCAGGGGAGAGTAATTGTTTTAATTAGATTTTTTTATTAGTATCCGAAGTTAAGGCAGCTTGGCTGTTTCTCCCTTGAAGAAGCCTGGTTTCTGTGTTATCAATTACACTGTATCTTTTCAGTTCCATCTCCCTCACTTCTACCTACAGCTTTTTCGCTACATTATGTGATTAGGCCGCTGGATTTCAGGTGTGAAAGTTACAAAAATTCTCTTTTCTCATAGAACTTTCACTTCTTGTTTGTTAGCCAGCATGGAGACCCAGATAATTGACGAAATTATTTTTGATAGTTACTCCAGGCTGAAACATCTGCACTGTGCAATCCGTATGAGTCTTTCCCAACTAATTTGAGCTGGAGCATCAGCCCTGGTCTCTCCTCCCTTTCCTCCCCTTTCAGCTTCTCCACTTTCTTCTTCCTTTCAGCACACTCTGAGTTGACATTCAGTCTACTTTGGAAAGAAGCTGAAGTTCCCTCATCTGTGAAGAATGAAACTCAGTGACCATTCAGTGTGTTCCTCCTTTCTTATGCAAATTACCTTTGTATGGATCAGGAAGAGGCCTGACAGATAGACGAATCAGACACATAGATGAAAAGAGATCGTTATCAGATCTATGCTCCTGACTTAGATAAATAAGCATTGGACATGATTCTCCACTCATTAAAGTGTCTTCCTCAGGAGATGGCTGACAGTTCATTAAATAAGATGAAATGTTATTATTTAAACTCAAGACTGATCAGACTGGGTGGAAACTTAGTCTACTGTATTCATAATTTCTTGCATTGACAAGCAAGTTCTTGAAAATATTCCTCTGAAGTGGCTGACCCACATAGAAATTACAATTCTGCTGTAACTGCTAACTAACAAGGTAGGTCCTGTCATTTTAGTGGAAGATCTCTGTGCTTGGGCATTGGATTGCAAGTATTTATCCCCCACCACCAAGGATGATTGGTACTGCAGCTCTCAGCTCAACTTTTCCATTTTCTCCACCCAAATAATTGTGTCTTCCAGGCACTTTGCCCCTTGCTCCCATACCCGTTATCTCTGCTCGTTGGTGGTCGGTGTGAACTGCCCCACAGCCTGGTGGCAAAGCAGGACTCAACAGTAACTGGAAACACCATAAACTGCCAACCAAAACAGTCATCCTTATTTATGTTACTTCATTTCATGCCCCAAATTCAGCTCTTTAACTTCCTCTCCAAAGAGGCCCCATATCCGATACAGGGTCATTCATCTTCAGGACAAGTGTCTATTGATCAGCTACTACCCAATTTACAACGGCCGTGTAATACAACCTGAACTTGGTGGGGCCAAGAGGGAATTCAGTGTGAGACCAAGGAAAGCGACTTCTATAAACTCTTCACTGCAAGAATAAAGGGCATTAGTAGATGCTGGAGCTTTACAGCAAAAACTCCAGCCTCAAGCATGGCGACGATGTAAGAAAAACAGGACCATTGCCAGAAAATAACCCTTCTGTACCATCCCCACCTGCAGAGAGGAGTGAACATTTCTGACCATGTTTTGCCAGTAAAAAAGAAGGAATTCATTCCCAAGAAACTTTACAGAGAGTCCACTAACGCCTCCTAAAGCCTCTGTAATATGCAAGGGTTATATTTTTCCCCCACCCCAAACACAAAGAGCAAATACCTACTTTTATGAAGAGTGACCTTTACATCGCACAAGGAGAATGAAAGAACGAGGCAAGAACAGAGGCCGGTCTCTGTGAAAGGGGATCCGCACAATGCGGGCATTGACTCTCAAGGTTGGTGTTGGATGGAGCCCAGAGAGGGTCCTTGTCTCCGCAGACAGCAGAGCTCTTCAGAAAAGGTGTTCTCCCTTGAAAACAGAGGGGCACTGACAACACGGCTCACTGACAGCAGAAGAGCTGCCTGGGTACTTTTCAATAAGCCTATTATTCTCTGGAAAAGTCCATTTCTTTGAAATCAGAACTGTTTGCAGGAAAGGGTCAGTTTTAATAAATCTTCTTTTTTTCTGGTTTCTTTTTTAAAAAGAAGTTGCAGTCATTTTCTAAATTTTCTTTTAGTTCTTTTTCCTCCAGATTGAAATGCATTTTCTTACATCATTTCCACTAATTAACACTAAGCTAAAATACCCACATGACCAAAAAGAGCAGGACACAAGAAAACTACACAGAAATGTTTCTACTGCTTTAATCAGAATATAGCTGAAAAACTTGAGGCTTTCAAGTTTTCATCTAGATATTTTCCCTGGGACAAGAAGACCTGTTTCGTGCAGCTTGGTATCATGCTGTTTCTTGTAGTAATTTTGCAGGACAAGAACACTGATGTTACGGGTAAAGTAACTCTATTTTGCACCTTCCTCTGATTTCCTTTTTCCTCTTTGATGTTCACCTCCTACTAGAACATTTTCACTGATATCATTCTCAGGCTGAATGCGACCTGATTCACATCTCATGCCAATTACTCTGACATTGTCAGAACTAAGCTAGTTTACACCAGCTGAGGAATATATTATTATTTAGCAGTAGTATCAGTCCTCTGCTGCCTCCTTCAAGATTTCTAGCACAGGTAAAGCTAATGCCTTTCCCCCCACTCAGAAAAAATAAAACAAAATAAAATAAAATAGCAACTGCATTAACTCATGTATTGGTTAAAATTTAAAAAGGGGGAAAAATGGGAAGAATAAAAGATTAACCATAGCTGAAAAAAGTGGATTTCCTTCATGTTATTCATGACGCCAAAGTGAACCTGCATCCCTTCTTGATCCCATTCTCCTTTATATTAGAAATGCAGAACAAAGAGGATGCTGCACAAGTTGGCAAACCCCATTCCTTGTCGGCCAGGTCCCCAAAGCCACAGTGGCAAACAGAATTAATTGACTACATTGGTGTCAACCTCTCTCAAATCTGCTTATGACCAGCAATAATCAGAGCTGAGCAAGGTGGAAAAAAACCCACAAACCAGAGGTAGGGAGGCTCCAAGTGCCGCTGCCTGGATGCCTTGTGGATGTGGGTTACATGAGGTTATTTTGCAATTAGCAAATAACTATACACAACTTTTGGTGAAGAACATAAAGGAGAATAGTGGCACTTGAGTGGAGGAAAGTGGAGGAAAGCAGCATCCTCGCCAGGTGAGAGGAGGAGGGAGAGGAGCTGTTTTTTTGTGGAAAAGCCGAGAGGATTGCCTGCACTTCGCAGAGCAAGAGGAAATAGCAACACGAGCCCCGCAACATGAAGGCAAGAAAGGACTTACTTCTTTCACACATGGCAGGAGATGGTGGCAGCCATTTCACTTGCTTGGGATGGATCATCTTCTCTCCCATAGATTCCCTCCAGTTCTCAGCTCACAATGATAAAAGAAACCTGCTCCCAAGTGACTTCTCCAAGCATGGCCTGCAAAACAGCATAGGAATGACAAGGGCAGACAGAGGCCACTCCTGGGACATGGTCAGCACAGTTGTTCCCATCATCTTCCTCTTCCTTTTGGCACTTCCAAGAAGAACCAAGAATTCATTCCTCCTTCCAGTCTGCAAAGAGGAGCCGTTCCTCCTCCACCATCACTTGCCTTCTGCCATAAAACCCACAGCTGCCCCCATGTGCTGCAAGTCTGCTTTTGGGGATCTCCCCTCTCCTTTCATGTCTCCGATTCTTGATAGAGAAGATGCAAGATCCAATAGTAGGTTGGTATAACAGACCACATCCAGAAAGGTCCTGCATCCTAAACCAGCTCCATGTTTACCTGTCTACACTGAGCATCCCTGTGGTTCCTCCTAAAGCCACGTCTTTCCTTCCCAAATCACTATCTCAATGTTCCCCTTCCACCTCCCACCGTTCCACTAACATTTTTATTCTTTCTCCCACCCATCTTTTCAACAGCTGAAAACCCTCATCTCACAGAACCTCCCTGATGTGCCAGCCCTGGATAAGCGCAGACTAACACAGCAGACACCACCACATCAACATTTCTCGGGGGCAAAACCAATTTCGTAGAGTTTCACACTTTGCAACTCAATTTACTACTCCAGATATACAGAGGCAACTGCCTGAGGGCTGCACTGACACCGGACCACGTTTAAGAATAAATCTTCTAAAACCAATCCACTCAAGGCCCTGCACAGAGTTACACTGAGGTATCTGCCCACAGAGCAGGGTGCAGATGGAAAAAAGGGACAATGGCTGGAGAAGGGCAGGATCCTCTCGAGCTGCCTTTGCTGTCAGAGAAATTGTCATGCAGAGCCACCCTTTGCCTTGTGTTTCGTCTGTCTTGTTTACCTTTGGGCAAGGACTGTGTTTGTAAAAAAGCAAATAATTGGCATATGTTAGATACACGTCTAACAAAAATAACAACTAGGGGGAATGAGAAAGTAGATTAGAAGTTCGTACCTAGATCTGCACTCATTCCAGATTCAGCAGTGGATTCGGGGATCTGGCGTCAGTTTAGTTTATGTGTTTGTTTGTTCACCTTTTTATGTGTTTTGTTTTCATTTGGGCTAGTAAATACAGAGAGATATGGATGATATGAATCTTCCTAAATTTCAGGATATAATTTCAGCTTTTTGATCCAGGACCCATCTGAACTCAAACCCAAATAAATGGGATTTTTTTTCGTTCTAATAACTACATTAAAAAAAAATACACAAAAGCCCCAAACTAATAGTGCTGTCCTCCTGCCTTTTTAAAGTAAATACATCAGATTTGAGGCCTAACATGTGACAAGATTCACAAACAGTGATAATATCTTCTATTAAAGCAACGGATATTGTTAGAAAGAACTTTAGCACACCTCATTTTCTTTGAGACTCGCATCATTATAACAGCAGCATGTTTGGCATATACACAAACTCGGGGGCTCTCAACCCCCAGCGGGTCCTACAGGCACAAAACCATTATTACAATATCCCAAACACAGGAAAAAATTGTTGTGGATAGCAGGGAGGGAGATTTTTATTTGTTTTTCTGTTACAGCCTTCAAATTGAATCTGATACACAACATCCAGTTTATCTGCTCAGCGTGAGAACAAAGGAAGTTTTTTTCCTTTCTTTTTATGAAAGCGGAGGTGTTTACTAATGTCTTGAGGGCTGAGAGTGTTTCGAACACCTATTACCATAAATTAGCCCTCAAATACTGGAAGCTGGGAGCCACTCATTTATCTGATCTCCCTTCCCCAGTTTACAAACCAAGGCGGCACATGGAGGGGCACACTTGGTGCTCCCCACTGGACTGCGTCATTTTGTGCCGGGGGAAGCCTTAGTGCAACATCTCCAGAGGAGACTTTGTTTGCACATTGATCTGTGCCCAAGCGAGGGAGAACTCAAGCATCACCTTCTCATCAAGCTAGAGAACTGAAGTCTGACATTTGGATCCAAATATTTAAAGTGCGAGTCTCAAGACCAGGGGGTGCAGAGGGGGATATATCCAAACCTGAAGCTTAAACCCTTTCATTAGCACTCAACCGCTTTTCCTTGGGGACTTCAGCCACGCACTCTTTCGTTAGCCAACTGAGAAATTTCAGACAAATCTTTTTGCCCCTTTTAGAAGCCTGCAAGGCTTTATATGGTGATCAGCGACACTTGTACAAGCGTGATTTCTCCAGCAGGGGACAGTGACAGGCGCTCACAGCCACGCTCTGCACGCAGCTGCAGACACCCGCCTGCAAAACCAGCTCTTGCTGAGAAATGCAGACTCGTTCCCCCAGTGACTCCAGTAAGGGGGACAGCGAAAGGGCTGCTGCTTGAGGACCTGAAATGTCTCC
Organism: Columba livia; assembly: GCF_036013475.1. Taxonomy (NCBI): domain Eukaryota; kingdom Metazoa; phylum Chordata; class Aves; order Columbiformes; family Columbidae; genus Columba; species Columba livia. Next base: position 7,037,727 of record NC_088620.1, read on the forward strand.
TTGAATCCTTCATCCCAAAGATATTTTGGCATACACACACAGGCATATGCACCAGTCAAATCTGTGATGCTTATCCATTCACAACACTGAAGGCTGGATATAGATTGGGTTATGTGGCAGCACTTTACATTCACATTATACTCATTGTTTTTACTGGTGTAAATGCCTTTCTGGGGACAGGGCAAGCTCCATCCTGTTGTCTCTAACGGTCCTGAGCAAAGCCTGTAAATGTGTGTGTGTGTGTGTTTGTGTGTATGCACAGAGCCAGAAAGAATAATCCTCCACACCATTAGGAACCATGTATTAAAGATACATAGCTTCTTCTCCTTTACCTGGGTACTCTCAGCTCTCTAATCCCTGTCACCCACCAGGATGTATTATATCCGTACTAACTAATTTCACAGCCCGTAAATTACAGGCGTACCCTGCGTATCTTCATCTCATTAGAGAAGGTTAATTTAGGCAGACAATCAACAAAAATACAGAAAACTAGTTTGGAAAGAGGATTTTGCTGTGTCTCTGGCAGACAATGAATTCACAACCCCAACATCTGCCACCACTAGAGAGAAAATGCTGGAGGAAAATGAAAGGGGGAAAAAAAAAGAGACAGAAAGAAACTCATTGCTATTTCCTCTGATGAATGGTGAATTTCCAATTAGCATTTTAATTACTCAAGCCAGACTTTCAGCTGGTTTGATGATCACAAGAAACTCCATAAGCAACAAGTCATCTTGGTTTGACAACATGTGCTGGAATAATGTGTAACACACCTTACTGGGGTTGGTCTGCGAGACTGTGTTTCTCTCCTGGAAAAAAAATCCTACAGCATTAATTACCCTTAAATTTTTACTTATAGTTCTACATGCACCCATGTCCCACCCAAGAAAATCCTGCAGCAAGATTGTTGTACTTGAGTCCGTGAGTACAAAGAGTGTAGCTTGTTGTAAGAAATATTCTGCCAGGTTCCACTAAAGAAAAAGTGGACAGTGCTCAGTCACCTGGAGAAGCTCTGCCCGGACCAGCCAAGCTGTGCAAATCCCACAGGGAAGCACACGATGCTCAGTGAAATGAGAAACCAAAGGGTAGAAATTTTCTCTGCCTCTCCCATCCCTTTTCTGCCCCAGCAGCTTTGCTTCCCCTACGTCCCCTTCCCATTCCACCCCTTGCTCCATCCCTCTTTCCAATCCCTCCTCATCACCAGTTTGGTAAGATTTCACCAAAGCAGGCGAGTGGAACACTTTGCTTTCAATCCCTGAAAGAGGCCAGGGCACAGAGGAGTTTATTATATCATAAATTAGAACATGAAAAGCTAATACATTTTATACATTTGTCAGAGGGAGAGAGAGAGAGAGGAGAAAAAAAATCTCTGCTGCCAGGTTGCTCATAGCAAATCTGTCATGTTGGAGAGCGCCTGCTGAAGTAGAAGTATTTACAGAGTGAGCCCTGGCACAGAATAGTAAAGCTGGACACTTCAGGGCAATATCAGGAGCCAAGATAGAGTTCTCAAGCCAAACTGCACACAGACCCACCGTAAACACCTCAGCAGTTCTTGTGTGGGGCTAAAAAAACGCAAAGCAGAGAGCTGTGGCAAAGCTGTGAACACTGTGGGGTTTTCTGAGTGCATAAGGGCCTGGGGGACTCTGCTGGTTTTTGCATTATAAATTTGAATTTACCTGGTGCTGCATGGCAGAAAAAAAAGGGAAAAAAACTCAGATCCCAGATAGGACAATACAGAGCAATTTTCTGCTAAATCCCAGCCTCTTCGCTTTCTTGCTCTGTGCTCGACCTGGGTGAATGGTCCCATTTTAACTGAGCTTTTCCCCATTCCTGCTGCACATCCAGTCCCCACTGCATTGCATTTCTGCTGCCTGAAAGATGGAGCTGCCTGGCACATCCAGGGATGATGGCTTTCATATCTCTCCTTCCGCTACTCAGAACTCAGGTCAGGAAGGCATTTCCCAGACATAATCTCCCTTGAAATAGTCAGCAAGTCAGACTTAATTAAGATAAAGAACAGCAAAAAGCAACCATAATTAAATCTTAAGAGTTGCCTGCACAGATGAGAAAGTAAAAGCAGCTAGGTGCTGGAAGGAGCATTGTGTCTGAAGCTGGCATTCACCCACAGCCAGGTATTTTATCCAGAAGAAGATGGAAGATGGTAGTGGTGGTGCCTGACAACAGTTCAGTTGAAATTGCACACGAATGACCTTATTTGATGTTTACTCCAGCCTGAACAGTCCTTCACGCAGCTGCTGGGCTGGTGAGTGAAATGCAATAGATGCTGCTTTGGTTATTGCAGCTTTCATCACCTCCAGACCTCAGGACATCGCTGGAGGCAGAAATGTGAGACCGCTGCTTTGGGGAATATCCAGTCCTGCAGGGGTAGGGATGTACTTGATAGAAGAACGGCTCCAAACAAGAACAGTAATGGAAATCCATCTAACCTACTGTTTGTCCCGACATGAGACAAGAGCTAAGAGCAGCATAGGGAGAAGCAAGTATATAGTGATTCTTTCCTTGAAAGCTCTTCCAGCCTCTGGAAAACCATGTGGCAAGTGGTTCCCTGAGTCACTTGCACTTGTCAGTCCTTCATGGATATTTTTTTATTGGCTCCTACCCTGGCTATCTCTGCAGGAGTCACTGCATGAACAGTTTCCAGCTCTATGCTACTGGCATCCAGAACTCTTCCCCCTAAAGCAGCCCCATTTTCAGAGTATTTTTCCCTCTCCACCCTTCAAACTCCTTCCTTTACTCCCCCTCCACAGCCCCTTTGCTCCATGTGGGAGAATGAACATTTGTAGTTTCAAAATATGGGGCAGACATGAAAACACACAGCCATGGAGAGAAGACAGACTGGTCTCCCAAGCCGTTCTTCACCACAGCTTAGATCCATTACCATGGCTTAGATCCATCACCATGGCTTAGATGAATCTATCTCCAGAGCTTTGCTTGACTCCCAGCGTTTTGTCCCCTGCTCTCAGCCAGGGTGGTTTATTCAGGCACTCGTGGAAGCTACCAAACAAAACACTCCAGATTAATTCCATTCTCTTCCTCTCTCTTTTTAGAAACTTTTAATTAGTCCCCAACCCACTACCATTATTAGTATTTGTTATTAAGTATTAAAATCGCTCACCCACACCTCCCTCTCCCCCTGCTTCCCTCTTCCAGCCCTTTGTTTTAATTGCTATATTTTTTCATCAGTGATCAGCCAAGCTTCCCTAATGATCTAGACTCATTTAAAGGGTTTATAACTCTGGCACAAAACTCCAATAAAAAAGCGGCAGACTTGCTGGGAACCTCCTGGGGCTATTCAGCAGCCAGGAACACAAACTCATTTTCTACTTGCCTGTTCCCCCCTTTCCCAAGCCACCATCACCCATTCTGTCAAAATACCCTCCTTTCCACACACAGAAAGCCCTCACTTTTTGTTTTCCACATCTTCTGTTGTCCCCTCTCAGTTCTGTTTCCCTGAGGATCAAGACAAGAGAACTTGAAAAAGCCTTGATGAGACACGTGGTGAAGTTAACAGCAAATAGACTAAACCCACTGTTTATCCCAGTCTTCCTCCTGCCAACGCCAGCATTCCCTTCTCCTCTCAAGAGGAAAAACATGAAGTGCCGTAGTGAGACTGAGGAAAGAAATGATCTGCCCATATTTCTCTCTATTTAGCAGTTGCAAGTTACCCCACTAGAGATCTTAAAAGCCTTTTTTTTACAAATCTGCAAGTCAGCATTGTCTTTACCTCGTTGCTTTTTTTTTCCACTTTACAATAGGTACAGATTTACGCATCAGACAAAGGTTTGGCAAACGCTCGGTGTCTTGGCCCAGCTTCCCATTAAGTACAGATGTTGCTTCCAAACCTGTTTTTAGCCTTGTGCACAGCCAGAAATAAATCCATGGGGATGCAAACAGGAATGAGAGTGCAAGCTGTTCTCCATGGCCATAGGAACACTGTGCAAGCGTCTAACCTGACCTACTGCTCTCTTGCCCATGGCCTTGAGCACTGGGCAATTTAATTTTAGGGAGGAGGAGGATATATCTTTCCTCCAGTGACTTCCTTGTACCAAGGTTTTTGAGGGAAATCTCACAAAAGCTCTTGCCTCTGCATGTACACACAAAACCCTCTAAAATGGAGAGGAAGGAAGGGAGTGTGAATGGCAAAAAGGAAATTGGTAAAGCCAGGCAAATGTGGAGGAAACTGGCTTGCATGGGCTGGATTTATGTCACCTGCCCTTAGGCATCTGCCGTGGGGACACTTCCATCCAAGCGAGTCACTGTGGGCTACTCACTGGATAAGCAATAGGGAAAACAAGCACTTTTAACATCCTGGTTACCCTGCCCTTGTAACCCAGCAGAATTTTGACCCTTTTACACTGAAAACCCCCAGTTCTTCCAGCTGGTACATTTGCCAAAGCCATCCATTTCAAAATTATGGAGCAAACGGAGCCATTAAATGGTCTTGCTTTGAAGTCACTGTTACTCCCAGAAATGTGCCTGACAACATTACAACTTCAATGACCATCTGAGTCACAATTGTATTGATAAAATCTACAAGCGGCCTTTTGTGCTCACATGAAAGGGGCTCAGCTGAAAGGCCCATCAATGTGTTCAGTCATCTTCAAAAAGCCGGAATCATTTGGTGGGAATAAACAGTTGGAGCTCTTCATTTAGTCGTTTGAAAAGGACAGTTTCCCAAGGAACTTCAGCACCGTCCTCCCTTCGTGTGCCTGCTGGACTCCTCTGAGAGACCATTTCTGGAGCTGGTTGAGCTACTTTGACAGAGATTCCTCATCAACAGTTCAACTTTTGAGGAGAGAGATAAATAGCAAAGCAAAACAAAAAAAAACCCTACCACAATATTATATGAACGGTGGATAAAATAATGTTTGGGAGTGTTTAAGTAATATTAACAGGTTTTAAACTTGGGCTGAAAGTGAAATATGCTAAGCAGGGTCTGTGGAGAACACATGCAATTAGAGAACTGGTTGGTGATACAAAGCTGTCTTCTCCTTGTTTCCAGCTGCTACATTTAATTAAAAGAAAGCTAAACAATCCATTACATTAAATTACTTTCTGAACATTACTTTTCCACATAGGCAATTGCAATGGTTGCCACAGGGATGTTATCTGACCACTGATTGGAAAGGAGATAATCATTCTAGAAATTCTTGCTTGAAATATCACCCAGATGATCTGGCCAGGAGTCGCTCCCCACCGCGTGAGGGATGGCAGAACCTGATGGGGACATACCAGGCACATGAGAGGCATTAATGAACTGTAACCCCAACCTCATCTCATCTGTTCCTGCATCGTGTCACATGATGATAAAGACACCAAATCACTACAATGTCCTGGCAACCAAAAGGGGCTTACTTCATGTTTCTTCCTCTCTACCCTGTGTCATCTTCATAGTTGAGTCTGCGGCTAATAAAAGAATACCATGAGTCTCTCCCTGAGTTGCTTCCTGAGAGTTTCTAATGGTGGTTAAAGTCCTCTTCTGGCTGTGGTTGTGCACTGCAGGTACGTCACCGCCTTGCAACCCTTTGCCATTTTTAAAATGTTCAGTTCTCAAAGCAACTACAGAAGCTTGTGGAAAAACCAACCTGGATCGACTTCAGGAGCAGAACTGAACAAAACCATCATCCTGGCTCAATTGTCCTTCCTCTGTTACAGCTATGCCCTTATTTTCTGCACTCCACACCACTTTCCCCTTGAGAAAATTGTTGCCAAGTGGCTATTTTGAACATGGTTGAATGCAGATTGTTAAAGGAGAAACAGGCTTCTGCTTCTGTCTTGCAGACTATTTTTGTTTCATTCCCCATCTCAGGCAAAAGAACATTCAGGGGGTAAGTATCTGTTTACTGTTTGTGCATAATGCATTATGGTACAAAATAGTCTTTTCTTCCCTCATTTACAGCATTTGCACCTCATCCCGTGATGACCTCACAGCAGCAACATGGACCTTTATGACCGCGGAGCTGCGTTACCATCATTCTCTCTCTTAGCTGGCTGTCCAGGAGTGAAATGCCGTTGGCTTTGGTTTGTTTGGTGCACAGCGGGAAATGTGTTCGCTGGCTGGAACCAGTGTGATACTGCCACTCTGCCTCACATTTCCCCTATTTGAAGCCTATAAACTGCTGGACTGGATTTTCAGTTATCAACATCCTCTTAACCTAAGCAGCATTAGCTAAGCCATTCAGCAGTCTTATCCAGACAAGTATCTTACTCAAATACCAGACACATTGTGAATTATCCCATCCGCTCTCTGAATTTGAGGACACGGGGAGTACGAGACAAGAATCACAGATGATGTTGATGGTGGTGAGAGTTGGGGCATTATCAGGGCAGGAAGAAGGAAGCTCAGGTTGTGCCTGCACTTTATCATGGTCATAGTAAACACCAAGGTTTTGGTTTTACAAGAAAAAAAACATTACCAATTAATCACCTACATGAGTAGTATTCTGTTTCCTGGAGCTCACAGCTTCATACAAAGAAGTTAATCCTGCAGCTTTACAGAAACAAGAAAACCATATCTAACACTAGGGACTACTTCTTTCACAAGCACCAGAAGCCAGCCCAAAATGCAGTAGGTCAACCATGTTAATACTTATTTTGTTTTTTTTCTCTCTGCCCATCTTTAACCCCCTTCCAGCAATATAAGCTATTCCTCCTCAAAGTTTTCAGCCTCTTCTTAAATTTCAATGGTCATCATACTTGACTGTACTTGTATCTGGAGTTCTCCAACAGGACCATGCAAAAATGGAGTGAAAACAATGACATTTTTTAAGCCCTGCAGTCAGGTCCTCAATGTTCTCAGCATCTGACTCTAGCCTGCAGAGGTGTGAATCAAAGTCTGTTTTCCCATGTGGTCATGCCAGATGGTTGGCTCAAAACCCATCATTTCTTTACAGCAAAACTCACTAGACACAGACAGTAACCATAAGATATATTGGAAACTTGAATCTTGTATAATTTAGACTGCCAACACCCAAGCGAAAGATACTTCACCCTACTACTTATGTCAGCTCTTCAAGGATGGTTTCTTTGCTGAATATGTCCTGAAACATTTCAAGGCAATGGTAAAAATAAATTACTACGGTTAGCCTGCATCTTCTCATTCTAAAAGATCTTGTATTTACTTCTGAACTTTGATTGTCAAATTACATTCAAGGATCATTTCACATGCCCTAAAAGTCAGTCCTGCTTCCAAGGAACGGTTGAAAACAGCTATGCAGAACAACGGATCACATGCTAATTTTATGTCATTGTCTGTGGCTGTGTTGCAGAGTGTTCTGGAATTTGTCAGGGGTGGTGATACCCAACCATGTCACACTGTACCTTTTACAAAAGAATTAGAACACTCAGTAAGGCTCTGCCCTGGTGAAATTGTGAAGGGAGTGCTGAAGATAACATTATTCAGTAAAACAAATAAAAATTCAGGAAGGAGACAGTGAGTTGAAAATAACCATATGTTGCGAAAATCTGGCACTGTATATTTAGTGACCACAAGAGGTCAGGACATCAGTTTTCCACTGCATCTTAAAAGCAACATCTCTAAGAGCCTGGAGCCAGAATACTATTTTAGGTATGACTGTTCAGTTTGGAAATTTCATCTTTACATATTCCTCAACAGCATCTGTACGTGTTTCCTCTGCAGCAGGGGTTATGGTTCTCCTTTCTCTGCACTTGCTTGTAGCAGCACAGTACTCAGGTTTGTCTGCCTTTGTGTCCTGGCTCTTGCTCCTCTGTTTGAAGGTATACAACAGTATTACATTTTTTACTGAAAGCCCCCATCAACATTTCCGCTTCCCTGGCACAATGAGACTCCATTCATTAAGAACAAACCACGCTGATGACACAGGGGTCTCAGGTGCGACCCAACGCTGTTGTTTCCTCCTACGGAAGCTGTTCAGCACCACCAGCCTCCCTGTTCTTCCTTCCCAATGCACCTCTCCAGCGTGAATACAGGTCCGTATATGAGATAGGAAATATATTACATATTTCAACTACAAATTAAGACAAAGCTACAAATGCAGTTCTCCCTCTGTGAGAGCTCTGTGCTTGGGAAACAGAGGAAAAAAATGGCTATATAAAATATTAATATTATATATAAAACTATAGGAAATATATAAAGTGCAACACTCCCACCCTCTGAGAACCATCTTCTGCAGCACCTTTTTATTAATATATTATTTTTCTAGAACATGTCCTGCCCAAGCACTAAGTGCACTTGACCCAGTTTAGCGTATGAAAAGAGAGGCGATCACTGCCTGCATTTTTAGGTGATGAATTTTTCATATGCAGGCTTGTTTCACTGGAAGGTCCATCCAGCCTTGGTCCTCATCTCTGGCTGCAGCACATCCCCTTTAGCAGGTCCTGCTTTGTGAAAATGCATTTCTTTGCTCACTCTGCATGGTGCCAAAAAACACTTTTTTTTTTTTTTTTTATTTAAGTGAAAGTTATTAAGCTACTTCTAGTATAATACCTCTAAATGCCAAATCCGTGAGAGGGAATTTTAACTTGGTTAATCTGACACAAATGAAAAACCATTCCAGGCTTGAGATGACTGTAAAGTTTAGTGTCATGGCTTTTTCAGTAAGAAAAAAAAAAAAGGTTCTCAGCAAAATTTCCTTTCAACACTTGAAGTTATTTATTTCCTTTAAAGTAAAATGTTGGGCATGTTTTAAAGACACAGTAGTCACATCTCGTTTTAAACTGGACGCCATCTGAACCAACTAACAGTGCTGCTCAGTGTCAGGGGCTACTTGGAGCAGAAAGAAGAACAGGAAGGATGGGGAGTGTTCTCCTTACTCCAGTGGTATCTATTCCAACTGTGTTAGTAAACCCTCTATGCTTGCTCTTGGCCGAAATGGAAATTTTGTTGTTCTCTTAAAAATTGAATTGCAAATGGAAATGCTGCCACAATTTCTGTGACTATCACCTGCAGAGGAAAATGGAAAGGAGAAGCTGGCTCTGATACAGAGACCTCAACTTCAGTTATGTGTGAATTAAAGACATCTTCGGGATGCTCCTTACCCTAAAACTCTTTGATTTTGTATTTGCATCTCTGGAGGCAAAAGGAAACATGATCTGCCAGAGTTAAACTATTACAGCGCCCAGCAGGGTGGCCCCAGGACAGCACGAGGCCAGCGGATAAGCTTTGACATCCAAGGAGACCCTGCCCAGGAGATGCAAGGACCATTTTCAGAACCAGGCTGTGATCTGGTTGAGTCTCAGCACCTTTTTCTCCTTGAAGGAGCAAGGGTGTGTGCAGTGTTTTCAGTCTCAGCAGCCAGGATAAATGGGCTGAAGCTTCCCTCTGGTTCTTGCTCCAACAGTCATGTATCAGGTTTTCCACAGCTGAACTGAAACCCATGATTCATAATCAGTTTCATTTGCAAAATTTTCTTCTAATTGATCAGATGGAGACCAATTTCAGTATGGGAAACTGAATCCTAAGAAAATTAATTACCCGCCAGGCTAAACCCATTTCCTTTGGCCCAAGTACAGCTTATTGTATGTTACTGAGAGATGACCTAGCTGTCGAGAGAAAGGCAATGCTATAATTCTTTCTAGGACACGCTACATTGGAAGCAGATAAAGTGCTGCTGACTGAGGGCACTGGCTATGCAGAGTGGGGAGCTAACACAGGGAAAGGGCTAAAGGGACAGTAAATACACAACAAAAGGCTCAGAGGGAGTAGAGATAACAGAAAGTAGAAAATATACCAATTTTAAAATCCTAGAGTCTCCCAGGGATTAGTCACTACAGAGTTTGCCTTTGGGGACAAGGGGTTTTAACATCCGCTGTGCATATTTCAGCCTCATTTTACACCTGTGAGATTTGGAGGAATGTCACAGACCCTGAGCAAAAGCCGGAGATGGAGAGACATTTTGCTGTGGTTCTCTGGTAATGACGCTAATGCACTTAACAAGTCTCCGCAGCCTCAGGGTGGGAAGGCTTAGAATAAATGCTGTAACTGAGCAGAAAGCATCAGGGACCCAAAGCAGGCTCCCTTTCCTCCTTGAGGCTGAAGACACGCAGAAGATGCAGGGACTCACAGGTGGCTCCAAATGAACACGAATGAGTGTTGCGCACCGAGGCGGTGTAGCCCATTGAGTCTCGATACGTGGAAATTGCAGCTCTCACGGCCGACTGCCATTCCCGTCAGTTGCAAGGGCCCCTGACACTCGGATACCAATCTCAAAGCCTTCCAGGACAGGAGGTGTTACAGATTTTTTTAATTAAAGTCAATTGGGTAATGAAAGTAGCAGGAGTATGTTCCCGCTCTATGAATGGATAAATTAAAGCTCACAGCGAAGACGGCAGACATGGAGACTGTGCAGATTTTAGATGGAAATTCTAATGACTGCCATCTTTAAGCTAATGACATCTTGTCTACACAGCTCTGCCAGCTTCAAGGCTACTAAAATAACCACAGAAGAAACATGGATCTGCTTCTTTTTAGACTGGAGCTTCAAGAGAATAAAAAACATTATTGTTACAGGAGACTCAGCCCTACAATCCCCTGACAGTAAGAGCCAGATACTCCAGGTTAATAGAAATACTTCCTCAGCCAGACCCCAGGAAAAAAAAAAAAAAAAAAAAAAGAAGAACCAAAATAGGATTTATAGCCAGAGTAAAGCTAATCAAAGAAAAAGGACAAAGGTTCATCATCGGCCAGAACTTTTTGTAAGCAAAGAAGTTAGTGACGTCTGGGTCAACAATGTTCTCTTGCTTCAGAGAGTCCGCAATGCGGATTGCTTGGGGAATACCTTGCCATGATGAAAAGTTTTAACCCTTTGACTTTTGAAAGGACAGGATTTGGATTCAGGTGTATTTACTGGAAAATCTCAAATTCAAACAGAATAATCTCTCTGTTGTTGCTAGCCTTTTATCAGCATTTGTGTGGATGTTCCCAGGACCTCTGTCTAAATACAATGTACTTAAGAAACAAAGATTTAGTAGAATGACCTCTTCAAACGTACATGTCAGGCTTCTATAAGGCCATAGGGCTCAAGGATCACAAAGCTGGGTTAAGGCTCCTAGCCTGCTTTCCTCCCCTATCCACCTTTTTCTTGATCCAAGCTAGAGAATGACATAACTGAAAATCAGGCTCAGTGTGTTTCTCAGAGGAAAAAATAATTCTACAGCATTTCCTAATGGCATACTGGGGAATTTTCTTCTTAAGACAGGGTGTTCCTTTTCACATACACTGCATCAGAGACTCCTGTTCCCAAACCCTCAAATGCCCAAGGGCTCCATCTCATCTCCCAAGGAGGGTAGTTGAGAGCAGGAGACGAGTTGCTATGTAAGAAGGATGGAAATAAACACGTAACAAAGAAAACTGAAAAAAGTCCCCCAAAATTAATAATATCTAGATAACAGCTATTCTATTTAGGACCTCTTTCTTCAGCTGTGACACAAAGTGTAATATTAACCGGAAATCAAAATGGATGGAAGCTGATCCATTCACGTTTACGGCCACTGTTACTTTCTGATAAATCCTAATAGTCTACTAGGTAAACACCACACTATCTACCTCTTAAAACATATTTCACAGCTCCTTGAATCTCTCGCAGCAGGAATATTATTTTTTTAACCGTTAGTGCATTTTAGTCTTCTCCTTCTGTGGGTACAACAGGAATAATCCAGAATTCAGAACTCTCTGAACTGAAATACCAGTTTTGAAGGGGACAAATTCCATTTACGCCACAGCTACGAACCCATTCTTCTATAGGCAACCTTGTGTGTCTATGCAAGTATGAAAATACCCGAGAGAATGCCGGTGAGTTACGTCAGTTCGGGATGCTGCCACCCATCAGCTGAGATACTATAAGAGTTTGTGTCCACACTTCTCCCTTAGCTCTTGGATAAATTGCAAAGCCACATTACTTGTTTTCAGCTCTCCTTTTCCGTTTCTTTGCCCCTCACCTTTTCTATTTTTCAATAGGAAAGGAAAAATAAGAGAAAATAAAACATTTTTGAAGTTTTCGTTAAAGAGATAAAAGATATTTTCTAAGGTCTCGTTAATTTTAGCATCTGGAAAAGATTGATAAAAGATCTACATGCATTTATGGAAAAGAAATCGAGGAGAGCCGTTTGAGTTGAACAGTGACTCTTCTGGAGGACGCTGCTGGTCCAAGCGCAGCTCACCTGGCCATTCATCCAGTGCCCACTGAGGGGAAAAGGAGATGAGATATTACTCCATTATAGTCTGGAATTTATAATTCATACAATGCCAATGAAATAATGATAAATGACTGAATCGTTCACAAAGGCCATTCTTCATACTTCAGCCCATTTAAAAAAAAAAAAAAAATAAATCTTTTTTTTTTTTTCTTTTCTTAACTTTCTCTTAATGACTCCCCTCTTTGCTTTTGTTTCCCCTGCAGCCACGTGGCAGAGATGCTGTAAAGAAGCAGAACACAGTTGTGCAAGCAGCCAAAATCTCTCTGTCCACGTGGGTATCCCAGCACATGTGTACACGCAAATGCAAGTATGTACGTATGCAGCCAGCTTGCTTTATACATATCCCTCTACCACCTGAGCTATTTAAGATAACCTATAGTCATAGTCTTGTCATGCAATTTGTCTGCACTTTAGTTTCGCCCTCTGTTCAGTGGGCAAGTAGGAGTAAGGAAAGATAATATTATGTTCCTGCTCCGACAGGGGGATTGGACTGGATGATCTTTCGAGGTCCCTTCCAATCCCTAACATTCTGTGATTATAAATCAGTTATTGGTTTGTTTGGTCTTTGTGAGGTGACAGAACATGAGAACGTGAAAAACACAAGGTTCTTTATACACACTGCTCTTTTGAGTGCACAAGAACAAACCCCTGCACTACGAAACCTTGGGCTGGACGGAGAAACTTTCCAGCTCCTGGTAATTCACCTGGCCCTGCATGGACAACTGTTGTTCTTTCTCCTTCAGAAAGGAAGATGAGCAACTGCTGGAAACAAGAGTTGGTAAAGAAATTGTGCCTTGAAGAACCACAGCTCTGTTGTTAGATGAGTGGTAGAAGTTTCAGTGATCCCTTGCTCTGAGCTGTTGCACAGGGGTAATCTGAACCTGAAGACAAACTTGTGAAGATCATAGCACACAGATGGATGGATAGATGGCTAGATATATCATAAGCAAAAATAATAGTTAAAAATTACATTTCTGTTTGTGACCTCATTTTCAAAAGTCCTGAGTGTTCGTTTCAGTGGGACATGCCCGTCCTCAGGGGAACCAGTCTAGAGGCAGGTGTCTGCACTTTGAGACCTATTTTTGCAAATCTTGGTTATGTATATTTGGAAAGGTAAGAAAGCACTAGCCAAGGGTGTTTTCTAAAGGTCGAACCTTTATTTTTGCTGGAGCTTTCCCCCTCTGCTTGCTTTTATTTCTAGGTACTCCCTAAGGACAGGTTGAAACTCCATAGCTTTGAGCACATCCTTTGTCCTGTTTAATCATTGTCAGCAGCCCGAAAGATGAGATAATGGGGACCCATCTTGGGGACTCTAAGATCCTGATTGTTCAGAAAGGTCAAAGAAAAACTAGATTTCTAATCTTTGCAAAAGAAGAGATTAACAGGCAGCCTTGCTGAGATATTGGGGGGTAGGGCAGGGGTGCAGAGAAAAGGGAAAAAGAAAGGTGATATAAAGCTATTTCTGAAACGAAAGCGGGGGAAAAAATTCTCTGCAGAATACGCTACTGAATACACAGGCAGCATGAGGAACAACTGGGAAGAAATATGAAAAGATGCAAGCTATGGGGAAAGAATATTCTGGCATAAAACTGGTCAGAGTGATCTTTATTGTTCCAACAATCAAGGTTGCTAGCCTTCAGCTCTGATTCCTATGGGAAACTAATATTGTAGCTGTTGTGGCTGAAAATAGGAATAGGACAGATGGAAAGAATAGATGAGAGTTTTTCCCCATTAGTCTATATAACTTCAAGTTATCGACACATCTCAGCTAGTTGTCTGAGCTTCCTCTGTCTTCCACAGAGGAACCATCACCTGTGAAAGGCAATTCCACCCATCATAAAAGAAGCAACTAAAGCAGAGGGAAGAGATGAATCAACTCTAGAGTGAGAAAAATCCCACCCAAGAGCCCCTGATGAGCCATCATCTGGCTGGGGCAGGTGCTGGAAGCACAAAGGGTCCTGTCCCCTGGTCTCATCTCACACCATCTGTTGTGGAAGGCCCAGAAAATGCAAAAGCAGAGGTCAGATGTGAAAGGCTGTGTCAAACACACCACACTATCACCTTGTCCAGCTCTATTTCATCCATGCAACACCCAAATGATAACTGTTAGGGACTGTGTTTCCTGTTCCAGCTTTGAGGACATTATGGCAGCGGATGAGAGAAGCATTTGGGGCCAAAAATTTAAAACATTCAGGCTCAGATTGCAAGCGTGTGAGGTTTTAAGTTATTTTATGCTCAAGTTTGACTTGGACACATCTTTAGTAGCTGCTAGAATCAGACAGAATCTCCAAACCTTTGGAAGTATTCCTAGTGCAAGAAACTACCAATTTCCATATTTTTGTTGCTCTTGATGTTTTTGACACTCGGGAACAAACTGTCTTCATTTAAATGAGATGAGAAAAGTATCTCCTGCAAATTATGCCATTTCTTTTCTCCATTATGTTTTTCTGTATCTTCTGGCAGCGCTGTTACAAAACCAACAGCAAACGGCCGAGTGGAACAGCAAAGACAATAACTTTAATGGAAAGAAATTGGGAACTGGAAGATGACACAGATTGCATTAGGGAAAAAAAAAAAAAGTGAAATAATATTTAATTTCCCTGGTCATAAATAATATGTCCGCCCACATTACAAGCACATCAAAGATGACAGGGTAAATAGTCAGTGACATGAGAAAATATCATTATTTCTTCATTAAATGTTTTATATATTTATAAGGGGAAAATAATTTTAAAAGCACCCTGACAAGCACAAATATAACAGCTGAAGGGCCATTGAAGAAATGAATTAGGACTATATAAGCGTGCAGACGAGTAAATCAAACGGAAAGAAAAAGTTTTGTCTGTGGCAGAGTTTGACTATTGTTAGAACAAAGTCCCATTTCAAAAAGAGAATAGAAGTGCTGCTGCTGGGCTCTGGACACCATTCAACCATCAATACGCACCGTACATTCACATCAGGGCTGCCTGTCTAGGGAAAGAAAAGGGATCTGGTCTGCTTAGGGTCTTTGCGTAGTGATGCCTCAGCAAAGATGATCCTTACACAGCAACCTCTGTGCCACTGCAGCTTGCAGGGTGCATTGAGCCCAACGCAGAACTAGAACCACTGGATTTTTTATGCTGGTTTTGCAGAAAGCAACTGATAGCTTGGGAACGTCATGAAGGCTGTGGCTGTAAACTTAAAAATAGGGTTAGGGCCCAGCAGGTGTATGTCTGGGGCATTGCAGGTCCAGCTGCACTGTTTTATTCACAAAGGGACTGATATTCTGTGCGTGTTACTAATCTTCTCAGTAGATTTCAGTTTCCTGTGCTTACTGTTGCTCTATGGAGCCCAAGAGTATCAACAGTGAGGACAAAAAATGCTCCATATAAAAGATGAGCTTTAGGGGAAAGGGGACAAACACTCCTACATGTTTTTTCTTCACTACACTCACGAACAGTATCTCTGTAAGAACTCACTGCTGAGATGCCGACAGTTTCTGTCTATCTAATGATCCATTCTCTTGATCCCTCTCCAGCCCTGCTGACCAGAACACATCTATTCAGAGAAACATTATCACCGTCATTTCTGCTCCAAGACTCACAGCATCACTCATCAACAAGAAGTCAAGGTCACGACACCCCCAAAGACACAACGCACAGACTCATCCCTTCAGGTCTCCGTGCTGCTGAGAACCTCCCTCCTCACACGCTCACTAATGGCACCATCGCCGCTCCCCTCCAGATTGTTTAACAGATGCTCTTGATAAATACCGGAGCAGCTGAAATTCTGCAGGAAATGAAGCGCGGCCGCCTGACCGCCACGGCTGCTGCTGAAGGATGGGAGACACTTACAAGGTCTTTGGGATGGGTATCACACGAGCAAAGGGATTCGGCCCTTTTGCTGGGACTGAAGGGTCTGAAGTCAGGGAATGGAGTGGGCCTGAGTGGTATGAATTTCATAAGGTATTATCAGCTCCCAGGTCACTGGCACGGGGAGGTTCTCCTAGAGGAAATATGATGAACTGTGCTAGCTTATAGGGCTCCCAGCTGCATCTGTGCAAGTAATAAATTCACTGGAAGCTAACAAACACACAATTTACAGTTTGAATAAACATACGCAGGGGGGGTGTGTGTGTATATATATATTTTTGTGTGCGTTTGTATTTGAATTTTACTGTTCTCAAATAGCTATCTAACATATTTGTGAAGAAGTGCAAACAATCCATTTGCAGGACAAGAATTTAGTTGCAGTCCTTTTTAGCTCCACAACCAGAGAAGTTTTCCAGGTGTTCTGCCCACTGACATTTAGTTGTCCCAAGCAATGGACAGATTGAAGCATCAAGATTCCCCCCCACTTGTGACTTACAAAAGTAAGGCAACCTTCCAAAATGCAATGGCCCTGTTAAATCTGTAGTTCATCAATAGTTTTGTTTAAAACTATGTACTTTGCCTTTATTTCCCTTTTCCTTTCTTCTTTTCCTCCACTTCTAGGCTAATCTAATCTAGCCTAGTCCTCATAGATTTTCATCGACTTTATATTTAAACTTCTGTCACCATATTAAACAACAGGCAGAGGGAAAAAGGATGGTGAACATTCTGAGAAGGGAAAGGATGAGCTGCTGGGGTAGTGGCTGTAGTTAGAAAAGTAAACTTCAGTTTTTATAGGAAATTCCTCTTGTGAATTGGAAGCAGCAGCACAGATTCTAAAACCTTCCCACGGAAGAGAAATTGTGTAAGAAAAATAAAATTAAAATCATATGGAGACATCAAAATGCCATAATGCGAAGCACTCTATGCTACTACAAGCTATTTAAAATTAATGCCTTAATGTAGTATAAAATCCATACAAATTAGATTGGGAAAAAATGTGGAAACCAAGTGTTTTTTCTGGTCTCAGAGCAAAACATTTTGTCATTACCCAAATGAAATAGGAAGTCAAAACAATTCATTTTAACTATTCTCCATCAAACATTTCATTGCAATTGACTTGTTCCAGTGAAACCTTGTAAAGAAACATTTAGCTTCCAACAGCAAACTGCTCAAGTTAATAACAGTTAAACAATGGGGAAACAAGTTTTAAAAAACGCCTTGGCTGCCCAAACATGAGTAAAAGGGAAAAGACCCTGCAGTTCCCTTGGTTTGGACTGGGTCCCTGATAATTGCTTTTGTATCGGATGAAACCCACAGGTTGGTGTCCATGTCAGGAATGTCTCCGAATAACGTCCCAGCCTGTAAATTACTCCTGCTAATCCCCTTCAGCTCAGCCCCGCTCCTCCTGCGCCTGTGAAATCCTGCAGCAGGATTAACAAATGCCAACAAAACACAGTCATCAGATGGCATCAAATGCCACCCCGTGCTGCTAATTACACGTTAACAGGAGAGCATCTTCCCTTTCACTCGGGATGTCTGTGCAGGGACCTAGTGAGCCACCCAGCCCCTACCAGGAGGACTTTGGACCCCTTGGCTGCTGCTTCACTTCTGTGTAATTAACTTGCCAGAGCAAGTCTTTGGGGTTCAAGGACTAAGTTCTCCTAGGAATCAGGCATTAAGTATGGTCGTCAGTGCTTTGCTTTAAGCACTCAGATTTAATTTGGTTTTGTTGTACGATTTACCGCTCCTTACGCTCCTTAACGTATTTACGCTGCTGCCCAGGAGCAGGGGATGTGCCTCAGCCCCAGGTGGCTGCGCTCGCAGCTCTCGACCAGCCCCTTTGCGAGGGCTCCCCTCTCACTTCTGCAGTCAGCAGAGCTCCACATAAAAAATAATCATCTGATAACACAAGCAGAGCCTTTGGCTGCTGTCTGCACCCCAGAAACTCCCAACCCTGCAGAAAGGAAAGGTGACACGGTGAGGGCTGGGCAGCCAGTGCCACCGCCAGTTGATGCACAGGCATCCCCACTACTTCTGAGCTATGATAAAGACTATGCACTGAATTTAGCCTGTTTCACTTCATTTGCTGCACTGAACAGCTCACATTTTAGTTCACTGCAGGCAGGAGCAAGCAAACCCTGCAGATCCCAGCTGACAGTCATGGGAGGGACAGCTGAGATGTGCTCTCCTCCAAAGTTTACTTGCTGCCCCAGGAGGCAGGTTGCTGCCTTGCAGACAGCCCTGGGCACTGGTTTGTCCCTGTGATGATTTGTTTTTCCCCTCATGGTGGGCTGGGCAGGAGCTGCGTGCACTGGTCATCCTGCACCGCCGAAAAAACACCTCTCTTCTGCCATCAGCTTTTCTTGATTTCTGCTGCTGAATTGTTGCCTTTTGTGTACATATAAGCAGGCATGTCACAAGAAGAGCCAGAGGCCACGAATGCATTGCAAAGAGCAAGTTTGTACACAACTGATTTCCCCCTGATAAAGTGGATTCACTAAGAACAGGGGCAGGAGAATCTGAGGTGA
This sequence comes from Columba livia, assembly GCF_036013475.1. Lineage (NCBI taxonomy): Eukaryota > Metazoa > Chordata > Aves > Columbiformes > Columbidae > Columba > Columba livia. The sequence continues at coordinate 7,056,298 of NC_088620.1, forward strand.
CAGGGCTGGTAGAGAAGCTGCAGCTTCAGGACCTGGATGCAACAAGGAGCTGTGTTCTCATTAGAGGCGACGCTGTGTGTTCTTTATGAGACAGATTTTGTTAGGGAGACAAATCCTCAACTGCGGTAAATCAAGATGTCTCTTTGGAAGCTCATGGATTGCACACACTGGTGGTGTAAAGCAGCCTGGCTCCACTCATGGCCACCGTGTTCTCAGCACTAATCATCTATTGATTCTGGACAGTGCAATATCTATCTACTCTACAGCCAACTGGATTCTCACTTTCCATAATTTACCACATTTGTGTTTCTTCCTTTGTCTCTGCCTTTTCTCCTACCTCTCCTCACATTCACCTTCCTACTTACAGCATTTTCCAGTCTTTTTCAGTCATTTTCCTTTTGACCATCTCTTCTTTCTTGTAATGAGCTCTTTCTCACATAGCTTCCATTCTGCCTACTGCTTCTCCTGTATTTTTCCTCCTCCTCCTTTCCTCTACATCTTCCCCAGGTCCTTATTCCCCCTCTTTCAGGATCCCTTCTCTCCCCCTCCTCTACAGGCTCTTTCCTCCCCTCGCTATGGAGGGACGGTGGATATACCACTGTCGATAGCTCCGCTTTCTGCTAACTGCTTGGCCAGGGTCAAGGAGTTTTTTTCATTATCTTTTTATTGCAAACAGCCTCTGCATACAAGAAGCTCCATTAGTAAATATCGATGCACAGCAGGCTGGGTGCACATAGATTACCACGACACATCAAACAGCAGAAATGACAAATAGGCAGCTGAGCGCAGGCGGTAAGAAGAGCCGTGTTAACGTAAGCAAGAAAACAGAGCGAAAGCAGCATGGGAAATAATTAAAAACAAATACATCAGCAGCTTCACACCACTGGAAAGGTAGAAGGGAGATGGGGGCTTCCAACCCAGGAGTGGAATCTCCCACCAAGAGACTGCTGAAATTCTGAGTACGCCTTAGTAATTTCTGCAGCTGATTCTCGCACTTTGCAGAGGACTCAGCAAACTGATTTTCAGGCAGAATTTGCTCCTGAACAAGACACTATGACAGAAACTTTGGTCCTCTGACCAAGGGGGTTTGAGCAGGACTGTGTTTGCACTGGAATTGAATGGCTTTGACCTTTGTCTTTGGTGGGTTTTACGTCCAGGGCACGATCTCCTCTCAGCATGATCTTGTACATGTTTTGATTGGAAATACTATTAGATGCATACTAATGTGAAGGGACCCAAATATAAAACAGAGAAAATAAAGATACATGCTAAAGAAAATAGAAAGGGAGATTTCAGGAGAAGAGAGAGACAAAGAAAAGCACTGCAGGCAGCAGCAGGAGAATGAAGGAGAATACTGGAGAAATTAGGAGACAGAATGAGATGCTAAGGAGAGAGATGCGGAAATCAACTAATGCATGAATACAAGGTAGAAAGGCAAGACCCAGGTTTCTCATTGGAATATGCTGGTACAGCTTCATCAAACCTACTGATTTAAGTCACCTGAGAGTTCAGGCCACTGACTTTCATGGAGCTCCATGGACTGACACCACCTCAGCATCTGGCTCAGGCACGGTGGGCTGCAGTCCAAACAAGGACACACAGTACAGAGCAGGACTCCTTTCTAGGGCACAATCTCTTTATTGCTCCCAATTCCCCAGGCTATTAGCTAAATATAACTGGCAGGAACTTCTGTTATTGTCAGCAGGTTTCCCATTCCCATCACCTCTCCCAACCATACCCTGTGTCAAGCACCACAGCCATTACCTCAGTGTCCGTTTGGAAAGATCAAATTTATTCACCTCTACTTATTCTTTTCTAGACCAATGTAATGTTATTGTATCCTGCTCTCCACATCCCACTTCTATTAACCCTCCCTTATACCTTACAGCTATGGCTGAGTCTTTAAAAACTCACTTCACAAAAAATCCTATTGTTTCTCACAGATTTTTTCCCTGACAAACACTGAACAAAAGTGCAGTAGAACCATGTACAAAGAGAAAAATTAAGAGGATCAAACCCTCCTTGGTTTTGCTTAGACCTTGGTGCACATCTTCAATTGATCCATGCAATTAATACATTTATTGGTTTAAACACTATCAGGCAGCTGTTTGGCCCTGTATATTAATCTTAGAAGTATCATGGAAATGAGTGGAAACTGAAAGGAGATGGAGTAGGGCACGTGAGACTAGTATTAAGTAAAGGAAGGAAAGTCTGCTCTCTAAGGTATCTTTATTTGTTTCTGAGGTCTCATGAATAGCATCTCTCTTCCCTGTGCGTAGCTCCCTAACTTCTGAGTTCTGCATGACTCATTGCCCCAAGCAGCAATGAATTGTCTGCCAGGTTGCTACTTCTGGGGTATTAACAGAATATTGAGAATCTCATTTCTGATCTCCCTTAAAACCGCTTGGTAAATGGATCTGGCTCAGAGAAAGGATGAAAATAATATCTGCAATAAAAAGGCCTCCAAAAAAAGGAGGAGGGAGAAAAAGAGAAATGAAAGAAAAAGATGGGATTTCCAGAGAGTCCTGACTGATCTCCACTTCATTCTTGAAAGATTGGACTATTAAAGGGACACAGTAGGCCTGAAGGAATTGTGCAATCATTTGTGCAAATGGTAATTTCAGTGTTCAGTCTATCATATCCATAAACATAATGTGGCTGGGACTGACATGAGTTATAGCAAATCCCTTTCCCAGGAGGCTCCATGCCACTTTGATGCAATGCCTGAGAACGCAGAGAGCTGAAAAGTCAGAGATGCTTCTTTCCTCCCGCACTCGCTCAGCTGAGCTGATGGGTGAAGCCACCCTGATTACAGCAGATTTGTGGAATTAAATGGAGGAGCCACAGTGCTGACAAAGAAACTGTTCCAATCCCATAAAAGCTCATCTCTTGTCTTGTACTTACTCGCTCACACAACCGAACATGCAAAATCTGCTCGGTAAATAAAGATGTGTTCCTCTGGCTCAACACGCGGCTTTGCTGAAGTGCTAATCCCAAGGGTAACACACACCAAACACTTCTGCTTTACAGATGTGTTGCCTGGCTCTGTGTGTCCTCACACACTTGTCAGTGGGGGAATACATGTCCTAACATTGAGACATCACTCTTCTGCTCTTTGTGAACTCAGAAGCAAGCAGCGCAAACTGGGGTTTTTCAAGTGCACCTAGTAAAGATGAACACCCTAATCCCACTGGCCTTAATCTCAGTCTGTTTGTGGGTGAGCATCCTTCCTCGGCTCTGTGTTCCTTGACATAATCTGCAACATTGATGTGCAAACTTGGAATCATAGAATAATTTTGCTTGGAAGAGACCATCAAGATCATCAAATCCAACTGTTAACCCAACACCAGCACTAACCCATGTCCCTGAGAACCTCATCTACATGTCTTTAAAACCCCTCCAGGGACGGTGACTTCACCACTTCCCTGGGCAGCCTGTTCCAGTGCTTGTGATGTATAAATTCGGGTTACCCACTTTCTGGAATTCCTGTGAACACAACTATCTCCTCTGTCAAGTGACGCCTTTTCCTTGTGTTATCTCCATCTACCCACGCTGTACATTTGGCTTGAAAGGCAAACCCTTGAGGGTTTGGCCCCACAGCCATCTGAGCCAGGGCCTGGCCACAGAGCACTAGAGATCTGGCTTGTGTGCCCATTTCCCCAATTCAGGACTAAGACACAGCATCAGAACTACTCTTACCCATGGGCTGTCAAATGCAAAAGTCTTTTTGCGGAGCTGAATGAAGATACCACTGGGATTTACATTTTCAGAGTCCAAATACTACACTGATGTACGCTCAGCAAAGCAACAATATTAACAAGCTTAAAGAAAGCCAAAATAGGGTTCTATGACATCCAGATATGAGAACTGATTGCTCTCGGACCCCTATCAGCAGTACTGTGAATTCACCTTAATGCACTGAAACACCAGTAACTAAAACTCAGTCCTAGATGGGAATAGTCTTGAACTTAGAAAACAATCTTGTTCTGTTTCTGACCCACACAAATGAAGCTTTCACACAATTTCTTCATTGATACAAATAAACACACACTCTCCCAGCTTTCTAAAGGCAAAGGGCAGAAATTTGTGCTTTATATTCATTGGGTCTGGAAAAAAACAAATTTTTAAAATGTCACAACACTGTATTTATTTGTATAGAATCTAATTTCTTGAATTCTTATTTGTGCAGATTTTTTGAGTAATTCCTATTCAAAGAAGAAGGGCAACATTGCATCAAACTCTGTGGCATGTTTTGTGTTCGGGGCAGTGGTTTACTTGATTAGAGACAGTCTCACTGGATTGCACAAAAAAGTGAAAGGATATGGGCTCTCTGTGGGAGTTTCTTTGAGTGGTCGACCCAAATAATGTTCTTTACTCACTCATTTGTCATAGAACTACCCTTGACTAAACCACATACCAGGTTCACATTGTGCCTTCATCTCACATTATCACATAGAGTACCTAAGATATCATCCACTTCTTTGCAAAAGGGAGAAATTCCTTATTTTTATTTGGTCAGGCTGCATTACCCTTGATTTTTCTATTAGTTCAGTTTGAAAACTTGTCTTGTTTATTTTCTTTCTTTTTTGTTTTTCTTTGTATCTTTCACAAGTTTAGAAACAACGATGGATTAAAAGGAAACATTTTCTTTGTTCAAGGGAACCTGCAGCAGCTAAGGGAGAGATCTGTGAACAGGTGAACACGTTTCTCATATCCCAGGTTCCCACAGCATTGGTGGGTTTGAAGACCTTGTGCCTCTGTGCTTCTTCCTCACTATCTCTTTGAAGGGTTTATGACTTGCAAAGAAATCTTTGTGTCCTGCAATATTGCTTAAAAATAAACCCCATTAAAAGCAACAAATGGCCTTCACACCTAGACTTTCCTACATGTGGTATTTCTAATACAGGTTTGGGCTTTCTACAGCTACCTTACAAAAAGACTTATAATTTAGTTACAGGCAAAGACAACTCTACCTCTGCCAACACACCAACCCCACATCTGAGCTGATCCGTATATGACTACAACTTGTTTGCTGTAAACAACAGCAGCGAGCAGCTACTACAGATAAGAAGTTACAATAGGATTTGGACAGATGACTGGTGCAGGGAACACGCTGAGGATAAACATTCACTTCTGTAGGGGCTCCTGGTAGCTCCAGACAAAGCAAATCTGGGAGCAGACACGAATGGGGGACTCAGCACAGTCTGATCCAAATAAGAGGACTTTCCTGGGGCAAAATTTCATGCAGTCCATGACAAGAGCTGCCAGAAATCCCCATCAGCCATGAAACTAGAAAAACAGATTGGGTAGAGAGCACTGGAGAAAGCTGCAGATCATTAGTCTGCTTTGCCTGATTACATGTGGTTTCTCCCTTGGCTCAGCAAAGCCAGCTCAATTCCTCTCCCTGTTAGACATTGGCCCAAATTACAGAGTTTACATCCAAACTTTACAAAGCATTAATATTTAGATGGTAGGTTATGTTTCCATCCATAATGCCTTTAATTTTATGGGAAAATAACACACATTCAAGTTTAAATATCTTGATTTTGAACTGCTTGGCTGGTTTCTCATTGGATTTCCTGCTGGATCTACTCCACCAGTGTAATTCCCTGACTTGATAGGGTAGCACCTCTTCTTTGTTGGAGTGAAGGAGACCAGAACCGGGTCTCTTTTGAGGGGGAAAGCGTGCTGGCTTTCAGAGTCAATGCTGCAAAAGACCTGAGCCCAGTGGCTCCTGGGACCCACCATCCGGTGCGAGAATAAAACCATGACAGGTCCTATATTTGGGAAAACAAAAATAAATTAAAAAAAAATAATAATCTACCTTTAACTGACTCCCTTGCACACAGGAAACCAGGCAGGTTTTACTGTGTTTTTGTTTTCAAATGTTCAATCGATGAAAACAAAGCTGTTCTGGGAGATGAATTTCAGTTCCCAGAGACAAATGCTGCCTCCTTGGCATAACCCCATGAAAACAATGGTTGGGAACAGGAAATGTTGCTATAAAACTACAGTGTCATTAATGGGCAACTCTGTAATAATCAGGTGTATTTGTAAACCAGGAACAACTTTCCCAGCAAGACTACTTTCCATCACCTCCCACTGCATTATTGTTCCCTGCCAAACCTGTCAGCTCACACATGCATTGTTAATTAAGTGAACCACTCAAGGCAGGTGAAGAGCAAAGAAACAACCAGTAATTTTCACTGTGATTGTTTCTCTCTTTGGGTCTCTCACTTGGCTGTTGTCTTTCCCCATAACCAGCTTTCTCCCCAACACAAAAGTGAGTCTGGGAAACATCTGTGGGGAGAAAGAGGCAGGAAATTGGGGAGACATGGAGAAAAAGCAAGAGCAAAAGGATAACATTTTCTGAAAGCCTCATCTCTAGTTTTCAGCATCTCAGGCAGATCTTTTTACTGACTTCAGAGTGAGGGGAGGTGGAAATGCTGTAAATAAGTAAAAGGATCAACAGAAAAATAGCACTTCTTTTCCACTTCCCTCCTTCCTTGCCTCTCCACCCCCCCCCCACCACATCCTTCCTCCACTTCTTGGGAAATTGCTGTACGACCGAAATCCACAGGCAGCTTCAGCTCCATCCCCTCTCTCTTGACCTTTTCACAGTTCTAAGGGTTATTTAATGAGCTTAGAAAAATAATGCATCAGTTAATGGCAGAATCCCTGGAACGGCGGCATTATCAAGTTTCCCTTTCCTCCTCCTCACCCTCACTGGAGGCCTCATCACCTTCAAACCTCCACTTCCAGCTTTCTTTCTTGCATACTTTAAAATGTCTTCAAATTAGTACCACTTTATAAAATGGAGAAAGAGATCAGTGAGAGTCCTGGAAAGGGACATTTAAATGTTGTACTTTGAAAAACATAGTCATAGATGTTTGATCATCTTAAGCTACTGAAAATGAAAAGTAATTTCTTTAAAATCAGGATATAACAACTGGTGTACATCAGGAGATGTATTAACGTAGCCACACTGCTATATCTCATAAAAGAGGCCACTATACACTGTAAAATAGAGAGGTGATAGGATCACGTGTTGCCAAAAGATTGGTACAGCTTCAACCGTGCTATGAACAGCTCAGCTATTCACGCGATATTAAGAAAATTTGTTGTAATAAATCTAGACTCAATTTCAAGGGACTGGAAGTCAATAATTCTGCCCCTTCTCCAACAGAGACAAAATCTACCGCCCACAGAACTATGAACAACTCATCCTTCTTCCCAAAATTAAACTGCCCATGATCGTCAGTGACACCTGAGACCATGTTAGAATTTGATGCAGAATCCAGAGGGTGCACACAGTTAAGATAAGACAAAGTACCCTTGGCAGCCTTAGCTGCCTTTTGAAATACTTTGGTAGCTTAAATGCAAGAAAAAGCTGGCTGTAAGGGTATGTAAAATGGTATCAGTATGTGGGAACTTGGAAGCATCAGACAGAATCAAGACAGAACCTGCATTTGCTCTTGCAGGTAGTTACTCCATATAATATCCTTAAAATAATAATAATTCATCTAACAATTAATTGGGCCTTTCCACTTGTAGATTCACGCATCACACAATAAGGATGTGAGGAATCAGAAGTGGGCACCAGTTACCTTAGACCTCAGGTCAGTGAGGAGACCCCTCCAAGCCAATTCAATGCACCAGAGACCTGAGTCACACTCTGGAGGAGGCTCTTTACATTAACTATAGGGATCTCCAGTGTGACTAAATCCGTCAGGTAAGTCCCTTCATTCAGTGTCTCTAGTAGGTGGAATGAATCTCAGGTTTTCTCTCCCCTTGAAAGGCTTTGCTGAAGAGCTCTCTCTTCCAACTTTGAGAAGCCTGCTTATATTTTTCAGCCTGAATTTAATGGAGGCCAGTTGACGTTCATTTCTTCTTATGTCAATGTTATCCATGAGCTTGACAAATCATCTCCTTCTCTGGCATTTTTAATTCTCCTGCTCATCTTCTCCACATACCCCTCACCACTCTGTTTAGCAACAGCAACTGTTTACCTGTCTTAAAAATTCAAGCCTTTGACTCTCCATCCACTTGATTATCCCATCAGTCCTCCTCTGAACCTGCTCTTAACTGAATTAGTCTACATGAGACACAGATGTCTAGAACTGTACATAACATTACAAATGAATGTCTCCCAGGCTCTTATACAAAAATATTTCCATTTCTCTTGCTTTATTAGACACATGTTGCCTGAGGCATCTCAGAATTTGCCTTTTCCACAGTTCCATCACATACTGATACCTCAGCAGACTCTTCTAAGCTTGTCTAACATATCCAGGTATTTCTCAGGCTCATAAACATTGTTTTCACTACACAAATTTCTCAGTTCACTCATCCAATGCTCATCAGCACTGTGCCCACAGGCTGAAATTCCACTCACGTTGCACCTGCTTTTTCTAATATCATTTATTGCCAAATTTTGTGTTAATTTCCATTATTAATGAATATGTGAATTCAGATCAGACAGGACCGGTCCTGGAAGAATTTTACTCCTAACCACCCGCACTGAAATACCTACTCCAAGAAGGGAGGTATCTCTTTCTGTAACACTCTTCTGATGGGATTTAAGTTCATTTTACCTACTGCTGCCTTAATGAATATTTCTCATTTTGCATGTATCAAATGTTTCTAGCTTATTTGGGTACAGATCTAAATTATATCAAATAAATATAAATTACCTAACTTCTCAAAGCAAGATCCCATATTATTCTTTCTTGCGTTTGTTTTTTTTTGTTTTGTTTTTGGTTTTTTTTCCAATTTTTTTCTAAAAATACATGTACTTTTCTTCTATCATATAACATTAACTTGCTACTGAACCAACATTCTGTAAAACAACTCTTTCAGGTATCAGAAATGAAAGCAATTTGTTCCTCTCATTATCATCATATCAAGCAGCGTGAATTTTACTTCTACCTCAGCTATAGTAATTTAAATGTCCATACACTCCTTCCCATTCATGTCCTGCCTTTCTGCTACGGTCATTATCAAGATCCTTGCTGAAATTGAATCAAAATTATTCATTTTGTTTTGTGAATGAATGCAGATTACTTTTAAACTTGGTCCCATACTTCCTGCATGGTGTCAGTATTTCTTCTCTCATTATATTCTCCTTATTTCTATCGGTAAGGAATTTCTACCATTTGTTTTAATTTCCTCTGTAAAGAATTTCCTTTGCGAGGAAATTAAAAACTTGACATTTTGCAATTCTCACTTTATCCCCACAGCTCATCTGAGATGTTGTTCTCACTGCTGATCACTCCCTTTCTTTATAGTTCTACTCATAACCCAAGTGGGTATCTGGAAACCTTTGATTTTTCTATTGTCACTGCACATTTATCCTTTTGACTTTCTGAATCCACCTAGTTGTCTAAAGGTTTACACAATAGATACTATTTTATCCTAGAACTTCCAACCATTGCCCTTGTGTTAATGTAGCTGGTTATATTAAAAAAAACAATAATAGACTTATTTGTAGATTTGGGAGAATGATATTATTCCTCAGAACTTCCAGGGAGACAGAAAAAATAAAGACACTCACTCTAATTAGAAGTCCACATGCTGCCCAGGGTTTTGAATAGGGCTGGAGTAATTTCTCCAGTATGCCCAAAGGATGGACAGTGTAACACAGGTCAAGTTTATCTGAAAAATACAGGTTTTGAATACTGGGGTCAGGTTCACTCCTATAAGCGGAAGCAAGCAGAAGTACTTTTGTCCATGAATCACACAAGTTTACCCAAAATACATTTGTGGCACAGAGAGCAAAGAACAGCTTTTTTTTTTCCCCCACAGTGTTCTGCACAAAAATGACTTTCACTTTAGTAGCTGAATTCATTTCTCTTGGTCTTAAACTGAAATGCACATCTGAAAACTAGATTTAACTGCCATTATCAGTTGAGAAAAATCTGAGATCTATACCAGATTTAATTCGGGCCTTATAGATCTGATTTCCCGTTTGCTCTTATACTTTGAATATGTTTTAAAGGCAGATCATTGAGTGCTCAGTCATCTCACTGCCTGGACAAGCCATTTTACTTTACCCTCCAGTACCTCCCATCTAACCTACTTGTTTGGGATCAAGTACTTCAGAGCATGAATTGAACAGAGCAGCAACATCACCATTCAGCGCCTCTCCTTTCTGTGTTTCCTGAGTTCCCCTGTTGAATGCTTGTACTGGGTATTTAGAAAATGCATTCTCACTCATTCTGCACAATTCCCTATTATATGTCCTCACACACAGCATCTGCTGCTGTATACATAACTGTTCCATGAAGACTTGGTGCTTCAAGGACTGCCAGATAACTGGAGCCGAATTACCTAGGGGTTCCTTCTCCTTGAATTATTCTACTATGAAATTCTCATCTGCAGGCTGCAAAGGGGAAACGACAGAGAGAAAAGAAACAGCTTCTCCCTGTCTAAACTTTCCGAGGAGCCTGTCGTGCTAAGTACTGGCCTGTCTTCTCTCGTTTGTGTTAACAGTGTCTAAATCATTCTTTCAACTCATTGCCTTCCATGCAGGAGGAGCTGAGGCAGCAGCACAAATGGAGCCTTAAGTACAAGGGGCTGGAGCAAGTTATTTCCATATAGACTTGGAGGTAGATGGTGGGAGGGGGTAAAGTACTTTTAGCTTCATGTTTCAATATCTCATTTCCATTAGCTCAATCCTAGAAACCCCCATCCCTTTATTCTTGTATTAATTACATCTCAAAATAGCTTTAAAAGTGGCCTCAACCCTAATTTAAAAAAAACAACCAACCTGGAAAGCTGCTCTGTTTCCATCCAGCAGTGACCAGCTGATGTGGTGGTTCTTGAGCTGTTGCTTTTATAAGATTGAGTTCCTTACTTTGATCTCAAAAAGAACAACGTGAGACCAGACTGAGGTAAGTAGACCAAGGTCTGAGCATACTTGGAGGTCATCTGGCCCTTAAGATGTTTGTCTGATGAACCATCATTCAGGAACACCTGTGAGGAGTGGTCCTCACCTTTGGTCCAAGGGGTAGATGAGATTAAGAGGGAAAGCTGTGTCCTCCTGTTAGCTCCAATGTCCTCCACCTGTTTCTCATTTACAGGGAAAAAAAACCCATGAAGTGGTACCCAACAGAGCTTTGGGGCTTTAATCTGGCTGACAAGTTGATCCAGCTGGACTTGGACAATAATAAGGCAGAGAAAAGCCAACCTTGGTTCCTGCAGCCTTCAGTGCTCAGGGATACAGCTCTGTCTCTGTGTGCCTGCTGCTACTGGAAGATCTCTCTTTGGAGTGTCATAGTCACCAAAAAAGAGACTTAGGCCGCCTACGGGCTCTCTTGCTAAAATTGCTTTCATTTAGAACTATTTATCAGCATTTTCGTACCATTTTTCAACCACTCTCCTCAGCAGCTCTGTGCAATGCAAATACCTCCAAGTCATCGCTGCAAGCCGAAAGAGCCCAGACTGATAAAATGTAACACGGGCGGCAGGGAGATTCAATTACAACAAACTGGCTGTGCCAGCCTCAGCCTTTTGCTGCGCTTCAAAAGGGGAGGGATAACATGGAGACAGATTTTGTAGACATGCATGTGCAACTATTTTTGCTGCCGATCTGTCAGAGGCAAAGTGATGGGAAGATTTGCCCAGGACCAGGAGAATATAACTCCTGTGACATGACCCATTGCAAAAGCTGAAACTTCATGTCCATCCCACCTGAGCTTGTTTTGAGGATTTACATCAGGCAAATTTCACTCTCAAACTCAGGTCAAAGTGTCCAGAGATTAAATTTGAGACATTTATTTGATTTGAGGTTGGAACGATTTAAAATATCTTCAGTCATAGCACCAGGGCAAGTAGGGAAATTTGCACATCTGCCTTATCAGTCATTACACCCAGTAAGTAAAAGTCGCAAGTTCTCTGTGCATATTTCTCTGCATATGTGAAATTAATCTCAGAAAGCTGAAGACCACATAGAAGAATTATTTAATATTATATCGGCAATATTCATTAGCTGGACACGATCAGTCCCCCTACCATATACTACTCCCTTACAGACTGGCAGGACACTTCTTTACCAATGTATGCCAGAACACATGAGAGAGTGTAATGAAACTCCAGGGCAGAGCTGTGATCCTGGTGTAGTTTCCAAAACCTGCAAAATCTCTCTTGTAGTACTTTCCTAGTTCGAGACCTTCACTGTGCAGCAAGAACAAAGCTGTCTCCCTTATGATATTTCTTTCAAACATTGTACATTCCTGTGGCGCTTCACATTTTTTTTCCTCTTTTCTGAATACACATGTACATATGTACGCATGCATACATTTTTTTTCCTGTCCTTTGAGTAATTATTTTTGTTCCAGCAAAATCAGAACAAGCAGAGCAGCTACAAATATCTCAAAAGCTTTTAGAGAGCAGGCAGCAGCCCACACACCAAGCTGCTCGAAAAGAAGAACTTGACATGATGAAATTCAGATGTGTATTCCCGACAGAGAACTGCAGGCTGGGCAGCCGTGCAGCCAGGGTGGACCGGGGAGCAATGAGGCATTGTGTCTCATGTCATTGCCTCCATCCATAACAGCGGACACGGGCGGCTGGGTCCCTCCCCACTTCGCTGCACTGAAATGGTTCTGTGGGGAAATAGGGGGAAAGGGGGAATAGGGAGAAAGGGGAAATAAAGGGGAAAATAGCACTTGGCTTCCAGGATGGGAAGAGAAGGAGCTGACAGCATTTGCTGCACAAGCGTCTGCTCAGGATAACACTGAGATTATCTGTGACTTCTGCTGCTGTGGGACCTAGAAGTTAGGAGCCTCTAGCATAGAGGTACATATACATATATATATATATATATATATGTCCAAAGTCTCTGTGATGTTTCAGCACATCCAAGAAGCAGCAGCATATTACAGCAACAGACCCTCCGTCACTAATACAAATCCGTAACAGTACAGCTGCATTCCAGGATCGAGGAGCTTCCTTTACTCCTGATCTCTGCTTCATCACCAAACAGCAGCCCAGAATCTCCGACTTTGAAATATCTGTGAATAACCTACGGTATCTTCAGCCAGGAGCTCCCCCAGCCAAGCTGCACACACGGTCTGTTAATTCTAACTGTACTTTCCCGAAGTTCAAAGTCTTATTACCAGGATTTATTACCTTGGGTAAATATTGGAAGAGCATCATTCAGAACACATGGGATGCAAACACATTCAGCCTCCAGCCCTAAGGATCCTCCTGAATTTTTATGCAGGAAAACTACTGTTTGGGTCCATGGTGATACAAGGAGTTAAACTGGCATCACCTACAGAGACTCAAGGACATTGAGACGTGGCTGCACTGCCTACTTGTGACAAGGCTTAAGCACCTGCTTAATTTTAGGCTGCTGCTTAAAGCTCACAAAGTTGCAAGAAAGTGCTTTTCTAAGGCGTGTTTTCCTGTCCTGAATGTCAATGCACTTACAGCTACACAAAATCAGAACAGTGAGAGAACAGAATCTTCTATAGGGAGAAAAGTTTTGGAAAAGCAGATGTAAAGGATCCACTGCCTCACGCTAATATTCCACTTTGTAAAGCCCATTTCTTATCCCTGAGGATTTGAATATTCCATTATGGGAAAGCAGTTGTTTGAATAGATGTGTGTGAGGGAAGACACACACACACATACTCTCACACACAGAATATTGATTGGAACTGTATTTATGATTCCTCAGACCTTTAAGAAATTGATTTCTGCTTATTCTTCCTCTCTGTGTCTCACTCCAGCTGAAAATCAAAGCTCAGTGTAGGTTCCCTTAAAGAATTTTTTTAACAGAGAAAAATAAATATTTTTCCTAAAGTTTGTGTGAAAAGAAAAGAAAAGATAAAACAAGCCCAAGAATCCTATAGATTTGGTGTTCAATATTCTATCCACTGTTTTTTCAAAGAGATAGAAAACTTAGAAATGCCATTTAGAAATAAACAAGTAAACAAACACAGCCCCACTCCTTTCTTTCCTTTTCAAGTAAAGTATTGTATTTATTTTCAGTAAGTTCAGAAAATGACTTGATTCTGCAATTCATCTTTCACACCAAAGTCTTCCCTGGAATTCAGTGTTCTTATTAAGACTTTTTCTTTAAAGAGACTTACACAAACTTAAAGTTACAAAACAGCCCCTGTGCCAGCTGTCTGCACTGGCACGTATCTGCTAAAACAAAGTCAGACTGAAATTCAGGCTTTGGTCCTAAATAAACAATCCCTCTTTATTAAGCAGTGCACTTAAGAGTTTGCTCAACTTTAAGCCCAAGTTTAAAATACAGACAGCAATTCTGCTGAGTCTTCAATGTTCTGATGAGCAAATGTACAAAGCAGCTGCTTGTGCTTTGAAGGATTTTGTCCTGGTAACTGGTGTCAAGCGTCCTACAGACTCCACAAGACCTGCATTAGTACACCATAAACTCAATCTCCAGCCTCCGACCACAAGAAAGTCTTATTTGAGCATGGAAAAACATATAACGTGAGAACAGTTTTGCAGGTGTGGAGCACTGACTTCTTTTAGCTCCTACCATCTTCTTCATTTTTATTAGCCCCTGTGCTTTCTGCCCAAGTCGGTGTCTTATCCATCCAGGGGATCCACTGCATTTCATTCTAAGCACCAAGCACCAGCTAATTATAAACCAAACACAAATTAAACCCATCTTCCCATCCTCCTCTCTGAAGCCCCTAATTGCCCATTACCCTGTACTGTGCTCTGACACAAAAGTAATTCTACTAAGTGGGGAGTTTTGTTGTTGTTTTTTCTTTCATAAAAAACTGTTAATTTGCTATTAAATCTCTTGTTGAAAGACTAATAGCTAAATGAATGCATTAAACATGTGCAAATTAGTTTTTTTTTACTGCATTACTTAGTTGAAGATTGAAAGGGTATGATACATCATTGTTGGCTCAGTAGGATTTAATGAGGCACTAGACCATCTTCTGTCTTGGAGGCCAGACTTAGCAATGATCCCCAGGACTGCACAGGCAACACTTGTCCCAGGTCCCTCTCCTGCCAGCGACATCTATTTTTCCCTTTGCCTCTCTCTTCTCCCATCACCGCTGATGTACGTGAAATAAAAATGTAGTTTCCAGATCAGTTTTATAATGAAAAGTAGCCTATTGCTGATGACAAATGTTGTTTACAGTCACTAGAAAAGAGGGTGGAATGGTGAGTGAATATATTAGAGGAGGAGAGGATAGCTTTTATATTCATTACACTGCCATTTTGGGCCTGCGAAGACACATAACCTTTCCCTTTCTCCCTCCATCATACAGTCACTTTCAGATGTCTACATTAAAATAAAAAGCTGCAGGCGGTGCGCTTTGCATTAGCTGCTATCAACAAAGAAGACATTTTCCACCAGTCAAACAGAACTCCTTGTGGGAATAGCATCCCCCTAACCACTCTTACTGAGATTTTCCTGGATGCTTTCCCTCCCCAGGCTCCTTCCTGCCCCGCAGAAAAGAAAACCCGTATGAGAGACAACTAATAAAAGCCATTGCAAGGTTCTCATCCTCAGCCATTATAAAGGAGAGTGGCATTACCTATCAGGATGAAGTAGACAGCAGCTGCCACCAGTGTCTACTTGAGGGAAACCTCTTTGCAGAGGGTTATTTCGGTAGATTTTTAGACCTCTGGGGCCTGAAGTTAAAGTCACAAGAAAGGATGTCCCCTGAACTCTAGCCAAAATTGCTTTTATGCTCTGGGAAGCATGGTGGAAGGCCTCAGTTGAACATGGTTTGCAGAAGCTTGCAGGCTTCCAGCACGGAACCAAGAAGACACTGAAGATTTTGAGTATGGAAAATGCAGATACAAACAGATTTGGAGAAAAATCTCTCCCATGAGGCCTGGTAGACTTTTGCTGCTCAGGGAGAAGTGAGGACAAAAGGAAGAGGTTGGAGTTTGTGGAAGAGTTTTGTTCTGGCAAGGACAAAAAAGAAACTGTTTATTTTGAGAGAAAATAGATAAATTAAATTCCAGGAGAGGGATACATAGTTTTAATAGTTGTGGTGTTGTGTCTGTCAGTTAACAGAGGACGAGGTCTGTGGAGAGGCGGCTGCAGGACAGCCAGGAGCTGAGATGTTCTGGAACAAACCCAGAGCCAGACAGGCTGGCACCTCTCCCACCCTCACGTCTTCACTTACTACTACTATATGCCATGATCAAAAGGCTGTCAAATACTAATAAAGTCTTAATGCATCATGTCTCATTCACACTGACTCATCTTGGGCATCCAAGTTTAGTGGGTCAGATTCCTAGGTTCCTTCTGTAGCCAGCAAAGAAGGATTTGCTCTTCCAGATTTGGAACAGATAATTTAGGATCCTGGCATGAATTACCATTTTTTTCAAGTCTTTCTCTGCTGATTTTACAAGGAGCTTTAGGGGTTCTGGCCAGTTATCTCTGACACCCAAGTCAGATCTCTGAACTTAGTGAATAGCTTTATAGGACTGTGATTTTATTCATCTCTGCAAACCCAAGCATGTGAAAAGCAGCAGGGCTCCACTGCTGCAATTAATGGCTTGTGGTTAGACATTATCTAAGGGTCAAGAAGACCCAGAGGGCACAGAATTACTGCTGTACCTGTGTGTTTCCATCTGAGCTGGCACCCTCCACTGACCTCAAAGGAATCTCGTGGAAGGGCCACATAAGGGAGCATCAGAATGAAAAAGAAGTTCTGATTGTATAGAAATCTACAAAAATGTGGCCATGCTGTCATCCCTGGTGCCTTCCAACTGTGTTTATATTGGGTGGAACCTGCTCTGGTTTGCATTGCATCCAAAGCAGAAAGAGTGAACTTGTCAGGCAGTTCCCTTCTGATGGATCCAGCTTTTAGGGGAACCGACAAGGACAAGAAGAACTGATGTCTGTTCAGGAAACATTCATGTTCTACTGAGTACTAAGGATATGCCTCATTTAGCCCCAGTCCACTGACACATTCATTAATTTGTTAATTAATTGGAGTGCAGCTTCTGAGCTACTTTTAGCCAACTAAAATTTCGGGGTTTAGTCTCACCATCCCCTGAGGGTTCATCCAGAGGGTGATTGGCAACTGTAGAAGACAGATGATTCATCCCATCTATCTGGATATCAGAGTCGGTATGAGAATAGCAATTCTGTGAGAGGTATAATGCTGTGCACAGACTTTAGAAAGATCCTGAACCAGCCTAGACAAGATATCTAACTCACAGGTGGTTAATGAAATGAGATGGATCCCATCCCACTGACATTGGAGAATAGTTCCATTAGCTCTCTCTATTAATACACTGACAGTGTAGAATAATACCATCATAAGTTCAGCTAATCTCTTTGCACCTCATAAGTTATGAAAATGTTTTACAGGTTATCAACAGAACTCACTTCACCCATAATTAGGAAACATTGGATTTAAAAGCCTGCATGAATGCTGATTGTTACTCTTTAGAAATACAATTATTTCCAGGGAGAGAGAAGGCAGCCCGTGTACCTTACAATAGAGTTGTTGTTGAAAGCACGTATACCCATTCACAAAGAGTAGTGGAAGCTTGTAGTTTTTAAGTACTTTAAACTCAAATACTCATGCATGGGAAGTCACAAATATTTTTTTTTCCCAGAACAGTTAAAAATCAGAGGTATTCATTCAAACCTTAAAGGATCTGTGCATAATTGTACACAGGCGAATGCTGGCACATGCGCTATGGAAGAGGATGTGTCCCTGCTATTCAAACTAAACATTTCTGTGTTCCGAGTGCCTATAGTCTGGGCTCACATTGTTACCTGCATACAGCTCAGCAACGACGCACAAGGTCAGTGGCAGACTGCACTCCTATTGTTAGCATTTCAAGAGGAAACATTTTATACTTCACAACAAATCTACATATAACCTATTGAATGAAATACAATAGCCTCCCTGAATTACTTCATCCATTAGCTAGATGCCTATAAGAAAAACACAACAGTATATTTTTGTATGATCCATTATGGATTGTGAGGTAAACAACTTGCATTCAGGGGGAAAAAAAATGGTATCTGATCCCCAAAAGCAGACAAAGTTTAGCATTCAAAGGGAGGTAGGAAATTTCTTTCAGCAGTATTTAGTAATATAGGAAGCTAAGATGATCCAAAGTATGAGTGCTGTATATACACAACAAGGGAGAGAGTCCCTGTTCCAAAGAGTATGTGCTTTGAATTGCCTGATCTAACATGAACATCTCGCCTTGAGATGCAAAGAGGTGCATCAGGGTGCAAAGAGATCTGGGGGCTCCCTGGAGGTTAGGGAGTCAAGAGGGGTCCCCCTGGGAGCTGGCAGGGCAGCGTCAGATCCCGGGACCTTAAAGATTTCTCAGACCTTTTGTGAATAAGAGTGACAGGGGGAATGGTAGCAGGTGAGCATCA
The DNA here is from genome assembly GCF_036013475.1 of Columba livia. NCBI lineage: Eukaryota > Metazoa > Chordata > Aves > Columbiformes > Columbidae > Columba > Columba livia. The sequence continues at coordinate 7,074,659 of NC_088620.1, forward strand.
CCTCCAGTGTCAGTTCAAGCAGCAATCTCTGCATTGCTGATAGCATATTGTCAGGTCCTGAGGGTTATAATGCAGTTCCTCCACTTAATTTTGTCCCAGAACAGGTTGTGATAATGCTCTTTGCTTTTCATTCTGACCCAGAGTCTCCCAAGCACTTCTCACAACAGGAGCAAATGTGCTCCCTTGAGCAATAAGGCAGGAGCCTCACTGTTGAAGGGAGGAGGCTGGGACAGATATTTTCCCCTTTTTTCCCCTCTCAGACTCCGCTGGTGAAGCTTCTCTTTTCCTCCCCAGTATTCCCAATCTCCAGCCGAGCTCAGGACTCAGCTGCCATTCTTGAAAACCTGATGTGCAGGTGACATTTCAAGGATGTAATCAGAAAATGTCATGGGGGATGGCAGAGAGAGAGATGATGACGCAGAAAAAACGTTCTATTTTAGGCAGGCCAAGTGCATGCCTATTCCTGGCCTTCTAATGAGCAGGGCTGCCTGCTCCGTGTGCTGCGAAACATCCCAATCTGGCTGTGCGGAGTCAGGTTTATTTCCCCAGCATGGGCCTTTCCTTGTGGTTAAAACCCACGTCCTCAAATCCTTCCCCATTAATAATTTGGGCTTTCTCTAGTGAGGAACATCACTGAGTCTTTGACTTGTAAGAAAACACCACCGTACAGGCTAAGAAGAGCTGGGACTGGGCTACCCCATCTATGATCCTGCCATGACTGAACTGGAGCAATGTGTCCAAACAGCAGGTGCGTAAAAACTCCACCAATCTTGCATAGGAGGAAGACAGATATTTGCATTATAAACATAATCTATAGGTGGGCAAAGATTCCACCCAGAGATTGCATGCTAACAGGAGCTGAGATTGGAAGAGAAGCTCCCTGGGGCATGTTGGTGCACACTGTCCTTACGCTCATCTTCAGAGCATGTAATCCTACCAAGCCACCACTTTTTTTCTCTCTTTTATTCAGGATTCAGAAATTGTAGCAATGAGAATGTGGTTGACCTTCCAAACACTGCACTCAAGCAACTCCTCAGAGTTAAATCAGACCTGTGCCCAGTTAGGAGTGCTAAAACTAATGCACGGTGAAGAGCAAATTGCTTGTTTCACGGCACTCATGCATTGTGTGATCATCTAGTATTTGCCCCTCCGCGTCTTTGGGAACCACTTTTAACTCCTAGAAAGAAAAATAAAGGATGTTCTCAGAGGAAGGATGAGATAGGTACCAATATGCGTTACTTATTGGCATTGTAATTATTTACATGCTCTGGGCAAGGAGTCTGAGGAGAGTAAACCAAACTTGAAGGGAAGAAAAACAGAATTATCACAACAGAGCTTGTTTCAAGGCCCCCAGAATATGTGATTATTTTTCTTATGAGTAGCAGACCAGAGTGAACCAAATTGTCACCAAGTCTGAAGCCGAAAACGTTTGAATGACGTGTCCCATACCAAGACACAAATTCCTGTGAATCAAGCATATTACACATTGCCGAGACAGCTCAGACCTTCGGCATGTTTTTGAGCCTGACTCAATTAAAACACAAAGCAGGTAAAACCAGGAAGAAAACTCATTATTTGTTTATCAGACATAAAGAACACATATAGTCTTCAGATTACAGCTGGTGCTATGAGGTTTATTGCTACCCAGGCCCTGCCATAACAGCAACCTGCAACAGGCTGTTAGAAAACAACGGCACAGAGTGGACTGGCAAAGACGCATCCAGGTCACGAGGCAGGAGGCGGAGAGCCCACAGGCTGATCTTGGCTTTGAAGCTAATGAATGCAATAAACAGAGAGTCACTAGAGCATGAAAAACATGCCTTCCAACTGCAGCTGAATTAAGTTTCCTCTGACTGCTTGTGAGTCAAGCAAAGCCCGTTTGACGGCACCTGGGTTGACTAAACACTCACTGACCATGAAACTGCCGGCTACCTGCATCCCTGCCCTTAGTGCTGGGAGCCCAAAAAAAGATCAGCCTCACTGTCAACTCAACTCATCATCGCAGTTGTGTTGACTGAGCTTTCAACCAAAACTTACACATAAATCATCACTGGACAGCCATACCATCCTATCCACGCACTCACACACCCAGTTTCTGATTTGTTAAGAGTTGCCCTTCACTTTCCACCTTCCCTCCAAAATGCTTCCATGTATCTGTCAAAAAATTCACTGAAATATTCAGCTGAAATAATCTAGTGTCTCTGATTTGAGACACTGTTCAAAACACAAAGCTTTCTGCACTACCTTATAGTCATGTTCTGGTCTACAAGATGTTTCACCATCCTCAGCCGGCCTGTGGTTTCCATGAATCAAAGCAACTTTCACGGCTTCATATAATCCAGAGGAAGGTTGTCCCCTGAAGCTTTTTCCACTGCCCCAGCATCATCTCCCTTTCTGTCTCTTTAGATCTGCTTCTTCAGCTGCAAATTTAATTAAAGCCTCTCTGGGAACTCATGATCAAGTCAATACAGTGAGCAATGGTGGGATGTGTTAAACTGAGGTTTAAGGTGAGTAGATAAGCAAGGAACTTGTAGGAAGGCAAGCTTTGTTATTAAGAAACTAGTAGATGGCTGCTTTTAATGTAGGTGTCTATGCTCCCACTATAGTCATTACAGACCCAGCCAATACATTCTCATCCTCAAAACTGCTGACCAGACTAATAGATCTCCATCAGTGATAGCAGGAATTGATCAGGGAAATAGGGGCAATATCTCATACCCCATCAGATTGGGTATGTGATTCTGGACACGTGAAATAAGCTCATCTGTATGGTCTGTACAGGCTTTCCTCTCAATTACTCTGCAGCTGTATCTGTTCCAAAAATAACAGCTAGTTCCTCTGCATTTTGTGATTGTGCCATCATAATTAATACAAATTCAAACCTCCAAGCAGCAGTGGTAGGAGCCCACCAATTTTATGGGGGAGGATGGACAAATGCTTTTTCCAAATTGTTTTTACTCTAGCCTACCTGGTTTCAGATCTGCCTTTGATTCAATTTGGTTGCTGTGGAAACAGCCATGACATCAGACTTGGGAGTCGTGACATCGTTGAGTGAATAATCATATGCTGGGAGAAGGCAGCAGGAAAAATGAAGTAAACAAATGTGTTTACCCACAAATGCTCCTACCATGAGGAACTGGAATCTCCAATGGTAATTTACCACATATTGCTAATGTGTTTGTTATAATATATTTCTTAATTCCTTTTTTTTTTCCTTTATTTTGGCTGAATATGAAAGTTCATCAGGGCTGGAACAAACAGGGGAAGCATATTGAAACGAGCATTACAGATCTGTCGTGCTCTAGTTTATGGTCTTTTCTCAGTGATACACAGTAAGTAAAACAAGCACTGATTGAGTCAGCTGCCTCCTGGGTGTTCATTTGCTGTAGTGTGAGGAATATTAATGCTAAGTACATCCGCGTGCATCAGGACAGGCAGGAGGAGGCAAGCAGATTACCCCAGCTTAGGGGTATTATACACGCGTCTGTAACTTCCAAAGACACAGAGAGGAAACATTTCTGTGGGTTTTTGTCTCTTATCTTCTTACAGTCTTATAGATTTTGGAGATGCATTGCCTTGGAGTTTTAATACTCAGAATTTTCAGGGGGGATTGTGATTATTTTTTTTTTTTAAATCCTCCTTTTTACCGTAAAAAAAAAATATAATAAAAAAGCAAGCATCGAATTTCATCAGGATACAGAAAAAACAGATTCCAAGAGAAGAAAGAAGAGATGAAAAAGAAAAGTTTGATTAAAATCCCCTCTTGTTCCATGTGTTTGATGTAAATATCTTCACACCTTTCTCTTTTCCTTTGCAACCTCAGCAGAGGGTTCAGCCCATCACCAGGGGATTGAGTTCCAAGCTTAGGGCTTTGTAGTTGCTGCTGCTCTTGCTGCTGTTGTCTAAAGGGATTATCAGCCTTTGTAAAGCTTGTGCTAATACCCTGGAGGGGAAAAATGAGTTTCCAAATAACCTTTTATTTTTTTTTTGGTCTATCTCCTGCCTAAGGTACCCTAGGAAAGGAAAAATTAGGAAGTGTTTTGGCTTCGAGAGTAGGTCATTCAAAGTTCACTAGCCAGGTCCCCAGAATTTCTGACCCAGTCTGTCCCAGTGCAGAAATGGCCCTTGGTGTGGTGCTGATGCCGGGACCTGGCAGGAATAGCAGTGCCCTTCTCTGTTCACCAGGGAACACAGCCAGTCTTAGACTGGATGTCTAAAAAGTGCCTGAAGAAAGTGAATTAGGTGCTTTGCTCCCATTACATCCTTCGCTAACGTTCAGGCACTTGGTATTCTACATTTTCTTTGGAAAATCCCAGCTCAGGATCCTACTCCACAGCTTCAGGCTGATTCTGAGTATCTTTTCAAATTCTTTTTTTTCCTGCAGGAGGATTGCTTTTGAGCCACATCCCAGAATTTCCCTTCAGACGCAGTTGCCTTTGCAAAGGCACGGAGCTGCTTGGTATTCCAGGAGTGTTGGTGGCTGCAGGTCATTCGACACTCCAGCGCAAGGAAAGAATCGCTCGGTATTCCAGGTGTGTACCAGTCCATACCTAGGACTGCACACAGCGGGTTGCTCAGTATTCCCAGGATGTGCTTCAGGTGCTTAAAGGCTGTGAGGGAGCACCTGGGCGCTTGCCAGGATGAGAGGTTTTCAGTATTCACATCTGGCTCTCTAGCCAGGGGTGAGGCACGATTCCATTCGATCCGCTGCCCTCCTAGGTTTCGCAAATAGAAATGAAAGCGACAGTCAAAGAGAAAATTAGAATGGAGAGGAAAGGAAAAGAGAAGTGGGGAAAGAAGAGAAGGGAGAGAGATGAAAGGGCAGTTCTTTAGAAAGCGAGACCTTTGAGCCCCTCACACGGGTACTTTGCAGGAGTCACAGTCTAGGTTTAAATTAGAAGGATGAAGGCAATGAATTCCATCTTTGTAAGACAGACTTAAGAATCCACAGCAGAGCTGTTCAAATACAATCATTATCACAAGTTTTGGTGCTGGTCAGTGTTAGGTTATGTGATCTATTCTATGATTAAAAGCTCATGGCCACAAACACAAAGGATCATAACAGAAGGTGGAGGAAACCAAATGACCTAAGTGGAGAAATGCAACCCCCCTGACCCAGCTCCTCATGGGTGTCACAGAGATCAGCCCCGTCCCTTGGGGGTGAACCCATCACGATGAGTCAATGGGGGAAGCTGTTCAGACCATGCTGGACACTGTGAAGGTTTTACTGTCAACAGAGGTATGGGATTTGTTAGACACAGAAAAGAGCCTTTAGGGTTTGTTTGTACAAAACTTTGTAAAAATCCACTTCTTAAATGTTCTTAAAGAAATTTGTAGAAATTTTGACATGTTTGAGGAAAGCGCAACTCCTCAGCTTTTTTTTTCTTTGTCTGAAATCACGACAACTTCATAATAGTATTAAAACACAATAATAATTATTAACAAAACTTTTTCATGAACTCGATTATTTCTTATAAATTGTCCACTAACAATTTTGCCTTCTCAGAATAACATTCAGATTTGGGACACAGAAAAAGGAATCTGAGATTTTGGACAGGAGAAATTGTTCCCAACACAGTTCTTTTCATAAGACCATCTGCTCCTCTGTTACAAGGTATGAGTTTGTAGATATATGCGCCAGCTCCTAGAGCTGACAAGCCAGCACTGTGTGCAGGTACTTCTGAGGTTGCCTCACACAGGTCTGAACAAATGGGCTGGCTATGGAAGCGGGAGAAAGTGTTGTGTTTTGAAAAAATGAGAATGGGAATGGAATCTAGTATTTGCTTTAAGGGCTGTTATTCAGCAGCAAGAATGGAAGGGGCCTGTAGTAGAATGGGCACCGGTTAAAGCTCACTCTGTCTTCAAAAGGTGTTGATATTTCTCGAGTAACAGTGGGTCAGGGACAAAACCACATTTCTTCATTGCTAACATTTTTACACAATTAATGTAAATCTTAATGGTTCCCCAGATCTCTACTGCAAATCTGTGCTCCACAGTCCCCTTCATCCCTTTGTTCCTTTCTGGGTATGCCCACAGCTCTGGAAGACTTCACATGTATAATATCTTCTCCATCAATCCTTGGCCTTGAAGCATTAAATCAGAGTTAGCTGGGTCTGCTACACCATGAAAATATCTAGTGGATATAACGTTTATCCATGATTCTTGATTCACTCAACCCACTCTCCAAAAGAATCTCTCCCAACATGCCCCCAGTACTCAGCTATGAAAATTACACTCCCTTCCCCATGACTTTGTCAGCGCAGGGAACGTCACAGCCTGCTTCAAAATGCTGCTCTGCACTTCTCAATGGTATTTTATGACACATTTTTCAAATCAAATTTAAAAGCATAACTGAGTGGAATTAAATTAATGCCGTCTGGTAATGTCAGCAGCACCGGAGCTGTGCATGGCTGGCTTAGCTCCTAAACCTCTGGCAGATTCCCGGGACTTAGTTCTGACTTCAGGGAAACAGTGAACACAGTGATGTGATATTTTTTTTCAAACTGTGTCTATGGAAGGGAGTGCGTGGGAGTAAATAGATGCCAGCTGAGGTCTTGGTGGAGTTTCCTAGGGAAGATATCTCTAACTTGAGATGTAGGTATGTTCGTGTGTATAACCAGGGGAAGCAGTTAAATTAAATCTATCCCAGAAACGAGCACATCACAGTACTGATGCTGATAATGAAGATGATGATTTAGTGGCAAAATGTTGCATCACTGAGCAGAACGCACGGTTTGTGCCTCTGTGTATTTTTGTCTGTGCATAGTCAGGAGAGACTGTGAGTAGCTTTTGAACTGGAAAACTGTTAATAGAACAGTATTCACATAGGATGAGAGCAGTGTGTGTATGTGCTGGTGTGTGCAGGGTTGTAGACATATGCAGGCTAAAGCATTTTGTGTCCATTGATGTTTTAATGCTTATTCTACTAACATGGAATCCACATATATCTGTTTGATATGGTATCTGAATAAACACAACCTCACTTGTGTACATCCAACTTTTTCCTTTTTTCCACTATGTTTTAAATGCAATAACTCCAGATTGTTCTTTTTCTTCCCCACACCCTGCTTTGTGAAAATTGCTCTGAGACTACACAGCACAGGATGTACTTCAGCAGTGCCCAACAATATTCCTCAATGACTTTACATTTACTCATCCCATTCAAAGAGGTGTCCTTGAGTGCATCGATTGTCTGTCCCTCTTTACACAGGCAATGCTTGAAATGTTCCCTCCACAAAACAGGGAGAAGATTTCTCCTGCCGATGCCAGATGAGGATTGCACAGACCCAGGTGGAATCAAATGAGCTCTACGATCACACTGAAATGTGCAAGTCTCCTCATCCTCCCACTGAACACACAAGTTGCCACTGAACTTGGGTGCATGTTGTGGAGGGATCGCAAATTGTGTTTCTTCTGGGTTAAATTTTTACAGGATCAAACTGCTTGTCTGAAGTAACCTTCCATGAAATGTAAATAAAATTACTGTTGGTGCTTAGCATCTTGGGGTTTTTTTCCCTTTTTCTTTTTGTGTGTGTTTTGGTTGGTTGGTTTGTTTTCTTACTTTCCACCTTTATGGCAAATACCTTTTCTTTGAGGCTACAAAATGTATAGTTCTCCATTTATGGCAAAAAGATATAAGCAAACACAACAGCCCTCTCCCATAACACACACCGTGTTTGTAGTGGCAACCTCAATGCCTTAACACCATGTTGAATTGTCCCAGTTCTTCACTTGTTTTGGTATCTTCCAGATGCTTTTGTGACAAGGACGCTTTGAGGTCAGGTAATGCATTTGTGCTGATGTATAGAGCACCAGAGATATTTATGCTTCTCTATAAATAATAAAGCTGTCTTGGATTTACTTGGAGATGCAGGAGTAGAGGGGACTGTAATAAAGGAGGGAAAGAAAGAAAACACACACACCAAACCAAAACAAACAACCACCCACCAATGAAAACTCATTCTAAGCCTATCTAAGCACAAGAGATAATGATGAAGCCAGAGGAATTCTGTACATGAATGAAAGATCTGAGATTCAAAAGGGAGGAAAAAAAAACAAACCACACAACACAACACAAAGGAGTTAAAGGAGTTTGTAAATCTTCATTGCTCTGTGGCCTATGAAATAGTATTTCAGAAAGATATTTTCTTCTGGGTGCCTTGTCCAAGTCTAGTTTGAGCATGGAATTCTGCTAGGATTTCCAAAGGATGTGTGGGAGCTGGGATAACCCCAGAGTTATGGCTGCACAAGCATTCTTCCTCCTCACTTTTGTTTCTCAAAGCTTGGACTCAATCAGTGCAACACAAGGTTGAAGTTTCATAAGCTGTTCTTAATGCACAAAGAATCACATCAATTAAACTGCTGGAATTTTATATGCTGGGCAGAGTAAGCCTCATTTTCTTCATTTAAGCATCTAGGTGTTCGACATCTAAGCCTGATCTAGTCACACCAGGCTTCCTCTACAGCCAGCAGGGAGAAACAGGCTCCCTTGGAAGACATCTCATTTCATTCTCAAGAACAGGGTCTAATCTGGGCCAGATGAATTGCCACTGGAGATACCCACAGCCCCAGACTACAGAGAGAGATTGGGGTGATTATCTCAGACCTCTCGCTGTTCGGCTTCTAAAGAGGAGGCAGATGAATTCCAGCCTCAGCAGCTATTACATTCCTGTGGGTTAGGGTGCTTAAAAATGCCTCTCTTCTTTGCGAGCTTGAAAGACTCCATCTCACTCACCGAGAGACAATTTCATGCTCTTAAACAAAGTACTAAGGCGTGAAAGTACAATTCAAGTCTGTTCTTTCTGTAGGGCTGGTTAAAGAAAAGGGTTTGGGATAGAACTGAGGAGCTGACATTGGTATCTAGGAAATGTTCCAGTAGACTGAAAAAGAGGGCTGTGCTCCGTGCCAGCATAAAAAGACACAATTTTCATGGAGATGCATCCATTTACACCAGGTCTGCATTTGGCATGAGGAGAAGAGAAATTGCCCCTTGATCAGGGCACGTTTGACATATTGAGTTATCTCTCTCATGAGTAATGGAGTAAAGATGAGTACACGTTTGATATGTTATAGTGGCTTCCTATAAATATTAAAGCGAAAGGAAACTTCACAGACTTATGGGACGGAAGCACCTGCAATTCATCTACACAGACCATACTGAGTTAGAGGGAACTGTCAGCAGCAGGCTTTCCTGAGGGTCATTAATAGCTCTCTCTGGGCTTTTCCTGCTTGCTTTTCTGCTTTTCCAGGTCTCATGGCTGGAAGGAAATCTTCGCCTTGTTCAGCCTCCATCTTCATGGTAGCCGAGCTCTCAGAGCTCTTTCTGCTGTGCCTAGGGAGAACGTGAAACCACCATCATGGAGGTTTTAAAAAACAGACTAGACAAACTCATGTCTTGAAAAGCATCGATCTTCCTGAGCCTACTGGAAAGCAGAAGGGTTGACTAGAGGTCATTCAATAATTTGTCCACTTCTGTTTACCGCGTATGTTCTCAAATGGTATGTTCTCTAAAGAATGATTTCTCAGTCTATGGCTTGCAAAACACCTTGCATGAAATGCACATTGCATGAAATGATTGCAAAAAGCAATTGAGCTAAGAAGTGGAAATGCACTTCTACACGCTGTAAACAAGCAAAATGGCAAGGAAACAAATTAATGAATGAATACTCAAAGATTTACCCCCATTTCTGTGTTGCTGCACATTAACATTGTGACGGGAGTTTCATATTTTTGTTTTCCTTTCAAAAAATATTTAACATTTCGCCATACGAAAACAGAAGCAGTGTTCTAAAGGCTAGTCAATTGGATCAATACCACAAAGAAGATCAATACCACTGAGAAGAGGCAGGCTCCACAAGAAGCTCAGTGACTTTTCTGTTATTAATCACTAATTCACTGGTAGAGCACCATGAGCACCTGGTATCCTGCAGCCTCTCCTTTACATATTTTTCTCATGTCTTTCTACTGCAAATTACAGGGTAATGTATCAAATAATCCCACCAGATGAAGACTGATCTCAGCAGGGTTTGCTGGTGTCACCTGAAGTCACCTTTCCCCACTTCCTAACCCATTCTCTTGCTGAATTCTTGCTAGATTGTTTACACTCTGAAGATTTCTGCTGCACCCCTTAAGAAAGGAGCTGTAATTGCTGACCCAGCTGTTCAATGTTCCCCTCAGTACAATCTGGAAGTCGGTAAACAACCACCTGATGTGGATCATCCCAGTGCAGAGGATCCAAACGGCACTGCCTGATTCCTCGCCCTGCACACCGACGCGTTCTCTCCTCTGCTGGCTCAGCGTTTGCTGCCAAGTGCATTTCAAAGTCAGAGTTTGGGACTTCTTTAGAAAGGCACTTGCTGAAAGGAGCGACTTTCTGACAGCCACAGGGTTGTTAGCTGAAAGGATGTTGTTATAAAGCTGGGAAAATGTTTCCTCTTGCTAGGAACAATACGTGTCTCTTGATTTCCCTGGATGGTTTCGCACTGCTACCTGTCCTAAGGCACGGAGTTAACTGAAAGATTCAAGGAGGTCACCGAAGAGCTGAACAAGAAAAGTAAAATGACAAGAAGTATAACTTCACCTCAGTGGAGTTAGCTTCAAAATAGTTGGATCAGCAACAGCTCTAATTGCACCTACTGTTTGGGTTTCTCTTTATTTATTTATTTATTTATTTTATGTTGCTGTGAAGAATAGCTTGAAGAAAGGAGAGTTGAGACAAGCCAGACAGGCAAGTGCATGTGTCAGGTTAGAACATAACATCTGACAGAGACAGTTTTGAAAGCCATAAAGGCTTCCCCCTATGCAGGCATGGGTAATTCATCAGAAATTTCAACACGAATCTAGCAAAGAGAAATATGTCTGCCAATCTTCCCTCCCAAGACTTTCTTCTTTATCCTATATACACTTCATCCACCCTGGATGAGAGCATAAAGGATGAGTGTCAGAAGTTAATTTGGGAGCTAAGGATTCTTGAAAGAAAACACCTATAGGGCTGCCCTGGGCATGGAGCAGGTGATATGCAGAATTACACCACAAGAGAGGTTGAAGTTAAGGAAGAAGGGTCTGAAACCAAGCCAAAAGTAAGACCCCTGAAAAGAAAGGTATGCATGGTAACCTGGTAATACTGGGATTTAAATAGGTTATGGGGTGCAACACCTCAATATTTCTACCTGCAGCTTCTTTGGTGTCCCCTGGCAATGGATGAAATGCGTATCAAGGATATGGAAAGGAGATGCACATCCCCTGAGGGACCCTTCTTTCATTCATTGACTTTTTAGGTGCCAGCTTTCACTATGCTGATGTTGACCAGGAGTCGATACAAAGGAATCAAGCTGGTCATTTCCCCAGTTCTGACCAGCATGAAGCCAAGGGTTCTGTTCTTCCACTAGAACAACATAGGGAGGCAACTTCCATCTGACAGCAGCTTTCCAAGATCCTTTTCACCTTTCAGAAGCATTCACACCTCACCGCAAGTACACGATCTGTGGCTGAGCATCAGTCAGGGCTCATTAGGTTTCAGAGCCGGGTGTGCTGACCCCACGGCAGACACAGAGACCCCTCGGAGCTGGAGCTCCTGCTCAGATGCGCATCCCTTGCATTGCGAATGCTTCTCTCCCCTTCTCCCCGCCTGTAGTATCAGTCTTTAAGCCTTGTTCACACCTCAATAAAATTATAAGTGTTCTTTTATTACCGACATATGTATTGTCAGACACAAACCGCTATCGGCTGCCACAAGGCAAGCTGAAAGTGGCTTGGTAATAACCAGCTGAAAGTCCAGCTTTGCTTCGACCAGGTATGAGGCTTGAGAAACCGTATTTGTTTCCTTACTCTTGTTCCAGATTTTTCACCAGTAAGAGAGAAACAAACTCCGTTTCTTCATCAGTAAGGTGAATTCAGGTTTTAAGGCAAGACCTGGATGCAGGGGACAGAGTCTTGGCTTCTCTAAGTCACTGTGTCAAATTTGCATTCAGCTCAGGTGCCAGGCTTTGTTAAATCAGATCTTTGCATTCGATAAAATAATTATTTATGAAATCAAAATGAGGTTTTAACATCTGTAGCAGAGGGTGTGCTCACATGTCACATCTGCACCTGTGCAAATGCCAATTAACCCACTATAATTAGTCACAATTTTTACTCATTACCACCAAGATCAAAATCAAAACCAGGGTTTACTTCCTCATTTTTTATTCTTTCTCTTCCAGATCCTGATCTTTCTACCACTACAGTGGTTTGGGGGTTTTTATGTAGATGGCTATGTGGGCTTAATCTTAAAATACGCTAAAACCAAACCCTCAGAACCAAGTTCCCAAGACCTCAGCACCTGAAATAGAGATGTGATTTTCAGAAGAGTTTGTTTCTTATTTAACCACCCCAAAGAAGGGGTAAATCTTTGGCCATTCTCTGCCTCTAACAGTTTTTACCATGGTGCATAACCAAAAAGAAATCAATGCACAGAAAATGGAGCATTTTTGAGAAAATCTGACTCCTACTGTGAGCCCTGATCCTTTCTGAAAATGGTGACAAAATGCAGTTATTTTATCACTACACGAGGCTTTCCTGCCCTACTTCAGATTTTGTAACAAATACACATTATATGACAAGCCATAATGTCCCCCCCATTATTTATCGTTTTTCATTAATCACACCTCAGCAATCACCTATATTATTTATTGTTATTATTCATTACTCTTTAAATTAATAATAACTATAGCAGGAACTACTATTGTGATAAGCACTGAGAAAGACAGGACATTTCTGTCATTTTTTTCACATGTAAAGTGCTGGAGTCCCACGGACTTTATTTATGAAGAAATATGCTGTGCATAGGAAGAGTAGGAAGAATATTTAGCTACTCTTGTTCGAGTGAGGAAAACCTTGTGAGAAGTATTATTTCTTATTATCTCAAATGATATAATTGAGGAGGGGGGTGGGGAAAGGTCAGAAAAGCTTTCAGACACTGAACTCTTCTTCAAAATCGAAATAGGAGCAGGAAAACTTGCTTTTTGATGCTATTATTTTATCATTGGACTGAAAGGAATGGATTAGCATCCGTTAACATCCTTGTATGTACTCACAACTCTCCTGAGCGCTATTTCTTTTTTTAATCTATTTCAGTACTGTATGGAGTTGCATTGATTTTGATGGAGCTTCTAGCAGAGAGATTTATCTCCAGGATGGGTTTCTGATCACTTCCAAAGATAGAGATTGTGATCCCAATTGAAATGGAAGGCACTCCTCAGCTTCAAGAAATGTAACATCCCTGATCTAGATGTCCATCAACAGAAAGCTTGTTGAAGTATTCTTAACAGCACCCAGTAAAAGTCCATGGCTGCCCTTGCTACTTGATTTAGGAGCTAAAATTTCTTCATCTAACACAGACTTTCTTTCTGCTGGAAATTAAACCTAGTACTCATTGCCTTACACCCTCAGAGAACAATTGATCCTCTGCTAAAACATCCTTTAGCATATTAGAAGGCTGTGTTGTGTCCTCTCTCAGTCTTTTCTTATTAAGGCTTCAATGCTGCAACTTTTCTTGCAGGTCGTGTTTTCTGAAACTTTTCTCCTCCTTGCTGGTATGTTCAAATCTCTTCTTTTTGTCCATGTTATAGAACTGGATACCCAAACCCTCATACTCCAGCTGTAGCCTCCTCAGTGCCCAGCTAAGCAGAATATACAACCCACCTGCTGTTCCCGTCCAGAGCCAGATTTACCTCTTCTCACTGTTAATTCATATTCATCCTGTGCAGTATTATAACCTCTTGATCCTTTTCCACTGTACTCCCAACAAGGCAGTTATTCTCTGTTTTCATGGCCACTGCCATGACTTCTCCTTCCTGAAGAGTCATTTGCACCATCATCCTACTGAATTTCATCCTGTTGATTCCCTACTGCTCCTCCAGCACATCAGCATCATTTTAAATTCTAATCCTGTCTCCCAAACTGCCTGCAGTCCCTTCCAGCAAAGTGTCATTTGTAAATTTTAGAGATGTGCACCTTCGTACATCATCCACATGGATAATGAAAATATTGAAGTGTGGGACTCCAATCCTAATGTCCTTCCACTTCAAAGGAGAACTATTCATGTGTGACTTCTCAGCCCATTGTGGACCCATCCTGATCTAGAAGACTTCCTCTAGATCATGTTTTCCTGATTCGCTTATAAGAAAATGAAGCTGGATCATATTAAATCAAGATACATCACAAGTACTGCATCCTCCTAAACCACTATGGCAGGTGGCCCTGTTTAAGAAGAAAATTAGACTGATGTGACAAGATTTGTTTTTTGCAACCCTGTGCTGACTGCACCTTTTATCATTTTATTATCCTGCAGATGCTTATAAATTGATTGTTTAATAATTTATTCAAGTATTTTTCTGGGTTAAAAAGACTAGTCTATAACTCCCAGGGTCCACCTTTCCCCTCTCCAAGTGTAGGAACTATGTTTGTCCTTCTCTGGGCCCTTCCCAGTATTGGTAAGTAGTTGAAGATAATTATTAATCCTGCAGAGACTGCAGTAGCAGTTTCTTCAAGAGCTTTGTGTGGTTACTCTGAGTCACACACAAGTCACCTTATATGCTCTTTAACCCATTTGTCTCCCGTTGTGGAAAATTCTTGTGCTTCACAAGATCCCTCTTATTTTTCCTTGGTCACCTACACACAAGTCTATATTTCTCCATCTGTAGCCCTCTCATTTGGAGGTCAAACTTCTCCAGTTCTCTCCTGGCTTATTTGCACTATTCTTTTGTATCCTCCTCAGTCAAATATCAAGGCATTTGTGGTTTATTAATACTTTTAGTTAATTTGTCAAGTATTTAAAGACATCTTTGTGTGTCTATATTGGTCTATTGCTTTTCCTCCTGCTCTGACTTTAACATGGTTGCTTTTAGCAGCTGCCAACTATCCTGCATCTCTTCTCTTTTGTGAAGTTCATTTATCTGTTTTCTGCATTTGCTCCACTCTGCTCCCCCTCTTCTTCTGCTTTTCTACATTCTCCTTGAATTCTGAATCCAATAAATTTGTGGTCATTCTGTTCAGAGACATTTATCTCCACCACCTAATTGTGACCAAGTACTTGACGTTAGGACTACATTAAATAGTAATCTGTAGAATACGCAATCCTGAGTGAAGACACCAACATTATAAGCCTTTCTCTCCCCATATGATTCCTACTAACCATTATTCCCTATCAGGCCATCAGGAACTTATTTTAATTGGATATGCCATAAAAAATAGGACTTGTATAATTAGATCCTTCAAGTCTGGCAGGCGAACAATTCAGTTCTTCCATGTTTTCATTCATCTGTGATATTTTACTTCATCTACGTCTGCAGTAGTATGGACTATAGGTTAGCATCCCTATGGGAAGCTGTTAGTTTATGTTTCACAAGAATCACACAAATCACATTAAGAAAAAAAACAACAAACTTCTCAAAAAACAACAAACTCCCACAGTTAAGCACTCCAGGGTCTCTTGAAACCTTTTTTCTACTATGCCTCAATTCATACACACAGGAAAATAATAGTAATAATAAAAGAGAAAGAGAAGAGAATTATAAGTTTGATCAAAAGAGGCTGCTTCAGTCAGGGCAGAATTTACCCAGAAAGTAAATTACATTTAAGTAAAACACTTGGAAGGTTCCTTACCCCATGTTTGGTGCTAATGAACCAATTAGTGAAGTTTGCATCCAAAAATCTCAGTTTGCCAAGAGACCCCAGTTTCTTATTGTTGCCTATGAATTATTCTCTTCCCCAACATCCAAGCTGCAAGAGAGGAAGGGCATCCCCTCTTTAAACCATAAATCATCCCTTTAATTGCTGATCAGATGCTGTGTGAGAGACCTGGCAGGTGTCAGCTTATTATTACCTAATCAAATGCAGCTTTTCCTGATGCACCCTTGCCCCTTGTCACTGCAATGTGTTGGGGAATAAATGCAAGCCTGAAGTGGGACCTACAACGGGGAAAGAGAAAAATGCACAAGTTTATCTCGCCCCAGAGCAGTGTCTGGGTGACAGCTGGTGTTGAAACACATCTCAGAAGTGCATCAAGGTGGTTTTCTGACCTTGGAAAAGCTCCCAGTCACTGCCTGGTCCTGCCTCATCACTCTCAGTGCCTGGAAGGAACCTGGTGTATGTAGGATTTCCACTACATGGACAAGAAAAATGACTGAAACAAACTCCTGTGACATGCACCCCTATGTCCCTGTGTTGCTCTAATGCCTCCTTCAGTTCACATACTTGTTCTTTTCTTTATTTGTTTTCTTTTCCCCTCTCACTCACATAGGGTGTAGGAACACCATAATGCATGGTCAGAACACCATGGTTTGGCGCAATCACTCTGTAAAAAAAGCTGAAAATTAGAAGAAATGTGCTTTCCTTCAGGATAGATATTTAGGCCTTAGATATTTTGGTTTCCTCAAGATATCAGTCATCTAACTCCTATTTAGGCAACTAACTCCTATTTTAATCAGCAAAAGGCAGGTACTTAAATATCTTTGAAGAGCTGGTCCCCAGTGTCTTCCAGCTACAGGATCCAATCACTGACTCATCAAGCTCTGGATCCAATCAGCAGTGATTGATTTAATGATGTCAATATTAATTTCCACTCCTTCGTAATTTCCTGTCCCTGCCCTTTATGACTTACTATAGGAAGCAACCCATTATGATAATTCTGTATTCCTACTGCAGAAAACTATGCTGAAGATGAAAAACAAAATTATACACAGACCCAAGAAGTATCTGTAGCAGCAGCAGCAGTGTCCAGGCTGCTATTTATTGAATTGTTTATCTATAATGCAATGCCACAGTTTAAAAAATTAAATTAGTCTAATTATCCTATTTAAGGAGATAACTCTCCTGTTGCTAACACTCCCATAATTTTCTGCATTTCCATCTCCTAAATTATCCACTTCTAGGCTTTTTTCTAGCCCGTATATATCTGAAAAAAATATCCTTCGAGGTATAATTAACTTTTTCATCCAGAATCCTAATTTCCTCTCTCAGACATTTTCTGCAGTGTTTAAACTATTTATTATGCAAACTTAGAGAAGTCAAACTATGAATTATGTACAAATCTACGTACTGGAGTTCTCAGCTAATCACTGCATCTCTGTGTCTTGTGGCTCAAGGTAACCAAAGTGCACAGAGTGGAAAATATCAGAGCCCAGCACTCGGCATATTAATTTTTTTCCTCATGTTAAAAACAGCCTTTCCCCCAAATTAAATAACTTAATGTCACCTTTTAGATTATTTTTTTTAAGGCTGTTTTGAGGTAATTTCTTATCACCCACCACTATGTTTGCCTTCCTTCACATCACGCTTCCTTCATCTCTTATCCAGCGCTCTCAATAAACTGCAATCGGACATGTGAAGACTTGCAATGACTTTGTACGACCAGTGAATGTCTTTACACTCGCTATTACATTTTTCTTTTTTTCCATGATCTTGGTTAATTTGCTTATTCCTTCCCCTTGCGTTTCTCGGGTTTTATGTTGTGATTTTATACTGTAATTTTGAGGTCGGGTTCTGTCTTGTGTGCATCGTCTTGTACTTATCAAAAGCATTTGTCTCTACATGTAATTTAGGCTTTGGCATCATCATAAAGGGTACTGTTGTTATTGTGATGAAAGCTCTCTGGGGCTCCAAGCCTAGACTAAGGCCTTAAAGACATCAAAGAAAAAGATTTCTTCAATCTACGATTATTCTTTCTGCTAATTAATAGCACATCAGTGGCTATCTAACTGTCCTGTCAGCAGGAAGATGTTCAAAACCCCCTCTAGCTTTTCAGTGGCATATTTTCTTGTGTATCTATTTTAACTAAAACTGAATTATATTGCTCAGAGAAACCTTTTCTCCCCCAGTGCATGCAACTTGAAGAAAATTAAAGAAAAAATATGCTTTTATTTATTTTTGCATATGGGATTGTTATGATTCACCAGCACAGAAAGTGGACAAGCACTGTGGGATTATGTCAACTGAGACAATTTTTAACTAAGTGAATTGTTAGAGATAGATCTTATGGTTGTATAAAGCTGCAACTCTTCATTGTAATCTGTTCTGCTGGGTTGATAGCTGGATTTTCTGAAATGCAAAGGGTTTTCAAAGGGCTTTGTCCAAGAAAAGGCAACTTACTTCCCCTAAATTTAGCAGCCTAACAGTCAGCCACTGAATCAAATCTAGCCCAAGCTCAGTTATCCCAGACTAAATAGTTATCAAAATAGGTGGGATAAAATGTCATCTTGGAATTTTTCTGTATGTTGAATATATATAAAAATAGACTGGTTAATATATGAACATAGACTTGATAACTTGGACAATCTTTATTGTTCAAGGGCAGTTGTTGAAGAGGGAGAGAAATACAGTCCCAGTTCAAGGGAAAAAAATAATAACTTTTTTAGGAAAATTCTTCAGCTAGGCTTTAATTTCTCAGGGCCTTAAAAGTCAGTGGCTTTTAAGCACAGTAAATGAATGCGTTGCTGAAGCTGTTTTCACATTCAAGCCCAAAGACAAAGATGTATATGCTTCTGGAATGAAGCTTGACTAACAGATAAATACTAGTAAATGCGTGCAGCTGAAGAAGGAAAGCTCCAGGTTGTTCTCCGGGAAGACTCTTTTAACCACGAGTTTGAACTCTGTGCTTTGGCTTGCGTTCACAGCCTTGCTAAATGTACATTTTATTCCAAACCTTCAGCCACCAGCCCAGTGGACACGAGGAAAAAGCTGCTCGGTACAATTAGTTAGGAAACAGAGGATGGAACTTGTGAACATGGAAACCAAAATATTAAGGTTCTGTCTGTGAAGTTAAAGGCAATTTTTAGGAGCTCTGGGATTTTATTCTGTGTGAGGTCACAGACCTTTCTCCAGACAGATTCCTCTAAAAACTGGGAAAAGCACCCAGACTGTTTTCATAATGACTCTGCTTACCCAAGTCTTAGTGAGGAGCAAGGGCCTTGCAGCATCACAAAAGGAGAAGAAAATGTATTGTTAAAGACTTTTATAGCAGCCTCTCCATTTCTTTGTAATCAGCTTTGCCTGCTTACCAAAGCACCCATATGCTCTTTTCACTCATACACGTGTGTGTACACGAGGTAAAAGAACCGGTTTGGATTTTTGTTTCCTTCTCCAGTTTTGGAGGTCAACAGCTCCGGAAGAGAGGACTGTTTGCAGCAGCCCAGCTGTAACCCCAGTGAGCTTTGTCTAACTCCTAAATCAGGCCAGCTGGGACTCAAACCTGCAACTTCAGAAAACCTGGTGGGATTTAGAGACCGTGCGATTAGGTCCCTCAAGCCACCCCTTTCGTCTGGAAAGTTCAAACAAGCCTGCAGCAGGGGAGAAATAATTGCAGGAGAACTGCAGAGCTGGGGCATCAGATGGAAGCAGGGAAAAGAAAAATCAAAACAAGTTTAAAATATCTTCTGCAAAGACAACTACGGGCCGGCAGTTCTGAAAAGCTACGCTCTTCATCAGGGATTCTCGCTATCTTTTTTATATATTGATTTTGACACCTGGTCTGTCATGTCAGGAATTCTTCTGGCTCTTTGGACTGCTGACAGATGCAGAACGCAGCAAATGCCTTCCCGATGAATCTGCCTCTGTCCTAGCAACAGGCTCAGGATGCAACCAAGTCCCGCTGCGATCAGGGCTGGATAAGTTGAAGGATGGATAAGATAGATGCAGCGATGGCCGCTGAGAGGATGAGCCTGAAACCTGCGTCTCGGAGACTTAAAAGACTGGCTCTAGCAAACGTAGTATGCACAGCAAGCGGATCAGATAATGTCAGTTCAAATCTTATTTATCTCATCAGCAGCAGCTCGGTGAGTTTGTTGCTTTCACTTTTTTTTTTAAACTATATTTTTTGTTTGGGCTGTCTCTCATTAACCTGCTTTTCTCTGGATTTGTTTGTGCGGCACTTTGGCAGCTGGCCAGCAGAAAACAGGGCATTAATTCCACAGACTGTAGATTGTGTCCCACTTATTAAGCCATATTTATTTCTCTGTTTCCAGAGTTTTGTTTTAGGCTTGGGTTGTTTGGGTTTGGTTTTGGATTGTTTTTTTCTTTTCCCTAGCTCTGCTTTTGCCTTTTTTTGTTTGTTTGTTTTTCATTTCCCTGTTATTTTGCTCCTCTGGCTCAGCCAAGGAAAAACATGTGGAGATTTTTAACTCTTGGTGTGCCAGAAACCAAACTGACTTTCCATGTGGCATTTATTCTGTTAAGTTTTAGCCCTCTAGCTTGGAGCACTTAGGTTGGTTGCTCAGCCTTTACATGTCGTAAAAAGCCTTTTCCAGAAGCCAGTTTGAGAGGAGACCTGAAGCCCCTCGCACAAGCTTCTTTCTCTGAAGTCTCAAGAACACCCCAAACACAAACCATCTAAACTTCAGCGTTGTAAACCTTCCCCTCTTCTAAGCAGAAACCATTTTCGCAAACACAGACGCACGGTTCTGCATCTTGGAGTTTGAAAGAGAGTTTAGGCATCTGTGCCCTTATTTTAAATAGCGCTTGTGCCTGCTGGAGCATGGACCCGCGGACAAGAGCAGCGGAGCTGAATAATCCACATTCGAACTTGGGCTCAGTCCAAGTTACCACTGCGAAAATTCTGGTTGCACAACTCAAGCAGAACATTTAAAGCAGTGCTTGGGAAAGGGGGTTGCATTTCATAAGCTTCACCAGTACCCACTGATGCCCTTCCTCACCAAGAGCCTGGTACGGGGCAGGTCTGAGACTAAAACCACACATGACAAAGGCAAATAGTTCTGTCTTGTTCATAACAAGACCTTCATATAAATTTAAGGAGACATGTTTTATCAGACAATAAAAAAAAAATCAGAAAATTTTTTTTTAATTGCCCATTTTTTCACTAAATATCATCCAAATTTTGTAATTAGCCATTATCTGAAAATTCCAAAAGCCATATTCCCACTTCCGCTACTAGCAAAAAGAAAAATCATATATACATATATCAATCCATTGTGTTTCATCCAGCAACGTCTCTGTTCTCCATGGAGGTGCTAAGATGGCTCACTCAGTCAAGAGATATTACTCAGAGGTTCACAATCCATCACTCTGGCATAGAGAAGATGGATGGCAGACTCTTTTTAAAGACATGCTAGTTTACACAAGTACTCTGAGAACTGTATTTCAGATCAACCTATTCAAAAAAGGACAGGAATTGTAAGAGACCAAAGTACTCCTCCAATTTTCCCTATCACAAAGTGTAGCTAACATTTCCAGCACAGCTGCTATCCTAATTAAAGCCTGGGGTGTTTTAAAGCACAGGCAGAAAAACACCATTATATGTTATTTCTAGTTTCCACAATGTCATCTCCACTGAACACTTCTCAATCCTGTGAGAAAGAAGAGACACAGAGAGATTTGGGCTCAGACATGAGATATATTTAGGTTCTTAAGTCCCCATTAAAATTATTGCAGTGAGCATCACAGATACAGGAAATAAGAAGCTCCAGAAATGTCATTTATGGGCCAGAGAAAGGTTTGTCTAAGGCCTATCTCCACCTCTTACGAATTCCTTGTGTATTTTATGAAACATTCGTGTTTGCTGGCCTTTCACTTCCCATTCCTTCTGAAGTTCACTCCTAAACTGGCACAAGTCAAGCCAAGGAATTATCAGTGTCCCTTCAACAGAGGGAACCAGATGGTGCATCGCTCTTGGGCTGGCAGGGTACACAAAGTGCAATTTCAATGTCAATGAGCAGCTAAATGACTGAGGGCTCATCCACATACACAGTTTATTCACTGCTCTGAAGACACCTAAACTGAACTGTCACGAACACTTAGCGCAGAACTACTTCTGTGGCTTCGAGATGGCTGCACATTTTGCACTCTTACCTTGGGCAAACCCAAACAGAGACTGGCTTGAATCTGGTACCTGCGCATGTTTACTAGGTCATGTTTTATACAGCAAGTTATCAGTTGTCCTCTAAATATCAGGCTAGCCTTTCTTCAAGTATTCTTTTTGTTTCTTTGGGGTTTTTTTCAATCTTTTTTTCCCTTGCTGGTGTTAATAGTATTTTTGAAGCATATAAAATGCTGTCATAGAGTTCCCAGTTATTTACTTTTCTCCCTTTTACCCAGATGATTGGGTTCATAACAGCTTTCATCTTTGTGAAATCAGCCCTGTGTACATGTGTATCTGTGTGGTTTGGACGTTATGCCATTTGCATGTAGCAAATGTAATCAAGTCTATGTCACTTGCATCTAAACAACTCTCTGGCTTTTAATTCTGTGAGTGAATTCTCTTTATCTGTCAAGATGATGAGGTCTAGCACCATTTTCCCTTCTGTTGGATAAAACACTTTTAAAGTTAGGAAATTGTCATCTTCATTTAAAAAAAAAAAAAAAAAATCAAGGATATTTTAGTTCTAACAGCATGAGATCTCCTTTATACGCCATTCAGATTAAAGTCTTTTTCTTGCTACCTATAATAGGGAGGTGTTTAAAGAGCCAGACCAGAAATCAAGTCACTCTCTGGTCTGCAACGCACAGCACTCAGGACCCAATTTGGTCTTTACTTGTAGGACATTAGTTCAGATCAGTTGCTTTCAAGTTCTCAGAGACTCAGAAACATGCAATGCCGTTTGTGACGTAAGAATACAGCCCTCCCGCTTTTATTTGCCCAGTTTTGCTTCCTAAACAAATTGTAATCATTGCTTTTAACATTGCACTCATGCAAATCTTCCCATCAGGTTTCAGCAACACCAAAGTAGGTTGAATTTATGCTCATATGTGAGCAATTCCTACTCCTCCTTCACTACCCAGAATCTCCACATTAGCATACAGGCAATTAAAGATTTTTCTGTTCCTTTAGGTCTCCTGGTACTTCACTTAATCTGGTTCTCAACATCTTGATTTTGTGCTAAATTAGTGCTCCCTGTCCCTTCTCTCCTCCTTCTCCTCCCTTTGCTATCAGTGCAATTCTCCTGCACCCCACCTGCTCTGCACACCCCTCCTCTTCTGCTGGATTCTCTTCTACCCAAATAGATTATCTCGCAACAGCACAGCCTCCTGTTCACAGAGGATGACCAATATCCCCAAAAAATAACATCTTCTAGCCAATACAATTCCGCTATAATTTCACTTCCAGAATTTTCCGCCTTCTGTCTCACTTTAAGGGGAAGAAGGCTGCCCGAGAAGGTTACTTGGGCTTGCCTGTTCTTCGGCTGCCTCTTTTGACCTGAATGTGCATTCAGACTTAGCTTTATACAGAACCTCACCTGTTACAAGATGAGTTACACTAAGACATATTGCTCTTATCAAAAACTTGCCTAACATGTTCAAAAATCTTATGGAGTTCCTGCCTATTTTTTTTGTTTGTTTTGCTCAAGAATGACCAAACCCGCACATCACTCCTTGGACAGTTTTCCATTTCTTAAGAGAGAGAATCTGAGAAAAGATGTCTTTTCTCTTTGGCTGATGCCTTTTTCTTCCCCTCCACCCCCTTTTTCTTTTTTTTTTTTTTTTTAATAGACATACACAATTTTATTTTAATCTATGCTATGAGTACATTCTCAATCCCATGTAGATCCCTATTCCCTTCTACTAATTGGATCATCAGAGATAATTTCCTACATAACAGCCTAAGCGACCAGAAACAACTGAACATTTCCAGTTAAGTGAAAATTATTCTGTTTTCCTTCTGTTTGGGGCTTTCATTCTCATGATATGAGTCCTTTTGGTGCTGGTGGCTACTGAATGTCTGACAGGGCAACACTGGTCTCAGCTCTTCTGCTAAGCTCAAATTTGTGTAATATTACTATGATTTGCATTAGTATTTCATTAGCAGAGCATCTCCCTCCCCACAGCACCCCAATATATGCGCAGCAAAGAAGGGAAACCATTTCTGATGTTTGCCAGATGCTGTGTTGTCATGTTCTCAGGACGTTCATCCAACCACCACCAAATCGTCCGCTCACTTCAGAGGGCCCCTTGCTCACTGTGTTCGTTTTGAAGACAAGCACATTTAACTTCAACCCACAGAAGCAAGACACCAACATGAACCCCCAGCAAAACACAAGGTCCAGTCCACAGTGAGGTGCTGACTCACCCAAGACTTCCCAGTGACAGATGCTTTCCTTAAAAACTAGTACTTTTAAAAGCAGATGAATAATGAACTTTAAGTCAGATTTCTGCAGCTCAATGGTGACATCCAGTGACTGGCTCAGTTATTCCCAGGTGTGTGTTCTGCCGGGGCAGACCACCCCTGTTTCTGGACTCTAAGAGTGGCTCGCGTCTCTTGCAATCACATCATTTTCACACCGGAAAATACTTTAAAACAAAATCCCTGTTTAGATTTGTGTAATCACTTAATTGCAGTGCCTGACATCTCTTTTCTTCGCATCGAGCAGCACTCTGTGCAGCAAGCAGTGTGTCCATAAGCTTGGCTCACAGTCCTAATAAACCTGAAAAGAGTTCAGCTCCATTGACGAAGGAATTCCAGCCTTTTAGCCTGAATTTCACAAACTGCAGCTGTTTACTTTCCTTGTGACCTGAAGTGATTTGAAATGTTTTATAACCCAAATCTGGAAATTATTCTTCTGCAGTTACACCACAAAAGAAAGGAGGAAAAAAGGAAAGAAAACTGTAATAAGGGAGAGCTAGAAAAAGAAGCAAAAAGCAGCTGAAGGAAGCAGAGATATGGCAGAAGGAAGAGCTGTCCCGGTCTCAGAGAGCAATCACACCATTAAGGGATCTCAGTACAGTGGAGATGGCGTGTATTGAATATTCTCTGTCAGCGCAGCAGCACCCGGCTTTCCACGGTGATAAATGTCATATGTCTTTGCTGACACTTGATAAAGGTTCTGTCTATCAGTGGTGCCAGCCAGCAGGGCCAGCTGGCTCCAGCTTAACCTTCATCACTGTTTTTTCAAAGAGAAGTCCCAGAATTTTCCTCTGTTTCACCAATCCCTCTTTGGAGATGCTTCCACTCTTCCCAGCACGTTCACCCTGCTCACCCCAGAGCTTTCTGGCACATGGTCTTAAAAACAAAAGACCATGAACAGCAGAAATAAAACTGTCTGACTTAGACAGCCAAGGAGAGACAGTCTGGGGCTGGACTCATCCAAGCAGGACTATCAAGTAGGATGGAAGGCATGAAAAAATCATGGGAATATGAAAACAATAGGGAAAAAAAGACAAAATAAAATCTCACCCTTCAAACTATACTTGCAGCTAATGAGTCATTGTGCCAGGCAATTCCTCAGCCAATGTTAAAAGAAGTGTGCTGATTTATGCCAAAAGCATGTAGCCCCATGTCTCAGATACCCACAAGGACAGAGGTGCCAAAGGCACTGGAAGATCGGATCAATGGAAGTGTCATTATATATAAATATACTTTGGATTTGGCTCTTAGAGCACTGGGAAGTATAGATGTGTAACAAGGCCAAAATATCCTTTAAAAATGCAAACAGATTACAAGGTTTGTAGCCATAACTGGAAAATGGAGGCTGGCCACATTTTTAGCTTATTTCACAGAATCACAGAATGTCAGGGATTCGAATGGACCTCAAAAGCTCATCCAGTGCAATCCCCCCATGGAGCAGGAACACCCAGATGAGGTTACACAGGAAGGTGTCCAGATGGGTTGGAATGTCTGCAGAGAAGGAGACTCCACAACCCCCCTGGGCAGCCTGGGCCAGGCTCTGCACCCTCACTGAGAAGAAGTTTCTTCTGAAATTTAAGTGGAACCTTGTGTGTTCCAGTTTGAACCCATTACCCCTTGTCCTATCATTGGTTGCCACCAAGAAGAGCCTGGCTCCATCCTCCTGACACTCACCCTTTATATACCTGTAAACATTAATGAGGTCACCCCTCAGTCTCCTCCAAGCTAAAGACACCCAGCTCCCTCAGCCTTTCCTCACACAGGAGATGCTCCACTCCCTTCAGCATCTTCGTTGCCCTGCGCTGGACTCTCCGCAGCAGTTCCCTGTCCTTCTGGAACTGAGGGGCCACAACTGGACACAATATTCCAGGTGTGGTCTCACCAGGGCAGAGCAGAGGGGCAGGAGAACCTCTCTGACCTACTGACCACCCCCTTCTAACCCACCCCAGGTACCATTGGCTTCCTGGCCACAAGGGCCCAGTGCTGGCTCATGTTTACCCTGCTGTCCACCAGGACCCCCAGGTCCCTTTCCCCTACGCTGCTCTCTAATAGGTCATTCCCCAACTTACACTGGAACCTGGGGTTGTTCCTACCCAGATACAAGACTCTACACCTGCCCTTGTTCTATTTCATTAAATTTTTCCCTGCCCAACTCTCCAGCCTGTCCAGATCTCTGGATGGCGGCACAGCCTTCTAGTGTCAGCCACTCCTCCCAGCTTCGTGTCATCAGCAAACTTGCTGATAGTACACTCTATGCCCTCGTCCAAATCATTGATTAATATATTGAATAATATAGGCCCCAGTACTGACCCCTGAGGCACTGAACTAGATACAGGCCTCCAACTGGACTCTGCCTCATTGACCACGACTCTCTGGCTCACTCCCCATGCTGCACGCATTGGTGTACAGGCATTTCAGAGAGCAAGCTGAGCACACCGATTTCACCCCAGGGGTATGGGAGGCCTCCCAGCCTTCATCAGCTCTCAAGTGATGCCCTACTGATGCAAGACCAGCTACATCACCAAGCCGATTGCCCCTTCCAGCACCTGGTAGGCAGTGAGACGAGGGGTGGGGGTGTGATTGCCCTTGCCGCGGTACCGCCCACTCACGTCACTGCTCTCGCAAGGACTGCCGGGAGCTTCCGGGTCTCTCGAGAACGAAAGTGCCCGACTGACATAGAAAAAACCCCAAAAAAAAGCTTCTCTGTACCTCGAAGAGATGAAAAAAAATCAGCAAAATGCCCAAATGCAAAAATACTAAGCAGCTGGTGAAACTGGCATAGAAACAGGCAGAAAACATTGCAGTTGCACAACAAAATGAACGAATACAAACTACCTGAATTGCAGCTATTCAGGAAGTGAATTATTCAGAAAGACTGAAGGATAAGAATAAATCACACATTAGCACATCAGGCTAATATGGCAGCAAATAACAGGAGAACAGGGTTATTTAGGATATATATAAATTCTTGCCTAGAGAGGTCATTTTTTTCCTCTCTCTGGGCTCACTGAGACAAACAGTCAGTTCTGAGTATCTCAGCATCAACAACATATTGACAACTTGGAGGGAACTCAAAGAACATCTTCAAAGATGATTTAGGGACTGGAAGGATTGATTTACAAGGTAAGGTTTTATGATCTAAGTGGAATAGATTCATCTCTACTATAATTCCATTGATGTCAAAGGGCCAATTTTTGCCCTCAATTACAATGGTGTCCATGTGGAGAAACTTCACTGGAGTAAAAATGTAACGTCATCGTTAGGCAAAAAGAAAAAAGATCTGAAAGGAATATCTATTATAATCTGGATATATCTCTGTCGAGAAATTGTAGAAATTTCAGTGCTTGTGACATTTAAAATTAACCGAGATAATAGTATTGTATAATATTAAACAGAGACCTGCAGTGACAAGGGAAATAAAAATACAGAAGTGCTATTTTCCCACATTTTTATTATTATGATGATTACTATTTTATGAAAGGAGGAATCCACATCTAAAATTAACTTCCTATTGGCCCTTTTAAACATAACACGTTTTTAATATAGACAAAAAACATCGGGGTAAAATCCATCTTTGGCAGAGCCGAAGAAAACAAAGGGAGTTTTTAAAGTACATTAGGGATACAGGTAAACCTAACAACAGTATCAGCCTGTTACAACATGCTACATCTGGTGATGATAAAGCCGAGATGACAAACTGTTAATAATAATAATGATAGAAAAAAAAGGCAATTCTATTCAATAACAGCCTATATGCTGCTGTGGAACGAGAAGGCTCCAAGGAAAAGATTTTAGAGCCTGCCTGAAGTAAGTTTCAGATTGATTTGTAATTTGAAGTATGAAGATGATATAGTTCTCACTACTGGAATCACAGAATTCTACCAATAGGTCACATGCTGTAGTAGGGAAGAGCTATTACACCTTCATTTTTATCTCTAAGACAAAAATAATGTCCACAACAGCAAAGAAAAAGCTGGTGATTTTGGAAGAAGGGAGGGGACCTGAGCAGGTTTCAGAGTTTTCTATGCCTAGGTTTAGAAATAAATCAAGACAGCTAATGTGCTGAGAGTCTGTGGAGAAGGCAGACACAAGAACCACCGTGTCCATCACAACACAGAGCTGGAAGGTAAGAGGGATCAAAACTCAAGCAAAAAAGCACATTGCTGCAAGGCAGCTCTGTGGATGGTGGGTAATAACTGAAGAATAAAATCTTTTGAGGAAGAGTGGAATGGAAAAGGAGGGGAAGGATGAGAAGACCACACTTATAAGGCAAGAAAATGTGAAGAGAGTGAGAAAAATCAGTTCTAAGACTTGCATAAATGACCAACAGAGAAGTCAATTTTACTGCAACCCCTATCTTTGAACTGATGGCAAGGAAAGTTCACCAATAGTTGAATGACTATTATAGACCAGTCTGGATACTCTAAATCAAGATATGGTTTGGAAGATATCAATCCCACGAATCCTAATAGAAGACATAAATAATACGAGAGTTACATGCTACAGAATGCTCTGATAGCAATGTCACATTTTAAAAAATGCTATATAGCATTACTCGTTACTCTGGATTGATAATATATCCTGACATAAATGCACTGAAAAGAATGGAAGAGCTAACAGAGGAACCAATTAATAAAGAATTAAGGGATAGGAAAAGAATTAATGACTGTCAACATGATTTTATGGAAAATAGGTTTTATCAAATAAACCTGATCTAATTATTTGGGGAGATTCCAAGTTGGACTGATAATCACACTGATGGACTTGGCTTTAGTAAAGCCTTCGACTCAGTGTCATAAAATGTATGGATTTCAAAAGTTAGAGCTGCACTAATACAAAATACACTAGCAGCTTAAAAACGAACTTGGTGAGTTCAGCAAGTACTAATTTATGGGGCTTTAGCACACGCATTTTTTCCTTAGGGAATTCCCATAGATAAATGTATCTAAAGTCAGTGCTATGCAAGACCTCCAGCAAAGAATCCCAAATTAATATACAATATACAATCAGTGTTGCTAAAATGTGTCAGTGCAGTGAAGTTTGATAAAGTAGTGAGTGAAAATACTTGTGGGTACTTCCAGAAAGCACTCAAAATTTGTCTGATATTTAGGTCCTTTCAAATGTACAGCTCCGTTTGGGGACTGTGCACTGAAGCCTGAGCACACGATGCTGTTCTGGTGCCCCCATGCAGAGCTGAGCTTGGACAACCTGTGAGGAAACACAAAAGGGTCTGGGACACATAACCCCAGACACCCCAGGCCCCCTTTTCTTCTTTTTCTATGCATCCCACTGCAATGTCCAACACACTGTTGGAGGTGACTGCCTGAATTCTAAATCATCTGACACCTCCTCTTTTTTTATTTTCCAGTGTCATCTTCTGCTATCCCAAGGCCCTGACTCAAATCCCCACCATCTGCGGACAGACACTTCTTTGCAGCCATCCTGCCAGCAGTTGCGTTTAACTCATAACCTTATAGCTTTGCTACATGCTATTAAAACTTGGAGCTTTCTCCTTATGTTCTTTAGCTCCATAGATAGCTTCCGATCACATCCCAAGTATCTCTCCACACTGAGACAATGGAAGCAAGCTGTTATTTTCCTTAACTCAAACAATTGGAGACCTTTGCGAGGGTGTTCTTCTCCCCCACCCCTTTGTCATCCTGATAGAGCCTGTAATAAATCAAATCCCAAAGAAAAACAAGCACTTACATTTCTCCCTCTCCTTTCCACTTCCCCACCCACAAATAAGTGGTATGCTTTTAGTGCACTTACTGTTCTCGGATTATGTTAAAATATACCAAACATGCACTGTTCTAGTCTTTTCATGAAAACTTTAAATTGCTATTTCTGGGCTCAGTTCAACTCTTGCCTCATTCTGTGATAAAAGGACTTAAAAGCACGGTTCTAGAATAGAATAGGGTTTGGGTTTTATATAGCGTCTTTCATGTTCACAGTGTCCCAAAGGGCTTTACAAAGCACTGATGTGGATACTGGAAGTACAGTACGCATGGGCAAATGCAGCATCCATTATGTACTCACACAACAGCACCCAGCCTTGGGTCACAGCGATGGGTTTGGAGAGGGAAAGGAGCATTAGCTGGACATCACTTCAGTGGGCCACTGGGATGTCTAGGAGACTGAAAGAGTATCAAATCACATAACAGTTTGGGCTGGAAGGGACCTTCAAAGCTCATCTAGTCCAACCCCCTGCCACAAGCAGGGACATCTTCACCCACATCAGGCTGCTCAGACAGATGTCAGCTAGAAGATTCAGGCTCCTACACACAGGTATCCATACAAGGTATCTGAACTCTGTAAGGGGATTTTAGGCATATACATCCTTAAAGACTCCAAAATCCAAGCAGTTGAGTTTGAAACTGAATGTTACCTGGATGCTTTTGCTGCTTTCCAGCATAAAGAGATTTTCCTGCTCCATGGATGAGGACAGGTGAGTTATCTGGACGTTGCAACCCTATGTTTCGTTACTACCGTGCATACGAAAATATACTGAGCACAGCAACTGCTCTGCTCCAGAAATACAGGTTTATGCTAAGGTAAACTTTACCTCAACAAGTAAGGAGTAGTAACAAGTAGGAGTAGGTGAAGAGAAACAGGGAGACAGGGAAGTGTGTGTGCGTGTGGATGGGTTTTGCAGGTGCATTGCAGGTAACAGCACTGATTTGCTCAGGGAGATTGCACCTCCCCATTGCACATGGGGGAAACCTGGAGATGGATGGTTTTCCAGAATGGTGGAGGCATATATCACCTGTATGAGATGGAAAAACTACACGAAGTGCATGGCTGTGAAAGGAGTCAGTGTGTAAAATGAGCAGGAAGAGGGTGATGCACATTCTTGGCTGAATTGTGTACGTTTTTCTGTAGATTTGAGCAAGAGAAGGGGTGAGAAATTGCTTACACTTTACATGCATGACAAAGGATTAATATGCACAATACGTATTCTTTAGAGAACAGAAAGCTTCTAAAGGAAAAACAAAAAAAAAGGACTATATGAGGTATGGTGAAAGGGCAGAGGTGTGTTGGGAAAAGACTGTACAGCAGGAAAGAAAAGGTGAGATTGTCAGGGGTCACAAACATCCCGCAGCATCAGAGCACTGCATGAAGTGGAGGTACCTCTGCCTCCCTGCACTCCTCAGAGCAAGGCAAGAACGATTAAAATACCTCCCAGAGAACATGTGGTGTGAAAAGGAAAGGTTTTGTTCAAAACTGGCTATGGGATTTCTTGATGTTTGCGTCGGAATGATTCAAAAAGAACACATATCACTTCACTTCCACTCAGCTCTATGTTCCTCTCAAAATCTGGCTTTTCAGGGACACAGCATTAAAAATAAATGAGAATTTCCTGCTAAAGAATGATTTTTTTTTTCAATGCAGCATAAGGCATACATTTAAATGCAGAATATTTTTAAAGATGTAAACCTAAAAGAAGTCAATTCCTTTGGCAGAAGTGGACTTCTGTTTTAACGTCAGTTTTGTCACTAGAAAAGGAGTTTTAAGACAAATAGAGAAAAACTAAACCAAACCAAAACCTACTCTCTAATCTCTCCATAAACAAAAACAAAAGAATAAATTTAAGACACTCCCTCTTCTCTCTCTTTCCTGAAATCATATGGTCCAAGTCATATTTTGAGGTGATGAGGACTAAGAAGTCTCAAGTCAGAGATTATAAATGATAACTTACTGCAATGACATGGAGGTTAGTGCTTAAGTCAGGAAAAGACTTGTGCAGAAGGCAGAGACACCACTATAGCTTTTCATGGGGAGACAAGGAAAAAAAACTTATTTCAGATAGAAAGTTAGGGGAGCTTTTATATTTTAGCCCACTATAACCCAACTGAGATAACCGTTAACGCTCTCCTATATAGATACAGATACTAGCAACGCCTATTATATAAATGCTTTAGGAAATATTACGCCCCACTTCCATTACCCAGACTGATGTTACTCCCTCCCTAACTCCCCGAGAGCACCTGGTTTTGAGCAGAACTCTGCAATAGCAACTGGGGTTTGTGACGTTTACTAAACATGTACTTTCTCTTGCATGTGAAAATGTCCAGATGTTCAGTTTGCAGCTCTTTCATGGGGCTACACATGGCATTTTCTTTACCCTCGGTTATCCCATGAATTATAAAGAAGCATTTGCTGCAGGCTCCAGAGGACACGTGTCTGAGATGCTGCTGGAGCCCTGGCCTGAGATGCTTCCCTTGGCTGCTGGGGAGAGAAGAACACTTGGTCCCTTGGGAGAGAGAAGATGACAGACAAGGAGGAAGATAATAACACAGGTCACAGCGGGCAACTTCTGCCAGACATTTTTTCAAAGTCAGAATGTTTTAATGCTCAAAAAAAGGAGATCTCAACAAGTAAACCCACTGGCATTTTATCATTCCACATCAGCCAAGGATCAGACCAGCCTGTTGCTCCTGGGCTACAGAAAAGGTCCTGCAGCAAAGCCAGACTTTCACAACCTGCCCTTCCCAGCACTGTTGTAATTCACTACAGGGTGTAAATCACAGTCTTTACTCCGGTGAGCAGCTATGGAGCTGGTGGGTTGCTCATGCTTTCCGTGTGCATGGGATGATGCAAAAGAAACCAGTAAGCAAGAGAAAAAGATTAAGCAGTAGGGAAACAGCAACATTCCTGTCTAAAAGAGCTGGTGGACAGAAAGTAGACAAGCCATAAAAGCAAAGTACTATCTCCAGACTGAAGTAAATAGTAAGCTCTAAAAATCTACCTCCGAGAGATTCCATAGGTGAAACTTTACAAAAGAAATCTCAGGGGCTTACCCCAGTGTGAGCTGTTGCTTCAAATAATTTGCCAGGCATTCAAGAGTTTAAT
Source organism: Columba livia (assembly GCF_036013475.1). NCBI lineage: Eukaryota > Metazoa > Chordata > Aves > Columbiformes > Columbidae > Columba > Columba livia. The sequence goes on from NC_088620.1 coordinate 7,107,618, forward strand.
ATCAGCTTTTGATATGGTACTTTTCTAAAGTGATTTTGGAGATTACATAGAGAGGAAAGGTAAAAATAAACCTGAATGGGAGGGTTTTGTTGTAACACTAGTTTTAAAGCCTGACAGAAAAGTCATGAATGTCTTGTTTAAGAATGAAGCCCTGGCAGTACAGAATATCATTTCTCAGCTTGCAAAGTTTTAAGTGAACTCTCTAAAATACCAATGTGCCAATATCAAGACAGGCAGATGGAAAGGAGCTGATAAGTCATAGCCAAATCTGTAAATATCCTTTCAAAGAGATATGATTTCACTGAACAAAGCATAGAGATGGCCTTGGATCAAAGTATTGAATGAAATATCCATTAGAAAACGTAAAGGGTCTGTTTCATTAATGATTTGAAGATGTTGATATTTCTTCAGATTTCCTAAAAACAAAATTTACGTGACAGAATGTACAGGGTGTGGAACGACAAGAAAAAAGCATAAGGGTGAGAAGTGGGAATTTTGCAGACATGAACATCATCATTCCCATTTGAACGGCCATTACTTTTGCTTGGGTTTTGACCATATCTTGATCCACTTGGCCATTTTACCGAGGCAAGCGGCCTTAAAACAAACCTCCGAAACAAAACCACAGAAACCTCTCCTAAAGACAGATGGACAGCGTGAGTTTAAGGCTGGCTGGGATTGCCAGGGTGATACAAAGCTTTCTGACAGAGCTGTGGGATTTGTGTCATTAAGAAAAAAAAATACAATTTCAATTTTTTTTTTTATTGATCTGCAGATAAAAGTGGACTGTGTGAAAGTGCCCAGACGCTTAGCTCAAAAAAACCCTTCTCTGGACTTGTTCTGATTTATACCAGCTAGAGGTAAAATCCTCTTCAGCTGGCGGATAATCCACATTTCTCTGGTTCTTGAGTGTGCTGGACAAACGCTTCAGGAAGAAGAGGAAGTGAAGTGGGTCTGCGATTTGAAGGACGCTTTACAGCTCCTGCTGCTCACAGCTCCGCTTCCCTCCCCATTAGAAAAACTTGAGCAAAAATATTACTTGTTCAGACTCTAAGTTGTCAGACAAAAACAAAGGGCAGGCGAAAACTTATCCTTACAAAGCATAAAATCTCAATTTTCCCATATCTCTGTAAATAAAACTTGTGCCTGGTGCAGCAACAAACCCCCACATATGGACTGAAAAGGTATCCCTAAAGTGCAGGCCATTCTGGGGTCCTCTAAGTAATTAAGAAATATTTCTATTTCTAATTAAGAAATAGATTTAATTACTTAAGAGATGTATCAATAAGAATGACATAGTCACAGAATCACAGAATGTCAGGGACTGGAAGGGACCTGGAAAGCTCATCCAGTGCAATCCCCCCATGGAGCAGGAACACCCAGATGAGGTTACACAGGAAGGTGTCCAGGCGGGTTGGAATGTCTGCACAGAAGGAGACTCCACAACCCCCCTGGGCAGCCTGGGCCAGGCTCTGCCACCCTCACTGAGAAGAAGTTTCTTCTCAGATTTCAGTGGAACTTTTTGTGTTCCAGTTTGAACCCATTACCCCTTGTCCTATCATTGGTTGTCACTGAGAAGAGCCTGGCTCCATCCTCCTGACACTCACTCTTTATATATCTGTAAACATTAATGAGGTCACCCCTCAGTCTCCTCCAAGCTCGAGACTCCCTCAGCCTTTCCTCATAAGGGAGATGCTCTACTCCCTTCCTCTGGGAAGAGAAAATCACTTGAGCCCCAGACTCTTTTACCATCTGTCCCAAGGCCTTTAAATCTTTTTTCATTCCCCTCAGACTGGGGGGCCAAAAATGAACCTCATATAGGAACATCCAAAAGCTCTTAAAACAGCTGTAACCTAATAGGATGACAAGAAAAGTTTTCTTGTTGACTGCTTAAAAGAAGCAAATATATTCAACACATTCATAAATGGGCTGGAAAAGGGGATTCATAACAAGAAGATGAAGTTAGTCGAAGGCACAAAATAACTGAACATAGTCAAATATGAAGCTCACTATAGAGAATCACAGGAGACTCAAGAGATACAGAATGATTCAGTGATAAAACGACAGATGAAATTCAACACTGATGAGTGCTAAAGCAATATACACAGGGAAAATAAGCCTAACTCTATATTTCCAGTCAGGAATGGGATCTTGGAGTCATTGTGGATAGTTCTATTAAAACGTTAGTGCAGTGTTCAGAAATGCTCAAAAAGGCAAATAAAATAGCAGGAACTGATGAAATGTCAGAGGAGAAAACATGAAGCACAGTTCTGCCACTGTATAAATCTACAGTTCAGCCGAAGCTCCAATTGTGCATGTAATTTAAGTCTCCTCATTTCAAGGAAAATAAAAAAAAAGAGAACTAAAAATGGAAAATGTGCAGAGAAACAGAACAAGTAACGGTGTAAAAGGAGAACCTTGCTAACCAAGGGCTCGGGAAATAGAGAAATCAAGAGGTTAGAAGAGAGGTCTGCAAAGTCCTGGGTGGAAAAAAGGGAGTGCAGAATGGGGCCCAAGACTGTCTTATATCAGAATACTTATGGGGCACTCTACACAGTCATTGTGCAAGCGGTTTCAAATAAATAAAACAAGCCCCTTTCCAAACCAAACACATTTTAGTCAGGATGCTACGGGAGGTCTCATAGCTTAAAAAAAGGTACAAGAAAACTCAGAGGGTTTGAACATCTGTGGGCTTAGTGGGTTTGCGTTCTTGTTTAAAAAAATAATAAAATAATAACAATAATGAAAAAACAGAAACTCAGGAAGCTCTCCAACCATCAGCTGCCAGAACTTGGCAAAGTACTCACTCCATGCAACAGATCGCAGTGACGTGTGGTAATCATTTTTGCATAGGGCACTTGCTCTTCTCATGGAGAGTTTTGATCTGACTGAGCTTGATGGTTTGGTCATCGTTCCCTCAAAGAAGTTAGAAGGGGAAATAGCTACTTGCAAGTGTCTTCTTACAGGGAAAAGCCCTGAGTCACATTCTCTCTCAAACCAATATGTCTTTAGCTCTCTTGGGAGCCATGAAGCTACTGTAGAGTCAGACCACCCGGGTCAGACGCACCTGGTCAAAGATGGTCCCAGCAGAGCTGAGGGACAATGTCACAGCACATGTGGTATCCAACAAGTTCATAGGAGAGAGTGACCAGAGCCCACTTACCTTTCCAGGAAATATTGTACCTTGCCATGAATCAAGCAATAAAGCACCATTTGTTTATGCAACCTAAACACTTTACACAGGTTTTGTGCTAATTGTATGTTCTGTCTGCTTTCATTCTCCATGAGGTGCCATGAGCACCTATGTCACTTCTCATAATCATGGACCAGATTCTCTACACCTGTAAATCAATCTCATTCCCTCTAAATCAATAGTGATAGGCCAGTTTACACCAGATCAGGAGTTAGTTAAATAACAGTAACGCTGGAGATTTCTTGAAAAGAGTGGGAGTTTTTCATTAAATTTGAGGATTGAAGAACAGGATCGGGTGGGTTTCATGCTCGTTAAAACAGGACAAATAAGGTTTTGTTCAGTGCCATACAGATGTTTCTTTCAGTGAAAGAAAAGGAAAAAAAACTGTACTTGCTTTTGTTTATTTGATGTTTCCCCTCCCTACATTGCCCCAGAAGAGAAAATAAGCTGATAAACTCTATATTAGCACTAACATGTGTATCAACAATACTGACGTGTTTTCAGCTGAATTTTCAGTTCATTCCATTTTCCACTCTCACAATGAAGTTCAGTTCAATTGAAAGATTCAATAGTAATTTGAAATAGGCTCTGGAAATTGCATAATCTAGTTCTCAAAGACCCAGAAATTAACAAACAAACAAAACACACACAAAACTAAAGTAACCACATTCTGTAAAGATGTAATAAGTCAATTAAATTAATGCACAATGTGGTTCTTGGCTGACGGGAGAATACAAAGAGAGAGGTCAAATCCTGTTTTCAAAAAGAAGCCTCATGAAAAGGGAAGCAAATGGAAATGTCATTATTGAACATTATGATGAAAGATGAAAGGAGTCTCATCCAAAAAAGCTCCAAGGGGGTGAAATGTAAATTGTTCAGAAAGGAAACAAATGAAAGGGGATGTGATAAAGTCAGTGATGAGTAAACATGGGGGATAGCTGCGACTGAGGTTCAGATGATAATAGTAGGAAATACCAAAGGGCCTTATCCATAGCAGGCAGAAATCAGCACAGTTTCATCATCTTCAGTGGGGCTGCACAGATTCACACCCACCGAGTCTCATCCTACAATAGCACTCACTATTTAGGTAATTCTTTCATCTATTGATATTGTGCACAAACTATTATCTTCACCCACATACAGAGAAAGGGAGGTGGATACAAAGGCCTTGTGACTTTTCATTTTCATTCCTAACTACAGTTGTGCATTTTGATTGCTAGCAGATTCAAGGACCTTATTGTAAAGCCAAAGCCAAGTCATCTCTAAACAAAACCACGCGCCTGAAACTTCTGAAGATTAAATTATTCGCCCCCAAACAGATGCTTCCAAAATGCCTAAGGTAGTCAAAGGACATGTCCACACAACTCAGGGCTACATAACATACATAAGATCGCTCATTGAGATGGCTTGAATATCGGGATAAAAAAAGTACTGCATTAGCTCAATCGTCCATTGGGACTGCTTCACAGGCTTCAAGGACAGACACTGAAAGGACATTCTTCTGTAAGAAAACACCCACGTTTGGAAATGTTTATGCCTAAGAAGGGGTTGGATTAGATCAGAAGGGTCAATTTTGAGTTATCATTACCTAAATCTAAGTTGACATATATACCTGCCTGCAGAAATTCTACACGTGGGCAATAGTGAAAGGGGATCCCAAACCCATATTTCATGCCTGCTCTGTTACAGGGTTCCTGGTGGCAGCTACATGTGAAATGAAAGCCCTGCAGAGACATCATTTTCTTAGACAAGTTAATCATTCCATAAAGCTACTCCTTACTCCCTGCCGTGAACTGTTGCGTGGCTCCACTGCCTGCTGTTAAACTGTCGAGTGATTCGACTCAAAACTGGTTGCCAGTCATTTATGAAGAGGTAATCCCTGCGCTTGGCACATGCAGGTTTGCTTAATACGTGAAGCTCCATGAGATCCACTGGGATGGAAGGTTCTCAATGGATGCTCGTCATCGTCAAATGCAGGATGATAGTTAATTAGCTCACTTGTGTCTCAGTACCCCATGAGAATAGCCATTCAATCTTGACAAGAGATAACTTGCCTGAGAAGCGAGTAATCCTGATAAATGTAACGCCAGGAAAGGACAGTAGAAATTAGAGAGGCAAAAGCAGTATCTCAATTTAAGATTATGAATTTTAATCCCACTTCTACCATCTGCAGGTTGGAAGAGTGATATTTGGTGCTTCCATCACCATCAACTATATGAACATTGACCCCCAATATTCACAGCCAACCTTGTTGCAGCAATGGGACATAACAAAGTACTTTCTGCCACTATGTTCCAACATAAACATAAGAAATAAAACAAGTTTTTAAGTCTGTTTTTTAATAAAAGTTAGCTATAATTGCTCAAGACCTTCAAAAATCTGATCTTTTCCTTAGAGGTCTCCGAGTGAATACAAATGCCTTAATGCAGGCACCAACAATTAAAAATTATGTCACCTGGCCATTATATTGCAAATTCAGAAGCAACAGCATTTTAATTGTGTTACCAATGCAACACATATACTTCTTATAGGCATTTGTTTATCACTGATGATGAAATACCATGAAAACTCCTTAAAAAATAACATGCATATCCAAGTCCAGCCAGGCATAAAGGTGCTTTTCATATCTGGGCCACAGTTTGTGAAACCTGCTGAGTGGAAAGGTGTTCTCTAAGATATTATTATTAGGAATTTTAGAAAACTTTGAAGGTTATTATTGCTCCAGATTGGGTTGAAATGCTTAATTATGAACAAAGAGAAGGGTTTTGGCCTTTTCAAAGGATAGGAGCCTTTATCGATTTTATTAGTCATAGAAGGTGATAATTTTTATATTAATAACCAGAGAGCAATTTCTCTGTTAAACAGTGATTATAAAATACTAACTGAAATACCATTGGAAAAGTCCAGGGAAGGTCACTCTTTTTTCTTATTTCATGTAATCAGTCTTAGTCTATCAAAGGCTGCAGAAATATAGCAATAATCTAAGTTGAATTGTGGACACTTCTGAACTTGTGGGCAGATGTGGCAATACCTTCCCTGTTAATTGAGGCTCGATCAAACGAAAGCCTGTGATTGAATGAGCTATAATTGCTTGCTCAATAGCTGCAAACATGGGTGGCTACCTGACGTGTTTGTTAAATGGCTGTGTGCCTCTGCAAACACAGCTGCGGATGGTCCTGGATAAACAGACAGAGACTGGACAAGAGTGATTCAAACCAATGGAGCCATCAGGTACAATACACCTTTGTGGCTTTTTTTTTTTCTTTTTACCTCTTTTATTTTGTTTTTCTGGGGTTATACATGGGGAGAATGGAACAGGTTCCAGCACACCCTGTCCAGGTGCCTGGGACACCCTGCCTGCACCATCTCCTTGTACTGGAAGCTCCTGGTGCCACCAACATCTCGTTCCATAGCTGGGAAGTCAGAAACAGTTGGATGCGATGCCAAATATCGCAGTTTCATCGTGCCATGGGCTATCAGACCACTCTGGCTCAGCCATAGTTGGCTTGATTGGACCTTTATTTTTTACTTTAGTTGTTACCTTGAGATGGGAATTACTGGAATGGGGCAGAGGCTCAGCATCCCTTCACCACCCAGCACCCCAGTTTCAAGAAGCCCTGTAACAAACCATCATGGGACATCCTACCCACGTTTCTTTCCTGGCCCTCATCAATTAGCAGCTGCTTTATACCCCAAAGCATTAAATTCTCCATCCCTCATAGATTTTTTTGTTTTCTCTAATAGAATTTCTCATTATTCATATGAATGTCTAATCCTTTTGTGAATCCTCCAAAGCTCTTGGATTCAATAATGTCTGTGGCATTGAGCGCCACATGTTAATTATATGCTATGCAACAAAGTATTTCTTACTATCAGCTTTAAATCATTTGCTTAAAAAAAAGTTAAATACACCATAATAGAATATAGAATTGCATAGACAGGGCATATCTTGCCTTGTATGGTTTTCTTGAACACTGGGAAACTGAGGCGCAAAGGATACAACTTACAATTGATGATTTGCTACTAGACATAAAGATAGAACCTAGGGTATCTGCTTCTTATATTCTTTCTACAAATAAATAATAACAAAAAAAATCCCATATACTGAAAGCTGATTTAGACACCTCAAGTTTTCATGTTCTTTTTAAGGAATAATCTCATTGCCTTGCACTCATAAGGAAAAAAACACAGCACTCCCATCTAATGCAGAGGCTGTGTTAGAAGAAATGTCAGGGATCATGTTCTGCCAAATCAAGTTTACTGTGACCCACTGGGGAGTAAAGATAAATTTCTGAAGAACAGAAGCCTAACATGTTGAAACTACAGGGAATTCTCTGTACTGGACAGGATTAAAGTCACTCTGACTCTTCTATTGCCAATAATCTCTGAGAGGAAATTTGATTTTCCCTCACCATAAATAACTTTATGTATTTTACTTGCTAATATTATTGGGGTGGTGTGATGAACAAACTCATGCAAAATATATCCTACTTACCAATACGGAGAGAAAGGCTTTGTGATAAAATAACCACTCCTACCACAAATATACACCTCATTCACATCGAAAAATAGCTGAGGACAGGGAATTACTTTCCCACTGCTTCTGGCTTATGTGTTGTATATAATGGTTTCTGGAAACATTTTTATCATGCACGGATAAAGGAGATGGGGAATAATCATCCTTACTTATCTAAGTACAGTATTTAGATGACCCTCATTACCACCATATTTGAGTGTCTCCACACATTCAGTGTATTTATACTCTGAAAATCTTATGAAGCAAGAAAGTGATGACAGCTCTTTGTTACAAGAAAGAACAGAGACATAGAGAAGAGGTGACTTATTTGAGATTGCAGAGATGTGTAGCACTACAGAAACTTGAACCCAGGTCATCCAAGTTTTAACATATTGTTCTATTTACTGCTGTAGCCTGCCTTATTGACCCAGGCTTACAACCCATTTAGTCCACCTATAAAGCAGGGGTTTATTAGTAAAGAGAAACATATCCGGAAATGCCACTCTCTACCCAAGAAACCATTTCTGCTGGAAGTTTTATATTTAGTATTTTGAAAATGGTCAGTTGCATTTTCAGCTAGAATGGGTTGATTTTAATCTCAGCAAGCATTACATGGTGTAGAAGTGCCGTCACCTTGCATGCTCAGATGGTGAAATGCCCCGGTGAGACCCAGCCACAGTGAAAAGAGGTGGCTGATGGAGAAGAGTTGAGAGAGGCTTCTGAAGACTCAGGTGACCACTGCTCCTAACAAAGAAAGACTCTGAGAAGAGCTACAAGTTTGGGCCTGCAATGGTTTTTATTCTCCTCATTTTAAAATATGCATGTCCCATACTGATAGAGGTACAACATTTCTCCAGTCAGAATATGTTCTACAGTGCCTTCTCAGCCCTCACTCACACAACATCTTTCCCTTGTTTACATTTTAATTTAAATTAACGTTTTAATTTTTCAAACAAACAGTGACATTGTTTATGAATGCATTACCATTGAATAATCTCGCTTGAATATCAATTAACTTAAGCAATTCTAAACTACAAAGTCCTTTGAGTCGGAAGCATGCGCTTGCAGAAACAGATTTGTTTAAAACAACCAAATTTCATCAGGTTTTCAGCAGCCAACAGAAATTGGTATTTGCAAGGAGAGCTAGCTGCATTCTAGAAAGGAGGACTCTGATGGGCTACGTGTGGTGTACAGAGCAGTAGCTCACAAGGAGCCAGTATCATGTCTCGCATCCACTCCAAATGCGACCAAGACGACAATTAGATGCCATCAAAGCCTCTGATGAGGCAGGACAAGCTGTGGCAGCAGTAATAAGGTGTTCTGCAGTATGTCAGAGGCTGAGAGGCTGCAGACATTAGAATTAGTCAGCAGTTCAAGTAAACAGTGAGAAATAAGGTCTGCCGCTTGCTAAACACAGTATCTGGTGGAAACAAAAAGAGACAGAGTGTATCACCTTTAATTCCTTTGTCCCTGTGTAAGGAGAAATGATGGCTCATGGGTGACAGCTCAAAAACCCCAAGTCCCAGACTGGAGAGGCAACTATGAACTTGAATTTACCCTGAGGAAAGTGAACCATGAAGTTCAACTGCTGGAGCTCATGGCTGAGGGTATGTGGTCAGGCCTGACCCAGCCACAGGGAAGAAGTGTGACCTGTGATGAAACTGACAGATGGTTTTCTTTGTTTGGTTTTTTTTTTGTTTGCTTGCAGGGGTTTTGTTTGTTTTGGCTAGTTGGTTGTTTTGTTTGGTTGAGTTTTTGTTTGTTGTGGAGTTTGGTTTGTTTTTTTGGTGGTGGTGGTTTGGCTTTCCCCCACACAAGATGGAAAGAAGGCTTTGTTTCCACTGAATTCCTGCTGGTCTGGATCATGCTCTACACTGAGCTGAGCAGGGACACAGCTGGGGTGGCTTTGAGGACACATGTGCCACACAGTCCTTGTCCTTATGGCTCCATCCAGCTCTCAGCTTCACCTGCAGCTCCGGCAGCAGGAGCTGAGCCTGTTGAACCGGGAGAGGGTCTTCCATCTGCTGCTTCTGAGCACGCAAACATGTCTGCAGAATTTCAGCTGCCAGGTGACTCCCCAGAGCCCTGAGAACTTGGCCACAAAGGAGCACGAGCCATGGAGATCACAAATTGCAATCCGTGGTCAACACCTCCGTGATCCCAAATTAGTTCGGCTCTTCACATCTTGCTCATGGGGAAGACGTGTTGTGAGCGAATGCTACGGTCTGCCTCACAGGGACTGAACTAACAAATCGAGGCTGCAATATTTCAATCAATGGGGGGAAAGAAAATAAAAAAAAAGAAACCAAGCAGTCAGACAAGACAGAGACATTATTGATGCTTCTATTACTGTCTGAAATTGGTCACTGTGGAGAAAAACAAGTGGCCACAGAGTGGACCTGGCCTGACCTTTTACTCCTCAGCAGGCAGAAGATTGGTCATTTTAGTCACTGCCAGTGAAAAATGAGGCCAAAAATCTTCTTTTAGGGGATGAGGGACCAGTGCTCAGTCCCCATAGCAGGAGAGAATTCACAGGTCAGGGGGAAGCTGCAGCCCTCACCATGGGCTCCAGAGAGATTCCTGTATGACACATCAGGACAGGGAATGGGAGGATTGATTTGCTGCTCAACATGAGTGGTGTGTGTTCAAATGAGAAAGGACAGACTGCTCAGAAAGGGAGAGGAGTTTAAGAGCAGTGGACAAACCAGAGCAGAAAGAGATGTGCACCCAGCAACACAGGGAAATTTTGAGCCAGGCAGTAAAATGGTGAAAAAGAAGAAGGTAGAAGTTTGACTACAAAGTTCTAAGACATGACAAAGTGAACTGGGACAACTCAAAGAAAGACAGGTATTGTACAAACTCAAAAGGAAGGACCATTTTGGGGTGAATCCACAAGGCAGAGAGCCTGCAGTACCAATTTTGTATCAGTTTCTTCTGCAAACTGCTCATATGGCCTTGGATAAAGTCCCTTTGACTTTCTCAGTGCCATAGTTTTCCTTGTCTACTGCAACAATACAGTCTCTGAGGCATATATCTAGAGAGAGCACTTGATACCTTCATCATAAATAAAAGAGATAAGATTGTCCACCAACACAGCACAATTCATATGTTTAAGGCCAGTTGAAATGGGTCAGACATCTGCAGGAAGCCCCACCTTGGTGGGAAGGAGAGCAGAGGACAACTCTGGAGAATAAACCTGCCCTGGAGCAGGAGAAGCTTTGCCAAGCAGACTGCTGTTGGCCTGGAGAAAAGGACACCATCTTCTGAGAGACCAGAATGGTCCAAGGAGAAAGGGGACAATTTATTCATCCAAAGGGATGGGCTGACATATGACAGACCAGCAGAGATAAAAAACCACAAAACTATCCTACAAGTGAGGAAAAGCTCATGAGATATCACGCTCTATTTCTTCTTAGAGGGACAGAAATTCAACATGGGAGAATTTTTTTTTTTCCAAGTGTTTTGTCTTAATCATACCTGCACATTCTGCAGCCTAACTGAACAGAAGAGACCCCCAACATCAGCCCATCTTAATGGGCTTGGCTCCCACAATAAGCTTCAAGAAACAGCACTTACCTGCCTATTATCACTCCAAACCGTGGAGCGTGGTGAACTCTAATGAAGAACAGACGTCAGAGAAGCGCTTTAGGAGAACGGGTCGCAAACGCTCATAATAAATCTGTTCAGATGCACTTTGGGGAATGTAAATCACTTAAATTATTAAAGTGTCGAGCTGTTGGGACTCAGGCAGGTTGAGAGCTGCTGCAGCAAAAGCCGGTGCAGTCCAAAGCAAGCAGGGCAGGAAAAGAAACAAGCACATTTTTAATTCAAGCTGCTCCACTTGTGCTGTAGCTTGTAACCATCAACCACAGCTGTACATCTTTACTTAATGACCAACAGGGCTGAAACAGTTTGGGGTACAAGGTGGAGGAAGAGGAGAAAATAAAGATCAGAGAGTAACAGCAGAGAAGGGAGAAAAGACTAAAAATACTTGACTATGGAATAGACAAAAGATATATGTGATGCCATGGTGATGTGATAGCCAGCTCCTCAATTTGAAATCCAGCCATGACATATGCAGAAAGAGACTGTTAAGAAAGGAAGCTATCCCATACATTTTCCTAGAAATGTAGTAAACCGAAAGAAATACTAAAATTAATTGATTGAGAATGGCATGGAGTCACAGTCAGGTCCCCTCCTCTGCCCGTGTCACTTGGCTGTGGTGTGACAGTGGCTCCATCCACAGCTGGGACCGATGTCTGCTCCTGCCTAAAGGCTGCCTGTAATCCAGGACTTCTGATGTTTAGATATACGCTACTAATTAACAGCATGAATTTATTAATGGTCTGTTTATACCTATTTGTTCTTCTTTCAGCATTGTCTCTTTGATTTAATAGCTCTTTTTCCTCCCTGCTGTTATGCCCCAATCTACTTACACGCAACAATTACCTCCTCTTTCTCAGCCTTCAGTTTTGCTTGGCTAAAAAAAAGCTAAGCTCCTTAGTTGTGTCTTGTAAGAAAGGATCTTCATTCCCAGACCATAATTTAGTATTCTCTTGTTTGAAAAACGCCTGTCAAAAGTTCATTATTTCCTTCTCCTTCTTCCTTGGCAAAACTTCAGCATTTTGAGCTAAAACAGATATAGTACTTTTCCTGTCTACTGCTACCACCAGCAGCACAAAGACTGACTCAAGTTACTACAAGGAACCACACAGGCAAACTGTGCAAGTAATTCAGTCATCAGGGGAGATTAATTCTACCAACCCACCTGAAACCTTTTTAATTTGCTTTTCAAACACATTTTTAAGAAGCAAATCCTGCCTGTGCCAAAAATACACAGGTATTATTTGTAAGAAATAGTGTTTATTCATCAAGTCGATAGGAATTTTTCTGGTTCATATAGATCGGGTCCTATTCATTTACAGATGGTGCAGTTCAGAGAACATCCAGCCACAGATAAATGCTGGACTTTGTTGATATGATATCTTGTGTCTCGCTGTACTTAAGGGCTTTAGAAATTGATTAACTGAAACCCTTATCAGGAAGGTAACTATTATAAAACTCATTTTACTGACAAGGAAAATAGAGCACAAAAAAGCTTAGCGACAGACACAAGGTTATACAGTGAATTGGTGGCAGGAATACCAATTCCATCTTCATCTCCCTGGTTTGACCATTAGATACACTCCCCAATCAGAACCTTCCCCTAAACCCTCTGCCTTTTTTTTTTTTTTTTTTTTTACGTACATTTTCCCCTGCCTTTCAACGTTTTCTAGTCTTGCTGGAAGCCATGGGAAAAACACTACCTATAGACAAAAAGTTGACCTCAGCAATATTTTAAGTCTATAGAAAACAACTCACTGAACGAGCATATCCTCATAAGATTTTCAGCCTGAATTTGCAGCTTCAGAGAATTGAGCTAAGCCACCAAATGGCTGGGTGCTTTATACGAAGCAAACCTCTTAAGGCTTTGCATTCATACATTATTAGTAGCTTCATTCTATATCTAAGTTACTTGTATGGCTCCTAATTACCGCAGTATCTTAATGCCTCATCTTAATGCGTTTATCCTTACTGCAGCCCAGCGGCACAAGACAGCATTGAGACTCCTGCTTCATGAGCAATTCTTATGTCACAGAAGACTCCAGAAAATGCAGTCTTCAGGGCAATTATAAGCTGAGTCTTCCTCTACTTCCCCCACAAAGGCAGATTTCAGGTTACACCTGGTAAGGCCTCCATGAGCTTGGCCTTTTGGATGTGTGTCCTCTGGCCACACAGACATCAGCCAAGCTGGTGTGGAGAGGTCCTGACAACCTGCAGACTAGATATATCCAGGTATCAACAAACATTTTTGAGCGTTCGGGTTAAGTGACTTGCCTGAGGTCATTCACCAAGTGTGTGGCAGAGAGAATTTCACCGCGGTCCCGTGAGCGCTTTCCTAGTTTAGCAAGTGACAAATGCTGACTGAGATTAGAATTAAATATGCAGGAAGAGGTGAAAACACCAGCATCAGGACTCCATTTCAGGGTTGTAATGAAGGAAAACTTAAAAGTTGTAAGATAACAACTAATACCTATGTTTCTTCATCAGCCTGAGAAATGTTACTTCTTGCTCTCATCTCCTAACCCCCGTTCAATGATTAAAATGGATGTGCGAGCAATTGGTGTTCAGGATTGATCACCTGTACAAGGAGGTCATTTCATTGTAAGTCTAGAGATTGCAGCCCTGTGCCAAGAAGTGTCCTCTAAGGCTTCTGGATACCTAAAATGTTGTTGAAATCTTGATGTAGCCCTTTTGCCTGTGGGCAAATTCTACCTGTAATTATTAGGACCTAGGTGAGGAATGCTCACCTAGTCCAGGAGTCTGACTACTTGAACATTTATCTCCATAAACTTTACACTTTAATAAATAATTTACCCCCAAAATGCACTTAAATTAGATCTATAATTTCACCAGGAGGCTCTGGTGGTGTGAAGAGACCTCCTGACTTTGCTCCGATCATTTATAATGCCACCATAAGCCATCAGTGGAATTACAGCATTATTATTTATAGCACCGCTTATATTGTTCCCTATATCGTTTATTATTCTCAATTGGAATGGCCCCAGCGAGTCACTATGAAAAGATGCTGCACAGTAACCAGCTTAGGCTATTTCTTAGCACAGAAATGCGACCTTCTCAAGGAAGGAGAGATGTTATCAGTGTGAGGATGGATATAAACTGCCTGGACGTCCTGTCCTCATTTCTGCTAGTCCTTCCATTCCATTTGTGTAATATTAAGTAGGATGGCACAGAGGCTGAATTTTTGGTGGTTGCTTCTACTTTCCACCTTGAGGAGGGTGAACTGCACCCCTGACAACACATTAACCTGTGCAGAAACCTGTACAGGAAAGGGGACAAGAAACGCTCACATATAACCACGCACCTTTCCCCCATCTTCTCTCCCACATTTAAGCTATTCAGATCAGAGCCAGACCTCTGCAAATACAAATCACGTCCTCATTACTGTTAGAAGCAGGTTAAAATTACTAAATCAGGGATTAAAAAAAAAAGAAAAGTGTCAGATTTAAGATCACCTATGTATCCCCAACGGTTTCGCTTTCCCGATGCATTATGATAATTTTTAATGACATCATTTCACGCTATTTTTATCACATTTTCTTTTTTTAATGGATAGAACATGAGACTGATCTCCAAGGTGTGTGGGGGAGAAGGGGGAAGTACTCAGCTTCACTTTATCTAAAACTGCTCCTGCAAAATCTAACTTGCAACAGATGTTCAGCATGACAAACCAGAGACCAGATAATTAAAAGCAGTTAAAAGCAGAGTATTTCAGTGGAAAAAGTTGCAAGTGTAACCCATAACAAGCCATTGTATTGCTACCATTCTGCCTTACCCAGGGCACTCCTAAATGCATAGGATAAACTCTCTTAAATGCTTAGGAAAATTCCGCCTCTTTTTTTCTTCCCTTCCTCCTTAAACTTGCATGAATTTATCCCAGGTAAAGGACCCGCAGCTAAAAGTGGGAATAAAGAAAATTAGGAGGAATATTTCATATTCCTGTAGTTTATACTCCTGCACAGCCAAGCAAGGCAATGACAATGCAGCCCAGAGTTGGTGAATATGTCATGAACATCAGTCTGGATTTTAGGGCACAGCACAAACCCACCAGGAAAGAGGGTTTAAATCTTGCAGCAGAAACACAAGAATTAAGTCCTTTTGTAACCCCTTCCCTTAAGAAAACATCTCGACACATTGGAATTAAAAGGCCTTTCCAGGTTAATTTAATTTTTTTTCTTTCTGGAGTTTGAGAACATCAGAGTTCAATTAAGCAGAGCAGCCACCCACCCCCTGAAAGCAGCAGGCAGACAGACTTTGGGGATTTCATTTTTCTTGTAGAAGAAGAAAAAAAGCCAAGGAAGGAGAGGGATAGGACTGCGCTGCCATGTGGAATCATTCATTTTACACTGATCCCTGCCAGCTACTCAAAGCTTTACTTAAATAAACACAGGGACCGAGGCTTTCAGAGGCAGAGCCCAGCAGCAGGACATGGGGAGCTCAGGGAGGGCTCTGCACAGGGTAGGGCAGAATCAGCCCCTCTGATTCTCAGGTCTGCTCGTTAATTGGCTCTTTTGCTTTTCTTCTGTATGTTTTTGGAGAATTAGAAGTCAAACCAGGGAAGTTAGGTAATAAGCCAGGCTCAGGGGAAAGACCAGCTGTCAGAGACCCGAAGTTTCATTCTGTGCCCCTCCTAACAACCTGGTACTAATCTTAGAGCTGGCTGGGATGCATATGCTACTTAGCAAAGCAGGATGGGGAGGTTTGGGAGGCAAAACACACTTTTCTTCATTATAAAAGAGTTGCAAGAAAATAAATTATACTGCTGGAGAAACAACAGCTATAGAAACTAAAGCTGGGAAAGATGCTTGTACCCAAGGACATAAAGTCAGCGTCACAGTCAACCAAATGACCAAAGGGTCTCAACTCTTGTCACTCTGGCTGCTGAGACTGGGAGAAGGTTTTGCATCTCTCCTTTTTGTAGCTACCCCTGCACAGGCCGTGTTTGTGCAGCAGGATGGACCACGGACAGCTGTGCCCGATGAATTCTGCATTGCCTCCATCCCCGGCTCACGTTCCTCTGACCAGCAAGGTTATTATTTCCCAACCGCTCAGCACGTTGATGCTCGTAGGGCTGTCTGCAGGGCCACCTCACTTTTAACAGGGCAAAACCTTTCTGGGCAAAAAGGTGCGTTATCAGAAATGTCACAGTGATCAGTGGTACGACATGGGTTGGTACAGCAGACCCAGCTCAGGGCTGTTTTCTTGAGCAGGCAGATATATGGGAGGGGCAAAGAGGGGCTCTGCCTTCTCCTGTGGGGACACCAGTGTCTGAATAGCTGAGGCAATCAGGCCAGAGAGAGCTTCAAATGAGGGGAGCTTGCAGGGGGAGGCTTTGTTCCTTCTGTAGTTATTTTGCTGAATATTGGAAATTTGGTAGGATGACCATATGGGATTTCTATGGAAAGCCATATGTCATTAAAAAGTTATTCCATTCAGCCCTGAAGTTAGCTGTGTGTCATACTTTTGATGTCTTTTCTTCTATCACTAAAAAGTAGTTATATTAAGAATAAAAGATCTCAAAAATGAAAAACCCACCACCAAAAAACATTGAAATAGTAAAAAATAATCCCTTTTGGTCTTCTGTATATCAAAGGGTTTGTTTTGGCCACTTATCTTGGTTTTCTGTCACTGTCATTTGCTGTGTCTGGTTTGGAGCATTGCAGACAGAGAGGGATGTGCAAGTTTTACTAGAAGCCATTAAAGTCAGTGAAATTGGACAATTGGCTATGCAGACATCCCTTAGAAGTATTTCTAGCACTTTTGGTTCCTGGCTGGGTACCAAAAATGGGGATGGAAGAAAGAAAATCCCTCTATATATGTATCAGAGCTTTGGAAAAAAAAAAAAAAGGCATTGAATATGGAACATGGAAACATGAAACTTGCAGTTTCTGACAGACTCTGCTAAGTCTTCAGCCCCTCTCTATTGCTCACTGCTCAGAAGCCCAAGTAATTTCCCAGGCAGGGCTCATACAACACCCCCAGCACATGCACCATAGAGAACAGGGGCATGAGGCATTAATGGCAAGTCTGCCACCTGCCTCTGCAAACCTGAATTAATTCACCCTCAATTTAGGTACTCACGGCTACTCCTACTTAACTAAGTTCCTAATGAAGTTTTATGTTATGTTGGCATCAAGTATAAGGACTTTTTTTTTTTTTTTAAGACGGAACTGTAAAAACAGTGTTTCCACACATCCTTCTTTCCCAGAACTGAGAAAGCTTATTCCATTTTATGAATTATCCCTGTCTGGAAAGACAAGAAAGGAAAAGCAGTTATTACTTTGCTCCTTTGCTGCCACTGAACCTTCCATGAAGTTCAGTCTTTTCCTCCTACGATGTATTGCTCCTCTTGAAATCTCAGCCCAGCCCAGGAAGGGACTATTTGTGCAATCTGTATCCTCTATATATAAAAGGAATGGACTAGATTCATCAGCACTTTAGTGCTTTTACTCCATAGCACTGTTCACTTCAGTGTTTTTCAGATTATGCTGTAGCTGTTTAGATTTTGCCCTTGCTTCACAGGTGAACTTTGCTGTCAGGTAGATGGAAATGATTGAAAAGTCTTGGTTTTTTTCTCAAGAATTGCGGGCTCTTTCTGTCTATTCATCTGTCGATAGGTACATTTTCTCTCTTGCTAACATGGTATATTGAGACAGGATGACATTTTTTTCCCTGAAACATCACCCAGCCAAATCCTGCAATAAATGGCTCTATCTTCAGAAGATTTTGAGATACTGATTGTGGGACTCTTGAAAAATCTCCCTGTAAAGAGCAAAGGGTTTGAAATCATCACTGCGATTAAGCAAACAACATCCCGCTCTCTGCTTTGGGGTACAAAGGTGCATGAAAAAAGCACCATACCTTGGAATAAGAACTGTTTGGTGATGAGACCTCTACAGTCTTTTGAAAATTCCCCAGATTTATATTTAAATGCAGCAAACTTCACTCATGAGACCAGACAGTAAAGGGGTGCGTGCAGCAGAGGGAGGCATGAATACAAAGATGATATGGACATTATATGTCTATCAGGCCACCATGATGGATTTGGGGTAGAAGGTTACAGCCCAAAGCAGGTGTTTTCTGGTGGAATCATGACCAAGGGGCTTGCAAGGCTTCCCTGTGAGCACCGACCCATTTCAGAGATCCTTCCCAGCAACACGAGCTTGACAGCAAACTTTTCTGCCCATGGGAAACGTACTTCCAGCCTCGCTCTCTCGTTCTGTAAGCCTTGAAAAAAGCATTCGCCACCCCATCGCTCCCCACGTTTTTGGATTTTTCTGTCATGAATCTCTCGTGGTTGAAGCGGGGTCTGATTTCACTCAAACTGTCGCCTATTCTGGAGTGAAATTTCAGGTGACAAGAGGATGCATTTTCCCTGGAACGTCTGCATTACCCTGTAGTCAGCAGGAATGAAATTGTCTGACTCTGCCCTCCCCTTGGGGACCTCACTGAAAATGAGATGTATTTCTCATGAGGACCTCCCAGCAAGCACAATTGAAATATCTTTGTGACTGCAGTAGCTCTGTAATGAATGAATTAATTGATTTCACCCTCAGCTGCTTCTTCATCGACCCCGCTGGCCCCACAGTGGGGAAGGAGCTTTGTTCCAGTTCCAGTTTC
This sequence comes from Columba livia, assembly GCF_036013475.1. NCBI lineage: Eukaryota > Metazoa > Chordata > Aves > Columbiformes > Columbidae > Columba > Columba livia. Next base: position 7,126,568 of record NC_088620.1, read on the forward strand.
CCTCAAAACCTTGTTCTACTTAAAGGCAGATGAAATGGCTTCAGGGCTGAGGGTGGGAATCCTAAAACCACAGCTCCGGATGGCAGCTGGATGGCTCAGCAAGCTCCACGCTGGGTATGGATGGAAGGATGAGGAATTTGCACCTCTCAACCATCGCCAGGTTCTCCATTACAGATGGAAAATGGGCTTGCAAAGTCTGATGTCCTAACAGTACGTCCAACTCCATCTGCATATTGTATAGATGAGGTTCTTAGAGACATGGTTTAGTGCCAGAGTTAGGTTTTGGTTGAACTCAATGATCTTGAGGGCCTCTTCCAACCAAAATGATTCCATGACTGTTGAAGGAGCTTGTGTGGACACAAGGCAGACTCAGTTCCCCCCTTGCTTCTCAATCCAAAACATCTCCTGAGAAGACAATCTAGGACTCATACATCTACCCAACTCCTTTCCATCTTTAAAAGCATGATGTGTCCAACTCTTCCAATCTCTGTCACCAGGAAGGTGACCATAGACACCACATGGACAGGGCCCACACTGACATCTAACCTGGGCAACAGCAGCACTGTGCATAAAAATTCAGGGAAAAAAAAAAAGGTGAAATGAACCATCAGTGTCTGAAAATAACGGGTCCTCTTCTCATTTACAGGCAAACAGCTCCCCCTCGAGTCAATGCCTGAGGGTATCATCTCAGGGTGCTTCCCACAGGTTGCTCAGGAATAACCAAGCAATTAAACAGCCACAGATAAAGCCTATGGGACCCAGGTCACTGTATAGGGCATCAGGTAGAGCAGCTTCCACTTGGTGTGTTCCAGACAACAGCTCTAGAAGTTACAGCCTCATGAATTTTAACCAGTGACTCATCTGTTCCCTTGAGCAAGCCATGTGGTTTCTGCTGTGCCTCAGTTTCCCTGTTGCGTTCTCAGTTCTAATCACATTTCTCAGTCCACTGCTAAATACATGGTCTCAAATATTGCCCCTCTTCTGGAGAATGTTGCTTCTATTACATTGGTTTTAAATTTAAATATGAAATATTTTAAATTAGTTTTTCAAGGGAATGTTTGAAACATTTGAATGTTCAAAATGCTGCGGCTCCACCTTTAATGAAAGGGTTGAGATTCTTGATTTTGTCAAGTGGACATGGACACTTAGCAGAATTTCATATTTTGTGGAAGTTAATATTTTTCTTCTCAATTTGGGGATGAAAATAGATATTGAAAAGTGAAATTTTTCTCCTGGGTAAGACATCTGAAATATTAATTTCTGAGTAGCCATAAATGCCACTAGCAGCATCACGAAAGAGTTAAGTATGATTGCACATGATCCTGAGTCCCTCTTTAGCAGCTACCCTATTATGTAGGACTTCTGGGCAAGCCAGTAACAAAGGATTAAATCCATCCCTTATTAGTAGATGCCACCTGCCTCAGGACACAATGTTTAAAGCAGACAGACACAGCTGTATTGTAATCGTTTTCATTGTGGCAACATCTGAGAACCGCAGGTGTGGATGAGATTTCACTGGTATTGCTCATTGTGAAAAGACAAAGCAAAAAGTCAAAGCGCTTGTAGAGTAAATACAGCACAAGGGGACATAAGGATGGATTTGCAGAGGTCAGGAAAGGACACAGCAAAGTGTGCTTGGTCCAGCTCATGGATTTTCCCTCAGCCTCCTCCTTTGGTTCAAGGACCCACCAAGTGTCCTGATGTCCCCTGCAGCAGATGCCATGAGCAAGAGGCTGAATGGGACACCCAGGAGCAAGGGGTTGAGGTGAAGGAAGGTGTCACATGTGCAAACATACTTTGAACACAGCAGAGGAATCAAGTCCCAGACTCCACCACCAAGGGAGGAATGGATGAATCTTAGGGAGAACTTTGTAAGGAAGCTTCAAGATGCCTTTGGCTGCCTGCTCACTATGTCTCAGGTCTGTCTTCACCCGCATTTTTCCCTTGTCCTGTTTCTACCCTAAGCCATCTGGATGGGCTGCTTTATCGCCATAGCTGCTATAGCAGAAAATGGCTTTGTCCCAGTGTTAAACAGGGACTATAAAAACAGTAAATGGGACACCCTTGCGAAGGAGGGACAAGGGATGCCAGAAGCGCCCCTAACCTGCCCACAGCCCCTCTAAACTCGTCTCCTGACCCATTTCCAGCTGTGCCATCCCCAGAGATGGTTCAGACTCCACATCCAGAACCAAGCACACAGGGCTGCCCTGGACAGACATCTGCTTCCACATAAGAAGGAGCTGCTCTTCAGCGTAACTGAAATGCCGCCCAGCCTCCTCTCACTCTTTCTCCTCACTTCTTTTTCTGCCATGTTTCACTTGGGTAGAGGAGAATTGTTTTGACTGTATCTTCCTTGTAGACATTAAATACCTTTCAAAGCAAGGTCATAGTCCCTGGAGCTACGACAGCACACAAGGAGATAACAGTTGAGGCTGGGTTTGCTGCCCTCCGTGCAGGCAGGAGCTGCTACTCCGTGTCACTGCGGTTTCTCTCCAGACAGCATCACTGCTCAGCATCCCGAGTCTCCATGGGGAAGAACAGATCTCGTGAGCCCTTTTCCTTCCACCTGCACACCTGTACTAACACACATCTCTCAGATGTCTCAGGTAACCTGGGAGCTGGGTGTCCGAACAGTTCTTTGGGATTTTTAGTATGCACCCACAGATTATTGTTTCTGAGGAGAAATAACATATCCATAGCATCGAGACAGCATGGAGAGGTACAGCCTTGAAACAGGAACAACTAACGATCTGTGGCAGACAGACAAACACAGCAATGTACATGCCAAGCAGGTTCCTGGCAGCTGGTTCATCTATCCTGTGTCACATCTGATGTTTGAATAGAGGAAAAAAGCCACACGATTGTATTTCCAGCTCTTCTCCCTGTTAGATGGGTGACCTTTTCACAGCTCTGGAGGGCACGGGAGAAGGCAGCCTACCAAGTGTTCAGAGGTTGCTTGACAAATGAAGATATGTAAACAAGGTGAGGGACGGCAGCTCCAAGCTAGGGAGAGCCCGGCATCGTCAGGCACTGGGAAACGTGTCTCATTAGCCAAGGAAGTGTTTGCTTTGGCTCCCATGTTGAGGAATGGCAGTGGGGGCTAACAGCTTGGATGGAGCTGGGGATGGTTTATCCCCTGCGGGGAAAGGGACCCAGCCTGTCAGGAGTCCCTCTCACTGCAGCTCTGCTTACAAAGCACTCTGGAGGGTGCAGAAGGTCTCACACTGCTTCATGTGTGCAATTTTACCCCCACCATCGCCATGCTCACTCTGCATTCCCACCTCCATCACCCACGTGCGATACCCACCTCAGACACAACTGAGCCAGGACCCAGAGCTCATGTCACACTGACATTTGGTGTCGTGGAACTCATACAGAGCCTGTGGTGTTCAGGGTGTCTTCTAGTCCCCTTGGTCATGGCTTTAGAAAAGGCCATTAAACCTGGAAGGGCAGAGTGGTTTCCCTTTCTGCTAGTCAATGCCCATTTTGTGCCAGTGTACACAACCCATATGCATACCTGAATCCCTGCTTCAGAGCATCCCAGTCTCCACCTCGTTTGCCCAGAGCAAGCAGAATATCCCAGCTGGCCCCTTTCAGACTGTCCCTCTTGGCTTCTCACAGGCACCAGCCTCCTCAGCCAGCTTCTGCATTGTTCCCACTGCGAGTTTTTGCTGCTGATATGAGAATCTGGGCTAGGAAAAGGCTTCCTGAAGCCAATAATAACTAACCCTTGACTACCTCTGAGAGGGAACCATTCATTTCTGGAGTCCATGTCATCCAATCTATCAGAAAACAGAAAGAGTTTGCAATTTGACTGATCCTGACCGTACCCCCTCCGCAAGGCTTGCACGTGGTAGATGCAAACATTGACTTTCCGCTGGGTGAGCTAAAAGAGCTGGAAGCAATGACTGCTTAGATTACACCACACAACAGCTTTGTGATTTGTACACAATGAGAAAATTGGACAGGGTTTGGATTTGCAGCTATAGGTAGCTCAGATTCTTCCGCATCGCTCACTTCTGGGAATGGTCAGACAAGATGAGTTTCGGTTGAGTAGCTTATGTTTTCTAAAAGTTTTCTTGATAGAAAATGTGATTCATTGGTTGTGGATTTCCTGACTAGATAAAAAGTTTGCAAACAGATCTGTTCTCCTAGAAATCTCTTCCTAGACTGCAGTTGTTCTAAAAAAAAAAGAAAAAATCAATACAATGTTCAACCCAAACTGCAAGACACTTCTTCATCAGAACTCCCCCAGCCCATGGTTTTCCATGGAAGATGGGAAACTAACAAGTTTTTCCTCCCTGGCTATAAAGAAAATGCCTTTCAGAACAGGGTGGGTGGATATCACCCCTAACATACACTTCCCATACTGGATCGAAACTTGAGGACCCACAGATTCTTTCCTCCACACTGGAAAGGTTCGATTCATTTCCTCCTCTCGCCCCTTTCATTGTCTCTCTGAATTTTGGGGTGTAGCCAGCACCAGAAGGAGAATGAAATAGAGTGAAAAAAGCTATTTTGTCTCTTGCCATCTCAGTTGGAAACAGGAAGTACTGGAAACCTCCCAACTAAGCTCGGCTTTGGAAGACCTCCAGCCCACTTAGTCAAGGCCTGAGGCTCCAGGGGTTCTTCAAAGTGGCTGAACTTCTGGGAAATGTCACATACAACCCGAAGACTTCAGCTGTGTGAGTAAAGCAGGGCTGATGTGGAGCTGGGGGAGTCAGTACACTTGCCTGGAAAAAAATACAGTCCAGAAAGTCTGTGTTTTATATGTTCTCCTAGGTTTATGCTCATTTATATGAATGTTGATTAACTTGATTGCAGGTTTGCTCATGAATAATTTTGTGGAAGTCAAGGTTATCTCTCTGCTCTGAATTTACTGGTGAGGATGAGGAACAACAGAATGCAGGAGGAACAGTAGATTGACCTATACACCAGTACAGCGCACTGGACATTTAGACATCCTTGCCCTGGATATCCACAAATCTTCAGACATTAAACTCCAATTAGCTCAAGATGTTTGACCATGAAGGCTTTTATGGACACCAGGCTCCAAGCTCTCACCCTACTGCCATGCCAGGTAACAAACCACTTTCTGACTTAAAAATCTCAGCAGCCACAGACGTTGTGCTGGTGCCAGGATCACAGAGCATGCACGGACCCTTGAGGAATGCTGAAAAGGCTGCAGTGAGTTTTTATTCTCTGGCACTGCTAGCTAAACTGAGGAGTTAACAGAAGTTTGGGGTTTTGGCATTTTTTGCTGCTGGCAGCTCCCACTGTCTCTCTAATCATGGTTGAAATCCTTGCCCAGCCCAGCCAGGGCAGCCTCCAGTTTGCAGTCAGATGGGATACAAGCACACGGCCACTGTTTGGATTCAGAGCCTGGAGGTGACCAGGCACAGATGGGAGTTCTCTATCCTGACACAGCGTCACCAGGAAGCCAGGTGACATCCTCCCATCTCCAGCCTCCACAGCTGAACTGTCTTTTAATGACAGGATATCTCATTATAGCCATGATTACACAGGGCACCATCTCAGCATGACAAATGCAGACCGTGTGTGCAAAGCCCCTGCAGCCCTGGACCACAAGCCCCAGTGCAGTTAACACCTCGATGCCATTGGGACTTGCCAAGGTTGGCCCAGCAGAGATGTCTGGCTCCAGGTTCCTGCCCCCCACTCCTATGGGAGACTTGCTCCCAGTCCCTACCTGTGGCCATGGTAACAAACAAAAGTCCACCTCACCAGGCACTCTCCATCTCATTGATTCCTTGAGAGATTTATGGCAGAGACCTGATCTCAGTGAAGAAGCTAAATCCAATTCACTAAGGAATTACAAGCCTGTCCGATCAATAATCTATTTATCTCCTTCACTTTGCCATCTTTAAACACTCCAGCCCTGTCAACAGAAATTGAAAGCTTTTTAAAAATGAAATTACTGACCTCTGGAATGGCTCTGCTAAGGCTTCTGGAGAGGATCTTGAGATCAGGATGAATCCAGTGCAGATCCAGCACCTGGGAGAGACCTGTCACAGCTCCAGTAGCCCAAAGGCAACCCAGCACACAAGTTGGGATGGCAGGGGATGCTGCCACTCAACACACAAAACCCAGCCCAAGAGATCACAGGTAGCACAGACATAGTTGACAGGAGATACCAGTGTGACATTAGTGCCAAGAAGAAATATGAGTGGGGGGAAACACAGCAGGGTGACTTCTACTGCTGTGTCTTTGGCCAAGCTGAAGCATGAGGAAGGATCGTGTGTCCCCTGCTGTGCTGGTGGAACCTGGGAAAGGCTCATATACCTACATAAAGGCACCAGGAGCTAAGAGAAAAGCAAGGTGTGAAGCATTAACCCCACCTGAAAATGCATTACTGAGGTCCCTGGAAGCCACAAGCTGCGTTTGTTCATGACTCAAGCACATTGTGAATTTCAATTTAACCAGCACGCAACTTCAGAAGCAGCCGTTATGTCTCCCAAGGGCAGAAGTGTGCTGCATCCCAGAAATAATGTTAGTTTTCAGCTCTCATGCAGCACTTTTAATTAATAGATTGTAAAGTAGTTTGCATGGAAGAAAAGCCAGGTGCAGAGAGGGAGCAGGGCTAGCAGAGAGGGAGCAGGGCTAGCAGAGAGGGAGCAGGGCTAGCTGAGAGGGAGCAGGGCTAGCTGAGAGCCAGCCAGGGCCAGAACCAGGACCAGAACCACAGCCTCTCTGAAGAACAACACTTTCCATCCTTTTCCAAGCTCCATAGCTATTTTAATCTAACAGATGCAGGCCTTTAGAAACACAGAGGAGACCGCAGGACCTGTTCACACATGTGAACTGCCCTCAGAGTAAAGTTCCTTGTCACAGAAATACGTACACACATGCTTAAGCCTATCTTTCTTCAGACCGACTCTTAAATGGAGTATTATTTGCAGTCCCAGTGGGACTGAACCATATACTCTGCTGGCCAAAGTCAGGATATTCTCTTGTTTGTGTAGAATTGAGGAATCACAACCACAATCACTCTGTGGGAACAAACATGCTGGAGATCAAGTACGATGCGCAGACCTGAAGTGAAAGATGTTTGGGTGAGTCAGAAGTTCTGCTGACATTAACCGTGTTACACTGGCGCCTGTGCGAGATTTCAGCCCTGTGTATGATATTTTCTGTGGGATATTTGCTCCCCGGATTGCCTCATTTTTAACAGGTTCGTGTACCTATTTTTCCACACCTGGAACTCCAGCGCTGAAGCTGGAAGGGGCTAAATTTCTCTGGAGATGGAGAGGGGCCAGTTCCTCTCACTTTGGAGGTTAATGAATGGAGTCATTAGGATAATTAATGTTTTACTGATGAATTAATCACCCTCTCAAGCAGTTTCTGCCTTTCGCTGTGCAGAGAGGCAGGGCTCTCTGGAGATCTAACACATCCCTTGCTAAGGCAGCTACCTTGTCCTGACAGCCGCCTGCTTTTGGAACAGGTTCCCGTGCATCTGCCTTTGCAGCAGGGGAGTTGCTTTCCTGCGGGAGGGAAAAATCTCAAAGCCAAGAGCTGTGCTGGAGTTTGAGAGACTCCAGGCTGCCAGCTGCTAGGATTAAGCTTTTCTTTTCTTTTTTTTCCCAAACTGTACTGACACTTCCAGTTCTGACTTGGGGCCACCTTGGCTGTTTCCATCCTGAGCCCATTTCACCCACCACCCACCCAGCTCACTTTTCATCTGAAGAACCATCTATCCTTGTCCTTCAATTCCTTCTCCTTGATGCTTTTCCTGCCTTCTCCACCCCCCAATGTTACTCCAGCGCTGACCCCAAGTCTGTGTATTGATCCCAAGCCTGACTTGAATCACACTCTTTTTTTTCAGGTCCTCTTTCTAAAGAGCATTACTGAAGCACTTCACTAAAGAGTAAATGCCCTCGTTGTTTTCTTGTTATCGGAAGTGTGAGAAAGCGCATGACGACCATGCCAAAAAAAAATCGCTAACCTTTCCATGGCTGTTTATACAGCTCAATGAAACACTGAAAAGAGCTGCCGTCACACAAGAACTCGCTCCCTTGGCTGCAGGCACATCTGAACTGTGATTTCCAGGGGATGGAAAGCTGAGAGAGATTTCACAACATTGTGCCTGAAATAATCCCAGTAAAGTCAACAAGGGTCCTTGAACGGAGCCTTCTGAGAGTTCTACAGAGCTCAGAATCACAGCAACATCTCCAGGCAGAGTCCCACGGACAGGTTAAGGAGAAGAAGAGTCACCTCTTCCCTTTAGGGTAAATTCAGCACCCCTCGAGATCACAGACCATCATTCTCTTTTAACACAAAGTAAGGAACTTCACCGCTGAGCAGTTTTGGCAAAGAGTATTTTAAGCAAGGAATTTTGTATAGACACCTCAGACAGGATGAAGACATCCTGCAGAAAGCATATAAGGTCTTGGGGTTTCTGGTCAATTCTTATCAGAATGAGAAATCAGAATCAAAAAACTTGACCTTTTTAGTGAAAAATAAATACTGTTTCACCAGGGGAAAATAAAAATAAAAAAAAAAAAAAAACAACCCACAACATAAAATAATTTAGAAATCCTGAAGTGTGGCAAAGCAGGATTGCCATCCCATGGCCAGTATTTCTTAAACCCCATGTGTTTCCAGGTCAGCTTCTCCTCTGACACACCCTGCGGGTGTTCGGCTCTGCCCTCGGTGCTCAGGTTCCAACCCTCAAATCCTATTTTCCACTCCCATTGCCTCGTCTCCTGACTTGTTTATGATCGCCCCATGGACAGTCCCCTCACTGGGCATCCATCCATCTCCATGTGGCCTTTCTTCTTGTCGGTTTAAATGCTGCCTGTGATTTATGGCCCAGCAGCTCCCCAAACACATCTCCGGCATGTTATATGGCACTGGCGTAATGCTAACTCTTAAACCACAGAGGAAGCAAACAGTGCTAATTTATGCCTGGCTTTTTTTTTTATTCCCCAGCATAATTCTGATTTTAATGTTCCATCTACACCACATCAATATCTTTTCACCGCTAGTGAGTAAAAACAAAAAGTAAATATTTCATTTCCCATTCTTTCCCTCTTAAAAGGTTTTGCCTAAAACCAGCTCACCCGGCATGCCCTGAGGTTAGACAAATGGGAAGCGACTGTGGTCTGCCGCAGGGATGCTTTATGGGAAGGGCACTGCCCACCAATGTCAGCTTTCTGGGATAGTTACTATCTATTGGTGCATGAATATAACAAATGCAAGCATCTCCTGCATCAGGTTACATTACTAGCCTGAGCTAATACAAGGCTCTAATACATTGCTAATTTATCAGTCTGGTATTACCATTTACTTCATGTAGCTATATTCAGTAAGCACATCAAAGTGCTCCGGGAAAGGAAAATTAACAAAAAAAAATAGAAAGAGGCAGAGAAAGAGGTAGAGAGGAAGAAGGGTAACAAAACATTATGCAAAAATATTAAAAGGCTAAGATAAATCTCTGGCCAGGGCAATGACAAAATGACTTGGCATCTGGAGGGATCCGTATCCTGCTGTATCCGGGACATCTGCCATGAGTCTTTGCCTGACTGAGGAGCATCTAGATCCTCACTGGTGTTCCAGCAGCCACACGGGGTTCTCCACACTGAAATACAAGCCCCATAGTCCTGGGTGCTTTTCATATCTCCCTGGAATTGTGGGTCAGGGAAAAACTACTTCACCATCTCTATATTTTTTTGGAAAGAGGAGAGAAAGACGGTGATCTTACTAAAATCCCAGGTGAATGCAGGTCTCCAGAGTGCTCTGGCTCCTTGATACACAGAAGAATGTTTCACTGATTCAGCCACCCAGAGCCTAGACCAGTTCTTAGTCTGGGAAATCCTCTATAGATGAGACCTTTATGCACACATAACGTATCGATTATGAAACTTCACCAACTCAAAAAGTAGTATTTGTAAGGGCCATGCACTTCCAGTCTTCTGCTGCTGCTTTGTTCCCTACCCAGCCTGTCTTCTAGATGTCTCCAGTACAGACTCCCAGTGGAAAACTGGCCGGGACAGGACTCAGGGGACACACGATGGAGAAGAGATGCATAGAAAACACATTTAATACTGGTGTTCTGTACCCTGCAATACCTTTGCCTCACTTTGCTCATCTTGCTGACATGCTACCAGGATTTATTCACAGGCCAGAGACGTCCTGCATCCCAGTCTGTGTCACTGCGGTGCTGAGCAATGCTGAGGAGTGTCACAGCCTCCAGTGCCAGGACAGGCCTTGAGATTCTTCTCATCCCCACTGAACACAGAGCATCAGCCAGAATCTCCGCCTGAAATCAGGTTCCTACCCTGGAGCTACTTGAGGTCATAGTTTGTTTTCCTCCAAAAACAACTGTTGCAAGACAAATACCTCTCTCAAGATGACTGAAGTAGGTCACATTAGACAGCGCTTTGGAAAGTCCGTCTGACGCTTTCCCATCAGCAGCAAGCACTGTTCTACTCTTTTCTTTCTTCTCTTCTCTTTTCCTTTCCTTTTATTTACTTTACTTTCCTCCCTCTCTCCCCCATCCCTCCTCTCCTCTCCTTCCATTACTATAAGTCTGTGAAAAGGGAACTCTGTGAAGGAGAAACATCTCAAGCAACATCTGTCTGTGTTCTGCTTTGGCAGCTGGAAGAATCAATGCTAAAATGGCCCATGACCGCAGACAGCGGCTTATGCTGACAAGGAAGCATCAACAGGGAAAATCATGATGGAATTGAACAGAGCAAGTCAGCCCCATGCAGGGATAGAGCCCTGTGGGCCCCCCAGGGAGCAGAACCACAGCATAAGGACTACAGCACAAGGTCAAGCATCATTTAAATGACAGCTATCAGGCTCTGGAACAGCCTGAAGGATTTTATTTGCTGTTCTCCAGAGCTGCTGGACAGACATGACGGGTTCTCTGCTGCCTATGCCAACGGTGGTGCCCAGGGACGTCCCAGCTGGGATGCTGCCTGTCCTCATGCTTGAAGGATGCTCCTCCCTGAGTGCACCCTGTGGACTCCCAGCTCCATCATCACCTCCCACTGTTCCAGTGAGACTGGGATGGTGAGCTAATGAGATATCTGACCCAGGACCCCCAGACTCCCTCTTTGTTTTCCAACTGGAAGCCATTAGCACAGCGGCACCTTCAGGCAGCTTAAGGCTGTAATGCTGCAGGGAAGTTGCACCCTACCAGCGAACCCGGAGAGACAGAATGAATGTTACTTAGATTTAGTCACTCGCTTCAGTTTATAAATTAGCAGCAGGCACCCCTCAGCCCACGCTCTGGTCAGATAAAGCAAAATGTGCGTGATCAGATAACAAAATATAAGCATCGGATAGTAAGCTGGCCCAGACATCAAGTTATAATTGGCAAAAGCCGTTTGGCTGGAAAAAGGCGACAGGAGATGTTTTTTTGCTCTTTGCTGGGTACCCCACAGAGCTCACGCGATAACGCCAGTCTCTGCTCCCTGCCAAGACACTGCGGCTGCAGCACAACGGAGCCCTACTGCATCCCCCCAGCAGCATCCCTGATAAACGAAGGGTCATCGCGAGCATATTTAAAGAGCTTAAACAGAGCAACAGGAGAGAGCGAGCCCAGAGCCAGCAGCTGCCAGCAAACGCCCCGATATCAGCTCCATCGCCTGAGCAGCCAGACTCTCCAGTGGAAAAATCAGACAGGGACCTCAGGACCTCCCGCAAGAGGGACCACGGCCACGGTGGGGTGTCCTGCTCACAACCATCAGCTGAAATCCATTGGGGATTGGTCACAAACAGGGCTCTGCAGTTCAAATCCTTGAGCAAAAGCAATCGGGACCATACTAACAAAGAACAAAATGAATTAGCTGGTTTGATGGTGTCTGAATTTCAGAAAAAAAAAAATGTGCTGGATGTTTAGAAAGCTTCTGTCTCTCACAGATGAGCTCCATGGATTGTCAAATGTCCTCTCAGAAGAAAAAAATTGATTTCATTTCTGTTCTGAACCTACAGGACTTGTTTCAGTTTGCAAATTTCCTTTCTAAATGGAAACATTTTAGAGAAAAAGAAATTGCTTCCAAAAATCCTTACCGGAAAAAAAAACATCCTTCTGAAAAAGTTTTGATCTGATTTATCCATCAAAGCAGTGGCTCAGGGTAAGGAAAAGGTGACAGCTGCTCCTTTTGTTGCATGCTGTTCTGATTAGCCTCAAATCAGACTCTCCCTGTCACCCATAGCCCTCCGAGCAGTGAACGCACAGAGCTCTGTGGGCTCTGCTGAACACACCTGATGCTGGAGCAGATCTGCTAGAATGAAAAGATTATTGTCTTTTTTTTTGCCAAGGGCTATCTGGAAAACCATGATTTGACTTCAATTCAGAATAACAATAATAGAAGTTTAGAGAATTAGTCTTTCCAAAAGTGCTCAAAGTTTGCTTTAGTCTGCAGTCTGGATCGACACTGGCTTTTCTGGGAGCATAATCAGGAGCATCCACACAAGGAGGAACTGGGGAGTTTCTGGTTTCCCAGCACCCCTTTATCCTCTATGTGCATCAGGGTCACTGACCAACTCACCATTGTTTCTGAGGATATTATTTATATTCCTGTCCCATATAAAAAAGCTGTGCCACAGCAGAGAGCCGCAACCACCAAAATCCAGCAGTGTCCCCACCTGAATTAATGATTGTATCACAGTAGACTCTCTCCCTCCTTGAGGGAACATAAAATCCTCTCTTAGCTGTTTCCAGGCAGTGCAAACTTTCTTTCTGAGTTCCCTTTCCTGGGCAGATGGGAATTACAGATTACTGATGGGAATTACAGATCGCTTTTTGGTGCCATGGGTTCTGAACAAGGGCCAGAATGGAAGAACTCAGCTACCTCCCCAAATGAGAAAGAAGCTTGGCTCCAGCTCAAAACTCTGCTGCTCAGGTCCATCCGTGTCACCAAGGATAATCAGAAAAGTAGCTTGTTGGAATCCTAATCCAGAAAAACCGAGAGCCTGAGCTAATGGCTAAATAATCCCCACATTAAAACCTTCCACTAAGCTGAAAAAGAGAACAGAGTTTCCAAATGCACCCAATTAAATGAAACACTAAGGTCTGCAGAGGGGACGGGGCTGGGGGGCTCTGGGGGAAGCCGGGAACAGCAGCTTTTCCAAGCCAGTTTCTGACTCTCTGGCAGCACTAAGCACTATCACAGCATTAGTGAAATGTGCTCTTTATTAGTTCATTTTCACCTCCGTGCATCTGTTTTCATGACAACAGGGGTAGCTATTCAGTGACAACCCTGGGTGGATGGAAAGGATTCTTCTTTGCTTCTTTTCCTTCTTTGAACACCTCTTCTACCCTCCCTTCTCCCACCTTAGACCAAAGGGTAATTTGTGCGCTGGCTGAAATAAAACCCACTTAATGATGAAGTCCATGGCCCAAGCCTGTGGACATCAGTGCAGCCTTAATGAAATTTCTGTGCCTGAAACACATTAGTAGGCAAGAGCTGAGACTGGAAAAAGATTAGGCTGCTGAATAGCTGGCAGAGCTGGAGCTTTCAGAGTGAAAGTCAGCAGAGATGGCGAGGGAGAAAAAAGGAGACAGACACACAAGGGGCTGCTCTGCCTGAGCTCAGTCCTGCCACCCTGAGCCACAAACCTCCCCCTGTGCCCATGTCTGGTCTCTCACCAAATCCCCTCTCATCTCCAGCCCTCCCTATGGGCCTGCAGAGCCCTTACATGCTCCCCAAAACCTCCCCATCCTCCCTGGCTAGCACCCACAGCACCCAGAGCTAGCAGAAAGGATGAGGCCCTGGGATTATAAAGGCAATAACCTGCAGGTTATTTTGTCAGGCAGATGATCCGAGGCTCTCTGAGCTCTGTGGAGATTTAGATTCACTTGAAGTGAAAGCTTGCATACTTCTGCTTGATTTCCATTCCAATTGCATTCTGGATTTTGGTCCATTTTACACTTAGGCAGCAGACAGATGCCCAAAGGGTGTGTTTATGTGCAGAGGACAGGGTAAGAAGCAGGGAAGCCCTCAGGCTGTTTTAATTTTTCCCTGAAGACAGGTTGACTAAGTAGATGGCGTCTCAGAGCCCAGGAATATGCTCACATCAGCAGGTTTTATGACCATGCGTCATTCAATTGGTTACATCACTCAAGTCACCTCCCGAATTTACACATGGCAACAAGGGGACAGGGGAAGAGCACAGGGCTGGGAAAACCCTGCAGTGGAAATCAAACTTCACTGGTTTGAGACCCTGACACATCCACAAGCTGCACCGACCCCTTACCCTGGGTATTTACACCATTCCTCTGTGCCCTGACATGGTCATGGCTATCAGACCCTTAAAAAAAACACAAACAAAAAACCCACCAAAACAAAACCACACAAAAAAAAATTCCCCTTTAAGATCTATTGCTTTTCATTTTTTAAAAAAAAGCAATGAATAATTATGAATACTTCTGCAGGATTGGTTCTTCTGTTGCTATATTTTTCTTTAATTCTAGCATAATTTTTGCTCTGTCTCCCAGAGGACGAGCATTTGACTTTTCTGCTGTGCCCTTTCAGATATGTTACAGACTGTGATCTTGTCTGTGCTCTTAGTGGCTCTGTCAAGAGATCGTTTCTGCTCAAGCCCTGTTACTCTTAATAAAGATAAAGCCATAAATACTTTCAGTTTCCTTTTTGCTGTGTTGTAATTTGACTAACAAATTAAATTAATTTGGAAACTAATAATTATTTGGTTAGAAGTAGATTGAAGGAAGTTTAGTTGAAAATGGACTTTTAATGGAAAGAGGAGAGATACCAGCTCTTGGAAATATAAATTAAATTGGGAAACTGGATGACTGACATTTTTAAAATCCTTTCTCATTAACTGGCTTTGGCTTTCAGTATATGTCATTTTTAGCCCTATTTGTAAAGCTAATGTTTCTTTCCATCACATCTGTTGGGCAGACAAACCCAGAAAGCTGGAAAGCTTTGGTGATGGAGCTATAAAAGCAGAGAGACCTCATCATAAAGTTAACGGTCCATTTGCAAACTTTGAATCCCAGACTGTGCTACTTGCTCCTGTAATCTCCAAAACTACATCCAGTAAAACAACACTCGTGCCACTACAGTTTTACTAATCTGTTGTAATCTAAATGGAGAGAGTGGCTTGGTACTCTGATTTCATTTGTTAATTGATTCCTCTCTTACTTAAGATAGGAATTGGAGTAGTTTGTGATAAATGGATTACAGAGCCCTCTTTGTTTCAGTGCAGCTTCTGTGAAATAACTGCAAGTTCCTCCTGACACCAACAGTAATACTGCATGAGGGGAAGGCGGGTGGAGGGGGAATTTGGGACTTCTTTCCTCTCCATCAGTGGAAGGACATGGTTTTTAACCATTTATCTATGATTTTATGATTCTAAACTTGATCAGAAATTTGCTTTCTTTAGCGTTCCTCACAGATTTCCCATTTTAGCGCTGAGATTTTAGATCCACCTTCTGAAACATGTAGTTCACTTCAGGTGCTTAAAAAGAAAGCAAAGCTGTGCCCAACTATGTCCTTTATTGGATCTGGCCCTCGAAAAACAGAAGGTGTTGGCAAACTCTGCTGCAACTCCATATGGTTGCTCTGTGGCTCCCTCTGCTCTTTAAAAGGGAAGGAAGACGTGTTCTCACTCTCATCCAGACCGGCTCTGCTGCCAGGCTCTGATCTTCCAAATTATCACCCCTACAAAGAGGCAAAGAGACCTTTAACAAGGACTGGCTTGTCCCCTCTGCTGGTTCTCCATCCATCCACCATTTCTTCAGTGTCAGAGCTGTAATTCTGCATCTTTCTACCTCCTCATGTCCGGTCTTTCTGCTTCTTACTCAGTCGTGTCCCATCTTTCAACTCACTCCATCACCAACACATTTTCAACCAGGAGAATCTCTCCTGTGCTTCTTACTGCCAGCCTCTATGTTGTCCTGACGTGGAAAGATAATTAAGAAGGGAGACAACTATTTCTTCAGTGGGGACTGAAGACTGCAGCCATGTTCTCAGCTTTATGTGGGATCAGAAATCATCAGAATATCAGAGGTTACAAGAGCTATAGCTGTCTGGCAGCAGATGAAGCTTCCCATTTCTGGCACAACAGCAACAAATTTTATTTCATTGTACCAAATGAGAGCCCTTCTCACTGATCCCTATAGGCACCAATCGCACTGGGTAGCAAGAACCATTTTGGAGATAGACTGGTAGAAGAAGGCAGCCAGAAAAAGGGCTGAAAAAGGGCCCCACTTCAACCTACAGCCTATTTACTGCTCAGAGAAGCTGCTGTCTCTAGCTCATCCATGTGTGGAAACCCTAAGAACATACACATATACCCACACACAATCCATACGTATTCACACACATACACAGTCCCCTTGCTGAGTGTGAGTGGCCGTTCTCTGCTCACCTGGCTGGGAGGGGGAAGCGCCAATGCACAGGCACAAAAAAACCTCCATCCACTCTCAGAGCTCCAGCCTGAGGCCCCTGGTACAGGCATTTTGCTCCATTCCTCACTCACCATTCAGGCCCTTATGCATCCTAAAGATTCAGACACGTTCCAGTTTTTATTTTACTATGCATCGCCCTAATTCCACCAAATGTCAGTTGCATGGAAGATGAAATTTCTCCCTTGCTGTGCATATTTCCAACTCTAACTTACTTTCTTCAACAACTCTTAAAAAAAAAAAAAAAAAAAAAAAAATCAAATTCATCTCCAAAAGAAACCCAACTCTGCAGAACAAGCAAACAAGAAAAATCCATGTTACTTCCACCAACAACTGCACAGGACCAATGGAGAGATGGGGCAGTCCTTTAGCTCCCTAAGGAATATCTGATGTGGGAGCACAAGCGAGGCAGAAAGAAGTATAAGTGGCATTGGAAAAAGGACAGAGGTTTTGCATCTAGGAGGCAGCCTGATCTCAATACTCAGACTTGTTCTTGCCACAAAAAAGGAGATGCTGGAACCCTGGAGCTCAGAGCATGTTCTGCTCTCAACTTACACCAGTGTGAATCTGCAGGCAGGGCTGTGAAACCACTGAAGAAAGAAGGAAGAGATATTCGCCTCCAAACATATTCACTGCATCCCTTGAAGCCTGGATGAAGGTGGAAGAGCTTCAGAAGGTACCATCTGCACAACAAGCAAGCTGGCACTGGGCAGAGCCTTGGCTTCAGTTTGAGTTGCATTTAAATTTGGAGGAAACTTGGGCAAATTCTCAGGCGTCACCTTCTCCCTCCTCCCACCCGCACGTTGCACAACATATCACAGCTGAGCCCGGTGTAGGGACCCCTGAGCACGGGTAACTCCTCCAGCTCCTCCTGGCAGGTGGTTTGGCCCTAAAACAGATTCTGTTCCTGATCTTATAAGTGGGGAGAGGCTGTAATTTGCCATTCACCACCGCTGCTTGCTGCACACAGCCTGGCCCACAGGCTCATCCCGAGCTGCAAACCTTTTCCCCTTCTTTTAGGATCTTGCCATCCCTGTCCTCTCTCTAGTACTTGAAGTTTAAAAACAAAGATAAAAAAGGGTAGGAACAAACACTGGGGAAAATATAATACCTCTAGTCAGGTCAATGGATTTTATTTTAACATCAGTCTTAAAAGTTTCATTTCACTTTTACACCATTTGTTTTGATTTTTTGTTTTTCATCATAATAAAGTTACAGCCTTAAACAAAAGGGAAAAAAAACAACAACGTTCAAGCAGGGCTTTTCTTGGTTTCTTTTTTCACTTAAAGCTGCCACAATATTTAGAGTTGCTAAAAATGAGGAAAAATTGCCCTTTTATTTTCACAGAAAGCCTGTTTCAAGGAATCAGCATTTTCTGATGAAAAATGGTTTGTTGACATTTCCCAAGCAGAGCTTTCACTGAGTGCGCTGAGCATAGTCCTGCTAACACCTCCCTTCCCCACGGATGGTGCACATCACCCTTCAGACCACGGGAACTGAGAGATTGTGGATGTCAGCTAAACGCTACACGGGATTTGGAGCTGGGTGATCAGAGCAGACAGTCATCTTGGGCTTCCCATATCACAGGTATTTCTGCAGATGTAGACTTATTATGACATTTTCAGCTTTTCCCCCTGCCTCAAATACTAATTTTTAATCTACAGGTCACAATCAGCTCTACTAATGAAGGTAGTCCTGCATCCGAAATCCCAGCAACAATGTGGCACTGTGCCTCCAGCAATGCGTTTTGTTGTAGAGAGATGTTATTCTCTTGGTTGTAGGACAACGAGGGTGGTAAAATACCGGCACAGGTTGGCCAGAGAGGTGGATGCCCCATCCCTGGAGACATCCCAGACCAGGCTGGATGGGCAGCCTGAGCTGGTGAAGATGTCCCTGCTCATGGCAGAGTGTTTGGACCTTTGAAAGTCCCTTCCAATTCTAACTATTCTACAATTCCAAAGCAAACATCACACTAAAATTCTCCTCTTTTGAAGTCTTGGCTAACTATTTGAGCTTGGAGTGGCTTAAAACAGACACGCTCTGAAGAATCAGATACCCCTGTCCATTTAAAAGTGCTGTTATGTTGAAAAGAACAGCATCAAATCCTTGAAACAGCCTGGCTTCCCTGCCTAGGCCCCTGCCTTCCGCCTCCATGCGATGCGGTTGCTGGCAGAAGATGGTGCCAATCTGCAAAATGAGCATCTCCATGGAGATAAGCTGAGAGCTTGAGAAGGTCAGAGCCAAAGCATCAGAAGCAGCAAAGGAGTTCTTCAAACTTCATTTCCTTCCACAGCAATCACTTGATGGAGATTTGTTGAACGTGACACCTGGCTGCCTCGCGCTGCCGACTCAAATGAGGAGACAAAAGAGGAAGCTAATTGTTTCCAATGCATTCAAGTTTAATACAGTGCTTTTTTAATTAGGGCTCTAAAGAGGAAGGGAATCAATTACCTCTCACAGAGGCAGACGCCACCGGCAAGCGATGTCGTGCGGGGAAAAGGAATTGCAAGAGGATGCTGGGGCTCCCTGATGAGGAGAGGACCAGTGTGCTCTTTGGGGAGCCCTGTGCCTCAGATACTCTTGGTGGTTCCAAGGAAGCTTGCCACGAAGTGGCACTGTGACACCATCCAAGAGGACAAGGAAAATGTTGTTAAACCACCCTGCTCTGGAGGTGCCCTTGTGGCTGGGGAGTCTTTATAATCCCTAAAAGCATCTGGTCTCCAAGACCTGAGGAGTAGATAAAAGACATCTGACAGAGCACACCGTGAACATCCCTTCCCAGAACTGCGGTGAGATGTAGTCTCCTTCAGGACATCCTATTCCTTATTTCAGCAAGATAGCCCAAAAACCATAGCTTGATAGGTGCTTGGTGACCTGTGCTGGGGAAGAGGGAAACAAAGGTACTCTTATGGTTGGGATCCAGATCTCTAGAGAATTCTGTGCTAGAAAAGCCATCCCATCAAGCTGGTGTTGAAGAGATACCAGCAAACACACACAGCAAGCCCAAGGACTCATTATAAGCAGCAAATCCCTATAGCATACTGTTGAGACACAAGCACATACAGCGAGAGCCAGTATTGCTGAAAACTTATGTTCGGATTGCTCAGCAGACCAAAGCGTAAGTCTCCGAGGAGCTCAATTTCATGCCTTTAATGAGAATTATATTTCCTAAAGGAAGAAGCCAAAGTCCTTCAGTTAAATGCAATATATTGGAACTGCAGACAGGTTCTCAGTACACTCTTATTCAGTCTTTGCCAGGCAAAAATCACAGCCTTTTTCATGTCTTTCAACAGGACACTTTGTGTTGAATTTATTCTCTTTGGTTATGAGCAACTTGAGCGTCTGTTACTGAAGTCGATACCACAGAGGTTTCTTTGCAAGGCTTAAGAGGACCAATTCAGTTGGCTGAAAAGAAGGTATCACCATCTGAGAGACCCTACAGCATCTTAAACATCTGCGTGGGGGTGGCCAAAACAGCACAGGACCATGAGCATCCTGGCAGCAAGGTGGGATACTTGATGGTTTCTCAAAATGTACTAAACACCACCTTTTAGCCAGCGCAAAGCAGCCAGGGTTTGGCCAGTTTAGTGAGTGTTTGATGCAAAAACTCATTTAGTTGTAACTCAGCACAAACCCCTCAAGCTAAGGACAGAAATTAGCTCCTAAAAATAATTCAGGACATTTTCATTGTGAGGCTGGAGCTCACTTGGTATATGGCATTATAAAGCCAGAAAAAGTAAAACAAGAACAGTATCCACTCAAATAAAATGGCGAGTACAGACTGAGTGCTAAAGAAATACATCCGCTGGTGAAATTCACTTTACGCATGTAAGACTGAGATGAGGACTTTGCTGCCAGGAAGAATGTGAGGTTTTGTCCACTTTGTGTCTTTTCTCCTTCGTATTTTCTTAATGAATCTCTGGAAGATGCTTTTTATGGACAAAATGGAGCATGCTTCATGAAAGATTTATTAATCAGAACTGCCAAATTCATAATTACTTTCTGGGCACTGAAATTGTTTGGCCTTATCAAATAAATGAGAATAACCACTGATTATTGTTTTTGGAGGAAGGAGTAGCTGGTAATAAGGAAAAAACACTCACATATGAGAAAGAGAAAGATAATATAAATGTACATAGATGTGTTCATATGGATATCTGAGTGGTCAAATAACTCATCTGCCCTAAAAAAGAAACATAATTGCCGTATTATGAGGCACTCAAGCAAGTCAGTGGCACTTTCACTCCAACGCGATGGATGGACTTCATTTGTTTCCCTGATTCTTTTCTGCCACTGCTGTTTTATGATTCAGAGGCAGCTGGATTTTCCCTCTGTTGTTTTCAGTTCACAAATAGGAACCTCTGCTCAGCAGAAGTTGGTGACATTTAATGTCAGCAAGAAACTTGTAAAGACCTCGAACTTTTGAAGTTTTTCCACTTCCATGGCAGAATAACTACAACCGATGCGCAGGTGCAACCCTACAGCAGTTTTTTTCATAAGCGTTTAGGGGATTTTTACAGTGGCCCTGAGGTTTCTGAAAGTTATAAAACATATGAGCTTCCCATTAGAAAACCACCAGCATACCCAGATGCTTTTGAAAATCCAGGCAGCTGCTGTAGGAAACCTTGTCAGTGGGTGCAGGACACCCTGACCTGGGTGGAAGAAGTCGCACAGCCTTCAAAAAAATGGATGATGCTTGTGCCCAGCTGCTTTTTAAGCATGGAAAACCACATCTGTCCTTACTGACGTGACTTCAGATGCTCTTAAAAAGATTTCTTGGACTTGCCCAAAGTCACACAGCAGGTAAGAACCAAACGTTCTCCCCAAGGCTGCCCTGCAGCCCCTGGCTCTTCATCCTCCTGTAGCACCAGCGATAAACTCTCTTTCAGGCAGCCAACTTGAGGATTCCTCTCACCCTCTTCCCAGATTTTGTAGATTTCCCCCCCCCGTCCTCCCGTGATGATTTATGGGGTAAAAAAAATGTAATTCTAAAATGAATAATTGATATTCTTTCACAGCTATATCCTTTAGTCTACTTGTTCTCTTAATTTACTTGGTTTATACCAACTGATGACAGAAGCCTATTGTTTTGCTGAAACATTAACTTCACAAAGTCATTCCGCTCCCATCTGCAGCACTAAAATTAATGATTCCCTCTGCAACATCTGTTTAATTAACTATCGGCACCATAGAAGAGGCATCCAAATACCCCAGCGACTAAATCAGCCTCAAATTAGGAAAATACGATGTTAAATTGTATCAGAGAGAAGCAGAGATTATCCTTTTGAGCACTGACATTCATTAGCTACCAGCCACCCCATGTATCTTCATAATGAAAAAGTGTCAGCAGCTCTTTGCCATAAAGTTTTCATTTAAGGGTTGCTGCTCCTTTAGCCACAGTGATAGGGAAGAGGAGGAGGGGGTGAAGAGATGTGAGCAAGCTTAAGCCCGTGTGCCAACATCCTTGCTGATGAATCTTTTGCTGGGATGAAAGATAAAGGTAAAATAAAGCTGCCATCAAGCGCTGCCTACAGTGCCTTCATCCCTATTGGAGGCTGGTACCAGTTTCCTGAGCAATGGGCTGGTCCCTGCAGTGACAGCAGGACTGGCTGCAAAAGATGCCACGGAGTCAGGGTACATGTGGGGTACCACAGGTATGTCTGAGTGTGCTACAGGTACATCTGAAGGTGCACAAGTACATCTGGGGCTACCATGGGTACATCTAGGGGTACCACTGGAGGTACCAGTCTCTTGGCTGTCCTCTAAAAGAGGGTTGGAAAAAGGCAGCTCTAAGGGGGAAGTAGTTTGGACCTCCAGCGAGGTCTCCAAAGTGCTTGGGAATATTGAAAAGGCTCCTTCCAGACTCTGCTAATGTAGCTACACGTCCAACTTTGTACAGGGAACGCACAAAATAAGGGGCTGATTCATGAGGTTTTTTGGTTTGTTTTTAAAAGAAACTTTTTTCCTCTACTTTGAACTCCCCTCCTTTTAATGTTGCCATGGCAACAAATGCAGCGTGAAATTGCGAGCCTGCTAAAGGCACCAAGTCAGCAGCATGGTAAAAGCAGGGTTCTGGCAAGGGGAAGGCAGGTGGGGAGCGAGGAGGGAGCCTGGGCCCCACACTGCCCGCAGAGGAGTGGGCAGGGGTGGGAGAGCATCAGGAAATGGAAGGAGTTGCTGCTTGGGTTCCCCCTATTGAGTTCTGCTTATTAAAATACACATCTACATCCAGACAGCCTGCTGCCTATCCCAGACTTGTTACCTGATATGAACTTCCTCCAAAAAAAGGGAGCTCTCCGGGGATTTTTGCCACTTTCTTAGAGAACTAGGAAAGCATTGGGTTGTTCGCTTAAGAATGAGACTAAACCCCTGGAAGTACAGAAATAACTCTAAGGTTCTTCTCTAATGCATGAGCTAAGGCCAGAAAAGTGCATCCATGAGTCCTCTGGGGTGAGATTTCTCAAAAGCGTACCCAGCCCAAGGCTGAGTGCCTACAAGGACCAGATTTTCAGAGCTCAGTTGCCATTTAGGCAGTTAATTAATCTTTGCAAACACCTCAAAGTATCTAAACTGCATCTGCAGCTTCGACGTTGCCCTGAAGAATGGCTAAACAAAAGCTCCACCATTTGAAAATCCATTTCCTCTCTTTTTGGAATAGTATCTGCTGGCTTTCTAGGCAAACTACTTATGATTGTTGTTTCTTGGCTTAAAGAACCAATACACCTCTGAAAAACTGCTCCAAAATCTTGCCTTTACCTTGTCTTCAAACCAAATTTACACTGAAGCACCTGGGAGATGCTGAATTTGGCTCCTTTACACCTGTGCAACTAACACAGAGGCAGCATGCTGGCACACTGGGTGCATTTATAAATGGTGAATAAGTTTCAAAGGGACTGTGGGAAGACAGAATAAATGAGGCCGCTGTTAGACAACTGGCAGAAATACCACCCCTTATTGAGGGCTGATGTTCAATACACATAACTATTTTACCAGATCTGTATTACCCTCAACTTTCACTAAGAATAAGTATTTTTTAGCCCTTTCCTTACCACCTTTTCCCAAAGATTCTAGCTGTTTTCTGTGTTCTGCCATTGGTTTCAGAAGCTGACTCCATCTCCATCATTAAGTTTTTCCAAAAGTTGGTTTCCACAGTCAAGCATTCTCTTGTTTCCTAGTAAAGGCATGATGGTTGAGATTTGACTGGATTTAAGGACATCAAGGGGTATTGTGTCTCCCTAGAAGACACTCCTGAATATTCCTTTGAACAAACTTTCAGAGTGGATTTATCAAACCTTGTTCAAGTCCAAGATAATTTTATCTAATTCATGCTGAGAATATTTAAAACCATTACAAGAAGCTTTGACTCATTTGCTTTAGAAGTTAATCCAAACTAACATACTGAAGCATCTCTTTGTAGGCATGTCCTATTGCTACTTGTTGCTCAAGACAGAATTGTGGATGAGTGCCCCAGTTAAAAAACAGATCCTGCCTTGTTAAGAAAAGGCTCCAGCAATAGGAAGTTTCTTCCCATGCAGAACTTATCTCCATTTGTGACATTCACACACTTCAGCACACAAGAAAGCAGAGTCAGTAGTTGCTTTCCTACTGCTCGTGTGCTGAGGTTATTGGAGAACTCTACTGACAGAGCATGTAGAGAATGTACCAAACCACATTTAAAAGTGTGACATGAAACTCAAAAGCAGCCAAGGGAATTACAACACTCTGCAGCAGGATAAGATGCTAAAGGAGCATGAAACACACGCTATGCTTAATGTGATTTTTTTTTTAAATAAGACTGCTTCCTTTCCAAGCCTGCCGAGGAATCCGTCGCCCTGACAGAGTACAACCTGAGACATGAACAGCCGTGGCAAGAGCGGTAAGATGGATACAGAGCCAGCATGCTTTATGCTTCTGCCTAGATAAGGGAGTCAGACGAACACCAGCTACAGCACAACACACAGAAACCTCTTGACACGCACCAAGATGAGGAACCCAAGTGTTATTCTAGGTGCTGAGGATCTCAAACCCGGGATGTTACTGATAACGTAAGGAGAAGGAAGATAAGGAGATTGAAGGCTTTAGGTGAGAGTGTCCCTTGAACAGCCAGTACTGGGAAATGAGGTACCGAAATTTACTTGGGAAAACAGCATGTGGTTCTGCAAACCAGTAGATGGGGAATTGGAGAATACAGGGATGGTGTACAGAGAAACAAACCGGGACTGGGCTGCCAGTGTGATGCACACAGAGGACAGGAAAGCCAATGGCATATTGTGCTTCTAATTTTAAAACAGATACGATGAAATAATAGTGGGGGAATATCAGGGGAAAAAGTGGCCCAGGACTATGCAGCAGATCAGTGTCAGAGCTGGGAAAAGATTCCTGAGACTAGCAATCCTCAGTCCATTACAACAAAACCACTGAAAATAAGAGGAACACCTACAAGTCTCTGCCTTTTCTATTATCCTCAAGGTTTGGGTTTATGCATTTATTTATTTACCAAACATGGAGGAATGACAAACAGAATGAGAAACATGGAGTGTGCAAGAAAGCTCATAAAATCCTTTTCATATCTTCAATCAGTCATGACTAGTGTATCTCCCATACATTTTTCCAGTTGAAAACAATAAAGATGTACTCTCACATCATAATCTTTCACCAGGCAGCTGTGCTCCTTACATCGGCACAATGACCCAAACAGTATGGCTGTATTAACAGATACAATCTAGTCTTTAATGGAGCTCAGCAACTGGGATTAGCTACCTGTAATGTAGTTTGGGCTGTCAGGCACTGTATGAAACTGCTAACACATTACAAGTTATAGGCATCAATTCTTTCTAAGTGAAAAGGCATTTCAAATTCAAAACACTTCAAACCTAATAACAGGAAATTATCTTGATGGATCCCCTTCAGCATGTAAAAAAAAAAAAAAAATGAAGAGATGAGGAGAGAGGGTCAGGCGTCCGATCAAAACAAAATCACATCATTGCTTTTTTTCCTCTCTCTAGTTCAGAGCAAAGCAGAAATGTGGATTTGGATGTCAGGGAAGGAACAAATTGTGAAAATCTAAGTTGGAATGAGAAAGAAAGTTTGCAAACTACATCATAACAGGAGAAAGGGAAAATTTACCTGCCTGTTTGGGTCAATGGATACACCAGGAGCATCGGTCTGACCCAGCAGGAACTTGTCCTCTAAGAGCGAAAAGTTCCTTGCAGCTCCTTAGGGTATTTTTCCAAAGAAAGCTGAGTCAGGAGTTAGGTTTTTATCCTGAGCTTTCATATTTTGAAGACGCCCAATATGGACAACCTTAATGAGACCTGATTTTTCAGATCAGAAGACACTCTGTGCTTCCTGAAAAGCAGGTCTTTTTTAAAGCATCTTTGTTAAAGTGCACACTTGGAAAGCACACTCCAAAAGTGTGCAGTGTCTGAAAACGTTGTCCATTTGCCCCTTTAATCCTTGGCAATAATCCAGGGCTAGAAAACCTCTGGCAGGCTTTGGAGGAAGGGAGGAAGGGTCGGGGTTCAAGTGATGAATGCTGACAAGCGGAGTCATTGATGAGTTGCTTGCTATAATCTATCACTTTTAAACCTGAAAGCCTTCTCTGTTGTCAAGCTGAGTCATTTTTGCTGGCAAAAGAGAGGGCTAGGGAGCAGAAACCTTATTTCATCTCTAAGCACTGTGGCCATGCACCAATCCTACCACTGTCCCACTTTCTCCACATCTGTCTGTCCCTGGCATGTGAATTGGCCGAGCTGCCATCTGACACTGCGGAAAGAACAAAGCTTCCCCGAGCTGGCAAAAGAGCCCCCTAAGGAAAAGATAAAAAGGCTGAAAACAAATTGAAAGCAAGTCAGACAAACCAAAAGGCAGATTTTCCTTTTAGCACATTTACGGAAGAGGAGAGAAGTCCCTTATGGCCAGGAACCCGTGCTGTTGTTGGATTTCCAGCTCAAGACAGAAGCCCAGGGGAAAGACGAGCTTTTCACCACCTGTCAGGAGGGACTGCAAACACAACAAAAGTTGTCTTGTAGAAAAACAGTGCAGGATAGTCATTTGAGACTGCCTCAGTAGTCATACAGCATTTGCACATGTTGATGGCTGAAGGCAAAATATGACCTTCAGTTACATTATCACACCAAACACAATGTCTTTCTTTGCGAGGGGAGAACAAGAGAGAGCGAATGTACTGCATGAAACATGAGGGATGAAGCTTTGATGGCAACAAGATGTTACAGCGGCCATAGAGATGGATGTCCTTGATTGTCATCTCTGTTGCGGTGACAGCTCAGACCCAGAGCTGTGCCAGCTGCTGGATATAGGCACTCTGGAAGAAATGTGCTCCAAAGAGCTTTCACCCCAAATATCTAATGTCTCCAAGCACGTGAATATCATCAACAGGCAAGACAGTCCAAGGCAGCAGTGTGATGACATTGAAGTTGTTGGGTAACTAATTCCTGAAAAAATCCGAGCAGAAAGTAGCCCTGACTACAGAGGGAGAAGAGTCTCTTATTAATACAAAGTGTTAAGCATCTAGTTCACTACAGGGTGCTATCAGCATCCCTGAAAATGCTGTCTCCACACCCACAGAAGGTGATATTTGTCTTCATGCAGTGCATGAACCCTGCACACTGTTTTATTCAAAAAAAGAGTGTGATTTAAGTGGCGTGAAGGGCTGCACGCTCGCGATCTGCACAAAGATCCACTTCATGCGTGACTCTTCCCTGTCTTTCTCCCCATTACACACCCCACCAGGATGGGTTTGACTTTCTTCCGCACACAGAAAGAAACCAAAGTGCTAAGGTTACCTATGGCTTTCCATGAGCTGACCCAAAACTTGTTTTCTTTTCACCTGAGGAAAACAAGGACACTTTTTCTATTTGAAATCAGATCTGGAGTAAGATTTTTCCAAGTACATTGTGACTAAGGTTGCTACATGAGATCAGCTTTTGGTCTGTTGACCAGATGAGCAGGGCTCTGTTCAAGTGCTCCCAGGGCTGCACATGTGAAGTTCTCTAACACAATTTTCGTTTTCTTACTGAAGACTAAATGCATCAGATGCAATAAAGAGCATAAAGGAAGCTATAAATATAGGTTTAACCTAATAGAGTTAATCCCAAAGTGCTAAGGAGGGATTTGTAAAGACTTCCTTAAAAGTTTTCACATTAGTAACATTTGGGTATCTTTCCTTCTGGGTCTTGACATATTTGACGTATATTTTGAGGGCTTGGAACATGGAAAGAATGCGTTTAAATGGGAATCACTGGTCTCCTGCTTCTGTGAAAATATTGTTAGGGTTGGCTCAAATGAAGAAGGATCATCAGCATGTTCTCAGAGCTTCTTGCTTTGGCATTGAGGAAGATTTAGCACGTTCACATATCCATTTCCTCCACAGCTCTAATCTTAACACCCACCTACTGCATGCTAAATGAACATCCCAGCACTTCATAATGGAGACAGGAAATTAATTCCTCATAAAGGTGTTTTTTTTTTTTTTTTCCTACCCCTCTTATTAAGACTCCTCAGCCCTGTCAACAGCCAACTTAGCTTTCACAAGTCATAAAGGTGCATTTCTGCAGTCTCATTTCCTCAAGTCTCTTACTTGATGGATTATACCCATTAATAACCTTCACACTGGAGAAGAACAGCTGCCCAGGATTCAAGGGACCTTGTTGGACAGTGTAACCCTGACCCTTTGAGCAAAGCACTCAGGAAAATGGAGACACGAAGCAGGGGGTCTGCTGATGGGCATCTAATTTGCTCAATCCCTCTTAGAGACAGCAATTAAAGAAAACATATCCTTGCTGATCAAGGATACCCATGAGAACCCAGAGCTGAACCACCACCCTGAGGACAACATCTGAAACAAAGCCCTTGGTCCTTAAGACTGATACAACTTGGACAATCTCCAATACCCACTAAGTCCATACATCCATGTTTTCAGGATACAGGATGTCCAGAACAAGATTTTAAGAGGACAAAGTCCATCAAGGTGCCTTAACAATAATCTCCTTCCTTGACATATAAATTAGCCAAGAAGTGCAAAACCCCTAAATTTCGTATTATAATTTTTCTCTCCAACTCAGTCTGTTGGGAAATTTATTTTCTTTGGAGAATGTGACTAATCTTTAATTCTAAAAAAAAATCAGTTTAATGCAGGCATTAAAATGGACCAAGTTGCATCAGAATGACAGATCTGGTTTAAAATTGTGCCATTTCAGTGTGTCTTGAGCTCAGCAGCATCACACAAGCAGACAAAGTTTAGAGAGATGGATTCTAAAACAGCAGGCAAAATTATTGTGAAATGAAAATGCATCATATCCATATGATGCGGATTTAGAAGCAGCAGAGCGAGAATTTGGAGCTGGTATGGAAAACTGAAGGGCAGTGTAAAATAAACTCGCAGATTGTATCCCAAATTTTGGTAGAAACCTTACACAAAATTTTCATGCAGCTATCAAAAATAAAAACACAAGACCAATTACATTATATCAAAACTGGAGAAAATATCCTGGGAACATGATGTTTGGAACTTTCCCTGGTTCCCTTTTCGAAGTGTTATGCAACATTTCATGTTGATTTTTACATACCTACACCACGTTAACTATGGAACAGCAGCATAACGCGACTCTTCACAGGATTTTAAAGTTTTCTTGAACCAGGCCTAGCAGAAACATTCTGTAGGAAAGCACAGTTGCACTATTGTTGCCTAGCAAATGTCTGTGAGAAAACGTTTCTGCTTAAGGAGAAAAACAAATTAAGAATAAACCTCCTGCAAGGGCAAGCTCCCCCGGGACAGCACATTTCTGTTAGAGGGCAAAATTGTCTGAATCTCTTGTTAAAATATAGGCAGCACATCACAGCCACAGAGACCAGAGATATTAAAGAGAAAAACCCCAGTAGTTCTGGCTCAAAGTCAGAAATAGCTGAGTTCTTCTAGATCTCTTGACCCCAGGGAGTTATTAGTAACATTTTCTTAAGTCATCTTTAACATTTTGTGTCTTTTGTTTTTAATATATTAAGAAATTACACCCCAAAGGGGAATAGACTCCTCAGTTTTGTGTCAGCCCCTGAAACAGTAAGTTGGCATCTCTGACTCCGCAGCCAACTGGGAAATACACCCTGTGTCTCCCTCCTAATGGGTATTAAACTGTCTTTGGGAAGGGATTAATGGGCTGTTTTGACTTTTCAAGCTCTTTCTTCTTTTGCTGAGATACTTCTTGAAAACCCTTCAAACTTCCCCCCGCCCCTCCAAACTCTTTTCCCACATAATAATAAAACACACCAGTTAGAAAGGTGGAGTCTGTGAAGATGTGGCTTCTGCCTCTGGCTCACAGGGAACAGATTAGGGCTGTAAAAGTCCACTAGGGATTGTATTTTAAGAAGGAAACACAGAATAACTTGCAGTTGGACATTTAAAAACACAGTCCTTAGTGCCATGGGGTGGGAACTGGAAAAAACACTCAGGACTCCTGTTACTTCGGGTCCTTTTTCTCCAGCCCCTCCAGCTCTTCTGTGCCAAAACCAGGGCACAACCCAACGCACGGCTGTGCCACAGGTGCACCCTTGCTTTCCATAATTAGGGACTGCACACCAAATAATTAAGCTAGGGTTAAACCTGACTGCCCACCCAATAGCAATATATTCCTTAAACAACTTTGCCAGATGTCCAAAGACAGATATTTCTCAAGTAGTCAGTGAGAGGCTCTGACCTGTTAACTACCTACAAGCCCCTTCCAGTACAGATTAAATCCAAGGACTATTTATCATTTAACAGAGGGCTGATTTATCTACCTGGGGACTTGGTTCTGAGCACAAATCAAGGGGATGCTGTCTGTCAAGGGCTGTTGCACACACTTCATCCATTCCTTCAGTAGCCAGGAATAATTTTTTTACCATGGTTTCTGAGACGTTAGGACAAAAGAATAAATATTCTCATTCCTCATCATTCCAGGAGAGTTTTAATTCAGACATTCTTCAGCCAGGAGTCTTCCCAATCCATATTAAGTTTGTTGAAAGGAAAAAACTATCTTTTAAGCCAAGGGAGCCAGGATAAACCAGCTCTAATTATCAAATGGATCATTATTGCAGAGCGGTCTCACTGCCTGAGTGGACATGCTGGATGCTCCTTACATAAGCAATACAGTAGCAAGCAAATGAATTATCTTACTGTAAATATCTATTTCCAGCCTGGAAAACTGTTCATCAGTCTTGTCTGGAGCTTCTGATCTCAATTCTCAAGCTCTCCTGGCTCCCGGTGGTGGCAAGATGGAGCATGCAGCACGTTGTAAAAACGACTACATGTTTGTCTGCTTCTCAGCTATTTGCAGAAATGTTTACATGTAGGGAGAGTTCGATTTATGTGCCTTATCTTCCTGAAACCAGATAGAACGCTTCCCTTCCATTACACACACTGCTTAATGGATCTCTAACAGCCTTGCTTTCACAACATCAAATATACAAGAAAATAAGGGGGAGAAGGACAAGCCAAACAAACAACTCTTTATTCTTTCCAGGTGTCCCTGATTACGGTTGGAGGAACGAGTGGAGAAGAAAGAGGGAGATTAAAAAAAACCCTGTAATTGGGTCCTTGTCACAAGCTCGTCATATATATAAACATAGCAGACAAAAAAAAAATGTTAAAAGAAGAAGTTCTTAACTCCTAAAGAACCCAAATATTCAAAGGACCTCTGAAAACAGACTTGCAGTTTCTCCTCAGGCCAAGCAGCAAATAGCCCCAGTGGAGTTAATACCCTTCACCAGTCAGCAAACCAGTTTGGAGAGGGGGCATACTTGAGAAGCATTTATTAATACCAACTGGTGAAATTCCCTCCCCTTCACCCTCAGTACCCAGACTATCCAAAGAGAAAAACCCTCTAATACTCTCTCTTTTGGGATAATACAGTTGTTCGGTTAGCTTAGGTGATAGAGGTTCCTCATTACACACATTTTTTGTTGATCTTGTGCTCATTCCTGCACTAAGTTATGCTGAAAACAGGTATAAGAATATAATTTCATTCACTCTAGCACCATATTATCCATCTCCTATGGACTGGACTGGTACAAAAAGCAAAGCAATCCCAGCCTCCACACACCCGCTCATATATGAAATGGGCTGGCCCAAGTGAGTTGAAAACAGTCATTACATTATAACAAAATCTTCTGTTATATTTTTTTCTGTCTCCTGCCTCCTATACAGACCCATATTTTCCTTCTGCTTTTCTTACTTTATAATAGTCTCCATTCTTATTTTCTTTTATGATCTTTTTCTTCGCTGACTGACTGTAAAAGACACTCAACCTGACAGCATTCAGTTTTGAAAATCAAGGAGTCCATAAATAAGGCTCAAGACAGACCCAGGATAGTCTTGAACAGAAATGATAATTGTCACAGGGCTGGACAGAAACTTTTCAATATCACCTTTTTATAGGCAAATAGCACTGAATGACACAGTGAATGACATTTTTTAAAATGAAAAGTTCAAGTGTTTTTGTTCAGAAGTATTACATTCCTCTTGAAATGTAAGGGAAAAGTAGAAAAAGGAAATAGAACAAAATATGTAAAGGTGCAAAGAGACTATTTTGTCTGATCTGATCCAGATCCTTCTGTCCATTTCCCCTACACTTCGATTTATTTTTAGCTTTACCTGTTACCCTGATTCTGGATAACAAAAGACATTGATGAGTCTAGTGCTGTAGAGAGGAGATGGGAAGGTTTTAAAGCAGCTGGCGCAGTCCAGGGCCCAGTTCCCTTAGAATATAAATAGGAATTAAATGCTGAATTCCTGCTGGTGGTGCTTGAAGTCCATGGTGGCTGCTTCTTGCAAAGCAGAGGAGGAAAGATTGCAAAGATTGAAATGGGCCTGTGCTGCACTAATACCTCTTGAGTACAGAAGTGGAGATTATTTGAATGTTTCCTTAATGGGCATCCTTAGCTCTGTGCACTTCAGGGAAACCCATGTCACACAAATAGTCCCAGAGCAGTGCAACTGATGACAAACTTGGTTTTTTTCCCTCAGTCTCAGCTTCTCCATCAATAGACTCCCTCATTTATTTAGATCTCTCTCTGCTACTCACTTGTTTCTTTTTAGAAAATGTGTAAAAAAAAAAAAATAAATCAATAGCTTTGAGGACACTTTCAAATGATAATCAGGAAAAACACAGAGCTACATGGTACTCTCAAGTGAACTCCAAGCTTTTAAAAGTCCTGGCTTGTTATGGGGTGGTTATTTTTCTAGAATACAAGAGTTAGAATTGTTGTGTTCTGCTCATCCTGGCCAAAAGCAGTTTTCAATGAGGAGGTTAGTCTGAGTCCCTTCTCAAGGATTCCCAGGATTAATTTACTGTGAGAAATGCTGATCTGCAACCATTTCTTAAGCATAATCTGCAGTGCCATCCTCATCATTCCTCTTTGGTCTATTGTCTACCTACAACTCACCAACATCTTCGCTACTTGTCCCACGACTTTGCTCCCATCGCAGACAAATGATAAATAGTTCCTGCTTCACAGGAGCCACCTTCTCTGCAATGATCCTGACTGAGATCAGAGGAGAGACGTAATAATCAAAAGCAATCAGAAAACCCCTGCTAACGAGTGTTTGAAGATACTGTTGACTTGTGCAGGAAAGGAGCATCTGGCAAAGGATTTTCTACTTGGCAGCCCTAGATGCTCAGCTTCAGGCAATGTTGGGAGTCAACTGCGTGCACATCTGGGTCTTCACTGCTGCTTGGAAGGATTCACATTCTAACTGTCGGCAATTATAAAATATTATAGTGCATTAGATATATTATGCTGTACTACATTGTATACAGCATTAGGGAACTGGCTGGTATCTGTCCCCTGTGAGACTGAGCACTGCTTGGGGTCCTTCCTTCCCTCTATCAGCAAGTCCTTCAGGTGACATAAGACACCATCACAGATACATGGGGATCGTGGTATTTGCAGAGTGGAGCTCTCTAACACACCCAGATTGACCACTGCTCATGGCAGATTACTGTGCCACGAACATCCAAGAGTTTGCAGGTTTGAACCTTCCCTGCAATATGCACCTGCATGATTCTCCATTCCCACACATGCAAAGAGACCCACAAATCCATTCATTTGTCCTTGATGGTTCAATTAATACCTGAACCATTCAACAGTCATCTCTTCGCTTGTCCTTTTCATCTAAATGTCACCTCCCAAGTCAGTATCTCCTAAGGAGTTACAGAAAGAGGGAGAAATAGCAAATGAAAGAAACTTTCCTTCTCTTCTGGATTAACCACCCCTTTTAAATAACGTTTGTCTATCAGATGCTGGAAGGGGAAGGAACAACCCTAACATAACGTATAAAAGGATGAGCGAGACATGGGACTCAACAGAGGAAGAAAGTGCTTGAATGATGTGTCATATAGACACAGCAAATCTAGTGCAATGCGAGACCTTGGGATCCTGGGAGATTTTTACTAATGGTCTCTGCAAGTCTGATTATTTCACACATATTCTCATATCTCTGACAAAGATGCTGCATAAATCACTTCCCCTTGTCCCAGGCTGACCCCTTAACCTCTGAGAGATAATGAGGCACTGTACCTAGCACCATCTAATGCTGCCAAGATCTATATCAAAGAACATTAATTCTCCATGATAACATCTATATTTATTAATGCAAATGCCTTTAATCCTTCCCCAGCCTCTGCTCAGCAAGCCACCTTTACTTTTATTACTGAAATTTCATCGGAATTAGGTAAATTGGCTTAGCATCCCCAGGAGGTGGATGTCACTAGGAGCTGAAGTCTAATGTGTCACTCTTGTCACTGACACTCACCTCCCGGACAGATTATCTCCCAGACTCATTACAGTTGACAGGGACCACATGTTGGGGCTTCCTGAAGGTGTTGGAGTGTTTGTATTTTTCCATAGATTACAGGAAATAATTAATAATGAATTTTTTTTTTAATTCTGCCTCTTTTTTTGGTAATATCTGCCAGTTGCCTGTGAGTTGATTGTGATTTCCCTCTTCCCCTCCGCCACCCCATGTCATGTGCTGCTCAAAGTTATTTGCCAGGTTGGTTTTGGGGTAAAAAAACCTTGCAGTGCAGGTCAGCTCTTCCCATAGCTATCAGATGTTCTGGGCCATTGACTTTTCTTAGGACTGGATCAGGGAACTATGCCGATTTATGCCAGGTAACAATCTTTTCCAACCGCACGATCCCAGGGATCTAAGGGGAAAAAAGCCTCAAGCTCTCACAAACAGGCCAGAGAGAGAGGAAACACTAAGAAAATACAGCAGGAGAAAAACTTGTGGATCTGTAATTCTGTCATTGAGGGAGCATGATCTGATAATTCAGCTACAGATGATTAGGAGAGGGAAGCCATCACCTTCTGGAATATTACTAATCACTAGCTCTTGTCTAAATTACATTAAATGGCCAGTCTTTAATTAGCACATCTGCATGTCCATCATCTCCCCAGACCATGTCTGCCACAGCAGATGTGTCACACGAGCAACCACCCCCCGCAAAGGTTTCCCTTGGGGACAGCCAGAGCAGGGGTTGTTCTGCACCCCACGCTGGTATTTCAGACCCAAACACACACTTTGGTAAACAGGATCTAAAATGAGAAATGATGGGGCTCTCACTATATCCTAACGTGTTCAAGTGGGAAACCATACCGGGGTAGTGCCATGTGGTGGGAAGTTGAGAATAACCTGTGACACTAAAGGAAGTTAAAAAAAAAATAGAGAACATATGTGATTAACTAAATTTAAGTTTAAGCTTGCCACTGCACAGGAACACTGGCTTCTGTGTTCCTTAACATAATAAAATGCTGCTTTGCTTTATTTATTTCACATAGAAAAATTCTGATGACATATTACCTTAAAATTGTGGTTATATGCAGTATTTGTTCCTTCACTGGTTTTGGCCTTTTTTTCCTTTTAACATGTGGCAAAAGGAGGCAAAATCGCTATAAGCTACCTGTTTAATTTCTATGGAAGTACAAGTTTTCATAAAAACGACATGATCAGTCATTTTTAGGTCAAATATTTTATAGCCTACTACATTTCCAAAGAAAAATATTTAATGTGTTTTTTTTTTTTTCCATAGACATTTTAGAATCTTAATCTTGAAACAAACCTAAAAGGTGTTTCCAGAACTACTTTAGCATCTTAGCAAGTATTAAAGGAGAAGGATAGCTCAAACTGACAGCAAATTTAATCGTTTTGGGAAACTTTCCATTTTGGCAGTGTTAGCTTTATGGTTGAACTCTATGATCTTAAAGGCTTTTTCCAACCTAAAACCTATGATTTCTATAACGGGGAACACAAACTCCCATTGCTTGACGAGAAGGTGCAGCCACTGCAATGGGAGCTGGTCCAGCACTCCCCGTGTACCGTCAGACACAAGGGGATGGGGTTCAGGCTCTATCAATGTCACCAGACCCATTGAGAGTGCAAAAGAATACTTTGTCTTTCTTCCTCAGTTCCCTGTCTGTAAGGGAATTTAATAAAACTTTCCTTCCTGCATTCTTTGGCTGCTACATCTGCCAGGGCAGGCACTTTCTGCTATTATGCTCCTATACAGAGGGCAGCACTGCAAGGCTCAGATCTCAAATTTAGTCTCTGTATGCAACATCAATATGACTAATAAGTATGAGACATCAGCCTATAAGCAGAGAAGAACAAATCCTTCCTTCTTATGAACCGGTATTATTGTCCCATCAGGCAATGACTGACAAAAGTGGAAAATCAATGTAAGAAACTGAATATTTGGACTGAACTCCAATTTGTCCTATGGTCCGATCTGACACCTATTCTTGTCCTGCTATTCAAGTCTAAGTCCGGTTGACATCAATGGAAGTTCTTTGCAATTATGGAAGGAGGAAAAAAATAAAATAACACATTCTGTAAGGCTGCGGTTCTATCACCTTTTCCTTTCTTGGCCATCAAATGCTGAAAGACTGACCTTGTTTTCATTATGAGGAACACCTTGTGAATGAATACAGGATGTCAGATGGAGACAGAAGCAGACAAGGTAAAGAATTCATTAGACAAAGTTTCAATACTACGCAGTGAGACATTCATTATTTTACAGCCAGTCCCTGTGAGTTTTACTTAAACAGACCAAGCAGTTTGTATATAATATAAACTGCCCATTATCATGCCTTAAAATCAGACTAAATAGGAAGCCAAAGTTTTCCTAAACATTTTTTTTCCTGTTGCTACACTCCACCACATGGCCAATTCCCCCTTGAAAGCTGGGAGACAGAGGAAGGTGCAGAGCCACAAGAAAACCTGTTATTGGGAGACTCCTGGCCCAGTTCGGCAGCCTCTGGAGATTTACATGATTCAGAGCAACCAATGTTTTCAGTGTGTGGATGTACAGAATTAAATCTGCAAACACTTCAGGCTCCCTGACATTGCGAGCTGAGAAAATCGCAATGAATAAAGCAGCTCTCTGGAGCACTGAAGTGGATTGCAACACAGATGGCAATTTCTGAAGTGTTTGGATTGATCTTTCTCCCAGACCCACCACCAACTCCATCTCCTGCAGGGAGAACTCCATGGACTCACAATGAGCTCCTCTGAAGCTGGGACACTCACATCTTAGAGGTACTAGGGATATTGCAAAGACCTAGGACAGTCAATGATGACATATGAAGTTCTTGTTATGGGATTCAAGAATGAGATTTGTCCCTATGGAAGGAAGACTTGCAGCAAAACATCTGTGGAGAGCAAGATGCAGAGCAGGGTCACCCACCCTGAGCACTGTGACCTACACTCTCATCACACTGGTGACTAGGAAAGCTTGGACCGATGATGGGGCTCCACGTGCAGGCAGCATCGCTTTCCCCAGAAGCCTTGGCATTCCAACACTTTTGCAGAAACGTTTGGATTTACACTGCAGGGAACCCAGTATTTTAAAACGTGCTTGGGCTCAGGCTTATCTTAACCCATGCAATTAATTTCAAGAGTCGCAAATCCCTGTTGCACACACAAGAGTGGGGAAGCTCCCTGTGTGCAGCAGGTACGCTGGGTAAGTTGTCTGCACAAAGCAAATTCTGGACTTTTGGATTGAATAATATGAATTTCTACAACCTGAACAACTGAAGAAGCATTCCATCAATCTTACACATGTGACCTACCCACTAGTCAAAGCTGTTTGCGGTTAGCAAGGACTTTTTTTGTGCTGGTGACTGTAATTGTGGCAGACACCCTGCAGCCCTGCCCCTCTGCCAAGGGACATTTAGTCATGGAACCTGCTCAGTGAGGGACAAACAGGCAGGGGATCCAGGGACATTTTGTCAGAGAAATGCATGAAGGAAGGATCATTTTAGGCTGACTCACCTCTGTGTATGTGACAGGGTGTATCTAAATCTGTGTATGCATACGTGTGTCTGTGTGTTTGACTTGACTGAATGAATCACCCTACCTGTTACACTGTAAAACAGCAAACATTAGTAAAACTGATAATAAGCCTAGTGGTGGTGATTCAACCAAAGCTAGCACATCTGTCACTGAGCAACAGACTGCCAGGTTTTTCATCAAGGGAAATACAATTGAATAATAATGTAGTAAAGGTAAAGCAGCTTCAGAGCTTTCTGCCAAATTAAATACAAGGTACGCTAAAGAAAAAAAGGCGATACAAATACATAACCTAACCCCTCTTGAATACAAATCCTTTAGTAATGGGTACTCGATGGCTAAAGACACATCACATCTGTAGTCTGAGCAGCTTGTTTAGGAGGTGGGGGGTGGATGTGGGCGGATGGACGAGCGGCGAGGATGCTGACAAGCATCCAGCTCCGGGAACATGAAATCTTCTCTGTGCCAACAGCCAAATAAGGAATCGAAGGGGAGGAGGCAATGGGTTTTTCAACTAATATTTTGAGGCCTGGTTCTGTAGTGCCATCTGGTCACTTGGCAATGCTCTTGGCAATGTGGAGGAGCCGTAACCCCATCCAAAGTGGTCTCAGAGGGATTTCCCTGTAGTGGAGAATCCTTAGATGGCAAAGGGCTTCTGCAGTGCTTGTAGGGGACTATAACCCAGAAAGAAAAGACAACATTGCTGCAGTTGCTCCACTCTCCATGGGCCCTGGCTACTGGGCTAACCTCTCTGCAGCCACCTGCCCAGTCAAGGCTCAGCAGCTCAAATCACAGCCCGACCCAGCCAGCGCCTGCTGTGATCAAACATCCACATCAAAATTTGCCCCGAGATACTTAATGCCACTGCTCCATCCCTCAGCTCAGAGCCAGCACAGCTCAGATTGGTGAGCAATTTGCCCCATAGTGTTTTAAAATAGCCCTGCAGTGGAAATTATTTTCAATGGTAGCATTAGAGAGGCCATTTGTAGCCTACGAGGTGATGGAAAACCAGTGTTTCAAGGGTGAAATAGCTTTATATGGAGCTCTTCAACTCCAGAGGTGAAATCCTAGAGGTTATTTTCTGTTAACTCGTACGGACAGGTCATGAGTCCACTCCTGGTCGTGTGTATCATAACTGCCTGAAGGAACTCCAAGTAACACGGCCAAGCCTGCCTGCAAGGCACTGTGAAATCAGAGCCTTGTCTCATCATATAAACCAAAGGAAGGAAACAACAGGGTGACATCTGGTGAGATTACTCCCTTTGGGCTTGCCTGAGCAGGTGGAAAAAACCCCACAGACCCACAGGAGAGGGATGATGAAGCAAGAACTTGTGGAGCCAGAGGTGGATGTTCCTTCTCCCACTCAGGAGTGGGGCTTCAGGGACTTCAGGACCCACAGCTTATTCAAATCTATAAACCTCAAGGACTGTGATAGCTACTGGAAGGAGCAGCACTAACTTGCAGGAATAAGCCATCAAAAGAGGCCTGCCAGACATTTTAGGAGGGTGTTATAGTGGCAATGCCACTTCGCAGGGGCTCGAACCAGCCTGCTCTCCATATCACCACATCCTTTTTACACTGTTCTGGTTTTATAAAGAGCCTTTAATGGGAGTATTGTTGTAAGTGACCCTGACTGCCTTCTGCCAGAGTGTAAATAAGTACAATGCACCATCAATCTATTGGCTACAAACTAAACATCTTCATAAAGAAAAGGAAAAAAGAAAAGACACTGATGGTGTAGACACCTTTTTCTCTCTGCACAGGAGATGTTTTGGGGCCTTTCATTTTCAACATCCTGTTTCTTTATATTTTCTCTTTCCCTAGCACACAAACCAGTTTTCTTCTGTTCTGCTTTGCTCCCATGTACCTTTTTCTTTTTTAACCAGAGGGGCATTAAAAAAAAAAAAACTCAACATCTTTTAAGCATTTATGTTTAACATTTGCTTGGCTTTTGAAACTGCTGCAGGGTTGGAGATAAAAACACGCACACAAACATTCAGACCCCTTCTGGCTGGAGCAGGAGGTGAAATAAACCTTTTGGACTATTTCGAGACCAGCCAGATTTGCAAAAGCTACAACACAAAACCCACAACAATCAACACAGCGGCAGCTCTGCCAGCCTGAAAGGAAGCCCTCCTGCAAATTTCGTTTGAAAACATGCTTTGCAATTTGCCTCTCCGAGCACGTAAACAGCCCTGCAAGCAGTTCCAGCTGAGTCACCACTGCAGCCAGGCCATGTCGCTTCCTCACTTGCTGCTTCTTTTCTCCCTTCCCCTTAACAAAAAGCAAAAACCTCAATGCATTCTGCCCAGCCTGCCAAACACGCTGCAAATATTCAGGCTAATGAATAGCGTTAGGGGGATTGTGGTAAAGCTCACAGTGCCAGAGCAATGCTGGGGTGGGCCGTGTTTTTTTCATTGCCTTCCGAAGTTGATAAATATGATAAATATCAAGCAGTTACACAGAGGCAATGGGGTAGCAAAAGGCGCGATGGCAATTTGCTCAGAGCGGGCAGGATGGTGAAAGCCCCTGGACCAGCTGTATCAGAGGAGCAAACCCACTAAAAGGTGAGGAAAACAATTTTTAAAAGAGCACCAATATTTTTCAGTGGTGTCACAGCACTAGGTACACCCATGAGGAGCCTGCCAATCATATTTACACGTTACTGGAAGCGTTTCATATGCACACAAATTACCCTTTGGTGCCGAATCCATCTGCAGCAAAACCACTGGATGCAAAGGGGCTGCGCTCCCTTGCCAGACCGTCTCCCCCTTCCCCTCCCCGGCTGCTGCCCATGGATTTATTGCTCCTAACACACCTACCTGGTGTTCATCTAAAACCAATAATAATAAAAGGAGAAGGTTTGGAGCAATTCAATACAATTCCCGAGCTAGAAAACAGCCGTGCTTTCAGCTCGCGGGAATTTCAGTGCTGGGTAAGGTCATCGGTACATGGTGTCTGGTTTTCTGCCCCGGGCAATGGCCAACGTCTAACACTGCAGAGGGAAGTGCAAATAAACCCATAATGCACTTAAGTCAGCTGTGTGATGCTGTACTTGGGTTGGAAGATTTGTCTCTGGTAATGTCCTCGCTAGAATCACAGCCGGCGGGAAGCAAACCTGAGGCAAGAGCAGCCGCTATCTCCTTTCCGAGCGCACCGGAACACGCCGTCCACCTGCACTATCACTGACAAGCCCATCAGCGGATATTCGCAGATAATGACCTTTTCTTTTTCGCACCCCTATCGTGGAGATTACCGCAATGATTTCTTAAAATCTCCCCAAAACGACTCCAAGCAAATGGAAGTTTAAACCAACTGTAATTGGGAAGCGAAACCAAACAACAGAAACCAAACACAAACCCCAATGCAAGCGGGGGGTTAACCCGAAATCAACCCCGCACCCCAGGAGCAGCCGCTCTCACTTGGGGGGACCCGGCAGAAACAATCGCTGGTGGGGGGCGAGTGCTCACTCGGGACAGACCCGGGAGAAAGTTTCACTCACCAGGGAGCAGGGAGGGCTCTCAGTGCCGGGAAGGCTCTTCAGACACGGCCCTGAGCTCAGGGGAGGCTCCGTCCGCAGCCCCGCTGCTCCCAGACCCCTCCGGGTCCCGCCCCTCCTGCCCCCCCAGCCGAGGGGTGTCCGGGGCTGGAGTCACCCTGCCCGGGGGGACAACGGCGGTGGGGACACAAGGGGATAAAGAGCCGCTAACTGCCCCATTAAAGCTCCGGACCTCACTGGGGGTCTGCAACTGCCACAGTGTCTGTGTGCGAAATGACTTTACAAAAGAAAAAGTCATTGCTAATGCTTTTTCTCCTTCCAGTCCTTTTAGTTGGATAATTTCGCAATGGAAATATCTCAAAATGAGATGGACTATTTTAGAGAAATTAAACCCAACCAAACAAAATACCCTACAGGTGTTTTCAGAAGAAGCATCTGAAAC
Source organism: Columba livia (assembly GCF_036013475.1). Taxonomy (NCBI): domain Eukaryota; kingdom Metazoa; phylum Chordata; class Aves; order Columbiformes; family Columbidae; genus Columba; species Columba livia. Next base: position 7,168,248 of record NC_088620.1, read on the forward strand.
AAAATTTTTGCCACAAAAAGTTTTGAAAAAATAAACTGGAGAAAGAAGAAAAGGGAGGAGAATCAGTGATACTGTTTGCGGCTCTCCTCTCCCCATCCTGAACTGAATTGTTCTCGGGAAATTCTTAAGTTTGCAAATATTGGGCTGTGTTTGCTCCATGCCATCTAATTGCACGGCTTTTCCTACAGCAATCAGAGCTGCTCTCCCGTGCATCTCAGATCTCTCCAGCATCAGCTCTTGAGACCATATCGACCGCTGGGAGGCTGCTTTGGATTCAAACCCCCAAGTTTTTGCTCTTCTCTATCAGAAGCAACTTTCCATCAAGCAAGTAAACTGCATCTGGTTGGCTTGTTCTACCAAGACTAAAATCACTTTCCAAAATCAGCCACCAAGCACTAGACTGGATTTGAACCAGGTTTCCAGGAGAGAAAGGAGAGAAAAGTAGAAAACAGATGCAGCTAGGAGAAAAATGGCAGCATCTTGTCTCTGGTTTAGAGCAAGATTATTTGCCATGAAATATTGCTACTTTAAGACATATCATTGCATCATTCAGCAGTGCTTTCAGGCTATTGGCCTCACCCATTTATTTTCACACAGAGACCAGACTGTAAACCTCTCGAGGGAATTAAAAAAAGTGGGGGAAAAAAGGCTGTTTTCTATCAATTTTTGCAGATAGATTTCTTTCTCCTTTTTTCCTCAGAAAAAAAAATCCCTTACTTGTACAAATAGACTTGGGTACATCTAGGTGCAAGTATGAGCAGACAACACCAAAAGATCCTATTGTGTCATACATTTTGTAAAAGCCTGGTACATTTAAGCTACAGTGTTAAAGGATTTTCTGACTCTGTCTTTTGCAAAAATAATTAAGTGCAAATTTCTCACCCTCCTTGCCTTCAATAAGAGGAGGGGGATAAGTCTTAAAAATATAACTCCTAAATTTTCAAAAGCAAGCATGCCAAATAAAAGCAATCTTCCATATGCTGTTATTTTCTTTGGTACATTTCATGATTTTTATGCTTTATACCACGATTTTCATATGCCCAGGACTGGCAGTGTTGTGGGGATGCGTCATCAGCAGCCCAGACAAGCAGTCTCGCTTTGGATCATATTCTGGCCCTTTCCTGACTCCAGCAGGATCCAAAACTTCATCACTCCCACCCAGACAGTTCCCAGGCTCAGTACTGCTGAACAGGTACTAGACCCTGGGGATCTGATCCCTTCTGCAAATCCAACTGCTGGAGTTCTTCCACAGCATCACAGCACAAAGGCTCTGCTGCTGCATCTTACATACCCTTAGTGCATTTTAAATATCAAGTAATAAAAATATGTATAAGTAATGAGCACATCCATAAATAAAGCAAACTTTAACTCAGTGAATTAATTATTACTTCATTACTAGCAACCACTTTCTCTAATAGATTGACTAAAAGCAGAATTTTCTCCTGATTTTGCTTCTTGTTATTAAAATACTACCAACAACTACTTGCAGATGCAATCTTGAGCTCATCATCTGAGCATTATTTTTATGTATGCATAAATAACCCGTGTTTTGACTCAGGGTCTTTCAAGAAATGTACTTGACAAAACACACTTGTGTTTGAATGACATCGGCTCAGCTAGTGTATATACACACACCCGAAGTTTGTGTTTATATGAAAGAGTGGAAGTACTAACATCCTTCTCCTTTGCTAGGAAATCTTTGTAGCTCCACCACTACTGGAGTTATTCTTTGAGAAGGGCTTTAACTTTCTCCATAACCAATCCTGCCATTGAAAAAAGCATCAGGATATTTAAAATAAGCACAGTCTTCTGTAGGTTTTGAAACCAGCTCACAAACCCCGTTTCATTTTAAAGAGCAGCAGCCTCTGACTGCACGTGCTTGAGGGTTGTCATGACCAACAAGGACTTGGGTGACACAAGGACAATTCTTGTTCTGCTGGCTCATGAGGCCTCTACACATCGCTGTTACCAATTAAAAGGGCTGAGGATACATGTCCCTAGCAGCCCCAAGAAGGTTATTTTGTTCAGTACCAGCATGTCAGTTAAAGTCAAAGCTTTCACATCTTTACTGCTGCTATCTGTGATTGCAACCCCACGTTCGCAAAGGTACCATGAAGCACATGACAAATGCAACCACGTGTGGCCATGCAGCTATTTCTACCTCAGCCACTGAAATCTTAAGTTGTGGAAATGTGCAATATTTAGCACAGAAGAGGGCTGATCCAAATGTCAAATACCATAAGTGATAATACATGCATTCATTCCCATATTCACATGCACATGTGGCCTTCCTATCACTTAATTTTGCAGAAGGACAAGTTCCATCAGTTTCTAATCTGTTGAATAAGTTATTTCAGTATTGTCAAGTAGGTTATTTCTCACCTCTTTCTCTGAATCAAAATTACTTGGGTGGGAGAATGAATTTATGTAGAAAACTCTCTGCCTTTTTATATCTGACTCAGGAAAAAGGTTGAGATTTTTGTATTTCTCATACAATTAAAATTTTAGAGCTGATTTGTTACTTAAAATATTTTATTTCAATTGTGTTGCAATATTTTAATAGTAACAGGTCCATTTTGGTTATATCAAAGTAGCATAATATATTACAAAACAACGACCACAGAGATTGGTATTTATTGTAGTGTGATCTGTCATAATAAATGTAGCTGGTACTTTTTATTTTATCAAAATAGCGAAGTGATATCAAGACAAAATCTAAATTATTTGTTTCAATTATTCCTAGCTGGAACTATCATCGAAACAGGCTCCTTCCAGGAAAATATTTTGGTTTTGACAAAACCACAGTTTTTGGAATACGTGCTACTTTCTCAAGATGTTTTTGGTGTCTTCCACTGTATCTCTAAGATTAGCCATGGTCTGAAGCTCTGATTAAAAAACAATGAGGTCAAATCCATAGGTATTTTTAGCTTCAGTTACGGTGAGACAGCTGGAACAAAGGCTGGGAATATCAACACTTCTATGAGATTCTGTTCCATGGGATGTGAACCCTTGGGAAACTCTCCCAAGGTTTAATTCTTACAGACCTCATTGCTTAACCAGTGGAAAACTCTGGTTCATCAAAATAAGGGTGGGACTTCTAGAGCCAACAACAGCCTGGGCAGACTAAGTGGTCATCAGAAACGTGGGATGCAGCCAGCATCAGGAATGCAAATACGTGCAGCTCTGGAGGTGGTTCACCCCTGGGCAGTAAACAGGCACAGTTCACATTGCTCCACCAAGCAACTCACCCACTTCCCATTGCATGAGAACAAAAACAGAGCTCCAAACTTTGATATTTTGGGGGTGGAGAGGAACAACAGAAAGCTTTTTTTCCCAGCAGCCTTATTTCAAACTAAAGCCCTTCTTGCTCTGCACGGATGTCTGCAATATCCTGCACAGAACTGTCATCACCATGCTCCTGGGAATCAACCACCAAAGAGAATATTAAGCTCCTAGTTAGAAGACCTTTCTCAAGGCACTTCCCACCACCACAGCCATTTAGCAACCTGTAGGGCAACTGAACTCTGCAGCCTCGCTTATTGTGTAGACATTTAGACTGAATCTCTTAGGCCTGAGTGTAGATGGGTGTGCTTGACTCCAGAAGATGCACACATACATTCTTTTGTATGGCCCAAACGCCCCACTTGCACAGAAGGTTTAAAGTCAGGATGGGAAAGACAGTGCCTAGAGAAACTTCTCTCAGGCAAGAATTTGCTGTCCTTGGTTTGCCTGAAGCAGCCACATCCCATCTTTCAAAGTGAAATCCCTGGGTTCACAGTGCAGCTACATGACACTAACAGGTTGCTACCACCACAGCCTCACGCTGCAGGACCAGACCTGAGCCAGTGCCGTTTTACACCTGATCAGTTAATGTTCATATATAATTGCAGTCTGGAGAATCGAAGCACAATACCTCCGCTAAGCAGGGTCAGGAACCATTAAAATTCACACCTTCTCTAAGTAATACACTGTGACTTGCTGTCCTGGTGATGTCTGCTGGTTGGTTTAGTTACATGAAACAGAGCAGAAGGGGCTATTCGCTTCCCACCCCCTCCCCTCCTCAGCACCTCCATCCAGAATCCAGAAGGCAGAAAAATAAGTCATATCCACACCCCTCCAAGGCTACAGACTGCTGCTGATTAACATGGGAGTAGTCTGCCTCTGTGCCCCTAGTGCTGTTTGTTTTGAGCAAGGGTGAGCAGGGAGCTATCAGGAGAAAATAACCTTTGTAGTAAAAATCGCCTCAGTATTTGCTGTTAAAGCCTCATCTGCAGACAGAAGGTGAGGGGCCTGGGGATAGATAGCACAAGCACACACATCCATTTTGCCTGTATCTGCTAAAGAGTCGGTAGCAAGAATGCAGCTAAAGCCACTTCTCATCTCTGTTACAGACCTTCTGCCCCTGGGTACTGACCTGCATGTAGCACTGAGAACCAGCCCTGTCTGGGTGCAGCTGATGCTGCTGAGACATCAACAGCCACCATATCCAACACAGGACCTCCCACAGTGCTGAACTTTGCACCTCACCTCCAGTTTCCCTCTAGAGTACTTTCTTTCCCCCCTTCTCCTCCCTCCTGGTCACTGCTTTGCCCTATGGGCTGCACAGAATGTGGGTCTGACCACAGGTGATGCAGCAGCCACGGTTCTGCAGGGTGGGCAGAGCCCACATGTCCCCATGGTCACTGCAGCAAGGGGAGAGCCAACAGCACCCCCCCACCAAAAAGTAGGGGGCCACAGAGTGTTTTATGGCTCTCCTGCAACCTTCGTCTCGCAGCAGTGGCCTTTTACCTCAGGCTGTAGCAGCTCCTGGATTTAGATGGAGAGGTCTACGAGTTCAGTCCCCAGCACTGATGACTCACACGGCACCGTCATGTTATAAATCCTGGTGAACTTTTGAACGCAGAGCTGTTCGTAAACTGCAAAGCAGCTCAGCCGGCCTGGGGCTCTCACCAGCAAACACAGGCAGCTTGTGAGGATCACAGACTGGAGAAGTCCTCAGAAACTGGGGGTGTGCTGCCTGTACATCTCTGTTCCATGTTTCTGCTGCAGCAACACTCACTGATGCTTCCCCTGTAATCTTTTGCCACAAACAGAGAGCCAATTCCCTTGCTTGCTTAGTGCTACCTGCGCCATTGCCCCAGAGATTGTGCCTGCGACAAACCCACAGCAAATAGTAACATTACACATGAACAAGGACAGCCAAGACATCACAGAAGAATATCAAAGAGTGAGGCAAAGGAGTGAAAAAAAGGAGGAGAAAGAGAGCAGACTGGAAATGAGTGCTTCTCTTGTCTCAGTGTCCCCATGGTGATGTGAAAAGTCATTAAACACCTCAACAGACTTGCACAGTAAACAGGACCAGCTAATAGGACAAAGGCACTGGCACTTTATCTCTTGCCTCTCTTTGGAAACACAGCAATGAAGGTTACACATTCTCAAGGCATCCTCCTGTGTTTTTAATATTCTCCTATCAGCAAGATAAAATGCTTCTCACTCCTTTCCTTGAAAATTTCTTGTTGGAAGAAAAACACACACACAAAAAAGCACCTTGCTCTAACTGCATGAGGAATTTCAAAGCCAGAGGTGTTGGGTTTATTTCTCCCTGCCTCCCCACTTGAGAAGACTAGTTGCAGAACAAACTGTTTCACTACATGTCCTTGGCCAGGACTCCCTGCAAAAAGCCAACAAGACAAGCAAGGCTCAACAGGAAAAAAGCTGCTCTGAATACCTGCAAAGTGATTCCTTCTGGGGCCTTTTATGAACAATGGCCAGGGACAGGACCAGAGGAGTAAGGAGTAGAATTAGACAGAAAAAGGCTTCACTGTAGAATGTTGTTGTAAATAAAGACCATAATTATTATATTTTTATATTCGAAGTGACTAAGAGCAACCACATATGAACTTCGGCTGTGCTAAAAACTCACACAGCATCTAAATGGAATAAAAGCCCACTTAAAAAAAAAAAAAGCAAATAAATACTCAGTGAGAGGGAAGAGTGTCCTGTTGGGAACTTGACAGAAAGGGCTGGAGGGCCCAAATCCAGCAGCATGGACCCCTAACATCAGGATCTGCACAATTCTTTCTGTGAAAGAAAATGGGTATAAACCTTCCCCCAAATCCTTCAGAAAGAGAATATAATGTAATTTCTCCTTGCAGTACTCCAGAGAAGACACACACTCAGGTAATCCCCAGTCCACTGTGTGTCCTTTTTGTTTACTAATCTCCTACTCAAGCTACTATTCTCTTTTAATATAGGTTTGGGGTTTTTTTGACAGCTCCCTCTTATTTTCTCCATTTGTATCAGCACAAAGGCACCTCTAACATTGTTCCTGCTGAGTGGACCTTTGAATTACAGGGGAATATTTTTCCATTGCTATACAACACAAAGCAGGCTAGATTAGAGCAAGTTGTGAAAACCTTGTTTGTAAATTAAGAAAGCTGGCATCGCTTATACAAGTTCTTCTCAGCTCAGAAGCAGGGTTCATCCCAAGTATATAACTATGAGTATTTTACCCCAAACTGCAGGTGTTGCTAAAAGCACTTCAGCATTGATTTCTCTCCCTGTTCTTGAGGATGGAGGTGATTGCCCAGCTGGGAGGACTGAACAGTGAGCAAGGTCTGAGGACAATCCTACTCGAGCTGCCACCTACACCACACCAGAGCACTGCTGCCTTCAGTGAACAGGAGACCCAAAGTGAATATTTCAAACCTCATTCTCTCCCACTACTTCTTTCAATGTTGCTTTTTCAGCCAATTTTGTCAGCAGAGAAATAACTTTAACTCCGAGGATGTATATAGGCTCTGCCTCCAACACGACTGTCCCTCGGCCGCCCAGAAAGCTGCGTTCTGCTTCCCTTCCCTACCAAGGACAACGGAGGTTTAGAAGACGCTGATGGTCCTTGACCAGCAGTATTAAGACACTAAATTACGTTGACACGGCCCATAAATCGCTAAATGAGGGACTCCCAGACAGCGATGCAGCGTGAGCCGAATGACGACGAGTGCTGCCCGTTCGCTAGGGCGCAGGTGAGAAAACCGAGCTGATGACAAATGCACCAAGGGCCTTGCATGGCACCAAGCCATCCTTTTGCCAGGGAAAAACACACTCTTCACCACAGGGCTTTGTCGCTGCTGGGGAAACGTCCTGGTTGTGCAGGACTTAAGAGGCTTCGTCTTATTTTCACAGTAATGCTGGTTGTTATTTACATATGTTGGGTAAAGGACAACTCTCTGGGTGAATATAGACAGTTTTCAACCTCTAAAAATAGAATGAAATTACTATTGCTAAATAGGGGGGTGAAAAGCCTTTAATCTCCTTAAGATTGTGCCACCTGCCCACTAGCATGCAGGGAAAGAGTATGTGGATATTTCTGTTTTATTTGGATTTACACATAAATTGATCAAAGACCTGAGGCAGCATGTGTAACATTCCCCAGTGCGAAAGGAAAGGGGAAAATGGACATTTCCAGGAGGATGCCATCTGGGTCTTGCACATGGAGATGAGACAGAAGGCACCTTGGCTAAAATCCCAGGGACTGAACTAAAAGCAATAGAGTTCAAAGCCCAAACAGCTATAATATGAGCTAAGAAACAAGCTGTTCTAGCTGGGAGTTACCCATAATTTCTTAACTTCTGGGGCTGTGTGTGAGTAATAGGCCACTAACTGACCTTTCTGAATTTCCTCCTTAATTGATATCAAAGTAAAAACTAAATGTTAAGGTGACACGGACAAACGGGCTCGGATTGCTATAAAAGCACGCTGTGCTCTGAAAAAGGCATGCTCAAGAACCTTTCCTCTTCAAGGAAAGCAACTTTTTCTAAAGTTACTTTTAAATAAAGGCAAGCACCGTATCTTTTCTCCTTTCAGTAAAATATCAGGGTCTTATCTTTTGGTGCTAGAAAAAGGGTTTCTGCTCTCCCAAGGGTTTAAGACATCTATAGCTCATCAGATGGCAGGAGTTCCAGGGATGTCATGACGCTAGGTGAACATAAATCCCTATTTATACCCAATAGTTCAATAATACTTCACATTATGCACAGAACTTCACCCTCTACTTCTGTCTGCTAAGAAATCAAGCGAGTTAAACTTTACTTTTTAAGTATGTCTTATTTGCTCTATCATGGCTAGAGAATACCCTGGAGAGATAACAAATTCTGCTTTCTATGACCTATCCAATTGGCATCTCATTCCTACTTTTAATAGTCACACCTCCCAGGCCCTGCTCAGGATCAACTTCTTTTATTAAAACAGATGCTACCAACAGGCTCGTTGTCAGGATTCCACAGTCAAAGCAAAGCCATAAGGAAGGGGGATGGGGAAGACCCTAAGACATAAGCAAAGCAATCATGCTTGCTTCCTCCCTGCCAGGCTTGCAGATGAAGTTTCAATACTTTACCTGTATTTTAGGCTGGTAAATGATCCTTTGACAACAAACGTAAGCGTGAAGGGAGAATAAGCAACCCCAATGACAGTAAAGTTATGCTTCCTCCATCTGAGGTATGTAAAATTCAGATGATCTCCATTACTTTCTTGCAGAAAATTGTTTTGTTTCATTGTGTTTAAACTGAAGCAGATAAACTTCCCCCTTCTCTCCCCCCAGCCAAGACTGAAAATTGTATGGGAAAGATGTCCAGATAGCTGATGGAGTCTGGCATCATTTACTCTGGATATAAGAGTGTGAGGAGGAATAAAAATGCAGACTCAACAGTTTCAGAAAAGTACCAGCACAGCAAGAAAGGCAGGCGGACAGATTGCTTGGATAGACTCCTTTTAGTAACAAGATCTATAGCAGCACAGGTTTTCTGTTTGTTGTATGGTTTTAAGAAGGATTTTTTTTTTTTTTTTTGCTAGTGGATTAAATAAAAAAAGAATATTTTACTTTCCCTAATTCTCCATTCCCTTCTATCTGTGGAGTTTTGTGTTAGGCTTGAGTAGAAGGAGAAAGATTATTTTTATGCTCCAATTTCAGAAAGCAGCTTTCAGTTTAGGAACAGCTGCTAATAACTTCAAGACCTGTGTGGGAAGAAGATTTTTGCTGGGGGAAGAGGGAGCTGATCTGGGTCTCAGAAGCTGCTGGCTCCATTTCACCCTGCCAGGCATTCCCTGTGCAACCTGGAATAAGTCTTACTTCTAGTATTTACATTTCTCTACCTGTGAAACCCAGATGATTATCAGATTTCTTACTTTCACTCCTGTTTGTTCATAAGGACTCCAACACAACTGTCCCTCAGCTGCCCAGAAAGCTGTGTTTTGCTTCCCTTCCCTACCAAGGACACCAGAGGTTTAGAAGACGCTGATGGTCCTTGACCAGCAGTGTTAAGACACTAAATTGCCATGCTGGGTTGCAGACACTCTAACCTGGATTCTCACTTCTCGGTAGCAATAACCTCAAGCTTCTGAAATGCCAAGATTCTCATCCAGAGCAAATGCCAAGAAAACTTATTCAAGGTGGATGTGCCCTCCTGCTGGGTCTTGGGCCAGGTTGTATGACCTACAGCAATTTTAAATCTTTAGTTTTTCAGCCTATGAAATACACTGCTGAACTCTTTCTTTATTCATGAGAATACCTACCCTTGCTCCACATTCAAACATCTGGTAGCTTGACCCAGACACCATGTTCTTCTTTCTTTCCTACTCTTGTGTTGAAGTATTTCAGGAGTTAACATGGAAACATGGAAGCTAGAACCAAGTCATAAATCCTCAGCTTCAAAGACCATTTGACACAGCAGTACTTGCTCCGCTTCCTCTATTAGAACCGCAACATTCTTTTTTATTCTCCCATTTCAGTTACACACCACAATACAATGTGGGAAGCAATTTAGCGTTGCTCGTTGATGGGATAGAAGGAAGAAAAGGAAAAGAAAAAGGCAAGAGCATAAACTGTTATGTGTTGCTCTGTGTGACTGGGTACAAAATGTAGTTTTCCCAAGTTGCTAGTGAGAATGCCTGCAGTCACAGCATTCAGCCAGTCCTTCAAACCCTATACACCAGAGCAGAATATTTCATCTTTCAAGACCATGGACAACATGCATGATCTCAAATAGAAACTGTCCTTTCTTTCACACATCCCTCATCATAATCTGATTTATCCCAGACAGCTTCTTCCATAGGATGTAGCTCATGCTGAATCTCACATTCTCTTTTGAAGGCAAAAAAAATCATACTGCACCTGTTATGAAATATGCCTTTGATCTAAGGGAAATCATGAGCAATTTGTGTGTGACATTTACTAACTAATGTGCTGAGGGAATATTACCCTTAGAAAAACACTATTTTCTGGTAGTTTCAATATACTGAATAATGCTATGCCAGTGATGATTCATCTGGAAAAGGTAACTATTTCAGCATGATGAGCAATATTAATAACAACGCATTATACATAGTGCTTCTCAAGCAGACAGATCCTAATGCTCACGGCAAACCTTTTATGTAAGGACCACTTCAGTCATTCAGTGAATTGCAGGCACCTGTCAGTAAAACAGGAACCCTATTTCTATACCAGCCACAATGCACAAAATACAGCAAAAGGGAACAGGAGAGTGTGATTGGAGTTGAAATACTAATAGAAGTGGGAGAAATTAATAAAACAAATGGCCCAAGCTGAAACTTGACATTGACTATGATGCTCTCGCAGCCTTAAAAAAAAAGTATTGGATCATTAACCATCCAAAGTGGTCAGCATAGGGTCTGTCAAGGCTGAGAAGAAACAAGGCTGAGCAGCGATTAATGCAAAGAGAATTTTCTGTTGAATTTGCTGGACATGGTCCTTGCTCCCAGGGTGGCTATTGCAACGCACCGTGCACAAGTTACCACAGCTCCCCAAGCCCTGGCTTGGATCCAGCAGCCACAGAACAGGCTCAAAACCACCTTACACCAATCAGCATCTCACCAGCAAGGACATGTTAAACACAATCAATAAGCACTACTCCAGGGGGGAAAATGACCCCTAAACCTCTACTTCCCCCTCCCCTGCCTCAAACCCCTTTGGGTCCCTCTCCTCAATGCTGACCTTGCTCTGACAGCAGGACAGTCCATGGGGTCTGCAGGAAATATAAACCTATTGTCATTTTTAATTATCACTTCCTTAAAATTTAACTTGTATATATATATATTCCATAGTGACATCACTACTGGCATAAGGGACACTTCAAGATCCCTAGCAACTACACTAACTCCAAAACACCCAATAAAAATACATTGAAATTTATTTGAAAGAACACATGAATGTATTAATCTATCATGTAGAGATAAAAATATGGTCACAATTCTTGCCTACAGTAATGATTTAAGCTTTGATTCAGCAAAGTGCTTAATCACTTGCTTAACATGGACAAGCACTGATGCACATCCTTTGGGGCTTGGCTACACAACAGAGAAGTTATTCCCCCTCTTCCTTTCCCCCCCAGTTTTACAAAGCCAAACACCCTGTGCTCCCATGCTTGCAATCCTTCTGAATTCAGCAGCTGCTTTTTTCACTAATTGGATGAACCACCCCAGAGGCGGATTCAGTTTATTTTGGAATGAGGTGGTGCGGAGAGCTGAGCTCACACTGAGATGACAACCCTTCCACCGGCATTTAGACAGCAACCAAAATCCTCCCTCCTCTCCAGGGTGCCCTCCATAGCCCTGAGGCTGCACCAAGTAGATGTTACCTCTGTGCTTTACAGACATGGTCACAGCCAACATCACCATGTTTTCTGTGAGAGCATACCCAGAAGCAGAGGTCTTTCTTGCTTTCCTAGGGCTGCAGAAGAATGCAGTGTTCCTGCTGTGTGCACCACGCTAAGGCAGAGGTTTAGATAAGTGACAGCTTCTAATTCAGGACTGGGGAGACACGGGCTGAAGTGTGTGCTCTGGGCAAAGTCACTTCATTTACCTTACTCTGTACAGTGGGGCAATAGCATAATAGTTTCTCCTTTCTCATATTGGCTTTTAGAAAATATAGAAAAATCCAAATCATCAGTTGCTCAGTGCAATAATTATATATTTGAGGATATACAACAGCAAGCAGATGGGATCCACACCCAGCTATGACCTGCAGCTGCTAATAGGATCCTGAGGAACAACCCCAGGCTTCCGATACCACATTCTGTTCACCCAACCCAAAGCCAAGCTCTTTTTCAGACAAAGGAAAGTTTCAAAAGACTATCAGGCTGGTTTTGCCCCTCACCCACAAAGTTCACTCTAAAAATCTTCTTTGCCTTTGATTCTCTAATAGGAACCCTGAGCTTATTTTCCCATTCCCTGCCCCCCAGGAGCTGTTAACTTTGCATGCTTAACGTTCCTCACCTTCCATGGGCTGCTGTACCCTCCGAGGAGTTGTTAAGCTGAACGTGTGTTGTAGTTCTACTTTTGTATGTTAATTGATACACTTTTTAATTTTACTTTTGCATATTATTTGAATTTGTTTCATTGTAAATTAGATTCTAAAGAGCCCCTCCAAACAATCACTGCTTGCCAGCAGATGTCTCAAACAAGCAAAACCTCCTTCAGAGGAAATGCTGATGAAATTCAGTCTTGCTTCTGAATCACCGATGCAATGCAAAAATCCCACCTTTAAGAATGAAGAGGGGAGGGGGGGAGTTTCCATTAATATAAATGCTTAATTTCCACTGACATTTACAGGGGTTATGATAGCTTCATGGAAGCAAAATACAACCCAAAGGATTATACTTAAAATATCTGCACAACCCCACCTGATGTTTTCTGGTGCTTAAACATTTATAAAAGCGGTTTTCTTAATACTAAAAATGAACTCAGGGGAAAGTGGGAGATGATTGAAAAATATCTGATTCAGTGTAAGGAAATAACTTTTAAAGCAAAAGAGGAATGCTAAAATACACAGGATTAATTGTTCTATCCAAACTAGTATCTAACATTATCACCTGCCCGTCTTCATTTTTCCCAAATACTTTAGCAGAACTTGGAATTTGTAAAAATTAAATACAGGATTGGTTGAAATGAAATATCTACATTTTGTTAACTGCAACCTCAACAACAAAAAAGGAAAATTAAGTGTTTCAAGAGCCATCATTCCTACAAAATAGCCTTGGACTGAAGATCTATGGTGCAGGATAAGCTGTAATGCCAAGCTGGAATACAAAGCCAGGCTTTTGAGATAGACTAAAGGTGGTGCCTATTCACACTTCACCTCTGCTAAAACTCCTCAAAAACACAGGGCATACACCCTTGGTATGTGACAGAGTCACAGCTTGTAATGGACCACATTCCAGACAACAGATTAATTTAATCTGAATAAGGGAATGGGGAGGAAATTGCTCAGAAAGGAACACAAGCAGCAAGATTTTCAATTCAGCTTCCCTATTGGACTTGCAACAATATTAAACATGTAAAAGGATGAAGTTTCCCTCAAAGCATGTCCTTTAGTTCCTTAATGGACCCTGCAAGCTCTAGCCAGGAGAGCTGCCTTCCAGCAGACCTAGCAAAGGCACAGATTCACTCTGACAAGCACTAAAATAAAAACAGGAGAACAACAAACTTTGGGATTAACAGTTATTTTCCTGCCCTTCTCCGCTCCATCTTCCTCCTGCATTGCTGTATTCAAGCTCTCAGACAAGGGAGATGGGGAGATTGTCCTCAGTGCTAGTCCTCACCCTCAGTTCTCAGCTTTAATTTTATTTTAAAGTTCAGTGGAAATCAAAGTCAGTGGAGCTTGAAGGAGATGAGCTTAAACTAGAAAATGTTTTGAAATCTAAGAAACAAGAACTTGCCTGCGTGCTGAAGTGTTTTATCAGCCTCACATACTGAGTCCTCCAGCAGAATGGTGTCACTTGCTTTACTCCAGCTTAACATCTACCACATACTCCAATGCTTTGACAGATAGAGAGAAACCCTTAGAATACTCTATGTATGTACTGAATGCAGTAAATTCAAGAAAAAAATTGGTTGAGCAATCATTGATCTCAATTTAAGTCCAAAAGTGGATTTTTCCAATAAGCTGGAGGGTTTGCCTTGCTTCTCTGCACTGAGCCACAGAAAATCTGAACCTGGGAGCAGCTCTGTGGCAGCAGGTCAGGCTGGGCTTCAGTCTGGGAGTGGAAAACATGGGTTCTCTTGGTGCTCATCAATGGGCTACATTCATTTGCAGATGCAATTAGACTTTACTCTGTGACAATGTGGCAGCTTAGTCCTATAAATTAGACTTAAGTCTTTAGCTCCATGTACCATTTTTGGGTCTTGCTCTTTCTCTTGCTGGAAGAGTAACTTGAACAATTCCCAGCACCCATATCACTGAGCAGTATCTGGCTTTTCCCTCAGCCATTTTCCCTTAATCTCATTTTTCCTTTACTCCATTTGTGAAAATATTATGAACAGACTCAGGCTTGCAACATCTCAGGAGCAGCTGCAAAGGACAAAGTAGAGAGTAAAGATCTTGTGTACTGCAGGACCATGTTTTCTCTGCATAAATATTGGATTATCACAATAAAAAGACTCCCTGGGATTCAGCATTCATATTGATTAGAGCTGAGGACAGAAAAAGGGATGACAAAGCAAATGAGTGGAAACTCTTCTAGAGCTGTGCTTATAACCAAACTTTCCTTCCCTCAGCGGCAGCTGATGCAATAGATTATTGCCTTTGCTTTTCACCTCCAAGATCGATAAGCAAGCTTTAACTAGGTCACAAATGAGATACCTGGAAAAGGAAGCTGCTTTCTAAAGAATATTTTCACCTCAGAAAATAATTGGCAATTTCATTGGCAAGGAACATAAACAGGACAAGAAGCAGTGCTGCAGGTTGATCAGTCATTTTGACTGGGTAAGGAGTGGAAAACTAGCTTAGTTTCTTTTCCCTTTTAATTACACTGTTCTCTAAATTCATTTTTAAGTGACCATTGGAAAAAAAAAAAAAAAACAAATAACTCTTTTCATCCAACTGAACCGAATCAGACACATCCTTCTTCTTCAAGAGATTACATGGCAGCAAGAAAATTTCCTCTGAGGTCTCATGGAAAGATTTTTGCCAGTATCGTTAGGTCATGCAGAGCACATTACCATTTCCATACTCCTTTTCTGCTTTTCTTGTTATCCATAGAGGAAGACAGACTACTGACTTTTTCCAAGTGTTCATACATAAATAGAACAAGAACCTTCTCTTGGGCAGAGAGGTAGCTGCAAGTGTGGAGAGATGAAAGAGTTTCTCCCCAAGTATAATTTTGGGTGCTGGTTCTCCCTCTTTTTCTTAACGTAAAACACAATTTCTGCTTTTTGGTCAACACTTTCTCTAATACCACACTCCATTGTTCATCCTGTTTTATAGGATCAATATATCATAAACCAGTTCTTCCCAATGGATGCCACAAATACCCTAATTATTGTCTTGCTCTTCATTAACTTCTCCAGTACCTCCAGACAGAATTATCAAAACTGCAGACACAGGTTCAACTGCAAACTTCCCAGTCATGCGAAGTGACAAGTATGATTAAGGAACCCAAGAAAAAAGCCTTTCTGCTTTTGCTCAGTCACAGATGATATGGCCCAATGTGGTGACAATACAGTTAGCAAATTCCAGAGGTTAATCATGAAGAACACTCATCTTCTGATGGATCTGGCCATGCTTCTACTTGCTTGAATCCCACCTCTACCTTCCAACCATGCTGGACTGCACAAGGTTTCCATCTGGATGGGGTGCTAAGTAGAAGCCCTTCCATTAATTTTGAATGATGCATTTCTATCTTCAGCTATGAATAACACAGATCAATGCCACCAGCATGTTTTATTGTGCCTCCTGTGCAATGAATTGGTAGTGAGACAGCCAGGGAGATGGAGTCGACATGCAGATGAGATTTGTAAGTGAGGACATATTGATTATTTCCATCTCAGTTCAGGCAGTAATTCCATACAATGCCTCTTCCCCTGTTTCAGCTCATTATTTATGCCATAAAAAACACTATCTCGATGATAATAACAGGCTTCATTTACAAGCCAGAGCATAAAGCATCGATGCTTAAGATTTCAGGAAGTGGGTTTAAGGAAGTAAGACAGATTTAACAAGTCCTGGAGATGCACAAAACTGCTGAGGCTGATCTTGTGGCTTTTTATGCCCTCAGAAAGGAAGACTGAGAGCAGGTGTTAGATTACCAGGCTTTTTATTAATAACTCAAGGCTCATGTGAGGGCTGATGGGTAGCTCAGTCAGCACTTTCCCAGCAAATAAAGCTCTCCTTACTTCGCACCATCAGTAGACTGTCTCTTCTCAAAGAGAAAACACCAGGCACGCTCCTGATCTCTAAGGCAGATCCAGTGCCAAGAAGAGATTCTGCAGGAGCCTCTTCACTGGAGAAGATCCCATGTGATGACTGCACCACAGCTAGAGGTTTTACCTGTGATTTATCACCAGAGTTGTTTTTTGGGGGTTTATTTTTCATTCATTAGAACCAATACCAGCAAGCTACTAACAAGAATGATTTCTCCAGGAAAAGCCTCACCCTCCAGACCATCCTGGGCAATTCCTCTAGGAGGACGGGTCTGTGATAACACCTATGCTTCACCCTACATAAGAGAACATCACTCCACACTTCAACAAGTGAAAAAAACAAACACCACGCAAAACACTACACATATCTTAGGAGACACAAGTCTTTATTCTAACTGTTTTAGCACATCTGTCCTTTGCAGCTGTGTTAAAATAGGAACAGCATCAACCTCAGCCTGCTTCCCAAATAGCCAAAGGGCAGCTGTGGTTAACAGCCCATAGGAAAAGTCTCATGCCTTCAGTTCTTTCCCTTAATTGCTAGGAAATGGTCCTTGAGTATTAAAACATGTCTGATACTTCTGTGTTTAAATCTCTATAGAGCTATCATGTGCAGAAAAAGAACCGAGCTGGGTACCCAGCCAGATAGCCCAAAAGCCTTTGTTAAGCTGTAGTTGAGGTTGCACATATGTCAGATAAGTCAAGAGAAAAAACGAACAGCAGAAAATCCTCTTAAGGCAGAAAGGAATCATTCACTAAAGCAAGATCTATTAAAACACAAATAGAGTTAAGATGTTCTGAACACTCCTCAACCACCACCATTCTCCACACCCAGGCAAAAACGTTTTGTAAATGGTGTAGTGCAGCACAGAAGCTCCAGTGCTCTGTAGAGCATTGGGGTCTGTTTCCATCTCTGCTGCTTCAGTTATGAGCCTTTAAGCACTTAATGAACCTAGGTAAGAGTAACAGGGCTAAAATATTTATAGATACAGGACTGAGTAAGCTGAATGCACATGAGTGATTAGAACAATACTAGAAGACATCATTTGCAGAAAGTCACTGCCCAAGTTCTCCCATATTCCAAGACAAAGCATAATATCTAGCAGCATCAGCACATTACAGGACAGTATGTGTATGTATTCAAATTCTTAATGGATTTATGTTTCTGACAGGACTTCATGAGGTCTCCTTTCAAGATACATCAAGGGATGCCCTTTTAACCTGGCTGTTTCTAATTAAGACAGCTGAGTCCCTAGATGCTCTAGGTGCTCTCAGCTGTCCTTGCACACGACTTTAGGACTAAGGTTCTGCTCAAAGGTTCTTGAAACATTAACAGCCTCAGTAATCCCAGCACAACCTAAGAAACTGCAGCAGGGGAGAAAGAAACATATTTAGAGCAACATGGGAGAAAAGCATCTCCTAACATAAGCTGCTGATTTACTCAGGGCAAATTCTGACAGCAGAGGCCAGCTAAAGTGAAAGGGATAGCTCTGTCACTTTTCAGGCATGAATGACAACCCTTGTAATGAAGATAAAAGCTGTCCTGGAACTTTTCTAGGAACCAGATATGAGTTCAATCTCAAATATTCGAAGGGCAAGTCTCACATTTCCCAAAGTCACAAAAAATTTATTATTGATGGAGCCATGCAGAAACCACAACAGGTTATAAATGTGGGCAGTCTTACAACCTTTGTGAAGATAAGGGGTACAAGGAAGGAAAAGTGGGAAATGCTAGGTTTTATTGTGCCTGTGCTAGTCACCTGGGGACACAACCTTGCCTTTTCTGAGTTCACAAAGTTAATAAGAAACAGAGGCTCACAGCATCTTTGCCCTTCCCTGGTCTCTAAAGCATCTCAGGTCAGCAAGGCTCTTCAGGACATATCACCAAATATACTGCTAGGCTGGATGCTATAATTATTCAGCTTCTGTGAATGTTTAAATATGAAACCTGTGTATATGTTATTACAGAACATCAGCTGGAAATCTGCCATCCACAAAGGCCAAACACAGCTATGAGCTGAATTATGAGAGAAAGAGCAACAGAAATGAAAACCTCCTTGTCAGCTTCTTCACTTACTGCAGGCTTATGCAAATTGACCAAATAAAAGCCAGCAGCACTGACCCCAGTCACAGAATAAATCCATCTTCTATAAGGAAGGAGGGGGAGGTAGGGGAAAGATCTGGACTAAGAAGGAGGTGTGCAGTTTATAGAGAAGCATTTATAGTACAGCATGCCCTGAGAATCTTTCCTCTGTCCACACCAGGCTTTTCTGATTCATTAAACCTCCCAATCTGCATCATGTTTAACTTTTGTGAACTTCACTGCAATCAATGGTGAGAGGGAAAACATCCCTGGGGAAAGGCACAGAGTCAGCAGAAAGGATAAAGCTCTTAAAGCTCTACCAACCAGTATTCCCTTTGCCAAGGGAGGGGCCAGGAGAGATGAGACAAAAGGGAAATGAGAGGAGAGAAGAAGAAAATGCAGACACACCAATATGACTCTTTATTTCCTGCTTGTCCACAAATGCAGGAGCACAAACTTCTTGGGGATCTTCCCTTTCTCCCTGCTGGGGAATGGAAGACTATGTTCAAAGAGGCTCCAGGGGACAAAAGCAGCAATTATGATTTTGATGTGGTCTCTGACATCTTTGCCACCTTTCAGCAGCTGCCAAGACGCAACTTCTCCAGTAATTACTGGAGTCTGCCTTTTTGATTAGGCTATATTTAACACTTTGTCAAGGACACACAGGCCTTGGGATGGGTGGTTATGTGTGCTGCAGTATGCCCTTGATTATGATTAATACACACCTACTAAATACATGAGCAATATAAGGACAAGCAAGCAGTCTTCTTCAGCTTCCTCTGTTCCATACCATAAGACTTGTTTCCTGCTTTAAGAAACAGTTTTATTGTTCTCTTCACCTTTTTAAACACTTGTGTAGCAGCTCCTTCTACCTCTAATCTTTTTTGAAAACAAAATCATGAGCCAGTCTTATACAAGCTACAAGAACATTGAATTATTGGGTTCTCCTCTGGCCTCTGATCTCAGCCAAATCATTGCATTAAAGCTAAATACCCAGTTTGCAAAGCAGGTAGCCAAGTCACAGCGCTCCTCAATTAATAAAGGGTTTCCACAGAGTGACAGCTAGCACAATATTTGTCATCTGCTTTGTTGTTACCCACTGGCACATCCAGCCTCAATTAGACAAGTACAAGTCAGCACATTAGCTGCAACAGTGCTTCTTTTATTTTGACTCTCTCATGTCTGCAATCACAGCACAACACCTCAAACTTGTGGGTGCAAATTTACCCTGCAGCAGTCCCACCAGGTCCTGTCAGTTTGGGCCTGCTCTAATTAACCTGTGTGCAAACATCTTCATTTCCACAGCATCCAGAACAAGAGACAGAGGTCACTCCGCACTGAGATCTGCTTTCCTGCGTTTTAAGCAACAGATTAATAACTTCTTCATTTCTGCGTAATCTTTGCTTTGCATAATGCTTTAAAAGTGCATTGCATTTCTACTGGTGATCGCTTTCACACAACACACTGCATGTGGGCACACTAAAAGTGCACGGCCTGGGCACACTAAAAGTGCACGGCCTGGGCACACTAAAAGTGCACGGCCTGGGCACACAGGCTGCTTCTCCACATAAAGATATGGGTTTTTTTTACAAGGGCCAAAGAAGTCCCAGCCCATATCCTACTTGTACATAAGTCTCCAAGGTGTGTCTGAGGTTAACAATTCTCCAAGAGGCTTGTGCTCATATGCAACTACCCCAAACAGTTTGGTAGATACTGGTAATTTTCACTCCCCAGTCACAGACTCCTTCAATGTTTGCCCATTTCTCTTTTTTACATTAAATACTCATATCTGTAAACTGCTACTCAGTCTGGCCCTTATCACCACAGAAGAAAAAGAAAAAGCCCCATATCTTCTGCCTGCTGAGCCTCACACACCCTCGCTTGCGAGAGCGAAGCAAACTTTTCTTCACCTTATTTCTATGCAGCGGTGTCAAAGGGGCTTCTGCTGAGAATGACAAACCAGCCGACAAATCACTTGGGAATCTTCGACACTCAATTTGCTCCAGCTCTGCCTGGCAAACAAGAGACAGGAGGCACATATACATTACTACTGATTAGTCTGTGTCTCCAGTATCAGCAGCCACGCACACAGGCTGACCGTAACTTTAAATATTGATAACCAAACTCATATATCATAGGCCTGGGAGAGTGACAGTTTCAGTGCATAACAGCAAAGGCTTTCTACAATAATCAAATACTCAATAATTCATGAAAATATATCCCCCCCTCAAATCAAATTGGAAGCTATTTTGTGTAATATATTATTTAAAATTCAATATTATAATGCACACAACTTCTGCTCCTACCACAGAGGACCATTTCAAAATATGATTATGTGCAGACTCTATTTAAAAGTGACAATTTTGCTTTTCATTTGTTTAACAGCTTAAATGGAAGAGCTCAACTGGAACTAAGTCATCTGACAATGAAACCAAAGCAGACATAAGCAACTTTGCAAACTTCATGACAACTAGAAATAAGTATGAATCTTCCTCATTGGTAACGCAGATGAATTCCTCACTCTGGTGCTCACCTTTACAATTTTTTTCAATGCTTAGTGAAAGGAAATATTCTGCAAAACAGTCTGACAAACATTTTCACAGTTCTGCTAGTCTGTCACCCTGGGCTGGTCAAATAGTGAGGCAAAAAATATGTTTACTTGTGTTCCAGAGACTCTTGCATAGAAAACAACTTTGGCTCTGCATCTGTTTATTCCTGTTGGAAAAAACATTTGTGTAAGGGAAAGTTGCCTGGCGTAAAGTGCCAAGAGAGGAGGTTTTTTGCCCTTGTAAACAGAATGCACTGGAGCATAAAATACAATCAAGATTTGTGACAAAATTCATCCTGGGCAGACGTCACTCCTCAGAGGCGATGGGGTGAAGTGGCAGCGGGTGATTGAGGGGACCAATCTCACCAAGTGATGGCAGAGGGACCCGACTCCAAGCACACAGGCCAGCTTTGAAGGATAAAACTATTCTACAAAGAGGAAAACCTTAGGCTGTTAATGTTCACAAGTACAGTCCGCAGGAGCTGGGTGTCAAACAGTTGCCAGCTCTCCAGTCAGCTTGAATGTCAATATTTTCTTGTACATCTATTGCAGATTTAATTTTTATTTTGTTCTCTCGCAAACAGGGGTTTCTAATGAAAGCAGAGTTGACGAAACAAACACTCAGTTCTCTCAAGTTATTAACCTGCAGGCAAAAAGATGCTGTCTTGAATTTTCTTTTCCCATTTGTTGCTTTTTATTGACTCATTTCCACTCATTTGGCCACCTTTGATATTTTATATCCTTTTGCTCATTTTATTCTTTCTGCCCTGCAATCCCAAATCAGAACAAATTCTGAGTCCCATGCTGTCTCCTTTCTGCAGCTGAGCAGGGCTGTGCCTCCCACAGGCAACGCAATAAAAATCAAACTTGGCCAGATCCTTTCACCACTGCCTGGGAAAAGGGGCTGAAGCGCTAGATCATCTGTGCCTGTTCACATCCTTCAAATTTTCAAGAGTTTCTGAATTAACATCTACCAGTATCCCAACTGAGGGCACTGCTCTCATGCACAGCAAGAGTCCAAACTGGTGTCCTAGGACCAGTCCTGCCAGACACTACAGAAGTGTTAAGTGTTTGCTTGCACCAAGAATACTCACTTCTGCTTCACTCTAGTTAGTGGTTTCCTATAGTCCACGTGTCATCAGAAATCAATAATTTAAAATACACTGGCTTGACCTTTAGTTTTGCTTCACCCCTGCCCTCAGAGGTTCTCAGTCTTGTATCAGAGATGCCTGATGCTTTGCAACTGACACATTCCAGCATCATGTTAATGCCCAGCAGCAAACAGAGAAGGCACAGAGGGGTCATAGTGCTCACTTAAAGGACTATTTTCATAGCAGCTAAAGACACTTAATATGTTAAGCCTAAAAGATTAAGAGGTGATGCCATGACAGTGAATGAAGATTCATAATAGGAAAATATCAGGTGTGAAAGAACTTCTCTGGCAGAAAAAAGGCAAAACAGAAATAGTGACTTGAAGTTAAAACCTCAAATTCCCGACAAAAATAAGTCATGTTTAAAGAAGATATGAATCATCACCTGTTTCAGAAAAGGGATGAGCTATTCAATACTCTGATTTCCCTGTGGATGCTTTGACAGCAGCGGTGACTTACTAGGGAGGAAAGGCAGAGAGGAAATATCAGGAAAACACATTCCTGTGAAAAGATACTACAAGTTTGAGTCATATTTTGGAGGTTAGAGTGGTTCACATGAACATGCAGGCAATGCGATTTTTATCAATGAACCACGAGACTTCTCATGCTCCATTCAACAGCTGCCTCTGGGTTTGCCACATGAACTACAGGCTGAATTTCCTGCCATCACACTTGCTAAATGACCCAAAGTATGGCAAACACAAAGTGCCATAACCACGAGCATTTTTCATACAACTGTCCATTGCAACAGGACTTTGCAGAGACATGCGTGTGCTTAGAAATACAAGAATGGGCAACTTTTCTTCTGCAGAGCTCCTAAGACCTAGGAAATGCCAATAGATAAATATGAATAGGAATTAAGAATCTTGTTCTTTATAGCAAAGTCCACAAAACACAACTCTAAAGAAGGGGCTGTAGATGTGGCAATGCATTTGCACATGTCCTGTGCCCAACCAGGCTGAAACAGCTGGGAAGAGACAGTCAATTTGGGTACCAATATCACCCTGGATGATGGCCTTGGCTCTGAAAGGCTGACCACAGATGCCTCTTCATGCCTGAAACAGGCTTCTTTTGGGAAAAATGGAATCTGCAAAGTCACCCTGTGGGATGTTGAAATCCTTCAGCGTGATATGGCACTTCAGTATATATACAGGCATTCACACATGGCTGCATCTCACTTTTAAATGTCTCTCAAGAGTTGTATATTAAGCAGAAGACAGATCTTTCCAGGAAGTAACACAGTTGGCAGCCTTTTGTCTCTATTTTTTAAAGTAATTTATGAAAGAACAAAAGTAACAGAGTCAATTTACAAAAGGCTGCAGTCTGGACTTTGATAGATGAACAGATCTACTAACAAAACCTCTCACTTTTCACTAAGCACTCCATCTTCTTATCTGCTAATCCTGGTGAGGAAAAAATAAGAAAAGGCAGGCAGCTGAGCAGGGGAAAGACCCAGGTAACATTGAAACAGTGAATAATCAACCAAAGGGAGAGATCAACCTCCCTGTTTTTTCCAGATCCAACCAGATAATCAGCTACACATTTCCTCTCGCATTGTGCTCTCCTTTCAGGAGGGGCTGAGTAAGATGACAGTGATTGACACTACAACCTGTTGAAAAAGTCCCTCTTTGGCAATCAAGGACCTTGTACTGGGGAGTAATAACACTTCCAGCAGTAATGTCAAGGAGGTGATAGCAAATAACAGCATTTTTCCCAGCTGGTTGTGTAGACCTGCTCTCAGGCAACATGTAGGTTTGTTTCTGAGAATATTTGAGTTACACCTGAATTGATTCCTGATGAAGGAACCTCAGCCATGAGCATACTGTAAACTAGAACTTAAAGAATTAATTAAGGAAAATGCCCTTTCACTTCCAGAAATGTGTTGAGGACACCTAGGCACTCCCCCTGAAAGTTTTGCAGGGTATTCCAAGTGCAGGCTGGGATGGGTTAACATCTGTTGGTACACATGGATAAGAACACGGTCCTTTCAGTGCTATGGATTCACCTGCCACTCTGGATGTGATGCCCACAATCCCAGCTCCACCAGCTCTTGTCTTTCTGCATCCTAAGCAGAGCTCCTGCCCACCACACAACTAGAGATCCTCACACTGATCTCTCATGCCATATTTTTTAAACACACTCCTCATTTCTCTTTGAAGTTTAAAGTGAAATGTAACTTCCAAGCCTCAGCATTTATTTTGTCCAGTGAATTTCTTGATTTGTGAGAAGTGCCATAGGAGGGGAACCAACACTTTTGTGCTTCTTCTGTTCTTGTCCCTCAAGTACAACCTTCCTCTCCTAAACTGGAAGTTGTAACCCATTAGTCTTTAATGCAGAAAAAAACCCAAAACAAAACAAAAAAACCCCAACCAAATGGTATAGACTTGAAAGGAAAGCAAGTGGAAAAACAATAATTACATTCTCCTGACTTCAAGTAGGTTTACTGCAAGTTCTGCTGGAGTTCCTCACAAGCATTACTAGCACCAGCAGACACATAACAAGCAAAACAAATACATATCTAATTGGAAAAAGAATCTGCTTGATATGGGCCTCATGTATTGCTGTAGCAAAACTGTGTGCATTTCCTTGTACAGTAAATCCATTATATCAGCACACTAAGACAGAAGAATCTTATGCGAGACTGAGTGGAATGAACTTTAAGCAAAATATGAGCTCCTTGAGCAAAACATGCAATGCATGTGAAAACAGATTAAAAGAAAGCAGTCACTCAAATGTCAAATGACCACAGTTCTGCTCCTGCTGTCACAGTGACTGTTTCCTAAGCTCAGGTCTGCAGATCCCCTCATTGATCTTTTTCCTAAAGCCCCAGCTCCTGGAGTCATCTGATGACACAAGAATCACCTGTCAAATCAAATTCCACCTTCTCAGGGAGAACAAAAAGCTTGGAAAAAAATATCAAAAGACTCAAAAATAAAAAAAGCAGTTTATAAAATGGATTATTTTTGAGCCTGCCCTGAAGAATGTTGCCTCCCTCCTGCTGTGAACAGTAGAGGCAAGCGAACGCCCAGCGCTGTTGCATCACAACATCCCGACAGTCCTTGCTCCTTCCCCGAATCCTACCTGGGCTCTAGGATCTGCAGCACAGCTTTCCCTCTTCCTTGCTCTGCACCACATCACTGCACACAACTCCCTGCATTCCCTCCCCCGGCTCTGCACAACTCCTCTGCACTGCAGCATTACCAGAAACCCCATTTCCCAGCTCTTTTCCTGCTGCAGCATCACAGCCCACACTGCTCTGCTGCAGCAGCTCCACAGCCTCCCTGGTCTCCACAGCTCTGCTCAAGGCTTCAGCTTTTCACTGCGGCACTGCAGAAATCCTCTGGCTCCGCCACCTCCCTCCAGTGCTCTGTGGCACAGCCCAACCCTGGAGCACCAAATCTCACATTTTCCCCCTCTGTTCTCTTCATTCAAACCAGGCTGCACCACCACTAAATCATCCCCCAGGTCAAAATTTAATACCAGGCTGCAACATTGCTGAAGCATCCCCCAGCTTTTTTTCTGACCATCTTTTATGCTCTTTAATCCACACCTATGGTGTTACAAGGATTCCCCTCCTACCCCAATACACCCCTCATCCTCAGCCAGATCTTGCTTTGCAATCCCATAAACCACATTGAACCCTCCATCACTCGAGCACAGCTTTATAATCTCTATATTTGTGCAGAAGCCTACATTCACCGCTCAGGGACAATATCAGAGCATGCTTGGCAAGTACAGACTGTTTGGAGAGTCATCCTGGATTTACTAAAGGGAGATCATGCCTAACAAACTTGATTAATTTCTTTGAGGCAGTGACAATGACAAGGGACAGGGTGAAGAAGTAAACCATAATTCAGTTGGACTTCAAGAGCCTTTTGATACAGTACCACATAAAAGGCTAATTTATAAGGTTAATATGTACGGTATTGATAGCAAAAATACTTAGCCAAGTAAACATTTTTTTTTTCTTTTAATTACCCTGCAAAGAAAGTAGGAGGCAAAGAAACAGTGGCTGATCACAAGAAGGGCAAAAGGAAATTATTACAGGAACAAGTATTTGCACCCTCACACCCCTGTCTTACAGGCACTTTTCTTCCAGTACCTTCTAAGAAGCTTCTATATTCACCTTAGAAGCTGCTTATTTTGGTGACCAAACATCACAAAGGGTCAAATTGCATCCTTATTGTGCCTCTAAAGGACATCTACCACAATACAATTTATAGCTGCATACTGCTTAATGGCACTTGATACAGGGTACCATGGGAGATGAACTGGTGCTGTTACAAGCACTCAGGCTAGTCAGATACAGAGAGGATGTTTAAACATAAAGCCAAGAACAAAAAGCAAGGCTCAGGAGTCAGAATACAGCTTCAGGTCTACCAAGGCAATCATACCTGTTTTGTTGCTCCACAGCTCGCTGCCACCATCAGCTCATCTTCCTCCAGCCATTATCAGAGGTTGGTGATCACAACATCAGAGCAGTTTCCCTGGCCTTCACCTGCAGCCCATGCTCTTCTTGGACATTAAAGCATCATCTGAAAAATTAAGGTCACCCTTCAGATTCAGAAGCTGCAATAGAGGAAGGTACTTCCCTTTTCACACGGTTTAGCTGCAGGTGCAAGCAGTTGCAAGACCTCTTGCAGGTCCCTCCATGGAGCCCTGCACCACCCTCCAGCTTCTTCTCAAATTGGAGACTACAGCCTGACCACTGCTCCCTCCTGCCAGCACCGCCAGTGCTTCCCTCTTTTCCCAGAAAAAAAAGCACATCTGTTTTCAGTAAATGCTGTAAATTAGTTAATGTTTGTAAAGTGCTCTGATCATGTGAAGTGCTATATAATTACTACATATTATCAATATAATTTGGCTAGATTGTGCCACAGCCGCCTCCTCTCTTCATGACTGTTTTGAAAGGGTTTTCTTAAACATCAGGTTTTGGGGTAGGGACATAGTGTGCCAACTACCTCAAAACAGTCTTGACCCTTCTCAAAGAGCCCCAGAAAATAAATAAACCACAGCACTGATGCACATCTCTGGAGTCATACACCTACATTTCTATCCGGAAGCAGACTGGGGGGGAGGAGCAGCTGCATTTTGGGAAGTGCTAACAGTCCACAGATAAGGAACCCAAGGAACAGGTAGCAGTTACTAAAAGTATCCTGAATTCTAAGAAAAACTAGTGATGGGCTCAGAACAAAGACTAGTAAAGTACTTAGTCTAACATCACTGTTTAAAGGAGTTATCTATTGAGACAGTAACAAATCTCTGTTCATCTTACTATATGCCCTACACTCTTCACTTAAGATAAAAAAAAATAAGAAGAAACATGAGCTGCTTCTCCTGGCTGCCAAGCATCTTCTTCTATGGAATCCCTTATTTTTAATGGCCTTAAAATGCAAAGCCTATACTAAGCACTTAATATTTCCAGGCTAAAACCTGAGAAAGAAAACAGATGATTTAGCAAAAGAAAAATAAAATTAATAACAACAAGCCTCATCTGCCCTAAATGATACAAAAACAGCTTTAACAAGGCCTTAAAAATCCACCGTTTGTAGAAAACAGACCCCCAAAACAAAAAAAAATTAACAAACACTAAATCAAAAAGAACAGACAAAGGACACAGCTACTCCCTACCCCTTCAGCATAAAGACTTTATGTGAGAATGCTGCCCATCCCACCGGAATTTAAAGGGCTGACAACGAGGTGTCTGCTGGGAGTTGCTGCCCCCCAAAAATGCATCAACAAGGGGCAGCTGTTTTCCTTACTGGGAGCAGCAGTTTTCCTTACTGGGAGCAGCTGTTTTCCTTACTGGGAGCAGCTGTTTTCCTTATTGGGAGCAGTGCATGGCTGGTGGGAGGTCAGGCTCGCTCCTTGCAATTGATGCAGGGTGGAAAGTAGTTATCCATCCTCGTTAGGTGATCTCTTGTGTAGGCAGTTTATATAGGCTATTATTAGCATTTGCTAGTGGAAAGTTCTATAATGGTATTCTAGGCAGGTTATTATTTGAAAACTAGGTTAGTAATTCTTGTAGTCTAGGGTATAAGTAATGCTATCAAGAAACATAATAGTAAATGTGCATTAGCTGTTTTCTGTAGTGGTTTTGATACTGTTAATATGGTGTAAGGCTAGTCTTAGATGTGTGGTTAGAAATAAAGCTTAAAGTACTTCAGTATACTGAGCCTTCATGAACCAGGAAAATAACTTTGTTTAAAGGTGCATTCTACTTCTCTTTCTCATTCCTAGGACAAATAATCTAACTTCAGGGGAGAAATTCCCAACAGATCTGTCAAACTGCTGAAGAAGTAAAATGGTGGAAATATTTGGGCTGTGACAAGATGTATTTAAAATTGCTGAAGTGAGGAAAAGAAAAAAATGTTACTAGAATATGAGATCTTTTTAAAAGTGAAAACTATCAGACTATGAAAAGGTGTGACTGGAAAACTAGGAGACTTCTGGAATGCATAAAATCCTTTACAAAGCATTACAAATACTTGCTAACACTTCCTTGAGTTGGTGCCTTCTAGAAGCAGCATCTCAGAAAAATATTTTCTAACAGGTTCTGTATTTGTTTGTAATAGGAAACTGATCTATGTGAAGATTCCCCTAAAGAGAGAGGAGAGCATAATTTACAGGTAAGCATACACACTGATCCTATTCATCCAATGTTGCCTGGGAAGCCTATGTTTGGAATGAAATGTCTGAACTAAGCCATTAAAAATCAGAGAGAAGATTATTTCTAATCCACAGTTTACATGCTATAGATTTGTCTCTTAAGAGACATTTCTATTTCAGAGGCTTTTACTTCAGTTGTGAAAGCTTTTTCTCTGTGTTCTGGGAAGCCTGGATTCACTCCTAGAGTCAAAACGAAGTAAATCAGAGTCATAACTGGTTCTTCTGGTTAAATCTGCAGCTAATAACAGATGAACATTAGAAGGTTCATCAAATGTAAATATAAATTTAAGCTGTTTCTCAAATAAGCATGAGAATATACCAGTGTTTGTGAAGCACATGCCCACTAGGACCTGGAAGGTCTCTCCTTCTTTGTGGCATTGCCGCAGATTCCTCTGTATAACCTGCTTCTCTACAGTTTCTGACCCTGTGCTTGAAATGTGTAAAATGGAGGAGAGTTGGTGCTCTCAAAATTTACAAAGATAGACTGGGAGACTAAAATATTTTTGGCATGAGTGTGATTACAAAGCAATTGAGGGGAAAAAATGGGTATATAAAACAGTGGACCAGATCATCTGCAAGTGTGAATGCTTTTAGCTCTGCTGAAGTCAATGGAGCAATGTCAATTTACAGCTTCGGAGGCTCTTGCTTAGTCTGCAGACCAGGGCCAGAAATCAAAGCACTGGAGATGAAACACCTGGCTTGCAAATCCTGAAGGAATAGGTTTCATTTTAAATTCTTGCTAGTTAGGATTGAGAGAGAAGTAAGTATATCTTCTTGACCAGGCTTTACAAGGTTGGAGGGAGAAAGACTGGGATTAAGTTCCTATTTAAATCCAGAGGCAGGGCTGTTTGAGGTGATTTGCACCAGACCCCCTTTCCCAGTCCCTTGCATGTTGTCCAACGTTGGTTCTCAATTGCTGATGAAGGTTGTTCCTCTTTCAAATAGATTCCTTGCTTCTCATCTTGCAAAGTGAGAGGGATTGCTTTAAGAAAAAAACCAAGCAGTTCCAGTATGCAAGATTAGAAATACATCCTATTAGGGCTCCTTTTTCTTTCCTTCCAGACAAAAGCATTTCTGCCTCCAAGCTTGATAGACCTCCTGACCCTACTGATGTGGGTGGATGACTCTGCATGTTCTGAATCATTTGCTTCCTTTTCAAGTGTTACTTTCTCCTTATTTCAATTACCCTCCCTTTATAATTACATGGGCCGCTCCAGTGAACGTGCTCTGGAGCTGACAAACTGTCAGACAGAGCGTGCTGGAGAGGCAAAATCCACATCCCTGTCTACCTTGGGCAGTAGGGAAGGTGTATATTTAACAGCACAGGAGCAATTGTTTGAGGATATCCAGACCCAAGCACTTTGTAGTGGGTTCACTGCCCAGGCCGGACTCTGTGTAATTGCTCTCCCTGTCCCTTGGAGAGTTATAAACCAGATGTACAAGGCTCAGCTCCCTTCATCCCTGCTGAGTGATTGCCTGGGTGACAGCAGGAGTCAGTGGAGCCTGAGCTGATACCTATTTGAACTCAATGGGAGTCTTTTAAGTAAACTTGAAAGGGATTAGTTTAACCCCCAAAATGTGCAACCAGCACTGATGTGGGTAGGAGAGGAATGGATGGTGGGAGACAGCAGGTGACTGTGCGGGTGGCTTGGTGACATCTGAGGCCAGGGGTAAACCTGCCTAAAATTCAGAGTTTTCTTATATGTGATTTCTCCAGGAAAACTTGACGTTTCTGTTCTGATTTTCACCTGATTTGCAACAAAAATTAAACAGTTGGTTCTGTACAGAAATCTTGCAAAGTGGCACATTTTTGCAAAAGATTAAGCTGGATTTAAAATACAGGGCTTAACTTCTGTGTTACAAGCCAAGGTTCCAGTGAAGCTCTGACCCATCTATTTTAAGAAAATGCTTTAATAGGTAGTTTCCTGAAAGTTAATAATATTTCTGAGGCTTCTTCTGGATTTCTGTCCCTGTGAACGCCAGTTTCATTGAACGTCCCATCCAAACAGGTGTGCTAATAATGTGATGCCTATTATTAGCACATAGGGATAAAGGAAAAGTATCTATTTAAAGGATCATAAAGCCTATCCCAAAATAAAGGCAGAAGAGCTACAGCAGCAATTACAGAAAAGGTACACCCAGTGAGGACCCGGAGCTGACTGGTGTTTATTGCAGAGGACGGGAATTTTTTAGCCATGTAATTACACATTTTACATTTAATCTTAAATTGGAATTCTAGGAGGTATATGTGTGGGAACTGAATGGCGAGAGGGTGTCAAAAGCTTGCTTTAGCAGCACTTAAAAGTTCCTGCCGTGAATCATGAAGAAGGGGCCATAATTGCTGCTGTTGTTTTGTGTGCTTGGGTACATCGACCTGTTGGTTATTCATGGAAAAAAACATTATCACTTGCATTATTTTGGCTCTGTATGAAAGAGATTAGCTCCTGCAGTTGAGTGGCTGAGCGCTACCACGATACCAGAGGATAAGAACATAGGACTATTTTTTCCTCTTGATTCACTTAGGAACTAAAGGTGTAACAAATGACTTGCAAGACTTCAGGTTGTACCACCAAGTAATTTTTTTTTAACTACCTATATGCACAATGTTCCACTCCGTCTGCATTTCTCTTGTTCCTGCTTGTTCTGTGCTCAGCCAACAGGTAAAAAGAAGAGGCACGGATGCTTGCTCCCTTCAAAGAGTCGAGGCCACTGCTTTGTTACGGAACGCAGCCTTCCCTTCTGCTCTGTGGGGGTCAGGGAGACGTGTGAGCACATGAGCATGTCAGTGCTATTACAGGGTGAATAAGCCTAAAATCACACTCACCTCCGCAGTGCTTTTAGCTGGATTTACAAGGTCCAACCTTATTGCAGCACTTGTGATGATTCCCATCTCTTTTAGCTCACCCAGGGTCCAGTGGGTCCAGTACCACCTGCTACTGCTTCACTCACCAGATCTAAGTACTGAGATTGAGATACAGTGTATTTCAAAAAGATGGACTCAGTTTCAAAGTCAAGGTTCCAGAGAAGCTCTGACCCATCTATTTTAAGAACATGCTTTAATAGGTAGTTTCCTGAAAGTTAATAATATTTCTGAGGCTTCTTCCTGATTTCCGTCCCTGTGAAAGCCAGTTGCATCGAACATCCCATCCAAACAAGTGTGCTAATAATATGATGCCTATTGAAGATACAGTGATTTCAAATTGGGTCCATCTTTCTGAAATAACATGTATTCCTTCTGCCTGGGAGCAGCGGGGCTGTGGACGGAGCCTCCCCTGAGCTCAGGGCCATGTTTGAGGAGCCTTCCCGGCACTGAGAGCCCTCCCTGCACCCTGGTGAGTGATTCTTTCTCCCAGGTCTGTCCCAAGTGAGCCCCTGCCCCTCGACCAGCGATTGTTTTTGCCGGGTCCCCCCGAGTGAGAGCGGCTGCTTCTGGGGTGCGGGGTTGATTTCGGGTTAACCCCCCACTTGCACTGAGGTCTATGTTTGATTTCGGTCTGTTGTTTGGTTTCAGTTCCGAATTACAGTTGGTTTAAGCTTCAGTTTGCTTGGAGTCGTTTTGGGTTGTCTCTGTATTTTCATCTAGGGACTGTTTTGTACTTTCATTCATATTTTTATTTTTGGATGTGACAACAGAGTGCTTAGTTTCCTTTGACCTTTGAAGGCGATCCTGGGAGCCAAAGGTGTTCATGGGAATGAAACATGAAATTACAGCCTAGATGACATGGTTCAGACCTCTGGAAGGATCTGGCAGCTGCAGGAACCAGTTCCAAATAATACCCTGGATCTCAAGACCTTTTTGAAAGCTAAAATACACCTTTTAATGCAATACAAACAGATTAGATCCAAACAAGTCTGCCACCATGTGCAAATCTGGAAGTAAAAGAAAGGAGAAAGGCTGTTTTATCTTGAAATGCTTCCATCTTTATAAATAATGTTGCAAAACCTGAAGGTTCATATATTGACAGTGTCAGACCTGTGAAGGTATCAGACGATGGATCAGATAAGGGAAAATAAGGAAACTTCAAGTTATGGCAGGAGGGAAATATCATGTAGCACAAGTTTGGTAAATAATGGGGCTTTAATTCTGCATCGATGTGATGAAAAAGTGACTTCCAGGATTTTCTGAGAACGGAGCATCACTTCTCATTAGAGGCTTGCTGAGGGAGGCTGGGAGAGGGTGTTGGGAAAGGGTCAGTGGTCTGAGGACTGTAAAATTTTGGCTCACTTGAGGGATTTTGGAAAAACCCAGCTCTTTGACTCCTTTGCTGAGGAACTAGGACAAAGGCGTAACAACGTGCTGTATTTCTGCCATAGAGAAACTGCTGGTATCAAACCATATTTCTTATCACATGTGTCCAAGCAGAGCGTTGGTATTACAAGCACAAAATAATGAAACACTTTAAAGTTGTATCTGAGTTTCTAGTAAAGATTCCTCTGCCACATGGGGTGGTTTTTCTCAGCGCTGTTTTCTGTCCTCTGCGCTGGGTCCATCCCACCCTGACGAGTTTCCAGCTTCACCTGGCCCTGGGAAACAGAAAATGGGCTGCAAGAAATACGTGGTTGCTCTTTCTGGGCCTTCACTGATTGCTGCTGCTCAGTTCTGCCCTTCCGTGCCTTTTCAGTCTCATTCTTTAGTGGTTTGGGTTTTTCTTTTCTGGCTTTTCGCAGTTGTCATTCTTCAAAATCCAAGATAGGATTGAACTAAAACCTTGAGCTAACAGTGGAGTGCCAGATGAGCATACCTTTTTCTCCCAATTAGAATGGATGAAAAGCTCAGCGAGAATATTCATTGGGTCTGCATCGCTTGTATTTACCCCATGAAATCTCTGTGCAGATCTTCACCCCACGAATCGCCGTGGCTTGGGCTCGCCTTTGCTCAAACATCAGAAACTCATGAAATGCAAAGTCAGATAGCTTTGAATGTTAAACCACCTGGAATATTTGTTCTTTGACTGGACAAAACTTCTTTTATAATCAGGGTTCAGATGCAGGTGTTTGCTAGATAATATTCTCTTTGCTGTGCACACTGTTCTCTGCTCCTCTGGCCTGGAAGCTCAGAAAGCTTGCTGGCTGGTCAATTCACAGAAAGCTGCCTAAAACAAATCAGGAATTAAGAAGAAACAAATTGTTTTACTAAAATCTAAGATTTCTGTATTACCAACAACAGAAAAATAGAATTTTTTCCTCTAATAGGAGACAGATGAAGAACATCTTCTTCACAACAAAATTGCACTCCTTTCTGGAAAGAAAAGCTCCCACACTTGCACCTATTTGTAGCTCATCCCCTACGTGTGCTGGGGGCATCTACTCCTTTTTCTTCCTGACCCAAGGCTGGGTGTTCCAGTGCAATAGGAACTAGTGAGCACCAAATTTACCTCTTTGGCAAGTGCATCGTGGACCTGTGACACATTCTTATGCAGACTCTGAGATACAGAACAATAATACAATGAAAATAACCCTGAGAGCTGCCAGAAGATATTTTTTCATTTTGGAAGGCTTTGCCCCAGCAAATCAGTTCACCGTGTACCAAAGATAATTAGGGCATCTTATTTAAAACTTACGATCTAATTAGTGACTTTAATGGTAGTTAATTACACAGAGAGCAACAAAGCAGTTATATTTCCTACCAGGCTTCTTCCAAGTCAAGGTGCAGGTACTTATCTAGGGCTATAAAGGAGAGTGGCTACCACACTTAACATCTAATTACACAAAATTGTCCACAGTAATTATGAGCAATGTGATTTTTATTTATCTGGCTTAATTACTGGGGCTGTGCACAGTCTCTGACCTGGCTCGGTGACAGGGAGGACAGAGGGAAGACAAAGTGTGACCAGGGGGCTGGAACTGCAGGGTCCTGCTCCTGAGCACCAGGTGACAGACCAGCGGTGTCCCCAAGGGCTCAGGTACCCTCCGGTCCCAGAGATTCATAGGAACCGTGGTATGGACAAAACGCATTTCCAGAGCCCCATGAGATGCTTGAGGTGGATGTCTCATTCCATAAGGGTATAAAAAGGACAATTCAGCTTTTCATTCAGCAGAAGGGACACTCTATGCCAACCATCAACGTCTTAAATATTTCCCAGACACCATCCATTGCTGAAACTTTGTAGAAACTTTCAGGGCACCCCCAAAAACTCAGTGTCTTGTAAAGGACTGCTTTTCACTGTGAGGGGGAGGCATAACAAGTTTCTTCTTGCTCATCTCTTTAACTCTTAGCATCTGTGTGCATGGACATAAACCCAAGTACAACACAAACCTTCTAAGTGCTTATCATGGAAGAAATCTGCTCTGTGTTTGGATCAACCTCCTTTATGTGCAAATCCCAACAGAATGAATGACTATAGTGTTAGTGCTTGAATAATTAAAAATAGTATTAGGTCACGAGGAGTATAAGTGAAATGTGGTTCTTTTGATTTGTCTTTTTACACCGTTGGGCCAGGTGGACATGGGTTAGTGAGAGATGTATTAGTGCTGTCACCTAAGGAGACCAAGGTCCATCCAGCCTGTGACACTTCTTGTGACAATAAAAATAATGGATACTTAAACAGGAGTATAAGAGATTCTTCCATTCATATTAGTATCTTCTGGTGTTGCCCAGTCTCTATCTTCTCATTAATTATCCCCTGATGAGAGGTGTACCTTTGAGTTGTAAAGAGATATATCATTTACATGCCAAAAAAAAAAAAAAGCTGGCCTTATGCCCACAGCCTTGAAAGACAGTGTTTTCAAGTACTTCCACTTTATAAAATTGTAGGCAATGGTATGTATAGCTCAGCTTCTCAACTCGTACCCCCAGGACATTTCCATGTTATAGCAAATCACTTCTTCAGTGACTCACTAAGATTTTGAATTAGTAGTAAATATGTTCTGACCTTATTTTTCTCCTGATAATTGTGCTATTTATAGAGAAGTCACTGACTTCTTCCATTTGAGGATTAGACTGGCTCCATCAGAAATAATCTGTGGTATATATCCTGTTAAAAAAAAAAAAAAGCCAAAAAAGGAAGCTTTCTCCTTTAAGAGTGCTTTTCTTAATGAAAGCTAAAAACAAATACTCATTGGTGAAATAAACAATGGTGACTTTCACTGACAAGTGAGGTCATTTTCCTTTAGATATCAGTTAGCTGTATGTTGTGCCTTTGTTTTCTAGAAAATGTTTGAGCATCAACCTAGAGTAGAATGGCTGATCATAGCAAGATTGTTTATGTTCTTCATGTAACCTATCAAAATATCTGTGGCCAGATTTAAACAAACAAACCCAGTCAAAAACACTAACAACAAAAAGCAAAACAAACCACAGCAACAAAGAAACACAAGAGAAAAAGAATAAAGCAACAAAACCCCTAAATAAAACAGGAAAAAAAAAACCACCAACAAAAAACAAATGAAACCAAAGTCTGATTTCTGAGTTTTCAGGGCCAGAGGTGGTATCTGGGTGAGGATAAGGGTTTGTTTTTTTTTGTCTTTTGAGAAATCCAACCACCAGTGCTACTTTATTCTCCTCCTTCTCCTTCTTTCACCTTCTCTTCACTGAGCTCATATAGACACAATGATTTTTGAGATGCTTGAGCAAGTAAGTTCTCAAAGCATCCAACCCTTCTTGCTCAGTGCACAGAGCCCACCTGCAGCGCTCTCCTTTCCTTCTTTCTCCCCTGCACTTGGGTACCTTTGCTCCCTGTCACCATGACTCACAGCTCGGGCTGGTGGCCACTGGCTGGGAGCTCCATCCCTGCCAGTGACATCCTGGTGGCCACAGCCTCTAGTTCCTATAGACACAACAGTTGTGAATCTGGGAGGTTTTGTTCTGAGGGTGACCAAATGGACCCACAGCCTGAAGAGTGATGGAGGGACCTTGATGTCACCACCACTCCCAGCGCTGGAAGGTGGCTCCGGTTCAAGTCACGGCAGGTTTTATGGTTCAGTACAACAAAGCAATTAACAGCGAGTGAGTGAGCGTTCCCAACCTTTGCTAAAAATCGCGGCTGTTTATCAAAGTGTCAGGCTGTTGGCAGATTCAAGAAATCTAAATTTAACAGGTGGCTGGTTCCTCCATGCCTGGCTGCAGCCAATGGATGGATCTTCAGGATATGGTGTCCCAACTGGGCAAGCTGGGGAGAAGTGGATGAATGGGGCCAGCTCCCAAGTTCAGTGCAAGGGAGGCTTTTTTTACACCACAGCTGCTTAATGACTTCTTCAATTGATTTCAGCAGCGCCGCTTTTCAATTACTGATTCCATCCCAGCCATTGGGCAGAAAAATGTGCTTAGGAAAATATTAGGAATGAAAGAGAAAAAAAAAAAGTAGTCAAACTCAACAGCTACCATAACACAGTGACATTTGTCCAGATATTTTATGCTGAATTGGGAAAAAAGAGAGAGAGAGAAACTGTGATTTCTCCCATCGCTCAGCCCAAGTCGTGAGGCAGGTGTGCTTGTACTCCCTTGCTTTCAAGCCCCAGTTGGTCCAAGCTCGTTGACCTGCTCCTCGGTCTGGAACCAGCTGCAGAAAGCAGCTGTCATCCTCTGTCCCTCTGCCAGCCCCGTTCTTAAGGCAGCCATCAAAGTCTGGCACTGACTGAAGGCAATTCAATTAACTGTGACGGTCAAACAGAAACCCAGGGTCAATTGAAATATCTTCTTCTTCCCCCCACCCCCCACCTCTATTTTCATCTTGAAGCCTGGAGATGCAGAAGTCCACCCCAATTTTGGGAATCTTGTGTGGATTAAGGATGGTGCCTGCACAGGAGAAGGTTGTTACAGCGAGGAAACGACAAAAGCAGGGGAATAGACACCAGCGAGAGGGCTGTGTCTTTCACAGTCCTGTTCAGCTCTTGTGCTGCCTCCTTAAGATGCAACGAGCTTGGGAAGTGGCACCTTGTTGGATGGTTTGTGATGTGCCTTGGCTAAATCAGCTGGTAATAATGAAACCTCCCTTCCCTTTACTGCTGCCATCTGCTCTGTGCCATCCACTGTGGTTTTTATCAGACCTGTGGGCTTGTTCCCAGCATACCCAGAGGATGGAGGGAAGGTGAGAGGAGGAGGAGGACGAGGACGAGGTGGGGAGGAAGACGGAGAGACAGAAAGTGAGAGCCAGGACGTAGCACCGAGCGCAGCTGCATTTGCAGCCCCCTCTTTACAGCCAGCCTCCGCGGCTCCTTGCTAGCGTGCAAATAGTTGTAAAAATAAAGGTCAAACAGATAATCTTGATAAATATTTAATAGCTACTGTTTTTACATCTCCCTTATTGTTATAGATTGAATGTCTGACGCTGGTGACATCTGGCGCACAGCAAGCTGGAAGGGAGCAGATCGCCTGGCGTGGGGGAGCGGGGAGCAGGGCACGGAGGGGACAATCTCCTGATGCCACCAGCCCGGCCATCTCCATCAGGCCTGCAGAACCTGCAGGGTGTTTGCTCAGGATCAACTGCTTCTACCAGCAGCAAGGACCCATTTTTTGATTCAGAGAGGCCTCACGTGGGGTTCAGTAAATCACAGCACTGGGACTCTGGGTTCCCTCATCCCTCTTTTAGTTGATTTTCATTAAGAACCATCTGCATGCGGGTAAATTGGTGGTGCCGTGGCCACGATTAGCGGCTTCAAGGTCACTGTGGGCCTTGGTTCTCTAGAGGTGCAGGTGATATTTGGCTCAGTGGGTTTATCACAGGACTGGAGACAGATTTCTGCCCCGGTGGGTTCTTGCTGGACTAGTTCCAAGCTGAAGCAAGTCACAAGGAGATTAAATGAGACTTGTGATGATAACATTGGTGACCTCAGAGTCATATCAACCAGCAAAGTAGTTATGGCAGAGAAAAATGCAAGCTGTGCTTTTAAGGGATTGCTTGGCAATTAAGTGAACAGTACGTTTCCTTGTAGTAGCTGGTAAGAAATCATCTATCTTTGCACAGCAGATGAAGGCTTAATATATTGTGGGAGTTTTTCAGTTGTCCATTAATTAATTCATTGTGATCAATAGAAAACTCGGGGTGCCCTGAGAAAGAGGAACATGTTTTAGATACTTTGAACTCTCTGACGCTGTGCAGCACAAGGTCTCGATATCATTTTCACTTTATGGAGATCCTCTATGAAGCATTTCACTGGGCTTTGGAAATTGCTGGCAGTAATGGATCTCTGTATGGAAGAACTAACGACCCTGGGTAACAAATGAATCGGTGTGAGCAAAGGAAGAAAATCCAGTTCCACACTTACTGCTTTGCATGACCTGAGTCTTTGTACAACAGATGAGAAATGCCAATATAGTGGCCTGGCTATACATCACAACCACTCCTGCGCTGGAGCAATCAGTCCTGCTTTGTACAGGACAGCCCAGGGATTTTGATCCCCGTTTTGGTGGCCTGAGACCCTTCAGGATACTATTTTTGTTCTGAGTAGAAACTGGTCTTGGAACAAATAACTTTCTTGTATTCTTTCAGTGGGTATAAGAGATTTTTCTTTTTCTTTTTTTTTTCCTTCAACCTGTGCCTCTAAAAATTCATCTCTGCTCAGAGCTGTTCATGCCTCCCTCCTCCCCCATGCCCCAAGCCAATCTTCTTCTCATTCACATTGCAAAGAACATGTCATTAACATTTGACAGGGACTCCTTTCCCTCTCCATTGCTGCCTTTTTTTTATCCCCTTTTGTAGAAGCTTTGCCACCCTGTTTTACAGGCTACACAATACTGGCAGAAAACCAGGTTCAGACAGTATTCAGAACTGACTCTACGTACGGATTTAAGAGGTGGTAGCGTATTGTGCTCCCAAACAGGCTGACATGAACAGGGTAAGCATCAACAGCAGCTGAGGACTCACTCAAATGCTGTTTCAAGTCCATAACAGAAAGAGTGATGGTTTTGACTTCAATATTTCAACAGGCTTCTCAGAAGACATGCACTAGTACTGCAAACTTGCATTATTCCAGAAAAGCAACATATTCCCTGAACTAACATGGTATCAAGGCAGTAACCTCAGGGTGGTGCAAGGCAAGTGCTGCAGCCATCCAAGTAGTGTAAAACAGTAAAACGTGGAAGGTCTGGAGCTTAGGTATGAAATTATGACAATATGGCATTTTGTTGAAGGGAAGGGGTGGGAACTCTTTGGGATTGGCCTGTAATTGGGTATCAGTGATGTGTCTCATCAGAACATTGTTCACTGAACATTTTAGGAGCATAAGTCTCCTAGGTCAGCAAGTAAATCTCATATTCCAGCCTGCTTGCAAACACCTCTCTGTATCCAGCTATAGCAGCCACTCCTGACAGAGCATCACTGCCCATTTCAGTTGGCAGGTGTTGCTTCTGCTTGGGCTGGATGGCCAAAAGTGTTACAATTAGAAGCATGTCAATCAAATGTTAAGATATCCTTAAAAAAAAGGGGGGGACAAAAGCTCTTTTGCCTGTGAACCTTTGTGCAAATAGTCACTATGAGGTGCTTGTGGTGTTTTTACTTTCTTGGAATGTTCTTGAAACAAAGGCAAAAGCTATCACTCAATAAGCGTTCACAGAATAACAGCAAAATAGGTCAGAAACGCAACTGGAACAAATGCGTTTGAATAAAGGAAAGCCAAACACTGCAGATACTAGAACTGTGCAAACACAGCAAATAACATAAAGCTTCCCCACAGGAGATGAACAATATGCAGAAGTCTCAATGCTTTGGTTCAGTTAGTACGGGACCCAATAGAGAATGAAAATGGTTGTGTCCTACTGTTATACACATTTTAAATCCTGAGGGAATGGGTGATCATGGTTCTGTGTGCAGGGTGCAAAGGACATGTGGGAGTTGGTGACATTTGGCTTGGATGAGTTGGAGCAGCCTCGTGGCAGCTCTGAATGGGCTGTGATAAGAACCTCACCAATGAGCCAGGGATTGCTGAAGTGTGTTGTGTAATAGCTGGGTCTATGCTATCACCATCCACTTGAAAACCTAGAAAACCCCATGTAGTATTTCAAGATAATAACTTGTAACTGGAACTTCTGTCCCTGATGCTATTTCTGGCTCCAAAGATCACATCCCGGATAGACCCCTACA
This sequence comes from Columba livia, assembly GCF_036013475.1. NCBI lineage: Eukaryota > Metazoa > Chordata > Aves > Columbiformes > Columbidae > Columba > Columba livia. The sequence continues at coordinate 7,208,925 of NC_088620.1, forward strand.
ACAGTCAGAACAGCCTTGTGTCAATAAAAATGTGCATGTTGAGATAAGGTGAGCTACCAGCCTTTGACGTGGGATACTTCTGTGTGCTGAATTGAGGAAAACTCCCCTTGTCCAGGTGTTCGGGATCGTTTATTTTGTCCTTATGGAGGCACCTACCCTTCACCTGCCCTTCACCTCCTGTGTCCTCACTGCTGGTCCTGTTCAAGAGTTAAAAAGGCTAAACCATCATGCTGATCTACATACACACCTTGTAAATTTTACCTTGCCTGAAGCTATTCAAAAGAAAAACAAAACCCAAACTTATCCAAACTCTATTTCTTTTTCCTTTTGTCCCCGTGGCTTCCTCCAGTGGATGGCACCATGCACGAGAGCTGCTGAGATGCTGACACCGAATCCTTGTCTGCGACTCCCTCTGAGCTTGCTGGTTTTCGCTTATTGAATTAGGATAAATTGGAACTTTCATAAAGGGTGATATAAATCATTATCTCAAGTTAGCAGATGTGGACTCACCAGGGTAGAGCTCTGTTAATAACTCCTTCGGATTAGGGCTGATTGGTACAATTTGAAACTTGTTTCTCTCAGCTTGATCAGTCTGCTTGTAACTGTGGCAATTATCCCATTTCACTTTGAATAGCTCAGCGCAGAGCAACTGCTGCCTCCAGTCCATCCCTCTTTAATGAATCCAGTGTGATACGTTTGGTCCTGTGGACAAATATACCCTGTCTCCCCACTACTCCAAAATAAGCATTAAAAAAAATAAATCCTGTGTCCAAATGACACATAGAAATGTGCCTTTTAGGGAGTGAGATGCTAAGTGTCCGTGTAAACATCATTTAGGTGTTTGGCTGCTGAGAAGCCTCTCTTCATTCTTACAGCATCATTTGCACTTTTTGGCAGTCTTCCTGCCTGGGAAATTAGATGAAAAAACAGGGTTTTGTCCAAGCATTGAAGCTGCTTGAATAGATTTTGATGAATATGTTACATGCTGAATTTGCGGGGTTTAGTTAAATAACTTATCTAGTGATTTTTTTCTTTTTTATTTCTCTAGGAGTCATTAATAAATGATTTAATGAGTGAACACAGAATTCTCAGAATAATATATTTGACAAGTAGTTTCTTTCACTCCTCTATTTGATTCCAGCAACAAGTCTCTGTCTCAGTTTAACAGACCCTTGAAGAACATACTTTTGACAATAGGTTTAAATTTAACCTCTTTATAGAAAGGCACTTGCACAAGTGTTTTCTTTAAGCCCACGTTTAGATCTTAACTCAGATATTTTGCTGGACCGTGGGCTTTAGCAGTAAGGTCGACCTTGTGTTTAAGTTGTTGCAGTAATGATTTACTTGCAGGTACCATCTCTGCTGTTGACTGTTTCTGACCTTTCCAGTAGCACGTACATGTTAGAAACACAAATTGCATACAATTTCCATGTTTCCTGTGATTAGGAGCTGCACAGGTGTCTTTGAACCATCCCCAGGCTACCTCAGCCCCTGAGCTGTGAAATGGTTCTTTCCTTTCAACCATTGCCTTTCTGGTTGTAAATTCTTAAAGCCAGGACTGTTGCTCACTTCTTGTTCATACAGCACCTGATACCATGTTTTATGAAGCCAATAAAATGTTAGAGATTAAAATACATGGGCTGATTTGTCTCCCACTTAGAGCACCAAAGCTGTACATCTAAAGGGATGTTGTTGGTGGCCACAGAAATGTGTCAGTGAAAGCAACAGCATGATCCCACCTGAACTTTGATTTCTAACAGGGGAATGCGAGACCTTTCCCATTTTGAGTTCAGATTAAACGCATGTCTATTCCTGGAAATTGTTTGAGAGTGCAGTGTAAATAAATAGGGGTGTCCAAAGTTTTGGAGAAGCAGTCGCTCCTGTCTCCCCGCTCCTACTTGGCTCTGAGTGCTCAGCCTCTTGCAGGGGCTTGGACAGCTCTGAATCGCGCTGCATACAATATGTTTCTGCTAAAAATAATAGTAGTAATTAATGCTCTTAGTTTTAGTGCAGGTATCTGCCTTGATGCCAGCCACAATGGCTGTTTTCCTCTGTGTTCCCCAAAGTGGGAAGGAGGAGCAAAGGAAAAACAGAGGCAGCTGCTTGTGCCTTTCCCCAGCACCTCTGCTCTAGCCGGCAGGGATTCAGGACAGCGAGAGGCACTGAACATCCTCAGAGCTGAAGGTAATAGAGCTCAAAAAGAGACACACATGGAAGAAAACCTCACACAGGGGTATAACTTCTCCTGAAGGGCATAAGTGTACAGCTAAACAGCCCAACGTTTATAGGAGAGTGTTTTTGAAGAAGGGAAGCTCTACAGCATAATTTTGAGGGTATCTATGTAGCTATAGACCACACCAGATAATGAAGAGGAAGGGAGGGGTGTTGGAAGTTTGCGTTAGCTCAGCTGCTGGGATGGGGCCGTGAGAGGTGAGTGCAAGGAGCCCCTTTCTCCTCTTTGTCTCTGCAAAGCAGTTGTCTTGCCTGGGCCATGCAGATGTGGGAGCACTCAGGCACGCTGGGGAATTTAATAAAAGAAAGTGGCAGAGTGTTTAACAAACAGCATCACAAAAGGCATCTGTCACCATGAATCACCTTCTGTTCCTCTCAGGCTCCCACCAGAGCCCTTCCCTTTGTCTCACTTCCTTCCCCTAATTACAGAATTTACTTACTGGCCCACTAGAGAACATAACAGCCGCTTCAGGTTTGCAGAAAAGGAGATGTTTGTAGAGGAACAGTAACTGCAGCAGTAAAAGCAATCCTCACCCATGGCAGCAAGATTTGGGGGATGGAGATGGCAAAACAGTGTAGGAGGCAGCCAGGACCCCTTTAAATCTTGAGAGAGGGAAGTTTTAAAGGCTGTACAAAACCTCTTCTCCCTGATCCTTGATTAGCAAGCTGGTGAGGCCTTTTTCTTCTATCAGAGAAGAGCTATCGCACGTCAGGCAGCCACATCTCCCCTTCACAGTGAGTGACGCTTCAGAAGGCAACCTGTGGCACTAGTCCTGTCTGCCATGAGTGCGCCCTGAGATACGTATTTTGACTAAAGCAAGTACAAAATAGTTGAGGGTTAGGAAAAAAAAAAAAAAGGGAGGAACTGATTTTGATATGGCTGGCCTAGAAGGGATATAATCCAAAAATCTGCATTGCAGCCCCAGTTTCCCAGTCCTCCACCAAGGTACCATGTAGCCGAGCTCAGTCTTAGATCTGTTCCTTCCATGGGCCAGAAGCTTCAGCCCTCATGTGTTACTGGTAATGATGTGACAAATTGTGGGGTTTTGAGGAGTTTGTGTCCATGGAGCTTATATGCCTTGCTTATCTTCTTTCTTGGATCTAAACCTGGTGTCTTCAGTGGGAACACATCTCCAGTTCCCTTCTTCCACTCTCTCCCCAAATGGTGCTGAAGGGATTTAAGGGGATTTAAGAAGAGAGTTTCAGCCCAAAACATCCCAGCAGTTATCTCCAGCCAGGCTTTGGGCTGTTACTGGGAGGACCTAATAGGTCTGTAGCTCTTTCATTAATCCTCTTTGGTGTAGGCTTGGCTTACGCAGGAAGGTATCAGATCCACAGGAAGGTACATTCTCGCGTTGCATCAAAACTCAATCTCGACTAGCAAGCCTAAACTGAGCATCTCTGATATAAATTCAGATAACTATCTTAGCAAGGCCCCTGCTAAGGCTGCTCCCTTTTGCACAACTAGCTAAGCGCTTTCCTTCAATCTGAATATTTATTGGCAAGAGTTTTCGGCTCTTCTTTTTTTTTTTCAGGAAAGTATACGTATTTTCAAGGTGACACAGTAATGTTCGCAGTCCACCAGTCCTGCAGATGGTAGTTCATGTCATCTTGTTTTGGGGGGCTTTTTGGGTTGCTTCTGTGCATTTTGCAAGGGTGCCACTGCCAGAAGCAAAGCAGATGGTTCTGTCTCAAAGGGGGTTTGAGTTGAACAGGCAGCCCCACTATGGACAGGCTGTGGAAAGCACAATGAGTATTCATGTGAGAAGAGATCCCAGAAGGTCAATATTGACTATTCATTATTCACATAAAATATTTGCCATGCAATTTAGGACTGAGACAAATTCCCGTGACAGAGGTGACCAGCCACACTATTTGACTAAGAAACACGATGTTATCATAAACAAGGACTGAGCCAGTTTCAGAAAAATAGAGGAGAGAAAATTATTCATCCATTTCTTTGTCAGAGTTCCAAAAAAAGAGTGTCTGTATAAAAATTGGGATCAGATAATAAATTTCTAGTTTTCAATTGAAAAAAAAAAAAAAAGAAGAAAAGTTGTAAGAAATGTCAATTGTGATCAATATTTCAACCAGGAGAAATGACATTATCATGAATGTTACATGGAATTGACCAGGTATCACCTGGCACTTGCCATCAGAGCTTTGCAGCTGTCCAGAGAGGTGGCCACTTATCTTCAAAGGCAGGAAAGATGTTTCAGTTCCAAAGTTCTCATTTTTCCCCCCTTACTTTGAAAAAATTGATTATCAAAGTCAAACTTTGCTGCGAAGCAAAATTACAAACAAAGACAAACCACAACCCCCCACCAAAGCTGTTAAAAAAATAGAACACAAAGCTGCTCCAGCTCAAATTGAAATGGAATGTGCGGGACCCAGGTCTCCATCCCTCACATTCCGTGGTGCTGTGGAACTTCCCAGAACTCTCTGCTTCCCCAACCTTATTATGCTGTATTATTGTTATACAACCTTTGTTGTGCAAGCAAGAAAACAAAGGTGATTAATACAATTGAAATCTATATTATAACCTATTGATCCCTCCAGCATCCCTCTGTGCTTAGAAACAAATAAGAAAGGTCACAGGAATCTTGAACTAGCCCAAATTCCCTGTCTTCAAACCCAGCTTCATCTCCCCCTGTTTTGGTCCTGGAAACAAGAGAAAGTGTAAACAAACATAACAACCTCCGAAGTATTTCAATAGCAAAATAACTAAAGCAATTCTCCTAGGGGCTGGTAAATAGCAGGCAAGCTATTGGAGCCCAGAGGGGAAAAAGTTCAGCCGAAACTAGTTACAGAACCTCCAGCTGCCGTGTGACAAACTCCAGCCTGCCCCTGCTCTCGCTCGGCATTGCCATTTTCCCGCAGAATGACAGTTTTCAATTACTGGACTGTAGCTAAGAGCAAATTGTGCACTTCAGCAGCTGGAGTTCTCTCTCCTGATTTTCAGACGTGGCTGGGTAAAATGTACAGGGGCAATGGAAATGGCTTTCTCTGCACAGCTAACTGAACAAGGACAAGCCCGGAGACTGTCAGGAGAAAGAGAACGTGAAAAGGAACAGTAAATAGGGAAGGGAATGGCAATGGTTGCTGGTTGTTTTACCCCCCCCCATCCTCCCCAGCAATGAGACTTCAGCTGTACATGCTACAAGGGCAAGCCTCTGTCAACCTATCTGCCTAAACTTTCAACATGATTTAGATACCTTTTTTTTTTTTTTCCCCACAAAACTACTAATTCTCTAAATAGTTTGAGATACAGATCATGTTATCCTCATTCTTACACATGTAATAGATTTCCCTTTTCCCCCATTAGAGTCTCCTATTAGATCAAAACCTGGATTTCCGGTTGTAAGGATGTACTTGAGCTAAAATACATCTATGAGGGTCAGTCCTCTTTATATAACTCAGGCAGGAGAAGGAGACAAACCCAGGCGTAGCAGGATATTAGAGGTGTTACATGAGGTACTATTCAACTGAAGTGTGGAATAGCGTGGGGGAAGTTATCCTAGTAAAATACTTGTCCTAATAAAAGTAGACACGGGGAGACTCACCAGCCTTTTTCTGCTTGTTCTTTGTGAGGTGATTTCATCTGGATAGAGACACACTAAAGTCTGGAGCAGATTTTTCCTGTTCCTTCTGGGGGATTTTGGGTCTATAACCAGCTGCAAATCATAGAATCATTTAGGTTGGAAAAGACTCTTAAGATCATCGAAATCACACAGCATGCAGGAACTAACAGGGCTTGTGGGGAGGACCAGGCTGGCAGCATCCCAAGCTTGTCAACAGCTGCCTGAACGTTGTCCACAAAGTGGATTTAATTAAATATTTCCTGCTGGGAACCTTGCAATCAGTAATTTTGATTATTTTTTTTTTCTTTATGGCAAATTAATGTTTTAGTTTTAGCACTATTTTACATTCAGAAACCTTTTCCCTGTGAAAGGGGACTCCCCTGCCTGGGGCTGCTGTGGTGGCTCTTGCTGGAGAAGATAGCGAATCCCACTGTGCAGGGCTCTGGCATCACCTTGCTTCATCCCCCATCAGCGTGAGCGACACGGCTTGGAAAAAATAAGATGTTACAAGCGCTCTGCGGTTCTCCTGCTACAAGGAGTTCTTGGCTGAGCCCCATGATGTCCCTCATTACTGTCCTCCACCGTGCCACCGTCACCTTTCAAACAGCCACTGCCTGCGTGCAGGGCCCTGATGCAACGCAGGGTAACCGAGAGCTCAGCTGCCATGTTCCTGCACCCGGCGAGTCAAGTTAACGCTCTTGTCTAAACAGCATTAAACATCTCTGACAAAAGCCGGAGAACCCGGACAAATTTCCAGTCACGTATGACAGTGTCTGGCAACGTGTTCTTGCCAAACGGGAGGGAGGCAAGCAGAGGGTAGGGCTGGATGGGTACACTTAGTGGTGACATGCCATTTTTAGACATAATTATGTAAATTACATAATTCATCTTGAAATATTGAGGGTTTTTTCTGTATTTACTGCAATTACGTCAATTGACCTATTTATGTTATCTGATGTGCTTATCATTAAAATGGGACAATATATCCCATTAGATCCTCTTACTACATTGAATAGAATGATGATTAATTATATCATAAAAAGGAGCCGTGCTACACATCTCTGAACATGGGATTTGAAGCTTAAAATAAAACAGCAACCTACCATCGTTATTTCCTGCCTTAAAACTTCATCTTATCCAGTTGGGAAGTATGCTCAGGTTCTCCACATTGAATTGTTCTTGTCCACATTTATATCAATAAGATATTTCGAAAGCCAAACATATTTTATTTTTGGTAGGACCTATTTCTGTGTATTGTTCAGAAGCAACTTCTAGCAAACTTGGCTCATGTATATGATTTCATTACTATGAGTCACTCTTTTCAGAGTGGAGGAAAGGGGGTTTTCCCATCTACATTGGCTGTAAGTTCTTGAAAACCACCTTCTGCTTTTCTAGTGTGTTTGAGATTTTCAGAGGCATCTCACAGCAAGGGGGTCCCTGGATCTATGGAAAGGTTGGGAACTATCTTCTCCCACTGAGCACAAGTTAAACACAAGCCTTATTCCCACACCTGGTGCCAATGATGTGCTGATAGCGTCACTGATGAGTCTAGCACACAAAAAGGAAGATGAATCAGCCAGCACCATAACAAGAAACACAGGAGGGAAAAGCAATCAGTGCTGAGCAAATGGAAAATGGCAAAATAAAGAGAAGAACTGTGTGTCTCCAGGACATTTTACATAGAGCGAGGAACTGCATTGAGACTGCTTTTTAAAATCCTTGTTCTGAGTTTATTCCATCAACTCCTCTTCCCAGGGATTGGATTGTCATCTGAGTTTCTGTGGTGATATTGGCGTCCCTGCACAACAAACTTAAGTTTTAAAGTCTATTCAGCTTAATAATTGATAGTCTTGGAGACATCTAACTCCTTTTCTTTTGTGTGTTTCTCCTAGTGCATGGAAGATATTTTTGCCTACTGGCCTCAATGATTTTCTTTTTATATCTGACTTTGAAAGATTCTGAATCTTTTAGGACATGTTATGGCTAGTAACATGGGAATGCAGAATGACAGTGAGGGATGTAGTTTTAATTTCTGCTTTAAATATCAGCTTGAAAGTGTAGAACAGAGCAACTTACTTGGTCATGTTTTTCCTAAGTAAGGGCTTCATCCCTATCCTTACTTAGCCAAGCTCTGCCTACTTCTCCTCATCTAAACCTTGTCCTACTTCAGCTTATACTACTCTGCAGCAATGTCTTTTTTCAGCATGGGCATGGAAGTGTAGACCTGAGCACAAACTGGGCCAGAGAGAAGTCAAGGTGAGGAGTGTTGGGTGTGTACAGCGGTCCAGGGTGACCACTCAACAGGCTGCCCAGGGCAGTGGTGGAGTCACCATCTCTGGAGGGGTTTAAAAGGCATTTAGATGAGGTTCTTAGGGACATGGTTTAGTGCTACAGTGAGGTTATGGTTGGACTCAATGATCCTGAAGGTCTCTTCCAACCAACATTGTTCTATGATTCTATGATTCAAAGGCACGAAAGGAGCTGGGTGGCCCCATTGTCCCAGTTGTTTGCACTGTTGGACACTTACAAAACTCCTTTAATTCTTCATTTTCTCAACAGTAATGCAACCTGGTGTAGGCACAGGTTTTTTGTTACTAACATGAAAGTCCCTATGCACTATCACATAGTGCTTCAGAAAGAATAATGACCATACGTCCTTAAGGGATGTTGAGCTATAGGGACAAGAACTCTCAGAAAGAGCAGGGGATCCATCATGTGGACCGCACTGGAGCTTGGTGCTGGTGAGAACTGTCACCTCAGAGGTGTCTGTTAAGTTTCTTGGTACCATTCCTGCTCAATCCCTAACCATCTGCTGCTCCTTTGAGCAGGCAGGGGTGATGGAAAGAAAAAGAGAATTATTGCAATGTGCCCCTACTTATGGTCTCCCCCTCCCTCACTAGCCAGTGCGTGGTCCCAAAGAGAAAGGTTTCAGCTCATTTTAATCCAATGGAAAGGGCTCAAGTGCATCTAAAGAGGGTTTCATTGTCGTTTGTTTTACTCAATTAAAAACCTGCAGACACAGATTAGCTCCCTGCTGCTCATTGTAGGAATTCTTTTAACACCACAGTGATTTACGATCTACCAGACGCTGTTTAACTAATGTCATCCACAACCCAGAGATGCTTAACATAGGACTGGTCACTCCTGTTAATGAAAAATGGATTTGTGGCGACAGTCACTTGCGTGGCTGCATTTTGATAACAAACGACATAGAGGGGCCGGAGCAGAGGGAGCCTTTGTAATTAATATTACAGAAGAACCAGGTATGTAACAGAGAGCTTGACTTGGAATTAAAATCAATAGAACAACTGTTGGAACGTGTCACTCCTGGTCCCTAGGCCCTGAGGTATTATGCTAGATGGAGGAAGGGCTGATGGGGAGGTGATGACACACAGTGAATATCCATCTTGTGTTCACTTCAGGCAAGAAATTGTGCTTAGTGGAATGTGTTGGCAGTTTGGGGATATTTAATTGGCTTTTTGCTAGTTTATTTTTCTTTTTTCTCTTTTCAGTGGATGGGTGAACAGGAGGGACTATAGAAAACTTCTCTCTCTTGCTATTGCTGATTTTCTTCTCAAACAATATTTTACACCAACCAATTACTGTGTTGCTGTGGTGTGACAGGTGTTGGTCTTGTTTTGTTTTCTAGTCTTCCTGTGAGTCAAGAAAAAAGTGAAGTCCAGAGTCTACAATGGTTGCGGCTTTTATGAAAATATAGCACAACTCCATGTTTCTGACAAAACTCATTGTTTGCTTGCAGCAACAGGGACATCTCAGGCTATTTTCAGCCTCCTCCTGTTAACTTCCTTCCCTTGCCATTCAGGTGGCCATCAGCATCTCCAGAGTGGCTGTTGTTCTTCTAACAGAATTTTACTTTGAGGCTTTCAGGATGTGAAGATACGAAAAGGTCAAGTGGTTATCTGAATTAGAATAGCAGAGAAATTGTTTGTGTATTTCTAGGAAATTCTTCTGAAGAAAACAATATTAGCAATTGAAAATTGAACATTTTAACCACTGTCATGACAAAAAAATCTGCAGCAGTTGGGGAGATAGGTTATAGATGATCAAGATATATGATGCTTTGCATTTCACGTCAGTGTTGACCTTTGTACCCTCTTTTTACGTTATAAGCTAGAATTTCAAATCTGAAAGTGTAAATCCATTTTTGTTCAGAAATGCCAGTGGGAATAATATGACAATGATGGAGCTTTTTCTGCACTTTCTTAAATTCAGTTATATTTAAATGTGGTTATTTAGGAAGCTAGGCTAGTTTTACTACTGGTTTTAGCTCCAGCAAAACAAAATAAAGCCCACGGATCATAGTAACACTCTGAAACAGCCTTAGACAGCATATTTTTGGTCATGTTTAGTACAGCTGCAATCTGTAAACATTATGGTTGGACACTGTAGCAACCAAATACCACAGCAGCTAGTAAATGAGCAGCAATATCTATATATCAGATGAAGGGAAATCCATTATCTGTATGCATTGCCCTGAGGCTGGAGTTCAAAGCTGGAGCCAATCTCAGAACAAAAATCGACTCAGGAATGATGCCCAAATTTCTGTCAGCGCCTGCGAATGTGACAGAAGTGCTTGTTAACATCCACCACCAAGATCAAGGGCTGTAATTGTATCCCTGCAGCTAGGTGCCTAAATTAGGGCCTCCTCCAAAGTCCACCTAAGCCAGTAAAAAAGGCTCTGACTGATTTCATTAGGTTTTGGAGCTCCTCTTAATGAAAAGCCCATCTGCTACTCAGTTCACAGGCTCCTGAATCTCTTCTCTTCCTCTACTTGCAAAACAAAATCATTCCTCTCGTGACACCAGTGAACTTAGCTTGTTTTTGACTAGGAATACTGTAGTATGCAACCTGAATCATCATAGTAGGGTTCATTTGGGGAGGATTGCAGGTTTCTTACAGTAGACAGAAATCTGGACAAATGCACTCGGCTTGGTTATTGCTCCCTTAAGGCTTAAACCTTCAGTCACAGATTCACAGAATCATAGAATCATTTTGGTTGGAAGAGACCCTCAGGATCATCGAGTCCCATCATAACCTAGCCTAACTCCAGCAATAAACCACGTCCCAAAGAACCTCGTCTAAACACCTTTTAAACCCTTCCAGGGACGGTGACTCCACCACTGCCCTGGGCAGCCTGTTCCAATGCCTGACAGCCCTTTCTGGGAAGAATTTTTTCCTCATTTCCAATCTAAACTTCTCCTGGAACAACTTGAGGCCATTTCCTCTTGTCCTATCGCTTGTTCCTTGGGAGAAGAGACCAACCCCCTCCATGTTCCAATCTCCTTTCAGGTAGTTGTAGACAGCGAGAAGGTCTCCCCTGAGCCTCCTGTTCTCATGAATGGGTTAATCCAGCAAGCCAAGATATCCCAGTTTATTTTAATCTGTGAATATATGGAATGATCCCTAAAGGAGTTTTAACTATATCTTAAGAATAGCAAATTCACATGCAAGTGAAGGTGACATTTCTTACACTTTCTAATGCCCACTTCCAGCGTGCAGTCTGACCGTGTGCACAGGGAGATTGAAATGGCCTCCTTCATCGGTGGTCTTTAAATGAATGAATATGTGCCAGGTGTGATGGAGGTGGAGGTGATCCTGCTTTAGATGACCCCTTGAAGATCTTTCCAGCTCTCCTTTCTACAGCGCTGAGCACCCAGGCTTGTGCAGGCAGCCTGAGTTCTTGTAGAAGATGCCTGCTCATTAACATCTCCTAATGCATATATATGCTTGTGCAATCTTCAGTCACCTGTAAACAGGATTTTGTCCAAATCCTTGGCTGGATTTGGGAGCTCTGTGGGTGAGAAATGTAATTGCTCTGTCCATTGCTATAGGGCTCAACAAATAGGAGCATGTGGGCAAATAAGCGCATGCATTTACTCACACAGAATACAGATATTTAACCTCTGGATGCGTAAAAAGGGACTAGGGTACTTGTGAGAAACTCATGACTGTACAGTGGCGTCGCTTGAGTGGTTATTGATATAATGATTTATTTTGGAGGTTTTGTATACAAACAAATGAAGTCTGTGCTTAGAATAAATTATTTCCTTTCATGAGTTAAGTTGTAAAGTATCTGGAAGCAGAGAGTTGTCATCTGAGGGAACTGGCAAATAGACCCGAATAACATATGAAATTTGGAGAACTTTGTGATCTCTTCAGACAATATGTGAATATGCATCAGTATGCCACGTTCTTTGAATAAATTATTCCTTTTAAATTATTCACTCAGTTCTAGTGATTGTTAAGATGAGGGGATTTTGACATAAAGTGCTAACTAGGGAGATTTGAAAAAAAAAGCTGTATACTTCTTTTTCCATTTTCTAAAGAATTTTCTACCTGCATTAGCATCACTTTTCTCTTTTCAGATAACTTTTTCTTTGAACTTGTCTCTCATTCTCTTCTTTCTGCCCATCTCTTTCTTTTCTGCACTGCCTGAAGACAAAACAATTTCTCTGAAGGAGATCCTTCCAGGCTATAATGGGATTAGGCCTTGGAGCGGAGATCTTGTTTGGATCAGCTGTTGAACTCACAGGAGCCCTGTTAAAGGCCTATTAAAATTCCATGTAATACCTCAGTAAGTAACATGCGAATCCCCAGCTCATCTTTGGGAATTAAAGTGTGCAGAGCTTACTCGGCTGCTGTCAGGAAGGTTACACAGACCTGGGACTCATTTGTTTGAAGAATAAGAGGACATCACCTGCCTATTTCCTACACCTCCAAGAAAATATGGGAGTTAAATATCTCAGAAGGAAATTGCTAGTTCTTAAACTAAAAGAGGTAGAGCTCTGAGGTGACCTGGCTGAAGATCAGACCAAAGCAGACAACTGACCAGTGGCCACGGCCTTTCCAGAGATGACACACTGATACAGGTGACATGTGCATCTCAAAGGAAGGTTTAGAAGATTAGGTTTAATTCAGATTATCTTATCAGAAGCTCTCTGCACTATGAATTCAGCAGAGTACTTCGGAATGAGTTGAAAAAGCTCTCAGCAGGATGGTATCTACCCTGAGATCTCCTAATTCTGCTCAGACAAGAGACACCATAAGAATAGAATTTTTCTCCTCACTGCAGACACGTTGTTTTTTTGCTTCGATTTGAGATTTGAAAATGCTTCAATTTCTTCAGTTTCTTGTTATATTCAAAGCTAAAATGTTAGAGATAACTCTCAGAATGTGCTTGGGTAAACACAATATTAATACGTTCTTATATACATTATATTCATTGATTACCCAGAACTGCATTAAGCTTTGGTGGTGCTAATGTGCTGCTAAAGAAATAATTCTTTCCATCCTACTGGGCAATAACAAATTGCCGGAACCTGAGGGGACGAAAGAAGGGGTGAAATGTGAATTCAGAAATAAACAGTTTTTGGTGTCTCTGAAATTAGAAGCAGTTGATCCAAAACCTGTTAGAAGTCCTTGCTTAATGTAAGGTTTGCACGTCAATGGGGCAGCTTGTCCTCTTTTCATTCATTAGTCTTGGACAACGTTGAAACCTTTTGTGGACATTTCCTTTCTTAAGAGGAATGTAGAGCTTTTTACAAATCTTTATTGATTAAGCATCAAAACCTTCATCTGATGTAGATAAGTTTAATGTTATTATCCAGGTTTTACGAGACAGGTTTTATTGAAGACATGGGGAAATTAAGCAAGTAGCTCAAGGTCAGACGTCAACATGTGGTAGGACAAGGAACAGAGCTGGACTCACGTGTAGGCAAGCAGTGCTCTTCAGATACATCTTGTAACACAGTACTTGTAATTATTGTGCCTTTGGATTATTTCAGGCAATGTTATGGATTTTACTAACAGATATGACAAGGGAAATAAATTTGCATACACAGAGAAATAATTGTACAGAAGTGTGTTATGGCAATTGAAGGTGGCAACTGCCTGGCAGGATTTCTGTGATCTATTTCTCCTTTTTTGTGTGTGTGTCTGATTTATACAGCACTCAGTCTGTCTGTCTTGACTTTCTTTGGTAGTTTTAACATCAGTGATGTGAATGCTCCATTGATAATGGCAGGATCTACTGATAGCTTCTGATGTGGGGAGGGGAAGATTCAGAGCTGGGGTAATGTCTAGGACTTACATGTACATTAAAATCCTTATTTTACCTCAGACCTTGCATGAATTATTATTGCTCTCTATGCCTCAGCTTTCCACCTGTAAAATGGGAGTATTTGTGACATTTAGCTGTGCTGCAGTGATTAATATGTCCAAGAATGTCTGTGGTGATACTAGAGTGATGGAATTTTTTTGAACTGGAAACTATGGGGCCAGAATTTACTGGCAGCCTGGCCATGGAGCTGATGCATGTTCCCGTGGTGGGGGCGGATTCTGCAGCCTTGTGGACCAGCCCTGTGCCATTGTCACTTGGCTGGTCCTCTCCTGCCCTCCTTCCCCTCTCAGATTTGCTGCTGTGTCTGGGTGGAAAATGGCCTGCTGTCCCTTCCAAAATACTGGCCCTGGTTGGCCGGAGAGGTGGTAGATGAACCATCCCTGGAGACATCCCAGGCCAGGCTGGATGGGGCTCTGAGCAACCTGAGCTGGTGAAGATGCTCATGGCAGGGGTGGCACTGGGGGAGCTTTAAGGGCCCTTCAACCCAAACTGTTCTATGATTGTATGTCTTCTGCCTCCACGGTGTCCCCTGGACACCCGAGGATGGTCCTCAGCTGATGTGAGGGATCAAAGTGTCAGAGAGACAGAGGCTGGAAGAAAATGTGATTGCTCATTAGCAGTCTGGCCAGGCAGCTGCTTGTGAACCATGCAGAGTTATCGGAGGGCTAGGGAGCTGTGGGCATCCACAGAAAGGAATTTATCTCCTTTTATCCTCTGGTAAAACCTTGCCTAGAGGATGAATTCCTTTTCCTCCCGCTGACAGGGGAGACGCAGGTAGAAAGAGCTTCTCCATGCAGGACGGAGCCAGCGCTGTGACCATCTGCACAGCCGCTGCCTTCAGAGCTGCTGTAGATCACAAATGCCCCCTTGAGCCCAGGGAAGGGATTGTGCACACAGATGTCCTCTGCCATCCTTCCACCTTGCTCCAGCCTTCTCGTGAATGAAAAAGATCCCTTTGTGGCAGGATTTTAAGAGATATTCGAATTCTTTCCATCCTCCTTTATCTGGGTGCAGCGCTGTTCTGCAGAGCAGAGGAAGGCACCGTGGTTTCTGTCTCCACCACCCCGCACATCCCTGCCCTGCTGTGGTCTCCTTACCAGGGCAGGCACAGGAAACCATTTTCCATTTTCTGATCCTTTCTTCTTTGCTCCTAGCTGTGCACGGTTCCATACACTCAGTAGTTTAGTGGCAGCTTAAATGCAGCTTGTGTTTAGAAAATGTTTTCAAAAAAAAATATATCTTTAGAACAAGTCTGTTAGCAACTGTGTGGGGCATGAACGAACGCCTGTCACCTAGGCCTCATACAACTCACATCACCTTGGCCTCCTGTTTTTCTTCAGTTTCTGTGAAAGGCTGTCTGTGATTCTCTTTTTTTTCATGAGTTCATTCTCACTCCACAAACTTCCACTAAAACTTCAGACCTACTTCCACTGCTACTCGAGTGAGTCCAAATAGTTAATTTGCTGAAGCCCAGCTATCACAGAGAGAGCCCAGTGTGTCAGCTCCCAGGAACTCCACATTTCTGAGTTTACAGGGGTTGGATCCTCCAGAAACCAGCCATTGAGTCTAACACCTCACTGCCGCCCCAATCTCTGCATGCCACGTTCTATATTTTGATGAAGCAAATGATGCAGCATTCTGCCCTGGCAGATCATCAGATCCAGGGAAAAAACTGAATGAGTATGATAAAACCAGTGATTTAATATGATGTCTGCCCTGCTGTTCTCCAGTTTGGGGGATTCATGTAAGTGAGGAGCAGATGGGATCTCCAGGGGGAAATTCTAGGCTTGAATTACTGAAACCAATGTAAATTTAGTACGGTATTTCTAAAGTGTTGCTGGAAAGCAGCCAGGAGTCTGAAATCTATCCAAGGTTTTCACCTCTCTGATTCAGCTATATATATCTTTATATATATATAAGTATATATACACACACTTATTTATTCATATTTCTCATGGGTAGGAATATGAGGTTTCAATCTCACGTGTTTGTGGTTCACCTTGTTTTAAATGTCACCTGACTCTCCATTTGCCCTTTTCAGAATGAGAGAGAACATGAAAGTCCTGACCGACTGTAGCTACCAAGAAAAAGCTCCCAAGAACAGCCATTGAAAATGCAGTTGTACCAGCCAAATTTTAACTTGTGTTACAACCTTCTAGATCCCTAAAGTCCTCGTGCAGTTTGCACAGATAAAGACATTTATCACTCTTCTTTTTGTCCCCAACTGCCCGACTTGATGTCTCTATCATCATCCCTCTTCTGCCCCTTGAAAGTGGCTGCACATGAGGATTGCCCTTTGCTTCACTGTCCATACTCTACATTTTGTAAAGCCCCTTGAGGAAGTCAGGAATGCTGAAAAATATAAAAATCCTCTTCTAGAGGCTGGTAGGTTTGCATCCAGCATGTGGGACATGGTTGTTGCTTTTCATTAAAGCCACCTCAGGCCATTCTGGAGGCAACAGCTCTAATCTGGCACGCTCTGCGTTCTGTCCCTTACGCTGCCTTCCCCAGCGGTGCACTGAGTGATTTGGAAGTCCTACAGCCAAGAGAAATCTTGGCCCTATCCTATCTAATCTGATCCGTTCAGCAGAGCAAGAGTGATAGAAATCCACAAACCCTGCCAATAAAAAGGTTTGCTTTGGCTTGGGCTGGTATTTGGCACGATCTTTATCTATATGTGAAAGTGATTTAAAAAAATAATCAACAAGGATGTGCCCCTCAAAAATCAAGACTAAAGATTGGATGATATAAAAACATGAGCTGACATAAACCAGTGTTCTTTAGCAAAGGGTGTCAGGGCAGCTGACGTACCATACTGATTTCGGGAAAAGTCGATGATGGAAAGGCTTCATGTCATTACATGCCACCTCCACTCTTGTCTTAAGGAACCCACGTAGCACCAGCACCTCTAAAGCAACAGCAATCCTTCAACCAGCCCTGGCAAACAGCATTTATAATGCTGTTCTGTAGGGTTTTTTTCTGGGTAAGAAGCCTTCCGTATCTTCAGCTGAAGATAGTACAGAAGTGCTAAATGTTGATGCGATCACAAGTTTGCCAGTGTGCAAGTGAGATGCAGTAAGCTGGATCTGAAATGAAAAGTCAACTTTTTCAAACCTCCTTCAAAACTATACTTTAGACATTATTCTTCAAGCTTGGCTTAAACGATACTAAGGAGTTAAATTTGGCTTCTTGTTTTGGCCCACAATGCATCTTGTAACTTTTACTGAAAGTCCTCGAAATTTTTTAAGAAATCAATATATCCCTATTAAACATCTTGGTTTCAATAAATCAGCATTTTCCAATAGAAAATCTGTCTGCCTATTCTTATTTTATTTTTGATCAGTGTTATATTTCAGAGAAATGTATTTTGCAGTGCAGCCTCAGAAACAGGTAAATTACTGTGCTGGCTCAGATCCATAGTTCGATTAGATTCATATTTTGCATTTGACAGTACAGCAGAGAGGTCATTTCAGAATCCATGGCAAGAAGCACAGGAATGGAGTTACCTGCTCAGGGTGAATTTTGTCTCCAGCCCGTGTTGGACAGACATGATGTGGCTGAACCTTCCTGAACAGCCTCATGAACACTGTGGTCTTAGTAATTCTGGTACCCATGATTTCCCCCGTTCATTCCTGTAAGAAAGCTATTTGCTTTTCTTAATTTATTTAAATCTGATTCTTGCAACACCTTGTAAAGTGACGTTGATTTACAACTTTGGAGGTGACACTGATTGACATCCCAGTGCAGCGAGCACTGTACACATATATACCGGGCTCCCCACAAAGTGACCTCTCACTGCCCAGGGACTCTGACTCCGCAAATAACCTTTCTTTTCCAACGCAAACCCGACTTCCCTGGGAATGCCATGACCTTTCCTTGCCTGCAGAGAGGAGACAGAAAGGCAGCCACCTCCCCTTGGATGGAGCTGCTGGATCCTTCAGCAGATGTCTGGTTGTGTGCCACTCGGAAAATGTCACTGCCTGCCGGCAGCTCCAAGCAGGTGATTAATGCCAGATTGAGGATTTTTTTTGGAGCTACGTTCAGATCCTTCTGTTCGCTGCCACTTAGTGAAATGACAACCTAGCCCTCATGCCGCCAGAGGCAAGCAAAACGCCTGGCACGGCATGGAACGGGGGATCTTCTAGGTCTCGCGTGGGGAGGATGAAAGTCTTACCAGAAGACAGGTGAATTAGAAATGAATGGATTTTTCAGCTGGGGGCAAATCCTGCAGCCGTGGCTCCAGCGAGAGCTCATGGACACCATCCGTGCTCTGTTTGCTTTGCCTCAGCAGCTACAAATTGGTCATTAGAAAAATGGTGCTAATGATTTGGCTGCTTCCCCCAGAAGCGGCTAGGTTTGAGCAGGTGCCATACAGTTTCAAAAACATTCAGGATGGAGGCGTTGCAGAACGCAAGTGGTGGTGGGAGCATCAATGTGTGTGCAAGAAAGCCTTCAAGGGGTGGAAAGAAATGTGCTGTTGGAGAGATTAGATTTTTATCTGGTTAGAAGCAAGAAATGAAGAGGGAGAGGTGAGGGATGAGGGAGGAGTGAGCACAAGTAACGCCTTCTTGAACCAGAAGATATTGTAGGAACCTCCATGCGTGATCATAGGGGAGTCTTAGATTGTGCAGGGCTCCACAATAGGAAGATCACCCACACAGACTCAAATCAAGGTTTGTCACTTCAGGGAGTTTCTTTTCAGGGTAAAAGAGACAAACGTGAGAGTGTGATGTCTCCTGGTAAGAGTAAAGAGGATTCTATCCTCAGTCCCTTTAGGCGCTTCAAAAAATAGCATTTGTTCTAAAATACAGTTTTTAAGCAAGCTGACAAAAGGGTGCAGTACCCTGACCATCATCCCAAGCATGTTCTCAGCCTTTTTTCAAGTGTTGGTGTGGAAAAAAAATCAGCACCTGACTTTCTCTCCTCTGTCTTCCCAACTCCTCAATATATTTATCTTTTCTCCCCTTCCTCCACATCCTCAGATTAGTGCCTGCACTGCCATGTGAGGGGCTGTTCCTTCAAGCTGACGGTTCCTTTTTGCAAACTGAAGAGTTTCTGAGTTGCTGGTGCTGCTGATTTCTATATTTTAAATCTTGGATCTCATGACTGAAACGAGAGAAAAGAAAATCAAAGCTTTGGCTAAGTTCCCAGCCCTGTCACTTTCTGACCTTGAGCCAATCACATGAACTTCTAATGTCAATATTCCCATCTGTTAAGCCTCACAAAGATGCTGTAAAGCAAAATTAATAAATTGTATTAGGATATCTACACTTACAGTCAGTAGCATTTCTTTCATGAGTAATCCCATCGACTTGAGTGCAGTCACATTGAACAAAGTATTAATCATCATGAGTAAGGTGCTAAGAATCCAACCTTTAATATTTGTAAAAAGCTTGTGGGTTTTTGTGGAAGAAGTTGAAGATTAATCCTCTCTGATACAGGCTACGAATGTGCAGAAATTCATCCAAAATAAGTGTCTGAAAGGTGGGTAACACTTTTGCTACCAAAAGGGTGATTTGGAGCCTGATGGTGCTCAGGCAGTGATCCTGGGCAATAGTGGAGATGGAAAAGAAAACCAGCAGGTTTGAGAGAGCGAATGAAACTTTGTCCTGTCAGCATCACAGCAGTGGGGAAATAATATCCAGTATTGAATCCTAATGAAAAAACACACAGAAACTTCATTTACCAACACTTCCCTGCTACAGCAGAAATCAAGTGACTGTCCCCAGGGCCAGGTTTTGATGCGAGTCACAAAACAGCACCCACTGATGTGAGCAGAGGGCTGTATCCCATCAGGTCTGTTCACATGAGAATTCATATGGATTTGCATCCCTCCCACAAACAGAAAACAGTGAATAGGTCCTCGTGTGTTTATAATTTTGGCAAGCATATTGCACTAGTATCTACAATCAATACACAGTGCGTGTGATAAACAGGAGGGAGTCTGCCATGGCAACTGATGTATATTTCATATATTTGGCCTGATTCTGGTAGCTTTTTTACTTGCATAATCCTCCTCTCATACCTGTTTGAGTCCATGTGAGATCGGAATTGGGTTAATTGATTTGTGCTTTCCCCACCATCAGCTTGGAAACTTTCAGCAAACAAAGGTTTAAAATAATCTCTGAGATCTGATTTCTAAGTGCAATGGGCATGGGGTGTACCAGTGTCTCATACAGGCTTGGAAGGAAGCCCTTGAATCACTTGACTGATAAGTTAATTCTAATAGCTCACTTAACAAGTACTCCTTCATAGATATATATCCCTTATGACAACATCTAGTGTTAAAGTGGTGTTCTGAAGCATATAGGGGAAGTTAGGATCAGTGAGAGTATTTGGGTTTCATTCCACTTGCACCAGCTACAGGACAATTCAGGCTGCTGCAGAAGTGCTGCTCAAGGAACTTCATCTCTTTGAATGACCTGGGCAATTTCCTTCCCAATTTCTCAGACTCAGATGTGTCCTCTTTAAGGAAAGTATTGTCCCATTTCCATGCTGTGGGTACAGAACGAGCACAATGAGAAATGACTTTATTTAAGCACTTTTCTGAGGTTTAAGGGTGTCATTACTGCCCGTGCTTTCTTCCTCAGAGAAATTCAGGGAACTCTTGTTGTTATTTGCCTCAAAGCAAACAAGCAGTTGGAAATGGCACAGGTTAGTTATGTTTAAAGAGAGAAATTGTTTCCTTTTATTTACTCTGTTTTCTTCTTAATTTGCTCAAGTGACCTTTTCTCCATTTAATGCTGAAAAGAGCAAACAGAACAGCTGATATCTTGGACACCTGGATGTCTTTTATTCTCGGTTGTTGAACGCCAGGTACTCACACACAGTTCAACTGACTTCTCTGGGATTCAACCCATTTGCTTCAGCATAAAAAATTCAAAAAAACCAAGACACTGTTCATTTCTTTACCTTTTCTTCTCGTTGCACATCAACCACCTCGGCACACCTGCAAGAAGGTGACACAATAGCATTGACATTTTTCGTGTGTGTTGCAAGAAAGCCTCCCTATCTGCAGAGATTCTCATTCTTTTCCTTACCTCCTTTTCCCCCTATCTATTTCTGCAATTCTTTCCTTATGTTGCTGCTCCCAAATGAGCATGTTTTCCAGGGCAAAAACATGCAGCTGGTGTTAGAAAACAAGGGAGGAAATGTAATATCTCTCAAAACAGCTTTGCCTTTCATTCAGGTCTTTGATGACCACTGTGTGTTGAACATATGTCTGACACTGAGCTCCCCACAGGATCCTACAGCTTCTTTTGTCCCCGAGAGGATATGATTCATTTGTATATGAATAGTTTCAATTGTTCTTTCCAAAGCATGTAATGTGTGCAATGGCCTCAGCAGGATTTTATTTGCCTTTGTATGGCCCACTTACATCCTTCTCTGAGGTCTGTCATAAATTAATTTCTTGTCATCTTCTCCAGACCGCAGTGACCTAAGGAGAAGATGGGGGAGGGAGGAAATTTTGTTCTTTGGACAAAAGTTGCCCTTTTTCACTATACCACCCCATCCTCAGGCTCTTAATACGTATCTGTAACAATGCTTGTCCTGGGAGTAGTCCCTGGAGCACCTCCCACTATTAACCTCTTTCCATGCTGAGAATTGGGCTTTTTATTACAGCTCTTTGATTTTTATGTCATAGCTTGTTTTCAATCCATGAAAGAACTTCTACCTCTCACCTCAAGGTAACCCACTAAGCTTTCCTTAATAGCTCCTTGTGAGGGCTTTTCTCAAAAAAAATCTTTTGAAAACCCAAATAAATCGCCTCTGCTTGTTCAGAGGTATCCATTATTTTTGTTAACATTTTGAAATGCGTTAAAATAGATGGAGAGGCACAACGATTTACTGTGACAGCCTCCATGCTGGCTAGTCCCAAGCATCTGGGGGCATTGTAACTCTGTCTTCAATGGTTTCTCTCTTATCTTTCCTTCAATTGAAGTAGGGCTCGCCAGCCTGTAATTCCTTCATCTCCTTTCACACCTTTATTTAAAGATGGATACAGCACTGGCCACTTTTCAGCCCTCTGGCATGAGTTCTGATTTTAATGAAAAAAGTGACAGGCTCTCTGCTAATAGCTCTACTTCTTTGCTCTCTCATTCCTTCTGAATTTGTGTCTGGTCCCAGTGACCTATAGAAAATTGATGGTCTCATCCAGTAGTCTTTACATGTGCGAGTAGGTCCATTAACTTCAGCAGCCCCTCTTTAACTTCAAAGAGCGTGTCTGCAGAAATGAGAGCTCTTGGATCAGGTCTTGTTCCTCTGTCTGTCACACTAAGTGTGAATGCTTCCATGCCATCTTCTGCCTCAGGAATTGTTGGATTTTGAGCGGGTTTTTTTTTCTCTTCTTCCCCTTTTCTTGTCGCTGTATGTTGAGGTTTGGGCATGGGTGATTTTTTACTGCACGTGTATGTGGTCTGTACTACAGCGGGTGTCTGTGCCCTTGTATGAACCATAGACTTCCAGCACACAGCCTTGTCCCTCCCTGGCAGTATTTCACCTTCATTATCTTGAAAGAACTACAAAATGGAGACTTTTTGGTCTTCCCCATGGAGACATATATGTTTTTTTTTAAAAAAATTACTTTTTCAGTTTTGTCTGTTATGTTTCCTCATAGGGATTGAGGATTGAGGGAATTCAGTGATCCAGAAAGTAAATGCGATTGCATTCTCAGAACAAAATGGGAAAGGTATAAAAATACAGGAGGGTGAAAAGCTATTTAGGTTAAGCAACACTAGTAGCACAGTAGTTCTTGTATATAAAATGTCACAGGTGGACCAAACACTAAAAGAAATATTATAACAAGAAGTGGAATAACTCTTCAAATAATGGAAAAGGGACAGAAATGAAGCTGCCTGTAAGTTGGTGTTTGATGCGTTTCAGATCAGGGCTGTTTGTGTGATTGCCTGAGATGCAGAGAACTGGATTTGACAACACAAGGGACTTCTTTCACCTTTTTATCCCAGTGTTTCTGAGAGTTGGGTAAGGATGATGCCCTGAGCGGCAGCTCATGTACACCATGGCTAAAGCACCGTATCTGGAAGACAGACAGTGTAATTAACTCCTGTGGTATTATCGCTTCATTCAGCTGGACTGAATGATTAACCAGGGATGTGGACAGTCCCTTCCAGTTTATGATTTAGGATGGATGCAGACAACCCAAGCCTTGAGCATCTTTGTGTCACACCAAGCGCCAGGTCTCCAAGGCGGTGGCGTGTATCGCCTGGAAAGAATGCAAAGAGTAAGATAGTGTGTTACAGAGAAAATGAGCAGCTGAAGGATGTCAAGAAGAGAAGCATGAGTCTTGTTTCCTCTTTATCCTTTTGCCTTGACAGACTGTCAGGAACTGCTTTTCTTCCTTCCTTGCCACTTTCTCACGTGGCATCCACACAGCCAGCCCTTGGCAAAGGCATTTTGGTGGCCATTTATTAATTCTGCTGTGGCCTTTAGTAATGTCATCTTGGCTCAAATGCTTTCTTGAAATACAGTGCTGCAGATTTCCCCAAATATCCTTGGCGTGTTATATGGTGCTGCGGTAATGCTAACTCTCTTAAAACATAGATGAAGCAAACAGTGCTAATTTATGCCTTGCTTTTATTCCCAACATAATTTTGATTTTAATGTCCCATCCTTACCACATCAATATCTTTTCACTACTGGCGTGTTTAAAACAAAAAGTAAATATTTCATTTTCCTTTCTTTCACCCAGAGCATCTGGGAGTATTCAGATGAGACACAACTGAGAGATGCTGCTTGGGTGCTTTATGGGACACCAGGATATTGCCCACAAGTGTCAATGTGAATGGAAAATCAGCTATGCTGGGTAGTGATGTATGATTTAATATAGCAAAGGATATTTACAGTAAAACAACAGCTCACAAGAATACATTGCAGAATTGTAGACTCTGCCTGAAGGATCAGAAAGCTTTATTTATTTAAGATATAAAAATCAAGCCACCCTTTTGCTTTGTTCTGCTGGGTATACTGAGCAGGGCAGTGGCCTATTGCTTTAACTAGGATATATTCCCGTTCCCCACAAAACCGCTATACACTAAAAGAGTACACTGTCAAAATTCTGTATTTCTCATAATTCAAGCTGCGAGTGGTGTCCAGAATTCCCATATATGTAGCCACTGAACGTTGTCTTGAAGGGGCATTGGATCTGGCCTGGCTGCCAATGCACAGCTCCCATGTGCATCAATGTCTTCATCATCCTTCTGACAAGAGACAGATCTGACGCCATCCCAGAAATGGTGACCAAATTAGTGGTGATTCTGATATCCAGGAGAGATTTTTTCCATTATACGCTGACTGTAAGGCATCTCGAAGCAAAGCTTAGAAGCAGACCTAGGAGTGGGCTTAGTCACCTGGAAATGGCTTCTCGAAAAGACTGACATCTGACAGCCAAGATTATTTAAAGAAAAAAACCCACTTCAGCTGAAACTTTGCTGCTGGATTCCATGGCATTTGCACTCCAGTGGGACACGGGCTTATGAAGAAACTCTGGAGACTGTTTCTGAGGCAGTTTTCCTCCCAAGGAGCTGGATTTGGCATTGCTTTCTGGAATTGGTTCCTGTTTCCCCACCCATTTATTATATAAGTATTTGGAAAAATGAGGCCGGACGAGCTCTGGCTAGCGCTGCCAAAACAAAGCTGATCGTTTTGCATGTGCACACATGCACTTATGTGTAAACAGTTTCTGCTGTGATATAACTTGAAGAACAAGACTGCTAAACAAATATAACCTTGAGATTGGCTTTTTTTTCTTATTTTCTGAGAAATTACTTTAAACAGTGAGCTCTTTTCTATCCCTCCCCCCAGTCCCACTGAACATGGTAGTTCCCCAGAGGTGCAGCCACCACTGGATGCTGTGGGGGAGCCAGATTGGGGATGCCAGAAGATCTGGGGTACCAGCTCATGGGAACTATACCCGGTGAAATAAAACCTGAAACAGCTCAGAACATGTTGCAGGCTGTTTGTTGGGGAGCCAGTGCTCAGTTTGTCTCTGTGCTTGCCTCGTATGACGGGTAATTTAGTAGCAGCACTTAGATACTGAGGTGACAGATGCCTTGTAAATAGAACAGATAGATTGGGTTATTAGTGTAAATGTGAAAAAAAAATCCACAGAAGGGGAAGGCACTGAAGCTTTACCCCTCATACAGCCCATGGAGGATGTCGGTGAATGCTCGACCATCCTATAAACCAGCGCCCAGACTTTTACCTGAGTCCAAGAAACATTTATATAAACTGCGATGTCAGGGAAGGAAGCTGGCCGGTATATTCCTGCCTTTTGCCACTCCTGGACTGGTTGTGTCTTATCACACCTACTGTAAACCAGAGCAACCCATCCCCAGAATTGCACCTTCCCCTGGCGACTCAGAACTTGGTGCATGGAGCCTGCAGAAGAGAAAAGCACACTGGGGGGTCTCCATAGCCTCATTTCATAGCGAGAGGGCAATGAGAAACATCTTTACAGCAACTGTAGACTTAGGAGTGAGAGAGAAGGAGATGTAAAATAAACCTGACCCTAATTTGAAGCTGTTGGGAGGAACTGCCTCTGTGCAGCACTCTGCTGGATGAAGTGCAGAGCTGAAGCCTCTGCAGTGTGTGGCTGGGCTCCCTGCGGTGCTTTTCAGCTCGGTCTGTGCAGCACCAGCCAGACGGAGCCCGGGGAAGACGCCAGCCCTGCCATCCGCTGCAGGGGGGAGCCCCGGGTCAGCAGAGGGGTGGGTTCCCCTGATCCCGCTGAGGGAAGGAGTCAGACTCACTTCTAAAGGAAAAAAAAAAAAAAAAAAAAAGGAAGATGCTAGGGTCTGCCAACAAAGAAAGTCTGACTTCTGTATCAGAGCATCCATCTGCTCTGCAGCTTGCATAGTGGGATTTCTGCTGGGGATAACTCCCTGTTTCATGGTCTCAGAGCTGGGAAGGATGAGGCATGTGGGAGCACGTGTGACAAAGTGGAGCCCTGCTCATGTCAAGACTATCTTTTGCCATCCCAGGGAAGGCTGGACATGAGGAAGAAATTGTTGGCCCTGAGGATGGTGAGAGCCTGGCCCAGGTTGGCCAGAGAGGTGGTGGCTGAACCATCCCTGGAGACATCCCAGGCCAGGCTGGACGGGGCTCTGAGCAACCTGAGCTAGTGAAGATGTCCCTGCTCATGGCAGGGCTGGCACTGGATGAGCTGGGAACATGCCTTCAACCCAAACTATTCTATGGTTCTATGACCTCACCAGCAGGAGCAGGGTAGCAGACCTCACAGGTGATTATAGAACAAGCCACCACCAAGGAGGGATTCTCGTAGTGAATCTGTCAGTGAGAAGCTGGTTTGTGTTCTTGAACGAATCTCTTTGAAGATTGTGGAGAGGGTTGGGTGCTGAAGAGCTGCTTCTGTTCTCACTAGTCTCTGTTTCTTATCTGAATCTTGCTCATTCTCATCTTCAGCACTCCATTCCACATGCCTTTGTATCAATGCAAATCATAACATGTCATATACTACCCTTCTCTTTCATTGGTGATTTTCTTGTTCACTACTATTTTGGAGACAATTTTGGTTGGACTTGAAGCCTAGGAAAAGATTTTTCCCTTGAAAAATAATAAGTATTTTCAGGATATGTTTATATTGCTTTTTTTGTTGCACAAAGAAAGGAGGAGACTGCAGAGATGTCAGTTGATAATCTCTCTTCAGTATGAAGACTGAGCAGGAAGATGCTTTTCCTGTTTGCATACAATGTATGATCTTATTTCATGCAACTCCTTTAATCAGGTTTTGTGATCAAATTCTAGCCTGTTTTGTGTAATTCACAGGGCCAGTTTTACATATGCTTTGTAACTAGAAAATGTCAGTGACACATGGAAATCCTTGTATTTGCCAAGTAGCAGTGAGACATTTGCTGTTTGCAAGCAGAGACAAGCAGGACAGCAGTTGGTCTGGAGGAATGAGGGGATGTGCGTCTGTGTTGTGTCCACAATAGCATCGCATGGCCTGGGAAAGAGGATATAGCAAGTGAAACGTGGGAAGCAAAAAGTCACCTTCAAAGCTTCACGTAGGAGGAACTTGGACTCATGAACAACATCTTGTTGAGCCTCCTGGCAGCTTTTCACTCCTTTCCACTGGTGTAATGACTTTGGCTGTCTCAGGACTGAGCAGGGTCAGGCTCTGGGTGTCTTTTCATAAGAGCATGTGCCCAAATGTCTTCACACTCCTGACGTGTAGCTGAGTGTAGGGATTGTGCTAAATGTGAACAAACACAACAAATAAAACAGCCCGGGGGCTGTGAACTGTGAAGTTATAGGGTGTGAAGTTACAGCTAGGGCAGTGAATGAACTTGAAAATAAAATTCTAGGTGCACACATACAGCTTAATTTAACACCTTGTAATCAAACGTGCTCCAAAATTTGGGTGAATATCAGCATGACTGAATTCATATTGAGGCAGTGCCATTGCACCCATGGGTGGTGGGGTGCTTCTGTCAGAAAGTGCAAACGGTTCAGAGTGACCCTACATCAGCCCTTTAGCAAGACTGAATTTTCCAGGCTCTTACAGATTCTGTCCAGGGCTTAAGAGGAAATAAAGAAGACTGAAGGTTGCCAGAATCTGATGATACCTCAGGGAGAGAAAGTGCAGAGGAAAAACACAGACACTCTACAAAATGACTGTGAGAGCTTTCCAGGCAAATACCTGTAGATGAACAAAGTCTCCTTGGCACGAAATAAAGATGACTCTGGTGAGTCTTTATGACATTACTGTGCATGGCAGGAATTACAAGGAATATACACCTATATGTTCCTCATGTGTATTATACATATTAAAAGCAAGTGCTTGCACCATTAATGAGTAAGAAGAGGAGAAAAAAGAAAAAGAAAAAGAAAAAGAAAAAGAAAAAGAAAAAGAAAAAGAAAAAGAAAAAGAAAAAGAAAAAGGAAAAGGAAAAGGAAAAGGAAAAGGAAAAGAAAAAGAAAAAGAAAAAGAAAAAGAAAAAGAAAAAGAAAAAGAAAAAGAAGAAGAAGGGTGGAACTCAGCTGTGCAGAGCACTGAAGGAGGAATGTTGTTATATCAGACTCAGCACTTCATAAAATACACGGGAACTCTGGCGGCTTTTCCCATCCCAGGCATCTTGGTCCTGATTCTGCTCATTCGTGCATCATTTACACCTGTGTGTCCAATCAGAAGCTGAGATGAGCTGAGGTGTCAGTTTCCCATTGATGGTGGAAAAAGGCACATTAATTGATAGGAACACAAGCCTAATACCCCTCTTAGTAACCAGAAACCCCAGAAATCATAACTCCAGCACATCTTGTATGAGCGGTCTTGCTCACATGTACAAGGGACACACCCAGTCAAATAAACAATTCAAAATCACTTAGAAGCAAGCAGGGAAATCAGTAACATCCATCATAGATTTGTCATGCACAAATCACCTGAAAGCCAATCTAATTTTCCTCTATGGTGGGACAACAGGCCTTGTGAATAAAGAACACACAGACATGGGGTGTCCCTTTCAGTTGAGCAATGGGTGCATTTGTCAAACAGCAGAAATGACACAAGTGTGACAGCTTCTGCCTTGTCACAGGGACAGGGACAAGATGACAGCAGCCTGTTCCTACCCTGTGATTCTGGGACTACAAAAGCAATGCTATTGAATTTTGTTGTTGTTGGAGTTGTTTTGCTTGGTTGATTATTTACTGGAAGACATTCACTCAAAGTAAAACACCGATAATCACCCTACAGTGTCAGGAGAAGTTTACTAAATGAGGAATTTGCTTTCAAAAAACATCCTTAAGTAGGACACTCGATGTAGTTTATGAGTATAACAAAAGCCATCTAGGGAGCTGGTACAGGGAAGCTGCTCCCATGGCTGGGCTCCTAGCGAGGATATGAGAGTGCTGGGGTTTATTTCTGTGGTCCTGCCATACATGTTTTGCTTGCTTTTGAACAAGTCTGTTTGCTCGATCAGTAACATGTAACTAGTATTACTTTCTGGTTTGGATATCATGCCTAAAGCCTCTCTGAAATCTGCCAGGGACTCACATGCTATAAAGTGAGGGTTCTTATAAAATACTTATGATAGAGAAATTCAGATATAAGGTTCTGTAAGCATATTTATACGGAGAAAACATATACATAGCCTGATTGTCTGCCTTCAAGCAGATGCTAAGTAATATGGTTTATTTAGGATGATTGATTATAGGAAAGCCACTCATACATCCCAAACATATTCTACAATCACATCTTCTTTTCATTTGCAAGGGCTGAAAAGAATTTTCATATCTGTTCTCCCCCTTGTGATTTATCATTTCTGAGGCTAAGCCTGTTATCAACATGGGTTCGCTCTGGAGCTCCCAGAAGTCATAACACATTAGCATGTCTTATTAAACCAAGGCTGTGGTTAGAGCTGCAGAAATAGCAATGTTCTTTCTAAAGAAAAAGAAATAATAAGGGATCGAATTCTGCATTTATTAGTTCTCCTGTCAAAGATGAATGTCGATGGGCTTTCTGCTGCACTGTCAAGGGCCACATATGAAAATTTCGGTAGTATTGATCTAATCAGACGTAGTCCATCTGAAAGTTAGGTACTTAGTCTAAGACAGACTCTTCCTGTAGCCAGTGCAGAGGTCTCGGTATTGCATCCCACTTGACGATACGTGTTCAAGATAGATCAGGATTGTTCCAGAAGTGCCCGTCTTTGCAGCTGCTTTTATAGAAGGAGTCCAGCTGCTCAGCCTGGATTTAAGCTGACCAGGTTTTAGACAGCTCATCTCAAGTATGATTAAATTCATCCTTAGAGCAGTTTGACTCAGAGCCTATTGGAATAAACAGGAATCTTTCTGTTGACCCGAGTGAGCCCTAGGCCAGGTTTTGGTGTCATGAAATATGTAAATCCAGTACCTTTCCTCCTTCCAGATCAGGTTGCCAAGATGTTGTTCTTCTTTTATACCTGTTATCCTCTTGCCTTTGGAAATGACAACAAAAAGGCCCCATAACCTGGACGTGATACTTGTCTGAGGAAGAGCACCAGGTTTGGGCCCAAAGAGCTCAATTTCTGAATTAATACAATGTTAAACGACAGCTTGCTCTGAACCCCATCAAAAGCAACAGAAATATTCCCAATGGGAGTTAGTTCAGACTTTATGTTAGGCAATGCTCATTTTACCTTTGCAGATGAATCATGGTTCCTGTGGGTTTGATTTTGCAGACTTCCCGCAGAGATCAAAACCACCGTTTCTGAGACGTGATCCTCCACATGGTACTAACGGTGTCAGTTTGCCCCAGTGGGATGTAGCTTCCTGTTCATTATAAGGGTCCCTCTTCTAATCCACCTCTACAGAGGTGTCTTGAAGAGCTCAAATGAGTGATTAGACATCTTCCTGCTGTCGCTTTATCACACTTCCACCATCAATACTAAGGCCTGGGTTACAATCATCTAACACAGACCCTTGGTGCTGTGGAAGTGGGCAGGCTCCAAAGCCCTCTGGGAAGTAGTATGTACTTACAGCAACATTAACACCTTTGCTCTCCTTGGTCTCTTTTTGATTTTGTTTTCATTTGTCTTCCTGAGACAAGTAAATTGCAAGTTAGCATGGTCTTTTAACTGCAACTAGAAAGGTTCTGCATGTGCAGGGACAAATTGGTGCCAGGAGATGCTAAAGGTCTGAACGTTTGTCATGCTCTGCTTTGAACTGCAGCCAGAGATGTTCTACTGCCCAACAGTACCAAGTTATCTTTTGGGATCATGATGTATTTGTTGCCTGGAAGACAACGCACTTTATGTAAGACCAAGGATTTCTACATAGCGGAAAAGAAGCCAGTTAGAAATCTCAGAAGCAGCCTGATCTTGTAAGACTGACTTCCCACATACAAGGAATCGTGCTCTCCAAAGCGACCTACCCCATGCTAATAATCATGATCAAGAGGAGGTGGGCTGTGGCAGGAAATCACAGCAGAGGTGGAAGTGGTATAATTCAGTTAGCTGCCACCGTGATGGGAGGGGAAAAGAAAATGATTGAACAAAAAGCTGACCTCCCATGGAGGGAGGAAGCATTGCTCCATCAGTTGTGAAGCTTAAGATGGCTGGCTCAGGAAATATTTATCACCGTAATGACAAGGAAGAAGATGAAGGGCTGAGATAGATCCTAGCTTGTTCACCTCCCATGTCTCAGAACAGAAAAATACCTAAAGATGGAGGAAGCAGGTGTGTAGCAGATGTAAATAGACAGGATCTGGTCATTCCCTGGAGCTACACGGATTTGTCCCATCTCAGAACTGGGTGTCTTGATGTTCTGTTGGTGTCAGAGCTCTGCTGCAGAAGGGTGCTGGTTTCATTTCCTGAGTAACACAGAGATGTGAATGTCAGGCTGCTGCTGTTTCAGAAGTAACTGAACTCCAGAACATGGCGTGTAAATCCCATCACACACACTCAGCTGGGCTCCAGATGCCACAGTTCCCTTCTCGCTGAAACCCCCGCAGAGCAGCACACACGCTGCCTGCACAATCCTCCTGTTTCATGCTCAGCCAAAGAACACAGGGAGCTTAAAAAACTGAACCAGATAGGGCATGTCCCAAGATAAACAAGCCTAGCTGTTACTGGTTTCTAGCTCTTTCACTGGTCAAGGGCAATGAGAGAAGCACCTTTTGTACATCATCTCCTGTGTAGATGGGAGTGTGAGCAGCTGCCAAAGATCCCACAGCTGATCCGAGCCTGGAAGCTGCTGACGTACTTTATTATTGTAATTTCTTGTTCATTGTTTCCTGTGGAGCACAACCACGCTGGCCAATCGCCTGTGGCAGCAAGCAGGTGAAATGAGGCATCAAGGTGAGAGAGAACAGAACATCTACAGAAAAAAAAACCACCAGCTCAAAATGTATTAGTATTTTCCCCTTTTCCCACACTCTCTATTCATGTCCGTCTTCCCCCTACTGCTGCCTGGGCTTTTTGTAAATGTGATGTGAATAACAAGCAGCCCCATAGGCAGCTGTGCTCTTTTGCACACAACTGGTGAGAGGCCCCAGAATATCCTCCACAAGCAAGAGAAACCATCTCCATGTCAGAAAATCGGGTCCTGCATTAGAAACCAGGAACAGCTTGCGACCCTGAATAATAAGTATTTAAAAGGCTGGTCTTCCTATGGACTTGCATCTTGGTTATGGGAGCCACTGTGGAGTCTCTGATGTCTACTAAGAGTAGCAATTACTCCTGTCCCTCAGCAACCAAACCTTTTCCTATCCCTCCTCTATCCAGCTGCCGCTTTGTCATGCAGCTGCTGGGAATATATGTTTGGTTACTCTGCCTTTCCATCCCAATGGATGAAATTTGAGGAAAAGAAAAAGAGGCATACATCTGTTAGGAAACAGATTATTTCTTAATCTTACTTCCTTAAGGAATACTCCTCACCCCTGAATCTGCTTCTGTCCCACAGCACTGTTGTTGTTGTTTTATCTTTGTTTTGTATCTGTTGCGGAAACCTGGTCGTGGTTTTTCTTCCCCTGTCTAAAGGATTATTCCTGTATTGGCTAAGAACGATATGTGTCTGTCTGTGCTACCTGGTCCAACCTAAGGCACAAATGGGTTTAGTTCTTCTCATCATCCCATGCCACGTACCCGTGTCCTCAGAACTCCGCTGGAGTTGTCCTTGTGTGAACACCTACCCAGGTTGTACGAGGAAGATTGCCCTTCTCTTCCACTCTTCTTGTAGGGCAAGAGCCCAAATGGAAAGTACATAATGGAGGACCAGGGATATCTGTAGGAACTTGTGCGGTCTCTTACTGACCAATGGCTCATGTTTTCGGACACACTTCATGAAGTGACACAGCCCACACCACTGGCATGTGTTGTGCAGGCTTGGGAGCAGGCAAGGATGGATGGATGACCAAAAGTGTAGTAGGCATGGACCTGAGTAAAGGCAGCACATGTACCTTTGGAGATGAGGAACTATGCCAGGCGGTGAGTAGTTATATAGTAGATGGAGTTATTTGCTTTCTTTAGGGCAGTTCGAAGTTTTGATATTGTGCAATTTGTATGTGGGAATATCTGGAAAAAGAGGAAGAGGATTCTTCAGCATTGCCTATGGGTCAAAGCAAGGCTAAGCTTTCTTTTGACCCTTCAATCCTCACCTATGACAAGGTAAAATAGCAGGTCTCGCATGATTCTGGAGGACTGGATATAGTACTTCCTTCCCACTGGGAATGAAGGTCACTCAGCCACCCATGGTGACTAACCTTCTGGTCCAAGGGGAGTCCCCAAGGGTTGAAACCTCCTGTAACTTCCTCATCAAGCTGATCCTGCCTTCCTGGCTCACAACTGGTACCCAAGATACTGGGGAGGAGGAGGGAGAAGAAGGGGCAAGCACATCAAAAGTTTAATCCTCCACAAAGAGTTCAAATGCAAAATCTAACGATGTATCACAAACAAAATAAAGCTCCCTGAAGTATTTGTTTCATGTTTATCCAGTTCTGAATCCTTTTCTTGGCAAACGGTCTGTTCTCCCTGTGAAGTGAAAGGGCTGGGACTGCCTGCCAAGTGTTTGAAGACTTCAAAACACTACATGGGAGATTGCATCTCAAGGATGGAAGCAATGCAAAAGCCTAGTCCCTGCATCCCAAGTCACAGGTGAAGAATGTTCTTGTTCAGCTAATGAAAAACAGTGGTATCGGCATACACTTTCATACGGGTGCATCTTGCTGCATCTGTTGATTTCTTGAAAGAAAAGCATCCTGGGAACTGTCTGTAGGATTCCTGCTGCTTTGCACTTTGCCATCTTTTATTTCTGTATTACTATTATTATTATTTGTTCCCTGTAAAGTTGCTGGCTCTGAGATTTGAAGTCCTTGTCTTGAATGAAAAAGCCTTCATGGATCTCAGCCAAGAGCTGGCAACTGGGATTTGTTTAATGGATGAAGTTCTTTTGCACTTTTCTAAGCAGCAGAGGGACATTTAATATTTGGATTTGAGGATGTTAGAACCTGTTAAAAAAAATAATGTGCAAACTTACATTCTATAGATACATGTGTCTAAAAGAGCTGACCTTACTGTTCTTCATGTGATTGTAGACAATACCCCTCCCTATTTTTTTTTTAAAGGAGGAGAGAGAAAAAGAAGATAAAAAAAGCTCTCACTTTACTGAGAGCTGGTTTAGAAGAAGTTATTAGTGACAAATGTCTTAGGTCAGGATCCTTTGCACTTGAATGTCTAAAGGAAAATTAATTTCCGCAAGGAAATAAACCAGGGGAAAGGAACAGTTGAGAAAGGGGACCGACCGCTATTTTAGCAATGAAAACGGGCAAAGCACGTGGCCTCAGGAGATGGGAAGGGTGCTTGGAGGTCTCAGGGGGTGAGCAATGAAACCAAAAGTATTTCACCTCCGGGTCAATGGTTCAAAACCAGCTTAAGATGAAGAATGGGTTGGTGGTCATGATGGAGTTGATGATAGTCTTACACCAGTTTTGCCTGGAAAAGGCATCCACTTCTCAGCCAACTTCTTCAATGGCAAATTCTGCTTTAGCACAGGAGAAGTGACTAAGGCACAGAAAGCAAATTCTTTGCTTAGTCCTGACTGAATAACCAGAGGTCAAGCCTGAGACGCACTAGTCCCAGTCACCATTTGCAGAGTCTCCTCCAGCTCTTTCGGGCACCAGAGCATTTAACCCCACAGCCTTTCTGAGAAGTTGTTTTTCATATGAAGTAGATGTAGAGTCTAGGTCAATTTTTTATAGTCATCTGCCATTTCTTTAGAGTCCTATAAAGTTGGGCTCGTGGGGTCGCATTGTGAGTGTAGATGAGCTGTTTCCATTTCCAGTGGTTCTAGTTATTTCTGTACGTGTAGCACCTAGAAATATCCCGTCACATTAATGACAGCACTGTATTTGATAGGCTTAATGTGGCCATATCACACTATCCTGTCTCCCCTACTGTGATCCTCCATGAAGGGATGAGGGCATGTGGGTGTGAGCTGAGGTTGACAGTCACTCCTGACCATGCACACTGCTCTCTTTTTATCTTTGTCCCCTGAAACAAGCCATATTTCTGGGACCACTGCTACCCTTTTCAGCTTATTGCCTGTTACTCTCAGTTTTTCCAGTCCAAGAGCCTTTGTCTCAAGCCACCAGTGTTGAAGAGCCACTGTCTCCTGCCCTTATTTTTCCACTGGTCCTGGTTCTTCTTCCCTGATTCTTGCATTGTCATCCATGACAACAACTCATCTGAGACGTGACTGAAGGTTGGGAGATGGTCAGTAAAGTGGTGGAGTGGGCACATTATTAAAATGCTGCTTGTTTACCCTCATGGTGCAGTTGCAACCCCCACCAGCTTTTAAAACAGGCTGTGAACCATTTGCTCAAATCCCTTGGTGAGTCCCTCTGCAAACAGCAAGGAACTCCATTAACAGTTCCAAAGCTCTTCAACATACTCTGTGGTGTCTCCTTTTCCTTCCCTCCTCCCTTTCCCCGTCTCCAGGGCTCCTAATTAGGTCATTAATTCCTAAATCAGGCACACCAAAGCTGCTGCCACAGCAGCACAAGCGTCCCTGCCATGAGGGAGAAGCGGGCTCAGCATGGAACGCCAGCACCCGCTCGCTCCTCAGCTGCGTCGTGTGTTAATATAACAGCCCTCCGCAGAGGATGCTGTCTGGCGAATGGCAATCTACTGTTTGCCACTTGTTGAGAAAATTTTTCTCCATAAGCCACCTGTGTTTTATATATATATATATATGTGTGTGTGTGTGTGTATATTTTTTTTCCTGTTTTCCTCTTGCTTCCCTCCCGCTAACTTGCGTGTGACAATTATTTTAAGTGAGCCTTCCGCAGTGTGCGGAGCAGGCGAGTTGCCTGCAGAGCTGAGACCAGTCCTGTGATTGGAGATGTGGAGCTGATAGCCCTCTTCTTGGCACTCAACCATTTCTTTTGACTTCAAAGCAAGAAACAAAAGATGTTTCAAGGACTTCTTTGGAAAATCACCATTAGATATGATGAGGCTTAGGGCCGTTTCCATGGCGATGGAGCCTTTTTACATTGTGATCATTGCTGCAAAATGGAAATGTTCTTTTGTCTCTGAAAGTCTGTTCACTTATTTATATATGTGTATGTGTGTGTGTATTTCTTTCAGCGACAAAAAATAGCAATTAGATCTCATGGCAGGTTCCCTAAACTGAGTCACCTTCTCACCCTGTGAAGTTTTTCTTAATTCTTTAAATTCCTGCATCAAAGCAAAAACTTCACAAGGGTTTGATTTAAGTGAATATTACTATTTGGGCCATCAGATTAACAGCCTTTTAACAGAGGGTACTGACATTTAATTGTCCCAGTAGACTGGGAACGTGCTGAATAGAAGGTGATCTCTTGACCCAAAGGAGTAAATCAAATGTCTCCCTATGGCCGTGACTCTCACCTCTTCTGTCCTACTGTGCTCAATATCTTTGTATCTGTTGCTCCATCCTATTACTTTGTCACCACTGATCAGAGTTTGCTTGAAAATCAATGATGCAATTAAGCCCCTAGACTCCCTCGAAACTATCACTTTTCTGGAGAGTAAACACTTTTTCTTCATTTAGACATGGAGATGGCTATTTGGGCACACTGAAAATGGACCTTAACCTTCAGATGAAAATACCTGAATTTTCCCTTTGTGATGATTAAGTTATTTTGGGGCAGGGCAAGAAGAGAGATGTGGGAAGGTGCCAAGTACAGCTCAGTGGCTCAAGAGTATGGACTTTCCATTTTCTGTTCAGTTGATGCCTGTGATCAGAAATACCAGGACCAAAGTGCCACAAACTATTGTCAAATCTGGCACAGCATTTGTATGTGCTTCTCCATCTCATGTGGCCCATTCTGACCCTTGCCCAGGTTATTATTGAGAACTCTGCATGGATGGGGCTGTGCTTGAGTTCTATGTCATGGTCCTCTCTTCCTCCTAATCACCCTCAGATGTGCTCAACAGCCTTCTATGCATGATAACGACTGAGGAATCTGCCCATAAATGCCGAAGTTTATCTCCTGCCAGTTTCCCATTTGTTGTTTTATTGTCACTTCACTGCCAGTTAAACAGAGTTTTCTTCCGCTCTCTCCTCACGCTCCTTTTGCTTGCATAAAACATGATGCTGTATTGTGAACAATGCAGGAATACATTACATAAATTTCTCTTTGATATCCAGCATGTTTCCTGCTGTAATGGAATCGGAACAGAGCAACCTCTCCTCCCCGACATGTCAGATAACTCTCTATCCGCTCTCCATTAGGACAAATGTCTGCAAGCCTTTGAAGAGCTAAAACACCATAAAGGAAAAAGAAAATGTTAAGGGTGCTCCAGTGGGTATCTCTGGAAATAATTGGGTTGAATTAAGCGAAGGGAAAATTTAGGCCAACTAACAGGAATAAAAGAGCAAAGGCTGTTAGGCTGAGAAGTTGTCTCCGAAGCTATTAGCCTGGGGAATAGTCTCAAAGGAAGATGGTGCAAACTTTAAAGAGCAAAATGTATGATTTAGGGAGACGGTCTATAAAGACAGTGGTGAAAAATGTATGGCTTTGAGTCATTTTAAGCTAGACTGAAATGGAGCACTTCAGACCATAATACAGTAAAGAACACTTTGTTAGACTGTGTGGAAGATGCTGACTTACTGAAAATCTTCCACGTAGACTACTTGTGCCTTGATAATTCGGAGAATTGCTCCCTGTACACTTACCAGTGTATCTGCACACTGGCTGCCAGCCGAGGAATAGCCGAGCAGACCACAAATCCTGGTTGTTACCCAAGATAAACTGGGGGAAATTACACACACCACTATCTCCCTGGAGTGGTTGCTTATTCCCTGTTGGGAAGCACACACCCTGACAAGTTGTTTGTCGGCAGGAACCTGGAGACAAGATTCTGCTCTTTGACTTATGTTCCTTTAATGCGCTCTCCCACGCTGCTCTGGGCTGTGGCATAAAACAGCCTGTTAGATGTCACCGAGACATGCCTGAGCAGGTTGGCATCCCACATGGTCCAATCCACGCAGATTCAATGAGAGACTGGAAGAAAAGTGTTCAAGTGCCACCCACACGCTCTGATTCTGACTAGCAACTGAGATTGGAAACACTACAGACACCTTTAGCAAGTGATGGGAGCAAGATGCCTTCTTTCATTTAAAGGTTTTTGCTTTGATTCTTCTTACTACTTCTTCTTGATATAGTGGTAGACCATATTTTTATGTTTAAAAGCCTGCATTTTTTTTTCTCAGAAGAAAATTGAAAACTAATTTTTCTCCTTGGACTATTAGACTTCCGGACACGGTCTCCACAAATCCAGTGTCTAAATCTTCATCTCCATCTGGTGAAGTTCCGGTTCACAGTTCTTACCTCCGTGTCTTTGTCCTTCACTGCCAACCTCTCCTTATGTTTCTCTTACATTTCTTACTCCAAAGACAATTCCTAAATCACAGCTGCAGATTGAGACTGGAAAATGAAAGGCAGGCTGAGGTTGTTCTGGATCATACATTGCTCATGACTTGGACCCAGCTAATGGGACGTAACTCTCGATTCTACGTTTCTCTCTAATTGTGTGAAGTCCATGATTCTATTTCTAGCTGTTCATATGAGTTACATCCAAGCTTTGTTTTCTGGCAGTGTTTTCATCTGGATGCTTTTGGCCGGCGACTGCATACATTCATCTCTAGTGTCATGCATCTAAAGCTATTAGTATACATACTCTTTC
Source organism: Columba livia (assembly GCF_036013475.1). Taxonomy (NCBI): domain Eukaryota; kingdom Metazoa; phylum Chordata; class Aves; order Columbiformes; family Columbidae; genus Columba; species Columba livia. The sequence goes on from NC_088620.1 coordinate 7,247,555, forward strand.
AAAACTCTCTTGCTCTGGGACTCCCTGTCCCCTTTGCCATCATAAGCACTCAAAAATTCTTCCAGTTTAGTGCTTTCATCCTCCCTCCTGGGTGCTTGCTGATCAGATCTTCTCAATGACATGCTAAGTTGTTTTACTGACATTGATGCATGATGCTGGACTCCATCAGCTTAGCAACCTTTGGGACCAGTCTTAGGAGTCAGGCAGCCAGACAGCTCAACTTGTCTCCATCAATCAGAGAGTGAGACTTTATTGGCCAAAATGAGGGCTACAGGTGTACACCAGTGTCACAGTTTTAAATAAACACGATCAGTTCGCCCAGTGCTAAGCAACTGTTTCTGAGAGCGTGTTGGTAAATGTGTTTATAAAGCATAAGAGTCCAATCCATCAGCCCTCAAAGAGCCTAATCAATATATTCCAATTTGATCTTAGAGAAGTTTCGCCTCTGGGAAGTTTAATTTATTTCAACTCATGACCATGAAAAAATGAACAGCCACGGCACTTTGACAAAATAGAAAAAGCGGATGATGTTGTATCCAGCACCCGTTCCATTTCAATTTTCCATTTTACCTGAACAAATCACCCCTACGACTTGAATGACCATGAAAACTGATCGAGCGATGGAGAGAGACTGTGGGCCAAGGGAGAGACAGAAGGAATAAAATATGGATGGGAAACATAAGATGCAGGACTTCTGAGATGCTTGGCTGTGTTAGTTTGCTCCGTGCAGAGTGTAGCTGAAGTGGAATAACTAGTACTTAATATGCAAGGTAAATTAATGCATATTGCAACTGCACAAGGCTCCTCACCTAATTATATAGAAGTCTCTTCCCTGCATTTATGCAAGACAGTTCTTGTGTGCTCTTGTAACTTTTTAACTGATGACTCTACTACCTATTTTTCCTGATCCCGACTTTAAGAACCAACTCTAAACAGTCCTTCAAAACGTTAGTACAGTGCCTAAGGCCATCTGGAGTTCTTCTCCTGAGCCATATCCAAGTGTTGCCCTGTCAGAGCAAATCAGAGCCTGAAATAAGTAGCTGAGGATCACTTCCCTGGGGAACACCTGCTGTGAATGCTGTGCTTACACCTTTTTATCTGAAGAAGTGTTTGGACAGGACCCCATTTTCATGTTTTCTATTCCAACTCATTGACTGTCCCTTTCACAGAATTACTGGGTGAAAACTTGCCCACGTGATTTGAGGGTATTTCAGGTAATCCAGGTTTTATTGACAGTGACTCACCTCTGTTCTAGAGGTTAAGATCTCGGTGCTCTAGCTAGATCAATGTACAAGATACTTCAAAGTGTATTTAAGAAAAATACTATGTAAAACAAATGAAACATTCATTTCACTAACCCTCTAAGGAGTTAAGCCAAGATGCTTAACATACTTGTTATTTTACAGTATGCTGGGGTTTTTTCCACCCATGCTTGTTTCCATCAAGGATTTTGTTCAGAATGGACCATGAGACTGTGTTATAAAGGGATATCCTTGTTTTTCATTCAAGATGGTGTCTGGAGGAAGGAAACAGGAGTCGTCCCATTATCTGTGATATTGACTTTTCTTCCTGGGAACTACCACTGTGTAAGCAACAATTTTTTCTGGCCTTGCCCCGTGCTGTCAGAAAGGATTTTGAGGAGGAGGCTCTGTTTAATGCTAATTTGTTAAGAATTGAATCTAGTGTCCTCAGCAAATGCAAATCAGTTGTTTATAGTGATGCCAGAAAATGTGAAATCAGAAATGAGTGTGTTGATTTTCTTTCCTCCAACTGCATTTCATCCTAATGCTTTCTGCTTTGATGCTTCGTCCCCAATCTTATTTGATATAGCATCATACCATCTTTTTTATGTCAAACATTTGCTTCAAAGCTTCTCATAGCCTGTGCTAGTTGTCAAAAGTTGGAAGCAACACGTTTTAAGCATTCAGCAAGCATTCTTCTGAAAAGAAAACCACTATTTCTAATGAGCATTTGAGAGTGCGGTGCATTGCAGAAACTGTTTTCTAAGATCTGTCACAAATGATTTACTTTTATTAGTTTTAATGGCCCTTAGCTACCGGCATGGAATATAAGTGAAAATTAAGATATTTTTCACAAGACGAAAATAGATTTCAATCAGAGACAGTGGGCATTTCCCTCCCCTAACTGGTCCCCTCTTTATTCTCGTTTCGAATAGAGAACCCTGCTCTAAGGGAATGGTTTCATGGCATTTTGGCAGACACAGGTCCCTCTACCAAGCACGAGCTCTGCTGATACCGGAGACCCTTTTCCTCATTGTACCCAACACTATTCATCCATAACATCCGTGTCATTCCCATTGAAACCACTTAATGTGCTTTACTGGGATTTGTCCATAGACGGGGACATAGCAAGATGTTCCGAGCCAGAGGCATAGGTTTGTCTATTCTGCTATTGAGCTGAAGAACTCATTTGAAACCAACATTTATTAATTCCCATTCATATTTTTTCTGCCTCTTTTCATTTCTACCTGCTGCTCAGACACTCTTTGTCTCAGATAAAAGCATGTTCTTCCTGTTTGCATTTTGGTCGTGTTGTTCTTTACAGATTTTTTATTTCTTCTTTTAGAATGTGCTTCTATAATGATTTTTCTCACCTCATTTCAGTGTGTACTGAGTGGAGGAGTGGTGTAGCTGAGCACAGACACATTGTGAGGGATGCACCCAGACACTCGTTGCATGAGCGACGTTCTGCTGGCTTGCTGCTAACACGAGCAAAACTTCAAAGAAAAAAAGGTTCTGCAAAAGGATCTCTCCCCTCCCCACCAAACTCCCTACTTTGTTTCCAGCAACCATACCATGTTATTCTTGTTCATCACTAGCTTTTTATGTCATCTGCAACCCATGAGAGTGAAGTAGGAGCCTGTGTTTCCTACTACAGCTCCTTTGTACCGAAGGCTAGTAGACTTACTATGGCTGTCAGTACACAGAGTTCTTTCTTTGACTTCAGCAGCAGTGAAACTCACTGTATTAGTTGTAATAGTTCCAGATTCAAACCTTCCTAAAAACCTAAGAATCATCAGTTTCCTCTCTTTCTGATCTGTAGCAGCTTTCCTGTTCTGGTCCGGATGAGTTATAACCACTTGTAGTAAAGAACTGTGATAACTAAGGAAAGATACCTGATGTCGTGAGCTCTCCTATTTAGTCTTTGGACAGAATTTCCAAGCTAAAAACATCATTTTTTTTCCCCTTAGGCCCTGTGCTACATTCTCCATCTGGAATGTGCTCATTGAACTGAGTCTCCCCTGCCTCTTTCATCATCCTCAGTAATTAAGATTTTACAGCTAGAACCTAATTGGTGACTTTATTGTTGATTGAAAAGACGGGTTAGCTCCAGCTCTTTGCCCCCAACTCGATTGTCGGTGTGGTATTAAGAGAACAACCACTCGTTTTTGTTGGGAAAGCAAACATTTGGGATCTGAAGATATGGAAGTAACCAGATTGGGGTCTTGGTTACCCCCAAGAACAAGGAGACTAGTGTCACCAGGTCAGAGTAATTACTCTGTATTTACATCAACATGGTTGGGAACATGGTTTGGTCAACAGAGCAGATCAGTGAAATAAAACTGAACTAATTTTACAGGGTTTCTTCTCTGAGTGGAGCCACAATTTAAGGGTCACCTATAATTAGTTAATTCGTTTACTACTATAATAAATGCTTTGCAGCCCTTATAAACGGCCATTAAATGTGTCAAATCCCTTCCTCTTTTCCTCCACACACTTGCAATTTCCTTGGCAAGTGAGAAAGTATAACCAAATCAAAAGGTGAAAAAGAGGATGTTACATGAAGAGGGCATGCTTCCCCCCGTCACTCAAATTCTCATGCTCGAATGAGTCACAAGCACTCTGTAATGACGTTTTAAATGCAACAGGTTCTGCTCTGAAAAGTGGAAGCAAATTCTTATCATTTTTTTGTAGTTTCTGTTTTCAGTGGAGCATCACTGATTTAATCTCATGGAGGATTCAGTTGTGGCTTTGACTGAAAATACCTTTATAGGTAAAGGATCATTAAATAGTAGAGGGATAATTGTATCTTTTAATGAAAAAGGTTCTGAATTTGATCTACAGACATACTTCATGCTTCAGGGTTTAGGTACTTGGTGAGTCCTAGAGCCTGGAGAAGCATCTAACACAGGCCAATTATTGACCTTTCTCTTCCGAGCTCCTGCAGCTTCTCCAGCATCTAGCTCTCCCTGTTGCTCCAGCTCTATTAAAACATGAAGGGTCACTCTGCCAGTCCTGTGTTTACACATCACTCTGTATTACTGGAAGCTCAATGGTGAAACTTGAGTTAAGAGCAGTTTTGAAAGCCTAAGCTGTATTCTCTTTGCTTCCCAGCTCCATTTTGCAAAAGCTGGGGGAACAATGAATCTGGGCACCAGGATCAGCCAGATGGGGATGAACTGGAGCAGCCCATGGGCCACCCATGGTTCACTGATGCAGTGAAGGAGCAGGAGTGTCCTCTCCCGCAATGGACTAGGGCACCACAGAAAGTCCTATTGGTCCTTCATCCTTGTATGACCCCTTTTCTGTTAGATTTTTAGCCCCATCACTGACCCCATAGCTAGGAATACACCTTCATGGGATGAATCCTTCTGCTGGGGCTGCAATGTCCTAAACACACTGCTGCACATGTAATCTGCCCTGAAATCCATGGTTTGACAGATATCTGCAACATAAGGGAACAACCCTTAATCTGTCACTTGGATAAATCTCCTAAATCCTACTTTAATCCAAACTGTATTCTCCAAGCACACTGGATTCACAGGCTTGCTTTCTTTATTTAAATACACCAAGCAGACAGGTGACCAACAGGCAGAACCTCAAGCGCTGGGCTGCAGAAAGTAACTTAATTGGGGTTTGAAACTATTTAAATGTTAAGCACAGACATTGCCAGTTGTCCACTGGGACTGCATTTGCGGCAAGGCGAGTAATTTCCCAGGCTCCTGTTTTCAGCATCTGATTCTTTCTCTCTTTTTACTTCCCCCCAAGAAGTCAGAACAGAGAGATGGCAGGAGAGTAATACAACAAACTATAACACATTGTGTAATTGAAATGGACCATAATCACTAATATTAAAGACAGTGAATCATTCTAATCGAGCCATGCTCAGCAAACAATGAAAAATTATGTGCCAGAAAAGCTAATGCTGATTTTAAAATGAACAGAAATGAGGCGAAATGGAACCTCACTCTTTATTCATGAAGGTCAATTTAACGTGATTATTTTTTCCCTGGCATCACAGCTTCATGATTACTGTTGTATACCTCAGTGCTATTTTCTAACCTAATAACAGTAAAAAATAACCAGCTGGTGATGATTCTGTTTAAAGCAGAGACTAAATGCTCACAAAAACCTGCCACTGAACAGTTGCACATGCTAATCAGACACAGCTCAGCCAGATTCCCAGTAGAGTCCATATTTTGCAAATTTCCACTGGTTGACTACATTGAGAAATTAGATTATGCCTCGGACATTCAAGACTCAGAGTGATCTGCGTTCATTCATTCCTCCTGGGTGAAATCAAACCCTCCGTAGATCCAGCCAGGCGCTTTTAATTCATCCCACTCCATATCTTCCCATAATATTTACCGTCGTGCCGTACAATCGCTTTAGGGACTTGGCGTTTCGGTGGAGGCAACAGGGTCTGATTCTCCCTGGGCATATTCACATTTCAGAGGGGAGGAACAGCTTCGATTTTGGGGAAATTACTCCTGGCGTCAACCAGGGACAGCAAAGGAAGGTTATGTCCCCCCATGTATGTGACACTAAAGGAGAGCTCTGCTAACGGTATTTGGAGGAAAGCTGGCACCAGTAATAATTGGTAATTTCCAGACTTGCCAATGAGCGCTATGAATTTCGAGGAGGGGGCAAGAGGGGCGAGGAAAAAAAGTTAATTGAAAAAAATGCCTAAACGTTCCTCTGCTCAGAGGAAAGTGTTGTTTATACCGGAGCAAAGTAATGCCTTTTGTTTAGTGTGTTTCTCAGTTGTCTGTAGTTCTTAGCAGCAGTGTTACTGAGGTTTATGCTATACAAATACAGATCTTTTAAACATATAAATAAATGTATTTTTTTACACGAACTTTTTTTTTTTTTTTTTTTTTTTTTTTTAATTTTGCTAAAATCCCAGAGAGACAAATTAGTAAAGAGACAGAGCTTTGCCAGGGAGCCTTCATTAGATCAACACTAATAGCTTCTTTCAGCAGCCATGGATAGCTTCTGACATCACAGCTCAAGCTTGTCCGAAAGCTAATTATTTTCCCTGTTATAAAACAAAGGTTCTGTATCAAAGGCCCATAATGTGACACGGCACACGCTCCAGATGCACTGATTTGCAAAATAAATCAACTGTGTCAGGGTGGAATTTGGAGGAGAAATTACAACAAATTGCAATTATACTTGCAGTGGTACACTATTTAAATGTATTGTCAATTTGTTAAATGCAAGATATCAGGTGTGTCTGTTTCCAGGTTGCTTATGGGGAAAGAGAGGAGGAAAAATTCTTATCTGTCAGAAGGAGAAAAATCTTCTCCTTCACCCCCTATACAGTTTCTCCCAGCCTACAGATGCTATCGTAGCAGGCTTTATAAAAAATTTAAATGGTGTCTTAGGAAGGCAGACATAACTAGCAGGAGCAAATGGTTGGAGCCTGTCCCTGGCAGAACAAATGAAGAGATGTGTTTAATAACAGAAAGCATTCAAAACCTTTCTGATTTTGTTATCTTGTTTAGACTGATATTAAACCATATCACCAAGGAATACAGTAGTGGGAGAGATTTGTTTTGCTCTGTTTTCCTCCTCCACAAGGAGACAATTTTCTTTCCTTTTTCTATGTTCCCTTCCTAACTCTCTCCTCCCTGAATGATGCCAGAGTAGTGGCAGTGACCCACTCTAGTGACAGAACGAGGCACCATGTCAAGATGGTCAATGAGCCCCAAGCACAGGATTTCCCAGGGTCCTTCTCCACCACCACAGGTAGTTTGATAAAAAAGGGACAGTGGAACGGTGGCAGGAAAGATGAAGCAGGTGGAGATACAAGAGGTCTTGTCTGCATGGACTGGTGGCTCCTAAAGTTCCCCAGCACTCCCAAAGCCCAGATGAAATGGGCACGTCCCCACCACACCAGATGTGATGTCTTCTGCACGGCACGGCCACCATGGCAGGTACCCAGTTTGAATCCTCCCTGGCCTCATGACATTGGCCTCCTTTATTTGTCATAGTATTTTCCGTTTTCTTACTCTTTTCCCTTTCCTATCCACTCCTTAATTTATTTTCTCAGTTCTTTCTCCTTTTATCTGCTAGTGCCTGTGTATTTTCAGCCTCTAATTTCTGCCACATTTCCTGTTTGAACTTCTCCTGTTCCATCTCCTTTCCCATGTTAATGTCATCTGTTTACTTTACTCTTTGCAAACACTTTTCCTTTCATTTCCAGGGCTTGTTTTCCTTCAGTTTCTATCTCTCTGTGTGTATATGCACACATGCACACACACACACACACACATATATATATATACATAAATCTTCAAGCCTTAGCCTTTTGCGTTTCAAAACTAGCCTGTCCCTGGAGTCGGTTTGTTATTCTGGTCTCATTCACTTTATTGAGTTATTTTCTTTGCTGCTATCAGTCTCTAAATACAATCCAGTAAAGATACAGCAATGATTTTTGACAACCTGACCTTTCTGTGCTTTCTTACACTTGTTTAATTAGGTACCACATGCAGCTGTGACTTGATCTTTACAGTTTTTCAACCTCCCCACCCCCTACCTGAAGGGGGGGAATAAAAAAAAAGAGAGATATTGTCGAAAGAAGGTCATTTTTGACAGGTCTGCCAGTTATTTCAGGCGTCGTAAGGCCAGCCAGTTCTGCAGGAACGGCAGACCATGCTGTCTGTATTTTGCTTAACAAGTTAGAGAAAACTTTTGGCTGGGCGAGGCATGGAATTAGGTGATTTACTGATTTGATGAGGGCCTGCAGTGATTTAACCTTCAGGTATCCATTTTGAACACAAATCTGACAAACGAGAAAGGAAGATGGGTGAAGATCTGCCAGGTGTTTGCTTTTGTGAGCTGGGATCTCTGGAGTAGCCGAGGTGTTGGGGTGTGTAGATGGACAGGAGATGCCTCCAGATCCTTGGGTATGGGAAATGACCAATGGCATCATCAAGGGCTGATGGCAGGCAATCATTGCTTTTTGTTTCCCAGGTGAAATGCATTACTTTTGGTAGTATATGAGTTTCTTTGTAAAATCAAAGATGCTTTTTCAGTTCCTGGTGGGTCATACAGCTATTCGGACTTCGGGTAGGCAACACATCCTTCTTGTGAACCCCTCAGTTGTTTGAGTCCGCATCCTCATCAGCAGGTCTCAGCCATGAGAACCAAAAGCCAAAACGAATTGTCTGCCCAAGAACTAGTATCCTCATGGCTGTTTTGGCCAAATGTGCAGGCAAGGAGAGTGTATTGCTATTGTCCCACGTGAAATTACACATTCATACACATCTGAAATGCCTCTTTGTCTGGCAGAAAGATTGATGCTTGCACCCAGTGGCAATGTGATGTCTGCAGGCTGTGGTCACATCTGCCTGTGAACCTTTTTATAGCTTTATTGTTCAGAATGATCCTAGTTCAGCAGTGGTGGTTGGTAGGTTTTCCCAGTGTAATACACATGCTAACTCAATCTGCTTCAGTATCATTCAAAGCCCATGGAAGACAACTGGAGTCCTTCAGCTTTCCTATGTCCTCCAGTACAGATCCTTCTGTCCTGACAGGCAGATCTCCTGCTGACTTCCAGGTGCATGCATTACTTGTATTTTGGTATGGATATTATTTAAGCAAAAGGACATGACAAACTGCCTAGTAACGCTGATTAATGGGTGCCCCTGGGGAAGAGTGAGGCATGAGATGAAGTTAAATAACTCCAATGTGCATTACTCAACACTGCCACACCACCTGAAGTGTCTCATTGTGCCTAAAAAATGGATTCCCTTTTAAAAAGGAACATTTTTAATGTTTCACATTAATTTTCTCAGAAGCCCTTACGCTGTGAAAAATATTCCCTATGGAAAGCCCTCTCCCCACCTCCACCATCACTGCCTCCCACCAAGCCTTGCCCTACAGGTGTCCAATGTATCTTTGACAAGGTGAAATAGCTTGGTGCATGTGCTGATAACCCACTTGCCTACCTTGATTTATACTGCACGCTCATGTGATGTGGCTTTGAAAGCCAATGGAGTTCTCACGTGATGCAGAGCTGACTAGAAAACTTTCTCCCTGGGCAGACCACCCTACAAAATGGTCTTGAGCCCTTGAGATGCTTCCTCAACTGCCCCAACACACCACAGACGTTAATTAATGTCTGCACTTGCTCTGACCATGCAAAGTTCTCTTTGTTGCTAATGCCAGCATTTGTTTGTTAAGCCCGTCCTTATGGGCACATAGTCTGCCCTGAATTTGGTGTGATTATACATGTGTAAGTGGGAAACTCCCAGTGTCCTTGGGCTTCGTAGAAGTTCAGAGCAGAAGGACTTCATGTTGTCTTTTCCAATGACTTGCAAGGCTGGTTGCAATGTGATTACTCAAACGTTTTCAGATATACATGTGCTTTTCCCAGACCTATCAGAGAATCTAAGTCTATGTGCTAGAAAAAAATCTTCCTGATGCTTACTTAAATAAATCATGGAGTAAAAGTAGGTCACAGTTCTTTTTATTCTGATTGTATTTTTATTAAAATATATAGTTACCGAAGATCAGAGATTTAATACAAGGATTTAAAACGGCATTCTCTGATTGTATTCACAACAGATAGCAGATACTATCACACAATTCATCCTTCCAACAAAAAGATACATGGACAGATCAGAACCACTTTGTCACTTATCACATGCTGGCCCTCAACAGACCACATAAATAAATACAGGAAACAACATTATCCAGAAGAAAAAGGTCTTATTTGAAATTTATTCATCTAAAATACTAGTATGCATTATATAATAAAGAGTGATAATGTATCCACTGAAAAAAATGAAGGGGTTGAGTTATAGGGACACTGGCAGCATTCTCTTGGTATAGGAGGAAGCTCTAGGAACTGAAGGGTTTGATACCTGAGGCTGAATTTTGCAAAGGCTGACATTTGCTTCCTTGAGTTACAGAAATATCTGTGTGTCAAATCAGCCCAGGGACCCATGGTCTTTTAGACCACTGGAAATCAGCATTTATTCCGCCAAAACCTGTGGTTTAACTTGATGCTAGAGAAAAATGGTGGCCCGTTTGTTTTCAGTGATTCACTTTTTAACCTCTATCAGTTTATTAGGAAAAAAAAAAAGTATTTAAATACCTGTTGTTCAGCTGCAGAGAACCCAGGGCAGGTGTGGATTCTGTACCACCAAACAGAGCCTTCAAGGGGGAAATTGTCCTTCTCAGGTGATGCCCCTGGGCAGACCGTGAACTGCTGTGAAAAACCAAGTCCCCAGTCTCCTCCTAAAGCTAATATCTGGCGTGATGAATGTCAAGACAGAGCAAATTTTGACAGTTCTGTGATAAGAAACTGGAATCTGCAGTGCAAGTTGTGGTGCAGGTGTGAGGCAGGCGGTGGGGCTGGCTCACGTGGCAGCCACCACTGCTCTCAGGGTTTTACAGTGATTTCTCAGCAGCCTTAGATGTCCTTGGGATGGAGAACATGATGGTTGTGTTCCATCCTGGGTAGTACACTGCTCCCTTGGGATCATGGAAACATATTGATTGATAGAGTCCTCATGATCCTCTATTTTATTCTGAGGTAGGGAGACTTCTGAAAAGACTGTGCTTAGGGTCTAGTCATCTACTTCACTTGGTCAGCCTGAAGTCAGCGTTGTTGCATCATTGAAATTTCACTAGTTAGTGAAAGGATCCACCTTGGCCAATGAGGGTACGCTGGTGGGATCACAGAATCATAGAATAATTTCAGTTGGAAGAGACCATCAGGATCATTGAGTCCAACCATAACCTAACCTAATTCTAGCACTAAACCATGTCCCTAAGAACCTCGTCTAAGAGCTTTTTAAACCCCTCCAGGGATGGTGACTCCACCACTGCCCTGACAACCCTTTCTGTGAAGAAATTTTCCTAATATCCAATCTAAACTGATTTGACTGTTGTTCATCTTGGAGACAGGGAAAAAAAACCAACACTGAACCTTGCTTTATATATACAAGTGCTGTGGATCCATAGCTCAGCACAAACTTGTTAAAATCTAATGTAAGAATAGGAACTGGAGGGGAGCTATTTTCAGGGCCCCACAAGAAACACCGCGGCCCTTAAGAAGTCTGGCAGTTGGGTTTTAAACTTTGCCAACTGAAGGTTTTAAATGAAACATTGATCAGAGCACAGAGGCAGACATTACTCATAATTGGCCTGAGGAGAGGGCCTCAAATCTGGTCCTCTGTACATCCTTCTCCAAGTCCAGGCTCAGACAAATGCTTCGAACCTGAACACTGTCTTTGTGAAGTTTTGAGACATAGATGAGGTGTGTGCAGGGTCTGTGAAGGTCTGATTTAGTAACAGAGCAGTAAAAAGTGCTGTCTTGTCTGTCCAGGCAGGTCTTCAAGGTCTGCAGACACTGAAACCACATATCTAAAAATGATTGAGTTACTCAAGTAATTATTAAATTGGATACCACTCAAATCTGTTCAGCTCTTTATTATACACAATGATTCACCATTTATAGGGCTATAAATTCATATGGAGGAGGTGTAGCACATCCAGGCGGAGGCCATAGAGCTGAGGTTTGGACGTGAAGCCCAAGTCTGGCTCCTCTCCAAGGGCCCGAGGCGTGAAGCTCCTCTGACCCGTTGATGGCAGCTGGTGATTTGTAACCTGTGGCGCAGCCACTCGGCACTTTGCCACCTGCCCTGGGCTGATAGGGGATGGAAGACGTGTACAGGGAAATAAAGACTTTGCCCACGTGCCAGAAGCCTCTCTGTTCTTTTTCATGTCGCCCTCTTCCCTGCTCTCTTAGCCATCTTCTCTTGAATGTTGGTCCACCAAGTTAGTTTTCCATATGACAATGTATTTTATTTTCTTAAAGTAGTTCTTTACCAAGGATTCATTTAGAGTAGTTGTTAGCTTGTTTGCCCTTCTGGGGCATGGTTTAAATTACCATGCTTTGATCACCTATTTCTCCTCCACACACACACAGACAAGAAAAATAAAAACAGTTCCATTGAAAATAGGGTCTATTTTGCAAGCAACCTAGTTTTTTGGGGAAAAAAATAGCGGGGAAAAATGCTTCATCACAAACTTTTTGGACATCCTCTTGTTTTCTCCAGCTCTTGTTCCCTTGGCAGCTGGTAGAAGCAGATTTTATAAAATTGTCGTGCAACACTCAGAAATGCCGATGGGGTTTGTTAGACTGATGAGTTTCACAGGGCAGACACTGTCCAGGGAAAAACATCTTGCTGCTGCAGTGATTTCAAACTTAAATCTTTGGCTCCACACATACCTTTGTTCTTACACAAGCCTAAATGAGAAGCTTGGCTTTTCTCAGGCCTGGATTAGTCAGGTATCAGTCAGCTGGTAACAACGAAGCGAAGTTCCATCATATCTGTTAAAGCATCTACTCAATTGCTCAGTAAAAAAATCTGATAATTTTTGTGCGGTATGACATGTTCTTTCTGGATTCAATTTCTGCTACCTGCACAAAGGATTCCCTTTTTTTTAAAGAGATCTGCCTGTCAGAAGGAAAAGAAAAAGCACATTTTCTGTGCTGCTTGCCATCTCTGAGAAAGTGGAAGAAAAACTCACCCAAATCCTATGAATTACTTTATCCTTCTAAATGCAAAAGTCTTTGTTTTTCCATCTGCCAGTGACAAGGACTTGGTTTTGTAAAACTGTTGAAAAAAAAATAATTGGAAGTTTTTTGCCAATCTGAACATGGAAAGCGTCAGTGAGTCTGCAAATTTGGATGAAATTCAGTTACATTTTGCACTGTGAACTTGAAAACCTCAGTTTGGCTGAGAAAATATGTTAGGAAGTAAAAAAGCAGATGCTGCTTTCCAGGTCTGTCATTCACTTTTAAAATGTATTGCTCAAAAATCACTAAAACACAGCTTTCTCAGGTGTTAAAACATCTGGGATTCGACATCTCTCTTAACCCAGATCACTGGCAATTCTGAATTGATTCACCAAGTTGCACAGAGCACAACGGGTAACTTGTCTGACTTTAATCCCATTAGCTGAACGTCCACATTTCACCAGCTCTAACTCCTAGATCTGAACTGTCAGAAAGCATCTCTTCTGTCTGCACAGAGAAAGTCGGTGTTTTGCAGGAACATGCCATAGAACAGACTGAATATCCAAACAAACTGTGTTTACACACTTGTCTGTGGCAGTGGAAGAGGGAACTGGGTGGGCAATTAAAGAATAATTGGCACTCAGCAGTTATTGTCTGTGCCAACTCTGCGTGGCAGTCAAACAAAAGCTGCGCCTAAGTTTGACCCCCAGGAATGTGTCTCTTAGACACACAGTGTTGTCTAACACTGGGGACAGGGCTATTTCAAAGTTCATTTTACTCTTGTTCTTCCAAGGTCCTTGACACCCACAGCAGAACTTCAGGGGCTTTGCAGCAAACACCACCCTTGGAAGAAGAAAGACCTTGGCCACCTCTTCCATCACCTCCTCAACATTCACCTTAAAATTTTCCCAGCACCATGTCAGCTTACTCTAAGGTAGGCAAGAATGTTGTGCAAAATAAGGGTTAGGCTTTAAAAACAAGTAATTTGCTGGTCACTGATCGTGTGTTAATTAGTATCGTTCTGTCCCTGCTTTAAGAAAAATGGTCCACAGATGGCTTCAGACTGAGAAAAAAATGCAGTTTTTGCTCTAGCAATCCTGTTTGTTTCCTGCCACCACCCCTCCAGCTACAGTCTAATTGAACAAAGTGGACTTAATTTGAATTAAACTGTCAAAAATCTTCCACTTAAATTGATTTATCAGCCTTCCTGGCTGAAATGGATTCATTTCTGCACAATATATACGAAGTGTGTGTTGATGGATTGCATTTCACGGAATGGAAGCATTTTTTATGTATCTTCATTAGATTCAGCTCAGGTATGCAAAGGAAAGCGGGGAGGAAAGCCGGGAGAAAGGAGGGAGAGGGAAGAATAAGTGTGCAAGAGCAGGAGGGGGGAAGCACGGGATGGAGAACTCAATCTTGAGAGTAACAAAAATCATCTTTCAGTGACTTTGTGTGTTCAGAGCCCATGTTCATGTTGCCCCCATGTATCCACAGGCATCCTTGGTGGCACTTCCAACAGATGTCAGGCAGAAATCTTATGCAAACTCAAGGTCCCCTTATCAGAGAGGGTCCCTTCTCCATACCCTACCAGCTCTCCTACCCAACCCTTCTCTCCTTCCCCATGATAACTAGAAAGCTCTTCACCATCTCAGCTCTGGATCTGTCTGTGATTCCACCCAAACACCCTGATACGGCTTTTTAGGGCTATAGTTGTGCCACGGGAAGAGTTTTTCCACCCAACAGAGTACTCTGGACCCAGTTACTTGGCATCTAAGCCACCTTAATTCAAGAATTAAAGAGAAGATTCTTGCTAAACTGAAAAGAGAGACTCTCCCATAAGCAGCTGAGGTCTCTGGTCTGAAGGACCTCCCATAGCGTCCATGACCAGTAAGATGGGGTGGGTTAGAAGATAATTATCCTTTCGTATGGCATGTCTCTGTTTGGAGAAACATATACTTCTACTCTTAGACAGCAAATGCCACTTGACAGGCCAGTAAGGGAGTATGCTGAGCTGGCTGAAGTGCAGCAGACCAGGAGGTGACAGTGGCTGTATGTCTGAGCCCTCCCCTGGACACGCAAATCAAAGTTCTCCAGTGAGATGCCTTTCAAAAGGAGGCTTATATGGAAGAGGCATTCGACACGGAAAAATAAAAGCTTCAGTCAGCTCCACTAAAAGCCTTTCAATTATAAAAAATTGTTATTGTCTTTATTTCTGCTCTTTTCCTGACCTAGAGTGTGTTTAATGCAGTAGGAACCATTTGACAAACTCAATTAATTTCCACTTAGAATAAGGTATTTAATCTGAAGAGTTTCAGATGAACTGGGGCAGGTGCAGTTTGACTCTCTGATTGATTGAATTAAACTTCTATTCATTTCTAGCCATGCCAGATCCAAAAACTTCACAACAGTTTCTGTCTTCTGTTCCTTCTGCCTGGCACGTTTTCTTTCCCTCCTTCTGGAAATAAGAATGGTGGATGGAATTCAAAAGGGGCAACTGTTTCTGATAACAGTTGAAGTAAATGTCACAGGTAGAGAGTACCAGAGTGAAGATGCTCAATGTGGAGAGCGCAAAGGAATTGCACTACTTAGGGACAAGAAAGGCAGTGACAGGAGACTGTTTCTTAAAAGTTATCTGAACCATCTTGTTGACTGGGGAAGCTGGAAGGGAGGGACTTTTCTGACAGATTTAGCCTATGGATTGCTGAGCATCTAGTCCTATTGCAGGTAACAAAATGCCTGAACATAGGATCTGTAGTTTCACCGACAATTCTTCTCCGTTAGCCTTATGCAAAGCTGATGGAAGTCAAAAAGAATGTTTCCCATGGTTTCAGTGGGCGTTGGAAAAGTCTTAAATCAGCTTAAGTCAACAATTTCTTGTTGTGAAACCTGCCTGTAGAAAATCCAAGAGCTCTGCTGCTACAGAGCGCAACAGTAAAAGTTGGTCCTGTACCCAGAACCTGCATATTTTCTGATGAAGGTTGCCACAAGGAGATGCCAAAAGTCTGCTCCCCTTACACTCCCTCCCTCGTGCTCTTTCACCAGCAAGAATTTGAATCAACCCTGAAGAGAGCTGTCAGTGAGGGATGATGTTCCTGTGATTATTGCCTGGGTGAGAGATTATGCCTTGTTTTTTTGCAAACTGCCTTATTTGCAGAGCAGAATGCATTGGGCTCATGTCCAATTGATACATTCCTCTTCAAAACAGCAGATCCAACTACAGAGTGTGATGCAAATTTAATTATTCCACATGTAGGAAACAGAAAAGGAATCTCATTGTTAAATTTGTTCTCCTACGTTGAAAGATAAAAAACAAAAAAAGATGCTGAAGTGGTCTGTGTGAGCTGAATACATTTCACTCCCCAGAGCCAAAGAGTAATGAACTCTGTTCCTGCTGCAGAAGCTTCACTGGATAGAATTCTTTTTCATTTTTTTTTCTTTCCCATATTCAGCATTACGATGAGCTGTTGAAACTTCTTCCTCAGATCCATTCATATGTGCAATTCCCACTCCATTTCCAGGAGGAGTTTTGGGACCACTTCACTTCCCTTTGAAAGTGGTTCCCAGGGATGAGAATCAAGCAAGTTGGACCTTTGATAATGGGAGATCTAGAGCAAAGCTGAGACAAATGGTTTTCCTTAAGGTATGTTCCACTTGACTTGGTTCAAGCTGGTTAAGGGACGATGGTGTAATCTGTAGACTCTTCTTTCTTGCTGTCCTTTACAATGGGCTGGGAGACCTCTCCCATAGTCCCATTTCTCTACTGGTGTCTACAGTTTCTGACCAGGAAAGGGATCTATCTGGAAGGTTTTGCACTCTTTCTCTCTCTGTCCACTAATTGCTGCACCTTTCTTCATGCCCTGCTTAGATAATTCTAGTTGCAATGGAGCACAGATGTACTACGAGCATTACAAATTAGAGGAGATGTGTGGTAGGGAACAACATCCTCTTTGGAACTGAGTTGCTTGTTCATCTTAAGTTCATGGGCTTATTCATGTAGACGTGACTCCAAGGTCTACTTTGAGGACAAGTTGATCATCCATCCATCCATCCATCCATCTCAATAGCATCTGGCTCCAGGAACTGGTGGTCCATAGAAAGGAGAACCCAGAAGGTTCCTAGAACCATGTGCTGCAATAACCTATGTGATTTAAGGGCAGCCCAAGCTCACACTTTGGTCTGCTTAAGAGCAGAGCAGTCTTGTGCAAGTCTGTGCTTCAGGTTTGTCCCCTTGAACTTGCAATTCAGGGACTGCAGCTTTTGTCTAGAGGACAATTCACCTTATCTTCTTGGGATGGTACTGGGAATCCATTCATAGGCTAAACATAACTGATGAGGTCTGTCCTAGCAGGCAGCAGAGCCACTCAAGCTCACCTGCATTAGACTGACGGCTGCCCCAGAGCCAGGGTCGCACTGTCCAGTGATGGATCAGCCATGCCAGACCCATTCATTACGGTTCATATCTTATGACAGCAGGAATAGATCCTGTACACTCTCATCCAGAGGAAAACTCCGTCTTTTATCTTCCAGTGCATCCCTCATCGCCATAAGCTAACAACTAACATCAACACTCTATACGGATGGGGAAAATGTCCCTGGAAGAAGTCTGTGTGACAGATAATGTACCACCCCGCAGAGCAAAGGCATTCCCGGGGCACTCATCTCCTGCTGCTCATTTGCAGGTGCCTGCAGGACCATCTTTTTCCATGAGCTGCCTATAATGTACTTCTGGAGGCATGTTCCTTTTCTGCACACAAACATATCAAGAAGATCTGCTTTGTCAGAGCAAATTTCCCTACCAGGAGCAGAACAAGGGGTGAATAGGACTCTAGACAAGTGCATGTGATGGTGTTTAGATCCATGCTGTGCATCGGCAGGGTCCCTATTAAAAAGGGTACCTTTCCTGAAATGATCAAGCAGGAGATGAGTGGCAGGTGTTTGGTTTTTAAACATGGATATTTTCTGTGATGTGGTTTGCAGCATAACCTCCAGATAAATGCACAGGTGAGGGGGTGAAGAGCTGCAACGCAAGGGCAGCCACAGGCAAGGATTTTTTAATTAGCTTTTACACTGGAAAAAGTGTTTGTGTGGCCACACTTTTAGCTCAGGGGAATCCTTAACCCAGCCTTGCACAGCCTCAGCCTGCTTACCACAAAAAGGAAAAGGACTTAAGTCAAACAGGAGAAATAAACATCAGGTCACAGCTAAAAGAATATCATTTTCCACCAAAGTCTTTCTATGTTTACCATATTAAATGATCAACACATTTGCACTGTATCAAACTGTGCAGATGTAGCATTAAAAGGTCAGCTGTTAACCTGCAGAAGCAGAGAGACTCCACATCTCTCTCTTAAAGATGATAGTCCGTTCTCAATGGGTCCCTGTGGTCCTCCTATAATAACATTAATGCTCCGAGTGGTCATATAGCGGCTCTCATTTGCAGTGCATGGAACCTCTTCATTAAGACTCAAAACTCCCACTGTGAAGATGGGAGTTGACTTTCTTATTGCACTTGAACAACTGGGGAAACTGAGACACAAGGAGATTAAATTATTTCAAGAAAAAAACAACGCACAAACACGAGTATCAAATTCCTTATTCTCAGCTTCTCACTCAGATCTTCAGGCAGGTTTTCACACAGTGGAGTTTGCGGGATTAAATGCTCAAAAAATCATGGAATTGGGAAATTCTCAAGAACGTGGATCTCTTCCAACTAAATTATTCATCAGTTCTAAAACAACTCAGTAATTCTAAAACAATTAAAATGAGAATGCCTTTCGATGCAGTGATACTTGAAGGAATACAAAAATCTGAGGCAATGCAAAAGCAAGGTGTTTCTCATGTTTCATATTCACATAATAAAGGCTGGCCTACCCTTGGGAGCAGCTTATAAAATAAGAGCTGTATTATTACTTAGCCCGTTTGGGACAGATAAGAACTAAGCTCCCCTGAACCTCTCTGCCAAGCCTGATCTTTAGAGCCTGTCAGGGCCATGCATTTGTTTACATTTTAGTTCAGAAAAGGATTTAAGTCCCTGTTTATCTTTAAGGCTCCTCATAGACGGATGAAATTTCAGGTATTCTGCACCAAAGAACGAACCCTTCAGTGACTCCAAGCCTTGACACGTCCCTGTAGCAGATGGGAGAGGTGAGAGCCCGGCCCCTCCTGCCCAGCTTGCTAATGGAGCAGCGGTGCCAGAATACAGATGTTGCCACGTTTACCTCTATTTCACAGAGAACGGCGGGAGTAGAAGGAGGTTTGAGATTTAGAGCATATCTATACTCAATGCAAATTACTTATTACTCTGGCTTCAAGCCTGCGCTTGGAGGTACAATACAGGTTAATTAAAGACACAGGAGATTATGGGGAAGATGCACAGATTGGATGAAGCAACAGTGGCATAGCAAATACTGAGGGAAGAAGTCCCAAGTCGATTCCTGGAGAGAAAATTGGTGCCACAAACCAGCTCTGCCTTTTGGTTTGTTTTTTTTTTTTTTTGGTGAGGAAAAGCACAGCATTGAAGCACCAAGCAGAGCTGGTGCAAAAAGGAAATGGTCACTGCTGATGTTGGTTGTCCCCACGACTTCAGCACCACGGTAGAACTGAGACAAATTTCTGTGTGAGCTTTCTCAAAAATCACATCTCCCTATTCAGCCGTGCACAGTTTGCTAATGAGTTTTAGGGAGTAAAGAGGCTCATTCTCCGCTAATGATGTAGCAGATTTTCCAGTCTTTTGACATATTGAAATCATGAAGGCATGGGTTGTTTTTCTGGAAGACAGGCTTCAGTCACATACCGTCTGTTTCTAGGGTCGGAACAGGGACAAATGCTGGAAATCCAGCAATGGATCAATATATAGTAAGGAAGGAGTCAGTCTAAATAACCCAATAACTTGTCCATGTCTCAAATATATTAGTGGTGTTTGTATGCCAGGACTGTTCCACCTCTTTTATCCACACGTTAGGGACACAGCAAAGAAATTGGTATGAAATTGTCATTCTTGCTGCTTCTACAGTCACTAAATCTTGCTTTGTTTTTCCTATTTTCTTTTCTTCATTTTTTTTTTAATAGCCATCCAGGCTTCTTTACTGAAGCCATAAAAAATACAAGTTATGAAAAGCAAGAAAAAAAGGCTATTTCTAGGCAGAGGAACGTGTCTCTGTATGTTTGTTGACTGAGTAGCACTAGAGGGGACCTGATCCTCAATATGTTTGTAGGATGCATCATACAATACAGACCTGGATTGAGCCCTCCAGGCACAACTGTAATATAAATATTAATTAACATTAATGGTCTGTGGCCTTGTCTGACAGCTGGAAGCCAGCACGACTGTGCCTGGCCGAGTAGTATTAATTTGTTGTTGGAGCCCTGAAAGCAGAGTCTGGTGATATGATGAGCACAGCAGCTTCACTCCTATGTGCCCACCCTGTACTGCTTCTGGGTCATTCACAGGGAGCAAAACCACCTATGGGATGAGCTGTGCGGCTGGTTTGAGGAGCCCTGGGGACACAGGTGGGACACAGGCTCATTGCTGAGCTCTGTACTGTCTGCGAGCTCCTCACGTTGCAAGCTCTAGGCATGTTGCCACGTATTTGACGTGCTGGGAACACCGTCTGCAAGTGGTGGGTCACACTTCCAAAAGCCTCTCTCATTCTCCTGGGCAGGTTTCGTCTCGCTGCACTTCATTCTTCTTGCAGCTGAGCACACCGCAATTGTCTTGGAGGCTCCAACTGGAGCATCTCATGTTCCTTCGTGCTCCCATACTGTGGCCTGAATTCTCAGCAAGAACAGCTCTCCTGCTTTCCCTCCCTCCTTCTCTCTGCAAGCACCTCTGATGAATTATTAATTGCAACTCATCCAATTAAAGGGCTCCTGCATGTTAATAATTCATGGCTGCTCGTCAGAGCTGTTGGCTGGCAGGCCAGGCAACACCAGGGCTGGGGTTTCGGTGAACTGAGAGGAGTGAAGTGCAATAAAGAAAGGAAGAAATCAATAGTGTAGCACAGGCTGTACACATCCAGGAGACTCTTTATTATATCTGAAAATTGCTTTCTGTGATTGCTACCATCATTACTTCTGTATTTATTTTTTAACGACTCGTCCATCATGAAGCCCGTATACATAACAAAAAAGGCCAATTGCACTAAACCAGTTAAAATCTTTTAAATACCTGGCAGTGGATGAAAGCAGTAATGAGTTCGTTTTGTCTCTACTCCCTCTTACAGTGAAACCTTCCTCACCCAGAAGCCAGTTTTATTGCTATCTCTGTAAGTTAAAACAGATCTACCACTTTTCCCTCTGGAAATGGACCCATCAATGCTGTTAATGGGAGTAACCTGCAGCTTAGCAGCTCTGACATGAGTATATAAAGACAGTTCCCAGGACTTAAGAATACCTACCGAGTATTCAGAAGAAGCATGAGTGTGGTGCTATTGCAGAACCAACAGTTTATCAGTCAAGGAAGGAAAGAAACTGGACTGGAAACCTCTCCCGAGGTTTGAGAAAAAGTTGGCAAGATAGTCTGGGATGAGGGCCATGGAAGCTGTGCACATTAGAGGGGATATAGTCTCCTACAGGGCAGATCTAAAATGTGAAGAAAGCAAAATTGTAGATTTTGGTATGTAAGCACAGTCATAGGGAGCAAATCCAGTTTGGTAAATGGCCAGCGTCCTTGTTGTACACGAAGAATGAAAGAAGACGAAGCCAGATAAAGTCAACGTAGAAATAAGATCCACTATTTTTGCCAGTGATGGCAACCCACAGAAAGAAAATACTCAACAGGGCTTTCAACAAAGGTATGTGTAGGTGGAAATCACACCAAGACTCGAAGCCTCATGAAAGGTGTGCCTCAAACACTGGGTCATGGTTTACTGCCAATAAATAACCTAGTAAAATGGTGTGGACTCTACTGAGCAGGAAGTCAGCTTAAATCAAATAGCTATGTCTGCAGAAGTCTTTTGTCTCTGGAATGGTCTCTCTTTAATAGGGGTCATACCCTCCTTTTATAAGCTTGGGTTCTGTGAAGAGGAGGTCAGACATGTACTGGAAGCTGGGGAACTCTTTTTGTAGCCTTGCACATTGGGGACACTTTACTTTAAACCACATTTGATGGAAACCGTAAAAAAGCCCATTGCTAATGTACAGTACAATTCGAGTACGTGTGGGTTGTGAGCTTATTTTGAACGAAATCATGAGTTTGTACAGCATCTGCTTCAATAAAACTTCAGACTGGGGCTTTCCACCACACCGCAAATGCATAATATTGATGCTCCTGTATGGGAATATGATGTGACTGAATCACAGATTTTAAAATATGTAAGAAATTGGAGAGAACAGTTATTCTCTTTTTAATGCAAGTGATTTTAGTACTGATTTGAGAACCCTGAGGAGAACATGGAGCTCGGTCTTCATGCCCCATTCAGTCTCTCAGCTGCAATTTCCAATTAGCGCTAATTTGATTGTGGTTTCTGTGGTGTGGATCATGACAACCTTTTATACCCAGCTGATCTGGCACTGCAATTTGGTGGATCTTTCCCAGTGGACAGTAGCTAATTTGAGACTCTGTCACCACCATATTACCCCAATTTAAATGTTTGCTCAGCCCCAGCTCCTGGTTAGACTGGTTCTGAAGATGTTTGGCTGGTTCTGAAGATGTTCAGGCTAGCATCTGGTCCCTCATCATTTCTGTTTTTGTACCCCAAAGCCACATCCTAATTCATGGCTTTGTATACTATATGTTCACTATGTGTGTCAGACACCAGTGAAATAATGCCACAAAACCTATAAATTGGCATAAAAGAAAGCAGGAGAGTTAGAGGCAAGGCCAAACCCCTTGGAACAGTAAGGGACTCTTAGTGGAGAGCTGTGACTTAGGGGTGATGTGGCACAGCTCCGGGTACTTGTAACATTGCTGTGCCTTTAAACAAGAAAAAATATCGACAAAAAATCTTAGCAGCAAACCAAATTTCTGGGTATTTTATTTTATTTTTGTTGAAATTCTCAAGAATTTATCATATCAGCTCTGGAGTTGAGCTCTTTGAAAAAACAGCTTTTAGCATGCCATAAAAAGGTGGAGAGATGGCCACAGGTGATGCCTGACTTCCAAACACCTTTCTGGAAGCTCCAGCCCAAATCCAGTTGTCTCTCAGCATTGCTTTGTACAGTACAATTTTCCACTTGATTCTCTCTCTGCTGCTTGCTTTATGTGTCTGTTAATACACAAGCCTGTTCTTTTTTATCTTGCTTGTATTTTTCCCTTCTTTTTTTCCCTTTCCCTGCTTAGTACTAAACTGCAGCACACACATTGTACTTTCAGCTGCCTGTGATCTGTCAGCGGGCCCAGGAGCTTAGCCTTAACAGTCTATGTAAATATTGTCTCAAAATTACAAATATTCAGAATGGCAGTAATATATGGGGCTTTTGTTAAAGCATCTTGTTTTATGGGCTTAACTACAGGCTGGGAAGCATGGAGATGTTGACGTGTTATTTGTACAAGAGACACACACTCACATGTACACAAAAGCCCAACATTGTACAAATAGCAGTTCAGGCCATAAATATCGTGGCAAAATTGCTCCCAGATCAAAATAACCCCCGAAAGAGACACAATGCAAATGAAGTCAGACTGCCTTATTTTCAGGGCACGCACCCTTTTTAAAATTATTTTTCCTCTGAAACTGGGTGGAAAAGAGAACTCCGGTGCCGAGAAGCCTATTCTGGATCAACACATTTAGAAACAAAATGTACCTTTGTATCTAAAAATCTGAGTGTCATGAATATTTAACGTGGGGAGGCAAGAATGATTTTGTCAGTGTGTAAAGCAGTCCCAGAGAGGCTCGAATTCTGCCTGGTTTCTATTAGCTTTCCTTCTCTGTAAACAGACTGAGTCATTTGCTGCGGGAGAGGTGTGTGAGCACAGGGAGGGAAAGACACACGGGTAAAAAGGAAAAAAACCACCACAGCCATGCAAATGGGAGGAAATGGATTTGCTGTGCAAAGTGCTGCCTCTGTCCTCATTTCTCATGATGTGTTGCTGGGTCTGAACAACCAAGTTTAGCTGCAGTTATCAGCTCAGCAGTGTCACAAATTTGAAAGGTCTCCTGCACTGCTAAAAAGAATTATGAAGGGTGCCTGGACACCTTGACTAACCTCCCATAGAGCAAAACAGGGATCCAGACCCGCCTTAAGGGGAAATCTTATATTGGTGAAATGTGAATGAAAAAAAGCTTTAATATCAGCTTGGTTGAAACCCAACCTGTTCCCTGTCGAAAGACATTGTGGTTATTGGGGTGTGATGGGTTCCCCATGGACTTTGTGAGCTATACACACACCATGAAGCCTCCAAGGTATGAACTTCAGGAGGGGCAGGAGCTGAGTGTCCTCTAGCACTGCAGGGACAGTGCTGGGGATCCCATGTGTGATCCTGGCACTGGGGAGCCTCTGGACTCAGGCAATCATATCAGTCAAAGGCAGTAAGCCTTTAAATTCAGCACATCTCCAAAGTTTGGCTGTGTATCAGAACACCGGCGACTGCAGCTTGTTGTTCTCCATTGCGTTTTCTCTATATTTGCTGAGATCGCCCTACATGTCATAAGCTTTAGGCCAGTCTTTGGAGTGCAGCAGGGCTGGGAGGTGCAAAATTAAAGCTGCCTGTGCCTCCTGAGAACTTCTGGGATATGTGGAAAGGGAGATTAACCTGGTTAGAGGACGGGGCTGCAGCCTTACCATCCCCACTCTGCACAAACACATCCCAGTGCTGGGCAGGAGACAGACTGGTTTAAAAGAGTTTTGCCCCTTCCATCTTTCCATTACTGCAGTTTTCATCTGAGAAGGGGTGTAGTGCTCATATAGTCTACCCTGACCGGTACTGCTGTTTTGCAAATGGAGCTGGTTTGGCATCAGCAAGCAGCTGAGATTTTTGTCGTTTGCTTCCCAAGTTGCTTTTTTCCCTCCTGCCTTCACCACCACAAGTCAGAGCTGTTGAGATGTGCTGCTTGTACCAGGCTGCCATCCAGAGGGGAAAGATGTGGTGCTGGGAGTACCAGGCACTTGCTAGATAGGGAGGATGTACAAAAGGGATAGTTCTGGTCAGGAAATCAGAGCAATGCTTTACAGCTTGGGCAAGGAGGAATTTTGAAAGAGCTCTGTTTAAAGACAGATTGAACCAAACCCTTGCTCAGGAATCCTTTCTGGTGAAATTCCAGATCACGAGCAGCAGCCGAAAAATTTGTAAATGAAAAGAAATAATAATAATTTCTGTACATGACACTTGTGACTGGAAGATTTCAAGCACCTCACTGTCCGAATCTTTACGGCTCTGCTCTCCCTGCTTCTGGGCTAATAACTCTGTCTCTGGCCACAAACTTGAGCCTTTCCATTTGTAGCGTTTCAGACCTGACCCCAAACTGTGTCACTCAGCCTTTTCGGGGGCAGAAATGGCCAAAACTGCAAACAGGATATAAAGCTGTGATTATTTGCTGTTTGACGCAAGGCCTGCCTGGTGTCTGTGGGTTCACTTGATCCCCAAACTGTCTGACCATGTTACTCAATTGCCATCAGTGAATAAAATTAATACTCTCTGATAGGACAGGCACAGCTACATAATCAATACCTGCTAGTTTTTCCACCCCTGGGTTGCGTGTATGTATGCATATATAGAGCTAGACACATCTATGCATGCATTCAGGACCTTTTCAGTTGCTATATATAAATATATGCCAGTGTATCTATTGTATACAAATATACAGACAATGTGCTGCTCTCTATATAAATTTTTGCTTGGTCTTCCTTTTGCAGTGTGATCAATAACAGTTCTGGTGCAGAAGGTGAGTAAAGTGCCTTGTTAAACTAATAATTGCACAGGAACCAAATCCTTTCTAATAAAATCTTTTAAAACCTTTATAAAATTTCCACTCTAAGGCCAGTTTTCCTGGGAGACCTATAATTATTGAGAATGGAAACAAAGGAATATAACTAGCCTCTCTTACCAGCTGCCCAACAGACTCTAAGATGGGGCTGCACAGAGAAGGTGGCCCCTGTGGAGTCTCTTGATTGAGACACAAACCTGTGTGTTTGTGCTGTCCATCTCCTGGCAGGGTTTGTAATTAAAGCTGTATTGCTGTTCATATTCCAGCAGCACCTGTAAGACCCACTGCACAAGGTGCTGTGCAAAGAAGAGAGGCAGCAGGCTCGCTGCAAAGGATTTACAACCATAATAGATAAAGTGTGCTGGGGGGTGGCTGTGGAGAGGAGGAAGAAGGACAATCTTTCAAGGTTGTGTGTTAACAGAAAATAGAAGTCAGGGGCGTGACTGCCAAGCAGCTGCCACTCTCTGCCAGGCCATACTGCATCTCAAATTTAGATTCCAAGACACACTCATACGGCTTGACCCAGGCACATCCATGTTATATTTGTGCATGTGCATCACACTACAGGGCAGAAGTGATGCCTCTGAGCTGCTGCTGGGATTTTTGGTAACCTATCAGGTCCCACGTGACTGTAGGAATCCCTGAAGCGATGCACATTTAGAACAGACTCTCCTTTTGCAAACTCCTGTGCACCATGTGCACCTCCAAGGCTCCGCGGTGCACTAGGGCTGGGCAGCTCCTCTGCGCTGCCATCGCCTGCAACACACGTCCTGTTCCTGGCCAGCAAATCAGAGGCAAATTGGGACACCTGTGGCGCAGGACAGCACTAAAGGATGCTGACACACTGGGAGCACTGGAGAGGAGGAACTCAGCAGGCTGATGGGCATCTTGTAACACAAATCCCATCACTGCGGGTGCAGTGAGGATCGGTCACAATGGAGCAGCTGGAACAGCATGGCAGCTCTTTGTTCACTGCAGCATCCTGCCCACGTTCCCTGGGTAAAGGCCGATCCTGATCACTCTGTAATGAGGTGGTATCTTCTCTGTAGAGGCCATTGCTTCTGTGAGGCTGTTTGTTAGCTTCAGTGACGTCCATCCCAGGCAGCATTATTAATATAGGGGAAGAAAGGCAGGAAACAGGAAAGTTAGTAAGTCGTGGGCTGTGTTTGGTTAAACAGTGTCTTCGGGCTTCAAAACTAATGCATATGGAAGGGGGTGTTATGTAGGGACACTCAGCTTCCTGCCTCCGAGTTAATTAACCTCCTTCCCCTCTGTGCTGTTATAGACACAAGCAGTTCTGCTGCATATGTCAAGGGTGTAATTAGCACAGGCTGAGCAAACCACACACACAGAATGGAAGCGTGCCTACAAGATGGACACAAGTGAAAGGCAGGCATCGGCACCCACAGCTGACAACGCACAGCAGGAGCAAACCTGAGCTGTTGGAGGGAAACACAAAGGCTGCCCCTTTTCCATTCCCTCCATCTGGTGTCTGAGGTTTCAGGGCATGGATAAGAGGCTGTACCACCAAAGGAGAGCAGATTCACTCCCTGGGGAGATGACAAGGGGTAGGAGCAGCTTGGTGATGGAGGAAAGTCTTCCTCAGTTCCTGTTCAATGCACCCAGTGGACTCAAACCAACATTTCCAGCTTCTTGGTGCTCGGAGGACACAACCTTCTTCTCTTATTCAGTGAACAAGATGACAGATCCTCAGGTGAACTTTCTCCATCACACAGGAGAAAGGCTTCACCCTCCCTGCCATCCCTGCAGCTCTGCCCAGCCCTGAGCTCCCAACACCTCTGCATTGAGCACTCCAGACCCTGTGTGTCCCTGAGTAACCCTGGTGCAATATTCCTGTCTCTCGGGATGATGGTGTCTCTGCTGTCATGAAAATGAACACCCTTGGCAGGGAAGACTGAGGTGGAGCCCCAGGGTGTTTCACTGACAGAGGGAAACTGCATTGCCTGAGGGAAGGTCTGCAAGGATCTATGAGAAGGTGTTCAGCATTGTACACACAGCTCATTTCATGGGACCATTTGTCCCTCGCTCCCCAGTCTCAATGGATCCTTCCATGCCTGTTGATCAACTCCATCCGTGCTGGTTCCTCTTCTTCCTTCCACTTAATCTGTTAGGTTCTCTTGTTGCATCTCCCTTGTCACACAGATTGCAAACAGCCTGGGGCCACCCTGCTCGGTGAGAGAAGATCCTAAGTGCTACTGCCATGCAAATCCCTGTGAATGGAGGGTGTGAGCAGAGCAAAGCAGAGAAGGGTAATGATTCCTGTAAGGCCTCGCCTCTTCTGCAGCTCACAACTTCTGACATTGCCTCCTCCATTCTCCACAGAATCACAAAACACACATGCAAAACATCCCCAATTTTTAAATGTTCCTGTTTTAGGGGAACACAGTGCTTATTCCAGCTGCAGGCACTAAATCATCCCTCTCCCCTGGATGTGTGCTGAGGAAGTAAGGCCAGTGATGAATGGGGCTGTCCATATTTACATTGGGAGCAGAACAGCTGTGTGAATCTCGCTGTGCAATGACTACTCTCTGCAAACTCGGCATCCCCCTTGCTTCCTCCCCCACCACCGGTGACAGTGACAGATTGTCCACTTTCGCAGAGCACTGCCCAGCATCACACGTGACTCCCAGCACCTCTTCAAAGTGAGAGGGGGGGAACATAACCCTCAAGTCATCACGGTTGCTGTTTTTCTGAGCCTTATTTCCTGCAATGGCTTCGCTAACAGGCCACAGAAATAAAAGAGAAGCGCTGGTGAATTGGAAGAGAGAGGGGTAAGGAGAAAGGGTAGCCTGCCTGTTTCTTGCAAGGAACTGTGTCCAAGATGTTGAGCTGCTGGAGCACTTTTTGTCCTTCAGACAAATGCTCAAGGTAAATATTGATGCCAGTGTGCGCTGTGTAATCAGACTGCAGTTCTCTGCATACAGCTCTTGGACTGTGAGGTTTAAGAAGAACTTAAAATGTTCACAAGACTTAAGCAATGCATGAACAACCAATACAGGCTTCCCATCTCTTTCCCACTGTTTCATGCATGCCTTGATCTATGCCATTGGCTGCTTAATTTCAGCCCTAGGTAGAAGGAAATATTTTGTTCTTCTACCAAATCTCTATGTAATCCTGCCACTGACCTGTAAGCCAGTAGGAAAGCATCCAGAGGCGACCATGACCTGTCAGAGTCTTCATTGCAATTAATACATCCCAGCAGAATGCTTCACTTTCCTCTAATCAGTATATTCTAAGAGGAAAAATATGAGAGTCCTGAATCAGGCAGAACATTTGTGATTTGGTCTCCATTATACCGCTTATAAGATGGAGATGTGTGTGCTTGGTACAGTGCTATCCAGCCCAGCACAAGCTGGAGATGGACTAAGATTCAGGGCTCTGTGGTCTGAAACACATCTCCTCCCCAGCATCACGGGCTGGGTTAATCGCTGAAGGGGAGAAAGAAAGAACTGCAAATGGAAAATGGCATTTTCAATCTGCTGGAGAGTCTGGGGAGAGGGAACAAAGGTTGAGTCAGGGAAAGGCAATGAGAAGAATGGCAGGGAGCTGGGAACTGCTCCTTGCCTTATTCCTATGCTGCTCCACTCCACACTCAGATAAAGTGGTCCCTTCTCTCCAGCCTTCTCCTTTCTAGTCACACACTCAGTTGGTTAATTCTCTCCTCGTCGAGATCAGAGATTAGATAGAGCCTGGATTTATAGCTAGTGAAAATAAAAAGAGCTGCTCCTATCAAGGATTCAAATGATTAAATATCCCACCATAGAAATACTTTTAACTTCACTTACAGTACAATTTCACTTACACGCTGATGCAGTTGACAGCGCTAACAAAAGCTGCTTGAGTAATATGGGGCCTGAAGAGAGAGAGAAGCTGGAGCAGAGAATGAGAACGAGGGATAGGGACAGAAATTGAGAGAGAAAGAGAGAAAGGGGATTAGATAGTGAAATGCAAAGAGAGGAAAGAAAAGGCAGGATAAGAGAAGGGAAGGAAAAGAGGAGGTTGGCTCTCTCTGCCTGCAGCATTAAAAGTACAAGAGCTAAACCAATTAAACAATGAAAGGAAAGCAAAGGATTAAATGAAGGGCTATGTAAAACAGCTCCTCTAATCCAGCTCATTTACTGATCTTTATTCTCCATTTCCCTCTCATGTTGATCCTCAGATTCAACAACTCCAGTTCCCCGCACCTCGCACATACAGGGTCCTGCTGGCACGGTGATGTGTCCGTGCGCTCCTGTGCCCCACCTGCCCCATGCAAGACAGGGCGGGGGCTGATTCCAGCCTGGGGATGCTCCTGGGCAGGTGAACGAGCCTGGACTGAGCTTTGGTCGCACCCGCAGTGAGACTGTTCCTGCTCTCCAGCCAAACTCGCTTAAGAACATTGCTACAGTCGTGCACTGAGAGTGAAATGGGACTGTTCTGCTCTACCTTTGCTTTTGTACAAAGCCTCTAGGCTGCTGTGTTGAGCCAAAGGAGCAGTTTCTGCTCCTGCTTTCTCTTTGGCTCCTCTTTTCCCTGATTCTCTTCCTTTTCACAGATTTACTGGCACAGGGGCCATGAGGTCTGAAGTGGACACAGCCCCAGTGTGCACAGGAGGGCTGTACATCTCACCCAGTGCACATCATACCAGGGGCTGCAGTGTGGGAAGAAGCATCTCCATGTCCTGTGTCCCACCTTCTTCATGGCCTGACAACGCTGGGACCCATTGCAGCTCCCCAAACCTGCTGCAGGGGTCAGGGTCTCCTGCAGAATCTGTGGCAGTTACGGGGAAACATGACTGGTACCTAAAAATTAACCAACAGGAGATGGATGTGGACTAACATAATTTACCCACCTTCTCCTTTCCCCCTCTTTCTCCATTTGCCCAATGTCCAGGAATGCTTGTTTCTCTTCTGATCACTTCTTACATTTTTGCTCTCAGCCTCAGGGAGAACAGGAAGATGGCAGAGCAAGCTGTTTGGGGAAGGGCTGGAGCATTGGGGGGAAGCAAAGCTCCCCATGGGAGGTTATCTGTGCCAGGTCACTGTCTGCAGGGATGTCATGCTATTTGGAAATGACTTTTTTTCCCCTTCAGCACTCCAGAGCTACAGATCATTTGAATTCAAGCTCTTCTTCCCTTTCAGGAGACAGAAAGGCCCCAGCCATACTTGAAATGAGACAGATGCTTATGGAATTGTGGTTTTAAAAGCATTTTTCAGTTGAGTTCTTTCCTTTCCTACACAGAACAGTCCAATGTGAGCTGACTAATAAATGCATTATCTTTTTCTTTCCCCTTTCCTAGGAGGGTTTGATATGGCAGCTCCATAGATCAGCCTGGTCTCCAGGGATATTTCTGCCCTAAACAAAGTGGAAATTGTCTGCCCCCTCACAAGCCCTCAGTGACTCATACAATAAAGAGAACCCATAAATATTTGGGTAATTACAGTCCGTTCACCTAAATTCCGTAAGAGGCAGAGCACTTTCTCATGTCGTTTCCTTAAAGAGCTGCCACGTGTTGCTGTTTGCTGCCTGCGTGTTGCAGTAAGCACCCGATTCCCCTTCAATGGTCGGCTTCCAGTAGCGTGAATTCAATTGTTCATAGTTGGCAAAGGCTGGGAACATTTCATAGCAAAAGAATGAAAAGCTGTGCAATGAATAGTAAATAAGATACTGTACTGCTTTATACAGGGTACACACAGAGCCGGTGCTTTTTGCCTAATGCGGTATCATGGGTCACCAGGACCACACTGCAGTCACCTCTGTGACATGGAGATCATAGAATCATAGAATCATTTCACATGGAAGAGACCCTCAGGATCGTCAAGTCCAACCACAACCTAACTTAACTCTAGCACTAAACCATGTCCCTAAGAACCTCGTCTAAACACCTTTAAAACCCCTCCAGGGATGGTGACTCCACCACTGCCCTGGGCAGCCTGTTCCAATGCCCGACAGCCCTTTCCGTGAAGAATTTTTTCCTGATATCCAATCTATCAGGGGACCTAGAACAAGCATTTGCTGAAATTTGCTGTAGCCAGGCTCTCCAGCTCAGTGACAGCTCTAGAGATGAATGCATTTTATAATGTTATTATTACTGTGTTGTTGTTAATATTTTACTGCTTGTTGTCACCACTCCATGAGGCAGATCCAGTTATACATATATCCAATCTGGGTGGTCTACAGCCCTTTGTATGTTCCCTGGAACAGTTACACCAGGCTCATGTTATATACATTTGATACTGCATAGAATTAGAGAAAGGCGAAAGGAGAATATATATTTTAAAAAGAGTGATGTAGTGAAGGTTTGGGCTAAGTTATTTCTTCCCCTCCCTCCCTGCCTCATCAGCTCAGGGTGAATTACAGGGTATGCAAGAACACTTTCAAAAAACCCTCCTTGAAATTAGGCTGTCTGGACAGCCCTGTCTGCACGCCCCAGCAATCTGCCTTTTCTCAGTGGCTCATCTCTGCTCTTTGACGACCTCTTGCAACGCAGCTGATGGCCGCAGTGACAGAAGGGCCACAGGTTTCCTTTTGCCCAACCCAGGGCAGCCAAATAGACACGGAGGGGATTTGCATAAAGTGTCTTTCTTTCCTGATTTTCCGACAATCCTCCAAGAGCATCTCAACGGTGAGAAAACAGGGCATCCTTGGCTCGCTTGGACCACAGGCATCCGGCAAGCGGAGAAGTCGTGTTTCTCCTGCCAGAGGGAGGGATGGACAGGTCTACAGAAAGATCTTTGGTCTGGTCTACAGAGGGGAGCTCCCCAAGGAGCTGGTGACTGGCAGCCCCAGCGTGGGGATGAAAAGCTGTTAAGCTGGAGGAACCCATCACGGTCAACCTTCTGCCTCCACAGAAGCTTTGAGCAGCCCTAGAGCCTAGTACCAGACCTTGTCAGTCACAAACCTTTTATTACAACCTGCTGCTTTATCAAATGCTTCGTTTTATCTATTTTTCACCCGCCTTTCCCAGCCTTTTCCTCCTGCTACTTAAAATTTGTTTCTTTCCTTGCTATGGGTGACGGTGCTTCTAATCAGCACTTTCCTTGTCTAATTGCCTCATTGCAAGCTTCTCCCCGAACCTGTCAGACGCAAACTCACACTTCTTGCCTTACTTGTCACAAGAAAAATTGTTCTTTTAAATGTGTCTGGTAGAGGCACAAGGACACTGAATACTCCAGGGGGAGAGAAGGATGGAGGAGTGACTGACTGCAGTTAGTCATTACATGGTATTTCTAAAAGACTTCCCCCCCCGCCCCACCGCTACTTATCTGGAGGTACACAAACATAAAAAAGAAAATGTCTCAAAGACATCACAGTCCAAAATATGTTGACACTGAGATGTCCCTGTGGAAGTTACACCTGCTGTGATTATACCAGAGGATAAGTGGATTACTCAGTGAAACAATCCATCCATGGCAGGAGGGACTGTTTTGCATGTTAGAGGAAGATTTGGGGACTTCACATACTTACATCCTATTAATGATTAATGTATCTATTGCAGAGGAACCTGCTTGCTGACATATTCACTCCCTGTCTCAACCACATCGGATGTGCTGGTAGAGAAGAAAAGTTTGTATGTTTTTGCTGTACCCGTGTTGCATTCACACAAGAAATTTCTGTCCTGTTTGTAACGGAGCAGAGCTCTGAATTTTACCTCCCACGTTCAAGTCCTCTGTTATCCACCTAGATTAATTTATTTGTGAAGCATGTTCCTGTTCACCCCAGTGATAGAAGAGGAGTCTTTGAGGCCAAGGTATTTGTGGTTGTCATCTTATCTCCTGGTGGAAAGATAGCACAGGGTAAGATAAATTATGACCTTGGTCTTACCTCCACCTGCTTTGTCTTGGACTAAGCAGGTGACAAGGCTGATGTCACATCCTCAGGTCTTGCCTGAAGTGATTTGGAGGACTCCGACTTCATGGCAGTTACACTGGTGATGTGTTGGTCTTGTCCTTTACATTCCATCCCTCAAGAGCAGATTCTCTCTGTGGCACAGGACAAGCCACTTCAGACCAGGATCCCTCTCATCTCCTCAAGTATTAGTCAGGGAGCTAAGTTTTATTTGCAATAAATAATATATTTTTGCTTCTGTGCCTTGCCTACAAGTGAAGGTCACAGTCATTTCCTTCTCCAGTTTTCTCTTTGTGTTTTGGGGAGGTTTTTGGGGATGGGGCTGGGAGAGGCTCCTATGGCAGTGGTGTTTGCAGAGATTGTTCTTGAGACCATTGGTAGGAGAAAATGTCCAGGAGCTGCTGGTGGCTCATGTCTGGTCTTGCTCTGTCCTTGCTGCCTCTCATAGGGCAGCTTTGAAGAAGTTTCCCCAAGCTCTCCTCTCCACCTTTCATTATTTTGATGGGCTGCAGAGCTGGGAGCGTTGGATTCTGGCAGGTGAGGTGGCTGCAGAGCAGCTCTGAGCTCCTGGGGAAAGCAGAGATATTAGCAGGGCACAATTAGAGGGCGGAGAGGAGAAGGGGAGAGATTGACTGTGGGCCACTGCTAAGTATTTTACCCATCAAAAAATGACTTTAACCTGCACAGTTAGACTATAAAAATATTTCTTCAATCAAGGAAAAGATCTGTTCACAAGGACAAAGCTAATGCAGCATCTTCTCCTTGTCTCTGAAAATTAATTTGAAATAAAAAATGTGGAAAATTCAATAGCAGGAGAGAAAGAGGGAGAAAACCATGCCTGTGCATGGTCTTTACTCCCTGCCCCTCATGCCTTTCCATTGTATTGGGGCTATGGTATAGCTATTTTTTCTGGAAGCAAAATGTATGAGTTATGCCTTAAAGCCCAATTAAAAGCTCCCAAAGTTGATGGGATGAGATTTTACCTTTAAACCACCTTCTGTACTGAGTCACCAGCCCCTCCTCAGGCAGAAACCCAACACCCCCATCCCATGAGAACCCAACCAGGACCACAGACCCACCGTCTTCGCTCCAGGTCCCCCCAGGTCCGAGATCTCTGCCCAGATCCTGCATGATTCCTTCAGATTGATGCAAAGTAAAACAGAACTGATTTTGGCCCTTTTTCTTATTAGGCAAATAATTCTTTTTCTACACTTTTCAAATCCCTTGCTGTCTGAATGTAGGATACAAATGACTCAACCCGTGCATCTCATGTAATTTGTGAATCATTAGGCCTCACTTAAGAGGGTTTGCATCACTCTACGCTCATCTTTCTAATCCTAGCCTAGTTCTGGGCTTTGGCCAAATAGCATTCAGTCTTCACTTCTTTTCCTTTACCTTCAGTTCTTTATGTATTATTGAGTTATTCAGGCACTTTCCACTGGGATGAATTGGAAATACACAATGGAAAATGCAGTTTCTCAAAGGAGAAATTTACATTTGTTGAAGTTTGTTTGTTTATTTTAAAACCCAACATGCAATATATACTTTTGGCCAGAATAAGACTAATTAAAAATAGAAACATGGCTCAAATATTTCAGTTTTCTAAATGTTTTGCTTGAAAACAATGCAACAAAATACTAAGCTTACTTTACTGATGACACACTGAACGCTGCCTCATAAAAAATCATAAGCTGTACAGCTACTCTCTTTTAACAGCTAGGCTCTCTGGAAAGGAAGTTCTCTTGTACTTTTGATTCATGGTGTATCAGGCTCATTACAGGAGTCCAGGATATTTTTGGAGATGCTCTTTGGAATTCTCTTACCCCTATTTTTGCAGCAAGCTGGTTCTTCTACAACTCCAGCGAGGAGTGTGTCGCTAAAGACAAACAGTTGTCCAATACTGAACCGATCTGAAAAATTTCAGGGAAATCAAATCAAAATGTTTGTTTCATTGTTGTGTTTGTTTGTTTTTAATTACTTTTCAAAAGTGGAACTAATTGCAATGGAAATACCCAAGGTAAAATATTGGAGCTGGTAGTTTTGTTTTTATTTCAGGTTCGCTTATACATAATACATGTCTAATTCAAGTTTTCATTGCAAGCTAGGATAAAAACCTGGGTAGAAATTCCAAATTCAACTCTGTGCTGCCTTTTATGGTGACCGAAAATGAAGAGCCATCAAAACCAGGAATTAAAGTGAGCCTCTCTTCCCACATATTGATCACATTGGGCTTATTCTAGAGATGCTTAGAGCAATTTTGGGCAGGTACAAAGAAGAGCTCATCACTGTTTAGTTTGAGAACAAAAGAATCACAAAGACAGTTCTGCTGAGTGAAAACCAGCATGAAATTCTAACTGTGTTCAGGTTCCGTCTGTGTCTTTACAGAGGTTTTGGTGTCTCCATCAGAAGTCCGTGGTGCTGGGATAAAAGTCTGTCCCACTCCAGTGATTCCTGTGAGCAGTATTTTTAAGCTGTGCTTAGCAAGATGCTTCTCATTGTCTCCACAGCACTCAATAATTCCAAGAAAACCTCAGACACCCCCATCTTTACAGGTCTTGTCACCTGGTCCCTCGTGTATCACCTATGGCACGTTCCATCTTCCCACTCTGGTAACTACGATAAAGAGTCTTCACTGTCATCAGAGCTTTCCTGGGCATTTTTATCACCAATAGGATACATATTGATTTTGAACCAGTCTTGTTTGTCTGAACTCTAGAGCTGGCGGTCTGGACACCATTTCAATCCATTCAGCACTCCTAGGTGTAGGGTGCCCTCTTTTTATTTTTAAGGCATGTAATAAAGCACAAAATTAATTCCATGTCTGATTTATGCCCAAAGCCACCATTCTGTGTTCTTCCAGCTGAGATTTGATTGGATTTCATCAAATTCTTTCCCATAGAGGCAGATCATTTTCTTGGGGTCTAAGTTTGAGTGTTTCTGGCTTTATCTGGGGTTTGGGGTTATTTTATTATTGTTGTTAAATAGCTGAAAAATGCATTCATATATTTGTCCGTATGAAGCTATTCAAACAAAGGTAAGGACCATGCCTTTTTAAAGTCAAAAGTACAAGTTTTGCATAGATGAAGCCGTTCTGTAATTCTTTCCCTTTAGTCTCTCTATTTATTATCTTGTGTCATTAAAAGGTATTGTCATGAGATGCTTTCGGCATCTTCGTAATAGAACTAGCAAATTATTTACCCACCTAGATTCTCACAGGACTGCATTTACTTAACAATTCCAGCTTAGCAGCTATCATTTAAAAATAAAATAGATTAGACATGCCTAGATGGGCTGGCAAAAACCTATCCTACCTGATCCTTCCAGCAGGAAATAAAATATTCCCCCTTGCTCTCTTGAGCCTACCTTTGAGAACAGATAGGCTTAAGGATAGGACTGGGACTTAGCAAACCCAGGTTTTGCGAGGGCAAATAACAGGCACTGGAATAACACATGTCACGTTGTCAGAGCAATAACCTGCACCCACCCTTCGTTAAACACGTGTGGTCTGATTCCTCCTGCTGCTATGCCAGAGTCCTCGCTGATCTTGATCATGTTACCGGCTTAAAAGGAGTCTGAGTGCCAAGATGTAATAAAAGAAAAAGGAAGCCAAAAGAAAAAAGAAGAGACAGGGAGATCAGAAGAGGACACACTGGGGAAAGAACCAGAGGAGAAATAAGGTGATGGGGAAAAAGCAACACAAGGTGATGACAGAGCTGAATTCAACTCAGGCTTGAATGCTTTCCTACATAACAAGACTAAACTGTCCTTGATGTTCATAAGGGCTCCACCAGATAGAGGGAAGTGCCTGGAATGTTTTTTTTAACACACTGCAGTTCTTTAAGGAGCCAAAAGCAGCGTGTGCCCCAGCTGGGTATGTCCAAGCCAGCACGTTGCCGTTGCCGCAGCCCAGCCCATGCGGTGCATGCTTCCGACGCCAGAAGGAATTTCATAGAAATCAACCATGTCTTTAAGGTCTGAGATCACAGCTTGAAACTAATTATAGAAATAAATAACTAGTGACTGGAGCCATCTGTTCTTTATTTGGCAATGCCTTTCCTTCTTCATGAAATTAGAACACCTGCAACCTGCGTGTCTTCCTTGGGATGGGTCACTCTGCCCTCTAAACCACAGATGAATTGCTGCAGCTCAGGCAACCCTCTGGAGATGTTCCTGCTTATCCTCCTTCTCCTCACCCCCAGGCGAAAATAATTAATATACTCAATTGAGTGTCATTAGTTATTCAGGCTGAGGAGAAGCAGCAACTAGGAGGTGAAGGAGTAAATAGTTGTTTATTACCACGGTTTGAACCTCATTATCGGTGCATGGGGTGGAGGGTTTGGCTCCAGGGGCTTCATCCTTATGGAGCAAGAGCATCAACGGGTGTTTGCAGGAGCTGAGGGAGGTGTGGAATGAGCAGCAGAGACTCAGAGATGGGGACCCAAGGGGGACACGTGGGGCAGGAGGTCACCCTGGTGTTGTCCCCTTCTGCCCATGATGCCCCCAGCACTCCCCATGCAGGGGTTTCTCATCTCACATCAGAGAGGGGTGGGATGGACACAACCCAAACCCAGACAATTATACAAAAGTTTCCCTGTGTCTTCAGTGCAGTTAAAATCAAGGCGTAATGTGAGATATTCCATTTTTCTCTCTTTTGCTTCTTCACTTTCACATTTCCCTTGTTTTAATCTTTTGCAGTGAAGTGTTCTGTACAACAATGATCATGGGAATGAATTTTAAAAAGATTATTAATTTTACTCTTTCTTTTTTATTTTTTTTTTTGAGTTTGACTTTTAGCTTAAGTCGAAAATATTTCAGGTCTTTAGAGCCATAATTAGACATATTGTCCTTAACCAAATGCCAGATAATTTGTACGCACTTGAGGTAAATCTTTTGCTGGAAAGGTAGGCAAATATTGAAATATGTGATGAAAACGAAAGGAGGCATGAATTAAAAAAAAACCACACACAACTATTTTAAATCTTTTAAATTACTTTCTCTTCTCCCTCTCATTAGTAAATATTTCAGTTATTCTTGCATTGAACAAATCCCAGTTTCAGGGCCTCTGTGTGTCTTTCTCTCTCATTAACATTATTTTTTTTTATTACTCTAACAAGTTATAAAGACCTAGTTATTTTTACAGTTCACATCCAATATAAGATCCAGATGTAGAGGCCAGAGGGAGAGAAATAACAGCATGTTAATTCATCCTGAGCAGGGATTTTTTTCTTCCTACCTTTAGATGGGAGGGAGTTTTCTTTTGGCTGGAAACATTCAAAGTAAGTGCAGCACTTTGGGAAATAGCACATAAAGGGACTTTAGCGGGAGGGAGGAATGAAAAAGGATGGAAAAGTCAAGCAGTGACAGAGGTAATCAGAGAATTTACAAATTATTCTTTCTGACAATGTAGACAGCTCTAGGAGGCTGCCTTCTCTTTCAAGATGAAGTCACTTGTCATTCTGTTAGAAAAAGACAAGGGATGTGTCAGAAGTTATTTGAAATGTAAAGTATTGTTTTTAGCTTCTTTTTCTCTCATTATTGTAGTAGCAAAGTACTCTCTGTGTGCTGATGGAGAGGCTGAAATTGCAGCAGGTAAGGAGGGCTGCAGGACCACCAGGGCTCAGAAATTCCCAGGGCTGGCACAGGCTATGGAAAAAAGAGGAATCTGGGGACCCACAGTATTGAAGACTTGGGGTGAAGCAGTAGGTTTGTAACAGGAATGAGGGGAAATGGGAGTAGTCAGTAGCTCTGTTGTGCTGATCGACTCAAGAAGTCCTGTGGGGGTACAGGGCAGAGGGAAGGTAAGGGACACAGCCCAGCATCCAGGATCCCCTGAGGATGTGGGGGCTGCACAGATAAGGAACCATCAGAAGATGCTCAGATGAAGAACATCAGCGCACCAAGCATTTGTCCATCACTAGGTGACATGTGTTCCCCTTTTATCTGAGTCCTCTCTGTCTGCCCCCCTCCCAGGCCTCCAAGACCAAATTTCTTTAGTGCTCTGCCAGCTATTCCCCTTCCCAGAAAACTCCTGGGTGAAGTTCCCCTCTCTTCACTGGTGTTGCCTGGAAGCATCACGTGAATGAATACAAACTGCATCACAGTCACAAACCAGCATTGCTCTGTATGGCTGTTTTTAGTTCAGACGTGCCCCGACCATTTCAGAGTAATCCTACTATCTGAATAAAAATCCTAGAATTCTTTCTCTGGGCACCTCAGATACTCCACCTGCCTCCTCTTCCCCAGCCCAGTCTGCTCTTTTTCAAGTTTCAAAACAACTTTATATTCAGTGCCAGGCTTGCTGCAAGCCCTGGCTGCTGCGGAGACTCTCAAACCCAACGGCACAAGAAACTCCAGAGCCTGGAAAAGTTGGTTTCCAGCTCCCCCTGGGGAACACAGTCCCTGCTATTCCGTGGATGGCAGCCAGGGTTACCCAGGCAGGGAGGGCTTTGATGTTCACAGCTCTCCCAGCTTTCCTGCTTCAGCCTCTCCCTGTAATGGCTGCAGTTAGCAAAATAACACACCGGTGGCAGATAAGCATCTAGTAACCCATGGCAACCAAGTCCCTTTAGAAAATGGTCTTCCGGTAATTTCATAAAAGAACAGGCTTTTTGTTGTTGTTGTTGGAAATGGGGGGGGAAGAGGAGAAGAGAAAAGAGAAAGGCACCAGGTGTGTTTGTGTACACACGTGTGTCCATGTGAGCGGACAGGTCCCACCCCTAGAGAGAGGGATGCTCGGCTGCACCCTTGGCTTAGACAACATGGGCTTGTACACCTGTAGCTGCCTTTCCACTCCACCACTCCACCCAGGGCCCAGCGGTTTAGATATCCCACTGGCAATTTCTTCCAAATCTCACCATAATGGTGGCAGGCAGCTGCTAAAACCCCAGTTACAGGATCAGACTGCCAGATGAGATTAGATAGATGTATAGACAGGACGGCAGACAGTGAGATGGATATTTGTGCAAGTTGCTGTTACAAGATGAGGCTGATTATATTCCATTCTGGGTTTGATTAGGTTGCATAAGTAGACAGACCAGCAGAAATGAGCTGCCTGGTAGAGCAGGACATTTAACTAAAGGTCAGGCAAAATTGCCCTGGAAACTGGTAGATACAGCAAAGTGTGGAGGTGGAGCTGTTAGAGCTGGTTTCTGGTAGAGAGACAGGAAGGGAGTTTTAATTGCTGGAATTTTCAGAAGCTTTGTACATGCCTCACCTCCGAAATGCCCTGTATAAGCACAGCATTGCTGCAGCGTGCACAGCGCTCCCCGTGCAGCCAGCACCCCGAATCCTCAATGCGTGGCCATGAACACCCCAACCCTCACTGCATGGCCACAGGAACCCCTGCTGACCATCCCTCCATGTATCCAGCTCACCTGAGCCACAGAAGAGGGAACAACAGGCTGTTTTCTAGGATAGTGAATCCAGAAAATAGCCTTGGAAAAGGGAAATACTCTCCCTGTTCATAAACCGAAGCAATTGGCGAAGTCAGAACCGCAAGGGAACCGACACTCACAGGCTGTGTTGACAGCATCTGTATTATTTTTTCATATATACTTTTTCCTCCTCTAGATTAACTTTTCCTTTAAATACATTTTTTCAGCAGGCCAAATAATTGGATTTTTCTTTGTTAAAAGAAGGTAACATAAATTACTCCTGTTGGGTGCAGATTAGGTTACGGGATTTCTTTTCTTCTGTCACCGTCAATGCCCCAGTGTCAGAGAGCTTTAATATTTAATGCATTCCTAATTAGTCTCTGTTGGCCCAGGGCACTTAACAAAACCTGACACCAACCATCAAGTCAAGTTCATTTAGAGAGCACAATTACCCAACCATCATTTCCATACTGCAGCTGGATTACCCATGAAATTCCCTTCCCAACCCCCATCCTTGCTCCCACCTTCCCACAGTCGTGAGTTAATTACAAAGGGAAAAAAAAGAGGATTTTATGCCAGTGACAGAAGATACAAATTATCTCATTTGGTCAGGGCAATGACATTTCCAAGGCTCCTTTAATCGTTAGGAAGCTCTGCTGCATAAAGCGGCATTTACCGAAGGATATTGCTGCTTGTGTCACTCCCCTGCCTTGATGCCTTGTTGCTTTGTGTGCTCCAAGGATCTGAAGTTCAGGCTTTCCCAAAGCACAGGCTGATCATCTGGGAAAGGAAGGAAACAAAGCATCTGGAAAAGAAACTATAACTTTAAATAACAATTATTGGCCCAGGGAGACTCAGCCTTCAATCAACAGTAATGGAAGGGATTAGTTGGTGGTGAGAAGTGGCAGAGGCAGCAATAATGATAAGAATGAGTTTACAAACTGGGGAATGAAGGGAGAGCTGAGCCCGAGCACAGGATATTCACACTCTCCAGCTTCTGAGACCTAACCCTGGTGTCACCCACATGCAGATCTTGATAAATCCATGAGAAACGAGCTCTACAGTGCTGTCTGGGGGCACTGGCCTTTTGCTGTTGATTCTGGGGATGCTTGCAATGCAAAGTGTAGCTTCATGAATTCCCATCTAGAGAAAGAGTTTGGCTCTTTGCCCTGAAGTGCTTTGGCTACAACTGAACTGGGGACTTCACTATTCTGGAGCACAATGACCCAAACTCCACCAGTCAAACACCAACCTCCTCTGGTGCCAGCTCTTGTTGCCACCACCAATGTCTCTGTGCAGCAGACTTGGGCTGAAAATTGTCAGTTAAATGACAAAAATGTTATTAACTGAACCTTTTTTGGCTGTTAAAAACACTGAAACTAAACTGCCTTGTGGGGATGCATTGGCTTGACCTTCATGTTCAAAGAATAACCATAGGAACCTTCTCACGGATAATATCAACAATTACAGAAAAGATAACATCTGTAAAATCTGTCGCCCCATGACTAATTTCAATGACAACAGAAAATGCAAAATGTGTGTTGCACGCCGAAAAATAATTTAATTTGAAACCTTAAAAAATGGTCAGTTAAAAAAATAGATGATATGAATTAATTAAACATTGACATTGGTTTCCCCCTCATACTTTCCACACTGCTCATTGAGGTTGAAACCTACCAAAAAACATGCTTTACTAAATAAACAGTTCCAGGATTCATGAAGCCAAATTTTAAATCAATTGCAACACTTGTAACTGAACCTGTATTAGCAAATCACACAGTGTTGCGGCTCTTTGCACCTGAGTTGCCTGAAATTGCAATTGGTGCAATTTGAAATTTTCGATCTGAGTCCATTGACTTCAATGGAAATTTCTTCTCACCAGTGCCACGCAATTTGTTTTTTTCCCAAGAAAGATCACCCAGCTCTGCTATCTATCTGTATCTGTTCAATATTCCAGAAATAAATCCCACCACAGCTTCTAAAACTTCTTAAACCAAGCACTAAGAAAGTGAATTCCCTGAAATTATGACATTTCTCTTCAGTGAGTGAGTGAGAAATAACCACGTGTTTTTGATTCTGTGTATACATCTTCATCCTCCTCGTGCAAAGAGGCAGCAACTGAAGGGTTAATCTGGTATATTAACTTGTTAGACTGTTGATCTGCCCTGGGGCCATCGGGAGCTTAAATAGCCAACAGTTAATTAAAAATAAACTGACACTTTACTTTAAGGATAGTTTTAATAACCATTTATAAATGTTACATTAAAAATTCATGCACTGTTATCAACTCCTGCTAAGGATTTACAGCACAATGGAGGTGTTATGAATGTTTTATAGCTTCTGTGGAAAACCTCTTCCTGAACAGATATTTTCAGAGGTCTGTATGTCTTTGCAGGGCTGCATCATACGTACCCAAGACAATTGCAGCACGGCAAAGACAAGCAGCTTCCCAAGATGCTAGGGCTGAAGTTTAGACTTTGCTCTATGTGGCTAATATATCAAAGCCTCAAATATCTGGAGAA
This sequence comes from Columba livia, assembly GCF_036013475.1. NCBI lineage: Eukaryota > Metazoa > Chordata > Aves > Columbiformes > Columbidae > Columba > Columba livia. The sequence continues at coordinate 7,290,944 of NC_088620.1, forward strand.
AGTGTTAAAAAATGCCCCCTGATTTCTACTCTAAGGCAGCCAGCTCGGCCACTGTCTTCAGGAACAGCTACACATAGTTTCCCCATGCGATGCAGAGATCGGATCAGTTTTCTCTGTCGGTACATCATAACCCCCAGGAGGGTCCCGATAAACAGCTAGGGGCCTCTGAAAGTGCAGAAAATATGATTACAATCTAAAGCAGAGAAAACAACCTAATGCTCCAGAGTAATCTTCATCAGCTTCTCCAAATGCACACACACACGAGCAAACATGCTCCCGAACACATCCGCCTCAATGCAAACAGGTACACGCTCTGCATGTATATAAGCTTATCACGGGTGAATTTTTTACTCCCATTTGCAGCTGAGGAGGGGCAGTGAAACTGTTGCACTTTGAATAAGCTGTATTTGACCTGGAAAGCATTGAGAAACTCAGTGTTGAGTCAGGACTTGCGGGTCTTCCCCCCCTACCTGGCTGTGGTTGCAACGTCTGATCTTCCCTCCCCATCTGTCAGGAGGGATGATAATCCTCCCCATTCGTAGCGGGCTTGTACAGATAAACCCATTAATGTGTGGGAGGTGGCAAGATACCACAACAATAACAGCTACTGAAAATATGATAGATAAATTGAAAGGCTTATTGTCATTATTAGCCATTTCGAAATGAGCTTCCTTTGACAGCGTTTCTGCCCCTGTTGTTTTAACTCTCTGCAAACACCTGCATGATTGAAGCTGGCTGTCTCCATGCTTATGGAGAACAAATTCAAGCTTATGGTTACCTGCTTATTTGTGCTGCTTCTAGCTCATTCTGCATATCACACTGCAAGTGGTATTAAATGGGTGAGATACTGTGTGCTGCTGAAGGGGGGGAATCAGGCTGCCAAGACCCTGCGATTTGGGTAGCAAAGTGATGAAATCGTAAGGTGAGAGCCTTACCACCTCCTTTTATACTTAATAACATCCATGCAAACACAGGACCTCATGGTGAATGCATTGATGGAGAACAGCCTTCAGACTCTGCAGCCAGCCACCAATCAAACTGGCATTAACCTTGCTTGCTTTTTCCTTTTATTTTTATTTTTATTTCACCCTGTTTTGCTGTGTTTTAGAGGAAATGTTCTGCGGATGTTGCCTCTAGGGACTGGCAAGGAAAGGGTTAAAAGCAAATGAAAAATACTTGGTGTCAGACAGGTGCCAACCCCTAATTAGGGTAATTGATAATACAATGTTCCAAGGTAGCAGAAGCCCTAAGGCTACTATGCAAACACCCCTAAAGAGGAGATAAAGATGAAAAAGGCATTTGCCCAGGTTCATCTCATCAAATTTACACCCTTAAAGCTGACAAACCCACTGCTGGATTTCATCCTCCAGCCTATAGCTGGGGTGTATTCCTGCCAGGATCCCCCGAGCCTCCTCCAGGAATGGCAGAGTGAGGGCAGCATCCTCAGAGGCCAAATCCACACAAATATAAAACCTCTCTGAGCTACAGGTCCTGCAACCTGTCACCTATAGTGACCCTTGTATCCAGCTGCTGGGTGCACCCACAGCTGTCAGGGACATGCAACCATCAGCCCGTGCAGGGCACGGGAACATATGGAACACCCTTCTGAGGTGGGAAAACTTGGGCTGAGTTCAGTTTGTGTGATGGCAGGCACAGAGATCTTTCCACTGTTGTCCTCTCCGTCCTGCATTCCCACTCACTCTTCCACTGCACTGTTCTCTGAATTATTTTCATTCAGGGCAACTTCTCTTTTCCCTCCAGTGATGACAGTTTTGTTCTGATGGAGCCATGAGGTTCACTAAATATAGTGAAGGGTTGTTTCTGCAAGGACTTCAAAAGGCTTGTTTCATTTGCTTGGCTTCTTTCATCCTTTGTTGTCCCTGGTTGTGTTGGACTCCCAACTGCTACCCAGCCTTATCTGCTCAAATTTCTGCAGAGGACTTGGAGGCAACACAGTCAAAATCCACATGTGATACCCAATCTGAAAACTGCTGCTCCCCAGCTCACACAAATGAACAGAAGCTCAAAGGGACTTCACATGCATCGTGGATGCCACCATCACACACTCTGAAAAAGTTTCATTTGAAGATACAGGAGGAGGATGATGTGTTCATGGACACGCAAAGGATGCACATCCCACATGCACGCACTCCAAGGCTTTCAGCTGCTTGTGACCACCCTGGCCAACACAGAGAAGGCTCTTTTGGGGATACTGGTCACTAACAACCATCTCTGCACCCCTAACAACGGCAGAGAGCCCTTGGCCATGCTGCAAAGCACTTTCTTTCTCCAAGTCCCACTTTCAGTCTGCACGCGTGAGACGTTAGCATGAGGCTTTAGCACTGTCTGTCTGTCCTTGCAGATGAGTCACTCGCTTCCACATAGCACCCTCCAAAGAAGTCCAACACCCATGCACACAACGCTGTGCATTTCCTCCTGCATGCACCCCTCCACTTCCTTAGGAGAACAGAAAAGCAGAAAAAGAAAATTAAAGGGAAAAAAAGAAAGGGAAAAGGAAAAGGATAAAGGAAAAAGAAATAGAGAAAAAGGAAAAGAAGAAGAAAAAGAAGAAGAAGAAGAAAGAGAAAAAGAAAAAAGAAAGGAAAAGAAAAAGGTAAATAAAAAGGAAAAGAAAGGAAAAGAAAAAAGAAAAAAAAAGGAAAAGGAAAAGAAAAAGAAAAAGGAAAAGAAAAAGGAAAAGAAAAGAAAAGGGAAAAATAAAAAGGAAAAAGAAAAGAAAAAGGAAAAGGAAAAGAAAAAAGGAAAAGGATAAAAAGAAAAAGAAAAAAGGCAAAACCAAACAACAACAACAAAACCCACACAACAAACAAAACAACACAAACAACAAACAAACAAAAACACACACAACATAGCTTTTGCACTGAAATTGGGCCAGGACATCCCATCTCTCCCCAGGGTTATCGCCAGCTTTGTAGTTATTGCCCAGCTCCTGGCAAATTTACTGCAGGAATGTGCCCCTTCACAGCCCCCTACTCTTGCCTCAACTGTGCTATAGCTGCTGTGAGCCAGGAAAAAATGGTGGTTTACAGGTCAAATTTGCAGTTTTACACCTGATCCTGAGAAACTTGATGCCTGTGTATCTGCCATCAAACTCAGGCTTCTGGTAAACCTACAGGCACGCAGGGATGCAAGCGGTGGTGAAGAGGCTTTCTTGCACAGAAAATCGCGTACTCTGCAGCATCCAAAGCGCCAACCTGGGCCAATTTGCTCCTTGTATTATTGCCACAGGAGGATTGTTGCCATGTGTTCACTCACCCAAATCTCCCTGCAGCACTTTTAATCTAATCTTCTCTCTAACTGCAAGGTGAGGGTCATTTATAGCTATTCTTCATAAAAACAATATTTCAACCCAAATAATAATAATGCAGAGGAGGGAAGAAAAAAAAATAACCTGAGAACTTGTTGGAGAGGAGAGAATACACATGAATTAAGCTCAGCAGCTTGTCTCCCTCTACCGGCCCCCAGACAAGCAGACCAGAGTCAAACTCTTTTCTAAGGGGAATAATACAGCACCAAACAGCTGCCATTCCATCCTTTTTTTTTGGTACTTTCTGTCTAGTCATGCACACACCTCTGAGAGAAGCAGGGACAATCTGCAGAGGCTTTTAAAGAAAGCGTCTCTTGTTCACAAAGAACTGATGATTGCATGTGCAGCCCAGGAAGCAGCACCAGAATCCACCTAGCTCTTTTTTCCTTCTCTTTTTTTCCCAAGGTAAGGTTGTTCCCTGCTGCATATTTCCTAGTGATCCTCCTGATGTAATTTTCAAAGTCCCAGCTGTAGATTTCCCTCCGAGCTGATTAATCTGTAGCTGAACCCACAGCTTTCCCACACACCTGCTTCAGTTCAGCCCTCAGCATCGCTGCCCTGTTCCCCTCCAAAACCCCAGCACAGGCACCAGGATCCCTGGAATAGATATTTAGGCAGAGTAGGCTCTGCTGAGCTTTCATGTGGGTTTTTTGGGGGGATGAGGAGGAAGAAAGGAGAGGCATTTCAATTTTCTGATTTCAGGATGGAGCCCTAGAAGCGTAGCCACCACCTCTCTCTCTTATATCTCATTCCCAAATGAATTCTCTGCCTTGTACCTTCAACATGCTTGCGTGGGGTGAGGGAAGAGTTGGAATTTATTAACTACGAATTTGCATAAGAGTAGTTTAAAACTCTAGGCTTGCCACAGTCTGCATCAGGGTCTGAGACAATCTGCTATTATTATCCCTGTCCTTGTGATTTTTTGAGAAACTGAGGTTGCATTATGCTGCTAATAATTATTCCTACAGAGCAACCATGGGTTTGAGGTTCTTTGGTCCTGGCTGAACTGCCTAGATCTTAAACATTTTCTAAGTCTCTGTGATGGTTTCTTTCTGCTTGATAATCTGCCTCTTGAAATGTGGAAGAATGAGCATCTATAATGAAATGAAATCTGTAAGAATGTTCCCTGAGTCCTGTGATCATCTGTATTGCAAACAATTAAGGTCTTTCAGTGGCTTGGCACTCCAGAAATTACTCTTCTTTTTTTTTTTTTTTTGGTTGAAATGTTAAAGGAAATCAATGCTGTTAAGAAAAAGACATCATAATTTGCAGGGGGAAGGGCAAACATGGTCATTTTTAGCCATCATGAAAACAAAAATTGCTATCCCCAGCTTAAGTATTATTGTGATGAAGTTGTTTTTCCAATCAGAGCCCCATTTGTGCTGGATACTTTACAAGTATACTGGTTTACCCGCAGATAAGATCTCATTGACATTTATACTAATATGCCTGGAGGGGAAGCAGTATAGAGTCCTTATATTATCTTTTTAACTCTGAAGAAAATAGCTGAGAAATTTGCCATTTATGTTGCTTTTGGTTTTCAGATACTGTCCCGTTCATGCACTATCCAAAAGGAACAGAAATTGCCCTGCAAAGTTTTCAGCCGTTGAATGAAAAAGCAACCACCTCTGGAAAGAAACATGGGACTAAAAAGACTCAAAAATGACAGCTGTATTATACGACGATATAGCACAGAGCGGAGGAAAGAAAAGAATGCGCCCATCTGAAATGGCAAAGGGGAGACTAGGGAGAAGAGAGTAAATACACAGAATGGAAAATAGCAGGAGCAACAGCTAATTCCTCAAAAAGCAGGTGGAAGAGAATGAATGACCATGTGTGGACAGACAGTGCATGTTACGTTTTATATAAGAAATTTTCAGCTTGGATCAGAGAAGCTGGGACACCCATAGGCTTTTTGCTGAGAGATCTGAGAGAGCCAACAGAGGGAAGTGAGCCAACTACAAGGGCTTATTTTAGACTTCCACCTCCAGCAGGCAAAGCCTGGGGGGCTTCGAATTAAAAACAGAATGGAAATCAGTGTTTTCTTCCAAAACAGGTCAGCCAGACCCCGTCAACACCACAAGGTGGGGTTAGTCCAGCGTCGATCCGCTGCCGACAAACGCCAGGTAGTGAATAATAATTGCAGGCCCACTTCCTGCAGCAATTTCTCCACGGGGGTTTCTTATTGACCCAGTGCAGTTTAGTTTGTGAGATGTGATGAAATCGTAGCCGGAGGGTTTATGGCAGTGGCTGCAGGCTGTTAAAGCTGGGATGCCATCCTCAACTTGTGCTGCAGGCTCTTTCCTTATTCATGACATGGCAACCAGAAGATGAGGTGTCAGGCGTAACGCTAACGTTTCTTGGCACCCATTGGTTTGTATTGCTCACAAAACTTTGCCTTATTTAGGAGACGATTTGTGTATTTATAATTAATATGGATTAGATATTATTATCTATGCAATATGGCAGGCAAGCAGTTTAGAGAGGCTAACAGCTGTTCAATAATGCAAATGATGCATACATAAATTACAGTTTAGTAATGGGATATTATTACCAACACACACAAAAGTTCAGAACCCAGGGGTGGCAAATATAAATAACCATAGCATGGAAACTTTCCCGAGCTTTCCCTAGACATGCAGCTGGGGTGCAGGGAATGGACCCAGGCTCTGGTTCCTCCTGTATTCTCCAACTGGTCTCACTGTTTGCAGCAGTTATGAATGAATGGAAAAAACAGCACAGCTGGCCTCAAAACAGCCATCTAAGCTTTCTGGGCTTGTTCCCAGCCAAAAAAAACTCCCAACGCTTTTGTTGGCACCTGGAGTTTTTGAAGAAAGGAGTCAGATTTGACAAACATTTAGTTGGGAAGGTTGATCTGTTCTAAAATAATCCGCATGGAAGGATGTGACTGTGTGGCCTGTTCTCCAATTTTTAGCTCAGTGGAAGATATGTTGTATCCCCAATGGATCTGGGGATCTGCAAAAGGTTTGGTTTTATTTAGGCATGTAGGTCCTGTAAAACATCACAGGGACCTATAGAGGACTGCAAGTGCGTATGAGGATGTGGGTTTTGTTTGTCGGCCCCTCTGTTCCTTGCCTGTAAGATGCCATCATGAATCTGTCTCGTGTACTTAAGTAAAACATCCAGGGTCTGGGCTCTCCCTGTTATTATGTGACCCACTAGCACCTGAGCAGTAGATGGTTTTCAATATAGAAGAAAATTAGTAAGTCTACTTTTTCACTCAATAAATATTCACACAAACAATAAACAAAACTGAAGCAGTACTCACCTAACGCTTCCTTATCTCCATCAGCACATGAGGATTTCAGATCCCTCCAAAACAAAGGAGCTAGAGGAAACAATGAACAAAATGAAGAGCTATTTTTTAATGAGCATTTATCATATTTGAGAAGGGTTTTTTTTCATTCTTTGTACAGTGTCTTACACAGCAGCATCCCGATCTGATACAGGGAGTCCTAGCTGTGACTGTGATGACATGATGGCACTGCCACCATGCGTGTCAAATCCTGGGAGGACAGAGTGAGCTCAGGAGTCTCACAGCGCGCAGTCCATTCAGACGGGCAATAGAAGGGCTGCTCCACCATCCTGGAGCGAGCCAGAAGGTCATGGCTGAACAGCCGCCCTCCAGCTCTGCCAGTTCGCAGAGCTCCCAGCTTTGTGGAGCTCACTAAAAGCCAACTGAGAAGTCTGGTTTTCTAACAGATTCGGTGCATTAAATGCATTTACAGCGCAGTCTGGGTGAGGTTCCTTCACCTCTCAGCCACGAGCTGTGAGTGACGTTGCTGCACAGCCTCAGAGCGTCTCTGAATGTAACCATGTTGTGCTGTTTCATGAAAGTCGTGGGAATTAAAGACAAATAATATCTCAGACATTCACACTGAGGAAAAACTCTCATCTCTGCTTGTTTTTCAGCTCTTGGCTCCTCTGGGCACACCTCCTCCCTGTATTCTCTTCCAGGTATGGTGATATTTAGCTACCTTTACTAATAGTAAACACTCATTTTTTTTCTCAAGCAGATATGGGGTTGTCCAGCCACCCTGCATGCCGGTAAGCAAAGGGAAGGCTGACCTGTGTCAATTGGCTTAATGTCTTCATTGCTTCTCCCCATTGGCACTGGCCCGAGTGACCCGTGTGTCCCCAAGGGACAGGAGAGAGGTCCTAGAGGACAGGCAGTGCCTTCAGTGCTGGAAGTTGGACATAGACCGGCAAGAGCAGAGGAGCATTCAATAAATTTAGATTCCCCCTGAAAGACTTGAGAAGGCTCACAGAACCATATGCCAGTGGAATGGAAAATATAAATATCTCATAATGAGATAGGCACTTGAGTCTCAGGAAGATTAAGAAAGAAATGCAGAGAAAAGAACGGATGGCAGTGGGGCAGATGGGGAAAAGGAAGTATTTCTTGGGTATTTCTGCCATAAGGACAAAAAGATCCCATGGGTGACAAATTAAACATGTTATTATTCCTGAGCAAGATGCTATTGTCTTTGTTTGCTAAGGCTCCCAGTTCTCTTCCCACATTTTCCAATCACTGGCCTACATGGGGAGCAATTATGGCTGGGCTGAGCTTTGTGAGTAAAGGATCCTTGGGTGGCTTCATGCCCACTGGGCAGGGAATTTGGGTAGACTTGACTGAAAAGAGACAGATGGCCTTGCAGTCCTATGGAGCCAAGACCAGGGATGAATTAGAGACCCCCAAATGCAGCGACAGAGCCGAGTTTATGGAGATGAGCATGAAGCATGGGAAGAGACGTCAGGCACATCACTTAGAGCATCAACTTAGAGCATCACTGGATGGAGTTTTCATGTCATGGTGAAAAAGGCAGCGCACTAATGGGTCAGAGCACAGGATTCTGCCTTTACTCAAAGAAAATGTTTGATACTAGCTAAAGATAGTGATGTGTTTTTTAGTTACATGACAGCTGGTACCCAGCTGGTGTCAGAGACCTGCCGTGTGCTGCCTCCCTGCTCCCAGGTCTCTTCCTGGTAGCAAATTCATCTCCCCAAGCTCCCTGAGGAAACTCCACAGAAACAAAGATTAAGGAAACATTTAGCCAGCCAGGCAGGAGCACTGTCCCAGTGAGAAGTCCATCTTAACCAGCAGGGGTTCAAAACTAATTTGTCCATTTGATTTCCAAGAAGTTGATGCCTTCAGTGCAGTAAATGAGACTTGTAAATGGAGGTCACAGCAGGGCCTGTTGTTTGCTTTTGCTCCTGTCAGGAGGCAAGCATAAGGACTTTCACATGCCACTCTGCATTTTGAACCAGTAATGGCAGCCTGGGAGCCTTTAAGCAGGTCCTAATTAGCACTGAATGATTTCAGGGTGCTCTGCACTAGGTTGAGCAGCCTTTGCGGAGCTGGGAGGCAGTCTCCTTCGTTGCTTGAATGACAAAAATGTTCATTGGGACTTGGTTTTGAAACAGCTCAATGAAAGTGGTTATGACATGGCCCACAGGCCTTGAATTGACAGCTGATGCAACAAAGAGAAGAGGTGAAACAGCAACCAATTAATGTTTCTTCTTGTGCCATCTCCAAAAGATGAACTCCAGAGAGCTGCAGGTTTGGATTTCAGCTGCTTACCTGAATTTTCCTCAGTTCTTTGATTCTGCAAAGATGGGACTGGTTCATATTAAAAAATGTGCCAAGTCATAAATTCCTAGTACTTCTTAACCCCTCTGTGTTTATTTGATAGTTTATGAACTGTTGCTGAATTATTATGATTAGCTTAAGTCTCAGTGGCTTATGCTTTTAACTTGGCATGCCTCCAGTTGTGTCAAGTGTGTGTGGGTCAAAAGGATGTGATCTGTATGTCTTTTATTCACAGAACTATAATTCTGCATGAGTTCTATTCCAGTAGGGGGAAAAAAAATCCTAAGAAAGTCAGAAGAGGAGACATATTGTTCTGTAAGAATTAATAAATCGTAGTTTCAATGCATTTGTGTCACTGTTTCACCCCCAACATTTTCCCCTTAGAAACACCTTGCTGGAGGCATTTATGATCTTAATCACCCACTCTGCATTACCTCTGGCATTCCTCCACCCACACCAGCTCTTTACTGTGAGCCAGATGCTTTCCCCATCAGCTGGAATGTGTTATGTTGGAGCTATAGCTGCCATGACTGGCTGGCCCATGCATGCATGGCAACCAAAGGCTTCCCCACTACAGTCCACTGCAGTGGATCATCTTCTCACTCAGAGGATCACATCCCTCATGGTCCATGCTATGTTTAACCTTTATGTTAGCGCAGTGGAGATGCAGGCTTTTGGGTAGCAAATGAAAGCACACTGGAGATAGCTTTGCTTTTCTTTATCATCTTCACATGCCTTCTAGGTGCAGCCACTGCATCCCAGGGAATATGTGAAACACCATCTGAAGATATTTGGGTAAACTCATGAGTCATCCTTCATCAGCCTGGGTTCAAAACCGCTCTAGAGCAGTGGCCATGGACAAGTGCCTGCTTTGATTTCTTTGTACAGAGGAGCACAGCTGTGCTGGTTTTATTGGCCTCTTTGCAGATTGTACACTCTGTGTGTGCCTGTAGGTCACTTAAAGCCGTGGGACCCAGATTTACCTGTTTCCCAGTGCTACTCTACTCCTGACTCAGCACCAGTACAAGCTCCATGCCCAACTGGAGAACCTCTGTTACAGCAAATATACCATTGTCTGGGCAAGTTCAGAGAGGGTGCACTGACTTTCAAGTGTGGAAAGAAACTGGAATTCTGCATTCTTTACTGATCACTTCAGTGTTATTAAACAACAACAAAAAACAGCAAAAAAGTGTGTTCTGTTTGGAAAGTTAATGCAGAAGGGCAAAGGGCTTTATCTACAAATGAAAGGTATGCAGGAATGAAGGAGGAGAGGAAAAACCCAAAAACTTACAGCTTAGGGAAAAAAGGGCAGTTAAGAAGGGATTTAATTGATAATGGTTTAGATAATGTCAAGTGAAGTTTCTATTCTCAGCTCTAGTGCAGATGATGAGGCAAAAGGACTAAATGTAGAAATTAAAGAAATACCCATTCAAAGCTAAACTGAGAAACCTTTTGTCACACAGAGAATCATAAGCTTGTGAGAAGTCCCAGCAGGAGAGGTTCTCAAGGCAAAATAACACTGGGGGCATTCAGGAAATAATTAGCTGGCTTCCTGGAGGGAGCAAGTAGATGTGTGTGAGGAGGGGGAGGACTGGAATGAGATAAGATCCTAATAGAAAGAATGGATGAGGAATGAGGGGCCTTTAACTCATTCCACGCAGGGAGAAAAAAGTGAGAGAGTAAGTAAAGGAAGAAGAAGATCTGTTATGCTCAATTTAATGAGCTCCTCTGGAGTGGCAGTCTAGATCAGATGCATGAAATGAGGCTCTTGGCTCAGTTGGAGATAAACCTTTCCCGACTCACAGTATCATCCCGGCGGGTGGCCGCTTGTTGCAGAACAAAGTGACCCATGGGCTGCTCCTGATCTCTGCAGATGGTGCACGTATGATGGGGAATGTTTGCTCTTCCCAGTTCATAGTTATGTCATTCAAATGTCCCCAGCTGAAGCCCCTGGTATGGCTTTGCAACAGTTGCTAGTTTGGACCCACGATGCTCTTGTGTTGATCCCCATTTTGATCAGAGACAGACACATTTGTCAACAGTATTATTACTACCATTATCAGTGCTGTTGTGAATCAAAGCGTTTCTGTAGGAATGGCCCTTCCAGCTCTCATAGGAGGAACTACCCATCCCATCTACCCTGTTTCCCCCAAAATTAGACCTACCCCAAAAATAAGACCTACCCAAAAAATAAGCCCTAGCATGGTTCTTCAGGATTTTTGAGGATGCTCAAAATATAAGCCCTACTCCAAAAGTAAGCCCTAGTTACACTTCATTTAAGGAAAAGTCAATTTAAATAGTGTCCAGGAAGCTATACATGTAAAAAAGTAAGCATCTTTTGGAGCAAAAATTGTATAAGACCCTGTCTTATTTTCGGGGAAAGGGACTACCTCAGACACCACATGCTTATGCAGAGAATTGCCCTTTTAACATACCCGTCTCAGTTGACTATCACTGGAAGTCAGATAACCATCATACTCTTAATCCCTGACTTTTGGGCGGCTAAAACTGTGAGAGGAAAATCCCCCACCAAAAGCAAAAACTCCAGTTTTTACAGTAGGGCTCTGGGTTATTTCCCTTGGGATTTCTTTGAGCACTTTGATATCATTAGCCTTTTGCAAGTATCTTCTGATAATTCTTGTGCAGGAAGTTTCTGCCACAATTGCTCTAATCTCTGTAGTTTCTCATTTTTTACTATAGAAGTGAAAAATGATTATGCTTTTAAAATTAATTTCCATTCTAGCAGCTCATGACAGCCCCTTTGTCTGTGTTACTTGGGACAAAGTAAAAAAATTAAGAAAGGGATTTCATGAGTTTTATCCTCACTGTTAACACACAAAACCCAAAAGCTAAGGAAAAAACTGAGCACAGTCAAAAGGTGCAAGAGCCACAGAAAGACGTATTAAAAATGTTTCTTCTGTACCAAACACGTTCTCTGATGTCGTCCCTTCACAGCCATACCCAAACCAAAGGATGTTCTTTTTAAGACAATATGTGGAAGGTTTCTGGGCTCTAACCCTGAAATTCCTGCATATCCTCCAAGCAGGTCACAAGTATCTTACCCCACCTGCCTATCAACCCTTAACTGGAACACTCACCTTTAAGGAAAAGAGTTCACCCTTTGGGCCTACTCAACAAGTGTTTTTTCAGCAGTAACTGCTAACGAGGACACCAATTAGCACTAACTGTACTCCTATATAAGCAGGTGTCCACCATGAATCAAAGTGCCACTGTCTCAGGATCTGACCTAACCATTTAGCTCAGGCCACTGAACAGCTGCCAGAGGCTAATCAATGGGACTCGTTACCAGCCTCTGCTGAATCTGGACCACTGGCTGTGACATCTGGGTGCAGTCCTGTCCCCACTGCAGTCCTCCCCCCTGTCATTAGCTGTCCCTCCTTCCACAGCCTCGCTCCAGTCTCTGTCTGAAGGAGGCGATCTGTGCCAGTCTCTGTCCTTGCTTTGGTGCGATGTCCTGTTAATGACATATCCTGATAAAAGTGGTTTGTAGGCTGCAAGCAACAGCTTGCCTGGAGTGTTTCAGAGCTGACAGCTACTATCTAATGGATGTCCATATCTATGGATCAAGCCACTGAGAAGAGGCTGGGAGAGACTTGCCTGTATGTAAGCAGTCTAAGACAATGGAATAGGATGTTAGTAATGAGCAGAGCTCAGACACCACTGCTAGAAACCTGCCCCTAGTCTGTCTCTCAACAGCAAATGGTTCAGCTGAACATACACGCCATCCTCTTGGGTATTTTCTGGCAGAGTCTAAACCACCATCTGAAATCAAGTCCAAGTTCAGGCCTGTCTCTAGCCAAAGGAGTTCCCTACACTTCATGGGTGTGAAAATCCAGAGCAGATTTCACAAAAAGCAATCCTTTCTCCCCCAGATAGCCATGTATCTCTGCTGGAGGGCTTTCCCCAGAATTCCCCCAGAGCAGGGGCCATCCCACATCATCCCAGCAGGAAACCACTGCACCTGGAAAGAGAACCAGTTCCCTCTCTGGCTGCTCTTCTGCAGCCTGTTTCCATTCCTTTCCATCACAGCCTGTCAGTGCAAACATCAAAGACACAGTCTAGTACTGGTCACAGCTCAGAAAAGGTCACTGAAGCCTAAATCACACTCCCAGGCCATCCCTAGGGAGATGAAGGCGAATGGGGCACAGTGACTGCAGGCTACAGAAAGACAGGAGGAAAGCTGGCATCTTCCCTCAAGACCCCTGACAAGGGGTAAATAAGTGAGGAGATACAAAGACTGGAGATTAGGATTTGGTCTTATTGATGGAGAAGAAATTGTGGGAGGTCTGGAAGGGGACAACAGAGGGTGTACAAACCCTTTAATCTGGCAGATAGCGTCTGTCGGGGATACATGTTCCAGCCTGCTCCATGACACTGTAGATCATGTTAGCCTTTGTGCTGGTTTAATTGGAGCTTTGCAGTTGCCCTTGGTCACTGCTAATTGCCTTAATTGAAATGGCGTGCGTCTGCGCAAGTGGGAATACATGCCTGTGTGGGTTTAAGAGGAAAATACATCTTCAGTGTTCCCAGCTATTGTCCGATGAGTCTGGGCTGAATTATGTGATTGCATCAGCTGCCTACTGTGCTTTAGAAAAGCTGGTTGGATTTATTGCGAGCTTATAAAACCCCAGATTTAGACTGCATTGGTTGCACTTGGTGACTTGAGGGAAGAGGAGAATAGAAGAAGAATGGAGCAGTTGTCTGGTTTTGTAGTGCTGCTGGTGTGGGATGTCTACCTGCACTCCTTCTCCCTGCCCTCAGCATGTCGTCTCCAGCTGACTGAGCTCTGTACAAGCAGCAAACTGAATTAGACCAGGAGCCCCCATTCTGTGCATTCGTTTCCTCCAGTCTGTAAGCAATGGGACAGGGTGGTAGTGGGAGCCTTAGAAATATCACAAGACACATTTGAGTGGGGGAGGAGACAGAAACTCCTCTGCCTTCCCTACCTCTGAGCACACATGTTCTCATCAAGAAATTTAACTCAGTGAACCTCTGCACCCAAACTGTAATTGAAAAATACGATAACAGCCCTTAGCATGTTGACAGGTGTCTCTTCGCTCCAGCAAGTGCTTTTTACCATAACCAATTGTCTATAATGGCATGAATCTCCCCCAAAAGCAGAGCCCATCACTCGACCACCTTGCTGAAGGCTCTCATTTCTAAGCAGTCATACGAAAGCTGTGACTTGAGTTGAAGAAGTCCCATACTTTGCAGTGAGAAGCCCAAGCAAAGGGCAGGACTCAAGGAACACCTCTGTACATGGCATTCTCATACTGGCAACTGTCTGCCTGGGATCCTCCAAGGTCTTTTGTTCTCCCTCATTTCACAGGGAGATGAGGTGCTGAACTCAGGTGCATGGACTCTGCTTGTGCCAGTGACCTGGGCTGCTGTAATACCAGGACTAAATCCTTTAGTTATATCTGGGCCTAAGACTCTCCATCATTGCAAGAGCCTGGAAGCTTGCACAGATTTTGGCATAAGGAAGCTTTGGCAGCAGGCTAAGATGCATCACTTTGAGTTAATTTATAAGAACTTGGACAGGGAGAGAGTTCATTTAATTGAAAGATGTAATTATCAGGTGTTGAAGGCAAAGGGGCTCATTAATTTCTGAGACATGCTGTTGACTGAGCTGTCCTCATTTTCATTTTTCACTCAATATCAAGGCTGAATCTGTGTGTTGGGGAGGCTGGAAGACACCAGATCACTAGTAGTCTTCTGTTTGTTTTATTTTCCGCAGGGTAGAGATTTTTCTTTAGCCCAAGAGTAACCACAGAGTGTGAGGTCCTGCCCTGCATTGCATGACAACAAGAGCTCCCATTGGGATTTTGGCATAATTTCCTTAGGGCCTGGACCCAGAGGACTCACAAACCTTCTGGTAAAAGCGTAGACTGGGCTAAGGTGGAAGGTGATGGATCACACAGGTCATACCCAGTGACAGAAAGGAAGCTACGAACTCCCTGAACACATCTCTTCTCCTTCTTCAGCTTTAAGCTTTATATACAGCCCTGAAACGGAGAAGACCATGGTGCTTAGAGGATACAAGGCCTCCTAAAGGAGGGAATCCCACCATGGACCAGTGAGAGGCTGTGGCTGCAGGCTGTGTCATTTTTGCCAAAAAAAAGCCCAAATCACAAACCTCTCCACCTGGATTCTTACACCCATCCTGCTATTGCTCCCTCCTCACCTCCACCCCTGACAGAAACTGAAACTACCCTGATGTCACCCTCCTCACATTGGTATTCCCTCCAGCTTGCCAGTCTGCGCTTAGATTTATGATTTATTTAGAATTGGATTACACCGAGGCTCAGGGCCAGCACTCCCTAATCCGTCACCGTCCCCGCCACAGCCGTACACAAACATTTGTTTTAGCTGCGTCAGCATCTCTGGCTCCTGAAGAAGGACGCCCATTGTTAATTGCTATGGCAACCACAAGTCAGGTTTGAGCTTTTTTTTCCTTTGTTTTTAATACTCCTTTCCCTACCGAAAAGCACTGGCATTGTCAAGTGATAGATATTTATAACTTAATATAACAGTGGCATGTCTAAGTTATGCTGTTGAAATGCATCACAGCCCAAGTTGTTCTGTTATTTGTTTTTGTGCTGAATAGCAGCAAGCGCTTTAAGTTATTGTCCTCGCACACCCATAAAAAGGGAAAATAAGGGATGTATAATTGTTGCTCGTATTTATAGCAATTGGATGCAGAATGCCAGGGTGCAAGGAAGTCTGCTTTCAGCAATGTCACCCAAGATGATACCGAGGACCTTGTTCCCTTCAAATACGCTGATCATGAATGTCTATTTGAATTTGGGAAATGAAGGTTTTGGGCTTGGATGAACCAACTGATTATACCAGGGATATTTTTGGCCCCAGCTGGCTAAAGTTTGATGAGCTGAGATGAGCACGCTCAAAAAATGAGGAACCAACACAAAAAATAATGAGTAAGCCCTTTGAAATTATTGAGCACAAGTGCAAACCAGGAAACAATCCATCTTTAATGCACTATGACACACATGCAAAAAGTTTGAGCTCAGACATCTATTCTTCTCCAGAAGCCCCTCAGGGGGACGTGATGCTCAGACACGATGCTCCCCAACTCAGCTGCTCTTGGGTGAGGGACCTGACGCTACTTCCCTGTAGCTGCTGGGTGGGCTGGGGGCTGCATAAGAAATGGCTCGTGGAGCTGGGGTGGAATGAGGTAGCAGGAAATAGGGCATTTTCTTAAACAGCTTTAAAACCCATCAGTGATTTGATTTGCTTTCTGAGAATGGTTTAGCTCAACAAACAATTGCAAGCTACACAGTCGCAAGGTAAAATGAAAAGCCCATGGGCATTAATTATATATATAGATATTAAAAAAGAAGCTACTGCTTAATTATTGTTTGCAAATCTCGGTATTTAAATTGACTTATTTGCAAATGTCTGTTTAGAAATTGACTTTGTAATTATAAAGTCGGTGCAGGCATATCACAGGCCCTGGAGGGGTCTCTAACGAGGAATGATAATGTACCAGGCAAAGTGAACTATCCTGAGCTGCATTTTAATAACTAAGAGGTGCTCGGAAGGGGGAGCGGAAGGTCCACGAGAAATCCCAAAGCCAACAAAAGAAGAAGCAAGAGGCAGAGGATAGAGCGAGCTGGCTTCACAAGGCAAAGGGCTAATGTGTTTGAGAAGGGGTTTTGGGGGAAATGTCATCTCTTCCTGAAGCCCCGCAAGAGGAGTCAGTTGGCAGCGACCTTGGTTTCAGCTCTTGCATGTGAATGAGACAGTCTGCTGGCAGCAAAGTGCAGGCTGCTGCAGAGCTGGAGCTCCCCACCGGAGGAAAAGATGCCATCCAGCATGTACCCAGCCACCCCTCTTTACAATGAGGGTGGTAAAATACTGGCCCAGGTTGGCCAGAGAGTGGTGGATGAACCATCCCTGGAGACATCCCTGGCCAGGCTGGACGGGGCTCTGAGCAACCTGAGCTGGTGAAGATGTCCCTGCTCATGGCAGGGGTGGCACTGGGGGAGCTGGGAAGGTCCCTTCAGCCCAAACTATTCTGTGATTCTGTGATTCTCAGCAAGCACTCCCTGCAGCAGCCAGTACAGACTCATGTTGTCTGCCCATAAACCCCTTGATGGACACATTTGTGTGTAGTACTGAGGGCAGCTGACACTGCCCTTTCTCCAATATATTAGTAAGTAAGGTAGTTCCCAAAACTAACACACTTTTGCTGGACTTGAAGCCATGTTAACCACACTCCGTGGTTGAGGATCACCTACAAGAGGGTGTGGAGAGTGTCTCCATGTGCCTGTGGCTGCGTTCTGTCAAGTGAAGGAGGTGTCCTCTTATGGGATACAAGTTTTTCTGGGTGAAGAGAGGCATATTTTACCAGGCCACAAATCCTTGTCAGTCCCACAGCATGTGCAATAACTCTTAGGATTTAACTTCAGCACATGTCCAAGAGATAAGTATATCAATGGTGAAACAAGACTTCTATCACCTTTTGCTCTCCATCATCTTTGACAACAGTACTGCTCATTCTCCAGATCTAGTGGTCTAGGGCATTTCTCTTTTACGGACCATCACTATTAGCTTTAAAACCAGCCACTGCCCCATGATTTCTTGCATAGTTCATTAACCAAGAGGGAACAAAGCTTGGCTGCTAAGCGGCACATTAGCAAGATCAACAGCTGGCAGGATGCAAAAATAATAACAAAAAAAAAAAATCATAAGCAAAAGCTCCAGCTTTTTTACTTGTCTGCTATGCATAGTCATGTTATCCCTTATTTGTGAGCATTCAGATGGCACCAGTATATTCATGAAAATGTGGCAGCTTAAGACAAGGTCTGAAAGTTAAATAGGAACCAGCATCCTACTGGAGCAGAATAACATTGCTCTTTTGAGTGAAATTATGAGTGAAAGTGTGGTCCTTGTGAAATCAAAGGCAAACACCCAAACAGCTTTTTTTTTTTTTTACATCATTGTGAAGGCAAAGGAACTATGCAAATTAAAAACCAGCTGCTTCCCTGACCAACACATACTGTGTCAGTATAAAAGCACAACTCTGATGGACTCCACACCCTCCTGATCTGTCTCTCTACATGCAACACGTTGCTTAGTGTTTGCTGTCTGTTCCGCTGTGCATCTTGTGCCTGTTAAATACAGAACAAATTCTGCTTGGAGCAGCTGTATATGCCTTGTTTGAGAGAGATAAGAAACCCCACCCATTGAAACCATTGGCATATAAGACCCAAATTCCTTTTTGTCTGCTTGAGCAGGCTAGAAATAAGATATCTCCCATCTGGATGCCAGGTAGCTGTACTAGGACAGAGCTGTAAACATAAGATCGCCACTGAGAGATCTGTTCATAGGTTCATGGACTTCGACATTTTATTCAGCGTGTGTGATAGAACTAGCCTGGTCAATGACATTTAGATTTTCTAGTTGTCCTGCTCACCCATCCAATGCATTTGGTTTTTAGTTACATAAGTGAAGCATTAAAAAAAAACAAAACAAAGCAAAGCAAAACCCAAACCCAGCTTGTGTTGAATTAGAAAGGAAAAAAAATACAGCCCTACAAGCATCTTGATTAGATTTGAAATGGAAGTGTAAGCTACTGGTCTCATTAGTCTAAAAAAATGTGCATTGCATCTTAGTGTCACTGTGTCTAACAGAGAAATGACCTGTTGTCCCTGCACAACTGCAACCTCTCCTCCGTTGGCCTTTGCACTGTGAGGTGTGTTCAGGTTCACGCTGTAGGATCAGGGCAGGATCCTGTGATCCTGCACAACTCACACGTTCCTCCCCAGGTGGGTTCTGCTCAGAGCTCTATAGCATCCCGTTTATATATTTTTTCCCACAATCCTTTAATTCAAGGGTTGTGCTAGGACAACAATTGTTCAAACAAGAAGCATATTACATCTCATAGTCATGCATTAATTAAAACCATGCAAAAATCTCACAAAGTTTGTCACTGAGTCAGAGCAAATGGGACCTAGAGATAATTAATGACTCTCAATGACAGTTCTTGAAAAATTGGTTTCTGGCAGCAATCAGCATATGCTGGATAGGTTTCTATTTTATAAGCCTGTTCTGTTCTTAAAGACACAAGAAATAGCAAAAGCAGGCTGTTCTTTTCAATATTAATTAGACCATTATTTATCTGGAAAATAAAATTTTTTGGTTTAGATACTTACATGTCAGCTGCTGAGCATTCCACCCTAAGTCACTTAATAGCCCATTAAGAAATTGTTGTGATGACTAATTATTTATTACAAATCCAGAATCTGTTTACTAGATATCATTAGTTTTGTTAATTAATAAGATTACCTCTTAGATCCCAAACTCGTTATGCCTATTCTGGCATTGTCTTGAAATACAACGTGTAAAATATGATGCGCCGTGCATTCTCCTATTAGAGTGTTTTAAGTTCCGTATAAGAACTATGACTGCTTGGTGCTTCACTGTGAACATATCATTAAGCCTGATGACAACTAACAGCTAGTAATAACAAACACTAATAGGGGGCTTCGTTTTACCTTCAGGATCAATGGAGCTGTAGACACACAGTGCCTTTGCATTTACCTGTGCTACTGGTCAAAATAAAGGGTGACAAGTGGTGGCACAGCGTGGCTAGCCTGAGTTAGCCAACCAGTGAGCTGAAGGCAACCTAGATCTTAGCTCAGGTGATTTACTGGAGTCCAAGTCCACCAGTGGAACTGAATTAAGGTTAAACCAGGGGCCTGATGGTCCCCTTTATCCTCTGATTAAAAGAAGAATTTATTCACAAGTCCAGAACCCAATCCTTGTCCCTCCACACAACCATTTCTCACCCATTCAAAGGCTCTTAAAACTTTCACACGTAGGATGGGTGCTACAGAGCCCTGCCCAAATGCCTCCGCTCCACCAGAGCATCCTTCTGCAACACTGAGATGACCAAGTTCTCTGGCTGAAGAAGCTGTATCACGTTCATCAACTTCAGTGGGCTGACCTTGAGGAGAGCACCTTGGACTCTCTCTGTGTGGAAACAGCACCACTTCTAATGAAAATCCATACTGAGAGGGTATGCAAAGATCAGACTCGATTAATTCTTTCCAGAGGTGCCTCCTCAATGTCAACATTGATCTGCTTCCTAGGCGTATGGTTTTCTCTCCACTGACAACCATATGCCAGTCAGAGCTCTGCTGTATTGTAAATTTTAACAGATATGGAGATAGGATCATTAAAATACCCTGAGAATACAGAGCAAGTAATTGTTTTGCTGCTTTTGCTAGGAAAAATCTCACAGTAGCACCGAAGAAATAAATCCTATAGGTCAATCTTATGGCAAAGAAGTTAGTCCTACAATGAAATTGGATGAAATGCCTGAGGATAGGGATCAGTATGTGAGTGTCTTGTCTATGCTAAAAAGTTGCTGCTTTATAAAGCAGGCTTGTAGGACAACTGCAGAAATACACATGCATTTTATTTCTAACCGCACTCATGGGAAAATAAAGCCAGCCTAGTCTCTGTAAGCGGCCAGTCACAGAGTGCTTGCATTTCTGATTGCCCTCGGATGGGTTTTTTTCCATTAGAAATAGCTTAGCGATAAATCATTTTATCTTACCAGAAGGAGGAAAGCTCAACAACCATCTGTCTTCCTACATATGCAACAGGACCTTTTGGATTCAGACTGTATTTCTACAAGTCTGAAGTTGTATAGATGCTGGCTTTGGATTCAGACCCATAACACAACAGAGACGTGCAGCAGCCATTCAAATGGGCTTCTGATAGACTTCACCTAAATTTGGAGGCATCAATTTAACCCCATCTCCCGTCAGCTATTAATTGTCTAATTGAGTTCAGGTGCAACCAATCTTTGCTAATGGGCAGGCCATCTTTTCATTATAAACACAGACTTGGGAAGATTGTGCTCTAAGGAGGTCTAGTTAGCACTTCCAAGTAGTGATGATCTGTTTTAACGGTGACTATTATTATTCATAATATCCACTAGGCAAGACCATGCCATTTTGATGTCCTTTTTGAGGCCAGCTTCACTATTACTCAGAGATCTACCTTTTTTTTTGTTGTTGTTCACCTTCTATCATTATTGGTTTAAATTCAAGTAAATTTAAACTACAAAATGAAGAAAAAAAATAGAAACACCCTCATTTAAAAAAAAAAAAAAAGTAAAGAGGAAAGAGAAAAATTCTTTGAACTTTGAAACTGAAGCTTTTTCAGCCTTGCAAATAATCACTACATGACAAAGACAGCACATGCACTGAAGATATATCGAGGGCCCTGCTGTCTGAAAGGTCACAAGCATACATGAAAGATCTCCTTGCCAGGGTAAGTGGTGCCCAAGAAAAATGCACTGAGAATTGCCCACTTTTCAAAGAAGTTGCAAACAAATGAGTACAGCCTTTTGAGTGGGCGGCGCGATTACAACTGGATGCCTTCCTTAAAATGCCTCTAAAGGCAACAGGAAGAAGTCAAATTAAACCATCAATTCAGCAGCATTTTTCTACTCATCACGCTGGCATTTCTAGAGAAAGAAAGGTTGCAAACAATCCAGAAAGAGATGTCTGTGCAGAGTTCTGAGTCCTTTCCATGTGCTAGCCTATTCCATTCACTTTTTGTGTCTCACCTGCACCATGCATTTCCCAGCAATGCGTTAAACAACATGTGCACGTTGCTGAACCTCCTGCTCCGATGTTAACTGCTTTGACTTCCACAAACACACCAGCCAAGAACACATCACAAAAGTACCTAACCTCATCTTGAGAGCGGGAGAGGGAGAATTATGAGAACAAGCTTAAAGGAAAAGAAGGAGAGGGAGACAGAGAGATTTTATTGCTCAAGGGGAAAAAAAGAGATTATAATTGAACTGCAGAAAATTCTCTACATCGCGGGTAATGGTGCCTGGGTTACCTCTCTTTATCTGTGCAATAGAGATTAGCAAACGGGGTCATAAAGGGAAATTAAAGTCAAATAAATTCTGGGCCAGCACTTGGTAAGTACTGATTTCCTACCATTTAGAAAAAGGAACATCGCGGGAAATGAAGTGGCACAGCATAAGGCAGCAGCAGTGGAGAGAGCCACGCTGCCATCAACAGCGAACCGAGTGGGGACGGATCACTCCCTTGTCACAGACCATCTTTGGGGACAGATTGCCCCCTTGTCACAGACCGTCTTTGGGGACAGATTGCTCCCTTGTCACAGACTGCCTTTGGGGAGGATTGCGGGAAGTTTCCTCCAGAAATAAAGGGCTGTTCAGTGGGGATTCTGGCAGATTGAAGCCCCAAGCACTTCAGAAATTGAGGTCTAAGGCAAGGTCAACACCAGAAGCAACACTGGAGACATAAGATATTGTCTCCCCACTGTTTCTTTTTCGTTACTCCTGTCCTGCAGGTTCCCATTTTCCCCAGAAAGATGGATGAATGTAAAGCATGTACATGTGGTGACCACTTCCATGAGCAACTGGAGACTTAACCATGAGAGACACTGAGCCTCGGACCTCTCATTGAAGCAGATGAAATGCTCACACACAACCACATTTCCCACTCGTTTGTGGTGGTAATTGCCAAGACACAGCAAGGGGAGGGAGACACTCCAGGTGCACCTGGCAGAGATCTCCAGTCTTTATTTGACAGACCCTTTGGGACCCCAAGTCCTGTTCCTGACTCGGTGGTTCACCTTTGCAGTGGGGTGTGTTGGATGTCTGCAGCCAGCGCTGTCAGAAATGACAAGAGGATTTGGAGTCTATTATTCTAAGATTTCCCAATCTGAGACCCTTCAAGAGCTTGATTCTCCAAAAATGCTGGGAAAAAAAAACAAAAACAAAACAAAAATAAACCCACAAACCCAGCCCCAAACAAACATTATTACAAATAACTTGGGATCTGTTGAAAGCTCTTTCCCACTCTTTTCAGAAGTGACTGTTGCTTGTGATGCATGTTTTTCCTTGGCTTTCTTAAGTAATTTTTACTGACCTTCACAAAAATATTGCAGCACTGCTGGCCAGTAAAATATACAGGGAAGTTTCTGAAGGAAGGATGATGTCTATATTGAGGTTTCTTTCTGCTTTTCTTGGACTGCCAAATTAAATCAGCATTCACCTTCCTCCCCCTTGCCTGGACGAGCAGTACATGGTGAAGAAGAAAAAGATTCAGCTGTCAGAAGCTGTCAACTGGTGAAAGAGCTGGACAGCCCACTCCAACCTATCCGCTGCCCATTATTTTGACGGTGAACTGGACCTTCCATCTCCCTAGTAAGTCCTGTGCCTGGCAGTGTTGTGGGCAGGTGAGCACAAAACTGGCTCAGCAGCTGAGGCACATTAAGCTTTGCAGCAAACAGCGTCAGCCTTATTCCTCAGAAACTGGGCAGTAGTCTATGCCGGGGTTATTAGGCTGTGTTTGCAGTGCAAAGAGCCTAGTTAGGTTCAAGTAGGGCAAGGAAATTGGTCTTGCAAGAGAGAATGGGAACAACTGGAGGAGTAAAGCTGGGGGTGCAGGTAGCAAAGATGGACAGAGATTGGAGACAGAAATAATCCCATATGTGCTCTTCTCCACTCACCCCTTTCAAGCAAATGTGTTCCCAACCATTCATTCCTTCACTCCCTCCCTCTTCCCCCTCTTCTCTCTTGACTTATTTGATGCTGTTTGAAATCAAGCACTTGGTTTACCCTTCTCAAGCAGAGCTGATCTCTCCCAGCATGACTCTGACTGCAGCAGGAGGCACAGCGGGATGCTGGATATGGAAACCTGGCATTAGTATCACTTTCAGATGACAGCAGATCAGAGAGCTGGTCCTGGGAGCGAATTAATATAGGGCTAGGATTCACTCGGAGGGTTTGCTGGCTGTCATACTCCTCTCGAGATGTGAGAGGGAATTAATGTGAGGGGCTGGGATTCACTCTGAGTGCTGTGATATCTGCCTGTCCTCCCCAGGGGATGGGTTTGCTCCAGAGCCTGCACGTACCCCAGGGAGCAGATGAGAAGGTCCCGTAGTTCCTGATGACCTCCTGAGCTATCGGTTAACTGTCTGAACCAAAATCCACCAGCGTGGATAACCAAGGGTTAGTTTAACCTCAAATAAACAACCACTTGGCACAGAGTTTTCTTGCTCCAGTGTGATCCCAAGGGATTCACACTCTGGACTGATACAAACAGGAATGTCATGGAAAAGTGTAGCAATGCCCTGATCTCCAGTCAGCCAGGGGACAAGGTACCCTCAGAGCCACTGGAACCCATCTTTAAATGCCCTTAGACAAATGGAGGACTTGAACCCAAGGGGCTCCCTAATCACTGACTCTCTGTACAGGCATGGACAGGACATGTTTCTCTAATGAAGGAGAACAAAACCCCACATGTGAGTGACAAAAACTGGCTTTGTGTGCAAGAGCTGCTGGTTATCCAATAGCAGGGCCTTTCCCATAAACCCTCATGCCTGAATAAAACAACATCAGATGTTCTTAAATGATTTATCTCAGCCTTTAAATCATAGAAGGCCAACCTATAGCTTTTTGCCTACATGTGGTCTGCCAGGAGAGGTTATAGACCTCCATCCTCTCCCATTCCAATGTGGCTGACAAGGATTTTGACAGCAATATGGAGATTTTCTGGTGGTCACCATCAGTCTATTTTTGTTTTATGTGGTCCGCAACGCACCTCCTCTCTCATGGTGAACTTGTTCGCCCAACAGCAGTGCACACGTACAAGGTCTTGTGTACAGGTGTGTTTGTAACAAGCACGAACATAGAAAAGGGCCGCAGACAAGACGGAGTGTCATTGCAATAGAAAGTGACCCTCATTTTGGGGAGGTTAATGGTTATTTAGAACAATGCATCCCTGAGCCAGTGTCTGTGCTGGGCAGGAGGCAAAGGGAGGATTTGCTCCCTCTTTTTGAAGGGAAAGAGAGGTTTGGAGCCTGGAGCATAAACACAGCTGAGGATTCTGAAAACAGACAATATCCTTCAAATGCAGCCTAGGGAGGCGATCGAATCATTGTATACCCCTGATTTCTTGAGAAGAGAAAACAAAATAAAAAAAAACAGAAGAGGAAGGAAAATAAAGACAGAACAATGGAAAACTAAGCACTGGAGGAGACAGCTTCAAGTAATTACATTGTGGAAGCATCCCACTGGGAAGCAGCATATGCTGGAGGAGCCCTCGCTGGGGACACAGGATCCGCGGGCAGGAGGGTGCCCAGGAAAACCGGCAGCTTCAAAGCGACACACGCCAGGCCAAGTTCAGAGCAGCTCCAGCTCTGGTGAGCTCAGCCTAATGATGCCAAGGGATGAAAATATCCTTGTGCTTAAAACAAAAAATCCCTTCCTTCCATTGCCAATAGCACCTGGTAACAAGCAGCAGGCAAGGGGCTAATATTATAACAGATATTTGGGTTACGGGCTGTCATTTAGTATGGGTGAGATAGGGGTACGTCACTCAGTGCCCCTGCTAAGAGCTGTGAGGCTGCTCAGCTCTGCAAAGATATGCGGGGAGCTGAGAAATGACATTTAATTGTATAACTGAGATCAGAGGTTTGGTCCCCGTTCATACAGCACTGAGCACAGGGGGCTCCACAGCTTGCTTTCTAGCGATCAACATCACTGTATTTAAGTTGTAACTTTCCAACAAAATAGAAGAAAAGTTAGGAGTCGATGCCTTGTAAAACAGTTGAAAACAGTTGCGTCAGAAACACTGTATTGCTGGGGCTGTGCTGGCAGCGCACCCGGTTTGGAAAGCAAAGCTGAATCACGCCAGTGTTCTGGTTGTGCTTGGTTTTTTGTTGCTGTTTGGAAAAGCCTGACAAATGCTTCTGTGGCTTTGTTTCTAAGAGCCCTGTACATTATATGTTTACATTTTTAATTTTTAAAATATTATAAATGTTTGTGTTTTTTAAATGGGAACATCTTGGTCTTGCTCTGTAAAGATAAGTATGTTTTTAGAGGAAAAATAAATTCCAGCTTCTGTCCTGAAAATGTTCCACTTATATTTATTTCACTTCAATTTGGTGGGGGGAGATGGTGTACAGGATGCAACCATATGTAGTGTTGCTTTAGAGTCCATGTTATGCTGAGATTTGGGACTATCACTGTAAAGCCAACCTGGACCTGCCCGTGATGGGTAAGATTTCACTGCTTCAGAGCTGCCTTCGGCCCAAGAAATTCCCCCTTTCACCTCCCCGTGAAGAGGCTGCCACAGGACATTGATGTGCCTGTAAATCCGTAGTCTGATGGTTTTCAATCTGGAGTTTGTGAATCCTTGGAGGCCCTCTGTTATTTTGCTAACAGATCCATGAGTGGTAACTACAGAGAGGAAGTCTGTTGTGGCAGAACTCACATCTGCTACACAGGGTCTACGCCTCCCTTGGGGAGAAATTTAGAGGGCTTGCAAACTGCAAACTGCTCAGAGAAATACTCCATTACCAGCAAAAAATACCCCCCACAAGTACATTCTTGATACACAGGGCAGCTCGTTAGGTTTGGACATTTTGTAAAGTTCTATGATAAGGACAAGATCTTATCATGCATCTTTTCCCAGCCTCTATCCCTCTCTGCCTCCTCCCAACCTGACACATCCTCCCTGCCCACAAAATGAGGAAAATGTCATTCACACAGAATGCTCTTCAGCGATTCTGCTATTGATCCCCACCAGTTTCATTTCAATATTGACCAGCTTCATGATGGTAATTGAAGAGAGATGCAAGTGATGGAAGAGTGAAGAGAGCAGCGCTGAGCAGATCTTCCAGCCCAGATGGTAGGAAGCCCCTCACTGTGCTTCATCCCCATCCCATTTGGTATATCAAAAGGGAAAAAAAGAAAAATACTTTTCTTTCCTTTTTGTTTTGTTTTGTTTTATGAAAAGAACACTGCAGTTTTCAATATTCCAGTTTGCATGAATGGTCCAAGCCAATCAGTGTATTTGACTGTATCGAACAGTCTTTCCCTGAGAGAGAATAAAGCAAAACAATGACAGGCGGGAGGGAACAAGACGGGATGAACATGCCATTGATGATAAAATACCTGAACAGCTGAGCTTAATACCTTGAGGGATTTTGTCCATTTTTTAAATATAAATCTCTCCCCTAGACACCCTACTGGTGTGAGTAATCTGGAAAGCGTGAGAGACAAAAGGTTAAAAGTTAAACTCCCCAGCTCAAACAGCAACAGGCTAGAGGAAGCAAAGGTTGCACCAAGACATCCAGGAGGAATAAGCCTCCCTGAAAAGCCACCATCATTAAGCTCTCTGTCAAACAGGGATTGCTGCCGCACAATCGCTACTTGTGCCCATCCAGACTCTCAGCATCGACTTATTCCCCTCTCTCAGTTTTAACACCCCAGCCCACAGTGGACACATCGCTTTATATCCCTAATGCTGCTTCTCTCTAGCTGCTTGGTGATGGAATTTAATATCACCATCTAATAGAGACTGAGAGGTACAGGTCCTGTGGTGCTCCAGGCACAGGACCGAGTTGTGAGCAACCAGCAACCATAACAGAGCAGAACATCTGCACACTAATGCAGACCGTGGCATGGGGGTCACTGGGTGAATCAGGTTTCTCATGCTTGCCTCTGTTGTGCAATTAAGCTCATAAACAATGGAGAACATCCATATAGAAAAAAAAAATGTGAAAGAGGGAAAACAGAAATCAAAGAAAACCTAATTATCATGTCGGGGACAGCAGTGACATGCTTTACATTTGGTGTTACAAATGGTCCGTGGGTAGGGACCTGTCAGGTTCCACCCCAGAAGTGGCTGCCGTTGGATGAGGTGATGTCTCTGCTTCTCCTCCTTGGGACAGGCTTCATAAAGAAAGTCAAGCTGCACTAACGATTTACTGATGTCAGAAAGGGATGGTTATAAACCCCTTCTCGTGCTGTCCTGGCCATCCTGCCACTGTCCTGGCTGTGCACATCCCTTCGCTTAGCTCTGGAGCTCGCCAGACTGTTCAACAAGCCAGCTCAGCTCTCTAACCCAGCAGAAGACTAATTCAGCTCCTAAAAATGTGTTAATTTCCCTTATTTAATATGGTATCACTCTACCATTTTAATAGATAAAAATTTCCCATGTAACAACCTCCTCTTCTCTCGCTCCCTATAGAACATGTGCCCCATTCCATCTTGACTTCTTTTTTGTGTTGTCACCCACCCTGGGAAAAACAGCCAAGTTGCTTGGTAGCATTTCACACGTGGTTAGCGGTGTGAGAATGGCATTTGCAGGAGTACCCAGATAGTGCTGTTGCAGACAGTGGTACAAGCTCTTCCTTAGCCCTGATGTGAGGCTTAGTCCTAGAAAGTGCTGGTGCAGCCAGTGTGAGCTGGATCTTCGATCTGAAGGATCTCAGGAAATTATGGGGCTTTATATAGTTAGTTTTACATGCACACATACACCTTGTGCTCCTAGTGGCAGTTCACAGAAATTGCTCTGAAACGTCCCATAAATAGCAGCAGAGTAATTGCAATGTATATTCTAGTAACTGCAGCAATAATAACACCCCCTCCTCCCCACTTTCCTCTTTAGGGGTGATCTGCCAAAATGAGAAACAAAATTACTGTGTCTGTTCAGCAAATTCTTACTGACAAAATCTTTAAGAGTTGACAAGAGTAATATACTGAAAATTAGTTTAGAAGTGTTTCAAGTTTCGAAAAATCAATCAAAATCAAATTAAGTTCTGAAGACACTGTCTGTAGAGTTTAAGGAAAATAGAGATCAGCTGCAGCAACACGGGATCGTGGGCTCAACTTCTAGGCAGGAGACTTGTATCTGCTCTGCCACGTCTTCTGGCTTCGGGTACAGAGATACAACTGCTCACAGGGCTTTGCTTAAGTTGTGATAATCTCCTGGGTTTGGGTACGAAAAACAAGAGGCCCAGCCTAAGCAACCCACAACAGGGTCCTCAGCATGGCATTTACCCCATCCTAAGGCTACGGCCTAACCAGTGAGCCATAAATCTGGAGTTAAAGAGAAGCTTTTCCCTCCTTCTTCCTGATAATTCTTTTCAAGATTTGTTAGTCTCAATGACAGGGGTGAGAAAACATAAATTGAAGCTCATAAAGATCCTCATCAAGGAGGAAAATCAGTTTATAAACCAGATCTATTACAAAAGCTGGCAGGACCAAGCAGGGGCTAACCAACAGCAGGGGCAGGGTTAAAGCCCATTAAATATTGCTCATTGACTCTGTTTCCTTCTTGGCTGTGTGATCTCTAATACCCCAAGCTTATACTGGTGCCAGTGTCACTGGAGAAGCTTGTGACTCACTGTCTTCTTGAGAATATGCAAAAATTGTATGAGAGTTTGTCCTGTTTCTGAGCGATCAGAGCCTTTCTGAGTAAGCAGAGTGCATGGCTTGCCTGGATACACTGTCTTTTTTGCCCTTCATCCATATGGTCCCCTGACCCCAACTTGGCCCAGCAGATCCAAGAGCTACTGACCTACAAATCCTCAGCCATCTGCTTTGCAATTCAGGCTCAGCCCAGCTCTTCTGGCTTGCTGTTTCAGCACTCACTCCGAGGGAATGGGGTTGCTTTAGGTTTCAAATTATGTCTGTCTTAATTATATTCCTCCTTGGGGTCCTAGAGGCCCTGGAAATTTTCCCCCACCCTGTCTTTTCCCAAAACTATGAGTCAACAGTTCAATTATAGTCTCTTTATACAGGCATGAGAATTTGTTTCTTGGGCAAAGTTCCTTGATAAGATGATATGCTACATAAATGTCTCTAGCAAAACACATTTCACAGTGAATTTATCTCTGCACAACTTCTCCGCCTTATAGCACCTTATCATTCCAAGACGTCTCAAGGCACTTTCCAAAAGGTGTGCAATAATAATACTTCACAGTTATACACAGCCTTTCATGGGAATATCTCAGAGTGCTGTATGGAGAGAAGCACTCAGCTCCATCAAACAGCCAGGAGTGCTGAGACAAGGGATGCAGAGAATTGCCCAAATGTATTTGGAAAATGTAGGGCTTGTGGTGGAGTACAGGACCCCACAGAAACCCCTTCCTTTGCTCCAAATGTGCTTCTCACAAGTTCATTGCCCACCACGCCAGCCTTGGAAACCAGCTGCACCACAGGAAGGAGATACAGCCTTGTCCTCTGGTCATGGGATGGGGATTCAACTCTGTTTATCCCATTTACCCTACACCAAACACATTTGTGTTATGTAAGGAATAAACCACTCCAAATCCACGAATGGTAGAAGCTTTGTAATGTGCTTTGTGTCTATTCCTGAATTGAAGAAATTTGAGCTCAGCTGAGGATCCTGTCCTGGACCAGAGCTGAGTACAGACCCTGTTTTCTCTGTGGGACAGAGCTCTGAAGGCTACTGTTGTCTCTATAGGACAGGTATTTCCTCCGAGAACTAGCCAGAAGTGCATAGCAGGTACATCCCTTTGCCTCTTCAGAGGCGTTTTCAATTCTTAAGCAGTGACCCTAAATTGTGGAACACAAATGTTCTTCAGACTATATTTGTTCCTGCCTGAGATCTTCTGCTTCACTTTGGAAACATTCCACCTTCTTCCACCTTTCTGCTGGAAGTTTTTCCTTCCTCTGGTGCTTTTCCTTGTTTGTTTGAGATTGTGCTGCAATTGGAAAAGAGTTACTCTTCTGGGGGACATCACGCAGCTGGATTGCTGATGGGCTGCTGGATTTGGTGTCAAGCCACAAGGCTTAAATCTTCTCCCTTCCACCACTCAGCCTGCAATGGCCACAGACACAGATGCTGCCACACATATTCAGGCCCCATCAGAAGAATCTTCTGTTCCCAAATCTGGGGTTGGAGTGATGGTAGAACTATTCTTTGCCATCAAAGGAGCCCCTACTCCAGTCCCCATGGAGTATGGGCACTACTGGCACTTTCCTCCATTGATGTGAGCCATTGCCCACACACCTCCTTCTTTGGTTCCCCCTCTGGTTGGAAGACAAGTCCCTGAAAAGCAGGAGATCCATGAATAACAATGAGCATTATCCTCCTCTGGGCTGAACTTCTAGCCAGATAATGTCTTCTTGCAATACATGATGGGAAGCAAACCAACAGCAACACACTGGGGTCCTGGTTATTTTTAAGGGTGCCTGATGACTACTCAGCAAGCTCCTAAATAACTAACCCTTTGGAGACACAGCAGCCTGGATGCCTGTCCCCTGTTTCATCCAGCTTCTGGCATCGACCATTCCCTTCCAGTGCTCTCCTTGTGCTGGGCTGCCACATCACCCACCAGCCCCGTGTCCCTGGCTCCAGCCCTGCCCATCACCTTCCTTCACACTTTATCACCTTCAGCAACCTCTCCTCTCCCTCCTCCCTCCCAGCCAGGCTTATATCATCAAAAAAATCACTTTGGCACCTTCACTGTCAGCAAGCAGCTGTTTATCTGCTGTATCACTGGAAAGATCTCTAAAGCCAGGCTTGGAAAACAGCCCTTCTTTTTATTTGGTGCAGGATCATCTGAAAGGAGGATGAGAAGCAGCAAGAATATGTTTTCCTTGTACAGATCAATATGACTTTAACCTTCCTCCACAGCAGGGCCTGCCTGCCCACCTCCATAGCTCACTTATTTCTCCTTCTCTCCCTCTTTGCTTACCCTTCCTGCATTTTGGTGTTTCCAGCACTTTTGATACATGGACCTCTCGGTCCCATGTGCATCAGGACAGAATTTCTCCCTTGTCAGAGCAGGTCTAGGGAAAGGTTTCCTGATCAGAGACTCAGTCACCCCACAATTTTCAGATCCTTTTTGTCCCCTCCTCGCTCCACTCTTATTGCTCCCATGTTATATACTGTACAGAACTCAGCTTCCAGCTGTTAGGAGCCACTAAATAAATTTTCCATCTCCTTTCTTCTCCCATTCTGGGGCAGAAACAACAGTGTCCTTCTCTCATGCACCCTTCACCTCTGCCGGTGACAGATTTACTCCTGTCTGGCTTCCTGCAGCTGCTGCAGCTGCAGCCCTGAGCGGGGGCTCCAGCATTGTTCAGTCCCATTCTCACTGTGCTGCTTCCCAGTGGGGTCACAAACAGAGAGAGCAGGTTTTCAGGTCCTCCCGTGCAGCTCTGAGGACTTAAGGCCAAACTAAGAGCAACAAGTGCACTCTTGTGCAAGCTTGATAATAGATTAATATTATCATTTTCTATGCAAGGAAACTGGGGAACACCTTGGTGGGAGGACCCAGACATGGTGGCACAAGAAGTGAGCAACGAGTGACACAGAGGTGAGAAAAAGTCCCTCAGGCCACTCACCCTCCCCCTGGCTCATGCATTAGAGATGTTTTTACTAAAGGGGGAGAAAGGCTGAGACGGGTGAGCAGGCAGTTCATGAAGATAGTCTGGGCTGGTCACACTTGATAGGTCTCTACGCATGAACAGAGAGCAACCACCACTCACCAGGGTTCAGCCTACAATCGGCAACAAGTGCTGAACTCATTTTCAAAGAAAAAAGAAAAAGACTGAGTCCTTTCTCAGACTGACATCCAGCAGCAAACCCCATCCTGCTATTCATACCCAGAGACAGAGAAACACTTATTTCTTCTCAGATGGAGATAGGACCGGGGGAGACAGGTTGTTACTATAACAGCAGTAAAGACACCCACCACTGTGCTAAATTGTTCTCGTTCCCAAAGCAATGACAGCCTGAAGGAGAAATGTGAGTAACTTCTCCAAGGTCACTGAGTAGCAGGGACAGGCATCCTGGTTTCAGACAGTGCGGAGAAAGGATTCACCCACTGTCCCTCTCCATTACCTCCCTTCAGATGTGAGGTGCTCAGCAGCCTCCTGAGCCCCTTGGGTAGTTAATCCAGACTCGCAAGGCTGACACTTATTCAGACAGACGGGGAGAGTGACCAACACATATACAGTTTGGTCCTTCATCCTCCATGCACAGCACTCTCCCTGCAAGAACGGAGCTGCAAAGGCATAGCTGCAAAGTTAAAAAAAAAAGGAGCGAGAGGGATCCCATGAGCCGAAAGGCAGTTTGAAATCTTGCTTTGAAAAAAATACAAAAAATAGAGCTGATGTGTTCTGTCCATGTCTAGCCAAACACCAGGTGCTATCAGAGATTAGACGCTTTTGCAGATAAAAGCAGGTAATAGGGTCTTACTAGATAAGGACAATAAGCAGGGAATAAAAGAGAGGGGGAAAAAAAGCCAGAGGTGAAAGGACAGGCAGCAGGGTGGAAAGCAGCAGATCAGACAGATCTGTCACTGGGGCTGTGGGGAACCAGGGCTTTGGACCCAGGAGCTGAGCAGAGACACCTGCTACACTGCAGGGATATGCCCTGGTTCCCACAGCCACTGGCACTGTGGTCTTGTCCTGCTGTGACTCCCACCTGTGCTGCTCCAGCGTGGGATGCACATGGCATCCCCAGCAAATTCCTGATTGCTGCTGTCCTGATAAGTAACGTGAAGAAGCGTCACTGTTTCTGGGTGGTCACCCTTCCCAGATGGTCCAGCATGCTGGCCAGACTGGAACTGGTATAAGCAATGGATGCCAAAAGCAGCCAGAGAGAAAGAAGTGCCTGGGCTGCTGCTGTTTGGCTGGGAGACATCCATCTCCTCGCCATGCAGAAACAGCCATCAGTCAAGGGTGTTATTCTGCACTGACTGCAGCAGAGTTTCATCAAGGGTGACTCTGGCTTTATAAGTCAAGTGTGATCTAATGAGTTTCTTGCTCTCCTCCAACTCCCCTCTGCTCCCGCTTGTCCCCTTGCTCGTCATAGCCCCGGCTCGCTCTGTGCAGCGTAAACGCTGCTGGTGTGCACTGCCAGGCAGTAAAACAGCTTTGAGTTTCAGAAGCTGTGATCAGCACCTAAGGGCAGCTGAAATGCCTGAGGGAATTTGCTGTACAGTAGGAACACAAACACAAAATGCTGCAGCATTGCTGTCCCTCAGAGGCCTGTATCCTTTTGTTGAAGACGCTCTATTGAAAGCCTTAATGACATTTTTGACACATCACCATTCCCTAGGCTGTTTGTAGTGATGAATCATCCCCCTGTCCTGTCCCACACCAGAGGGTCTCCATAGAAAAAAGCTGATTCCTGTTTTCCTCTGCAGAGGGGATCTTGATGCTCTTACTTTGTTAAAACCCCATAACTACAACCAGAAGCTTGGGAAAGAGGTGTCAGCCTGCCATGGCTTTGCAAGACCTGCCTCCCCTTGTGAAGAAAGTACAAGGACACTCAGCCGCTCCCCTGGCATCACTGTGCTGTTTGCAGCATCCAGACTTGTTGCATCCCGAACACCCGCCTGCCCGAGGGCCAGGGCCCCTACGTGATCTCCTCCGAATAAAAGTGGGTTACTGGGGAAGAAAAGAAGGAAGAGCAAACCTGCAACATCATCTTCTTTCTCCTCTCCTTGCACCTCCAAAGCTTCCCTGAGCTGCCAGCACTGTGAAGTCATCAGGACCTCTGCACATCTTGCATTAGAGGTGGCCCAGATCTGTAACAAATGGGCTCTCAGCCTCCTTGCTGCATGTGATGCATCAGCACAGGAGACCCATTTAACTGCCATTAATTATACTTTGCGAGAGAAAGGGGCATACTCAGGTTGGTCATTTTTCTGTTTCCAATGCCTCCCACCTAGATGGGATGCAGAAACTCAGCTGCATCCAGCAGGCTGGGTAAGACACCCCAGGCTTCCAGCACAGCAGAGTGTGCGATCACTTCAGTGTGATGCACAGAGACACCATCTCTCCCCTGGACCTGGTGGGTGCTGAGAGAACCCAGCACCTTGTACTGTTCACCCTGCATGGTGCAGGATCACACTGGAAACCCTGGTGTGGCATTATACCCATCATTCCCCCAGTATGCAGCCGCAGCTACTGGGAGCTCTGGTCTGTCCCTGATAGAGAAATATCTGCCACTTTCTATGATTTATCTGCTGTTTGAGTAGCGTGATAATTCCCAGATCTACTATTCTTCCTCATAAATGTGGAGTCCTCCTCACTTACTAGCCTCTTTGTTGACAACTTAATATCAGAAGATAATGAAAACCTGGAAAGATCCTGAAAACCTGGAGTCTCACGGCAAGCTGAACACTGTGCCAGCAGCTGGAGTGGAGAAAACTGCTTTCAGAGGAGGTTTAAAACCCAGTCCTGGCCATTCTGGGCTAATAAATCTCTCTTTGTAGTTTTTAAGAAGCTGATATTGACGTCTGTGGCCCAGTAAAGTTTCTGACTTCCTTTACTACCTTTTTGGTGGCAAGAAGGGCCCAGCAATTTGAATTTGCAGGGTGCTTAGCACAAAATGTCCCTTGCCTGATGCTTTGCCCTGATCATGACCTAGAAATAGTTATGCCAGTATTTAACTGATATCCCTCACATGCACTAGAGCATAATACAAAATGCAAAACTAACCCTGTAAGTTCCAGAGCACTTAGAGATTTTCACTTTACAGGGGCGAGGAGAGAGGGAAGGAGGGGGAATGGTAGTGGCTGCTACAGGGGTGAAGGAGAAAATCTATAGGTCTACAAATTGAGTAGAGGCCATAGCTATGACTGAGACATGTTCATGGTCTCCCTGACACAGCCCAACCCCTGCAGCAAAAGTGTGAGGGTACAGGACTGGGATACTGGTAGGTAAGCATGACCCTCAACCACATCCAAAGCAAACCTGGTTTGTCTCTCAATAATCAAACCTCAGGATACAGAGACAATTTTTCCTCTTCCTCACCACTTGTTATGCACAGGAAAAACACACAGCTCAGGGTAGTCAGGGTCCTTGCTCTATCACTGGAGTCATGAGCAGAAGGGAGAAGGAGAGAAAGAAGACTTTGGGGATTGTCATTAACCATCGCAAGTCTACCAAGGGGTCAACACAGCTGGAGCCAGGGTCCGGATTTTAAATTACGTTCTCATGTTCACATACAGGCTTCTCTCTAGCTGGGAAAGACAGAGGCCATCAGCACGTGCAGCATTTGACAGGAGACCCAGGTTATTGATTCACAGTTCTACTTCCCTGAACTTTTCTGGAGGGAAACGGGGCTGCTTTGCATAAGGCAGGCATATGTTGCAGCTTTGGCACAAGGAGAGCCGGTTGGCATTTCCTTGCCAGACTTTTCCCACCCTCCTCTGATACCATCTGCCTCCCTGAAACACTGAAACTCCCATCTGTCAATTTTACTATAAACACACAATTATCCAGGCTGCTGGGGAAGAAAAGCAGCGTGGCCAAACCTTGGCCGTTCATGGAAAGGGACAAGTTGGGATGTGTGGCGCTGTCATTGTCCCACCAGCTGGCTTGGTGAAGGGAGCCATGCCTTTTCCTTTCCAACACTGCATCTGCAGTGGTGACTCTGCTTCCAGTGATGGATGAGCTGTTGATGCCACCAACCATGCCATCCATGCTCTGGGCCTCTGGGAGCAGGATGCAAACCTGGAGCTCAACCAGAAGCTGGTGGGGAGCTTGCAGCACCCAGGTCATTGCAGCCAAGTCATGTTGTTTCCACTTTCTTCCTTTTCTGCCATGTCACATCAGAAATTACATCTGTGGCACAGCCACCTATAAGCCCCACCCAGATCCATGCTATACAAGATATCAGTTGTGCATCCAGTGACAGCATTCCCCCCAAAAACAAGGTCGGCGCTGGAGAAAAAGCCCTTTCTTGCCAGTTTATGTCAGCAGCGTATTTGTGACCAGCTTTGCCTGTCCCTCACCTTTGGGTTTCATCACAGCAATGCCCAGATCCTGCAAGCTTAGATGTCAGAACTGCAAGGGTTTTTTCGTACATTCTTCCTGGAAATCTCTCTCTTTCTGACTGGGGGCAGCTTTCTGTGACTGCAGCAGACAGCAAAGCGCTGACAGCAACCCATGGCACGAGCTGAGTCCTGCCAGCCCAGCCATCAGCAGTCAAAAGATCTCATCGGTGCCCTGAGTGACCCCCATTCCCTCCAGGAGCAGCAAATCCAAAAGAGCTTCTGAGTCAAGCTGGTCCACACGACGAGCGAGTGAAGCATGAAGACTGATGGGAAGAGAGGAGGCAGCAAATAACCATGGGCTGGGGGCTGATTTGGGGGGGCGGGAGGTGTCTGTGTTTTGTTTTATTAAATATTGATCCCTGTGTGGTGTCTCCAGCGCAGAAATCAGCTCCACCACCTGTTTCATTTAGCTGGGAAGAGGGAGGGGGCCGTTGGGTGGCAGAGGAGCTGGCAGATGGCATGTGTTCCCGGAGATAACACGGGGCTAGTTCAGAGGTTACTAATTGGGTTTCTGCTTGCCTTTCATATTCAATGTGAATCAAAATGAGAACATGTGGTTCAACACACACGTTTCATCCTCCTTCCCCGAGGATGCTCCCCTCCCCACCCGCTCCCTGCACGTCCTCACCCAGAGAGCCTGAATGGCGGAGGTGTTTATACCGTTCATTCACAAACCAAAGTGGGAGAGAGCAGAAAATAGCAAGGAGGTTAGCAGAGAAGCAATTAACACTTTTCTTACTTGGGGTAGACCCTCAGGCCTGCAAGCGGCTCTTCTGCACAGGGAAGGCTGTTAGCAAACTGCTCCTTCACGCAACCAGCATGGGAATCATAGAATGGTTTGGGTTGGAAGGGACCTTCAAAGGTCATACAGTCCAACCCCTGCCACAAGCAGGGACATCTACACCCAGATCAGGTTGCTCAGAGCCACTCCTGATGGGCTGGTTTGAGGGAAAGAAGCTCAAAACCTTTAAAGGTGCACTAGTATGTCTTGAGATGTGCTTCAACCTTGAGCTAGGGAGAAAGGCTCACACCCAAAGAGGTCAGTTGTTACCCTAGTAGAGGTGAGGAACAACACGTCTGCTTTGGAGTTCTCCTGTTCCTGCAGCCTCTTTGGTCTGTGGGGTGTCTCATGTATGTTTTGTGCTGAGATGTAACCTCACAGTCAGGGGCAGGGAGAGAGGATCAAGAATAGAAAGCAGGATGTGCACACACATTCTTGGAAGGAGGAGGAGGATGGAAGTTAACTGAGAAAAACAGAATGCTCTTTGAAACGGAAAAGGAAAAAAAAACTCACAAATCTTTTTCAAAGCTTTTTGCAAATATTGCTTTTTCTCCCCTCCCTCATTTTCTGACAAGCTGTAATCAGCATTCAATATTGTTGCTCAGTGCCCAATTTCACAGGGGATAGGTATCCACAGAGCTCTTTAAATGAAATAAATAAATACATCTGGCCACGTATTGCAGGGGTTTAGCTGGGAGCTGAGCTATTCTGAAAATCTGGTCAATCACGGTGACATTGATTTCAGGACAATTACTCCTGATTTACACTGGTGTAAATGAATGGAATGGCATTAAACTGCTGACTGGGGAGTCCATACGCAGGCAGAGCTCATCAGAAAGCCGAGTTCCCATTCTGTAAAAGCTTCAGATCAGCTTCCCCATCCAAATCAGGACAAAAATGGTCTATTTTTCTTAAAATGGAACAGAAAGAGGGTGAAAAAAAGCCATTTGGGTTCAATAAAAACTTTGTTTTTGAATGACTCTTCAAAAGGTTATTCATATATAATAAAAGTAGGTAAGCCAACTTTTCCTAGTGTCGTAATGAAACTATTTGCTTTGAGTTTTCTTTTTGCCCAGCTAAAACCTAATTGGAACTAGTGAGGACAGAAAGCTGTTTTTTACCAAACAATTATTTCTGCTCCCCACCCTTTTTTGCCTCTTGCATTTTCCACTGTCAAACTGTACCAGTGAAGTTTCCAAGCCGGTTTCTGCTCCAGCCGGGCTTTGTAAGCTCTTTCTCAAGCCCTTTGCAAGCACAGCCCTGCAGCATCACCATGGCACGAGCAGGCAGCTCTGAAGATGCACCCTGAGCAGCAAGCAAAGCAGGGTGGAGAGATGGCTGAGGAAAAGGAGAAATGTCAGGAACCTTTTAAAGCCACTTTTTTAGGGATAAAGGTTCTTCTCAAATGAAGAAACTGCCTGTTGTAGCGTCAGAGCAGTGAGGACAACTGTGGAGAGGAGTGAAGGCTATGTGATTCCTGCATATTTTTAACTGTGATTAGTTTATGGGGAAGGAGAGGAGGGGAAGAGGCTAAAGATCTTCGAGAGCCCCTCCCCTAGCTTTTAAAATACTTTTTACCTGGTTATATGCTCCGGACATAAATCACTGTTGCTCAGGATAAATGGAAGCCCGTAAGTGCCACGAACACTAATGACAACATTCATCAAATGCTGAACCGCTCCATATTGCACCGGTCTCCAGGATGCCTGCGGACATATGGACTGAGCTCGCTCCAGCAGCCCCCGCTCCCCCCTGCACCCCGGCAATGAGCCTTGGCCTTGCGAAAACAGGAGCGACCATCAGGCAGCCGTGCACCATCTCCCCCCAAAAAAACCCCAAAGTACACAGAATAGCTCCCCTCGGAGCCCCATCTCTGAGCACTTTCCCCTCCTATTGCTCCTGAGCCAGTTGTGCTCCAGATTCCCAAAAAACAGGTCTCCACCCCACCAAAAAAAAATCAACCCTTCATCACAAGTCAGCAACACAGGGCATATTCTCTGAAGCAATCATGTTATGAGCCTGCACAGTTGCTTGCTGGTAATCCTGCTCCCTTGCAAAGTGCAATGCATTAGTTTAATTAGCAAGGAAAGCTGGGCTAAGCCCTGTGAAGGAATAAGAGCTGCTCCGTAGCTGCAGTGGGATGATGCCAAGGATGGGCAGAGCTGGCTGATGGGAACTGGACCACAGATTTACCCCTCTCAGTACTAAAGTGCCTCAGCTCAGGACAAAATCCCAACCCCAGAAGTGCTGATTTTAAAAGAGAAAGGGAAAAAAGGGACCGTCTCCAAAGGCATTGGTAGGGGGAGTTTCTTGCACATAAAATGCATTCAATAGTGTGTATGTAACCAGTCTGAAGGGAAACATAAAGTTCATGGGTCTAGCATTTCACTGCACATCCCGAACCATCGAATAGGTCAGCCTGTAATTACTTCTGTTTATTGAAAAATTTATTAAACTGAGATTTTTCTGCAGTCGTATTTCTGGTTCAAGAGTAAATGTTCTCAAGGTGGAATTATTGCTCAAAACTTGGAAGAAGGACCAGAAATGTTTTAGGATAAGGAAAGCGAGGTAATATCCACTGAGTGATTCACAGCAGGAATCTAAAACTGGGTCTCTCTCACACCCCCAGCTGAGCTGATTTCTTGCTAGACCAAACTCTTTCCCTCTGAAAAACCTGAAAGAACAAGTTCTTGTTTCTTATTTCAGCTCTGAAGAAAAAAAAAAGAAGGCCGTGTAGCCTTCTCATTTCCTGGCCTTGAGCTTTAAGAAAAGGTGTGCAAGAGATTTCCTTCATTTCCTAATTTAGTTAAGTAAATTGCAAAGCCTGGGTTCAATTTAAACACAGAAGGTATGGCTACATCCACAAATGCCATGGTTTCCCCTAGAAAAGAAGGAAAAAATACAGCTCAAATAATTTCCTAAGGAGAGATCTAAGGATTTTTTTTGCTTGCTCACTTGTTTGTTTGTTTGTTTTTAAACCTATCAGAAAAGTTAATTTTGTGCTTGAGCTAAAGCAACTGTGTCTGAAAATATTTATTACAGTCATCTTGCTGCTTTCCCATGGGCATGGAGGGTGGAATATCAGTACAGACTGAAGGGGAATGTGGCTTTAGTGAAAATCAGCATTAGTTTCGGACAGTGCACTGAATCCCTCAAAATATTCATGAACAGGAGCATTCACTCAAATGGAAATAAATAAAAGTTTATTGAAATATGAAACTGCAAATAGAAATGGCTGTTTTAGGCCCTTTGCAGCAATTATGGAAGAGACATTCATTTGCTAGCTTTTATATGCAACTAAAAAGATGCTTTAATATAATTTTATAATTTATTTACTCAGGGAAATCCCAGCTTGGATGTGACATCTGTTTTCTTTTTCCTTCTCTCAGCAAACCCCAGTGCAGAAAACTCTTCATTTCTTACATGGTTTCTAGTTATGAGCTAGAAGAAAGGCAGACAATGCTCCTAAGGTCATAGTGTAGCCAAAATCACCGATCAGCTTATAAGACCCCATTTCCAAGGATACTTTAATGTCATTTCTTCACATTATATTGTCTTTAGGGTTGTCAAACTGAGGAAGCCATGAGGAAGGGGATGGTACCTGGTGGACATAGGGACTGTCTGTGTTTAGGGTGGGATGGCATGGCATGGCATGGCATGGCATGGGATGGGATGGGATGGGATGGGATGGGATGGGATGGGATGGGATGGGATGGGACGGGAGCCAGTGTAGTTGGGCTCTTTTGGAGATAAGAAGGGAGGAAAAAAATGTGGCCTGACCAGACAAGATTAGGAATTAAGGACCACCTTTTGCTAAGTATCAGGCAAAGACCACATCTGTCCAGGGGAGATTACAGCTTAAACAGGCAGAAAGGGCAAGAGGAAATAAAAGGAAATGCTAAAGGCTCGTCCAGGACAGTGCACATCGCTGCTAAAGCTTGTAAAGTGGCCCAGAAAAATCCTAATGCAGTAGCAACTGTATCTTCCACTGGATATCTCACGGTGAGGAGCTGTAACAGCCATGTATTGCCTGGGGACCAGACGCCAAAAGTCAATCTTCAGAGCACAGCCAGTGGGGAATGCTGGATCCTGCTTTCATGCGTTAATGCCTGGGCCGTGCTGCTTTTCCAAGCCAGAGATTTGGGCTTACAAAAAAAGGAGTTGCTGTGAAACATGTCCTCTTTCATCAGAACTGCTACTCAGGGTGGAGTTGGAGAAGTAAGAGATGCAACGTAAGGGTTCTCCAGGTTTGAGTCCAGCTGTACCGCACAGATAGTTTTAAAGTATATGTATAGGTGCCTACCGTGTGCCTTCATCTTATTAGACTGAGCCAAGGCAAGCTGAGCTCTCAAGACAGTTAATTTCATAATTCCCTCATTTCATGGGTGAATTTCATGCGTAGAAAAGCAAAGAATTAGCAGTATGAGTGTGCTTTGCAGGTATGAGACCAAATGAAATCTGGATGGAAGACACCTTCTTTCATGAAAAATGTAAAGTTATATTTAAAATTTTAGGGGGGAAAAAACTTCCTTCCTTCATCCTGGAAGGTCAAATATTGTATTAAAAAGTCAGGAAAATAAATTCTCAGAAAAAGAAGGATTTTATGTTCCTACTTCAAGAAAAGTTTAATAACTTTTTAGCCACACTCTTCTCCCATCCGTCTGAGTCACCCGTTCAGAGACCAGAGTCCATGTGTCCCCAGGCCCACTGTCTGTCCCTCTGAAGGGCTCTGGGCTTAGTGAGTCGGTCCAAACACACATACCCAAGGTGGATTTGCAGATGTTTAACAAGAGTGAACATTGCTAAGATTAAGGTATAGATAGTTGCAAGCTCTTGTCCATGGTGTAGGAATCCTGCTCCCATACCACTCACCTCCATTTGCACCCTTTTCATCTGTTGGTGGAAATTGTGGTGTGAAATGGCTGCCCAGATGCACAAAAAACCCAGTTAACTACATTCAGTGCAAATTTCCAACAAGCAGCCTTTCAAACTCGATAATATTTCAGGGCCCATTAATCACACACACAGCTCCCTGCTGCAGCAGGTGACTACAGGTTAATAAAAAGGGGCTTGAAATCAAACCTAAAAGTGAAGTGTGATGAGAAGCAAACACTCTCTCTCCTCCTTGGGCGGCAGGAACTGAGCAGCTTTGTTGGGGCAGATCAGGGAGATTTATTGCTCGAATAAAGGTCCATCCCACCTCCTGTCCCCCCCACCAAGCTGGATGGGGTTGTCACTGTGTCCTGAGCACCCTTCGCTCAAACCTCTTTGCATCAAAAGGAGA
The DNA here is from genome assembly GCF_036013475.1 of Columba livia. Lineage (NCBI taxonomy): Eukaryota > Metazoa > Chordata > Aves > Columbiformes > Columbidae > Columba > Columba livia. The sequence goes on from NC_088620.1 coordinate 7,333,611, forward strand.
TATCTCCCCCAGCACAGAGGCTTCTTTTTTGAGTTTTGTAGGTGTTTCACATGACCTGGGGCCTGTTTTATGTTTCCCTGCCTTACCATGGCCATAGCTCTCCATCCAGAAGATCTCCTTCTAGTGTTTAAGATCCTCCAGCCCCACAGACTGCAATTGGGTCTGGGATGTCTTCTCTGCCTCCCCCTCCAGCCACAAACCTGCCCTTCTCCTACCTACCTCATGTTTGCATACTTATTCCAGTTCAAGCAGCTCTTCTTATTTCGCATCCATACGGAAAATCAGAGATTGTCCATGGGGAGCGTGACCCCAGCAGGAGCTGTCCCTGTCCCTGTCCCTGTCCCTGTCCCTGTCCCTGTCCCTGTCCCTGTCCCCTGGCTGATGCTACTGGGCTGGGCAGCCTGCAGAAAGGGAAGGTGCAAGATGACAAATGGGGACAGGGGAGGTGACACCATGTGTGTGTGTCAGCTCACATTTGTTTCATTGAGAACTGAGGAAGAGAGGAATTGAGGAGAAGGGAAAAAAATACATCAGTGGGAGGAGAAAAAAAAAAAAGAAGATAATAAAAAAATAAGTGCAAGTGACTGAGAGAGCACATGCGGGAGAGGCGGCACTTCTGAACGGACTCTAATCTTGTTACTGGCTTCAGTTCAGGAGGCTGATATACCCCTGAGGACAGGTTGACATTTTGATGCTCCTAGTTAGGGAAAACATGAACTGGGAGAAGCTGCATTAACAAGCAAATAAATTTATGGTTGGCTGGCACCAAAATGAATCTCGCTGTTTGTCGGTGGTGCTTTCTCGGTGATGTATGAATAGGGTGGGCTCCCAGCACAGCATCCCTCCCTTCTCCCGCTCCGAGCCAGTGTTTGGTGCAAAGGGAGAGGGAATGCTATGGGATTTTCCCATCATGCCAGAGAATGGGACTGAATAAAACCCTCCAAAGGTGCAAACTCAAGACAGAGACAGGGTATTTTACAAAGTTCAGTGCTACTGTCCCAGCAGCTAGGCCAGTCCGAGTGGGTATGACATACCCAACCAGCAAAGTGTTGTCATCACTGAAATGAGACATCTCTGATTTATAGCAAAAGTCAAAGTGTTTGCGATTGCGCTTTTTTATTTTCTAAGGATCTCCCAGCATCCGCACAAGGCTGATGCTTGGAGGAGCATCCCAGGGTGTGAGTGACTCCTGGCAGACCTTGGGAAAGTCACTTGGACTCATCCTGCTGTCATTTTTCAGGCTCACACACCCCCAGGGGCTGAGAGGGGTTTGGGTGTTTTGGGATCTCTCAGGGGAGAGGGGTCTCTGGGTAGGAGCATCTTTCCGAGAAGGGAATCAGTGGTCAGGAGGGAGAACAGCATTGATTTGTAAATCCTTGTTTTGCTGCTGAAGTGAGCCGCTTTCTCTGGAAAAATAAAACTTCAGAAGGTCTCACATCTTTACACAGTGGATAGGGGAATAAAAACCCCCAAAACCCAAAAAGCTGTGAAACCTGGACTTTTTCCACACCCCCTCCAGCAAAGAAAACCTTTTGCTCTGAAAGCTTCCTCCAAGGCACCTTGTGCAGAACAGGGGTGTCAATCACAGGGTTTCATCTTGCTCTTCTAGCATCCAGATCAAAACATGCCGAAGACAAAATTATTTTCACAGACATCTGTGCGTCCCTTTCATTGCACTTTTATTTCCCATTTAGGAATATGATTGAATTAAACCTTCCAACCCCTCCACAAGGGAGAAAAAGAGGAATAGCAAGTACTGATTTGCCTCCCGCATTCTGCAGGGAGAGACCAGCAGCAATTTATCCATTAGTGCAGAGAAAAGCGACGGTGGGGTCTGATTCTCTTCCCACTGCAGTGATGCTGATCAGGTGTAACTCCACAGACGTGACTGCAGCCCCATGGGCTAAGGGGACAGTCAGGCCACTCTATCCTTTCTACCTTCACAGGCAGCGCTAAATATCCTCTGTTTTCCAACCAAGCAGAAGTGGGAATTTATGGAAATAATAATAATAATGATTAAACATGATTTGCACTTCTCAAGCATTTTTCTTCTTGGGAACTCAAAGTTCTTTTGAAACTGAAATTAATTATGCTTCATAACCCCCCTCTCGAGGTAGGTCAAGGACAATTAGGGGCTGTTCCCACCTCTGGTGGAAGCAAAGAGAATGTGTGAGCAGCTCAGAGCTGCCCATCCCTTCAGCACAGGCTGAGATGAAGGATGTAGAACCAAGCAGAGACCTTGAGGGGCTCTGGGGAGCAGCAAAGCATCACGAGCTGAGGCTGGGATGTCCCTGAGATTCCCAATTCCAGCAAAAGAAGCCTTTACTATAATTGGAAACGGTTCTCTTGTGAGAGATGCATAAAGTAGTAGTAGTAGCAGTAATAATAATAATAATAATAATAATAATAATAATAGTTTCCAGAGTGGGATGAGACCTTTCTAATTTTCTTGCAACACTTAAAGGAGAGTTATCCATGCTACTTATCCAGCGCCCTGGTGATAAAGAGGGATAGGCTGAGTTGTGAAAGACTCTGATTTGTTTCCCCTCCTCTTCTCCTTAAGACCAAGGATTTGAAGCAGGTTCTCTTATGTACCAGGTGAACATCTCCATTCAGAGCTTCTCAGCTGTTCTGATCCCTCTTTCTCTCTGCTTTAGCAGAAATTTGACCCTAGACCTGAGAAACCTTTTCCAATAAAAAGTCATCCTATTGGTTAGTTCCCCACAAGCTTTGGACACATTTCACACTAGCACAGAAACACTGAGCCCTTCTCAGCCATTCCTCCTAATCAGGCCCCAAGTTACTCATCCTGGAGGAACTGAAAATAACACTACAAGACAGTAGCTTATTTCACAAGTGCTCAATTAATTCAGAGGCAGCCTAAAATGAGCAGAAACCTCAAATTTCACCAGGCTCATTGGTTGTGAAGGCGCTTAGGAAAAGCACAGTGATATGAAACCAAGGCACACGAGCTAAAAAGTTATCAGCAGGTACTGCAGGAACTCAGCAAAACCCAAACTCACTTCTCAGCCCAGATTTTATCTCCTCCCTCCCCATCCTGCTCCTCATTTGCAGCTCGCAAGAAATGAATCTTCGGCAGTTTTATTCCATTTGAGTTAATTTTCCTGGCTCACTGGAAACTCAGGGAATGGGTGAGGTGCTGAATTCCAGGTTTCTCAATATCAAAGCCCTGGTGAGTTCAGCTGGGTCACAGTCTTTTTGAGCACGAGAAGTACAGCAGAGAGAGCAGAGAAAGGAGGAGAGGAGGGAGTTGCAGTCCCAGGGAAGTCCCCGTGCAGTTGGTGGCATTGCTGCTGGTGACAGCACCGAGGTCTCCATCAGCCCTCCCCAGGAACCAGCCAGCAGCAACAGCCTCCCTGTGAAATAACAGCATTGTAAGGTGAAAAGCAGAGCACTGAGTGAAAAAGGGAATCCCTTCTTCTCAAGCATCTTGAGGTATTCACAAGTATACCCCCCAGAATCACAAATACATTATAAAGGTCCCCTTGGCAGCCTCACCCACAGCTCATCACACCCGCCCAGCCAAGGTTTAAAATGGGTAAATAAAGAAATAAGCACGCTGAGCCTAAAAAATCTCAGTACGACTAAGGATGCACCAAACCACTTCTCAGTTCTCCACTTCATCCAGCACAGCTGTATTCCAGGGGAGGGAATGGATCAAATGAACATACAATAACTGACCAGCAGGACACCCCACAGACATTGCATCTGTTAAATCATAACCGAGCAGGTGAAAAACATAAACTATAAATTCATCTATAAAGACATACCTGTTAACATGTATATACTTACTTCAATTTATAATTAGTATTATAAATTACAATTCATCCTGACCTGATGATTACATATGCACACTGTTCTTTCTATTGCAAATGAAAATCTGAGCACATCTGGGTCAAAAGTTACTGCACAGAAGATTCTTCAGGCAGTGGATGCTATTCAATGAATGCAAAGTGGCTTGCAGTATGACAATTCCACTTACATTTTATTGCTTTTTAAAAGAAAAAAAAACCTAAGTGATACAGTTCTACTTTGCCATTTATTTTGCCTTTCTTTTTTTGGACTCTTACCACATTATCACTTGTAAAAGACTCTAAAAGTCAAGATGGAAGTGTCAGAGTGAACTTATCAGCTACCAAAGCCAAAACAGTTCAATGCTGATGATAATCATTCGAAATGCAAATATTTCTCTCCAGATTATTCTATTTTTACAGAGCAAAATTAAAAGGTTTATTCTACTTTGGAATGAAATCGCACTGGGAATTTCACAGGATATAAAATCTGAGTTCAACTCAGTTCTACTTGCTAACTCACCACATGCTGATGCAAACTTACCCTACACATTTTGAAACACCAGCCCCGGGTGCCATCCGCATCTATTCCTGGGAATATTCTTCTCCACACAGAGCCAGCGCTGGGAGGAAAACACTGAGACTTCTGCCAAAATGCACCCAAGCCTGTATTTCATCCAAAAATTCCTTTCTATATTTAGTTGTAGTGCAATTTTTACTGCAGTGGTTCTGGCAAATCCCTGCAGCTTTTCTGAAGTTGAAAACTGAGCAGTGTTTAAAAGCACCAGAAAAATGAAAAAAAAGACCAACACTGCCCAGGGCAGCTGTGGAGTCACCATACCTGGAGGGGTTGGAAATATGCGGAGATGAGGTTCTTAGGGACATGGGTTAGTGCTGGATTTAGGTTATGGTTGGACTCGATGATCCTAAGGGTCTCTTCCAACCAAAATGATTATATGATTCTATAATATCACCAGGATGCACCAGGCACCCTTGATGTGCAAGTGCTGCACGGTCAGGACAGAAACACAGACAGTTAAGATTGGGGCGGGGGGGGGTGGGGGGGGCGGAATAAGGGGGAACTGTGAAGGAAGGAGGCTTCTGTGTTTTAGAAGCAGCGTGTTTTCTCCATCGAGGAGCGATGATTTGCCAGAATACAGACAGATTTAGCTGCAATAACCCCAACCAACTTTGTCTGCCCGACAGGATCGAGCGGTCGGACATCTCTCCCCCTGTTCTCCCCAACAACAACCCTCAGCTCTGCCAAACCCAGGGCAGCACCCCAAAGCCCCAGGGCTGCCGGGACCCGGCTCCGTCTCCCCCTTCCCCGCCGCTCCGGCGCCGCCTGCGCATCCCCGCGGCGCGTCCCTGCAGCCGCTTGTCGCCAGTGGAGCGGGGACGCCACCTGCCGCGCGCGGGGCTCAGCTGGAAACGGGGCCTTAAAGCCACCTATATTTCTGCATACTTCTCTCTATGTATATATAATCATTTTTTTTAGCAAATCTGAATAATTTCTTCAAAATCCTCCAGGAAACCTGCAGCGAGAAGAGCAGATGGAGATGAGAGTGCTGATCCTAACGCATGTACCCAAAGGCAAAGCTCAGGCTTAACTGCGGGGAAACCCACTTTGCACGGTGCTCTCTGGCTCTGCCAGCCCCTCCGTCCCCGCGCAGGGACAATGATGCTCAGGGTTATCCCTGCACCGCTCATGGAGTTGGTGCTGGGACTGGGGGAGCCCAACAGGGAGCACCAGAGGAGTGGTGTCTGTGCTGCTGTTTCATGGGAAACAAGGAGGTCTTTCCCTGTGATTTCTGTGTATTTTCTAGGCCACGGTAGTTAGCACACTTCTCTAAACTTTCTTGCAAAGCCTTCAGCTTGGACCAGCCCACCCCATGATATCCCACTGCTGTCTTCTGCTCATACCCACAGTGAAAAACGAGCCCGCAGGAGTCTGGCAAGGGTCGCTCTTCAAATCAGGCAGGGAAAAACAGAGCAGCAGGTTATGTGTCTTACCCTCTTTATCCATTTTATTGATTCAATACAGAACAGCATGGGCTCCTACCAGAAAAAATGCTGGGCAGCCTGAGCTCCCTGCACCCCAGGCACAGTAGACACGGGCAGCAGGGCTGCAGGACTGCAAGGAGAATAAATTTTTAAACAAAATCCTAGGGAGAGGCAGGGATGGAGGCAGGAGCCAGGCAGGGAGGGCTCAGGGAGCTGCTCAGCCCTGGTGAGCTCCGGGCATGGGTCACGCTGGAGCAGCCGGAGTTAAAAACACAGAGAGGAAGAGTTTTAAACAAGCTTTCCAAGCTTTAACCGCAAAGAACAAGGGCTCTTTAGAAAGGCACTGATTGAAATGGTTTGAGGTCAGCGTGTCTGAGCAGCAGCATTGCTCAGGGAGAACTTGCTGCTCCGCGGCACCTCTCACTCTGGCAAGGGCTGGTGGGGAGCAGCAAAGCACAGGAAGTTTGTGTTTGGCCAGGTATCGAGCTAGGCAGTCACAGCATGGTCCTGGCAATACATACCAAGAAATTACATCTTCACCACCATCAGTGTGACATACTTTGCAGGATCAGGCCCTGAGACACATATTGCCCCTGGACACCCTGTCTACGCTGGAAAAGGACCAGCCTGGGACACGAGGACTGTTTGGGAGACAGTGGTCCCATCAGTTCACTGCATGGCTTTTGGAAGTCATTTAGTTCTCATATTTGATGCAGCATTGACTTGATAGCGCTGAGAGGCTGGTCAGGAACCTCTAAACACAGACAACCTCTCCTCTCAGGGTGCTGCTGCTTTCAAGGGAGTTAGAATAGTTGGCTTAGTTTGCATGAAAAATTTCTGCAGAGGCAAAAGATGGATTTAAATCCCGAAGTTTGTTTGCTATTTCTTTAGGAAACCAGGATTCTGAATTCAGAGCAACTTGTTGAAAATATTTGTTTCAATAAGGCAAGCCATTTTGTGCTTCATGATTAGTTTTGAAGGGGGAAACAACCTTAACCCAACCCACACAGCAGCCTGGCCAGCTTTCTGCACAACCTCTGTAAAACAGGGGATTATAAACACTCCTTTATCCAGCAGGCATGTTAGTGAGGCTTCATTAACTCCGAGGCTCAATTAAAGTCTCTAAAAAGCTTTGAGCTGCTTGACCAAAAAGCTCTATGAAAATTAATTTAGTGCTTTTATATCTGCTCAGCACCAGGACCACAAAAAGATGCTCCAAGAACAAGTCCGAGGAGGCTGATGGCAGGTGAGGGGATGCAACAGGCGGTTTATCTGCCGGCACACAGTGGCCGGCGGGCACGGGCTGACCGCGGCGAGGAGGGAAGAGCTGTGATTTTTAAACACCGCTTTTCCTCGGGTAGCTGGCTTGCAGCTGCAGGCTGAACACAGCATGCTCATCTCTTCCCAGCTGTAACGTTTGCCTGGCTTGGGAGCCTGATGAGACAGTTTGAAGTAGGAAGGGGGGGTTAATTGCACATTTTATGGTTGCTAAGAGTCCCCCTGAGCCAGACAGGCTGCCTGCTGCATGGGCAGAGTCACGTCCAGGCTGAGCCGAGCACGGAGAATCCCCAGCCGCGCAAAGGGACACTCAGATAAATGCTACCCCGGTGATTCTGTGGCAGATTTACCAGGCTGTTTAGATCTCCAGTGTAAATCCAGTGACTCAGAGATAAACTCGGTCCATCGTAAGGAACTGTTTCAACAAAACGGGGCCTGTCAGGAGCGGGGTTATGTTGACAGAGTAGCAGTCCCTGCCGTGCCAGCTCTTGGCATCCCCCAGCTGGAGCCTTTATTTACACAGCTCTCTGCAAGGAGCACTGCGCATCTGAGCATGTGTTGCTCTTTCCCAAAGGCGAGGAGTCGGTAGGAGATGTGGGAGAGCAACAGCATCCCCCCGGATTTTCCCGGATAGCCAGGGGGAAAAACAGAAGTCTTCATTTCCTCAGTTTCCCCATCTAAGCTAACCCTGAGTCCATCCAGAAGGTGAAGGTACCTCTGTGTGCAAACAGGGAATTTACCAATGAAAAGCAAAAGTGGATGGGCACTGAGACACTCCTCTCAGAATGTAGATAAATTCCCGTTTCTTTTCTCCTGCTTCCTGACAGTTCTGTCTGGAGGTTTGCATTCAGCATAGGCTCCTCAGTAAACAAATACTTGAGTTTTATGCAACAGAATAATTGTTTGGTATTAAATAATTCTCTCCATTTGTACACTTCAGGCCTCAGACACCTAGCAGAGCCGACACTCAGCTCAGTCAGAGAAGGAAAAAACCATTCAGGTCTGGGGAGAGCTGAGCTGAAGCCCTGGGGACGAGCTCATGGTAGAGCCCAGGGCTTTGCTTTCTCTCTGATTCCCATATAATAGACCCACTAAACCCCCAAGGCTGGCAGGCAGCTCTGCACATCGCATTATGCAGCCCCTGCATGAGCAGGCTGCCCCGGGGCCACCACCCAGACATGTGTCACCACGGCTGGGCAGAGGGACAGGACCTCCTCCCCTCACCTGGATGTCCTCAGATGCCTGTTGGCTTTGTCACAAGGGCACATTGGTGGCTCACGGTCAGCTTGGTACCCACTAGGACTTCCATGTCCTTCTTCGCAAAGCTGTTCTCCAGCATGTGCTGGCACCTGAGGTCATTCCTCCCCAGGTGAGGAGTTATTCCTCCCCCAGTTGACTTCATGGGATTCCTGTTGGACCATTTCTCCAGCCCATCAAGGTTCCTCTAAATGCTGCTGCCACCATCTGGTTTATCAACAACTCCTTGCAGCTTTGTATTGTCTGCAGCCTCACTGAGGTGCACTCTGTGCCATCGTCCTGGTCATTAATGAAGATGTGAAATGATGTTGGCCCCGGTATCAACCTCTGGGGTGCACCACCCTATGACTGGCCTCCCCTGAATCACCTGTGTGGGTTCATAGTGCCCACCCCTGAGCATCTCACAGCTGCTCCAATGCATAAGATCAGAGAATCACAGAATAGTTTGTGTTGAAGGGCCCTTCCCAGCTCATCCAGTGTCCCCCCTGCCATGAGCAGGGACATCTTCACCAGCTCAGGTTGCTCAGAGCCCCGTCCAGCCTGGCCTGGGATGTCTCCAGGGATGGTTCATCCACCACCTCTCTGGGCAACCTGTTCCAGTAGGCACCACCTGGCCAATTTGCTTGAGACCCTCCAGTGGCAGCTGGGTTTTATCCTCCGCCTCATAAAGGTGGGGGAGACTGGGACCAAAACTTCCCAAAGCAATTGCTCATAACAAATAAAGAGGGAAGTTCCCACCGGTCATGGAGTTACTGCCTCAGAGAACCAGGAACAGACAATGCTTGACACTAAACATCCCTCCTGGAAGAAATTTCTCCTGCGTTTTCCCAAAGGCCAGCAGCACATTAGTTGCAGAGTCAAGAAGCCTCTGCTTGTAGCTCATGGTTTAAAGCAGCGGGCAGAGGCAGCAGCTCTCGAGGCTTTAGCACTGTCTTAATAGAAGACACTGCAGTAAGGAAAATATTATATTAAATCTCTATATTTATATGTGTAACAAAAGTGGTATCAGCAAAATCCTACAGCATCAAAGCAAATCACTTACCTATTTTTAGCTGTGTGATTTAGTCACACGCTCTGAGGAAATAAGGTCAGGCTCTGTGCAATGTATCCCTTTCTCCCTGTCTCTCGCTATTTTTTTCTGTCCTTATTAAAATTCTCCACCCTGCAGCAGAGCTTTACGACACGGAGACTTTACCATCTGCAGGGTCAGGCTGTAGAACTGTCCCAGTAGGAGTTTGTTCTGCTGTCAGCATGTCCGGATTAGAGGTAATGAAGGCAGAGCCAGGATCTGCATCCCAGCATCTCCACCGACTGATGCTGGATGGGTCCCCAAGCCGGTCTCATGGTGGTGAAAGGGGTTCACTGGCAAATGCCACCACTGATGCCATCAGGGACCTGGGAGCTCCCAGCTGTGACAGTGCTGCCTCCATCTGCAACCTTCAGTGAGTGAGAAATTGCCCCTGCCTCGGTTTCCCCAGTTCCTATGTCCTGCTTTTGGTCTCTCATTCAATAGCAAAATGGGGAGGCACAAGCCTTAATGGGAGAAAATTAAGTTTGGGCTCCTTCTAAATGTTATTGGAAGAGCAATCCAAGTGAATAATGGAGAAATTATTCCATTTCTTTCTTAGTTTCCCAAGACCTTCTTCTAGAAATTGTTCTACCAGACATTTTTCCAATTAAAAAAAAAAAAAAAAAAGTATTTAAAAGTAAAACTAGCTGTTAAAACTCCCATAAAGAAAACACAGTATTTTCCCACCTGTACAGCACCTCAACTTTATTAGCAGTAACAAACAAGTAAGGGGAGTTAATTTAAGAAATTAAAATGGCTCTTGTTACCTTCTGTTCCGTGAGACTTCATTTCTTCTGTTTGCACCTTAGCTGCTGCAGAAAGGTCTAGTCTAGGAAGCAACAGTACATTCATCTCATGATGCAGCTGAACTTCGAACTTCTTGATCTGGCACGGCTTCTTTTTCCATCTGATAATTCACTGTTATTTATAACTGCAACCTTAACTGCTGGCTAATATATTTTGATATTTTAACTTGAGCAAAGCCAATGATTTACAGCCTTACTATACTATGGGTACAGCTCCTGACCCCTGAAAATTCCTTTTTGCTTTGCAAGGTGCAGTAATACACATGAAAAAGCTGAAATTAGCTCAAACTTAATTTTCAAATTAGAACTTTTGGGTTTTTTAAGTTGTGAGAATATAAAGTGGAGGACCTTGAACGTACCAAACATTTTATTTCTGTTCCTCTAAACAAAATTACACCGAGGTTGCAAAGACAATAGTGTCAAATGAATAATAATAATGAACAAAATACTTCCATTGGAAATCTGAATATCATAAACAATCTCTTAGGAGAAGAAATGACTCAAATACTGTTTCCAATTCTATATGTGGGATACAGTCTCTGAGCTTAAAACAAGCTATTCTACAGCTATTTATTGATATTTACTCAAAACTCTAGATGCTGTTTTCTGTGTTCACTATTTACCACTTGGAGAATGTACTTTCTTTGCATAAATTACATTGTTTTAGGTACTGGGGCAGAATTAAGGTTATTGTTGAAACTTCAATCAATAACTGTGATGCTTTTTGGCCTGTGTGGTTTTTGACCTGCTGATTCTATATTTATTTTAAATCTTTCCATTGAATAACAACAAAAGAAATCCTACCGTTTTCATGCATAGCTGCAAGGTACTAATTATGTTCCTGTAAATTAATGGTCTATTTACTGCCTTAACCTATCTTAACGAAGATTTTGTTTGGGGATATATTACTAATGGAAAAGCCTTGACATCTTAACACTCTCCTGGGTAAATCGTTAGAATAGATTCCAAACACAATTAAAGAAAGACTTTTTTTAACCATTGTATTAGGAGATAAATAGGCACATTGTCCCCTCTGAAGGCTTGTTTGTAAATTCACAGATTTTCCATTAACTCCAAGCTTCTTGCCTCAAAATTGGTCTGCTGCAGGTGGACCAGGCGAAAGTGTTGGGAAAGGAATAGGTATTCGGTTTGCTTGTATTTTTTGCATGTGAAGTGAAAAATTGAAACAAGGGAAATCCCCAGAGGTGGCAGCAGAGGAGGAAACACTGGGAGGAATTGGAGGCAGAAATATTGACCCTCTTTTCCATCGGCAGGACTTTCTCCAAGAATAAGGTGTCCAAAGGTCTGAAACAGCTTCCCACTTAAATTTCCAACACATGTTTTTGAAGACTCTTGCCAACTCTGAACATCTTTTTGGTTGTCTTATGATTTTATGGGAAAAAGGGAATTTTCTTGCCGTTTCTAACCACCCACACTGCGACATTTCTTTATGGTTCTTTATTTCTTTATAGTTCTTAGGAAGAAGAAACCTTTGGAGTCTCAAAGAGAAGTTGTAGAAAGCCAGCCTCAAAATTATAAGTTTGAAAGAAGTCATGGTTTATTATTTAATCAATCTTAAATACTTTGCAATAGAGGCACAGCTTAGGAAGGACCTCACCCTTGAATTTGCAATGAAGAAAACCTGCTGGTTTTTCTTTCGAGGTTTCCAGATCCTCTCCTGGCAGTTTTCAAATCGGCAGCTCTCAAACCTTTTAACTTTTCCTTTCACTGCATTTACAGGGACGGGCACTATTTCAAGGGAGCAGGGGACAATGGGGAGGAGAATGGATGGACATAGTCGATGGCCATGCTGAGATGCGGAGGAGCTGCTGGAGATGCACACACAGACATGGGAGGTGAACCTGCACGGACAAGCTCCTACATGTCCCCATGGTCCGAACCACCAAGAAGAAGTTTCTCAGCATATGAGCGAAGCCCTGGGGCTGTTGGCTTCACCTAAACCATTTTTTCTCTTGGTCTTTGTGCCTCTTTCCCCTTTGCTTCTCAGGAGCCATTTCCAAAGCACGGACAGATGAAGAGCATCCAAAACCTTTCAGGGCAGGGGATGGAGAAGGCTGTCACTGCCTCTGAGCCACAGATTGGCATTCAAGCAGCTGAATTAATCCACAGTTTCATGCCTGCTGGTCCCTCTGATTGGGCTTTTATAATTAGAACAATCTTGTCCCCAAGTGTTTATGAAAGGGCTGCAGTGCAGGCTCCCAGATTTTATTACAATTGAATTTAAGGGCATTTATTTAGCTTATTGCTACCACTCCACCATCTTTATTTGCTAACAAGGGCTTTGTTCCATGCTGGGGATTTAAGAGGGACACAGGATTAGTGCATCCCCACCACCCCTCCTCTCCCCGTCCCAGATCTGTCTCTCCGGCACACACTGGCTCGATTGGATTACGGCTTTGTGCCATCCTGCATCTCCCTTTTTATAAAGTGGATTGATTTACCCCTCTCAGCCCGCTTGCTTTTCTCCCCACCTTCCTCCGAAAGAACAAACAGCATCAGATATGCCAGAGCTCCTCATGTCACCGCTAAGATTTACTGCGCTTTGCAAAACAAAAGCATGTAACTTGTGGCCGGAAAGCAAGAGTGACAGGCAGGAGGTTAAAACTCTTTGCAAGGAAGAAAGAGGGGAAAAGCGAATTACAAGGGAAGGCTTTGAGCCAGGGCTTCGAAACCAAACAGAGGAACATCCAGCATATCCCGCTATTGCATCCAGGACTGGGACAGACGGGACGCTTTCTCCTGCAGGTGTGTCTCTTAGGTAGATGACCATTCGACATACCCAGAGGACCATTTTCCAGCTATTTCGTCTCCTCAGATCTCCTCAGCTGTAGCTCTCCTGTGTCACTGATCCTTAAACCACACCAGACATGTGCTGCCTAACTACATTTTTGTGCTAAAGTCTGCAGTTTCAACCCTCTGTGGGTTTTGGGCAGAAAGGAATATTGTATTTTCTTTAAAAGGACAGTTTCAGCCTTGAAGAAGGCATTAGAAATCTCCATGTTTAGTCGCTCACTTTCTTCTCAGTTTGGTTTTGGTTTTTTTGTGATTTATTCCACCCCTGGTGATTTTCCTGCAATTTAAATATGTGCCAGCAGTTTACAAGCCTTTCTCAACGCTGCCCTAGGCAGTATTCTATGTTTTTACCTGTTCTGCCTTCAAGATTTAGCTCGAGGGTCCAGCCCCTGTGGTAAAATACCTGGCCCTTAAAATTCGAGCCTGCTGCCACTGATTGCATCAAATTGTCTTGGGCTTACTAGACAAACTGAACAAAATTGAGTCTTTAAGACACAAAAATGCCAAACCCATAAATATGGGGGTTCAGAGGGCTGAGGGGCAGGGGAGCAGATGAAGATGGGGCGAGAAGCTGGAGACAGAGCCATGGCATGCGTATGGCCCAGGCAGACACCAATCCCCCCAGCCTTGCACACTGTGTTCACCCCACACGATAGATGCAGCAAGCTATTTCCAGCAGGTAGGTCATAAATCCCTTGTTTATTGCCCTTTATTATGTTGTTTCAACAGCTCTTAAAGCTGGAACAGCGACCGATTGATAGCTGCTTTAAATCTCTTTCATTTTCTGCCCATATTTCTTTGTTTTTCAGGGAGGGGGGCATTTTTTTTTCCACCTCTCCACTTTCTCTTTCCCTTCATGAGTCAAATCCCATCTCTTTCCCTCTATGAGTCAAGTTTTATAGATCCCCCTCCACACTGAAAGGCGGCAGCGGCACAGAAATGCCGGTAGTGATTGGGGAAGAGCAGCCAGGGAGCACACATGGAAGAGGAGACAGTGCTTGTATTTTTGCTAGGAAATGCATATATAGATTGAATTCAAAGCAAGAGGGGCAAAATGGCGAGAAGAGGCAGCCGACTCAACAAGGAATGATTGACTGCGGTAGAATCAGGAAGGAGAGACCCGCAATTAAAATACTATAAGATGATTATGGCCTGGATCAATTTTTAGGTGTTCATTGGCAACTGCATCCCCTCCTTTTGAACAGCCGTCTTGTCCAACAGGGGATAGGGAAGCAACCATAGCTTTGGGGATGGAGTCTAAGGATGCCAGCAGGATGGAGATGCCAGAGAAAAGTTATGGATTAAATCACAGTATCTCAGGCAGCCCCTGTGCAGCTTTTAGCACAAACCCAAAGCTTAAGGGTCACCAGGGGCTTCTGAGTCACATCAGCAGCAAGAGCGATGCCAGGGTTTGCAGGATGTGATTGATGGTAGAGCTAGGGAATCTCAGCACTACCCTCCTAAAGCCTGTATTTTTCCAAGAGTTGATCAAAATCTTATTATTTCAGTCAGGGTAACTATCTCCTAGCAAAATAGAGTTTTCCCATGAAAACATTTCATGAGGATATGTCCACAGCGCTGAAATTTATAGTGGGGGGAAAAAAAAGCCTAGTGAATTATTTCAACAGTGTTTGCTCCAGTTCTCATTTTGATTACCTTCATTTTGACACGTATTTTAATATATTCATATTTTCATGCTTTGACCTTATCAGAACGAAACGCTTCATTCCATCTAAATGAAGGGATTACAAATGGGCTGGATGAAACTCTTGGCTGTTCTGAATCTGAAAAATGTGACAACTTCTGTTCCATAGAAAAGTTCCAAATTTCAGCGTCTCATACGCATTCAAAGCAAACTCCCCAAAGAGTGACAAGGTCTTGAAGGAACACTAATTAAAAGTCCAGGACCACTCACCAAACAGGAGCCTTTTTAGGCAGGTTTCCAGCCTTCATTAAGGCTTCTATAACTATTATAGCAGCTAATTTTCATGCTGGATTCAGACTGATCATGTCTGAGAACTTGCTTTACTGGTGGGTTTTAAGCACCTGGAAATCCCTCCCAGGTTCTCCAGACACATCTGATCCCACAGCCCTCAGCACATCTTTGCAAACTCCTTTACTGGGTGAAGGTGAGGGCTCTTAGCGGCCCATTAGCTGTAAGCAGCCTCTTCACAGGGGTTTAAGAAAAACACTGAACACCAAAAAAAGCCCCTGTGCTTAAAAACAAAAAATAACCAGTCACAGCAATTAGCATCCTTGCCAGTAAGAGCCTCTTAGGGCTGTGGCTTTGTGCTGTGGAAGAAGCCAGCCAGGGAGGCAACCCAGGCACCAGCAGGGAGGGGAGCAAAATGTGTCTTCAGGCTTCAAGGGTTATGTATTTCCACCCGGTGCAAAGGGATTTATAGCAATAATGCCCAAAGGCCAAGTGTGAAATTACTAAATCATGTGCACATGCCAAATAGGGGGGAAAAAATCTGCCGTCATTTCAATCCACTGAACAGATTTTTTCCCATCCAAAATGAGAATTAACTGCCTTATTTTATTTCAAATTAACATGAGGGGGCAGAAACTGGACATTTTCAGCATGCAGCTCCTAGTTTTAGAATAAATGCTGCCGGATCCCATGTCTTGACTGGCTCCACCTTTTCTGATTTATGTGACAATTTGGTCTATTGGGAATAGTGACAAAACTTCGGCATCTATGATGGATGGGATATCACCAGTGAGCAAATTCTTCCCTGGGAGTTTTGAAGCGAAGAACACACCTATTGCCCAACATCTTCATTTCAACACTCCATTATTGTATTTTTAAAGCACTCCTTATAAAGGCCAACTGTACACTTAAAAGTTTGACCAGCATGAGCTATATCAGTTTAAAGGGTGAATAGAATTTTTAATTTTTACATTTTTTATGACTTAGATGTGCCAATAAAACTCTTGGCTGGATTTCCACAGCTTACTTGCTGAAGCGAGAGCAAGTTAAACTGAAAAAGCAGTTTTTTTTCCAGGGGTAGAAGTTGGTAAAAGAGCTGCTTTCTAGGATAGCTGTCCAGGCAAACCTTTGAACTTTATCCAGAGGTAGAGCTGGGATTTGTAAAACTGCTTTTCTTGCCTTCAGAGAGATGTCAGCTAAGATTTGCTGTTTCACACAATGTAAAGAAAAAGACATCGCTTTGTGAAAAATCTCATTCCAAGGAATTTAACAGATGATCCAAACAAATAAGGGCGGAAAGACAGTTAAGAAAAGGTGGGTTCTAATATAAGATAAATCTGTGTCCAAACAGGAATAAAGGTGGCATGGAACCAGGAGGTTCGGGGCTAAAACTATCCAGCTGAGTCTTAAGTGTAAACTTCTGAATATGGGTGATAATTCAGCATAAAAGGTAAACTCCACCCTGACTTCCCATCAGATTTAGTAATTATAAAATTATTTCCCTCAGCCCTGGAAGCCTTGCTGGGCTCTGCTTGTGCTGAGCGGCACAAGCCCACTTCTAATCATGGTTGGCTCAGAGTATAAAACACATGTCAGTCAAGGGACAATGTTCCTGGTGCATCTGCAGATCTACTTGGCTTTACACCAATGGTTTAAGCCCTGTGCCTCAGTCTCCTCACTTTTGGATGGGAGGAGGCAACATTCCCCTATTGCACAAACCTCTCTGCATTTGGGAAGTGGCACAGGGATCACTGGTACTGGAAACATTGCAAAACCCAGATTATTTGATCCAGGAACATTTGGTTTGCATTAGCAAACTGTTTATTAATAACCACTGTTTATTGATAACCACTGTCACAGCAATACAATATTGTCCACAGCAGTTTCTGTGGTTTTCCACAAATGATGACAACCCCTTGCAAAACTCCTCTCTTAATCCAAGTGCCAGACTGCCTGCACTGGTGACTCGGGTTCTTACTATTTCTGCCTTTAATAGCCCCAGCACTGATTAGATTGCATGGAGTAGCCCATGTTCAGCAGTTTAATGGGTACCAGCCCAGACAGACTAATGGATCTGGAGACCAGGAAAGAGCAGGAAGGTGAGCTGAGTGGAGAATATTGAGGCTTTTAAGGCAGAAAAGTAGCAGCTAGACATGGGGTAGCTGACTCACAGAGCCTCGGTGGAGACAGAGATCCTCGCTGCTCGTCCTCGGTCATCCATCAAGCTGCGACATGCCCATGAAAACCGGTCATTTCTAGAAACAATTCGCACAATGCAAAGCAGAGCTGGGAAGGGGTCCTGGGGCTCAGGGCCAGAGGTACAACCAGGTGAATTATTGTAGAGTCTGAGCTCACAGGCTTTTCCCGCTCCTAAAGAAATGCATTTCCATTTCTGATGCCTCGTGTCACCACCTAGGAGATGTCAGTGCTTCAGAGAAACCAAATGTCCTTGCTACATCTCCATTTTTTCTGGCTCTGAGAGGTCCAGACAAGAGATACCTGCTTTTCATAACTATTAATACCAGACCTTATTAAACAAGGTCTGCTGGGGAGAGAGGTCTTGGATTCAGTCCTGTGCAGGGACTCACCCAAAGGTTGTTTTTACCTGCACGTTGCCACTGGTAGGTGACTTAGCTGGGTCAGAGATAGGAAGGACAAACTTCAGTCTACTTCAAGATGCCTTTCCAGACTGTATCATCTGGGTTCTGGAAAAAAAAAGGCTCGAGGCATCTGGAGAAACAGAGTGAGTAGGAAAGGACTTGTTAAAATATATTCTCATGTTCATTCAGTGAAATCCTCAGTGTCTTTGTTTTGCTTTTTAGTGAAAGAAAATCCTGATTACATAGGAGGGGAAGAAGACAGAAATCAGGGACCACTGCATATCCTTTTGAAAAATATTCAGAAAATAATATTTAACATTCCCAAACCTACTGTGCAGTGGGTGACCCTTTGCCCTCTCCTCCCAAGCATCAAGTATTCTGAGCAATGAAGAGGGGATTGCACCAGCAGGAATATGAACAGAGAACATCTAGAATGAACAGCAGAGAATGAAGTACCTGCCAGTCTTCTCATGGTTATGATGCAAGGGGAGGACAGGAGGGGTAAGAGAGTGGAGAGAACATGAGTGATCCCCTAATTAAACAAAAGGCTTTCTCTAAAGTCCCCACTGATGGATCTCCTCCTGCAGGCTTGTGTCATTTGGTTTTGTTCCACCAGCCATAAATAACAGCCCTCCTGGGACTTGCGAGGAGGGTAAAAACGGCATTTGGCAGAAAAATTGCAACAAGGACAAGGCTGCAATGGAGACTTCGTGTAAGGAATGCAGAAGCCAAGGCGGAAACAAATTGCCAATTTATCCTGACCTTCCCTTGAGGCATCCCTCCCCCTTCCCCAAATCTACAAAATGAGCAATGCAGAAATCAATAGCTCAGCACAGTCACAGGGACAATAGGAAAACAGCGGATGGACAGGATGGTAGATCGGGAAGGAAAACTTTGCAGGGCAACAACAGGAGTTAAGAGAGTGATATCAGATGTCACATCCTTTTGACAACACCTGGATCATTTTAAAGCAGAAGATTTGTGTGCAGGGGGTGGTGGATCATGTTCTTGCTGTTGGAAACCAATACACGGGAAAGGGAAGATGTGTCCGAGAAAGAAAGAAAAGCCTTGGGAGGACTTAGGCAATGCTGAACCTCCTCGCTCATGCTGCTTGATGTGCTGGTTTTCAGAGCCCTGCATCAGCCTGGAGGGTATAGGGCAAGTGATGCCATTTGAGAAAGTCCTCAGACCTCTGGAAATCCCCCAGCCCCACCAGTAAGAATGAAGATTTGCTGCCTTCCAGGTTCGGATGAGGATAGGACAGGTCTGTGTGGATATTTGTGAGTCCCAAATGGCCCAACATCACAGATTGCCAGGAAGATGTCAGCCCAGGTCCAGTCTCAGGAGGTTTCTCACACAGCAGCTCCACAGCAAAGTCACAAAGCGAATACGAGAGACCCTCAGACACTCTTTGTCCCTGATTTACCACCCTCCTCAATTATGCAAAAGCATTAATTTGTAGGGGTATGCAATAAATCGGTTTAGATCATTACTTGCATCAAAAAATCTTTATCTCATCTCAACCTAGATGAAAAACCTTGGTGAACACCTCTTCCCCCTACAGCCCACACACAAAGGGGATGAGCAGCTGAGCAGCAATATTTCAGACACCGGGGAATTGTATCAGACTTTGCTGTCACTTTGCTGTCTAGTGAAGAGGTGGGCTTTCCAGAAAAACTGTCTCTTGGGGTTTAAATATTAAGATCGTATCTGAAAATGTGAACTCAGGCTTGCTGATCGCATTCATCTGCATTCCTGCGTAATGTTTTTTGGACAGAGAAGTGCCTCTTCTCCTGCAGATCTGACCCTCAGCAGCTAATGCCCTACAACAATGTTGTGCACCTTTTCACTTTAGTTACTCAGACTAAATTGCATCTCATTCCTGGCAAATTTAAAAGGTAGTCGGCAAACCCTCCAAAAAAAAGAGCCCTGATAGAATTCAATTTGTGTCGACTCCAACCTGGCAAGGATTTACAGCTGTGCTCGATCTGACA
Source organism: Columba livia (assembly GCF_036013475.1). Taxonomy (NCBI): domain Eukaryota; kingdom Metazoa; phylum Chordata; class Aves; order Columbiformes; family Columbidae; genus Columba; species Columba livia. The sequence goes on from NC_088620.1 coordinate 7,353,178, forward strand.
CAATGCACTTTATTCTTTTTATAGTGCAGCCTGAATGCAATAGTGTAACAGTCACGTTAGAGGGAGTCGACCAGAAGCTGGAGAACAGGAAGGGATTTTATAGGTACAATAAGATTTATGAAGAGAGACGTTTCTCTGGAGCGGCAAGCTAGGGAATTTCCAAAAGCAGCAGAATACATCTGCTCTTCCCCAGATGCTTTTAACCGTGAGAGGAGTCTACCATATCCTTGAGGTTTTATATCATAAACTAGAAAGGAGCACAAAATGGCATTGTCTTCCAGTGACTCAATGGCACAGGAGGTGTCCAGGGGTCCAGGCACCTTCATACACCCCAGTTCTCCACACCACTTGCACTGCTTTCATGGGATACAACTACCTGATAACTTCAGGGATGATGATGAGGACTTCAGGTCTAGAAGGGTGTGGTGGAAAATCATGGCTAAATTCAAGAGACCATGCAATGTGAAGGTTGCTGCTCCCATTAACGGTCTCATTAGAAGATCAGTGCCATGGAGTTGTGGAAGTTATTAAATGTCTATCAGTGACTGACCACAGAGACTGGTTGTCATCTTAGCAAGTAACACGAGTTAGCAGAAGAGGAATGCGTCAGCTGAGTGTGTGCTTTCTTGCAGGGCACAATACAGCCAAGAATGATAAACTGTTATTTTAACTGCAGGTAAATCTTCACCAGACTGCAGACAAAGCCTGTGCCAAGCCTGGGATGCCCTGGTGCTTCTTGCATGTCACTCAGTTTCCTGTAAAGTCAAGATGCTGGTATTTACCTATTAAATCCATAAAGCATTTGGAGACTCTCAGATGTAAAGATGTGTGGGGTAATGGATCTCTGCTAACAACTGTGAGAGCTGCTCTCCCCCTCCAAAAGGCAAAGCAACCTTGCAAGCTCTCCATCGTGGTGGGTCGGCAGAATATCTGCAAAGCCACAGCTGTCTGAAATTATAGAGAACTCAGAGGTAGCAAAGTATCTCCCGAGGTCCTCTAAATACTTCTGAGGTCCCCAGGCCTATCATGTGCCCCTCTGCACTGGCACAGACCCCTCGAGGTGTGTTGGTGGCAGAATATGCTGCACTGCTGCTAATTCTGTGCTGCCATCCTCCTTCCCCAGCCGCCAGCTCCGCTGGCTCCAGCTGCGATTAATTGGAAAATCTCCCACTGATTCCTGATTAGCTGCTTTAGATTAGGGTTTAATGACTTCACTCGGCCCCTAATTCACAGGGACGAGTTTCAAAATGCCTGCGAACTGCTCAGACAGAATTACATTTTCTCCCACTCTGGAGCCACCACTTAAGCTCTGTACACACCAGCCCTGTTCCTCTGGACCATGCCTAACCTGCCACCCCCAGCCCTCCTCTGCAGCGCCAGGGATGCCAAACTGTGGCTCCTGATGGCCAGAGCAGGAGCTGGAGCGAAGTGTAAACATAGGGATGGATATTTCCAAGCCACCTTGGGACTCAGGTCATCTATACAATTCCATATTTTGAATGTGACTTAGCCACATAGCTGAAGCATGCCTGGAAACGTCAGGCTAGAGTCAGAATCGTGGACCTGTGGGTGACTGCCCTGGTGCATAATGGGTTGTTCAGGGATGGTTGAGACAGACGTATATGGGACTTCAAGGAGTGCAATAACTGGAGTGATCTGTTCTTTGGTGGAGAACAACAGTGGTGCTGCACACTGAGAGCTGAACATCTTCCAAGTGGTATGTCCAGATCCAGGATTTAGGGTTACGTCTCAATATCTGTACAATCCTGAGACTTAATATCTGTATAGTCCTGAATCCTGGAGAGTTTCGGCTTGCTCTCCTTTGCTCCATCATCCCTTTCTCTTTCCTTCTCCACCCCAAAAAGCTCATTCAATACCTGAGGAAAGTGAGTATGGAGAGGTGAGGGAGTTTGCCTGGCAGAGAACAGATGTGAACCCCTACACTGCATGGCTGACTGGTCCAGCTATGCTACTGGGAGCTCTGGTACCCACGCTGCTCCTGGAGACCAGGATTTACATCTCAGCTTGACTTTGGAGGCTGAGACGAAGGTCATGTCACACTGCCTGTCTGCCTTGTCACCAGCCAAAGAGGTTGTAAACACTGGTTTCAGAGGCTGCCTTGCCTTTTGAAGATCTGAAAGTGCATTTATCTTCCTGAGACATGCATTAATCTATTAACTACCGGTGAAGATAAGGGAATGAAAAGAGGGTTGGGGGGAGGGGAAAAAAAATAAAAAATAAAATTAAATTTAAAAATAAAATAAAATAAAACAGCCATTTTCCTCAGTAAAAGATCATGGGCTCCTTCTCAGTGCCTTAGGCACAATGTCCCATCATGCAGCTGCCTTATCACAGCTCTCCTCTGCACCAGCCTCACCCTGACAGTGTGAGGTGACAGCTCACAAAGTGTCCGGGTCCCCTCACTGTGCCCCAAGCCCCACACTTGATCCCTTTAATCGCCACATCTCAGTGACAAGGCAAAAAAAACAACTCGACTCCCAGCAAGACAAATCCCAAGCAGGTTGTTTGTTTTCTCTGCAGGCATATTCAGCTCAGTGCCTGGGAAGAGCCGAGCGGGGCCAAGCTGGAGCTTTGCAGAAACAACTCCTTGGTGCTCTGTAGCTGGGCCTGGAAAACACACTTGGGTTATAATCCCAGCCTCACCGAGCAGATTAACTTCTTTCTCCAAGCCTCAGTTTCCCCACTTGGAAGGGAAAAGAATTAACATTCTTTTTCCATGCAAAGGAAATTGGGGATAAAAGACCTTTGGGGGTTTGTTTTGGATTATTCTCTGCAGCTTGCTCCCCCCCCGCTGAATTCCCTGCACTCTGCAGCAGAAGCTTTGTGGGTTCAGGCACTGAAGGGTTATTGTCAAAGAGTAAAAAAGGGCACAAAAAGGACTGATTTTGGAGGAAAGCACACCGTAACTCATGGGAGGGGTAAGATGACCCAGCTGCCCCCTAACCTGGGGGGAGAGAGCCCCCAAAACCTTGTGAAGGACCTGGGGAGAAGTGGTTTTGGAGGCTGCATTTGTCCCCAGGTACATCAGGACAGGCTCAGGGTGATGCCACCACTTTTGCAGCTGATGTGCCCCAGCAGTATCGCCAGCCCAGCCTGGTCCTGAGCTGCTTGTCTCCACCAAGGCTGAAGATGAAGGAGAAATTAGAGAAAGGGAAGGTGGGGGGGGAAATGCCACAGAACTAATAAACAGCTTTGAAGGAGATGGGGAATTGAGTCAGGTCCACATTAAAGGGCAAGGAAATGAATGCTGAGATGAAGGCGCCTGCAATTTCAAATGTATCAAGCTGATAAATAAATAAAGTTAAAAGAATGACTTTCAATTACATTTGAAAGAGAAAAATAGGGAGAGCTGGGGGGGAATGACAGAAAAAAAAACACAGACAAACCCAGATGCTCTCGGGCACTGCACTTGTCTTGCAGGATGCTCCTCTCACCTGCCCAAGGCAGCAACAGCCGGGCTGTGGTCCCGGGCAGATCAAATGAACGTGGTTTTAATGCTTCAATTAAAGTTCATTCTGTTCAGCTTTAAAAAGTGCTTTAGCCCTGCTAAGCTGCAGCGGGTCAAAAGGAAGGATAAATGGCAAGTCTCATCTGAAAGCCAAATACACATGTTCCCACCATTAACAGTCCCTTCCCATTAATGAGGATAATATTGTTGGCTTATAATGTTGCTTTCATTTAAAAACTGGAGAAGAATGAAATGTTCTCCTCCAATTTTGGTTTGGTGCCAGGAGCTGCCTGTAAAATCCAGATAAGAGTTCTCAGCACAAACTTCTGATAAGGGAATTAACAGGTAAACTTCAAACTTTGGGGAAGCAGGGGAGGGAAAGCATTTGTGATTTCTTTGCTGGTGTCAGCTTGTCAGACTGAATCTCCCCAGACCCGGCTGCCACGTTCCCAGGATCCTCATCCCTATTATCTGTCTATACTGGGAAATTACCCTTTTCTATAGCTGAGGATAAGGCTTCATCTCCTTAAAGATCATAATTTTTCTCTTCTTTCTATTTTTCTTACCTCCCCAGAGACCACCCTCTGTACTATTCCTAGCACAGCTCTTCTCTCGAGTGGAAACCAATTCCTTGTCAACTCTTTTGGAGTTCTTTCATCCTTTTTTTTTGTTTGTTTGTTTTTAATCACTTCACCTAGATCATCCACAAATCCAACCAGAGCTGAAAATGAATGTATTGACTTCAGATGCAGCTTCCACTTGAAGAAGAGCTCCGGGCCCTGGGCAGGATGAAGTATTTGGATGAAATAACCCCTTTGGCAAAGAGTCATTCACTCTACTTGTTCACTTTGTCAGCGCTCAAGCTTATGAAAAGCTAAAGCTGATCCACCAGATCTAGGAAATTCTGGGACATCTGAAACTTGGAAGAAGAGGGTAATATAGAAATGTGTCAGTTCCTATTGGCAGTTCAAGCTGCACATCCAAAGGATGCTTGGTTTGGGAGTGATAAATGTCATTCGTCTTTGGCCAGTATTTGGCTGGACAGGTTGACTTCAAGGACAGTTGTTCTAGTTCTCCTTTACAGCTAAATACTCGTTCCACTCCTGGAGAACCCAAGGGAGATTACACATTTCACGATCACAGAGCAAATTAAGGTCAGAAGAAGAGCAAAGATTAGAGTATCAAGTCATCTCTCTGTCTAGCACTGAATCCTTGGAGTGGTTCCTAGACAAGTCGCTCTGTGCTTAAAACTTTTAAAAATAAAGTGGTGATACAGTCATCTGGTAGGCAAGAGAATTTCTATGATCCTCCTAACACCGAGCACATAATTTTACCTATACATCCCTTTCACCCTCTGTTGTTGAAAAGGTGAGTAAGGCTCAGGAGCAGAGTGATTCCTCACAAAAGCACCGAGGTTTAGGAAGCTGCTCCTTCCTTCTATCAAATATTGGCATTTTCCATCAGCAGCTGCTGCCTGAGCCAAGCAAACCAGTTTTGAGAAAGCCAGGGTGAAATCCAGACAGCTCAAATAGAAATATCAGAGTTTTTCAAAGGCTAAAAGGAATTTGATTAGTTTGCACAACATTGCTGTTTCTGGACTTTTATATCCTGAGAGGGATCACCAAAATAACATGTCAAAGGCCGTTCACAACAATTTTTCCACTTACACCAGAGCAGGGAACCCCAGAGCTTTTGTATGATCAGCAGCACTGGTCTCTCAGTTTTAGGACTGATTAAGACCTCCAAATCCTCAAAGTTTGGGAAAGCCTGAAATCCTTGTCACCCTTGTACATGGCTCCTTAAGACCTATATTCTCCTTTTTAAACCCCAGCCTAATATTGTCCCAAAACTGTCCTCTGCCTGTCATCATGCACGCCTGTCCCAAGAAACTCGCTATTTCTGGAACAGCAAGAGCTGGGCAGGAATATCTTGTTAAGACATCTATTAGGGTTTGAAAAAAGCTGATTCATCTCAATTGAAATGCTTCACAGAAAGAGAGTCAGTTTGATGAATTTCTTCTGTCGGGAAAAAAATTGCGACTGAGACAACCTGTTTTAACTTTTTATTCAAAGTCACTTTGTTTTGAAATTTAAGCTGATTATAATAAAAATATATTTTTTTTTAATGAAAAAGAGGTCACACATGAAACACTTTGATATCATCAAAATGAGGTACTGCAGACATTTTTTTTCGTTTTTGTCTGCTCATGAAAGTCTTTCTGACTTTTCATCCAGGACAAGGAACTTTAAGCCTCTATGTTTCTTTCCAGGATGAGAAATCATTTACTGCTCATTTCCAATAGAAAAACAGAACCAGCCTTTCAGTTTCTAGTTCTGCTTTGAACGGAGACTGAGAGTTAACTAGAGTGATCCAAAGTTGTTAAAAACTAAGAGATAAGCTTTCATATTTCATACTTCAATCCTTCTCTGCTCCCAGCGGCCAAAGAAAATGCCATTAGCCTTGGAGGTACTTTTGGTAAATAAAGAAAAGGGGGGAAAAAAAGAGACAGACAAGAGAATAGTCTTTATCCTTTATTTTTCTCTCATATATGTATTATAAACCGTTTTCTCAAAGGCGTGAAAGTGTCTCACTTTAGCCCACAGAGTCAAGGGAGTCTGGGTTTTCAAAGTCGCATTTTGAAAGGGACGGGTGGCTTGAAAGCCCGTCTCCAATGTCGTTTTGCTAAGGCGGAGCGGTTCACACGGGCTGGTGCAAATGCGGTGCTCCCTGCAGAGATCCCGTCAGCTCTTCTTACTCGGATTTCGTGAGAGTCTGGGGGAAAACAGCCCAGATCTGCACTGGCTGGAAATCTCAGACACTATTTGCACATCAATACCCAGAAGGAGGGGACAAATACTTGCTTAGCAGATCTCCCAGGCTTTGAGTTTCTTGCTACTTTGCTATTTATTTGAAAGTATTTAGGAGGGGGAGTTGTTTAGGTACATCCCAGGGTCATCACTGCTGTCCCTTACTGAAGGGATCAGGGATTTGGGGAACTCACTGGTGATTTTTCTTTTATAAAGCCAGAGCTGCTGCTGATATTTTTACTTAAAGCTTTGCTGTCAAGGCCGCAGTGATAGAACTGGGAGCTCTACAGAAGCCACTGTTGCATGGAAGCTTATTTGGAAAAAGGCTATTTTGAGAAGTGTTGTCTGTAAATGAAGTCATGTGAGGAGTTCTCCTTTGGGACTCACAATTTCTTGGGGGAAGGTGAACCAGTACACATAGAAAAAGCTGACCTTTCATAACACTCATGTGATTTGGAGTGACCATGTATCAGATTTCTTCAGGACTGAGCCCCTAACAGACTTCTGACAAGAGCATATAATTTTTAAAGCAGTTTTAAATTTCTGCCAGTCATGCGATCCATTTGAATGTCAGTCTGGGAAGGCAAAAAAACCCACAAACAAATGTGAGAGCTCTCATTCTATTTTCCTCTATCCATCCTTATTTAAAAATCCACTCACAATAAAGAGGATCCTGTAACAAGTGCCCTGGTAGACCAGAGTCTTTCCCAAGTCATGCGTGGGCTCGCATCGCAGTAACAGCCATGTCTGGCATCCCTCTCCTGGAGGGCTGGTCACTGGCATTTAAAGAGGATTTAGGTAGCAACGATTTGGGCACAAGCAGATGTTCTGCTGGAAAGTAACATTTACTATAAGGATGCTGCATTACCAGTCTGGGAGAAGACTCTGTCTGCATGTCAAGAGAATGTCGTGGTCACCCCACCTTGTGCCATGATGCACGGAGGACAGGGGAGGGTGTCAAGGTCTCATGCTGTGTCGGAGGAGCTCTCTGAAACAGCACCACAAATGAAACTTAACAAGATAATTTGGATGCTTCCAAAGAAATGGCTCCCAGAGTGAGGCATCTGCCTCTGGCTCTCCCTGCTGAGTTCCTTGAAATGCTGGCAACACAGTATGCAGATTTGAAGTTACTGGGAGTTTCGCAACAGACTACAGCCTGTGATTTCACCCCTTCTGAGAAGCTCTTTGCAACAGCCAGCCATTGCGGCGGTGAGGAGAGCATGAGGAGAAAGGAAACCGCAGGGCACGCTTGCTCAGGGGCTCAGGAAGTCAGTTAATGGTACGGCTGATTTTGCTGGTTAAAAAGCAGATTCACTTTCAACAAGCTGCCTCCAGACACCCAGCACTGCCACTAGAATCGTTTTGGCATGGAAGAAGCAACACAATTATACTTCTTCTCCAAGAGGAAATATGCAGAAAAAGCATTTCAGGAAGGGCACAACGATGCTACTTTTATTGTCAGAAAAGAGACACTGATAAGTTTATTATTACCATTATGGCAAAAGTTCTACTGAAAATTCGACTATTCCCAGTGGTGAATTCCCTGTTTGCATCACAGGAGACATTCCTAGCTCCCAAGGACTCATCTGCATGCAGCTGCAAAACAACTGGATCCAGTGATGTGACCATGGCTACTTGAGAAATCAGTGGCGGAGACAGGATGGCTCTGTCCCATTCCAGCCATGCGTTAATTGCATCCACTGTTTCTTGCTATGGAGCATGAGACTTGACAATAGAGCTGCTGCAAACCACTGCTGATTGTGAGCCCTCGGGGAGTCGCCACCCCCTTTCATTAATAAAGACAACTGCACAGAAGCAAAGCAGCGCTGGGGTTAGCGACACTCCTGCACTGCAGCGCTCGGGTGGCATTTCTGCAGATATTTACAGTTGCACTCCTAGGGAGCCTAATAGTCCCATCTGGAACCATCAGAGCTCAGAGGGGACTAGAAGTGGTTGTGGCAATTCCAAGCAGCAGGAGGTGAGTATATGTGGCTTCATAAAAAGCATCACAAGGATATGACCCAGACAGTCCTCATCTCGCCTTGCAGCAGAAGCAGGGGGAGGACTCGGCATGGCTCCTGGAAGAGCAGGAGCTCATGGAGTGCCTGCACAGTGCTTGGGGCTAGAGTTGGTGTGCCCTTCCCCTGCACATGTGTGTATGTATTTGTGTGTGTGCAGAACCCCTCCCTGGGCAGCACAGCTGCATCGCATCTTCCTGAGTCCCTCCAGACTCTCAGATTGGGAACTGGTCCTCAGGGCTGGTCATGGTCACTCACAGCTCCCAGTTGTGCAGAGCAGGCTTATGCATTCAATGTTTTAGGAGCCAGACAGGTTTGAGCTCAAAATTTCTACCACCCTCTCACAGCTTTATTTTGTTCTGCAATCAGTCCAATCCAGAGGCAAATTCTGATTAATAAAAGGAAGGAGATGAAGTTGGCCTTTGCTTTTCAGCAAAGTACGTGACAGGGAGCACCCTGGTGTGCCTGCTTAGGAGAAAGCTGTGCTTCCCAGAGAGAAAATTGCAAGTGTTCATTTAGGATAAGACAGCCAAGCAAAGCACTGCCTAAACAGTCTCCAAGTGGTCACTACTCCACCGTCCTCCCCCAGAAATTCTGTTCTTTTTCTGGGGCTCTTGTCATGTGCTGTCAGACAGCAGAGGAGCCAGGACCACTGACAGGTTGTGGGACTGGAGCTCTGTGCTGCCTCAGTTTCCCCATCCTGTTGTTACCAGCCAAGGATATTGTGAAGGTGAATGCAATATCAGCTGAGAAGGGTTCACAGATCATTGGAGTGAAGGACTGAGAACAAATATAATGTTATATATATATGTATAAGGCACAGAGATAGTATTCTTATGAGCAAAGCAAAAGAGGCTGTGCTGTTCTGGGCAGGAATATGGAGCTGGGCAGGAGCTGGGAGAGTGTCCCGGTGTTTGGGATGCAGGACCAGGGGCGGGTACCCAACAGCATCCTTCCCTGGCAAGAGCAGGCGGATCAGAGCTCCTGCAGGTGGGAAGCCACAGGGTTTGGGACTCACAGCCAAGGGAAACAGCCTGGGGTTGTGGTCCATGTGGATGGAAGTGCCAGACTGGTACAGCTCATCTGCATTGCAAAGGGCTCTCAGGATAGCAGTGCTGATAACCTGCCTAGTAGAGGCAAAAAACGTGGTAAAAAAGAGCTGCTTTTGGCAAAATGCACTACACATCACCTCTTTTCTGTGTCTGGCACTGTTGCAAAGAGTAAAAGAGTCTTTCCTACCAGCTGCCAGTGCTGATCCTTGTCTTCCCCCATCCTCATCGCCCAGCACATCCAGAGCTGCCAGCATAGCTGTTCCTTGTCCCTCTTGCAGGGCACCCACCTGCCAGCCCCTGAGCATCCTCAGCAGGAGAAGCTGGATGCATCCAAGACCAGTTGTGCTATGAAGCAGCTCAACTTCTGTGCCTGGACAGTGAACTTGAGATTCTTGGAAATCTTACTCCTTTTTGTCACCCAAAACACCGAGCTGGAAAAAGATGCAGAGTTTGTGACAGCAAAGAACAGCGTGTGGAGAGTCAATCCTTGCTTAGCAAAGCCAAATCGCTATTATCAGGAGGTAGTTCACTCCTTTTCAACACCAGCTTTGTTCACCAGACCATGTCAGAAGCAAACTGGGGCAATCCCACAGGGAAACCCAAAGCCCCACGTTGCCTTCAGTCAGTCTGAAAAGCACTCGGAACTTGTGGGTTTTGCTGTTTCTTGATGCAAAATAAAATTAAAAAGAAAAAAAAAAAAAGTGTCAGCAAATTGGAGTGGCTCCAGAAAAAGGAGATAAAGATGATTAAGGGTTTAGAAGGATTGACCTATGAGGAAAGATTAAAGGAACTAATTATGTACAGCTCAGATAAAGGATGAGTAAAGAGGTGATTTAATAACAGCTTGCAAATACTCAGGAAGGTGTCAACAGTAAGGAAGGGGGAGGAATTATTTAGAGTCCTTCACCGAGGAACAACACAAGTGATGGAAGGAAAGGGGAAGGTGATATGGGACATAGGCACAATGCGGACAAAACCAGATTTCTTTAGGCAGCAGTGAGTTGGGAGCACAAATGCTCTGGAAATGCTCTGGCTTCCAATCCCTAAGTGATCAAAGAATCCATTTTTGAAGGTGTTTAGGTTCTTAAAGGTGCAGGGAAGAGGTTTAATAGGATTTTCAGATGCATCTAAGCAGGTTAGGCAACAGATTTCCATGAGAGTAAGGGACTTAAATAGTTTCATCAGTTCCATCAGTTACTTACTTACATCTTTGCAAAAAACAACGTGAAGGTCTGGCTCTAGGACTCGTCAGAAATTCCCCCACAGGAGAAGATTAGAGCTGAATCCCAAGCTGTTGGAGCAGTGTGAGAGTGGACTGGCTGATCTGCAGGAGGATGTTTTGTAGGAAAACACCTTACCTTGTCAGGGCATTGTGCATTGATCTGCCCAGTCGATTTGAAAGTCAATGAGATTTAGACTCCCAGGCCCATTAAAATAAAAATTTAAAAATGCCTTTGGCACTTAAGCACCTTGGTCAGTTAGGCAGGTCTCTGCTGCAGAGCAACTGGGGGTTATCAGTGCCCAAGGTGAACACAGTCACAGTAAAAAGCCTTCCCAAAGCTGGATGTTCTCCTTGTGCTTCCAGTGTGTCAACAGATCTCCAGGGAAACATGTCCCATATTTCTCTGTGCTTCCATTAAGTCACCTGGCGGTTTCCTGGAGACAGGGGACAGTGTTTGTCAGTAAGTGGCAGGAATAATCAACTGGATGGAGGAGGAGTGGGAAGACGTCAAAGGAGAAGCAGCATTGACAGTGTAAATTGGAAGTCAAGAGGCTGCCAGGATGAAAGCCCCACCAGAGTTTCCAGCTATGAAATCTAAAGGGAAGAAATGTCAAGTGTGGACTTAGAAGAGGATCACAAGATCAATCCACTCTTCAAGGCGCTCAGTCAACAATGTCAGCTTGCTGGGACTCTCCATTGTCACCACCATGACCAATGCATGGAGATTTGCCTTTGGTCCAACACCATCCCCTTGGCTTACAGCACCTACCTAAGCCCTCTTCAACACCAAGGTCTTAAGGGGGCTTCTACATTCCCATCAAACACCCTCCAGCCCACTGGTGGGAACTCTAACCCTCCACTGTAGGTGGTCACAGTGAACTCACATCTCTGCTCTAAGCCCAGAAGCACAAAAAGTTGTGAAGTTCACTTGTTTTCTCAATGTTTCTCCATACACATGCACCAATATTGCCAAAGTGTAAGCTTACCCTGTACCCAGGCATTGGACTGTCACAGCTATCGCAGCTGCAAGTTTAGATTCCGCATGAGAATTTTGAACATGGTAATAATAGAAGGCAAGGTGAGAGGAGAGAGGTTGTGACTCATTCTTGTTATCACCCTGAAGGGTTTTTCAGGGCAAATATTCCAGAGACAGTTTTCATTAAACCACAAACTTGTCAATTTAACCTAAAAAATATATATATGTATTTTCAAGCAGTTGCTTAAAAACTGGGAGATATTTGAAAGACTAGTTTAACCCTTTCACAGCACTTGAGTCCACTTGAAATTGCATAAAAGAGGAAAGTTAAATACAAAGATAAATGCAAAAATGGCCAGAGTTGCTATGGAAATATAAGAGCATGGAAATTGAAAGTCAATAGAGGACTAACTGTTCAATTTAAAAAAAGGTCTTTCTATACAGAAATGGAACATTTTTCAAATCCCTATTGGCCTGTATTATACAAAATGGGAAGTGTTTTGTGGCTGGGTACATCTATTTAATGATGCATGCCCAATCTGCAAACTATATGGTCAATAGTACATACTAAGCGGGACCTTTTTCTCAGGTTAATGCTAATCTCCATCACAGCTACAGAGTCCTGGTGGTAAATGTCAGCCATGAAATGCACTCGTATGTGGGTCAAAATCTATGGGATATAATGAAAAATAATTTGTAGGTCTTTCAGGTCAGGTCTGTTTGTCTTTTTAACACAGTTTCCCAAGAAAACAAGAATTATGTGATTGGGCTGGTTGCCCCACAGGCAGCCCATAACAGCTTTCTAAACCTGCTGACCTGCTGATGTGAAGGAAGAAGAGTGATCTCAGAAGAATGAAGTTCTAACAAGCTTTATAAGGGAAGATACACTCAAATTAGCACTTTCTCCCATCATCCTTCCCCTTTCCATCCCACTCCCAGGATGTGATATGAGCTCAGCCACTCTATGAGACACCAGAGAACCCACATGGGACATGACCATAGGAAACCAGGATTCCTACATTCTACTGCTTGCAAAGCAGCTTGTTTTATTAAGATAAATGCAATACACTTCTCTGGTTCCATTCAGAGAGAGAGAATTATGTTTGAACAGCATAAAACTCCATCCATGAGCAGCATATGAAGTGGAAAGTGGGGCTTTGTTTCAGACCATCTGCACTTGTCCTCCCTTCCCATACCCTACTGGGGCTTGTTGGTAGATTTATTCACCTACAAAATGTCCAGTGCCAATTTGGCATTGGCTTCCCAAAATTCACAGCTTATTGTGTCCCACATTCCAAGGACATGACGTTTTTATCCTCTTGGTCTTTTCTACCCATTTGCAGCGGCTTTCCCCACCAGAGCATCATTGGAACACACTCCTGCCCACGTGTCCCATTAAACAGACCCCTGAACCCCTCTCATGTGTCTGGACACGTATTCAAAGCACACGAGTCTCGCACAGCAAGCTTCCGACAGCTGGAAGCATCTCACTGACTTAGGGACAGTAAACCTAAAAAAAATTAGCAGACGGAGAAGATGCTGAAATTGAGCTTTCCAATGCGAAGAGCTGGCACAAAATCCAGACTTGGCAAAATAATTCTGCCACTTTGTTTTTCCCCCCCCTCCGAAGTCTAGCTCCATCCTCTTCTGCAAGGGGTTTGAAAGAAATCCATGGCACCAGCAGGATTCTCACCATCCCATCTCCCAGACTGTTAAAAAAAGGTCTTTAAAAATAGTTACGTGCTGCTGGGTGGGATTTTCTTCTGCAGGTGCTGTGCAATATAGAGCGAGATGAGATTCTAATCATAGCTCCTTCACAGAGGGAATGGTTCAGAGTTTAGCTGTGCGGCACCAGCCTCATTTTCACAGCAATATCGTTATGTTCTTCGGGTGTCAGGGGGACACATATTGCTGTCATTTCCCTGTGCTGCCTTTGGATATCAGATGCAAGGAGCAGCAATGAAACACGCAGCTCTCCGTGCTCCATCGCACTAAGCCAGAGGAGAGGAGCCTGTTTGGTGTCCTGGTGCATCTGCTGGAGCTCATCCCATGAGGGGGAGGGTCCTTGACCTTCTGGGTGCTCTAATCTCCAGCCAGAGAGGGTTCCCCATCCAAACGGGCTGGGCAGAGAAATAGGAGCTCGAGGCTGCATTTCCCCAACAGACACACATCCCACCGTGTGTTACCCGCTCACTGACACAGCTCTGCTCTGAGGACGATCTCTTCCCCACCACAGCCCCATGCTGGCTGATTAAAAATTCCTCACACCATAAGACAAATGTTTTTTTTCCCCAAATTAGTCAAAACCACTCCTACAGCAAGTGTATGACCTGCTTGGCATGTGAGTAATGGTTTTCTCGAGCTGGCTATCTCAGCAGGGTGCCAGCAGATGCTCCTGTTGAATGGTCTGGGCACCTTCTGCCAGGTCCGTTCACCAAAGAGCTGTCAGTCCCCAGGAGAAGAAGGTCCCTGCCAGAGCCTCAGCATCTGGATCTCTTCCACAGACCAGCCTGGAAGCCTCAAGACACAGGGGATTTTCTGACAAGGTCTCCCAACCTAGTCCAGCAAATGTCTACCATCTGCCAAAGTTCACATGACTGAAATACCTGTGGGAATTGCATCACCACCACACAGCCCAAGACAATAGCACCTTCTCCTTTTGTTTTTCTCTTTATTTGGCACCATCTCTACTGAGCTTTGCCTGCTGCCTTCTGTCAGCTCATACACCCAGGGCTGTGGTAGTTGTGCAATTGTGCTGTCTTCCTGATTTCTCCACTGCTGTGTTTTCAGAAACTTGAGTCTGAATACTTAAAATGTCCTGGAAGGGCACAAAGCATCACCAGTTTATTTACAGTTAAAGAATGTTTTCTAAATGGAGGTCCAAGCCAAAACATTGCTCCAAGGACTCTCACTGCCATGAACAAATCCTGGGAAAGCTGGAGAAGGGGTGCACATTGGCCCAGCATTCATCTCCTTTGGGTGTTTTGCCTGTGGTACCTCACTCTCCAATGTATAGTTCTTTCCTAAGCCCCAGATTTTATTAGGATGCTTCATTTTTAACCTTTTGCTGCAATATTACATCAACTTGTCTCTACATTTTGCTTTAAGGACATGAAATCAGCTGGAATAAGCCTGGGTGCACTCAATCCAACAGCCTGGCCTGACTTAGAGAACGATCTGGTCAGCCCTGGGCTGGGTAGCTGGGTACCACATCGAGCATCTCTCCAGGAGTCTGGTAAACCCACCCAGGTTAATATGTCCCTTCCTCAGTGCAGGATCCTATAGAAAAGTCTGATAAAATTGCAGCGAGACAAGTGGCATTTGTCACCCGGACTGGAGCAGCCACTACCTCATCCTTGAGGGGAAGTTTTGAGAAACAAAGTGAGATTACAGCTATACAACTATACCTTCATGTCACCCACACCGCACCCACAGCCAGAAAACCAGAGATGACAGCAAAGTCACCCCAGCGTGACCACATTGCAGTGACAGACCCTCCAATTCACACTTCCATGTACACAGATATTTCATCAGATGCAAGACAGGGCTGCCAAACCCTGGCTCAGAGCTGTGCTGTGGTTACGAGCAGCAAAGCTGTTAAACCCCATTGCAGCCCCATATGCATTCACTTCATGCATTTAGTCCTGACAGCCCTAGTAAATTCTTTCTGAAAAGAAAAGAAAACCCTTGTTTCCCCTCCCCCTGAGCTACTGCATCTTGTTAAATGTCATTAAAAGCAGAACCCACAATAACATCAGTCCTTGCTGAAGGTTGAATCCACCTTGACTGTAATCCTGGTGTGGCACTGGATGGAGAGGAAAAAAAACCCAACAAAACCAAACACAATCCAAAAAAAACAAGAAGCAAAAAAACCAGATACTTCCTTCCACTTCTCTGTCAGCTCCACTTTGCATCAAAATCGCCTTTGTATGTCACACAGTTATTAAAGTTGTGGATTGCGGCTCGGAGTGTGTGTGCGTGAACGTGTGTGTGTCTGTGTCTGGGAAACTGGGTCACCCGGAGAGCGCTCCGTGGAAACTCTGCCCTGACAGATCCGGGCTGGCAAGACTCAAAGATATCCCACATAATGTTTTTCTGCCTCCCATCATGCTTTGAAAGCAACAAATAATACTACTTTCTCCTATATTTTTGTATCTTTTATTCAGCAGCTTCCTGAGGTAAATAACCTCTGGCAGGCAAATCTAAGGGGATGCTCCTATCTCGCTTGCTGTCTGCTCACACTGAAATCATGATATACTTTGCTTTCATGAGGCTTTTATAAAACATCCCCTTTTTTTTCTGAGAGGAACAGCTATCAAAGAGGGCAAGAAACTCCCAGATTTGTCTCCAGTCCCAGCATCGTCTTGTTTTTTACTCCCCCTCACAGCCCCAGGGATACCAGGAGGGCACATCCCCATCAAAATGGGGGCATCCCCATCACATCAGGGACATCCCCATCACACCGGGGACATCCCCATCACACTGGGGACATCTGTGGGCATCCCCCCAGTCAGAGTAGATGGCTGCTCTCCAGCTGTGGCTCTTTCTAGCAGGCAGGCATCCTTTTCTTTCTGTCAGGGCTCTGAATAACAGAGCTCAGGCAGTTTCTGTCTGAGGCTGAGGGGTGAATCCTGTGACCCACCTGCTGCTGTCAGCAGTGTGATTTGGGGGAAAATGGGTGAAGAATGGGGCTGGCCCAGCTCAGCACCAGTTGCTGATAGAGGGGGCAAGTAAGAAGGAACTGAAACTTGCAGGTCAGAAAGACGTGGGCCACCGTTTCAGGAAGAACAGAGAGGAAAAAACGTGGGTTTTCTTATTAACAGCTTATTTTAATACTTACCGTGTCAGCCAAGGGATGGCAGAATGAAATACCTTGGGAGGGGAGGGCTTTACAGGTGAGGCAGAATTGCAAGGATGATTCTGAGGGCCAAATCCTGCTTTTCCTTGTGCTACTGTCAGTGCACTTATTTCCTTTAAAGAAAGCAAAACTTAAGTGGCTGCAAGAAGGACCGGTGACAGGAAAGGGGTTGGAAGGATCTGGCTTCAGACACACATTTGCTGGCACGAGGTCCCACCAGATCCATTGCTGGGACAAGTGACTTTCAGGCATCACCTCGTGAATCCCACAGCCGCAGGAGTTGAACCGCTGCTGAGTATCCTGGTGCTGCTGCGTTGCGCAAGTTTGGGTTTGTTTTGGGTTTCTGAGGAAGACATGCTCTCCCAGGTAACTCCGGTGGATGCGTGAAACTGGCTGTAGGGAATGGGAACATGGAATAACAGTGTCCCTAAGCCTGCTTCGTGTTCTCTGGTTAATGTATTCAGCAGTGAGTTTAGGGGATCTCAGAAGAATGAATTGTCAGAGCATCTGAAGCAAGAGATGGCAGGAGAATTACTGCTAATCCTTCTTGCAGACCAAAACACTCCGAAGGATTTAAAGACTGTTTAAAAAATGTTAAAAAGAAAAAAAAAAGGTCATCTCTCGCTTTTTTCATACATTTTGGGTTGGTCACTGGGTGCTGGCTGGGAGCTGAAAGTAAAGAGAAACTTCGAGGAGAAGGAAAGGATGAGAAAGGGAAATAAGAAAAGATAAAGACTGGCGATAGATCTGGAGAAAAGCCTATCTTACCCTCTCTGGGAGTGTAGGCTGCAATTAAATCTCTTTTGCCTAACAATACCCCATTGTTATTTGCATAGTACTCAAGATGTAGCGATAAGGGAGGAAGGAGCTGCGGGCAGGGAGGGCTGCACTTGTTCTCTGATCACTGGGCTGCTGTTTGAAATCCTCTGGCTGGAGGGTCACAGGCCCTAAATAAGGGATGGTCCTGAGGATCTGCCCCACCACGAGTCACCAATGGTGGGAGGATTTTGGAAGCATGAGGGCTGTATTCAATCTCCCTGCTACTCATCTGATTTGTAGACATAATCAAGACTTTACTTTCATTGTCTTTCACCCCTCTCCTTACTGTTCCTCTCTGTGCATCCCCCAGCTGTGGTTTGGAGAAAGATGCTGATAAAGAAGGGATATGGTGGATGCTGCAGGTGCCTAAAGACTTTTGGGAATCAGAGCCCACACTTTGCCAGGCATACACATAACAGACCTCAAGGCCAGAGTTTCCTCTGTATTTAAATATATTTAAATGGTAATTCAGTCCTCTTCCACATGGGTAGGAACAGGACTAATGCAGGCAGTGACTGCCCAGCCTGAGAGGCCTCTGGGAGCTGCTCGTGCTGGCAAGACATGGAGAGAAACATGCAAAGCACCATTTTCATTCAGAGTGTCTCAGGATGACATTTCGAGAGGGTGAACCAGGCTCCCCCAGCAAAGAAGCACTGGGGTGAGAAATCACAGGTCCCAAATCTGGGCTGTGCCCAGCAGGACTTCCCAACCAGAGCAGAATTACACCCTTCTCAGCAGCGATGGAAAACAGCCACTGCTGCCTTAGCTGAGCAGACACCAGTATGCAAAAACCTGATTTAAAAGCAACTTCTCAGAGGTACTAATTTCAAAACATTTTCTTATCACCATTATGCCAAAAGGCAGTAGATACAGACTCATCACAAACCTCCTGCCTTCCAGGTGCTCGAGGCTATTAGTGCTGGAAACCCTGGGACCAGCCACCTCCAGCAGCCCAGATTCACCCAGCCGCTGAATTGTGGCCGCTTTGAGAACCTGCACCGACCTCTTTCCTATTCTTTTTATTGCTTTTTTCTTGATTTTCAAGGCTTTTAACTGAGCTGTCCTCAATGGCGCGGTGTTTCTGTGCTCGCAGCAGCGCAGGGAGGTCCAGGCTGGCGGATTATTGACTTTACCCTCTACACGACCTTGGAGCTGAGGCAGGTTTGTGCTACTGGCAGATGGGCTCTTCTGCTGCAAATCACGCTTCGCTGTCATTTGTCCCAATTCTCAGGCTGAGCTGCGACGGCAAAGAACAACTTATTAAGAAATTGCTTCTTTTCCTACCATGTTCAATTGCTCTCGGTCTCAGGCAGGTCGCATTGATTTGACTGCACCTACCCGAGATGTTTTGCAAAAGGCACTTAGTGAAATTAATTCTGGGGATTCTTCAGTGGTTTTTAGTGCCCAGACTACTTGTGTGATAGAGCCAGGTGAAGGTTTATCTTTCAAAGGATCAGGGGAGTGGAATTTCCATTTTGGCTTTCCAGTAAGGCACAAAAATGAAAAATCGTGAATTTTCTCACAATTTTAATTTGGGTGGGTGGAAGCATTTTTATATTTTGGTCTTGGTTTGGAAGGCTAGTCAGATGATATAAATAGAAATTTCAAAACAAAAAGGTGCTCTGAAAAACAACAGCATAAGCCTAAACTGACATTTTAAAAAATGATGTTGTGGAGCAATTTAACTTTTATTTGAAATCCTTTTCCCAGCCCCTCTAAAACATTGCAAATATCACTGTTTCCACACAAAGTGTCTGTTCCAAGATTACAAACCCATGCAATACTGAACTGGAAACCCTGATATGGCATTTTCTGTTCCATAGATTCACTACGCTACCTCATTAAATTACAGAAACCACTTACAAAATAACATTTCCCAAAGGACAAACACTCTTCCAGGAAAAGTTTCAACCTGTTCCCATCAAGTATCGGCTGGTCTAGAGAAACCAGCTGCTTTTCCTTGTTTTGTTGATTTTTTAAGTGACACTGGAAGTCTGCGCTAAGACTTGGGGAGGTCAAGGGAGCATCACGCGGTGCCGTTCCAGCAACCAGCCAGATCCAGGTGGGCAGTGATGCAAATGTCTCTAGGTTTTAGTTTATACATAATGTCTCTTCTCCAGTGTGGAGATTGCAAACGCAGTCATGTTAATGAGGGTTTGCCCTGTTCAGAGCCCTCACTGCAAAGCACATCTTGGCGATGATGCTGGCACGTGGTGATGGTCTCCGAGACATCGCCCTCTGCAATGCACTAAGACCGGAGCTTCAGCTGTAGTGGCATTTTGCATGGGTCAAATTAAGTACATGGTGGAATCAGGGCACGTCCTCAGCACAAATGACATGGAATAGCTTGGATGCAGCAGCCCTTTGGAGCTTTATTTCCATCTGTGTTTCTGACCTAAGCAAAACAGATGCTTTAATAACTGGAGTATGTTCAGCTGTTTACATGAGACATGAATGCAGATCTGCATGGATGTTTGATTGGCTGCTCATTTATTCACCCAAACAAGTAAATAATACCAAAGCTACCTGCTGCACAGTGAACACTTCCAAGTAACAATGCATGCCAATGTGTTTGGAGACGTGAAAATTTTTAGTTTTCCTTCAGAAATTTGCTTCCTATAACAAAGGCAAATATGTGTGTGTTTTTCTGTTTGAACCACAATATTTTCCCCATTTATAGCATTGTGGAATTGAGTCTCCTAAAAACAAATCTGCGTTTTCTCTGCTAGGTAATTGGTGAAAATAAAATAGTTCATGCAGGCTTTTTCCTCCTAGAAGTGTAAACCACAAAGTATGGAAGCCGGCACTGCCAGGGCAGGTTGATGACCCCTCAGGGAGGGCTGGGACATTCACAGCACATGGCCTTGCCTGGCACCCTGGTCCCATCAACAGGGGATGGTGTCACCAGTCAGACTGTCCTCCTGAGCCTCCTTGTGCCATGCAGCAAAAAGAAAATAATCCTGGTTCCATTGCTGAAGGTCTCGATCATAAAAGAAATCAGTTTGTGTCTTCAAAGCACCAGCTATTGCTGAGACCAAGTGAAATCTCTAAATGCACAAGGGGAGCAAGAGTAACAGTGACCGCAGGG
The DNA here is from genome assembly GCF_036013475.1 of Columba livia. Classification (NCBI taxonomy): domain Eukaryota; kingdom Metazoa; phylum Chordata; class Aves; order Columbiformes; family Columbidae; genus Columba; species Columba livia. Next base: position 7,373,487 of record NC_088620.1, read on the forward strand.
CTTGCGGAACATGAACCTCTGCCAAACTCCCTCATTTTCTGGATGCTCCAGTCTCTGTCTCCCTCCTCTCACCTCTTCCAGAAGCTACAATGGGGTTTGTGCTTTCTCTCAGGCAGTAAGATATCCTGGGGCAACTCCCATATCCATTTCTGCTGTGATTAGGAAGAGAAGAATGAGTGACCAGTTTCTTTTTCAATTGTACGGAGGGGAGCCTCCACCCAGCATCACCCCAGCTCTCCTCTGAAAGCTGTTTTGATATTCAACAAACACTCGCTTTTTAAATGATACTGCCCTAAACACTTACTATGATGCCCACAAACACTTGCAGGCTTTCTGAAACTCATTATTATAATTACAATCAAGAATCATAGGAGTCTCTGTTTTGTGCCAGAAACACACATATACTCAATTGTTTGTAGAAGAGCCACAGAGAGAAGAGCGATGGAGAAACACATCTTCAGCATTGCTCAATTCAGGAGCAGGAACTCCCACCCTATTTAATTTTTCCTCTTTTTGTTTTCCAGTTTAACCTGTAGCTGCTGAAATCCAGGATAATAATTGCTTTGTCCTCTGTGCCCTTCTTCAGCCTCAGTGCAGGGAACCCCAAGCTGTGCCCTGGTTTGCTGCACCCCCTCCCCAGCTCCAGCAGCCTCTGCCCTGGGAAGATGCAGAACTCAGGACCCATTGCTCACAGTGGAGCTGAGGAGCTCGGCACTTCAGAAATCACTGCAATGGCACTTAGCAGATGCAAAACAAACTCTCTGGGCAAGTGAGCGCAGCATCGAGCTTGGTTTTATTAAAGCTTCATCTCGCAGGTCACAAAAAAACTCATTTTTTTTTTGGTGGTGGTTTTTGGTAGTGTTATACCAATGTACTGCTGACAGCACAGAGAGAGGGAGCTGTGATTCAGCTTTGGCCAGCATAAGCCCTGGAACAAGCTCTCCCTCTTTTTTAAATAGTGTCTGATGTCGGTCTCACTTACCACCGGCTTCCTCGGAGATGTCGCTGACTGGTGCTTAGAAAAGCGAGATGGATCAGGCCCTTTATTCTGAATAAATATCAGACCTGATTCACCACCCAATTGCCTCTGTTTTACCTCTGTAGAACACCACTGATTATAGAAGGATTTGCAAGTTTAAAACTCAACTAATTCAGTGATTAATCCCAACCAAAGCCTTCTGTAAACAGAGAGCAATACTCCAGCAGTGTTCAATATTCAACACATCAATGAAGCGCTCCGTAATATGATTCAATAGCATTTATGTTTTCCTTCCCTTTATCCAGGGCAGTGCTGGGATACACTCAGTTTAGTTAACCCAGACTTTTCTCCCCTGTCTCTTCTCCCTGCAAAATGCAGGCATGGTCTCAGTGAAACAAGGCAAAACTTTCACACCCAGTGACTCGCAGTGGGATGCCAACTGGGACCAGAGCCCACCATGGTGTGATGGGGGGAAGGCAGATGGACTCAGCCTCATTGCTAGCTCCAAACATCTCTAAAGTCCATTTCAACCCATGGGCTGGAGGGTCCTACAACACTTTCCAACAGTGAATTAAGGCTTTTCCAGAGATTGGAAAAGCTTATTCTAGAACTGGGTGGCTGTAAACATCAAAGCACTTTGTTCAGGCTCTATCTTGCTCACACAGGGTAGTCCCACACAGTATATACAGAAACACTGTATGAGGAGAAGCAGGTAGAGCAAAGAAATACCTTGATTTTAAAGGCGTTAATATTTTCTATGTTTTTTTCTGGTCTCACTGATCCCTGGATCCCCCAAGAAACTCAAACAACTCTCTCATGCTACATAATCTGGATACAAATAATAACAGTTTCAGGTGATGGAAATATTTGGAGGTTTCAATATTTGGTCTAAAGAAAATTAAAATAAATATGCTGGGGAAATTTCACATCAATAGCAACCTCCCCCACTGACAACATAACTGCTCAGCATCACCAAGTAGCTGTCTGTGGCTACAGGACACTCCTTTTCCCTCTGTAGGGCTTTTTCCCCTAAGTCACGGTGCCTAAGGGGGCTGACCCAAGCCTTTCAGGATCCAAACCCTATTTCTGCTTCCCATCCTTTTTAGAATGAAGAATCCTGTATTTTCGCTCTTCCCCAGAGATCCTGGGCTTCACTCAAAGCAACAGACCCTGAAGTTCCACCAAGTAAATGGTGCCCAGACCCAGATCCAGTTTCAGGGCAGACAAATGACAATAAGAGTCCATCTATTCACCAGCCCACCAGACCTGTGTGGGTAGCTGGACCAGTGTGACGGACATCTGCAGACAAACACGGAGCTCAGGTATGTGCAGGTCTTCCAGCTGTTGTCACTCATTATCTTGCACGTTCCCTCGAGAAAGCGTGACCAGCAAGGCACGTATTTCTGTAGTGATTTTACCGTGTCTTCATCCACCTCCTCCAACTCTGAACAGCCACAGAAGAACCAGCTTCTGAGCAGCAGCCCTCAGCCATGGCCAGGATGGGAGACAGGACAGAAGTGATGTGATTTCTCTTTCTCTCACATGAGCTTTACCTCCTCGTGATTCCACCTTTTCCCTTCTAGCAGGACTCCTGTCAGCTGCCTCCAGAAGATGTGCCTGCTGATCTCCTTGTTTTTCCACTCCAGATAGGTGTTCCTCCTTAGGTACCGGGACAGCCCCAGCCTCTGCCTTAGCAAGGCTTTGTTCACTTCTTCCAGTACAATCATGATGATTCCAGCCTTTCCTTCGACAAGCTGCCAGGACTGGGCAATGTCAAACTCAAAGCTACACCACTTGCTCTCCAGAAAGTCTGTAGAGATGACTGCAATGACATTTCTGCTACTCAGAAAACCTTCTTGGATGATATTGGTGACAATGGGTACCCCAGGTATGAAATCCCTGTAGTAAAGACAGAGATGGAAGGGAGGTGTTCCTCCTTCTAAAGGTTCCACCAGCTCCTTCATCACCCATTCTTGGTCTTTGCTGGAGTGGATGACAAATGCATCATAGGTGTCACCCCTTTCTGCAGAATGTTTACACCCACTGAGCAGCACCAGTGAGTAGTATAGCTGGAAGTAGTACTTGTAAATCAGGAAGAGGAACACCACTGCAGCGAGCAACACGATCACCGAGGATGCCACCATGCTTGTATTGAGTTGGCAGGAGGACAGATCAAAGTTCAGCAGGCTCACATTCTTCACGTACGTGGGCATATGGCATATCATCAACTCCTCATGCTGCAGTAGCTGCTGCTGTTCCTTGACCCATTTCAGAAAGTTCACGTGTATACAAGAGCAATCAAACAGGTTTTGAGAGATGTCTAACAGGACCAGACTATCAGGCAGGATTTCCAGGGCCGAGTCCAACAGGACGCTCAGCTGGTTGTTGCTGAAATCCAGGGCTGTGAGGGCTCGGAGCGGCTTGTAGACTCCAGGATCAAAGATCAGTAGCTTATTGTTGCTGATGTTTAGCTCCTTTAGTTCAGTGAGGGCACCAAATGTACTTTGATCCACCTGTACTAATTTGCAATTTGAAATATCCAAGGTGTGCAGGTGACTGAGGTTTTTGAAGCTATCCACCAGTTTATTAGTCTCAAAGGAGTTGCCAGCCATCTTGAGCACTTGCAAAGAGTTCAAGCCACAAAACGTACACTGGGCTTTGACATGAGTTCTGGTATAGGAAATATCGAGATAAATGAGTTTCTGAAGGGACAGAAAGACAGGGTAGGAACCAGGACCAAATAACTTTGTGTGCTGAAAGTCCAAATATAGCAAATTCTTCACAGTAGCAAAATCACCAGTCACACTGATGTCAGAATTGAAGCTGAGGTTCAAGTGTTTCAAATTTGGACACTTAGGAAACTGCCGGGAACAGCAACCAGTGAAGGAGAGGCGATTCTCACTCAGATCTACAACCTCCAGGTTACTTAGAGTGTGAAATTTCTCCCGGAAGCTATTGAGGTATTTGCTCTTGGTAATACGAAGAACTCTCAGCTCCTTGAAAAGAGACAGTTTCACAGCAGGCACTTCCTTAAACTTGCATTTCTTGCATTCCAGCTGTTTCACTTGAGAGAACATTGGAACCTCTGACACCTCTTCAAGTTGGAGGTCCACCAACCGAATACTGGAGACGTTGCCTATGCAGTTAAAAAGAGTGTCTGTGTCATCCTCAAAATCCCTGAAACAGATTAAGACAAACTCTTGCATTCGTACCTGACACAGTCCACTCAAGAGTCCTCTCTGAAAGTCTACCAGTCTCTGGTTGTTGTTGAATTCTCCAACTATTAGTCTATTGACCTGTAAACCAGTCAGACCTTGAAGAGAACTGTGCATCACACTGAAGTTCTCAAAAGAGGACCTTAGAACCAGCTCACCAAGGTAAATCTTTGCAAAGGACCCTGGCTCTATGTACTTTATATCATTCAAGGAAAGCACCAGCGTGAGGTTGAGCCTGTTCCCTTCCCTCAGGACATCAAGGTCTCCTTTGGAGATATGTGTGATCTTATTGGAGAAAAAGCTCAGGTACCTGAGAGAGGTCAGATTGGTGAAATACTCGGGAAGCTTCAATGAGGCAATGTTGTTGTGGCCCAAATTCAGTTCCTGCAGGGTATGCAAGTGTCCAATGGGTAGGTCAGCTAGAGATGTTATGTTGGTTTCCACCAATACTAGTTTTTTCAGCAATGTTAAGCCATCAAAAGCTGCAGTCCCCAGGTACTGGAGGGAATTGGCAGTTAAAATTAAGGTGGAAAGCTTATGAAGATCCTTAAAAGAGTTATCTTCTATTGTATGGAGCTGGCACCTGTTGAGCAGGAAAAGAGAATAAATGTGCATGAAACACTGTCCCTTTCATTACGTGTTCACTAATACTACTGCACTAAGCACTCCTGAATGTGCAAAGTGAACTGTCCCACAGCAGGAGACCTTCTCTCACCTCGTCCTCCCTCTCTAAATCTGAAGTTCAATTGCAAAGCAAAGAGACCTTGAACCACAGCGAAGGTCAAAAATTCATGCAGGCAGCAGGAAAGAAGCATTTTAGCTTTTTGTTTAGGCCGAACTAACATCTTAACAATCATCACTGATGGTAGAGCCAAGCGGATACTGCACTCCCTTCCACCCTGCACCTTCAGACTGTCACTTCAGTCACAGCTGGGCAGTCCCATGGCACCAGCAGGATGCAGCAGTGGCAAAGCTCACAACTCGCTCAGATGTCATCAGCAAAACTGCGGACAGGCAACAGACCCCAGACAATGATGGCTCCAAAGGAGAAAAGGGAGAGGGGGGAAAAGAAGGTGGCCACCTAAAGATTATTTCACATGGGAAGATCCAGAATTTGAGACCCAAATCCATTCCGCAGTGAATTTAAGCAAAATTAGCTTTATAATCCAGCCAGTGCCTTACAGCAAAGCTGCTCTGCCACTCAGCCACTTTGCGGCTGTAACTGTGATGGGACTGAGTGACATTTTTCAGAGAAACAATTTACCCAGAGAAACTGTTGTCTCAAGTCAGTGGAAATTATACATCAATTCAAATTTGTTAATAAGCCTCCCCCATCTCCTCCCCCAGATATGTGAGAAGAAGGGAAAAGAGAATATGTTGATATTTTAAAACAGCCTTTTAGAAAATGAATGTACCTTCCTTTTATTTTTTTTTTTAACTGTGATTAGAAAAATAGCTCACCCAAGATGTTCCACTTCAGAGTTTTTGTAACAGTGAAAAGTCTGACATTTCTCATGTTCAGAGAGAAGTAAAACATCTTCCTCCTCCTTCTCACATCCCAACCTACAAGATCAGACTGAAACACCCAGAGACTGCTCACCCAGTAACTGGACTAAAAGTTGAATATCACTTGACCATGGGAATGTGCAGAGCAACAGACACAGGGATAAAGTAAAAAGAAAACAAACAACAACGAACAGCCAAGACCAACAGACGCCCAAACCAACAGACTCCAAAATAAGCAGCCATCGTGGCCCAGCTGGTGAAGCAAGATTATCCAGTATCCGCACAAAAGAGCTCATTACCTTGTAAGATCCAGATGATGCAGTTCAGGAACTGATGAAAAATAATTTGATCCCAGTGATTTCAGATTGCTGAAACTAAGATCCAAGTTCTGGGTGGTATTTGGGACATCAGCAGGAACTCCAGAGACATTCAGTCCCATGCACGTGAAAGCTCTGTCCGGAACGACCTGAAACAGTGGCAGATTTATTCATGGTCAACATCTGCTCTTCATGAAGTGCCAGAAAATTACAGTCAGGAAAGCGGGAGCAGAACGACTAACCTCGTAGTTAAATTTTAAATGAGCTACCCTGACTTTTAGTAAATAATCTTATGTATCTTAAGCATCTTTCCCACATCTAAAAGAGCCGGTTCCGCTCCCCAGGAAGAGCTACATTTCTTTTTGATTGAAGCAGGTGCAAAACTACAGGACAGTGTTCCCTGAGGCTATGGATGAACCAGCAGCAACCTTTGAGCGAGCCTTCAAAACAACCACACGAGGATGCAGCAAAACAAGCACACGAGGATGCACTGAGTGTCCAGGATCAGCTCTCAGCTTTGCTCCACTGCAGATAAGCAGGCAGTTCTAACCACAAGTGTTCTGTAAGAAATAATTGTCAGCAAAAGTTTGCAAAAGGCAGTTTATAAGTGCCAGTTATTTGGATTACTGATGAAATCACTCAATGATACAAATCAGGTGAAAATAGTGTATTTTGCAAAAAATATAGACAAGGCTTGGATCTCTTCCTGAAGAGAAACAATCCATTAGATTAACTGTACTGCATTAACCTCAGAGGTATAGAAAGCCAACAAGAAGCAATGCTCCATGCTGCTGCTTCTGGTTCTCAGATGCTTTTGAGACCCGCATTTACTTCAAATACTTCAATTGCCTTGGTAACAGCCTTAGAAAAGAAAAAGATGGGCTTTCATAAGACAACTAACAAACAGTAGACTCTATGCACAAATCTCCCAAGCAGAAGGAAAAGTTGCACCAGAGAAACAGAAAGATTTTGTGCTCATTTAGAGATCACGTACCTCCAAGCAGGGGTTGGGGAGGCAGTTTGCCAGCTGTGGTGGGACAAGCACCAGCAGCACCACGAGTGTCCACGGAGGAAAAGCTCCTCTCCTGGGCATCTTCAGGAGGCCAAACGTGCAGGAGAAAGCAGCATGGGTATCACTCTGGGACCTGGAGCGAGAAACGTCCTGAAATGCCAAGCGTTGTGTTTCACCACCCACGTCACTGAGAGCTGCAGAAAACAAGGAGGGAAGTGAAACTGGTAGCTGCCTGCTGGCTGGATGTACCCTGAGTGAATTGTTCTCCTTGCAACTGTTTAACAGGAAAAAAAAAAAAAAAAAAATGTTAGGGTATTTTTTATTTTTTTTCAGTAAAAAAGGAAGCATGAAAAGTATAGTTTGGACTAGAAATTAAAGAGGAATATGGCTCGTATCAGTGCGTCACTTGATTTGGGTGCCTCAGATTAGCCCAAGTCAAACTGGAAAAAGAAGTAAAATAAAGGGAAACTGTAGTGAAATTCTGAGTCCCATTTCTGGAAGATCATGCTTCACATCCCGTAATTCAAATGCACTGGATGGAGCAAATGACTTTGCCGTTGTACCTCTGCCATGCTCCCAGCTACACCACACTGGCAAGTCATGGAGATGTGCTCAGCTGTGGCAGATGTTTTCTTGAGGTAACAGCAGGTTTATCTATGGCTGAGCTCTCATGAACATGCATCTTGGTTTTATCCAGCTGGCTGGACCACAGTATTGCTATTATCGCAGGAACAAGTTGCACATGGCCAGGCACAAGGAATAAATGCTGAAGACTCACAGTGGACGAAGTCCAGGACTTTACAGCCCTCCCCACCCTCTCTTTGGGTGGATGTGTGCTGGGTCATGCCTGAATCAGTGTTTGATGCCTCGCTACAAAAGTGAGTACCTCTCAATACCATCCTTAATTTACAGTGCAGACACAGCTATTGTTTCTGGAAGAGGTTTTGTAAAACCTCACAGTTGGCAATATTAATTTAAATCAGCTCTGAGCCTTCTAATAAAGCTCCCTGCCTTCATTTACTCTGATAAATGGTAGTGCATTCATGTATCTGCTCCTGTCTTGCTGTAGATAACTAAGAAGTGTTACTGAGGATCCAGCCACAGTGTTGCTGGTATTGTTAACACCACACAGACAGAGAAGTTGGAAAAATGTGAGACGAGGATGGGATACTAGTCTAGAAGTTGATGGAATAGGGAACGACTACTCATTAATACCTGTGAAAATTTATATTAAATATAAGCTGCAATATCAGGTCAGTGAGCAATCCACTAATAAAGAAAAGTTTAAAATATGGCAGGGGGTGAGAGTTGGACTCCTTTGGCAGGTCAGCAGAGGGACACTGAGAGATGGGGATATCCTAAAATAATGGATGATCTCTGTGATGAAAACACAGGGCAGCACAATGGGATCTAAACCGGACACCCTGATGTGTGGTGCCCGTTAAGTTAGCAGACAAAAAGTTTGTTGAAATTGGGCAAGTTCTACAAAATTCTTGTTCTGAAAAGACTCTCGTGATTGCAGGTATTTCCTTTTACAGATGGAATCAAAAGTGAATGGAAACAATTGCTGACTGCATCTGTGCCTGGATTAAGGAAATTGGCAGAGCATCCTGTGTCTGCAGAGAGAACAAATGAGTGCGTCTTTTAGTATTCGATATGCGGAATGAAGCAATCCACATTTAATTTTTATCTAAAGCTGAGATGAGCCTGAAGTATGCTCTAGAAATTACCATTTCAATGGAGACTCACTGAAGATGCTGGAGAGTTTGGGAGCATCACAAAATCCCCCCAACAGCCACACTTAGGGGTCAAGTGGGAAGTACAGCTTGAAGGACGTTCAGAGAACGTGCTGCTTCTATCACAAGGGACAGTTTCACAACACACATTGTTATTTGTTCAAGGACAAATCATATAGAAACTGCAAGGGATGGGACACCAGCGGAAAACATGCAAGCTAGAAAATCAAACCCAGCCACCAGTGTAGAAAGTCGATGCTGGTTAACTTCATATTCTTCAGCTTGCATACAACAATGTGCAATGACTGCAGAAAGTCACAATGTCTATGTAATTGCCTCTTTCAGTTCACGAGAAACAAAAGTATTATTTGGAATCCTTTAAAGTGACAAGAATAACATCTAAAATGAAACATGATTCACTGTGCTGGCAATTTACTGGGGGGGATCATAAAAGATCTCTTAGAAAGGAGGTATTACAGAAAATCTGTGTTTCTAAAAAACACATGCCCAAGTAATCTTTGTTCTCCTGGACATAATCATAATATAAGTAACACAACAGCAGACAGCGTATATTCAGCCTCTCTGATCTCAAGCAAGTTATTACGCAGCATAAGAAGGCTACAATATAGCTGGACTGACAAAACATCTCGTACTTGTTTACATTAAAGGACAATAATTTGTGAATTCCAGCCAAAAAGGAAAGTTAGTGAAACTCTTGAATGAAACAACTGGTGACAGTCATGCAAACAGATAGGGCTGCCTACCTCTGGTGACTTCAAGGTCATAGCTAACCCAGTATCACGTATGGATCACCAGCTATTTCCCAGAAAAAAAAGGGTATTTTTGCTTCAGTAGTCATCCAAAGCAGTTCCCCAAGTCTGTCTGCAAATGGAGGCTGAGGAAGACGGCAAGAACTAGTTGAAGCTTAAACAAACCAGGTCTTACTTTAAGTGAAAGGACCATCCATGACAACTATTTGGTTGTGATCCATGGATAAGATGGGAGAGAGCATACCTGAGATGCTGGCACACACATTGCTTCCTGGAACTGGTGAGTCACTTCACACAGCAAACCCCGTCTGACTTGGCAGACACAGGATAGAGACAGTGCTGATCCACGCACACCCTGCACCAGGGCTGGTGAAGGAGCTGAGAAACTGGTACCATTACAACAGATCCTTACTGGAGCACCTTGATGCCTAAAACTCTCACTTGTGATGCTTCCCCACATGAAGTGGGTGTAATAATCTCACACTTGATGCAGTATCAGCCTGCAAGACCTATTGCCTTTACTTCTGGATTTCCTACCTTTGAAGAAGAGAACAAGATTCAGACTGAGAAACTCTGTGTTTAGTTTGGGGTGTTAGACAGCTTGGCTGCCGTCTGTCTGAGCAGTGATTGACTCCAGTTACAGATCATTTACCTGCTAGTTTCAAAGCAAGGAACATCAGTAATGCAGATTGCTTGTCATGCCTGTGACTGCAAGTGACAGGTAAGGATATGGAGGTGGAATCAGAGACAGTCTCTACATATCTATATATATATATATACATTTATACAGCACAGACCAAGCCCTGCTGCAAATGGTGCCGCCTAAACCAAACAATCCAGCACCACTAAGGTGATTCCCATTGCAGAAAAGGACAGATACTGGTGTATGCCAGGGAAAGAAAAAAAACCAAAAGCTTGTGTCCAAGTTAGTTGGATGAAAAGCAGCCAAGCCTACACTGCAGTAGCTAATGTGTGGCATCAGATGGGCTATTCCCCAAAGTCAAGGTCATACACATACCCCAGAACTACTCAAAAGCTATTAGGGAAGAACTGTGTCAAGTAACGAGGGACAAATACACAACCAGAAAAAGTGATTAATCAGTGTCAAGATAGTCACTATCTGTGGCAGCTACTCCATATGGACTATGTCAGGTCAGTGAGGAGCCCTACATTTTACTGAAGTCAATGTTTAATCTAAATGGTTGGAAGGATTTCACACAGATGGTGAAGGCATCCAGATTCTCTTGCCAAGTGTTCGTGGACCAGCAGGGAGTGACGGTGGAGCATTCTTGTCCCCTGGAGAGATGCAGGTTGGCACAGAACAGCCCAGCATCTCCCTGCCCTTCTGCCTGGGATGAACCGTGATCACTCCTGGGCTGGCCACAGAGCCAGGGATTCACTATCACCATCGATGTGAGGATGTTCACGGTGCCTTGGCCTGAAAAGTGTTGTGCTTAGAAGCAGTGTAATTGCCTTTCCGCAGCCTTGAGAAAGCTGGATTTAGCGCCCCAGACCAATGCTTCCTTTTGTTACTGAAGCAACAATAGGACTCATTTTCTTTTTCTTTCCCTCTCCATTACATCCTTATTATGGTATCTCGTAGCCTAATTTACATATGTTTTGTATTACTGTGGCTTTGCCTTATCCTACTTATTCCACCTCCTTTTCCCCAGTTCTCTTGATAATAATGAGTCTGCTGTAGGGCAAGGATTCATTCAGACTATCAAACATGAGAGGTGTGCAAGGCACGGAGGACTGCAGATCTCAGGTTTTTTTAAACTGGACACAAGAAAGGTTGGCTTCAAGATTCTCTGTCACCACGAAACATGGTTAAATACTAAGCCCCTACCACATTGCTCTGACACGCTGGGCAAGTTTGAAACAAGGGGCAGCTCTAATGAATTGTGGTTACCTGGAGAGATTACAGAACCCTGTTTTGAGTGAAAACCACCCAGCTTTTAAACAAAAGAGTAAAAACCTGTGTAGCAGATATGCTTGCTGCAGGCACTGGGAGTGCTGCCACAGGCAGCGACCAATGCTGAGACCCTTGAGCCTCACGTTTATGGTTTCAATATCGTGACTTGACACTGCGTGACAGGAAAATGTTGCACCAACTGTGGCAGAAAGTGCAGGCACAGCTCCTGAGAGCTGTGGCAAAGTTCTTATACACACATTACCTAGAGAAAATGTAAACCATCTCCTGGGGTTAGTTTATAGCATGTTTTATAGATCAACTTTTAGAGATAAAGGTTTTTGTGCCATTTTACTCTACTAGGAGAAGAACACAGAATATTAATTGTTCACATAGTTGAGAGCCCAGTTCCATTACTTACAAAGCCATAAATTCCAAAAGAGTGGTTAAGCCAGATCCAAATGCATTTTGCGTGCATTTGGAACACTGTATCTTTGGAATCTGCAGAACCTGTCTGACTGTTATGTGTACAGAGTAAAACGTGAAGCCAGTGTTGAACTGATAAAGAGGAATTTGTTAAAATACCCTTTTTCTCCAAGCTGAGTCCAGTTCTGTTTGCATGTGCAAGATCAGGTCATCCCCTTTCAGCCTTCAAGTGACTTTTCTCAGACTGAGCTGGACCAGTGCCTCCAGTTCTTCCACCAGTCTCGCAGGGCACAGCAGTTTTGGGGGAGTTTTGCAACATTTCTTTGGCCATTAATTGCATGCACCAACCAGAACAAAACCATTTCAGTTCTAATAGAGGAGGAACCAGGCTGGCCAAAAAGGGAATAGCAGTGGGAGCAGTGTGAAAGGCATAAACACTTTGCAGATCACAAGAGACAGGGTTTCATGGAAAGCTTTCGGGGGAGGGTTGAGATACTAGAAGAGAAGTTACCCAGGAAAAGGAGTGACACAAATAACATGGGCAGTGCCCTGAAAGCCTGACCACAGCGATGGGGAGGGAGGAAGGAAATGGGAGGGAGAAGCAGAAGTTTCATCTCCCCTAGAAATAGTTTGCAGTTACATGGGTACCATACTAATGCTCCCACACCCCAAGTGCTGCTGCTGTAAGACAGATGCAGCCTGATCTAAGTTAAGCCAACCCCACTCTTAGATTTTGCCCTCAAAATCGCTCTGCAGGAGGAACCTTCCTCCCAGTGAGCACCCACTGCAGAGGCTGCAGCAAAGTGCTGGAACCAACACAGCCATCAGCTTGTAGGTTCATCTCTTTCTGCTGGTAGAGGCAGCGTTTTGGTGAAGTAGCAACTGAAGTGAACCCAGGCCAGGAAGAAAGTAGCAATGAAAAGGTGCTGCAGAAGATGAGGGCTCATGAATAGGCAGCCTCTGGGTTGATAAAATTTGACAGCTCCGTGGAAATCAAAAAGCTTCAAATGGAAGAAATCACCACACTTTTAAACAAAACCACATCCAGGACAGAGCCTCCTGCACCTCTTTCTTTTCTGTGTGCCTCTTTGTGTGTATTCCCTCGTGTGACACCTCACTTTTAATCCACACATTAAATTCCTGTCCCTGGCCTGTGTGCTACAACACCGTCTTCTGCTCATGCAAAGCAAACACGGCCAGGTACAAAATCAAAGCCTGCCTTAAAAGCTTTGTGCCTGAGTAGCACGGCCACCACACTCACAGCAGCTGAACATGCTCCCTGATCCCCCAAGCCTAACCCAGCACTTTGCACTCCTCGCCTGGATTGTTCCGCTTTGCACTTTCCAAACATTTTAGCAAGGAAAAGCAATTTTTCTTTTTATTTCTACAACATTTCTTTGGCAATCAGGGACTCAGCATCTAATCTCAGCCCCAACCAAGAGTCAGTGCATGACCTTCGACAAGATTATTTTACCACACCAGGCCTTCAAGCTTCTCCTGCACTTGTTGCAGATTAAAAACATCCTTGTAGTGCCTGGTAGGTTTAAAGTTAATTAAAGATGCACAGACCCATCATAAAGATGGTCAGGACCAAAGACAAAGTAACATTAGATTCAGTCCTGGACTGTTACACTTGGGATGGAGTTACAGCATGAGAAAATAGATGGTACAGGGCAATACTGAGAACAGAAATCAGGGTATGACAAGTTAAAGGTAGGGAGCTATGATCTAGCAGCTTAAGTTCATCAGTATGAGAGCTGCTTGAAAGGGCATGTTTAAAAGGGAGAGAAAGAGAAACCTCCTGAGAGAGAAGATGAACAGTGACAGGAGCGAGATGCAGAGATGGCTGTGAAGTTGAGCACTAAGAGAGAGAACTTGGAGTTGCTGCAGAAACCAGGGCCCCCAACCCAACTATCGCTTCCCTCACACATTTTTTCTCCCAACACCCATCTCCAGCCCAGCCTTATACCGGGCAAAGGATCCAGGCAAGTCCTGCTGTGGAAGAAGCTGCAATGTGGTAAAAGCAGAGAGAACTGGAAGGGAAGAAGTTGAAGAGTCATCTTCAGAGAAGAAACATGGCCCCACCACTGCCAGTGAGTCAACTTTCCTTTTTCTTCTGCTCTAAAGAGATAGGTTTCATCCTTTCAGAAAAAAAGCCAGGACACTTCACATGGGAAAGCCTAGTCAAACACCACTCTTGTCACTCCCATCTGCCCAACTCTGTCCAAACTGAGTCATTTTTCCACATAAAGGGCAAGCACTTTCTGACCAGTGCTACCAGCAACCAAAGCAGGTCTGCAGTACCTTACGCTGAAAAAGGCAAAAGGCACTGCCCCGCTCAGAATCTTCTCTCTGTCGGCATTTGCTGAATTTGGCAGTTCCTGCTCCATCCACAAGAGCATTGCTGTCAGCCTTCCCCTTTCCATCCCTCCTGGCACAGCTAGAGCCTAGCGTTCAAGCCCTTCCCTCTTCCTCCTCCTCCACCACCATGGCCCAGGACCTTTTCTCAAAGCCATGCCATCCAGGCCATCCAGTTTTCCCCAGCAGTACTTCCATCTCCTCTGCAGCACTCAAGGCTGCCCCACAAGTGGGGGGCTCTCCAGCTGCATCATGTCCATCCAAGACATGGTGATACTGAGAGAAGAGCATTGCAATACCTGAGCTATGCAGAGCCTGACAGGCAGTTTACAGAACCAAGAACTTTTTCAAGTTCTCTTCTAAAAGGTCAGTCCACGAGCAAGCATAAGGATTTGCTGGTCAGGAAAGGCTTCCAGGGAGATTCAAATCTACAGAGATTGAGAGAGGCAGCAGTTCAGGGATGAGTGGAGCCGTCACATCAGTATCAGACACAAGGACTAGGGCAGCTGAAGCAGGCTGCATAATGAAGAGCTTTGGAAGGATACTGAGCTATCCTGAAGTACTTCCCAAAAATGACCCACATCTTTTTAATTCAGTCCTTACTGCTGTTTCTAATCCACCTTCTGAGCAGCAGTGACAGAAAAATCTCATTTACCTCCAGTTCTGCCCCCCTAGTTCCTCTCCCTTTTTGGTCATTCCTCTTTCTGTACACATTTGGGGAACACTTATTCATCCTGTCATTTTTTACCCACAAGAAATGGGCAGAATTCCACCTATATTTCCTATTTCATTTATCCACTCATTTCATGACAAAGCTCAGGACACCGATGACAATGCCTCATGGCACATTGATCAGTCCAACAGCACATCTTCTCCTCTCTGATTGTCTTTCAGAGGACATTTTACACACACATCTGTATTGCATCATTCTGCTGGTCTGTTGACTCACTTGTAATGGTGACAAGATGCCATTGTGCAACCATTAGCTGAACTATTTCCCTTCCTGCACATTCACACACAAACCCCAGGCTGCCAGTCTGCACCCATCAGCAGCCACTGAGACACTCACTGATTCATCTCTCAACAAAATTCCTTAAACAAATGTGAGATGGCTAACAAACCTTCCAAGAAAAGGCATTATCTAAGCAAAGAATCTCTGGCAAGCACCAAGACGCTTCCTGTGAAAGAAATAAGGTTAATTTCCCTCTATCCCTTCCTAAGAGCTTCCAGACTGTGACTTGAGAACCTCTGATAGCTCAGGAGGTCTCTTAAACGGGTCTCCAAATGTAGGGTTTTGAGCTTGTGGCCACGTTGTCCTGTCTCCCAGCTCCTGACCACTTCATTCTTATGCACAGCCAGCCCCATCACGCACATAACAGGCTCCTATACACAGAGGAATCTAGGCAGAAACAGATGGAGAGCTAATGCCAAAGTTCTGTCAAGCTATTTGGGACCTTGAACAGCTTGAGTTTTCGAAAATCATTGGCCTCGGGTAAGCCTCATTTGTTCCTCCAGATAGAGACAGGCAGTGAACAGCACTGGGGTTTGTCCACAGGGCACTCTGGAAGTGACCATCAGCATGGGGGAACCTCTGCCACAGTCTAGTGAGGGCATCCCCAGGCTCACGGATGCTGCTTCATCCCGCTGCTTTTCTGTCTGCCCTGCCCTCAAGCCACTGCCAGGCAGAACAGTCCTCCAGGCCCCCAAGGATTCGTGTTATTGAGTGACCCTTTTCTCACCCAGGTTTTATGCCAGGAGGGTGGTTGCCTCTTCTTTCCACAAATGTGAATTGTGCCCCACCTCTAACCCAGACCACAGTAGTACTGAGGTCAGAAAAGGGAAGAAGGGAAGGATGTGACTTTCATATGAGTTAGGAGGGAGTGGTACAGCTCTGCATGCACAGCCCTGTCAAAGGCCATGGAGAGGCTGACATGGGCACAGCAGGACAGGGCCACCCCCCGGGACCTGTTCCCCTGCCAGCATCTCCCCAGCCCCTGCAGCCATCAGACCTGTGGCCCCTGCAGCCATCAGACCTGCGGAGGAGCAGACCCTGTGGCAGAGTCTGGAGCCTCCAAGTGGCTGTATTCGAGTTAAACCTGGCGAGACAAAATTACACCGGGCCTCTGGTGATGAACCTCAGTAAATGCACATCCTTTTCCCCAGCAGCTGAGGACACTGGCTTGCAAACTCAAGCCTCACAGCACTCCAGCAACCACTCACATCAATCTGTGAAGTGACATGGTGACAGTGCAGAGGGGTGGGGACTGACCGAGTCTTCCTTTCTCTGCACACACAGCCCTCCTGGCCATGCTCGCTGCTGGGCTGAGCTGTGGATGGTGTGGGCTCCCTTGCTCCTTTATACCCATAGTTGTCATCTGGCTGCTTCTTGGGATGTCACAGGGGACCACGAGGGCCTTCAAACAGCCCCCGTTGCATGAAGTGATCCGTTATCCCACAGACGGGCAGTGCGATGCGGCTGCAACCCACACCAAGGTATTTGGGTACATGCCCAGAGGACAGAAGCCGTTGCCGAGGACAGCAAAACTCACAGCAATACAAGTAAATCCACATGCAGGAGAAATCCTGACCAGGACTGCTAAACCAGGCTGGAATCAAGAAGTTCACGCCAGAGAAGAGATTAACCAAAAGCAGCTCTGTTGCACGGACAATAGCTTGTTTGAGTGGCTCTTCACCTTGAGCAAGGTGCTGTGCTGATGCAGAGCAGGAGCTCAGCTCACCCCCAGTGTCCTGCTCCACACTGTGAATCTGGGACTGCGGATGCAGAGAGGAAAAGCTCCTCCATCATTTGCACCCATCTAAATAAAATGACACTGATCACATCTTGGTCATTAAGCAGCAGTGACTTTCTCTTTGACCAACAACCAGCTTTTCAGTCATGGTATAAAATCAGAACTGTTTTTATTCCTCTGGGAGGGAGCTCACAAGTGATTACACACGCTCATACAGGCGCTGTATCAGTTGGTCCCTCCTGGACCTCCTACACACACCGCACAGAAGCTTTCATCACCAATTACTTCTGGGCCGCTACACACATACACACAACACAGGTAAACACCCACCTCTGGACCCTGATCCTGCAAAGATCGCAGCAGCATTTATCGGAAGGTGACTGCTAGACCTCCCACGCACACAGAGGAATTTAATTGGTGTATCACAGAAGCACATTAACCCCGCTCTACCCTCCCACAGCCCTGTGCGCACAAATCACACAGGATGCAGGTCTTGCACGGGTGTTTGCAAATATTAACGCTTTTGAAAGAAGTTATTTGTCATTTGCCCGTGCTGCAGAGGCAGCATATTGGGTGGGCATAGGGGAAAATTCACTTTGCGATTGTACAAAACAACAAAAAGATTTTTACACTTTGGGAAACAAGTCACCTTTTAGGCGCTTTTCCACTCTCCACAGCCCCAAAGGCATCTAAGAGGACTTGATTTTCTAAAAATACACCCAAAACAGGCGCAGTTAAAGACTCTCTGGAGAAGCCCAGCTTTACTAGTAACAAACACAAGTGCAAAGCCTGTGCACGGAACAGCAGAAGGGATCTCAGCATTAGGGACACACAATTACTGGAAAAATCAATATATGGGTAGAGGGGACACCATGAGAGGCACATATCCAGTAAGCAATGGAAACACCTCCTCACCTTCCCAAGGATGTTTCATTCTCATAGCCCCTCAATTTGTTCCTCCGACATGAGAAAAGAGAGCCCACAAAGTGCTGTTTTGACTGCCAAGCAATCAAAGTCCTGTGATCAGTCTTCGTAAGCCATGGAGTTTGGAGTGTTTAGGTATCTGAGTTTGACTGACAGCCTTAATTATATGGGGACAGCATCGCAGCTCAAAGAGACAATTGCTGGTTCAGGCTGGTGAAAAACAGGAATAATATGCTCCATTTTTAGAGGGGTGGTGCAGAAAGTGAGAGCTCAGCTTACCCATCTGATGATGATCATCTAATTATCCTCAAGAAGCTAGATCCAAATCCCAGCTCAGTGGGGGCAAGTGCTCTGCGATGCTCTCAGTCCAACCCTCTTCCCTCTATACCCTGGCCTGGAAAAAGACCTTTGCAAGGCTGATTAATCCATCCAAGCAGATCTTTTGACTCACTGCCACCCTGCCAGAGCACCATTGCCCTCCGAAACCCAGGGCTGGCCATGCCAGGCAGCCCCAGTGACTCCCCAGCTGTGGGCAGCACCCCCAGTGCATCAGGGCTGATCTTTACTGGGAAGCCCTGGTAGCCTGGTGTGCTTTGGGAAGGTAGGGTGGATTTTGGGGTGGATGGATAAACTTTAGGGCAAAGGTACCGTGAGTGTTTCCCAGAAAGATCTTAAGACAGGGGTGTAGAAAAAGCTAGTCTGGCTTCTGGCTTCAGACCTACTGTGGGCATGGGAGTGGGTTGGGTGGATGCCCCTCACAATCTGCTTCCTTTGCCTCCAAATGCAAGGAAAGACAGAGTTCTTTTCCAGTAGGGAAGTCTTGCAGACTCACACTGAACTTTTGCTTATAAGCGGGGTCTCCCTCTCTCCTGCTCTATCCAACTTTGCAGTCAAAACTGGATGCAATGCTTTCAGTCCCCAACTGGACTTAGGGAGAAAATCTTTGGATCTGAGCATCAATTTTGTACTTGCAACTTCTCATCCCTTTCATCTGTCCTTGGAGTTAATACCAGCCTGGAACATTTCTTGCTGTTTTCTGCTGCTGTGCTTTCCCCAGGGGGAAGCCAAAGCCAAGGGAGGGAGAGCGGGTACAAGGAGTCCCATAATCAAAAACAGCAACCACAGGGGATTAATGTAACATTTTGCTCTTAAGCGAAGGAAAGAGGCACAGTCAAGGTAGGTAGACAATCCTGTTTCCTTCTTATTCTGAAGACTTGATAATCTGAAACCAAACCATTCCACGTGTCCTGCACACAGACTGGAGCAGGAGGTGGAGGACAAGTGGTTTGAGAAGATATCGCTTGTCGCTTCACGGAAATGCAACATGCTCTTCATGTAGTTGGGGCTTTCCCCAGCACCTCCCTCCTTGCATTGAGCACAATAATCCCAAAAGCCTGAGTGCATACACGCAAAATGCATCCTGGCTTCCAAAGGGCTTAATTTGCCCATTTCTACTTCTTTTCTACTTACTAGGATTCTTTTTTTTGTAGAGGCTTTTTCTTTTTCTGTCTGTTTTCTCTTTTTTTCTTTTTCTCCCTTCCATTTTAATTGAAGTATTTGTCTCCGCAGCAGGCAATGTAAACTATGCAGCAGGCAATCTTGGTATCTATTTTAAAAGAGGAAAAATTATTTAGCAAAGCTATTATCTTCAGATAGGCACAGAAGCAATCACTAGCCCTGTTCCTAGAAACCAGAAAAAAAATGAAACAAAAACAGGAAAAGAGGGATGCTACCCCTTTAAAAACTAGGAAAAAAGTGACAAACAAGTTTTTAATTCTGTGCCTAGAAATGAAGTGTCAGATTTTTGGCAAAGAAAAAGCTATTCCTTTTAGCAAAATGCACGAGCTTTTCCCTAAGAAACTGCAAGAGCTGAGGAGTAGCTGAATTCTTTGAAAATCTGCTGCTCGGTATTATCACTGAAGGACTGACTGCTGAGTACTGGTGAAAACCTCATCTTGTCTAAGTTTAATTAGGAGCCTTAGTGCCTGTTCTGTGAGTTGAGCTCGGCTGCACAGGTGAGCTGAAGGGCAAGGAGCGAATGTACTATTCTGTGCCTCAGTTTCCCCACTTGCAAAACTGAGATCATCACAGTTCTGCCTACGAACCTAAAATCATTGGCATAGAGCAGCTAATGAGTCACTGCGGCAGAATCAGAATAACACAAAAGTACCTGAAGAGATGGGACACTCTCCAGTCTTCAGAGTAAGCGATTAGTTGAGTTATACTGTGATTTTTGCCCATCAGATTGCAAACTTGAAAAAAAAAGGCCTAGAAAACGAGAGTGTGTTCTTGCTGATTCGCTTTCCCTCTTCCCGCACCATTCCCAGCCTCTGCCTTCCCCGCTTCAGAAAAATAAAGGTAATAAATAAATAAACCCAAACACAACAGAAAACAAATTAAAAATCAACTTCCCTAAATATTGTTTCTCCCACATCAGCCCAGCAGGAGAGGCAGAAATCAAATTATAACCACTGAAATAACCATCAGCGCTTAGTGCCAGGAGAGTGGGTGGAGACATTGGAACATTTTGCTTTAGGTTTCCAAAAAGAAAATTTCTATCTTTATTAAAATAAACAAGTGCAAGAGAAAAAAGAGAGAGAAAATCAATCAGCTGCATTTATAACAGGGGGGTTTTGAGCACAGAGTGCTCCATCCAGAGAGACAGATGAGAGCTGCAGGAACCAGAACCCCTCTGTTTTTCTCCTGGAAGAGGAGTTTTTTCCCTTCTCTCCTGACTCTGTGCTCTCTCTCCTGGATATATGTCTTGTTGCTTATGGAAAAGTCCTGGAGAGAACTTTTTCCTACGGGAACAAAATGAGGAGGAAAAGCAAAGCCACACACCTTGTGTCCACCAGATAAATCAAGACAACCTCTGTGATTGGGATCATTCCGTTTTTAATACCTCCAGGACCTGGCAAGAATTTGGGCAGAACTTGCTGGCTTTATATCTCTTCAATTCTTTGTAGATAAGAACAGATAAAGAGCAGGATTGTCACACCCAGATATTTCTACAGTTTCTTTCCTGCAGGGATTATTTCAGGAGAAAGCATGTGCTGTATGGAAATGTTGTTGCAGCCTTTCTGTTCATCTCTGCAGCTCTCCCTGGTTTTTGACTAAGAGGATCAGTAACTTCGGCAGTCAGCAAACTAACAAATTTCCACCACATCCCATTGGCCAGCCAGCAGGACATTATCATACAAGACCTGCACCAAGGCTCAATCCTGACCAGCGGGTATTTGAAACCATCTCTCTGCGTGTGTGAGCTCAGGAGGTGATTCCAGACAACGCAGCAGCAATGGGAGCCTGGGGCGGGTTTCTCAGTGCTTTTGGTGCACATTGGTTTACAGGTGCTACTGCCAAAATCAGCCTTAGACCTGCCTGTCTTGGTGCCTGGTCTCTTTGGGAAGGTTTGCTTGGATTTGTGCTGAGAGGGGAATGGTCTCAGGCATGACAAGACCAAGGATGCCTCACATCGAGCTGTGAGGAACCACAGAGCATCCTCTGTGCATTTTGGAGGACTCATGAACACCCGCTCAGGCCCACATTGCGGCACTATTTATATTTGAGTCCCCTCCGGTCACCAAGAGATGCGACAATCCCACAGCAGCAGCCACCAGCTCAGACTCAACACTTTGCCCTAGTTGGGGACAGCAGAGCACTGGGCATCACTGTCCCCAAACCTCCCTCCACACCTTGTCCCTGTTAAGCCACCTCACCTGCAGCAGCTTCACCTCCACCGAGGGGTTAAAGATCCAGTGGAGCTGCAGAGGAGGCTGAGGCGGTTTTGCGCTCCTGCAGTGCCATCATGTGCTTTAGGTACGCACTGCACAGACACTCCTGGCTGAGGAAATTTGCAGGGGCCGAGGAGGCAGAGGAACTGGCGAGCAAAACCTCATGTCCCTGGGTGTCTCTGGAGGTGGCACATCCAACACTGACTGCCCAGGAAAGTCCTGTGGCCACCACCGCCACATGCCCACGCACACCAAGAAGTGGATGCAGGGGAGCCTGTACCATGTTGCTCACTGAGTGACCAAATATTTCATCAATTCTGAGGCCCCTCAGCACAGGACTGAAATCAGCCCTGCATCCCACAGAGCTGCTGCAGGCTATGGAGGTCTCAGAGGGAAATAGCAAAGGATGCCCCAATAAAGGACCCGTGGAGTGGGAAATGGGGATTTTGCCCTGTATTTCACCTGGAAAATTCCCCATCCCGGATGTTTCCCAGCAGGCCCTACTTGCTGCTTAATAAACTCTGCATTGCATGACCTGTCGCCTCTCCCCATTCCTCTAGTCTAAACAAAACCCTCCTTCAGTCCTCTTGTGTTCTCCCCTTGCTCTGATGACAGCTTTCCAGCCCAAAGCTTTGGCAATTCATCCTGCCCCCCTGCAGCTCCAGCCTTTCTTTCCCCTGAGCCTCAGACAAAACAGCAAAACATGCAAGCATGCCCTGGAGACTAACCAAGCCCTAACCTATGCTGCAAGGAAAAAAAATGAGCTATGGCATGGTAAAAATGAAAGATTGCAAGGGAAAAATGAGCTAATGCAAGATAACCCCAACCATTTGGGGCAGAAGCCCTGCAGGGCAGGTAGGAGGTGATGGATCCACGTGCACTGTCAAGTTCAGGGAGAGATGATGGCTGTCACAGCCCTGGGGTACACACACACTTTCCCACATCTCCCTAGCTTGTGGTCCAGCCTGACACAAGCAGAGGGCAAGATGTGCACATCATGAGGACCCAGTTTACCCCCCAGTGCTTCATGTTCAGGAGCTGGAGCCCAAAGCCCTTGCAGCTCTCCTGAACTGCCTGTCCATGTCACGTCCTGGGGCAGAGACTGTGCCAGTGAGCACCAAGCCCCTGGGAGGACAGAGCAGGAGAAAATGTCTAGAGAGTGATGAGAGGAAAAGCCCCTCAGGGCTTGTTCTGCTTGTGCCTCACAAAAGAGGCTGCAGCCGGTCCAGCCCTGCACGCTTGGGACAAAAAGCAGATGCTGTGGTGGGGACAGACACAGTGACAACACGGGGCACTCCTGGCTTCACAGCCCTTGTTTCTGGTTCTTGTGCTCACCAAGAAAATGAAAAGAAAAAGTAAATAAAGAAAGTAACATTCAAAAAGAGGGAAGGCAGTGTGATGGCAGCCGGGATGCACAACGCTGGGCACACATCTGGTCAGCCGCACTGGGGCTCTGGGTTGTGAAATCACTAAAATAGCCATGGCCTGAAATAATGTTTTTGGTGTGGAAAGGTAGCAAATATGTCAGGTGAGGGCAGGCAGGAGCACAGGGGAGGGCACAGGGGTGGATCGCTGCCCCACTGCAATGCCTGGTGAAGGGGATGGTGTTCCCGTGGAGAAACTCAGCCAGCAACCTTCCTCTGTCAAAGCTTGTTTTCACAGAAATTTTGATTTCTTAATCCAACTAACAAGGAACTGAACTATTTAAGTTGTAAGTGTTATAATTAGCTTGGATGATGCTCCCACCTCAGTGCCCAACATATTCCTGCCTCCCTCTCACTCTCCAGCTCTCTAGCTGGTCTGCCTTCACTGTAATACGTGCCTTTGGTTGGCCATGCTCAGTTATTACATTTTAATGAAAAAAAAAAAAAGAGATATTTGGGAGAAAGTAGGTTCTTTGCAATCAAATAATAAAATGAAGGATCTGCCCCAACCAGATTCTGACAAAAATTTCTACTCAGAAGAAAATTACGCCAGCGTAAATGGATGAAAAGAGTTATTAGAGTGGAATCATAATATTTTACATTCATTTTATAGCAGTCTAAATGACAGCAAAAACATAAGCAAAATTAGGGGTGTTCATACATTTTCATTTCTCTCCTCTTTGCGTGTCCTCACCTTTCCTTGCTTGCTCCATCTGGAGGAAGGTTTCCAGCCAAGCAAGCCTGGCAAGGAGTCAAGGGCAGAGGGACGCCCTCAGACCAGAGTCCAGGGCGGATTTTGGGGAATAAGGGAGAAAGAAAAGCAGGATCTATTTAACCTCAAGCTCTTTTTTAAGGCTTTATAGAAAAGCACTGTGGTAGAGAGGATTCTGACAGTGTCCATCCCATGAACACCCTTACCGTGTGCCTTCTACTGCTGCAAGCCAAAAACTTCCTACAGCCAACTAATTTCTCAGTCCCTTCTCTACTTAAGCATATGTTTAATTTGAAATCACGTTGACAATGGTGGGATGCAGGCGGTTTTGCTGAGATGCTTTCCTGATGTGGGTGTCTGGCTACCAATCAGCCCTGGCCCTTTTCCTTCCCCCACTTTGAGTCACACATCCCAATTTCACTTTTTTTTTATTTTGCTGGTGGTGGCGTCTATTTTAATAGATGGGAAGGAGATGCCTGTTCAGACTCACTATGCTGCAACCAGCAAGCACCTAGTTAGGAGCTGTTGGATCACTGCTTTCTAATTACCCCTTGAATACTCAAAAAACCTGCAGCTGGTGGCACAGTGGGAACAGGCTGGTGGTTTTCAGGTTCTCCCGTCTCTGCTCAGCATCCATTGCTCCCGCAAGGACCAAGCCTGTTGCAGTGTTTTGGCCCAGAGGCAGAGAAAAACCAGCTTTGATTAGAGATAAGCAGGATGTTTTCCATTCAGCACTTCCAAGGAGATTTTAGACAGGATCAATGGAGCAAACGTCTCTTTAAACACCATGTGCAGAAGACAGAGATGCGGAGTTAACGGGAAATGAGCTGTCTGACACAACAGTACTGTCCTTTGATTTCCTCTTACCCTGTGCCAAAGCAACCAGCCCTTGGGAGCAAAACGTGCTTTGGAAACATCCTTCTGTAGTTTAAAGACACAGGAGCTGGGGGAAAACCCTGTTTTTCCCTGGAGAACACCCTGAAGCAGCACTTTGCCACCACCCACCAGGTGGTGACGATGGCTGCTCCTAATTGCACTGCCCCGTCTTGAAAGGAGGTTAAGCCCTTCCTGTACAAGCGGAAGCTTTTGTTTTGCCTATTTACTGGCTGCAGGAGGGCTAAAACAAATCACCAGAGCAGACAGAGCTTGAAGGCTCTGCCAGGTATCTCCTGGGAAACTGAGCTAAGATGCTGCAGCACCCTCGCTATCTCCTGGACTCTGCCGTCCCACCACAACCGGCCGATCCCACTGCAGACGTCTGTGGGTCCCCTCACTCCCCACATGCTGCTGGGAGAGGCAGAGGAAGAGGCACGAAGGTTCCACGTAGGAGCTGCCAGCCACCCACTGGCGTCTGCCAAACCTCCCAGCGCCCAGATGAACAGTGTAGGCTTGGTCACACCACCGAGGAGCGTCACCGCTGCGAGTCATGAGACCGACTTAAAAATAATAAATGGCAATGAGCGAAAAATGCTCGCTTCCTCTTCGTTTCCTTGAGGTTTAAGCGGGGAGGGGGTGTTTGCAAGACTTTAAAACTCTGGTTTTCAGGTTTTTCTGTGATGGCTAAAAGTTTGCATTTGCTTTAGTGAAATCTTATGACTCTCTTGTAATTAAAAGGACCCAAGAACAAGATTTAGAAATTAATCAAGCAAAAAAAAAAAAAAAGACCCAAATATCCCTGTATTTGTAATAAAGCCCACCAGAGCAGGCTCCAGCAAAAGGAGCTCTTTGGTCAGGCAATTTGCTTGTCTGTGTATTTAAAGGATTTACCGAGGTGCAAGATGAACAGATACCAATTGACGTGGGGACAGGCATGTGTGTTTTAAGTTCCATAAGGAATTCATACAACTTGAGCAGTGAGTGTCACTTTCTGTGCCATCTCCCTTTCCAGAGCAGCTGCATCAGCTGCATCGGGGACTGTCACCAGCATCACCTTAATGCATTTGCAAACAGCCCATAATACAGGTCAGGAACCTGGCCCCACTCTGAGCCCACAACTGTAGAGGCAGAAGGAACCTGTGGGCACATGCAAGGTGACATGTCCTGTGAAATCAGACTGTCCACTGCGGAATTCCCAATTCTGGTCTCCATTAGTCCAGGCATCTCTGTGCCGCTCCTTGTTTTGTGAGCCAAACATGTCCGAGGGATGGGAGGTGAAGAGAGAATGATTTTTCACTGTCTTTTTAATGCAAGAACTGGGAACATCGAGTTAAATTAGTAGGTGATATGCTGAAAACAAAATAAGATATAGAGCTTCACACAGGAGAACTATGGGACTATTTGAGCGAAGATTTTGTGGATGCTGAAAGTTTGCATAACTTAAAAAAAATGACTAAGCAAAGCTCGTGGAAGAAAATTCCAGTTGGAGCTAGAAAGCACAAAGATCTCCGTAGGCTGCAGACTGCTGGAGCCTGCTAGAGAAATAGCACTGTCTTATTGACCCATTCCAATACATTTCCCAGAGGACACAATGTTGGTTACTGCTGGAGACAGAACACTTGGCTAGAGGCACTTGTGCTCTGACCCAGCCTGATCATTTCTTTCCTTATTTATCCCCATGTATCAGCCCTTGAGGGAGGGAAGATCTGTGCCTTTGAGGAGCTGTTTTCCTGTTTTCTGCATAGAAATCTCTCTGAAGGCTGAGTCTCATCAGTGGTGGGAGCCTACGATGGCAAGTCAAGGGTCTGGTGACTGTCTGAGTAGGAACATCCCCAAAATAACTACCAGGGCTTTATTAACAGACAGCACTATCAGGTAGGTTGGATGGAAAAACACATTCCTGCTATCGGTTCCAAAGGCTCAGCCTGGCAAAGAGTGTGACTGCAGATTGTGAGTGTCTGTTTCCTTTTCTTTGTTTCCTTGTTGTCTTTTTTAAACAATCTGCCAATTCATCATTAAGAAATTAAATATTTTATAGCTGCTGTGATGCTGATGACAGGTGCCAGATTGATTGGTTCTGGCAGAGGAAATTTGCTGCTCATTTTTTCCCTTTGCAGCAATAAGTTATGTGCACAGGGGTAGAAAGAGAGAAGAGCTGAAGTCTCCAAGCTGTCCAGATCTGACCCAATAAAGAGTTTAAAAATAGGTACAATCTGGAAACATTTTGGTGCCAACAACAACAACAAAAGCCCAGCTAGAGTGGCTGCATTTGCGAGTCCTTTACACAGCAGGTGGAAGGGAAGAGTCCTTGGCACAGCGAGCAGAGATGTCACGTTTGCCCTGACTTACAGGACCCTCAGGATAGTGCTGTGTCAAAACAGCCACAGTGCTCCAAAAGGAATAATCACGTCATTGAAACACTAAACTTAGAGGCAGAGACCCTGATCTCAGTTCTGGTCTCTGCCACTGACTTCCCATACGGCCCTGGTCAACTCACTTAATCTCTGTCCCAGGGAGGTTAATCCACCTCTGGTTTTGAGCCTGTCCCGTTTCAGACAGTTTCTGATTAGGAATGAGTTTATCTGTACAGCACCTGGCACATCAAGGAAGCATCAGCTGGTGTGGCCCAACAGATGTCCCCATCCCACATGCTACGTGCCTGCTCTCTCCTTAGCCCCATCCTGAACAGACCCCATCTCCTGTCCTGGGAGAAAGGGGATTTGGTAAGTCTGAGCCCATCTTTGACCGCACTCACCTCCTGCTTCTCCACTGCCTTTCCCATAAGCCAAGTTCCCCTGGGGCAACCTGGTTTCTGCAGCACTCGGCTGAGCAGACAGACGAGACACATTCCCAGAGATGACACTAACAAGATTTACTACGTGACTAAGGCTTGCAATTGGTGGTGATAACTAGGGAATTACCCTGATAAATATTTGATATGATTTGGAGAGTAATAATAGATTTTTCTTGCCCACGATTTCCATCAGGAAGAAGCAAGGGGAAAGAGCTGCTGAAAAGGGGAATGTAATTGTGGCATCCATCTTTCTGGCTGAGGTTACCTGTCCTTTGCAATAGATCAGCGGGGAATAGGGCGGGGGGGACGTGGAGGGGCAGGAGGTGACAGAGCATCCCTCAGCCCCACCGCATTCGAGCTCTGCTGGCAGGTCTGCGGCTCTGGGAGGATCGAGTTTGTGACTCTGTGTGTGTGTGACAAGTCAAACTGAAAGATGGAGTGGGGGGGGAAATAAAGGGAGGTGAGAGGAAGAAAAATAGGATGGAAAGATCCAGGGCAGCAATGGAAAAAGTGCTGGGCTGCTGATGAGGAGAGGAGGGCTGGGATGCAAAGGGAGATTTCTCCATGCTGTTGGATGTGAAAGGACACAAGGGCTGGCTGCTGCTGCAAAGGCAGAGCGTCCTTTTGTAAACCATCTCAGAGCACATGTCCACAGGCAGCTGCACACCCACCGTGCCCCTGGCCAGCCTTGCACCAGCCACCGCTGGGCCAGGGGATGGATTTGTGCCCACATTCATGGTCCCTGCTCCCCGGCTGCAGGGGACCCTGACCACCTCTGAGCTGCACCTTTTCTTTAGTGAGAGCACCCCAACAGCACTAAATCCCAACAGAACTTCAACTCATCAAAGCAAAGGTATTTTGATAATGCGTCCTGTCCTGGTAACCTGTCCTGGTGTCACAGGTCTCCCAGCACACCCTCAGCAAAAGCAAATAACCAGCACATCAAGGTTCAGTTTCCATCTTGCTACATCCACCACAAAACTGTGTTTAAGACCGTAGGTAAGTTTTCATTCCTGAGAAATCACATTTCCTCACACAACATTCACATAACAGGACAACCCTGCCAGGACTCTCCAGCCAAGGATCTGGGATGCCCAACACAGCGGTCCGAAGCAGACAGTCCCCTTTCCCGGCTCTGCCACCAACTTGCTGTGACACAGAAAACAAGTCATTTCACCTCTTCACGTCTTCCTTTTCTTTCTGGTGCTTCATCTGCCCGATGTAGTTGTTCTCTTTGGAGCTGAGCTTTGACAGTGCCTCGCATAGTGGTGCCTGGATCTTTGGTTTCCAACAGGATATAAATCGATGTGTCCTGATTTCCAGAGAAGCTGTCACCGGTGGAAACAGAGCTGATCTCTGCTATTGAGACTGTGGGTCTCCTTTCACTTTGGTGCCCAATTTGAGGCCTCTGACAGTTAAGTGTTCACCTCATTCTATATTCCCGTCCTTATTTTGCACTCAAGTCATTACTCAGGCTGCCTTCTGTGGCTCCGGCTAAAGGAGATTTTAAGCTAATTCAGAGAAAGCAAGTGAGAACAAAGATCACAGCAAGAAAAGTGGTACTTTGGCATGTTCACATAACAGCTACTTCGTCAGGTGGAACATGACAGTTATTGTAGGAATCTCTTCATAAACCCTAATACACACTCAATTATATACTCTTAAGATTCCCTTTTTGTTCCATGTCATCCATCTAAAGAAGTGTCAGATGGAGAAAGACAATAATCCACAGAGACCCCAATTCATTTTATCTCCATACTCAGGGATAGTTATTAATAGCAGAGCTGCTGGTTAATTGTACGTGTCCTGTTGCAGGAGATCAATCACACAGAGAAGAGCTGGAAAACAACTCAGTGTCATTTTACATAGAACTGTTTAGTCAGGGCTACGCTCATGTCCTTGCTGGGCTCGTACAACCTTTTGCGGCTGACCTGTCCTAGGAACATCGCTTCCCTCCTTGAATTTATTGCTAATTCTTCTATGTCTGCACAAGCTGGCATTATACTTTTGGGTTGTAGTGTAGACACAATGTGAGGGGCCTGGGCTTGCGACACTGATATGCACAGCCTTGAAATCTTCTGTATTAAAAGAATAGGAAGAAAAAGCCAAAGGGTTTTTCCTGCGCAAGAGGCTGCAGACAACATGGTTCTCTCCTGCAACCCAGCAGCAGGAGGAGGAAAGGGAATGTGCAGCAGATAACAAACAAAACTAATCACTCTGCTATTAAAAAAATCACCCGTCTTTTATTTAGGATCACTTAAAGTTCCTAGGCAGGGATATGGATCATATTGCATGAGATGCTGCACGGACATACAAATTAGACTTCAGGTTCTTAGGTTCTTCTATTTTTTTTTTTTTTAATATAAATAATAACTCCATAATGAAATCAGTTGTGAAAAAGCAGATGAGAGCAGCCTCATGAAAGACTCCATTTCCACCTCTCAGCTGTGTCACCAAATCCTAGTCCAGTTTCCATCACTTCCAGCTCTCAACAATCTTCACGGGCTCTTGAAATGAACAATAACTTCCATCACCACATCGTAAAGGTTAATCTCCCCTTCAAGCAATGATCTTCCTAAGAATGATGAGTTTACTTTTAAGGGATAGGTCCTAGACAATAAAGCTACAACTTACACTGCTGGGCTGAAGACAGATTTCAGACAAACAAGGCTCTGTCTCCAATGACGGATTCATTCAAATCCAGAGAGCTGGATTTGAAAGAAAAATTCAATAAAGCCTTCTTGATTTTCTCCTTTTCTGCCCATTAAGTTGTCACCAGATACCTTAATTAGATATTGTTATTAACAAGAACGTAACACACAAATTAGACCTATTCCATGCTTCATCTCATATGGCCAGCAAGGTAATTTTACCCAAGTGTGTTCTCTAGAGGGCGTGGGGTCTGCTTTATCTAGTCTCCTCATCTCTCAAACAGCTCCAGATCTGGGCCCCAATTCTGCTGGGCATTTGAGCATGAGCTTTGCTCTAAATACGCAGGATGGTGAAACTGGTGTTTCACTGGGTTCAAACAGTTAGCAAAGACTTCTGTGTCTCAACCTGAAACCAAGACATTCAAAATCGTACGTAAAAGGTGGCTGCTAGGACCATGGACTAAAGAATTATTTTTTCTGAGCCATACACCTGCAACCTGGTTTTGCAATACAGATATAAGGGTGAGCTAATTTTTATCCTATCACAGAGTGAGACATATACAGGCTCTGAAATGCAAATATAATTTAGCTTCATTTCATGGAAATATGCTGGCAAAGCATCACTTTGAGTGGGGCGGCACTGTGCATCACCTGCAAGCTCAGTTCTGACCTCACTTCATACCCCCCAGCAGTGGTCTCATGGGTGGTAGATAAAGCCTGTCCCCTGTCCCCTCTGCGTTGAGCCTTGTGCCCAGGTTGGCTTCTGTGCAGGTTGGCTAATAAAATTGGAGGGAGCAGTCAGATGTGGCTCCATTTCTTACACCTCCCACAAGGATGTAAAGAAGCCTCCAGGCACCAGAGAGAGGAAATCCAGACCCTCGGAGCACAATGAGAAAATAAGTCGAGTGGTCTTGTCGTGTCAAAGGGAACAGAGAAGCACCATGTGAATAGGAGAAGTGGGTTGACTGAACACTGGTTCAAGCACTACAGCACTGGAGCCACTGGCTGTAAACCAATTCAGAGCTGGCCATAAATGTGTACATGTTTGGGAGAATTGTGTGTCCTGCCACAAAACCAGACTCCCAGAAAGGCTGCCAGCCGCCCTCCTGCCCTGGCCTTTTTCCACAGAGCCACTTCCATCTGTCCATTCTTTGAAAAGGTTGTGGTGCCACGGCCCCAAAGTCCTGGGAACTGACCTTTTCTAGAGGGAACAAATAGTGACACTCTGAGGTTCACCATCAACGTGCCAACAGAGTGATCCTGCAGGAGGGGGAGGAGGGCTTCCTAATCAAGTAGCTCAACACAGACAGGGAGATTAAGCCTGACACTCTACATATGTATCTGGAAGAGGACAGGGGCCTTGGCCGAGATGTATTCCCCACAGAGAGCTGCTCCAGGGAGCTCCTGAGCTGCCAGGACAAGGAGAAGGGTGGGAGCAGGTGACACTCGGATGGAGTGGTGAAGGATGCTCCTGGCATTCAGGCACAGGGATCAGATAACCCCAATCTCATGTCATATTGAATGAAGCACCAAGTGCTAAAAACTCCTGAATACTTTTTTATGGCTGTAAATCTTGGCTTTGGAGCACTTTCACTCCCTGTGCCTCAGTTTCCTGCTCTGACAAATACAGATTATGGCATTTTTTAGGGGTGGCAAGGGTGGATCAAGAGAGCACGAGTCACTCTGGGGGCAAAAGCATCACCAGATGGGGCAACCAGTCAGGCATGAGCACATAGCACAGGAGTGAAGGTGCCACTTGCTGCCCTAACTGCTTGTCCCATCTGCTCTGAAGCCAAACCATCACCCCTGCAAGCCGAATCCTGTCCACCAGCCTCCCTCCTGTGCTGTGTGTGAAAAGAACTTGGGTTAAAAGAGACAGGAGCTGGAGAGAGGGAAAATAACAAGGACAATTACAACTTAGCAGGGTTCCTAACACACGGGGGAGCATGTATGTCAAAAGGATGAGCTGCCTCGGCGTGTATGTTAAAGAGATGGGGTGGACAAACTGGCAGAGCCCATGCCCAAGACATGGGGACCTCCTGCACCCCTTTGCCTAAGTGGGGATTAGCAATTTTTAAGAGGCAACAAGTCACTGACAGTACCTAATCCACAAGTCCTGCTTCTTCCTTCCTCAGGGCCCAACAGGTTCCCCAGTTAGCACCTGCTAATCTCATCATGACAGCAGAGGAAAAAAAACTTTGTAAACTTTTTCTTGAATAGCTTTCTCCCCACCGTGCCAGCATCTACATGTAATTACATGTGTGCTGCTGGTCCAAAGCTGAGAAGAAAACCTGCAGGCCAACCAAATCCCTCCCCTCTCTCCTTCCCAGCCCCTTCCAGGGACATTTCACCTTGATTGCTCAAATCTGACTGTTTCCCAATCTTTTTTCATCTTGCATTGACCTCCCAGCATGGCAGGCAGCAATAATCAAAGCTGTGACACATGTGATTGCCCTGTGCCAGACAAGGCATTAACAGTTCTTTTAGATTTAAGCCCAGTTCATACCCACCCAGTAAATAGCCTTCCCAGCGAGCTCCTCAAATCTATAGTTGGTTCATCAGAAAGCACTTGTCCCAGTTTCACAAAAGGTTTGAAAATGAGGCAAATATAAAGGAAAAGAAAAAAAGCGAACGCTGGTTAAAATTACTCTAATGCAGGAGCAAGAGAAAGGAGGAGAAAACATGCACTTACGCAAATTGTAGCAGCATGTCTGATTCCAAATGCCAGCTTACCCTATTTAGGCATCTTTAGACAGCAAAACGCAGAGGTGATTGTCTCATATGTTGATGCAAGTTAGGAAGAAAGTGGCAAGAAATGCTAACCCAAAGCAGTAAAAACGCGATAGCACAGGTTAGCAAGCAGATCACCAGGACCCCTGGCAGATAACTTGTGTTCTTACACCACTCTAACTCTTCTGCTTACCCGTTTTTCCTGATTTTGTTGACTGTTCTGGCTGCGTTAGATGTGAGATTTTCCTACGTGTGCTGCCATCATCACTTCAGTTTCCCACGCAGATGTACTGACTCTCTGGCAGGAGCCTGAGGGATTCTCAGGAGCATCAGGAATGAGAAATCTGTCCAGAATTCCAGGAAAGGCTGGAGGGAGAAGTGCCCTGCCCAGGAGCACATGAATGTCAGGGACCTCCTGGGTTAGCCAGGCCAGTTCTTGTCACTGCAGGTGTAAAAAGAAAAGCTCAGACCTCAAAAGCTCCTTTTTTGTCCCTGTAGCTTCCATCAGCAGGCAGGGAACCTTTTCTGCTAACTGGTATTCCTATGTCCATGCCCTAGTTGCTTCAGGAGCTGTAACATGTCAGCTTATGGGTCTATTTTACCTCTCTAGAACTTCTCCCATGTCAGCCTGTGTTTTACCAAATTAAACACACTGTTCCTGACTCCTCTGCTCTCCTGTCTGTGATCTGTTCTCCACCTTCTATATAATCTTTGAGCTCTCCTCTGCATTCACGCAAGGTTAAGCTTATCCATCTTGACCTTAAGAAGTCAAACCCACAGTCAATGACATTATTTTTTTGTCTATATTTGCTGAAATATCCCTCCTGATACATCCAAGAATAGCATTTGCCTTCCTGTGTCTGACATCTCAGTCAGTCTGCAGTCACCTAGGCCACATAGATCTTGATAATTTGCAGCTCATCATCTCCTACGCTGTATCTGAGGCTATCGCAAGTCATCAGATTCATGACCTGTCATCTCAAACTTTTTGGTTTTCATCTCATTTCAATTATTCTTATTCTCAAGGTCACTTAGTTCTTTCAGACTTGTCCCCTCATTCTCCTCTGCATTGCCAAAATTCCCAGTTCTGTGTTGCTAGATTATTTTAGCCTCAGGATCCTGCTGTCACTGCCAAGATCACCCACAAGAAGGAAAAAACGGTTCCAAAACTGTTCTGTGAGAAACTCTTTTGGTAAATTGCACCCAGAGAGTCGCACCTCACCTAACAGTTTACTAATCCTCTTTTCCTTCAGCTTCACTAATAATTTCCCACATGGCACCTATCAGATACCTTACTGAAGTTTAGATAAAGGAGATCAGCAGCATTTCTGTTGTCCAGAAAATCAGGTATCTTATCGAAACAAAGCTATCATGCTCGTCTGACACGATCTACATTTCGTAAACCCATGTTGCATCTTATCTCATTTCACCTTTATCTCTGGGTATTTAATTGTTCTTTCCTTCACAACTCACTTGGAAATCTTGTGTCAAGGTTAGACTAAGAGGTTTGTGGTTAACTGGATAACTTTTTCTCCACACCTTACTACTTCTACTGTCTCTGCTGAAGATACAAGCCATTATTAACCACCTTTTCTGCTGGACCTACATCTTAATGTGCTGATTCTTTCTGACCTATAGCTCCATGGAGCCCAGTTCACTCAGGTGTAGACAAGTGTTTAAGCTTGATTGGGGTTGCAGCAGAAAGGCTTTGCCTAAGTAAACCCAGGGGAGTAGTGGGATGTGATGGCCAAAGCCAATCTATGGGAAAAGTATTCATATTTTGGGAACAGGGCTCTGCTGAGATTCATCATAAAAGTGAACAGAAAGGAGGCCGGCTCATGCAAACAGGGAGCACAGGGTATTAACGAGGTGAGACCGGGCTGTTTTGTTTGTGAGCAGCTTTAAAAATGTTAGACTTATTAGCGACGGTTGTCAAAGTGCTGCTTGCGAAGTTCCCCACTGTCACAAGCGACTGCCAGAGCTTTAATGTTAATTGGACAGATTGTCTCTAGTTTTGAAGAGAAAGCTGTGATTAATGAAACAGCTGTTAACGAGGCTGGAGGAGAGTCGACCCTTCACCTTCCTGCTTTTGAGAGGAGATAAACAACAACTGGCTTTGGCTGCCCTTAAGAAGTATCTGACACAGGACCCTCCTTAAGAGCAAGGCCAGAACCAAGCTGCAGAGATTAATTCAAGGAACTGAGATGCATGAAGGTCCTTCACACCTTCAGGTGGAGGCAGGACATCCACAACGGATTCTGAAGTTTAATTCCTGGGCTCTTCCTAGGTTTAGCTGAGATTCAGAACTGATTAGAAAACACAATCCTGGACCTTAGGTATCTTTAGTCCCACACAGATTTCTCCAGTCTTTTGCACTCTGTCCCTTTGCACTGGTCTAGCATGGGCACAGTTTGCTCTCCTGATGCAGAAGCAGCTTTGTACTGGCCACTGGGTTCCACATTTACACCCACGCAGCTGGCTGGAGGAACAGGTGTAGTTCCTCATTGCACAGAAAAGCTGAAGGGGATGAGTGTTTTTCTTAGTCTGTCTTTATCACTGGCTTTCCCTATCCATGGAGCCTTCATCTCTGCCTACCAACCCTCTGGTGCTACCACCCTCCTTGAATTTCAGATCCGTTTCCTATGGATTTCTGAAGAAGCCCATCACAGGACACAGAGCTTAAAGCAGACAGGACCTTCACTACCCATTATATACCCTTCCCTCCCATCTAGGAACGCAGTCCCTCAACACACACAAGTTAAATTATTTCCTATTGGTTTCAGAGGGAAAGAACATGATTGTGTATACAGCTCTCCTTCAGGTTTAGTTTCAAACTTACCTTCTGCTGAAGGAAAAGGCTGGAGTGTTTGGCACCTGAGCCCTATGAAGGTCCTCCTGCTTCCCCAGTGAATTCACTGGGGCATCTCTATGGAGCCACCCTGCCAGCACGCAGGTCTTAAATCTTCTTCTCCTTGTAGTCAGCAGCAAAACTCCAGGCTGACTTCAAGTGGACAAAGATCAGGCTTCAACTGCCTGCCTGGAGCAGTGAACTAAGAGTTCTCCCCCCTCCCTCATGATGTGCTCGCACTCTGAGGTCTCTGGTCATTACTCTCCTTGCTGCCTCATTACCAGAATGTGCCATTAAAGTTTCGCTCAGTTGAAAATGATCTCTTATTATCTCTCCATGGAAATTGCCCCAGCAACAAGCTTTCTTCAATATCTATCAAGCCAAAGAAAGCCATTAGAGAAATTACAGCGAGCTGCATGGATGCTCAGGCCCCTTCCCCGGCAGGTAGACACACGGTGCCACGTCCGCACGCTGCTCGGGCTCCATCATGAGGCCACTGGAAGAGCAGCCAAGTGTCTCTGTCAAGGTCCCTGTGAGGACAGAGTGGAGGAGACCTGGAGCCCAAGCCAAAAGTGGTACCATTTGAGGCAACACTGCTCCCCACAGAAAAGTTGATGGGAGCCTGGTCCTCTGTCGCCAGCACCACAAGTGTTGTTTAATAGCTAAAGAATAGGGGAATGGCCCACACTATGTGTACAAAGATGGGTAAAGGTTCCCAAATAATCCCTTCTGGTTGCTTTCATTTTGGAGTGTCTCCCATGAAAAGCCCAGGGCATCTCCTCTCCTCACTCTGGATGTCCATAGTGCTGTTTGTCTGGCTTGATCACACCAGGCTCCTTTCCAGTCCAGGAAGGTGAGAGGTGTGCCAAGGGCATGATTCATTCCACCTGCTTCAGACATCAGCACAGGATAAACTGTGACCCAGAGGTATCTGTTTTCCTCCCCTGTCTAAAAAAGAAGACAAAATAGCTCACTGCTATTGGGTTGTTCATCTGGGTTGCCAGATGAAGCAAATTCTCAGTGTTTTGTTTCCAGAGGTGCCAAAGCATTTGGATTAGGGAGCAAGAAAAAAAATCAGTAACACTAAGTGATTACCCATTTCCAAAACATAGCCCAAACCTGTCCAGACGGAGGACTTTGTCTCCTGATATCTGGGTGTTTGACAGGGGAAGTGTCAGGTTTCATCTGACGACTTGAGGCTGTATTTGGTATTTAAAATGAATTCACACAGGGTGGCAGCAGACCAGGTCCCAAGTCCTTCTTTATTCTGTACTCCCTTCCATGACTCCAAGTCACAGTGAAGGCACATGGTTATTACTTCTATTTCTCTCCTTCAGCAGAATAACAGCACTGGCTTGTCTGCCACCTTTGACAACAGTGTAAGTATAAAACACTCAAGGCATTTTCAGAGAAACAAACTAGAAACAAACTGTGGGAGCAGGGCCCGGCTCTGCCCTTTCCATCACCAAACTCTGCAGGTTGCATTTCTGAACTCAGGCAAAGGTTTGATTTGTTACTTGCAGCCCTGAAAATGGTGAAAGGAAAAAGATTAAGGGCATGTCTTCATTGCCTGTTGGAGGTCTGTCTTCAGCAGGATTTTTATACCAGGAGCTGCATCATAGCATCTCCTTTCCAAGTGCAACGCATCTTCACTGCCAGGGTTACATCTTGCCTTTAGCTAAGAC
Source organism: Columba livia (assembly GCF_036013475.1). Taxonomy (NCBI): domain Eukaryota; kingdom Metazoa; phylum Chordata; class Aves; order Columbiformes; family Columbidae; genus Columba; species Columba livia. The sequence continues at coordinate 7,410,843 of NC_088620.1, forward strand.
ATACTAGAAGGGAGGATGGCAAGAGGTTATCTTCCAGGCTAGTGACAGGAGCGCTGAGTTTCAGTCATCATTATTCTAGAAGGGCAGACTGATCTCCAAGCACGTTATATGTTGGATATCTGCTTTCCTCCAGTCATATTGTAGCTCCTGCCCATGGTCCACAGCCATCTGCTGTGTGCAGCGTCTCCTACCTCTCTCCACGTCTATCACGAAGCCTTGTGCCTCCTCTGAAATGATGAGAGCTTCCTTGCCCTTTTTGCCACCATCTTTTGCAAATATAGGCCACTGGGTTCCTCATTAAGCAACTGGCACATATTTGTGGGAGCAACTGGCTCTAGGGAGATCTTCTCTATCTGCCTGCTGTTTTTCTGGATCTTACCATGACTCTATTGTCATCTGTGTCACTCTTGGTATCCACAGCCTTCTCCTGAACTGGAGCAGCTGCTCTGCTTGGTGATTGACCCCTGTATTCAACCCAGGTCCCTAAGGCCTGTAATGATGCCACTTAAAAATGGCCCAAATTCCATGACCCCACCTTATTCCATTTATACAGTTTCCCTTGCCAAACTACCTGGGCAAAGTGGTGTTATGGCTTAGCCCAGGAGAGGAGGGGAGAGCACGAAACAGAGGGAGAAAAAGGGAAATTGAAAAAGAAAATTAATAAAGTTATTCTGGTACTGAAAAGCAAATGGGAGATACAGGCAAAGAGGAGCAAACCATGGGCATCTGCCATGTTCTTAGTCACATCACTTAGGGGACAGCAGGTTTCTTGGTGGAGCTTCTAAAAGCCTGCCTGGTGTGCAGGTCTCCAGGGAGCCTAATTTTTGGTGCTGAAGCTGACTGTACCGAAATGGAAGGTGTATGCAGGGGGGTGTTGGGAAAACATGTTTGCATTTACCTTCACAGACAGCTCGCAACCCCAAAAAATCTCATCCTGGTGGTTTTCCTTGGTTTCCCTTGTCAATGCCATGAGATGAGTTGATAGGGGGAAAAAAAAAAAAAAGGCTAATCTCATGCAATAAGGGACAAGTTTTGCTAAACACAAACTAGAAAAAGCATCTCTGGAGGCCAAACAGTGTTTATGGGACTTTGTTTGAACTTCACAGTCTGCTCCGCTGCACAGAAAGGATACGACCCAAGATTTCTGTTAGTGTACTGGGTCATAAACCAAACAACTAAGTCTGAAACCCCCATGAGAGGATGTCATTTATTTCAGCTGGACCCTATATGTGCTCTCTTGTCCCCAGCTGGCCAGGTCTGTGAGAGCAGCCTTGATGTTTGCTCACCTGGAGAGCTTTGTACGTGCTCCCTTGGCTTCCACTGACCTTCTATAATGGACCTAGAAGTCAGGACTCCTGGGTTCCTTTCCTGCCTCTATTCCCATCTTAAGGTATGTCTTCAAATAAATAATTTCCCTTCCCTGTGCTTGCTATCAGTGAAACGTAGCTAATGATACTCTCCTACCTTTTAAGATTGCTCTGAGATTCTCTGTAGCAATCATCCTGGGCTTTCCCAGTTCAAAAATGTTTTTTCTGAGATCAGATTCTGTTGAAGGCTGGTGTTTGCTGATCTGAGGTAGAGCTGTGGACAGAGGGGAAAAGATCAAGAGACAGGATACGAGAGGTCTGGGATCAGCAAAGATTATACCATCCAATAAGGGTATGATGAAAAAAAAAGATCCAACTTGGTCAATATTAAATCAGGAATATTCTTTCCAATGTGTCATTCACCAACAAGGGGATGGGATAATTTTTTGCTTCCTGAATCCTGTTGGGAGTTCTGGTTTTGATACTCCAGAGGGTGAAACATCCAGAATAGTACCTGGGCTCTTGATTTGTAAAGACAGTCTAGCAACTTATTCAACTCAAAGTAAATCTTTACTGATTGCATCGCATTATATCATCAAAATTATGACAGCAAAGGGGCTTTCAGATGTTTCTTGAGGCATGAGGAGACTAAGTAGACAGGCACAGTACAGCTCTACCACTTCAGGGAACAGAAATAAATTTGATCTTTGGGAATCTGGATTCAAATTTTCTGCATTACGTAAAGAGCTGCTGCCCATGTCTCCCAGCTGCTGAAGAAAAGATTTGGCCCAATTTAGCCTGGATATACTTAAACTCTAGCACAGTATGTTATGGGTCATTTCACACTGGGGAAGATGTCAATGTTTAATTGAGATTGAAAAATTGAAGGGAAACAAAGGTGACTGAAGCCCTAATTGGGGTTTGTCTATGACTACCCCATGTGGCCAGAATTCTCAAAGGTATTTTGTCTGGGGAGGAATGTTAATGGCAGGAGTATTTTAGAATTGTACAAGCTATAGTGAAAAGGAATTTATTGCTTTTCTTGCCTTATCTCGTAATATGAAAACTATGGTTTTATTCCATTAGATTAATGGCTAGGCAAATATAATACAGCTTAAAAGAAAAAAAAAAAAGGCAAAGCACCACACCTGAGGTACTGTGCAGTCAGTTCATGTAATTCACTACTGCAGGAGGTCAGAGAGTGATATGCTGTAGCTGGAGTTAAAAAAGAGCTCTGTAATTTTACAGCCATTAAGAGCATGTCATTATACCTGTGAATGGGGGAATGGAAATCTCAAACTTCAGAATGCAGAGAAAGAATAGCCTCAGGAAAGAAATCTCCCCATCTTTTCCCATCACCTTTCACACTACTGGGGACTTGTATGAGGCTGGGTTATTGCCATTACCCTGGGAACTGCCTGCTGGCAGCCATCAGAACGCAGGCAGGTGTGCACCGGTGCAGTGAGGCACATCAGCGAACACAGGCTCATTCCATTTACTGAACAACGTTATGTTTTTCCTCACAGGATCTGAGAGCTCACTTGCTTCTTGCTTTGAGGGAATACAAGCACCTGGCCAGGAGCAAACAAGAAGAAAGGCAGTGCAGTTTTGGTGGCATTTGGTGCCCTTCAACTGATAGTCCCTCTTCCTGTAGAGGCTCTTTTGTGGTTGACGTCAAAGACCTCATAGTTTGAGAGGAAGGTGATGAGTATTCAGCATGGCATGTTCCCCATGGGGAGTCAGCTCTGCACAAGGCAAAACTTACTGGGCTTCCTAAAAGCAAGCTGGAGGGAACTGGATTTCCATGGAGGCAAACAGCATCAGGAGCAGCTAGAGACCTCCATGGAAGTCATTTCACCCTCTAAATATTCACAGATCCATGAGATCAGATGAGATGAGAAATCTGGAGCTCCAGGGAGAACTGTCGCATTTGGTTCTCACTGTCATGCCCCTACGGTCTACACAAGCAGCTCTGCATGTTGGGGTGAGGAAGGCTGTCATAGGGGGCATCCTGGGTCAGGAAAGATGTCATGGAAGTGACAAGCACACTGTGAGCAAATGGGACGCTTTCTTGGGTGACATATCTCCTTAGTTTATGGTTCATCTGCACCTTCAGCTGCCAAGCTGTACCTTCCTCCCCAGCAGCTAAATGGAGCCACATGTGGGAACTCAGTGCCTTTCCCACCTGCCTTTACCTTCAAAAAATGACTTAATCTGGATTTAAATTTGCACTGTTTTCTGTGTTGTGTGAGGAACTAGGGAATAGATTCATGTTTTAGTCAGGTTATAATTTAGTGGAGAATTAGAGCCTCATAAATAAGGCACAGTATTTATTCAGCATGTTTGATGAAAATGTCCTTATTATAGCTCCAATACAATCCTCTTTCTTTTTACACGCAGAACACAGCAAAACCCAAAACATTTTGTATGCCCTCAGCACACAAAACTCACGGCCCACATGCTCAGCTGGTGCAAACTGGCATGGATTAGTGGCTGGCAGCGCAAATGCATCCACCCATACTGCACGAAGAGGCAGCAGAGCTGACCTTGCTTTGCTCTCACACATCTCTCTAACATTGCTCCTGACTTGCGCAGTCACACTTCCATCTCCCCACTGCTTTCCCGTCTCCCCCTGGAAGCCTTTGCCAGCATGCTGGAGGTGGGGAAAAGGGCTCACAATGCTGCAGTAGCGAAGTTTGAGTTATTTTCTTCCCTGCACGGCTGAAAACTTGCTGTACCACCCTAGTGCCTGTATTCCTGGGGAAACAAAGCTGGATGCTAAGTAGTGGAAATGTGCTGGAGAGCATTTCCCAGGCTTAGGTAAGAGATTTGCCTTCAAGCCGCCAGAAGGGCTTTAGGCAGGAGCAGCCTGCTCAGGACCTGAAGTAAAATGTGTTTTATCCAGCTTCATGGCTCAAACTTCCATTCTTGCTTCCCTGGGCTTTCTGGCTCTGCTGAGATTACAGGAGGAACACAAACCTCTGCTCCGGGTGCTCCTGCTGTTGGACTCTTCCACCAGCGTCACCAGTATCCCAGGGCCCAAATGGCCTTTCTCCAGCTCAACTAATCTGTCACTGCTGCATCTGTCATCTGGCAGATAATGTATGTGCACGAGCTCTGAAGTGGGCAGGGAGGAACAGCAAGGGCCCAGGATTTACAATGCCCGTGTCCAGGGGAGGGGAGGGTAAAAGCTGCCAACATGATGCTTTTCTCTCCCCATTTATAGCAGGTGCCTAGCCCATTATGGAGGAGTAGCTGATGGTTTTGTAGCAGCTTTTGCTGATACTGAATTAATCCCAAATTTTCCGCTTTCTCCCTGCAAAGTTCACCAGCCCTCTGAGCAACCTGCATGGCTGACACCTGCCAGAAAATTAAAAGCAGGGTGTTTGGGGCAAAGCCAGCTTTTCAGGAGTGTATCTCATGCCCTTCTAGGTTGATTTGGATAGCAGTTTCATCTGAGCAGATCTGCAGTCACAGAGTCCCCTCATCAGATCGATTCGATGTTGTACACCCACAAGCTGTGCGTGGTGCACCCCACATCCCCAGCTACACCCCATCTGTGCAGTGCAGGAGCTGCGAGGCTGGACCCTGCGTGGCAGGAGCCCAGGTTGGCACCATGTCAGCTGGAGACCATCCACCAGCAACAGCCTGTGTGAAGGCTGTTTCACAGCTTGTAAGGCCCTGCCAGTGCCTGGGTGTATTTGGACTCCACATGGCAACCAACACCCTGCTCAGACCTCTAGCCTCTCCATTAAACAAAGCTCCTTTTAATTAAACCCCTCCCAAAGTCCTGCCCCTTCACACGCAGGGCACCATCCCTTCCCTGCAGAGCAAGCTGTCCATTTCAGAAGACATAGGTCAAACACCAGGCAGGATTTTCAGTAAAACATAATCAAAATGATGCTATGGCAAGTAATTAGGACAATTCCTGCCTTGGAGATCAGCAACCAGACTCACAAAGCAGTACAGTTAATCTCTTTGTGTCAGTGGCAGGACAAATCTGACCTCTTGCACCCATGTTCAGCTACCTGGCTCATGTCCCATACCAAGATACAAGGATCCACATGCTCCTAGAAATCCAAGAAACTTTGCTGGCTGTGTGGTGGAGCAGGACAGCTGAAAGGCTTTGACATTGAGCTGATGAACCAAACAACACGCAGCATCCCTGCAAGCACCGTGTTGCCCAGGAAGATGGAATGTGCCTTTGTAAGGCACAATCTAATTGCACGGAGCTGTGACAGCTCTTGTGGTGCCATCCGAATTATTGTGTCAGCTGGACACTTATCACCAAGAAAATAATAAACACTTAGAAACAAGGTGCATCGATGCTCTCGTTGGCCTTTGAAACACGCTCGGTTCCCGCACCAAAGGAGCAGGTGTTTCTACTTGATGCTCTTCTTGTGAAGCCAGAGAGGCAGAATTCCGCTGCATGTTTCTGGTGACACAGAAAATAAACAGTAATTTACCACTCACTCTTGCTCTCAAGTCCTTGCTAAAGAATTGTGACCTGACATTACCTCCTTGAGACTGATACACATCGGGAATTACTCTATGGCAGTCTAGTTGCCATAAAGCTAGCCTGAGGACTTAATCTCTTTTGTGATGGCCCCAAAAGCTGTCAAACTTTATGTCCACCTGCAGATTTATAGTAGATTTTAATATGGTAGTTAGAGAGAAGCCAAATTTTCCTGTCCTTTACACTGAGCTTCCCCATGCACCTGCTCCCTCTCCAGTCCCAGCTCTTTGGAGCAGGTTGTCTGTGCATCTGCAGAGTTGCCTCCAATGCAGGGTTAGATCCTCAGATGGCACAGAGAGAAGTGGCCCATCTACTTGGTGGGGTGATGGTCCCTCATGGGAGAGTCAGTGGGATCCCTCCCTCCTCATTTCAGCTGGCCAGAAATCAAGCACTTCATATAAACCAATTGCCTGGACTTTTTCTATGGTCACTGGAGAAAGACTAGCATATCCCAGGAGAAATTATTGCCATCACACATTGGGTGTCTAGGGAAGGAAGGGTTGAATTACCACCTTGTTAGGGCTATGCAGACCAGGAAGAATATGAAATTTGCTTGATCTGGCTAAAAAAACCTGATTAGCCCCTGGGGCAAATTAGTAAAACTCTTCCAAACTATGCCAACAGCACATTTGGATTGATCAATAGCCCTGGCTCAGCTATCCTTGATATGCAGTAGAGTTCATCTACAGCAATTACCTAAAAGCCTGCGAAGGGGAGGAGATCGAGTAATTTAGCAAGGGGACAGGGCCTTTGCATTGATTAAAAAAATGTAATGGGCTCTTTGAGATGGCTTCAAAGTTGCCCCTGAGGTACTTCATCAGAAATGACAGCACTGCTGGGGCTTTGCCTCTTTTTCTTCCAGCCCAGCAAACCAAATGTAGTCAGAAGAACAATTTTAGGTAAAGACAGAGCTTTGCTGGGGGTGATTTTCCCTACAACCCGGTTACACCAACAGCGGGTCAGAGAGAGATGGGCCAGAGATTAACAAGCATCAGGACAGAAAGAGGGGCTGGGCCAGCATGTTTAAATCGATGGAACAATCAGTCGGAGGCTAAAGCAATTTCGAGATTAGGCCTCCTTTATGGAAAGCAGTGATCTCTTTTTGATGAAAAAGCCATCCCAGCCTATTGCTGTAATCTTACCTCTGCTTGTGCATTTTTCCCGTGTCTCGTGGTTGACCCACTTCCTTCAGCTCTTTGCTTGTTTCCTTCAAGTGCAGTTTTAGCTCCAAACCACATAAACACCTTGTTTAAATTGCTTTAATCTTCAAGTGCTCTTTCTATTGATTTGAAACAGTTAAGCTGTCAATCAGCCCTTTCTCTTCACACTGTGGGCCAGGGAGGAAGATTAAAATAACAAACAAACAAGAGGTGGATGGGCAGGGAAGTTAGTCTGAATTTCACTGCAGATGCAAGCTGTTAAGAGACTGGAAAAGGGTGGAAACAAGGTCTCTCTGGACGTTAAATTCTGTAGAAAGGCCCTGTCCAGAATGGAGGACAGTGTGTGATGCCCTGCAATGCCCAGTTCTTTCAGCTAATGCGTTCAGACACTCACACTGCTAAAGCAGGACCTGGATATCTCTTCATGCAAAGTGCTGTGCAAATATTTCTAGGATTCAGCCTCAGTCTTACGAAGTTTGCAGTCAGCACTGATAAGACAGACAAATAAAAATGATGAGAGGTAAACAGATGCACAGAGAGAAAAAGTAGTTTTTCCAAGGGCAGTGCATGTGTCCCAAGGAAGGACTGTCTCCTGATGAGGATCTAGCTCCACATCAAAAAAACCTCAATAAACACACTCAGGGTGACTTTTTGTGTAGTAGTGAGGAAGCAAATGAACCTGCACTGGCAATGGCATCTGCAACCCAGCCGGCTTGCAGCTCAGCTGTGCAGAAATGCCATTGAAGAAGGACATTGGAGCTGGACCACTGAAACAGCGGATGCTCTTGCAGTCAGTGGATACATCCCCTGGCACTTTCCCTCGCTTGGATAGCATACCAGGCCATCTGCACTCAGGACAATCCTGATGGCAAGCTGGAAGCAGCAAGCTATTATTTCATCATTACAGCAAGCATAATGACAGGGCCAGAGAGGCTGATTGCTGCTGGAGAGGTCAGCGGTCAAGGAACTAAGAAGGAGAGTAACGATGAAGCATGGCACATGTGGCTTTGCAAGAGGTGTGCAGCTGGCTTAGCCTCTCTCTAGTCAGAGTATCGATCACTAAAATTAAGCTGAGGGTCTCTAGTTAGAGTCTTCAAAGTGGGAACATACTTAAATTCAGTCCAGCAGTAGTCACACAGACTGAAAATCCATCAATTAATCACATTATGCAAAACCAATATTAGACACAGCAACACTCAAATACTGCATGGGCTCACTGTGTTATGCATGGGCTGAGGAGAAACCTCTCTGGTGACACACTTGTTTCTGCCCTCCCCATAAATGCGTTTGTTTGTTTTTTAAGAAGGAGCCTCATGAGAGCGATAAGGACTCGCTCTCTTCTCAGCTCTCCCAAGAGAGAAACCAAATTTCCCAGCACTCTTTCCTCTGCACTGGGTGGATTTCCAGGGAGACGCTTCTCCTGCGTCAGCTGCTGAACCCTCTGCACACCATGGCCTGGGAGGGACAGCAGAGCAGCGAGGTGACAACCCTGGGGGGGTGACAAACCATGCTTGCAGCAGGGCTCTGCTTTCTGCAGGGCAAAGCTGCCAGAGCACAATGGGATTCTTGGGAAGGCTTCACAGAACAAAGAGGCTTCCAATTGATTGGGTCATTCATTTGAATGTTTAAAATAATAATAATAAAAAAACCTTCTCTTTGAATGGGTTTCTTTCCCCCCAAGCAACTCAAGCAGCAGCTTGATTTCCATTTGGCCTCAAGATCCTTTTATTGATGTGCTATAAAAATTTGCATGCAGTGGAAAGGTTGCTGGAGAGCTTGCGGTGGGAGGGTCACACCTTTCCAGCTACGGGGGCTGAGGGGATTTCACTTTCTTCTTCTGACTTTTAGGAGCAGAAATAGAAATAAAGATTGGGGCAGAGGGGTCACAGAGGGACCAGCACAGATAAAAAGAGAAAAGATCACTGCACAAAATGAAGAGACTGCTCTACAGATAAGTTTCTTACATTACATTTCACTAGCCCACTCTCAAAAGGCACCAGTGTTAGATGCAGAATAAGGTAGAGGTCCTGGGGGGCAAATACCAGGTGATAGGAAGAATAAAGATGGCATAACGAACTTAAATAAGGGCTATGTTTAAAATTAGATGGACAACTAACGTTTTATTTTTGGCTATACAAATACTTCGTTTTCACACCCTTACTAAAATTATTTGGTCAAATGGGAAAAGAAGACAGGTATTGAAGGGCTTAATGTGATTTTTGGTATGAAAGGCAGGGCAGGGGTGGGGGAGCCAAGCTGTTTCTGCCTGGGGGAGCTTCAGAACATCCTGACACCTCAGAGAAAGCCTTCTGTAGGCTGATAGAAGACAACTCTACACAAGGAGCCGTGTAATATGGAGAATGAAGAATATACGTCAGCATTCCCTTTCTGATGACAGAGCAAAGTGTCATTCCAGGAAAACAAGCACATTTCAATGAGGGAAGGGAGTAAGGCTGTAAAACAAGCAGATCTTTTTTTGTTGCTGTTAAATACAAAACACACAGACTGGATTGATTTCATGTTTTCAGAGGACTTCAATCACATGAATAAAGATGGCTTTCCCCATCTCCCCTTTCCCTGTTGTTCACAGCTGGCTGACAGCCATCCAACACAGCAGCAAGGGCCAGAGCACCGAACAGAGCGGCCAGAGCCAACAGTGACGGATGAAGACTATGAGAACAGGACAGAGAGAGGCCTGGGGAGAGATATAATCTAAAATAGAAAAGGACAGCACCAGGGCTACAGCACAATGACTTAATTTGTGGGTTTGTTCTGCTCTGTAGGGGTGGGCTGATGTGACACCCACGCACCGAGCCACAGCTGGCAACATCTGCCACAGCTCCTCCTCTTCTTCAGCTTTCAAACACTTGCTGTCCTCATCAGTTCTTCTCACTTCTCCTCCCCTTGCACTTCCTGACTGCTGTAGTTTGCCTTTTTTAATGAAGTCCCTTATGGGGGCTTCAAAGGGGAGGTGCATAGGAGTCAGGAAGAGGAGGGAGTGGTGCCTTCCAGTCTTTCAGGTTAAAATTGCAGACACACACATGTATATGCACTGGAAAAGCAAAGCAAGAAGGGAAATCAATAGCCCTGGTCAAAACTCATTTTCAAATCTGAATGAAGCTTGTGATTAGCACAGCCCCACAGAAGACACTGTTGCAAGCCTTGATCTGATCCTTAAATGTCAGCCTTGCAGAATCACAGAAAATTAGGGGTGAGCAGGACTCCAAGATGCCACCTAATCCATCCCCTTGTCAAACAGCCCCACATGCATGAGGTTCACCAGTATCAGGAAATACCATATCTTTTTTATGGCTTGGTGCTGTGCTTGGACTAGAGAAACACAATGGGCGTTTCTATACCGAATTTACCTCATCCCTGTAGGCCAGCACGTCCCAGGATCTCCAACACCAACTGATCACATACTCAGACCCTCCTCATTGTCTGCTCTGCCAAAGGGCTTTAGCATCTTCCTCACTGGGTTCAAAGGGGTGCTGAGGGCTGAGAGGGATGATTGTGTATGGAGGAGGAATAAATTTAGACAAGTCTATTCTCATCTCCAAAATTAGCGTTGCTTGTTTGCTTGTTTTTTAACCTGTATTTCATCAAATGACACCTTGCTGCCACAGTCAATAAATAAGCAGCAATGCAGTGGGAGGGTGAAGGCCCAGGCAGGGGTAGATGGGGATATAAGAATGTGAGAGAGGAAATGAGGAAAATAAGCTCAGGCCATCTGAGCTCATTTCTGAAGGTGGACATAACTGCTGATTAGCAAAGTCGGACTTAACCGCTATTATCTCCTCCCCAGCTCGCGATGTAAATGTCAGCTTCCTGCAGCAGGGAGAGGACCACTAATGGCTGCAAGGGGGGGGCAAGGAACTTCCAAATGAGCCTGACATTTTCTTAACCTGACACAAACAGAGGCTTGTGAAAGGCCAGGGAAGGAACCCAGAGAGGGACTGAGGGCTGTAAATGAAGAGCAAGACCTTGCTTAACCACAGCCATTTGTAATGGGCTGTTGAGCTGTGACGGAGGGTGAGTGGTGGGAGTTTGCATTGGGAGGGGGTGCCAAGAGGGTGGGTGGAGGAGCAGATGTGTTCACACTCCCTTTTGGCAAAGAGGATAATAACATTTGCCTTCTTTAAAGGGAATACTGATGAATAGTTAGTAAGCCTGGGCTGCTTTCCATAGGCTCACTATCTTCTCTGAGAGCTTTTCGAATGGGAGAAGCAGGACCCCTAAGCTAAATTAAAAAAAGCTACGCAGCAGGAATGATTCCCTTTCCTGCAAAAGTCAAGATTCAAATAAATTTTTCATCCTCCTCAGGGTAAAAATGGTATCTCAAAATGTTATGGGCTGAACTGAGAAGGGGAAGCACAACGAACATGTTCCCTCAGACAAGCCAATATATCGATGATCAGCACAGTCACCCAGGACATGGTAAAGGCAGATTCAAGTCTTTGCCTCAGCCTGGTTCAGAGCAAGAACTACGTAAATCACAGGTTGGTCACTCTTTGAGTGACAGTCCTGTGTACCTCACCACCACGACTCAGTTCTGCAGCTCTCTGCCCGTTAGACTTGTCCCAGTTAGGAATTCACATAACCTGATTCATTCCCACAGAAAAAAAACATGTCAAACCATTAACATCTTCCAATTAAAATCCATTTTGGTGAAATAAGGGCATAACAGAGGATCTGCGGTGCTGCGTCACATCAAAGGTTCCTTGACCCCTGCCTCAGAGAGCAGACCGCAAAGTTCCAGAGAGGATCTATGATCAGAACAGATAAAGAATGACCCATTCCACTGGCAAGTTTCCAAAAGCTACGTCTTTAACTACACGTAGTTTGTGCTACTGGAGGAATACTTGGGTTTGAGATGCACCTCAACATAAGTCTCCTGGAACTTTCCTTGAACCAACACACAGTCACCACATTATTTTTGCTGCACACAGGTACGTGCATGATTTTGAAAAAGCTGCTTATTAACAGTTCAATGGAGAAGGATATACCATATTTTATCACATATCCACTGGTAAGGCTCATTATTGATTTCAACGTACCTGTGCCGAGAGGCAACGACAGGCACAGTTTTTTAAAGAGAAGGAAAGAAGATTAAATATACTCAATCCTTGTCACCTTAGCAAACATTTATCCATCCAGTTGGGTGTGATGGGAAGTCTCTATTCTAAAGAGGGAATTAAATTTTAATAGGACAGCAACATGTTTGTAGGGCTGTCATGGCCCAGGATTGGAACAAACTACAGCACTGCAGGGAAACACCAGAGGCTGCTGACAGAAGAAAACCAGGAGGCGATAACTTATGTCTGAACCTCCTTATAGTCAGGAAGTAGGTGACGCAGGACGGGACTGATGTGGAGTGTCTTGGCCAGTGACGGTAGAGAAATTGCCTACTCAGAAAGGAGGCAGAGCAGCCCCCAGTATTACCCTGGTTGTAGCTGCTGCTCATAAATGCGATACCAAAGTTAAAAGCCAGAAAATCCCAGTGCAGACAACAAGGTTCCTCACTGATGTGTTATCACTGCCACAGACCTCCCCAGCAGCAGGACTATGTTTCCAAAGAAGCCTCTTCCTTTCTTTGCAGATGGGCTTTGCTCCATTTGAGGAATGTTTAATCCTTCTAGATAGCACCAGCTGAGCTCAGTGCTAATGAGAAGGTTAATAATCTCCTCACTTGGGCAGGAAAAGGCTAATACGGCAGGTGAAACCTTCACTGGGTTCTTCAGGTTACAACCTTTAGGACCAGAATGATGCGGGTGATATAACAAGAAATAATGAACTGGACCAGTTGGCAAATGGTCTAGGCATCTCGCACCTCCTCTGCTGTGCTTGGTACCTCTGAGCGGGCACAGCAGATGTTGCTGCTGTCCTGGTGTGCACCAGGTTCACTCCATGCTCCAGCAAAGAACTCGCTTCATCTCCTGCCCTTTAGTGGCCTCCACAGCTTCTTACTTCCAGTCATTACCAGCCACGGTCTGGATTTAATGAGGCCAGAGTTCACTGGATGAAATAAATGCAGGTCCCCGAACCCTCTAAACCAAAGCTAATGAAAAATATATGGTCCCTCGCTCCCGCTCTCATTTTCACATCCTGCAAATTATCTGTGCTAATGCACGCAACTCTCTGCTCCTCCACGGCTTCAGATGCTGAACTTTGAGTCTTTGTCACATCAGCCGGCACCAAGTAATTCTGTACAGAAGTCTGACATTTCCAGTTGAAAAAAATAAATTGATTAAAATTCAACAGGCATGTAGTGTTCAGCTTTTAAAGGTCGGCAAATCTAAGGAACTATCAACTGTAAAATAATTCAGCATTTAGAGGGGAGGGGCAGCTGGGGGGGCCCTGGGAAGAGGGAGGGAGTGCAGAATGTTAGGATCATTTACTGCTTGTGTTTCACTGTCAAAAACATAATTACAGGCAATTTAATTATCGTCTAATGGAAAGGGTCCATCTTCCTGAGCACCACGGACAGATCCTACCTTGCCTCCCTGGGCACTGTGCAGTGCAGAGGTCGGACGGGACTCTTGACAGCGACCAGGGTTCCTGTGGGTGAGTGTCCGCAATGGGACCCCGGAGGATGAAAATGGGTGTTGTTTCTGCTGCTTCTCATGTTAGAGACTAGATGGAGCTCATCTGAAGGAGACTTGAAGTTGTCCAGTAGAAGAAAGAAGGATCAGGCTGTTCAGAACAACAGAGAGAACTGTTTTCACATGGGAAGTACAGATTTAGCCAGCACAGATCCTCTTGATAGCACACAGCTGTCTGCTTGGTCCTGCACATCTCCTGTGACTTCTCTGTTATGGGGAGGCCCAGCTGAATGTGGCAGCCAAGATGGATAAGCACAGGCCCATAAGTGAGCTACAGACATAAGTACTGATCTCAAAGGAAACCAGGTCAGAGTTTCAGAAGCTGCCCCATCACTTCACTGGAGCTCCACCAAGACCCAAAGCCCATATCTTGAAGTTCCTCCAGTTCTGCCATCTGGATTTTGCTTTTTGAGGTCTGTACTACACAATTTTGAGCAAGATCAAGTTAGACAAACAGGAAGCATGGCCCCTTTGCACCAACCTTGATGGACCACTAACATTTACATGAACAAAAAACGTGGATGCAGAAGTTTTTAGCCTGAGCCTTCTCTGACAGGTTGCAAGTTACTAATTCAGACACTCTCCCTTCCCCCGATTGCATTGCACATGTATCAATCATATCTAATGCATGGCTTTTCCTCTCCCTTCTCCCACCCTCTTGTTAAAATCTTTGTTCTTCACACCCTTTTGTGCATGAACTTGAGACCAGCTTTTTCCAGCCTGGAACATGTTTGCTTTCATTGTTCTGTTAAGTCAAGATGTATTTCCCAACAGAAACATCTCCCAGAGCTTAGCGGCAGAGAGAGCAGAGGAGGGTTTGGAGCCCAACCCAGTGGGATTTGGGGCAGCAGGCACTTGTCCTTCTGCTGGCTCTGAGCCCCAGTGCAGGAGAAGGTGGGCAGTGTGATAATGTGATCACCTTTCCCAAGGATGGGATCACAGGCCGTTGTACAACCCAACTGTGACCCCTACAGGTCTCTGAAAAGAGAATACTGAGCTCCTCAGAGGCAACACACAGTTGATATGCCTGTGATTCATTATTCCCTGTAATATCAAATTCTCCCCTTGCTCACACAAGTGCCACGCCATTGATTTTAGTGAGGATAGGAACACTGTGAATGAAGGGAAAAAACATAGTCCATGAAGTTGCTGGTGAATCGTGCTCTCCAGGCCAGAGAACACCACAAGGATTCAGCTCCAGGGAGTGAAAACACACATCAAAGGAGACCAACATGACTCTTACTGCAAGGCATCTGTAGGAAGCTTCTCTGGGGGAAACTGTGACTCAGCAACAGCCCAAACCAACCTTGAAAACTTGAAAGAAAGTGAAAAAGAAAGACAAAGGCCAGAAGGCACATCACTGTTGCGCCATCCATCACCCGAATGCTGCTGTGTGTCAGTACAAAGGCAAGGCAGAGGAAAGGGAACACTGTGTCATCTTCATTTAAAATGCTCCCAGCCCAATCTTTGCTAACTCAGCTCCATCCCTGGGCCTCTGTCTTGCCTTATCTCAACAGGAATCCAGTAGAGTGCATAACCACAAGTTCTTGCTAAGCTTTTGATCTCCTTGACACTTGCACTACCAGAAACATCTCCCTGCCCTTTACCCTGCCTAGTGTGTCCTTTTTGCAAGCAGTGGGACATCCACATCCCCACACTATCTCTACCCACTATATTGCCTCAGTAGAGGGATTCAGCTCTTCTAATCCCCACATTCCTTCTCCAAGCCCATAAACAGACAGCCATAGTCCCAAACACATGACATATTTGCCCTGGACTGTGATGAATCAAGCCCACCACAAGTATCAGCACATCACCAGGCTGCATGGGCATCTCCCCATGTGGTCAAGACTCTCCAGATCCTACCCCTTCTACCAGGAAACCCTATGGCCTGAAACCTGTGCCAGAGAAAGAGGAGGAACCCCTGCAGTTGCACATCCCATCGCCACGAAACTTGCGGAGCCTGGAGCTGGGGACAGCGGGTACCACAACTCCCTGCTGAGCAGGGCTGGCTGGGAGCAACACCAAAGGCTCCCTCATGTTGGCTGCTCTGCTTCCTTCCCCCTCCCACTGCTACACAGCAGCCAAAAAGCACCATGTTGATTATTCAAGAGTGGACTCTTAACAACTCTAATCAGCTGATAATCCAATAACACACTCAGCTGAGCTGCACTCTCAGCTCCCAGGTCCCCGCTGCTGAGAGAACATTTACAGCTGCGTCGTGTTGATAATAACTGCCTGGCGGTCAGCAGGAAAGTGCAGCAAATAACTCCCTGCTCGCTGATGTCTCCTGCTCCTTGGCCAGGTCAGAGGTAGGCAGACCTTTCCCCCATCATCCCTGCCTTCCCACAGCCCCTCTCTGCTTGCAATAAAAAGCAGATAACTGCACAGCTGGCTGTTGGGGGGTCCTGTCTTTTACCTTGTGCACAGCTGTGCAACAGCCTGGCTCCTGGGATCCTCAGAAAAAAATCAGCTGCCTGTTCTCTTGAGCTTCCCCCCTGGCAAAATTGCTTGAAATGAAATAAATAAAAAGGGAAGCATCAAATCTATCATTTTGAGGGCATTTGAAACACAAGATGCCAGGGACCAGCCAGCACAGCCTCAGGCCCTTTCAGTTCTCCAACACTTGAACACAAACTGTGAGCACACAGCCTGGGTGGCCTGGAGCCAGCACGCAGGGAAGAGACATTAAAAGTAGAAATATCCCTTCCTCCGCAACTTCCCATCCCCAGCCCCTTCCTGAGGCAGGCAGAAAAACTTTCACACCTGCTTCTCACTGCTTTCACAGCCCAGTTTCTCAGATGCAGAGGCTGGCTGAGTCTCCTGGCAAAGTCTTCTCGCTTTGCTCACCTTCCACTCATCCATTCTGCAAAACTCCTCTTGTCCAGCCAGGCTCCTCTCTGGGTCACATGCAGGGATCTGTGCTCAGCCCCTTCCTGACCCTGCCCCCTTAATCAATACCCCTCATTAACCATGTAATTACAGACAAGTGCTTATTTCCTCCTGGTGTATGGTGAGGGCTGCACGAGCAAAAAGGTGTGGAAAGCCATTCTGGGCCTAAACAGATTTTTCCATTAACAGCTTAAACCAATTTCCCTATGCACTGAAATTAATAGTTGCATCTGTGTGTATGCGTTACTGCTTGCATTTGCGCAGGAGCTTGTGTGTTCTGAACGGACAACCCTTTATTTCCTGAAATACTTTAGCTGGTAGATATCCTGCAGAGACAAAAGAGTGTGAAGAAAGCTGTATCCTTACTGTAACTCTTTCTTGGGTGCTTGAAGAGAAAAAGTAAAATGCAATAACCCAAAGCAGGGTGTTTCTTCATCACTAGCTCTCGCAGTGCCCAAATGCCTCCAAATGTTAATTTTTCACGGGCACCCCCATGGAGCAGGAAAATGCACCACTCCTAGGAATATTAAGATGTTTGGGTCTAATTACATTTAAAATGGGGTTGTCGTTCACCATGTGCCTGGGATCCCCATGTTCCTCGTGGGTTTATGCTGGCCTGCTGTGCATCTTCCATCCTTCCCAATGCAACAGGAATGCATAGACCAAAAGACAAGCCCATTAAAGTCCAGAGTCCAAACCTCCTTGCCTGCACAGCATGTGCAGTAAAGTTAGTCCAGTGTATCCCCTTTTGCTGCTAAATTTGGGTAGAGTGCAGCTCCTAATAGATTGCAATAGCTCCGATGGGGCACTTCTGCTCTATTTTGTGTGCAATCCCCTCTCTAAAAAACAGTCCTGCCTGATTCTATGCTTAGGCAAGAGGCTTGAAAACCCCCTGGGACACTGATTCTCTGCAGAAGAATCTGGGAAAAGCTGGGCTTTTGGAACTGAAAACAAAGTGAAGAAGTGCTACTGACTAGATTCTCCCCGACTTTGCAAATATCTTCACAGCAGTAATGATGCGGGGGTCACTGGGGCCACTGCAGACGTGTCTGCGAGACATCCTGTCTGGTGAGCGAGGGGGGAGAAGCAGAGGAGCTTGTACAGCACATCTCCAGAGGAGGACTTTCCTGGTGGAGGCTCTTCAGGGCTGCAAATTGCAGCTGGCAGCACCCCAGCACCAAGTCCACGCAAGGGAGTTTGGGAGAGATGTGGCAACCCCATTGGTGGTGTGGTCCTGGCTATTCGCTCCTCTCCAGTCCTTTCCAATTTCACATGAACTGGGCCAGTGCACAGCAATTTAGCATGATCCCACGGGGCCATGAAAGGTCCATGTAGGTCCTGACCCACCTCGTTTTACTCTCCAGTCACAGGACTAATCCACAGGGATATGATGAACTTGTGTTCACCTCCTTTCTCTCAGGACCAACCTTTGAGACACTTCTGAGGGAAAAGACCCATCCATGCATCCAGATAAGCCCCCGCCCAGGTGCTTACCTGAAGCAGAGCCTTTGATCCCCTTTTCTGGTGCTCAGGAGGTGTTTTCAGGCAGAGTGTAAGGGTGAGGATGGGCAGAGGGTGTCTGGTCAGCATGAGAGCTGGGTACATGGGTTGATGGGCTGGAGGACACCATGCATTGTGGAACTCAAACATCTCCAGGGCTTCCTCAGCATCTTATCCACATTTAGCCCTTGGCCTCTTTGGTATGTTCACTCCACAGCCTTGATGAGGAGGGGCCCAATTACTGGAAACAGCTTTACAGCAGAAACCACTGGGCTGAGACTCCCAGCTCATTTCACATATCACTGGGCCCTGCAAAGCCATCAGTTGGAAATGGCTTTCTTTTGGACGGGAGCCGGTAGCCCTGAGCAGAAGGCTGTGTGGTGTGGTCTGTTATGGTCCCCTTTGCCACCCACCCCCTCCCACATACCACCCCTCTGTGGTGTGGGCATCCCTGCTGGGACACAGTGGTGGTGCACGGTGGTTCCTCCGGCTGTTTGAAGAGATGCTCCTTGCACAGAGCGCCCAGTGAGGAGTCAGTGCTGAAAATAAAGCCCATCTCTTCATAGCAGTCATTTTGGCTGGGCACTCTTTGGGGTATATTTGATTTGAGCCGTGATAATCAGGTGGACCCTCGCTCCTCGGCAGGCGGTGGCACTTAATCAGGAGAGTTTCTGCTGCGTAGTTAAAGGTGTGCAGGCATCTCCTGCGAGGCTGGTTCTCGCTGCCAGCTGGGACTGTGCATTGCTCACTGAAAATGGGGCTGGGAAGGGCAGGACTGGCCAGGGGACACTGGTCAGTTTGGGGCAAGAAACACAGAAAAAGAGAGTGCCAGCAGTCAGAGATCAGGCAGCAGCATGGAGGTTTTGGGGTAGTATAATACCTCAAACATTTGGGCTGTACCTGACACGGTGGGGACCCGACCATCCTCCGGGAGCCTTAAATCCCTTGACAGCCCTGTCCCTGCTGCCAACTCCTGCGCTGGCTGCAGCGAGGAGCCCTGCAGGGATCCCCTGCCTGTCCCCTGCCAGGATCGAACCCACGCCTGGGCTGGGCTTTGGCAGGACTTGACCCACTGGCACCGCTGTGATCCGCACACCCAGGGCTCCCAAACCGCGCTCGGCATCGCATCCCCTCGCTGCTGCTCTGCCCCCTCCTTCCTGTCACTCGGTGACATAATGGAATCAAATTAAAGCCCCATTTACCAGTTTTATTGCCTATTATTTATAATACTCCAGCTCCAAAGTGCTGTTTTATAGAGTGCTTAAGCTGCCATTGCTGGATAGAGTTTGCCATAAATGTCTCCACATGCACAGAACATAATGTCCTCGCATCGTGCAGGAAAAGGGAAGAGATTATTCTCAATTATTTCATATAGTCTGTTTTATTGTCTTATTGTAATAAACTGTCATACCCTACAACACTTTAAAATCAATAGTTTGCATTAAAAGTAATGAAAAGTAGTTATTAATCCCGCTTAGTGCTTCCGCTCTTCCGCTCACCGCGAGGCCCTGGAACAGGGAGCGGGTGATAATTATTCATTTCCGATCAATACGAACATTTCGCAGCGCTCCTGTGTGTATCGCTGCTCTCGCAGCTGTGTGAGGTAATGATAACGGAGGGCAGGGCTGGAGGTTGGGTCTTGGCTGTGCCTCAGTTTCCCCTCATTATCCAGGCCTGTGAAACAGAACGGCTTTATTTGAGAAGCAAGCCTAGCTTTAAATGCAAACTAAGCAGGGGATTTATTTAGTTGTGTTTTGTCTCCCCGGGAGCTGCCAGATTTATGGCAAATGAGGGATTTTTTTCAGACACAGAATCAGATATATATTATTGGCCCCTGGCAGTTTTCTGTGCATCACTGGACTAACTCAGCTGACATCAGGCTCTCCTCCTTGACCAAACTGTACATCCCAGACATTTGACCAGCAGTGACCGAGGCATGTTGAGCATCAGGTCTGTTTCTTTGTTTTTATTATTCTTTAATCATATTTCCAATATTTTTTTTTTACAATGGGAAAACCCAGCTGGTTCCTTGGATTGACTCTGCCTCTGATTCAGTACAGTTGTGACGAAGAGGGTCCACTCGCACATTAATTGCCATGATAAACATCAAAATCAGCCGTCGCCTACATGCACACAGCTCTAGAACAGGCCCACTGTATCAATATCAGACCAGAATTTCTTCGCTGCTGTTTGCAATAACTGAGAAATAGAACAAAATGCTTGCAAAACCCAGAAGGAGTTATCAGTGCCTGATCAGATCTCAAGAGGTTTTTTTGTTTGTTTTTTGTTTTGTTTAAATAAAGTCCATCTTCCCCCTTGTTTGTCAGAAGCACTTTGCGTTAAGTGTTGTGTGAGCAGAAGCAGGAATTACCTGTGTCTGCATTCATTCTGGGAAGAAGACATAACCAGGCACTTCCACTCCTTCCATCCAAAGATTTCAAAGCAGTTAAGAGCATCCTTACTCCAGCCAAATGGCTCCATTTTTGTGGGCCACAAACCGTCAATCTGCAAACCCACAGACCTACAAGAGCACAAGTCAGAGACGACTCTTGGAGCTCAGCAGATCTGACTCTGACCCCACACGTGCAAGGGAGAGACGGAGGCTGGAATAACATTAAACCACCAAAGCAATGACCTGCAAGAAAGGTAAAACATCCTCCATGCACGGTGCATCTCATTAGCTGTCAATTACAGATATAGGCATCTAATTTAGGGGTCTTTTTCATTCGATGATGGTGTTCTAAGGGATGTTGCTGATTTCTGTATGTCTCTGGCAGAGCCATGAATAAACCTCAAAAATCAATAACCCTTTTTTTACCCTGCAGGCATCCCAGGAAGGGGACTGGGGCACAGCCAAGCACAACAGAGAGCTCTACCAATGCTGTTTCCACCTTTTTCTTTAATGGTTGGCCCAACCATCCTTCCCCTCTCCCTGCTTTTCATGCATTTTCCCTCACTGGAAGCTCATTTCCCAGGTGTCCATGAATGACAGCTTGTCTGTGCCTCCCAGCTCCCTGTCCTTGTCCCTAGCACCGTGCAAGCATCCTGGGCATGATATATGGAGGACAGGGGGGCTCTGCTGCCCAGGAACAGGAGATGGAGACGGGGGTCCAGCCTTTCATACAGGAGCCTCAGCAGAGTGCCCAGACCCAAGTGTGTTTGCAGAGAGAGGAGGGAGCGATGGCACCATTGTCCTGGCAGCTCAGGGAGCTGGGTGGGAAGGATGGGTCTGTTTTCCTACCTAGGCGATAGGGCTTTAATCTGGCTTTGACGTTATCTGAAATTAAAATCGAACCTGACATGCGGACAGTGGCAGAAATGAATTACACCTCTCCTGTCGGTAGATAATCCCCTTCTAATTCCCCCACTTTATTCAGATGGGAGATGGTTTAAGGAAAGAGAAGGTGAGAAATATTTTCCCTTTCCCTGTTTGCAGCTCTTCCAAAGCCTCTCCCTGGCACTGCCTCACCACGTCAGACCTCCCAGCAAAGTTCTCCCCACAATGAGCAGCACCCTCATCCCCGCCGTGCACCCATACAGCCCATCTCGGGACCAAAGCAGAGGAACTGAGAGTGCAGCATGCAAAGGGGTGATGCCTTGGTGCAAAAGAGATCAAAGGAACAAAATGTGAATATTGGAAAAAGAATCGCAGAATGAGGATGCAAAGGTTAACGCCCAACAGCTGTATCTCTTCTTACCTACCTTTCCCTACCTATGGGTCTCTCTTGCACCTCAGCACCTCATAATTTTTTCATTTTCTGAATTGCTGTGGCTGTGCTGTCTGGAGCGGTTCTGTCTCTTGTCCCTCCCTTCCCCACGATTTCTGAACCAGCCTGCCAGTTTCAACCAATTTAACAGAGTAGCTAATGCAAAGCTATCACATCCCTGCAGGTTGCATAAGAAATAGGTGGCCAAGAGACAGGAGCATGATTAGCCATCAGAGAGGACACAAACGGCAGCACCACAGGAAACCTGGCATCCTCTGTCCTGCTCCCCGTGTGGTGAATCGCTCACAACATCCTTGTGCAGAGTATTTTTACCTCCATTAGCAGCTGTGAACTCAAGGCACCAAAAGACTCAAGGGTTTGCAAAGGACAGACCGAAGCGCTGACTCCTGCAAGTTCCCAAGCATAGGGGTGGCAGCCATGTCTCCACCCATGCTCCACTGGTGATTGCCACCTTGTGTAGGTGACAACACCATGGTGAGGTGGCCCCTGTGCTCTTCACACCATCCCTGAGAAGCAACATGTGAACCTTCACTGTCTCCAAGCAGCTGTGTGTCCTCAACGGGAGCTCTAGCAAGATCATAGAATAGAATCATACAATAGTTAGCACTGGAAGGGACCTTCAAAGGTCATCTAGTCCAACTCCTTATTGATGTTTTGACCTTTGAGCCCTTTCATGCTCTTCCTCATGAGAAACTGTTTCTGTTGTCCCTTCTTTTCCCTTTCTCTGTTGCCTTGCAGAGAGGCTGCAGATGTTGACAGTAGCCCTTTTTTCTCCCAGTTTCCTCCGTGCCCTTGTTCTTCCCCATCAGTCTCCCCCGAGTCGTTCATGCCTCATTGTCCCTACGCCCTACAGTGACCCTCAGATACTGTCTCCTTCCCACCACTGTGCATCTTCCAAGCAGCCACAGGCAGGGGGTGTGAAAGCTTCAGATCCCAAAAGAGCAAAGCTGAGAGGCCTGGGAGCACACTCGGAGGAAAGCGCGATGTTGGTGGGGATGCTGTTACCCTTTGGCCCATCACTGTGGCTCCAGAAGGACATCGGGGCATGGAAGTGAGGAGAGATGAGATTGATGAGCTGTTTGCTCCTCGGTCACAGGTTCAAACCCATCTCCGAGCAGTATTGACTGAAAGCAGGGGAAAGTTAGTGCTTTTAATGGCTGCACAGCAGCTCTCCCTTCCTCAGCCAGTCTGTGTCAAGCAAATAACATTGAACTCCTCCACCACAAATGACCATTTTAGCAGGGGAGATATGATTAAGGGCAGCAAGACGTCCTCACTGTCCCCACAGCCGAATACCAGCTAGCGGTGCATGCATCAAGACAATTTGACTCAATGGGGTGAAGGGTAATTTTTAATGTGCATTCTTTGTCTGTCTGATGAAAGCTTCTGCATGGGATGAAATTATTTACAGAGCCCCTTCTCCCCAGCTGGATCCCCTCCTCCATCCACACTTTCCTCTTCCCCAAGTCTAACGCAATCCCTGACCAGGAGCAAGTGCGGGTAAAACCTGCTAAGGATCTGAAGCACAATTCAATTTCAGAGCCATTCCAGCCAATAATGGCTCTAAACAAAATCTAATGTGTAATTCACATAGTAATATCACCTTAATTACATTTTTTGGAACAGTCTTTTCTCTCTTGGTCTCTCCACCCTCCAGCCCCAATAAGCATGTCTAAAACTAGAGAAAGTAAGTCATCCATCTCTTAAAACATCACAAGGGATGGGAGGGAAATTGCAGGAAGAATAGATGAAAATTGCAGGGAATTTTGCCCTTTTTGTGGAGCAGTGTTCTCAGCATCACCTTCGCATGCTGGGTAATTGATTTTCCATGGAACTCTTAGAGGCTTTTTTTATTTCCAATTTAGTTTTTGAATTTTAAATGAATTTCACACCATTCAGCTGGACCTGCACATTGAAATCCCCTGTGTTATCCTCAAAATAAGCATAGAGAAGAGACAGCAGGGCTGAGTCCTAATCCACCTGTCTTAAAGCTACACCTGAATCCCACTCTATGCTGTGTAAATATTGATGCTTATCCATTCTTATGTATCTGGCCCTAGAAATGGTTAGGCCATACTGCCCTATGTAGGTCTTTGATGCGATCTTCTTATGGAAGCATAGATCCTCAGGCCAAAGGGACAACATAGTTTGACCTGTGGTATGAGAGGCCATGGTCTTTTCCTTCATCCGTGTCTGTTTGGAGTATAAATTTAGGGGGAAAAAAAGAACAGTCCTGATGGATGGGGGTGGAAAAAGGACTGGGGAGCATTGTCTTCTACTCCAGCACCATGGAAAGGATTCAAACTTTGCAACAGGTATCTAACATAGCTTTGTATGGCATCTATCTCAGCAACACTCCTGTATCTGACCAGGAATCATGGGCACAGTCACAATCCGGAGACAAAACTGCAGCTTCATCTGGAATGCCAATGTACTGCAGAGCTCTGTGTTGCAAGTCTCCAGCATTTGAGCTAAAAGATGCAGCTCCTTTAGCAAAAGCTGTGATGGGTTGATCAGCAGCTCCATGTGACCCAGGCGGCACAGCGAGGGGGAATGGATTACAAGTGCACCTTCTGTTGGAACAGCTGATCCCATCCGTGGCAGCAGGGAAACAGCTCATAACACCTGTTGAGCGAGTGCTGGAAGGAGCAGCGTTTGACAGCAGCTGCTACACACAGGCTATTTTCATAACATGGACACAAGTCATAATCTTGACTGAGATTCCCAGCAAGAGGCTAACTGGGAGGCTATAGCTAACAATGCACACAGCTGGGACTTACCAAGTAAGAGCTGAGCCAAGAGCAAGAAGCCATTAGAAGGTAATAGTGTGAAAACACTAATGGCTCAGAGCCAGATTTGAATTAACAATCCAGGAGAAAAGAAGCTTATCAACACTTTTTAGTTTCCCCTTTGGTTTGCTATAGGACTGCGGTGCTGTCAGAAAGCTGGGAGAAAAAGGTGGCTTATCCTGTCGAGGATTCTGTCCCCGACACTGCAGTGCATTAACCTCTGCTGGGGAGATCTGCTCACTGATCTTCTAGGCCAGGACAGTAATGAATAGAGGAACTGAATAGTGGACCTAAACATTAAAGACCATAAGGGCTTCCCTTATGAATTTACAAGCAACTTAAAAGCGCATTATATCACAAAGAAATACGAGTGACTCAGACTGAAAGCAGGTTCTACATTATCCTCCCCATTTAAATTACTCAAACTGAAAGCAATGCAATTACCCGCCAAGTATGCAGGAGAGCCTGTGCAAACGTCAGTGATAGATGAACATGCAATGGAGCCCATTCCCTGAGAACTCCTCTGGCACACACCTGAGTCAGCATCTCACACAGCAGGGATCTGACCTATTTTGTGATGGGACACAGGAGCTGTTTCTATGCACTCTTTTCCTTTCCAGCTCCTACACACCTTTCAGCAAACTCTTTATCCTCTTCTAGACCACAGAGCCTTCTCCTTCTCTTTCTGCTATGGTAGCTCATTGTGCCAGGGAAAATTTGGATTGGATGTTAGGAAAAATTTCTTCCCGGAAAGGATTGTGAAGCACTGGAACAGGCTGCCCAGGGCAGTGGTGGAGTCACCATGCCTGGGAGGATTTAAAAGGGGCGGAGATGAGGTTCTTAGGGACGTGGTTTAATGCTAGAGTTAGGCTATAGTGGGACTCGATGATTTAAGGGTCTCTTCCAACCAGAATGATTCTATGATTCTGTGATTCTGTACCTGCTCTCCCTTCGCATCCTGAGCCATGTGCTTCCCACAGCTGCTCCCAGCACCTCTGTTGCACAGTCTTGTAAGCGCCAGATATATGCCAGGTGCCTCCTAGCTCAGCTGCCTGTGGATGTAACTCTCCAAGGCCACATACTGGCCTGATTCCCTTCCACAGATGCTTTGTCCCCCTCCTTTCCTTCCCCTCCCCATAATAAATATGAGGTCTCTTTGCAATTCTGCGTTCTGGTGTGACCGTCAGCACTGGGGTGAAACCACTTAGCACAGATGGCAAATTATCCATCCCAGCTGCTCCTATGTGACGTAGACCTTTTCTAGCTTCACTGCTCTTCAGCCCTGGGCTCCTCTTCCTCCGTGCTGCCAGTGGACATCAGTGCCTATGCTTTCATCTTTTAGTTTATCTCCCTTTTCAGAAGTTCTTCAACTTCTTTCTTCAATGGAGAGAGTTCACTGAGGTTGTCAGGGAGGACTATGGTCTTGTAAATACAAGTGTGACATCTTATATATCTTCTTTGAAAAATCTTTTTTTTTTCTTTTCCCCCCATCAAAACAAGTCAGTAAAACACAGGAAACATCTTCCACAGATGCCCTCAGGGTCCCCTTATTCTGCCTACTCTGAATGTTTCATCTTTTGCTGACGCTTTGTCTGCCTTTCTCTGTTCTCCATCTATAATCGGTAGTTCCTCAGCAATGGTCCCAACAGAAAAATGTTTTCTACAAGATGGCCTCAAAGAGTTTTACTTAGAGTTAAAACAACTATTCGCTTTCCACTCCAGCAATGCTCCTCTTGCCGTCATTCTACTTGGAGAAGGTGCCCAGATCTAAAGTTGAAGAGGACTGATGATAGGACAGATGCTCCGCTTCATGAAGGGATCCATCTGCTACCTCTGTTCCAGTTGGGTAAGAGAGCCCAACGTTTCAGTCCCCCAGGAAGGAAAACTCCAGGTAAAGGTGCAGAGGGGTAGCGTCAGGCCAAAATGAGTTCCACAGCCCTGACAGCTGCCATGGAGAAGCAACCCAAAACCTGGCCTGTCTGTACCCATGAAGTGATGCTCTCAGTCGTTACTTTCTACTCGCTGGTACCCATGGCCCAGGAGCAAAGTGTCAGCATGCTAAAGAATGTGTCATCCACATTCAGCTTTTATTTGTCTTCCCTTTCCCAGTGCTGACTGCATCCCAGAGCCCAGGTCCATACTGGCTATTAGCTCCTCCTCATGGACCTACATCTAACCCTCTGCAGCTCACAGGGCTGATGGCTTCCTGGTGTGTGGTTGTGCCAAGCATGAAATAAGCTGCCCTTTGCTTACATTTCTGTCCTCCCAGATGAGGATGACGATGCCTTTCAGACTCAGCTTCAAATAACCTTGCAAGACACCAAGTATGCGTCATTCCTCCAGGGAGACTCTACCTCCCATCCCCTTATATATTGTGGGTCAAAGCTCCAGTCTTTATTTCCTCACATACACGCAGACTTCAGGAAAACAATCAAGAAATGCCATTCATTATTGGGGAGGAACTGGGAAATAGGTGGAAATTACTGGCAAAATGACTTGAAAGCCCTCCCGTTTTCTGAACATTTCTTTTTGGTTTCTTGCAGATTTCAAAGGTCGCTAGGAGCTAATGAACCTCAGATAGCAAAGCTGTCTCTTGTTTGTTTGTCATTTTGAGTTTTTCTGGTTGATTAAGATCCATGCTGGCAGTAAGGTATAAAATAGCAAGTTTCTATGTGTATAGTGAGGTTGTGTTTCCTAGTCCGAAAAACTGCTGAACTTACCAAGAAAAACTGTTAGTCTGAAGGGCTGACAAGCCAGCTTTCAGCAGAGGATGCCTCTGTGTGGTTCAGTTACCCACATTTACTTCTTTTATTCCTGGTTCCGTAGGCTTTCAATAGCACCCATGAATAAAACCATGCGCCAGGTAATCTGCACCCCAAGACTGGCTTATTCTAGGGCTACTATTTATTTGGGAATGGTAGGATGTGTCTTCTTTCCCCACCTGAGAATGTGATCTGGGGTGAGTTTGAGGACTGCTTTTCTGCCTGGTCACTCCCTTGGAGTAGTGACAACACAAGTCCAAATGCACAGATCACCTCCACAGCACGTGTCCAGTGATTCCTGCACATCTGGACACAATCACCCCTTTCAGTTCTGTGCTATCCAGATGCCTGCTGCAATGCACTGTGGCCATTGCTTCAACACATCGACAGCCTGGTTGTGTCTGTCACACCAAGCTGAAAAACAATGGAAGCTGGAAAAATGCCCATTGTTTGTGAAACAATGTAGCTCTGCAAAAAAAAAAAGTCCTGCCTGATGAGCCCAGTGTATACAGAATACACTGATCTGCACATACTCTGCATATGAACAAGAAATATGCCACGGCAGAGCTACTGAGTTATGCGTATTGGTAATGCATTGGAGCACAGGAGGCTTGATGACTCCTGGGTTTGTCAGATTCATTCTAGTTTGTATTCACGCTAGCAAATGCTAGTCAAAAGTATGGTAATATCCCTATTCACTACCATGACTGATGACTCATGCTAGTCCTGTCCCACTGGAGAGCCCTTGAAGGCTGATTCTCTTGCTTTTATCAGTAGAATCATGTCTCTCCTCTTACAGCCCCAGCTCTGGACCCAAGCAACTAGGGTACAAATAAAAGAAAAAAAAAATCAGATTCCATTTTCCACCTACCTGCTCCTGCTCCCAACCTACTCTGAGCTAAAGGACAAACACGTAATTGTTCTCCTTCCTTTAATCTCTCTGTTTAGGAGAGCTCAGGGTTCTCAGCGCAGCGCTGAGCAACACTTATTGTTTCTGCTGAAAATGCTGGAGAAGTTGAAGGTGCCTCAGCATTTGCTGAACATCATGAACCCTCCCAAGAGCTGTTGACTGAAGTGGGAACTTGCTGTTTCCACTAATATTGCAAGTGAAATAACCCCAGGGAAAGAAATCTTTCTCAACTGAAGCTTTTCTCTCTGTTTTTACACCAGCTGCACTGTTTTTTCAGGCACTTCAGGGCATCCTTCAGACACACTGGTGGGCCCCCATTGCTTTGTTGCTGACAGAGAAACACAGGAAAGATTTGGACCAGGGCATGACATCTGGGCCAGCAAACCGTGACCATCCTACATATATCTATGTTATATTGCAAAGTACTGACTTTAGTGGCAGGGATAGGGATCTTAAAGAGAAATACCACGAGGAATCTGAGTTCTCCTGTTAACCTCGGTGTCTGTTAGCACATGATGGGAAGCCACCACCGTCATGCAACTTCACAGCCCACTCTTCACCCCAGCATCAAGATTCCACTTATCAACCAACGTGAGGGTGGGTTTTCTCTGCAGTCCGGGCATCTCAAAGGCTGCTGAGGAGCCGAACGTTGGGCGCACAAAATCTGGAGCATCTTTTGAAACAATTGCCTTGCCCAATGCAAAACTGGCTTGAACTTCCAAAGCAGTGAGTGCCCAGAGAGTCATAGAACAGTTTGGGTGGGAAGGGACCTTCAAAGCTCCCCCAGTGCCACCCCTACCATGAGCAGGGACATCTTCACCAGCTCAGGTTGCTCAGAGCCCCGTCCAGCCTGGCCTGGGATGTCTCCAGGTATGGGACATCCACCACCTTTCTGGGCAACCTGGGCCAGGCTCTCACCACCATCAGTGTAAACAATTTCTTCCTCATGTCTGCCTTAACCTCCCCTCCTTTAGTTTAAAATCATTACCCCAAGAAACCACAGAAAAGCAAATCCTTTTCCACCTACTCCATCAGCTGTGGCCTCAAGACTCTTGCCTTTCCCTGCGGTGAACAGACCTCTATTGAGTGGTGTCACCTCAGCAGCTCTGACCCTTCCACTGAAACACACCCCTGCTCCCACAGGGAATGGGGACCAGATGTGGAATCACACATCGCAGCACGACGAAGTGGTGCAAGCCGGGGACTGAAGGTGGATTCCACACTCTGGTGAAGCTGTGGGATGGATTTTGGTGGCTAGAATGCAATTATCCAAATCATAGTTGACGCAAGCCATAAATCCTTTGAAATAATAACAACATTTAGCACGTATAAAACATGATACATGTTCAAAGCACAAATGCTTATGCCAAAAATGTTTGACCTTCCAATAATTAATAACAAGCAAGGAAATTGCATAGATGGGAGGGGTTTTTTCCAGCTTTAATTCACAGGAGCAGCATTTATTTTTTTCCCAGGGAAACACTGCTCAAACTTCAGCCTGTCTTCTGCAGATCCCAACTTTCCTCCCAAAGCTGTGCCAAGAAATAATTTTAAAAAAAGAAAAATCCCCATCCAATATAAAAAAAAAACCCTGCTGAATCTTAGAAAAACACAGGAAATGAAATGAAAATGTGATTCTATAAGTGGACCACTTCTTAAAACTAAATTGCTATAAATAAATTAGACACACACATATCCACCTACACATATATTTTATACATACATATAAATGTATATACATGTAGAAAAAAACAGAAAAGCTCACGCTTTGGATATGAACCTTTGATCTAGTCCAGCTCCATACAGCTCAGATAATGGTTTGTAGCTCACGTTGACATTTCCTATTTCCCCAGATGTGGGATCAAAAAGGAACAGGTTAGATCACTCCACAACTTCAAAACCACGTGGAGATGGCTATAATCTATATGTGTTGCTATGCTTCCCTTTCTGCCTCCTGCTACCAGCTTTGCTTTCAGAAAACCCTCAGTGTCGTTTGAGAAGCACATATGGGATCAAACCTTATACTTGTGGGGAGTGGAAATGGTAAAGCCCCAAACACCGGCCAGCTGGTCAAAATGGACACACTCCTCAGGATACCATGAGGTTTAACCTGCCTGTGCACAGCTTGTCTGCAAATCCACATCCTTCACATGCAAAATTTGGTAAAAGGGAATTTGCTTGCAAAGAGTCTGCTCCACAGCCAAACGATGAGCCCTTGGTTTGCTGAGCCTGACTGGGACTGGGCTGAACACGCAGCTCTCACTGGAGCTGCTGGGGGAGCCTGGGCTGTTTTTTCATGAGAACAGTAGGCATTGTGTTGAAAATGAAATGAAGCCATGTCTCTGGACAACTCTGGGAGCCGGAATTCATTTCTCTCACTGTTCTCCTAAAGCGTCAACAATGGCCAACGTTTCAAGCACTAGTGGCACATTGGCAAATTCACCAGAGCTCCAGGGCCTGTTTCTCATTTGTGTATTTACATAAATTTCCATATGGCATGGAAAAAACCAATAAATAGAGATAGGAATGTAATTCTGTAATTTTCCATTTATTTGAGGCCTTTTTTTCCTGCAAGTGGCTGAGCACTCATTGCCTGATTCAGCACAAGGGCCTAAGCCTTAGCTTTAAATTAAGTATGTGCTCAGGTGTCTGGGGCTGGAGTGCTGAGCCCTCTGCGCTCTCAGAGAAGCAGCCCAGGATGACGGCAAGAACACAGACGTTTTTTTAACAGCTGGATACGTCTTCTTATAGATGCTCCAGGGACAGGAACCTTGGAAACAGGCTGGGATGAAGAGAGAAACTGCTAGAGGAACAGACTTGGCCAAAGTACAGAAGCTGGTAGATGTTGAAATGCAGGTTGTGCCTGGACGTGCACAATGAGGCGGCTGCAGCCTTCCCATGGTCTGGTAGGGAATACACCCCTGTGCATACACGTACACACCGTGTACACTCAACACACACATCTGGCTGGTCCCCTGGGTCGTCCTCTTCCCTCAGCCTGTTTTCATTAACAATGGAGCTTGAAGGAAAACTTGCAGTATCTCAAGCCCACCTTCCAGATTGGGAAGCAGGTTGGTCCTCAACCTCCCCCACGCGGGGATGCAGAGGAAGAAAAGGCAACATCAGGCCTTCTGGATGTGGGGAGAAAAGAAAGCTGAAATAAATGTCGTGAAATCTATTATTATTAATTTTTAAAAATTAAAATCCAGGGAATCAAGCAGAAATTCCACCCAAGCAAGGTATTAACAAAGCAGCAACTTTCGTTTAAATACTTTTCTAGGCACAATTAAACTGAGCAGGCTGCTTGAACTTTCCCTGCAGCAGGGTCCCGGTGGGGTTAAGGATTTCTGAACTTGCCATGCCCAACTTTTTCCCCCTCTCCTGCTCAGAGCTAGAGGGGAGACTGACTCATTTGGTTAAAAATAAAAACACTGCTATCTAAACTTTAATGGCTTTGTTTCTCATTGCTGCAAGCAGCGGTTCATATGCATTCCAAACAGCACTTTGACTGCAAATGTACCATTTTGGAAGCTATTCCACCTGAAAAACAATATCTTTCATCTCTCTGCCTTGCACTGTTGGGGGCTGGGAGCACACGGAGCAGACACTGGGGAAGTGGTGGGGTGGAAAAGAGCAAGGCTGGCTCTGCCGTAAGGATGGTCCTCGCTGCAGCCTGTCTCTGTCATGGCTGGGAATTCCTTTTGATTGGAGGAAACCCTCAAGATCATCAAGTCCTATCCTTAACCCAACCCTGGCACTAACCCATGTCCCTAAGAACCACATCTCTGCATCTTTTAAACCCCTCCAGGGATGGTGATTCCACCGCTGCCCTGGTCAGCCTGTTCCAATGCCCAACAGTCCTTTCTGGGAAGAAATCTTTCCTAATATCCAACCTAAACCTCCCCTGGTGCAACTTGAGGTCGTTTCCTCTCATCCTATCAATGCCAAAGGAGAGGCGAATGCTGGAGTTGCGGGTTGCTCTGCCAACCATTGCACAGCCGCTGCACCAGTGCTGGCTGCACACTCTGGTAGCCTCATCCATGACATTTTCACCCCAATTGTCACTTGTGTCAGGACAGTTTGCATTAGACAACGTATGCTGTCACCTACCAAAATGCTACAGGGTCTTGTTGCTGCAGAGACATTGCGAATGCACACCTGACCACAGCAGAGCCAACCTGCAGGGCTCAAATGCTTGCTCACAAATACATATATAGAAAGCATATGTATCCCCCTTGCCTACACAGATCACACACAGACCACAGATTGGTCTGTGTTTATTCAACTTAAAGGCCACAGTAAAGTCTGGGGCAGGTAGTTTGTGCTGTTGTTGTCACTCCAGCTCTGTGCTTTAAAAATCAGCATGGTTTTTGCTTGGTTGCCCCACTTCATATGTTGAGTTGCTCGATTCGTTAGGCCTCTTTGTCTAACATTTGAATTACAGTTCCCCATATCACTCCTGCTCCCACAGAAATGAGTGATGAGCCTCTCACCATTTTTTACCTTGTGGGATCTGGTTTAAAAGGGACAAAAGCATCTGAGTTGGGGGTCACAAAGGGATGGTCAAATAGCCAGTCCTCCAAGGGGGTTACGTGTTTGTCTCATGCATATAATGACTTTGTGGTGTTACCCTAGCAACTAAAGCTCGGAGATGATGCAATCAAATTTGGGAACATGATTAGAAATGACAGGCAAGGGGAAACAAAGGGAAGCAAAGTTGCTGTGGCAGCTGGGTTGCAGCGCTCAGCGCTTAATGCATGTATCAGAGCTGCGAGACGTTCTTCCGAGCAATTACACTAAATATCATATTCTATTTGCCAGCTAATTACAGAATATCATTCAGCGCCTGCCGTCCAGCCCGTCCCTGCTCTCCCCACTTTGGTGAGTCCTGAGGAATAGTACTCTCATTAACCTGACTGTGTTTGATCTGCTCTTACATTTTCACTTGGCATCTGCCCAGCACAAGGGACTATTTGCTTTTTCCCCCCTCCCTGCATATTCCCTTCCCCACATCACAGCCCCACTTTTATTCAGGAACCTGCTGCTCTCCAATGGCAGTTGCACATCCATGTCTTTGCAAGGATCCCTCCAAGGGAGAAGTGATGCTGATGAACATCTACAGGGGGAGTGCTTTTGGGCTGCAAGCTCTCAGCCAGCCTTTGTCTATGTACCACCTGAGGTCTAATAACCCCATGATATAAAGCTTAAATATCATTCAGGCCTGCACTGCTGGAGCACAGCTGCCTGTATGTTCTTCTCGCTTCACATAATTTGGCGTAGGATGCATTGCTGAACCATGAGGATGCAGCTCCACTGCACAGCATGGGGGACACCCTGCCCACCCCCTGTTTGCCATCACCCCCCTTGTTTGGAGGGGGTGGCAGGGTGAGGGTTGCAAGGTATCCATGGGCTCTGTCGGACTCACACTTTGGGCTTGGCTTGTTCACCTGCCATGGGGATGCACTCGGTGCTCTGCCCCTCTACTCCTGGGAATAATTGTCCTGGAAAAGGGAGAGAAATAAGTGGAAATATAGGGAATAAGGACTTGCGCTGTAAATATTACTGATGATTCATAATCCCTTTTTCTCAGAATTTCAGGTTTCTTAACTATTATCCCTCTTGCAGGAAGCCCCGGCTGTTCTTTTGACAGGTTTATGTGACCCAGCAGGCATTTTTCATTCATTTTCACTGTAAAAACAACAGGCTCAATTCTCTATTGCTCGGTACCTGGCGGTGTCATTAGCCTAGTGCCGAGGATGAGGAGGGGGAATGGGAAGAAAGAAGAATAACTGCTGCTCTGACGTGGCACCTCTTTACAGCCATCCATACTGTCCTCAGCCGTCATTCGTATCTGACAGAAATCGAGAGTCACCTCGAGGATGCGGAAACCAAATGTTTCCGAAGAAGTGCTGAGAAGGACATAAAACTGATGCCATTTCTCTCCCAGACCCTCTGGCCTTGTCTCCACTGCCAGAAAAAGAAAGGGTGATTTGAAATATGCATTACCTGACATGTTTTAAGATCCTGGTGGTGACAGAATAGCTTGGTGGATGGTCAGGATGAACCCTGATGTTTTCTCTGATGTTGTTCCTAAATTAGGATTTTAACATGTGAGTTAGCCACTGGGCAAATGTGATAAACTGCATTTTTTCCCCCATATAGTCACAGTCTCTCTGTTTTTGGCATCCCAAAAGGTTCCCTTCCCCTCGCCCCCATTAACTTCTCTCCCAGGCGGGAGCTGAGGGCAGAGAGAGGGGAAGGATGTTCCAACGCACCTTATTTCTCATATTTTCAGTATCTCTAGAAAGCTAAAGAAAAGTCTCCACCTTGTACCACTTGTAAAGTTACTGTGACCCCGTGCCGGCTGGGAGAATGGCCAGACCTCACCATAGCTCATATTCCCAAAATCCTTCAGCTTCCCTTCATTCTGTCTTAATCCAGGTGATAACCTCAGTGAGGTGTCAGAGATGGTGAGGGTGGAGCCCAAGGTTTGGGCTTCAGCTCCCATCTCAGGGACATCTCTCCAGTACTACAGCCACATTTTCCTCATTATCCCCCAGTGGGTGCCCAGCCCGTCTCTCATGGGCTGATGCCATGGGTACCACTTCCATGCTGCACATCAGTGAGGAACCGCATCCCCACCGCTTTCTGCCCCTCCTGCAAAGCAATTTAACCCAAATTTCCTTCTCCCCCAGCCCTCTCCCGCTAGTCCCCATCTTGCATCCAGGAGCAAGTTGTTTGAATTGGCTGGGGCTGGGGAGCAATGAGCCTCGGCAGGTGTCTGTGGAGCACCATGGGCCGGCAAAATTCAGGCAGATCAAACCACCATAGGATGCGAGAGAGGGAGAACAGCTGATAAGGCAGCAAACATAAACGGGGGAGCTACTATTGCCAGATGGGGCACGGGGAGCCAAACTTAATTTGAATTGCTTGCAGGCTTAGCAGCCAGGCAGAAAGAAATCATCGCAAATCCATCTAATGCAAACTAATGCTGGTCATTAGGAAGCAGGCTAGAAGAGCGCTGCCCGCATTGGGGAAAAGACATTAGGAAAAAAGTTTCTGAGCAGGTTTCCAAGCCAAAATAGATCATCTCTGAACAATTTACTCTTCATTTACCATAGTTCTCAAACCTGGGGAAGGGAGGGTTGTTGTTTGGTTGGTTTTTCTTTCCCCAAGAAGAAAAAGTACTCCAGGATGGTATCACTTGTACTGTGGCCAGCTTTTCAGCAATGTTGGGCAGAAAGAGATGTTTGTGGCTGTCAGCAAAAGGCCCAGTCACTCAGAATCACTTAATAGCAGAGGAGCCTTTCCCTCCGTGCATGCATCAAGGGTAATATCTGTAATTGGGTTTATGCATTTCCATTAAACAGAGCATGACTGGCAGTGACCACGGCCCCCCTCCCCACAAACACGGCTGCCACAGGGGTGGTTTAACAAGAACCAAATGCTTTTTGATGACCGTTTGCAAAAAATAAACAAATCAATAATTCCCTCTCAGCTGCAGACCTTGGATGAGTTCTCCTCACCCTCCTGGCTGCTAATGGAAGGCAGCAGCACGGCTGAAGGGACACCATGCAATTAAAAAGTTATCTTTCAGAAATAACCTGTCTTCGCCCCAAACAGCCCCTTCGATTATTCAAAATGGCTTCAGCATCAAGGCCGTTGCCAAACGTTTTTCCACATTTGCTGTCTCATACTTTGTTTCTTAGCACTTGGTAATGGGCATCAGTTTTCATATCACATCATATACCAAAGCCTGACAGGAAAAAGAAATGAAGTTGTAGGGAAATGGCCTCTTCCCAGCCAAACTTCTGTTCACGGTGGGATCAGGAATGGCTGGGAAGATCTGCAGTCTGGTGTCACAAGGTGGCTGGGAGCCTTGAGGGGAAAGAATAAAAATCACTGGAAAATGCTGATGGGATTTTGCAAAACTTTTGCCAAAACACAGATCAACCTTTGATGGAAACTGCCGAATTCCTTCAGCAGTCACCTTCAGGGCCTCCAGAGACATCTTCACAGGGTGGGTCACCCACAATTAGGATACCTGAAGCTCTCCCGTGGGTCCCAAGGGCTCCAAGGACCCCCAGCTCAAGGGCACTCCGGTCGACAAAAATTTGGAGCCTTTTCTGGCTGAAATTACTCAGCATGATTTTTTTGCTTTCCTGAATCAGGATGAAAACCTTCTGTAAGTCTCAAAGTACCAACCCGCTGTAGGAACCTATGAGTGACATGCAAAGAGCATCTTTTGTGGCCTCCTGCTTCAGCTGCTCATGGCTAATGAAGCCAGACAGTGTCTCATTACTGGACTGAAATGGCTTTTGGGGAAATGTCTGCTTGTTTTGAGGTCTCTTCAGCAGGACAAGGGCTCAGGGGAAAGAGGCTACAGGGTGGGAGGTCTTGGAAGCAAGAGCCATGGGGAAGAATCTGTAATTCTCTTTGGGACTGTTAGAAAACCACTCCCTGCTGTTGCTCTCCATAGGCTTTAGAATGAGATTTCAAAAAACTCTGTTAATTTCCTATAAAACCCCATCAACTGTATTCACATTAAATCCTATAGCACTTTCGCAGGCAGCTCCAGGGAATGATAATCTGGACTTTTGCCAAAAAAAG
The DNA here is from genome assembly GCF_036013475.1 of Columba livia. Lineage (NCBI taxonomy): Eukaryota > Metazoa > Chordata > Aves > Columbiformes > Columbidae > Columba > Columba livia. The sequence goes on from NC_088620.1 coordinate 7,447,619, forward strand.
AAACTCAGCAAGTGAGACTTTCTGCTAGAGCTGGTTCATAGACCGGCAGACTGGACAAGCACATCTCTTCCCCTGTCCAGCCCCTCCTATATTTTGAACCAAAGACATCCATCCTTTTTCCCTGCCAGGGCTTCCACCAGCTACCACACTTTGCACGGCTCTATTTGACCAGTATAGGGAGATCTTGCTTTAAACTGGGTGAGCGTTTCTTCACGACAGCCTCAGCAGAGAAGACCCTCTTGCTCACCCACCTTGCCCACAGAGGGATCTGTGTGGTGCTGATAGACCTTCCTGTCCGACGTTAAATCCCAACACCTTCACAGAGCAGCAGTTACTCAGCGGTTGTTGCCTGGTGTTCAGTCTCTAGAGCCAAGAGCAACCAGTTGGCCAGAGGACAGTGACCATGGAGGAGCCCAGCACTGGTCTGTACTGGAGTCCATGGGGAAGACCACAGCTGTTGCGGATCCATCTGAGCTGGTTTTAAACCATCCAGCCTGGGCACTGGTGCAGCTGGAGCAGGAGTTTGAGGAGCAGCTGTGGAAGCCAGCGATGAAGACTATGAGGAAGATGACTAATCTTTGCTGAGGACCAAAGTGCCCTAATGCCCTGGTTACACTCCCCATGTTACCAAATATAAAGCCTTTGTGACAGTGGGGTACAGACAGACTTTATGTCACTGCCCAGAACAGGTGAGGTTCTGAGGGTGTCTCCTTGCATTGCACCAGGATTTGTTACCTGGCATTGGTGCAGCTAATTGTTAAGCTGTGTTTTCAGACAATACTGTATTTTAAATACAACCCATTTTCTTTCTAGGTGTTTTGTTTTCAATTCCTGCATCTGCCCTTGTAGTTATTTCTATCCTCTCTCCCACCATCTTTAGGCTGCCTCACAATAATTTGCAAATTACAGGAGTCGGAAGTGGCAGGAGCATCATCTTTTGCTGCTTTTCAGTACGTGTCGCTAGTCACATCTAAATAAACACAGCACCGACGGCTCGCGCGTTAGCAGACCCTGACCTGCATCCCCAGGAGACCCTGTCTGGGTTCTCGGTGGGGAAGGAGTTAATGTGTTTGTCTTGCACAAGCGAGATTGAAGCCAGACTGGGCTCAGCTGGAGAGAATCACTTTATCAGGAGAGGTTATGAGAAAAAGAAACTCTTAAAAGACTCTCTAGCAGAGTGTGGAGCTGGGGGAGTTGTGTTGTTTGGACCGGGGAGCAGGCACATGTTGTGAGAGCCTCCGTTGATCTCTGTCAGGGGCGAATTTTTGTGCATGGTGTTCACCATTAAAACTGGGTTTGTCGAGGTGGTAGCAGGCGGGAGCAGAGCGGCACGGAGAAAGGACGTTGCAGTCATGCGAAAGTTTTGATGTTGTTCTGACGGGGAATAGATGAAACCCCCCCATGTTCTTCACGCAGCAGTATTCCCAAATCAGAAGTGATTTCTTTTTTTTTTTAATTATTTGATAAAATGTAGAGATTTTTTCAAAGAGTTAATTAAACGCTTGTGTTTCAGGTCAATCTGCAGGTTTAATTTCAAATCAACAAAAAAAAAAAAGGAAACATCTGGTATCATGTAAATATCCTTTCTGGTATGATACGCATGAGCAAAATTTCTGCTAAGCAGAGGGTTCTTTTTCTTTTCTAATTTAGAAAAACTGAAAGTTTACTTATAGGTTAAAAAAAATCCCTTTTGGACATGAGAAAAGGAGTCACACTGAGCAAGAGCAAGGCTGTGCAGGCCAGAATTCCATCCAGCTGGATAACCCTGGTTCTTCATGGAGAACCTTAACACACACACACACACACACACACACACACATGATCATTTCCCAGGTCCATGGACTTTCTGCCAGGGACCCCCCAGTCCTACTTGCAGCTTCTATTTAGTCACCCCCAAATGACCCTGTCTCATCTCTCATCACATAACATGGTGTTCCCAGCACTCAAAGCCTGTCACTGTCACCAATCACCATCTCCAAACCTTACCCTTGATGCATAGGATCAGGCTCACATGCACTACTGTTTTGGCTGGTTTTGGTTTAATTTCATGACTGCTATTTTGTGATCGTTTTGCCCCTGCTATTCACCTCCTCCCCCCCCCTTTTTTTTTCTGACATGCAGGAAAAAAAAAAAGAGCTTAAACATATTTTGCGGTTAAACCACTTTTTTTCATGTCAGCTGGTTCCCACTGGGCTGAAAAGCAATAAAAAGTCAGGAAGAAGTATGGGCTCCCCTCTCAGCTTTGTCATATGGATGAATAGCACAGTAAAAAGCACTGAATGCTATCGGTTAAAACGAACTCGCTGCTATTCCAAGTACATTTTGCAAAGGGGTGGGGGACTGGATGGTGAAAAACCTCTCCCGGAGATGGATCCTTTGTCGAGCTAAAGATTTTTGCATTAAAAAGAAATTCTGGTTATAATCACTCTACGTACAACAACATTTTCAGTCGTCTCCCCACTCTGCCCTCACCCCCCCTCATTTTTTCGTGGCACTGAAATAAATCTCAAGGTAATGTGACTTGCAGAACCACTATCTTTGAGCATCTTGGAGGCTCTGTCAATAAGCGGCCAGGCAAATAGCAATGGAGTGCAAAGATCCTTTTATTATCTCCCTTTGCAGCCCTTCTTGGGCATTTCTCTCCCTTGTGTTCCTCATCAGGTCCCTGATCATACTGATAAGAGGGGGGAGAAAAAAAAGAGAAAATGTGAGGGAGAATAGCAAAACTAGATGACAAGACCTTGTACTATTTCACATTTGCACCTGGAAAATGCTCTGGTCTGGAATGTTAATATCTAATTGTAGATGAAAGTAGATTAGCAATTGCTGGTGAATTTCTGATTAAGATACTCGGATGCTTAGAAATCGCTTCTTACTTGCATTTTGATGTCCTATTGTTGAGCAAGCTGAAAGCAGTTCACTTCAGGAGAAAGTAGGTTCCATTGTGCAAGATCCCCTTCCAGCAATAGCCAGACTGTTTTCAATAAAATGGGGTTTTCTTTTCTCTTTCACTTTCTGACCGTCTGTCCCCCCCCCTTTTTTTTTTATTAGAGGAAAGCAAACTTTTCAAAAACCAAACCTTCCCAAAGTACATCTCCACCCTGAGAGATGGTTTAGTCTGGCCCAGAGGGATATATGTTTAAACCCTCTTACAAGGGAAAAGAGACCTCAGAAGAGCAGGAGATTATCCAGGACTATCGAGCACCAGGTGCCCAAAGCAGCCTGGTGACATGGATTCTGCAAAGGCCAAGTCTCTGTCAGGTCAATCAAGAGCAAAGATCTGAATCTCTGTCCCTCACATACCCCCAGAGACCCCGATGACCAAGCGATTGGTGAGGACAAGCTTGTCAGCGATCTCAGGATCAGAATGGGATGTGTCTGGCTGCTCATGGCTGGTCCAGATGAACCCTGAATACTTCCAGGGTTGGAGCTTCATCCAAGCTCTATTCAACCACTTTTGTTGCGAAAGTTTTTCCTCATATCTAGTTGAAACTTCCCTCATTGCTAGTTGTGACCGATGCTGCTCATCCTTTGCTGTAAGAAGAATCTGGCTCTGATTGCTCTGAAATTTGGGTGTGAGGAAGGGTCCAACTTGTGGTACTTGGTGCTACAAAACAACCACAAAGGGCAAGGGCTCTGGAGGATTCAGAGAGTGATAGACAGATAATGAACATCCATAGATAAGCGGATAAAATGCTTACAAGGGATATAATCCCTTCTGTTCCTGGTGATAAGCCAGCTGCTGACTGAGAGGCATGAAGGAAAACCCTTCTGGGAAGATTATTCCAAACCTGGTGAATTGAAGCCATGGATACTTGCACAACTGGCTGTGGCAACCTCAGAGTCATTAGTGGTTATCTCTGGAAGCACCAGAAGATTGGAAAGGGACAAAAATGCCTAACTTTTAAAAAGTATTGGGAATGTGAGCAGTAGGGAACTCTAGACCCAGCAGTTTGACTTCAGTCCATGAAAAATCATGATAGAGAGATATGAATATAGTATTTACAGGTATCTGGGAGGTGTAAAGGAGTTTCAGTGACCATGGATTTGTCAAGGACACCCTTCTTCAAACACCTCTGTGACAGACTGGAGAAATTGACTGAAAAAAAGAAGAGGCTGAGATTCAGCTGGGGCAGCCAGACAGTAATATGGATGATGGAGTGCGCAGGTGAGCTAGGCTTCGGTTCAGCAGAAAAAGATCTAAGGTTTATTTTGTTCCACTAAGTGAACATGAGTCTGGGATATCAAGCTGCTACAAAAATGGTAAGTATCACCCCAGTTGGTATAAAAAGGCAGATGATACAGGAGACGTGCATGAATTCTAGGGACTGGTGACGCCACAGCAGAGCTCCATGGCCAGAGGGGTTACCCCATGGGAAGGAAGAGGTGGGAGAACGGGAGAGAGATCAGGTGGAAGCAACAGGAGTGATGAGAGCTGGAGTAAATTATTTCCAAGGCAAAAAAGCAGCCTAGAAAAGAAGGAAAGCAGAACATCAGTTTGGGAAATGCGGAGAAGAAAGAACCCTTGCCCTTAGGTTCACCTGCTGGTTTTTGGGGTCCTTTGTTTGTTTGTTTGTTTCATTTTAAGCAAAATGATCCTCCAGCACCACTCGTGACTACCACATCTCCCTGGTTGTCTGTGTCAGGAGGTGAAGAGGCACTAGAGAAGGCACTCAACAGCCTGGCAGCAAGCCCTAATGCAGCATCTCCCCCAGAGAGTGGCTGATAGCAGCAAAAAGTCCTGGTGGACAATCCCAAATGGACCCTCAAAATCTGAACAGAGGAGCCTTCGGCTCCAGTCTGCATAGAGCTGATCCATCTTGGAGACCCCCTTTGATGAGTGTTTGGGGGGAAATAACTTCTTTTTCCTTTGCAGAAATGTAGTTTGGTAGAGAAATAAGAGCATATACCAGCTACAGAGATATGTGCAGCAGCCCAGGAGAGGAGCGGAGAGAGGGCCCAGCCTTCCCCAGCTCCTCGCTCCTCTGGCAGGACCAGTGCCAGACAGCCCCGCGCTGCTTCCAGGAGCCAGGCAGCAGAAAATGAGTCCTGTCAAGTGAGCGTGAAATGGTGTGCAGACAGTCAGCCTCCCATTGTCTGTGTCCTCGGATGGTGGCCAAGCCCCGGTGCCTTGGCGAAAGCAGGGGAAGCAGCCCGGGTTGGTTGACATCTGCTCTGCTCCAGCTACAGCAGAGAAAGAGGCTACAGGGCAACGTGCTGTTCTCCTTCCCTCCCACCCGTGGTTGCGCTGGAGATGTCAGCAAGCTCCTCTGCTTGTCCTGAGAAGCTTTGGCCTATTTGTGGCAACTGGCCATCTCCAGTCATTGGGCAGATTGCACCATGCTAAATCTCATCATAGAATAATTTGGGTTGGAAGAGATCCTCAAGATCATCAAGTTCAACCATTAACCCAATCCTAGCACTAATCTGTGTCCCTGAGAACCTCATCTCTGCATCTCTTCAACCCCTCCAGGGACGGTGACTCCACCACTGCCCAATATCCAATCTAAATCTCCCATGGCACAACTTGAGGCCATTTCCTCTTGTCCTATCGTTTGTTCCTTGGGAGAAGAGACCAACACCCTCCATGCTCCAAGCTCCTTTCAGGTAGTTGAGAGATCAGGTCTCCTCTCAGCTCCTGTTCTCCAGGCTGAACCCCCCAGGTCCCTCAGCTGCTCCCATCACACTTGTGCTCCAGACCCTCCATCAGTTTTACGGTGGTGGGAAATGCAGAAAGACTTTATGGCTTGTGGAGACCTTCTCCTGTGATGACAACTGGCTGCCGAGCATGAGGGAGACCTCGACCTTACCAGATTGTACAGTGGAAACCAGGAGAAACCTCTAGCAAAACCCAGAGCCCCTGTAAGAGAGATAAGAGCATGGAAGCTTCTACATTAATTAAGGGGATCATATCCATATGGATGAAGAAAATGGCTTATAGCACCACCAATATATGTTATCCTAACATATGTGAAGTCATCAAAAACACGCCGTTTTTAAAAATATCCAGCATGCTTGCAGTGAATATCAGCCCATGTTATATACACGCTTTACCAAAAAAGACTTTCAGTCTCTTTTGAAGAAATCCAGGAAAGATTCTGCTTTCTGTCACCCAAGGGCAAGCCTTGGTATCAAAAGAGATAACATCCGTGGCTATAAAATGTGTATATATTTATCCAGACTCGAAAGGCCATTTTTATAACTTCAATCTTGGTTTACTTTTCAATACTCTTATCTCTTTGCCATGTTTTGGAAAATATATAAGGATTGGCTATTGGAACGTGCAGCTTTGTGCAAAATATTTAATCGAAGCCCTTAATTGCAAGCTGTAAATGTAGTACTGGGGACAGATTGTAAAGCCAGAAACCATTTGGTCAACACAAAACAGCTAACAAGACTGTTTCCCCAAAGAGGAAGAAAAGAGAAGCGTACAGGACAGTATTTTAGCACAGACATGAATTTTATTGCAAGAAAATAAACCTTTCAGAAAATTTAGGGAAAAGAAGAATGTGTTATCAGATCCATAAGGCACATGAGAAAAATCAGACTTCTTTTTTATTTTTTGTTTAATTTATGTAGGAAAAAAATGTCTCCTTTAAATCAGCCAACAGGAGTGATACATTGTTCTTACTGAAAGTCATTTTGTCTATAAACACTTTAAAGGCTTCAAACAAAAACAAACGGAGGGCTGGAAAACAGTCTCTGGAAGACGTTAGTTACTCCTGTTCAACTCATGTTTCCTCTTGTTGCTGTGAAGCTTGGTTGATTCCTTAACTGTCTGAAATGACAAGCTTCTCCTGAGATGTGCAGTCGCAAGTATTGTGTGTCTGTGTACAGACATCCACAAAATAACTTCCCTGCTGCATTTGCTACATGACTGGTGAGATGCTTTATGTACAACACAGCAAGGTCAGGTGATGCCGCAGTTGGTTACTACTATAGCAGTAGCTGAAGCATAGAGTATTTGTATTAATTGGGGAATTAGTTATCTGTCAAGAGGCACCTCACTAAAGGTTGTTAAGGAAAAAGGACAATAACTTCTTTAATGACTGCTCAAGTTTAAAGGCACTCTTTGAGAATTAATTAAATTAAGAAGACTATTTTGAGAGCTGGAAGACTTTTATACATGAAAGTAAGGGTGTTTGGACTTATTGGAAACAGAATTTCAGTTACTATTAAACCCTGATGAAACTAAAAGAATGACTCAGAAAATTGACTGAATAAAAGAATTAAGATGCTCTGAAAATTTCCCACCAAGAGAACAAAGGCAATTAGAAGTGCACGGCATTGGCATTCAGCAGATTACATATTCATGAGCTGAAAATGTACCAGGTCCTTCCCCCAACGAAGGGATGACAGCAGCCAATTTTATATTGAATGTCATGTTACCCTTTCCACAAAGCAATAGGATCAAGCGGGGTCTGAAAACTCTGAACTAAAAGCTGCATTTTTGTCCTGTCCTTTGCGAACAGGACGATTCAGCGGAGCGGAGCACAAGGGGCGGCCACAGCATGGTCTGTGCTGAGCCGTATTTTCACAGATGGGATGAAGCCGTCAAATAAGACTGCAAGATTTTATTTCCATTTTTGAGCTGATTTAAGGGGATATGAGAATGCTTTCATAATTCACAATATTGAGAGCTTCTCTGGTAAACACCAAATCGGTTAGAAATGTTTTCTTGCAACTGAGAGACCAGCTAAATTTGTGTCATGGGGCATGATAGTGTGATTTTATTCAGATGTAAGAATTTTGATATGCTTTGATATTCCTTTCTTAAGGTAGATAGTTCTGTGGTTTATTTTGACTAAGTAACTTAAATATTTGCACTGGCTTCACAGGGTTTACTTAAGATTATTCACATTTCTTATTACTAGCTGTTTAGATGATCCATGATATACTGAAGCAGGATTTACAAGACTCCCCCCACACATATAGACATGCCATGTCTGTGCCTTGTTTTTTATCCGCCATTAAAACAAGATTACACCTCATTTTAGGAAAAAAGGTACTTAGATCTTCTCCAAGGGTAAATCCACTCTTGCCATATATAATCTCTCTTACAAAGTCTCCTCAGAGAGAAGTACAGAGGAGACTGTAACTGGAATAATCAACATTTATTGCTTATGATCGCCTTTGGTTCAGAGTTTGCTTCTGCTTTCTTTGTCAATAAAACAGTCAAAAGTAATTGACAGAAACTGTTGTGTTTGTTCTTTATGGAGACAGCTTTTGAGGATGGGGCATCGCACCTTTGAACTGCCATGAAAGGCGATTTTAAAGATGGGCCTTTCTTGCGCATCTTGCTTTTAGCTTTCAGCAGATGCCAATGTCAAGCCCAGTGACTGGAGACATCATCCCTAGTCCCGACTAACCTGAAAGGTCCCTTCCTTCTGCACCTGGGAGAAGGGGACATTCAGCACCTACAGCTTAGAAAAACCCATCTGTTGGGGTGAATGTCAAGGTGTGACACCCCTTGTTGTCGTGTTGGTGGAACCCCCAAACTCAGAGCACAATGCTACCCAGAGCCCCAGCGCTATCCAAAGCCACAGCGGACTCTTCCAAAGCCTGGACATGTTAAGTGAATGATGGGTCCTTGGGAATGCTGGTCTCCTTCTTCCCTGGAGATTGAATTATAGACATCATCTGCCGAGGAGGTGATTGTGTGTCCTCTCCCGTGGTGTCAGGGCTGGGAGAGCTAATGGATGCTAATGGGCACTAATGGATACTAATGGGCTCTTAATGGGCTCTAATGGGCTCTAACAGCTCCTCCTGCCCCACCCATCCTGGCCTCTATTTAAGCCCAGACGCAGGAATTAAGCCCCTCTTGGGCTGTGTACATGGCTGTCTCTAGATTTTTCATGGCCATGTTGCTTCTCCATGTCCTGCTCCACTAACTGGCCTCCTGGATGGACAGTGGACCTGCTTTGTCCCTACAAGCCCCTCTGACGTTGTGGGTTATCAGCAGTTGGCCCCGCTGCCCTGCTCAGGTATGGTGGGATGGGTTGGGGGCCCCAGCAGCCCCTCAGCTCCTGGCCCTGAGGGAGCACCAGCTCTCATGGCACCTGAATGTGGGGGTCAGAAGTGCCACTTGCCTCAGTGGCCACTAACCAGAGCACCTCAGACGGCTGGAGTGGCCGAGGAGGCAGCAGGCAAGGCCAGATCAGCAGCATTGCAAGCCATGAAGCAGGGCTGTATGAGGGATCCCCAGGTGGGTCCTTCCTGCTGCAGGTCAATACTGCAGGTCAATACTGCATGGTCAATACTGCAAGCCCTCTTGACCACCTCTTCATGCACAGCCATTCTCCATGGAGGAATGTGCCCCGTGACCTTCAGATGCATGAGAAGGTTTATCCCAGTGCCATGAGCAAGTTGCTTGTCTGGCCAGGACCCTTCTTCTGTGCCCAGCCTCCTCAGGCCATGACATCTACCAGGAGGTATCGGCTCCCTTTCTGAAGTGCATAGGGTGGGGGAAAGCTTTATCCCAGGAGAGCAAGTTCACAACACACTGGCTTGTGATAACAGCTGCGAAAGGTGATTGCTGTATGTTTTGGGTTTTTACATATGTGCTTGAAGGGATTTAGATGAGAAAACCGTAGTGTGCAAACCCAGCATCTACACTTGCTGCAAGACCCTGCTTGTGCATCACTGCTTTCATCTCCCCTTGTGCTCCCTTTGATCGCCTGTGACTCAGATGCTCTATCTGGAGCTGATCCTTGCAGAAAGCTGCTGCTCCAGCACCACAGAGCCTCTGCCCCAGCATCCACTAAGAAGGACCATACGTACCCTGTCAAAGTGAGCCACAAGCATCTCCCTACAGCTCCCAGCAGAGCAGGAGTGAGACAGGAAGACTTTGCAGCTCTGTGCCGTTCGCATTGCTGCGCTGCAAAGGGTGTGCAAATGTTCCCTTTGTGCAGGGGCATTGCTAGTGGCCAAGCAAGTGGGTATGCTGGGGTAGGGGCTGCTGTTTACTTCGTGCTCATAGATTAGACCCAGCACTAAGGGCTGTTCTACATGGTGTAGGATAAAGAGTGAATGAATTGCACAGATTTGAGCTACCAGCTTGTGTATCTAATCATATTTCTAAAAGATGCCAACAGAGGGCATCCGCTGCCAGCCACGCAGCCTGCAAAGTCCCTGCTGCAAGCCCTCTGCCTGGCTTTGGATAAAGAGTATCTCGGGTTTTTTTTTTTAACTCTCTCCCACTTAGGCTCAGGTTAAGCCTTTGTCAGAGATTTTAAGCAGATGGACTTTTTCAGTGGGTGTTTTTCCTTTGGAGAAAGGAGAAGGAGGGGGGAACAATAACCCACAGTTGCAGTCTCTTGGTCAAGGCAGGATTTTGATAATTAGCAGAGCAACAGCCAGGTTCAAAGTGAAGGTGGATGCTTTGTTATCCTGTGCAGCTGTAAACAAAATCAGAAGCACTACGGCGCTGGTGCTGGAGGAGAGCAGGAGATTTTATGACAAATGTCCTGGCTTTGGTGGATTTAAATAGTCAGTTTTATTTATAGGTGTTTATTCCTGGCATTTAATCTCTTTGTTTCATGTTTCTGGTGGACAGTCAAAAAGAAATCGAACTTCTAAAGCCTGCTGCTCCCTCTGGTAAATACACATTGATGTTTGGGCTGTGGAGCAGGCTCACTCTGAGCACGTTGTCATTCTTATTTTGTTAAGATCTCACACCAAAACATCCAAGATGTTCAAAGGCCAGGCATCCGGTCCTATGGCAAGCTTGTTAATCCAGTTTTTACTGGGGCAGTGAAGGTCCTGAGGCAAGGGTTGGTGTTAGACAGGGCTTGTGTGAGGGTTATGGATGGAAGAAGTTTTCTCAGAGGTTTCCTCCCTGCACGTAAAACCAGCAGGAGGTCAATAGATGCAGGAGCTGGTGGTTGCTGGGCTCCTAGAAATATATTCTGTTCTGGGGTTTCCAGCTGCTTTGCACACAAATTTGGGTAAACACCTAAAAAATCAGATTGGCTGGTAGGCCTGGCTAGGATAGTCATCTGTGCTTGGGAAAGACCTGGCTCTGCCTCATGAAGCTAAAGCTGATCCAAGCTGTGCCATGTCTAGCCTGGTCCAGTAATACCTGTTCTGAGCCTGGTTTAACTCTTGGTGTGGGAACATACACCTTTTACCTGCCAAAAAGTGTACACATTTTCAGTGGTGTGTCTTGAAATAAATGAACATGATCTTTTCAGGAATAGTGTTTGCTTTGGTTATTTACCCAGGGCTTCCTAACTGGCCACTCCCAAAAAAATCTGCTCTGTACATGTAGGTCATCTGTACTTCACATTATACATTGAATAAGGGCCAGAAACATACAGCCAAATTTGATTTATGGACTGCCATAAAGATTTAAGAAATTTATGATTTGATTAATCCATCCCATATATCTTTTTCTTTATTACCGGTAATTCATGCGATATATCACAGCCTTCTGAGCAGTAATTTGGCTGCCTGGTTCATGCCAATGCTTCCTAAGGGTTAAATTCTACGGTGCACCGACCAGACAATAAACTGTTGTGATCTGCTGGTTAAATATGTATTCAGCAGTCCTGGAGTCTGACTTACCCAATAGATTTGTCCCGGTTTACCAAGCGAGTATGTATTTAGGACACGTAGTATGTGCAGAAGAACGTACGGGGTGGGGGGTGGCTGGAAAAATTCTTTGCAAAACACACTGTGCCACGGTGGCTAAAGCTTGTAGAAAATGAACAGGCATCTGTAATGCTCCTAGAAATATATGCCAAGCATATAGCCAGAATGCCCAGTGCTTGTTGTGCAGGGGGCTGCCTGGTGACAGCTTTTCTAGCAGGGTGAGGAGCCTTGGCAGGGGCTGCCTGCTGAGAACTGGTCCCTGCTGGCAATCTTTGTTTCCACTCCGAGGGAGGTGGGTGTTTGGCATAGGGCAGGAAAAGCAAATCTACTAATTAACTCAATGAGGGATTAAAAAAAACATACCTTGGATTGAATGAGGATGTGACCTGAGACTGTAGATGCTTCTGCTGCTGGTAAACATGTTTTCTGTTCTTGTTTTTTTTTTTCTTCTGTAACACTATCGACAGTCTTAAAATGATCAGAATATTTCAGAGTGCGTTTAACAAGACAGAAGTACTGGATTTCAATACAGTCAACTCCAGAAAGCAGAAGGCAGGTCCTAAATTACTTTCAAAATCATAACAGTTTAAAAAGTGGAATACTTTCTCATTTGCCTTGTGTTTTTTCCAGCTGCTCTAGTTCACCCAGCTCACCTCCTCCCCTGGGAGCAGGACTTGGAGGAGGAGGAGAGGGGTGATTCTGGTCGCACACCTGGCAGCCCTGGAGCACATTCCCTGTGCGTGATCCAGGTGTCTGAGATTCCCCTGCCCGAGGGGGCTCGGGGACCCCTCACAGCCCCTGGTCTCTGTTGATGGGGAGTGGAGGTGCCAATTAGCAGAAGCCCCAGTTGCATTTTGCAATGAGGACTCCAGGACTGGTTAGAGTTGAGCCTTTAATAATGTCTCAGCTCTGTTGGGCTGCCCACAATCCCAGCCAGCCACCCCTTTCAGAAAAGCCCTGCATCTTCATTACCTTCCCCTCGAGCCACCTGGTTCCCCAACCTGACCTTTTTAGAAAAGATTGGTTAAAAAAACAGGAGCAGTCCCTGAACAGAAGACCTTGTGTGTCATATTTAAGCCCAGAGCAAATTTTTATGTCCAAGCTGTAAAACCTTGAAAATCAAGATTTATAATTGAGATTCTGGCTGAAGCAAAGTGAACAGAGATGGTCTAATCAAATTCTGTGGTGGATATAATTAACCCATTTATTCATTTATTACCCTTTATACAGCTAATGCAGGCTACACCATCACCATTTGTTTATAAAGAACCTGTTACCTGTTGGCTTGGCGTGGCGATGCTCCGGAGGGGTTGGTGGTTCTGTACAAGCAGGTCTGAGCTGAAGGATGCTTTTTCAGAAGCCAGCCCAGCTCTGGAATGAGTCAGCTCAGAAGGAACGGGGTGGGAAGCAAAGAGACTCTGGGTTCTGCTTTGGACTCCTGGGCAGAGCTGACAGGTGGCTTTGATCAAGTGGGGTGCTTTGGGGGGAAAAAAGGGTTTTTTTTTTTTGTCTCTTAGCAGCTGGCTCTCTGGTGTCATACACACCTGGTACCATGGCACTGAATTCTTGCTGTGCACTGTCGAAGGCTGCTGTAATATTCACGCTGATGTGTGTGGATGGATTTCTGCTTTCTCTCCTTCATAGTTCACTGTGGAAATGGCACTTGTGAACCCAGAACACAGATAACTACTCACACATCCTTTGGGAGAGCCTCATCTGACTAAAAGCTCGACTGGCTTTTCCAGAACGGAGCTGTTTCTTTTCACCAAAGACTCATTTTGCTTTACTTTCTTGCAGCCACCACTAGATAAAAAAACCAACAAAGAATCAACTAGAGATTATTTTTCATGAAAGTTTAATCAGGCACTGTCCCCTTCCTGCACCTGTGTGAGCAAACCTTGATGAGCATGTAGGGCTTGAACACAGAGTAAAAACCATCTGCTTGAGAGGCAAGAAGTGCAGGGAAAATCCTTTGCTTGCTGGTATTTATCTATCCGGGCAAGCTGTCCTGCTGCAGATGCTCCACCAGCCGTTCAGCCGCCGGGTCCCTCAGCCCATCCATCTCTTCAGCAGTGAAAGCCAACACCTCCCCCCTCTCCTTCCCCTCCCTTCACTGCTCCTTAATATTTCATGCATCAAAGAAGTTTCACTTGTAATGCAAAAACTGATTAATTAAGTTGAGTGCAAGAGTTACATGCATTTAAAGTTTCTTTCATCTCGAGAAGGAGAGGAGCCATGCTGGAGGCTGTTATTGCTCATGAAAGGGTGTCGAAGGGCAGTAGTGATGGAGTGGTTGTGATGGAGGGGAAGGGACAGCCTCATTCCCTGGATTTTTGGCTTGAGCAACAGGCTGCTTTCCATTGTCCCTGGCTTCTCCCTTCCTCTGAGAGTGTACTCGCTCACCAGACTGGCCCATGCCTCCCTCTGGCAATGGGGATGTGTAGCAACCTGCCTGACTCCAGGTGCCTAAGGAAGGACTCACCTGGGGTCTGCAAGGTCCCTTTTCAATGTGACTTCGGTCCTGGACATGCCTGGCACACAGCTGATACCCTGCACAAGTAACCTCTGGCTAAAACCCCTGTGTGCTCCAGGGTGAGTTATAGATGTACGTGCTACAAGATGGTATCATGCAGAGGAAAGAAACTAGAAAATGCCTCGAGGCTATAGCGATGGGCACCTGAGCACAACATCCCACCCGGGTAAGTCAAGGCTCTTATTTGTAAAGTAACCATTTAGTCTGTACCTCAACCCAAAACGCTCAACAGCCTTTCCTCGCTGTACAAATTGCGTAGCCCGCTGTTACCGCTCTAGGCCCTCCTGAACTGAGCCCAGGGGCTGTTTCCCAGCGCACAGTAGTGTTTCTGGTAAAAGGGAGGAATCAACTACTTGTATTTTAGAAGGGAAGAGGAAATTCAGCTGCCTCTGGCTGCTGGCTTTAGCTTCCCTGCTTTTGCAGAGCGTCCCCTCAGGGTGCTTCTCTGGAAGTGGTCAGGAAGCTCCTAGCTTGATGCCCTGTCAGAAAAACAACATCTCCTGCGGCTCCGAGCACAGCGAGGGGGCTGTTGGCTCACCATTAACCTAGAAGCAAGAATGTCACCTCCTGAATTGCAAAGGGCACTTTCTACCTCCCCTTGTTCCTCTCCCAGGAGTGTTTCTTGGAATTGCTGACCCAGCCCATCTCTGGCTTTGCTTGCAAGAGCTGACAAAAGCAATGCGGTCATTGACCACAGGCAGATGCCATACGGTTGTGGACCAGCATTTGTGCACCGCAGCCTAGAAACAAAATCAGTTTAGTGGTGTTTTCTTCAGAATATTAAAAAAAAAAAAACTTCCTCACTTCTTTAGTGGAGTTATTGATGCTGATGTGACTCTTGCAGGGTAAAATATAAGCCTCTGATTACATCATAGCTGTATGACTGACTTTCTGCTCGCTAGCGGTACGATTTGCAGTATGCATTACAGACATAAATTGCTCTCTATATTGTAAATACATAGTGCATTTTAATGATTGCTGCTGTACATACATATCTTTAGTAATAGGGCCAATTGAAAACCACTTCAGAAAGCTGCTATTGATATCTTTGCAATAACCTTCTCTGTGCCAGCTAAATAAAAGATGCATTAGTTCTGGGTGTCCAGAAATATGGCTCACAGGACTGAAAGTCAAAGACTGCTTCATCTGTGACCCTTTAAAAGAGAATGACTTCCCCCTGCCCCCCCCATCCTTTTAAAACTTAGATGGTATAGATATTTTAAGCATTTTCCAGTGAAATGTCTGCACAAAGCTCTCCATAGAGGCACAAAGTCATGAGTTTGCCTGAATCCCTCTTGGGCTATTAGAAGAAAACAACCCTGGGGCTGAGCTGCTCTGCTTGGGAATAAGAAATAAATTGAAGAGCATCTCAAAGTTCCTGCTAATAAAAAAATCTGCTCAGGTGAAAATTGGGCATGAACGTAGGCAGATGCAGACATAAGGTAGGCATGGTTTGACATAGCCAAGGTTCCCAGTTCACATGACACACAACATATGCTCTGCCTACTTGTAGAGGCTGCTCCACCTGATAACAACCCACTATCACCGCTCAATAGCGGAGAAACTCCCAGCTCATGCCGAGAAAGTCTGTGCATTTTGTGCTGAAAACCCCACGCTTGGGACTGGTACAGATAGAATTTCTGGAGCCCTCAAAATCTCTTTTTATCTCTTATGGTAACAGCTAATTATTTTCTTGAGTTTCTGCAGGAGAGGATACAAACCCCAAGGGTGGAAAATAGCAGAGATTTGCCCCCAAACTGCACAGTCAGCAGCCAAGGTGAGAACGGAGTCGGCGTCTCCTGACAACCCGTCAGATCCCCTACCCGCCCCTTCACACCCAACCCAGATGGGTCTTGTCAGTGTAATGTGTTTTCACTTGTAAGACTATTTCCATTTTCATCCTGGAGTTTTTGCTCAGAATGGCAGTTCTTGCTGGTTTCTTGGCCCCGATGCTGCTGCAATCGATGGTCAGGCAGTCGCTGACTTCCCTGAGGAAAGGCTGATCTGTGAAGCATGAGAAAAGATATTTAAAATGGACCTCATGTAGAAATAGAAACCTGCATTATGGAGTGTGCAATTGGCTTAAAAATCCACCGTTTGCAAAATAACTAAAAATTAGCAAGTTGAAACACAGTTCTGTAAGTGTTCCTAGAATATTTTGCTAACAAGTGAAACTTTCTCAGTGCAATGTGCTTTACCCTCTCAGTACCATTTACCTTTTTGTTGAATGCTGCTCAGGGTGGGCAATGGAAATAGTTACCTCAGTTGTAAACCAGGACTAACATAATTCCCTTTGGAAATATTATTGGTGGCTTTCAATAGTGAAGTTTTGAGTTTAGCTTAACTCTTCTGAATTAAAAATCAGGTGGAATTCTTTTCTCGCCATCATAAGAAGATATTTGCATTTACACTGGGAAGGATCTAGGCTAAATTGAAGCTGGATGCATCCATTTAAAGGCAGCGGAACGTTCCCCTTTATCATTGTGCCCATGTTTGTACAGGAAAAATCTCAGCATGCTACTCAGAAGACAGTTGTCAGCAGTACTTTATGAATACAGACAACAAGGCAAAATAGGATTGAATGATGTCTATAAAGCTGCTCAGATCTTTAGGCGGGGGCATAGACAAAATAAACCCCTAAGGTCCGTCCCAGCTTTATTTCTAGTATCTCAGGACCTGCCCAGAGCCAGACAATAGCAAAGGAGACATTTGAACCCCTGTCTCCTGATTGTTGTTTTCTAGCTCTAAACCCTGAAACGCATTCACCTCATTGCTCGTGGCATGTGCTAGATCAGAGAAAATCTGGAAACACCTAAAACATGTGTCCTCCTCTCCAATTCAGCCAGACCCGTGGCAAAACTAAAGAAGAAATGCCCCCACCTGAAAACCCACTGCCCAGAGCTGTGACAGCAGCAGGTATCTCTGGATCCCACTCCCACCCCAAGCACAGCCCCTTGCCAAAATCCTCTGGTACTCAAGAGCAAAAATGCCTCTACTTATGGTACACATGCACACAGAGTTGTACCACAAGCGGCTACAACATCGGAGTAACAGGGATGGTGCTTTGTACAGAAATAGATATTTTTTCAGGGTTTCCAGTTCTAAAAAAATACAAAAAATGTACTTCACTTTTTAGACATACTGCCTGCTAGGGTGTCATTTTGTGTATCTGTGCAGGATTGTTTCTTTGCTCTTTTTTCCTAGAAGAATTTTCAAAACTAGGGAAAATAAATGAGCACGTACCCTGCTGGTGCCTGGAAATTAGTACCGACAACAGCCTAAGCCAGTCCAAAATCTATCCTTCCACCCTTTAAAAAAAAATGACAAAAAGAGGGATTTTTTTTTCCCCCTATTATTGCAATTTTCCCAACCAAGAGCTGCCATCTAGGGCTGCATTTTTGCTTGATTTATTCTCTTTATTCCAGCACGCCTGGAAACTTTATCCCTCCCAGTCAGGTAGAGCTGGGGTCCCACATTAAACCATTTGTAACTAGTTGCCTGTTTGCTGGTGAACAGTTTTTGCTTTCTCTCTATTTGTGAAGCTGGAAACAGGCACCGTACTCACACCGACACTCTTTAGCGGGGGCTCCCGCTTCTTAGGGTTGTGAGCTGCAGCTGCTGCTGAAGCAGGGACTGGCCCTGGGAATGGTGCTTGAGCTGTTTGTTTGCTGGATTTCACATTCTTTGCCATTCTGCCCTTGTTGTGGTTTTAACATTTGATGACCTAGGTATCTCAGAAGGCTGTTTTGCTTCAATAGGCATGTGATGAATTGATCTTAATTAGCTTGTGGAAATAATATAAGCCTGAGAGTTAAGCGTGCTTTGTTAGGGTTTTGACATCTTCTTTTATATGTACATCTACAAATAAAAATCAGGTAGATTAGCAGTCACTAGGAAATTGTTGTTGTGAGTCACTGACTCATAACTACCGTAGGCTGCCTCTCCTCATCTCGGTTAGTCACGCCTGACCGTGGGCAGAAGTTCATGCGGTGCTGGGGTTAACTGTGTCCATTTTGCCCATCGGGACAGGGTTTGCCTCCAAACTAATCCACATCATTCCAACTTCCTTGCTGGAAAGAGCCAGTTGTCTCTCTTGTGGTTCAAGGCAGAGCGTGAGCCAAAACCACAGCAATGGAACTCACCTGGTTGGTGACACCAGGACATCCGTGGGGTGGATGGATATAGAAATCTGTGATCAAACCTCAGCATCATTTCATTCCTCTGGGTCCCATTTAAACACCGGCTCTTAAAGACCAGGTCAAAAATCTTTGCCAGAAGCCACCAGTTTGTCTCCTCCAGGCTTGTCATTGCAAGCCGTTTTCATGTGCTCTGCACGCTGGAGGTGTTTATTCACTTATAAATGGCTAATAACTAGTAAAAGCTCATGGGAAGCACATTTCTGTGCTATTGCACCCTGGCACTTGCCCAAAAGCGAGTAGGCTGCAGGTACGCGTGGCGATGCGAGGGGGGAGGTGTGCACGGGAAACCTGGATTTTGTTAATTAGGAACAGGTGAGGTGCCCAGGTGGGAGCAGTGTGGCAGCAGGAGAGCGCCGGCGGGTGGAAGGGGCCGATGGACGAGGCCGAACCGAGCCGGACGGCGGGGAAGCGCCCGGGCCACAGGTACCGCGGAGCCGGGGGAGGTAACGGCGTCAAAGTGCCGGGGCAAGAACCGGGTAGAGCGGGGCAGGTTCCACCGGGGGCGCTGCCTGGCCGCTCCCCCCGCAACCCGCGGGCAGGGTCCGTCGGCCGCCGGGGAGCGGCAGAGGGTCCCCGGAACCGCGATTCGGCGGGGAGGGGGCGGTGGCGGGGCGGGCCGGGAGGCGGAGCCGGGCGGCGGCGGCGGCAGCGGGCTGGGGCGGCTCAGTGCTCCCGGCTCCGCTCGCCTCGGCTCTCCTGCGCCTGGCTCCGGCCCGGCATGGCCGCCCCGCCGCGCCGCCGCCTCCTCTCCGCCGCGCCGCCCCCCCCGCTGCTGCTGCTGCTGCTGCCGCCGGTGATGTTGGGCGGCGGGCCCGGTGCGGCGGCGGCGGCGGCGTCGCGGGAACCCCCCGGTCCCTGCCGCGTGAAAACGGTCACGGTGTCCACGCTGCCGGTGCTCCGCGAGAACGACATCAGCTGGAGCGGCGCCCCGCCGCCCGCCGCCGCTGCCGCCGCCGACTCCCGCTTGCTGCTCTTCGTCCGCAGCGAGCTGCCCGGCCGCGTCGCCGTGCAGGACGACCTGGACAACACCGAGCTGCCCTTCTTCACCCTCGGTAGGAGCCCGCAGCGCATCCCCCGCCGCGTCCCGTCCCGCCGGTACCCCCCACCCCAGCCCGCGCCTCCCGGGGTCGCGGAGCAGCCCGGTGCGGGTTGTCTCCCTGCTGCGCCGGGATATTTGTTCACCCCCCACCCCCATATCATGGACAGCCTGGTTGTGTTTGGCGCTTTCTAACGCTGCCCTTGCTGCACCCTGTCTTTTTTTTGGGGGGGGGGGGAACGGACGGATTTTTTAGCAGGGCCTGAGGGCTCCTGCCTTTTAAAATCCCTGGGAGTAAAGCGTCTCCGCTCAGGCTGTAAAGTGATGGGTGCTGCCTCTTGTGCTCCAACTTAAAGGCTTCGCCCTGGAGGAGGAACCGCTGAGCCTGGGAGAACGGGAGAGGCTGTTTTCCTAACCAGAGCCTAATTTTATAAATGCTTCGTCTTAATTCTTGAAGCTTGCTCTTGCTTCACACGCAACTCCAGTGCCTGGGTCTGTGGCGAACGCCTGCAGACTTTCCTCCTGTCTCAGCTTTTGTGGGGAGGGGGATGGGACTAGAAATAATTCTGTTGTCGTGCTTTCGTCTTGATGCCGGATGCTGTTGTCACAGATGGGGTGCCCGAGCTGCCTCTTGTCACTTTTATCCTTTTGGTGTGCCTTAATCAGCCGGGGGATCCTCCAAGGGAACTGTTGAGGATGCCGTATGGACAGCGTGGTGTTTACTCTGCCAGGTCATCGAAGGTTTTTTGTTGATCTTTATCTACTAGCTTGCTTGCTTTTCGGGTCTGAATCAAGGATAAATCAAGTACCTGCTTAACTTTGGGTCTGAGATACTGCTTGACACCGTGGGGTTGTGATTTCCAGCACGTTGCCCTGTGTGCATCAGGCATGTTGAGGTGTCCTCAGGGACCCGGTGGGCATCTACTGCAATTCCCTTCCCAAACCTTGTGGAAGTGATTGCCGTTCACTGGGTGCGATGTGTCAGGGGAGGAAAATGACTGATTGTGTCTCCTGATCCTGTCATTTTACCTTCTGTGAGGCTTCTGTGTAGCAAGAGAGTGTAATAAATAAGTTGATGGTACTTCTTGAGCCTCTTGGGTTCTGGCTTTGCAGTGTGGCTTCCTTAGACACGGTTGGTCAACCACAAAAATCCCAAACAAAGCAGATACTCTATTTCAAGTAATAAAAGTGAAAAATCAAAGGCTCGATGCAGTAGGAATGACATTTACCTTACAGTGATTAAAAGTAACAAGAAGTTTCATGGTTCACCGAGCTGAATTTTCAGATTGGAGTATAGTTTCTTCAGGGACTGGGTGTGAATTGTGCACTGATCTAAATATATCAGAAGGCAAAGAAACCCCTCCGTGTGTAGCTTAGGTAATAGCTCAAGTTGCAGGAGAGAAATTTGTCTTGATACATCGGAGACATGATCTTGTATAGTAAATCCTGTTTCTGTGAGTGACTGCCAGTAAAGAGACCATGTCTTGGGTCTGAACAATTCTCTTTTGCTTTCCTGGTATATTGGTTATGCGTCTACTCTTCAATATGTAGCACGTCTTGTGCAAAACTGTGTTTTTGTTGATGCCCCGTCACAGCCAAAAGACCCCCAAACGTCCCCGCCTTTTCCCCTGAACCCGCAGGCATCAAGCGGATCAGAAGATAAATGGGAGCTTTGCCCATGGTGGGATGGCTTCATCACCGTCCTGAGATTAATCAGCACGTTACCTCCAGAGAAGGTAAAACACTTGTCCTTCCCCAAGGTCTAGCTCATGAATTGCTGTGGATGCTCTGATATTTCAAATTTGTTGCATTTCTTCCCGTCTCCTGGTGTGGCAACTGAGTCTCACTCAGAGTTAACTCTTTTCTGGGTGAGTGCTGTAAAGGATTTCTGCCGGCTTGTTTTTCCAGTGCAGGAAGTAAGGCTGGAGTTTTCTATCGTGTTTTTTTTTCCCCACTGCATCATTTTCTGAGTTTGTCGGTGGTTGGGAACCCGGGAGCTGCTGCTGCCTCGTAATGGGCTCTTGGAGGTGAAAATCACATTACACGTGGGAGGTCAGGCAAATGGCTTTGCTGTGATTTGAGGGCAGGGATTGCTTTAAACAGTGGCTTCTCTTTGCCAAAACCTTTGATAGCCCTTATTGCTAGCCGATTTCTGATGCTTATGTGTACTTATGTGTGTTGCTGAACATGTTTTTAGTGGCTGTTTGGGCCTGAGTTTAGGAAGACACGTTAAGAGCTGATATTCTGCTGATTGGAAATGTCTTGGAGGCTCCTAAATGTCTTTGAGTCGAGGCTCTTGCTGCTGGCAGACTGCTTTCTGGCCTTGTGGGGATAAGGATGTGGTAGGAAGACCTCCTAAAACACACAGCTCGGGACAGCCATCCTGGCTGGCATCCTGGAGGGATTTTGGGGAGAGAGAAAAAGGACAAAGAACCCAACACAACAAAACAAAACCCCCCAAACAAATAAACAAAATCCCAAAAAACAAAACAAACAAAAAAAACCCAAACCATGAAGCAGGCAGAGCTGAGTCCTGGCGCTAATACTACAGTCTCTGAAGTGAAATAAGTTGAGAATAAATTGAGGCCACCCTGTTCTTCAGGGCTCAAAAGTCTTTCCAGACCAGGAAGCACAAAATAAAACATTGCCTTGCTTATTGCCTTGCTTGGCGGCGATGCGTTTGTTTAAGCCTGTGTTTAAGCAGGCAATCTGTAGTCCTGGGTCTGCTCAGCAGCTCCCAGCTTAATAAGTCTCCTGGCGCTGGAGTGGTTCCCGTGCCTCTCAGCGCTCCTTTGCATTAAAGGAGGGTGGGGAATCTGTAGCTAAAGGCTGGCAGGTGCCAGAGCCTTGTCTGCAGCAGTGGGAAACTTAGAATCATCGAATTGCTAAGGCTGGGAAAGACCTTTGAGATCATAGAGTCCAGCTGTAAACCTAACACTGTTAAGTCCACCACTAAACCATGTGAAGGCAACTCATCTTCTGCTGGGCTTAAGGGCTGACCAAGTTAAAATGGGCTGAGTTGGCGGCTGGTACAAAGTGCTTGCAATGCTGTGTGTCCCTTTTCTTTACAGGATTCCTCCTTCAAGGGAGAAAGACAACTTTTTCTGTTCCCTGACAATATGAGGTTTTATTTCCTTAGTCTAAATGCCTAAAGCGAGAGTTTCCAGGGTTGCATCCCTGTCTGCCGGGAGCCGGCTCTGCAGTGGGTACAGACTGCACGCAGCCTCCGGCAAGCAGGAGAGGAGCCTGGGAGGGAATGGTTTTGTCTTCTCCCAACAGAGACAGAAAACTTAGTTTCCCTGTTGCATCCTTCTGGGGCTGCAGCGGGGGACCTGCCGCTGAAACGCCAGTCGGCAGCTCTGGTTTGCTCTCTGCCACTTCTTCAGCGGGGTTTCTGAGTTTCTATATTCCCTATGTTCATTGTTTTCTCTCTTGCGTTGTAGACAAGAAGGATGTTTCTCCCCCTACTCCCCAGTTACATTACTATCAAATTACCCAGCAAAGCACAGTGGTGGCAGGAAATGACAAATGTAACTTTGCCACCAGTGCATTATGAATTGCTGTGCGTCCCCTTTCCTGAAAAAGCATCCTGCCCTTTCCTTAACCTTGGATACAACTGATGCTTTGCGGCATTTTTTTTTTCCCCCCTCTAATTCTTCTAGTGTTACGCTGGCAAATGGTGCAGCCTATCATTGACTTTATTCTTGTACAATGAGGTCTCTCTAAGGTATGTATCTTGATTTAGTCAGCAGCCATGTGTTCTGTACAATAGCTGCTCCACAAGCAGTGTAGCCTGCTTGAAGTGCAATTCAGGGAACGAAGCAGTTAGCTTCCGAGCTAATTTAGATGAGCTCTGTCTATGTGTGAGCAGATATATATAGAGAGAGAGGAGAGGGAAGGAAAGAGGCAGACAAATTTTCACCAGTGCTCTTACCCGGTAGTGGCTTATGTAAGAATAGTTTACTACATGCTTCTCATAAGTGGCTTTAATGGATGCTGTTCAACGGGTGTCTGCAGCACTACTAGGTACTTTGTTTCAGTGGTTGTCAGAAAAGTTGCTCGTGCATCTACTTTACGGGTGTCCCACCATGGCCCCTGTGTGCGGTGGGTCATTGTCCCCTGCTTCTCAAAGCTGTGTAGCTCCTCCATCTCCTCAGCTGTTTGGTGCCTCTTTTCTTTCTCAACTTTTCCTGATGGTGTCTTCTAACTCGAACAACACCTCTTTAGGGTAAGAATGCATTAAACTAAGGGAAGGTGCTTAGTTCTCTGCAGATTGTTTGAATTTACTGCTTTTTCTGCAAATAGATGAGCAGGGTTTTGCCACCCTTGCTTTTGTCAACAACTCCTGTTTTTGCAGAGCGAGGTGGTGAAGCTGGGGGGTTTCCTGGGGAGCACCGGTGGGACTGAAGCTTTTCAATGCTGCTGTGGGAAAGCACCGTTCTCTGCTTTGAGTTGGGCTGTGAGATCTGGAGCAGCATCCTGTGGGTAGCAGAGAGTGTGGGTGCCCAGCATGAGACCCTGCTCGTCAGGGCACGGTTTCTAAGGACTAGGTTGTCTCTGCAGAGAGAAGCCGATGAGCAGAGTTTGGTTTTGACACCTCCCTTTTCTGTTAACTCTGTACCACAAGACTTGAACTGCGCTGTGGGTCTGGTTTGGTTAATCAAGGTGGTCCAAGGCATAAAGAGTCATATCTTCCATCAGGCAAGTGGAAGGAGCCAAAAAGCCTCAATGAGGTGGTGCAGTGAAGATGAGATGTGGTATTGAGCTCCTTGGGATGAGGAGCAGGGGGATGTGGACCCAAGAGCAGGGGCTGTTCCCTCCTCCTTCGTGCCCACCCTGTGGTCTGGGCCAGGTCCCTGGTGATGGGGGCCTCAGGGAAGAACAAAAACCTTCTGGTAACATTTTCCGCCCTTCTTTGTATGAAGCCATATGATTATTAAAGCTTTCCAGGCTGTTGGGTTTTTGTAGTTGGGAAGGAGGCAGAACCTGGCTGGGGCTGGGCTTGTGCTGGAGATGTGGGTCCTGAGCTCGAGATCTGCCCGCTGTGGTGGCAGGAGGGGTGAGCTCTGTAGCACCCGGAAAGGCTGGAGGCACAAGATGCCCATGAAAATGGGTCAGTCCTCAGGTGACCGCATCCCCTTGCAAAGGCGAGTTTGAACATGGCTTGTCCAGCACTGTGGGATGTGGACTTGCAAAGATTTTGCTTCATATCAGGTATTTTCTGGGGTGAAAATCTCAGTTAAAACCAGCAGTCTGTGAGTGTGGCAGGCTGTGCTCAGGGAGTTGCTGCTTTCCAAGAGTACCCGCGTTGACCAGCTAGTGGCAACAGAAGATTAGCTATGGAGAGAGGAGCCGCTCGCTGCAGCTGAGCTGTCGGGCTGGAGTGAGGGAGGAGGCTGACGGCTGGGGATCCCCCCTGCTCTCCCCTTCCTCCCATGTGATGGCAGCAGTGTTTCCATGATGCTGGTGTGCCAGAGACCTTTATAGCTGCTCTGCTGGAGGAAAAAAACGTGCATTTCTTCAGAATTAAGTGGGGAGCTTGCATTTCTCTATCGGGGCTGGGGAGGTGAGTGACCTTTGAGGGTCACCACGCAGATAGATGTTATCTCCAAAACTTGCAGCCTTTCCCTTTCTAATCCCTAAAAGTGTGAACCCTGGCAGTGTGATGGACAAGCCTTATACGGTACTGGTGTGCGGTGTTGGCTGGCTGTGAAACCAGGCTGAGCCCTTGGGCTTTCCTGGTGTAACAGGAGTTCAGGCACAGGACTGGCTGGGACAGGAGGAGAACAGATTGATGCCACTTGTGGGAATGATGAGAGATTGACCTTACGCTACCTCGACACATATGTTAGCAGGTGCAGGTGGCTTGAGAAACACCTACCATCGCACCAAAATGCCTTGTAGAGTGTGGGGGTAGGCTGGGGTTGGAAAGGAGAGGTGAAGAAAACAGAGTCCTCCTGTGGTTGCAACCATCTAAAATGGGGAATGAGGAGCTTTAGCCAGTCTTCCCTTGCTGCTCCGCAGCCCTGCTCCGGTGGGGTCAGTGCTGGATGATTCTTGCGTGTAACCAGCTTAAGAAATGGTGCCACTTAGAAGAATTGAATGCTTGTGCTGCTGCTCGGGTCTCAGCTAATGTGGTTAACGTTTCCAGTGTCCAGACAGTATGGAGACACTTAATGGTATTGAAGAAGGAGGATGGCATGTGGAGGGGATGAGCAGCAATCTTGGCTGCCTGCATCTGCACTGGCTGGGTGAGGCTGTCAGGGTGTCCCCTGGGAAGGAGACAGCTGGGGGAAAAAAAAAAAATCACAGAATAAATGATTTTGGCCTATCAATCCCTTTGGGCATCTTCCCTGTATGGTGTGCAAGAAGCACTACACCCAGCATACTTACTGCGATCGGGGAGGAGGGAGGGATTCCTTGCAGGAGGAGGTTGGGCTGCAACTGCCTGCGAGAAGATGGGGCAGATAAGATTTGGAGCCAGGGCTCTGGCCTTGGGCACAGGTGACTGGTGGGGAGGAAGACAGACTTATGAGTTCCCCTCTGTTTCTCATTATCTGCTCCCTCCCAGTCTTGCACCTCTCCCTCTGTGCTTCCACCTCTCCCATCTCCGCGCAAGACAAAGTCTGTATGAAACCGCCACTGGCTTTGAAAGCAGCAGCAAAAGGGGAGAAATTTTCCATTAGCAGCATCAGCAGTAAAAGAGATTTTTTTTCCCAGTCACCTGGTAACTGCTGTATTTAGGAAGATTACTGAGCTGATGGTGTTGCTCCCAGGCATGTGCACGGGAGTGATCCTGTGCAGAGGGGAGCTGGGGCTGGCGTGGGCAAGGAGGTGGGGTGGTGGAGGTTAGTTGTGCGTCGCTCTGCAGGGAGAGGGGACCCGCTGGGCCCAGCACCTCCTGTGCACCCTCGTCTGCTCTTCCAGTGCATGAAAATGAAATGGAAATTGCATTGCCAGCTGCACTGCTGAGCTGCAGTGGGGGAGTGGAGTGTGGCTCTCTGGGGCAGACGGGGTCATAGAATCATTTTGGTTGGAAAAGATTGAGTCCAACCATTAACCTAACTCTAGCACTAAACCATGTCCCTAAGAACCTCATCTCTGCCCCTTTTAAATCCATCTAGGGATGGTGACTCAACCACTTCCCTGGGCAGCCTGTTCCCATGCCCAACACCACTTTCTGGGAAGAAATTTGGGACATGCTGGTGGTCTTCATGCCCAATACCTTTCTTTCTCTGGGTCTGATGAGATATGTCTATGGAGGGGCTCTGCCCTGGCAGCAAAGACCCTATGGACTAACTGGGAACATGAAACCTCCCTCCCAAAAGCCAGTGGCCCCAGGACCGCAGAACTGGGGTACAGGGAGACCTCAGGTTTGCCCACAGCCCCGCTGCTGGCATCACACTCCTTGTTCCTCCACCTCTAATGTCTTGGGAAGTCTGGACAGAGAGAGGTGCCCAGGAGGAGTGAGGTACTGGGAAGGTGATCCAAAAAGTGGATGCACATTCTGTTCCCTCTCTTCCATGCCATCCAAACTGGGCAGCCCATGGTCAGGCTGTGTCCACAGACTCATTTGTAGCAATTCAAGCATCAATTAGGCTTCCAAAAAACATAGAAACCATTTCCTTCCCCCCCTCCCAGGGACAGGTGGCAGTTTGAGCCAAAGCAGCGTGCTGGGCTTTACCTCCCTGTCCCTGGGGCTTTGCTGGTCTAGTCTCTGGTGTGATCTGGTATCCCCCAGCCCCAGGGCCACCCACTGAATGCAGCAAATCATCGTCTTCTGGAGGGAGGTGCTTGATGTGGGCATCGTGATGTCCCCAGGAGATGCCAGCGCTGGGTGCCAGTCCATTAAGGTGGGCTCAACCCACAGGAGCCTCCTGGCCCGTTCTGGGGGTGGCCTTTGGGACAGGAGGCTGTGTGGTAGGTCCAGCTGAAGAGGAGGGATGCTGTCGAGTTGCCAGTCACAGCGGTGGCATTTTGGGGACCTGACAGGTGCGTTTGCGAGTGAGATGTCTTGCAATGATGATGTTGGCCTTATCTGTGCAGGCAGGTTGTTGTCTGCTATGGCTGGAAGGGCACCAACTGCTCCATCTACTGTGTTCACAACAGGGGCTTCAGCATTTTTCATCCCCTGCAGAGCGGAGGGACAGCTGGAGGGGCGTATTTGTCACCCAAAGAGCCCCTGGGCTTCAGCTGAACTTTTGTGTTCTACCAATAAAACCGTGCTAGGAAACGTGTGCTGTAACAAAGCCCATGGATATAATACATCCGTATCATACTGTACCTTTCATCTTGAAGGATTCCCGAGGAGCTTTACAAACTCGCTGTGCCACAGCCTGCCGGGGTGACTGAATGCTCTCGGGAGCGCTGAGGTCTAATCTCTGCGGTAGCACGTCCCCCTCGCAGGGGGAACTTTATCAAGTCTGATCTTGGACTAACGCTGCGCCGGGTGTTTTCCTCTAAGCCTGAGTTTCTCAGGAGAAAAAGTAAAACCATGTAGCTGTTTGTTATGCAAAAACAGGAAAGAAATATTCTTCCTGGGGCAGTAGGTGTGGGTGGGAATTACTTGAGAGCAGCTTCAACAGCTTTGGATATTGGTAGAAAATGCGTTCGCAAGGGAACGTGCCCTCTGTGCAGCCCCAAGAAAGGGGGTAATAAAGTTTGAGCGCTTGAGAAATTGCTTCTGGGCATAAGTAGAGCAGCAAAGTTCAGCTGATGGGCACAGGGGCTGCTGCCAGGGCAGGCTGTAAATGTCTGCCTGACATACTTGGTGTGCAAGTCTTTTGTCGCCCAATGTCCCCGTCTGTCACCACAGAGACAGTTCCTGAGCCAGATGATGTCATGTCCATGTCCTGCATCCTTTGGCAGCATCTGGGCTGCTGCTGGTCCCACCGCCCGCAGGGTGGGCGCAGGGAAGGGCGATGCAGCCTCGGGCACCCGGGGTGGTCACCAGCTCTGATTTGGTTTATTTTCATCTGCTCTTGGCTTACCCGGAGCTGTGGGGGTGGCGGGAGGTGTCTGAAGCTGCTGCCGAGGGTGGCAGAACCTGAAAATCAAAACTGAAAGTGGGATAAGGGGCACTAAATAAAGCCATCGTCAGAGGCATATGCTTGGAAAGCAGAGGTTAGCTGGAGTCTATTTTTGTTTGGAGTGGTACATGCTCAGCATGTTTTGTTTAGCGGTTTGTTTATGGGATGTATTTCCCCATCCTGTGTAGCTCCTCAAATGTGTGCTATAAACAAACAGTAAAATGAAAAGCAGCCTGTACGTGTTCCCATTAAATGCATCCAGGAGATGCAAGGTGTGTGGTGTGTACAGGGCTGAGGTGCCCGCCAGACTTGGGTCCTCGATTAAAGAGGAGACAGCACGCCAGCAAGGGAGGTTATTTTGTCATGTGTGAGTGTGGGAATTACTGTGGGTGCCCTGGGATAGAGCAGGGACACTCAAAAGCATCTTCATCCATTTGTTGTTGAATTGCAAGCTCCAAACCTTCTTGTGCCCATACCTGAGGAGCGCAGGTATTGTCACCTGCAGCTCCTTTAGCTTTGCTTCCTTCCCTAGAACTCATTGAGATTGTTCCTCAGGCCACCAGAAATGGGACGTGGTGTTGCCAGCATAGTTCGTGGATCCTAGACATTAAGAGCCTTCAATATCGATTGAATTTCAAAAGGGCAATAGAGGTTTGTGGTTGTTTTTACTGTCGTCGTTGCAGTTGCATGCCTCGTACTGGATCAACAACCATGTGTTTCTTGCTTTAATCTTTCTGAGCGCGATCAGAGGGGCCAGAAGTGTATTTAATTAAATAGCAACAGCCGTGCCTTTTAACACCATTAAAGAAACTGGAGCTGCTTGAAGACACGAACACCATTACATCGCTTTACGTCTTATCGCAACCCAGCGCTTGCTGTTCCCTCCTCTTCTGTTCTTCGCTCTCCCCAGACACGCAGCACCGTTGTCCTTACTGTGTTCCTGGCTTCTGCTGTGTTGGAGGAGGAAATCCATGATCCCCGGTGGGATGGCAGCTGGGAGGGAGGTTGGGGACGCTGCCTGTAGGGGCTGCTCGTCGCCAGCTTGGGGTCTCGCCGGAGCAGCAGTTTGCACGACAGACACGCTGCTGCTCCTCCTTGTACTCAATTTTATTCTGCTTTTGTAGCAGCTGCCTTTGCCGCTTAACCGACAAGCTGCTCCTTAACGTACCGTGGCCCAGCGGCGTGTGAGAACAGGGATGCGAGCTGGGATTTGGGATGCAAGCTCTGCGAGGTATGGGGATGCTGCTGGACTTTGCTTTGCTCCCCGAAATCACGTTTGCTGCCCAAAATTGTGTGTGCCGAGGGAGGTTTTCTCTGTTGCCTAGGCTCACTGTAAAGACTCTTGTAAAACCTTTTCCCTCCTTGCTGATGAAGGGTTTTACAGCGTGTTGCAATGAGCCACTTAAACGCAAAACAGGAGGCAGAAATCCTGTTTGCAGCACTCCTCCCAGCTGAGCCGGCGTGGCAGCGCTGGGGTGAGATACAGGGTGTTTGCAGGGGATGCTGAAGGAAGGTTGAGCCTCGTGAGAGCCTTCCCTTTGCAGAACAACACGTCCATGCTTCTCCTGTGGCCTTTCCCAGCTGCATTGCCTTCCCAAAACCATGTTCCCCGCTGCTCATCAGGCTTCTCTGCCAGTTTGGGATGTGCCCCGAGTCATGTAAACTGAATATTTTTGTAGACCTTGGTCTCCAAAGCTTCTGTCCTGCAGGAACGGTGCAAATTTGTCTGTGGATACCTGGCCCACACCTAAAGCAGCTCTGTGGTCACCTTCTTGGGGAGGGTGTCCCAAATGTCCCCATGTCCCACAGCCCCTCTCTGCAGGGACCTGGTGTGGGACAGCATCCCCCCCAGCTACTGGAGGGGTTTGGGCTGTGAAGGAAGGTGACATTTTTGCCGTGACTCAAAAGGTGAAGGTTTTCTGTGGATGTGGAGCTACGTTTTTAATCACTGCTTGTTTTCTCTACAAAACTACTCCAAAGGCACCTAAGGGCAAACCAGCAGGTGTTAATATTCTTCTCCCTTTGCTGTTGTTGGGTGGGGGAAGAATTTAGAATCAAGAAAAGCTGTTATTTGAAGACGGTGCTTCTCGCCTCGGCTGTGGCAGCTGGAGGGCAGGTGAGACCTGGATGAGAGGAGAGATGCTCTGGACCTGGCTGGGGAACAAGCTGCAGCTTTAATTTGGCTGGTAATGGCCGTGCAGTGTTTCCCCAGTCTTCCCCGTGCTCTTGTTCTTCCAACTCAATGCAAATATTTGCAGCAGTTAGGGAGCTGCTCGGGGAGATTTTTATTCCTGGCATGAACTGAGTTAGAGGGAAAGGTTTGGCCAGGAGAATGGTCTCACGATGGGCACCGAGATCCATCAGCAGCCTCTGTAGTGGCCATCTGAGGGTGAGGATCAGGTCACGGGTCCCTGGAGCATCCTGTGGAGGTTCGCTCCTGCGGGTTGCTTGGTTGCACATAGCTGCAATAAGCATCTGTGTGTCCTGACTGAGCTGAAAGGGTCCCACAGCAGCTCCCGAGGGGCTCCTGCATCTCTGCAGAGTGTTGATGGAGACGCTGCATTGTGCTGTGCACAGATGGGCTTGGGTGAGGGGAGAGGGACGTTGTTCTTTGAGGTCTCACGGACATGCCGAGCGCTGACCAGGGGCCAGCACAGAGGGAGGGATGCTTCTGTTAATTAGCGCTAGATGAAAGGAAAACTTGTCTTTATTCAAAGAGTGGCTTGTTCCAGTTTCATCGCAGCCCCTCAGTTCTGAGCTTTAAAGTTGGGTGTATGTGTGAACAATAAGTTTGGAGAGATGTTTTGAAGCCGAAATGGCAGCATTGTTATCAAAATGCCGAAGGGGAGTTGTGACACTGTTTTGAAGATGAAAGTATTTTTACGATCTTAAACTGACACATTTAGAAGGAAAGGGGAAAAAAAAAGAAAAGGCAAGAAAAAGAAAGTTTGTACTAAAGACAGCTCTCAGCAAGATTTCCCTGGCCAGAATCAAGCACGACCATCCCTGAAGATTGATGAAGGCCCTTTGAGGTGCTGCTGGCTTTGACTGTCATGTGGGTGACCCTGTGTCCAGTGTGGTGAAGTGAGCAGCTCCTGCTGGTGTTACTGGGATGCGCTGGGCAGGATGAGCCCCGCACAGCCCTGGTGGAGGGAGCACTGGGTGTCCCCTGCCACCCGGGCACTTACTTTTCTGCAGGCAGCTGAGGGAGCAGCAGGAGGAGGCTGCGAGATGGGATGCTGATGGAGCATGGCCACGTGCTGGTCCCGTCCTTGCTGCCCGAGCTATGTCCTCGCCAATTCTGACCCCAGCAGTGCTCGCTGCAGTTGGAGTTGGTCTGTGAAAACGAATATTTCACAGCTGTGAACCTGGCTGGACCTGGCTATCCCCCATATCAACAGAGTCATCTCAGGGCTGTTCTTGGGCTGTACCAGGATTGCGAGGGTGAAGGGCTGGTGGGTCTGGGCACTTCCAGCACTGTGAGCTCCATCACAGCTTCTTCCAATGCCTGGCTCCTCCATCCCCATGTTGCATCTTGCCAGTTTAAGCTGCAATCCCTTCACCCGGCCCAAACACGAAGGTGTCTGGGGTATCTAATGGGGTTCTGCAAAGTGACCCCCGCTTTGTCGGCTGCCTGCAGCTCCTCTCAGCCAGGATGGCAAACAGCATCATTGATTGCTCACCCGCCACCTTTCCTTGGGATTGTCTTTTCCTGACCACCTAAATGCACCGACTTGTGGTGATGGGTTTTCTAAATTCCCATTAAGCTCTAGTTTCCATTACACTCTCTCAGATACCCAGGGGCCTCAGAGCAGGTGCCCTGTAATTAAAAGCAATCTATTGTGGTGGCTGAGGGGGCTGGGTGAGTTACAGGGCCACGAGCCCTGGTCTGCTGCAGAAGAGCTGTCAGGCAGTTCCTTCGTTACGCACCAAAAATTCCTCTTCAGCCCCCAGCTTTGTCTTCCTGCCAGCCCTGGATTCCAGATTTATTTCAGGGTCTTTTCTTTTGGGCTCGGGTGGGTGTGGAGCGTGTGTATTTTTTGCCATGTGAGTCTGACAAGCCCTTCGGGAGGATGAGTGGGTGTCTTGAAGCGTTAAGGAGAAACTTGGCAAGTGCTTCAGCTTCAGGGATCTCTTTGCATTTTTGGCTGCATCTGCTTTTTTTATCCTGCTGTTCTTAAACTTTTCTGAACCAGCAAAGTCACATCCCGTCAGTGCCGCCATCCAGGAATAACACCGCTCCTGTTCCTCGAAGGTCTGGCTGTGGAGACTAGATGGTTTCTGTGGTTTCTCCCAAGGTTTTTAGGTGCTGGATGCGACAGTCCTGGGCTCCCTCTGCCCAGCACTCCCAAATCCAAGTGTTAACCATGGATGGGGATGGTCTTGCCTTCTCTACGTCATGGAGGAGGGTCCTCTACTCTTGGAGCTGGGATGGAGATGGGCAGGAAGGTGCTCAAAGTTGGCTGCACAAGGGGACAAGTGTGCATGCATATGATGCTTGGCTTCTTCCCAAAAGGAGAGGCTCTTCTGAGCCTCTTTGTTGTGCTGTATTTCATGTCGTGTCTTGTTCCGTGCTCCCAGCTTGGTTCCTGGCCTTATCTATGGGATTTGGGATCTGGCCTGGGTAGGTGAAAGCCATCTCTTAGCTGTGTTGGAGGTCAGGGGAAGAGCTTCCCTCCATGGTCTGTACTGCGCTGCAGAAAAAGGAAGCGTACAGGATTGTGCGTATTCAGCTGGTGAAAAATACAGGATTTTTGAGTCATTCTGGAATTGTCTTCTTGGCTTTGCTGCTGACTCACGAAATGACCTCGACTGAGCGAGCACACCTCCCTGTACCTCTCCCTATACCTTCTTCCCAGATAACAGGAAGCTGTTTTTTACAATGACAGTGGTGAAACACTGGCACAGGTTGCCAGGAGGGGTGGGCAGCAGGGCAGCAGGATGCTGCTGTAGTGGCCGATGGCTGTAATGCAGTGTCCCGTTGGGGGCTTGGGTTTTTTCTCCACTTTAATGTGCTAAAAATGAT
Source organism: Columba livia (assembly GCF_036013475.1). Taxonomy (NCBI): domain Eukaryota; kingdom Metazoa; phylum Chordata; class Aves; order Columbiformes; family Columbidae; genus Columba; species Columba livia. Next base: position 7,481,034 of record NC_088620.1, read on the forward strand.
CTGTGCGGTTGAAAGTTCCCCTCCTCTCTCCCACGTGCATACGCGGCTCCCGATCTCTGCAGGAGAGTGACAGCTTCTCTAATTAGGCAGCTGAGGAGGTAACCTTAGCAACTCCACACCAGTGCTGGGGACCATCTCTGGCTGCCCTTGGAGGTGACGTGTCTGGTGTCCCAATGGCCTCTCACGAGTATGGCAGAGCTCAGGCTGCCCGCATGTGCATCTTCCCCTGACACCTTTTTTATGACTGGTGGTATCTCCCGTGTAAAGCAAGACTTGGCAGTGCTGGGTTAAAGGTTTGACTTGATGATCTTAAAGGTCTTTTCCAACCAAAATGATTCTGTGATTCCATAAGAGCGGATACAGGAGGGAGCACCCACATCCCATCGCTGCTGGTGTTCCTGCTGACGCGCAGGCTGGGTGCGATACCTGCCGCAGCGCTGGGGAGAAGCGCTCTGGTGTCTATGGGCAGAACTGGGAGGGAACTGGTGTGGAAGGAGGTTCTGAGTCTACTTCTGCAGCGATGGTGCCCCCTGTGCTGTGTGTGGGGCTTGGGGCTGCATCAGGGGCAGCTCTGAAGATCCAGGAGAGCAGGGGAAACTGCTGTCCAGGAGCACAGAGCTTGGCTTGTCCCATCTCCTTACGTTGAAGCTGATAGCTGGTGCTGGCCGGGGCTTGTAGAGTGGCTGCAAGCACAGTGGAGTCTGTATTTGCTGCAAAACAACCGCTGGTGTCCTGTGCCGTGGGAGCTGAGAGCCTGCGCTGCAACATCTCCGTCCCTCCACCCTCCCCGTCCCTCCATCCCGACTCAGTGGCTGCAGCACTGAGTGCTCCCTTAAAATCTCAATGTGCCGCCTGCCCTGTGGCCTGGACGGGGCTTTGACTACTCAAAACAGTGCTCGGAAATACTTTTTTTATAGCAGCTGGGAGCAAGCCAGGGCGAAAATGAGCTGAGGCCGCTGAAGGGAGATAAGCTGAGACGTAAACTGTGATTTTCTGCCCTGTGAGCCCTATGCATGGATTTCATCTTTTAATGGAAGTGCAGTAAATAAAAGCCATTTTCACAATAAGCCGAGCAACAGGTCATAAGTGTCTGAGCTACTGAAATTGATAGAAGTGAGCTAAGCGTAACAAATCTCCCAAAATTGCACCAGACTCCACTTGTATCTAGTCCCATCCTGCATCTCACCAATTATAGCAAACGGCAATTATTTCTGAGCCAGAGCTTTCTCTGAATAAAACCTCAGTTAAACTGCAGATGCTTTATCTTCTTTTCAAATAGATTTGTACCGGAGGAAAAACCCCCAGTGGGGAGAAATCCCATTTGAAGGGGCTCTCCCGAGCAGTGTTTGCAGAGATGCCGGACATGCATGGAAGTGTAAATTTGCCCGATCTGTAGTTTGCTGGCTCTGGCTGAGAGGGGGATGCAGGGAGATGTCAAGCACTTTCCCTTTTGAATATCAATTATGTCTTTGTTAGGATGAAGCGTGGGCTGGGGATGTGCTGTGACCCTCTTGCTGCTGGGCTGCTCCTGGTGATGTGGCCCAGCGCAGTGTTGACTTTTTCATCCCTCTCCCAGTTAAAGTGATTTGTCTCTTCCTGGTCCACAACATCAGGCTCCCTGCTGGTACCTTGTGATGCTTTGGGGATATAAAGCAGACTTTCAGGTCCACACTCAGACTGAACGCTAACACTTGTCCCATATAACCTCTATGCTTTTTTTAGAAACATCTCTGCCGCAGAGCCTTGGGGATGCACCTGCAGCCGGGATAGCGCATGGGGTGAAATCTCCTTGTCTCTGCATCACTTTGTCCGATTTAAGGGGGTTACCTGGGAATTTATTTGAATTTATTTGCAAGTGCTTTTAAAGAGCCACTCATATGATATGTGGGGATGCGGCATGCCTGGTTTTACATGCTTAGTCTCCAGTCCAAACTCAAATAGCCTGATCTTCGCTGTTACTCCTGGCATTGTGGTGTTTGAGCAAGGTGGACCGCAGGGCTCCCGGAGGAGCGTTGTGCAGGTGGCTGTTGCTGTGTGTACGGTGAAAGGCTGCGCCGAGGCACGAGGCATCTCAGCCCCAATGTTGTTCTGTGCGTAGGAATGAAATGCGGTGCTTGGAATTTGTTGGAAGCGTGCTCCCGCTGTTAGATGCTGCTAGAGATGCTGACGAAGAAGTGCCACAAGATAGCGGGTGTATGAAGCTCAACTGGTTTTCTGATTGATGTCGTTAGTGCTCCCTACTGAAAAATCCCTGGGAAGCTGGACGCTTTCTGTCTCTGGATTTCTCCAGAAGTTTTAGCTGAACAGCTTCTCATTAGGTGCGTAGAGGCTGCTAATGTGGCACCCTCCTGGGTCCCTGAAAAAAATTGTAAGGTCTTAAATTGCCCAAGAACTGATTCATCTCTCTCATGGTGTTGTTAGTGAAGTGCATCACTCGAGTATTTTGCAATGCCTGGAAGCCTGTGGGATGGGACAGGGTGGCTGCATCTCCTGCCACGGCGCTGGGGCCGCTGCTTGGTGAGGTTTTCATGGCACGGGTGGGATGAGAAATCACCAACGGGGAGCGATGAGCGTTGTTCAATGATGCGTCCTCCCCTGTCACGGGGGAGCAGGGTTTGATTGATTTACTCTATGTTAGCTTCGCATGAAGAAAACTGTTGGTTATTTTTTTTTTTCTTTTTACCTTAGACTTGGGAATTGCGTTTATTTTTTCCCCCTCGTGGAGGTTTGTTAATGAAAAGCACTGAACCAGCTTCTCTTCAGTTTAATGTACTAGTGTGAGCTGGCAGCACTGCCCTGCAAACACCTTCCAAAAATATATGTCAAATATTTGCTGAGAGGCTTCCAGGGCTGCCTCCGAGATGGGCTGCACACACCATCCTGCCTGCAAGTGTTCTCCATAAACTTTGCATCTTGGTGTTTGCACGCAAATACACGTGTGTGTGGCTGGAGTCCCCGTGTCCAGTTTGGAGAAGGAGCGCGTGTGTGTGTGTGATGTCCTCATGGGCTGCTCACAGGGGGAGTTTTTGGGGAAAGCATCCCTTGGAGTTGGCATGAACCATATTTGTCTGCCGAGGCAGCAGGTGGAGGGGGAAGAGCTTTGAAAAGCTGTATTTCAGACCTCTCCAGGGCATGGGGAGGTGAGGGTTGGCTGGTAATGGGTCTCAGGCTAGGAGAGGAGATGAGGGATCTGGGTGGGCAAGATCTCAGCACTGTGAGTGCCTGGTTTGCCAAATTCAGAAAAAAATATGAAGTGTATTCCTTTCTGTGTCCTCATGCCTTTCTTTGGAGAGGTGTTGCAGGTTGTTAATTAAATTTCGAGTGTTCCCCAAGTAGCTTTTTTCTCCCGATGTGCATGTGGGCAGCATCTGTGGGCACCCCACTGTCAGCATCTCTGCTGCCGTGGGGTGGCACCGTCACTGGATTTGGAGCTGGGAAAAGCAGCCCTGCTCCCCGTGGGTACCGCTGTGCCGGCTTAGCTGTTAGCAGGAGCAGGGACGTGATCAGGCTTCGCAATCTCCCTTGCCATCTCTCTGCCAGCTGTGGCACATCTGGCTCTTCCCTCCCAGTCCAGCAGCAGCCGGGGCTCTCTGCATCCTGCCGCAGGGATGCGGCTTTGTCGTCCTCCTTTGGAGTCTCCTCTGTTGGCAATATTGGAGGCAAATCAACTAAAATATAGGATCAGCATGGTTTTTCAGACATCCACCTTCCTCTGGCGAGCGGTTTAGGGTGCAGAACATGCTCGTTTACTTGCCTAAACAGAATTTCATCGTCCACCTCCCATGGTGCCTAAGGAATTCAGACAGAGGTGCTCGACCCCGTGAGCTGCAGCAAACCAAAACGTTTCCCTAACGCAGCTGGCCCCCTGTGAACCTTTTTTCAATTTGGGAAGTGCTGTCTTTGTTTCCCTTTGCCTTGCCAGCTGTAATCCCTGCCTGGCTGTGCCCCTTACTAGGTAGCCATTTATTTTCCTTAATCTTTCATGAAGCACTTTTATCATAAGCTTTTTGAAAATCCACTGAAATTAGACCCTCTAAATCACCTTCATCTATTTTAAAGGCTTTTGCAGATAATACTGCCAGGTTGCTTAGCATGCCTCTTTTCCACTATCCCTTAAGGAAGTTGCGTTGCCTTGACCTGTTCAGATTATACTTTGCTGGTTTCTATATTGGCTGACCCCTAATTAGAGTCTGAGTGAAGTTCCTGCTCTCCTGCAGTTTGGTATTTAACTGTGCAGTCCTGGAACCATGGTCTTCTGCTTTTTAAAAATAAAATAGTAATAAAAAATACTGCAGCTGTTTTACTGTTTGCACAGCTTTTTAGGAAAAGCATCCAGAGTTTGCTGGATATTGTGAGAATTATATCAGTGTTTGGTACAAACTCTGTACCTGAGCTAAGAAGCCTTTTCAGGTGTAAAGGGCTGAAATTAGCTTGGCAGCTGGGATGCGCAACTTTCGCTAAGTAGCTGTAACTTCTGAGAAACCTCATTATATACCTCTGCAATAGCTTTTCTGATAGTTTGTGCCTCATTTCGTGTTGGGGGAGCGTTTTTTCCTGGAGATGCTGATGTGGGGAGGACTGTGGATGAGCCCACAGACAGTGGGCTTAGGTCGGTCCTGTGTGCATGGAGGAGCGAGGCTGGTGCACAGCCTGACGCTGTGCTGGGAATTATAATTGTTTTTCCTCATGGTAAAAAAAGCCCATTCTTGAGGCATGTGCCTGTGGCCTTTCCCCGGTGAGAAAGCTTGGGGAAAAATAACATTGGCTGACCAGCTCTCTGTATTTGGGGAAATAAAGGCTATTCAGAGCAAAGCCCCCCACATTGCTGGCTTTGGCATAACTGTATCCAGCAGTTGGATGCTGTGATTAGATAAATCCAGGCTGAAAGTGAAGCACAAATCTCCAAATGGAATTAGCTGGCCGGTGTCGAGTGGGGGGTCGTGCTGTGTGATTGCCATGACCTCTCCTGCCCGCGTCTTTGGGAACGGCCAATTTCGGGAATAGCTGCTCATGTGGTGGCTCTCTCCCATACTCCAACTGCTGGGAGGCTACAACAGTCATCATATTGCTTTTTTGTTGTTGTTTTTTCTCTGCTTCCTAGAAATAAACTAAGCTTCTTCCCAGATTTCTCCAGAAAGGCAGGACATGGGAGGGATGTCGTTGAATAGAAACATCCATCCTCCCCTGCATCCCTCCTTCCCCGCCATCCCCCTCACTCTTTTCCACAAGGTTAAACGCCGCAGCAGAGATGGAAATTGAGTTTTGGTGTCTGTGCTCCCAAAGGCTCCTTGCAGCTGGGGAAATGCATCATCATCCTGCTGGGCTGATCCCTCCTGGGATTGCTTGCTGGTTGGTAGGCAGTGACGCAGACCAAAGGGGTTACAGCTGATGTCCTCAGGTCAATGGGATGCTGGTCCCATCATACACTTATAATGGAGAGGGTATCTCTAGGAGCAAGGATTTATTCACTGTGTCTGGCCTGGCAGGGGTAATTTGGGATTTCAAGGAGTAAGTAATCAGATTTTCATTTTCTGAGGGCAATGCCAAGTAAAAATGTATGAGTCTATTTCTTTTTTATTGTTTAGAAGAAAAGAGACCTCACACCCTACACAACGGGGTGGGCTGTATATTAAAAATCGAGGTTAAATCCTAGGGGCAAAACTACAGAAGCCTTGTAAGAAAGAGTCCAGGACATTTTCCCAGTAATATCAAGGTGGAGGAGCTGTTGACCCCAAGATGGGTTTAGAGAAAAAGAAAAATTGTGTTGTCCCCCATCCTCTCACCCCCAGTCTCCTTTCCCGCAGGACTCAGTGAATCCTTCTCTGACCGGGCATGTTGCGATCAGCCCATGGGAGACTTTATCTTCTGCATCAACTTGTTGGGGTGTGAATCAGGCTCTCTGGGACATTTCCTCCTGCTGAAGCGTTGCATCTCGTGCTGTGCTAATGAAGAAAGATGCATCAAAGGTCTCAGTTTTAACAAGGGGAAAATTGAGCCCATGTTGCCCATCAAGGCATGTGTATACACACATATGTATGTGTGTATATAAAAGCCTATTTAAACATGTTGGCCAATGTATTAAAAATAATGGTTATGGGTTCCAGAAATTACTGGCAATATTGTTATGCCTGTATTACAGCCTAAATTTTCGCTTGATTGCTACCACATAATTTTTAGCAAATAATCAAAGCGTTCTAACTTAAATATTGTCACAGTATCCTTTTAATAGGCAAATGAGGTAATTATAATCTCCTTGGATAATAGGATAGATTCTACCTACCAATGTGCACCTGGTGCCATCTTTCCTGCTTAAGCTTTTATAGGGTTGCTTTTGGCTGGGAAGAGTTTATCCACGGGGTGGGGATAAAATCTGAACTAATGTGCAGACTTCAGCCCTGCTCTGAGCACAAGGAGCTTGTGGTGAAGCAAGTGTTTCTGGCACGGTGCTGGCTTTTTAAAACAAACTCTCAATCTTTTGCAGCCCCGCAAACTGAAATCTTGTCAGGGTTGCTTTCCAGCTCTGCAAATTCAATTTTGTTGCGTGAGCTGTGGGCAGCGGGTGCTGGGATTGGCATCACATTTGTCTTTGGTGCCCACCAGCTCTGCAGCATCTTTTCCCTCCAGATACACCCCATGAGTATTCACGTTCCCTATGAACTGGGATATATGGGGAATGGCAGGAGCCAGAGGGATTTTTGTTTCCACTTGTCTGTGTTAAAGTTTTATGGGTCTGGTCTGAGGTTTGCAGCAAGGTGCTAAAAATGGAGTTCAGTGGCTTGGATCTTGAATTGGCGGAGTGAAATGTGGCAGCTCTGCGTTTGTTCTGATTTCAAAACGAAGAGATGGACGCTTGGCTTGGCTATGGGAGCTGCTGCCCGTGGGGTGCACATGGCGAGGGGCAGCTGGGTTAAATTTCTGTCCGAGTTACCTGCAGCCAGGGAAAGGAGGGATGCAGAAGGTGCCTGGGATGGAGGTGCTGCCTGTGTGTGGGATGGCGAGTGGTCACAAAACCTGCATCACAAATTGATCAGCTGCAGCATCCCCTGCTTCTCCAGTCTTGGAGGTCCACAGCTTGGCGGGTCTTAGGAGCATCCAGCATTCACGAGAGAAGCGTTGCACAAAACAGCATCTTCTCTGTCCCCTTGGTCCCCCTGATGCTCCCTCTTTCCTACGACAGATGCTGATGGGCAAGGAAATCACAGCTGCGGGATGAGCCGCGCTGCTGTACCTTGCCATCACCTAAGCTGTACTTTGTCCTGCTCTCACTCGCACCCTGCCTGATGATTGTAGCGGGGAGAACGCCTTGATTGCTGACAGCTTCTCAGGAGTTGCGGCACAATTGAATCAGTTCCCTTTCAGTGCATAGAAGCCCTTTAAATTGTAATCACAGGCCATTCTCCGTCTTTGCATTGTGTTCAGCAGGCAGCTGCCAGCCAGCGCTTTCTTCCTCCTCCTCCTCCTCTTCCCCCTCCCCAGAGCCCCCTGGGCTGTGCTGGTGCTGATGCCCTCACTCTCACCCCTGCCAGGGTTGCTTCTCATTGGGTATTTGCATTCCCCCATGAATAAAAATTGTGATGGAGTGGGCTGGGATGGTGTGACAAAGCCAGCGGGAGCAGGTGAGGTGGCTTCTGGGGACAGCCAGGACCAGACAGGTCAGGGATGCTGTACTTGTGCATCTGTATCTCTTTCCAAGATAGAGGGGTGGAAAGTCCTGGGCTGAAGGCAAAAGGAGGATGCTTCCAGAGGCCGGTCCCACCTGCCTGTTACCCAAAGCAGATGGATGTAGTAGCTGTAATGCTGGCTTCAAGGTGGGTCTTCTCCTAGGAATAATCCTCTTTTTTTAGGGAAACCCCAGGCACGAGCTGGGAGCCACCACTTCCCTCTGCCCAGCCTGTCTGACCAAGTAGAAACTAGAACAGAAAGCAGAAATGATCCAGTGCAGTCCCAGGTGTAAAACCACCTGCATCTTCCCCTGCTGCTCTGCTGGGTGAGCCCTGGGGCTGTGGAAAGGTGCCCAGGCAGGGCTGGACTGGTGACACTGGGAATGTTCCCCCCGGGGTGACGCAGGGACAGCCCTGCCAGTGCCTCGTCCTGGTGCCATGTGTCTGTTTTATTGCTGTGTCTCCACATCGAGTTTCCTACTCCATCAACCAAATTTCTGCTGGTTTTGCTCTCTCCTTTCTCTTCCCCTGACCCTTCATTTTCTTTGTGCACCATCTGTTTTAGCTTTCCTTTTGTTCACCATCTCCCACACCGTGTCTTTCTGCTCCCTTTGGAAACTTAAAGGTCTTTTCCAATCAAAATGATTCTATGATTCCTTCTCCACTGGGGCCGTGTAGATGCTGGCAGGACCAGGAGGGTCCCTGTCGTGCCCCTCGACTCCCGTTTCATGGGGGCAGGTGACCGAGTGCTGCCTCCCACCCGCCCAGAGCCACCAAATGCACCCGAGGGTCAACGTGTCAATGGAAAATTGAGTGTGGAGAGAATTAAGGCAGCAAGGCGTAATAATAAAACCTATTGCTGTTGAAACCAAGCCAGGAGAAGCTATAGAGGGAGGGCTGAGTGCCAGCTGTAGCGGGGAGGGGGGGAAAAAGTGCAATTCCACATGGACCTGAGCTTATCTGGTGGTTAGGGTGGGGCTGGGATGAGGTTTTGGGAATATCAGGGGGCTGATCCGGCTGTGGCAGAGCCCCAGGACTGCTCAGCTCCGCTTCTCTCCCCACAGGGACCAGTGTCTGCTGATGGTGTTTACTGGTCTGGCTGCTGTCAGGAGTTGTTCTGTTCCTTCACTGTAATGCTGAGGAGGTAAATCTGAAAAGAAAATAAGTATTTAGTGGGAGAGAAAAGCTTGAAAGTGGTGCGGGGGTTTGGGCAGGTTTAGTTGTTTGGCTGTTGCTCACATCCCATGCTTTCTCCAAGGGGAAAACCTGAAAACTTGTTCAGCTTGAAAGGCCTGAAGTCCCCAGTGTGCAGCGTGGCCGGGGGGTAATCGCTGTCATGTCCTGTAAAGACAGGCCAAGTATTCGTGTGAATTTGTTCTGGGAGCATCGATCTTGATTCAGCAACGCAGCTCAGGCACGTGCTTTGCTTTAAAAACCCGTGTTGCGGCGGCTTCGAGCGAATGTTTTGCTGAGAAGGATCGTATAGGCTCAAGATGCTGTTTGCTTTGTTGTGATTTTTGTGTGTGTGTGTTGGGAAGAGAAAGTATCTCAAGGTGGCATTCAATTAAGAAAAACAAAACTCAAAACCTGGCTGCTGTGATCCATCCTTCTCCTTCCAACTAAACCCCATTGGTTTCTTTTGAATACAGAATTAACGTTAGCAATGCCAACAATGTCGTTATCACTGACGGCGTCTTTAAGGCAGCCTGGGTTGTCTCCAAGGCTTTCAAAGTTTCTTTTGTCCCAAGAAGTCAAAGTAAATTGTAGGCAGCCAGCTAGAACATGAATTCCTGGGGGAACTGCTCTTCTTGGCAGATAAGCAGGCTTTTTTGTTATGAATCGAGGTTTCGCTGTGTTCCTGAGCCCTCTGACTACAACTGTCACCGTTATGTGCTGTATAATGGCCCAGTAGGATATGCTGGGAAACCAGGTCAACATCTGGGGACATGCAGGCATCCCTGGTGCATCCCGCAGCATCCTGCTCAGCATCGCATGACACCTGGTGCAGCATCTCAAGGCTTCGGTGCCTCAAGTTGCAGCAGGGGAAGTTTAAATTGGATATTAGGAAAAGTTTCTTCCTGGAAAGGGTTGTCAGGCATTGGAACAGGTTGCCCAGGGCAGTGGTGGAGTCACCATCCCTGGAGGGGTTGAACAGACATGGTGATGAGGTTCTGAGGGACATGGGGTAGTGTTAGAGTTAGGTTAAGGATTGGAGTTGATGATCTTGAGGGTCTCTTCCAACCAAAATGATTGTATGGTTCTGTAGGATCACCGAAGCTGTAAGGATAAGTAGAGGGGACCCCTTGCTGTAGGACAGCTTGATCTCCAGTTTCACAGGTGACTTTGTGCTCATGGGAGCCTGGGTTTCCCCAGAAGGATGGTTAACCTCTTGGTTAACCCAGTCCGGAAACAGGGGAGAGGATGGACAAACCCTCTTCCTGTGCCAAAGCCGGGAAACAAATGGCCCTGATCTCAGCTTAAAGATTGTGTCCTCCCATTGGCTGGGGCAGAGCAGCTCGTATATTCTTGTTTCCCTAAATGAAGGATGCACTCAGGCTATTGAAAACAACTTTGGGGACAGTCTCGTTCCATTACATCTAATGGAACCGGGTGTATGTGGCACGTCGTGTGTGCTGATGACTTAGAGAAACAAAGAGGGATTTTCCCATTATTCAGAGAATGGATGAGACGTGAAATGAACTCCTCAGAGGCGTCTCAGTTTGTCACAATAGAGCAAAGTGAGTCACGTTTGGAGGATTCGGGAACAAAATGTGTGCAGTTTCTTGTATTCCCCTGTTTGTGTGCTCCCTCCCTTTTCTGTCCCCCTCCTCCCTTTCCTGCTGAAATTTGGCAGCAGAAACCCAAACCCAGGATGCACTTACTTATCTTCTTGGAGTCATTGGTGGAAGTTGGATTAAACTCCCGTGTCTGCCTGGACGGGGCAGCAGGAGAGGGTGGTGTTGACTCCGGCATCCGCAGATGCTCCTGAAATGGGATTTTGTTTGCAGTTTTGTTTGTGAGCCCGGAGGAGACATTTTCTTGTGTCTTAAAAGCTGGCATTGACCCTGAGGAATAGCTAAGCCAGTGAGCCAAGGCAAGAGCATCTCAGCTCTTTTGAATGTAGTAGTTGGAGCATTAAGAAATAACCAAATATCCTGTGAACTGGAATAATTAATCTCATATCGATAAGTAAGCTAATGGATTCAATGGACTATGGGATGTTGCATTTGCAGCCCTGGGGCTGCTTGATGTTTTTTAGCCAGAGAGGAGCATCCACAACTTTGCTCACAGTTTTCCTTTCAGAAAATAGAATTTCACTGAAGAAAATGGGAGGGTAAAGGGGAGAGCACTTAATTTGTACCCTCCAGTTGGCTGAATTAGAATTAAAACTGCTGTTTTACTTTGTTGTATTGTTTTTAATGGCTGAATTGCAGGAGGTTTAGGGTACTCCTGGGTAGGTGTCCTGCTTCCAGCTCCATAACATCGTAAATGAGTGATGGGGGAGGCTGGTTTGCCATCAGCTTCGACATAAACCCAATGACATGCAGCACTTGCTCAGAGCGTTGCCTGTTGGAACATCTTTGCTTTGGTGGCTCTGAAATATTTCCAGAAGCCAAATGATGGCGCTGAGACGTCTGTCCCAGCTCAGGCAGGGGTAGCTGCAAATGTAATGCAGGTGAGGAACAGCACAGAGCTGTGTCCTCCTGTCTTCCTGTAATGGGGGACTTTGTGCCAAATCAGTTAGTGCTTCTGGGGACAATGACCAAGCAGTGGCTCACCTGGGTCAGCATGTGCTGAGCACCCCCCCCATTTTAGGTTATTTAATAATTATTGGAGATTTTTCCAAAGCAAGGCAAGGAGCCGGTGTAGGGATGATGATGCAGAGGTTGGTGTGGGCATCACCTTTGCTCGGTCAGACTGTGCAGACTTTGGTAGGGGTTTGGAGTCTTTGCATGAAATACTGCGGTTTGTTTCTCCTTAAGCAGCGTAATTTAATTTTCTCCTGTAAAAATGCTGTCCAAAAATAAATCTCTTGCAGGAGAAACTTAATTGAGAAAGTCTTGGACATAAATCTTGTGTAGGGCTCCTTGAGCTGGCCCAATCCCATCCTGGCCATGCGTGGTGAGGAGGGGGGAGCCCCTTTTCCAACACCTTCCCCAGAGTGGTTTCTGCCTCTTGTTGAGCTCCTCTTTGGCTGCACCTGGGTTGCTGATTAAGAATTGCCTTGAAAAGCATCTTCAAGCTCTAAAAGGACGGTTTCCCGACTTAACAAATCAATGCATTGAAATCTCTAAATATTTAATCGCTGTTTGCTCTCCAGCGAGTCTGGCCTTGCTCCTCTTTCCCTCTCTGTTCCCCTGCCACCCTGCAAAGCCTGGATAATCTGTTTGTTGATGATCGCTGTGTGGCCATGCCCCTTCTCCTCTGCTAGCATGAGGTCCATAGAAGAAGCAGCTGCCAAAGACCATGGGAAAAACCCTGGCCGGGTTTTCTGCTACAAGCAAACCCGCAAGTTCAATAGCAGGTTGAGCCATACAGCTTGTAATGGTGTGGGATTCTTGTTTTTAAATGTTCTCCTAACTCCGTGGAGCTTCTGCCAGTGGTCAATTGTGTGTGTGAGGTTTTAAAACTGCTCTTCCCTGTCCCCAGGGGAAGCAGGAGGGGCTGCGTGTGTGGCATTGGGAAGTGGGGGCCAGCGCTTTGTTGAGAAGGTGGGATATTTGCCCCGGTTACACAGCGGCTGGTTGTGATGCTGGATGCCCCGTGCCGTGAGGATGCTCATGGGCAACCGACTGCCCAGACAAACGCCTGTTTCTGTGCGAGCTGTGACCCTGTGTTGCAAAATGCAAAACACCCCCCAAGCAAACTGTGAAATTCTCCAAAAAACACACACAAATAATGTGGCTTATGAAAGGGGTTCTTTATCACTTTGAACATCTTTATTTATTTATTTTTTTCCCCCCACTGCAATTAAATTCAAGGTCTTGTATCATCTGCTGTCATTGTTCCCCGGGAGAAGCGGTGGATGTGACGGCAGGAGCGTGTTGCAGGGAGGGAACCAGGCTGCACCCGAGCTGGGGGAGGTGGGAGGGCAAGTTTCATGGGGAAAAAAGAACATTTAGGCTCTGGGGGCTCTGCCACGCCGGGTGCAGGCTGCTGCGTCCTGGGGAACCTCATCCTCCCGGCTTTCTGCTCAATGCTGAGCTATTAGTTAACGTTGCCCATCTCTGGAGGTATGGCGGTCTTTGCCTTCTTTCCTGAAGAGATGAAAGAATTGAATAGCTCGGGTGGAAGGGAGCTTCAAAACTCACCCAGTGCCACCCCTGCCATGAGCAGGGACATCTTCACCAGCTCAGGTTGCTCAGAGCCCCGTCCAGCCTGGCCTGGGATGTCTCCAGGGATGGGGCATCCACCACCTCTCTGGCCAACCTGGGCCAGGCTCTCACCATCCTCAGTGTAAAATATTTCTTCTTTATGTCTAGCCTGAGTCTCCCCTCCTTTAGTTTAGATGACATTTGAGAGGCTTGAAGATGTGGAAGTGAGCCCGGGTAAGCTGGAGGTGGTAGCAGGAGCCATCCCATTTTGAAAACAATGAAATGCAAAATGTATTTCCTCCAGTCCCTTCTTCTGAAATGGGAAGGAAATTCCAAAAAAAAAAATGTCATTGTGACGACTCTGACACTTCTGTTCCCATTTGCTCTGAAATTACCTTGCAAATATAGTTCAGTTCTCTCCAGCAGAAGACCTGTCAGAGAGAGACTCTTCCAGGACAGCTGAGGCAGAGAGAAAATACTGAAGCAGCATCCTTCCCCGCTAATGGAACTAAACGTGGCACATTTCAGCTCCGGGTGCTGGTGCTGTGCTCTCTTCTCCTGCAGCATGATTCCCAAAGGGAGACAATGTTCTGAGTATTATAATTTGATGATAATAATTCAGCATTTACAGAATCTTCTATCTCTGAATAACAAAGCATGTCAGGAAAAAAATATTATCCCCAGTGACAGGTGGGGGGATGAGAGGTGGAGTTGAGTGAGTTGAGCTGAAGATCTGGGTGTGAAACTGGGGTTTCTGAGTTGGAGGGTTTTACTTTCCTGATGCTCTCCTTGTACCCTGGATACCTCGCAGGGGATGTTGCCCAGAGGATGCTGATGGGATGCTCTGGGCGCAGAGATATTAGTGAGTTTGCATCTCTCTGTGCAGTTTGCTGGTACACGGTCTCTGTGCTGTAGTCTGATGGAAGGTGAGATGCCAGTAGTGAGAGGAGGGTGTCCTAGAGCTTTGGAAATGATGGACATCAAATTATTTGTTTGAAAATTAAAAAAGTGTAGTCTTCCAAAAAGGGTCTTGATGCAGTTTCTGATGACATAAGAAATTGCAAAGCTTCAGAGAACAAGCTGGTTTTGCGGTCCTGCCCTTGAAGCGGTATTCAGACATCTGCATGAAAGTGATGTCCGTATTATCATTATGCTTAATTGTTCAAACAACTTCTTATCTGCATGACTTCACTTCTGAAATGACCGAGTGAGAGGATGGGGGAGAGAAAGGAGGGGGGGTCTGCTGTAATGAGTCAAAACCAGGGATTAGAACAGAAATTGTCTTGTAATTAAAGTTATAGAGCTGATGCTGCAGAAGCCTAATTACTAATGGGGATCAGTGAGGTGCAGATGAGCAAAGGGAAGATACCTGGATTGTGGTGAGCACCTGAGCAGGGGTGAGGAGGCAAAATGATGCTGTATGGGAGGACAGCTGGGGATGGAGATGGGAGGTGAGCTGGGTGAAAGGAAAGGGATAGAGCAGCATTCTGTGCTGCCACAGCTCCCGAAGGTGTTTCAAGCTGGATATGTGGTTTGAGATACTCTTTGGCTGGGTTTGTGTGCCTGCCATCAGGTGTGGGGAAGTACCTTGTGGTCCCTCCTGCCTGCAGCTGCAGGGCCACTGAAACGTGTGTTTTGCTCCAAGAGCAGCCAACCTGTTGTTTGTGTGAAGGGAGCCTTCTATTTGGTGACCATTGGCCTCTGCCACTTCATTTCATGCTTGGTGGTCGGAGATCAGGGGCTGTTTCTTTCCAAGACCTTTTCGAAGTGCACCTGAGTTAGTGGAACTGGAGAGTTAGTGCTCGGAGGAAGGATGGGGAGGTGTTTTTTTCCTGGTTTGATACTTGTGGCTGTTTCCTTTGCATTCATCTACCCCTTCCATGTACACGCTGTCTGATTTTTATTTATTAATGTTAGCCAAGTGTTGGTTTTTGGGAGCGTTCTCGGTGGTGACACAATTAGAGCTGTGCATCCGTAAGCACTCAGAAATGAGCAGTTATCTGTGTCGGCTCCCAGCAGAGGCCATGGAGTCACTGCCCACCAAAATGAGTTTGGGTGACCCTGGTTTGGCTCTCATGCTCAGGGTCAAAAGGAATTGTTTTTATTTTCGCCTCCAATACCATCTCTTCTCATCTGGATGCTCTTCCTGCCTGGAGGATGGAGCGCAGCTGGATGAGGATGGAGCGCAGCTGGATGTGGCTGCGGTACCAAAAGGTACCGAAAGCCTCAGCATCCTCCGCCCTGGGCAGGAGCACGGGCTGTGCTTCTCCACCAGCAGAAACCAAACTGATGAGAGCAAGGACTGTGTCCTGTGTTGTACTGGAGGAATTAAGGCGGAGAATTTGTTCCTGCTGGAATGTCCTCTGCAGCTGGTGTGGACTGATGCGGACTGGGACGAGGGGAGTGCCAGGCTGCAGTAACTAGTGCTAACGCATTTCCCTGCAATATGCAAAACGCTTACAGGAGCAATGGGAATTTCTGCCTGACCTCAGCTGGTGTGATCAACTGATGCCCTGAAGCATGAAAATAAATAGCTCTGACTCATAAGAACAAGTGGTGCAATTACTTTAGCTAGGATAAAATATTTGTAAGTATCTAATCCTTCTCTGCTCCGTGTGCAGAAGTGAGTACTTATCTCCCCGCTGCTCCCTCTTCCCCGCAGCAGCGCAGCTCCCTGCGCACAAGGAGCCTCTCAAACCCCTCATGTCACAGCACATCTGTTCCTGCAGCCTTTGCGCTGAGCTGGGGGTTGCTGCGAGTGGAAGTCCTGTCTCTCAGTTTGGGGTTATTTTGTGGCTTTGCCTTAAAAAAGCAGGGCAGGAGGGAGTGCATGGAGGGGTTCTCTGCTTCCCAGCGGGTTGGTGAATGCAGCCACCAGCAGCTTTAGGGTTTCTCCTGCGGTCACTGGTGTGAAGAGGAGGAGCTAATTCTGGCTTAGAACCGGAGGTTTGGTGAGGGCTGTTTGCTGCTTTGGGGTGACCACCTTGCTTTGCCTCTCCAGCCTGGCAGTGGTGGGGGAGATAGGAGACCCCTCCCAGTGAAATGTTGCAGGGGTGGCAGCGATGAACTCCGTTAAACAACACATAGAATGTGGATTCAGCTGTAATCATAACTTTTTATTTTTCCTTTTAATATTATCCACCAGCCGTGTCTCTCCCCTGGATTTGCTAGGTGCTGTTTTGTGGTTTAATTTTGATTGCTAGTCACTGCAGCTAATCTGCTGCTCAATGGTAGGGACTCCCTGTGCACGGCCACACACCTACTCCCTCCTGACCCAGGGGTGACAGGAGCTTTGTCGCAGTGTTAAACAGCCAGGTCCTTAGATGCATCAACTTGGAAAATAAACTGCTAAATAGGGCAGCACCGTTCCTTCCACTGGCCAAGCTCGGGTGGGTTTCTGTCTTGCTTTCCTTTGCAATGCCCCAGGTTCATAACAGAGACTGAGCTGATCCCAGTGTAGAGCTGGGATTTTTCTGACTCTTTAAATAGATTTGGCTCAACAGTGATTTAATGATATTTTTCTAAAAATTTGGGGGGGTTGGCTTTGTTTCAGGCATTCATGGTTTCAGAACTAATTGTCAAACGAAACATTAACATCACAGCAAAACATTTTAAGGTTATTTTTCCTTAACACTTTCAGCAAACAGAAAAATGACTTAATCAGATGCCTGTATCTCGATGTCCAATCTGCCTTTGGTGGTGCTACATCTGGACAAATGTACATGGCAATACATTCCGTTTTTTTTTCCCCACTGATTTCACAGTCAGCAGGAAAATAGTCCTGGCTTGAGCTGTGGTCTTACAGGATTAGCATCTTGCAAGGACCTGCCCGTGCACTTGCATCTGAGCGCATCTCATGGTTCTCGAGGTTTCCTGCCCAACCTGTGAGAAGAACCTGCTGCTAAAGGAAGGCTCTGTAGCACCAGACCACTGTGTCCAAACCACTCTGAGACAGTCTTGAGTCTAGCTTGGAGGAGAGCTAAAGCTGAGCTTAGGGATCCTGTGGTCCAGTGCTGCCCTTGCTGATGTTCCCCATCCTGCTCCTGGGGCTCCTGGGGGCTGTGGGTTTGTCATCTCCCCATGTCCCCAGGTTCTTGTGAGCCTGGGGAGGTGGTGGTGGTACCTCAGACCAAGTGAGCTCTGCCTGGGGTGGGACATCATCTCCTGGGGCTGGGAGAGCGGGATGAAGCACTTTCAGAATACTAGGATTTATTTTGTTTTAAGGAGACTAAAAGAAGCTGTTTCTCATAGCTGCTTCTCTCTGTAAGATGCTTTGCCCATGGGAAAAAAAACAGCCTGGAGTGCAGCGTTTTTTAGATAGCAAATAATTGGTGGGACAAAGCCAGTTTTCGAGAGCTTGAGGCCAGCGTTGTACCTGCTCAGCACCCACCGTCAGAACTGGGTCTCTACAGAACCCTCGCTGCCCGGCAGCTTGAGTATTCCTGCCAGGTTCCCCGAGCAGGGCTTGAAACTGAAAATGCCTCCAATGCACACAAACTAATTACCGTCGCCTGCCCCTGGAGAACGCATGTGATTTGAGCTGTGAGTCCTGTATCTTGATCGTTTCCTGGGGAAGAAACAAAAACAGGCTTGTACCCGTGGTCCCCGTGGACTCGGGAAGATGTGCGACTCAGGCTTGATTGCGTTACTCTGTCTGCCGCCACGATATTAAAAACATTTAATAAACACATTTGGAGCACCGACTGACGTGTTTGTGCTACGCTTGCTTTGGGAACCGAGTGCTGAGGTTCACTGGGAACATTGTTTGTGGCTTTGTATCGTCTGGTCCTGGTCCTTGAGCTGGGCTTAACACTGGGAGTCACTGGTTTCCCAAGGGAATAATGTCTTGGATCTCAATGCTAAGGCTGGCCAAGAGGAGAGCAGACTGTCCTATAGCAAACCTCCAGGCTTCAGTGCTTCTCAGCCCTGAGGTCACATATATGTGTGTTTGTATATATATATATATATATATATATATATATAAAAATATATAATTTTTTTTCCACTTTAAAATGGGGTTGCTTTGCCTGTCTCGTGTATCACAAAGGTTGTACTTTGCAGTTTAGTGGCTTTCCTTTTTTGTTGTCTTTCTGATCAGAAGTGACAAAAGACTCCCTGTGGCACCCAAGAGCCTTTCTGCTGAAATGTGAGCACCTTGGGAAGGTTTTGGCTTGAGCAAAGTGCTCCCTTCTGATGGAAACCCATTAGCTGCTGCTTTTTCTTTCCTCCCTTCTCTTTTCCTTGCTAGAATGAAGTGGTTTGCATAGTTTTTCCCCTTGTTTCAGCCAACAAACATATTTGTTTCTCCTTAATTACTTGGGTGTCAATGGGGTACTTCATCACTGCCTCTCCTCAGCTGGTTTCTTTTCGTTTCAATATGCAGCAGATAATCAGAAGCCTCAATTGCAAATCCTGCAAAATCCTCCACACTCAAAACTAGAAAATAACCCAAAAACGACCTTGAGATGACTTTCCATGTCCGTGGAAATTAAAATTAACGGGACTGATTTGCCTGGCCCGAGGGGAAGAAGGTATTTAAAAAATAAAAAAATCTGACAAATGAGCCAGGAAAGTTTCCAGTGTCTCAGGTGAATGGGAACATTAGAATATGTATTAGTTATAAATACTCTGGTGTCGGGTGCCTGAAATTGTTGTAGGGAAATAATCTGTGCGTCTGCATGAGGGAAATAATCTGTGTGTATGCATGAGGGAAATAATCTGTGTGTATGCATGAGGGAAATAATCTGTGTGTATGCATGAGGACCGTGAGCGAGATACACAGGGCTGCAGCGGGAACGTGACCCTGGAGCTGGGACGGAGCGTCCGCGCTCGCTTGCTGTGCAGCTCGGGCAGGAGAGCTCGCTTCGTGCACTTTGCTGTCCATACGATGATTTATGTCGGTGGTGCTGGCAGCTCTGCCCGAGCTCGACCCTCACTTTTGCTGTGTGTTGCACAAACGCAGAGAGCTGTGGGGGTCTGCGGTGGATGAGCGCGGGGACGTGGTGTCCGGGCGTCTGTTCTGGTGGCTGTGGAGCACAAAGGGGCTCACACAAGGTCGCGTAGGCTGGTCCTGCTGCGGGTCGAGCTTCAGTCCACGTCCCCTGAGCTGCCACGGCTGTATCTCACCCATGAGGTCTCTTCTATATGGACAAACAAGCTGATGGACGTGATATGGAGGAGGCTGGAGATGTGCATGGGGATGGTCCTCTTGGGATTTCTTAGGCTCTGGGCTTTTGCTTTGAGCAACTGCATTCCCAGGGCAGTCATACATTGCTGTGACACCGTGAAATGTCACCTTTGCCCTCATGTCAAGAGGATGCGTGTCGTGTGGCAGTCCAATGAAATAGCTGTCATCTTCTATCTACTGCCTGAGCATGGTCCTTATCTTAGCTGGTATCTGGGGAGGTGAAAAGAGAGTAGATGAAGGTAAAGCAGCCAAAAGCATGGTGTCTAGAGCGGGAAAGGTGCTGCGTGTGTTGACTTGAATGAACATTTCATTAACAGTGCAGGTACACTGGAGTTATAGAATCATAGAATCGTTTTGGTTGGAAGAGACCCTTAATATCATCAAGTCCAACCACAACCTAACTCTAGCACTAAACCATGTCCACAAGAACCTCATGTGGGAACCTCCATTCCCCATCCCTCCTGCATTGCTCCTTTGAGAGGAGGTAGGAGAGTTGGGAATGGAGTGCGAGAGCGGCTTGGTGGGTGCGTGGCCACCAGCCAAGGTTCACCCACCACAAGCAATGTGGGTGCAGGAACGAGCTGTCACCCAGGGCAGGGTGCCTGTGTTGGGGTCCTTGGGGTTGTGTGTTGGGGTCCTTGGGGTTGTGTGTTGGAGACTGGTCCCAGTCTGGAGCTGCTCGAGATGGGATCTCCTTGTGATGCAGCATGAAGGCTCTGTACTTTGTGATGGTCCAACCTGCTTTTTGGTCTTCATGACTGCTTTGTGTTTGCCTACAGACTCGTTTGTCGTTTGTGAGGTTGGGCAGCAGCATTATCTTGACAAGAGAGAGAGATTTAGAGCTCTGTAATCCATGCTTGTCCATCCTAATTACTTCCCTTATCAGCCTTCAGGAGAGTAACTTTACAGTGGTAATTAGTCTCTTCAATCCCACCCTATCTTAGTAATTAACACAGAGTTAGAATGGGAGGGTAGGGAGGGACGGAATCTCTGTTTTGGGCTGGTAAGGTCCTTCTGGGGGGAGAGCGTCATAGATTTCTTAAGCAATCAAATGCAGCTTGGAGAGGACAGCTTTGGGGATGGCCCGGGGAGGCTGCGTGCTGAGGACCTGCAGGATGGTGACAGCAAGTAGCGAGCAATGCGAGCCAAAATGGTGTTTATATAGTGTGAGTTTGGATGTTTTATTAAAGGAAGCGGTTGGCAGGCGCTGGTGATGCAGTATCGAAGCGGTGAGCATCTGCGGTTTGCATGGGCTTCACCTGGAGCTGCGAGCATCCAGCTCTGCTGAAAATGAGCCCATTCATCATCTCTAGTGTTGGAGACACAGCACAAAAAGGGCAGTTTGACCTAATACTGCCCTATAGCAGCTGCAATTACTAGAGTATAATTCATTTCAAATGGATCCAGAGATTTCTTTCCATTAACATCCAGAGCAAAAAAACGAGCATGTGGGCAGGATTTGAGGGCCAGGCAGTGATGAGCCCGACAATCGTTGCAGGCAGGGAATAAGTTGTATTTTACGGAGGAAAAGGGCAGGATTGGACCTACTGGGACTCCTCCATGCTTCTCTGGGAAGACACCGGTTTTAATTTCCGATGTTTGAATAAGGATCTTAACTCCGAGTACAGGTAGCAATACAGTGTGTGATGGGATCATCAGGGGCATCCACAGTGGCACATCTCTTGCAGGAGAACTTGATTCTCAGCTTTTTCCAAGCAGAAGGGCTTTGGTTCACAAAACTCAAATCTCCTTAGGGCGGTATGTTGGTTTTGGGTATGTTCTCTTTGAGAAGGAGGCCCACAGAAGAAGTTTGCAGGAGAGGGAAAAGTGGGGCACTGGAAACAACTCCATCCTCATCAATTTTAGGACATATTGGGGCAGGGTACACAAGGACTGCATTGTTAGTTTGAACACTCCATATTGTCTAAACTTGAAGATCTGTCTGTGTGTATCGAATTTGGCTTTGCAGTCAGCTGAGTCTTAATTCAGTCTTGTTTTGTGCTTTTTGGATCGAAGCTGTTAATCAGCAAGGTGGGTCTGAGGATCAGAAATTGCTTTTGCATGCAATGCCCGTTCCAGGAATGAATGCAGCCGGGGCGGCGATGCTCTGGCGCTGACCTCGGTCTCCGAGGAGCCTGTGAGTGAATGTACGTAAAAGGAGGGATGGAATTGAAATATTTTTTTAGGCTGCTCCTTTAATTTTCAGACATTTTCTGTCTAACCTGGATCTGAGAAAAGAAAAACATCTTGGTTTTTATTACAAGCCCCAAAGCTCATACTAATAGGTTGGTTTAGAGCTGGCAGTAACACCTTCCAGAAAGTGTCTGCAAAACTATTTGAAGGCTGGGCTCTTCTACCACCTTCTCAGTATCTCCATCCTTGTTGGCTTTTTCCATCATGAGTCCTGGTCTGTTCCCTTGTGCTGGAGCTCCAAAGACGACCTGCTTCTGCCAGGTCAGCCCATCCAGATTAACCGTCGGCCATGGCCAGGAGGGTCTCAGGTCCTGGTTTAGCCCAGGTTTTCAAGTATGGGTGCAGAGATATGGAGGGGGTCACCTGTCTGAAAAGCTTCCATCCCTTCCCAGGCCATTGCCATGGGTGATACATTTCCCTTGGCTTCTTCAGAGATTAATTTGGTCCCTGCCGTGCAAGGGGTGCCAGGCGGGTGTCAGGCTCTGATGGATGGACAGACAGACACTAAGTGGTTGGGTAAGGATCCCTCTTGGTCGTGCCCCTTGGTTCCTTGCCCTGTTCCCGTCTTCTACAGTCCACATTCCCCTTCCATCATCATTGTGCTAAATTGAAGAGACAGCTCCATTCAATAATTCATAACCTCACGTAGTTTTCATAATATTTAAAGGAGGAAAAAATAACCCGTTTGGTTTGTCCTTCCTCCAGGCTGGAGGTAGAGGAGCAGGAGTGATGGAGGCTGTTGGGTTCTGTGGGCAATGCAGTGATGGACAGAAACACCTCCTTGCAGCCAGATGCAGAAGACCTTCAGACTGGTAGGGACACAGGCCAGGTAAAAGCCCTCTGAAGGTGTGAATGTTGTGTTGGAGAAGACTTTGCCAGTGACCTGTGCAGGGGTCAGAGGGAAAGCGCTGGCGAAGATTTTACTTTTTTGTTTGAGTATGTTTAAATTACCAACACGCTCAAGTCTGGCTTTCAAATGGGATTTGATCATTCGGAAACCAGCATGTTACTGAAAACCTGCAAGACAGGCTCTTGGGCTATTTTGCAATAAGTTTTGAACAGTTCCATTTCTGCCCATGGAACTTATCCTCGTACAATGACTGTATAAATCGTGCCGCTTCTTTTGGCTCTAAGGTGAGATGCTGGATTTATCCTCTACCCATCCAGGCTTATTTTCATTCTTGTACAGACTTTTCTGAAATCTGAGTAGAGGGTGCTGTGCAAGTCCAAAGTGTTTGATTGTTTAGAAGTCACTGGAGTATCCTGTGTTCATTATTTTAACAATTGGAGAGAGGGTTTTATTTTCTCCAGAATCATAAACACAATCTTCAGTGTGTTTTATGAAAACAATAAAGCTAAACTCTAATAACCACACATTTTCCTTGCTTTATGTGCACACATCCTTGGGGAACAGGGCCTCAAGGACTCATCGTGCTCTGCTTTTAACAGAGTTTTAATGTGCTCAAGTTGGTAAGTGGTGGAGAGCCAGATTATGAATTTGCTTTGGTACCTAAAGGCATTTTCTCTTGTTTTAAAAATGCTCAAGGTGGGCAAAAAAGGCACCTCTGGAAGAGAAAGCCAGTGACGCAATGCGAAGATTTTAGCACTGCGATCTGAAAATCAGGCTTCATTTAAATGCTGTATGTTGCAAACTCCTCTGTACAAGGACTAATTAGCTTTCTTGCATCTCTTTCCTATCCTGTGAATAATACTGTTTTCTTTTAGAAGAGATCTGAGGCTCTCAGAGGCAATTTATAAAGGAGGATGCTCTGCTACAGCTGGAGAACCAAAGCAGGGAGATGAAGGGATGCAGTTCTAACATATTTAGCCACCTAATGGATTTCTTTTAATTTTTCAGTGCAAAACTAGGTTGACACCTGAGCTCTGTCTGTGATAGTGATTTTTTTTTTTTGATTGTGAGCTCACTTAACAGGGTAGTTTCTATCTAGAAGTGTTGAGAGATCCAAAATACCATGAAGGTGCTCTAGTTTTGAGCACTTTGGGGAGTGCAGGGCGCAGAAAATCCCATCTTTCTGGCATTTTGTCAAAGAAGAGCGTGTGACTGGGTGGGTACATGTCCACATGTGCTGTAGTCACCCTGGGACAGCAAATGGCCACGGGCTTGGCTGGGTCATGCCTGGTGCTTGTAGGTTGCAGCCAAAGGGTGAAAGACATTCAGTGTTTCTGGAAGGGATAGATGGAGAGGTTATTTCCCCCTCTCCCTTATGGGAAAACTTCCAAACGGTTTGTTTTTGTCCCACCACAAACCAGAATAAGGTTTGAAACCTCAGAAAAGCTGCTTAGATCTTGATGGGAACAGCTTCTCTCTTTGTTTGATTTCAGTGCGGTACGAGCTGGACATGCTGGCTGTGTCTCTGCCTTCCAAAAGCCTCAACAGGGCCAAGCAGAGGCATAAATATCTTTGATATTTATGAATTTTGCTGGCTTGAGTGGCAGAGCCAAGGGTCGAGCAGCAGGCTCCTCAGTGTCTGCACATTGTGGCAGAGATGGACACTGTAGAGGATCTCCAGGCTGCACTTACAGCTCATCCTTACAAGCACCATGTGCCAGGAGCAGGACCCCAATGTGTGTGGCATCAGGAGGGACAATCTACATCTGTAGATCCCAAACCAAAGGGCTGGAGCCCCGAAGGAAAGTGAACCTGTGTGCCTGGTGCCCAAATGATGCTGGGGGGTTGGAAAGTTGGCAGGGAGGGAAAAGGAAATAAAAGATGTTGCTGTTTTCATGCAGAAGATGGTGTGGAGATGCTGGCAAGTCTGTCTCTCCTTGGGAGAGGAGAGCTTTGAGCCACTGCTGGGTCTGGACAGGCAGTTAATGGGTGTCAGGAGTTAATTAGCATGGGCTTTAACACAGCAGGGCTGCTTGGTGCTGTTGCCTTTTCAAGCTAACACGGATTTCTCATGTCCAGAGTCCTTTGATGCTTGTGTGAGAGTATCGGGGCTCTCTGGTTTCCAAAAGGAGCTCTCAGCAAAAGAGTGATAAATGTGTTTAATTTTTGCAGAGCTTGTAGCCTGGTTTTATCCCAGGATCCGTCTCTTGAGGTTTTATTAGCTGACGGTGTCTGTAGGAAAAAGTCAAAGTGACTAGACAGGAACAGCCATGGAATTGATGTAGGAAGCAAGAGCATGTTTTGGAGATAATGTTTCTCATTCTCGCCATTGCTACGTGCTGAGTTTAGGCAGTGCTTTTCCAGTTTTGCTGTAGTTTTACAGCTGCTGCCAGCCAAAAAATCCTCCTGCCAGCCTCCTGCTATGGCAGAGAGTGAGGTGTGTGCTCTGGTCGTGATGGGTTCCCTGCTCTGGTCCGTGGGAGAGTCCCCACTGGGATGGAGCACAGGGACCAGGGACAAGCTGGGTGACAAACACCCTTTTTCCCTGCATGTGTCTCTGTTAAGCCTTGCTCAGAGGAAAGCTTGGCTTGGCTTGTTGAGAGCTCTGGGTGGCAGGAGGAACCCATCTGCTCTGGGTATGCTGGTGTGGGGAGATAATCACCCTACCTTTGGATCTGGGAGAGAGACAATTTGCAAACATGTGTTGATACGTTCCCGTAGGAAGCCAGGCACTAAATCATCACATTGCAGCTCGCATGCGGATTCATCCAGGGAACCTATTTAATTAGGGGATAAATTTAGAAATCAATTATTATTTGCAGAAACAGTTTCTTTCCCTCTAATGAGGCTGCAAGGATTCATCCCCCTCTGCCTCTCTCCCATGACCTTTGCGTATGCAGATCAAGGGTGGAGATGTTCTTTGTCTCTTCTTTCTCTGTGTGGGTGGCCCTTTTTGGGCAGCTGCTGGACACCTTTCCCTGAGACTCTGCTAGAACAGCAAATGAGGGTACAACCATGAAACCGTGCTGCTTTTGGATGTAATGGTGTGGTGATGACGTGGACACCAGGCCCACTGTTAATGGGGACATGGATTAGTCTCTCCTAATGTGGTAGGGGTTGGGAAGCAATATGAACTTGATGGGAAGGGGAAAATAAGGATGAAGGGCTGTAATGGGGTGGTAGCCCCATTGTTATGATGGGAGAGCATTTCCACTGGTTTGGAAATACGGGAGGATTGCTCCTGTATTTGGGGAGGTGAAGCATGTTGTTGGACATGGGTAACACGCCTGTGTCACCTCTTGCACTGCTGGGGAAAGGGACCCTGCATGTGCCAAGCTGGGGTGGTGATTGTGTTTGTGAGGACATTGCTGCTTCGGGCTTCAGTCTCTGCCACTTTGTCGCTTCTGATCTCTGACAAATTGCTTAGCTTCTCTTTTGCCTTATCCACTTTTAAATGGGGGAAAAATTATTTTGCCCACAGGCTTCGAGAAGACTTAATAAATTCGGTTGCTTTTATTATTTTGGATTTTAATGTCTCCTCATCTTACGATGCCACTTCCCCAGCCCTCCAGCGACTTCTCCGTGCTCTTAGATCAGCTGCTTTGAGTCCAGTTCATTTCAGCGCGAGTCAGTCCGGGGAGAGCTGAGGATTTTCACAGCGATGTGTCTCAGTAAAACCCTTTTGCTTCTGGCAGCCTGATGGTTTGCAGCGCCCCCACCGCAGCTCTTTGCTCCAGCACTGGGGCTGCCCAGGTGCTTGGTCTTGTTCAGGGGGGTCTGGCATCCCAGGATGGCATTCTTGTGCTCTTGCATAGCTCTTGCTGTTCTTCTTTCCTGCAGAAACCTGGTGGTGTTTCATCACTGGGAGGCTGTCAGTGTGTCCATGCTGATGGCATCCTTCTGGAGTAGATAAATGTGCAGGTTGCTCCTGGGTGAAGGTGTAATACTGGACTCTTAGGGAGAAGTGAATTTTCTGGGAGGTTCCAAGAACTCTCTTCTACACGTAAGAGCTGAATTTGGGGTTTGTGAGTAGCCAAGACAGAATGCGGGTGCTTGGGTGGTACCTTGGGTGTCTGGGAGGCTTTGGGGAACTGGAGGCTTTCCAGGGAGCGAGCCATCAAAAGCCTCTCCCAGGTAAGAGATAAGACCCTTGATCCTTTTTAACCATGGTGGTTCTCTGCCTTGACATCACGACATCCTGTCGTGATGCACATGAAGGGCTCCAGCAAATGTTCATTCCTGGTAAATGGTATTTTTGCCCTTTTGGGCAAGAGTATGCCCGGGCTACTTGGCTTTTGATGCACCCCCTTGGTGCTCCAGATAACACATAGGCTGAAGAGCCCAAATTATCTCCTACCTGTTTTGTTTTGTTTCCTTGAAAATTCCCAGCCAGCAGCCAGCTCCTTTCCTGTCCTTCTCCTTGGAAAAGGACGTCTGTCTCTTAGGAGGGTGAACCGTTCTAGTATTTGTCTCTCTAAAAAGCGGCGAGACCTTCTCTTTCCTTCCTCGCTTTCTCTCTTCCTCTCCCCATCCCACCCCGGTGCGTGGGGAGTTTCTACTGGGACCCCCAGTGCTCAAGAGCTTATTGGGAGGGGAGATCTGTGGAGGAACCGTGCTTGAAAAAATTACTTCACAATTTGAGCATCGCCCTGAGCTATCAGTCTACTGTATCATTTTAAGAGGTATGTTTCCCAAGGAGAGGCATTTAAAAATGCATAGAGGTTATAAAGCACTTGGGTAGTTTTAATCGAGCTCTGAGCGATGCTCGCCCCTCGAGGCCGCACTGTTTGCTCGCTCCCCGGCGCGCGCTGTGCCCACCGGCAGATGCTATAAAAACGAACGGAGTGCTCTGCTTTGTTGTGAAGTCTGCCTGGCTTTGCAGCGCTCTTCAAGTCACCTGAATAGGTCACCTTGCCCTTGTGCTGCTGCCGCAGCTCGCAGGGAAGAGAAGCGCAGTCCCAGCTGCCTGGCTTCTCCCTTTTGTGTGACAGCCCCCTTGCCCCTCGGTGTCCATCCCGCTGTGCTGCTGCCTTCTGCCTTGAAGAAACTCAAAGGGAAAGTTGTAGTTGTTGCTGTCACCTGTACAAGGAAGAGACCACGGGGGTATTTTTCCAAAAATAGAATGTTTTCTCATTGCACAAGCCTTGTCTAATTCCATTCATGACACCCGGGGCTGCCCTGCTGCTGTGGCTTCTGTGTTTGAGGTGCTGCTGGCTGTCCTGAAGAAAGGCATCACCGCCCCAGACTCACCGGTAAATGTCTGTGTCAGGGCAAGGAAAGCAGGAGGAATGTGGTGGGACTTGGGTTAAGATATAAGCAGAACCCACCCGGCCCCATCTGCACATGCCAATGTGTGCTGTTACTTGGGAGAAGAGACCAACACCCTCCATGCTCCAAGCTCCTTTCATGCAGTTCAGAGATCAGAAGGTCTCTCCTCAGCTCCTGTTCTCCAGGCTGAACCCCTGCCCAGTCCCTCAGCTGCTTCCTTGTCAAAGATATTGGCTTCTTTAACAGGGATTAATAGTTGGACCATCAAAAAACAGTGCTTGTGATTTTTCAAATAGTCTTTTCCCCCATTTATCAGCTCTGTCTCTTGTTGGTTTTGAGGATCTGGTGTAAGTGGTGAACAGAAGACTGCTGCAGCTTTCCTCCTGCAGGTTTCATGGACTGGCAGCTCTTTCTTCTGTGACAAGAGGAAAGACTTGGCTCTTCCTTGTACCTTCGAGTGCTCCTTCAGAAGTGAACCTTGTGGCTCTTTTGAGTGAGCTGGGAGCCTCGAGGGAAGTGGCGAAGCTGGAGCTTTTCAATAAAACCCCAGAGCACCTCCAAAGCAAACTCCGGCAGCTTACTTGAGTGGTGGGGATGGAGGAGGGAGACAGGGCTGCTAAACAAACTTTGTGCATCAAGGCACTGCAGTCACACTCTTGGCTCTTGCAAGCCTGCACCATCATCTCTGAAGGATACACAGGAGGGGCTCAAATGCTTAACGTTGCTTTCCTTTGCCTTTTTTTTTAATGATGGCTGCATCAGCCAGGTGGAGTGCACTGTTGAGGGGCTGTGGCTGAGCCCCCCAGTGCTGCTCCAGGCCTGGACATCTCATCTCCCCAAGAAAGCTGCACCCAGGAGCTCTGCCAGCTGCTCTCCCAACCTGGCATTTCTCATTCAAACCGAGAAGACCCGTCGTGTTGAGCTGCTTGCGACTAATTTTCTATGGGGTTGGTTTAATATGCAGTAGCACCGTCTGTCTGCACGCACTTGGCTTCCACTGCTGGTCAATGGGAGTCTCTGCTGACAAATAAAAATGGAATTGGATGGAAGGGAATTGAAAGTCAAAAGGGCCCTGTA
Source organism: Columba livia (assembly GCF_036013475.1). Taxonomy (NCBI): domain Eukaryota; kingdom Metazoa; phylum Chordata; class Aves; order Columbiformes; family Columbidae; genus Columba; species Columba livia. The sequence continues at coordinate 7,509,585 of NC_088620.1, forward strand.
ATAATTTTAGAGTGCCTGAGGCGCCACGCTGAAGCCGTGGCATTATAAATAAGGGTAATGTACTAGTGACTGAATTGCAATCAAAGCAGCCGTAAGAATGTGGAGCGTGCACTGAGCTTCTTTAAGGTGTGTGAAGTCAGATATGATCTGTAAGCAGTGCAGGCAAATCAATATCTGCTCACTGACGTATATACGGATCCTAAAGCTTGTGATTAGAAAGGCTGAAGGGTTTTGGAGCCAGCACAGAGGGCTTGAGAACTGGAGTGAGAAGAGCTGTGTGGAGCAAACTGACCCTCCAGTTGTCTCCAAGTGTTTCCAGGGGCTGAGTCCTGGAAGATGCTGTTTCTGTCCTCCTGGTTCACCATCTGATCTCCTGGACCACCTGTGTGATGATGCAGTCTGCTGACCTCTTGCTGCATTTCACAATAATTACATCTACCTCAAATATTATCTTTTAAAAAGAAAAAAGCAAGTTTATGAATGATGTTGGTGGAAGGATGGGAAGATCCAGATGTCCTCCCCTTCAGTTGCATTGCTCCGATTGTCATGGATCCTTCGGTGGCAACTCAGCTCTTCTCACATCTAGGCGATCTTTGAGGTGGCTGGTTGCAGGAACATGCCCGAAATTTGGCGTCTTGTTCTCCTTCCAGGCGATTCGAGCAAAGCCTGAAAACTTCACTGCAAATGCCAGCTTGTCCTGGGATACCTGACATTTTGCCTGTCCAACGTCTGGCGCACGGTGCTGCTGGTGGAGCAAACGAGATGCAGAGAGAGCACCCCAGCCTGCCCACAGTGTTGGTGGGGTGCCCCATGGACCACCCCAAGACCAAGGCTCCCTCAGGCTCTCCCCAGCCCAGCTCCATCCCTGGACACGCACCGTGTCCCAGCAGACATGCACGGTGCTGAAGCCACCCCTGAAATGCTCTGGAGGTGCAGCCCTGTGTTGCTCAGAGACAGGGGCTTTGGAAAGAGATGATCAGAGGGAACTTGTCTTTTCTTTCTTTTTCCCTTCTTAAACTTCTGAGCTTCTCTATTACTTTTTACGATCTGCAGCTGCGTTTGTGTGTTGCCCTAGGGAGTACTGTGGGGGGAGTAGAGGTAGAAGGGAAGGAACATGTTAAAAAATGAGCAGAAGGGAAGAAAAAGTAATGAACTGAGCTAATGATGGGGAAAAAAAACCCCACCACATTGCCACCAAAAGACCCAAGTCCTTAGAACTATTAGGGCCTGTTTGACTGCAGAATAGTCCCCCAGGGAGCATGGGGGAAGCCCCATTACTAGAGTAGTTTTGGAGTCAGTCGGCACAGAGAGCGATAATCTGTTCCACAGGGAGCAATCCTGTGCTGGCAAGGGCACTGGGGAGAGCTCTGTGTTTATGACTTTCTGCATAAATTTGGGTTATTAGCATAAGTGGTAGCTAGCGCCGAAGAATCTATAAACTAACACTTCACCGGAGGTTGGTGCCTCTGGAGAACATTAAGTCAGAAGAGCCCCCGGACTAATAGCGGGAGAAACAGGGTTCCAGGATTAGGGGTGACGCACGGGGAAGACGACGACGATGCTGTTGTTCAGTGCTGGTGTTTTGTGTGAGATGGGATCGTGTTTCTGAGCCTGCCGTAAAAGGAAATATAATCGCTAGCCAGATCTCTGGCTTTTTCCCTGCCGACAGATTAGGAGGATGAGGTGTGCAGGTGAGCTGATGGAGTCTGGCTGCAGGGTGCAGATCCTGCGGGGATGAAGCGGGTGGTGAGGAAAAAGGCAGCAGGAACCTGGATCCACATGCTGGAAATTACTCACAGGCTTCTCACCCGTCACACCAAGGGCTTGGTCCTTGTTGCAAAGGTGTCTGGCAGGTCCCAGGGTCTGAGCAGCACTGGGGAGCGGAGAAAGGAAGCGCAAGGAGGGGTTGGTTATCTAGGGGTGGGGAACTGTGCAGGGATGAAGTGCCATAAGCAAAAATGGCTTATTTTAATAATGACCTTCAAGAATTAAATAAAAATACAATAATCACAGTAGATTAGCGAGAACAAGCCAATTAAATACAAAGCAGCCTTTGCAAAACGCCGTGACAGATAAGGCAGGGCTACAACCTCCCGAATCGCTGATGAATGTTGAAGCATTGCATAAGGTTGGGGGGGCTGGGGGGGAGCCAGTGAATATTTGACTTGAAGCCTGGCAGTCTGCCTTGGAGAAGGCAGAGGTGAAAAGGCGATCCATCCATCTCTGCCTTCAGTAAAACAGCGCGGGAGGGGGCGGAGAGGAGGGAGGAGGTGGGTAGGGCGGCCAGGAGCCCGAAGGCACGGAGTAACAATCCTCCAACTTTAATATCTGCTGTTTCATTTTGTATTCATCATGTCAGCATAATCTGCTTTTATGGGAATCGTCTTGGTTCCCAACCAAATGCATTTAGGCCCTTTTGCTTTTTAAGTTTGATTGTAATACGAGTTGAAGACTCCAGTGAAATGTTTATGTGTAAGGTTTGTAGCAATGGCAAAGGGAAAAATGGCATTAGGGAATGAGTTGGAAGAGATCTTGCTGTGGTTGCTGATGTCCCCTACCTTCCCCTGGACAGGTGACCTTCTGAAGGGCATGAGCCCGGGTCCTGAGCCCTGTGAAGAGTTTTGCTTGGAGTGCTTGTTTTCTGAGAAACACGTGGAAATTGTAGTTTTATGGGACCCAGAGCCCAAGGAAGGGTCAAAAAAGAAGAAAGTGCTCTGTGTGCCCTTGTATTAAATTAAGGTGATCGTTAGGTGATGTGGAAGGCTGGTGGGGCCGTGGGGGGAGGCAGCGCTGCCATGGGGCTCAGCTGAGCTGTGTGATGGGAGATGAGGGGCAGGTGTGGGGAGTTGGGGCCGGTGGGGTTGGGGAGCAGACACGGAGACATCTCTGCTCCGGTCACAGGAGGAATGGGCTCCCCAAGTCCTCTGCTGTGGGATGGAGAAATGTGAGTATCTGTGGGCTTTGGAAGATGATGAGTAGGGCTCTGGCTGGGTGCTGCTGGGACCTTTGTCATCCCTTCCCTGCTACTCTCCATCAGGCACAGGGAGAAGGTAGGAAGTTGGCATGGCAGATGTTTTGTGGTCTGTTTGGCTGTTTTGCTCGGTGTTTTACCCACAAAACTGTGTTTGAAGCCAGGCTGAGTGCTCCCTGTCTGCAAGATGCTGAGATTTTAAATGGCTATAGACTACAAGTGCTTTTCCATTGCTGCCCATTTAAAACCTTAACTGTATCTCATTCTATTTTGGTGCAGGAATGCCCTTAATTTGTTCCAAAAGCATTTGAAAGCTCTGATAACAGGCAATCTTGCCGCAGACTATTGCATCCTTTCTGATGGATGGGCTATCGCTGCTGTAACTACCGTGTAGATAGTGGGGTGACAATGTGTGTCCAGTGAAACACAGCCAGCGTAATATTCATGTCAAGTATATGAGGCCAAGAAACTTCCCCGCGTTTGGATATCGAAGAGTTCAGCAGCTAACGGGGCTTGAAAAGGCTTTTCTTTCTTTGTAAGCAGCGAATGTGATTGAAGGCTCACGATGTCCTGGCAGTGCTGGGAGCGGGAATGGCCAGGTTTCTGCAACGCGGGCTGCAGGGGTGAAGAATGTATAGTTATTTATAAATGTATGGTAAATGATACCCAGGCTTGGCAAGTCAACTTTCGTCAGAAATTGCCTTGCTGCTGGGTTTGCTTAGAATTGTGAAATGAATGTTAAATTGAAGTTTCTACTTTTGGAAGAGACCTTTTGAAAATGAAACAGGCTTATCTTCAGTCTAGGCTAAAATCCAAAAAAATTGCCTGTATCTCAGAACTCCCCAGAAATGTTCGCTGTGATCCTTTTAAACATCCCATGCAAAAATGTGTGCCCAAGGGAAAGAATTTGGAGAAAGGTTGACCTTGCAGGATTTTTTTCCCCATTTCTCTAATGTGATGTAGCTTTTGGGAACCGCAGCGGTGGGGTCCTGGTGGCATCATGTCTGGGTGCTATAATCTTCTTTCCTGAGCTCTTTTGGAAAGTTCTGCTGCAGAGATGTGTGTTAATACTGTAAATCATCCTCTCCTGCGTGTGACTGTTTCTCTGCACAGAATTAAGGTGGTTTTGTGTAACCAGAGTTCTGTGTCTTAATGCTTCTGTGCTGCCCCATGGCCTGTTTGCCTGTGTGGAAGAGTTTGTGCTACCCGTCCCAAAGCTCAGTGAGTGCTTTTACTCCTGAAAGCAGCATTTATTGCAATTTTAATTAGACAAAGAGATGCTTTTCAGTACAGATCTCTCAAGTATTGCTAGGAAGACAACTGCAATTAGGCAGCCCTGATGTTTTTTCATTTTGTTCTTACTTTTACCACTATAACAAACCTTCTCTGCTTTAACCTTTTTGGAGGTGAGAGACACAAAACACTCATTTCGTTAGATTCCCAGGTCTTGCGCAAGCTGCTGTCCTGCGGTGCGAGCCGCAGAGCTGGCTTGATTTACAGGGAAAAGAGTGCAAGCAACACCTCTTGCTGCTGATTTGCTCCAGCAAACAGCTATTTATATTAAAGGAGAGAAGGGATTATTAGGAGCGATCTCATTGCAATGTCAGAAATATGACAGGAAGTTCACGTGTCCCCTCCAAAGTGCAAACGTGGGCTCTTGATGGATCCCATGCATGGTCAGGAGCTGTTTAGTTTTTTTCCTTTGAGTGCTCAGATGTGCATTGAGATTGGGGATAACGACCAGCGCTGTGCTCGGGAGGCAGAGATAATGAGCACAGCCCTCTGATTAGATTCAGGTGGCAGTGCAACCAGCTCAGGTTATGTCAGGAGTATAATTAGTGAGGTGCTGAATCACAGAGTTGACAGTGATGGGGTAACCTTGTCCCAGCCCTTGACAAGGGGGATCCTGCAGGACTGCGGACCTGATGGGGGTTTCTTGGGGAGCAGGGCATGGTTGCCTCTGTTTTAGTTTATGATGGAAAGCCAGAAGCTTGCTGCTGGAAAATGTATTGATTTCAGGGGAAAGAAAAACTGTTCTTGATTAATAAAAAGGTATTTTTTCTGGGTGGGGAAGTGGGTCTGTAGAAGTGCCTGGTCTTGTAGCCTTTGTGGCTGCTCATGAGCCACAGCTTGGGTGTCTTGAAGTGTCTTGGCTCAAAACGTGTGGGTTACTCCTCAAACAGCCTCACTGGGCATGTTCCTTGACATGAATGGGCTTTTACACAGCTGAGTTTAGGGAAATAAAATGCAGAATGCCACTGCCATTTGCTGGCCACTTTGCCCACAGGAGAACAAGCCCTGTCCTCTCCACTCACCTTCTCCTGGGTGATGGTCCCCGGCCAAGGTGTGGAGAAGGACCTCATCTGTGTTTCCACCATGGCTGCCAGCCTCTTTGGAGCAGACACGCTGTATGGAATGTAGGTCATGGTCTGTTATAGCCGGTTGTTCTTTCCAAATAGGAGGGAATTGAATTTGGGTCTCCCACAAAGCAGGTGATTGCCAAAGCCGTGGGGCTGGTGACTAAGAGGACCTGACTTGCTTCCCATTGCTTATATTGCAAATGGAAAAACAAACACAAAAAAAGAGAGGTGGTGGAAGGAGAAATATTTTGGCTCATTTTGCACTAGTGTTTTTTATTCTGCTTTGATTTTACTGCCAAACTGCCAAATCAGTTCTTTGCGGAGATGGGTTTAAAATTTGATGGGCAGCTGTGGAGCTGTCAGCGCTCGTGCCCGTGTCTGCGGCAGCTGAGGCTCCGAGCTGCCGGCTCCCACTATGCTGGAGCCTGAGGATCTGCGGCTTTCGGTTCCACGGTGCCTGGATCGTCCAAGCCCCTGATGAATCAGATGTGGTACCCGAAGTTGGGGAAAGCTGCTGCAGTGGATGTGTGCACTGGGATGTTGTGATCCCGGCTCTCAGGATGCTTACGCGGTAGATTTGGCTTGGATAGGATATAAAACTAACAGGAGGAGGCAGAGGAAGACCGGCAGACACTCAACCCCAGGACCAATATGTATTTATCAAGCCTGCTGGTTGTCTCACTGGTGCTTGTTAGTCTGTGCTGGGACTGTCCCTGCTAAAGACTGCTCTAGTGTTAACGTTGCTGCCTGGAAGAAGGTTTTGTAGTGAACACCAGCAGAATGTGTACTGATGTCTGCATTTTGGCTTGCTTGGCACCAAGAGTCCTCCCTCCACCCTGTGCCAAGCAGCAAAGCTCCCCTGGGCTTGGCTGCAGAGCTCTGGGAGCTTCTTCCAGGCTTTTTGCTGGGAGAGCTATGGGAGGTTAAAGGCACCCTGTGCAGTGTGTTATTTACAGTTGTTGTTGTCTTTGTAGTCCAGAAATCCCAAGGCACTTCAGAACCCCTTGCTTCTTATTAAGGAAGACAACTGTTACTGTTTATACTTTGGGAAAATGGCAGGCAAAGGCCAAAAAAAACCTGATGCTCAGGCTCCTCCAGAGGCAGTACAAGGGATCGGGCTCTAAAGTCCTGATTTCCAGGACTTTAAGAATATTGCCTTTTAGCATCATGGAGAAAAACACTGATCCTCGGTTGCGTGTTGTGTCCCTGCAGAGATGTCGGGGACTGTGGCTGACATCTCGCTAGTGCACTGGAAGCAGCAGTGGCTGGAGAACGGCACCTTGTACTTCCACGTCTCCATGAGCAGCGCCGAGCATCTCTCCCGGGCCACCCCCCCCAGCCTCCAGGAGCCTTCGGAGATCGTGGAGGAGCAGATGCACATTCTTCATATCTCGGTCATGGTGAGTGGAACCTGACAGTGGCGTCTGCGGGGACAGGGGATCGTCTGGGAGGGGACAGCGGTTGGCAGCTGGATGGTGGTGGGAGGGTGGTGATAAGGATCTGGGTGGTGAGTCTGGTTTGCAAATGTGCATGTCCCTTCTTGTTTGGGCCTCTAGAGAGGGAGAGATTTGTTTGAATGAGCCAGAACAAAACCAAAAATGGTGGTTGGTCTTTTAAGAAATTGAAATAAACTAAGAAAACAGACTATAGGGAAGAAGCTGTTGGGGGGTGACAAGGAAGCTCATGGTTCCTCCTGCCTTTGCTGGCTACTGGCAAGGTGTTAATGGAGTGTTTCTCCTTAGTCTTGCATTTGTGCACATACAAAAGCAAATTTTTGGGCTTGGTCGTTTCTTCTTGAAGCTTTCTGAAACTGAATTCTGCCTATCAAATAAATAAATATGGGCTGCAGCATGTTCCTTCTCTTGCAAAGGATGATTCTGATCTAAAAGTAGAAGGGTGATCCAGATGCTTTGAATGTCTCCATCTCAGGTGTTTATGTGACCTTTTGTTAACATATTGTGTATGTGCTCTGTTGCCTTTCAAAATGCTTATATCAGTATCTTATGAAGTGGTTGCTTATGTATTTGGATCTGATCCATCATTCCTCTGTGCTTTAGCGCTCTATCAGTAAAATGGGACTAAATTTATTGTCTTTTAACTCCTGTTGGGCAAATCATCGTGCCAATAAAAGAAAAAGAAGTTAGGCTTGTAGCTCCTGTGTATATGCATGACACCTATCTGCCCAAAGAAAGTGTTTTATGGGATGGAGGTTCCCATTGCAGCAACCCTCTGCAAAAGGTACATCTGTTCAGATCTTGCAAGCCATGCGTCATCCCCACACCTTCTGCTCCTTGTTTTGGAAGGAGGAGCAGAGACGATGACTGCACAAAGCCTTTTTTTTCTTTCCCATTGGAACAAGGAGCTGTTTCTCTTTTACAACTTAAATATATATTTTTTTGAGGGAGAGGAGTCGGGGACTGCAGCTTACTGGGTTGGACTGGAAATGTTTCTTATGTCCTGCTAAAAATGTCAGTGTGATGGAGTATTGCGGGGGAAAAAGGGTAACACTGGCATACCTAGAAAATGAGCCTGAAAAAATAAGTGAGAGACAGAGTAAGGAATAGCGGCAGCAAACCCTGAGTCTGGGGTGTGAAAAGCTCGATTTCTGTTTTGGGTGTGGGATGGCTTTGTTATCATGGGCAAACCTGCTCCTTGGAGAAGAGACCGGTGGCTGTGGGGGGACACTGGCTCTGGACCCTGGCGATTAGTGCAATTGCTTGAAATGCAAATTTTCTTCAGCAGGGAGAGATTCAGTCCTGGACCTCAAACCTTGCTGAAGCTGATTGTTCTAAAAAACGACATGATGATTGAAATCAGTTGATGCTTTGGGGGGAGAAACGAGCTTCTTTGAGAAATTCCTGCTCAGAGCCTTGCTGTGCTGTTCCTCGGAGCGTGGTAGGAACAGTGCCATGGATGGAGCTGAAGGTGTCACTGTGCATATCACAGAAGGAATGTTTTTGTAGTCTAGTTCCGAGTTAGCCAATGAAGTATGCTTGGCCACATCTCGCTGAAGCCGATGGCGTGGCTTTGTTGTGAGAGTTAACCCTGAGCTTCTCTTGCCCTTCTGCAAAAGCAGGAGGAGGACGGGAGACAAACCATCCTCCTCCAGCACAGAATGAGATGTAGTTCCAATTTCTTTATAAATTGTGATTCTCCTCTCAATGGCAGTGGAAGTCCCAGGTGGGGATGTGGTCTGGGATGGGATCTGGACTGCACGTGTGTCCCTGGGGAGACAAAAGCCCTGGGCATCTCTGCCCTGGGTCAGGATTGCAGCACAGGTTTGGAACTTTGCCCAGGTTTTTTTAGAAAATTCATTAACACTTTGAGAGAACCCAGGCCAAGTTTTGAGTTACTAGCAGAAGATAAACATGTATTTTATTGTGTTTGTGGTTTGGTTTTTGTTTTTTTTTAAACCTGCCTCAAGACTACATGGAGTTATGTAGCTAAAGTAAAACAGGGCAAAAATCTTTGTTCCCTGGGGGAAATATCTCATCTGAGACCCTGGGCTGTGCTCAAGCTGCCTTCCTATGCCTTTACTTTCCTCCTTGACCCTGACTACATCGCATCCCAGAGAGCCCTCATCCCTTGAGCCCTCCTGCCTCCCCAGCAGCGGGGTTCCCAACCATCGCGTCTGTGGTACCCTGCTCCTTGTCCTCCCATCACCTGCCACATCCATATTCCTTCTCCTACCTCGAGATGCAGCTGGACATCCCATATACTCTTGTCCAGCTTCTCAAATTCAGGAGATTGTACCATGGAGAGTGTTGGTGTCCTCTCACCAAGTAACAAGCGATAGGATGAGAGGAAATGGTCTCAAGTTGTGCCAGGGGAGGTTGAGGTTGGATCTTGGGAACAATTTCTTCCCCAAAGGGCTGTCGGGCATTGGAACAGGCTGCCCAGGGCAGTGCTGGAGTCACCATCCCTGGAGGGGTTGAACGGACGCAGCGATGAGGTTCTCAGGGACATGGGTTAGTGCCAGGGTTGGATTATGGTTGGACTCAATGGTCTTGAGGGTCTCTTCCAACCAAAATGGTTCTGACTCAATGATAAATACCTTTTCTCCTGCTTCCTGCCATAAAGCCTGATGTCTCCTGCATGCTCTATATAGACTAAAACACCACTCCTGCTATGCAGGAGGCATTTCAGCCCACCGCAGCGCTGCCTTGGTGTTCAGGGTCTGTGTGCCCCATTCATCACCAGCCCAGCATCTTGCTGCAGGGGATGGGAGGGGACATGGGAAAGTGCTTCTTTCCATCTCCTGTAAGTGGCTGTAACGCTGACTTTTACCTGTCTCTTCATCCTCCAGCTGAGTTATGGAAAGCCAGGGAAGGTTTGCCTGGGGGAATCTCGCTAATCCTGCACTTAGGGAGGACTCTGGCAAAGCTTTATTGGGCAGTGCAACATCTCTGAGCTGAGCTCTCTCTGATGGGAACATTGTTTTGCATCTGTGTAGATGGTAATGACTTGGCTGGTCACTCTTCCTCTGCCTCTAAAGCCTAGATCTCCGCTCTGCGCCGTGTGTGGGCTTTGGGAGGGTGTAAACCCTGGGTTTACTCCTTCTTTCTTTGATTTTGATGGTCAGTACGTGGCTTTCTTTGGAGTGGATTTGCTTCCAACGCGGCAGCAAAAAGGCCACCGGTATCTGTGTCCCCGGGGCCACCATCTGCCCCTGCAAAAGCCCTGGGCAACCATGACCCCTCTTCACACCTCCCTTCCTGAGCTCAAGGGCATCTTTAAGAGCAGAATAATACTTGATTTTAATTTTTTTTCCTTTCCTCACTGTTTTTTCTTAATCTCTCCCCAATGAGACATAACATTAATTACTGCAGTTAAAGGGAATTCAGTCTCCATTACTGTCTGCCACCCCTCTCCTCTTGGCTTGAGCACCTGAAATTTGTCTCCCAAATGAAAAGAAGGGAGAAAGGGGAAAAAAACCAAATATGCAAATACTAGATTTTATTTATTTACCTTTTTTTTTTTTTTTTCACGCAATGTCAAGTAGAAAGGAATCAATATTTTTGTCATTACTCCTGTTGTGCTTTTTCCCCATAATCTTAGCTGTCATTTGGGTTTAATTGTGTTGTTTCCTCTCGTGTGGAAGTAAATCTTATCTGTTTTGGATTAAAATTCAATGAAGGTCACAGCAGCTCGAAAACTTACCAGGCTGCAGCAATTAATGTTCATTTGGCTTTGATAAATTGGAATGTTCCCCACAACAGGACTGGAGTGGATTTCAGAAGCAATAATTCTTCCATTAACTCAATGATTCCCCGCGTGATGGAGCGTCTTGCCACTGCTCTGTTTGTCATCTGTCACTTCAAGGATCTGGGCATATGCCTGATATGATTTATCATGATTATTGGGGCTGCTTGTGTCAAAACATTTTAAACCACTAATTATTCCAGCCTTGTAAATTGCTGAATTTAACAAAACATCAGAGATATTTATTTTTCTGTTGTTCCACACTATTTTGCGTCCCTGTTTAATTATGGCTCTGCGTTGTCGTAAATTCAGACCCGAGGCCACGTCCAGCAGCGTTTGCTGTGGGTGGGGGCTGGTTTGCTGGGCTCTTGGGGAGGGATGGGGATGGGTAAGGACAGGAGTGCTTGATCTCATGTTATATCTCTGCATTGACCCATCTTGCAGATGTTTGAAAGAGTCGTATCTCAGAACTCCTCTTGACCCTGTGGGATGCCAGGACCTGGGGAGTTCAGCTGGAGAACAGGAGCTGAGGGGAGACCTTCTGATCTCTGAACTGCCTGAAAGGAGCTTGGAGCCAGGGGGGTCGGGCTCTGCTCCCCAGGAACAAGCGCCAGGAGCAGAGGAAACGGCCTCAAGTTGCGCCAGGGGAGGTTGAGGTTGGATGTGTGGAACAATTTCTTCCCCAAAGGGCTGTGGGGCATTGGAACAGGCTGCCCAGGGCAGTGCTGGAGTCACCAGCCCTGGAGAGGTTGGACAGATGGAGATGAGGTTCTCAGGGTTAATGGTTGGACTCAATGATCTTGAGGGTCTCTTCCAACCAAAATTTGCGAAGAGGTTGTAAACGTGTGTCCCATCCTGGTGGTGAAGCGGTGTGTTTGCCACCCTTAAACCTGTGTGAGTAACACCAGTAAAAGTCCATCTATGGGAGATTGGAGCTGGGACCGTGCCCACGTGGTGTGCAGGTGTGAAAACAAGCTGTGTGCTGCCTCTGCTCCAGCAGAAACACAGTGGGCTTTTTTGCGAATGATAACAAGCAAAAGCCTTGTTTCATCTCATACCGTCGCCCTGCAAGGGAGCATTTCAGTGTCTGGAGTACAAGGTGACCAGACCTCATCAGGCTGTTTTCTTTTTCATTTTTAATACCTACTTTCTGCAGGCTGTTACTGGCAGTAGACAAGTTAGCTGCTGGTTTCTAGGTCTCCCAGCGGATTTTTTTAGCTCTTATTTATACAAGTTTCCTTTTTTCTTTTTGTTCTTGTGCATCCTGATGTTTCCCTAATGATCAGCCATTGGTGCTTTGCTCCACCAGGCTCTGAGCTGGGTATAAAGTGTGCTCTTCAATGCTTCGCTCTGATTTAGCATCCTGCTCTCAAGTGGAGCTGGGGATGGTCCTGGGGCCCAATGCTTTGTGCAGGTGGGTCCTGGAGAGCGGTTTCTTGGGCTGGGGCAGCTGTTTAGTTTCTTATCACTGCAGGAATACCTGAGCATGAGTGGGGTCATGAAAAGTGCGTTAATTTGCCTTTTTAATTTTTTTTTTTCCCCCCCTTATCTGTAACCCATCTTGTAACTCTCCTCTCTCCATGCTCTGCTGCCCATGTTTCCTCAAGGACCCTGTCTCTCATTAGGCTCTTGGTTTCACCTTGGCTGCACAGAGCATCTTACATGGTTGGCATTGCGCTTGTCCTGCACAATTGTCAGGTTGTGATGGCAGCCATACCCTTGCGGGACAAGCCCTGAACACAACATCCATCCAGTGTGTTGGACAGGATGGTGAGGTCTTCTCCAACCAGTTGTGTGAGCCCAGTTGCCTTTCTGTATCCATGTTCCAGCAGTGATTGTTGTCCTTCACATATCATACAATGTCCTGATTTGGAAGGGACCCACAAGGATCACTGAGTCCAACTCCTGTCCCTGCACAGGACAACCCCACAGTTCACACCATGTGTCTGAGGACGTTGTTCAGTCTCTTCTTGAACACTGTAAGGCTTGGGGCTGTGACACCTCCTTGGGGAGCTTGTTCCAGTGCTACAGCACCCCCTGGGTTGAAGAACCTTTTCCTAATGTCCAACCTGAACCTGAACCTCCTCTTGGGTTCTGTTGTTGGTCACTAGAGAGTGACCAGTGCAACCGGGCTTATCTCGGTGTGCACGGGGGAGGGAAGGTTGAAACCCTTTGAAGAGCTGATGATTTTCATCCTCTGCAGCAAACAGCTCTCCCAGGGATCGCTCCAGATCCTGTTGGGTTTGTACACATCCACGTATGGGCTCCTTCAGCTCTGGTGTTCCCATCTGCTTGGCTGTCATTTGAGTGGTGCCTTGTTGTCCTACCTGACAGTATTTTGTCCTTCTTGATATAAAACTTCCAAATGGTTTTATTTCCTTCCTGACTGTGCGCTTGCAGCTTGCATGGTGGTGTGTCCTGTGGGATATCTGGCTGCTCTGGTCGATGCAAAGCGTCGCTTGAGCGTTACCCCGGCTCCTTGCAGCGTGTCTTGCTGATGGCAGCATTGGAGCTCCCGTCAGCCAGTGCAATTGCGGAATAGTGTAACATGAGTAATGAGGTAGTGAAGAAGGCACAACATCTGTGTCATCATTTCTGCACCAGGAGGTCAACCAGATTCATAAAACATGCACTTCCAGCTTGTGATATGTTTAGGAATTAATTAAGGGAGGGAGAGAATTGCTGCAGCAGCAGATTTCCTTATCTGAAAGATATTAAAAAGCTAAATTGATCTCCAATGAGCTGTTTTTATTAAAAAAAAAAAAAAAAAAAAAAAAAGAAAAGCCCCAAAACCTCAGGAGTTGGGCTCGGTGTGTCCCTTTGTGACAATACCATCCCCTCTCCTCATGTGTGGGTAGCGAAGAAGAAGGTGCCCACCTCAACATGCAGATGGACCGAACATCCCCAGGTCCCCGGGAGGCAGATGGAGCCGCAGGCTCTGTGCTGGTCACAGACCAAGCTGTTAGCACCTTGCCCAGGGCAATGTCCCATCAGCAGTCCTCCTGGATCTGCTGGAGGTGGCCCTGAGCTCTTCCTTGAGCTGCTCTGGGGTGGCCAAGGGGCTGGTGGGACCTTTGCTGGCTCTACTGGTCCAAAGCAGTGGGGCTGAGCTCTTGCAGACCCTGTCAGTTTGGGGACTGGAGCTCAGCACAGCTGTAAGCTGAACTTCACCCTGGTAAGCTTGACCTGCCCTGTGCTGTCTGGGGCACCTTGGGGACAGCCAGGAAGTCACACACATGCATTTGAGCTGGTGTGTGAGGGGTTGCCGGTAGGTGAAGCTGGAAGCAAACCTCCCGGTCCTCTTGTCCCAACGCCGTCAGTGGCATCTGCTCTTTCCCAGGATAAGGACATTCTTTGCCTTCAAGTTTCATTTCCATCATGTCCCATTAACCAACATTTTGTAGGCTTTTTTTGCAGGCTCTTTCGTTCACCCTCCCCCTCTTCTCTGCTCTCCTCCTGCCTTGCAGAGACGGTATAAAACAGGGAGTAAATCTAGCTAATGATGTGCTCTTGTATTTAGGGAATTAATTTGGGGGGGGATTTGTCTTCAAAGTGTCACTTCTGTGACAATGGCACCTGTTATGTTAATAATTTTCCACTAATCTCTCTCTGTTTTCTACCTTAGCTACTGTGAATACATTAGACACTTTATAGCTTTCTATCTAGTGGATTTTTTCCCCCCACTGTGTTAAAATATGTAACTGGAGTGCTTGATTTGCATCTCTGATAAAGCGAGGCTGAATAAATACTCTTAGTTCATCCAAACTGAGTAGCAAACTAACTTTCCTGTGTCATCCCCAGAGCAATCTAAGTTGGTACTGGGGGAAAAGCCGCTATAGGAAGCGCTGGGGAGGGGTTTGCTTTTTGCAGATGGCATCAAATGCGTGGGAGAGATCTGCAGCCTTAGAAAATTCCTAACCTGAGATAAGAGAATGGGGGGGAAAAAGTAAGAGCTCGTGTTGGAAAGGTGGCTGGTGTAGTCAGGGGGTGGTGGAGCTGCAAAGGGGATGCTGAAATGGTGAGGAGATGGAGAAAAAAACGCGGAAGGTTTTGGATGTGGGGTGAGGAGCATTGGAGCAGCGTTAGCTCCCGGCTCGAGGTGGGACACGCAGCAAGGCAGCGTCTGCGTCTGCCTTCGCCCCCGTGGCGGGTCCCTCCGTGCTGCTGCTGACAGCAAACCCTGTATTTTTATCACGCTGGGCTGCGCAGGGAGTTGCCGGTTGCAGATTCTAGTCTTGAACTTGTTCCGTTCCTTCCTCCTCCTCGCTCTTCCCCTTCCCACCATCTGTCTGGGAGAAATGCTTGTGCATCTACTGCGCTGTGGGACGTAGCTGGTAGCTTGACCTTTTCTCAGTGCTTTTTCTCTCCTCCTGGGCCTAGCAGATGGAAAAGCCAGGCTTTAGGGGGGTTCCTCTGCTTGGGCTCTGGGTTTGCAGGGTGATTGGAGAGGAAGGAGCATCCCTGTCCTGCACAGACCGGGTCTCGCTAAGCTGCAGGGCTCCTGGAGACAAGAGCAATTCCACACGGGAGCCCTGTGCTAATCCTGTGTGTAAAGTGCTGGGAATATTCGATAGGTGCCTTTACAACTTTGATGTCAACACAGAAATGCTTTGCAGCTACCAGGCCTAGATCTAATCACTTTAAACTGCTGGGCTCGCAACTACATGTGGTATTAAAATTGTCATGAAATGTTAATCCGGGAAAACTCTGGTGGCTGCTGAGCTCTCAGGGAGGTGTGTCGGTGTCTGGGGGTGGATGCTCCCTGCCTCCAAGGTAATTGCATGTGATGGAGAGTGTTTTCCAGGGCTGCCTTGGGTGCTCCTGGTGACAGCGATGTAGGGTGTAGGGTGCTGACCCCTTGCTCTTTCTGTTTCGGCTGCGAGGGAGAACCTGCAGGCTTGACAGCGGGACTGCTCTGCAGACAAGGAGTGAAATACCTTTTTCCCTTCCAACTTTGTGTTACCTGCAGATCTCACTTCTCTCGGTAGTTACCCTTGTTTGAATGCAAGTTAGAAATGTTTGCATCAGTTAATGTATTATCAGTATTGGGCGCTGACACGTGCAAAGGTGAACTGTGATGAACCTGATGCAGAATAGCTTAAAGGAGGCTGTGAAAGATTTTACGTTACAGCACTACAAAAGACTAAATTTTCATTTGATTGGCAAATTCTGAAGATGGGAGTAAGTGTTAATGACAGGATGAAATGCAATATCATATTTGTCCCCAGAAATAGGGTGTTTGCTTTCAGTTTGGGATTTTTTTTTTCCATTTAAAAATAAATTTGACTTAGTTTCATGAGGCAACGTTATACTGTGAAAAGGCAGAGCGCTCTTTGTTCAGGAAGGTGTCAGAATGAAATGTTTCTACTCTTTCAACACTTTCCATACCCTCCCCAAAACCACTTACACTTTAGTTTCAGCTGATGTGAAACTGTCTGAGCAGATAAAACATTCCTTGAAAAACCTTGCCAGGCTTTTTGTGGAGTAACTGTGCCTAAACCACAGGAGATGTGGTGCTGTTGGGGGTGACAGTGTGGGTCTGATCACCCACCAGGTTTCTCCAGCCTCTGCAATCCCTGGCCCTGGTGAAAGGGAATGCTCAGATACCTGCCAGCATGAAATAGGGGCGAGAAAATCATGCAGATGTGACTTTCTGTGGTCATCATAAGCTGCTAATACAGCAGAGGACTATTTTTTATGTGCGTGTCTGGATCATGCTACAGTAGGAAGTTGGGCAAAATT
Source organism: Columba livia (assembly GCF_036013475.1). Lineage (NCBI taxonomy): Eukaryota > Metazoa > Chordata > Aves > Columbiformes > Columbidae > Columba > Columba livia. The sequence continues at coordinate 7,525,860 of NC_088620.1, forward strand.
CCCACTGGCTTAATTGGGAGCAACATCGAGCCAAGTGTGGTTATTTTTACCTGTCGCTGTTCCCACTCTGCCTCCCACCTCCATCCCCCCAGAAAAGAGGGAGTGAGCTCCATTTCAGCCTTTAAAAGTCTCCAGTAGCTCCAAGAACCTGTCTTGCGTTCACGATGTGCAGCAAAGGAAAAGCGAGGAAAAGAAAAAAACCCCAAACCCTAATTGTGCTTATTTTTAAAATCCAATTATCTAAAACGGCAGGAAAATAGTTATTTTTGCAGGGAGCTGTTTGGACAGGCTGGGCTTTGCCCTGAGCGCTGGACTGGGTCCTTATGGCAGCAGCTGGAGAGGGAGCGAGCGGGAGCATCAGCCCCAGTGCTGCTGCGGAACGCTTGGCTTTCAGGGGTTTGGTGCTTTATTAGTTGTCTTGCTCTTTATCCAACAGGGAAACGGGTTGGTTTCCCTTCTAGCGTCCTTCTTTCTAGCTCCCCAGGGCAGGGGAGCCCCCTTACTTTTTTATTTTTGGATGGGGAGGAAAGAAATGTGAAGGAGGATGGCAGCAAAGCTGTCTGATGGTTTAGCAATGTCAAGTATCTCTGTTTCCCTTCCTAGAGGCATATCTGGTTAGGAATGTCTCGCCAGCCACCCGTTAGGCAAGCTTGAGCTTCCCTGCTGTCCTGGGCATGGTTTTTGTCATTGCATCAAACTTAGGAGCTCAGGGAGGTGACGGCAGTGATTGCAGGGGGAGCAGAAAACAGCTTCAGAGTTGGATTTGCTGCTGATTTTACAAATGTTGGAGCATTTTGGGAGCATCTTTCTGCAGGGGTCTGCATTGGAGGGTGGGTTTAATAAAGCAGAAGTAAACGGATGGGCAGTCTTGTGTGGGTGCTGTGAGCAGCATTGCAGCCACCAGCAGTGTGAGATTGCAATGGGGGGACGACTGGGTGGAGAGTGTGGGTTAATGCCCCAAAAGGAGTCTCTCGCTACGATTAAGCTGCAGGTTTTGCTTGGCTTCTCCCAGAGATCCATCATTATTCACGTCAGCACTGGGCCTGTCAGATTCCCTCTGCCGCAGAAATTAATGATTTGAACTTGCCGACCGGCTCGCACGCTGGGATGCAGATCGGTGATGCGGGCGAGGACTCTGTGGGGTGACAATGGAGTGGGGCACTGGGGACCTGATCCCATGCTGCTTCCTTGGGATGCTGGGACCTCAGAGATGGTGAGGGCAAAGTGGCCACTTCTCCCACTGCTCTTCGTCATGATGGGGGCTTGGGATGTATAGCTGTTTGGCTTCTGTCCCCTGCATCCTCTCAGGACCCTAAGGGTTCAGGTGTGTCTGCAGTCCCCTTGGAAAATGGTCCTTCAGCTGTGCACAGTCTCATGCGATTTGGAGCTGTCACCCAGACGGGGTGTCCCTGTGCATGTGCTGCACTCGGGTTGTTCCTGGGCTGGATGGCTCTCCCAAAAAGTCTCCTTCCTTTCTTCTCCCTTGAAAAAAAAATATATATATATATTAAAAAAATAAACAATGGACTCATCCTGTCCTTCTCTGGGAAGCTGTTGCTCTGAGCTGCGATGTTCTGGCTGCAGTGGGTTCCACCCTCTGGATGCTGTTGAGCTCCGTCCTGCTGCAGCACCCTCAGCAGAGCGGTCCCCTCTTTTGGGACAGCTGTGTGCGCCAGGGAGCAGAGAGCAGGCGTGCAGCCTCTCTGCCAGCAGCCTTCCCTTTCGGGTCATGACATTTTGAGGCAAAATCCCTGTTTCTCCCCCATGCACTCAGGCCTGTTGGCAGAGCAGTGCACCCTGCCCCTCTGCAGGCTGGCTGGGGTTGGTGTGATGCCTCCCTGGGAGACATTGGTGTTGCTTTTGGGGGCTTTGTATAGCAGCATGGGGTGTGGGGGGCTGAGCAAGGCGCAGCTGCTCCCTCCTGTGTGTAGAAGAGGCAGTGGGACTGTGCTGGCTGGAGGATGTGGAAAGGGCGATGTCTTTACCTTGGCCACCAAGCAAAGCGATGGCCACGGGATGTGTCCAGTCACCTTCTGCCGCAGCTCCATCCCCTCAGCTCTGCCATGTTCCCCTTAGCAAAATAAGTGGTGTGGGTTTTTAAAATCTTTTTAAATGGCCACTTTTCACTCTTTTTCGTGCTCTTCCTCCTTGGCATGCAGGTCGGCGGGGGGAGGGAGGCTTCAGCCGAGCTCTCCATCACATGTCCCTTGTTTTTTGTGAGTTATTTTTTCCCTGACGCTGCCCTTGCCAAGGGAAGGACATTGTATAGCCGCTGAGACTGGCAGGGGCTGTAATGCTGCCTGCCAATAGCCTCAATGGCTGAAAAGGCTTAGGAAATCCAAGCTCTAAATTAGCTCCCAAATCTTCTTCTTCCCTTTCTCTGGTTAAAGAGCCCTGCAGAGCTCCCAGCTCCCCTTTTGTCGTTGGGCTCCCCGGCGAGCCACTGGCTTTGCAACCATGCTGGGGGTGCTTTGCCTGGAGAGCGTTGTGTGATGGTCCCATGGGGATATGGGGAAGATCCTCAGCATGACGTGGCTTGAGGCAAGCTAGAGCACCCTGGGGAGAGGTGGGGGACAAATTGCTGTCATCATCCCACTCCACAGCCTCCTCCCAGCCTTTGCTGCCTTGTCCCCCTGCCCAGCTCCCTCCCTGTCTAACAGCTTTGCAGCACTTGCTTGGCAAGCACATTGGGGCTCTCAGCTGCAGCACTGGAGAGAGCAGGAGAGACCAGATGAAGTGGGAGGATGGGAGCAGGAGGTGTGCTGGCCACAGATCTCGTAAAGGACGGGACAACCTGTGCGGTGTCCAGCTGTTGCACCCCCCCAGCACCTTGTTACTGCCCTTGCCAGGTCAGTGGGTGCAGGCAGCAGTTCTGCATCCCTGCGCCTGGCAGTAGCAGGATGAAGAATGTCTGTCTGCAGGGGAACTTTTTTCCCCGGGGCCCTTGGTGAGAGGCGGTTTTGCAGCAGCTGAGCCTGGGGAGCAGCTTTGCTGTTGTGTTTATGCACGGCTGTGTTGTGAGGCTTTGTCTTTTACCTCTGCTTTTTCCTCTCGAGGGCGAAGTGGAAAGGGCTCTGCAAATGCCTGGCGGCTCAGCATCCCCACTGGCACTCCAGCCTTCACCACCAAGTACAATTTGTTCTTTAAATGTCTCCAACAGCTCTCTGCAGGTAGCTTTCGATGCTCAGGTGCTGCAAACCAAGCACAGGCATCACATCCAATATAGTCTCCTAAACCATCCCAGAAAGGGGCTCCTGCACATTCTACTTTGGGGTTCTCAGTGTCCCACCTGGCTTTGCTTGTGGGTGAGGAAGGGGATTGTTTCCCAGAGGGCTGAGCATCGCTGGGACAAGTTGCTGCAGTTCAGCATCGCTCCTGTCCAGGCCCTCGGAGGTCGCAAGTGCGTGGGAGAGAGTGTGAGCTCTGCAGAGCAGCCTTGGGCGCTACAGTCTACCCGCTTCATCCTGCCCGTGGGTACCTTGGGAGACGGCAGAGGAAAATTCCACTTCTAGAGGCGTGGAACTTGTTTTTTTGTGTTATTTCTTTTAAAAAGCTCTGTCAAGCTCTTTCTCCCCCTGCCTGTGCTATGCAGCCAGCTCTGAAGCAGAAGTGATATTTTCTGCCAATGCAATGATTAGCCGTTCTGCTAATGACCCAAGAACAGCGTCCAAAATAAATGAGCCCAACCTGCTCATCTTATTAACCAAATGATTGCAAAGAAAGAGGAAATATCTGCAAAAACCACTTAGGCAGCTGGAATTTGGAAGCGTGGTGGAGTCATTGCTCGAAGTATAGAGAGGAGCCATATGTCTTCAAAGAGCTGGTCCTCTCTGTGAGTTGGGAGACCCCCTGTGTTATTGGGGTGGTTCTGCTCACCCTCTGCTCCCCATTTTGAGAGATAACCCTGAGGTGCTGCAGCTGTTGCTGTTCCTGAGCTCTGCTGGTTCCCAGGGCTGAGAAGCTGGGGATGGGCAGATATTTCTCCTCCTGTCCTCCACGTCTGGTTTGTGGCTTCCCACATCCTTTAGGTGACGGGCAGCAGCACTGGGATGTCAGTCAGGAGAGCAGCTAATGCAGTAATCAGTACTAAGTCACTCTTCAGGAGTAGTTCTTATGTCGTTCAGGTTCTTCTCAATGCACTTGGCAAGGTTTTGGAGCATCCTTGTTTCACATGAGGAGGGAGGGATGAATGAAAAAGGAAGAGACGTAAAGATACAGGGGGGGTTTCTGCAGAGAAGGGAGGTGAAAAGGGGCAAGCCCCATCTCATGGATCATGTCAATGCTCAAGAGAAATGAGAGCTCACCTTGGGGAGGGATTTTATGCTCTCTGTTAATGGGCAAGAGAAAGAGAGCTGAGTGCAGGAGAAGGAGTATGGCATGAGGAAGGTGAGTACCTGGAGCACTGGGTGCACAAACTCCCCTGATTTTGGAAACAGCTTGATCTTCTATGTGGGTAAACTGGATTTGAAAGGTGGGTTGTCTCTCCAGCCACTGCTGGTATGTCCCAGTAGATCTGTCCCCAGCTAAAAGGCTTGTACGCAGTGTGATGCTGTGCGGAGTTGACAGCGGTGTGACCATCCCAGAGAAGGGGGCTGAGGCTCAAGGCTTGAAGCTGTATCACATCAGAGGATGCACGCAAGTCTTGCGTCTCATTTGACAGCAGAGAAAAATGCCCTTGTTCCTCTTGTCCCCTCGAGCGAGGGCAGCTGGAGACCTGGCTCACATTGCACAAGGCTCTAAAAATTGCTGAGGAGGAGGAAGAGGAGGTCATCGTCCTTCCAGCACCCGGTGTGCACGCCATATGCTTCCCTGACCTTTTCTGCAGCACAGACGATGTGAGCTCCTGTGTGTGTATGTTCAGCATTGCAGCTCTCGGGCTGGTGCTGGGGGCTGCTCGTGGGGTCCCACCAGCCCCTTGGCTTCACAAGTCTGGGCATCGCACTGGGACACTTCTGCAGGCACATATGCAAAGCTGATGTATGACCAAAAGTACGCCTTCATGCATATTATGTGTCTCTATATGTGTGTGTCCATATATATATATTTGAAATATAAACTTCATATGTATGTGTGTATATATAGTTTTCACTGAGCTGGGATCTGTAGGGTGTAATGTACAGAAATAGGAATCGTGCCTTATTTATTTTTTTTAATTTAACTGCATTCATCTGTAGCTATTTTTTTGCTCTTTTCTGTTTCATACAGACTTAAATTGTGCCTTGGACTCCTTTCTTCCTTTCCCAGTTGGTGAGGGAATTGCTAATTGTATGTTTTTGTTCTGGGAAGTTTCAGGTTTAAACGATTATTTGTGCTGGAAAACATCCTGACAGTGCAAATATTGAAAAGTCAAACATGGAGTGGATCAGCAAATGACCCTCGCTGCCTTTGCACCCGTCAGTGTCTCAGTGCTCTGCACCTCTCTGGAACGCTGCTTTCGGTCCCTTCGGTCCCCAAGCTCTGGGGGTTGGTGAGGGGCGGGTGCGAATGGAAGTTCCACCTGCGCGCCCCAGGCTGCACGAGTGCAGCCGTGCTAATTTTTCGTTGTCATTTGCTTAAACAAGTTTTTCAGGTTAATGCTGAAGTGGTTTTGCTTTGGAAGGTGTGGTGGTTTATGACTGCAGGGTTGTGTTGTGTTTCGTAATTTTTGAGTGGGGGAGTTGTTTTTTGGTACCCCAAACCTCCCACACTTGCCTACCATGTTGACAGCACTTGCATCAGTTGGGATGCTCTAGAGCTACTGCCTTGCTTGAAGGTTTTGTAGGATGAGGATAACTTTTCTTTAGGATCTCCAGGGTGGAAGGGATTTAGAGAGGTCATTAAATCCATCTCTGTGCCTCTGGGCAGGATCAATAACCCTTTGTCACTGGTGATGGATGTTTCTCTATCCTGTTCTGCAAGACTTTCCGGTTCCCCCAGGTGGCTGTTCCAACCTGCCCTATCTGATGAAGATTTGGGGTTGGACCGTGGCTGCCCTGAGGGGGAGCAGCCTTACAAACCCCCCCAAATATGTATCCCTGCCAGCACCCTGCCTTCAGCCTGGCTTTGCAACTGCCTAATATTTCAAATAAATTTTACAATGTTTGATCTGATTTAAATAAGCAGGTGGTTTGAAGTGATTGGTGGAAATCCTTTCCCTTTAAATGTTTCGCTCTGAGGATTTAGCTTTGAGTACCTTGCTTCTGGTATCAAGCCGGAACGTGGGCTGGCATCCTCTTCTTGCCCCGGCATTGCCCAGGGCTCCTTGGCCAGAGGTTGCAGACACATGTGTGGACAACTGTCTGCTTTTTAAGAAGAGTGGTCTAAGCACTTGTATGTTTTTTTTTCCAGGGTGTTCCTTGAAAAATGGGATGTGCCCGTGCTCCACATGGCTGGGTCTGCTCCTCCTGGGTACCACTCTGGGTGGCATGTGGGGCACTGATTTCACCAGGTCCCACATCCAGGTGCTCTCCAGCCATGGACTGGAAGGTTGTCTTCACCTTGGTGTTTTGCACATCGACCAGGTGTGCTGAGTCCCCTGGTTTGGGGGCTTGGACAAGGACCACGCAGGCACAGACCAGAAAGGTTGAACCAAGTTTCCAGTGCTCTGTCTATACAGTGTACTAGGGATGCTGTTATTTTTGTGGTGCCCTTTGTCCTGTGGGAAATTAATCTTTTGTGATGAAAGCCTGAAAGGAGGCTGGATGCTGAGAACACCATCTGAGCACCTGGGGATCAAGAGGTTCTTCTTATTTGGAGCAAGTGGGGGTTTGAAAGATGGAGGAACCCATGTGCTGCCTGTCAAATGGATGTTTCTCTCTCCTCGCCTCCCCTCTTCACCTTTCAGGCAGGCTTCTCCACAAACACACAGCTATATCTTCATCTCCCTTTCGTGCTCTCCCCTCAGGCAAAGCTGTTTCTTCTGCAGGAGGCCAGGTCTCCTCTGAAGATGGGAGCGTTGCATGGGCTGGGCTTAGTTGAGATTAGAGGTGCACTTGTGAACTCAGCCCAGCCAGCTGGACGGGCACCGCACCGGGGTGAGCTGCCATGGAGCTGAAGCCGAGCGGGAGGTGGTTTTCCTGCCTCTCGAAAGCTAAAAATACACTGTTGGGGTGTGTGTGTGCACCTTGGGGGGAAGCAAAGCAAAGCTCAGTACCCACTGTCTGCATCAGGAGCAGCAAATAAGGAGCAGAGAGGTGCTTTGTGAGCTGAAAGGTGTAGGTAGAAGGGCTTTATTAGCTCCCTTTGAAATACTTCATCCTGATTCCCATTTAACTGTGGAATCTAACTTTATTTTAGCTTTAAATTTAGATTTTTCAAAACAGGCCTGTCAAATTAGTAAAAGGAAATTTGATTTGAAAATGGCAGCAGGATTGAGGGCTTTGTTTTCCTCTGTGTGCGATCTGGCTTGGAGATGGCTCTTAACCAAAAATACCCTATTGGAAGGTGTTTTTTAGTTAATCAACACGTTCCAAGTGGGGGGGAAAAAAAAAAGAAGAGAGCAGAGATGGAAAGTTGTTGCCGATGGCTGCCCCTCAGCAGGGACCTGGAGAGTCGAGCTGGGGTCCCGGGCTGCTGCAGGGGATGGTCCCAGTGCCACAATCGATGCTGCTGTGGGGGCAGAGGGGGTAACTGGGACATGGGCTGGCTCCAAAGTGGCCATCCATGCCCAGTCCCTCCCTGCTCCTGGGGACAGTGCCACCTGCCATTGGTGGCTGAATTCACTCTGTGATTATTCACAGATGCTGCAATTACGCCGGCAATGCCGTGTCAAAAACCTTACGGCAGCACCGGCATGTGCGCAGGGACAGGAGGGGGTTATTAGCCTGTTATTATCCATTTACCCAGATATCCCGGCTAATCAGCTTTCAGATGGGGAGAATTAATTGGTTTCGTTTGGAGCACCAGGCACGTTTAATTGAAATGAATTATTTCCCCTTTCTAAAAGGGCACTTGCTCAGCCGCTGTTGGATGGGGAGGGGGGGCTGCAGCGTTCCCATTGCGGACCCTCACGGCGCTGCAGCTGGGCTGCAGTGAACTATGCCATCCTCCCTCCATCTGGGAAGGGCTCGTATTTTTCTGTGCACGCACCCCACTCGGATACGTTCCAAACCCTCTGCTTGTAGCAAGCCAGGGGAGTGCAAGTCCCAAAGTGTCTCAGTCCCATGAAGTGTGTGGAGTGGTATGCGCTGGCAAGCTTGGCTGGTAGTGTTGGTGATGCACAGGTGACGTTGCTGTGACGCTTGTTGCTTTCTGTGGGGTGCAGCTGGGGGATGGAGTCAGGCGATGAGGGTCCCCAGGGCTGGGTGGGCATGCCTGGTCTGTGTGCAGGATGTTCAGGGCTCTTGCAAGCTGTGTGCCTGGAATAAAACCATGTTATATCCTTGCTGCTGCTGACCCAGGCTTTGGTGCCACATCAGGCAGGCTGTTGAGCTGGCTGTACTGGAGGAGATGTCTGTGTTGGGTGTGGTTACTTTTGGGAGAGGCTGAGCATCCCCAAGGCCATACCAGAGGTGGAAGGGGTGGCAACTAGTGACATGTACTGCAGGGGATGCATCGATCCTGCTTGCAAGGATGCAGGGAAAGCAAATCCATCTCTGTGTGGCGCTGAGTGAGCCCACCGGCCCCTCCAAACCCTCCTGACCCTCTGAGGCACTGCTGCTGCCCACCAGCCTATTCCTGCTCTGGTGCCAGCTTCTCTTAATTAAAGGTCTGTCTCCTTGTAAGAACACGGCTGTAATTAGAGCTGGGTGCAGGGATGGCTTCTCACTTTGTGAGAGCACAAGTGAAAGCTTGTGGCTCTGCAAAAGTCCCTTTGGGTAGCGGGGATGCAGCTCTGAGCCCAGCCCTGGCCAGGTCCCTGAGGGTCCCTTCAGGTCCCCTCATGCGTGTCCTGCTCTCGCCAGGGTGTGGTTATCTTGGTCAGGGACTCAGAAATAGCCAGTCTCTCTAAATTGAAGCTGTTGGGGAGGACTGGACTGTCCCAAAAGGACTCTCTGGTCCTTCCTCAAAACGCACAGGTAAACATCCTTTTGGAAGCATCAGCGTCTTCGTACCTGTCCAGAGCCTCCTGTAATATTCTACATGGGAGAGATGCAAGTAAGAGCCCCAGTTTCTTCCTCCTTTGCTCTGTTCCCATCATCTTTGACGTCGTGTATCCATACAGGAAAAAACAGGTATTTGAATCGCAGATGCCTTGAGCTGCAAGTGCTTTGGGACCGTCCCTTGGGTGTGCAGAGCTCTCCAGAGCTGGAGCTGCTCCGGCTGCACCCTGGGGGTGCAGAGGACCCCTTGGCAGATGCAAACTTGGCTTTTCCCCTCCCAGCCCGGCTGCGGGATGCTCCATGTTCCCCATTTGCGGCTCTGCCTCCCCACCAAGGAGATCGCTGCCCTCCTGCTCTTCAAAGCCACTTGAAAAGAAGTGAGAAAACAGAGCCAGTGCGTTTCCATCTTTTGATATTCTTGGCTTTCAATCAATAAAGCAAGAGGGCTGGGCAAACGAGGATCAGGGTTTCAGCGAGATGGCTTGACGTGGTCTGTCGTGCCGCGGAACAAAAAGGTTTCTGTGGACCTGCGGGTGGCTAAGTGATGAATGTGGGAGCTGTACGGCAGGAAAACTGTCCCGTAGATTTGCTTTTCCGCTGTGCTGAGCCCCGAGTGTGTTTGGAGGCATCACACCGAGGGCTGGGTAACAGGAACTCTGTGTTCTTCAGCAAGAAGACAAAAAAGCTCTGAAACAGTTGATGGATTTTAGGTGTGTGCAAAGTTCTGGTGAATGTAATAGGAGTTAAGTGTATGGTTAAGTGCTCTACTTAACTGGACTCTTACTAAGCTGCTGGGAATAGCTGTGGTGGTTGGGGAGAGGAGAGGGTTTGTGGACTTGCTGAGCGTTTTGATCTTTTCTTTAAATCAAAGTCTTGGATTTGCCTGCTCTGTGATGCACTGGGGGGTCGGTGCCTTTTTCATATTGCATGTGTGGAAATTGTTAAACCCTTTTTTCCTTTTCCTGGTGTGCAATGCCACAGGTACCAGTAGAGGCTCTTTGGTGCAGGGGGGCTTCTGTGGCGGGAGTTACAACATCAGCATTGCAAAGATGCCAATGCCGAATAGACACGTGCATGGAGCTTTTCTCCCTGTTATTGTGTTTGAATACCCTCCCTCTCCCTCTGGAAATCAGTGGTTTGTGTTGCTGCTTTTCAAAAAGATGTTAATTATGCTGAAATATTTGCGCTTTAAATATGGTGAGGCAGGTTTGGTGTTTTTTTTGTAATAGACCTTTGGAAAACCCCACCAACCCAAATAACCCTTTCCCTCCATTCCTGCATGCACAACAGCACCTTCCCATCAGCTCTTTGCTCCATGAATTGCTTTGAGATGCCCATAAATAAACTCTAACCCCATTTTTCAGTCTCTCACTTGTCTTTGTTCCAGCCTGTGTAGAGCAGCAGCACACACCAGTGGAGAGACCTGACCCATCAATGAGGCTTAGATGTTGGGTTACTCCAAGAAGTTCCCATTACTTAATGCCGCAGTGAATTTTTCTCCATGCTTTGCCACCTTTTCTGGACAACTGTCCAAGATCTGGCAGCTCCCAGTACTGGGTGGTTAATTGAGCAGAAAGGATGTTGTACCGTGTCACTCACCAGCTCTTGGAAGCTGGAGGCACAATGTGGATTGTGTTCGTGTTCCCTCATCCGGAGATGTGCCTCTCTTATTAGATTAATTTTTTTTTAATATATGCAGAATATACAGTGGGAACAGCATTAATTCGCACTAATGGTTGTGAGATCCACTGAGAATTAACTGCATTTTTTGTAAATTGGTGAGGAAGCGGATAAACACACTTATTAAAAAAACAAGAAAGGTACTTTTGCAACAGCAGTACATGTTACTCATTTATCTGACAAGTGTTCTTTACTTTTAATTATATTTCATCACTCGCTAGCAAATGCTCTGCTGGTAGTATCGTAATAATCTTAGTAATTTGAGCCCTTGCTTTAGCATTTAAGCCTTTGTTTGGAAGTGGGGAGAAGCAGCTGGGTAGTTCAGGTGTCCCGCAGTGATGCTGATTTTGAGGGACCCCGTGGTAATTGCCACTTGAATCTACGGTGGCTCCCGATTGCCCCGGCTGATGCTGCGGTACCGCAGAGATAAGCTGTGTACACACATGTGCTGGGAGATGCTCTTGTGCGCTCTCTGTCCAAACAAAGCAGGTATTCATGGGGCAGGAGCAAAGGCAAGATCTCCACTGTGTTTCGTGGAGGCTCTGAGTGATGGCAACGCTGAAATTGGTGGGTTGGTCAGTCAAGGGGACTGAAGTCAGCCCAGCCTTGATGCAAAGGCTCCTAAAAAGATGTGCAGCTTCTCTGAGTTTTATCCCTTTTTTTTAATTATCAAGTTTAACCGCATCCTTCTTTCATTGTGCCACCTCTACACACCTTTTTCTGGGCTTAACACTGTGCTGCTCTGTCTGTTGGGTCCAGCTGGTCAGCAGGTTGGCTTCTCCATCAGATGCTAAAGTGAATATTCTACATTTTTCCTGGAGGAGAAGGCACCAGCTTGGGCAGAAGCTGTGGAGGTGTTTGTGACCTTCTCTGGGCAGTGGGTAGAGCGTGAACGTGATTAAAGTGCTTTCGGAAAAACACAGAGCGGTGTGGCTTAGCCAGCACAGCAAAGTGTGATGTGCCAGATGCTCTGGTGTTGGATGGGGCACCTGCACAGGCAGAGCTTAGTCTGCAGCTCAGGGCAGGAAGATCTGGAAAAACCCTGTGAGATGTTCCCCTCTGTTGCTGAACCAGGAGGGGTGAAGCTGGTTCAGGCTCTTGCAGTCTCTGATATTGGATGGAGTCCCATTTTCCCTCCTTCTCTCTGCTGGGATGTGACCGCAGGGCATCTCCTCTGGTGTTCAGATGCTCCTCACCTGACTTGGGCTCTGCTCTGAAGATGGTGCAGAGGACTTTTTATAGGTGGTGGTTCTGCGTTTGCTGGTTTTGAGGGACTTTCCTTTAGCCCCGTGTTTAATTGGAAGGTGCTTTGTGTGTTGGCACAACCCTGGGCGCTCTCAACCTGCATCCCGTGGCAGCTCTTCTGAGACCTCTTGTGCACTGGGAGAGTCTTGCTGGGGATGTGGGGACTTCTTTTATTTAAAAGGGGAAGGCTGATCATTCTTAAATGGATTTTTTCCCCTCCTTTGGAATACAGCTAAAATGCGATTCGGGTATTGGGTGAAAATGAGCCGAGCGGTAGGAGCACGTGGAGGTGTCTCTAGCAGCTCGGCGGGGAGGAGGGATGGGGCTCGGTAACTGCAACTCCTTCAGAAAATAAAACGCTTTTTGTTTTTGTCTCAGCTTTGCGCTCAGCCAGTCTGCCCGCATTAGGGAAACATAAGCGTGAACACACAAGACCTTATGCATTTTAAAATCTTCCCTCTCTGAGGGTGAGCTCCAGGCTAGCGGGTCAGCCGATTTAGGTGAACCGTTTAGTGCGCATTAAAATCACAATTTATGCAATCTGCGCTCTGGCTTTAAAATGAGCTAGCAATCAGGTGCTTAATAAAATCACCTCCAGCCCTCCTCTTTCAGTTCACTGCAAATAAATGCCTTTTTTTAACATCATAAAAATGGATTAGAAGTCATTTTGAATTGTTATCCCAGCAAGATGTGCAGCTCGGGATGTGCAGACGTGTTTCGGTGTGATTGAGGGTTGTGTATTTTGGTGCTTGCATACAGCCCGTGTTTGGGAGACCATTCAAATAAACATTTACTGGAACATCACATTGCATGTCTGAATGGCACAGAAATGCTGATTGGCAGGTTCTCTCCTCCTCTTTGTTTCTGTTCTTGGCCGAAACGGCAAAACAAAATTCAGCGTGGCTTAAAAAAATATAAAATTATATGGAAATGTGACTTTTTGTCTGACTAGTTATTTTTTTTTAACGTGGACGAGTCAGAGATTTTAAAGTTATGGTTCCCACAGCAACTGTAACTCTTGTCTCATGTGCATGCGTTATACATTGCAGGACTGTATATGCTATTAAATTTATGCCCAGTGCGTGTACGTACGGCATAGCAAGCAGAACAGCCGTGTATGATGGGTCTGCCTGAAACTAATGGAGCAATCCTGCGGGAACTCTTCCTTTGGAACCCCTGGGCCGGATCCTCCTCTCCTTTTCATCAGTATAAACCCATTCAGAGAGGGTGGTTTGTAGGTGCTGCCAGCTCTGGGCAGGGTTGGGTGACACGGTTGTGATGACAACAACAGAAGGCGGTGTCCCATCATCGCCGGAGCTCGGTGATGTTCTAAGAACTACGGAAAAAGGGAATAACAAGACATAATACGTTTCTCTTCAGGCCACAATTTAAGCAGCCATCCCTGCTCAGCAAAGCGCTGAGGCATATGCTACAGTCTCATGGACTGTAATGGGAATTAAACACATATTTAAAGTTAAGCGTGTGGTTAAGCACCTTGGTGAAGAGATGCTTGAACAGGGATTTGAAGCGTGTAGGGAGAAAATGTTGTATTTTTTAGTAGATTTGCCTTGTGTCATTACTGTCTTATGGAGAGGTGGGGTTGAGTGGTTTTGAGGTCAGGACCAGATCTCTCTGCAGTGTTTTTATTTTTTCTTCTTTATCTTGATGTTCAGCTCTTCCTCACTAGTTTTCATGGGGGCTTGCTGTCTGTCCTTGGTCTCATCCTCATGCTCTGCCTCGGTTTCTCTGCCTGATGCTCCCCTGTCCATGGGCTTGTTCACTGACCCATGGGGGTACCTGCTGCCAGAGGGTGGCTGTGATTGATGGACAGGGATGGGCGACGTGTCCCCCGCTCGGGCAGCACAGTTGGAATCTCCCCCATCCCCAAGACTTGCCAGCACTGCGCCATGTTTTGAACAGGTGGTCTCCAGAGATGTCTCAGCTCTCCCAGGAGCATCGTGCGTTTTGCCGTGGTGTTACTTCTTGAATGATCCTGGCTGCAAGTCAAGCTCCCAATTTCTCACGCCATCCGTGCAGGAAGAGCGGGAGCATCTTTCCATCCCTAGTTGATGTTGCCACATCCCTTCTGCTGGCAGAGGCTGTGTGAGGACTGAGCAGGCTGGGTCAGGTCCCTGCCTGTGTGAGCATCTCCTGAGACAGGATCCAGCACCTTCCCAAACTCCACATGCTGCTGCTCCATTTCTGTCCATGAACCCTGCTTTCCTCTTGTAGGAGATAAAGCTACTTCTTGCAAAACCTGGTCCCCAAAACCCTCTTTCTCTCCTGTCCTCGTGTCCTCGCATGCCCTTGGGAGGCTCCAGTAACATGTCCCTGCCCTTGTGTGTGATGTGCGTTAGTGGGTGGGGTGATCTGGGGCCTCTTTCTTCTGCCTGTCTTCTCTCATCATGCAGCTGAAGGGATGTTGGGATTTCTGGGACTTCTTCTCCCTTTTTATTGATTGCAATGGGACAGTGTACGAACACATCCCCATGATGGGGACGACAGCCGGAGGCTGATGTTATCCCCACTCTAGGGAAGAACAAACTATATAACACCTTTACAACATATTTTCCCCTGCCCTGCTGTTTGTTTAAAGCCGGAGGGATCCTGTGCCATCTGTGGGTATGTCCTGTGCCCTGGGAGGTGAGGAGGCAGCAGGGTGCAGAGCAGGTTGTGATAAACGGCGTTGTGCAGGAGAGGGAGGACTCTGCAGAGGTGTCTGCAGAGATCAGCCTTATTTTTCATCGTTAATGATCTGAAAGAAGGTGCAAACAGCATGTTAATTAAGATTTGCAAAAGAAATATTTAAATTGAGAGGTACAGCCAAGAAAGAGAATAAGGCAAAGGAGTCCTAGGGAGAGACAGGTGGGGAGGTTTGATGTGGAAAGGGAAGAAGCAGATGCCATGCAAACCAATGTGTTAAATGTGGTATTTTACTTCCAAAGTTGTCCTGAGTGTCACTTGTTTGGCGTGTGGGCAGGGGGTCCTGGTACAGGGTTTGACCTGGCAAAGGGATGGGATGGACAGAGCTGGGGCTGCCCCCCGCCAGCCTGGGCCCTATTGGGTGTCTTCTCTGAATTTGGCCAAGAGGTTTGATTGCCAATTAACAGACACTGTTATTAATATAACGGCTAAATCAGATGATCCCACTTCTGTTTGTGGTTCACCCCGGAACATGGCCTGGAGGGATCTGCGTCTGGGAACAAGCTGCCTCCTGGTGAAGCAACATTTATAGGGTGTCTGTGCTGCCATTCGCCATCGCTTTTAGTTAATTAATTAGAAATCTTTTAGCTCAAATTACAGCATGGCTAAAACCTAATGCAAATGTTTGCTACACCTGCTCGTTGAGCACTGCTTTATTACAGCCCTTGGCAATGGCAGGGACGAGCCGGGAGAGGTTTTTGTGCCGAGCCACGGAGTCTGGGGCTTGGTCCTTGCTGGTGGCATCTCCCCCTTTGGTCTGTGGTAGCTGGACATGCCTTTACCTGCCAGTTTGTGTCCATGGTCTGGTGGTGCTTTCTGTGTCTGGGCTGACCTGGGATAGGGTGAAATATTTGAAAAAGATGCTCTAGAGTTGAATGCTGTGACTCATGGAGAAGCGTGGGGAGGACAAAATTGGGGGACCAGAAGGGACTGTGGGGTTATCTGCTCTGCCCTCCAGTTCTGCGCAGGTTGCAAGAATTCGCTGAGGCCTTCTTTATTTCTCGTTTGAAATAAAGCATAACTTTTCTAAAAGCATCCAGGCTTGATTTAAAAAAAAAAAAAAAAATTGACAGTGATGGATAATCCATTACAACCCTTGGTAAATTGTTCTAGTGTTTAATTACCTTCACAGCCAAAAAGGAGAGAAAGGAAAAAGTACAGAGTGTGAAGAGCTCTGAGGGTTGTGTGGTTATTGCCGATACCTGTTTGCTTACCGTGGCTCGCCCGCTGGGCAACGTGATGCTCTGGCATCAGGGTGCAGCTCACCCTGGCTCTCTGAAGCTGTGGGGTGCACTGTGGTTTTTGTGCAAGGTTTGTGCTGGGCTAAGCCTGGCTCTTCCCAAGGACTGTCCTTGGAGTGATGGCTCTGGGTTGTGAGAGCCCTGTTTCGCCCAGCAACAGATTGTTTGTGATGAGGCTGGTTGTCAGCACGATGATGGAGGATAATTGGGTTTGGATGTTGTGTGGGAGCAGTAGTGGCTTCAAAGTTAGAAAAGAAATAGGGATATTTTTCCCCTCAAGGCAAAACTTTGTACTGGTGTTCAGGTCAGCACCCTTCTCCGGGGACCATCTCTGACTGAGGAGCCCAGGCAGCATTGGGAAGGGCCAGAGCCTGATGTGCAAGACAGTTTGTCCAGACCCCAGAGGAGCAGCAGGACTCCCTCATCTTCCACCACTTTGGTAGAGAGGGATGTTGTCTTGTGTCAGAAGCAGCACTTGCGTCTTCTTGCTGCTCAGAAATTGTTCAGCATCTCGGACAGATGCCCAAACAGTGATTTCCCTCCAGGTTGGCAGCCTTCATCATATACATGAGCATCCAATCTCTTGGGCTTCGAGGTGGCTTCTTCCATCGGTTTTCCTTCATGCTCCAAATAAGTTCTTGCTGCTGTCCTGCTGCAGTTTGCACCTGTGCCATGAGCCCCGCAGTTCTGCACATGCATGCGTTGCCCCACCAGCCTTCTTTTCCCTCCTCTTCCTCTTGTCCCTCCTCCTCTCCTGTGGGTCTTGGCGACCCTCTGGTGCCCACGGCTGCTGCTCGACCGGCGCGGGGCACGTGGGAGCACGGCAGGAAGGACATTACGTGGGAGAATATGCATGTTCACAGCTCAGAGGATTAAAGGCCCGTGTTCTTATCACTGCAGAACAGAGTATTATAAATCCAGCCTTAGAATACCAAATCCCCGTGCGGCTCGGCCATTGTTTGGGAATATTAAAAAGCTCGGAGACAGAAATAATCAGTTTCCGAATGACACATTGTCAAATAAAACATTTCTCATATTATCCCTTCCTTCCCCTTTCTCTCTCCTGCTCCCTCAGTTGGATAATTTAACATGAAAAATACATTAAAATGAAGCTGGCTTGAATGCCTCCGAAGTTCAACACTTTTTTTCTTTTCCCCAGGAAGCTTTCCCGGTGTGCAGATTGTGGTCAAACCAGCAGCTGGTGGCACGGGGTTGGGACGAAGGGGGCAGGTCGGAGCTGAGCCACTGACTGTGAGCTCACCCGGGGGGCTGGCATGGGTACCCCCAACTGTTCAGGCAGAGAAGGGGCTGTTGTTTCAGTGGCTGGTGGAGCAGAGACCTCTGGCTTGTCCCCAAGGGATGCAGGAGCCACAGCTGGGCTGGGAGCCCTTGAGTTGCTTGAGCCCAGCCTTGAACTGAGCGGGGAGCAACATGTGAATAACATGTGCCTTTATGCCTTTTTATAATTTCTCCCAAGCACAGAGATCTTTAATTTAGCACGCTGACAGGTTTATGCGCTCCAAGCCATTTCCCAGGAGCAGATGCGAGGTGAGCTCAGCCAGGCAGGGACGCGGCCCTGGCGCTGCCACAGATACCCAGACCCCTTCCCTGGGTCCAGCCAGCAAAGCTGCTCCTTGTGCAGGGTTTTCTTGGTCACTCTGGCCTTTTCCAAGTTTTTTACTGGCTTGTCTCCAGTTGTGCTTTTCCAGGGAGGGCAAGTGCCTGTGTGTGCGGAGCGGGCAGGAGCAGCCCTGCTCTGCCCAGGGACCCTTTGCAGTCACAGAGAGCACCCAGGTCTGAATGATGTCCATCCAGGCAACTCAGGAGCTAGGTGGTGATGCCCTGAAGAAGGCTTTTCCCAGGAGTCAGGTCCATGTTGTCCTGAAACCCTCCCGTAATGGGAGAGCCCTGGCTTTGCTAGAAGGTTGCCAGCATTCAAGCTGGACTTGATTTTGCAGTGTGGTTCATCGTGTTGAAGTTCGTGGCCCTGATATGTCCTTGTCACCAGGCCTCCCTTTTGAAGGGTTGGGTGTACTGTCATTTTTCTCCAGGAAACTGGACTTCTAAGGAAATGGTCACAATTTGGTGCTGGGGGGTGCAGGTGGCTCACGCCAGGGGACTCCTGTGATGCTCTTGGGTCTCTGTGCATCAAGTGCTGTGTAAACCTGAGGAAACATGTTTCTGCTCTTCCAGGTTGAGGTGTCCATGCTGTTTCTTGCTTCCGAGCATGGAAGGGCAGGTAGGGTCCTCATCCCACTGGTGCTCTGGTACTGCAGGGTATGAACCTGGCCGGCTTAGCTAGCCTCATCCTTCTCCCACGCAGACATCCCCGAGCATCTCCTGAATGCTAAACCACCTTTCCTGATGGCCATTATCACCTAAATTGGAGAAGTCAAGCTGAGCAATGTTTTCTTGAATCCCTGAGCCCTTCTCCTGTTAGTGCCAGTTTTGGGACAGAAGTGGGAAGGTCCTGATGGGAGATGCTGGGCTGGGCTCCTCTTGTAGCAGGTCATGGTGCTGGGGTGGTCCTGGGTTGCGTCTCTGCTCCTAAGGCCTCTCACCAGCCAGCTCGTTCCATGAGCCGCAATTTTTCATGCCACCTCTTTACAACTGGTCCTGTTTAGGAGTCAGAGCTGTTCTCCGGGTACAGCACAGTGCTTCATATCAAATGCAGATGAAATATTTGCACGTCTCTGCTTTGTTTTTGCATGCTCCGTAACGCTCTGGGCTGTGGCATCCCCTGTGCCAAAGAAACGCCTGCCCTGCCGTGGCTGTTGCACATCGTGCTGCAAAACCCCGATTGCTCATACTGCTGCTGGTTTACATGCCCTTCTTTACTTATCTGCCATGGGATAAAATTGCTCTGGTGCTGCGCAGATGAAGAGGCTGGCAGCTGGCACAGGCACAGCTCCTGCTGGTCTGGGGCTGAATTAACCTCCAGAGCAGCCAGAGGCAGGGCTGGCTCCCTCGGGAGGAGAGGCCACTTCTATGGACATACAGATATTTAAGAAGTTTATGTTTTTCGGTAAAGGCTTTTTAAAATTTGGATGGTAATGTAGTTGAGAGCTGCCTTGAAGAAACTTTGGAGGTGAGGGAAGAGGGGAGCTTTGCAGAGGTGGTCTTGGTGTGGAATATGTTATGCTGTGCCCCCAGGGCTGCAGCTGAAATCTTGTTGAAACCACAGGCATATCACAACCAGGAATGATGGAGCGGGGGTAACCGCACCCTGGAGAGTGGTGGTTACGCAGAATCACAGACTGGTTGGGGCTGAAGTGATCTCTGGGCATCATCTAGTCCAGCTCACCTGCTAACACAGGTTCACCCAGAGCAGATCGCACAGGAAGGTGTCCAGGCGGGTTTGAATGTCTCCAGAGAAGGAGACTCCACAACCTCTCTGGACAGCCTGTTCCAGGCTCTGGCACCCTCAAAGTTGAAGAAGTTTCTCTTCACCTTTAGATGGAACCTCCAGTGCTTCAGTCTTTGCCTGTTGCCCCTCATCCTGTTGCTGGGCATGACTCAAAAGAGTCCAGTCCCATCTTGACATCCTTGTGCACTGTGTATCTCCTGACCCATCCCTGTGCATCTCCTGACCCCAGTTCCCTTTGCTCTCCTCCACAGGGTGGGCTCATTGCGCTGCTGCTGCTCCTCCTGGTCTTCACGGTGGCCCTGTATGCCCAGCGGCGCTGGCACAAGCGCCGCCGCATCCCGCAGAAGAGTGCTAGCACCGAGGCCACCCATGAGATCCACTACATCCCCTCTGTGCTGCTGGGCCCCCAGGCCCGTGAGAGCTTCCGCAACTCACGCCTCCAGGCGCACAACTCAGTCATCGGGGTGCCCATCCGCGAGACCCCCATCCTGGATGACTATGAGGACGAGGAGGAGGAGGAGACACCACGACGGGCAGAGCCCAGCACCAGGGAGGATGAATTTGGCAGCCAGGTGACGCGGACGCTGGAGAGCCTGGGTCGGGGTGGGGAGGAGAAGCCCGACTATGAAAAGAAAGGTTTGTGGCTTTTATCTCTCCTTTTTGCCTCTCCCTGTCCTGCAGCAGGGTGTCTGTCCTGTGTGGTGTCACCTAGAGAGGATGGCTCATCCATACATACCGTGTTTCCCCAAAAATAAACCCTACCCCAAAAATAAGCCCTAGTATGATTTTTCAGGATTTTTGAGGGTGCTTGAAATACAAGCCCTCCTTCAAAAACAAGACCTAGTTACAGTTCATAAATCAGTTTAAATGGTGTCCAGGTAAAAAAGCAAGCATCTTTTGGCGCAAAGATTAATATAAGACCCTGTCTTATTTTTGGGGAAATAGGGTAGCCCTGTGGCTAGTGCTTGGCTCGCTGGACTTTGGTCCTCAGCTGTCATTGACAAAGTGGTTTGCAGATCTTGTCTTGGAGCTGTTCTTCCTGAGAGGGGAATCACCTTTGGCTGGTGTTGGGGAAACTGAGGCACAGTGTCTGTGAGCCCTCAACTGGAAGACACTCGGGGAACAATAGGAAGAGGCCAGTGCCAGAGCCTAGGCTGGTTGCTCTTTATTTAGTTATTCTTTTAACTGCAGATACAAGTTGTGCTGCTGGACCGTGGTGTTCTGCTCTGTGCGGTTGGGGAACTGTCGTTGTGAGGGCTGGCTCTGGGTGCTGCCCCAGCCTGTGTGCAGGGATGGAGGGACTGCAGGCTCCATGGGTACAACTGCGGGATCTGGGGAGATCTCGGGGGCTTGTCTACTGTGCAGAGAAGAGGAGCACTTTCCCTGGGGTGTTTTGGCTAATGCGCACTTGATTACGTGCATTTGTAAAGTCTGTCTTTCAGAAGCTGCAGCAACTACCTTTGCTTATTGAAATGTCATTAGAAAACATTTAATATTGTTCATCTGCAATGCACAGCAAAATGCATTTCAATAAACAAAAGCAAAGTACATTAGTGCTAATTGTTGAGTGACTCCAGAAGGAGAGAGGAAGGGATGCTCCAGCTCCCTCCATGCAGAGAAGGGGCGTGTGGGGTGATGCAGGACCATCCCCCCTTCTTCCCATGGGGGATTCCCATAAAGACTGACAAGTCCCTGTCAGAGCAGCCAAGGTGACAGTGCTGGGGGACAGGGGTGGATACAGGGACTCTTCTTGGCTCTGCGGGGGAGACTGCAGCTCTGAGCATCGGAGGCAGCGAGAGCCCCCACAGTGCATCGTGCCTGGGAGGCAGGTCCCTGCATCATCTGTGACTGCCCTAAGTGCTGGCTGAGGTTGTGTTTTCTTCCACCCTTGAAGTGCTTTTTATTCTTTCCCTTTTTAAACAAGGTTATTACAATGGTGATAGTTATCATTGCTCAAACAAACACAGAGGTGCCCAAGGGTCCATCTGCCATCCTTGAGCGCTGGTCTCATCATCCCTGTTGGCATCCCCCTTTGTGTACGCCTGGCTGTTACTGGCCCCTGGTGTTAAGAGATGTTTCCCCAACCCTCTGTTTGGTGAGAATGAACAAATGAAACCTTTCATATATCGTAACATATCGCTGCCTTTTTTTATTCTTTCATATTCTCTTCTTTGTTTTGCTTTTCTATAAATTATTTACAGTTGTGTGCGTGGGGAAGACAGCAGTAACTGCATTTCAGTCCTCTTCAACACATAGTAGTAAACAAGATCTAGGGCAGAATATTAAACTATCTGAGGGCTTCAGGAACTAGCAATAAAGAATTTATTTTACTGGCTGAAAAGTCCCCCTAAGCCAGGGCTGCAAGCTGCCTGCGGGGCCAGGGCTACCCCAGCCTGGGAGATACGACTGGTGAAGGGACTTGAACATAAGACCTATGAGGAGAGGCTGAGGGAGCTGGGGTTGTTTAGTCTAGAGAAGAGGAGGCTTAGAGGTGACCTCATCACTCCCTAGAACTACCTGAAGGGAAGTTATAGCCAGTTGGGGACTGGTCTCTTCTCCCAGGCAGTTAGCAATAGGACAAGGGGGCATGGGCTTAAACTCTACCAGGGGAAATTTAGGCTGGATATTAGAAAGAAATTCTTTACAGAGAGAGTGGTCAGGCATTGGAATGGCTGCCCAGGGACGTAGTGGACTCGCCGTCCCTAGAGGTTTTTAAACTGAGATTGGACATGGCACTTAGTGCCATGATCTAGTAAACGGACTAGAGTTGGACCAAGGGTTGGACTCGATGATCTCTGAGGTCTTTTACAACCCAGTCGATTCTGTGATTCTGTGATATGTTCACAAATGCTCCCACCAGTTCAGCTCGTGGTGCTGTTGGGCTTTGCACCTTGGATCAAGGCAGGTTTGTGCCTTGCCTGCTCTGTTCCTTCCAAACTGTGCTGTTCATTGTGTGTTTCCTCCCAGATGGGCACTTTTCCCTCCTGGATGAGGCTTTGCTTGAGGAGTCAAGCTGTGGTATGCACTAGTTGCTCCTCTCTGCTGAACCTGGGTCATCAAGGACGAAGTGACTGTAGTTCAGATCTAGGATTTCTACAGCAGAAATGTAAATATATGTGCTGTGGGCTTTGCACTTCCACCTGGTTTGCCCACGCATGGGTAACGTGGTGATTTGGGAGGTGGTAGATGTGCCCGCGAGCAGCAGCTGCAGCCGGGTTTCCCACGGGGATGCGGCAGGTGGGATGGAGAAACTCCGCAGTTGGTGTGAGCAGACACCGTGTACCTGGAGATCCCCAGGGACTGGAAATCAGTTCTGCTCAGGTGCAGTTTTACAGGCAGGTTGAAGATGGATGCAGCAGGGAAGACCCATCTGGAGCATGGTCTTAGCTTGATGATGGGGTCACCCTTCTGTTGCCTGGCTGCCTTGGCCCGAGCCGCCAAGTTTTGGTGCCATCACCAGCGCTGGGCGAGGAGCTGTGTCAGCATCCTGGGGAGTGAGCACCCAAGGGAAAAGCTCTTCTTGCTGCTCTTGCAGTGTAGCGTTGTGATAAGACATCAGCTGGGACTTGTCAGCGGGCTCCAAACGGTATCATCGCTGGGGCTGTCACTAGAAGCTCTTTCAAGTGTCACTTCCCAGCATTAATTACCAGGGATGGCAAATCCGATGAAGATGGAGCATTTCGGCTCGCCCTCCACCTGCCTGCACTGCTCGCTTTCCCCTGTGTGCCAAGCAGTGATTGATTTGCAGGTGCCGGGTCGTGCTGATGGCGGGCGCTTCCCATCATTTGGGATTCCTGCACCCCACGCTGTGCAGCTGTTGGGCTCAATTGCCCTTTCCTCAATAAAGAATATGGTTATTTTATTCCCCACGTGAAGCTTCTGGATGTATCAGGTCAGGCAGGGAATTGCACTGGGTGACTCCGCTATGTACAACCCTGCAAAATGGGAGAGAAGTCCCTGCCCGAGAGGTCAAACAGCACAAATATTTTACAAATCACAGGCGAGCAGAGCATGGATCAGTGAGCCAAACTTTCCTCCCAGGTCTCAGGCAGGGTTCTGCAGCGATGCAGATGGGAGGGCTGCTCCCACACGGTGCCGGAGCATCTGAAGTGAAGCCCAACGCAAACAAAACATGGGAGCAATATGCTGAATAATGACACCTAGCAACAAACGCGTCTGAGTGATAAAGTTAATGAAATTACAGGTTCTGACCTGATACTGGGCTCTGCTGTGGGTAGATAAACAGCAGGGCAAAGATGAGATGTTTATTTCTCCCTAGTTGCAGCTGTAATCTGGATGCGCTGTGCAGGGCCATTAACATTATTACTCTTATGCAAAATCATTTTTGACTTGGGGGAAAGAAAAAAAGAAAAAGAAAGAAAAATCCCTCAACTCCCTAGAAAATGGAAAGCTGACAGAATTAGAATTGCAGCAGGAGCACAGACTGACCCGATGACATTGCACAGAGCCCAGATGAATTTAGACAGAAGAAAAATCTGAGGCAGTTTAAGAAGAAAAGTAGTCTTTTTTTTTTTAATTAATATCGTAAAATGCAATGGAGCAAGGAGCGAGGCAAGAGCCAGGCAGTCCTAATTAGCCAAAAGGGTCCCTTTGTGCTAGAGTGAGAAGGGGGCTGTGCCATCTCCTCACAGTTTTGGGTTATCCCTGGCGATTCTGAGGTCTCTGGGGTTTGGTGTCCATGGGTGTGTGTGGTGCCAAGCAGGATCTGCAGACGTGGGGTGCAGTTCCTGGACTTTGGCCTTTGCTGAGGAGACCCCTGTGTCCAAACCCACCCCCTGTGCCTACACAGCGTTCTGCGATTAGCGGGATTTGGGTAAATTCGTGCAGGTGGTGTCCATCCCCTCGCTGCATCTGTCCTCGCTTCTCCGGGTAGTTTCCAGTCCATGCTCCTGATGATTTCTGCTCCTCTGACTTTCCGGAGCAGATGGCCTCAAGCTCCAGCCCTTTGGGAATTCTTAACTTGCTTTTCTCCTTTAATATACCTGGCCCTCATTTTTACCAACATGGTTCCATCCTGCAGCAGCAGGAGCCCTTTGTCTCTGTCCGTCAGGTGCTGTTTGAGGGGGTTTGGCCCCTGGTCCATTGCAGGCAGCACCGCTGCATCCCCAGGTGAGACACGTTATCTGCACAGAGATGAAGTTAGTACATGAAAGCAGATAAAAGTCCAGCAAGCCTGAATGTGGGGTTACCCTCAAGTTCCCTGGCAAGAAGACTTTGCCGATCCAAATCTCCTAAGGATGGGTGAGGAGCCGAAAATAGATGTCAGACTTGAAAATGGAGTATCTGCAATTCCAGTCCTGCAACAAAGGATCCATCTTTATTTTCTCAGTTTCTTTCATGTTCAAAAAAAAGGACTTTTCAAGCGAGCCTTCGTGCTGGCTTCACAGACTCTGCAGTCTGGGTATGGCCTCCAAGTCTAGACAGGAGACAGGACTTATTACCGATGATACCGATGATTAATACCGTAGGCATATCAAAGGTGTGCTTGTGCAGTCATCTTGAATTCATATCTCCTGGACTTTTTTCTCACCTGCTGCGTTAACTTCGGTAAACCTCTGAAGTTTTTCTTACTTAATCCATAGATGCTTTTCTCTGCAGTGATAGCGAGAGGTTTTTGAGCAGGCCTGAAAATGGCCCAGTACCTCACGAGAACCTGGAGATGTAGATCCAGCTCTGCTCTGTGACTGGCTGCTTTGGTAATCCTGGTCATGTCACTTAACGGTCCAGTCATCATCTGTGAGTTGGAGAGGGGAGCCAAGCAGCATTCTAGAGGTGTGATTTGTGATAAATGCATGAAGCCTGCTCTGTCTTGGAGGTGAGATGTAAAGACAGGGCCAGAGGTGATGCCTTTGTAAGGTGTAAAGTGATGGTGTTCTTCTCCATGACAGAGACAGGAGAGCCCATGGGCAGCAGGAGAGAGATAACCAGCCTGATGTTTCCATCCTTGAAGGAATGTCCCCACATGGCTGGCTGTGACAGGGACACATCCCCTCCCTGGTGCCCACACCACTGTGCCAATGCTGGAGCCGCTATCTGCATCCTGGATAGGTAGATGCAGTGCCACCCTGAATCTGAGCATTAACCAGGCTTTTCGAGCCTTTAATAAATAATATGATAGCTTAACGTTCGCTGGGGCTGGAAGCTAAAATGGGACAATACGTCAGGACAGTATCTGATGTGTCTTAGGGCTCTTGTCTTCTTTTCAGTGATCTGATGGGATCGTGACCCTCTTTGTCCGTGATCAGCTTTTTCCAGCTCTAATCCCCTCCAACTCCTTGTGTAATTTACAGAGACCTTTGAAAATGTATGTTCATGTCGCTTGCTCCTGGAAAGTGGTTTTTAGCAGTCTGCTATTCCTGGCTGAAAAACCCGGCTGCAAATTTCAGCTTTAAAGAAATAGAAAAACAAAAAAAGAGGCCCAACAGGGTAGGAATCAAGTCCCAGTTCAGGAAAGCATTTAATCATATGCATAGCTGGTGTCTCTAGTTATCAGAGAAATTAAACATGTCTTTAAGTCCAACATGCTTAATTCCAACTGATTTGAGTGCATTAATGGAGAGAATAGGGGCCCCAGTTGCAGAAGTTACAATGGATATGCCACTGGGTCTTTCAGTTCTATAGTGATGCCAGCTCTGACTTCAATGTTGATTTGGAGATGTCCACACCTGCCTGGGAAATGCTTTGCTTTCCAGAGAGATAAACACAGGCATAATTAATATATTAATTGCCTTTTGAGCTCTGGAGAGCTGCCAGGCTGGAGTTTTAGGTTTGGTTTTGATCATTTTATCACACTGGACTGGTTGCTTCCATCCAAAATTTGGGTTGTCCCCATCAACATGGAGCAAGGCAATTATGGTCTCTTGGCCTGATGGTCCTGTGGGACACACTCCCCCTCCATTACACCCAAAAAGAAAGTGGCCTAAGGCAGCACCATAGATGTGTGTGAGCCTGCCCAGGAGGTGAGACCCATGTCCAATGTGTCTGCAGTGATAGGTCAGAAGGGATGGGGAAGCTGGTGGTCTCCTTTGGTTCTGCATCTCCCTGGACAAGGGAGGTGCTGTGCTGCCATATGCTTAACAACTGATTAAGATTTAAACACCTCTCAGGCTGGTCAGGGCTCTTCTTGGCTGTTGAGAAAAGGCTAGTAGGTTGGATTTCTTGACATGGTTTTCTTGGTTTTCTCCCCACTCTTTGCAGCATTGCACTCATAATTTCACAAGACAGGGGAGGGAAGAAGCAGATGAAAAAACCGCTTCTGATGGTGCCATAGGGAGTGGAAGAGAAAAGGGGTGTTGTAATGTGCCAGCGTTTTGCTGAGCATCCCATAGGGATGGTGGTTTCCTGGAGTCTCGCTGGTTTGTCCCCACGTTGCAAGGCTTGGGCTGGTCTCATGGCAGTGCTGTGCGATATACCATGCGAGAAGCAGTGTCCTTGGTCACCCTCTTTACCAGCCACCACTGGGTGACTTGTGGCTCCTCAACTCAGCAACGGCTCTTTCAGCCTGGGCTTTTGCTGGGTTGCGTGGGCTGCTGATGCCTGGTGGAGATGTCCTGGCAGATTTGTGTGCAGGTGTCCTGATTCCCCAGGTGTCCAGAGTGCTTTTTATTCAGGCAAAAATCACAAGCTAACAGAAGATAAGCTGTGAAGTTTTGGCTGTCCAAGGAAAACAAGCCATCGGGAACTATATTTATATAAACGCCAGGTGCGCATTGTTGATCACTTTGTGCATCACTATAAATGTTTGATAAAGCACTACATTATTTAAGGCCTAGCTGGGTTGTAGGCCAGTTGTTAACCGGGATTAACTTTGATATGTTTTTTTTTTTAAAACTTTTTTTTTTTTTTTTTTTAAATTTTCTGATGCAAAACCTAAAAAAATAATATGGTGGCTGTTTATTCCCCTTGGGAGACCTTGAGGGATCTCAGATATTCTCCTCTCTCCTAAGTTTCCGTGCTGGGTTGCATCTTGCTACCTTGTGTGCAATGAAGAGGACATGGGAGAGCTTCAGCTCCATGGTGTCAGCATGGAGCAAAAACCTGCCACCGGCTCCTGAAGTCAGGCTGACCAGAAGATGGTGTGGGATGAAGGAGAACATCCCAACTTTCTCCATTTCTGCTGGAAATACAGAGATGTGGGTGGTCAGGATGTGTGGCTCGGAGCTGAGGCTGCTTCAGGTCTTGTTGCCTGCATGAGAGCGATGGGTTTTTCTTGGTACATGGTAACTTGGTGCATCTTCACCTTGGCTTTTAGTGGCATTGTGGCTCCACATATGAGAGTCTCTCTGTCTTGGGCTGATGTGTTTTATGGGGAGGGGAACAGGCGGGCAGCTGCTTCACCAGCTCTCTGCATGTCCTCTTCCTACCGGTCGTGTTTTACCTGGCTACGGCACCGAGACAGTTAGTTTTGTCAGCTGGCTCCTAAGAAAGATGGATTGAGGCTGGGCACCTGCTCTGATATTAGGTCTGCAGGCACCTTTCAGCCCCATTTATCATTAGGCAGCGACCTACCCAAAGGACCAGCGGGAGAAGAAACTTATTAACAAGGTGCTTCAAATCAATCCTTTCTGACGGCCCCGCTGAGTTACAGCGTTTGCTGCGACTCGTCCTGTGGGTCTGTACTCAGCCTCGCTCCTTGGCCTGCATGGCTTGGCATTGGTTTGCTGCTGATAACCTGGGCTCTTCAGGCGGTTCCATCAGCTCCAGGTCTTCTTATGAGCCAAAAAGCTGCTGCTCGGCTCCTTCTTTGTTGCTTGCACCCGTGTGCTTCTCACTGTGGGAGGTGGTTGGTCCCTGCTGCTGCAGATGGGGTTGTTTTGGTGGTGTTTGGACCAGGGGTGTCTGGCTGGAGCTTCTTGGCCCCATTGCAATATGGGTTTTTGGTGGCTTGCCTCCAGGTTAACTTTGCTTCCTTGTTCTCTCCGGCATGTGGCACAGAGTTGCCAGTACCAGGAAAGGTGTCACCGTGCCTGAGGGGCAAAGGAAATGCTATTTCTAACTGGCAAATTCATTCTGATGAGCTGTGAGGTGTGTTGTGGTTGAGGCTGGAGAAGGGGCCATGATGCCCTGTTTCCCACCCGCATTTGCTGTTCCCAGAGCCTGTGCCCATCACCGGGGTGCTGGTACTTGCTTGCACTCACCCCCCTCCTGCTTTATATATGGCAAAGTGCTGCTGTCTCTGGGTCCATCCTCCAGCGCAGGCTCCTCAGGCAGGAGCAAGATGAGGCTTCCTCCTACCCTTGGTGGGTCCCCATCCCAGCTGGATCCCTGGAGCAGGTTTTCTCCCGTTTTTGCAGAGTTTTGGAGATATGCCGAGGTCAGTGCTGTGCTTTCTCTGTGCTTTCCTCCACGCAACATTAGCCCAGGCTGCTCCATGTGCCCATTAGCACCAAATCGAGAAGCTTCCTCTTGAGTGTTCTTATTTAACTTTCCAATTACTTTATAACTTGCAGAGCATTAGCTGCTACTGAGGGTCTGCCTATCTTCCCTATTCCTCTCTGCATAAGTGAAAAAGTTATGATATCTCATAAAAAAGTAAGTTAAGGGTTTTATTGGAGCAGAGAAGGTGGGAAGCGGAGTCTCTGGAGGTCTGCACCTTCTTAGTGCTGGGGCAGGGAGCGATGGAGCAGGCTTCACGGGGCAGCATCCCATGGCCAAAGGCTTTTTCTTCCAGAAGAAATGGGATAAAGAGAGAAATGCTGTGTACACATTAGGGGTGAGCTGTGCTGGAGAAGTCTTTCCTTCATGGAAGAGCTGAGGCTTCCCTGGTCAGAAACAGCTCCTGGGAAGGTTGAACACAGCTGGCAGCAGCCCAAGGAGCGCAGAGACCCTTCTGCTTTTGAAAGATGCTGGTGATGCAGAGGTGGCAGGCAGAGCCAGGGACCGTTGGACCGCGGCTCGTAAATGTTTGATCTTTTGTGATGTGTTTATAATTCTATTGCGTTATCTTAATTACCAACATGGGAAGTCGGGACTGTGGCTGGAGGAAGGGAAGACAGGTAGAAAGGCAGGGAAAGGGTGACGAATAACTCACTGCCTCTGTCAACGGGGACGCGATTGTGGTCGGAGTTGGAAGCGATGCTATTAATACAATGCTTATTCATTTCCTATAATAAAAAAAAAAAATGGAAGTGCTTTGCAATTACCCAATTCCGAACGAAATTAACATTCCGTGGCATTTTCCAGTAAATGGTTAGTTTGCACACATGAGTGGAGGCAATTAGCTGGGAAGCGGTTGAGCGCCGTGACTGGAGAGAGGATGAAGAAGGGTCAGGGCAACTGTTGCTGGGAGGGACCTGCTGTGGGCTCTGGCCCTGGATGCTCCTTCCTGGGGGGCTGGAGGTTCCAGCAGGTCCTGCTGGTTTTAGGAGCAGCTCACCTGGCTGCAGCAAGGGCCGGAGCTTCAGATGTTATCTCCTGCTTTCTATAGATGGGGGGAATGGAAAAGCAAAGAGTGGATGTGGGGTCAGAGGGTTGTGGGGTGCCCTGGTGCTCCCGAGGTCCTCGTCCCCACTGTGGAACCCCAAACCCCCACATGTCTCCATCCCCCTCCCATGCTGCAGCCCAGCTTTTTCTACATCTGCTCTTCCCCATCACACACATTGAGCTTTATTAAAAACCAATGGAGACGTTTTTCTTTCAAATTTGTTAAACTACTGAAAACTTCTGATCCTATCAGGGTATTTTTTTTCCCCTGCCTCATGCCAGATAAGGGCTGTGCTGGCTCCAAGCCCAGAGCTGAGGGTGGTGGGGAACGGGGTAGGGAAACAGTCATCTCATGAATATATGAAGGAGGAAAATACATTTGTTCAGTTTCTTTCGAAGGAGACATCGTGAATAAAACTTTCTCTCTTCTGCTACCCTCCCCCTCCAATTTGCAATTGAAATCAGATTTTTACGTATAAAAATCTATTTTTGTAACAAGAGATTTATTAACATATATAATAATCTACCAATATATTAATACCCATGTTAAAAAAAAAGTATGTTTTCTGTTTTAAAACCCAACAAAAAGGGCCAGGAGAGAAAATAAAAAAAAAAGTCAAGATGGAATACAAGCCTGTTTTCAAAAATGCTCCCGGGTTCCCATATCGCTCTGTTGCTGCATCTGAAAACCCCTCTGTGTAGAAGAGCTTCTGGGAGAGAGATTGATCCTCCCTCGCACCGCGCTGGCAGGCTGGGCTGGGGGCCAGCGCCGGCGGAGCGCGCCGTGCCGCGTAAATCATTTCCCCCGGTGGGTTCGCCTGAGGATGCTTTGGAGATGTATGCGTTGCAGAAGGCGCTTGGTGCCCTGATGTACGGGTATGTGGGTTATTTGTGCTTTGTTTTGATTTTTTTCTTTTTTTTTTAATGTATATATATCTGTCTCCCCTGAGTTGCTTGCGTAGTGCAGGCAATAGACTCCTGGTGTTCTTGGCCAGGCTGTGCCTGCGTGTGCCATATGGCCCAAACAGGTGGAGAGCAGGGGACCGATGGGGACAGTCTTGGTTGAGAGATGGTAGAGGGGTTTGGTGGCTGGAGAAGGTGACGGAGAGGTGAAGTTCTCAGTATTTCTCACGTCATTGCCATATCCACCACTCTCTGTGGCAGGACATCGCTGTCCAGATGCGCTTTCTTCCCCAATATGTGTGAAGCTGTTGTCCAACTCTGTCTCACTGTCATCACAGAAAGCATTGGTGTAATGACTTAATTTTATGCTGGTAAAGCTCTCTCCTTCCTGGAGTTTAGCACCTTCAGTGTGGCACTGTTGAAAATCTGTCCGCATCCCGGTTTCACAACAAACGCCATTGCTTATTTCATGCTTCGAAAAGCAACAAGCGCCCATTATTTAGAGCCGGTGAGAAAACAGGGTTTCTACCATGTGAAAAACTTCCAGTGTTGTGAAATCTATGCTCATCCCAAGTAGAATTGGAAAGTTAATTTCTTGAAATACTTTGTAGAATAGAAATTTCCAAAATACTCATCCAGAAACATCAAAATGTGCTTATTGAAACTCAAGGGTTTGATTTGGAGGAGACAATTATAATGTTATTAAACTGTGTTACGCATAGCTGACGTTTATGTGGCGCGTTATGGATGCGACGTTGCGTTACGTTTTTTGAGCCAGCGTCAGTGATCCCCAGGAGAGCACCCTCCCTGTGCATGGAGAAAGCTGATTATTGGAGAAAGCCTGGCAGCGGTGAGTGACAGAGCAGGAGATGGAGCTGGTGTCCGAGATGACGGAGCTGTGGCCCCAGGTGCCGTCATGAGTCCGTGCACAGATCAGGAGGTAAAAATTCTACCAGCCTCGACTTCTAATTGCACCCAAACTTTTTCATTTAATCCTTGATTGAGTTTGACGTGTTCTGGCGAAACACTTTGATTCCAGCGAAGCAGCTTGCGCAGTCGAGCAGCTCTTGAGCTGCTCTGCGAGTTGCTCCTCTCTCCAAAACTCCAGAAGCATTTTAACCACTGGTAATGTTGAGGAATCGATAACTCGCTCTTTGGCACTCAGAAATCAGAGAGGGATGTGAAAATCAGTTGCTTAAAGAACTGTTTTTTTCTTTAACTCTTCTTTTTGCTCAATGCGTAGCATGGGAAACCCTAATAGAAGCTGCTGTTGCCTTTCCAGCCCTTTCCCTGCAGTGGCAGGAGTGCAGATGTTGTGGCTGGAGGAGAGGAATGGTTGTGGCTCCAGGGACCGAAACTTTAAACCAGACACTGGGAGACACGGGAAAGCTGGCACCCTTGCAGACCCTAAGCCTCACCGCTCTGTTGTAATAAGCTGCAAATTCCAGGTTGTGGGACCATCCAGCTCATTGCAAGGCGTTGAGCCTGGTTTGGGGAGGAGCTGTGTGTCATCGAGAGGGCTGCCAGGTCCTGGGTGGCTGTGGGGACTCTGTGGGCTGCAGGAGCTTTGGCTGAGGGCCACTCTCCAGCATGTGCTACAGCTGCTCCATTGGGGTCCTTCAAGGCCACGTCTGAAGACACTTGAATATTTTTCCCAGGTAACAAGTGATAGGATGAGAGGAAACTCAAATTGGACAAGGGGAGGTTGAGGTTGGGTCTTGGGAACAATTTCTTCCTGGAAAGGGCTGTCAGGCATTGGAAAAGGCTGCCCAGGGCAGTGGTGGAGTCACCATCCCTGGAGGTGTTGAACAGATGCAGAGATGAGGTTCTCAGGGACATGGGTTAGTGCCCATGTCTGGGCTGGGGCAATGGTTGGACTCGATCATGAAGATCTCTTCCAACCAAAACGATTCTATATCTCAGTGAGGTTGAGGGCTTGTTCCCAAGGGCTATGGGATGCTTTTATTGTCACTGTCTCCATCCCAGCTTACAAGGCTCTGCTGGCAGAAAACGGTGCGCAGTCCAAGGGGTTTGGCAATTTCTCGTCCCTTGTGCCAGACCCTTGGTGATGTCCTGGGATGGCAGAGGCACCATCCAAGTGTAACCAGTGGAGGAACACAACTGGTGTATCTCTCAGATATGGGATGCAGGTATGGGCTTGTGGGTGGCTGCACTGATCCTAACCTGGGACTGCGTTTTGGAGAATCCCTCCTGACCACTGAAGCTGGTGAGATACTGGTTTTGGTATCTTCCCAGAACAACCCCCATAGCCAGCCTGTGTGTCAGGACAGGTATGACTCTGCTGGTTGTGCTGGGATTCCTGTGAGGGCTGGAACAAATGCTGCCACTTCCCATCTCTGTTGCAATGTATTTTTACCCAAGTATCACTCATATTGTTCAGTTGATGCCTTTTTTTTCCTGTTGTTGTAATTTTTAAGCCAAGCAACATATTTCCCCACTGCAATTTGTACCAGCAAAAAGGAAGGAAGGGAGGAAGAGAGGCTATTGGTATGAATTGTTTTGTGGGAGACGTGCAAATGAATAGGGGAGCCATAAGGAGAGCAAATCACTTTCAAAATAACGTATGGGGGTGGACAGGAGGGAGGTGTATGAAGGGAACATGTAATATGCTTTACAAAGGTACAGTGACCTTCAGCTGCGTCCTTAAATTGCTGCTGGAGTTGGAAGCTGATTTTGCAGAGGCTGGAGAGCCTTGTGCTTCCTCTGCTTCAGTTTGTTCCTGTGGTTGTTACGCTGTCAAAAGCCCTTGATATAGGACGGGGTGAGATTGAGATCATCATGTTGTGCCAAACCCCGGGGTGGATCTCACCACCTCTGCCAGGCTGGAGAAACTCTCAGCGTGGTGACGAAGATGTGAGCTCAATAGCCTGGATGGTTTTATCTCCTGGAAACCAGGGGTGGGAGAGAAGGCAGTTTGGCAAGCTTTGCTCAAGGAGGGGACGGTCCCATCGCCTCTAAATCTGCGTTGTGTTCGACTGCATCAAGTGTTTCGACTGCAGTGTGCGGGTCCCATGGCAGCACCGGGAGCCAACAACTGAGCTGAGGTTTGGCCCAGGAAGGACCCGCAGGGCAGAGCTGGGGTGCTGAGGCATCCTAGTGCGTGTTCCCCTCCTTTCCTGAACTATTAAAACCTCTGTGGGTGAGGAGAATGCCAAGCACACATGTAGCACAGGGCAGTGCGTGTGTGTGAACTTGTGTTTGCCCTGCAGTTGTGTCACTCTGGAGGTGTTTAAAAGGCATATAGATGAGGTTCTTAGGGACGTGGTTTAGTGCTAGAGGTCGGTTGTGGTTGGACTGGATGATCTTGATGGTCTCTTCCAGACAAAATGATTCTGTGATTCTGTGCCCACGGAGGCATCGGTCCAGCAGGGGTTTCCCGAACTGGGCTTTCCAGGCTCAGATGGTTGGTGGTAGAACACCCCAGGGGGCAAAGCCCAGGTAGCAGTTTGCAGAGGACTGTGTCTCTTTTATGGGTGTGGTGGACACCCTAATAGTCAGCAGGGTCCCAGCAGTCCTGGTGAGTGCTGTGATCATTGCATTATGGTGCAGTGATTTCTTCTCCCTATTTTACTCAGGAAGGGTCAGTCCTTCCTTTCATCCTTGATCCCTGATACTTGTCAATTGAAGCCCAGCTACCTTTTGTTTGTCAGTGAAAGTTTTCTCCACGGTGATCATGTTGAGTTCCACTTGCTGAGATCATGTTGACAAGGGGTTTGTTTGTTTGTTTGTGGGCTTTTTTTGTTTGGTTGGTTATGTTTGTTTGTTTTTCTTTCTTGGCCTGAAACCCCTGAGCTCAGGGGCACTAAGAAACTAATGATGTGCTGACGCACACGAGTTGCGCAGAGCAGAGAGCTTTTTGCTCTCGTTCCTGGAAAATAAGTATTTCTAACATCACCACAAATAACCAGCAACTGCAGGGACCCTCTCCCCACCAAGGCAATGCTCCCCCGCAGCTTTTGGCTTTTGCTCCACTGTTGAGTGCAGGAGCAGATGCCTCTGGATGGATGTGCTGAGCGCGGTGGCCAGATGGGTACAATCACCGTGGTACTGATTACTCCCATCAGCCGAGCAGGGACCACGAGAGAGCTGTGACCTCTCTGCGTTTCATCACTGGCTGACTGCATGGCCCCCTCCCTCTCCCCTCCCGCGCTCTCCTTCTGGCCTCCTTTCGGTAAATAAG
Organism: Columba livia; assembly: GCF_036013475.1. Lineage (NCBI taxonomy): Eukaryota > Metazoa > Chordata > Aves > Columbiformes > Columbidae > Columba > Columba livia. The sequence goes on from NC_088620.1 coordinate 7,560,663, forward strand.
CCTCAGCCGCGCTGTTCCCGAGCTCCCTGCTCCACTTGCACACGTTATATATCGCACAGCCCCGGGGTTCAAATAACTTGCCATCTGTTCGTGGGGAGGCCCTGCTACGCTTGCTCCTGGGTGAAGGAGCTGCGGGGACGGGCTTCCCCCCGCAGACGCAGGGGGATGCTGAGCTGTGCTGGTGTTGTGCAGCATCGTTTCCCAGCACCTCGGGGGAGCCCTGCAAAAGGGGCTGGACCTGTGCTGTTGGGGTGGGACTGGGTGCTCTTCGGAGACCTTTCCCTCCTCTTGATATTTTGTTTTCCCCCTCTGCAATGCTGTAGGATCTGGCTGTGCCTGACATAAATGCAGAGGGCTTTGGGGAGCTCTGCTTTTGATCTGTGGTGCTCCTGGTGTGGAATAAATGGAAAATGTAACATAGGTGGTCTCTTAGGCCACCCTCTCTCTGGAGCTCTCCTGAAATAGTTCCCACCTTCGGTGCTTACGCAGGCAGTGGGTTGGATCCTCGTCTCCCCATCGCCCGGTGTGACGGATCCTCTCCCAATGCGCCTGCGCCCACAGCAGCCGGTCTGCGCTCCCCTCCCTGCAGCGTGGGTGGCTGTTGGAGGAGTCTGCTGCAGACTCCGCATTTAAGTTAAATCCTTGTCTAGAATTACAAATGCCTTGTCCTGCATGGCCACCTTCTCATTTCGCACTCAAGTGGCCCCTGCTACATGCTGCAAAGTCCATGATTTAGAGCAGTTATGCATCCCGAGCTCACCGGGTGCTCCGTACAGATCTGATGTGTCTCTGGACCAGGGTGGTGGTGTGATGCATCTCCCAGGCAGGCTGGGCATCTCCAGGGTGGTCACTTACCGCTCATCTGAGTGGGATGTGGAGTGGCTGTGGAGCCGGTGGTCCCTTCCAGCCCCACATGGACGTGCTATGGGTGGGGTCAGGTTTGGGAGCTAATCAGGGGGACTTTGTGACTCCTGAAGTGGAGACAAGGATAGAGGTTATGTTCTGCTAATGAGTTTATTCAAGGAGCTGACAGAGGCCAAACTGTTTGTTAAACCTGGGAGACCTCTGTGGTCTGCCAGACGACAAACCTTTTGATCCTGAATTTCATCTTTGCTCTTTGTGAGTTGTTTCATGATCTCCCATAACTGCCTGTTTTGTGGGTGCGTGGCGAGTTTCTTAGAACAATTCTGGTCTGCTGTGTTTTTTTAGGGCATTACTGGATAAGGGGGTGTGTGAGAGCAAGGAGGGGAGTTGCTTAAGCATCAGCTGGCTGTGGTGTGCTGTGGGGTGGTGCAAAAAGCTGTTTCCTGAGCTCAGGAGCTGTTGGCCAGCATGTGGGTGCAGCCCCTGGAAGACCCCGGGGATTCGTGCAGCAGCTCAGGGCCTGCCCGGACTGGCTGTACATCCTTGACCTGGTCTCACCCCAGCCTTGTCCATCGCTCTGTAACCCCAAACTTGCCTGGCAGAAAGTACCTGACCCCCCAAAATCCTACCAAGCCTTGGGTACAACTCCGAGCTCCTGGGGTAGAGTTCAACTTGACCCAAAAGCAGCTCAGTGTCTGGGGGGTTCTGTTTTGAACCCTTCAGGCTGTAACTTGGATAAGGGCAGGACGCTTCCATGTGCCCCATGTGCACATGGGGGAAGATGCAGGGAATAATCCAAAATGCTGGAAAGCAGTGTGAAAAATGCAGTTTCTGTAAACTCAATTTTCTAAGCTCTGTGGCTTTGGTAACACTTGGAAAGTTCTGGATGGGTCCCCGTGGGTGACATCGATGGGTCTTGGCAGAGCTCCTGCCCCAGGAGCCTCCTGCTCACGCTGTTCTTTGCTCGGAGGGGATTGTGTGGGCAGTGGGGATGTGGTGGCCCAGTCCTCTCTTAACCACAGTCCCTTTGCTGGTGTTGCAGCTCCCGAGGTGACACAGGAGACGGTGGAGTCCCTGATGCAGAAGTTCAAGGAGAGCTTCCGCACCAACACGCCCATCGAGATCGGGCAGCTCCAGCCCGCGCTGCGCAGCACGTCCATAGGGAGACGGAAACGCCGCAGCCGGCCCCGAGGTAGGTTGTGCTGCGGTCACCGGCTGCTCTGCCGGCACCCTGGATTTGTCTGGGGATGAAGGCAGGAGCTCCTCACCCTCGCTGCTGAGTATGGGGATGCCAGAGCTCTGATGTGATGGGGTGAAGAGGGACGAGCCCCCATCAGCATCCTCTGGGTGATCTGAGGGAGGTGCTGGGGACTGCACCCCCCCTGGGGGTTTATTGAGGGTCTCTGCTAGCTGCCCTGGCTAACTGAGGTTTGGTGGGAGTGAAATGCACTTTCTTGGCCAGTTTTTATATTGGAGGAAGGGGTGAAGTTCATTTTGGGTGTAACTTGCATCACTGAGACCTCTCTTTATTGTGCTTTCCCAGTGCTTGGGGTATTTTGGGCTATATTTTTAGGGGCCTCTCAGAGGGTGAGAGCAGCATTTCATGGCTCTAAAGCCTGCACTGTGCAAAAGTGAGCTGGAGGGATCCCGGGTTTTATTTGTAGCCGTGATGGCGATTGTCACCTGCACTGGGGCAACCGGAGGAGTTTGGCTGGAGCAGCCCCAGGAGAAGGAATGGTCCTTGTGTTGTATCTCAGGAAGGGAAACTGCCTCCTCCTATTGCTATTAGTGCTTAAATCAGTAATGGCTGAGGGCTAAGCGGTGAGTGCCGAGGGTCTGCAGAGGGTTTGGGCCCAGATTTCCAACTGGGGAGGAGGAGGAGGCGTCAGGGTCGCTCCAGGGATGATGGACAGGGGGGTCCCTTGGCCACGGTCCCCCCTGCGTACTGTGGGTCTCTGTGGCAGTGCCAGGAACAGGGAAGGAAATACTTTCCTTTCTGTTTACTGTTGGTTTTGTTTTTCATTTATTTATGAGTCTGAAATGCGATCTTTTATTCTGGATACATTTTCCTGCAATACAGGCCTGGAGAGGGCTTTTTTTTATTATAGCTCTGCCTATAAATTATTCATTTAGTGTGAAGAAAATGTTCTGACTCCTTAACTGGTTTAAATTATTTGGTTTGTTTTCTAGTAGTTATTCAAATACATATATCTGGGTTGTGCATGTGTGTGGGTGCTCTGAGGTCCACAGCGACTGCCTTGATGAAGTTCCCTGACTCTCTGCTCCTGCCTCATTTTTTTTTTTCTAGTTTTTATTTCACTTTTAAATCACCTGAAGGCAAGAGGTTTTCTGGTCACTAATGGAGTAAGTCAATTAATCCTCACAGCCCAGCTTAGGAGGAGACGTGATGCCCGGCTGCAGGCAGAGCCTCTGGCTGCATGGGAGCAGAGTGTGGCCCTGAACCGGCCTGGCTTGTCCCCAATCTCTGGGGACACGTACCCTGCATCTCCCACCTCCCTGGGCTGGAGCTTGTCCACCTCCCTGCAAATCCTCATCTGCACTGTACCAGAGCATCCCATAAAGCAGGAGGAGATCTTCCCCACCCTCACCCCATCACCACCATCCCCCAGGATCCCTCTGCCCATCGGTGGGAACAGTCAGTGGACACCAGGACAAGAGAACCCTTTGTTACCCTCCATTTCTGCCCAGGCTTTTGTTTGTTCCCTGTGAGGGTTGGAGACCAGCTCATACCCAACATCTCTGCTGGGGATGGGGAGCTGAATTTCTCCTCTGCTTGATAAACCACTGATGGTGCTCAGCGAGGCATCTCTCCTTCAAGTGTCTCTGCTTACAGGACCCCTTGCTGACACACCCTAGAAAAACATTTTGAGGTCTTAATTATGAGAAATGAGTGAGCAGCCCCTCAAAAGCAAGCTAGGTCCAGCATCTCCAGTGGCCATCTGACTCCCCACAGCCCCATCCCGTCCTCATCTCCTTTTAATTGAAATTACATTTTGCTTGTGAAGGCCGTGGTGCTGAGGCCCCATCCACGCCTCTCCCTGCTCCTCTCCCGTGCCGGAGGTTTTGTTTTTACAGCCTGCGGTTAATTGTCCCTCCGGCGGGCGAGCGGTTGGAGTGCTATCCAACATTAAGGTTAAACGATGATATCACAACTCACGATGTTTGCATTTTACATCCAATTGCAAACATAAACCCTTCGCCTCATTAATCCTTTGCAATCCGTGGGATTTTTTTTTTTCTCTCCTCCTAAATGAAATTATCCATTTGGGATGCATTTATTTCCTCCTAACAGCCGTGTGACAGTTCCACTGATGGAGTTTGCATCCAACTTTGTTACTGGGTAGTGACAAGTCAGCCTGACGGATGCATGTGTGTAATTATTTTCTCGTGGTTCGATTTAATTAATGTTTAACCTCATCAGAGCCCTGCAGCTGGAACACTCTCCCTGCAGGAACTGTGCACAGCTAAAGGGTTTTCTCCTTTATGGAAAGGCTCCCACTATCCTGCATGGGATAAACCAACCCAGAATCTGAACAAGCCACCACCCCAGCCCAACAAAACCAAATCTGGGATAAGCTTTGCTTTGCTTCGCTTCCCCGCACTAAGTGTGTTTAAACTGCTGCCTATTGCTTGTCATTAAACCTGATTCTGCACTAAGTGTTTGTAGCAGCTCTGGGAAAGGTCATATATTGCTGAGAAGATAGACTTAAAAAATACACAAATCGCACACCACCCTGTCCATTTACAGTACCATATAACTTTATTTTGTCTAATGCCTTTTTCATACAAACTTTCTCCCCAAACACTTTTATCCAGTGAAGTGCATTTAGAGTTTATGAATAATAGAGGGAAAGGGAGGATGAGAAGAGCCGAGGTGCAGGAGGGGAGGGCAGGAAGGAGGATGTCTCTGCTGAGGGCTGGGAACGATGCTGTGTCCCAGAAGGTCTGGATTTACTGCTTCCCAAAAATGCAGCCAGGCTGGTACCCAGAGCATCCCAACCTGACTGTGTGGGAGTGGGGCTTAAACTGGGAAGTGATGCCCGAGGGAGGTGGTGGTGGAGGGAGGGAGGATGCGGGTTTGGCTGATGGAGCACCCGATGCACCCACCCCAGGGGCTGGGTGGGACTTTGGAGCCTTTGAGGGTGTTCGGTTTGTGCAGAGAGGGGGTCTGGTGCCCTCTCCTGGGGCAGGCCTTTAAAAGCACCCTGGCTTTGAGGATAAATGAGCCGTTAATAGGTCCTTCTGCCTGAGTTGGGGGTCTGCTGTCGGTCAGGGCTGAGAATTCTTGTGTTTTGGAGGTCTTGGCTGTGCTATAACTCACCCAAAGTTACCCCAGGTAGAGGAGCCTCAGCTCAGCTGGGCTCACCTGTGGTCCGGGCTTTGCTTTTTGTTCCACCTCACCCATTTGTCTATCCCCCATGGAGCATCACATTTTGCTGGTGAGGCTGTTTTGGACTTCAGCTGGGAGCCTTCGCTTCATTCGAGTCAAAGCATCACATCCAGCTCCTTGGTGAAAACAGAACCCTTCACCACTATGCAGAGGCTGGGATCAGAGTGCTCCCAGTTTTCTGTGATGGGCGCCGTGGGGCCAGCGCCGTGTTGGTGAACCACCCACCCTGATGTGGGTTTTTTGGGTGTTGGCAGAAGGAGAAGGGAAGATCAATGAGGAGGAAGAATTTTTGTTGGCCAAAGCCAGTGTGTGTGTGTCCCTGCTGCAACGACAAACCGGAGCAGAATGCTGCACTTTTTAAAGGGCTTTTATTTCTTTTTCCCGTTTTGTTGTTGTTGGCTGGATAGATTTCCAAGTAAAATGTTTACATTTTTTTTCCCTTCCCTAAAATTGCATCTGATTTACCATTCTCTGGCCACATTTGTTTTTTTCAGTTGTTTGGTGCTCTTTTGGGGGTAAATTTAATTAAACTGAATGTTTCCACTTAGCTGATTGTATAGTTCTGCATTGCCTGGCCAGCCCTTGGTGCATGGACCTTGCTGGGAGGATGGTGAGGGGAACTCCTCATCTGTTTTTACTGGGAAACCTGGGAACAAAGGGGTTTGTTGAGCACCCAGCAGACTGCGGTGCACAGGGCGAGCGAGTGTGCGGGTGGAGAGAACCGAACACAGTCGAACAGGGAGGTTGTGGGTCTTTAATGCTGTGGTTTTACAGGGTCTGGCCCTTTTCTAGAGGGGTGTGATGCAGAAAATGCCTTTGCATTGACTGCAGGACATGGACATGCTGAGTGACACCATGGGGACAAATATGAGCTGCTACTTCTGTTATAACATTCAGCTTGGGGGATCACTCTGACCTCAGACAGGGTCTATCCAAAAAGCTCTCATTACTTATTTCTTTATTTTAACTCTGTGTTGATTTGTTTTGCATCCATTTTGCTTTCCTGAGAAGCTCGGTAACCTCCTGGCTTTGGGGAAGGCATTTAAAATGTCAGGTTTGCTTTTAATTTTTAGATGATGGAAATGCACCTTTTAAAAAATACACATGGCTTTAGCTAACGGGAAGTCTTTGGGGATCGCAGAGCCTCTAATTCCTGAATTTTATTTCTTTAGTCCCAATTCAGCATTAACTCTCCCATCTTTAATTACAGCATAATGAGAGGTGTTTGCCTTGGCACCCCGCCCTTGCTCCCGGCTAAATTAGTGTCGGGCTCAAAACCAGCACCCTGCCCCAGCACGTGGCTGAGCTGCGATCTATTTGAACGGATTAACGAGCTTGTAAATCTGCAAACAGGATTAGAGGCAAGAGCATCTTCCTTGAGCTCCCCCTCCTCGCCCCCACTGCCTGGTCCCTGTGGGGCAGGAGGCGGGGGTGCGGATGAGGAAGGGGAGCTTTGGTTTTTTAAATACCAGGAGTAAACTGAGTGTAAAGGGCATGTAGCTCCCTGGGGGAGTCACTGCAGAGGACTGCAGGTGTGTTATGTGTACCCAGTGCTGTGAAGCTGCTGTTTCCCCATCCTCGCTCTTTAAGCATCTTATTCTGCTTTGTTATCAGTTGTGGCAATTAGGATCTCTTTTTCTGTTACTTGGTGGTTTTCTCCCCCTTTTTAAAGACAAAGGAGTGCTGACCAGGCAGGCCTGCTTGGCTTTAGTGGGGTGGTCTCCCTGCTCATCCTCATTGGTAGCTGCACGTGGGTGCTCTTTGCCGTGAGCATCCTCATTGCCGTGCCCTGGCGAGTAACCTGCTGGTGGAGCTGGTGCAGGAGGCATTGCCCCAAGTGCGAGAATCTCACAGAGATGCTTTGGCAAGATTTTGGGCACAGTTAAACATGAAATCAGACTCACAGCAAGATCAGTCAAGAATTAGCACTCCTGCATTCAACAGGCTGACTCAGCTGGCCTTTGGGACCCCCAAAACCACCGCCAACGTGCGTTCTGGCATCCTCTATAGCGTGAAGGGCTAAAAGCACATCCCTCACAGCCGTTTCTCTGCCTGGACTCGTGTTTCCATGCTGACCTCTGCCACCGCGTGTTGGGTCAGAGGAGACGTTTCCGCTGTGGGCTGGGGAACTGCTCTGGGTCTCCCGACTCCTGTATTCATACGTCCTGCGCAGTGCTGGGTAATCAGAAAATGCAATATCGCTGTCACCAGCTCTCTGAAGACATCCAGCCTGAGTAATTTAACATGTCAGCGCCATCCATCACCCAGACGCAGCCAGCACACAAACGCGGAGCGGCCGGAGGGGGCTGGGATGGCGGCTGGTGGAGCAGCTGCTGCCTGGTCATGTCAGTGCGGTGCGAGAGGGGAGCGAACTCTGGAGATCGCTGCCCCTGGCCACCCCCAGCCACCTGCCTGCCCAAAGCCACCAGGTCTGGCTCAGGGGAAGGTGGGAAAGGGACAGTGTGATAGAATCACAGGATCATTTGGTTGGAAAAGACCCTCAAGATCACCGAGTCTAACCATTATCCCAACCCTAGCGCTAACCCATGTCCCTGAGAACTTCATCTCTGTCTGTCCAACCCCTCCAGGGATGGTGACTCCAGCACTGCCCTGGGCAGCCTGTTCCAATGCCCCACAGCCCTTTGGGGAAGAAATTGTTCCCCAGATCCAACCTCAACCTCCCCTGGCGCAACTTGAGGCCGTTTCCTCTGCTCCTGGCGCTTGTTCCTGGGGAGCAGAGCTGACCCCCCCCGGCTCCAAGCTCCTTTCAGGCAGTTCAGAGATCAGAAGGTCTCCCCTCAGCTCCTGTTCTCCAGGCTGAACGCCCCCAATTGCGCTGCCTGTGTGGCCAGCGGAGCTGGTTCTGCTGAGCTCCCATAGCTGGTGTCTCTCCCATCCCTGGTGTTCTCTGCTTGGCAGGACAAGGGACGTGCTGCAGAGCTGCTGCCCTGGCTGGTTGCCCAAGGGCCTGCATTAGAAGTGCAGGTTAATTAAGATTTTCCTTGCTGATGTGAATAAGCTTTATTGGTTTTACCACTGGGCTGTGCTCTTCCAAACCCCAGTCCCTAGCTGTGTCCTGAAGTCAGATATTTGCTGTGGTATGGGGGTCCAAAGAGCGGCTGATGGTGGGTTGTGGTTTGGGGTTGTGAGTCTATACCCCCCCACAAGACCCCATGTCCAAACACTAAATGCTGCTCTGTGCAAGCCCTGACCCCTCCTGCTGCTTTCAGGAGGAAAGTAGCAGTTGGAGCCTTTTCCTACACCCACATTGAGACGCCCCCAGAGGTGCTGCAGGGACGGGTCAGGGCACGGACAGGGCAGGAGCCACGTGCCGAGCTCTCGGCGTCCCTGCGGCTCCTGCCAGCCGCCTCTCATTGCGGTGATTAAGGATTTCAGAGGGCAGAAGGCACTGCTCGTTTTCTGTTCTCCTGCCAAGAAGTGGGGAAATTGTACTTCTGCCTAGAATAAAGGATTTTTTAAAAACAGTAAAATATTTTAATGGCAGTTTAAAGGGCCACTGTCAACCCCCAGAGGCCTCTTTGCTTTAAACTCTGCAAAGATTGAACAACTTCTGCCAGTTAGAGTCTGTGTTGCTTTTTAAGCATCCATCACTCCTTGGTGGGTCTGGCAGCTCTTCCAGCATCCTGCACCAGTTCCAGCATCCCACACCAGTTCCAGCTCTGGGAGAGAGATGCTGGGTAAACTGGGGGCCAGCCCTGCTCCTTGCCATGGCTATTGGTACCAGCTGCTGTGGGGATGGATGCTGCTGGCCGTCACAGTAAGCTGGGGGGACAGATGGGCCAAACTGGGTGCCGAGGGAGGGACGATGGACCCTCGCCAAGCAGTGGGGTCCTGAGTGCCCCCATGGCCCCGAGTGCTGTATTCCCCCTACACTGCTTGTCTCTGCTGGGTTTGCTTTGAAGCAAACACCTAAAACTCACCGTACTTCACCACATAGGTGTCCTTGGGGAGAGCAGCTTCTCCGTTCAGTGGTTTTCTTTGTAAATATATTGCAATGCATTTGTAAAATACGTTCCTGGGGGAAGAAAGCATCTTCTTACATTCACATCACAATTGGCACCATGGGGTCTTGATTCCTGATGAGGGCAATGAGGAGCCAGTGGAATAATGAGTGGCAGAAGTCCCCTGTTTTTTGTGGTCACCCCCAGCATAGCCCCTGGTCCAGGAGGGGTGGATAGCGGCCAAATCCGTCACCTCTGCCCAGGAGCTCCCGGCTCCCCCCGCTGCATCGCATCCCAGCAGACAGGGCTGATTTTTTCTTCTCTGTTGCTTGCAGGTGGGATTGGGTTCGGACGTGCCAAAGGAAATTCTGGCTCCGAGGCAGACGATGAAACCCAGCTAACCTTCTACACCGAGCAGTATCGGAGCCGGAGACGAAGCAAAGGTACAACATGATATAGGTACCACTGATGCACATGGGTGTAAGAGGAAAAAAGTGGTTGAGCACTTTGACTGTTTCCTTGAGTGATGCTGTCTGATGCCGTGTGAGTCCAGGTATGAACCGTGACGCCATTCTGTAGTGGTAAGGACATCCCAAGATGTGCTGTTTGTGCGATGCAGCACCAGCCATAAGGAGTGATGTTGCTGAGGCTCTGGGTTTCTTTGATGGTTTCTGGTGTCATGTACCTTACACATGTGTTGGAATTTCACTAAAGCTGTGCTGGCCTGTGGTCACTGTGTCTGTCATTGTCCTGGCACCAGTGCAGCTCTCAGGGATGGCCACCTTAGCAGTTTTTTGCACCAAACTCCTGTTTTCTGCCCTTTATTTCCCATGCAAAGCATCCATCAGACAGAAATTTCCCAGCCTTCCTCTCGGCACAAAGTCAATTAAAAGGAACAAATTCAAAATGAGGGCTGGGGCAGGGATTTGTTGACCGGCATCCCTTCAGGCTTTTTTGTGAGTTAGAGGAGCTGAGAAACTGAAATATCATCTGCAGTTTGAAATTAGTGTCTACGTTTCCTCCGGTCGCATCACGCTGGATCGTTTTTGTTCAGGACCCTCGGACCAAGCTCTTTGGTGGATGCCAGGGCGATCCTCGCTGCTGCGTTTGAAAAGTCGCTGTCAGGAAATAACTACGCTGGGAAGAAGCAATTTGGAAATTGCACAGTGGGTCTGTTCCCTCCATTTGTTTCGTGCATTAAGGCGGCATGGGCAGAGCGCAGCACGCCAAGAGATGCCTGCGCCCGCCGCGGCAAACGTGGCCCCATTTGTTTCAATGATTAGACATTCCGATAAACGCTCGCAACGTGTTTATTTGAATGTGAAATTACCTCAACACCTCTGATCAGCTTGATGATTGCATGTGGGAATAAACACACAGATGCACAGGGGTGTATCACATTTGTTCCTGCTGAAAGGCAGGGCATTCTGTTTTTTTTTTTTTCTTTTCCGTGTGTTTTAGTACCACCAGAAATTCTCACCGAGTTTCAAATGAGCTTTTGATGAGAAGCAGGGAGAGAATTTGTGGGTTAAAGTTACCTGTTGCAGTACAAATGTAGCTGTGTTAAGGAGAAAGCGATTTGCAAGAGAAGGAAGAAGTTGATTGTATTGCAAACAGGAGCAAAAATGGTCCCAAGAAGTTGGTGTCACAGGGGGAAAATTTCCCATGTACTGGAGTAATTTTTTTCAGTAGCTTATTCTGAAATACTGGGCTGGGTGAAAGTACTTTGGACAAGTTGCTGAAGTTTGGGTATTTTTCAGCTACCACAAGGGAAGGGGGAGATGGTGCGTGAGCAAGGTGTGGAAAACTGTTTTAATGAGAAGCAGATAAATCTTTGCTTTCCCACTGCTTGATGCCATTCACCGCGTGGTCAAGTGTTCTGTCAGTCTCTCAAAACACTCTCCTGCTGTATGCCAGGTATAAAGGTATTCTTACTGACATAAACGTTGGCTTTGGGTTGTTTGTTTAAGCTTCCTTGTAGGGCAAATATAAAGGAGTAGATAAACGGGAAGAATTGCTTTCTTTTCTTTTGAATAAGCTGTTGTTCACTTGGCTGCTTTGATGGCCGGGTTTGAAGGGTGTTCGGGAGGAAGAGCTGCCTCATGCGGCTGCACAGAGCCGGCTGTTAGATCTACGTTAGCGTTTGAGTGATGCTGCGAGAACCTGGTTTGTTCATGTTCGGCGGTGGCGAAACGAGGGAATTGTCTTGCATGAAGTCCCCATTGTATTCCCCCTCCTGTCTAGCTAATTTTTGCCATTGCTGAGTTCTTGAAAGGAATTTTCCATTATCCTTTCATTGACTCTTCTCTCCCTCGTGGAAGGAAAGCAATAGCTTAGCGGGAAGTCACAGTACCAAACTCATAATTACAAGCTCAGCGAAGATCCATAATTGGACGAGATCATAACTCTAATAGAGAAGGATGCGTCGTCAGATACGGTTAATTCTTGCAATGATGTTCCCGTATTGATTTTGCCATGGTTGTGTGTCATTGCAGGTGCCGTGAGGTAGTTATCAGGTCTAAGGAGAGAAGTTCCTCAGGGTTTCTCTTCTTGGATTAGGTTTTGCAGGATTCAGCCTAATTACTGATACTGACGAGGCATTGATCCCAGCCGATGCGATGGGAAGTTTCCACTTAGGTGATGTGTAGGATCAGTTTTGTTTGGAGCTTTGTTGAAGTCAGCTGGTTAAGTGGTCATGGGCTTCATTTGTCTTCTGTAGAAGAAAGACTGCAGGTATTGTAGTGTCTTGGCAAGATATTTTAGAGGGACATTCCTGTACGTAAAAATCAAGCTTGTTCTGGTAGCTTAGGAGCAGTAGACCCATTGATATCTGGTTTTCAGTGCTGGAATACGTGGAGAAGTAAATCTGACCAGTCCAGCCACAGAGGCAAGGACAGCTGAGGCATCACCTTCCGTGGTCTCAGCACACTGCACCACACATCTTCCCAGCTTTTAGGTCTGTGGGATCCCCTTACCCTTATGTTCCCTTGTCTTTGGAAAGTCTCCAGAGAAGTTATGAGGAGGGGAAAGTAACAACGCAGAAGAGACTTTCCTGTGGAGCGTTGGTCCTTGTCTGCTGTTGGGCTCAGCCCCATCTCTGGGGCTGGGAGAGGTGATGCTGGTCACTGGTGTCACTGGGGAGGTGGCTCCTGCCATGAAGGGCTCTGTTCATACCCACCTTCAGCGAGAGTCCCTTTTCTTCACCATGACTGTGTGCTCACGCCAGCTCTTCACTCTCTGCTCCTTTCTGGATGGCAGTTCTGGTGTGTGGTCCCAAGGAGCTGAAATTTGGACTTAATATCCTGCTTTTCCAAGTGAAACAAGTCCTAGGAGGGGCTGTCGGGCCCTGTGGAGCTGTGCTGGGAGGCTGGAGGGACCCTCAGCTGGGGATGGTTGGTTTGCTCCTTCCTGCTGACCCTCAGAACTGATTGCACAAGATTTTCCAGAAATTAGATTTGCTTGCAACCTGTTTGCAACAGGTTTGTGCACTGCAGGGTTCTGCTTGCTGGGGGGGCTGGCTCTCCCATTTGCCACTCCCCTGGGAGGTCTGGGAACCTCCTCTTGTGCCAGCTGTGGCTCTTGTCAGTCACTGCACTTTTCACCAGTACTAAAGTCTCTGCGAGAAAGAACTGCTGGTGTTGTGGAGATTGCTAATCCACATCCCCAGCTGCCCATCTCATCCTAGACCAAGCTTTGATATTCACTCAGTTCCTCTCTTCTCCTGAACAGTGTGGGATGTGTTCACTCAGGTCCCCCTCTGAGTTCGACAGGAAAATATTCACAGCAAAAAAACTCCCCAAACCAGGGAGGCAGAGCCTCATGCACAAACTTTGCTTGCATGGTGCATCGCTCATGCTCCATCTTGTTGCTCCAGGGTGGTGCTTGGCTCCTGCCCAGCAAAATATATTCAGCTCCAGGTCTGATTTGCAGTGCTGAGCCCCACAGGTCGCAGGCAGCGCTTGCCCGATGGCTGTTCAAATGCAGAGAAGGCGTAGGGGTGGAGAAAAGAAGCATTATGATAATTCCAAGGCCATACCAGGCTCGCAGCAGTGGTGGGCTGGCCCCTGTGCTCTGCGCTGCCTGGCTCGTCAAGGACTCGAGGAGCCTAACGAGCCTCCCCCACCTCCGTCTGCTTCCCTGGGCCCTGGAGCAGTTGCTGTGTAACACAGAAATGGTCCTGCTCTTTTAAAGGCCCTGCTAGGAGGTTTCTGAGGAGTAAATGAAGAGCAAAACGGCATCGCATCGGGTCTGCAGGGCAGATGCTGTGCAGCTGCCTGGCTCAGGGGAAACTGAGGCAGGGAAAGTGATGGTGTCATGCGGAGACCCTGCGAGGGGCTGGGCATTGCGACGCTGTTTGTCTTGGAATCCTGGAGATCCTCTGGTCCCTCCTGCAGCCTGGCTGTTGTCTGAGCCCTTGGGACCTGTCAGGGACCCTATCTCTGAGCCTCTGGAACCTGCCGAGGGTCCCCAAGGCCTCTGTTGAGCCCCTGGGGTTGATTTTACTCCCTGTATCAGGTGGAAGGGTAAGGTACAGAGTATTGCTGCAATTCCCGATACAAAGCGGAACACTGGGTTCAAGCACGAAGCGATGCTGTGGATATGATGATGGTTGAGATGCGGGGGACGTCCAGCACAGAGACCCAGCTGGGTCCAACATCCTCAGCTAAGTTTTGGATGGCTTCACCCCTGTCAGCTTCACCTCTTCTGCAGCCTGTTAAAAAGGGATGGGGAAATATATCCCCCCTGTGTTTTTGCGCATAGCTTTTGTTCAGGTGGTGCCTTCCCATCCCAGGAGATCCCCAGCACCCCAGGGAAGGGAGGACATGGTTTTGGGATGCTCCTCGGCTGAGGTCTCCATGAACAAGGCACCCAGCTGTTTTTGTAGCACACAGTGATGATTTAGACAAATTAGCAGAGTCCAATTATGTTCCTTGGATTGGTGTCAGCCGCGCGTGTGTGCGCGCATGAGCGTGCCTTGCTGGCTGGCGAAGTCTTCTGAGGGCTGTTAGAGAAATGAGAAGCTGAGCTTTGATCTGCCTCTGTATTTGGTGTTTAAAACAAGGCCTTTTATAAGGGAATATTAGGTATTCGGAGTCTGTTACATATGAGGAAGCTTCGCTTTGATCCTTTCCTGTCTCCGGAGGCAGGAAACACTTATTATTTCACGGGGAACTAAACGAAATGCAGAATGAAATTTGGGTACCATTCTCTGTGCTCTGCCTGTACCCCCGGCCCCACTGGGGCTGAGCGAACGCCGTGGGCAGCATATTGCCCTGTCTCTGCTGTGGGCAGCACATCGCCCTGTCTTTGCCGTGGTCCTCGGGGAGTTGCCCCCTCGGGTTCAGCTCACCATGCCAGCAGCCTTCAGACTGGGGAAAATGCCATCAGGAAATCAAATGGGAGACAAAAGGTACTGAAGCAAACGTGGTTTGGGTTGCTTACACTAGTAAGAGGGAGTAATGGGCCTGTCCATGCCTTGTGCTGTCTGTCTGTCCTTGGGGAGTGTTCTTCCTTGCTGACACTGGCAGCCCCGGGTTGGCTCAGCTGCTGCCTGTCCCCTCATGCGGTCCATCCAGCTGTGCCTCAGCTTCCCTGGGAAGGGGACACACAGCCGCTCACTGCAGGGACAGATGGACATGATGGTGCCGGTGTCTGGTGCACACTTGACTAGTTTGGGGTACATGCTGCTCTCTGTGAGGCCAGGGAGGAACACCCCAGAGGAGACAACTGGTGTCCCCGTATAGCCTGGACATCCCCAAATCTCTGAGGATGAGATGCTTTCACAATAAAAGTCTATGGTGCCAATGGGCAATGCTGTTACTTGCCAGCCTTTCCTGGCTTTTCAAAGCTCTGCTGGGGGTGCTGCTTTTCCAGTGAGCAAACAAACGTGGTGCTTTTGCATGATGGCTTATTTTGCTCATGGAGCAAGCAGGTACCGCATCAGCACATCAAACCCCCCCAGCAGCCCTCCCCGTCCCTGTTAGACCCTGTCTGTGCTGGGCTGGGCTTGCTCAAGCAGACACTTTGGTCTTGTAAGTCCCCGGGGTGCACACATGCTGCTCCCCGTGCCTGGGTACATTTGTGGGATACGGAGGCTTTGGGGAAAGGAGCTGCTGCTGGAAGCTGGTTGCAGAGTGTGAGCTGGGGAGCAGAGGGATCCGCAATTAAAGCGGTGGTGATGCTGCGGCAGCCGCAGGCTTTTTAACTTCCCCGGACTGCGCTAGAGATAACGGCTTTTACATCTGTTCCTGGAGGCAGTGTGGGTCTTTCTGCTTATTTATTTATTTATTTTGATTGTATCTGATACAGCCTCAGTGAGTAATTGAGTGTTTGAGAGTGAAAAATTATCTCTCCGGCTTGGCCCTTATCTTGACAGCAAAGCAGCACTTTTAATTTAATTTTGTTCAGAGCATGTGGGTAACAAATTTCACTAATCGCTCTGCTGTCGCCCTCCGCATGGTAACGAGTCTCTTGTTTCCTGGGAAGTGGAACATAAACACGGTGCTGGATGCGGGTGGGAGGAGGGCGAGGGTTGGGGCCGGCTGGAAAATTAAGATGTGTCTCGGCACCGATGTTTGACGTGCCTGTGACGCGGTGGATTTGTCCCCTGGCTGGAGCAGGGGGAAGAGAGGGGGAGGAGGCAGAGTGGTGGACGCCACGCTGCACTGGTGAAGCTCACTTTGCACCGTGCTTGGCTGCAAGGGAAACTGAGGCACGGAGGGGACGTGCCCCAACCCTGGGGAGCTGTTGAAGAGCAGAGATTTTTGTTCCCACCCTGCATCCGTTCCAAACATAACAGAGGGAGGGGAAAGATGGTTTTGGTATGTTGGATGGGCAGCACGGTGGAGGTCCAGCTGCGATGGGCAGCTCACCGGGTGCTGGGGCATCTCCTGCCAGGTCCTGAGCCCCCTTCAGCCTGGGCTCCATCACCTCTCCCTCACCGTCTCCTAAATCAATTCAGCCATCTGACCAGCCCTTCACTCGCCGAGCGCAATCCTCCCTGGGCTGACTCAACATGAGCTGTTTCATAGATAATGATTACTTTTTTTCCTCTTTTTTTCCTGTAGGAATAATGTTTTCGTTACACTGTGTTGAAAATTGCTTTTCCTCCTCCTCTAAAATGAAGCCTTCCACTTAGATTTGCCTTTGTGTTTGTATATTGTAAAATTGGGACTCAATTGGAGTTTAAAACAAAAGAAAAAATCAGGCCTTGATTCTAGGAGAAGTGTTTCCATTGGTTTGCATGAAAGAAAATTCCAGTGCAGGCAATCTCTGCCTTGAAACGTGTAACTGTGTCTTTAATGTGATTTTATCTCAACCAATTCAGCACTGAGAACATGAAAGCAAAACTGACTTCATTGATTTTAATTGTCCATGCCCAGAGAAATGAAAAAAAATGTATCAGAGCCAGGAGAGCAAATTCGGTTTGCATAAATTCTCCCCCATCGCTGTGCCAGGGGAGATCTAAGGCATGAGGACAGGAGAACCTGCTCGAGGTGGTGATGGGGCTGGATGTGATGGAGCTGGAGTGGTGACCCCAGTGGTGATGGAGTTGGTGGGTCAGCAGAGACCAGCATGTCCACCTCAGCTTTCTCCATTTTCCCCTCCGCTGCCCCTTCCTTGCCTTTCAGGGCTTTGCCTTTCCCTCTGTTTTCCCCATTCTTCCTCCTCCTCACGACTGAAGTTTGCTGATGGCATCTCCTTGACCTTGCCATGGGCTCTAGCAGCCTGTCCATGACCTCCCCATGGTGGCCGTGCCATCCCTCAGCATCCTCCTCTCCCTCACCCCAGCCCCAGGGCTGCCTTTGCTGCTGGACTGGAGGACACCTCGGCTAATTGCTAGTGGGTAATTCATAAATGTTAATAGTATTAATCTGATCCAGCGTGTGCTTAGCAAGATCAAATCCTCTATAAATCCAGAAGTGCCTGATGTCACCCTGCTGCTGCTGCACAATGCAGCTGTCATTCCTTCTTTCCTCCCCTCTGTCCCTTCTTGTTTGCACCCCCTCTGCCTTCTTGGAGGGGAGAGGGGTCTCCCCAGGGGTGTCCTCCAGCACAAGGGGGTGCAAAGCCACCACTTTGGGGTGATCCCTGTTCTGCTGTTCTTGCCATGAACCTGGGGACTGCCCTGTGCCCAAACTCTGACCCGGATCCAGACTGTAGGTGTGAGCACCTTCCCATGGGCTTTGTCCAAGGTGCAGGTGGAGAAGATGCCAACTCAAGGAGAAGCTGAGCCTGAGTTTTGTAGAGAGGGTGTGCAATGAACTGCCTGCTCCTGTTCTCGCCCTGCTGCTCAGATGCTGCCTGGAGGCTGGGGGAAGTTGTTGCATCAACATCCATATATTGGATATTAGGAAACATTTCTTAACAGAAAGGGTTGTGAAGCAGTGGAACAGGCTGCCCAGAGAAATGGTGGAGTCACCATCCCTGGAGGGGTTTAAAAGAGGCAGAGATGATGTTCTTAGGGACGTGGTTTAATCCTAGAGTTAGGCTATAGTTGGACTCGAAGATCTTAAATGATTCTATGATCCCCTTCTGAGGGAAGTGGCACTGGGGCAGGGTGGTCCATGAAGGCTTGGTGGGGGCCATGGGGTGGGAGAGGAGCTGTGTCTGGCTGGAAGGAGGATGTTCTATGCCATGCCATGCCATTCCATCCCATCTCATGTGTCTGTTGTGCTGGAGGTAGCGGGACCATCCCAAGGTGGCAGGGCAGGGGGGCAGATGGGCAGCGCTGCTCCCCGGCACGGGGCCACTCCATGGCAAGAGCCTCCTGCCAACACCGCTGCTCATCTTAATTGGCGTTTGATTTGATTCGACATGATCGCCTGCTTGTAAAACCACCTTGAGATGTTTCTGCGTGCGAGAGTGTCCTGGAAACGCTGTTGTGCCGTATTAATGAGCTTCTGCTGGAACATAAAGAAGCATCATTAGGAGTGCCCGGCTCCTCCGACCCACCAGCAGCCTCGGTGTGTTGGGAGCAGTGCGGGGATGTGGGACGGGCTGCGGGGGGGGATTTGCTGCTCCCGGGGGTGCTGGGGGAGCTGCTCGCCCCATCCCGGGCGCTTCTCCGTGCGGCTGCGCCGAGCGTTGCTAAGCAGTTCAGGCACTCGCTGTTCTCCCGCTCAGTTTCCCCATCCCCGTGTTCCTCGGGTGATAGAAATACATTTTAATATCTGAGTAGCCGCGAAACATTCTGTATTATGCTATTATCTCCGGGGGGTGGGGAAGATTGCAAAGCACTTGGCGTTTAACACCCACATATGGCTAACACCATGGGCTGTGTGCTGATAAAGATGGGGTAATTAAAGTTTATTTTTTTTTATAGAGTAATCTCCCAAGCATGTATTCATGAGCCTGATTTAGAAACATCATATTACCAAGCGTGCGGGATATTTGTGTTGCTCGTAAATCCATATGTGTTCTGAACATACTTCTTTTTTTTTCCCTTAAATTTAGGCAGCACTGCCAATATTAAAAGGAACGAGCTCAGAGTTTTCTTGAGGTTTTTTTTCCTCTCTTGTCCTTTAGTTGGGCAAGGGAAGGTGTACAAAGCAGCGAGTAATTAACTGCAGGAGGAAATGATATTTCAAAGGAGACATGGTGCATTTGGAGGGGCTGTTTGCAGAGAGTTTACACCAGTGGCTTTGAATTTATCTTCATCTTGCAGCAGGTGCAAAATCTTGAGGGGAATGTGGTGCTTTGCAAGCTGTTTCTGAGCTGTTTGCAGAGGAACCCATATCCTCTCCGGGAGGCGGAAGCTGGGCCGATGGGCACTGGTGTTAAAGGGGGAAACAGTCCCCATTGGGAAGGGTGGTGGTGGCTCCTCTTCACCACAGTCCTGGCTGCTCCTCTTGTCTTCCAGTCTAATTAAGCTGCTGTTAATTGGATTGCTAGCAGTACTCATCTCAGGTATGATTGTGCCCTAAACTGGAGCAGTTTGTCATTCCTTTCTCTCTTTCCTTTGCTCTTGCAGGGTGGGGGGGATGTTCCTTCTCCCCGTTTGGAGAGAAGTAATTTCTTCTTACCCTTCATCCTCATCATGCGTCCTTCATCCTCATCATGCATCCTTCATCCTCATCATGCGTCCTGTCCGCTACTCTACCCCTTCCCAGGTTTGTCTCCTCCAGAAGCTCCCATGGGCCATTGTTTTTCCCCCAAAACAGCCTGTCTGAACACTTGGGCACATGCTTGTGCTACTGCAACCATCCAAAATGCAACAGAAACCTCTTTGATTAAAAATATAAAGACATCATCTCAACATGTGAAGGATTTAGTACGGCAGAGGAAGCTGGAGAGTGAGTTTGGTCTCAGCTGTGCCTGGTCACCACCTTCTCAAGTTTTTTGGACCCCGCAAGACCCAAATGAAGAAGTGTGTGAAGGTTGCAATGGGTGCTGAAGCTCTTGGGGCTCCTGAGTCCCGTCAGCCATCCATGGAGGTCTTGCATTCCCCCAAAGCTCCCTCCTCTTGGTAAAGGAGGTTGATACCAGCTTGTTTGCTGGAGCTGGCTTTGCAAATCTGCACTTTAAACACCTCCCTGAAAGCCTGGAGATAACACGGAGGGGAGGGAATGAGCAGGGTTCAGCCAGGTACAGCTCTTGTCTGCGGTGCTGTGGTGTATGTGGTTCCACCTGAGTTACTGAGCTGGGTCTGGATCCCCTTGCCAGACTGAGGAAGGAATGGATGTTGTCCAGCTTCTTGAAGAGGAGCATGAAGCCTCAGTGAACCCACTGAGGTTGGTTTGGTTAGCAGGGGCTTGCTAAGAACACATTTGCTTGTGGTTTTAGAGGCCTGGAAGGAAGCTGTTCACTTCCATGTGGGTGTTTAAAAGCAGGACAAGAATGCTTCTGCTGGAGCATCTGAAGAGCAGGCGATGGGACAGGGAGCAGGAGCCATGTCTCTCTCTTTAAAGAATGAGGGAAGAATCTGCTTTTCTAGCAGCCTGTCTTTGAACCTGGCAGCAAACTGGTTGTGAGCAATAAAGAGCTGAGCTGGAAATCCAATTTCTGCTCAAGCAGGAGACCCTTTGGTTTGGTTCAGATGGTCAAAAGCGACGTCAGGCGGTTCTAGAGGTCAATAATTAGCGCCGTGATGGAAACGAGCAGGGAGCGGGGAAGGTAGTTACAGGAGATGCATAGCACATTGTCCCTTTCCTTGGGCAGCCAAGCTCAAACTCATTGAGCTGTTACAGGCTTTTTGCTGTTTCAAGCTCCCATGCCTCATCCTCTGGGTCAAGGGGAAGGAAGAAGCCACGTGGACCGGCGTGGATGGGATCTCCCAGATCCTAATTCCTGTCTGGCTGCAGGATGGTGAGAGCTGCCATCGTACCTGTGATTCAGGCGCTTTGTGAAACGGGGATAATACTTGTCTAACTCAGAAGGGATTTGTGATTTAATGTTTGCAAAGCGCTTTAAGACCCTGGATTGAAAGGTGATTTATAATGGTAAAATTCAGTGTTCTCTGGTCTTTTGTGTACTTGGCTGTGTCCAATTATCCTGATGGAGGCTTTTTTCCTTCTTTTTTTCTCTTTTTTTTTTCCTCCTTTTTTTTTCTTTTTACATTCATGTAGTAACTCCAGCCATACACAGGGTTTGTGGCAGGCACAGTAATGCCCTGCAAGAGGATGCGTTTGCCTCCCAAGGAGGTGCTAACTTATGCTGATGGTATGAATAAAGATTGAGAAGCAAAAAAAGGGGATCACAAGGTGAACAGCGCAGGAGTTTGGCGATGAAGCTGTGAAGTTGGGGTGGGAAGGCTGTTGAGATCATGCATTTATAAGGATAGTAAAAGATGCTTCATAAATAATCAATTTGCATACTCCTCTTGGTTGTAGTCATTGGAGTATTTTCCAGCAGATCAGCCACTTCTGTCCTGCAGGTGCAGGTTGGAGTATCCACTGTGGAGGTTTCATCCTGAATGGTTTAGTGGAGCTGGAAAGTTCAGGTTGTGCTGTGGGCTCAGCCTGAGCATGAGATCCCTGTCCTGACACCATCAGCTCCAACAGTGGCTTCGGTCAAATTCCAGGGTGAGCAAGTGCTAACTTGCTGGATGTATTTCCCGTTCAATTTGCAAAATGATGCTTTTTAAATCTCACCTTGCTGATGAGATGGCGAGGGCTGGGAGGAGAGGCTGGATTGGCTTCTGAAAATAAATGTGTCCTCACCTGCATCCTGAGCAGAGATGCAGTCAGGTCCGCCGGGAGCTCGGTCACTTTGGTGGCGCTGTCATTGTCTGTGCAGTGGTTTTCTTCCTCCTCTAGTAAAATAGAGTCCCCAGGATGGATATAACTCAGTGAGTGAGACAACATGAATGTTAAAAGCGCAACCAAATGAGGAGTGATGGGAACGATGGGGTTTGCAGACCTCAGGAGCTCTTCCAGTGCTGCTGAGCTGTCTTGATTTCCAACACCTGCCCTTCTGGGGCTCTCCTGCATCTCTGCAAGCTCATGGTACCACTTTACCTATTGGCCACCCACCCCTCTCTCTGCCTTTTCCAGGTTCGATGAAGAGCCCGGTCAACAAGACGGCGCTGACCCTGATCGCCGTCAGCTCCTGCATCCTGGCCATGGTGTGCGGCTCCCAGCTCTCCTGCCCACTGACCGTCAAGGTGACGCTTCACGTACCCGAGCACTTCATCGCGGATGGTAAGACCCTCCAGGGACTCGGACCCCTCTGCCCCACCGGGTGTGTTTGTGACATGGGTGTCCCTCTTCTTGGGAACTGCCCCGGCTGCATTCAGCTGCAGGGATCCCTGTTCCCAGAGCAGCGAAGCACATCTGTGTGCCCGAGGCTGAAATCTTCTCAATCGTGTCTTATTATTATTATTATTATTATTATTATTATTATTATTATTATTACTACTGCTAATTGCATCTGAAGGATATTCCTGTTTTCTTCCCTGGGAGTCTGTACAGACAAACAGCCGCCTGTCCTGCAGCAGCAAAGCTGCTCGTCCCCAGCCCCTTGCAGCAGTGTGGAGCGAAATTGCTGGGGTTTGAGCAAAGGCAGAGACGCTTTGAAAAATTAGACTAGGGCTGCTGTCACTGTTTATTGCTTTCTCCAGCTGGGCTCCTTGCATTTGTTGTGTTTCACTGACCTTTTCTTTATAATGTGCAGCGAGCGTCGAGTGCGAGTTTTCGGTAACACGAGGGCAAATTTCATTTTCTTCCAGCAGACGGGACCCATTATTCAGTCGGTTCCAATTCCTCAGCTCCTACGCTCGTCTCACTGCTCAGAGCATGTGAAGGGGGCACTTTTTCTCTGCCAAAAATGTGAGATGCAGAGCTGGTGTGTTGCTGGGATGTCCCAGAGTGGCCAAATTCTGTAGAGCCCCCTCACTTTGGGGTCTGGGATGGAGGGCAGCTCTTGGGGGGATTAATATTTTGGGGAGATGGTTAAAGAGGTGGTCAAAGCTTGGTCCTTAGAGGAAAGAGGAGGGGAGCATCTACTTTGTGGCCTCAGCTTGTTGGAACTGAGCATCAGTGGAGACATGAAAAAGGCATAACTTTGAACACGGGACTTCTCTGCCCCTGGGCCTGTTTCTAAAAGGCTCTAAGGATTTTCCAGGCTGCACATAAATATTCTGAAGTCTTCACAGAGTGTAGCTGGTGAACAGAAACTCATTTTGCGCTTGGGAAATGAGGTTGCTCCAGTGTTAACTCGTGTCCTGTTGAGACAGGCCTGGTTTTGCTACTTGCTGAAGGTCAGGAAGGCAGCGATGGACACAGGACCCCGGCATCCTGCTCCCCATCTGCGGTTCTGGGCCAGGGAAGACAGCGTGTCCTCGAGAAAGAAAATAAACCAAAATGCAATGTGACTCTGTAGAACTCAGATGAAAAGCCAAGCCTGTGGTTGTCACCGGGAAGGGGGCGGCAATGCAAATTATGCAAATACGGAGAACACTTGAATGGAAATGACAGTGAAATACCAATAAAACAGATTAATATCCTTGAAACTGGGGAAAATGGGATGATCTCCAGTCCTGACTTAATGACTTTTCTGAAGAGAAAGTGGCAAGAGGACTGGTAAAAACGGTTTGGCGAAGAATTAAAATGAGCTTTGTAATGAAACTGTAAAATATAATTACAAACTGCGAAAAGTTTTTTAATATTTTTTATGAGAAACAGTCAAATTCTTCACATAGAAGCAGCCAAGATATTTTGCAGTGGCCATCATTTTTACTGAAATCTCATCATTTTATGCGATGGCAGTCCCTTGCCTGGGAAGAGGAAAGCTCTTGAAGTTGTCCCTTCTTTTTGAATAACAACAAATCCCAAGGCAGCACCCAACTGGCAGCAAAATATTATAAAACATTTAGAGACATCACAGAACTCAGACGGCTTGGGAAATTTTAATGATACCCAGGAAAACGTGCCTAGCTGTGTTTGCAGAGGCTTGGCACCCAGAGCCTTACGCTGATGGAAAATAGGAGGCTTGTTACTCCCTGGTGATCTGGGTGGGTTTAAATCTGCTTTTTGCTCGGGTACAAAAGGGTGTGGGCATCCCCATGTGAGCAAAGTGATGGTGGAGCTGATGTCTTTGGCAGTTTTGATCAGTCTTAAACCAACCTCTGACATGGCACCTGATGGCACACGCCACGTCTTCTGAATTCTGCCACGTCTTCTGAATTCTGCCACGTCTTCTGAATTCTGCCACGTCTTCTGAATTCTGCCACGTCTTCTGAATTCTGCCACGTCTTCTGAATTCTGCCACGTCTTCTGAATTCTGCCACGCACTTAAATAATCTGATTCCTGAAGCTGTTCTCATTTGTATTTCACATGGTGATAAGGCAGGGATGGTGCATGCAGTGGAGATGTTCCCGTGCTAGAGAAGGGTGCCCTCTCATTTCTTTTTGAAATGCGGTATTTCAATAGATGTCGGTAGCCAAGGAAAATCTTACAGTGGAGCAGCTGCCGATACCTCTGCAGGAAAAGCCAAACAAAGACAGAGGCTGAAAGAAATCCCTCTCGTAGCAGATGAAAACTCGTCTTTGAAGGAAACTTTTTAAGTAGATGCCAGCCAACTCCAGTGCACCAGGAGCCAAAGCCAAGTTGGGAAAAGGAATGGAGGGGGGAAACCCCACCAAATGCCTCCAGCCTCGGAGGAAAGCAGCTTTCCCTCTCTGCACTGTTTGAGAAAGAAGCTGCCGATCCCACTGGAGTGGGAAATGGAAGGACTGGGACCAGAAGCCAGCTGGCAGCAAAGGCTGGGAGGATACATTCCAAGCGGTGGTATTAATAACCAACCCATCTCTGTTGCCCTTATTTCTCTCTCTTGGTTCGTTTTCTTCCTTTTGTTCGTTTGATGGTGTCTCCCAGCGCCTCCATCCTCGGAGCAATTACTGCCTAGTTTGTATGGCTGTCATCTCACCTGATTGGTGCCTCTACATCTTCGCTTAGGATGCAATGGTGGGAACATCATCTCCTCCCTCCTGCCTCTGTTCTCTCCAGGGTATCATGTTTTGGGGCAGCATCAGCCTGCGCTGAGCAGAAGGCATCGTTCTGGTTTTGGAGGTGGCTCAGATTTATAGAAGGACTCATAGTGGCTTTTATGAGGCTCTGGAAATGCAAAACATTATTTAGAGGACCCTTTACCAGTGTCAAAGGGGGAAGAAAGGAAAGAGAACCCCTCCATCTGGGCAATAAAACCCCTTATGAATATGTGAGCTACTCAGCTCTATACAATCAATAGTTGTTTTTCTTTCTTTCTTCTAAGTAATGATTCAAAAAGTAGAGATATAGCAATGGGAGCGGCTTGCGGGGAAGGCAGGGCTGGAGAAAAGATACCCCAGAGGACTCAGCCTGGAGTATGTCCTTGCTGCACAACAGTTTGAAATATAGTATCAATTAAAGCTTCCCGTTTTTACAGCCTGCAAAGAGGTTATATATGGTGTGGGTGGATGTTTGCATCCGGATACTTTAGTGGGAGAGGTAGGTGAGATCCTCCGGCATGTTACAGAAGGAGGCAAGAGCTACATTTAGCTGGGGGCTTGTAGGGCTTCATTTTTGAGAGTGGAAATAAAGCAAAGGGCATAAAGCAGGTTTCTGTCACTTCAAAGACATCTCGGGGCATTCACAACCTCCTTCCCTCCTCTTCTCAGACGTGTGCCAGAGGAGACATGGCAATCCCTCCCTCCATCTGGAATTGCCACAACTGAGGGTCTGGTAAGGTGGCAGAGCTGGAGGAAGCTTCTTTGGGGCTTGCTTTTTTTTTCTCCCCTCTTATAAGCTTCTGGGGAGACCTCATAGCAGCTTTCCGATATCTAAAGGAGACCTGCAGGAAAGCTGGAGAGGGACTTTTTACAAGGGCATGTGGTGATAGGACAAGGGCTAATGGCTTTAAACTGAAAGAGATTTAGATTGGATATAAGACAGAAATTCTTCCCCATGAGGGTGGTGAGACCCTGGAACAGGCTGCCCAGAGAACCTGTCTCCATCCCTGGAGACATCCCAGGCCAGGCTGGACGGGGCTCTGAGCAACCTGAGCTGGTGAAGATGTCCCTGCTCATGGCAGGGGGGCCACTGGGGGAGCTGGGAAGGTCCCTTCAACCCAAACTGTTCCATGATCCTGCGATCTGTGTCTGCCTGTTTGAATTAAGATGTTCTGGGATTGTCATGCAGCTGATCAGTAATTGTTTCATCTGAAGATTATTTCCTACCTTCCCCCCACCACTATTTTCTCCAAGACACCGATGGAATTGAATGCTGCTATTAGCAGCTTGTGTTAATTTTCCCCCAAGATTGCTAGAGCTCTGCAGATTGCAATTGTTGGACTCGCAACAACTTCTCATTCTGGTTTTAATTAAATGTGTTGCTTTAAATTGTTTGCTTTTGACATCTCCTGCTCAATCTTCTGCAGGCTTCAGAGGTGACCATGCATTAGTCTGTGTCCTCAGGCGCTGGCTCACACGTGTGCTCAGCACGTGCTGCGCATGTGGCCGCAGAGAAATGAGCAGCGGGAGGTGGGGGACCGGCTGCCTCCCTGCTCCTTCTTACAGCAAGGAAAAGCTGCAGATGCTCTTTGATTTACACAGGAACACCTCAGGTTTAAGCCAGAATGATGGAGAAAGGGGTCTGATCTCAAAGGTGCCTGAGCTTTCAGAGAGATGCTGCCATTGGGGCCTCCCCTTTTCTCCAACTGGCCCCAGCCCCATCTGAAATCAGCAGAGGGAATTTGCTGGCTTTAAATCACGTTTTTCTTGCGCTGTTTTCTCCCCCTGGAGTTCTGCTGCAGAGGTGCCTGTTTCGCTCTACAGAGACCTGGGTCAGGGTTTCGACAGAAGCAATACTTTCCCATTGCAGACTCAGGGTCAGGTCTGGCACCTCATGTGTTTCTGGTAAGGTGGCCGTGTTTGGGGGACAGCTTTACAGATAGCATTTCATTCCATCAGTTCTTAATCACCAGGTCACCTCTGTGTCTGCATCACAGCTCAATCCTGTTCCCACGCCTGCTTAGCTGGCAAGAAAATGTGAGCAAATGGCTGCAGCGTTACCAGACATGAACTCTAAATATTAACATCAATTTATAAACTGTATCAGCATGGATCAAAGGGATTCCAAGACGGTTTCAAGGCACAAACGCTCTTCGCATGAAGAAATAATAAGATTCCAGGGGCTGAAGTACATCATGTTTTTATCGTGCCGCTGACAGGCTTGTGATCCTGTGCTCGGCTCTTTCTGTGCCAGCCCGGCTGTCGGGGCAGCTCGGTTTGCAAGGGAAGGCAAATGCCTCATGTTTTCTCCTTTGCAGGGTTTATTGGAGCAGAGCAGGGGAATTGGTGTTAATATTTAGATGGCGTCAGCTGGGGCTGGTTCAGACACAGAAGCTGTTGCATCCTGAGCTGCTACCAACACTGGTTACCCTGTAATTTGGGAGGGATGGTGGGGGAAGGCTGCGGAAAGGCACAGTGAGAATTTTTGGAGGCTGCGTAGCTGGAAATGTGCTACTGCACTTTATTGTTCTCCCAACAAGAAGCATTGCTGGTGTGCGATCTCTCGGTGGGTATGCGGTAGCTTGTCTCGGTTCTATGATGCATTAACTTTGCACGTGCTGCCTCTTGGTTGAGTTTTCTGCCATCCTGGGAGGATGTTTGGTCTTGGTGCTGTCTGAAAAATCTCCATTCACACACACTTAATGTTTTTTAAAGCTTATCATAACTCATCTGTCACATACTTTGTGATGCGATTAGATTTAGGCTGGATTTCCCCAAACCCTTGTTCAGTATCTAGAGAGCAGCACTAAGAAAGAGCCCCAGGCTGGAGCATGAGAGTTGGGAGATACAGAGCATTAAGGAGAAGCTTTCCTTCAGGAGTCTTAATTTCTGTCTCAGCCATTGCTGGCCCAGATGCCTACAGAGACAGAGAAGTGCTGTTACTAACATTTGCGCAATTATATTGTCTAATAACGCCGTGGGAGATGTTGCAAAGTGAGCTTGACCACACAATGGGAAGATGCCGTCTCACTTGGGTTTAGGAAAAGTTGGGCAAGTTGTCACCTGCTGAATAAAGCTAAATCCATGAGTTTAAATCTACTCATTAAAAATTCAGCATCAGTGAAATCAAGACTGACTGCCAAGAAAACCAAAATAAAGAGCCTGTCAGAATTACCAAGAAAGTGCAGTTTAACAATTAAAATGTAACTTCACTTCTCCCATAGGAAAGATGCTTCCAGTCTGAGCTATAATTGCACTGATTTGCTTCTGCTTTGCCAGAGTGAGAAGGCTGTGGCAGGACTGATGGTGTTTCCAGGGGATGGAGGTCCCTGGGTTGGATCATCAGCCAGTTGGGGAATGTTGGTGTGAGCAGCCCATGGCTGTGTAAATAGTTCGTGTGCTGAAATTCCATCCTCGAGTGAGGCACTGTGTGCGATATAAACTGTGTATGTGCTTTGGCTCATGGAAGGGTAGATGAAAGGTGTGTCTATAGGATTTTGTTGTTTTGAAAACTTGCTGTCATAGCTTTCTGATTAGGCATTTCATCTTGTTCAAGAGAGAAACCATTTGAAAAACAAGATGAAGCGGATAGCTTGGTTATTAACCTGGTGTGATACTATCCCTGGATTCAAATTAGAATCTAGAAGTATGAGTTTGACTTAAATTATTTCAAAATTACCTAGGTTTGCCCTGAGCAGGAGAGGGAGGGCTGGTAAAACTGAGCACTTTTACTTGCTTAGGTCAGTGTATGTGTGTCCTGGACATCCAATGGTTCTTCTGTATTTTCTGAAATAAATTTAAGAAGCAGAAGTTTTCATTCCATGGGACCAGGACAGGAGAGTGAGAGCTGATCAATGGAAAGAGCTGAGAGGGGAGGAGCTGTCGCTTTGGGAAATGTTCTTCTAGGCTTAACAAAGAAAGAAAGAAAAGGTTTGTAAAGAAACCAAATAGGGTTGTTCTTTATATCTATAGAATGAAGCAAGAGGGATAATCCTTCCTTTAGTGTCTAAAAAAAAAAAGAAGAAAAAAAATCTGTGACAGGATTATAATTGCATGATAGTATAGGGATGGATACATTAATAGCAACCTGTAGTATGACCTCGTGTAGCCTTACAACACAAAATACTAATTTTAGATGAAAAGGAGTTTCATTGGCCAAGAAACAGCACATGGACCAAAGATGACAAAAAGAGCACAGGGAGGAAGAAATAGAAATTCTTTGAAAAAAAAAAATATTATTTAATCTCTTCTCTTGAAATAAAAAGAGAGAGAAAGGAAAAGCCAAACCCTTTGGGCTGCCTTTTGAGCACTTTGTTCTTTTCCCTCGTTAGATATATCTTCTGAGCTGTTTTATCCTGTTGTGTTCTGGAAAATGATTTTTGAAATGTCAAAACTTCAAGCCTCTTTTGTCGAGGCTTAAACATTCCACTGAACTTTGAAGGAGACCCCAGCATGAGAGACATGAACATTTGATGATGCCTTAACTGATCCGGCTTTGATCAGTGTTAGAGAAGGGAGGGAGGGGGAAAACACATACATACAAAAAACTGCAAACAAATCAATCCCCTGAAGTGCTGGTGGACCTTGTGGAGCTGGGTGGTGGTTGTGTAGCTGTGTACTGATGTTCTCCATGGCATCACAATGCTGCCATACCACATAAACTGGCTCACAAAGTCAACAGTGCTCAAGGGACGTGTCCTACAATGGGGGTTCCTGGGACGAGGAGGTAGTGGTGAGTGGAGAGCTGCTGTTTTGTTGTTGTATTCCCTTGTTTGGGTGATGGTTACTTTACCCTAGGGCC
This sequence comes from Columba livia, assembly GCF_036013475.1. NCBI lineage: Eukaryota > Metazoa > Chordata > Aves > Columbiformes > Columbidae > Columba > Columba livia. The sequence continues at coordinate 7,590,129 of NC_088620.1, forward strand.
TGTCTCAATTTAAGGGGAATTTCACTGAGCTTTTGAGTGAGAGGCTCAAAACTTGGGTCCAGGAGGACACCTGGGAGGAGATGGGGTTGGCAGCAGGGAACAGGTTGGCCAGAGAGGTGGTGGATGAACCATCCCTGGAGACATCCCAGGTCAGGCTGGATGGGGCTCTGAGCAACCTGAGCTGGTGAAGATGTCCCTGCTCATGGCAGGGGGAACTGGGGGAGCTTTGAAGGTCCCTCCCAACCCAAACCGTTCCGTGATTCTATGACATCACTGTGGACGGTCTCCCTGGGTGTCTTTGGACAGTGTCTCTGCTGGGATCAGCTGCTCGGGGTGCACAGGCAGTGACAGTAGGTGTGAATCAAACGGGCTACAGGTGTTGGGGTGATTTGGTGGGGCCCGAGGTCCTCAGCGCAGGTTCTCAGAGGGTGGTTTGGAGCAGGGTCTTCCCCCCGCTTTCCCGGTAGTGTGAGTCCCTGGGGTTCCCTGTCACCCCCTTTCCTCCTCCATCTCTATCCCTTGAGAGACAGCACATGGCTGAAAAACAACCTGGCTGATGTTCTTGGTAAGCTAAAGATACTTGAAATGGTTCCTACTTAGGAAGTGTTTGTTGTTGGTAGTTTCTGAAAGGATTTGATGCTCAACATGCCCTTTCTGAGCTTTTCAAGGTGGTTATGAATAAGTGGGCGCTGGTGACTTCTGAAAACTGTTTTCTATGTGTGGATTCTTTGAAAACAAAGAGGAAAAATTGTGTGGAAAGGCTTTGAAATCTTGAGAATTTTAGCTTTCAAAATATTTGTAAAATGCTTTTTCCTGTTATTTCTTTCTCAGGCAAGCCATAAAGGGATCAAGGTTGGGATGTTTGTTTGTTTGTGGGAGTGAAGGTGATGAGAGTGACTGTGAACATCTCTCAACATCTTACCCAGCTGAGCTGCGACACCCTCCGCTTCAAAGGTGTGAGAAGTTTCCTTGCTGAAAGGTGTCGCCTCCTTCCTCCTAGGAAGGAAGGGAAGTGTTTACAATTAACTAAAACCTTTAATTCCCCCCCCTCCTTTATTTTCTTAGACTGAAGTAGAAAAGCCTCCACTTTAGACTGAACTTGAATTTAGGGAATTTGTATTCAAATGTTTTCACTGCTGCCTTTTTTTAAAATTTCTTTTCACATTTTTGATATTGAGAATGACTTCTCAGTCAGGCTTACTAAAATAAAAATAAGTGCGTAATCTTGAATATGCCAGGACTTTTTAATTTACCTTATAGTTGCATTATATTTGGGAAGGTCTTTCTCTGTACAGAATACGGCAAAGCTTGATAGATTTGCAAATTATTTCAAGCTTCCAAAATTTGTTGTTTTACCTGGATACCCAACTTCTACTGAAAGAGCAGCTGTTGCCTCCTGGCTGGGTGTCACGTGTTGGTCTTGATTTAGGAGGTACTTCCATAAATAGATAGTTTTGGGGTTTTTATACTTTCAGCAGCAAATGGGCTGGGTTATTTAAGGATAAAACTTGACAGCAAGGCCATGAATGTGCTTCAGCACATGGGGCTGATGCGGAGCTCCAGGGGTCACTTCTCCATTGTCCATCCCACCCATGGGTCACCTCCATGTAGCAGCTCCTGGGCCAAGATGCTCTGTCAGTTCAAGTCACTTTTGTCTTTATGAATACCAATGATATATGACTATTTTATGTCTGATTTGTTTCCGTTACTGTCAGGCTGGCTGTATTTTAACTAGAAGTGGGGTTCATTAAGTTGGGATTTAATTGAGAGCTGGTGGTTTTGCTCTTCAGACTTTGGGTGCAGAGGGACTTGTCTGTAGCTGAGCCTCAAAATGTGCTTACACGTTTCCCAAGCCTCACTCTTTATTAGGGAAATACAAATATAAGGAAGAAAGCAAGATTGACAGGTTACTACATAGACGTGTACACGTAAATAGTAAAATACTCCCAATGGGTTCACGATGCATTTCTGTTTGTTAAAATAAACCAGCAATATTTATTACTGGTATTTAAAGCTATCTTCAGGTATTCATGGAAAAGAATGATAATTAGAAAGAAAATAAAATCAGGTGCTTTTTTGTGCTTAGTGTTTCAATGATTTCCACTGGTGTGGTGGAGTTTACCCAGCAATTTGCTGCTGCTGTGGGTCTGATGGAGCCGTGTCCCGCAGCCGTGGTGGTGCAGGCTCCTGCTTCATCGTGTGTCCAGAGCTGCTGGATCCTGGGTGTCTAATTTTCATTTACAGGAACGGTCAGTAGCTTGGCAACCTCCATTGGCTTTGAGTGTAGAGATGCGTCTGTGAATATGTTTACGGTATATAAACAGCGTAAGTGTAGAAGGTTGGAATTCATGTGAAATTAGGGCCCAGATTAGGATGGTGCCGAGATCTCAGATGCTGAAACTGGGTTCACTTGCTGTGGTGCTTCACTTCAAGCTTTGCTTTTTGTATCTTCTGCATGGATAACATGGCATGGAATGAGGTTTAGAAGGTCTCCTTCTTGCTAAAACATCAGTGATTCTCTTCAAAAGGAAATGAGGAGTTTGTGTTCAAGCAGGTTCATGTGGGGTGGTTGCTTCTATGGCTTTTTTTGTCCTGCTTTTTTTAGTCGCTTGGCTTTCCTTGAGCTAAGATCTTACGAAGTGCTTAGAAAAATAATGTCCCAGTCCTTTGCTAAGTGATAAACCCTAAAGTTTCATGAAAAAACACCCTGGAGCTATATACTTGTTATCCTTGGGTGATCACTAAGAAGAACTTGAATCTTCACATAGTGGTTGTGGATTTTGCTCATGTTTGCAAGTCCTAGAGCTCAGTGGAAGGATGGCTGTGTGTTCCTGGGCTCCCCTTGCCCACTCCTCTTTGAAGGTTTCTTCTCCCCTGTTTTTAGAGGCTTTTACCCTGGTAACTTTTGCAAAACACCACTTAATGGCAGAGGTTTTCTGGCTCCCCTCTGATCTGTGCAGCACTGTTACGGAGGCAGTCTTATAATCAATGTAATTGAAGATCAGAGTTAATGAGGACCTCTGTGCCTGCAAAATCCCCCAAGCGAGGCTGGGCCTCAGATGTTAGATAAGGAAATGATTGGGCTGAACTGAAAATCTATTTGGCTAATTAGATGATGCATATTCCCAGATGCCAGTGGGGAAAAATACATTTCGCAAAATAAAGAAACGTAAGATTTTGTAAGAAAAGATTTTTGGCAGGAATCCACTTTTAACTCTCTGGAGGGAGAGAGTGAGGGAGTGTCTGTGATACGGCACCGCTCAGACGAGGAGTTGTGTGTTGGGCCAGTTTGTCACCTTTAACTAAAGAGCTGGAGTGGGAACAGCCCATGGTTCCGCTGCCCATCTGCACCCTGAGCTGGGCACACAGGTGTCTGGTGGACACCACCTGCATGAGCTGGGGAAGCGATGCTGTCAGATCAGGATAATTACATTGGTCCATGTTTCTGCAGACATCTGGGAATCAGGTCTAGTATCTTGTGATGCTGAGCAGGGTAGGGGAGTGTCTGGGCAGAGGAGTGTCCCAGCTGGTGGACCATTCCTTGGGGTGCATTCATATGGAGAGGAATGGCCAAATGAAGTTCTTTGGATCCAAGTGTTGGTGAATTTGGTATTATTTTGCTGATGTCAGCACTGCAGCAGCTCCTGAGGAGTAGATTGTTCTGGTATTGGGCCAAAATGCATGTGTTTTTCTGTTCTACAACTCCTCTAACATGCTTTTTTCCCACCCTCCAGGCAGCAGCTTTGTTGTGAGTGAGGGAAGCTACTTGGACATCTCCGACTGGCTTAATCCAGCCAAGCTGTCCCTGTACTATCAGATCAATGCCACGTCCCCCTGGGTGAGAGACCTCTGTGGACAGAGGACCACTGATGCCTGTGAACAACTGTGTGACCAAGAGACAGGTAAGGGGGGCCGGGGAGGAGTGAAGACCTTGGAGATGCGAGGGAGAAGGTTGGACTCTGGGTACCTCGATGCCCGCTCAGCTCACCTCTGTGTTAGCCTGGTGTTGGGCACAAAGGACCAAGAGGTACCAGCCGGGTCGCATGGTGGTGACCCTTATCAGGAAAGTATAAAGAAGGTGGGAACAGGGATGGCAATTTGAAATGATGGACCTATCACTTATTTGGTGTGGCAGGTGCAGGCACGTGGAGTTTATTTGCTTCTAAGTTATGCTATTTTGCTGTTTAGTGTGAAAATCTTACTCATGAGTTTGCTCCATCTCCATCCCTTTTCTTTTTTGACCATTCCACTGCTCAGCACCACGTTTCCCTGTAGTGCTTCTGCCTGATGGTCACCTAGGTTGGATCTCTCCTGCAGCTTTTCCTTAGGGAGTTGTGATTTCTCTCATCTTTCGTCTTTGGTTAATGACTTTTTTGCTGAGCATGTTCTGCTTGCACATAAAGCCTGCCCTTGTGAAGCAGCAGCAGTCCTGCTTGGACTCTGACGTGGAGCCGACAAAGGAGAAGCGTCACCTTTCCTTCTGGGCAATGTGCTCCTGGGTGACAAACAGGGATCCTGGCGTCCACAGTGAGCCAGTAACACAGAAAACAGCAACCGTGCAATCAGTGAATGAAGGTGGGAGGGATATAAATATGTGACCCCAGGCAACAGCTGGCCCTCAGGAGGTGACATCTCTTCAGTTGCTGGGGGTGACACAACCTTGCATGGGAAGGTGGCTCGGGGGCTGTGCTGGTTTTTCGTAATGTGGGGTGTGCCGTCCCCTCTGCAGCGGTGAGCGTTGCTCCTGCTTACCGGTGCCTTGCTACAGGTGGGATGGTCTTGGTGGCGTGGGGACAAGCGGTCCGTTGCTCCTGGTGTGCTCTGCATCTAAAGAATGTGCAAGCACTCTGCCTCCTTGCAGAGAAGTTCTGTTCCCAGGCTGTCTCTGGCTCTTGTGAGCCCCTTCCCTCCCCTCAGCAATGGGAGTTCACAGAATCACAGAGTTCCTTCGCTGTGTGTTTGTGGATGAAATTTGTGGCTGTGAGCGGGGATGCTGGTTGCGGGTTTTGCCAGGGGGTGTGAAGAGGTATGGCTCATGGCTTTTTCTAAGCCTGCCACTGCCACAGAGTGTGCCGTTGATATGCAGCACCTCGAGAGGAAGAAATCCTCCAGAGTCATGAACGCACCATGGGCTGGCGAGGGCAACCCTGTTCTCATCCCTCCCTGCTCAGCTGAGGTGCAAATACTGAACTTGGTCTCATAAATCCATTTTCCTGGTCAAGACAATGTTCTCTTTTTAGTACTCGTATTTCTCATGGCTTGTCTGCACGGAGGCATAGGCAGGCATTGCTGCAGCAGAATAGTTACTCTGGATGAATTCCCCACGTAGACGAGCCCTGGGCATCACCTACAGTCCCAAGGAGGGCTGGGAGGTGACAGCAGCCACCTTGGCAGATGGAGACGATGCAGGAGGAGGCCCTTCTCATCCAGATGTCGCAGAGCAGAAGGATTATTTCAGGCATTGGCGACATGCAGTCACCTCCGTGGGAGAGGGAAGATGCATTCAGCTGTTCAGGGCAGGAGAAGGGAAAAACCTCTGCCTCCGGCAGAACATCATATGGAGAGAGACCATGACTTCCCCATTGGAAGAGCCTCGTGGCTCCAGCCCCACGCTGTCCTTGGCACGGAGCAGGGCTGGTTTAATCCTCGCACGGCCTCTGCTGCGAGGAGCGGCTGTTCTCCCGAGCTGGCCCAGCTGCTGCTCCCCGCGTGTCCCCAGCTCTCCGGAGCAGCTTGTCGCTCTCGCTGGCTGCCCCACGCTTGAGCAGGATGTGTCAGATCTGGTTTGCAGGGATGGGAGCAATGCTCATTAGCCCAGGAGGTGCTCTTCTCCACCACTGTGCTGGATCTGAACCTCGCCAGCTGCTCTGTGGCTCCTGTCCCTGTTCCCATCCTCCCTGTTTACCAGTGATGGGAGGTGGGGGCAGAGCAGCCTTGACCTGAACCTTCAGGTTCCTCTCCCAAAATCTGTCGATCAGCTTCTTCCCCCTCTCACCAGTCTGGTAGTTTGCATGTGAATAAAGCAAAAGCATTCTCCTGTCTGTGCTGGTTGGATCCTTAGGGGTAGAGCAGGACTTGCTGGCGGGGTTGCTGGTTTTCAGAGCCTAAATCTAGAACTCACTTAGGAGCTCCAAACTTTACAAAAGCTGAGCAACCACCCACTGAAAATTTGGCCTGTGGAAGTACCAATTTGACACCCTGCCCCAGTATGGAGCCCCAAGCACTGCTTACCTTCATCACCGTTGACCAGCCTTTAGCTAGCGAGAAGTTTTCATGCCAGGCTGGGAGCAGACCATAACTCCGTGATGCACTGCATGTATTTTTAGGTTTATTTTTATTAATGTCATTCTATTTTTAAGGGTGATTTATTTTTATCACCGTGAGAGAGGCAGGTCGCTGCTTTTACTACGAGACATAAATCCTGCCTAGAATTCAACCTTTTCAGGTCAGGGATTTTATCAGCTCTGTGAGCATCCCAAGCGATGGGTGCTGGGGGTTTCCCCTGCCCTCTGTCCTCTTGGGCTGGACAAAGCATCTGTGAGGAGGATGGACTGAGGTTTGTCCTGTCTGGAGGATGAAAGCCTAGAAGGTTTCTGGGCAGGACTTGTCCTCGGTGGCAGTGCCATGGGCTCCATGCAGAGTGTTGGACAGGTGTCCCCAGGTCACATATGCTCTGTCTGGTGAGGCTCAAGCTCTTACCCCTTCCCAGCACTTCTTTTGGGTTGGAGTTTTATGTATATGTCCATACAACATGCTGACTCATGACTGCAGCCACCAAGTGCTACTTCAGGATGAATAATAATCCATACTGAAAACAGAGGCCCTGAAACACTAGGAAATGGCAAAATGTATTTTGCTTGCCTGACCTTAATTTGCCTTCCCTTGTGCCTTTGCTGTGTGACTCACTCTTTAATTAAATGATTGCTGCCCCCTGACAAATTTCAAACCCACGTTGCAAAGCACCAGCTCATCAGAGCTTTTCAGAGGGAGCACCGACATCTGCACACGAGCAAAATATCATCGTCCTCCTTCCCCGCCAGCCTCGGAAATGGGCAAGCCGGTTGGCCTGACATGACTGCAAATACAGAAATAAATGGATGCCGCTGCGGGTCTTCCCCCTGCAGATGTGACATGGTGGCCATGCCCCAGCTGCCACCTCAGATGGGACAGATGTTTTGCTGGGTCAGCACGTGGTCCTTGGCTGATGAGGTTCAGCTGAGACGCCCCATCCTCTTGGCAGGTGCTGACTGCGCTGCTTGAAGCGAGAATGGGGAAGGTTTATCATCTTCTGGGACTTGCAATCAGCTCTCTTCGCTCTCTGTATTTTGGACAGATGTGGAGTATGTTGTCAGTACCGCGGCTCACACCGCACACTGGGAAACCTCTGTGTAAAATCCAGGAGCGCTGCTTTTTCACTGTCCTCCTTTGCCAGCACCGGTAACATTTGGGAGAGCATACGTTCTCGGCAGCATATGCAAATCCTGATTTGTGAGCACAATTACCTGCTTTGTATGCACAAAACTGATTCACTTGCACATTCTGCGGGCATCGCTTAAGAGACATGCTGGAGAATCGGTCCCTTAGGGCCAAATGCTGGAAAAAACAGCCTCTGATTTTGTGCTGTCAGGCTTGCTGGAGCAGTGGCATAAATGAGATGGATAGCTACCTTGATTAGCAGGTGCAAATGCATTGAATTTTTTTTCCCCCCCTATCTATAAATCAGGCACTTCTCCATAGAAATTCTTTTGCATCCACAATTGATGGCAGCCCCCAAAACATTTGGTACACCTTGTAAGGGCCAAATGAGATGTGGTGGTGAAGGATCTTTTCTGGAAATTGGCAGGAGGGAAAAAAAAAGGTTTCCATCATCTTCCAAATGGGCTAGTTTGTCACCGGAGCCGCAGATGGTGTTCCTGTCCGGGTAGGACAGGGGCCTTGTGGGCAGGAGACAGATGAAAGTCATTTTTAAACAGTCATTTTTTAAAGGCAACCTGTTAAGGGGATTTGGAGGTTGCAGAGCTGAGCATGTAAATCCGGAGAAATCCGGAGATGACCAACCTTGGTGAGGGTGTATTTTTGTTTATGAAAACAGCCGTTTTCTCTGATCGTTCAATTTAATATCATGCAGTTTTTGTGCACATCAAGTAGTATTTGTTTGTTCTGGTGCACTTCTGCTATTTTCGCTGTTGGAGGATCATAGTGTCTTTATTGACTTAGACTTTTATAAGATGAGGTTCTGTCTCTCTAAGGTATGTAGTTTAATAACTTGGTCAAAAACCATGTAATATACGATTTCTTTTCATGTGGCGGCACAGCTTGCCTCGTGCACCAAGCAGGGCAGGAGGCAGTTAACTCCCAAGCTAATTTAGCTTCGGGCTGAAGTGTTATACATAAACAGCAATCAAAATGCATGCCTTGGAGGGGGCTGAGTTAAGGTTATCTGTGCTGTCTTTACACTCTCATTTTCTGCCATTAGAGTGTTTAATCCTGCAGCTGCTAATGTTCTTGTAATGGCATTTCTGTGCTTGTCGAGAAAGACCACGGAGAGCAGGGAGGAGAAATGAGTTTTGCGGTGCAGAGCCACTTCTGGGGCCATCTCACCAACGTGACCTCTCCCACCAGCGCTGCAGGAGGTGGCTTGTCACCCCCCGTGGTCAGCTCTGGGATGGTGGTCACTCCAGCAGATGACAGCCATGCCATGGTGGACCACCCTTGGTCCACCCTCGGGGTGTCTGGCTGCTGCTTTGTGTCAGCCGCACACGTGTGCCCAGGGAAAGCTTCCTCGGCGGCTGAGCGGATGATAATGCGAATAAAATCCATGCAGAGCGTAAACTCAGACACAGTCCTTGGAAGTTAAGCTTGTGCTTATGGGCTGTGATGTATCTGGGTGAAGAGAGGGATTGCAGAGGAGGGAGACAAGGGATGAATGTCAAATTATCTCCAGGTTTTCCCTCTGTACTCTGTGCCAGGTCAGCTGGGCAGGAGCCACCTTCCCTGTCTTATTCCTCAAGACTGCTTTTACTGAAATTGCATTTCTGGTCAGGACAAAGCAGCGATCAGGTTTGGAAAGTGCCATCCCTGAAGGCCAAGGACAGCAGATAGCAAGGGCAAGAAAAGGTTTTCACAGAGCTTCACGAGGAACCAGCATTGCTGCTGCCGTGGTTGGAGCAGCCGTGGCCTTGGGCTGCTCCTGGGTGAGATCTCGATGCCTTTTGCAGCCGCCTTTGCTCCTGGCGAGGGGGTTCAGGGAATGCAGCTGGAGCTGCTGATGGGGGTGAAGGGTTTGCATCCCTGCAGCAGGGAAGGAGGTGGGGGGACCCTCCAGCCCTCCCGCCTCGGAGCGGGCTGGTAACCCTGGAGATGTCTCTGTGCTGGCCCAGAAGAGAGGGGCTTTGTGCCGCAGCAAACACTGGTGCAGTCAGGACCGGCGGGGCAGGCAGCCGCTGCGCTCAACGGCCACCTCTGTTTGCCGAAAAATGCTTGGCCTCAGTTTTCCACCCAGTGCCCACCTCCTTCAGCTGAGCTTTTCTCCTGTGCAGCGGTGGGTGGAAGGAGGAGAAGCAAGGGGCAGCGTTGGGGTGACAGCTGTGCTGGTACTCGCCCTGCGGCTGGATATGGGGGTTCTGTGGGGCACTGAGGGTGCTTTGCTGGAGCTGGCGTGTCCTCTGGAGTTGTGTGTGTGTGCAGAGAGGAGGGGACCCAAAAAGCTGGGGCCAGGCTGTGCATCACTTTGGGTGGGAGAGACAGCCCTGAAGTAGGTGTGAGTGTGTACGTGCAGTGCTCTCACAGGTCGAACGACATGTGTTTGTAGCTGTGAAGCCTCTGGGAACAGGCTGCTACCCCGGCTGGGGTCGTGGCTTGTCCCCAGGATGGTGCCTTTGGAGCCTGGCACAGCAGGGCATCCTTCCGGGACCAGGGATGGAGGTGCTGCCCTGGGGCTGGGAATCATGGACACTGGCAGTACCAGGAGAGGGTTGATGTGCCACAGGTTGGCTCCATTGCTGTCCAAGCCCCTCCGACTCCTTACATTAAAATGGGAGTGACAGCAAAGAGCAGCTTTCCCAGGAGCACAGGGACTCTGGGACCCTCCACTTGGTACTGCCTGGGTGGATATGGGGGATCTTGCAGCATTATCCCTGCAGATCACCTCGCACCCTAATGATGCTGATGGGTTACGCTGGTGCACCGGGGTACAGCTCTGCCCTGCTGCCCCCGGGCAGAGCGCAGGGACAGCCAGGGGTGATGCAGGTGCAGCACAAGACCCTGTTTCCCCTTTCAGGAGGAGCAGCAAGATGGTGCGATGAGCGAAATGGAAGAATAGTTCTGCAACTTCCAGTTAATATCTAAAAAATAGAGCTAAAGCCTCTAGCTGTGCTGGTTGAGATGCAGCAGGAGCTGGAGGGCTGTTTTCCTCTACGCAGTTGTCTTTGCACCATGCCTGTGCCACTGGAGGGGATGAGCTCGGATGTGGCTCATGTTAGATTTGTTTCCTTCAGGCATGGGCGACCCTCAGCATGTACCAAGCCTGAGCCAAAAGCCGTGAGTGCTGAGGATACTAATGATGGTTGCAGGCTGCTCCAGCCCTGCCCTTCTGCAGCTCCAGGACTAAAGCCAGTGTGAAGCACAGGCAGTGCAAGGAGCCTTGTGCTCAGAAACGGGCAGAAGAAGCTCACGTCTGCATATGGAAACCGAGTTGATGTGTCCTTAGTTTGCCTTGTTCCTCCAGGTCAGGCTCCTTCTCACCTTCCCAGCCAAGGGCAGGAGCAATGTCTACAGTGTCGTGGGACCAAAGGGAGCTCAAGCTGCATGGGCGCTTCTCTGGGTGCCGTGGGCTGGGCTCCCACTCCCACCCCACAGCAGCTTGTCACCTTGCTGTGACACTTGGGGCTGAGCTGACAGCAGCCTCTACCACCGGCATCCATGGGGATGAGGCACAGCAGCAGGGAAGTTGCAGACAAGATGTGACTGCAGTGTCCAGGGATGTGTCCTGTTCACTCTCCTCAAGCAGAATCCCTGTCACCTGTAATTAGCCAAGGCAGTGAGGTCTGCGATGAGGTTTTGTCTAAGTGGGGAGAGGGGAGCAGGGCAGGATGGAGAGCAGTGCTGGGGGGCTGCTGCGTTCCCATGGCCTCAGCGCTCCCCTTGCTCTTCCATGTAGCTGCGTGTGTCATGTGAATAATATATATGTTTTCTTAGCTTCTTGCTATAGCTACGATGTGGCATTTCTTGTTTTATGCATCTTTTCTCTGCAGTGGCAGAGGTGTTTTGTTAAATAACATGCTGAACATATAACTTGGGATCTCCAGAGCTGAGCACTGGCATCTGCTCTTGCTAAAACTGAGTCAGCAGCAATCCTTTGTTTTGCTATAATAGCTCAAAATTTGCCATGGATTATCTGACCCAATTTGTGGGTTATGAATCTGAAGCAAGAGGAAGGCTCACGCACGCCTGTGTTTTAACTGTGGGCAGGGTGCAGGCTGGTGGCTGTGGAAATAGGATGCTTGTCCCAGCAGTTTGTAGATCCTGATTCATTTGTCCTCCCACAGCAGCCAAACGCTGCACGGGGACATGTGCAGAACCCGTGGAAATTGCATCCGGCTTCAGGTGCGGTTATTTGTCAAACTGGGTTATTTTGGTTGACTTTGGCTTTAAGCTCAGGTTGAATCCTAACTTAGCCTGAGTGATGCTGAGCGGATAACCTCACTCCTCTCCAAAGCACACGGGCTTTAGGAGCTCTGAACAAAGGCGCTGTTGTTTTGGCTTTTGGTGGTTTGGTTTATTTTAGCAGTGTGTTTAGAAAACGCACTTACCCTAAAGAGGAGTTAGAGGTATGGGAAACCCTATTCCTGCCACTCCAGGGACTTTGCTGGGTGTTTGTTGGTCTGTGATTAGCCTTTGATTAGGCTGGGGCTGGCTCAGCATCATACCTGGGGAGAATGGGGACAGACAGAAAATAAGGGGTGGGGGGACAAAGAAGAAGGTTGGATGCTGATGAGGAGAGAGCAAAAACTCGTGAAAACCTGAAGGAGAACAGCAGGTTCTGGTGAGGTTTTTTTTTTGGAAACCCCACAAATTGCCTGTTTGTGGTTCTAGATACAGAAATAGATCCTAAAGCTTCTGGCCTGAGGAGACAGAGCCCCCGCTCCCCCAGCAGACTGCAATGCTGGAGCCTCCAATCCCATTTCTAAAACTCTGCCAAACGTGTGCAGATCTCCCTGGGAAAAGCTGGTCCTGAGTGGTCCTGGTGAGGGGCAGGTACCCACAGCCCCTGTACCCTTGGTGGCTTTCCCAGTGTCCCACCTCTCTGCCGCCCCGGATCTCCTCCCCAGCTGGTGCTGCCGTTTGTCCTCTCACTTATTGAAATAAACCTCCCAGTAAAGCCTCCAGCGCCGCCTGTAGCTGTTGAAACTCCAGGATTGGAGTCGATAAAATCAATATTTCTGCAGGTTGATAGAGTTTCTCCTCCTGATGCCAAACTGATGGAGCAGTAAACAAACCAGCGGACAAAACAAACCCTCCTGTGCCACGGGAGAGGAGTTCACTGTCCAGGCACCTTCAGCCGTCGATAAGGAGGGAGGCGTTTGGGCTGTTTAGCACCAACCTCTGTAGGTGGTTTTTCCCTGCTTGCTCTAATTTCTGTGGCAGAAGCAGAGTGTGAGCCGGTGCCCCAAGACTCCCAGCTCTGCTTTGCAAGCACTTTGAGATGTCTCTCATTTGCAGAGCACATATTTGTTATGTAATAAGCGGCAGGAATTAATGATCCGCGGCGCAGCTTGGGGAAACTTGCGTACTAAGCACCCAAGGAAAAAATAACTTTTCTTTTTTTAAAATCACTGATGGAGCCATTAGGACCCGCATTTTCTTGCAGTGAGACCGCCCCAGCCCCCGGGCACGGCTGAGCCGGAGCAGGGGCTAATGCCGCCGTCTCCTTCCCAACTCCTTCCCTTCGGAGCAGCAATGTTCCTGCCGCTCCCGTTATGAATCATGAGGTTAGCAGCTTTTGACAGATCATAAATCAGTGCTTCGAAGTCGCTAGGACAAATCCCAGGACATTTAATCTTTAATATTAGACGTGTTTAAGACAGTGAATATTTCATGAAGGTGCTGTTGCATTTTAGCACATCATTAGCTGTCTCTTCCCCGCCGCCCCCCCGCCTTTTTTTGCTGCCTCCCCCTTTCCTTCCTCAAAATCTCAACAGTTGAACCACTGTCTTGCTCTGTCCTGACAATAAAGCTCTTTACTGTAATCCCCGCAAGGCATTTTAAGAACTTGCTTAGGATCCAGATGAGCACGCAGGTACCTGTCAGTCTGCATTAATGCCATGATGGGTCCCTCCCAGCATCTTCTCCAGGTCCCTATTCTTACTGGTGTTTACAGCTCAACCTGCTGCACCAATGGGGAGGGAAGAGAGGGAGGAAAAGCATCGTCAGGAGCTCATAACAGAAACTCCACCCGCAAATCCAATTAATCTTCTGATTTTGCTGTTTCTTGCTCCGGGTTATGTATTTCTAGCAAACACAGAATCAATTTGGGCCAAGCACAGCTGGGTTTCTGGTGTGGGAAATGTCTTCTCCTGCTGTCAAAAGGCTATAACAGGGTGAGCCTGTACCCAGAGGGTGAAGGAGAGTGGGGATGAGACCCCCTTGGCTGTGGGATGGGGACATGTCTGGGTGCTGCCTGTAGAGGATGGAGGTTGGGGACTTCTGCATCCTCCTGCGGGAGTTTGGGCTGTGGAGACTCTGCCGTCCCATCACTGTGCAATGTGGCAGGAGCAGAGGTGGGCAGGGGACATGGCCAGGATGGGTCGGGACTGTCCCCTTGCTGAGCAGGTGTGTGGGGGTGGATGCTGGCTCTCCTCAAGCGAGATGACAAACCCTGGTAAGGAGGGAACTGCTGGCCCCCGAACTGTTCTTGGAGGCCTTCAGGTGAAGGTTTGCTGAGCTGGTGAAGCTGCAGGGCTGCATAGGAGCACAAGTTAAAGACAGACTTTTTGCATCATGAAATCCCATCCCCAGCTGCAGCGTGAACTACATCACTTAACCCCCTCCAGAAGACCTGCAAGTTTCTTGCAGCTTTCCTTGTCTCCTCTGCATCTCCTGGAGGTTTCAAAAGAGTCTGAAGTGCTCTAGAGCCATGGCGGGGACCAGGAATGGCCGTGAGCCGACAGAGATGGACAGCAGTGGAGGAGGGCCTGATGCTGCGGTTGCTGATGTGTGTTGGGGCAGAAAGGTCTCACTTTCCCCTCTTCTCTTCCAGGAGAGTGCAGCTGCCATGAAGGCTACGCCCCGGACCCCGTCCATCGCCACCTGTGTGTGCGCAGTGACTGGGGACACAGTGAAGGGTGAGTGGTGATATGGTGCTGCTCTCGCTCTGTCCTGGTGCCCGCATTAGTGAGGAGCCCTGATCTTTTCCCCACGGGCCATTGCCAGCACCAAAGCCCCAGGGCTGGGCTGTGTTCCCTGCTGGGTGATGTGCCACAGCTGCTCTTTCCTTCTCTGCCTCCCAGGCCGTGGCCCTACACAACACTGGAGCGGGGATATGACTTGGTCACAGGAGAGCAGGCGCCGGAGAAGATACTCAGGTGAGTCAAAGGAATGTCCAGCTTGGACTTTCGGGAGAGGAGAGCTGGTGAGGACATCCCAGCAGATGCTACATCTTGGTCACTCCCAGCTCCATCTTGTTGTGCGGGCTGGGGGGCGTGCTTATTATTTGCTTTTAGAACCATAGAATCATTTTGGTTGGAAGAGACCCTTAAGATCATCGAGTCCAACCATAACCTGAAAGATTTGTCTGTATTCTGCAGATGGGGAAAGGTTTCCCTCTTGTCCCCTTGGCCAGACATGACTCAGCAAAAGGGAGGACGATGCACACACAGAAGATCTCTCTGGACTACAAAGAAGAACTTGACCATCCCCATGTTCTCCTTGTCACATGTCTAGCTATTCTTCTCTCATTTGGATTTTAGGACAAGACTAAATGACTAACCCCCATGGTGCCACCGCTGCCTTGATGCCCAGGTGGTCAGATGCAGTAGAAGGCCATCATTTGCTGTGGACACTCTGTTCCTGTGTGACATGTTTGCCCTTATTTCAGATCCACCTACAGTTTGGGTCAAGGCCTGTGGCTGCCTGTCAGTAAGAGCTTCGTGGTGCCCCCCGTGGAGCTTTCCATCAATCCTCTTGCCAGCTGCAAAACAGATGTTCTGGTGACAGAAGATCCTGCAGATGTCAGGTAGGAAGCAAATTTCTTGTTTTTTCTCATGCTTGAGTGACTACGCTGCTCTTTAAATTGTTGTTGAGGATGCAGTGATTTCTATGATAATAAGTTTGATTTGTTTTCTTCCAATAAGAAATCTGATGGGATAGCTCTCCAGGTTCTTTTGGTCCTGATAAGTCTAGGCCAGGCCTGTGTCTATAGCTCCAAATCTGGCCAGTCCAGTCTGGTAAATTGTTACGAAACTTTGATAAGGCAATTTTAAAGTGGCTTAAATGTAATGTTAGATTGCATAGCTTAAATTGATGTATTTACCAGTATGGTGGTGCTGTTATCTTTCAGAAACTCGTGTGTATATCACATCCACCCGGCCCTTGATAGCTTGCCTTGATGTTCATGAAGGGTCAAGGCCATGTTGCTTGTCCAATTATTATACAATTAGAGGGTTTTTTTTCTTTCCTTTTATTCACTATGCCTGCAAAAACTATGGCAGAGCCAGGACTGGCATCCAAGAGTCCTCATTTCCAAGTGTGTTTTTGTGGCTAATTAGAGCTTGTTCCTTTTCCTGCAAAAAGAGACTGATGGTACATATCTATCACAATTTGGCTCTCTTAGGGCATTGTTTTTCCTGTCTGCTTTTCATTTGCGAAGGGTCGCCTTGTTGTACGTTAGCATTTTCCAAGCCAAGATGCCAGGAGGAAATTATTTCTTGCCTCTTCGCATCTTTGTTCAAAGTACCTTAGTGAAAGCAGAGGCTAGGGAGCTTGTTTTCTGCTCCCGTGCAGTGATTGTCTCCGGGCACTGGTCCTCGTTCAGGAGTCTCGGGATGGATGAATGCCAGGCAGGAGGATGTGGGTTACTGGCAGATTGTTGCCTGCTCCCCTCGTAAATGAAACCCGAAGTGAGAATTTCAGGTATAAATGTTGGAGTGACCCAGGTAGAATAAGGGAGGCGAGTTCACGGCACTTGGATCTTATGTACAAGAGTTGCTAAATTATTAAAACTTTAATAAACGTAATGATAAATATTTGATGTTGAATTATGGAGGGTTTCACAGATACAGTGAAAACCAAAAAGCGATTTCTGCATTGGAACTTAAACATTTCTCAAACGGGCATTGGGCTGCAGGGTCCTGAGCACCCTGGGGTGAGTGGAAACCGAGATGATGCCACCTGAGTGGAGTGTGATGGTTGTAATGGAGCTAACGCTGGGGCTGTCTGGGTCCACTGCACTGGGTGAGCAGGTACGTTGCTGTGTCAGGTGCTCACATGCATTGTTGCCTGTCTCCAAGAAGCTCCTCTGAGGTTCTTGGGTGCTTTCACGCAAGGAGAAAAGTGCTTTTAGAACTCTTTATCTTCGAGCCTCTTCGCTTTGTCCCTCTTGGCTGAGACAAGTGTTGGTAGCTTCTCAAGGGAGCAGTAGCACAGTAGTTTGGGTGGTTCACACGTCCAGATGATGACCTGTAATATCAGACCTACCATGGGAGGTGAACACGTGCTGTCCAACGTGTAGGTGTTCATACGCAGCCATCCGGCTGCACAGGGACCTGTCCCTGGGGAGGGGGGACTGCGGTGACACTGCTGTCCCTCCATGCTGGCAGCTCCTGCAGCTGGTCATGCACCGCGGGGGCTGTGATGCTGTCACGTCCCTGTGCCAAGGTGCAGATCCTGGGCTGTATCACACCAGCTGTGATACGGTCTCAGCACCTGGAGTGCCCTGCGTGCTGTCCTGCGATGCTGTGATGGTAGCTCAGAACTATGTCTTCTGTGTCTTTAATAAGGAGCGTGCTGCATTCCTCCAGACCTTTCATTAGTCTGACACCTTTTGCCTCCAGGGTCACTTGTCTTGAAGAGTTTAATGGAGGGAAATTGCAGAAAGCCTGGTTTGGAGAAAACAAGTGATGAAGTCTTTACTACTCTGAGGGTTAAAGGTTCAAATGTTGCCTCGTGTTTTTATGAAGATGTTTGAGACTGCGGCAGGGATGGGTGAGGCGCTGCCTTTCAACAGCTCTCCGGGAAATGCTGACTCCCCACTGTGTTTCTGGAGGGATGCTGTGTTTCTGGAGGGATGCTGTGGGATGCTGTTCTCTGTGTGCTGCACTGCTGAGCAGAGCAACAAACTGTGCATGGTGCTTTGGCAGGTGGGAACGAAGGGCCCAATCTTCCGCCCGCCGCTGCAGCCAAATAATTAGGGAAACTTCCTATAGACAGGAGCCAAAGGAGCGAACATCCCTCTGGGAATGCTGTCACATGTGCTGGGGTTTGAGTGGGGACAGGACTTTGCATTCAGAACTCAGTGGTGAAGATTTTAGGGCTGCGCACCATAAATTAAGCACGAGGTTGCTTAGAGTTAATGAAACTAGTATGTATAATTCATCAGTAACCACATTGAGCATCCTCTCGTCGACCCTGGAGTCTGGTCCTCCATATGATAATCATGTCAGTCACACGTCTGGGATCATCTTTGCTTGTGTGAGGTTGGGCTGGGTCCCAGGTTGGGCTGAGTCCCAGGTTAGGCTCTGTCCCAGCAGCGCATCCCCTGCCAGGACAAGAAGTACCTCCCAGTCCCACCTTGTCTCACTTGTTTTCAAGACTTCTCTTTAGTTTTCCTCTCCCCATTGCTCCCATCCCTTACTCTCATCTGTTTTTCTCCCATAACCTGGTGATGAATGCAGTAGTCTATTTTTTTTTTTCTTTAATTGCTAGTAAGTGTTCAGTCCTTCTGCTGGCCTTCCCTGGACACCTTGCTGTTTGTTTTTGGCCCTTTAGGAGGTACCGCTCGTCCTGTGGGACCAGGAATCGCTGTAATTGTGGCAGTGTACCCTGCTCTGCCCCATGGGCAGCTCACGGGGACGACCCACACCCCCAAAGTCTGGGTCCCACCACCATCAGCTCCAAGCATCCCCACAGGAGGTGATAAAAGTAATAAAAACATCCCTGTAGCGGATAATAAACGCATCCCTGTGGGGAATAATAAAAGCATCCCTTGGGGTGCAGCTGGCTGTGGGGGGACCGAGAGGGGACATAACCCCGGCGGGCAGAGCATGGCACTGGCAAACGCCTGGTGGTCCCGGTTCACTGTGCCACCCGCTCTGCAGGAAAGTTGATAATTTCTGGTGAACGGCTATAAATCAGAGGCGCGAGCCTCAGCTGCCACCTGACATGACATATAGCTCTATCGTTATGGCAACCATAGAAACAAATAAAAGCCTTGCCTTCGCTTGACAAGCCTTTGAGATGTCCTGATGGAGAGACAAGTGTTCAGCAGCAGAATGAATTCTCTTGAACTCGCTGTCGATTCATCTTCGTTTTGCTCCCAAGTGAGCGCCTTTGCTCTCTGAATTCTTTACCAAAGTACAATCAACTGGATTTTTTTTCTTCTTTATTTGTTTGCTATTTTATTTCCAGTTCTCTCGGTGGCAGAGAGCTCTCTGCTCTGCAGCTCTGCACCTGCACGCATTCCATCTCATGTTGAGGACGGGAGCTGGGCGTTTGCTCCTTGCTTGTGGCTTTCCTCGGTTCAGCCTTGCCATGCCCTTGTGACACCACCCCTGCCTCAGTCTTACAGGGCTTTTACAGTGATTTTTTGCAGTGATTTGGGCACTTGTGATTTTGCAAGTCGGTGCTGAGCACGGTGGCGTGAGGTTCCCTGGGAGCGGGGGAGAATGAAAAGCAAAGTGGATGAGAAAGGCAAAGGGAATCTGGGCCAGGAATGGGGGAACAGCTTTGCCATAACAAAGCCCGTGGCTGAGCCTCGTGCCTCTTTTCTGTCTCCTGGAAGAGAATGGGCTGTGATTTCTGGGTGCTCAATGCTGGAGGGACCCTCAGCCAGGAGGTCAGGGGACAGGGGAAGCCTCATTTTGGGGCCGTTCATCAGCAGGGACCCCGGGGATTTGGCTGCAGAGGCTCTTGCTCTGTTAGTGCCAATAAAGTGGCTGGCACCCGGTGCCTGTGATGGATGGACAGCTTCACGTGATGGAGCGAATTGATCATTGCATCACCAGGCACAACTTACTCATTTCTGCAAAGAGGGCAATTCATTACCGTGCACATCACAGAGACACTGTCATCCCTGCAGATAACGTCCCCAGCGCTCTGGCCTGGGCCTCTATCACCCCAACTTGCCGTCATCTCAAGAAAGGCGTGGAGAAGCAGCTTGCATTGCTGAACACAGGGATAAAAGCAGCCTTTGGCCTCAGCCTCTGCAGGGATGCTTTACTTAGAGACAGCCACCAGCCCCTGCCCTGCATCTGTCAACTTAGTGTCATCCAGCCTGCTTACCGGGATTTTTCCTGCTCTCTGCTTCCCACTTTGATTTATGAGAGCAGGTTAGAAGAGTCGGGTACGTCTCACTTGGCTACGGGGTGACTAAATGGAGACGTAACCTTGAGGCAGCCACCAAGGGTGTGAGCAGCAAAATGAGAGATGAATTATGGGGGGGTGTGATGGGGAAATAGGGGCAGAGGGGAAAGGGGGAAGGAAGAACATAAAAGTTGAGCTGAAATTGCCCAGGGAATATCTAGGGTAGGTCAGAATAGAAACACGGGTCACCCAGCAGCTCTGGGAGGGTGCAGAGACCTCATTGGTCTCTGATCCATCACCAGCTGTAGGTGATCTTTCATGCCCAGAATCCAGGGGACATTTCAGCCCTCCCTTTTCAAGGGCTTTTGTTAATTCCTGCTATGGTAATGCTGAGTTTGACTTTCTCTCTGTGCTCCCATCCTTTGTGCAGTCCTGCTGCATTTTTGAGGACTTGGTGCTGGGCTGTAAAACTGCAGCAAAGAATGATCAAACCTCTTAGGGGTAGTGGATGAAAATTTGGACCTGGCTCGTAGGCAGATCCCTCGTAGGGAGCCCCAGCAACAGCTATGGGTTTGGCAGCTGAGCGATTGCTGTTCCTCTCGTCCACAGAGCCCAGGAGGGATAAACAACCCAACGAGTGAACAGATTTTGTTTATATATTTATTGAAACAATTAAAAAACTATGATACCCGCCAAATATGCAAATGTTGTCTCACACCGGAATTATTCCCTGTAATGTTTCTGGGATCTCCCAGCACAGAGTGGGGTTTGGCATTGGACTCTGCAGCTGCCCCTTAGGGCAGGTGTGCTGCTGTAGCCGTGTGTCCGTCCGTCCAGACACCTGGAGCAGGGTCTGTGGTGGAGCAGGATGCTCAGAGGGCTTGGAGGGGGACACGGGCTCTAAAGCACCGTGCTAATGTGTGTGCTTAGCAGAAAGGGAGATGCAAGGCAGCGAAATCAAACCTTGGGTTTCTTCAGTGAAAGGAGTTCTCCTGTCCCTCTTTGATGGTGGTGTTTGTTTTTATGTCCCTTTCTTTGCTTCTTGTTAAACATCAGCCAGAGCATGCTTTGTAGCTGCCTTTTCAAAGTGCAGCCCTGTGGCCTCTGTGTTTATACAGCCTGTCTGTACTATTTTTCCTGAATTACATTTTTTCTTTTTCCCCATCTGAGTTTTTTGCCTTTGCCTTTAAATGCATCTCCCACCTGTGAATGGGACTAGAAGGTTTGCAGGTGGAGGGGTCCAAGCAGTTTGTCCAAGCTGAGGCAGCAGGGATCTGCACCAGGCTTGGGACAGGGGACTTCTGCTCTCCTCCTCCTGTGCTGGGGAGGTATCTGTAGTGTTTTTGGAAAGCGTCAGGCCCCTGGGGATGAACACAGCGCTGCCAGCCAGCACAGATATTTGGAGTCAGCTCTGCACTCTCCCATTTCAGATCAAACTGACCCATATCTCCTTCACCCAGTGCCAGCCAAGAGCGTGAGGCTGCCTGGCCAGTGGACTGGCACTTGGAGTTGCACTCATGAGTCACTGGGGACAGGAGAGGGACAGCGGTGGAATGAGGATGGTGGCAGCAGCAGGAGGGACAGGGTTCCCTGGATGCCTGGGGAAGGATGCTCTGACCCCCTGCCCTCTCTGCCAATGGGCAGTTTTGTCCATAAGGCCCCCAGATGCTTCAGGGCAGGGTGGGATGGTGGCCATGGTGCCATCTGGATGTGCAGCTCTCCTTCAGCTTAGCTGTTTCAGTGGGTGATACAGTCCCAGGTGGGGCAGTGACATTGGGAATGGGTTAACACCTTTTCTCACCTATTTCTTAATGCAACTTAGTAGAAAGAGCTGGCAAATTCCACCAGCCAGTTCTAATGAGACTTCAGGTGCCTTAAACTTGCCTGACATGGACCATCTCTGCTTCTCCTTTCTTGTTTTTATCTCCCGTAACTACCATTGGGTCACTAAATCCAAAGGACAAAACTGATAAAATTCAGCCAAGCCGAAATGTTCCTGGGAGCGTGCCAGGGACCTGCGACAGGCTCTGCAGCCGGTGCGGGAAGGAGAAATCATTTCGGTGGAGATGATGGGAATGGAGGTGGACATGAACAGGAGAGCTTTGTCCTTCTCCTTTAAGGGCACTATGAGAAGACACTGTCCCGTGCAGGCTTGGAAAGAAGTCTTGGGGAAGATTAAGGTTTATTTGTATGGGGGCTTTTTAATTGCTGAAGGGAAGGGGGGATGCACATGTTGCTGTAGCCGAATGTCATTCTTGCTGTGGAGGGATGGGGGAAGGCAGCTCTGTGCAAACCAGGCACAAGCGAGGGGCAGAGATCTGGTTCAGCCTCACCCCAGGGCAGGCACTGGGGACATGGGGCGGCCACGGCCATGGCCAGTGAACCGGGACGGCCGGGCTCTCTGAAGATAAACGAAGTTAATTAGTTTCAGCTCCTGCTCCTGAGCAGCTGGGGCCAGGGTGATGTTTCCATCGGCTCTGCTGGACTCGGTGCAGTGCCCCGCCGCCATGGCTCCTGCCCCCGAGGGATTTGCTCCACTCTGGGATGTCGCCCCAGTTCACGGTGTGATTTATTAAGGCAAAATGCCCTCTGTTTGTCCTGCCAGCCTCGGGACAGTGGAGGAGCCATTGGTGCAGCACTTTCCAGGCAGCTCAGAGTAACTTTCCTCCTGCCGTGCTGGTCCTTCTCCTTCCATGCAGTTTCCAGATGCAGGAGAGATGCTGTGCAGGCTCTCCCTGGTCCCCTGACCTCCAGGCACAGGAGAAAAAGCAGCTTAAAATTAGAAGGACATGGTTTAGAGACAGCGTCAGCCTCTCACAGACGGTGCACCCTGTCTGGCATTGCCTGTTGGCTCAGAAAACCTTTCCGTGCTTTGCTGCAGCTGGACCGAGCGTCGGCTGCAAATTGTCGGTCCTTTGCCTTCGCTGTGCCCACGTTTTGCATCATTGTTCCTTTTTGTGTGTTTATTTGCTGCTTACTTGGCTTCTCCTTTTCTGATTTAGATGTTTATAAGTACCTGTCAGGCCTTTTCTCGCTCTCCCCAAAGCTGGCTGCTGGCTACAGAGCAAAAAGCAAAAGCTTCTTTGGATTTTTCCTGCTGCTCCATGTTTAAAGCCCAGAGGTCCAGTGGGCAGTGGTTCTTTCCTGAGTACTCCACTGGAATGTTTTAAGCAGAATATTGTTTCCAGGGACTAAAGCAAAGAGTGTTGCAAAGCTGGAGAGGTTTGGAGGGAGGGCTGGGGAGTGAGCAGAGAGGGGAAAAAAAAATCAAGAAAATTAGGTGAAGCCTTGCAAAAAAATAATCCCATCTTGGGAATTGCCCTGCTTTCACTGCCTGAAGAATTACTGTGCCATAATCAATTCAGCCCTAGACGTTTCCTGCGGTGTTTTTGATATAATGAGGTGCTATTGGCTGCAACCAAGTGCTTTTTATCATAACGCAGAGGTGCGGTTGAGGACGCGCTGTGTGCAGGGGGCTGTGCCGTGTGGGGCCGGGTGGAGGCAGGGAGGGCAGCGCCGGGACAGAGGGATGCGGATGAGGATGTCATGGACCACACAGTCCGTATGTCATTCATCTAGCACATTCCTCCTCCAACGAAGAAAAGTGACTGGTATTGAACAGGCTTTGGAGAGGAGGCAGGTGGGGGGTGAAGAGCCCCCAGTTACATCTTGAGCACATTTAGGTCTGTTGGCATCACGGCTGGATGGGTTTTTGGGGAAGAACGTGTTCATGTCTCCTGCAAACAGGAGGTCCAGGTGTTGCATGTGGAGGTTTGTCTCGGGTATCACGCAGCCAGGTCACTCGGTGCAGACTGATGTTTCACCTTATCGCAGAATCACAGAGCAGTTTGGGTTGAAGGGACCTTCCCAGCTCCCCCAGTGCCCCCCCTGCCATGAGCAGGGACATCTTCACCAGCTCAGGTTGCTCAGAGCCCCGTCCAGCCTGGCCTGGGATGTCTCCAGGGATGGTTCATCCACCACCTCTCTGGGCAATGTGGGCCAGGCTCTCACCACCCTCAGGGGCAAAAATTTCTTCCTCATGTCCAGCCTGAATCTCCCCTCCTTTAGTTTAAAACCATCGCCCCTTATACATAAGGCAAAGCTGTCTCAGGCTGGGGTGGTGTCCCCTGACGCTGCTCACCCTCCCAGCTGGTGGCTGTGTCACAGGCTGTCCCCCTGTCACTGCCTTACCATGGGCCACCCAGCCCTGGCAGCACGGGGTCTCTCCCAGCAGCAGCTCATTAGGAGCCACACTGAACCCCACAGCACACAATTAAACACCAGCTAATACTTGCCTGCTACTGTGAAGGGCTTAAAATGACATAAATGATGAAGCTGAGAATTACAGCAGGATACTGTGTAAATATGTGCTGAGCTTTTGCAGTGAGAACTCTCTTTGTTCAGTCCACATTTCTTTTTTTTTATTTTTTTTTTTTTTTTTTTAATCAGTGCCTATCAAACAGAGATGGACCAGGGCTGGAGGTGTTGGCTCTGAAGTGTGGGTCCTCTGGAGTTGGGCAGAACTTGGGGTTAATGATAAAGTTGTGGGTGGTTTGATAAAATCATAGAACAGTTTGGGTTGAAGGGACCTTCTTGGCTCCCCTAGTGCCACCCCTGCCATGAGCAGTGACATTTTCACCAGCTCAGATTGCTCAGAGCCCCGTCCAGCCTGGCCTGGGATGTCTTCAGGGATGGTTCATCCACCACCTCTCTGGTCATCCATCTCACATCATCCCTGCCTGATGTGACCGTAGGCAAACAGGAGTCCATCCCTCCCACCCTTCTGCCTGGGCGGTATGAGCTGGTCTCAGGTGAAAGACCCTCCTGTGCTTGTGTTAATTTGACTTGGTGCCAGACCAGTGGGATGACATGTTTTCTGGGGGGTGAAAGCCATAATTCATGTCCAAACATAGTTGATACTGATAGTCAAGAGTGACTGCCATTGACCTGAATGGCTTTTTGTGACATCTCACTTAGAGCTTGCGGAGAGTTACAGCCTTCCCTTTTTCCTGGTGAAACTAGGATATCCGGCATCGCAGGCAATTATAAGCAGAAACCTCCTTTTCTATTGAAGCCTGCTTTGTAAAAAGGAAAAAAAAGAAGCTTTTAGTATGAAAAACTTCATTGCAGTAAAAATAGTGCCTAGCTTGCTTGTGAAGCACAAGTGGGCAGCAAGTGGGCTTGGAAGCAGCAGGGTGACCGGGTTGGGGGACAGTACCTGTATTTGGGGAGAAGCCATGCTCATCTGCTCCAGGGTGGAAAAATAAAAAGCAAAAATTCCTGCCGGACTTTGGCACTGGCACATTTTGCCTCCAAACTCCTCCATCCTCCGATGGGATGCTCACTGGTGCGAATATCAAATAGGATCAATCCCCAAAGGGCTTGAGAAATGATCCTGAAAGTTCCCTGTTTCCTGTTCCAGCAGAACCCCAAGGCTGCTGTGGTCTGGTTTCCAAGCCACCTCGCAGTTTCACGTCAATCCTTATCCATGGTCGCTTTGCTAGTAAATTCCCTACATCACTCTGTCAAGTTATATGTTGATGTCCAGATGGATCAGGTACTTCTCTTTCCTTAAAAAAATAATACAGAGGTCTCTGGCCCCTTCCTGTCCCCTCCCAGCACAAAGTCCCCCCAGAGGTACCCAAGACAGAGGGGTTCCTGCCTTCTCCCGGTGACAGAATCAATACCAAAGGCCTCCATTAGTATTGTAGGAATGGCAGAGAAGATTGACTGCCTCATTAGCAGGCATCGTGTGAAACTCTGACAATAATTAACAACTCAACGGTCTTATTTGCTGGCCTATCACAGAAGTATTCAATCAAAAATGTAATTTGCTTGACGCTCCCATTTACCATAAAGAGAATATTCCTTCAAAGTTTTAAATAGACTAATTAAGAGGGAAGAAATACAGGGAAAAAAATTATTAACAGTATAGTTTTAATGGGAAATTACTGGAGCGTATTAATAATGCAATAACCATTTTTAACAGCTGTCTGTCAGTTTGTGGGCCGGGGTAATTAAATTAGTCACTAAAGGGTTAGTCAAATTAGCTGTCGGAGAGCAGCGCTGGGGCTAACGAAGGTGCGTCAGGCTCTGGCACACAAAGGAGGATGGGATACTGAAGGAGGATGGGATGCTGAAAGGAGGATGGGATGCTGATGTTCATGACAGGATCCCTTCGAGGTCCCCAGGGACCAGGCAGGGGGAGCCTCTGGTCACCCCAGACACCGACATCTCCCATCTTGTTTGTTGAGATGAACCTGTTGTGCTGATTGATGCAAGGAGCTGGGCAGAGTTGTGTGTTGGCACAGGCTGGGTCGTCACTGGGAAAATAATAATAAGAAAGAGTCTTATCTGAGCATGAGCGTGGCCCAGGGTGGCCTCCATGACGTCTGCTTCAGCCTGATGCTGCTCAGTTTTTAATCTCTTTCCAAGAGCCAGAAGGCAGCTGTGCAGGGGCTTTTTGGCAGTTGCTTTCAAGGCTTTTATACTCCATGAGTTTCAGGCTTGTGCTCCCCCCGCCTTCTCCGACCCTTTGCCCCTCTTGAAATGAATCACAGTTAATTTTGGATGTTGTCGAGCCTGAAAACACATCTTTCTTGCCTCCAGCCTATTAAAAAATATATTTACAGCTCCATAAAGCAAAGCCAGCTGTCAAGGTAACGTCCTGCTGGCTACCCTGCATTCAGGGCGGAGGGTAAGGATTTAGGGAGGTACTTGCTTGTGTGATTGCAGGGAAGATTTTTAAGCCCAATGGAGAGGTTTCTGGCTGAGGAAATCATCGTGTCCAGCCCGGGGAGGTGTTTGTGGGGAGCACGGTGCTTGTAGGACTTGGGGTGTTCAGGTTCCCAGCCAGGGGATGCTGCTGTGATGCCCCATCCTTCTCTGCTCCCTGTATCAGGATGGGGATGCTGGCTGCTGGGTCCCAGTGGGAAAGGATTACTCCTTCCAATGTGTTGTTTTGAGATTTGAGATATTTTTCTCCATTTTATATTGAAGAAGTAGGACCCTTTCTATAGTGTGTTCGTGTGAAAAAAATACAACACAAAGCAGTAACCCAGTCCCAGAGAAGAACCCGTCACCCATCAAGAGGAACCAAACACCGTGGTTGTTGGGGTGTTGGAGGGTGTAGCAGTCTCTGAAACCATGGCCTAAATCATGCAGAGCAAGGACATAAATTTCCATATATCAGCTAAATGTCTGGGCTATTTTTTGGGCAATTTTCTTGCTCTGATTTTACAGAGAAGTGCTCTCGAGATTTGAAATAGATAGAGGTGATGGCAAAGCTTGTGCATCCCCGTGAGAAGTTTCAATTTTCACGAATCAGTGCTTTTTTCTTTCTTTTGACGTAATTCTTTCTCCTGTCACCCCCATTTAAAATTTAAGTTAACTATAGAGAAAACCTTACCTACCTGAAGAGGACTTTCCGCTCTTCTTTCAATATCATTAAGACAGATACAAAGGTAGCTGTTGCTTTAACTGGGTGATTTGGGGGGAAAATATGTCCTGCATGGCACACGGGGGTCAAGTAAATACCCAGTAGAAGCAGCTTTGGTGCAGCTGTTGGCTTTTCAGGTTGTTTGAAGGGGAGAATCCTGGGAGAAGGGAAATGGTAAAACCCATCAAACCCACCAAAACACCTCAATAACTGCAAAACAAATGTTCCTGTCCGTATTGCAGCGGGGTAGGCGGCCCGGCTGGGCGCTTGGCTGAAGGCAGGCCCTCCTCTTCCTCGCATGTTGGAGAATTACAAGCTGTATAGATTATTTTAATGGCCGTATGACTTCCAACTGTGCCTCCACCATCTGTTCTTCCCCAATTACGGATGCAAAAACGCAGCATGTTTCTCCATTCCGGCAGTAGAGAATGAAATATAAGTGCCGTAAAAGGGTGTATATTCTTTCAACAATGTAGTTGGTGCCTACGATATTTTGTTCACACTTCCGACCTGCCTCGGTCGGGGTGCTCCACCTGGTCCCTCCGCATCGCTCCCAGCCAGTGTCTGGATCTGTGGTGGCAGAGGGAGATGTTGATAAAGAGGAGGCTGGTGTGATACATGGCTTGTCTAAACTGTGCAGGGCAGCTGAATTATTAACGCTGACCAAGCATCCAAGTGTTACAAAACTCAACAAGAACCTCTTACCTCCGGCACGGCAATAAACAGGATTGAGGCACGGTGGGAGGGAGGGAATTAAGACAGGACATCAAAGACTGGATTCCTTCAAGTAAATCATGCCATTGCTTCAGTAAAAGAGACCCTAAATGTTTTATTAGGGATTTTCAACAACTACTAAAATTAAGATGGAAGGGATGAATTATTAAAAAATAGATTAACTAAACTAGCCTCTGAATTAAACATGAAAGGTACCTGTAGGGAGCGACGTGGCCAGCGTGTGCTGCAGCATCTGAGTCCTGCAGCGGGCACGGTGGAGGTGGCTGGGGGGAGAGACGGTGCTGGGGATGGAGAACCATGGGCTGCTCCTGCAGGTTGGGGTTACATTGTCAGGATATTGGGGGGGGGGTCAGGAGAACAGAGTGTCAGAGGCTGCACAGGCATTAAAGGAGAGGTTTCTGCCTCGGAGAGATGCAGGCTGGATACATGAGATCACAGAATCATAGAATTATTTTGCTTGGAAGAGACCCTCAAGATCATCGAGTCTAACCGTTAACCCAACACCAGCGCTAACCCATGTCCCTGAGAACCTCAACTCCATCTGTCCAACCCTCCAGGGCTGGTGACTCCAGCACTGCCCTGGGCAGCCTGTTCCAATGCCCCACAGCCCTTTGGGGAAGAAATTGCTCCCACATCCAACCTCAACCTCCCCTGGCGCAACTTGAGGCCGTTTCCTCTGCTCCTGGCGCTTGTTCCTGGGGAGCAGAGCCCGACCCCCCTGGCTCCAAGCTCCTTTCAGGCAGTTCAGAGATCAGAAGGTCTCCCCTCAGCTCCTGTTCTCCAGCTTGAACCCCCCAGGTCCCTCATCCACTCCCATCACACTTGCACTCCAAAATGGTTGGAGCAAAGGAAATCATGTTGGGCCTCTGTTAAATAGTGCAGGAAACCTGGGTGCAAAAAGGTGGCTTGGTGGAAGCAGTTAGGCCAGGAACTGGACTTCTTTTGCTGTGTGCTGGTCTGGTGTTGCCAACTCAAAAGCATCCGTGGCAGGACGGGGACGGAGCCTGGGTACAGCGCGGGAGTTGTGGCTGCCAGTGGGGGCTCTGGAGCTGCTCCTGGGGTTTGATGCTCAGGGCAGGGTGTGGGGGGCTGCAGGTCTGAGAGCCCCCAGGGTGCTCTCACAGTGCCTCCCATCAGCACACCCAGGAGGATGGGGACACGGTTTGGGTGATGCCAACAGCTGGGCACAGCTGGCGCTGCCCTGGCCAGAGCAGGGGGTCTGTCCCTTCCGTTGCACAGCCCAGGCACCCCGTTCTGCCCCCAGCTCACTGTGTGCCTGTAAGCAGGCGATTTCGGTGTCCTGTGCTACCTTTTTCCCACCTGTCAAATAGAGACAATATATTAATCACTTCCTTAAGTGGCCGTGTGATCTGCATTTGCTGTTTTAAGTGCCCTTGCAGTGCTATCTGTCCTGATGCTACGCATGCAGGGCTACGGCAGCCTGTGAACGTAAAGCACAGGCAAGAACGGGAGGTGAAGAGCTGCTGTTGTCTCTGGTTTGTTTTGTTCCAGCTCCCAGGAGGGTGGGAGCATCATGTCCAGGTGCTAAGCACAAAAATGTGGTGGAATTTCTATTTGTTCTCCCTCTCTTTTTTTTTCCTTCCCCAACACATTCAAAGATCTTATACGCAAGTCTACAGTCAAACTCCTGCGAATGCCAGTGGTAGTACAGCAGCTTGGAACAATTCAGAGTGTCTACAGCAGCGCTGCTTTAAGGTGCACTCTGATGGAACAAGCAGAGGCTTCATTCATAATAATAATAATATAACACTACTTTGCAGTTACAGGCTGCTTTCTATCTTTGCGACTCAAAGGAGCATTAATTAACTGCACGGCACGGTGGGAGGTAGGTAGCTGTAGTTGTCCCTGTTTTACAGATGAGGAGTCGGGAGCGTTGACACATCCTGTGAGTTGCCCACGGTTGTGCAATAATTCGCCATCCGAGTCTGCAGCCAATTCCGAAATGCCGGCTCCTGCTCGGGGCTTTATTCGTGGAGATGCTCTCTGCTCGTCTCTGGTGGCAGAGCAGCCCCCTGGGAGTTTTGAGGTCATCTTCATTTCTTTAAACCGAGTTTGGTTTTGGATAGATAGCAGGTGAATATTGCAGAAGTTATATTTGAGTCTTCTCATGTGAATTAGGGCAAATGCTGAAAGCGAGTTCATTGCCCTCAGGCCAGCCATCAGGCAGCGTTTCAGCTTTGCAGTGTTCCTTCCATCAAGAGGAAAAACTTGGAGAAACAAGTTGAGCTTAGTCTTTGCTGTGATTCCTGCTTTTTGCAAATATGTATGGAAAAGCTTGTTTGGATGAAATGGTAAAAATACAATAGCCAACTGTTTTCTTGCATGTAAATCCCCAGATTTGCCTCTCCAGTGAGCTCTGCCTCCACAAACCTCCTACTTGACTCTCTTTCCAAAGGTTACATTTGCAAAGGCTTGCTTCTGCTGCTGCTTATTGGCTGAAAAATCAATGTTTTGGCCCTCGCGTATGTAATCAAAGAGGAGTCTTGGCCTGTATTTTGGGGAAGCATTTGTCTGAGAGCCTTTGGGTAACCTTCACCTCTCCTCAAACGCGGCATCGAGTCAGCATCGCCCTCGGTGCAGCCGCGGGGTGAAGCAGGTCAGGCTGCGGGGTCACCCCGGGACGAGGAGCGGGATGTCGGGGGGAAACCTCTGAGAGCCCACACGATGCTTGCAGGATGCTTCTGGCATTGATCCATTGGATCTTGACCCTCTGCTCCCTGCCCTGGCAGGGGGGTTGGGGGAGCCGGGGCCCCACACATCTCTGCACATCTGTCTCTGGTGCCTTTCAGAGGAAGCAAATTGTGTTCTGGGCTCTGGAAGCAAATCGTATCCTCCTCGTCGCCGCGGGCAGAACTGGGATTAGCACGGAAGCCTTTCCGTTTAGTCTCCGTAATTAAGATAGACACTCAACTAAAGGCGGCGGGTGGAATGTGATGGGCAGGAGGAGGATGGTCCTGCAGCGTGCAAATGCTCTTCTTGTCTTTCTTTTCCCCCCCCACCCCGCCTCCTGTTCTCTTGTCATCAATCTCCTGTTGCTAAATGTGCAGCCGCAGAGCGGGTTCCCAGGCAAACGTCCCTCTGATCGACTTTGACAGACCTAATTAAGCAGGAGTAGTGAGGACCATGTCCCGCACTCCTGTGCATTGCAGTTCCAACTGAATATCCTTCACCATGACACTGACAACTGAAACGAACCTGATGGTTGAGATCTGGCTGGCCCGAGGGGGGGATGCTGGATGCTCCCATCCCATGTACCTGCATCTCCCATCATCACCTGTGGACTCGGGCCTCCAATTCGTTCTTTGCAACCTCTTCCACCTCTGCTTTTCTAAATACCTGTGATGTGGGACACTTAGTGCCAATAACTGAGCTCAGGAAAGAATCTGCTAGGAGACATAGTCTCTTGTGCCTTTAATAAATGCATATATTCTTTATGTTTCGCTTAATAATGCAATAGTGCGAAGGTTTATATATAAAGGGAGGGTGTCTGTTCTGGGATGTTTGATATGCGAGAAGCTGGAGGAGCTCCGAGTGAAACTTCCAAATCAGTGTGTGCTTGTGTTTGCTGTTGAGCCCCCAGGTGAAACACCCTTTTGTGAGATATGGACACAACGTGCTTCAGCCTCTCTGCCTTTTAACCCTCTCTCTTCCTTGGGAAATGATGATGTTCCCTGTTCCACATTCAACTCCCCACTCAATTCATCTTGTTTATTGACTGAAGCAGAAAGTCAATGTTTTCTTCATCTGCCATTTGCGTAGATGGCAGCCAATTTGGTTCAGCTGGAACAAAAATGTATGCACTGGGGTTCAGTGCTGGATTTTTCTCCCTTTTTCTTTTTTTTTTTTTTTTTTTAAAAAAAAAAAAGCTGATTATCCTTCTTTTTTTCTGAACACACCTGGCCCTGGACACAGCTTGGCATGTGATATGGCTGCAGGGCAAGACTACAATTGTACAGCAATTACCCTGCAAATAGAAGAGCCGGGGGGAAGCTTGGGGGTCAGCTCATTACAGGCGGGTGTTGCTGCGGCCGGGGCTGCCAGCTCCCTCCCGCTGGGTGCTGTTTGTTTGTGAAACCTTGGCCTCGGGAGGTTTCACGTGCATTTGAAGCTCTGTCTCTTCCTCAGAAGTTCAAAAGTGATGCTTTGCAGCCGTCATGTGGACCAGAGATTTTTGTCACTGCACCGTGGGCTCTCGGGGGCTGTGGTTTGCTATGGGGAGGTAACACGGGCTTGCTCGTGTCTCCACTGGAGTATTCATGAGACTGCAGAGCAGGAAAGGGTCACTGAAGGGCATTGAAGAGAGATACCCCAACAGATCTAAATATAGCTTCTGCCCTAAAGAGTCTGCACGCTGCGGACCACATGTGGCTGCTTGGAGGTCTGTTCAGGCAGCACCTGCTGATGTAGTGGCAAGCAGGGTATGGAGCATGGGGCATTTTTGCAGGGGAGATATAAAACAAACCGTCCGGGCAGCATGGGAGCAGTTTTAGGCCACAACCAAGGTGATCTAATGGGTTGCGGCCACCACACAGGGTGGTCCTGGCGTTCCATCAGTCACCGATGTACTTCCATTGCCCCGTGCCAGTGGAGGCATCTCTCTGATCCTGGGCTGAGCTTGTTCAGGGATTTAAACCAGCAGAAACCCCTATCTTTCTCTGTGGTAGGAAATAATTTGTTCTCCGATGACCACATCTCCAGTGAGATGGGCTCCTACCAAAGGCAGCGGCAGATCAGGGGTGCTCCTCACGTCTGGAGACCAGACCCATGGAGGT
Organism: Columba livia; assembly: GCF_036013475.1. Lineage (NCBI taxonomy): Eukaryota > Metazoa > Chordata > Aves > Columbiformes > Columbidae > Columba > Columba livia. The sequence continues at coordinate 7,622,610 of NC_088620.1, forward strand.
GATATCCTTGAAGGGCTCAGTGACTGTCCGGGTTACTGAGGATGATGCTGCCCTGTGACAAACCCAGCTGTGCTCTGAGGAGCTGCTAAGGGATGCTGGGCACCTTGGAAAACACAGTCTGCATTGGGTGCCTAGATAAGAGCTGAGTCCTTTTAAAGAACATGCCCACATGGACAGAAAATACTTATGCAAATCTCTCCCCAGGTATAAAATTAATTGGATTCCAGCTTCAAAGACTACTTTTGGAAATGAGCTGTAAATAATCTAGTTGTGCCTCAGTTCCTCTGTCTGCGGACGTTCACCTGGCTTTTTCAAAGCCAGCGAGCATTGCTAATAGAAGGTGCTATATATAGCAGCAAAGCTATGCATATATGTATACATATGCTAAATGCATCCCTAGTAACAGACTCAGGTGTGTGGTGTTTTCTAAAATACATCTTATGGGTTTGGTTCTTCAGAAAGCTCTAGTTTTGCTTCGCAGGGGCTCTTACCTCTCTCTCTCTGCAGCTGTATGTATCCCCATGCCAGAGGATGCTGCTTGCCTGGTGCCTGGGAAGCAACGTGCTGAGTTCCCCAGATCTTTGGGGACCTTGTGGTCCCTGCGATGTGGGGGGGTTGCTGAAGGTCACCCAGCTGTGTGGCTTTCAGGGGGGTTCAGCTGCATGGAGCTTTATTGCAGAGCCTGGTGTTGCTCCTGGAGCTGCATGGCAATGCTGAGCTGTTGCAGCGTTACGGGACTCCCTTCTCCATGGGCTGTCCTGTCTCTGGTGAGTATCTGGGCATCTCATCAGAACAGGGATCTCCAGCCCTGACACTTATCCCTGCTCATGCAGAGATGCTTGATCCCCGGCACCTGGTTTCCCAAGGGCTTGACACCGTTCCCAGTGGATCGATAGGAGCATCTGTGAAAAATCAGGGCATAGATGTCTGATCCTGCAGCCCTCGCCATTTCCTATTTAGCTAATCTAATTCTATTGGCGTTTCTAAAGCGCTTATCACCACCGCATTTGAGTACTTTATACGTATCTTGAAAAAACCCCAATTGCTGGGTAATGAGAGCGGTCGAGTCTGGGATGTGGCTGGTTGCTGGTGCCTGGGCGCAGGCAAACAACAGGCTGAAGGATAACCCCCTGCCTCTCCCAGTTTGCCTGCAAGTCCAACTTTTCCTGAAATTCCTCTTGAATTGCTACAAAGTCAGATCCGTAAGAAACAACTAGAACAGAAAACTTGCCCAAAATACCCTCAAAAGCCGTAAAAGAGAAGGAAAACCCTAGTGACTCATTCATACCTAAGCAGATGCTGAAGTCTGAGCCCCCAGCTGGGATTTTCCAGCTTGCCATTGCAAAATGCTCATGATGACCGTGGGCAGATGCAGCTCTCTGTGCCGGCTACATCCTCAGTGCCTGTGGGACGCTGTGGGTCACCTCTGCCTCCCTGGGGCTGGGGCCAAGCTGCTCACGGGAGCTGTGCCACCCCGGGGATGTGCGCTGGGGTCCTCTCAGCTCCCTTCTGCCTTTCTGGCCCCTCCGAGGTCCCCCCAGCAAGGAAATTCCCAATTTGTAGGCAGGGAAAGCAGGGTGGAAAGATGGGAACTGCTACAGCCAAGCTCTCTTTTGAGCTAGAATACATGTATGTTTTAAATGGGAAACATCTTTTAGCTCATCCCAGGCTCGTCCCTTTGGGATGACGAACGAGCGGTGACCTGACATCTTGGTTTGCTGATTATTTTGAAGGGTGGAGACAAGGGCGAGGTGGCTGGATGCTCAGTTCCTCCCTGGCATCTGATCAGGTCTGTGCGTCAGGAGCAGATACGGGTGAGGTAGCGAGGACATGGCCAGAGCTCATCACAGTGGTGAAATTAATGACGTTTTTCATCATGCCACATAGTGTCTATATGAATCTGTGTTATATTTCAATCAACCCAGGCAGGGCTGCAGTCTCTGCTTGGTACCAGGGTGGTCTGACCCATCTCATGATGTTTTCAGCCTTTAATAATTTAAGATGAGAGATCCCAAGCCTTCTGTCTAGGCTTTTGCTCGATTGCTTGTTTTTTCTACGATTTCTTTTTCTCCCCCAGGCAAAACTGTTGCAGAGGATTGAGGCAGACGTTTTGCGGAGGGGTCTCTCTTTTACAGGTGTAGAACTGCCTTAATTTGGCCAACTTAAAAGCGCTTTTGAAAAACATGAATCGCTGCACGTGGCGTGGAGTCTTGTTTGATTTTAGCAGCGAGAGCCGGCAGCAATCCTCCGTGCCCGAGCACGGCCGAGCATCCCTGCTCCACAGCATCGGCCGAGGGCGAGCTTGGGTCTAGCGAGGAAGGGAAACTGTGGAAATGGAGGAGAGGAATGGGTTATAAGAGAGGATGAGGATGGTGAGTGGGCATGAAGGTGCCTGCCCAGGCAGTTTTGCCCCAAGGATTGCTCTGCCCTCCAAAGGCTGAATGATGCTGTGTCCTGCAACTGCTGTTAAAAAATGTCGTATTTTCCAGGCTGAACACCTTCCCCTTCCTCCCTGCCCTGAATAAAACCCCCATGAGGCTTCTCTTTAGCAAATATTACCAAGTTTGCAAAACTCTAAAGCCGAGAGGTGCCAGGGTTAGTTTGCTGTGCAGCCTTCAGGCAGCCCCTCTGTGCATATGCATTATGAAACTGTCTTTAATGGCATGATCATATCCTAGTTTTTCACCTTTGCCTCGCTCAGCACAGCTGATGTACCTGCTCTGGGAACGATCTGCATTAATATGGAGCTGTAAAAACTTCAACCGAAGTCAATGAGAGCTGTGCTTTGAGCAGGGGAAGTGCCATTTAATGCTAAGCACTCTGGAAAATCAAGTCTAAATGTCTCAAATTTGGTGCATGTAATGTAGTGGATGTTTTTTACATTACCGTTTCTGGGCCTTAGCTCCCCATCTGTAAAACAGGGATGGTAACAGGGAAACTGGGAACTTAATCCATTTATTGGTTGTAAAATATTGCTGATTTCTGGTGTTGAGCAAAGAATCAGGAACCCGTGAGGAGCTGAGTAATTGTACGTACACAGCAGCGTCTGAGTACAATAGAGTAGGAGCTACACGTCCTCCAGCAAAGGGAAAACAAGATACTGAGAAGCTGCAGGTGAAGTTGTTTTTAGGGTGCAGAGAAGCCTGCAGATGCTGTAGGTACCCAGGGGTGGGGTTTGGGATGCCTGCATGCTGAGCTCCAGATTGTTTCAGGCACCTGGACACCTGGTTACAGCTCAGCACCATCACCTTTGGTGTCTGGGGGGAGACAGGTCCTGCAAATAATCCTCCTGTGTGTGGTCTTGCAATCAACACCTTCAATAAAAGTGCATAATTTCCAGACACTGAATTAAGGTTGCCTTGGCAACTTTAGTTCTCACATTTTTTTAAGTTTTGTATATGTGACATTGTAGCCTTTCTAATTTCCTTTAATATACGTTTTCTGTGTGCTCAGACCTGTGTGTCCCTTTGTTGGGTGGCAGCGGATGCCTGAACGAACTTCGATGTCCCATCATCTCTGCAGTGCCCGTCTGCTCCCGTGGGCTTTCCTCAGACGCTTGCTCTGGGTCTGTGTTGCACAGCTGATGTTCTGCAGGATCCCTTTGCCGGTGGAGATCCCACCATCCAAGCAAGGACAGCCTGGATGTGACCTTAGTAGTATTTTGGGTGCTCTATCCCAGCACCCTGCAGAAATGCTCTCCAGCAGCACCAGCGAGATGGGCTGATTGATATCACCGTGTTACCTCTGGGCATGTAAAACACCCCTCCAGTGGCTGTTTTTCACTTCTAAATTTAAGCCAGAAATGAATTTACAAGTTCACTATTTTGAAATGAATGTTTTGAGAGGATGGGGTAGAAGGAATTGCTGGGCAAACGGAGCTAGTAAAAATACTGATTAGCACAGAGAAATCATTTGATAATTTTCATTTATGTATTTTTTAATTATGCTTTGCTGCCTTTACTGATAACCCTGGCGCCAATAGTGTGATCCGTTTTGCTAGATAAACATAATACTTTGTGAGTTAATTAGTGCACAATTACTATCTATTAATACATACTACTACTACTGATTCCGTGTTGAACAAGCAGATTCCACTGCTATTAAGTGTTTAAATTATTAATATTTAGGGCTGCCTAGAACCCCTCGTCGAAAGGCTTTATTGGTAATCGCAGGGGTGTGAGGGCCCAAGGTGGCTCCTCAGTGAGCCTGGAGCTTTCTGTTCCTGGTGGTCTAAAAGTTACTTCTTTAATTCTTTAAATTATTAAGATGTTGAAACTGTGCTTTTCCCGTGTTTCTTGTTTGCTGCCGTTTTTTGAACTTATAAGAATTCACATTATAAAGCTTTTCTTTGCAGCTGAATTTTGGAGGAGCAGTGTGGGGAAGGGGACAGGTCAGGCTCATCTCATAACTTTGCATGCTTCATAGGTAAATAACTTAACTAGAGTTAATAAAACTGAATTAGGTATGTCTGGCTCTGTCTGGTGATACGGTTGGCAGAGGGGAATGGATTCCTTTGAAGCTGAAAATATCAGCTGGGACATTAGGAGCGGTTGTGGTAATAGCAACAGGGAGATGACGCTCTGCTTGTCTTAAATAACTGCAGAATGGGGTGGTGGGGACATGAGGGGGGATGCAGTGGGGTGGGGGGTCCCAGCGAGCCCCCGCATCCCCCAGGACGTGTGTGCATGCGATGGGCTTTCCCAGCTCGCTTTTATTCCAGCGTGGTCGGTTTTGCTTTGCTGTAATTAAATCTCTGGCCCTTCTGGTTGCTGAGGTGTGAGCTTCAAAACACTCTGGCAGAGCGATGGTTTTATTCAATCTCTAGCAAATTATTGAAGCGTGGTGGGGAATTTTTCACACTTTCAACCTCAGGGTTTTTGGGAGAGAGTTTTTGCAAGTGTTTATTGTAGTATTACCACAAGAAGTGAGACTACCTGGAAAATTTATAGTAAGCAGCTCGTCAGCAGTGGTGTGTCAGCGTAGCTCCATTGAAATGCCCTTGCCATCATCACTTTAAGGGTGATTTCTCCCAGTTTAGGACCTGCATGATGGTTTTTCTTGAAACCTTCCAGCACTATTAAGTTGGCTGAAAAGTGTTTGTGGGTGCACTGGGACAGAAACTCATTTTTTCTGCATAAAATAAGAAACGCATGCCATACACACACATCTTCAGGCACCACACTAAGAAACCTGTTTGAAGACATAGACTTAAGTGTACCGAAGTTTCAGATTGTGAAGTCCCTTGGTTAGAAGCTGCCATCAGCTTGTTGGGTCCTCCAATGTTGGCTGGAAATTAACTTTTCCACAGCATCCCAGCTTGGTCAGTGCATGGAGGGACTTACTTGGGGAAACTGCTCAGGGCTCAGTGCTGCATTCACTACAGATGCAGTAAATGCTGTAGCGGGTGCATGAGGGGGTTGTAGAGAAAACAGTCTATTGTTGCAGGCAGAATAAAAGAGAAAACAGTTGAAATCCTGGAAAAAATATACCCCTCGGTCTTTAAATTGGAGACCACTTTTCTGAAATGACCATACATTCATCGTAATTTGGGTGTATAGTGGCATGGTCCTGTGTGCAGAAAAGCTGAGCCTGTGGTGCAATCAAACCAGGTTGGTATTGTGCTGAGCGTGGGAAGTGCTAAAAGTACTAAAAATAATTTTGAAAGCGTCTCCTGTTGGACATTCAGCAGTGGTGAGCACCTTTATTCCTGATCTCTTGTTGCCTTGGCTCCCTGTCTTCAGCATTAAAATATACCTGGTGTAGAGAAACTGTGAGAATAAATGAAGGTTTGTGAGATGCTGGGGGTGCTGAGTGTGGGTTCCCAGGGCTGGCTCTCCCAGGGAATGTCACGCGCTGGGAGCGGGTCTGGGGTCACGGTTGATGGCACCTCGGGGTCCCCAGGGACCTGCAGCTGGGGTCACATCCCTGCATGCTGGTTAAATCCCGACAATTCACTGCTGACCGCTGGGCTTTGCAGATGTCATTTGTATTTTATTGGCTATATGTAATGCCTGTATAAAAATGTGCTAATGCACTTTGCACACACCCTCAGCTGGGATGCACGTGTCGATCAGGCAGGCAGAGCCTTTGTGCCCGTTTCTGTGATGAATTTTGCTGGGCATTGCGCGACCACGGCGAGCAATTCCCAGCCTTACCACGGCCAAGCGCTGCCATGCAGGAAGCCGGGGACGAAGGACTAGGTTAACTTTGCTTCTGCTGTGATCTGTAATTCCCTGTCCAATTTGGTATTCAAGCTTGCAGCTGAGAGCACCTTCCCCTCCCGACTCGCCGTCTTCCACCCAGCATTTGCAATTTCTGGCTGGTGAAGAAGTTTCCAGGCAGAGCAGAGGCAGAACTGTTTGCACAGCAAAAAAAGCTCGTGCGGGTCCCACTTCCACCAATCCCATTAATATGTTTGAGGCGTTTACTCTGCAACTCGAGGAAGAGTTCGGCAACCTCGCTAATGATTTCAGTGCTGGCGGGATTAGTGGAGGAAGGCGGGGGTTTAGTGGAGGAAAAGATGTGAGGGAGAAGAGGAAAGGAGTGGAGGAAGACGGGAGTGGAATAGGTGAGAACACAGGGGGTGCTCGGAGCATTTACTGGGGAGGAAATAACCAACTGTAACAAGTCTGGGATTGTGTCTGGGGACTCCTCAGAGGAGTTATTCCCCAAGCTGAGCATCCAGCTCCTCCTGGAAACTGCTCTGGGGGAATGGATGCTCAGCTTGAGCTTTTGGGGCTGTAACAGGGACTGGAAGGGGCAGCCGCAGCTCCCACATGAGCATCCATGGTGAGTATCCCCCTGGGTAGAGCCAGCTCTGGGTGAGATGACCTGATGGGACAGAGAAGAAGGGTGAAAGGCAGGGGATGTCCATGTTTAACCCCTGGCTGGGCATAATGGGAAAAGGGAGCAAATTCTGCACAGGGGACACCTCTCCGCTGGGCTCTCAGCAATGAGGAGACCAGCCCTTTCTCAAGCTGTGCAGCAAAGTGGAAGTTTTGTGGCCAGAGCTGGTCAAAGTTGCTCAGGCAAGCATCTCTCGGGCCAAAAATCCAAAATGTGGGTGTTGCTCTGCACTGTTTCACAAGTGCATCAGCTGTTCAGGTCCCTGTTGACCAGGGTTTTGCTGATGGGAGTGGGAAGCAGCGTGAGGTGCTGGACGCGGGACACCCTGGCTGGGCTGTGTTGGGGTGTTTTGGGTCCCTGCTCTGTACTGGTCCCTCCCTTGGGGTGAAGCTGCAGGTGACACAGCATCACGCCTCCTGCTGCTGGTGTGCCCTGACTCTAGAAACTCATGAACCTCAAATCTCCCCCCTGATCCCTGTCCAAACACACTTTGGGGAGCAGATGGTGAAACCGCACTGGCTTAGTCCCCAGCTCGCATATTTTTCTTTGTTTTGCTCAGCGATGGTTAACTTTGTAAGACACTGAAGTCTTTAACCATTAGCAGGCAATAAGAAGGGGCAGCTGAGTTGGATAACACCCTCTAATCCCCTTCCAGGATGAGCTGGAGAGAAGAGCCACTGCGAAGCTCAGGAGCTTATGCTGAGCTGAGTGCTTTGGAGGCTTTGAGAATTGCCTGGTGTGGTATTTCATGAATAAATAACCCCCAGTGATATTTGTCACTGAATCTGTTTCATTAATGAGGGCCTAGAACAAAGTGGGAGGATGGAGAGAAGTATTTTTGAGGGAATCAAGGCGAATGTGGGTGATGGGAGGTGGCTGGGTGAGGATGGTGGAGAGCCCTGCTGTTGTGCATTGCACTGACTGTTTGTGGGAATAGAAAATGTTAAAACCTGGGATTTTGCTGAAGCTGTGTGTCATCAGTGGGTGCTGGCGGATAGGGGAGTGCATCTCATTCATAAGCGTATCATCTGTGTGTGTCTTTGGAAAGGCTGGAGAGTTAAAGAAAGAGCCTGTGCGTGTGTTCATAGACATGCCTGTGCTTATGGAGAGAATTGGACACTAGAAGTCAAGTCACTTGCTCCAAAATGCCCTTTTTGAGGGGACCTAGCATCTGTTTCAAGATGGTGAGGAATTGCCCTGCTTGATTCCTGTGGTTTTGGCGCCTGGGTCCATCCAGGGCCACCGGCAGCTTCTCCCGGCTCACGGGTCTCACCGCAGAGCCCGTCTTCTCCTTCCTGCCATGTCAGCATGGACCCCGGGTCACTCAGAGAATTTCAGCACAGATAGATGGAGAAGAGGAGAAAAGAGCTGTTCTTTTGCAGACAGGTCATTACTGCAGGGAACGTGATTCATCCGTCAGGGCTGGTCTAACCTGGCATGCTCAGGCAGTGGGGGGGACGGCTGTCCCCTGCGGGCACCGTGTGGTGAGGACCAGATGCTGTCATCGCTCCTCCGGTGTCCCCTGCCTTGTTGGCACTGCTGGCTCTCCAGGGCTGGCTCTGGGATTTGGGGCTGCGGTCCTGTACAGCGGGCAGGGGTCACCGCCAGAGCCGTGTGGGTGGAAAATCATCTGTTCCATCCCATTGTCACTGCGGGAGGCAAGTAATTAATTATTGCTCTTTACCCCTAAAATTAAATGGAGCCGCTGGGGCTAGCAGTGCCAAAGGCTCAGCTCTGCCTGCGCTGAGCTTGGCTCTGCTGGCCCCTCCGGAGGCAGAATAAAGCCAAGTTTGCTCCCAGCTCGCTCCGAGCATCCCGTCAGCCCTCTCATCTGCTGACATCCCCCCGTCAGGGCGCCGCGTTGAAGTGATGCTGCTCTAATCTCATGACGGCCGGCTCAGAAGTGATCTGGCCGAGCAGCCTCTCTCTGTCTGCAGGCAGCAGTGTCACCCCGCTCCTCTCACAGGTGACATTTGAACACTTCGCTCTGGCTCTGCTTCCCCACCTTTGAGCGAGGTTAATATTTTAATATGCTTAATGGCTCATTCTGGCTCGGCAGCCCCTGCCCGTGCTTTGTCGAGGGTCATCCATTATGCCAGGCGTGATTTCGGAGACTGAGGTTCCTGCTCCCGTCCCCCGCACTCTTGAGGGCAGAAGGTCGGCTTGTGCTTCCAGCTTTTAATTAAAACCATGACGAGCTGCCCTTGCCAGCCCCAGCCTGGGTGCGTGGCTGTGGGGTGAGCCGGCTTCTCCCGGCATCTCTTCAGAGCTGCCCAGCAAAGGCTCCAGCCCCAGGGCCTCCTGTCCACCACCCAGGGCAGCTGTAGCTCCTCACCTTCTCCCCCCAGGGACATGGGAGCTGTGGGAGAGGCTGGTTGGTTGGTGGCCAAACAGAAAAGCCAAGAGGGAGGATGGGGACACGGTTCTCCTTGCAGCCCACCTACGATGAGAAACCCCTCGGGAGGAGCAGATGGGGCTGAGCTTTCTGGTGGGCGGTGGAGGAGTTGTCATCATTTGTTTCTTTCTTTTTTTTTTAAATAATTCTCCCTACTTTAATAATCAGTAGTTTTGGTTAGTAAATAACATGCCCTTTCTCTCCCCCCATCTCTCCAGCAGAAATACGTGCTCTGATCTGATATATTCTCCCTTTCTCACTCCCTCACTGCAGAGGAGCTGCAAATTCTGATGGGAACAGAGTGCTAATAGAAAAGGGGCTCTAAAGATGTTTGAAACATGACCAAGAAAGGACAGAGGGAAATTCAGCTCCAAATATGCTGGAAAATCTAGGAGAGGGGCCAAGAGAAGGGGGAATATCAGAAGTGTGATTGCCAAGAGGGAAAAGTTAATTGTGAAGCATTAATTGGGGGGGAAAGGGGCAGCACAGACATGAATTTGCGACACAGGGCGGTGATGCGGCTGAGGGCACCGTGATGGGCACGGAGCTGCCCCGGGGCTGGGGACTCATCCATCCTAACCCATGGGATCTGCCAGTTTACCAGTTCTTGCTGGTTTTAAGGTGTTTTCCTTGTTGAAATTCCCAGCTTTTGGAATCCTGTGATCGCCTGGAAATCTGGAATTTGCAAAATCACGACTTCACTACTGCATAGGGCTTTATTTCTTTGGGTTTGGTCTCTGGGTAGTTTCTGGCTCACAAGTCTGCAGGGAAAATCTCGATTACGCCCTAAAGGCTCAGAAAGCAGAAGGCAAATTTATGGGTAGGGGGAACAACCCAGTGACTGATTTATTTTTAAAATCTCATAATTTTTATGCCAATCTCATTATATAGGTTTTTTTAATGCCTGACTCATGATTTTTCCGAGCGTTTGGTGCTGGCAGGGCTGTGAGTGTGACACCGTGTGTGTGCGCGGGGGCCTCGCTGACAGATAACGTGATGCTGTGGTCCTCAAGGGCCGACGAATATTCCTCCGCTGCCGTTTCATTGCCAAGCACACAGCTTTCAAATTAAAAACCCTCCAAAAAAGGGAGACTAGCCTGGAATTTGAGTTGTTATGTGGTTTTTTAGGTGCTGATGGAAGTGTGGGGGAGATGCTAAAGGAGAATAAACCATCCTGTGACTCCTGGCATTGCCTCGGGGGATATTTTAAGGTCAGAGGGGTCAGTGTTTATTTGCAGCCCCCTGTGGATAAAGATCTAATAAACAGCGTGTGGAGGTCAAGTCCATGTCCATCAGTGACTTGTTCTGTGACCTTGGGTAAATCACTTTGTCTCTCTCCTGTCGGTGAGAGGGTGACCGGATCTGTTGACCAAGATGGGTTGCAGGTATCAGTTAATATTATAAAATGTGCTTTGAAGATGAGTAATACCTTGGAGATACTTAAAGCTCTTGACGAGCATCTGCGTTCCTTTTGCAGGAACCCAGAGAAAACGAAGTGCCTGAATACTTTGTCACAGCCCAAATCCACTGTGTGTACAGCTTGGAGAGGCAGCGCTGGGAGCTTCCCCAGGCTTTCTGTTGCCATTGGATTCGGGGTCATTTATGCTTCTTGCTTGCTTAAGAGAGGGATGTCACAGCACGGCCGTGCCTGTGGCTTTGCGAGCTGGAGCGGTGTGTCCCCTGCTCCCGGTCCCCTGTCACCAAGCACAGGGATGAGCCTCTGCATCTGCATCCCAGCAAGCAAAGCCAAGTCCCACATGGCTGTCCAGCTGTGGCAGTGACCCCCGGCAATGGACAAGGTGTTTGTCCCAGCTGTGAAATGTTCAGGAGTTTCACTGTCATGGATTCGCTGTTGTCCAGTAGAGGGTTGGATTGACACACAACTGCAGGCTGCTAATAAAGTATCTTTTAGTTGCCAGTTTGCAGGAAAATGGTATATAGTATCTTTGAAACCCCATAACTGGTTCATTATCATCAAGGATGAGATGTTATGCAGCAGATTTACTTTATATAGCTTGATCACAAAGCCTTAATTTTCTAGGGAGGCCTCCTTTGCCTCACTTTTGCTAATCAAAACGCCGTGATTTTGCCTGAGCAGCTTTCTTCATGGATCATCCTGCCCATACCATGTGTCACCAGCTCCCTGCCAGCCCTAACGGTGCCTTTTCTCTCGAAGGGAAGAAGCGATGCTGTCCACCTACTTTGAAACCATCAATGACTTGCTCTCCTCCTTTGGGCCAGTCCGAGATTGCTCCCGCAACAACGGCGGCTGCACCCGCAACTTCAAGTGCGTTTCGGATCGCAAGGTGGACTCGACGGGCTGCGTGGTAGGTCTCCCGGGGCTGGCGTGTGTTTTGGGGACAAGGCGGAGGGAACGTTGCCTGCTAGCTCTCTGGGGATGTGGCCACAGGGACCTGTGTGCTGGTGGTGGGTTCCTCCCAACCCTGGGGCCCTCATGGCAGATCACAAATGCCTATGGACTGCGGGGAAGGAGCCCGGGGGCTCAGATGAGCAAAAGGAAAATGCTTGAGGCTGATGGTTGTTTTTCTGCTCATCAAGAAAGCCTGGGCTAAAGCAGCTGCGCTTTTTCTCCTGTCTTGTGCCTCTCAGTGTGGGATAAAGATGAAATGTCTCCCCATCCTCTCCTGCTCTGCAGCCCTCAGAGTTTTTATTTGTTTCTGAATGTGCTCACGTCTTGCCAGAAAACCCGAATCCCAGGTTTTGCCATCTCCCCTCCAGGAGACCTCTGACCGCAGCTGTTAGTTTGGGCAGAGGCTCTGAATCACTACCAGCTATCGATGCACAGAGGGGTTTTGCTGTTTATTCCCGTGGGCTGCAGCGGAGCTCAGCACCTCTCCCGGCTCTGACACATCTTCCCTCGACAGCAAAGTCACCACTTCCCTGTGTGCGGAGCTTGTGCGAGTCTGGTACCATGCAGAGATGCGGGGGCACAGCCTTGGGAAACTGGGGGAACCCAGAGCATCACTTCTTATCTGTCTGTTGTAAGAGCTGGGCAGTAGTTGGTGATCCAAGGTGGTCCAGAGCTCCTCACCTGCTCCTCTTGCCCTGCAAACACACACCTGAAACCCCCCAAACCCCTCTGCCCCTTCCCTCTCACCGCAGGCAGAGCTCCTGTCACCCCACCCCTCCCGTCTCCGCAGAGGAAGGAGTTAAGTGTCTCTTTATTTATTGAAGATGTTTATACACGGCAGCAGGAAAGGTCAGGCTGGAGCGGTGCCGTCCCGGGGGTGGCGTTTTCATTATCCCTTCCTCCGGTTGCTTGTTAAGGCCATTTAGCGCGACAGCCTGATGTGTCACCAGCAGCACCTGGTGCCATCCCCCCCTTGCCGCTCCTCTCCGTTTCCTCCTTTCCTTTCCCACTGTCGTTTTCCTTTGTTCCCTTTTCCAGGGAGTTCTCATCTTTTAGGGGTTTTTCCTCGTTTTTTTGGGTATTATTTTTCTCTGAACACAAACGTGCCTCCCAGACACTGTCAGAAGCAATCGAGACTCCAGTCGTCCCGTGCCGCTGGGAAGACGTGCCTTTTTTAAAAAGTCAGGATATATTAAGATAGAAATTATCAATTAATTACAGGCCTAAGCGCTCACCATGCTGACATGTGGAGAGGCAGAAATTGAAAACTCTGTCACTTGGGGCTTTATGTAAAGAGAACAAACTGTGTACAAGGGCTGGCAGGGGGAAGGGAGGGAGCAACTGCCCTGGGGAGCATCCCCTACCCTAGAGGTGACACATGGGGATCTTGAGACCTCCTCCTTCTCCTCTTCTCCTCCTTTTCTCCCCGCTGCAGGAGTGTGGGGCTGCTCTGACCTCTCTGCAGCCCTGACTCGTGGGATGAAGCCCCCCCAGCTCCTCATCCCACCTGCAGCATGAGGACAGCAGAGCTGAGCTCCATGGGGCAGTTTGGGGACAGCAGCTGTGCCCCCTGTCCCATCCACGTCTCTCCCTGCTTCCCATCAGGCTGGCACCAGGGACACAGAGCTTCATCCCCCCAAGATGTCCCAACCCCACGTGGCATTTTATACTTGCAGGTCCCCTGCAATGGCTGGGGTATGAGCAGAGGTCTGTGGGACACTGTCCTGTCTTTCTTGCTGTGGTCCATGGCTGTTGTCTGGGGAAAAGTCTGTCCCTGCCCTGAGTTGTGCTCGTGACACTGGGTGGGTTGCAGGTGATGGGGGCTGAGTTTCGGAGCTTCACCACAGCCCCAGCGTGCGACCTCGTGGCATCTTCTGCGCCGGTCCCTGCGCTGGGCAATACGACACGTCCCCTCCTCATCCCACCCTGCTCCCCGAGTCTGCCAGGTGTGAGCTGGGCTTCTCTTGAGAGCAGGGATGGGGTCGTTTGCTGCAAATTTACAGGGATGTCAGTTAGTTTTAAAGCTGAACTGCTGTGAACTCAATTTGCCAATTTGGTAAGTGCTATGGGCAATATCGGGATGTAATTTAATTAAGCTATCCCCTTTTTATAGAGTTCAGGGAGCATTCACGTGCTAATTTTAGCACTAGGCTTCCTTCAGCTTGACTCTGGACGCTGTTTCGCAAATCATGACATGTTGTTAATCTTTACCAGTCAACAGTTTATTAATTTGCGAAGGCCACAGAAGTATATAATCAGTGGTTCATCAATCAAGGCTAAATCCAACAAATGTTCCAGGCAGGTACTGAGCATAAAATATACATGCAGCCTTGTAAGCAATTAATACACAGCAGAGCCAGAGCCTAGCAGCTCAACCAGGGAACAGCACAAATCTCAAAGATTTCTTATTCCTTTTATATATAATCATCATCTGTTACCAGTTCCTTTGTGCCCTTAATACGGCTTCCAGTAATTCTGCAGGGATGCATTTATCTTCGGGCTTTTTAGTGGCGTGGGCTCTGCCATTACCTAATTGTTTGGCCTTAAAAGGACTTGGGTAAAACGTCGAGGGCAGTTTGTGGTGGAATCTCTCTGAGGACAGTCCCCTTGGGCTCACGAAGGAGAAACGGGGACGTCGCTTTGCTCAGTTAAAACCCTGTGTGCGAGATGTCACCTGGAAGACCCCAAGGGCTCTGCAGTGGGGTCCCCAGCTTCCATCCCACACATTCCATGGCGCCCTTTTTTCCCCCCCTCTTCTCATGGCTTTTCTGTTGTTTTTACGTGTACCCAGTAGATGGCATTAGCACATAAAGGTTTTCTGTGGTTCTTTTCTTGTCGGAGGCTTTTTTTGTTCAAGTAATTTTGAGAAGTATGAGCTGCGACCTTGCTGAGACCCTGACACCGCTAACTGGAGCTTTGCCTTTGTGCCCTACCTTGTAACACAACAAAACAATCCTCAAGCTCTAGAAAACCTGCTTCTGTGCAACTTTTCCCTGTTGCATCCTAGAATTGCTGTCAGGTCTGGGGAAAACACGGACATTCCCCTAGAAAACAAAATCCCAGCGAGCTTCTCTGCACGTTGAGTGCAGTGTGCATTTTATACCATCTTGTAGGCATCACAGCAAAACAGGGGAAGCTGGAGGAATATGTTAGATTATTGCTAGGAGAAAAATACATGTTGCTGATCCTTTCTCCCAGCATGATTGTAGCTGCTCAGCCAGGAGGGAGGATGCTGAAGAAGGGAAAGTGGTTGACCCTCATTTGTTGGCAATTTGTAATTTGAGATGAAAACCTATGAATTCTCCCCTTAAGGGATTGAAGGAAATACCTGTAAGGTGGCTTAAATTCAGGTTTTTCCACCTGTCTCTTGGCTTGGCTTTAGTCATGGGTGCCAGTGCTCTTGTCTGCTCAAGGAGAAGGGGGTCACTTGTGTCTGCCTCCCCAGAGAGGCAGGATTGCAGCCCCAGGGAATAAGAGGGGTGAGGATTTTTTTCCCATGAGGAAAATGAGCTTTGTCCTTAGTACGTGAGCTAGGTGAGGAAGTGGATGGTCCCTCTCCGGTGCACGTTGGGCATCCTCGGCATCTCCGCAAGAGGAGGCAGCAGCAGGTATGGGAATCTGGTGCAGAGGTGAAGGTGATGGGGTTTCACCACCTTGAGGACCTCCTGGAGATGCAGGAGGGCAAGAGCTGCCCAGGCGGTGGTGGGGAAGGCAGCTCGGTGTCCCACAGCGAGGTAGGAGCAGAATTAGGCCCCTTGTTCCCTGCTGAGTGAACAACTTATCTGGTGCAAGTGGTGCGGTCTGATGGTTCTGCATCATCTGCAGATGTTGGTGAGTTAGTCTTGTTAAGTCAGAAGGCAGTGGCTTGTGCCATGGAGGCCAGAGATGTTGCGGGTGGGTGTGGAAGGGCTCACAGCACGGCTGAGCTCCAGCGTCTGTCCCAGCTCTGGAGAGGTGTTGGCAAGAGGCAGGAGAGCCCAGTGAGCCCAGGTGTTCTGCACAGACGTGAAATCCTGCTGGTCGTCACCATCTCCCTGCTCACAGACTGGAGTTCCTATGGCATAGTTTTATGACTAATTTAAGCAGGAAAAAAATACAGTTTGGCAGTATAGTGAACTGTTCCTCTGCACGATCATGGGGTCAGCCCATCGGGCATAGAGGAGTTTGGCTCAGTGTGCAGAAGGTAAAGCAGCCACCAGAGAGTCTCTCAATGAAGTTGTGGCCCATGGTGGCACCGGTGTGATGTCAGTCCCAGACTATTTACAGAGAGAAGGAAGGGAAATTTGGCATGGTCCACACAGGCATATAAGCCTCAGTGTAGCCTGTCTGGAGCTAATCCTTCTGTTTTGCTCTCTCCCACATCAAAATGATGGGCTGTTCCTTAGCTGCTGCAAAGCGGGGCTCAGAAATGGCTTAATTTAAGAGGGTAACCATTTCGAGGAGAAATGGGATTAGAAATGAGGGCGCAGGGCAGTGGCTGCCACTCTATTCTCCTCCTTCCAGCACATGTCACCCATGGGTGGGTGGTGGGTAGTTGCTTCCAAATGAAGCAGGTGAAGCTGAGAACTGATATTCTTGCTGGGGGGGGAGTGGAAATTGGGTGTTTGGGACTTTCAGCCCAAACCAAAGTACTGTGCAGAAATCCCCCACATATTTGCAAGTTCCAAAATATTTTGGTTCAGAACATCTCTGTGAAGGAGGGGGAAATGTTTAGTGCTAGCATTATCATCTGGAGCTTTATGTTGTATATTGCGCTATCCCAGTGTACAGCCTGAAATAAAAACAAAATGAGGCAGTGGAAACTAAAACAATTCAACCTTGTCAAAACTAAATGCTCTTCTAATTTCCTGATGAATTTTGAGATGTAATTGATGGAATCCCACAAAGCACTTAAGCTTCATCAAATCTGCATTTTTTTTCTGACAGACAATTGTTCATTGAAAAATAAAAACTCATCCGTCCCTGCCTTATGAGGCACCTAGCTAATTATGTTACATGCACACGCAAGGGAGGGCGATGGAGAGGAAACTGTTCTCTTCTAATCCCTTTAAAGTTTAGCTGGCTCCTTGAAGCAGAAGATGACTCCTTCTGCAGGTCATGGTTGGAAGCAGAAGCCCCCGAGCTCAGCAGCAAACCCCCTCCGGGGCGCCTGCGGTTTCGGATTTATCTCATTAAGCCAGGTAACGACGTGTGATAAAAATGGGATTTAAGGAAGAGAGATGAGCAAAGGGTGGCAGAAGCCGCTGGGGTCGGTGGCTGGCTGTGGCAGGGAATGGGGGGCAGATGGGAGCCCCCCACCTGCCTTTGCTTTCAGTGCTGCAAAAGTGGGTTTGCACCATGTCAGTCATCGATAGGCAAGTTTAAAAGCAAGTGGAACAGTTCAGGAAGTACCGAGGTGAGCTGGAGGTCTCTGCCAGAAGTAGTTTGGGTGTTAAAAGCCCCATTTTCTCCAGTGTTGGCGTTTTCAGTGGTGGTTCCGTATAGGACTTGGTGGGCACCAGCCCTTGCCCCTCTCCTCCCCAACAGACTGGGATGCTGGGTCAACCAGCTGGTTTGGGTCTTTGGGTTTGGTGTGGGCCATAGTATTTGGTGTGGAGTGTTGTGGCTGGGCTGTACCCTGGGTGTCAGGTGGGGCAGGAGTTGAATTTCTGGTCTCCCGAAGGTTTATGGGGGTTCCAGCCTCCGCTGCGGCTCATGGGCAGGAGATGCCGGCGCACCCCAAAATGGGCTGTTGGTGGCTTCTGGAAGGAAAGCAGCTGGAGGGTTTCCACTAGCTTGATTTCCTTGCTCCGGGAGCTCTGAACGGTTACATCTGTGTACATAGCATCCCAGCAGCTGCTTGAAACAAGTCCATTCCACTTTGAATTGAGGTGCAAAAAACATATACGTAGTGACTTGACTTGCCTCAGAGGGTCCATGTGAGAGCTGTGCGGGGACCAGAGGTGAGGAGATGCTGCCTTATTGCCCAGAGCTTCAGATTCCTCTGTGGAGCCCCCAGCCCCACTGTCATGGGGGGACCGAGCCGAGGAGCAGGAGCTATTGCATCATGTGCTCGGGAGCCTGGAAGACAGATGGGTTTGATTTTCTGAGGCTAAAATAATGATTGATGATCTTGAAAGGGAAAAGGAAGCAGGGGAAAGGGTTGGGGGGGGAGCGAAATGGGAAGATAATGACTGTTATTTCAGCAAACAGTTGTGTTATTCCTGTGGGAAGGATGCTCCCTGGCAGTGGGGTGTTTTGGGGGGGTCTGCTGGCGTGGTGGTGTGGACATCACTGCCCCGAGGAGATGAGACAGGGGTGGAAGGAGACTGCCTGGAGCCAGTAGGTGCTTTAGCAAGTGGCTTTTTGGCCCATTTTACCAGAATAATAGGACAGGGGGGATAAATCTCACCTGTAGAGACAGGGCTGTGTGCAGCCAGACTCTGGTCCTGCAGCTGATGAGGAGCGTTGCTCACTGGGGCCCTTCTGGACTTAGAAAGCGAAGGCAGAATAAGCCAAAGTTATCCAAATATATGTGTGTATAAGGACACAGAGGAGTTTACTGCATTTGTATCATTTCTGAGCTCCAACGAGCAAATCAAATCCATGCCAGTGCATAGTTCAGAGCTCATTAAAATGCTGGCACTTGCTTGTACCTCAGCAGTGCCTCAGATTAATGTTTTTGTCTCAAGCTGAAGAGGTTCCTTGGTGAGGAGTGAGGATGCCTCTGAATGAAGAGTGGTCCTTAGGGCCTTTGGGTGCTGCGCTCGGTGCCTCCGCGGGGCTGAGCCCCCAGCCCTTTCTATTGGGGATGCACCGGGGATGGGGACAGGGTCTTATCCAGCCATGGGTGTGTGGTACCCGAGAGGTACCAGGAGCTGGGGGTTCCTGGCGGCTTCCCTGTGCGGTTTTGAGGAGCCCAGAGCATCACCTCTGACACCCCAGCACGGGAGAAGTCTGGGCTTTTATCTCTGACAAAAAGGCTGCTATTGTTGAGAAAACAGACCAGAATAATAAAAATGGCAGTTTACTCTCTACAGAAACACTTTATTAAATATTCTTTTTTTAAACCTAATAACAGAAGAGAGGAGCTGAGTGGAGAAGCCCGAGCAGACAGCTTGAATGCAGAGCTGATGTTCTTTCGTCTGGGTGATCCTTGTCTGTAACGAGACTCAGATTTTGTTTCCAGTGACCCCCTCACCCGTCTCCCTGCTAATGAGCTTTGTAAAGGGGAAAGGAAAGAAAAGAACCCTTTGCTCACTAATGCGAACAGGGACTTGTGCAGATACTTATTTTCCAAAGACACTGTCTTGTGCAGGTTTTTGGGGATGCTTTCTTTCCCCATGGAGATGATCCTCCTCCCATTGCATTTGTTCTGGCTGTGCTGAGGATGGTGGTGATGGGTGGAGGAACTGTGCCATGTCCTGGTGGCAGGAGCCACCTGCTGTCACACACTGTGCTGGGGTGACAGTGGTGGGCGTGAGCATCCCGTTTAATCCCAAACCACAGCCCCATGCATTGGCAAGGCGGGCTCTGGTGACCTCCCAGGGGTGGCAGCTGGCATGTGGCACCATCTCCTACCAGCTCTGCCTCTCTGTGTCACCTTGGAGATGTCATTTAGAAGGCGAAAAAAAAAAACAACCCGTCTCTCCAAAAATCAGGTAAAAATAGCACTTTCTTATTCAGCATATCCATTCCCTGTGCATACTTGGAGTCTGTTTGCTGACTGCAATGATAAAATTAAAGCCCTGGGTGTTCCGCCCGGTGTGACAAGGAGGGAATGAGCCGGTGTCCATCTGTGCCGACAGCCGAACCTCACAGAGCTGCCGGCTGTTCCCCCTTCGCAAACCCATCGGCAGCAGCAGGGCCGGGGTGGTGTAGCTGTGGGTCACCTTTAGCCCGCAGGATCTATATTATCAGTGCTAATGCAGAAGAAGATAAGGGAGTAAGTTTTCTTTTCCAATCCCAAGAGCAATTTTCAGGGCTAGCCGTCATCACAGAGAAACCGATTCACTCCTGCGTAGATGGAGTGGATTTGCAAGGCAGTGGAATTACATTTGTATGGTAACGGCTTCTCCGTGGCTTTTCAGAGCAGACCAAGAGCTTAAGAATCTCCCCCTACCTTCCTCTTCCTCTCCATAGCATGGATTAAGTACTAAACGCTCTTCCCAAGCTCTGAGATATTTTTGCTTGTCAGATCTGTGGATGAAGGATGGTCAGGGAGTTCGAAGTGAGTTCCCAAGCAGTGTAGGTCTACCGTGGTAAACCACAAACAGCTTTTTCTTTTGAAGAGCTGACTAACAGTTTGTAGGATCCCTATGCCTCCCTGGATAAATGGATCCATCCCATATCTGGACGAGAGGTGTGTAGAGGGGGTTGGCCGGGGGCTGCGGGGACACCTCGTCTCGCCAGCTTTCCTCCCATTGGGGAAGGACGTGTCACCCGTGATTGCCCAGACAGAGTTATTGGCTGAGTTGCTTATTGATTTTCTAATCATTTTCTGACACAGCCCCCATCCTGTGTCACTGCCAAGGCAGATCGCAAATTGAACTGCAGCTGAATTGATGGGAGATTGATTAAAACTCACCGTAATTATTGGTTCTCTGCTGCCCGAGCCAGACAAATCAATGTCAGCAATAACAGATCTGGACCTTTATAAAATCTCAGCAAGTGCAGAGCAAGCGATGGGTTTGTGAGCCCACCCAGGAGCCCAGACCAACCCTTCAGCCCAGCCCAGGGAGTCGGGATTAGCATGAGCTGGCTTTTACCTGGGGCATTTCTGAACTATGAGAAGAACTATAAGGACTTTGTTGCACCCAAATGGGCTTTAGTTTTCCCCCCTTGCTCTGATCTGTGGATGGGACATCCCAATTGCAAATCCCCTCTGCTCCAGGGGCAACAAAATCTGTAGTAAAGTTTTATTGTGCTCAGTATTTGCTCCATTTAGCTCTTCATGCCTGCAAACCGCTCGGCGAGGCTGGCATTGCTTCTGCCTGTTTGTTTTGCTGGCTGGCACTAATTGCAGCGCTCGCTGTCCCTGGCGTCTTCATCCCCGCAAAGTGGGGACATCTCCCGTGTTCGTGTGTTGGCTGCCGAAGCTTTCTGTCCCTGGGGAGCTCCTTGCTGCAGCACTACAGGTGGCTGGAGAGCCGAGGGGTGCGGAGGGAGGGAGTGCTTTACTTGTGCAGGTTTTGTGCTGCGCTATTTGCTTGTAATTCACCCATGTTAGGATGCCTAATGACAAATGGAAAATAAACATGTTTTCTGTTGATCAAAGCCAAACTGGAGGGGTATCCCAAGGGTGGCCCAGAGCAGAGTGGGGCTAAGGGAGGCAAGGCTTTGGTGACCTGCTAACCCGGGGCTGGGGAGGATGCTGAGCTCAGCACACAGATCAGTTCCAGGACAAGAGTCCCAAGTGACAGCTCAGAAAAGCCGTGACTGATCCCCTGGCTGGGATTCTGTAGCTTCTACTGGCTGAAGGTCCCATCCAGTTGCCTTCAGCACCCTGAAAGGTCCCTGGGAGCTCCAGAGGGGACTTGAGCAGAGTCCCAGACCTCCCCGTCCCCTCGGTGTGCGGATGCGGTGCCGTGGAGCGGAGGATGCTGTTTGCAGTCAGCCCTCCCTGCCCTCCAGGGAGATGCCTTTCTGCCAATTTGCACAGCTCTTATTCTTACAGCGGAGCCGGCAGACGCGGAGGAGACCGCAGGAGACAAGTGTTGTATTTGTGGATTCACAAACACGCTTATCCTGATCCTGTTTCCCAGGCAGCTCGGCAGTGAAAAGCACAGATTGTTCTAAGTGTCCTCTTCTCCTTCATATTTATTCTGTATATGCAGCTAGAAAGCTTCCTGCTCCTGTGTCTTTTGCTGCTTTGTGTCCAGGTCCTGCCTGCACCCTGCCCGTGTCCTGCCCGCTCTACAGAGACAGGCAGCATCTTATTCCAGAGCCCTTTGCTGCTGATATCCTTTGGCTAGAAAAGTCGCGTGCCCTGCAGTCTTCCCTTGCCTTCCCTTCTCACCTTACCCAGTGCGTGCAAGGAAGGTGTGGAGATGAGGGCACCAGAGCCAGCCAGGTGTCTGAGGGACGTCAGGTGGGGCAGAAGCAGCTTTGATGCTGGAAAACGGGTTTCTAAAAAGTGGAGAGAAACTCGGATGGGCCGTGACTCCCTGGAGCATCTTCCTGATGTCCCCTGTGGGCAAGTTGCTTCTTGAGTAGCGAAGAGTGAGCAGGGCTTGACTGCCCATCGGGACCCTGCATGTGACAGGGGTCCAGGATCTCCTGAACTTTTATTAATATGTACAGCATTTTGCTCACAGGGAAAAATTGATTTTCTTTTTTAAGCACGAGGTATAGCAGTTTTATAACCTTTCTTCTGCTTGACAGAGGCCATTTATAACCTGCCTTCATCACTACCTCTACAAGCTCCAGTCTGACTCATCTTCAAGAAATTCCATAATGCATTTTTAATTGCGAGCTGCTGCTAGGCAAGATTTATTTATTTTTTCAAGGACTGGCCTTTTTGTTGTTGTTTGTGTGCATGCATGTTTGGCAAAAAGGGATAAATAACGCAAGTGGAATAGAAGAGCGCTTTAATCTGGGTGACAATTTATTGATGGCATTTGCCGCCTGCTGGCTTTTATCTTTTGGGACAAGGAAAGCCAGCTGGGGAACTGAAATTAAAACCCAGAGCCAGATCCCCAGCTTGTGTGGATCAGCATGGTTCCCTCGGCTGTGGAAAGCTGTTCTGATGAGCGCGGGACTGGGATTCTCTCCTCCCCAGGTCCTGCCTGCACCATGGGCTGGTCCTGCCCACAGCTGCCTCCTCCCCAGGGAGACAGCGAGATGCTTTTGGAGATGATGCCAAGGCCACGCTCACTGGCCTGGGTTGAGGTGGTTGGTCTCAGGTGTTGAGATGGTTGGTTTTGGGTTACATCAGATTTCTCAGCATCTCAAGAGAAATGGGGAACAAATGCAGAGAACTTCTCCAGCACGTTACGGAGTGGGTTGTTGCGCTTTGCCCCACGCTGGCTTGAGGCTTTCTCACTGTGTAATTTTGCAGCCTTGAGGGTTTCACTCTCCTCCAGAGGGAGGATGGGGAGTGTGGCTTTTGCAGCAGATCAGCTCCTTGCTCTGTGGTCCTTGTCCCTTCCCCAGCCTCTGGACTGCCCCATCCATCACTTGGGATGCACTCATCTCCTGTAGCAGAGTTCAGCAGCACAACTGGCTCGTGGGTGCTTTCTGCTCTGGGAGGGCACCCCCGGGCTGTGGCTCCAGCATAGGTGGGGACCCACGGGTGACCTTACCATGTCCCCTCTCTCTCTGCAGTGCCCTGAGGACCTCCGGCCCATGAAGGATGGCACCGGTTGTTACGACTACTCCAAAGGGATCGACTGCTCAGATGGCTTCAACGGCGGCTGTGAGCAGCTCTGTCTCCAGCAGACCCTCCCTCTGCCCCATGACCCCTCGTCCAGCACCATCTTCATGTTCTGCGGGTGAGTTGCCTCAACGCTCTCACTGGCAGTAAATCAGAGAATCACAGAACGGTTTGGGTCAAAAGGACCTTCCCAGCTCCCCGAGTGCCACCCCTGCCATGAGCAGGGACATCTTCACCAGCTCAGGTTGCTCAGAGCCCCGTCCAGCCTGGCCTGGGATGTCTCCAGGGATGGTTCATCCACCATCTCTCTGGGCAACCTGGGCCAGGCTCTCACCACCCTCAGCATAAAAAATGTCTTCCTCATTTCAAACAATAACCCATGCCCTTTTCCATCCTTGCCAACCCTCCTCTGCCACCTGTCCCCAAACCAGTGTGCCCAGCAAGGGAGCTGAACGCCCAAGAAAAATTCTATTTATGGAGCTGACTTCCAGCAGGGAATGGAGGCACCTGGCTTGCCTGCGGGCAAAATCGTATGGGAAGGCGAGGAGCAATGTGAGCAGATGCACCTTCCTCCTCTCTCCCACCGTGTGATGGTACAGCTTGATCTGTGACTCACCAAAAGGTACCCAAAAATTGTACATTCTGTGTTGGAGGGGGAAAGTGGAGGATTTGTTTAAAAAAATACTACTTTTAATTTTTTTTTCCTCCTCTGTGCCTCTCTTAAAATAGAGTTTCATCCCTGATTTTGGCCAGGATCCTATAATCCTACGCAATTTAGCATTTTCTCTCAGGAAAATCTCCCCGGCTGCAGTATGTTCTAAAAGGAGCTCAGTGATTATCTGGCTTTATGCTGCACAGCTGCAGCCGGGCATTGCCCACCCGGCCCTGTGCTCTGCAGATCCCATCTCTTGGCTGGTTCACGCTCTGGGGCACATGCAAGAACCTACTTCATATCCCTGTGGGAAGGATTAGGGCGAAGGAGCGGGGAGAGGGGCCCTTTGGGGAAGGAAATGCCCACAAATTCCTTACGGTAACTCTGAAGAGCATCCATCATGTCCCGATGCTGCAGATGCAGCAGAGACCTCATTCAGCCCACAGAGCTCTGCCCATGTCAGCTTCTCTCTTCTTTTTTAATCCCCTTTTGCTGGTTTTTGTGTTTGTTTTTGTTGTTGTTTTCTCCCATCTTCTTTTCTTATTATTGTTTAGCAGCACAGAGTGCTTTAGTCACTAGGAGACAGCATGTTTCCTCCACCTTGCCTGCAAAAGGGGTTAGGAATCCACTGAGGCACAAGCAACCTTTCTGGGGAAGGTCTAGAAAATATTGGGAAATTACATAGTCTCCATCCACACCCACACAAGGGATCTGCATTTCAGTCTTTCAACCCCAAGGACAGAGAATATTTCCCTTTTTTCCTTTTTGGGAACAGGCAAAGCAAAAGTGCGACAGGCGGCTGGGAGTTTGGTGTGCAGCAGTAAAACGCAGCAGAGGAATGGGAGAGGGGAGAGAGCCCGGGGAGCGGGGCTGGTGTGAGCAGAGCACTGCGGCTGCGGGGACGGGCAGCTGGGAGAACAAACGCTGGGGAAAAGACCAGAGGAAGGAGAAAGGGAGGAGTGGAGGCAGGATGGACACATATAGTATCAGAGAATCATTTTGGTTGGAAAAGACCCTCAAGATCATTGAGTCCAACCATTAACCCACCCCTGGGACTACCCCATGTCTCTGAGAACATCATCTCCATCTGTCCAACCCTCCAGGGATGGTGACTCCAGCACTGCCCTGGGCAGCCTGTTCCAATGCTCGACAGCCCCTTGGGAAAGAAATTGTTCTCCAGATCCAACCTCAACCTCCCCTGGTGCAACTTGAGGCCGTTTCCTCTGCTCCTGGTGCTTGTTCCTGGGGAGCAGAGCCCGACCCCCCTGGCTCCAAGCTCCTTTCAGGCAGTTCAGAGATCAGAAGGTCTCCCCTCAGCTCCTGTTCTCCAGCTGAACCCCCCAGGTCCCTCAGCTGCTCCCATCACACTTTTGCTCTCTACCCTCTAATTCCTTTAGTTCTTTAATTCCTTGGTTTAGAGTTGACCATGTTTCAAGCCAGGAACTCTACTTGGATGGTCCCTGAACCAGGATCAGGTGTGGTTCCTTATAGTCTGTAACTTGGCTCATTCCCCACCTCTCAAAGGACTTGGTTCCAAAAGATGCCACTGATGTTTCCAGTGTCTGGAGTTTAAATCACATCCCTGCTTCCTGCCTCAGTTTCCCTTACTGTCTTTTGAAGATGAGCATGTGCATCTTACCCACAGTGTGCTGGGAAGTGGGACCAAAGAGCAAAGGAGCAGCCATGCTGGAACTGCTCCCTTGCCAGAGGGCACTGCTGGGTGGGAATAAGGGTGGGAGCTGGATTTCTGCTTTGCCTGGGAAGTGTCTGTGCCTGTGCCTGGCCCACCAGACATAGCTTGTGATCCACAGGTGCGTGGAGGAGTACAAGCTGGCCCCGGATGGGAAGTCCTGCCTGATGCTGTCTGACATCTGCGAGGGCCCCAAGTGCCTGAAGTCGGATGCCAAGTTCAACGACACCCTCTTTGGGGAGATGCTTCACGGCTACAACAACAGGAGCCAGCACGTCAACCAAGGGCAGGTGTTCCAGATGACTTTCAGGTATGGTCTGGTTCTGCTCCTCGTTTTGGGAACGTCGGGATGGTGAGATGGGACCAAGGTCCATTGGTGTAGAGACAGCATCTCTTGACATGTTCACTACGGGAAGAGAAAAAGAGAATGACAAGCATCCCTCGTTTTCGTACTTGCTCAACCTTCCCGCTGGCAGCAGCTTAGAACCATCCTGGGCCAGTCTGTGTCTCCTCAAATGAGTGTTTAGTCACCTTTGATGGGCTTTTCCCAGTGGTCTTGCCTCATCTCTTTCTGAACACTGATGTATTTAATCTCCACGATATCCTGCGACAAGTTCTGCTGTTAATTTTTTGTAGTGTGGAAGAACACATCCTTGGTGTGTTTCCAGCCTCTGCGAGCTGGTTTTATTCAGTGCCCCCAGTTACAGTACTGGGAGGAGCTGTGAATATAGCCTAACAAGAAATAACATAAATAAACAGAAGGTAAATGCCCAGCGGGGTCTGAAGTGCTGGGTCTTCACCTTCCAGTGCCCACAGAGGACAGCTTGCTGATAATTGCTGAATTCAGGTCTGGAAAATGAGTAGATTTATTTATTTTTCTTCACTTCTCCTGAGTGCAGCTGTATTTTGATCAGGTGTAAGCCAAGGTGGGCCTGTGGATTTCAAAGCAGAAGCAGTGATTGCAGTCAGGAGAAGATCCAGCCCACACTAACATGACTCCCCTTCAGATCCTGGGCAAGGAGGTTTTTTCATGTTAGACCTCATTGCTGCCACTGGTTGTAGCTGCAGTTGTGGGTGCTCATCACTGCTGGCCACAGTGGTTTTATGGGCACTGTTTCCCCAGCTGAATTCAAAGCCGTCCTAGCTGTGAGTTCATGCGAACTCTGGCCCTTTGCTCTCGTGATGGCAGATGAATTACGGGCTCCACCAGCACAAAGGGGCTCAGGATGCTGCAGCCAGCAGAGTGCTTGGAGCCAGCAGCGCCACAGCCTTTGCTGGAAGTGAGAACTGACAGTACACGAAGGCAATTTTCCCAGTGGGCTCCTCTTTGCTTTCACTCCCATGATACAGGCATCAGTGTGTCCATCTGAGCAGAGCCAGGGCTGCAGAGCTGAACTTTTCCATGAGCTGGTGGGCTGAGCAGATCTTAGGTCTTCAAAAACTCCCCAAGACCATCTCCTGGAAATGCCAGACTGAGACGGGCTCCCCAAAATGAGGTCCAGCTCCAGCTTGTGCCATCAGTCTCTAAGCACCAAACCTCTTTTTGCAGAGGCTTAAATTTTCTCTGCAGCCTGTCCTTTGTTTGCATTGCAAGGTGAGAGGATTGGAAAATCGTCTTGCTGCTGCCTCAGCTAGGGTTGGGGTCTAAGGGCTGCTTTGGGAAGCCAACACATCTCCCATCCTCAGGGCTAGATTCCAGCTGGAAAACACATAAGGTTTCCTGTGGGTCTGGTTTATCGTGGGAGATGTGGCCTCTCCAAGTCACACTGTCCAAGAGCATCCTGGGGTTATGGTGGGTTTGGGCAGTCTCAGGCTGGACCAGGAGCGGTTCTTGCAGGGACTGGGATTGCATCTTTCAGGGTTCAAAGCCCAAAGCACTCCCTGGGGCTCTGACTGGCAGGTTTTTGGGTTTAAAAAAAGCCAAGGGGGTTGTTAGTGATCCCAGGGCTGGCACTGCTCCTGCCACGCTGTGGGGTGGATGGCAGAGTATGTGCAGTGATGGGACGATTCTCCCTGGTCCTCTGCACAGCGTCACCATCACAAACAGGCTTTTCGGTGCCCAGCACCGGCTGCAGGACTAGTCCTGCGTCTAACAGCTGTGAGGCACAGGAGAAAGTGGGTCTGAAACAAGAGCAACCTGCAAAGCATCCCTGCAGGTCACAGGCTGTAGAGTGTGATGCGCTGGCTTGGCAGAGCTCGGAGCCTGGCGGGAGGCAGCGCATCTTGCTCCAGAAATGCTTTTGGCATCCTGGAGGGTCAGCACGGCTGCCCTTTCCCATTCGAACATAGGCTGTTGGCTCCAGAATCACCAGGCAGTGATGAGAAGGGCTCATGTCCCCATGCCCAGTGTCCTTCCCTGTGGCCAGGCTGCCCGGTGTGTCAGGGTTTGTGCCAGGGAAGCACCATTACATCATCTCCTAAAGAGGGAAGAGGAGGAGGTTAATGGAGAAGAAATTATTAACTAAAAGATGTAATTTGCCTCTGATTTTCATAGATATTCAAGAACCTTTCTGAGCATTAAGATACCAGCTGTTAGAGAAGCCCTTAATTTGGTGCATTTGAAACATAGCAGGAAGCTGCCTAATACCAGGGATTAAAAGCCTGTTTCTGCAAAGTAGGAGCAAGAACCTGCTATCAGAACAAGGGGCTGAGTATTTTAGAGGGATTTATAACTGCTGGGATCCTTTAGCTATGCAGATGTGACAGTTCTTTGAATGGTGTCTGCTTCCCATGTCGCCGCATCTTCAGTGTCTTTCATAAATAGGATATTCTCAATCCGCCAGGCATGTCAGCGTGGTGTTGGGAGGAAGGCTTTGTGCTGGGAAAAGCCGTCTCTCACCCCCTGGCCTGGGCAACGTCTATCGGTTACAGCTGCATTTCCATCCCATTGGGATGGTCTCTTTGCCACCCAATGGTCTGTGATGCTTATTAGAGCTTCTGCCCTTCTAAGGGCTGGAGGGATTGAGCTGGTGTAGCACTGATGGCTTTATGGTGTCGAAAGGACAGGGATGTGCAGCGGGTACCTTTAGGACACAGAGTAAGGGTGCTGTGTGATGTGAGCATGTCACACACCAGGCTGGCAGTGGGTGAGCTGAGCAGCTTGGAGGTCCCAGACCTGTGGTTCTGATCGTTGTTGGCTCAGATTTTGGTTTTCTCCTTTAACCCACGTCATTTTATCCAAGGGAGTTGGCACCCAAACATTTCAGCGGCATCACTGAGGAGATACTAACGCCACAGGGAAGGATGGAGGAAATAATACCGGCTGCTGTGACCAATGTATCCACAGCAGCCAGCACAGTTCATACCGTGTGTACTATATGTGCTCCATATATACACCAGCACTGGTGCAACACCTCGTTGTGTGGCGCAGAGCCTGTCCCTTGTTGCGCATCCCTTTGCTCTGATTCCAAAGACCATTTCCCCATCCTGCTGGCCCCAGCCCAGCAGGACGTGAGCACTGCAGCATCCCTGCAGCTCAGCTCAAACCATCACGAGCTGTGGACAGCTTTTTCCATACTGAGGTGGCTTAATAACGGCTAATTATCACTGGTGTTCGACTGACCTGTTGGACAAGCCATTGTCAAGGTTCCTGGTGGGAGGAGTGTGCCACGTCATGGCTGCTCTTTGATTGCGAGGATTTAAATCCAAGTGCTCCCGCAGTGATGCTGCTGCCGTGTGGCGCCACACCGGACACCGTGGTGGGGGACAGAGGAGGGGTCTTTGATCTTTGGAAGCACATTGTGTGGTGGTAGTAAATGGATGGGATTGGAGCTGATCTATTCCAGTCACAGCTCTTGGTCTAGCTGGGTGGCTCAGCGGTGGATCCAGCTCACTAAAGACTAGATTAGAGGAATTTTCCCCCGTTGCGTCACGGTGGGGCAGATCCTGAGCTCAGCACCATCCCCAAGTCACCAGGGGATTATTTTCCAAATGGATTGTTTGTTCATTCCTTATCTGTTTTGTGCCGTCTCTTTGCCACGAGGGAGTAGAGATTTTTGTTTAAAAGCCTTTTGCAGTTTCAGACTGTTGCTTTTATGCCATTAATATGGAGAAGACCCAATTTACTTACCCGTGGAGCCAGCTTTGCTCTCTGGATCATTACTGCGTGGCAGACGGGATGTCAGAGCGATGTGTGGGAGGTGCTCCCCGGGGAGCAGCCGTCTGTCCTCCCCGGGGTCCATTCCCATCCCTGCTCCGGCTCTGCCGCTCATCCCGGCTCTTGCTCCAGCTTGGCACAGCCCCAGGACATGGGAAGCTCCTTTCTGACCCACAAGGCCTCCATTTGAACCCCCTCCAGAAGGAGATGCAGTGAGTCCGGGGAGTTTCTGGGTGTTGGTGGCAGATAAAGACCAGACACGAGGAAGAAATTTTTCACACTGAGGGTGGTGAGAGCCTGGCCCAGTTTGGCCAGAGAGGTGGTGGATGAACCATCCCTGGAGACATCCCAGGCCAGGCTGGACGGGGCTCTGAGCAACCTGAGCTGGTGAAGATGTCCCTGCTCATGGTAGGGGATGGACTAGATGAGCTTTGAAGGTCCCTTCCAACCCAAATTATTTGATGAATCTGTGATAAGCAGCCAAAATGGTTTGGTGGCTGGAGAGGGGAGAGGATTTCTGTCAGCGCTCCCTCACTGCAAAAAAACTCCTGCTAAACACCAAGTGGTTTCCCCTCTCCAGAACCAGAGAGGACAGTTCTGGGAGACGCAGAGATGCTGTGCTAAGCACATTCCTGCAAACTGGAAACACCTTTCTCTCTGTCCTTGGAGGATGCTGTTCCTCCCATCCCCACCTGTAGAATGGGGCTGCTTCTTCTTCACAGTCTTAGGGGAAGGAAAGGATGGATTGGTGGTGGTGCTGAGCAGCACCGAGGTGGCCGGGGTGCCATGGGGAGGGACGGACGCCCGCTGGCCCCCGGCACTGCCAGCCCGGCAGCCGGCTCTGCCTCCGCGCAGCCACGGTGCCGCTGTCAGGCAGCACGCCGGGTCGCTGAACCGATGCGGGGATTTGTCATAATATTGATGGGGAGTTTGGCAAGTTAATTTTAAATCTGTCACTCCTTCCCCTCGTCTCTTCTCAGCCCTTAATAAACCGGCGACGGCGGGGCGTGCTGACAGCTCGGTGCCAGCCCTGCTGGGGGGGGCTGTTTGGGAAATGTCCCCACCCCATCGCTCCCCCCTGTGTTGGGGGAGCTGCACTCGGTGCCCCCCCAGCTGTGGGTGCTGGTGGGGGGCAGGATGGGTGCTCAGCTGGGTTTTTTAGCATCACATCCAGGCGCTTTGCCGGTGCTGCCCGGCTGGGAGCTGGCAGCCAGCCCCAGAGAGGACATCCTGCCTCCCCCGCGGCATCACAAATGTAACGTCTGTAACTGGTTAAATTAACGCTATTGATTTTTTCATATTTTTTTCCCCTTCTCTTTGAAACCTCCGAGCACAGAAGTTATAATTGTGCTGTTTATTATTCCTGTGCCGGCGAGCTCGGCGCCAGCCGGCACCCCAACGCCTTGTTTACCTATAACCCTTCAGGCCGGGATAACGGATGGATCTTTTTTCCAGTGGCTGCCTTCCATTTCATTTCTCTTTTATTATTTGTTGCTGCAATTCTATTACCTGTTCACAACTCTGAAGCCTCAGACATGCTAGTTGGAAGCAATGATGTCTTTCCAAGCCCAGCTAATGCCCCAGGCCATGTCCTCAGGAGCAGGTGAGGGGTTGTTAGTGGTTTAGCAGCTCTCTGGAGCTGTTGTGGGATGTGATACTCTGCTCTTGGCCCCATTTCCCAGACCTGCTGTGTGGAAGCCCTGTCAGGGATATCCTGGCTGCTTTCTTGAGTCCATCCATCCCTTTTCAGAGCCCACAACAGTTTGCACAGAGACACGCTGTTTATTTTGAGCGCATCGTCGCCGGCCAGGTTAAGCATTGAGGTTTTATCAATTCAGTGAATAAATGACTAATGCAATTAGCACAGCACTCCGTCAGCTAGGTTAGGATTACATCCTGCGTGCATCAGCCCTGCTCCGTTTCAAAGCTCGCGTCCCACCGAGAAGGAGAACAGATTGTGTGGCTTTGAGCGGCTCTTTCCAACAGTCCGCAGCCACGTGCTTCGGCACACTGGCTTGGTGGTGGTTTTTCATTCCTTTAGCAAAACAAAAGTGAGTCTAGTGCCAGAGATATCCTAAAGAGAGTGTAGGGGTCCAGGGTGGATGAGATGTTTTTTAAAATATACTGATTGAGATGTCAGTAATAGAGGTGTTTTAAGTACTAGAGGTTTCCAGACTTGTTCTGCACCTGGTGTGGGGAGGATTTAAGGAATGGACCATTGCATCCTTGGCAAGCATGGGTGTTGCAGCCACCTCCTGCTCCTGCTGTCCTGTCCCTTCTCCAGGTGTCCCTGAGCTGCTCCGTCCCATTGCAGCCCGCGCGGGCAGCGGTGTCAGCTTGCATGGGGTCGGTCCCTGCTCCCCGCATTCCCCCGGCCCTGGCAGCGCCTTTGTGTCTGCGCAGATGTTTGTATTCTCTGCAGCTGATGAAAATATTCATTATCTTGTTAGCTACTGCGGTGGAGGAAGTTCAGATTTGCATTTCCACAGCTGATCACGCAGCGCAAACAGAGCCTGTCACCCAGCAGTGCTAATTGGGCAGAGCGGGGCGTGCCTGGGCAGGAACCCCCCTCCTGTTCTTCCCACCCCCCAGATTCCTGGGGGGTGGTGGGGGAGGATTTGAGAGAAGGGAACGGAGCTGGTGAGGGGCTGGAGCACAAGTGTGATGGAGCGGCTGAGGGACCTGGGGGGTTCAGCTGGAGAACAGGAGCTGAGCGGAGACCTTCTGATCTCTGAACTGCCTGAAAGGAGCTTGGAGCCAGGGGGGTCGGGCTCTGCTCCCCTGGAACAAGCGCCAGGAGCAGAGGAAACGGCCTCAAGTTGCGCCAGGGGAGGTTGAGGTTGGATCTGGGGAACAATTTCTTCCCCAAAGGGCTGTCAGGCATTGAAACAGGCTGCCCTGCGAGCCTTTCCTATTGCTGACTTTTATGACACTAATTATAGCTGGTGTTATTGCATAGTTAATGTGCATTATTAAGAGATGCAGTGGAGATTGGTTTTATAATAACAACAGCTCAGATTTATAAAGTACCTTTCATCCCAGGGGGTCCTTATTGGTTTTATAGCCTTGCTGTGGTGTACAAGCTTGCAGACAGGAATTACTCCTCCTTCTTTCCTCCTCTGATGTGGGGTACAGGGGCTCTGCACCCCCTCGGGACACATGAAAATAAGGGTTATGTTCAGCTGAAAAGAAGGAAGGGAGTGAGGCAGGACGGTTTGAGGCAGTAAATTGTAATCACCCAACTCTAAGCTGTGATAGCAGGGGTTTTCCATCATGCTACAGGCAGTTCTTTGGTGGTCAGCATTATCACGGCCCCTGAGTTTGTGCTGTTTGTGCCATGGACACAGCTCCAGCGGCACCTCTGGGGACAAGGCTGACACTTACCCACCCGTCACTGCTCACCCTTGCTAGTGTCAGTGCTGGTCGGTGGAGATTCCCCATCCAAGGACTAAATCGGCTTGACATTGACTTAGCAAAGCGAATCCTTGCTGCAGGCAATGCAGTCATGAGCAGGCACCAGCACGGGATATCTGAGCGCTCCGCGGCTCTGCCAGCTGTCGAACCGTACCTGCTGCCGAGCTGGCAGCGGGGCTTGGATGCAATCCTCGGTGCAGCAGAAAATCTTGGCTTGTCTTGTTCCCATCCCAAGTCATTTCTCCAGAGATGGAGGATTTGCCCTTCTGTGTGTTGCAGAGAGAAGAGAAGGCTCTGGGGAGACCTTATTGTGACCTTTCAGTACTTAAAACAGGCCGATAAGAAAGATGGGGACAGACTTTTCAGCAGGGTCTGTTGCAATAGGACAAGGGGTGATGGTTTTAAACTAAAGCAGGGAGATTCAGGCTGGACATGAGGAAGAAATTGTTGCCCCTGGGGGTGGTGAGAGCCTGGCCCAGGTTGCCCAGAGAGGTGGTGGATGAACCATCCCTGGAGACATCCCAGGCCAGGCTGGACGGGGCTCTGAGCAACCTGAGCTGGTGAAGATGTCCCTGCTCATGGTAGGGGATGGACTAGATGAGCTTTGAAGGTCCCTTACAACCCAAATTATTTAATGATTCTGTCCCGCAGCGATGCTCCCTTGCCGTCCTGCTCTCACCCTGCCCAGAGTGCAGCCGGGCGAGGAGGTGTCTCCCATGGGCTGTTATATGCAGCAACAATTTTCTTGAGATGAAAACTCAGGGTGTTTCTGCCCATTCACTGGTCTGCACATGGCAACTCGCTGCAGAGCGGCTGTGATGGTCCGTGCTGGCAGGTTTGCTGCTGGCAGAGCCACGGGCCAGCCGAACATCCTGCACCAGCACCTCTGTGAGCTCCCTGGGGCTGCAGCCCTGACTGGTGGGCACTGAGCACCACTGGGGCTTGATGGAGCCCCACATGGGGATGCTGGTGTATGGCAGGTCTCGCACAGAGGGGAAGCGGGAGCATTAACTGCGTTGAAATGACTTTGTTGGAATGCCAGCATATGAAATGTGTGGTGATATTGCAGCCCTGCCACTGCCTGTGGCTGTTTTTCTTCTGCTTCTAATGACTAATAGAGAGAAGACAAAACAATTTCTATTAGTTTCTCCCACGCCGCAGTGGGTTTCTTATTTTCCAAACCTCATTAGAGTTTGTAATACCATGGTGGTAGTCAAGAGTGGTCCGAATCACCCTGGGGGGAAAGAAGAACCAAAGAGATATGATGTTCAGCCCAGTATTAACACTGCTCCTGGCTCATTTCCAGGGTCACTCCTGATTCCTTTCCAAACTCCTATGCCTTATCTCCATCTTAAAGGTTAACGATGAAGCCTAGGAGAGAAAAAAATACGCTTAGGATTCCAAATTGTTAAAAGAGAGTTGATATGTGTGCTGAGCAGAGAGCTGGCTTTGCATTTACATTGGAAAAGCAAATATTATTCGAACGGCAGTGCTTGTGCTTCCAGGGCGTTGCAGATTTGGGGATGGGTTTCCCTGGAAAAGCTGCTTGTGTGCAGAGAGACCATCAGCTTGGGGTCACCGTGCCCAAATCCTGTAGGCCTGGATGCAAGTCTGGCACCAACCTTGCCCCGGTTCCTTGGGAAGTCCCAGCGTGTGGTCCTGGCTCCTCTGGCATCAGTGGGAGTTTTGTATTTGTTGCTTCCTTACAACTCACGCTGATGGAAGTGCCAGACATGGAGCTGTTTGAGCAACGTCGGAGAAATGATTGCAAACAGCACCCAAACAAGAGGACCTGCCGCCTTGCCTCAGCTCAGTCCTTAAATATTCATTCATAAGATGTGTCCAGCCCTGCTCTGGGCTGCTCAGGAATAGGAAAACCACCCCCATAGAGAAACCATCCCCAGATCATGTCGCAATGACTACAGACGGTGGGCAGAAGCTCCGTGAGCTCCAGGATGTCTTTCTGTCTGCACAGCTCTGCCCCATCCGAATCGTTAAAAAGCTGAAAGTTGCTGAGCTTATGGAAGCCAACAAGGTCAGAGCCTTTGGCTGTCAGCAATGGTGAAGCCAGTGGAGGGAGGCACCTTGAAGAGTAGATACATTGATCAAGACATGGATCCTGCTGAGCAGCACCACCCCTTTGTGGGCGGGTGGGTTTCGCATCAGCTCTTGGGTGATTCCGACACCTTCCCATCACAGAAGGGTGGCACGCAGCTCAGATGTGTCCTCCTGGCTGTGCAACCAGGTTCCAAGCTCTGGACAAGGCTGCTGAGGCCAAAACCCAGCCAGATGTGGGCAGTGATGGAGCCACCGCCTATCTCACCGGTGAGATCAACCAAATGCTTAATGTATAGCCATGCATGGAGAGGTTTGGGCTACCTGTTGGTTTGGTTTGCACTTACATAAGGAGGAGAGGGGCAGAGAGGTGTGTCTGGAAGGGTGTTTTCTGGGTGATGATGCACCTATTGATGTCGCTCACCTATGGTATCTGGCAGTAAATGCAAAAATTTGGGGTCCTGCCCTGTCAGAGGGAAGGGGCTGTCAGCGGACTCGGGTGTTTCAGGCCCTGGTCCTGATGTAGCAGATGTTACCTGGCTTCGAGTGTTAATGATGGCAGTTTCTGCACCAAGTCATGTCTCCGAGTTCACTTGCATTTGCTTCCTGAGGGATTTACTCTCAGTGTAGGATTCCCAGAGCAAGGTCTGCCAGAGTTACAGGCAAACAAGAGACAGGTTGTCATTCTCTTCTCTTTTACCAGCTGGGGCTGTGTCAGCTTTTCGTCCTCACCCTCTCACTCAAAAATGGGGTTTTTTGACTTTCCTTGAAACTTCTTGCAGAAAATCACCTTTAATCTCAGATTAAGCGTGCAAAATATCAGTCTGAAGATGAATAATCTCTATATTTGCAAAGTTGCGTAAGGAGCTGAAAACTATAGCTTTGCATGGGATTCCTCTTGCAGCCCTGACTCCGTAATTAAGGCATAAATCCAGCTTTGCGTGCCTGCGCGCTGCCTGCTGCACAGGCGTTGCTGTGGGAACCGTAACTTCCCAAATTTGTTTCTACTCGGCGCTCCGCTTCTGCCTGTTCCCAACGGGCACGCCAGAGGAAGAAGATCCACAGCCTACCGCAGGATTTCATCCTTTACTGGAATAAATAAGTAGCTGTATGATGGGAAGTGGGGCAGGGAAAATAAGACAAGGTGATAACTGGGTGCCGGGCTGTGGACACTCCACTGGGGCTTTATTGCTTCTGCTGATCAGAGCCACGTGCCAGTGGTGAACCTCTGCCAGCTCTGGTGCTCACCGAGGTGCAGAAGGGAGATCTCTGCTCCCATCACTTGTGGCTTGTCCGTCTTTCCGTCTCAAAGCAGATTCCAGTGTGTTTCCTTTAGAAATGGCTTGATGAGAGGATGCGTTTTGTGATGGCGAACGTGATGTTCCCCATCGGTGCCATGGTGGGCACTGCTCGTTGGGTTTCCCTGAGCGCTCGGGGGTGTCACTAGGGCTGTGCAGACCAGAGGAGGGCTTTAGTGTCTGTGGGATGTTTTTAGGTGACTTGTAGGAGAGTGAGGTTGGAATGGTCCAGTGTTGGTGGAACACGATGCTGATGGGCATGGGCACAAGATTCCCAGGTCCTGTTGCTGACCTGGGCTTGGGCACGAGTGGTGCAGAGAGTCAAGTTACTGGTTCAACAGCTGAACTGAAACACCAGCAGCATGCTTTGGATTACTGGGAAATGAATGTGATGTTCTGGTGCACTAATGGAGAATGGGTAAGCAGTCACAGTCTCCAGTGGGACTTGTTTTCAGCTACTGGGGAGATGCAGAACCCCTCTGGGAGGCACAGAGGTGGTGGCAGCATGGTGGTGGCATCTATTCATCTT
Organism: Columba livia; assembly: GCF_036013475.1. Lineage (NCBI taxonomy): Eukaryota > Metazoa > Chordata > Aves > Columbiformes > Columbidae > Columba > Columba livia. Next base: position 7,659,309 of record NC_088620.1, read on the forward strand.
CCTTCATCTATTTTGTACTTAAAAGCAACAACAAGTGAAAAAAATCTCTGCTTGTGTTCTGTGACAGGTTCATAAATAGTGTGGATCAAGGAAATTCCTCTTGTTTGGTGACTAAACCATTCACCAGGCAAGAATGCTCTTCCCTGCCTCTGGCAGCTCATGGAGAGCAGCACTGCTCCCGCTGCCCGTGTCCTTCTGTCTGGCTGTCACTGTTGTCCCAGGTCTTAAAGTCCCATGTCCTGATGTCATTTGGCTGTCCCCATCACGGTGCCATGGCCGGGGTCCCTGCATGGCACCACACGCCTGGTGGCACAGGCACTAGCAGGCTTTGCAGCTCCTTCTCCCAACTGTGATCGCTCGTGACAGCACCACCCTTTGCCTGGTCCTGCAGCTCTCGCTGTCCCCTCCCATGCTTCAGTGCCCCCACATTGGGCACAACAAGGGAAGAGGAGCCCAAGCGGTGCCACCGTGGCTGTGCCGGTGCAGCACCATGATTTGTATTCCAGTGCTGTGATGAAAGAGCTGTCCAGACGGAGCCCACAGCATTTTGGTGGTGCCGGCTGAGCCCTTCTCAACACCTCCCTGTCACAAAGCAGGTGACTTCACCACCACAGAGCCCCAGCCCCGCGGGAGATGGAGATGGGAAGGGTGGTCCCAGTCGCTCCCAACCCCACAGAGCATTTTGGGGCAGGTTTGGGGCTCAGTGAGGCATATGGAGGGATGATGCTGAGCACCATGGACACAGGCACACCACACCAGCCCCAAGGAGCACTGTGTGTGCCCAGGGGTGCCGTGGCCCCAGTGCTGGCATGATTTACCTCCCCGAAACACCTCAATTTAAATGCTAATTCTCCCTGAACTGAGAGGTAAGGCAGCTATTGAATATTGTTGGGCTGTTTATTGCTGGTGCTGAAGTGGGACATGCTGGGGAGGGACGTGCAGGGACAGGACTATCCACAGCATGGGATGATGGAGGGGTGGGGGTGATGGCTATGCCTATGCTGGGAGGGGGCTCCAGGGTGTGGCAAAACCTGACCCATCTCGCCTTTTTTTTATTCTGCCTCATTATACAGGAGTGAGGCCTCGCTAAAATTAATGACCAGTAAATTTGGAGTAAGTAACAGCTGCTTCAGAGGGTTTGCATTAAGCCTTTATAATTCACCAGTGCCCGAGGTCATAGAGACAAGTGGGGGGAGATTTACAGCACGCTTACCTTCTCCAAAGTGGCTGTGCAAACAGGACACCTTCTTTTCTGTCTCCCAGTGACTCTAGATCAATTTTTTTTGGTGACAACGAGCTAAAAAGCAGCTATTTCTGAATGTCCCCGTGTCGGGTGCAGGCTGAACTCTTGCGAGCTTGCAGCCACCCCAGCGGGAAAGCTTCTCTGAGGGAAAGTTGGGTCACAATCTGGCACTAAATAATCTCAAATCCATCGCGGTCTCTCCAAGTCATTGTGGGACAGAAAGAAGTAAGATTAATAAATTATTCTTGCCAGAAAAAGGCATCCTCTCAGACTTGCATAGCAGAGAGCGCAATCCTCACATAGTCACTTTGCTGAACATAAGCACGCTGGATGATAATGTGATTAACATTTGTAGCTGTGCCGGCTCAGATAAGGGTAATTAAATCTCACGCTTCAGGGCATCAGCTAATCACTTGTAGGGTCATTTTATTTATTTTATTTTTTTACCCCTTCGTGAATATATTTGCCCGGTCCCTGCGATTCAGGGTGAGCATCGCTGTCAGTGGCGGGTGGAGGCAGGAAGCCCCGTGGCAGGTGATGCTCAGATTTGCTCATATTTGCTCCCTCAGCAAAACCCCCTTTTGCTCAGGGATGCTGTGGGGTGCTGGTCCTTTTTTGGGGGCTGTGTGAGATGCTGCCAGCTCTGTGGGGCACAGCAGTGCTGCCCTACACTGCACCACACCACGGGTGTATTGCACGACCTTGGGCGTATTGTTTAAGGTCAGATTCCCTGAAAAATCTCTAGTTTGTGTACCAGATTTCAGAAGGACGGGAGGACACCGGCACAGCAGGCTCTCGCTGCCTGAGCCCTTCTCCTCATACCTGAGCAGCCACTAATTGCGTTAACCCCAACCAGCACCCCGGGATGAGGGAGCTGCTGCCTGTTATCTGTCACCCGAGGCAATGAGTGGATTTTATGGCTCGGCCAAGGTTACGCCATGTGTCCATCAAAACCAGGATTTTGCACTCTGTTTAATCCAGGCCACCCTGCCAGTACAAGAGCTCAGTAAAGCCTTTAGCCATTTGACCTTTCCCAGCATGAAGACTTGTTTATCTGGAAGTCAGCTCCCTCCCAAGGCAGGGATGAACTCTGGGTCGGATGCTACTGGGGACTGGGGCTGCAAGGGAGAAACAGCATCTCCTTGTGTAATGACTCAGTATCTGCAAAATGTGCTGGGAAATGAGCAGGTCCCTTGCAGGCGAGCTCTGCGAGTCAGCGAGTGGATTCAGTGTGCGCCGTGCTGGAGAGAGCAGCGTGCTCATTGCTGCTGCTGCATCGGGCATCTGCTCCATGGGGAGACACTGGGGAGCAGAACAGGAGGTAGAGGAGGATGCTGTGGGTTTAGCAGGTGCTGGGAGCAGGCGGGTTTGATGGGTTCTGTCCTGATCCCATCAGAATAAACCTGGCTCCATGATTGGTAGGAACCACTAAGTCATGAAAGTGCTGCCGTGCCTCTTGAAAACGTCACGGCCCCTGAGGTGTGAACCCTGCACATGGTCCCACACCTGGTGACTTGGCAGTGCCCCAGGTGGGGACACACGCGGTGGCACGTGCACAGGGATATTGTCACATCTGTCTTGTCTGTGTCTCTGCCCCTCGCACAGAGCCCGACGGCTTTGATCAGCGCTTCCAGAGAGCACAAAAGCCTGGCAGAAACTCTTTTTTTGTGCCTCTACAGCCAGCAGCGCTGCGAGCCGCAGGGTTGTTAATAAGGCGCGGTGGAAAGGAGCGGCAGCCCTCTGCCGGCAGCAGCCGCCTGGCACAGGTGGGTTGGGTGGCCCTATCATCTGCCCTCCTGGTTTGCCTTCCTGCACTTTCAGAAGCAGGGGGGGCTCAGCAGGGGGGCTGCGCCATACCCAGACCCTGCACCCATTGGAGGCTTCCCCTGCACGGCTTTGGCTCATCCCTGCTTTGGGGTGGTGGGGAGAGGGGGGCTGGAGGTGGGGAGGGAGGAGATGCAGGAAGGGTTTGGCAGCAAAAATGCATCGTCAAACTGCTCCTGGAGTCCTGCCTTGTACCACTGCTCCCCTTGTTGCAGGGGCACATTGTGGACACACACTGGTGTGTGCACCCACGCCTTGACTCGTGCTTGCCCCTTGTTTTTCCTCAACCTTTCAACTGCTGAGCAGTTAAAGCAAATGGCATTACAACAAGTGGCACCACAGAGCGCAGCTTATCAGTAAATACCTTTTATTCGAGGCGTCAGCTCCGAGCAGTGGGCGCTGAGTGCAGGTTCCCCGTGTGCTGGTGTGCATCTCCTCCACCTTCTCCCTCTGTCACTCACGTGCCAGGGCCACCAGCCCCAGGAGATGGTCCTGCCGCCCAGGGACAGCTGGTCTGTGCTCTCATGGCATGGGCAGGTGTCGGTGAGGTGGTCCAGGTGGCTTTGCATGGTCAGAGGATATGTTGCTTCTTTGCATTTTTTCTGCTCCCTGCGTGGGTGCAGGGTGCTGGGTTAACGCAGTCTCCTGGTGTCTGCCATGCAATGTGTTTCTGTCCCCCGCGGCTGAGCTCTTCTGGCACTGCCAGGCATGTCCCCTCATGCAGTGCGGTGGGAGAGCACTTGGGAATGTGCCACCAGCCAGTGCCATTGTCCTCCTGGGCATCCCCTCCTGGTCCTTGGGGAGGTGGGGTGCAGAGCTGGGTCTGGCGTGACCCACCTGGCCCTTGCACTCACCCTTGGGTGCAGGGCTGACCCCTCAGGGAGGGGACAGTCCCCATGCCCTGGGGTGGCAGGTGGGCTCAGCACAGCTTTCCCAATGCAGCATCACTTGGGGATTTGGTAGCGCTGATGCTTTTCTCCCTTTTCTACTAAGACAGAGCAGCAGAGACACCGACACCCTCCTTCCCGTGTTCCCTGCCGCCTCGTCTAATTTTGCAGCCCCTGCTTCCCACCACCCACACAGCCTCTGGCTTCGGCAGTAATTGCCGTTCCCCGTTTACATCGCTGAGACAGTGAAGGGCTCCCAGCAGCAAAGCATTGCTCTGCCATGGGGATCCCGCACAGCGCGAGCAGGAGGAGATTTGTGAGCACACGTGTGAGCGAGAGGCTTTTCCCCTCAGACAAACAAACCCCTTTTTCTCCGGCAGCGCCTAAAGTGAAGGTCCTGAGACACAATCTGGTGCCGATGGCTTTGGGATGGGGGTGCAGCGTGAAGGCAGTTGTGCTCAGCCCAATCGTGTGTGCCTTCCTTTGGCTGCTTGTCCTGCTGTTCGTTATGCGTCTCGGGGCCAAGAGCATCCCCAGGCTGGTTGCCCGGGGCTGTGGCATTGGCTGTATCTGATGCTGGGTCCCAGGGACATGCTCCTCCAGCCCGGTGTCTCACTGCAATAGGACGCTTGGAGGAGGCCAAGGTGTCCCCACTTGAGAGGTGATCATGGGGGTGATGGAGCATCCCTCCCAGGGATGTGCTGCAAAGGGTAAAACCAGGGAAGAGGGGTGAACCCAGCAGCTGTTTAAAGGAAAATCTATTCAGAAAAATGCAGCTGGGACAGGCGCTGCCAGCCAGAGCCTCCCCCCAGCTCCTGGGGCTGACCTGATTTTGCAGGAACCTCCCATTTCTCTGCTCCGTTGCCCTTTTGTCTCCGTACCTGGAGGATGCAGAGCCTCATGGCCTATATTTTGGCTCTAAGATCAATATTTAAAATCCCCCCTGTTGTTTCCTTTGCACAGGCGCAAGGCATTTGGTTTGCCGGGGGAGGCTTGTCTCCCAGAGACCTGTCTGTTCACCATTTCAAATAATTTCCTTGGTATCGTTGTTCTAGAAACAATTCATTAGGGGCCTATTATACAATGTTATACCTGCCAAGGTTAGAAAAGATCCTGCATATGTGGTAAAATTGCACCATGAGCTACATGCAATTACTTTCTTGTTGTTGCTGTCTGTCTATAAATGTACCTTTTCCTCCTTTTGCAGAGCTGGTCACCCAGGGGCAAAGCTGTGGGGTGATGCTGCTGCCTGGGATGGGGACCCCAGCGGGGCTTGGTCTGGTGCTTGGTCACAGTTCTGTACTGGGAAGATGCTGCGGGTGGTGGAAGGGGCAGTTTTGGGGCGTAGCAGGCATTCCTCTCTCCTCACCATTGTTTGCCCCCTCTTCAGTGACACAATTGGAAAAATCTGAGCCAAAACCAGTGACCAAGTCCCCCAGCTGAGCGGTCCCACGCTGCTGGCAAGTTAATGGAGCCGTGGTCCCCAGGGAGCTCATTAAACATCATCTTGGAGGGCTGAGCAGCAAGGGACAGCTGTTGGCAGTGGCTGCAAACCCCATCCATCCCCTGTTAGGTCTCCTGCCTACAGGAGATGTCCCTTGCCCTCCTGAGCCATCTGTCTCCATGCTGCTGGGGCGGCTCAGCCCCCCTGCCGGGCCGTAGCCTGCATCGTTGCTTTGCAGTTGTCTTTTTCTCTCTTGCAGGGAGAATAACTTCATCAAGGACTTTCCCCAGCTAGCCGACGGCCTCATGGTGATCCCGCTGCCTGTGGAGGAGCAGTGCCGCGGTGTCCTCTCTGAGCCCCTTCCTGACCTTCGGCTGCTCACCGGTACGACCTGCACCCGGGGTCAGCCCCAGCTCAGGACAAGCACAGGAGCGAGCATCCCTTCTTACACCCAGGATCCTGTGGTCCAGGGCACATCAGCACTCCTGTTATCTTGGGTCCTTTGGGGCATCAGCATCCTAGTTATCTCAGGGTACCTTGGGGCATTGGCATCCCCGTTATCTTGGGGTACCTTGGGGCATCAGCACCCCCATTATCTCAGGGTATCTTGGGGCATCGGCATCCCTGTTATCTTATGGTACCTTGGGCCATCAGCATCCCCCTTATCTCGGGGTGCGTTGAGGCATGAGCATCCCCATTATCTCTGGGTACGTTGGGGCATCAGCACCCCTGTTATATCGGGGTACCTTGGGACATCCCTCCAGTGCACCTGGGGCAGAAAAAACATATGGGCTGTGTGACTCCACCCCAGCGTTTCCATCTCCACAAGCTCCTGGTAGTCACTGCCACCACAACGCTGGCCCTGCCAGCAGCTTTGGGACCCCACAGCATGACCACCAGAGGTGGCACCGTCTCTGCCCCACTCCCATTTCCTGCCCCTGCAGGGCATGGCAAAGCCAGCGCTCAATGTGAGCATTAGCAGCCAGGTCTGCGGGGGCTGAGCACCGGCTCTTCCTTTGCAGGAGACATCAAGTACGACGAGGCGATGGGCTACCCCATGGTGCAGCACTGGCGGGTCAGGAGCAACCTCTACAGGGTGAAGCTCAGCTCCATCACCCTCTCTGCAGGTGAGGGTTTCTAGCAGTGGGGAGATACATGTCTGTGTGGGTGGATGGTGGTCATCTGTGCCAAGGCACAGTTGTGCTGAGCATCTCGCCAGCATTTCCCACCTCCAGGCTCTGCTCGGGCAGTAACTCGCACTCCCAGCACTGTGGCAGAGGCAGGCAGAGAGATTTGTCTCCTTTTTAGAAGGGGGAAACTGAGGCAGGGAGTTTGTACAGCTCAGTCGCACAAACCAAGAGCTGGGGCCAGAGCCAGGATCAAGCTAAAATTTGGGCCTTTAAGAAAGATGGGGACAGACTTTTTAGCAGGGCCTGTTGCGATAGGACAAGGGGTGATGGTTTTAAACTAAAGGAGGGAGATTCAGGCTGGACTTGAGGAGGAAATTGTTGTCCTGAGGGTGGTGAGAGCCTGGCCCAGGTTGGCCAGAGAGGTGGTGGATGAACCATCCCTGGAGACATCCCAGGCCAGGCTGGACGGGGCTCTGAGCAACCTGAGCTGGTGAAGATGTCCCTGCTCATGGCAGGGGTGGCACTGGGGAGCTGGGAAGGGCCCTTCAACGCAAACTATTCTGTGATTCTACAATTCTGTGATTCTAAGTTAATAAGCAACGCTGCGGGGAGGATTCATGTGGGGGTGGCTGTGTATACGTTCATGTACAACAAAGAGTAAATTCGTGAAAAATGTGGTTTCCAAAGGACCCAAAGCGCTTGTAAATGTGGGTCATATAAAGCAGGGAGTCGCAGATGCAGAAGGGGCGGGCGGGAAGATCCTGGAAACGTCAAAACATTTCACTTCCATGTTTTTATAGCTACATGTTTTGTTTCAGAAATACTGAAACGTTTTGTTACAATCTGAAATGTTTTGCCTTTTCATTTCAAAACAGCATTTTTTATTTAAAAAGCAACCTGTTTTTAAATGGAGAAAGAAAAAAAAAAAAAGATGTAGCACAGACAGGCTGCAGAGCCCAGAATGAAATAACCTGCTCAGAGCAGAACAAAATATTTGGGTTCAGCTGGAAATGAATTCTTCTAGCTTTTTTATTAAACCAACTTTCTCCTCCAATAAACCAACCAACCAGCCAGACAACCTCGTTTTGGAGACAGTCATGATGTATTTTCTTGCAGTATGTTTTCAGTTCCACCACTGAACCAAAGCACTATCGGCCAGCTCTAAATGATGCCAAGACACCATGAAGTCACCAATGCCTCCTTGATATTTCACCTCCGTAGAGCAGTGAGGATCTGTCAAGTGTCCTTGTCCCATGCCAGCAGTGATGCTCAAGAGATGTCCCAAACCTTGTGCACCCCCAGAGCTGCTGTCAGCCCAGCCCCATGCACCTCCAGCTTTCCTAAAAATAGTTATTGGTTGTGCAAGGTATTTATGCTGGGGATGGTCTGCAGTGCCACCTGTAAGGACACTAGAACATCTCTGATTGTGGTTACTGCAGAGCAAAGGCCAAGCATGTCCTTTGGGGACAAGGTTGATGGTGTCCCAGCAGCCTGGAAAACAGGCTGGAGCTGGCTGGAAGGTGTTTGTGTGTTTCTGTGTTCACATGCACATCCCTGTAAAATGACTTGAGAAAGGAGAGGAATCACAAAAGGATACCAGAGCCACAGCCCAGGTCCATAGCAGGTTGTAGATTCCAAAGGATCATGTATGCAAGAGAGGAGGAGCTGCACTTTGCACCTCTGCAGGGACTTGTCTGCCTTGAGCAGGGGACCTGCTGGGTCCCCTTCTCCTGGGCTGTGGCTGGCAGCCCTGCCTGGGCCACCTGCCCACCCCCTGCCTCCCTTCCGCAGGCTTCGCAAACATCCTGAAGATCCTGAACAAGGACAGCAGCCGGGAGGAGCTGCTCTCCTTCATCCAGCAGTTCGGCTCGCACTACATCGCGGAGGCCCTGTACGGCTCCGAGTTCAGCTGCACCATCCACTTCCCCAGCAAGAAAGTCCAGCAGCAGCTCTGGCTCCAGTACCAGAAAGGTGAGGGGAGCGGCGGGGACGGGCAGCGCCACAAATGTCTGTTGCTGTTGGTGCTGTTTTCCATCCATCACCACCTCTTCCCCATGCACACACCATCAGTGGTTAGTGGGCGCAGAGAGGAGACTTTGTAGGATGGAGGGGGTTGGTCTCTTCTCCCAGGTAGCAAGTGATAGGACGGGAGGAGGCAGCCTCAAGTTGTGCCAGGGGAGGCTGAGGTTGGGGAACAGTTTCTTCCCCAAAGGGCTGTCGGGCATTGGAACAGGCTGCCCAGGGCAGTGGTGGAGTCAGCATCCCTGAAGGGGTTGAACTGAACAGACACGGAGATGAGGTCCTCAGGGACATGGGGCAGTGCTGGGGTGGGTGAATGGTTGGTCTGGATGATCTTGAGGGTCTCTTCCAACCAAAATGAGTCTGTGATTCTATGACTTATACCAAACGAAGTTTCCAGCAGTAGGAGACGGCGACACATGTCCATGGGCAGCATCCCTGAGCCCGATGAACCCGTCCTGCCCACTCCTGCCCTTCAGTGGCCACTCTGGCTCCATCCATCCCCAGGGACCCACGTCCCCACTTGCCCCCAGCCCCACTGCGGTGTTGCTTGGGGTCGCGTGATGGAGATGTGACACAATTGAGCTGTCTCAGAATAGCTTCGTTTTATTGCTTGTGACAATGACAGTCTTTAAGGAAGTGTATTAAATCAATAGCAGACTCATTGTGCTACACCATAAATAATGCGACACATCATTAAACAGGGCAATAAACTTCAGGACTTTGAAGTAATACAATTAGGTTATGTTTATAAAAACTCCCTTATCGCTGTAGCCTTCCATTTGCCAATTCATCTCTCTCCTCCAGGGGATATTCCCCAGGTCTGATGTTTTCCCGTTGAAAAACATCTGTGTTGTTTCATAGGGCCCGTCGTAGGGCTGATGGTAACAAAGGTCATAAAGGCACTTGCGTCCTGCCCCGCGGGTGCTGCCGAGAGCGGCCTCATCCCGCACAAGCTTCTGTTGCCTCCATCGCTTTCTGCTCATTTTTTTCCTCTGTCTTCCCAGCACAGCTCGTCTTGTAAATGTATTTATAACACCCTGTACTCATTTGTTTGGGTTTTAAACTGTGATAAATGAAGTTTGCCGTAGCAATACCCCTGTTTAGCAAGAGAAAGCGTGGCGGAGGTGTGTTGTTTATGTACTTGTAATATTATTAATCATTCTGGCGTGCTCCCTGCAGTCCCTGGGTGGGGAGCAGACGGGGGACGGGGTCAGCAGTGGTTCCTGGGGCTTAACCGTGAAGCCCCGCGGTGGCACAGGGCCTGAAGCGAGCAGTGCCTTGCTGACAAAATAATTGTCTTTTTAGACCATGGTATGCAGCTGGCCAAGGCGGGCTCCCCGCTCCCCTCCGGCTCCCACCTGTGCCTCTGGAGCTGTGCCCACCCCTGGCAGGGCCGCCCCGGTGTGCTGGGACATCCCAGGTGTGCTGGGAGCATCTTCGGTGTGCTGGGAGCATCTTCGGTGTGCTGGGAGCATCTTCGGTGTGCTGGGACATCCCCGGTGTGCTGGGACATCCCCGGTGTGCTGGGAGCATCTCCAGTGTGCTGGTAGTATTCCCGGTGTGCTAGGACATTTTTGGTGTGCTGGGGTATCCCCACTGTGCTGGGACATTGCTGGTGTGCTGGGGACATCCCCGGTGTGCTGAGGAGATTGTTGGTGTGCTGGGACATTGTTGGTGTGCTGGGACATTGTTGGTGTGCTGGGACATTGTTGGTGTGCTGGGGACATCCCCGGTGTGCTGGGGACATCCCCGGTGTGCTGGGACATTGTTGGTGTGCTGGGACATCCCTGCTGTGCTGGGGACATCCTTGGTGTGCCAGGAGCATCCTCGCATCCTTCTCCACCACCCTGTGAAGCAACAAAGCACACGTGGGACCTCAGGGTTTCTCTGTAGGTTTTGCATGTGATTCCTGGACGTAAGTGTCAATTTCTGACCGCACAGCATTTGGGTACCAGGTGCTGGTTCCCACCTCGTACTTTGTGTGTGGCTCCATCTGTGGCTGCTGTGAGGTTGAATGTCAGGACTGTTGGTTCTGCAGAGAGGACAAGTGTCTCTGATGGCCAAAAAATGATCTTGGTAGGACATCAAGGATGTCCAGGCCTCTTGCCGATACTAGGGGAGATCAGCTCTATGGACAGAGAAGGTGTCATGGGAGACTCAGGGCTCTGTCCTGGAGAAACCCCAGTTAGATAAGAGAAAGACCATGCTGTTTATGGTAGACAGATTTTATTCCTAGCTTCTCTGCTGATTTACTCTCATTTTGCCAGTGACATAAGGAGGATTGGAATAAATAGCCCCAGCTAGACAGCTCTGGATGTCTTCTCCACTCGGAAACAGCTCTGGCCCGCCGGGCTCCCCGCTGCAAGCCAGCCCATTTCCAAACTGCTCCGAGAGCACACAGATGCATCATCTCTATTAAATACAAAAGCGAGGCCAGGACAACTGTAATTTGTTAGCGAGCAAAGCAGGTCAGTATAGGAAGGGGAGAGGAGAGTCTGGAGCTAATTGGAACATCACCAAGTATGATAAAAATGCACATTGCGGTGTGTTTGCAGCACCACACAGAATAATTTTAATATTTTTAATCAACTTCATAAATCAATCGACAGGCCTCAGGAGGAGGCCTCCGCCAGTACAGCGCACAATCTGCGCGTCCAGCCCTAATTGAAAACACGGTCTCGAAGAAGAGACGGCGCCGCTGGCAGCTGGGCTCCTTGCAGCAGTTGGAGCAGCCCAAGTGCTGTGCCTGTAAAATGCTTCCTTCAGCCAAACAGAGGAGAAAGCGATCTGGTTTTTACCAGGGACAGCAGAAAGTTGGTGCCTTCTCACTACCCAGACCCACCACCCTGCCCGGATGGGTGTTTGCAGGGTGCTCTGCTTGTCGAAAGGCAAAATGTTCCCCTTCCTCCTGGAAGTAAATCGGGTGTGTGCTTGCTCTCTACAACTACCTGAAAAGAGGTTGGAGCCAAGGGGGTGTTGGTCTCTTCTCCCAAGTAATGATGAGAGGAAACGGCCTCAAGTTGCACCATTGGAGGTTTAGGTTGGATCTTGGGAACAGTTTCTTCATGGAAATGGTTGTTGGGCATTGGAACAGGCTGCCCAGGGCAGTGGTGGAGTCACCATCCCTGGAGGAGTTGAACAGATGTGCAGATCAGGTGCTTAATGGCGTATTTTAGCAGTGGACTTGGCAGTGTTAGGTTGACAGTTGGATTCAATCTTGAAAGTGTTTTCTAGCCAAAGCGATTCTATGATTCTAGAATGCCATGCTCAGCAATAAAACTGAAAGTAGAGGCTGGGGGTCAAGCCAATGCAAAGATGCTCGCAAATTGTACAGGAGGAAGGAGAGTGATACCTCCGTCCAGCAAATCCACATGTCAACGACCACTTCAGGTGTCTGATAAACCTTTAGGAAGGTTTTAGCTAAGGTTTAGCAAGGTTATTTTTCTCTGTGCCCCTTCAGTCTGGCTGGATGAGGGGGAGGAGAGCTTGGTTATGGAAAGAGAAGAGCTGCTCTGATAGCAAAACCTGACAGCCCCGGTGGGATTTCCCCAAGAGCTGTTCTAGTTTGCCTCGTTCCCACTGAGATACACAAAATGCAGAACAAATGTCTGTAAATGCTCCGGCACTTAGAGAAAATGGAGCCCGTTATCAGCAGTAATGCGGAGGGTCTCGTCTTGTCAAGTCTTTGAGTGACAACTCTTTCCTTTGTACGGTGCAGACGAGCTGAGCCTCAGCGTGGGAGATTTCTGTTCTCCAACTGGGAAAAGCTGGAAAAATAAGCAGTGTGCTGGTGGGGTGGAGCTGCAGGGGAGCACAGAGCTCATGGGGCTCCTCTCCCTTCCCACCCAGGAGCTGGGAGATGCACGGCTGGCAGCGGGAAGGATGCTGATGGACAAGGGTGGAAGAGATTCCGAGGGTTTCAGCACCCAAGTGTTGTGTTTCAGGGCTGCTTTGCATCTGCAGTGAGTGAAATGTTTGTTTTTCATGCATTTCCTGTGATCTCTAGGTAGAGTTTCCTTGGCTAGAGGTGACCTGGCTGTGTTGGGCACTCAGTAAGCTGAGCTTTGAAGGTGGCTGCTACAGATGTGACAGATGTTCCCCTCAGTAACAGATAGAGGCAAGTCCTATCACATTCCCTAAGCCTTTCTGCCCACTAGCCCCTCCAGTATTGGCTTATCTCCTCTCGGACCATATGTTGTTGGTTGTATTTATCCTTAAGAGGTTACAATTTTCATGCTTTCTTGTTAATGTAACAGTTTAGACAAATATCTTCATGAAACAGAAGCCACTTCAAGCACACAGCCTCGAGCTCTGCTAAAATAGCAGTCCGTGTTCTTCTGAGCAGGGTCCGCGGGTCCCCTCTGTCCCCTCAAGGTCCCCTTCATCTCCGTGCAGGTCTGGTACTGCCCTAACACAATTAAGTTTGAACTAGTCCACGGGAACGTTTAGTTTTCATTTCCCAGACACAATCAGGTGCATTGAGAAAGCTGTAAGGCGAGCTTTGCATCTGTTAAAGGAGATAATGGCTTTGCCTTAGATCTGCTCGGTCAGAAGTAGAGCATATAGAGTTTCCCTGTCCTTGAGATCCATTCCTATAAACAACCACTCCACTACCTCTGTAACATTCCTACTACTTGCAGTTTATGTCTTTATATGTTTCAAAACATCAGCTTTTGACATTTTGTTCAGAGGAGGAAGAAACAATCTAGCTGGTTGCCATGAAATTTAGTTTAGACTAAAGTACGTGCTGTGACTCACTCTGCTAAATGACCTTACGCACTGCTCATTGTAATCCAAAATTGCCAGGCAAGTAGAGTAATTAGTTGTGCAAAATGAAATAACTTTAAATCCTTGCATTGACTAATGACCCAGAAAAATCACTTAAGCTATACAATAGAAAAGACTCGAAGCATCTGGCTTTATTTTTACTTTTGTAGCCCTTTGATTAAGGAACAGGCTCTGCCCCTCATCCCTTTGGAAAGCCCGGCTGTTGGTTGCTGCCCAGAACAAATGTTTGTGGCTTAGTTGCTGCTGCTCTAAGAAATTATAACTTCATATAAAGCATCAGGGTAAGTCTAACAGAACTGGGACGGCAGTTGTTCTGCAGGGATGGTGTATGTTTGACAAACCAGCATCTCGGATCTGTTACCGAGCACTCGGTGCCAGGGAATTTGGACCAGACCTTTAAAACATCAGGTGAAAAGTAAGATATTGCCCTTGTGGGAGTATCAGCATGAATTAAGGCATGAAACTCTAGTATTTGTTTATGAGGTGGGTAGGGAAGTGTCAGGTAAAGTTACAGGAGACCTGCCAAGGAAATCAGATTTATCCTCCGCAGCCTGACGGCATAAAAGGGGTCTCGTAGCCATCATGTTCCCAAGTCTAATCCCCATTGGGTGTAGAAAACAATCTACCACCAAAGGGAGGAGATGAAGTGTTTTTAATAAGAAAATGAGCTGTTTGCAATTCGCTTTTAATTGGATCAATTTTTCCTTTATTACACAATCTTTAAAACCCGAACACATAGGTATAACCAGACAAGCTCTTCTTCCAGGTAGAGAGCAGCAGCCAAACTATTTCATCACAATCCTTAATTACCCCATTTCATCTCGCTTGGCAGACGATCACAACATTGCGTGGGGGCACCACGGCAAGAAATACAGCTCTGCAAAATCATTTTGTAGTCGCTGTCAGGTTCTGTCAGGGGACCTGCAAGCCCTGGGTGAGGGACAGCAGGCTTTTTTTTTCCATTTTCTACCTAAAAACCCAGACTAGAAGAGCTGCAGGCGACACACACACCCCCAGGCGCAGATTGCAGTGTCCTGGCCCACCCGTGCATCACAGCATAATGTTGTTTTCCTTGGATCTCTGAGTGAGAAACATGATGGACGCTTTGTTTGAACTGTGTGACCAGGAACAGGCTGGGTAACCAACTGCTCAGTTTACCAGACCAGCTTTTCTGTCCCTTCAAGCACTCCAGGAAATGTTATTGCTAACAGTGTGATGTTTATTGCCAAAAACAAAAAAAATCCATTGGAACAGAAAATGACAGAGGTACATATTATCATAGATAATATTGCTTCAATTATTCAGGTCCACGGTAGCTTCCTGCTTGAAGCAGTTCTTAGAAAGAGGAGAAGTGTTTAAAAGAGATCAGTAGGAGAGGAACTGCCATTACTGCAATACTGGAAAAAACGCCTTGAGTTACAATGTAATTAACTGCAGAAGGGCCCAGTAATAGTCATCATCTCCCAAAAACATACATGCAGGATGAGATCAGCTCCCCAAATTACTCTTACATACCTCAGGCGACTGCCATCTCCCACCCAAATAAGAGCAGCAAAGAATGTAAATAATTCTGTGCAATTTGGCAGCCTCGGCAAAGCCAGGGAGCAGCAGAGGAGGGAAGGGGGGCAGTTCCTTGGACCATCACCATGTCGGTGTCTCAGCTCCTGCTCCTTCTCCCCAGGCTTTTTCCAGGCAATTTTAGTGAGAGAAATAACAAGTTGCCCCAGAGAGGGGGCGCCTCCATCGGCTGGGTGTTTGTGTGCTCTTCAGTGCTTTGTCTGAGCTGAACAAGGAGAGAAAACAGACAAATAAACACAACTAACAAACCAAACCAAACCCAAACAAACAAAAAAAAAAAGAAACAAAACCCCTCTAAACCAAACAAACAGAAAAAACCCAAACAAAAACACTAAAGCAAACAAAGAAAAACCCCACAAAATCCCAGCAAAATCTGCTCCCAGCGCTTATGCAAACCCCATAATTCCCGATCAACCGGCTGGAGCAGCAGTGGCTCCGAAGCCTCTTTTACTTTGCCGTTTCAATGGGGGAGCTTAAAAACCAAAATCACCTGTTGCATACATGTTGTAGCACAAGGAGCAAACAATTTGCTGTCGCACGGCAGCCGCTATAAAATCAGTTTTTATATTGTCTGTTGTGCCCCCAAATTTGCAACTACGTTGTTGATAGCAACAAATAAACGCACTGCGGTCTAACTATTATCTGTGGCAGATTAACATGCTACCACTGTGCCCTATTTAAATGCATCTTTCCTTCAATAAACGATTCTAGGCGAGCAGCACCACACTGAGGTACACATTTATCAGCCAGGAGAGTAGCACTGTGGGGGCCTCGGTTCACACAGCTGCAGTTTTGTGCTTCGTTTGGCCCAAAGCCGCGATGAACATGAACTCTGGTGCCTGCTGGTGCTGTAAAAAAATAATCTGAGGAATGTAGTGTTTTGCTGTGCAAGGGAAAAAAGGCAACGCACCAATGGATGTGTTTCCAAGTATTAAAAAAATAAAGGCGAAATGGCTTTCCCCCCATCTCAGCTGTGAGTTGCCTGAATATCCAAAGTGCAGACGGGTGGAAACTCTCGCTAAATGTAATGGCCTGGAATTCAGAACAGTGAAGTGCAGGTGAACAGACAATATGTTGCATTTAATCTCATTTACTATAATTTCCCAGTCTTATTCCCTCAGCCCTTTCCTCCTCCCACATGAAGCTTTAGATACCAGACATACCTTCCAAAGACAGTTTCCAGGATACATTTAATAACAAAACAACAGCGAATATCAACCGTAGGTTTCCTGGTTTTTTTTAACTCCAGCCCCCTCCCTTTTTACCCCTTTCTACCTAGAACAACTCTTAGTAGTCATAAAAACCCTGTTGCCATCAGAGGGCACTTTTCTGGCTCAGCTCCGTCTCCCATGATTGCACAGGACTCACTTCACATCGAACAGACACGGTTCACAAATGGCACGACAAGGGGCGATCTCCTGAATACCAGAAAAGCAGAGAGAGAAAACCCTCCCTCATCAGTTTGAAAGTAAAGCTCCGTCTCCCCGCAGTCTGAGAGGGCTATTTCGGTTTACGCAGTGCTGCAATCAGAAATTGCTTTCTCTAGTAGTTGCCCAGACAACTGCTACCCAGTTCCTTGCAAGTACCACAGCGAGAAGAGGATTTTGCCTCTCTGGTCCTCTAAGGGAAGGCGATTTAGAGCAGTCAGTCAGTGTTTATGGCACAAAGATACAGTGGTTGAAGCTGGAAGTGTTAGAGATGTGGCAAAAGGAGGTGAGAAGTTTATGGAGTCATTGAGCAAGGAACCAACATTCCAGAAGGATGGATCCTTTCCCTTGTGCTTGTTCTTTTTTATTGTACTGTTT